>NC_138130.1:1063722-3463722 GCF_964188305.1 Podarcis bocagei
AGTGTGCCTATTCCTGGATCTGAGCTAAACAACTCATAATACAGCAGCACTTGAAAGTGTCAAATGTTATATGACATCACTAGCAAATGGGAAGGCTCTTTAAAAGAAGTCTTAAGGGCTAGTTATCTGCCACCCCAATACTTTCACACTTGTTAGATTGGTTTATTCATCCTGCAGTAAACCCAGTATTAGAAGCGAAGACCTTTCTACTTGACAGTTAATTCCACGGGGGGGGGGGGGAATCAATGAGAAATGTGCATCATCACTGAAGGTTGCTAGGTTGCATCCAAGACAGAGAAACTAAATAGCTCTTTAGACTCAAGGTGCTGATCTTGAAAATTACCAGCAGCTTCTCCCTGCAGCTTGCTTGTGTTCACAAACCACACTCAAGGACCAGCATCCAGAGCCATTGTTAAGTGGCATATCTGCCACACAGTGGAAACACAACATTGATTTTTTTAAAAAAAGGAAAAATCAATTCTTGGTTTTACAAGATCAAAAGCTGCAGATAGCAAAAGAGAACCTAGACTTAATTATATAATGATAATCATTATGCTGAATGGATTCCCCAAAGGGTTGCATGGCAAAGAAAAAAACACTGTATTGATTTACTAGTAATAAACCCTGCCTGCTCCAGTTCCTACTAAGATGCTTGGATCAGAAGATAGAACAGCACTGATTAGAAGCAGCCCCCCCTTCTTATCTGTAAATAAGGCACACAAGTCCATTTCTCAGTACTTTGCAACTGTCAAAATACAGTAAACACAAAAAGAGTCCCGATGTGATCGCAGCAGCCTGCTGGACCTGCTAACGTACGGCTGCCAAAATGCTAACACCTTGATGAAGCCATAAACCAGAACATCAGGGGAGAGTCTGTATCAAAGGCTATCTGCTCTCTTCCGAGGATGCTGCTGACATCCTCAGTGGGCTTCCCTTGAACTTGGCTGGAAGCAGGAGGGGTGGGCAGAGAAGCAAATCCCACAGCTGCAGCTGCCACTCTGCTCTGCTGCCTTGGCCCAACTGGCTTTTTCCTTTTAAAGCAAAAGAAGAGCAATTCCACTTTCTGCATTGCTTCCTGTGCTTCTGGTGATTTGCAGCATACACACAGTTCAGGCAACAATGATATTTTCATTAAGGCGGTTTCACAAAGGAGAGAAATGATGGCTGGCGATATTCCTGTTTGGATAGAAATGATGTAGCCACTTTTATTTTGGGAGCAGTAAACAGTAAATACAACCTCAGTGAGTCCAGCAACAAAAATCCTGCCAACTTGGCAGTAAAGCTCAATGAACATATACTGTATAGACAAAGCACAGTTTGAAAACTTTAAAGCAGAAGCAGGTTCCAGTTTTTGTTACACCACATTAAACTGAAACCCCTCTAACTCAATGGACCTGAAGTTCAAGCAAGGGTCAGTGAGACCAGTATCTGGCTTGGATGTTTATTCCAGATTTGTGGTATCGATAAGAGATGAGCAAAAGTCTCAGTTTCATTTCATATCATTGTTTCTGCCTGTGGTCTGCTCTCTGTATCTCAAACTTGGAAATGTTCTAAAATTAATTTGGAGATTCATATAAAGACATTTGCTGCAGTTTCCAGCTGGTCTACCCCACCCCTCATAAGTTATCAATGTGCACCAGTGCACACACACATTGATTAAATCACATTGCAGGAAAGAATCAGGAGATGACCACATTATTGCATAAATATTCATTTCCCATTGTGATTTAACCAACATGAATATATGCTGCTGCACATGGCAACCTGTAAGGGAAAAAGGCACAGACGAAAAAATGCAATAAAATGGCTCAAAAACCTAAATGAGGTCTGGCAGTCATCTTGCTACAAAGGCAAAGAGAGATGGAAGGAAGGAAGGAAGGAAGGAAGGAAGGAAGGAAGGAAGGAAGGAAGGGGTTGAGAGAGAGAGAGAAGGAAGGGGAGAGAGAAAGAAAGAAGGGAGAGAAAGAGAAGAAAAAGGAAGGGAGAGAGAGAGAGAGGAGGAAGGGAGAGGTAGAGAGAGAGAAGGGAAAGCGAGAGAAAAAGAGAGAGAAAAGTAAGGGAGATAGAGAGAGAGAGAGATGAAGAGAGGGAGAGGGAGAGGGAGAGGTGGAAGCGAGAGTAAGAGAGAGAAAAGGAAGGAAGACAAGATCAGGTACAGTCATACCTCGGGTTGAAGTAGCTTCAGGTTAAGTATTTTCGGGTTGTGCTCTGCGGCGACCCGGATGTAACGGAGCGTGTTACTTCCGGTTTTCACCGCTTGCGCATGCGCAGATGCTCAAAATGACATCACGTGCATACATGGAAGTGGCAAAATGTGACTCGCGCATGTGTTTACTTCAGGATGTGAACAGGGCTCCAGAACGGATCCCGTTCGTATCCAGAGGTACCACTGTACTTTGGAATCAGTTTCCATAGGGGAATTTCATAAGCATCCTAAATTTCACAAACAGTACCTTCCGTGCATAAGATTATCCAGAAAAGGCTTTCTTGTTTCACTTTATGTCTGTTTGTAAACCAAAATAGGTTGTAACCCAAGGCGGACTTTCGACAATGGGGCCTACCAGAAAAATTTGTTCGTAATCAAAAAAAATAAAAAAAGGGCTATAATCCAAAAAAAAGTTCGCAAACCAGGACACACACTTCTGTGTTTGACATGTTTGTAATCCAAAACATATGCAAACCAGACTGTTCGCAAACCAATGTAGCAGTGTAATGTATTTTTGTGGTTTTTTATATTGTAAACTGCCCTTTGATCCTCGGAAGGATAGTATAGACATTTAATCCTGCTGCTTTCTCCACAACCCCATCCAGACCTCCAGATTCTGTGAATGCTTAACATGTGGAGATGAAGGAGGATTATACCTGTTGGCTTCCACATTTAGATTGGCTCTGTAGCTGGGGATCCTTTACTTGTACATGCAAATTTATCTCTGCTTGATCAGGCAGGCAGCTTTCTTCCAGGGAGAATTGCATTAAGAGAGAGAGGACACGCGCGCGCGCGCACACACACACACACGCACACACGCACACACATACACAAAGGGGCAGGAACAGTGTCTGATGCTGGTTGCTGTACATCAGGTTGGTTGCATGTTGCTTGTACATCCACATGTGGGACAAAAGCTACAGAGCCTTTGAGAAAGGGGACAGAATGTTAGAACCTGCCCTTTATAGGTAGGTAGGTTGGTAGGTAGGAGAGTGATCTCCACTTTTACGTTCATGGTGTAAGTGATGAGACAGTCATGAGTCTCTGAAGAGCTATGAGGAAGCCATGCTGTTGGAGATGCAACATGGCTGGGCAGATGGCTCTAGGACCAGGCAGTTTGAGCCACCCATTACTCATCAAATGACTTTGTGGATGACTCTGCTGCATTGGAAGCAGATGAGTTTACAGAGTTTATAGAGCTTATTCACAAACAATGCCTGGATGTTTGGTTGGCCTCAAAACAACATTCGGCAAAGTAATAATAATAAAAAATCCTGTGCTATCATGATTCCCTCCCTCTGTAGTTACCAGAAGACCCTGGGGCCAGCAAGCTTATGCTGTGAATGTGGATTATTCTCTCTTCTCCACGATTTCTTACTATATAATGAGCACACTGGAGTGTGGCTATCCGATTCCTCTTTCCCCGCCTCTCATCAAGCAGGGCATTCTGTCAGTTGGTGGCAGGGAAGGGCAAGCAAAACTGCTGTGGTTGGGAATGGGATGGTTTTTCTTTTCTTTTCTGGCTCTTCCGTGCATGTTTCCCTGGAGGCAGGTGAGGTGAGGTGACCTCCTACTTCTCTCACCCTCTGCTGCTTTTCCCGGCTGACTCTGACACCTCCCAGGGCAAGGCCTAGCCTAAGTGGTGGTGGAAGAGAAGACCAAGATGATGTTGAAGCCCAGGAGGCGGTGGCAACCCTGTTCATCTCTTTCCTGCCTTCCCAGCCTTAGAATCATAGAATCATAGAGTTGGAATAGACCACAAGGGCCATCGAGTCCAACCCCCTGCCAAGCAGGAAACACCATTAGAGCACTCCTGACATATGGTTGTCAAGCCTCTGCTTAAAGACCTCCAAAGTAGGAGACTCCACCACACTCCTTGGCAGCAAATTCCACTGTCGAACAGCTCTTACTGTCAGGAAGTTCTCCCTAATGTTTAGGTGGAATCTTCTTTCTTGTAGTTTGGATCCATTGCTCTGTGTCCGCTTCTCTGGAGCAGCAGAAAACAACCTTTCTCCCTCCTCTATATGACATCCTTTTATATATTTGAACATGGCTATCATATCACCCCGTAACCTCCTCTTCTCCAGGCTAAACATGCCCAGCTCCCTTAGCCGTTCCTCATAAGGCATCGTTTCCAGGCCTTTGACCATTTTGGTTGCCCTCCTCTGGACACGTTCCAGTTTGTCAGTGTCCTTCTTGAATTGTGGTGCCCAGAACTGGACACAGTACTCCAGGTGAGGTCTGACCAGAGCAGAATACAGTGGCACTATTACTTGCCTTGATCTAGATGCTATACTCCTATTGATGCAGCCCAGAATTCCATTGGCTTTTTTTAGCTGCCGTGTCTCACTGTTGGCTCATGTCAAGTTTGTGGTCAACCAAGACTCCTAGATCCTTTTCACATGTACTGCTCTCAAGCCAGGTGTCACCCATCTTGTATTTTGTGCCTCTCATTTTTTTTGCCCAAGTGCAATACTTTACATTTCTCCCTGTTAAAATTCATCTTGTTTGTTTTGGCCCAGTTCTCTAGTCTCTCAAGGTCGTTTTGAAGTGTGATCCTGTCCTCTAGGGTGTTAGCCACCCCTCCCAGTTTGGTGTCATCTGCAAATTTGATCAGGATGCCCTTGAGTCCATCATCCAAGTCGTTGATAAAGATGTTGAATAAGACCGGGCCCAAGACAGAACCCTGTGGCACCCCACTAGTCACTCTTCTCCAGGATGAAGAGGAACCATTGATGAGCACCCTTTGGGTTCGGTCAGTCAGCCAGTTACAAATCCACTGAGTGGTAGCATAGTCAAGACCGCATTTTACCAGCTTCTTTACAAGAATATCATGGGGCACCTTGTCAAATGCCTTGCTGAAATCAAGGTAGGCTACATCCACTGCGTTCCCTTCATCTACCAGGCTTGTAATTCTGTCGAGATCAGGTTAGTCTGACATATTTTTCAGAAATCCATGCTGACTATTGGTGATCACAGCATTCCTTTCTAGGTGCTCACAGACTGTTTGCTTAATGATCTGCTCCAGAATCTTCCCTGGTATTGACATCAGACTGACTGGGCGGTAATTATTTGGGTCCTCTCTTTTCCCCTTTTTGAAAATAGGGACAACATTTGCCCTCCTCCAGTCTGCCGGGACTTCGCCTGTTCTCCAGGAATTCTCAAAGATGACTGCCAGTGGTTCTGAGATCACACCTGCCAGTTCTTTTAATCCTCTTGGATGCAGTTCATCTGGCCCTGGAGACTTGAATACATCTAAACTAGCCAAGTATTCTTGTACTATCTCCTTAGTTATTCTGGGCTGTGTTTCCTTTGCTGAATCATTTGCTCCAAATTCTTCAGGTCGGGCATTGTTTTCTTTATCGGAGAAGACTGAGGCAAAGAAGGCATTGAGGAGTTCAGCCCTTTCTGTGTCCCCTGTTTGCATTTCACCATCTTCTCCTCTGAGTGACCCCACTGTTTCTTTGTTCTTCCTTTTGCTACGAACATACCCATAAAAGCCTTTTTTGTTGCTTTTAACCTCTCTAGCAAGCCTGAGTTCATTCTGTGCTTTAGCTTTTCTGACTTTGTGTCTACACGTGCTGGCTATTTGTTTGAATTCCTCTTTGGTGGTTTCCCCCCTTTTCCATTTTTTGTACACATCCTTTTTTAATCTTAACTCAGTTAAAAGTTCTTTAGATAGCCACTTTTAAGTGAGATGGGCGCACAACCCTAGAATCAGACATGACTGGCCCGTACGGGCAGGGGTACCTTTACCTTTACCTTTAAGTGGATATATTAATTATATTTAATCCTCTACAGGCCCATGTCTGTATGTTAATGAACAAAGAAAAAACAGCTCTGCAGGGCTAGCACCCAGAGAGCCCTGGTAGCAGAACAATATTCAAACCAGATTAAGGGACACTGAGTCAACTGTAAATAAAATCTGCTCCCCCAAATTCCATGGTTTAAATACAACAGATAACAGGGTCACTTATACCTCAAAATTAATAATTACAGTCCAACGAAGGGCCTTTATGTTAGACCAGCTGAATGTTTTCTCCTCAGCTTTTGCCAAGGGCAGATAGTTAAACATTCCCAGAAATTATAGACATTGTGGATGTTCTTTGAATGTGCCAGACCCTGTAGAACATATCCTTTTCTATTGTCCATTGTACAACCAGCTAGGCAAGTGCATGCTGCCCCCTTTTTTGGGTAGTTTCACATCACGGCACAATGAAAATATCAGATATTATCTGTCTGACATTAACCCAGAAGTGACTGCAAGGGTGGCTGAGTTTTTGTCAATAGTATCTCTTAGAGTGGTGAATGGCACTATTTAGTGGGAAGAAATCCCTATGAAACTCCCAGCAAACTATTCAAAATGTATAAAACAAGATCTAATACTTGCTGGAGGTGTCAACAGGCAAGAGGGACACTTTTTCATATGTGGTGGGGTTGCAAAAAAAATTAAGAACATTTGGGATATTATATCTGAGGAATTGAAAAAAATGTTTAAGCAGACCTTCATAAAGAAACCAGAAGCCTTCCTCTTGGCATTTTAGACTCAGACATTCCAAATGAAAAAAAAAAGAATATTCTTAGATATTCTTAGATGCAAGAATATTAATTGCCAGAAATTGGAAAGGAGATGAGTACCAACAAAAGAGGAATGGTGGGATAAATTATTTGAATATCTCAAACTGGCAAAAATAACAGAGACAATTAGGAGACAGCCAAAAAGGAGTGGGAAATCTATAAATAATAATAATAATAATGATAATAATGATAATAATGATAATAATGATAATAATATTTATTATTTGTACCCCGCACATCTGGCTGGGTTTCCCCAGCCACTCTGGGCGGCTTCCACAAAGACCAAAATACACTAAAATGTCACACATTAAAAACTTCCCTGAACAGGGCTGCCTTAAGATGTCTTCTGAATGTCAGGTAGTTGTTTATCGCTTTGACATCTGATGGTAGGGTGTTCCACAGGGTGGATGCCACTATCCAGAAGGCCCTCTGCCTGGTTTCCTGTAGCTTTGCTTCTCGCGGCAAGGGAACCGCCAGAAGGCCCTCGGCCCTGGACCTCAGCGTCCGGGCAGAACGATGGGGGTGGAGACGCTCCTTCAGGTATACAGGACCGAGGACGTTTAGGGCTTTAAAGGTCAACACCAACACTTTGAATTGTGCTTGGAAATGTACTGGGAGCCAATGTAGATCTTTCAAGTGTTATGTGGTCTCGGCGGCCGCCCCCAGTCACCAGTCTAGCTGCCACATTCTGGATTAGTTGTAGTTTCCGGGTCACCTTCAAAGGTAGCCCCACGTAGAGCGCATTGCAGTAGTCCAAGCGGGTGATAACTAGAGCATGCACCACTCTGGTGAGACAGTCCGCGGGCAGGTAGGGTCTCAGCCTGCGTACCAGGTGGAGTTGGTAGACAGCTGCCCTGGATACAGAATTGACCTGCACCTCCATGGACAGCTGTGAGTCCAAAATGACTCCTAGGCTGTGCACCTGGTCCTTCAGGGGCACAGTTACCCCATTCAGGACCAGGGAGTCCTCTACGCCATCCCCCCCTGCCCCCCCTAAACAGTACTTCTGTCTTGTCAGGATTCAACCTCAATCCATTAGCCGCCATCCATCCTCCAACCGCCTCCAGGCACTCACACAGGACCTTCATCACCTTCACTGGTTCTGATTTGAAAGAGAGGTAGAGCTGGGTATCATCTGCATATTGATGGACACCCAGTCCAAACCCCCTGATGATCTCTCCCAGCAGCTTCATATAGATGTTAAAAAGCATGGGGGAGAGGACAGAACCCTGAGGCACCCCACAAGTGAGAGCCCAGGGGTCTGAACACTCATCCCCCCCCCACTTTCTGAACACGGCCCAGGAGGAAGGAGCGAAACCACTGTGTAACAGTGCCCCCAGCTCCCAGCCCCTCTAGACGGTCCAGAAGGATGTTATGGTCGATTGTATCAAAGGCCGCTGAGAGATCCAGCGGAACTAGGAAACAGCTGGAAAGAATGTTTTAAAAAACAGTGCCCTCAGATTAAAACCTGGACATGCTTTGATTAATTTTCGCAATTATAATATGGATTATAAGTATTCAGATAACAGAAGAAATGGTGAAATAATTAAAGAAGCAGTTTAACAAATAGATAAGACAGACCTGCTTTGTTTTTTTATAAAAATTTTTATTTGGTTTTCTGCTTTTATAAAAACAAAACACACACAAAGAAAAAACACAAAACAAAAACATGTATAAAATCAGCAAATCCCCATTTCATAACCTTGTTCCCTGACTTCCCCCCACCCCCCCTCGTGCATCCCAGTTCCCAAGATTATATCCGCAAGTTGGTGTTTCTCCTCTTAACCATCTTATTCATCTTATTACCTCTTTTATAATAAAAATTGATTTTCCTAAGTTGGACTTAAGTTCTCTTCCATCGATTTTCATTTTGTCTTAATTAAG
Source organism: Podarcis bocagei (assembly GCF_964188305.1). NCBI lineage: Eukaryota > Metazoa > Chordata > Lepidosauria > Squamata > Lacertidae > Podarcis > Podarcis bocagei. Next base: position 1,072,391 of record NC_138130.1, read on the forward strand.
AGTCATATTAACCAAACCTAAAAGTCTTAAGAGTTTTTAAGAGTCTCCTCTTCCCTCCCTCCCATCCCCGGTTTTTGTCCCTTCCCAATAGAAATCCAAATTCGAGATTCTCAGCCTGGGTTCCTCACGTCCGAGGCTTTCAAGTCTCTTTCAGTCCCTCTCCGCCGGTCTTGTTGGTAGTCCTTTATGTCAGTCGTCGAGTCTGGAAAAAGTTCTTTCACCATCAAAGTGTATTCTCTTCCCACAAGGAGATTTGAAAGTAACTGCTGAAAAATTTCCACAAAGCCTGTATCTTCAGAATCAAAGTCCAAACTGAGGCCCCAGTCATATTTCTTTATTTTAAGTTCCTGTATTCCATATTGTCCCGGGGCCTCCTCCTTCTTCTTCTGTGTCTTTCGCAGACTTGTGGTAGATAAGTTCCCAGCGTCTCCTTGCTTGTGTTCCACAGATGTCAGCTTTTGGTTGTTACTTCCCAAGGTTACTTCTTCTTTTTCTTGTTGTTTAGTCTCTTCCACCTCTGTAGATATTGTTTCCCATTCAGCTGTGGATTCTTTCTCATTCAGGTCCTCAATACAGAGAGCAGAGTTGCCTGTTCCCAAGGTCATAGTCACAAGTTGTTTATTCATGGCCAAGCTCTGCTCTTGTAAGGTTCCCACCAATTGAAACATCCTTTCGATTTCCACTAGTAACTTTCCTTCCACAGCCATTGTATCCATTGTAGTTTCACAGAATTCCCCCTAGAGGGAATCTGGTTACTTATTAGTCTTTTCTCCAACAGTCCTTTAACAAATTATTATTACTTTGTTTCCAACAATTTTGGCTCAATTATAACTCGTCTTAGTCCAGAGGGATCTTAGATAGCGATTTTTCCACTTTAAACCGCCCGTTTGACAGCTTTGACAGCTGTCAAACTCCGCAGCTCTTACACAGGCACAAAGGCAGGACTTTCCCGAGCCCGGGAGGGGGGGTTGTTTGAAACAAAAAGAAGGTTTCCAAAACTCCACTCTCCAGCCCAAAATTTCCTTTAGCCAAATCTTGAAAGTTAATGTCCTTTTTAACTCACCCCACCAAGGGTAGGCTCTCCAGCTTAGCTCTTATGTCGTTGCGTAGATCGTCTGCAAGGGGGGGGGTGCGGACTTCCTTTTAGCACACCCCCCGGTCGTCTCCAATTCAGGGTAAATTTTTTAAAGTCCCAATCCGTCTTACTCACGGGTGATTCTTTCAGTCCAAATTTTCTTTCTTTTTTTTTTTTTTTGCATACGGTCAGTTTCTATTTTTTTTATATATAATAGTTTTTTTATTTGCTTTTTTCCAGGGTAAAAATACAACATCAGTAACACAACAAAAGCGGTTTTACAGAAAAGAAAAGAAATTTCAAAGAGAAAGAAGAAATTCACTTTTTCAGATCAATTTTCATAATCAACCAGACTTCCCCACGCCCTCCATCCCCTGCTTTCTTTACAATGAAAAATAAACAGCAAATTAATACCTTATTTCAGTTGTTTTTGTGTTTTCATTTAGTTATATAGACCATAATTTATACGTTTCAAAATCTTAAAACTTAGTTTCAATCATTTACCAATTTCAATACTGAGGCGTGTTTTTCCAAAGCACTTAGCAAACTCTCAACATTCATATAACTTATAATGTTTTTGTAAATAGTCCTTAAATTTTTTCCAGTCCTCTTCCACTGCATCTTCTCCCAGGTCTCGGATTCTGCCTGTCATTTCGGCTAATTCCATATAGTCAATCAGCTGCGAATGCCATTCTTCCAGCGTGGGTAGTTCCTGTGCTTTCCAGTATTTAGCTATAAGAATCCTTGCTGCTGTGGTTGCATATAAGAAGAAGGTTCTATCTTTTTTTAACACTCTCTGGCCCACAATGCCCAGGAGAAAGGCCTCTGGTTTCTTACAAAAGGTGTATTTAAACACCTTTTTCAACTCGTTATAGATCATTTCCCAAAAAGCCTTCACCCTCGGGCATGTCCACCAGAGGTGAAAAAAAGTTCCTTCAGCCTCCTTGCATTTCCAACATTTATTATCAGACAAATGATAAATCTTTGCAAGTTTGACTGGGGTCATGTACCACCTGTATACCATTTTCATAATGTTTTCCTTTAAGGCACTACATGCCGTAAATTTCATACCTGTGGTCCACAACCTTTCCCAGTCTTCAGACATAATGTTGTACCCAATGTCTTGTGCCCATTTTATCATTGCTGATTTAACTATCTCATCTTGGGTATTCCATTCAAGCAACAAGTTATACATTCTTGAAAGCACTTTTGTCTTAGGCTCAAGTAGTTCTGTCTCTAGTTTTGATTTCTCCACCTGGAAACCAATTTTTTTGTCCTTTTTAAAAATCTCTAGAATTTGGGCATAATGAAACCAGTCTCGCACCTTTCCTTTCAATTTTTCAAAGCTCTGCAACCTCCAGGTATCACCATCTCTCTCAATTATATCACAATATCTCAACCAGCCACTCCCCATATTACGTAGTTTTATGGCCTTGGCCTCCGTCGGTGATAACCACCTCGGGGTCTTGCTTTCAAGTAAGTCCTTGTATTTAGTCCAGACAATAAATAAGGCTTTCCTAACAATATGGCTTTTAAACAATTTATGGGACTTTGCCTTGTCGTACCACAAATATGCATGCCACCCATACACATTGCTGTGCCCTTCTAGATCTAGGACATCAGTGTTTTCCAACAGAAACCAGTCTTTCATCCAGCAGAGAGATGCAGCTTCATAATACAATCTTAAGTCCGGCAGGGCAAACCCCCCTCTTTCCTTTGCATCTGTTAATATCTTAAATTTTATTCGGGGCTTTTTGCCCTGCCAGACAAATTTCGTAATATCTCTCTGCCACTTTCCAAAACATTCCACTCTGTCCACGATCTGAAGGGTCTGAAACAAGAACAACATTCTTGGCAATACATTCATCTTTACCGCAGCAATTCTTCCCGACAAGGTAAGTTTCAATCTTGACCAAGTTTCCAAGTCCTTTTTAATTTCTGACCAGCATTTTTCATAGTTATCCTTGAATAAATTCAAATTTCTCCCAGTCAAATTAACCCCCAGGTATTTCACTTTTGTAACCACATTTAATTCTGTTTCCTTCTGAAACCCATCTATTTCTGCAGATGTCAAGTTTTTTGCCAAAACCTTAGTTTTTTGTTTGTTCAACTTAAATCCCGCCACCCGACCAAACTCAGAAATTAGTTCAAGAGCTCTTTTTGTACTGGTTTCTGGCTCCTGTAGTGTCAAAACCAAATCGTCTGCAAAGGCCTTAAGTTTGTATTGCTTTTCTCCGACCTGTATTCCCTCCACCAGCTGATCCCTCCTAATCCAGTTCAGTAAAACCTCCAGGACAGAAATAAATAACAAGGGTGATAGGGGGCACCCCTGTCGTGTCCCTTTTTCAATTTTAAACTCCTCCGTCACCACACTGTTTACTATCAATTTAGCCTTTTGTTCTGAGTAGATTGCTTCAATACTATTTTGAAACGCCCTTCCCACTCCCATCCCTTCCAAATTTTTCTTCATAAATTTCCAAGATATATTGTCAAAGGCCTTCTCCGCATCTATAAAGATCAAAACTGCTTTTGTATTCATATTTGTCTGAAGTAACTCCAAAACGTCAATAATGTTCCTAGTATTATCAGACAAATGCCTACCAGGGAGAAAGCCTGCTTGGTCCTTATGAATTACTTCATTCAAAACTTTTTTCAGTCTGTTTGCTAAAATATCAGCAAAGATTTTGTAATCCACGTTTAGGAGTGAGATGGGACGATAATTTCTAAGTTGAGTCTTTTCAGATTCCAATTTTGGTATCAGAGTGATGAATGCTTCTTTCCACGATTCTGGTGCCCCCTTCCCTTCCATGATCTGGTTACATACCTCCATTAATGGTTGTGTCAAATATTCCATCAGAGTCTTGTAGTATTTGGAGGTAAGCCCATCTGGGCCCGGGGATTTGCCTATTTGCAGATTCTGAATGGCTCTTTCAATTTCCTGTTGTGTTATTCTACAGTTCAGGGTTGTTTGTTTGTCTTGTGTTAGCTTTTGCAGGCCATGACTTTTTAAGAAATTATTTATTTCAATCTCTGCTTGTGGTCCTTGGGTGTACAGCTTTTTAAAGTATCTCTGGAAGCACTTTCTAATTTCTTCTGGTTTCTGAATACAATCTCCTTCAACCTCCAGATTGGTAACAAAGTTCAATTTTTGTCTCTTCTTCAGCTGCCATGCCAGCAGCTTCCCACATTTATTCGCCGACTCAAAAGATCTTTGTTTCATCTGTTTAATTTTCCATTCAATTTCTTGGTTTATCAGTTTTGTATATTGTGCTTGATAAAATTTTATTTCTCTTAAGACCTCTTTTGATTTTGGATTTAATCTCAATTTCCTTTCTCCCTCACTTATTCTTTCCAAAATCTTGTCCTTTTTACCATTCCAGAGCTTCTTTTTGATAGTGTTCTGCTGTATCAGGAACCCTCTCATAACGGCTTTACTCGCGTCCCAGATTGTCTTCTTTTCCACCGAAGTATTCAAGTTTATTTCAAAATAGTCTTTCAGCGTTTTTTGGGCCTTCTTCACAATCTCCTGGTCTCTAAACAAGTAGTCATTCATTCTCCATCTGAAGGATCCAGCTGGTGTAAGTCTCAAGTCCATTTTCAAAGCATTATGGTCGGAGCAAGTTTTAGGACAGGTCTCTATTTTTTTTGTCTTAGGTGCCAGTCCTCTTGATATCCAGATTTGGTCGATTCTTGTCCATGATAGATGAGCCTCAGAGAAGAAAGTTCCCTCCATGCCTAGAGGGTTCTTTGTCCTCCAAATGTCAATCAGGTCCATATTGTCTGTAAGTTCAAAGAAAGTCTTTGGAAGTCTGCCATCCTTGTTCAAGTTTTGGTTTTGTGACTTATCCATGTAGGTAGAGACTACCCCATTCACTTTCAGTCCAAATTTTCAAGGAAGGAAGTCAGCGCTCTCTGGTCATGGCTCGCGGCTTCGCTCCACCGAGGTAGCGATCGACTCTCAGTGCCACGCCACCCCCGTATCCTCTCCGCAGCCTTTAAAAAGGCTCTTCGTGGATCAGGGGGCGCTTAAGGCACCCGCCGAGTCTTCAGTCCGCAGGCGTCCGCGCCTGCGGTTTTTAAGGGTCCCCGCGTCGCCGGCGCGGCAAAGACCCGTCCTCGGTAGAGCCGATTCCCTCCGCAGCTCGGAGGGAATCCGCCATTTCCAGATCGCGTCAACCCGGAAGTCCAAGACAGACCTGCTTTGAGGAAGATGGAAGTCTATTGGTAATTAAGAATTGGGAATTAAGAACATGGTGGCATAAGTTCTTTTGTAAGAACTTAGGGATTTATGGATGGATGGATGTTTTTTCTGTTGTTATTATTTTGTTATTTTTGTTAATTTCGAATGTGTGTTTGTTAGGTAAGAAAACTAATAAAAAGCATATAATACAAAAAAGAAGAAAATCCTCATCATTATATATTTGGCTTCCGTCCTCTTTGCGGACAAGGGGCCGTGACCACACTGAGCAATTAGAACTCTGTGCTCCTTAACCCCTTCATATGCTAACTAGCATTGTTTAGTTTCACTGCAAATCTCCCACAAAATGGGGTATACCAAGGACACAAAATGCCGGTGGGTCTTATGGGCATGTGGAAGCTTTGAGTGGGGGGAGTGTCCCATATTGGGAAATAGTGGGAGGGAGTAGACCAATGAAGGAATCACCCAGGGGACGGAGAACCTTTGCAGACAGAAAAGCCTCCTTGATTTGGAAAGTGATGAAAACGTTGACTTGGGGCAGAGGTGGCAGTGTTGATGGGGGTGGCGTTGTGAAGAGAACTATGCTGTTCTTTCTGCACCTGCTTCATGACTGTTGAGCCTTAGAAAGGATGAACAGATCCATCAAGCAGCCAGGAATGAGGTAGCAATTTTCAATGAGTGTGCTGGTCCCAGGGGAGGTTACCGTGAGGCAAGGTCAGAGTCTGGTCCTGGGTCGAGGGTCTGGAGACTGTCCACCAAGGGCGAAGCGGGGTCCAAAGGAAGAAGCCGGGCATGGTCGGGAACTCTGGAAGAACAGGTCTGGGTGCTGGCAGAAACAGGTTTCCAACGACATTGCTCCCGCAACCTGGGGCTGGGCTGACTGGCCTTTATCTCCTCTGAGGCCAGGGGCGGTCCTGGCCCCCAGGTGACCCGCCTCTCCTGGCCTTAAGGCGAGCATTCCTCCTCACAGAACTTAATTCCCTCTGCCTCTCTGCCCTGAGCCTCTGCAGCTGGAGGGTTAATGGACCCAGGAGCAGCTTCATCTTCCCCTGACAGGGCTGGGAGAGGCACACCTGCAGGCAATGGGCCCTCAATCACCTCTGGAGCCAGAGTGGATACATCTGGTGTCTGCTCCTGAGGATCCGGCACAGGTGCAGGCACTTCAGATTCAAGCCCCTGCCCCGGCTCAGCCGGCCCTGGAGGCGGGGACTCCTGTGCAGGCTGGGACTCCTCAGGTTCAGATTCTGAATCAGATTCCCAGGCCATCACAATGAGCTTCAGCCACTGGGCAGGTTCCATAAGCATTAGTCAAAGGTCACAGAAACAGGTGCTTGGATAGTGTGAACAAGAATTAAGATATATTTCTTAGACTGGAATAGCAGTGCCTCAGTTATGTACTGGCATGCAAAGTGAATGAGAGAGAATGAGAGCTGATAAACAGCTGCCCTGGACACAGAATTGGCTTGTGCCTCCATGGACAGCTGTGAGTCCAAAATGACTCCCAGGCTGCATACCTGGTCCTTCAGGGGCACAGTTACCCCATTCAGGACCAGGGATTCCACCACATCCACCCACCTTCTGTCCCCCCAAAACATTACTTCTGTCTTGTCAGGATTGAACCTCAATCCATCCTCCAACCACCTCCAGACACTCACACAGGACATTCACTGCCTTCACTGGTTCCAATTTAAAAGAGAGGAAGAGCTAGGTATCATCATACTGATGAACAGCTGCTTTCCCAGTTGCTTCATATAGCTATTAAAAAGCATGGGGGAGAGGTTGGAACCCTGAGAAATCCCACAAGTGAGAGCCCAGGGGTCTGAACACTCACCCCCCACCACTTTCTGGACACGGCCCAGGAGGAAGGAGCGGAACCACTGTATAACAGTGCCCCCAGCTCCCAATCCCTCTAGACGGTCCTCTAAAAACTAGCACAATAAGCGTTAATTTGTATACCAGAATATGTTCAGCATGAAAAAGGCAAGTTATATAAATAGCTACCTACTACTGTGCACAGGTAATTGCTGAAAATATAATGGGTGGGTGTATATTTGGAATTTTTTGTAATGTCTTAGGTAGACTGCCTTGAGGGGCATATTAAGGCAAATGCTGACATATGGCTTTATCTTCAGTTTGCAAATGCAGACTGTGTATACAACATTTTTAAAAAAGTAATCATTACTATGCTTTACAGGTTCATTTTATAATTGAATGAGTGACCTTCCTAATCTTCTGTGGTGTTATCCTGTTGGACAAAGCAGCTGCCTGGGGGAGGCCCCACTGGTAATGTCCACTTTAAGGAAAGCTGGGGGTCCATCACCCCCCAACTAACCTTCTTCTCCATCCCAGCTCTATAATGCTTCCCCTCCGGAAGTTTGGCTGCCACACATACAGTTCTGTCTCAGGCGCAAGCGGAAAACCTACCTTTTCTATCATGGCTTTTACAATACTAGAATGATCCCTGGACTGGGCCGTACTGAGTTGCTTTCTCCCCCTGCCCCACTTTTTGCTAATTTATTTGCTTCTTGTGAAACTTGGATATATACACACAGACTATGCAGTCAGAGTAAGAGTGAAATCCCTGTTCCATTCGTCCTCAAAAATTGCTTCTAAATTCTCTTGTCAGCCTCTTTTTCCCCACAGGCAATTTCTTTTCACTTATTCCTTACATTAATGTTGAGAGAGAGAGAGAGAGAGAGAGAGAGAGAGAGAGAGAGAGAGGAAGAGACCCTGTCAAAAATACGGTAATTCTGCCCTAGTAGTATCAGATTGCAGCAGGTTTACTCTGCCCCATAAGATTGAATGGGAAGTCCTTAGACCTTGGCCAATACCAGACTGCCCAGCCTCCTCCTCTCTGGGGTGCTTGTGATAGAACAGTGGTGGCTCTCAGTTGTGGAGGCACCTTGGGCCAGAGGCTGTATTTGTGTTTGTGTGTAGAGGGGTTTGTGTGACGAGGCCTTTCCCTGGGATAATCTGTCAATTTCATTTCTCTCCTATTTCTCACTATTCCAATCTTACTATTCCATTCCAATCTTAAATTCAGTTCCACACATTTCCTGTTTGCCTTTTTTAAAAAAAAACAAAAACAACAACAAAACACCCCATCAACTTTTGATTATGGATTTCTCCTCTTATACGCATTTTTCTATGCAGTCTCCCCCTACTATTTTTGGAAGTTCTTGGTTTTCTTGCTAGCCATGGGCCTGTCTCAAATGGTAGTTGATTTAACACACCCAACAGGACACACCTTTGCTTGAGCCTTCAATCCATGTGGGGAGGAGGATGGCCTGGGGTGTGGGTGGGTGTGGACCCTGGTCAGACCACTTCCTGGTGAGGAGTGTGGCTAAGAGCAAAGACTATAAAATGCTATTATATCGGTAGATATTGTGGGGCATATATGCCACTTAGAGTCATGTATACCGGTGATTAGCTGTGGATCAATGGGAATCATTCTTCTGATTTCTTTGAGCTAAAATAGTCAAGTTGATGATGATAATGATGATGATGATTTTGGACAAGGCAGCATTAAAATGGACTGTACCACATACAATTTTGAAAAGCAGTCTATGCTTTCTACCCTGAGTGCAGAAATATTCAGTAAGATACACACATCTGGAATAAATGTAAAGGCTGAATCATGAATTCTAAAAAGAAAACAACCTTTCCATTCAAAAGGGCTGAGCCTTGTCTGTATTTGAATACAGCCACTGCTGTTAATGTCTAAACCCTACTTGATGGCAATGACTAAGGTTTTAATTTTTGAAAACAATAACAACCATGAGCAGCAGAAGCAACATCTTAAATCCCCCTTTGTTAGTGATGTTTTATTGCACTGCATTCATTATTTATACAAAGGATTAAAAAACATATTAAAAGTGAAATGGCTGCTTAATAGCCATTGCCTTGTGTGCACTGCCCTGCATTAGTGCAATCGATTCTTCACATTGTTTTCATGCGCCTGCCATACTTGAAATGCACAGATGCATGGTCAGGACAGAATGTTGTCTCCAGGCATGAGGCAGCAGATAGATTAATAGGGTCTCTGAGATCCTGAGATCAGGTTGTGTGTGTGTGTGTGTGTGTGTGTGTGTGTGTGTAGTTGTTGTGCAGACTTTGAGTGCAGATTAAGAAAAAGGTAAAGGACCCCTGACAGTTAAGTCCAGTCACAGACGACTCTGGGGTTGTGGCACTCATCTCGCTTTACAGGCCGAGGGAGCTAGCATTTGTCAACAGATGGCTTTCTGAGACATGTGGCCAGCAGGACTAAACCGCTTCTGGTGCAACGGAACACTGAAACCAGAGCAGTGCACAGAAACGCTGTTTACCTTCCCGCCAGAGCGGTACCTATTTATCTACTTGCACTGCGATGCTTTCTATGGAGGTGCAGGTTGCAGCCACAGCGAAGGTGCCATTTTTCCATCTCTGCTGTATTAAGCAGTTGGTCCTTTACCTTTCTCGCCATGATCTGGCCACAGTGATACATGTGATGGTTACCTCCAGACTTGATTATTGTAACTCGCTGTACATGGGGCTGCCCTTGAAGCTGACCCAGAAACTCCAGTGGGTGCAGAATGCCACGGCAAGGCTCCTTACGGGGTCCTCGCCACGGGATCACATTTACCAGCTGCACTGGCTCCTGGTGGGGTACAGGGTCAGGTTTAAGGTGCTGGTTTTGACCTTTAAAGCCCTATGCGGCCTAGGACCCATGTACCTACGGGACTGCCTCTCCTGCTATGCCCTGGGGAGGACCTTAAGGTCCAAAAATGACAACATTTTGGAGGTCCCAGGTCACAACGTGGTTAGATTGGTTGCAACTAGGGCCGGGGCCTTTTCAGTACTGGCCCCAACTTGGTGGAACGCTCTGTCACAAGAGACTAGGGTCCTGCAGGATTTGACATCTTTCCGCAGGGCCTGCAAGATGGAGCTGTTCCGCCTGGCCTTCGCTTAGACTCACTCTGACCCCTTATATGGGATTTGGTATAGAAATTTTCCCTTGCCCTTTTTCTGGCCCATGTAGGACCAGCATAGATAGCTGGCTTGGGTGAATATCTGATGTTTCCTCCCTTTATGGTCTTGATTTATGGGCTACTACTAAAATGAGGCTGCATTTTAAGCTTTATTTTAATTAACTGTTTGTTTGTTCCTGTTTTTGTTTTCTATTACATTTTATTGTAATTTATATTTGGGGTTAGCCGCCCTGAGTGGAGAGGGCGGGGTATAAATTAAAATTATTATTATTTATTATTATTATTATTTGAACTGCTAGGTTGGCAGGAGCAGATAAAGAAAACAGATAAAGCAGATAAAGCCAAAACCCTGGCAAGCCAAAGGCCTACACCGCCTAAAAGACTTCTACAAAAATAGGAAACCCATAACGACACAAGAAATACAAGACAAACTAGGGGACATCTAAATACCCTGGCTAACACACCACCAGCTACATGCCTTCTTAAATAATCCAATGGGAAAATCAGCAGCCACTAGACCATTGACCACCTTCAAAAATCTTCTAATGGCAAAGGGACATGGCGAGAGAATGGTGTCCACAATCTACAAAATACTGCTTCAAAACCCCACAATCCCCCTTGACAAAATCAAAATACAATGGGACGATGACAAAAACAATGAAATTAACCCCACCCAATGGATTAGAATGTGGTCTAAACCTCCCTTTAAATCCATATCAGCCAAAAGAAAAGAACTCACTTTGAAACTCACTTACAGATGGTATCTAACACCATGGAAACTAGCGCTGATATGCCCAGGAACCTCACCGAAATGCTGGAGAGGCTGCAGTTCCACAGGCACGTACCACCACATGTGGTGGAATGCCCCCAAATTCAACCCTTCTGGACAACAGTCCTACAGGAAATAAGCATAATAACTAAACAGGTACTAGAAGTCACCCCAGGACAGGCCCTACTGAACATCTTCCAAGATAATAACGTCCACACACACTATAAAGAGCTTATAACTCACCTACTATCAGCAGCCAGAAGCATCATAGTCAGACACTTGTCAGGAGTAAACATGGACCAATGGTATCAAATAGTATGGGAAACAGAAAATTAGAAAAATTAACCAATAGATTGAAATAGACACAGGGACAAATAGAAGAGGACACCTTCACTCCAGGATGGTTCCCCTTTAACACATACACAGCCCAACAAGACAACAAGAAGGACCCACAGACAGCATTTGAATCAATAACCGTGACTCAACAACCCCCCCCCCCAACAAACCTCACTGCAGCCAGCAAAAGATAACCAACCAGGCCTCCCCCCCATCTCCCTCTCTCTCTCTCTCTCTCTCTCTCTCTCTGTGTGTGTGTGCGTACATATACAGTGGTGCCTCGCAAGACGAAATTAATTCATTCTGCGAGTTTTTTCATCTTGCGAATTTTTCGTCTTGCGAAGCACGGTTTCCCATAGGAATGCATTGAAAATCAATTAATGCGTTCCTATGGTCAAAAAAAGTCCAAAAAAAGCCAAATTTGGTACAAAAAGAGTTTATTAAGTGCTCTTTAAAGTCACACATACTGTAAAGAGCAGTTCAAAAACTGAAGGAACAATAATTTAAGTTTCTAAACATGACAGAAAAGCATTTAAAAATCACCAAAGTGTACTGTACCGTACAGTACATACTGTACATTTTCTAAGACTCTAGGGGACAACTCGAAGAAGGTTCCTCTTCCACTCTTTGCTTCTTGCTGAAGAAACTGTCCATGGTCTGCTGCTTCATCCGCCTTTTCATTTTTTTTTAAATTAATATTTTATTAAGTTTTATCAATAAAGTAATTCAGAAAAAAGTACAAAAACAGAAAAATACAAAATCACAAAATGCAAAAATACAAACATTAAACACTAAAGGAAAGAGAAAAAAGAAAAGAAAAAAGAAAACACATAAAAACAAAACTCCCTCTTTTTTAAATTCTCATCTTTAGTTAACTTATTCTCCTGACTTCCTCACGCCTCCCTTTTTTGTATCCCTTTTTAAAAATTTGGTTCAGCAAATTCATATCCAATTTAACTTATCTATTATCAATCCCATCTTACATTTTACCTTGTTGCTAGAACCCCTTCAGTTCATTTCAACGTCATCAGCATTCAAAAGTTTTACAATGTTTCTGTAAATAAGTTTTAAATTTCCTCCAATCTTCTTCCATGAGCTCTTCTCCCTGGTCTCGGATTCTGCCAGTCATTTCCGCCATTTCCATGTAGTCTATTAGTTGCATTTGCCATTCTTCCAGGGTGGGTAGATCTTGTGTCTTCCAGTGCTTTGCAATGAGAATTCTTGCTGCAGCTGTAGCATACATAAAGAAAGTTCTATCCTTCTTTAACACCAATTGGCCGACTATGCCCAGGAGAAAGGCCTCTGGTTTCTTCAAGAAGGTATATTTAAATACCTTTTTCAGTTCATTATATATCATTTCCCAGAAGGATATATATCATTACCTGAAGGAGCGTCTCCACCCCCATCAGTCTGCCCGGACGCTGAGGTCCAGCGCCGAGGGCCTTCTGGCGGTTCCCTCACTGCGAGAAGCAAAGCTACAGGGAACCAGGCAGAGGGCCTTCTCGGTAGTGGCGCCCGCCCTGTGGAACGCCCTTCCAGCAGATGTCAAAGCGATAAACAACTACCTGACATTCAGGAGACATCTTAAGGCAGCCCTGTTCAGGGAAGTTTTTAACGTGTGACATTTTACTGTATTTTTGGTTTTTATGGAATCCGCCCAGAGTGGCTGGGGAGGCCCAGCCAGATGGGCGGGGTATAAATAATAAATAATAAATTATTATTATTATTATTATTATTATTATTATTATTATTATTATTATTATTATTATAAAGCCTTAATCCTTAGGCACGTCCACCAAAGGTGAAAGAATGTACCTTCAGTTTCCTTACATTTCCAGCATTTATTGTCGGGCAAATGATATATTTTTGCAAGCTTGACTGGAGTCATGTACCACCTGTACATCATTTTCATAATATTCTCTCTTAAGGCATTACATGCCGTAAATTTAATCCCGGTGGTCCACAACTTCTCCCAGTCAGCAAACATATTATTGTGTCCTATATCCAGTGCCCATTTTATCATTGCAGATTTTACCGTTTCTTCCTCAGTATTCCATTTCAGCAGCAGATTGTACATTCTAGATAGTATCTTAGCATTGGGTTCTAACAATTCTGTTTCCAACTTTGATTTTTCCACCTGGAAACCAATTTTTTTATCCAAGTTATAAACCTCTCTTATTTGAAAATAATGTAACCAGTCTCGCACCTTCTCTTTAAGTTTATCATAACTCTGCAATTTCAATTTGTCACCTTCCTGTTCTAAAATTTCCCAATAATTTGGCCTCCATGTTGAGTTTTTTCAAAGCTTTCGCTTCCATAGGTGATAGCCACCTTGGGGTTTTACTCTCCAGAAAATCTTTGTACCTTGTCCAGACATTAAACAATGCTTTTCTGACAATATGGATTTTAAATGCCTTATGTGCTTTTACCTTGCCATACCACAAATATGCATGCCACCCAAATATGTTGTCATACCCTTCAAGATCCAAGACATCTGTATTCTCAAGAAGTAGCCATTCCTTCAGCCAGCAAAAAGCTGCTGACTCATAATAAAGTTTAAAGTCTGGCAGGGCAACCCCCCCCCCCCCGTCTTTAACATCAGTAAGTATCTTAAATTTTATTCTGGGCTTTTTGCCCTGCCAGACAAATCTAGATATATCTCTTTGCCACTTCTTGAAACAATCCATCTTATCAATAATTTGCAATGATTGAAATAAAAATAACATTCTCGGCAATACATTCATCTTAATAACAGCAACTTGACCCAGCAAGGAAAGCTTCAAATTTGTCCAAATTTCTAGATCTTTTTTCACTTCTGACCAGCATTTCTCATAGTTGCCTTCAAATAGGTTCACATTCTTAGATGTCATATTCACCCCCAGGTATTTAATCTTCTTTACTAATGTTAAATCTGTCTCTTTCTGAAACCTCTCTTTCTCTATCGGCGTCAATTTTTTCTCCAAAACCTTAGTTTTCAATTTATTCAATTTGAAGCCTGCCACTTGACCAAAATCCTGGATTACTTCTAGGGCCCTCTTAGTACTGGATATCGGCTCCTGTAATGTCAAAACAAGATCATCTGCAAAAGCTTTAAGTTTGTATTGTTTAACTCCGACCTGAATACCTTGAATCAAATGGTCCCTTCTGATCATAGAATAGAATCATAGAATCATAGAATCCTAGAGTTGGAAGAGACCACAAGGGCCATCGAGTCCAACCCCCCTGCCAAGCAGGAAACACCATCAGAGCACTCCTGACATATGGTTGTCAAGCCTCTGCTTAAAGACCTCCAAAGTAGGAGACTCCACCACACTCCTTGGCAGCAAATTCCACTGTCGAACAGCTCATATTTAGCAAAACCTCCAGGACCGAGATGAAAAGCAATGGGGAAATTGGGCAGCCTTGTCATGTCCCTTTCTCTATTTTAAACTCTTCTGTAACCACATTATTTACTATCAATTTAGCCTTTTGTTCAGAATAAATCGCACCTATACCGTTTTCGAAGTTTTGTCCAACCCCCATCCCCTGAAGATTTTTCTTCATAAAACTCCAGGAAATATTGTCAAAGGCTTTCTCCGCATCTACGGAATATCAAAACTGCTTTTGTGTTGATATTCACCTGCAGCTTTTCTAAGATGTTAATTATATTCCTCGCATTATCCGATAGGTGCCTTCCAGGGAGAAACCCGGCCTGATCTTTATGTATCACCTCTGCCAATACTTTTTTCAGTCTTCTAGCCAGAATGTCTGCAAAGATTTTATAATCCACATTAAGTAGGGATATGGGGCGATAATTCTTAAGTTGTGTCTTTTCAGACTCAGTTTTCGGTATAAGTGTGATATAAGCTTCGTTCCACGTCTCAGGCGCTTTTCCCCCCTCCATAATTTCATTGCAAACCTCCTTTAATGGTTGAATTAAGTAGTCTTTCAAAGTTCTGTAGTACTTGGAGGTTAGTCCATCAGGCCCTGGAGATTTGTTAGTTCATCAGGCCCTGGAGATTTGCCCAATTGCATATTCTGAATCGCACCTTCCACCTCTTGTTCAGTTATTTTATAATTCAATAATACTTTATTTTCTTGAAAATATTTTTGTAATCCATTAATTTTCAAAAATTGGTCAATTTTTGATTCAGTCTGCGGCCCTTGTGTATAAAGTTGTTTAAAATATCTCTGAAAGCAGCCTCTGATCTCCTGTGGATTCTGTATGTTCTTTCCATCCACTTCAAGATTTGTAACCATATTTAACTTTTGTCTCTTTTTCAACTGCCACGCTAACAGCTTCCCACATTTATTAGCTGATTCGAAGGTCTTTTGTCATCCGCCTTTTCAGCACCTCCCTGAAAGACGATATGACCCTTGTATCAAAAGTGTTCGCAAGGTCACGTGTCAGGTCCTTGTCAGGGTGGTGCCGCTGTGCAAAAGCCTGCACATCTTTCCACTTCTGGCAAATGTCCCTCAGTTCTTTGGAGGACAGCCATTCCTCAGTTGCTTCCTCCTCTTCCAGCGAGGCCTGCTCCTGCGCAGCCTCTGCCTGCAGTTCGACCAGCTCCTGGGTGGTCAGCTCGTGGTCGTGCTCCTCCACCAGCTTGCTGACGTCCTCCTCTGTGACCTCCTGGCCCATGGTCCTCCCCAAGGAAACAATGTCCTGCACCACTGTTGACTCTGGTGCATCAGAGTCACTTGGTGCCACACAGTCCGGCCACAGGCTGTGCCAAGTGCAATTCTCTGGCTGAACCCATCCCAGGCCGTGGTGATCATCTTCAAGCAGGTGACTATGTCGAAGTGGTCCTTCCAGAATTCCTGCAGGGTGATGTTGGTGCAATCAGTCACCTCGAAGCATCGCCTGAAAAGCTCCTTGGTGTAGAGTTTTTTGAAATTGGCGATGAGCTGCTGATCCATTGGCTGGAGCAGTGGCGTGGTGTTAGGCGGCAGGAACATGATGTTGATGAAGCTGAACTCCTCCAACAAGTCCTCCTCAAGGCCTTTAGGATGAGCAGGAGCATTGTCCATCAGAAGCAAAGCCTTCAGCGGCAGGTCGTTGTCCAGCAGGTACTGTTTGACAGCAGGGCCAAAAGCAGGATTGACCCAGTCCACAAACAGCACACGTGTGACACAAGCCTTACTGTTGGATCGCCACATGACACTCAGCTGCTCCTTGTCGACCTTGTGTTTCTTGAAGGCCCGTGGGTTCTCCGAGTGGTACACCAGCAGAGGCTTGATCTTCAGGTCACCGCTTGCGTTGGCACAGAAGAGCAGGGTCAGACGGTCCTTCATGGGCTTGTGGCCAAGCAACTTGGCCTCCTCCTGAGTGATGAAAGTCCTTTTAGGCATCCTCTTCCAAAACAGCCCGGTCTCGTCGCAGTTGAAGACCTGCTGTGGAATGTAGCCCTCCGTCACAACCTCCAGGAACTCTGCTGCAAAGTCTTCAGCCGCAGGAACATTAGAACTGGCAGTCTCTCCATGCCTGACCACGCTGTGGATTCCAGATCTCTTCTTGAACCGGTCAAACCAGCCTCTGCTTGACTTGAAGACTTCTGGCTCGCCTGAGGTTCCTGCTGTTGCCAGACGAGGTCTGAGTGTCTGGGTAGAACATGCTCTAGTTATCTCCCGCTTGGACTACTGCAATGCGCTCTATGTGGGGCTACCTTTGAAGGTGACCTGGAAACTGCAATTAATCCAGAATGCGACAGCTAGACTAGTGACTGGGAGTGGCCACCGGGACCACATAACACCGGTCCTGAGATATCTGCATTGGCTCCCAGTACATTTCCGAGCACAATTCAAAGTGTTGGTGCTGACCTTTAAAGCCCTAAACGGCCTCGGTCATGTATACCTGAAGGAGCGTCTCCACCTCCATCGTTCTACCCGGACACTGAGGTCCAGCACCGAGGGCCTTCTGGCGGTTCCCTCACTGCGAGAAGCGAAGTTACAGGGAACCAGGCAGAGGGCCTTCTCGGTAGTGGCGCCCTCCCTGTGGAACGCCCTCCCACCAGATGTCAAAGAGAACAACAACTACCAGACTTTTAGAAGACATCTGAAGGCAGCCATGTTTAGGGAAGCTTTTAATGTTTGATGTATCACAGTATTTTAATATTCTTTTGGAAGCCGCCCAGAGTGGCTGGGGAAACCCAGCCAGATGGGCGGGGTATATAGGAGGACATAGATGATGCCTTCCTGGAACAGATGGCCAAGCAGCCAAAAAGAAGGGAGATAGTAGTAATGGGGGACTTCAATTACCCGGATATTTGTTGGATGTCAAACTCAGCCAAGAGCATAAGGTCAAACAGATTCCTCACTGGCCTTGCAGACAACTTCATTGTCCAGAAAGTGGGAGAAGCAACAAGAGGAACAGCCATTTTAGATCTGGTGCTAACCAATGTTGATGACCTGGTTAGTGGGGTAGAAGTGGAAGGATCATTAGGTGCGAGTGATCATGCTCTTCTGAAGTTTACTATACAGCGGAAAGGAGCAGCCAAGCATACTAGGACTCAATTTCTTGACTTTAAGAAAGCCGACTTCATAAAACTTAGGGAAGTGCTGGGTGAGATCCCATGGACAGTAATACTAAAAGGAAAGGGAGTTCATGATGGCTAGGAGTTTGTTAAGAGGGAGATAGTAAAAGCACAACGTCAGGCAATACCAATGAGACGGAAACATGGAAGGTGCCTAAAGAAGCCAGGGTGGCTATCTAAAGAACTTTTAACTGAGTTAAGATTAAAAAAGGATGTGTACAAAAAATGGAAAAGGGGGGAAACCACCAAAGAGGAATTCAAACAAATAGCCACCACGTGTAGACACAAAGTCAGAAAAGCTAAAGCACAGAATGAACTCAGGCTTGCTAGAGAGGTTAAAAGCAACAAAAAAGGCTTTTATGGGTATGTTCGTAGCAAAAGGAAGAACAAAGAAACAGTGGGGTCACTCAGAGGAGAAGATGGTGAAATGCAAACAGGGGACACAGAAAGGGCTGAACTCCTCAATGCCTTCTTTGCCTCAGTCTTCTCCGATAAAGAAAACAATGCCCGACCTGAAGAATTTGGAGCAAATGATTCAGCAAAGGAAACACAGCCCAGAATAACTAAGGAGATAGTACAAGAATACTTGGCTAGTTTAGATGTATTCAAGTCTCCAGGGCCAGATGAACTGCATCCAAGAGTATTACAAGAACTGGCAGATGTGATCTCAGAACCACTGGCAGTCATCTTTGAGAATTCCTGGAGAACAGGCGAAGTCCCAGCAGACTGGAGGAGGGCAAATGTTGTCCCTATTTTCAAAAAGGGGAAAAGAGAGGACCCAAATAATTACCGCCCAGTCAGTCTGATGTCAATACCAGGGAAGATTCTGGAGCAGATCATTAAGCAAACAGCCTGTGAGCACCTAGAAAGGAATGCTGTGATCACCAATAGTCAGCATGGATTTCTGAAAAATAAGTCATGTCATACTAACCTCATCTCGTTTTTTGACAGAATTACAAGCCTGGTAGATGAAGGGAATGCAGTGGATGTAACTGGCTGACTGACCGAACCCAAAGGGTGCTCATCAATGGTTCCTCTTCATCCTGGAGAAGAGTTACTAGTGGGTTGCCACAGGGTTCTGTCTTGGGCCCGGTCTTATTCAACATCTTTATCAACGACTTGGATCATGGACTCAAGGGCATCCTAATCAAATTTGCAGATGACACCAAACTGGGAGGGGTGGCTAACACTCCAGAGGACAGGATCACACTTCAAAACGACCTTGACAGATTAGAGAACTGGGCAAAAACAAACAAGATGAATTTTAACAGGGAAAAATGTCAAGTATTGCACTTGGGCAAAAAAAATGAGAGGCACAAATACAAGATGGGGGACACCTGGCTTGAGAGCAGTACATGTGAAAAGGATCTAGGAGTCTTGGTTGACCACAAACTTGACATGAGCCAACAGTGTGACGCGGCAGCTAAAAAAGCCAATGCAATTCTGGGCTGCATCAATAGGAGTATAGCATCTAGATCAAGGGAAGTAATAGTGCCACTGTATTCTGCTCTGGTCAGACCTCACCTGGAGTACTGTGTCCAATTCTGGGCACCACAGTTCAAGAAGGACACTGACAAACTGGAACGTGTCCAGAGGAGGGCAACCAAAATGGTCAAAGGCCTGGAAACGATGCCTTATGAGGAACGGCTAAGGGAGCTGGGCATGTTTAGCCTGGAGAAGAGGAGGTTAAGGGGTGATATGATAGCCATGTTCAAATATATAAAAGGATGTCACATAGAGGAGGGAGAAAGGTTGTTTTCTGCTGCTCCAGAGAAGCGGACACGGAGCAATGGATCCAAACTACAAGAAAGAAGATTCCACCTAAACATTAGGAAGAACTTCCTGACAGTAAGAGCTGTTTGACAGTGGAATTTGCTGCCAAGGAGTGTGGTGGAGTCTCCTACTTTGGAGGTCTTTAAGCAGAGGCTTGACAACCATATGTCAGGAGTGCTCTGATGGTGTTTCCTGCTTGGCAGGGGGTTGGACTCGATGGCCCTTGTGGTCTCTTCCAACTCTATGATTCTATGATTCTATGAAATAATAAATTGTTGTTGTTGTTGTTGTTGTTGTTGTTGTTGTTGTTGTTGTTGTTATTATTATTATTAAACACACAAGTTTCCAGATTCTTGCAAACCCCTTCTCAACAATTCCCTGACCCCCCCAGCCACCCACCACACAGAAATCCAAACCCAGAAATCTTTTTTTTTAACAACAGCAGAGTGCCCCAATGGCCACAAAAAATCATAAAAATGCAGGAAAAAACACACAAGCTTCCAGATTCTTGCAAACCCCTCCCCAACACCAAGTCCTTGAATTCCAAACACCCCAACCCAAAATCCAACCCCCCAAAAAAGTTTAACTTACCAAATGGCTGCAAAAGAAGTTTTGGAAAAGCTTCAAAAATCACCAAAGTCTTCTAAAACCTCAAATGGCTGCAAAAGAAGTTTTGGAAAAGCTTCAAAAATCACCAAAGTCTTCAAAAACCTCAAAAAAGGCTACCACACCACGTGCTATGAGTTGCTCCTCGAAGTCAAGTCGCAACTGCACCTCTTCAAGCAATGAACCCTGGGTATTAACGGTTTTACGAAAAAGGAAACAAACTTGCAAGACGTTTCCGTCTTGCGAAGCAAGCCCATAGGGAAATTCGTCTTGCGAAGCAACTCAAAAAACCAAAAACCCTTTCGTCTTGCGAGTTTTTCATCTTGCGAGGCATTCGTCTTGCGGGGCACCACTGTACGTATGAAATAGAGAACCTACTCAAGTGATACTGGCATAAAACCCCACAAACAGACTAAATATCACCACCCCAACCCCCTCTGCCCCTTCTCTCTCCCACTCTTCTTCTTCCCCACCTTATTCTGTATAATGTCTCACATCACATATAAAAAGGGCTATACATCTTGAAAAAAGACAATGCACATTTTTTCCTGAACCATGAAAATTTTTAATAAAAATTCTTTTTTAAAAAACAAACAAAACCAAAACAGGATACATTCCTGGAAATGCTCAGTGCACCCCCTTTAAATGCCACTTCCAGTGCAATCCTGTCCATGTCTCCTCAGAAGGAAGTCTGACCTTGTTCAGCTGAGCTTACTCCTGGATAAAGGCATACAGGATTGCAGCCTCTGCCCCAGGACTAGCCTGCCCATGAGGTAAGGTGAGATGACTGTCTGTTGCATGGAATGCTTTCATTCACCTGGTTTTCTTTAATGCAATAAATTGAATGAGTGTGGCAGTCCCTGAAAATGAAAATAAGGTCTCTGCAAATGAAACCTTCTGCCAACTTGTGTGCTACCAAGCTGAATGACGCCATTAGCCGTGTGTCGCATCCTGTCCAGCACTCACTCTGCTGTGCAGACTTCCTGACAGGGAACTTCATGAGCATGTTTGAACAAAAAAGTAAGATAGACAATAATGTAGGACATTAAAAAGGGAGCTTAATCACACAAGCTTGAAATTGCAGACTTTATTCAAGTAAAACTATCTCAGAGAGGGGGGAATGAGGACATTCCATGCCTTATTTATTTATTTATTTATTTATGGCATTCATATACCATCCAATCAACAGAGACCTTTGGGCAATTCACAGTTTTTTAAAAAGTTAAGTCAGTCACAATTCACAACTAAAACAATCAATACAGATGCATATCAGCAGTACAAGACCAGCAAAACCTCGTGAAATCAGCACAAGGTAGCATAAAGAATAAAGGGGGAAACCAAAATGATTCCAGAACTAAAATGTGGCAAAGCAATCTTTGTTCCAAGGTCTGGGAACACCAGTCCTCACCAAGCCAAAAGATCCTAAAGGCCAGCCCAAGCCATTTTGATACCTGAGGCAAACCACAAAATGGCACCTCATCTCTCACTAGGGAAGGAGCGGTGAGGGAAGATATACATCTGGAGCAAGGAGGCAATGAAGATTGACATTGGGAACGAGGGCAGGAGGAGACTAGCTTTGTCTCCTTCTTGCCGAGAGGCTGCTGTGGAGGCAGCACTGAGGCACATGGCTACCCAAGTGGTGGCAGTTCCAGCCTCCCATAATATCTCCACAGTTGGTTGAGTGGCCAGTTGCCCAGTCTCGGGAAATAATCTCATGACTGATTTTTCTGTGTTTTTTTAGCAGTTTTTGTTTTCATTTTTAAGCCACCTTGAGTCCCGTCAGGGAAACAAGTGTCGCTTGAAGAGGAATGAAAAAGGGTGAAATGCCAGACAAATCAGCAGCAAAAAGGGAACATGTTCACCACAAATCATGGCAAACCGCCATTGAAAAGGGAGGACGAAGGTCTTTGTGGGGAGGGCTTTCAGCTGCCCAAACAACTACTTTGAAGTGAAAATTGAACCTGGTGAACACTGGCAAATGGTGCTCTCAGATGTGTAGGTGTTGTCTTCCTGGCTTTACTTTTTTAACTCTTTGGGGGTAAGAGCATTTGTTTGCTGAGCATGAGGCTCATCCATTAGCCACACAGAGTTTTGCGAGTATTGACTGCACAGAATAATTTCCTCCATGTATTGGGATGCTTCGCTTGTCACAGGGCCTTGACCGTCGTCAGTTTTCATCAACAGGCCCTGACAACATGGGGAAAAAATGAGTCACCAGAAGAGAGCAGAGGGCATGGCATTTCAAGAGTGATCTCTGAAGATGGATGATGCCTTGTCCTTGACACGCTGCCAAGGGCTAGATGCAAAGAACATTTGGGATGTAATGGAGCCTACAAATCACTGGTTGCCTAGAGGCCTCCTCAGACCACAAGAGGATGGCTGGCTTGTCTTTAGCTCAGTTTTTATTACATGTTGTAAACTTCTGACTGTTCTGATATGCATTGTCATTGACTGGCCTTTGACAGGGTTGTCCAAACCGATAGAAATCAAAAATGCTCCACTGAAGCTCACAAGAAAGAATTGGGATGAAACATGCAGGGCAGAAGGATACCGCATGGAACATGCCAGGAAACAAGACAACCACATGTTGTGTTAGCGCCATATCAAACGTTTAAAAGTTGGTCCCATAATAAATGAACTGCAAAATGGTTTGCAATAAAATATATGCTACATGTTATGAAATTCACACCATAGCTGAGAAAAAAATAATAATTCCCCAGACTCCCTGCATAGAATATAATTATTTTTGTAGCAACCAATTTACATAATATTGTGGCACAGAGAGGAAATTAACAGACGTCTACCTATCAAGCTAGAGATAAATTTCATATTTGTTGTGTGAGTACTGGAGATGTTCATTTGATGAAGTTTCTTTAATTGTGATGCTTGTTTTATATACTTCTCTTTTAACATAGTTGTTCATCTCTAGAGCGGGGGGGGGGGGAGGCGGTGTTGACTCAGAAGTTTGGATAAGTCTAGTTTTCCTTCCTAAAGGACTGAAACAGTTGAATATATTACACTAGCTATGTGTTAAAATAGCCAAATGTCCCCAAGGCAATATTTCTATCCTATGAATATTCATCTGGTGGAAGTAATTATCTCTGAGACACACCTCCGAAAACCAGTCAAGTTTGAATTTAAGTGCCCATTTATATGGATTGAGATAAAATCACCACCATCATATTCTGCCTTTATTTGTGTTTTTAACTTTTATTTTTATGCCGTGAACCAGCCTGAGATCTCCGGGTGAAGGGCGGGATACAAATTGAATAAGTAATAATAATAACACATTCATATACATGTTTGGGGATGCGGGTGGCGCTGTGGGTTAAACCACAGAGCCTAGGACTTGCCGATGAGAAGGTCAGCGGTTCGATTCCCCACAACGAGGTGAGCTCCCGTTGCTCGGTCCCTGCTCCTGCCAACCTAGCAGTTCGAAAGCATGTCAAGTGCAAGTAGATAAATAGGTACTGTTCTGGTGGGAAGGTAAACGGCGTTTCCGTGCGCTGCTCTGGTTTGCCAGAAGTGGCTTAGTCATGCTGGCCACATGACCCAGAAGCTGTACGCCGGCTCCCTCAGCCAGTAAAGCGAGATGAGTGCCACAACCCCAGCGTCAGTCACGACTGGACCTAGTAGTCTGGGGTCCCTTTACCTTTTTATACATGTTAAAGGTAATTTAATTTGAGTGGTTAATGTGCATAACAACCAGCCATTGTGCACATTCTCCAGGCCTCATGCAGAATGCATACTCATGAAGTGTGCACATTTCCCAGTCTCTATGCATAATCTCCAACAAGCCTAGGCAAATATGCTCATCTCAGCTGCATTTTGTATGTTCCTCAGCCAATATGCATGATCTTCAATAAGCCTTGGTGAATGTGGGTATCTGAGCTGTATTTTGTACATCCTCCAGTCAATAGGATTATAGAACTGTAAAATTGTAGAGTTGGAAGGGACCCAAGGGCCATCTAGTCCAGCCCCCTGCAATGCAAGGAATCTCAGCTAAAGCACTCATGACAGATGGTCTTCCAACCTCTGCTTAAAAACCTCCAAGGAAAGAGAGTCCACCACCTCCTGAGGGATTTGTAAATAAAGTTTACAAATCTTTGCCAGCAGTGAAATACTTATAGCTGTCTTACTGAACATTCTAGCACACTGGAAGGGAAGTAATATTTCACAGATTAAATAAATCCTTTAAAAGCTCTGATCTTTCTGAATGCCTTTCTAAAACAGTATTTTTAAAATATCAATTACTCGTGTTTGTTACTGTAGCCAACCCCTTCCTTCTTCTTTTAATGCTAATGATGAACTTATTTTCATACATCCCCTACACACCCCACATCTAAAGGACAAAGCACAAGAAAGTAAAATCACCATCAGGCCTCAGTGAAAGCAGGAAACAATAAGTCACTGGCTCTGCTCCTGAAAGCCATCCTGGATTCACATAATTCTGAGGTGCATTACATCAATTTTTACTCCAGATACATTGATCCATAATAACTAGAATCCATTGCCTTTGTGTTTCTGGTTGTCAATGCAAATCAGAATCAGAACTGCAGAATCAGAAGCATGTATAGAAAGAGGGGGAGGCAGTTTGACCTTTTCCCAAAAGAGCAGGTCTGCACCAAGTCAAATGCAGCGCAAGAGCCACGTAATGCTTCTCTTTGGGGCAATGCAGACTCAAAGGGGGCAGGCGGTGTTGCCATGTACAGTATGACAGGTATGTGAGCTGTATCCATTGTGCACCTCTTCATATACCCAGGAGGTATATAATGTTTCTCCTGTCATTTAAAAAATGTAATATAACCTTAGCAGTCAAGGGAAGGGACACATAACCTTTATCCCGTGGGGAGTTTTTCCAATAAAAACCACCCTGTAAACAAGTTGCTTTCTTGCGCTTAGAGGAAAAGATACTGGGAATTCCTATCTTTCTTTGGCTGGTTGAAAAACACCTTGGGGTGGAGACTCCTTCAGGAATCAAGGCGGGATATGAATTCAATTGATAGATAGGATTGGGGGAGTCAAGTGACCTGAAAGGAGCATTCCTTTCATCTGGGAGAGCTGCAAGGGAAACAAATGGACACTTTATTTGCCTCTCACTGCACAAATAGTTTGACCCTAATGTTGTTGGCATCTGTTTGGAGTGCACCTCCAGGGCTGAAGTCAAACCGCTGTGCTAGCAGCACCCAAGTGACCTCCCCAGGGCACAAGCCTGGGCCGTGTGCCCAGACTAGAAGAGTCCACTCTCAGACTCACTGATGAAGTCCAAAGGAAGGAGAGCAAGATGTTTGGCTTCAGCTTGGCTGCAGGAGTTGCCTGAAGGAGTTGTACAAGGTGCCATCCAACCCTCTTAGGGATTGCACTCCAGATTTGTGTTGGGCTTACTCCTTAGCCTTTTCTTTTCCCAAAGATGACTTGCAAGGCAGTGGTAGTTTAGGATCAGCATTTTCCTTCTCCTAGATGGGTTCCCTTCTCAGGTTGACAAGCCTCATTTGCCCCTCCATGTCCCTTGGCAGCATGTGCAGAAGCCGCCTTCTTGACCTTTGGACCCACTCTTAGTCTCTTCTGCTCAATCTGCCAGAGCCTGTCTTCACAAGCAGGGAAAGTCCCTCACTCACAGAAGGTTTGAGATCCATCGGCTCTCCTCACCTAGTTTAATTGGCCAGTTGAAGCCGTTTCCCGGAGAGCGGCTGCTGTCGCCTGCTAACAGTTTCTAGGAGTCACAGGTGGGGGCTGAGTGCAGGTGGGGACTAAAAGTGGACAAACTACCCCAGAAGGAGCACAATGTGTCCCCCACCAGAGGTACCACCCCTCCCCTAACACCCATACACCCCTGGACCCTAATAGTTGTGAAAAATAGAAAATTCAACTGAGACAGCTTTTCTGCCCCCTACATGACATTTTGGCAGCCGCCGAATATGTCCTTAAAGAAGCAGGAGTCCTGGTTCCCTTTGCATCTAGTCCCTTTGTCTGCTACTGCTTTACAACCCTGTGCTAGGAATGACCCCCCCCCCCAGCTGCCTTTAGGATGCCTCTGGTAACTGTACTGTGGATGCTCAGTTCAGTGAAAGTCTCTGGCTGCTGTTTTTCTATTCTCATTCCGTAAATTGCCTCAAGTTACTGGGACTTTTATAGCCAATGTATGAGAACAATAAATATTCTTAGCATTTTAACAGTTGCCTTTTTTTAAAAAAACCAGAAAGTTAAATTATATTGCACACTCAGATGAAGCAGCAAAAAGGCAAAAGAGGTGAAAACAGTATATCATTTCTCTTCTCTGTAGAAGTTTTTTTTTTTTAAATAAATGCTGCCAACCATGCCAAATTCTAGCACTTTTTAGGTAACAACCATCATGTTGCCATTGAAATTTTCCTCAATTCACCACAAATGCTTTTTATGAAATGGGAAGGTGCTGTTTGTCAGTCCCTGGAAGACCTAAATGGAGAGCAGGTCTCGGTGGCCCTGGGGTCAGTTTTCTAATTCTGGGGGTGGACTGGTCATCTGCATCACCCTTCCAAGAGGTGGAGCCAGATTATACACACTCGAGATCAGAGGCCAAACACAGAGAGATTAGTACAAGATTTTGGACACACACTTTAACACATATTAATCATATTGCAAGGGGGCTGAATTGCAATGCATTGACAGTCACTGCGGTCCTTTGGCACAATGGGGCCAATTAAGAGGGTGTCATTTAGTGGGGCCAGAACATTTCACCTGCACAAGTTATTTGGAACACGAATAATGTATGTATGTATTGAATTCCAAACATTTATACCTCACCTTTCTGCATAAAACACTCAGGACAGCTAACAGAATACAAACGTAGTTCAACATTTTTTTCAATCAATTTTTTTAAAAAAACATTAGCAAGTTAAATAGTAAAAACAATGGTTTTTAATCTGTTCAGCAGATTAAAAACAATGTAATAAAATAGCTGTTTACAATGAAACAATAAAAACAGCTGTTTTAAAAAGCAAGGTTTTGATTTCTTGGAGGCTGTTAAAAGAGGGACGAGAGTCCTGCCTCCCTTGGGACAGAGTTCCAGAGTAGAGGCACAGCCGGGACACATCCAAATGTACTTCAGGATTGTTGGGACACAAAGGATCACTTCTATCTAAAGACTCTCCTCCACGAAGGGGAGGGGAGGGGTTGTGGTCGGGGCTCGAGCTCCGGCTAGCAGGGGGCGTGGCCCCCTGCTGCCCACTCACCTGGCTGGCGCTCACGCCCCCCCCGGTGGCCATCCAACCGGGGGCCACGGTGGGGGCGTGTTCAGCAGCATTTTGCTGCAGCGCCAGCCTTCGCCCGGCCTCATTCTTCCTGCCATCGCCCCTCACGAGTCACCCACCCTCCACTCCCTTTAGTTAGGGCTCAGGTTTTTCGGCCTTGCTATGGACCTTAGGTTGGTCGCCCTGGTTGGCTGGGGGGCCTGGTAGGAGTTTTTCCATTTGGCACTAGGCTAATTGGTTTTTTCGCCTACCTCGTAGCAATCGTCACAACTTTTTCTTTTTTGTGGTATTGGGGGTAGGTTAGGCATTGGAATAATGTGTTGCGCTGTGTGGAAGTGCTAGGTGTGGCCATCGCCTATGCCTTCAATTTTTAGGGGTATTCCGTTAAAGGAATCTGGGGGTCGTGTATTCCGTCCGATGCCTGCTTGGCGGGAGGCCTTGGCACGACCCTCGGTGACAGCAGGGGTGAGCCTATAGTCGTATCAGCATCGACAGGCTCCACCTACTGGTGAAGAACCCAATTGTTTCGATCCAATGCCTAAGCCAATACCTTTTCAAATGCTGTAACCAATAAAGTTGTGGCCTTTCTCTAGCCCATTAACCTTATATCACGTGTCCTTGTGTCTTCATTTCACTTCACCGGGGTCGGGTCCTCGAACCACAAGAGCTTGTCTGTGCCACAGTTTACTGTGTGTTTTCATTCTCATTTAATTTGTGTAGTGCACAGCACATTGCCCTCAAATGACACCAGTCTTGGTGCAATTTCAAGATTCACTCCCATGTTTGGCGGGATGCGTGTATGCGCCTAGATGCACATATTGAACGTGCGTAAATGGAGGATTGCCTATAGTTGCTAAAACAAGAAAATGGCCACAGCAAGCTCTTAATAAGTAATGCCCCCAACACACACACACACAAAATCTGGAACAGTGCCCTGATACATGTAATTTATATGCTGACTGTTGACATATAGAAAACTGCTGTTGTCAGAGGTTGGACAATAGCCCTCCTCAGGCATTATTCAAATGCAATCCTGTTGGATGCTGTCATCAGTTTGGCTCAAAGGGAGCCTCGTGGGTGAGTGCTTATTTGAACCTGGCTCTCCCTAGTCCAAGTTGGCAGCCCCTAGGCCTCCAGGTTCCCTGTGTTTCTTTGTGAGTCACTGTTTTGGGCATGCCTTCTTCATGGGCAGAATTTATGTTAGTTTTGAAGGTGTCACAGGACCCTGGAGTGACTGCAGGTAGGGCAGTGGGGCAGGGAGCAAAGCTGGTGTGAGGGGCCTCCAGATGGCACCCTGCCCAGGTGCCTCACATATGTGGAAGCACCACTGTGTGGAAGAGATGGAAAGTGTTGTCTGAACCAGACACATTCAAGGCTGTTCTTTTTGCTTCATAGCAAATGTTTAAGGGTTCTCTACCCTTATTACCCTTATTACCCTTATTACCATCACCAGCACAGAGAGCTTTTATTTGATAACCAGACTCCTGAACTAGCTAGGAAAACAGAAGAATACTGGGGAACATTGCTTCTGCATTTGGATTCCTTGCTTAGCCTCCCTGCTGTGTCTTCCCATCAACAAGCTGGCTTAAAATTACATTTTCTCTGGGAAAGTTACGCTTTGCTGAGATCAGGTCTGTGACTGAAGCCCAGAGCAGCAGAGCAGCAAGGTGGCACTGCAAAGCACCGGCAGATGGAAACAGGACAGATTTGTCAACAGCCTGCATGTCACTGCTTCTATTCACCTGTGGCGAGAGAATGCCTTGTGACAAAAGCCAGGAGGGTAAGTCCTCCTGCCACAAGCATGGCAAGCCCTCAGGAATATCTGCAATCCAAAAATTAATTTGTTACACAGCTGTGCATAAAAAAGAACCCAGCTTCTGGTTCTGTGTCCTCCTGGGCAAGGGCAGGAGCGCAAAAGGACTATTGTTGACAGGAGGCCTTAAAGAAGTATACAGGAGTGTAGACGCTCCCTCGTGACCATGATTCCTTAGGAAAATGACACTTGGTTCAACTGCAAAGTGGTTTCTGAATCAATTAGTAATCAATGAAATGCACTTGAAAATTGGAGCAAAATATAAAACAAAACAGTCTCTCATTTACTACAACTTTATGAAATGGTGGCTGAGAAGTGCACAGAGTACGGTTGCCATTCATCCCTAAAAAAATGTGATGATCCTTTTTTGGCGGGAGAAAAGTGTCCCCGGTCCTGTTTGGACTTCAAGCCAGATGCCTTCTTTTCACGTTTTTGAGCTCATCCTCTTCCTCAAAACTGCACAGGTAGAGGGTGGGTCCAGTGGGGGGAGGAGAGAGAAAAAGTCTGAGAAGGAGTTTGTGCATAATAATATAGTCAGTGCTTTTGTTTTTTAAAAAAGAGAAAAAGGTGCCTGTACTCACCGTGAAGTGGTTACAGTAACATTTCGGGGGGGGGGGGAGTGCTGGTACCACTTAGAACTCCCAGAATATAGTTATCCCAATGTATATCGTATGATCCCAATGTATGTAGTATGATGAGATAAAAATATTTTAAATACAATGAAATACATAATTACACATGGTAATAATATGGAGGGGGGGCTTACCAACCTAATAATTTGAAAGCACACCAGTGCAAGCAGATAAATAGGTACCGCTGAAGCTGGAAGGTAAACAGCGTTTCTGTGTGCTCTGGTTTCCGTCACGGTTTCCCGTTGCGCCAGAAGCGGTTTAGTCTTGCTGGCCACATGACTCGCAAAGCTGTCTGTGGACAAATGCCGGCTCCCTCGGCCTGAAAGTGAGATGAGCGCCCACAGTCGCCTTTGACTGGACTTAACCATCCAGGGGTCCTTTACCTTTACCTTTTTACCTTGTTTATTTTGGAGAGGGCTAAATTTTCATAGGAAGTTTGCTATTGAATCAAGTTCTCTCCCCCCCCCCGCCTTAAGGAAGGAGGGCAGGCTCAAAGGTGATCTTGGGTCCACAGACCAAACCAATTGAGTTTGCCATTTAGCTAGAAGTTCACCATCTCTCTGGGTGAGAAGGTACCACCTTCCCAGTACTGCAAATGGAGCAAATTAACAACGTGACTCTGAACTTATACACAAGAATAAGCTCCCAGAGTACATTTTTAAAGTTTCTTTATCCTTTACAAGGAAGCTTTCAGGCATAGGTCAGTAGGATAAAGACATCACCTGATCTATTTTGTGTATGCGGAAACATCACAAAATTAGCCTAAGGCCCCTTGTTCAACCGGAAATTTCTCTGTGCTGATTAAGTGTCATGTGAATTCACTTGGTCCTTGAGAAATGGAAACTGGCCTCAGGCATGGTCCTTCAAGAGTTCATCAAAGCATCCTTTCCCAGATCCCTGAAGCAAAGACACGGCTGAGGGCTGAATACAGGATTAATGACTACAGCTGGCATGTCCTCTTATAAAAATACACACAACATGCTCTGAAATGTCTGCTTTTAGTATAGATATGACTAGGATTGCTCAGTTTACAAAGATTCCCCTTCAGGGAAGCTGATTCCTCTTTAAAGTTACTGATACAGTGGTACCTTTGGTTACATACGCTTCAGTTTACAGACTCCGCTAACTCAGAAATAGTACCTCTGGTTAAGAACTTTGCTTCAGGATGAGAACAGAAACCGTGCAGCGGCGGCGTGGCAGCAGTGGGAGGCCCCATTAGAGAAAGCACACCTCATGTTAAGAACAGTTTCAGATTAAGAATGGACCTCCAGAATGAATTAAGTACGTAACCAGAGGTACCACTGTATTTATTTATCCCCCCCCCAATAAAAGTAGTTCGCCTTCCATTGTGAAGTGGCATACTGATTTCTGCCTGTTATATTACGTGTAAACAAAATGTCCTCTGCAACTAAGTAAGTTAGGTCCATTAGCTGCAGATGTCTCACTTGCTCATTATAGCAAATAGTCACTCAAGTCTTCAGGTGCTGACTGGTTGCAATTCTTCCAGCTGAACCTGCTTACAATTCCCCTTCAGATCTTTCCACACAACATGAGTGGGTGTGGCCAGCTCAAGCAGTGTGATACCCCTTTCACTGACAAATTCAGAATGCCTGACGGCTATTTGTCTTTATAACCAAGTATGTGCATTGCAGCACTGTAAGAGCTTTTTCTGTACACATGAGCAATATAAATTCACTTAGTTCTTTGCCAAATTTTCATAAGTTTAAATTTTCAGTTCCAGTGGGATATTGGTGAAACATCACTGTTTCCTATTTTCAAAATAATAATAGTAATAACCAACTATTTTCCCCCACAAATAAACAAATGTAAAGCTGTTATCGCCCAAATCCCTATTGAAGGATTTGTAGTGCCAAATCACAAACCTGGATTTGCATGAAGTCAGGGCCAGGTCGAAGAGCAAAAGAGACAGTGGATTGCACAACAGCAGTGACCATGGCAAGGGAGCTAGAAGGGAAGGACACCGAGAGTGGGGCATGATGGGAAAGTTAGGAAAAGATGGGGGGTAGAGAGTTGGTTTGTTTTAAAAGTTTTAACAAAGAGAAATAACAGAGGGAAGCAAGCATTACTATTTAAATTTTAATTTGAATCCATATTATAGCATGCAAAATAACATTGGTTCATGTTCACCTGATTTCTCCACCCTTGATGCCTGGAAGCAGAAAATTGTATGAAGTGGCCGTGTTGGAAAGCCTTGTCTCTGAGGTCTGGTGACAACAGATGACATTGGCTCATTCAGACATGCAACTTACCACCTGCATGTGTTTCCCTGCCTTTTAAATAATTTTACTGTTGTATGTATTCTGGTTATGACAAGTTACAGGAGGAAATAGGGTTGCATTTTCTGTCGTAAGTACCACAAAATGTTGCAGTAAATGCAGCCCGTAATTTGGTTGGTGTTTCTTATTCAAGGCCAACATCCTGAAGCTGCTCACAAGAAAGGCCTCCCAAGCGTGGCTTCCATGTCTAGGACCTAATGAGTTGTGAACATGGCCTTGTCAGCAGGATGTGTGTTTTTCTCAAAACACTGTAGGGCAGCCAGCAAGTGTGAATATTCACTTTAAATAAACTTAAAAGTGGTCTCTTGGGTGAAGGAGAAATAGCATGAGATATTGTCATATTGAACTCATGGCATCTAGTAGACAAATTCACACCATCTTTTTTCATGGTTTAGCATTTTTTTTAAAAAAAAATGATATTTATTGAGAATTTAAAATTACAGAGAAAAAGAGAAAAAGAAAGGAAAGGAAAAAAAGAAGTTAAACAATACAAGTCAATAAAAAGAAAAAAGAGAACAAAACACACAATACATCAAAACCAAAAACAAAAGCGAACAAAAAATTAAAAACAAATCTAATATTCCCAAATCTTTATCTTTCGTTATTTTGTTTCATCGACCTCCTCACACCTCCCTTTTTTGTATTCTAGTTATTAATTATCTCAGCAAATCCTTTCCATCTTTCACTATGTTCTGTCATTAAATTGTCTTAATTTATTTTAACCTTATCTTACCATAAAAGCCCTAAAACCTAAAACTTATTTGTACATAACTCCTTATAGCATTTCTCCTAAAGCCAAATAGTTTCATTCCAACATTTTTTCTAACACTCATTAATTTTACAATATTTCTCTAAATGAATTTTTAAACTTTCTTCCAATCTTCATCCAACGTCTCTTCTTCCTGGTCTCGGGTTCTGTCAGTCCTTTCTAACCATTCCATTTAGTCCATCAACCTGGTGATCTTCTATCCGAGGCTCTTAACTCTTTTCCATGTCCCTTCTGCAGATCTTCTTCATATTTATACCTGCACTTTTCTTTGTCTTCTGCTGATCTTGTTCTTAGTTTCCTTCCTTTATCGCTGAGTAGTAGATGTCGGGGGGACTCCAACCTAACAATGTCTTTATCCCTTCTCGACAGGTCAGCCCATTCTCCATAGTCAGCACTAAAATCCAAAAGGTATTTCTTTTTTTTTTAAAAAAAGATATTTATTAGAGTTTAAGAATTACAAAAAAAGAAAAGCAAACAATGAACGGTTACAAAACCTCAAAAACAAAAGAAAATACAATAAAACAAAACAACAGCACATCAAAACATTAAAAAAGAAAAAACAGAAACATTTAAAAAAAACAAACATTTAAGAAAAAAAAGAAGAAGAAACCCCCCCGTATTTTCATGTCCTTATCTTTCATTTACTCATTTCCTCGACTTCCTCACACCTCCTTTTTTGTATTCTAGTTCAATTAATTATTCCAGCAAATCCTTTCCCTCTTTCTCAAATTGTCTTAAAGCAATTTAGCCTTAAGTTTTGCACCTTTACCCATTGTCAATCTATTCATACTTAATTCTTTATAACATCTCTGCTAAAGTCATATAACTTCTTTCCAGCATCCTTCTAACATTCATTAATTTTACAATATTTCTGTAAATATACTTTAAATTTTTTCCAATCTTCTTCCACCGACTCTTCTCCCTGGTCTCGGATTCTGCCAGTCATTTCCGCCAACTCCATGTAGTCCATCAGCTTCATCTGCCATTCTTCCCTGGTGGGTAGATCTTGTGTCTTCCAGTACTTTGCAATGAGAATTCTTGTTGCTGTCGTAGCATACATAAAAAAAAAAAAATTCTATCCTTCTTTGGCCCCAATTGGCCGACCACGCCCAGGAGAAAGGCCTCTGGTTTCTTCAAAAAGGTATATTTAAATATCTTTTTCAATTCATTATAGATCGTTTCCCAGAAAGCCTTAATCTTTGGGCATGTCCACCAAAGGTGAAATAAAGTACCTTCAGTCTCCTTACATTTCCAACATTTATTATCAGGCAAATGATAGATTTTTGCAAGCTTGACTGGTGTTATGTACCACCTATAAATCATTTTCATTAAGTTCTCTTTTAAGGCATTACATGCCGTAAACTTCATACTTGTGGTCCATAACTGTTCCCAGTCAGCCATCATAATGTTATGTCCCACATCTTGTGCCCATTTAATCATAGCAGATTTCACCGTTTCATCTTGAGTATTCCATTTCAACAGCAAGTTATACATTCTTGACAAATTCTTAACTTTAGAGTCTAACAATTCTGTTTCCAATTTTGATTTTTCCACTTGGAAGCCTATTTTTTTATCCACATTATATACCTCCATTATTTGATAATAATGGAGCCAGTCTCACACTTTATTTTTTAGTTTTTCAAAACTCTGCAATTTTAATCTGTCTCCCTCTTGTTCCAAAATTTCACAATACTTCGGCCATTTGGCCTCCATATTCAGTTTTTTCTGAGCCTTTGCTTCCATTGGTGACAGCCATCTTGGGGTTTTACTTTCTAGCAAATCCTTATATCTTACCCAAACATTAAACAGTGCTTTTCTAACAATATGGTTTTTGAACGCTTTATGTGCTTTAACCTTGTCATACCACAAATTTGCATGCCAACCAAATACATTATTAAAACCTTCCAAATCCAACACATCCGTATTTTCAAGAAGCATCCATTCTCTCAGCCAACAAAATGCAGCTGATTCATAATAAAGTTTAAGGTCTGGCAGGGCAAATCCACCTCTTTCTTTAGCATCTGTTAATATTTTAAATTTTATACGAGGCTTCTTGCCATGCCAGACAAATCTAGAGATATCTCTCTGCCACTTCTTGAAACAGTCCATCTTGTCCAAAATTTGCAATGTTTGAAACAAAAATAATATTCTTGGCAATACATTCATTTAATCACAGCAATTCGACCTAGCAATGATAGCTTCAAATTTGACCATATTTCTAAATCCTTTTTCACTTCCGTCCAACATTTTTCATAGTTATCCTTAAATAAATTCACATTCTTAGCAGTCATATTTACCCCTAAATATTTCACTTTCTTAACCAATGTCAATCCTGTCTCCTTCTGGAACTTGTCTCTCTCAATCTCATTTAGATTTTTCTCTAAAACTTTAGTTTTCGTCTTATTCAACTTAAAACCCGCTACCTGACCAAATTCTTGAATCAATTCTAATACTCTTTTAGTGCTTGATTCTGGCTCCTGTAAAGTCAATATCAAATCATCGGCAAATGCTTTCAACTTATACTGTTTGGTTCCCACTTGGATACCTTTTACCAATTGGTCCCTTCTAATCATATTTAATAAAACCTCCAGGACCGATATAAAAAGCAATGGAGAGATTGGGCAAACTTGTCGTGTTCCTTTCTCAATCTTAAATTCTTCCGTCACTACATTATTCACAATTAATTTAGCCTTTTGTTCTGAGTAGATTGCACCTATACCGTTTCCAAAACCTTTACCAACCCCCATCCCCAATAGATTCTTCTTCATAAAACTCCAGGAAATATTGTCAAAGGCTTTCTCCGCGTCCACAAAAATCAGAACTGCTTTAGTATTAATCTTCACTTGTAACTTTTCTAAAATGTTAATTGTATTCCTCGTATTATCAGACAAATGTCTGCCCGGGAGAAAACCCACTTGATCTTTATGAATTTCTTCTGCTAACACCTTTTTAAATCTTTTAGCCAACATGTCTGCAAAAATTTTATAATCCACGTTAAGCAGTGATATGGGACGGTAGTTCTTGAGTTGCGTCTTTTCAGACTCTGATTTTGGTATAAGTGTAATGTATGCTTCCTTCCACGACTCGGGTGCCCTTTTCCCTTCCAATATTTCATTACAGACTTCCTTTAATGGTTGTATTAACCATTCTTTCAAAGTTCTGTAATATCTAGAAGTCAGTCCATCCGGTCCTGGAGATTTACCCAATTGCATATTCTGAATGGCCCCTTCTACTTCCTGATCCATTATTTTGTAATCCAGCATTAATTTATTTTCTTGGGAAATTTTTGGTAGTCCATTTATTTTCAAAAATTTATCAATGTCCATTTCATTCTGCTTTTCCTGTGTATATAGTTGTTTGAAATACCTCTGAAAACACTTTCTAATTTCCACTGGATTCTGTATATTCTTTCCTTCCACTTCCAAATTCGTAATAGTATTTAATTTTTGTCTTTTTTTCAACTGCCAAGCCAACAATTTCCCACACTTATTTGCCGATTCAAATGTCTTTTGTCTCATCTGTTTAATCTTCCATTCTGTTTCCTGATTCATCATTTTCATATATTGTACTTGATATAACTTTATTTCTTTCAAAATCTCCTGAGACTTTGGTTTCGTCCTCAGTTTCTTCTCTCCTTCCTTTATTTTTTCCAAAATTTTATCTTTTTTCTCATTTTGCATTCTCTTCTTAATTGCGTTCTGTTGTATCAAAAATCCTCTCATGACGGCTTTACTTG
Organism: Podarcis bocagei; assembly: GCF_964188305.1. Taxonomy (NCBI): domain Eukaryota; kingdom Metazoa; phylum Chordata; class Lepidosauria; order Squamata; family Lacertidae; genus Podarcis; species Podarcis bocagei. The sequence goes on from NC_138130.1 coordinate 1,109,103, forward strand.
CATCCCAGATTACTCTTTTTTCCACTGTAGTGTTCATGTTTATCTCAAAGTAATCTCTCAAAGTTTTTTGGGCCTTTTTAGTAAATTCATCATTCCTGAACAAGGAATCATTCATCCTCCATCTAAAGGAACCAGTTGGCATTAATTTCATTTCCATCTTCACAGCATTATGATCAGAGCTGGTCTTGGGGCAAATTTCAACTTTGCTAAACTTTGGAGCCAGTCCTCTAGTTACCCAGATTTGGTCAATTCTTGTCCATGTCATTTTAGCCTCAGAGAAGAAAGTCCCCTCTCTTCCCAGAGGGTTCTTCATTCTCCAAATGTCAATTAAGTCCATATTTTCAGTCATGTAAAAAAATGTTTTTGGTAGTCTTCCATACTTAGTAATTATTTGTCTTTGCGCCTTATCCGTGTTTGTGGATACAACACCATTCATATCTCCCATCAGAATCATATTGTAGTCCAAATAGTCCATCAAGATTTCATGTAGCTTTTTAAAGAATTCCGATTTCCCTTCATTTGGTGCATAAATACCTATTATCAAAAATTTATCTCCTTGTGTTTGGATTTCAATTGCTACAAATCTTCCTTGTTCATCTTTAAAGATAAATTTAGGTGATAGGCTCTCCTTTGCATAAAGGACCACTCCTCTTTTTTTAACTTTATCCGATGAGATAAATTCTTGGCCTAATTTTTTATTACTCAATAATTTCCTGTGTAACCTTGTCACATGCGTTTCTTGTAGACAAATCAAGTCCAATTGCTCTTTTTTCAATAAATGAAACACTCTTCGCCTTTTTTCCGAACTGTTGAGGCCATTAACATTCCAACTCAAGGCCTGCAGCGCCATCCTGTGGCTGCTTTGGTGCTCCCCCAACTGCCCCCAGAGCTTGCTCCTCTTCTGTTGGTGGTAACGCTGGTTCGTTAACAGGGGAGTCCAGTCCAAAAGACAATGCTGAAATGTCCAGGGTATCTTTTTTTGTTGGTGCTCTCTCCCGTACTCTGTGCTCCAGTCCTCTGTCTGGTGATCCTCTTTCCGATGTTATTGGTTCTTTTCCAATTCCCTTCTGTAGGTCTTCTTCGTGGTTATACATGAACTTTGTTTTATCTTCTACTGATCTTATCTTTATTTTCCTTCCTTTAAAACTAAAGGATAAGCCTTGAGGAAATTCCCACCGAAAGTTGATTTTGTTCCTTCTCAACAGTTCAACCAGATATCTGAAGTTAAATCTCAAATCTAAAAGATATTTAGGGATATCTTTAAATATCTCCACTCTAAATTGGTGTATTGCCAAGGCCTCCTCGTAATGCCAACTCAAGATTTTATCCCTCTCTTCTTTGGATCGGAGTGTAATCAAACAGTCTCTTATTCTGTTCTTCTCCTTCTTCCCTCCTCTTCTAATTCTGAAGGCTCTCACAATTTTAAACTCCTCTTTTTGCAGATCCCGGTTCCAATAGGCTGCAAATTCCTCTGTAAGATAGTCTATCAAAGAGTCTTTTTCTAGTTCAGGTACTCCCCGAATTCTCAAATTCGTCTGTTTCTCCTTGAGCTCAAACATAGAAAACATCAACTTCTGGTCTTGTACTTGTTTCCGCACATCTGGAACCTCTGTTTCCAGTTGTGCTACCTTCGCTTCAACAGTAACAATCTTTTCCTTAACTTCCTCTGCAGTCTGTCTAGTTGAGTTAGACTCCTTAACTAATGTCTCTATAGCTTCTGTATTAGAATTAACCTTTTGTTCCAAGCTTTTTATGCTTTGTGTATTTTGGTCCAATTTTTTATTCATTTGTTCCAAGGAATTGTTAATTTTACTCAAAACAAGTGCCCAATCTTCTTCCGAAAGCATTCCTCCTTTTGGTTTAGTATGCATTGATGCAGCTGCAGAGGAAGCAGGAGGGGCAGATGTAGAAGCTCTCCGAAAAGAATTCCCAGACCTTGTTGTCTTTTCTTGTAAAGAAGGATCTATTTTTTCTTTTCCATCTGCCATAACACTCAAGGCCCTCAAGGTCAGGTACAGTCCCAGAGTTTTATCTTTAAGACTGGAAAATTCCACTCCTTGTAGCAGTTCCAAAGTCCTCCTCTAGAGGGAAATAGTTATTGTTTATTTTGTATTAGTCCAAAGTATCCTTTTTCTTTTTCTTTTTTTCTTTTTTTGAATTGCAATAGCAAGTTGTGCCAATGTAATTAGTATCAAGCCTTAACTTTAGTTCAGAAATAAATAGTTGAAACTTTTAAACCAGGAGAAAATAGTTGAAACAATGTTTCACTCACTGACAGTCAAATAGTCTATTCACAGTCAATGCGGAGCTCCGAAGTGCAGCGATTTTAATGGCTGCCGTTCCCAGGTTCCGAATGGTGAAAAGTTAACTTTTCCCTCTTTTTCTGCAGGCAAATAACATCCAAGAATCCTCCCCCTTTTCCCTTGCTTCCAAGGGGGGGGGGTTCACTATTTTTATACTGGAAATTTAAACATTAAACACAGTCTTTCAGGCTTTAGTTTAAACCTCTTTGCTTCCAACTATTTACAAAAAGAGGAAGGCGGACTTCCTGTTTTACACCTCCCCCGTTTGTAGCCTAATTCAGCTTTTAAAGATCCAATTTCTTCACTTTACTCACAGGTAATTACTTTAAATCCGAATGTCCACAGGAAAAAGTCAGCTCTCTCCGGCAATGGCTGTGTGGCTTCACTCCGTGAAAGTAGCAGTCAGTTTGTAGCACCGCGCTGCTCACTCCACTTCACTCCGGAGCCCCTAAATGGGATTCCCCGCGAGTAGGGGAGGCGCTCCTGGTGCCCTGCCGAACCCCCATGTTCCCAGGCTTCCTCAACCTAGGATTTCTAGCGGGTCCCCACCTTCGCTGCAGCGGGCGACCCAGTAAAATCCAAAAGGTATTTCAAGGCATGTTTCAAAGTCCCTCCAAAGTTAAAGACCCCGACAACTCCAGACTCCCCCTGGTGCAGAACCAGATCCCAGGAGCCAGAACAGCCCTGCATCGGAGGATCTATCCAATTTCCCATCTCCAATCCAAACGAGACTCCATCTCTCCAAATCTGACTTTCTCCAGGTTCGGTCATCAAAAACAACAGCTTATGTTCCTGCAAGGCTGTGGCTCTCTCCACTTGTATTACTTGAGGTTCAACAGCAACCTCCTCCTTTGTCTTCTGCACAACTTGCCCTGTCAAAGCAGATTCCTGGGTCGGTTTCTGAGAGGTTTCTATATAGGTATTCACTGTTTGTCCAAAATTATTAACTGCAACAGTCATCAAATCCATCTTCTCATGTAGCTGTTCCAGTAAAGCGCTTGTCTTGCAAAAAGCAATCACTAAGGCTTCTTCTGGGCACATTCTTGTTCAAGGTCAATGTCTGGTTCTCACGATCTTTAATCTCTACAGCTGGAGAATTCCCCAGATCGACTCCAACAACAGTTCAAAAGCTCCCTCTAGGGGAAACAATTTCCATTTGTATCCGTCCTTTTAAAAGCAGATCCAGCAACAAAATTACTTTCGTTTTTCAAATATTTTGTTCCTTTTAAATGCAAAAGGAAACATTGGAATCAGTATGTTTCTCTTTTTTAACTATCTGTCAGCAAACGTTTTATTCACAGTCAATGCACTTTCCCAAAACGTCTGTCTTCCTAGCAACCCGTTCCCAGGTTCAAGGTGGTGGAAATTTATCTTTCTTTACTCTCTCTCCTGCAGGCTTGAACAATCTAAAATTTCCCCCCTCTTCTCCTGCTTCCAAGGGGGGTATAGTAGTTTTAGCCGATGGAGATTTAATCCTTTACAAAAGACTTTCCAGACTTTAGCTTGCAATGTCTATTTACAAAAGCGGAAGGCGGACTTCCTGTTTAGAACCTTCCCGCTTCAGTGCCAAATTAAGATGTTTCATAGTCCAATTTTCCGTTCTACTCACGGGTAGTTGTTTAAAGTCCAATTGTCCACAGGAAAAAGTCAGCACTCTCCGGCAACAGCAATGCGGCTTCACTCCGTGAAAGAGCAGTCGATTCGAAGCACCGCGCCGCTCACCCCACGTTGCTCCGGATCCCCGAAACCGGGTTTCCCCATGAGTAGGGGAGGCGCAAAAGGTGCCTGCCGAATCCCACGTCCACAGGCTTCTCCCGCCTGTGGTTTTTGATGGGTCTCCGCCTCGCCGTGGCGGTCCAGACCCTAATTTCCACGAAGCGGATTCCTCCCGATCAGAGGAAATCCGCCATTGCCGGAGGCGCGAACTCGGAAGTCCCCATGGTTTAGCATTCTTGAGGTATTTATTGTTTTACTGGCTGACAGACAAGTGCATAATAAAAATTGTGGGAAACTCTTAAATCAGAAAATCTTACAGACAAGTGCATAATAAAAATTGTGGGAAATTGTTAAATCAGAAAATCTTTCTGAATATTGAGTAAGTCTTGGTCTGAACTTAGAAGCATCTATAACAACCGTGAGCCACTGTATGAATCTCTGCTTTTTGGAGGTGTAAAGAGCAGCATGGGGCTGTTTTGCAAAAAGGCTTTCGGACAGCACCATGGTGTCCTATGAAGTCTCATCACTTGATGCTTCCAAGTGCAGCATCATGTGACGTCATAGTGATGTCAAATGAGTGGCTCTGCCCACCTGTCAAATTTGTCCCATCAAGACCTGCTCTCAGAATGCCTCAACGGGGCTAATGAAACTGTGGATACAGGGAAGAACAGGTATCCTGAGTGTTGCATTGCCCAGGACTTGTGAATAGAGTTTCCTAAGACAACAGAATGAAGCTGAGGAGAAGAATAAGAATTAGCAATCCGTCAGTTCCTCTGAAGACTTGGTACAGGATTAGAACAATTGCTTTACAATGGGAGACATTGTGTTCCTCATGCAAGTTTAAATTCCGTAGGAACTGATAGGCCCACCAGAGGAGAGAGACATGGCAGGCTGCCATGTGAGCAGCTTAGTCCGAATTCTGATAACAGGCAAATTTTCAATGTCCTAACAGATGTCTGCTTAAAATGCAAAGACTTGGCTTGTGAATCTTATGTAAGGTTCAGCTTCTCTTGTTCTCACTGTGGATTGTGAAGAGGGGCTGGCATCCAGCCCAGGTCTCTCACACAGTGATTAACCTGAGACTACGCAGCACCATCTGCTCCTGTCTCAGGTAAGGGAACAAAAACATGAAGAGGACTGGGGAGCTATGTTCCCCATTGTAAGCTGGGCTGGTTGCAGAAAGCGAGTAGCGTTCTTTAGCAGAGTAACTGAAATTCCAATAGGCTTTGCTCTCTCTTTCAATTTGAAAACCTTACACTGCAGTTCCATTTCATTCATTTATGTACACATAACCATGAGAACAAATCCAATTATTACTGGTTTGTATTAATATAATCATGCAACATTCTCCAACAAAGAAAGGTCCCCTGCATAAAACTGCTTCTGGTAGGTTGCAACCCCAGGACCTCCCTGGCATTACATTAAGGGTTGTGAGCCTCTTTGACAGACCTCTTATATAATCCAGAAAAAAATAAAATAGCCAACTGGAGAAAAATTATTGGTGTAATTGACAGGGAGGGAAGTTTCTTGTCAGTCAGTCTAATGCCTTTCACACATTGGCTCTAAAAGGGGGACACATGCTTGTTTGATTTTACTAAGATGTTGAATAGAAGACCCGAGCCATGCTTTCCTTTACATCTCCAAAAATAAAAGGGCAATTTAAAGTAAACCAGCCAAACAAAAACAAACAAACAAATCAGGAGTCCAGACTTCACAGTACTGCATTTGATAGCAGGTCAAATCTGATACATATGGGAATGTGATGGGGAGAGGGGATGAAGTGGCAGTCAGAACCAATTCTAGGCTACAGGCAAGAGAAAACACTTAGGTACAAAAAGGCCTTCAGACAGAAAACTAGCATACTGGGGAAATAAGTTCTAGGCCAGCCTTTTGTGCTGGTTTTCTATATGCAGAAACCAAGGCTGGCCCACCCACTTGGCATTTTGAGGTGACCGTCTCAGGTAGCAGGATTCCCAGGGGCAGCCGATCCCAATGTTGATCCTTATTCCCCCCTTGTTCCTGGTGTATATCTTCACTCACTCCTTCCCTGGAGGGGACGTGTGTGTGCCATTTTGTGGGTGGCCTCAGGTGCCAAAATGTCTTGGGCCAGCCCTGGGCAGAAACATTTTAATGTATTCAGAAATGGCATCCCCAACCTGCAGTATTAAGTTGTGCAGTCTGTTTTCCTTTCACTTTCGCTGTAGGAAGAATGACTACTGCAGCTAGACTTGACAAGCTCTGCTAGTCTTCCTGGATTTATTTTTGCTTGCTTAGAAAATCGTCTGATGGGTTTTCTGAGGAAGAACCTCAAAATTCACTTCAAATTTTGCTTAAAATGGGATTTGGGTGACAATTCTAGTCTCAGGAAGGATTAAAGATTCAAGCACTGCCATGAATATTCCTTTGACTTTGAAAACACAGTACAATAATCAATATCCTTTCTGTTTCTCGATCCTACAAGCTAGCTAACCTAAAAGGGCTTATATAGCATGAAGCTGTGATCAAATTAGAAAGCTAAAACAGCAATGATTCATCAGAGCACTGTCCTTTATTGCCAGTAGGAGAAAGCTCCCATTACAGCAGCAAATCACAGGCCAATGGAGCTTTGGTATTGGGTCTTATTGCGAGTACATATCACTATAACGTAGTGCTTTCATTTAGAGCCCATCATGGTGCTGTTAACATTTCTCCAGCAAAACGCGTAAAATTAAAGAGAGGGGGAACTGCATAGAAGGCTTGTAGTTACATCCACCATGGTTGGTTTCAGCTGCAATGCTGTTAGTGTATGTTGCGATCTTATACATTACACACAGCAGGAAATCCAGTGTTGTTTTAGACTCTGAAATGGGCTGCCTTTTTCATATTTTGTGGCTTTTTGCTCTCCCCCTCTTTTCAGTAGTAATTCTGCTGAAATGATTGGCTATACCATAGCAAAACTCTATGTGCAACTGCGGTTTTGCCAGAGACTATAGCAGAGACATGATTCTATCCCATGATGGTACTTTGTGAAAGAGAAAATACTTTTTGGAAGTGAAATGGGTTTTGCTATGAAGTTTCATAAACAGGGATTCCAGAGTTGAAAAATGTGAAGGTATTAGGAGTTCAAAGCATTTCAAAAGTTACTTTTGGGGTATAGAAAGTCCTTTTTACAATCAAATACACTTTTGTGTAATTATGAATAGTCTTTTCTTCACACATCTAAAAGACATAAAAAAAGTCTTTTATCCTCTTATGGTATCTCTTCATCTGTTGTACCAAACAAAAAAGCTTCTGGTATTTTAACAAATGTGTTTTCAAACATTTTCTTTAATTCATTTATATCATTTCCCAGAAAGCTTTTACCACTGAACATGCCCACCACATATGGTAAGAAGTACCTTCCACCCCTTTGCATTTCCAACACAGATTTGAACTTGTTTTGTACATTTTTGCAATTTTACTTGGTGTTAGATACCAACGATACATCATTTTCATATAGTTTTCTTTCAACAAACGGCATGCAGTAAATTTTATTTCCTCTTTCCATAATTTTTTCTAGGATGAAAGTTGGATATTATATCCAAAATCTCTAGCCTAGTGTATCATCACTGCCTTGACTTTTTTGTCTTTTGTATGCTATGCCAAAAGTAATTTGTACATTTGATAGCACTTTCACATTGTTTTCCAACAGATCTATTTCGAACCTCGACCTCACTGTATCAAAACCTTTTTTTGTCTACCTTAAAAACATTATTTAATTGATGATACTGTAACCTATCTGTTAATAATTCTCTTATATCTTCAAATCTTCTCAATTTTAGTTGGTCTTCTGCCTCTATTAACAAATATTTATAAGTGGCCCAGTCCCCTCTCATATTTCATTTTTTAACTGAAATTGCTTCCAATGGAGAGAGCCACCATGGTGTTCTGCGCTCTAGTAGGTTTTTGAATCTATCCCATACCTCGTAGATTGATTTTCTTACCAAGTGGTTCAGGAGGCCTTTGTGTGCTTTTGTTTTACCATGCCACAAATATGCATGCCACCCAAGCCTGTTATCATGACCTCCCAAATCTAATAAATATGTGTTTTTTAGCAAAATCTAATCCCGCAGCCAGCAAAGGCAGGACACCTCATAATATAACTTCAAATCTGGCAGGGAGAAGCCACCTCTTTATTTAGAGTCTATCAGTAACTTATATTTTATTCTTGGTTTCTTCCACTGCCATATAAATTTAGATATTGTTTTCTGCCATTCTCTGAAGTATCCTGCCCCGCTTATCATGGGTATGGATTGAAATAAAAATAGCAATTCTTGGTAGCACATTCATTTTTAGAAAATGAAGTACCTTTTTGAGTGTATGAGCAAAGTGTGTCTTTAATCTAAAAATAAAAAATTATGGAAGCTCTGGTTTATTTCTGGGCAATATATGTCTCAGAATGACAGGGAGTGGAGTGAAAGAGCTTCTGTGCTGGGAAAACAGGTGTAGAAGTAGAAGAAGAAGAGTTTGGATTTGATATCCCGCCTTTCACTCCCCTTCAGGAGTCTCAAAGCGGCTAACAATCTCCTTTCCCTTCCTCCCCCACAACAAACACTCTGTGAGGTGAGTGGGGCTGAGAGACTTCACAGAAGTGTGACTGGCCCAAGGTCACCCAGCAGCTGCATGTGGAGGAGCGGAGAACGAACCCGGTTTCCCAGATTACGTGACTACTGCTCTTAACCACTACACCACCACCACACAGATGTGGATAGTAATCTGCTTCCGTTCTATGCCAGTTTCATTCATAATTATTTTTCCATCCCATGTCCACATTAATCTGAATTCTTTCTTTTTTTAAAATCCATTTGAAAATTTATATTTAAATAGTATTTTACCACAAATATATATTTAAATATATATTTTATCTCATATGCATATTTCTAAATGTATCTCCCCACAAAGTGTGTAATTTTCTTACACATCTTGTGTAAGAAGCGTGTATGCATGTTCCAGTATCTCAGCTATTGCCAGTTCACCACAACACACTTTCCTTTGATCTTTAAACCTTAGCCTCTTCCTCTTGAGGCTGAGGCACCGGGACATTCCCAGGGAAATTGAAGGAGGCAGTGGTGCGCCCACTCTTAAAGAAAACATCATTAGATCCTTTAGATCTATCCAATTACCGCCTGGTTTCAAATCTTCCATTCCTGGGTAAGGTGATTGAGAGAGCAGTTGCTGAACAACTTGGTGGGTTTCTCGATGAAACATCGGCTCTGGATCTATTCCAATCCAGCTTCCGCTCTGGTCATGGGACCGAGACGGCTCTGGTCGCCCTAACAGATGATCTCCACAGGCAGCTGGATCGAAGCGGGGCGGGGGTGCTGATTCTTTTAGACCTGCCAGCAGCCTTCAACATGGTTTGATCATGAACTCCTGGACCACCACCTCACCGACGTGGGTAACCAGGCACAGTCTTTCAATGGCTGCACTCGTTTCTCTCTGGTCGGGTACAGAGGGTGGCACTTGGGGAGGGACTGTCATCGCGGCACTCCTTGGTGTGTGGAGTGCCACAGGGTGCAATACTCTCCCCTATGCTTTTCTACATTTTTATGCGCCTCCTCGCCCAGCTTGTCCGGAGTTTTGGGTTGGGCTGCCATCAGTATGCCGATGACACCCGACTCTATCTGTTGCTGGATGGCCATCCTGACTCAGCCCCAGACACACTGATCAGATGTTTGGAAGCTGTGGCTGAATGGTTACATGGGAGCCAGCTGAAGTTAAATCCTTCGAAGACAGAGGTCCTTTGGCTGGGTTGGGACAATATGGGATGGGGGGGCAACTCCCATCTCTTGCGGGGGCGCAATTAGTGCCAGCACCGTCCGTTAAGAGTTTGGGTGTAATCTTCGACACCTCCCTTTCCATGGAGGCGCAGATTGCAGCTATAACAAAGGCGGCATTTTTTCATCTCTGCCAAGCTAAGCAGTTGTCTCTTTACCTCTCTCGCCCTGACCTAACCACAGTGATCCATGCGACGGTCACCTCCAGAGTTGATTATTGTAACTCACTGTACGTGGGGTTGACCCAGAAACTCCAGCAGGTGCAGAATGCCACGGCGAGGCTCCTTATGGGGTCCTCGCCATGGGATCACATTCATCCAGTGCTTTACCAGCTGCACTGACTCCTGGTGGAGTACAGGGTCAGGTTTAAGGTGCTGATTTTGACCTTTAAAGCCCTATACGGCCTAGGACCCTTGTACCTACAGGACCGCCTCTCCTGGTATGTCCCATGGAGGACCTTACGGTCTTCAAACAAAAACATCTTGGAGGTCCCAGGCCACAGAGAGGTTAGGCTGGCATCAAGCCAGGGCTTTTTTGGCTGTGGCTCCGATCTGGTGGAACGCTCTGTCACAAGAGACTAGGGCCCTGTAGGACTTGACATCTTTCCGCAGGGCCTGCAAGACAGAGCTGTTCCACCAGGCCTTTGGCCAAGGCATAGTCTGACCCCCTCCTTTTGGTAATATTCACAGAACTCTAGCCCAATGGTAGCCATCAATTTAATTTGATTTTGAATTGATTTTAAAATGAATTGATTTTAGAATACTGTGTTACTTTTATTGTTGTTAGCTGCTCTGAGCCCGGCTTCAGCTGGGGAGGGCGGGATATGAATAAAATGTTGTTGTTGTTGTTGTTGTTGTTAGGGTTTGGGGTATGTCTATCTTTAGTAAGTTATGTTTTAAATTATAAATAAACTCTGAATTCTCACAGCTTTTTGCAGAACTGATCTTAAAGCTGCAAAGTTGAACATGAGGTTAAACCAGGGGTCAGCAAAATTTTTCAGCAGGGGGCCGGTCCACTGTCCCTCAGACCTTGTGGGGGGCCAGACTATGTTTTGGAGGGGAAAAATGAATGAATTCCTATGCCCCACAAATAACCCAGAGATGCATTTTAAATAAAAGCACACATTCTACTCATGTAAAAACAAGCTGATTCCTGGACCATCCGTGGGCCCGATTGAGAAGGCGATTGGGCTGGATCTGGCCTCCGGAGCTTAGTTTGCCTACCCATAGGATAAAACAAAAGTAAACATAGCATAGTAGTTGTTGAAATATAATCAAATAACCAGAGTTGCAGATTTCCTCTAGTCTTATGTATAAATGCTAAAGATGTAATTGATGCTAAAGATATAATTTAATATGGATTATATCTTTAGCATTCATGCACAAGACTAGAGCCAGCATGTTGTCGCAAGGGACAGTCCTGGGCAGGTCTAATCATCATAAATGCCAGACTCGCCTCCTCCTCCTGAGTTGTGCATCATCTCATGTTTAAACAGGTACTATTGGGCTCTTTCTTGCTTGATGAGTCCCCAAGAGGAAGAACAATTGCTCAATCTCAGGAGCCCCATTGCTTTGCGTAGGTTCCTTTGGGTTTCGTGGGTGGTGGCTAAATGACTTATAGGAGATCCTTTGCTACTGCTACCTGCTGGCCGCCTTATCAACGTGACCCTGGATGGCCAGGGAGCAAAAGGTGCAGGGAGAAAGGGGGGAGCTTTGAACTAAGGAATTCTCTTCGTGGGCCATGTGGGAATGTTCAGGGTGGTAGGAGAGGATATGTTGTTTATTAATACCCTTCCTAACTTGCACTAACAAGTTCCTTATGTGACAGAGTTCTCACGCACAGCAGAACTCTGGTTGCAGACTTGTGTGAGTTTCTTAAGACAATAAGCAATTCAATCTGGCTTGTCACAATTGAAATGTGTTCTAATATTTTCCTGGTAAGACTCCTTGAATCCCTCCTAAAAGAATAAAGACACCACAATCTTCTTCATAAGCAATAAAAAGAAAGTTTACTCACAATCAGGCAGAGCACAGCGTGATCCCACAAACAGGTTTAACCCATATGGGAGACAACCTGGGGGACTGCTTGGCTGGCAGCCAGCAGTCCAGTCCAGGTGAATCAGGAAGTTCACAGGACGAAAGGAAGATGGAAAAGAGAGAGAGTGGGCAGCATGCCTTGGCCTTTTACAAGGTCTGGGAAGGTCATGCGCACCCACTAGTCACATGCAAGGAAGGATGCTCCAGCCCTGGAGGAACAGGAAGTTTCAATTGGCTGGACCAAACATCCCCTTGCATGTCCACTCTAGCAAAACAAGGAATGTTGTATTTGACTGCTCTAGTGGATTACATCCCACAGGCCCGTTTATTCTATTGTTGCTGCTTGTTAATGGGGTGGGGTGGGGAATACACAGACATCCAAACTGAGATTTCTGGCTAAGGGCTCAAATTAAAACAGAGCAAAAGAAGGACCCCAAGACTCTGACTCAAGGGTTACATCTGTGTATTGCCATAAAGAGTAGAAACGTACGTTCTTTCTTTCTTTCTTTCTTTCTTTCTTTCTTTCTTTCTTCAATTCTTCATCTAGCACCATACTTTTACTTTTTATATGCTCTCATGAAAACCATGGTGTATACACCCTTATTTTGGTCAGTTGGTCAGATCCTATATCTTTTGCCATGTCAGAGTCAATGGGAGGAACACTCTCTTGTCATTAAATCATCATGTGGCAAGTGGCCCTGAGCATCTCATCACATGCAGTTACTCAGATTGCGTATGCATGGAAACAAGGACTCCTGCTTGATTCAGACTGGCAGCAATTTTCAGCACTTACTGTGGAGATGTATAAATTTTGCCTGTCTTGGCTTTGAGCAGTGTAAATAGAAAGCAACCACCATTTATTTTTTTTAAAAATGCTAATGAAATGGACTGATCTGTATCGTAAGGAAAAAGATTATGTAGAGTTGCCACCCCTTTGATGAATTTTTGATGAAAACTGAATTAATCCCTGCCCATGTACTTCTCATATAAATCAAATGCCTCTTGCAAAGGAAAATTCCCTCCCTTCTGGGTGGAGAAGATTTCATTTCCAGAGGCTCAAAGTGACAGAAACTTCTGCAGGTTTCAGAATAATTACTTTAGAGGAAACACAGTTCATAAACTGCATGTAAAAGTTCTTATTTAAAGCAAGAATAGACATAGTCACATCTCTAACATGGGTGGAAGGAAGTATGTGGAGAGGACTTTTATATCTGTAAATGTCAAATGTTATACTTGTTATACTTGCTTAGCTAAACCAAGGGACCCACTTCTGGGCAGGAGTCTATAGAGTCTATTGAAAATGGGGCAAATAAGAGCACCTCTTCTGGTTAGAACCCAGCTAGATATTTAAAATGGGTACCTGAAACTATGGAATAGGCAGACAGTTACTAAAATTACATACGTTACTGCATCCCAGCAACGCTGGGTCCCCTCAAAATTTGGTGGCAGCTGTGTGCACATGCCATCAGCATGCCATGTGGCATGTGCAAGTGATGTCAGAATTCAAACACAGAATTCAAACACAGCATTCAAACGGCACATGACCCCAGCCCCCTGAATGACATTGCTGCAAGTTTTCTTTTTCCAGCTAGTCAAGATTGGCCACTTAACATATGAGTGGTGAGCGGTGGTCATGGCCCGGCCTGGCACCTCCCTGATCGCCCTCCTGTGCTGTGCCATGTTTGGTCTGTTGCCACATCCCCTTGGCCATTGTGGAGGCTCTCAGATTACCGCCAAACCCAACTATTCAATTGAGCCAATCTGCAGAGAATTGGGGGGCATAGCTTGGGGAGTGGACCTGGCTGAAGTAGGCTGCACAGTGCAGCTCAGTCGGCCGGGAGCATCACCCTCACTGCCCTCCTTCTTTGCCTGTTTATCATTGCTCTAGCCCTTTCCTTTTCAGCTTAGAGGGCTTTGCTGTGGTCTTTTGACGGTTGCCGTATTCAGGGCCGGAAAGGAATTTTCCCTGCTCTGAAGGTTTTGCCTCCCCGTAGCAATTGTCACAACTCTGATGATTTAGGCCTTGAGTGGACTCACCTCTCACCCCTTTTTCTCTTGCGGTGGAAACAACAGGGTACCTTGTTAGAGTGGTCTGGAGGGAAGTCTCTGTCTAAAGAGCAAGTTGTGTAGGGCTAGCAGACCATAGAGCTTCTGTCAGCATTTGGGCGGGCCATCTGTGTAAACCCACATTCACAAATAGACCCTGTCGTGCCTCAGACCCCCAGCAAGGGGCTGAGAGGGATACATTCCCAATGCCTATGCCAAAGTTTACCTACTTCTGAAATCAATAAAGTTGTGGGCTTTTAAATTGCAGACAGTTGTTGTGTCCATTCATTTCACCTTCACTTCTAGATTCAGGTGCACCAGGATGGGGGTCTCTGCGACTGGGCACACAATAAGAGCCAGATAACCATTTGCTTTGAGGCTTAGTAAAGACAGCACTGCAGGTAGGATGAGAGGTGTGTATGCTCTCCGCAGTTCATTGCCTGCAGCCAAACACAGAGCCACTGAAGATGACTGGAAGAGCAGAGGAAGCCCCATCCTAGTCAGCCTACTTCTGAGCTGATTTATTGCAGAATAGAAAAGTCTATTAAGCCATGGGAATTTGTAATTTCAGGAGGGCTGCTCCTAAATGTCAAAGGGTAAACTCTGCCTAGATTTTATGAACGGTCCAGGAGCAGTTGTGGGGGGTGAGAACTTGATTAAGGTCATATCTGAAGGTGAAGTTACATAAAGCAGCTGTCCCTGTAACAGCACATGAACCAAAACATTCTTTGAAATTCACCACTTCTCCAATTTTTGCAGTGCTTACCTCCAGGCAAGTCAATCTGTGACTCTAATTTAAATAGCTGTTGATATCAGTAGCTAGCAATGGCAGGAGGAGGCACACACAAGATCTGGTTTGGGGTGGTTGCCTTTCTCGGGGCATTTCAGCATTTCTGTGTGAGGTTTTGAGATTCCCTCACAGCTGAAAGGTGTCTGGGGATGGGGCTTGTGTTTTTATTTCCAGCACTCTGCAACCTCCCTGGCTGACCACTTTTTTTGTTCTGGAAAAAGCCCATGGAAATAGTTGTTATTGTGGGAATGTTGAGTGTGGCAGGAGAGGATATATTGTTTATTAATATCCTTCCTAATTTGTGCTAGCAAGTTTCTTCACTTAGCAGAGTGCATTCCCCTTCTTACACAGCAGAACTCTGGTTGCAAACTCATGTGAGTTTCTTAAAACAATAAGCAATTCAATCCAGCTTGTCCAGATTGAGATATGTTCTAATATTTTCCTGGTAAGACCCCTTGAATCCCTCCTAAAATAATAAAAACACCACATAAGCAATAAAAAGAAAGTTTACTCATGATCAGGCAGAGCACAGTGTGATCCCTGAAGGCAGGCTTTAGGCTTAAACTTACACACATGTACAAACAGGTTTACCCCATATGGGAGACAACCTCCAGTCCGGGTGAATCAGGAAGTTCGCAGGACGAAAGGAAGATGGAAAAGAGAGAGAGTGGCAGCATTCCCTGGCCTTTTACCAGGTCTGGGAAGGTCATGCCCACCCACTAGTCACATGCAAGGAAGGATGCTCCAGCCCAGGAGGAACAGGAAGTTTCAGCTGGCTGGACCAAACATCCCCTTGCATGTCCACTCTAGCAAAACAAGGAATGTTGTATTTGACTGCTCTAGTGGATTACATCCCACAGTTATTAAGTCTTATGATGGTAGCCACTTATGATGTTAGCTGCTCTGAGCTTGGCCTCAGCTGGGGATGGCAGGATACAAATAAATTATTATTATCCTGGCTTTCCTTGAAGCACAGGCATCTAGGAAGGCTGCAGATTTGAAGAACGAAACCAAGGACACTCATGAAACTCTCAATCTCCTCATAAATAAGGTGAGCATGGCCTGATAGGTAGAAATAAAAAACCCTGTAGCCCCCCCACACATGAGAATTTCACCAAAGTTTTCTCCCCCTTTGACTAATATTTGTACTTAATTTCTTTCCTCATTAGTTGATGGAGAATGGAAGAAAAAAAATGGGATAAATTTAGGCACGGCATTAGTGAAATATCAACACCAAATCTGAGACCAGCTCTGCCAGCTCTGGCAGGCATAGTTTGCCCTGAGAGCCCCAACACATTCAAGATGGTCACCCAGAAGTCCTAGAAGGGAAGACAGAATTTCTGTAGGTCACGGCAAACCAGTCCCCAACCCTCAAGTCTATGTTGATGCTGTACTGAGTGTCCAGAAGTTTGGCATGGTCTAATCCTACCAATTTGCATATAACCAGCTTGTCACTTCAGGAGAAGAAAAGACTGAGGAGTAAACCCTCCACAAACCCAGAGCAGAGTCGCTGAGATGGTTGGATGATACCTTTTATGCCTCCTTCCGGCAACTCCTGCAGCCAAACTGGTGCCAAACGTCTTGCTCTGCTTTCCTTTGGGCCACCTCAGTGAGGCCAAGAGGTCTTGTCATCTGGGCAGCCCAGGCCTTCCATATGCACTGCCCAGGCTTGCACCCCGGGGAGGTCATTTTGGTGCTGCTAACACAGCAAAAACAGTATGGGAGGCAGCAGAGACCTGTGTTATCAGTCTCTGCAGCCAGAGCAGTTGCTGTGATTTTCCAGCAGTTGGACTTTGCCCCTGCAGGTGCACCTCTTTGTCTTTCGAGACAGGTGGATGCCAACAAAACATCTGAAGTGATGAGTGAGGCATTAGATTCACTATGGCAACTGGCATCCCTATAGTTCTTACTCCCACTCACTGGATGAATTGTTTGGTAAAATTTATTTCCTATGCTGGGGACTTCAAACAGTGAGTCTCCGTACCTTCAATCCACATCGATGGTCCCAACTCATGCAGTAAATTCTCCTAGATGATCTGCCTGGGAGGTGTGAAATTTGCCACAGGGATGCCAACCGGCTCCATCAGCTCTCAGAAGGTTGCAAGCATAGGTCTTTAATCAGCCCAATAAATATGTTCCTCTGAAATTTCAGTTCAAGGAAATCCCAGAGAGGAAGGTTTTCAGAAGTAGATGGTAAATCACATAAATAAGTTAGCAGAAACAAGCTATTCTATAAGAATTAGTAATGTCAGATATACAAGTGTTGCCCCCCAGGGACACACATATAAGAGCGTGGACAGGTAACACCTTTCAGAACATCATAAGATCTTCAGATTTATTCCATGACATGCAATGGATAGGCTCAACTTCTGAAAGTTTTTCTAGGGTGCAACAATTGCCTCTGGTATTGTTTGAGTAACCTCATGCCTCTACAGGACTATAGTGATCTATCTAACTACTACTAAATTAACAGGAGCAAAATTTCTCATAAGACGAGAATGTGCAGGAAGATACAAAGGTAGGATACCAATGTTTCAAATAAATAAATCGTCTGCTCAAAGATGTTTCCAAATACATGGAGTACATGTGGTCAAAGGAAATGAATAAATGTTCATGGTACAAATCTAACATATGTGTTTGTCCTTGCAGAAAACAAACACAAGACCAGTGATTATAAGATTGGAGAACTGGGCCCAAACCAGCAAAATGAATTTCCACAGGAACAAATGTCAGGTTCTACACTTAGGCAAGAATAACCAGCTGCACAAAGAGAAGATGGGAGACCCCAGCTTGCCAGTTGTGAAAAGGGTCTAGGGGTCTTAGTAGACCATAAGCTTAATATGAGTCCACAGTGTGATGCAGCAGCAAAAAAAAAGCTAATGCTATTCTAGGCTGCATCAACAGAAGCTGAGTGTCCAGATCAGGTTTCCTTGGAGGTTTTTAAGCAGAGGTTGGATGACCATCTGTCTGTCAGCTTCGCCCTAGAGCCAGTGCGCCAACTGGACTCATGTACCTCAACCCCGACTGGGCTAGGCGAGCTGGGAAGCACCGCCAGAGACCTCCTTCTCACAGGAACAGGTCACAGTGCTGTGGACTCACAGCTCAGAGCTGAGAGCACCGGATTCACTGTCTCAATAGTACAGTCGTTGCGCAGCAGAGTTTTGCAGAGTCTTGCAGAGTATAAACCACTCGGAGAGCAGCTCTGTAGAATATCTTCTTTTATTCTGTAACTACAACTATGATACAAAACTATATACAGAGCTGAATATTCTAAGCATAAATCAATGCTACACTGAGAGTCTGCAGCTGCACTTAGCAGCAATCTTATCTCTAGAATCTCTAACACTCTCACTTTCTCCGATACACTGGCTGACTGTCTCTCGCTCACACACACAGATACGTTGCTGGGCAGAATAAGTAGATAGGCAGGACACGCCTCCTCCTCTCTGGAGAGTCAGCAGAGACCATCAGGAGATCATCAGGAGATTCTTGGGTATGGGAGGGGTGAAATCTCCTCACTGTCATGTATGATCTAATTGCACTGCAGGGGGTTGGACTAGATGACCAACGGGGTCACCAACCCTTCCAACTTTGCAACTCTGTTTCTATGGTTCTATGAAATACAAATAAGAAGCATGTTGAAGTAATAAGTCTTAGTGACGCTTTGTGCTGACCAACACACTAGGCAGTATCCAGCTGAAATGTCGTGAAAGGGCAAGGTTTTCACACAACCAACATTTCATGCACACTCACACACATGCACACCTCCCCCTGTGTGCATCCCATGCCCTCCAGAGGATTGGGGAAACCCCTGGGACAGATTTAGCAGATGCGCAGGGGGAGTTCCTGTCGCACAACTGAAAATCATGGTGCTCCTGGGACTGTGAGTAAACACTGCTTTGAATACAGCCCTCTTTCATTACTTACTTAAATATCTGAAAGAATTAATAGGAGTAGTAGAAGTTTCACATGGTTTTGTTTATTGTTTATTAAGGCACGTATGGCATATGTTTATATGCCAGTATGTTGAAGTCTACATTTAATGTATTTGGTTTCCCTAAAAGAAGGATGTTTGGAACTGTTTTCGCAAACCATATCATCACATAAAGTAAGGTTTGATTCTCTGATCTGTAGGATTCATAGAATTAGAGAATTGTAGAGTTGGAAGGGACCCCAAGGGTCCTTAGTCTAACCCTCTGCAATACAGGAATCTCAGCTAAAGCATTCCCGACAGATGGCCATCCAACCTCTGTGTTAAAAACTCCCATGAAAGAGACTCCATACCTTTCGAGGGAGTCCATTCCACTGTCAAACAGCTCTTACTGTGAGATTATTTTATTTTTATTTTTTGTATGTTTAGTCAGAATCTCCTTTCTTGCAACTTAAAACCACGGGTTTGAATTCTACCCTCCAGAGTAGGAGAAAACAAGCTTGTTCCATCTTCCATGTGACAGCTGTGTGGAGGGATTTTTATTTTTTTAAGAGATAGTCATTCAGACATCTGAAATATCCATCAGCAGGTCAAGAGTAGTGCCCCTCATACAGATTTACTATTTATTAAGGACAAAAATTAGATACTATGTGGAGATCGATGAGTGGCTAGTGCAACAGCCCTGTTCAGAAGCTATTACTCATGCACAGAGGAACGTGCAAATGGTGAGTAGAGCCTTTGTACGTATGCACTACAGGCAAAAGTTTTTGGGTTTTCTGGAACTCTGACTGCATGCAAGCCTTTGTCTGTACAATTGTTCACATGAACAGTTCAGCCACGTGGAAGATCTGACTGGATCAGGACTGTGGTGCTTAGAGTCAGAGGACCAATCATTGCATCTTTTTCTGAAACAAAATCCCCGCCACCATTAATCACTTGGGGTAAAATATAATACAATATAGATATATACTGTGAGGCTATTAGCAGTCACTAGGGTCTATTTTGATCGGAAATGGTTCAGGCATAATGTTAACCCTCTGTTTTCCTTAAATTATCCTTCATCACTTCCTTTCTTTGCTCTGTTTATTAGAAAAAATCAGCCATGATGGCATAACTTTAGCTTTTTGGGAAGGTGGGGGGCACTGTGTGATTGCTGAGAGTGGGGCTGTAATGGTCACCCTGTCCCTGGAATCAGAGATGCTTCTGTCTGGTGCCTGAAGTCCGATGCTTGGGGTGAGCTGTGCAGCTCCTGCTCCTCATAATCCCTGGATGCCCCTTTCACATAACTCATAGAAAAAGAGCGCTAAAGACCTTAGGAGATCCACTCAATGGATCACAACATGCTGTCTAGTTTGGCCCTGAAAACTAGGTCACCCTTACCGCACAGAAGTTTATCCCGTGTTATACACAGTCAAAGTAGAGCTACAGGTATAAAGTGGGGGGGGAGGCAATATGTGTCTGCTAGGAAGAGAGAATCAGTACAATGATCACAAAGGAAAAGTGAGCTTATTTCAAAGGACTCTAATATATATTATTTCCTAAGATACAAGGCTTCAAAGGAATCACAAAACATGCAGATAAATAGATTATGCTTCTGAGGTGATTCATCATTTCAACAATACACTTTTTCTTCTTTTTTTTTTTTTGGACTTCCACCTGAAATTACTTGAATTCTGCCTTCTAAAGAAGATGCTCCTTTTATCTATGTTATTTTTATCCTCTCAAAGAGGAGAAAAGATACTTCCTGATCACCTAGCTAGAATACATTGTTTGATGTCTCCTCAAGACCACGCAGCACATACAGAAAGATTATGATGGCATATGAAACCCTGATGATAGTCCCTACAGTACTTCACCCAGATGTGGAAGACAAAAATGGGCAGTTGAATTAAAAGCAAAAGTTTTGTTATAATCCCAGAATAACATCACAGGGTTTCTTTAAAAAAAAAAGGTACTGCTGAAAACTTATTTTATTACAGCAAATAAATACATAGGTACACTGTGTACAGGGATTAATCAAATATTTTATTATTATTATTATTATTATTATTATTATTATTATTATTATTATTATTATTATTACTACAGTGGCACCTCGGGTTACATACACTTCAGGTTACATACGCTTCAGGTTACAGACTCC
Source organism: Podarcis bocagei (assembly GCF_964188305.1). Classification (NCBI taxonomy): domain Eukaryota; kingdom Metazoa; phylum Chordata; class Lepidosauria; order Squamata; family Lacertidae; genus Podarcis; species Podarcis bocagei. The sequence continues at coordinate 1,129,863 of NC_138130.1, forward strand.
GCTAACCCAGAAATAATACCTCGGGTTAAGAGGATGCTTCAGGATGACAACAGAAACCGTGTTCCGGTGGCACATCAGCAGCAGGAGGCCCCATTAGCTGGTGCTTCAGGTTAAGAACAGTTTCAGGTTAAGAACGGACCTCTGGAACGAATTAAGTACTTAACCCGAGGTACCACTGTACTTGGCTATTTCTTTTCCCATGAACATTTTTGGCTTGGTATGTTTTGTTCCAGTCGGCTTTCTTCCTGCGTCACACATTCCTTAAAAGATTTAGGTTAGATTTAGGATTTGTCAGGGTTCCACATCTACTTTTTAAACTGATAAGAATCAAACCTTATTCCCCATATCCACGTAATTAGAAGACACTGGGCTATGAAGGTGCTGGGCCCATTTGTTGGCCTGCATCGGCCACATGTCATCACAGAATCCCTGCGTGGCAAGTTGGCAAGGGGAGGCGGTGAGAAGGACAGTCTGAGTGGAGCAGGTGCCTGGTGTTTTCTTGCCTGCTTCTTCTGACACTTTTACGTAATGGAGGCTTATTTCGTGGTCTGCTCTTCCTCCTAGATGCCCCAGACAATTAAACTGTTGCAATGTGCCCTGAGCACCCATTTGAAACAGGGGCAGGTGCCAGAATCAGGTCAGCCATACCTCACATGGTTTCAGTGATGCTGACTCTTTATTCAAGGAAACAAGGCAGCCCAGGAGGCCAGGCCTAGTGAGAACAGCAACTCATCCTGGTGCAACTTGCCCCTATGAGGCCGATGCGAGGACTGAAGGTCCCCTCTCCTCCCAGTTCCTTCTCAAGCACTCTGAGGCTTCTTCATCTTGTCTGTCGTTTCTCTGCCCTCTTTATATTGCAGATATTAATATTGCGCAGTTTGAAACAACTGGGTGCATAAAAACTGACTTATTTTGAAATGAAGCATCATCCAGACCTATTAGATTGTTCAAAACTTTACTTTCTTCAAAACAGAACTTAAACATCAAATGATACCATTCCATAAGACTTGTACCAGTCCAAGACGTAGACTCAGCATCTTACAAAGTATGAAATGACTTCCACTGACCTAGAAGCAGAGGCCTATCTCTCCCTACTGCCTGCCTTCCAGCCTGCATCCTGGCTTAGGAAATGCAGCTCCTGGAGAGTCAGCTACAACCTTCCGCTTCTAGAGTCTGAGAATAGAGAACTCACCCATTACCCTTCCCAGATGGCAAATTTGCAATTCAATACCTCTCATGTGATGTAAGGTTAGAACACCATGTCAGAGCTACCTGAAAACAATAACAGTTATTTATCAACCCATCAAGGCAGTGCAGAGAGCACTTTTCGCTCTTAATTTAGCTTCAGTGGAATCTTCCAATTAAATTCTATCAGCAATACATTTCAGTGTGAATTAAAACAATTATACTTAACACTTCATACCTCTTTGTGATCTGGGAGATGGGGTGGGGTGGGGAGCTGGTCACTGCAGGAGGGGGAAGTCCCATGCCTCTTCACCATCCACACCCATCTCTGCTTCTTGGCCTCCCCTCCTTTCCTGCTTTCAGCTTCTGACTCTGTTTCTGACCTTCTCTCTGCCACAGAGTCCTCGTTCTTACTAAGTCCTCTTATCTCTTCAGCTTCTGACATCTCCTTCTCCCAGTCAGCTCCCTCTTGTCCCTCTGACCACTCATTGTTGTCCTACTACCTATCCCTGGGATCTGAGCCTTCTTCCCCTGGGAGTTCCCCAGCTGGTGCCTCCCACCACTCCTCTGCCTCCAACTAGTCCATGACATTTTGAGAAGAAATCTTTTACTCTCCGAAATCCCACCATAAGGTAAATAAGTCAAGGGAAACAGGGATGGAGAACGAACTCTAATAGGATTTGTTTCTGCCTTACATTGGGCTCCAAAGCTTCCCAAAGCTTGGTTATTATTACTATTATTTATTAAATTTGTTAGTTGCTTTATATTGCCCAAGGCAACACAATGCAACACAACCAAACAACCAAACAAAAACCCCTCATAGATGGTTAGACAAACATTACAGCTTTACAGCTTTTCAAAAACACCTCCCTAGTCCCTAGGGCCTGAAAAACCCCATTGATTTTCTTTTGTTTCCTGCTTTGTGAGCAGTAATTGGTGTCAAAGTCTTAGACATAAAATAGATATAACTGAAACAGTCCCCCAACCCATCCTTTCATCTTACATATTCTAGATAATAAGTGAAATCAAAGCTGACTAAATGAAAATGAAAGAATACATGATATTCTGAAATCATTTGTTACTCTGACATTGATTTCTTTACTAGTAACGTATGAAACAAATGATGCCTATTAGTTTCAATTTTTCATTCACTACCTACATGAAATCAACACACCCTCATTTGGGTTCCATGGCCACCTGGAACCTGCTTCAGTGTTTTCCATCACAAGCAAAAACCTGTTTGTACAAAAGTGGACACTGACTTCTTGACATGCCAAAAGTCCTCAGTCCTTTAGGGATACCGTAAATCAAGGGAGGGGAGCCTCAGCATCAGGAGTTGTCTGGCCCCCAAGATCACCCAATGGGAGCTCACAAGCAGGAACAGACCACAGCAGCACTCTCCCCTCCTGCAGTTTCCAGCAGCTGGTATTCAGAAGCACATATGAAGGTGGCCGCAGAGGACCATCACAGAGCCTAATAGCCATTGATAACCTCCTCTGTGAATGTGTCTAATCCTCTTTGAAAGCCCTCCAAGTTGGTGGCCATCACCGCTCCCTGTAGGAGCAAGTGTGCTATACGAAGAAATCCTCTCTTTTGTCTGCCCTGAATCTTCCAACATTCAGCTTCATTGGGTATCCATGAGTTCTAACAGGATTAGACAAATTCATGGAGAATAAAGTTATCAATGGCGACGAGCCACAATAGCTCTCTTCTGTCTCCACAGTCATAAAGAGCATGCTTCTCAAGACCAGCTGCTGAAAGCCACAGGAGGGGCAGTGTGGTCCTGCGCTTGGATCCTGCTTCTGAAGTTCCTATAGCCATCTGGTCGGCTTCTGTGAGAACAGGATGCTGCACTAGGTGGGCCATGGGCCTGATCCTGCAGCAGGCTCTTCTTATGTAAAATATTTCTTTATTATTAGACAAACTACCTAACAATGTTTGGAAGACTTAGGAAAACAAATAACAAACATAAAATATTCCCTACCCCTAAGACTGAGAAAACAGACATACAAGAAAATCCGCAGAGTAAAGCCTTGTTGTCTGTTTCAAAATTAACCGGGGGAAATGTTATTATTTTCAGCCATGCTGAAAACAGCGCTCAGTGATCACAGGAATACTGCTTACTGAAATTACTATAAGAAGTCTCAGAAATGATGACAAAAGATCACAATGCAGGGATAATACAGTGGAGCTACATTATGTTTTAAAGAAAGAAAGAGAAAGGCTTGGCAAAGATCCATGGAATTAAAAGGTGAAAGTCTTCCTCCTGTCATCAGTTACCTCCTTTGCTGCCAGCACCAGATGTGCTCTGTTCTTCTGCTCTCCCCATCAGCACTGGAGGCTGGTGCCCATTGGCACTGGGAGGGATGAAGGCAGGGAGCCCAAGCAGGAGGCCGAGCCAGAGCCAGAGAGAGGAAGGCCAAACTAACTCTGCTAGTCCCCATCCTTTCCCCCTTGGCCTGCTCCTTTCCTAGCCTGGGGAAAACCTGTTCTTTAGCTCTAAATGGAAGCCAAGGGCAATCTGGAAAAACTCAAACTGCCGTTTGCTCTGACTGAGCACTAAAGAAGAAGCAGTTCAAGAGGAAGTGTGAATAAGCCTTTTGACATGTGGAAAGAGATGTTTTTTAGAAGGTTCATCCCATTGTGGTTGCTCAGCTTCAAAACAATCTTCAAAACAATCTAAGCATACCAATACTAGCCACAACTTCAGGTATGTAGCCGTGTTGGTCTGACACAGTCAAAATAAGTAAGAAATTGTCCAGTAACACCTTAGAAACCAATTAAGTTTGTTCTGCGTATAAGCTTTCATGTGCATGCACACTTCTTCAGATACCACAGCTTGTTCATGCATTGGAGGGCATCTGGTCCCAGGAGTCTAGATCACCATTAGTTTTAGGCAGGAGAAGAATTTTCTTCTTCTTTGGTAAAGAACTTGCAAATGTCAAATCTTGAAACACACCCCCCCCCCCGCTGCCGCCCCATTCTGCTACTGACACATTACTGGCACCAAAGGGATAAATCACTGCATGGATCAATGAGAATGAGCACTGTGAGGGCAAAAAGAAGAGCATGGGCCTTGTGCAACTTTAGAAGACTATGAGTGTGTTAGAAACAAGTACCCAAAATAGTTGACAATGGAAGGTGCTTCTTAACATGAAAACAAATACAAAGTGAGGTGAGTAATTTCAGCTGACCCTATTTAAATATGTCCTGGATTTGACCAAGAACAGTAGGCATTTTCCTCATCTGGTTTTCCCAGCCTCCCAACTAGAAATAGATTTGAGTGAGTCACCTAGGGACTCAAAACAGTTGCAATGATGCAAAGAACTAGGATAGTGGTTATGTTTATCCAGAGATTGCATTGGTCATTGAAATCACAAAAGTAAACTGATAACCTGCTCTGCAGCATCACAGTTAAAATGTGTGTTGCTCAATCAAAAGGGAAATTGAAAAATCTAGCAGAAAATGGATTAAACCTTTTGCCTTCAATTGTCTCTGTGGGTAAGGGAAGTCATAAAAGCACTGGAGCTGGTTAATGGAGGAGACTGACTTTCTGTACCTTGCTAATTTTTAATACTACCAGTTTGTTAAAAGGAACTTTGATAACATAGCAATTATTTCTTGATCTGGACATGCAGTTTCAGCACGGTCTCCATCTCCAAATTCTCTGAATGTCTACTTTTCCTCCAACCTCAAACAAAATATTTTGTAAATCTATCAAAATAAAAATGAAGATTTTAGAAGTAAAACATCTCAGATCAAAACATTGCACACTAGCACATTATAATTCCAGACTGAAGTCTGGAGTATTTGCATATGTTTCTGTCGTCACTTCTGGTAAGATTTTCACATGATGTTAGTGAATAAAAAACCACCATCCCATTAATGAAAGGGATGAGTAAAGAGGAACAAAGTACAGTCGTACCTTGGAAGTCAAATGGAATCCGTTCTGGAAGTCCATTTGACTTCCAAAACGTTCAGAAGCCAAAGTGCAGCTTCTGATTGGCTGCAGGAAGCTCCTGCAGCCAATTGGAAGCCATGGAAGCCCCGTCGGACGTTCAGGTTCCAAAGAACATTTGTAAATCGGAACACTAACTTCTGGGTTTGTGGTGTTTGGGAGCCAAAATGTTTGACTCGCAAAGCGTTTGACTTCTGAGTTGCAACTGTATAGAAATGAGTTCTAAAGATAATTAAAATTCCTGAGATTCAACTCTCCCTTCGGAATCTAGCACCTCTGGCCGTCAGTGATGCAATGGCTCTCTTGTGAGATGATATTCAGCACCATAATGCCACCTGGAGAACCAAGCACCCTTGGTCTATCATATTCTGGGCAATGATTTCCCTTCCATGGCTCATAGTTCAGGTTTCACAGTCCCCAGACACCAGGGACCTCTAAGCCACGTGACAGCAAGTGCTGGGTGTCAAGATGTTATAAAAGCAATGTCATTCCGATTAAACTGAGGTGCTTTCAGACTCTGAGCAGCTCCATTCTGTCACCATCCAACGCTTACCTGTCGTTCTGCAGCTGGGGGAAATAGTAATATGGAAACTATATCAGAATAATTTGAAAATGTCTTGGGATGGAGCAGTTGGACTTGGTCTTACGTGGGAGAAAATGTTCCCATCTCATGTAGGGCTCAGGCAATGTGCAGCAATTTCTCTTCTTCCAAAATGTAAGCACACAAACATACTGAAATATAAATGCGCAGTGAGTCCAATTTAAAACATCACCTGGGGGAAACGGCTGATATATATAGTAGATAGTTTAAGCATTTATATATACAAAAATATATATGCATACATTTGCACACCTAACTCTCTTTCAGCAAGTTCTTGGTCCATAAGAACTTCCACCTAAAATTCAGAAACCTATTTATATAGAGTGGATCTCCTTTTTACTGTTATATTGACCTTATATTTAGACTAAAAATGAGTGAGTGAAGGAACGGGACTATTTGTTTCATCCAACACTAAGGGAGAAATCTTATGGCAAGATGTCCCAGGAAGAGCAGTTTATGATGCAACAGATCTCTGGCTCAATGGCTGATTTCCAGCTCAGCTGGCATTAAAGCCACAGCCCCAGCTTAGCCAAAGATATACTGGTGTTAACTTGCTCATCTCAGTCAGACCAAAGCTAGCTAAGCAAAAGTCCCAAGAAAGGGGTGTTTGCAGGGCAAAGCCAGGAAGCTGGGTTAGGCTGGATCCCAAGCCCATTCAGCTCAGTCACATGACCTGCTATAGACAAGGAAGCGTTTGGATTTGATATCCCGCCTTTCACTCCCTTTAAGGAGTCTGGAAGCGGCTAACATTCTCCTTTCCCTTCCTCCCCCGCAACAAACACTCTGTGAGGTGAGTGGGGCTGAGAGACTTCAGAGAAGTGTGACTGGCCCAAGGTCACCCAGTAGCTGCATGTGGAGGAGCGGAGACGCGAACCTGGTTCACCAGATTACAAGTCTACCGCTCTTAACCACTACACCACACGGGGGGGGGGTGGCTAGAGGTTGCAGCCCCGTGAGACTGGGGGATTCCCGGAAGTCATAAATATTCTGGCAAGCGATGGGCTGCACCTCACAACGGTTGGGAGAAATGTTTTTGCCAAAAATCTCAGAAACCTCATCAGAAGGGCTTTAAACTGACTAATTTGGGGAGGGAGACAGTGCTCCTGAAGATAGGAGTCTATCAACTGATGAAGATGATCATCCAAATGTCATAGACCAAATGGAGCAAACAGCACGCCTAGTGGTGGGAGGAAAAAATCCTTAAATAAGAGACACGGGGGAATGATTAATGGACTTCAATGTCTGTACACTAATGTGCAAAGCATGGGAAATAAACAAGATGAGCTTGAGCTCTTGGTACAGCAAACTAAATATGACATAATAGGCATCACTGAAACCTGGTGGGATAAGTCCCACGATTGGAATGTAATAATGGAGGGATACAATCTATTTCAGAGAAACAGACCAGACAAGAAAGGAGGAGGAGTGCCGTTATATGTTATATGTCAGGGATGTGTATACCTGTGAAGAGATCCAAGATTTAAAACCTCAAAGCCAAAGTGAGAGCATTTGGGTCAAAATTAAGGGAGAGAAGAATAACAGTGACCTCATTGTGGGAGTTTACTATAGATCCCCAAGCCAAATGGAGGACATAGATGATGCCTTCCTGGAACAGATGGCCAAGCATGCAAAAAGAAGGGAGACAGTAGTAATGGGGGACTTCAATTACCCGGATATTTGTTGGATGTCAAACTCAGCCAAGAGCATAAGGTCAAACAGATTCCTCACTGGCCTTGCAGACAACTTCATTGTCCAGAAAGTGGGAGAAGCAACAAGAGGAACAGCCATTTTAGATCTGGTCCTAACCAATGTTGATGAGCTGGTTAGTGGGGTAGAAGTGGAAGGATCATTAGGCACGAGTGATCATGCTCTTCTGAGGTTTACTATACTGCGGAAAGGAGCAGCCAAGCATACTAGGACTCAATTTCTTGACTTTAAGAAAGCCGATTTCATAAAACTTAGGGAAGTGCTGGGTGAGATCCCATGGACAGTAATACTAAAAGGAAAGGGAGTTCATGATGGCTGGGAGTTTGTTAAGAGGGAGATAGTAAAAGCACAACGTCAGGCAATACCAATGAGACGGAAACATGGAAGGTGCCTAAAGAAGCCAGGGTGGCTATCTAAAGAACTTTTAACTGAGTTAAGATTAAAAAAGGATGTGTACAAAAAATGGAAAAGGGGGGAAACCACCAAAGAGGAATTCAAACAAATAGCCAGCACGTGTAGACACAAAGTCAGAAAAGCTAAAGCACGGAATGAACTCTGGCTTGCTAGAGAGGTTAAAAGCAACAAAAAAGGCTTTTATGGGTATGTTCGTAGCAAAAGGAAGAACAAAGAAACAGTGGGGTCACTCAGAGGATAAGATGGTGAAATGCAAACAGGGGACACAGAAAGGGCTGAACTCCTCAATGCTTTCTTTGCCTCAGTCTTCTCCGATAAAGAAAACAATGCCCGACCTGAAGAATTTGGAGCAAATGATTCAGCAAAGGAAACACAGCCCAGAATAACTAAGGAGATAGTACAAGAATACTTGGCTAGTTTAGATGTATTCAAGTCTCCAGGGCCAGATGAACTGCATCCAAGAGTATTAAAAGAACTGGCAGATGTGATCTCAGAACAGTCATCTTTGAGAATTCCTGGAGAACAGGCGAAGTCCAGGCAGACTGGAGGAGGGCAAATGTTGTCCCTATTTTCAAATAGGGGAAAAGAGAGGACCCAAATAATTACCGCCCAGTCAGTCTGACGTCAATACCAGGGAAGATTCTGGAGCAGATCATTAAGCAAACAGTCTGTGAGCACCTAGAAAGGAATGCTGTGATCACCAATAGTCAGCATGGATTTCTGAAAAATAAGTCATGTCAGACTAACCTGATCTCGTTTTTTGACAGAATTACAAGCCTGGTAGATGAAGGGAACTCAGTGGATATAGCCTACCTTGATTTCAGTAAGGCATTTGACAAGGTGCCCCATGATATTCTTGTAAAGAAGCTGGTAAAATGCGGTCTTGACTATGCTACCACTCAGTGGATTTGTAACTGGCTGACTGACCGAACCCAAAGGGTGCTCATCAATGGTTCCTCTTCATCCTGGAGAAGAGTGACTAGTGGGGTGCCACAGGGTTCTGTCTTGGGCCCGGTCTTATTCAACATCTTTATCAACGACTTGGATGATGGACTCAAGGGCATCCTGATCAAATTTGCAGATGACACCAAACTGGGAGGGGTGGCTAACACCCCAGAGGACAGGATCACACTTCAAAACGACCTTGACAAATTAGAGAACTGGGCAAAAACAAACAAGATGAATTTTAACAGGGAGAAATGTAAAGTATTGCACTTGGGCAAAAAAAATGAGAGGCACAAATATAAGATGGGGGACACCTGGCTTGAGAGCAGTACATGTGAAAAGGATCTAGGAGTCTTGGTTGACCACAAACTTGACATGAGCCAACAGTGTGACGCGGCAGCTAAAAAGCCAATGCAATTCTGGGATGCATCAATAGGAGTATAGCATCTAGATCAAGGGAAGTAATAGTGCCACTGTATTCTGCTCTGGTCAGACCTCACCTGGAGTACTGTGTCCAGTTCTGGGCACCACAATTCAAGGACACTGACAAACTGGAACGTGTCCAGAGGAGGGCAACCAAAATGGTCAAAGGCCTGGAAACGATGCCTTATGAGGAACGGCTAAGGGAGCTGGGCATGTTTAGCCTGGAGAAGAGGAGGTTAAGGGGTGATATGATAGCCACGTTCAAATATATAAAAGGATGTCACATAGAGGAGGGAGAAAGGTTGTTTTCTGCTGCTCCAGAGAAGCGGACACGGAGCAATGGATCCAAACTACAAGAAAGAAGATTTCACCTAAACATTAGGAAGAACTTCCTGACAGTAAGAGCTGTTTGACAGTGGAATTTGCTGCCAAGGAGTGTGGTGGAGTCTCCTACTTTGGAGGTCTTTAAGCAGAGGCTTGACAACCATATGTCAGGAGTGCTCCGATGGTGTTTCCTGCTTGGCAAGGGGTTGGACTCGATGGCCCTTGTGGTCTCTTCCAACTCTATGATTCTATGATCGCTTTGCAATATTTCCTTTTCTAATTTTGAGGTTTTATTTTCAAATCCCCCCTTTTTATGTCTTTTTCATATGTTTCTTTTAATTGATAATATTGTAACCAATTTATTCCAAATGTTTGTAATTGTTTGTAATTTTTTAATTTAATATTTCCGTCTTCATCCTCTAATATTTCCCTATATGTTGGCCAAGTCTTTTTTACATTATTCTTTAATGTTGTGGTTGCTTCCACTGGCGAAACCCATTGGTGAGTTTTCTCAATAATTTTTCCTTTTGTTCTTTCTGAGACATCTAATAGAGCCTTTCTTACTATGCGATTTGTAAATTTTTTATGTTGTTCTTTTTTGTCATAGAATAAATAGCCATGCAAGTCGTATGCTTTGTCCCAGCCCTCTAGTGTTAGGACTTCATTATCTTTTAATAATATCCATTTTTTTATCCAACATCAACACGCTGCCTCAAAATACTTTCTTAAATCTGGGACTGCGAATCCTCCACTTTCTTTTGGGCCCATCATTACTTCTAATTTTATCCTTGCCTTTTTCCTCTGCCATATAAAATTTGCAAGATCTCTTTGCCAGCTTATAAAATATTTAGTTCCTATTACAATTGGAATCGTTTGAAATAAAAATAGAATTTTGGGGAGTATCATCATTTTAATCATAGATATTCTTCCTCTTAATGATAGTTTTAGTTTTCCCCATTTATCCATACTTCCTTTAATTTCTTTCCATTTTTTGATATAATTATCCTTAAATAAATTTGTATTTTTATTTGTATTCCATATCCCTAGGTAGTTCACTTTATTTTCTATTTTTAGTCCTGTTCTAATTCCTTTTTCCCTTTCTCGCCTATATTTTTAGTTATCAATTTCGATTTATCATTGTTCACTTTGAATCCTGCTACTTCACCAAATTCTTTCATTCTTTCTAATGCTTTTTTATACTTTCTTTTGGTGTTTCGGTTGTAATGATCACATTGTCTGCAAATGTTCTTACTTTGTAACGCTGTGTACCAAGACATATGCCCTTTATTTCTTCATCCTTTCTCAGAGCTATTAATAGGGTTTCTAATATTGTTATAAATAGGAGTGGGGATAAAGGACATCCCTGTTGTGTCCCTCTCTCGATGTCGAATTCTTCTGTAATTTCGTTGTTTAGGAATAATTTGGCTCTTTGTTTTTTGTAAATTGCTTGAATTCCATTCATAAATCTTTTACCAAAATTTTAACTTTCACAGGTTTTGATCATAAATTTCCAAGAGACACTGTCAAATGCCTTTTCAGCATTTACCAAAAGCAATGAAATTTCTTTACTTGGGTTCATTTCGGCATATTCTATTAAGTCTGTAATTATTCTAGTGTTGTCCTTTATTTGTCTGGCTGGCAAAAATCCTGCCTGATCTTTTTTAATTACCCTTTTTAGTAGAGTTTTCATTCTATTTGCAAGAACTCCAGTAAATATTTTATAGTCTATATTCAATAAAGATACTGGCCTGTAGTTTTTTATAAGTCTCAAATCCGTACATTCCTTTGGGATAGGGGTTATCAATGCTTCTTGCCATGAATTGGGTATTTCTCCTTTGTCTAAAATTTCATTCATAATTAATTGTAATTTGGGTGTTATTATTTCCTCTAATTTTTTATAATATGTTACTGAGATTCCGTCTGGTCCTGGTGATTTCCCATCCTTCATATTTTTAAAAACTTTTTTAAAATTTTTAAAATCTCTTCAAGTTCAATATTTGAATTTAAAATTGCATATTCTTCTTCTATATCTGGTAATCTATTTTCTAATAGGCATTTTTGGATTTTCTTTTCCTCTTCAATTCTACTTTATATAAATTTTTGTAATATTTTATAAATCTTTCTTTGATTTGTTTTGGGTCAATAATTTCTTTTTCTTCGTCAATATTTCTATTTATTACTCTTTCTACCTGTCTTTCTTTAATAAACCATGCCAGCATCCTACCCGGTTTATTTGCCTGTTCAAAATATCTTTGTTTTGTCCATGTAATTTTTTTCTCAACTTCTCTATTAAATTTGATAGGCTCATCTCAGCTATCTGCCAATCTCCCATTCCCACCACCCTTCTGAGTAATACCCCTCCCCACCTTCTCACTATATAGAAGGATCTGGCAACTTCTGTTTCAGTGTATCTGAAGAAGTGTGCATGCACACGAAAGCTCATACCAAGAACTAACTTAGTTGGTCTTTAAGGTGCTACTGGAAGGAATTTTTTTATTTTGACTATGGCAGAACAACACGGCTACCTATCTGTAATAATTATCTTTATTTCTCCTTATCCTTCCCATTTGTTGTATTACATACCCTCTCATATAGGCTTTACTCGCTTCCCAAAACATTTTTTATCCGTATCCTGATTTTCATTTATTTCATAGAATTCTTTCAATATTTCCTTAGCCCTTTTAACCCTTTGATCATCTCTTTCAGCTTGTGCAAATGGAACAGCTCTCCTGTGTGCAGCCAAGAGACTTGCCTTCGATGATCTCATTGGGTGATGTTGTTGTTTAGTCGTTTAGTTGTTTAGTCATGTCCGACTCTTTGTGACCCCATGGACCAGAGCACGCCAGGCAGTGCCAGGCAGAGCCAGTGTGGTGTAGTGGTTAAGAGCGGTAGTCTCGTAATCTGGCGAACGGGGTTCGCGTCTCCGCTCTTCCACATGCAGCTGCTGGGTGACTTTGGGCCAGTCACACTTCTCTGAAGTCTCTCGGCCCCACTCACCTCACAGAGTGTTTGTTGTGGGGCAGGAAGGGAAAGGATGGTGTTAGCTGCTTTGAGACTCCTTCAGGTAGTGATAAAGTAGGATATTAAATCCAAACTCTTCTTCATTTTTTTCCACTGCATTACAATATTTATTCAAATAATCCTTGAATTTCTTCCAATTTTTATGTTATTCCTCCTCTTTCTGGTCGTGGATTCTTCCAGTCAGGTCAGCTAGCTCCGAAAAATCCATCATCTTCCTCTGCCAATCTTCCACTGTTGGTATTTCTTGTGTTTTCCATTTCTTAGCTAATAAAATTCGAGCCGCCGTAGTGGCATACAAAAATAATTTAACATCTTTCTTTGGCAGTTCCAAACCTGTTATTCCAAGAAGAAAGGCCTCTGGTTTCTTAATAAATGTATATCTCAACATTTTCCCCCCCCCAATTCATTATAAATCTTCTCCCAGAAGTCTTTCACCTTGGGACAGGTCCACCACATATGGAAAAAAGTACCTTCTTTTTATTTACATTTTCAACAGAGATTATCATTATTGTGATAAATCTTTGCTAATTTTACAGGGGTTAAGTACCATCTATACATCATTTTTATAATATTTTCCTTTAACATCGTACATGTGGTAAACTTAACCCCTTTCTTCCATAACCTCTCCCAATCCTCCAACATTATATTATGTCCCACATCTCTTGCCCAATCAATCATGATACTCCTCTTCTTTCCGGTCGCGGATTCTTCCAGTCAGGTCAGCCAGCTCCAAAAAGTCCAACATCTTCATCTGCCATTCTTCTACTGCTGGTATTTCTTGAGATTTCCAGTTTTTAGCTAATAGCAGTCTTGCCACTGTAGTGGCATACAAAAACAATCTAATATCTTTTTTGAGCAATTCCTATCCTATTATTCCAAGTAGAAAGGCTTCTGGTTTCTTAGCAAATATATTTTTCAACATTTTTTTCAACTCATTATAAATCTTTTTCCAGAAGTCCTTCACCTTGGGACACGTCCACCACATATGATAAAAGGTGCCTTCTTTTTCTTTGTACTTCCAACATAAATGATCATTCGTGTGGTAAATCTTTGCTAATTTTACTGGGGTTAAGTATCATCTATACATCATTTTCATAATGTTTTCTTTTAATACAGTACATGCAGTAAACCTAACCCCTTTCTTCCACAACCTTTCGCAATCTTCCAACATTATATTGTGTCCAACATCTCTTGCCCAATCTATCATCACAGATTTAACTTGTTCATCCTTTGTATGCCACTCCAACAATAAATTGTACATTTTGGATAGGTTTTTAACACTGGTATCTAACAACTCCATTTCCAATTTGGTTTTTTCCTTTGCAAAACCATTTTTCTTATCAAGCTTATACAGCTCATTGATCTGATAATATTGTAGCCAACCATCCAATTTATCTTTGATTTGATCAAATGATCTTAATTTAAATCCTTCATTATCTTCTAACAATAAATCAGAATATTGCAACCATTTAGTCTCCATATTCAACTTTTTATGGGCCTTTGCTTCTATTGGTGAGAGCCACCTGGGTGTTTTCCTTTCTAGGAGATCTTTATATCTTATCCAAACATTATATAAAGATTTTCTAATTATATGGTTTTTAAAACCTTTGTGGGCCTTTATTTATACAAGATGGGTGACACCTGGCTTGAGAGCAGTACATGTGAAAAGGATCTAGGAGTCTTGGTTGACCACAAACTTGACATGAGCCAACAGTGTGACGCGGCAGCTAAAAAAGCCAATGCAATTCTGGGCTGCATCAATAGGAGTATAGCATCTAGATCAAGGGAAGTAATAGTGCCACTGTATTCTGCTCTGGTCAGACCTCACCTGGAGTACTGTGTCCAGTTCTGGGCACCACAATTCAAGAAGGACACTGACAAACTGGAACGTGTCCAGAGGAGGGCAACCAAAATGGTCAAAGGCCTGGAAACGATGCCTTATGAGGAACGGCTAAGGGAGCTGGGCATGTTTAGCCTGGAGAAGAGGAGGTTAAGGGGTGATATGATAGCCATGTTCAAATATATAAAAGGATGTCACATAGAGGAGGGAGAAAGGTTGTTTTCTGCTGCTCCAGAGAAGTGGACACGGAGCAATGGATCCAAACTACAAGAAAGAAGATTCCACCTAAACATTAGGAAGAACTTCCTGACAATAAGAGCTGTTTGACAGTGGAATTTGCTGCCAAGGCGTGTGGTGGAGTCTCCTACTTTGGAGGTCTTTAAGCAGAGGCTTGACAACCATATGTCAGGAGTGCTCTGATGGTGTTTCCTGCTTGGCAGGGGGTTGGACTCGATGGCCCTTGTGGTCTCTTCCAACTCTATGATTCTATGATTCTATGATTCTATGATTCTATGATTTATCTTGTCGTACCATAAGTATGCATGCCAACCAAATACATTGTCAAATCCCTCCAAATTTAACAAATCAACATTATCTAGTTGAATCCATTCCTTAATCCAGCAGAAAGCTGCAGCTTCAAAATATATCTTCAGACTTCCGGGTTGGCGCGATCGGGAAATGGCGGATTCCCTCCGAGCTCCGGAGGGAATCGGCTCAGCGGTGGATGGGTCTTTGCCGTGCCGGCGACACGGGGACCCTTAAAAACCGCAGGCGCGGAAGCCTGCGGACTGAAGACTCGGCGGGTGCCTTAAGCGCCCCCCCTGATTCGCAATGAGCCTTTTTAAAGGCTACGGAGGGGATACAGGGGACGGCGTGGCACTGAGAGTCGACCGCTACCGCCGCTGAGCGAAGCCGCGAGCCATAACCGGAGAGCGCTGACTTCCTTCCTTGAAATTCGGACTGAAAAAAGAACCCGTGAGTAATTTGGAACTGAACTTTAAAACTTTTACCTTTTGAATTTGAGACGACCGGGGGGTGTGCTAAAAGGAAGTCCCCACACCCCCCCTTGCAGACGATCCAGAGCAACGAAATAAGAACTAAGCTGGAGTGCCTACCCTGTAAAGGGTGAGTTTTAAAAAGACAGTAACTTCCAAGATTTAGAAAGGTAAATTTGAGCAGGAGAGTGGAGTGTTGGAAGAGTCTTTGTTTTGTGGTAAACAACCCTCCCTCCCGGGCCCGGGAGCGACCTGATTTGGAGCCTGTATAGAGGAGCAGAATTTGACAGCTGTCAAAAGCTGTCAAATGGACTATTAATAGTGAAAAAAAAAAAATTGCTGTTTAAGACCTCTCCGGATTAAAAGGAGTTACAATTGAACTAAAATCTTGAGAAACAAAGAAACAATAATAGGACAGAGGATTGTTGGAGAAAAGGTTACTCAGTAACCAGATTCCCTCTAGGGGGAATTCTGTGGAATTACAATGGCTGTGGGTGGAAAGATACTGAGAGAAATCGAAAGAATGTTCTCACTGGTGGGAACCCTACAGGAGCAGACTACAGCTATGAGTAAACAATTGACGACCTTGGATTTGGAAACAAGTAGTTCTGCTGAAAGTAATGAGGGCCTGAGTGAGAAAGAACCCACAGCTGAATTTGAAACAATAAACAAAGAAGAGGAGAAGACAAAACAAGAAAGAGAACAAGTTATCTGGGAAAGTACTAACCAGAAGCCGGCATCTGGAGAACACAAGCAAGGAGACTATTGGATTAAATCCATTCTAAGCCTACGAAAGATACAGAAGATGAAAGTGGAGGCCCTGGGACTTTATGGAATTCAGGAGCTCGAAATAAAGAAGTACAATTGGGGCCTCCACATAGACTTTGATTTTGACTATCAGCAAGACTCAGGCCTTGTGGAAATTCCTCAGCAGCTGCCTTTAAATATGGGAAGAGACTATGGACTGACTGGATTGATTGTTAAGGAAATCTTTCGAGATCCGATGATAGACAAAAAGGACTACCAACAAAACCGGCGGAGAGGGACTAAAAGAGAATTGAGAGCCTCGGATATCCGGAATCCAGGCTAAAAACTGTTAATTTGGACATGTCTTGGGAAAGGACGCAAAGCGGGGAGGGGAGGGAGGGAAGTATTAAATTTAAACAACACTCAAGACCAGGGGGTTTAGTATTAAGAAAATTATGTAAGAAAAAAGGAGAAATCGAGGGAAGAGAATTGGGGTCCAACTTAGGGAAAATTTATTTTTGTTTTTTATAAAAGGACTAATATTAAGATGGAAGAAATGCCAACTTGCTGACATAAGTTTGGGAATAGGGATGCAGGGGAGGGGGTGGGGGGAAGTCAAGGACTAGGGTTAGAAAATAAGATTTTCGGGAACTATTCATGTTTGTTGTTTTTTATGTTCGTTTTGGTGTGTTGTCTGTGTTTATATAAAATGTGAAAACCCAATAAAAATATTTAAAAAACAAAAACAAAATATATCTTCAAGTCTGGCAGGGAAAATCCCCCTCTTTCTTTTGAATCTGTTAGTAATTTATATTTAATTCTTGGTCCCGTCCCCCCGCCAGATAAATTTTGACAATGCTTTCTGCCATTCTTTAAAACATCTAACATTATCAATAATTGGTAAAGCTTGGAATAAAAACAACATCTTTGGCAATAGATGGAATAAAAACAACATCTTTGGCAACATCTTTGGCATCTTAACCACTGATATTTGGCCCAGTAATGACAATTTTAAATTTGACCAGATCTCAAGATCTCTCTTAATTTCATTCCATAATTTCTCATAATTATCTTTATATAAATTCAAATTTTTTGCTGATAAATTCACACCCAAATATTTCACTTTCTTCACAAAAAACAAGGTCTGTCTTTTCTAGAAGGATTTTTCTCTCCTCATTATCTAATTTCCCCCTCCCCAACACTTTGGGTTTGCTCTTATTTAACTTGAATCCTGCTACTTGCCCGAACTCCTGAATCAGCTCCAGTGCTTTTACTGTACTGGAGTCTGGATCTTGTAAAGTTAACACCAAATCATCAGTAAAGGCTTTTAACTTATATGGTTTAGATCCTACTGTTATACCTTTAACTTCTTCCTCCTTCCTTAGCATGTTTAACAAAACCCCCAGGACTGAAATAAAAAGTAGAGGGGGAAGTGGGCACCCTTGCCTGGGTCCTTTTCCAATTCTAATTTCTTCTGAAACCACATTATTAACTATAATTTTTGCTTTTTGTTCAAAATAGATCGTATTAATACCATTTAAGCAATCTCGTCCAACCCCGATACTTTCTAAATTCTTTTTCACAAAACTCCAAGATACATTATCAAAGGCCTTCTCTGCATCAATGAACATCAACATCACTTTACAATTTTTTTTCCACTTCCAACCTTTCCAACACATCAATTATATTCCTAACATTATCTTTCATGTGTCTTTCAGGCAGAAATCCTGCCTGGTCCTTGTGAATATAATCTGTTAATATCTTCTTCAACCTATTGGCCAAAATACTAGCAAAAATTTTGTAATCCACATTAAGTAGTGAGATTGGTCTGTAATTTTTACATTGGATCTATTTTGATCTGGTTTTGGTATCCGAGTTATAAAAGCTTCCTTCCAGGTTTCAGGTGCTTTGTCCCCTCTTAATATCTTGTTGCATACGTCAACCAATGGCTGAACAAGCCAATCTTTCATAGTCCTATAGTACTTTGCAGACAAACCACCAGGTCCTGGGGTTTTGCCAAGCTGCATCTGATTTATTGCCTTGTCAACCCCTTGTCTTGTAATTAATCCATTAAGTAGGATCTTTTTATTTTCAGGAATTTTTTGCAGTCCATTTACTTTAATAAATTGCTCAATTTTATCCTTATCTTCTTTTCAATTTTTATGCAGCTGTTTATAATATTTCTGAAAACATCTTCTTATCTCCGCAGGGTTCTCCACAGACTTTCCTTCTGAGACAATATTAGTAATGGTACTTTGTTTCTATCTCTTTTCCAACTGCCAAGCAAGCAGTTTTCCACACTTATTTGCAGATTCAAAATTTCTCTGTCTCATCATTTTTATTTTCCATTCTATTTCCTGATTTATAATCTGGGAATATTGAATCTGTAGTGCTTTAATTTCCTTTTGGATCTGCTGATTTTTCAGGTTGGATCTTAAATTAAATCTTTATCTTTTAATTGAGACAAAATATTGTCTTTTTTCTCATTCTGTATCTTTTTCTTAATAAAATTTTGTTGTATGAGGAATCCTCTCATTACTGCTTTACTTGCGTCCCAAACGACTCTTGTTTCCACCTCTGAATTCATATATGTCTCAAAATATTCATTTAGAGACTTTTGGGCCTTCCTAATTGTCTGTTCATTCCTCAATAAATCATCATTCATTCTCCATCTGTAAGATCCCTGCAGAAACAATTTCATTTCCAAAAACACTGCATTATGATCTGAGCAAGTCTTTGGGCAAACCTTTGGAGTGTACTGATGGTGAGCTAGTCAAGGATGTTAAAGTTTCGACCAGTGCAGTTAGAGAAATCATTCCTGGTGCACATTTGCCGTCAAGAATGTGAAACAGAATACTTAATGGTTGTTATGTCAACATCTTTAAGCTCCTTTCCCCTAATGAATGCCCAGATAGGGATAAGCAGGTATCAGCGGGCAGGGGTAAGGCCGGCTCTCACAAGTTGGAGAGAACTTTTGAAAAATGGCTCAATGCTTCTCAAGTATTTGCTGGAGTCATTTCTGCAGCTTATCCCAATAGAAGTCTGCACCTCTGGATTTAGCAATCTTTGGTGTGTAAGGTTTTCACATCGCCTGGAGAGGCAGCAGCTATAAGCTATGATGAGAGCTTTAGATGTCAGGCCGCCAGGATCCCTTCTGTTCGATCGGATCAAAAGGATCTCAATGTGTGGACTACTTATGTCTCTCCTAATTTTGAGCATAAGTCCACTGAGCAGCAGAAACCAAAGGATGCTAAGAAGTCAGGGAGGCGTCTCTTTTGCTGGGAATACAATAAAGGGTCCTGCCAGCGTCAGGGCTGTAAGTATTCCTACGCATGCGACAAGTGTTTTGGGGGCCACCCTGCTGCATCATGTGTGGCCAAACGGCCCTTTGGGGGGGCAAGGAGAGGCTTCCAGCAGGAACCAAAGGGAGCCTCTCCTCAAGCAGCCCGCAATGCTTAATAATGTCTTATTGACCCTAGCTCGCACTCTTATTAAGTTGCCCGCCTTGAAGGCATGGCTATTCACGGTTGCTGCCTCTTATTTGTGGCTTGATTTTTCAGAGGGCTTTCGTATTCCAGTGGCATTTCTGCCCAGGGATGGGAAAGTTGAAAATCAAAAATCAGTAAGGGAGATGCCGGATGTTGCTAGGAGGAAGATGGGGAAAGAGCTGATGTTGGGAAGGATGGCTGGTCCATTTGAGTGCCCTCCTTACTCTGATTTGCACCTCTCCCCTTTGGGTGTGGTACCCAAGAAGGCTCTAGATGAATTTCGTTTGATTCACAATTTAGCTTACCCAAAGTGTTCATCAGTAAATGATGCTATCCCTCCTGAGATATGTTCCGTCTGGTATGCCACCTTCGATCAGGCTGTCAAGCTGATTAGGAGCTTTGGAAAAGGGGCACTTTTGGCAAAGTGTGACGTGGAATCTTCATTCCATTTACTTCCAGTCCATCCACATGATTTTAAGTTGCTTGGATTCCAGTTGGATAATAATAGTATTAATAATAATAATTTTTATTTATACCCTGCCCTCCCCAGCCAAGGCCGAGTCCAGGGGGGCGAACAAGCAATAATAAAAAGTTGAATGAATACAACTTAAAAACAAAATAAAAATACAACATTAAAATATTGAAACATTAAAATATTAAAATGTAGCCTCATCGCAGGAGGAGAAAGGAAAAGAAAAAAGAAAGAGGGGGAGGGAATCAAATTGGCTCCAAGACAAATGCCAGGCAGAATAACTCTGTCTTACAGTCCCTGTGGAAAGAAATCAGATCCTGCAGGGCCCTGGTCTCATGAGGCAGAGCGTTCCACCAGGCCGGAGCCAGAGTTGAAAAGGCCCTGGCTCTGGTTGAGGCTAATCTGACTTCCTTAGGGCCCGGGACCACTAGGGTGTTGCTATTTATGGACCTTGAGGCTCTCTGTGGGGCATACCGGGAGAGGCGGCCCCGTAGGTATGAGGGTGCTAGGCCATGAAGGGCTTTAAAGGTCAAAATCAGCACCTTAAATCTGACTCTGTACTCCACTGGGAGCCAGTGCAGCTGGAAAAGCACTAGGTGAATATGTTCCCATGGCAGAGACCCTGTGAGGAGCCTCACTGCAGCATTCTGCACCCACTGGAGTTTCTGGGACAGCTTCAAGGGCAGCCCCACGTAGAGCGAATTACAGTAGTGAAGCCTGGAGGTGACCGTCGCATGGATCACTGTGGCCAGGTCAGGGCAGGAATGGAGCTTATTATGTGGATAAGGCCATGCCTATGGGCTCCTAAATATCCTTTGCAGCTTTCGAAGCCTTCAGTACATTTTTGGACTGGGCCTTGCATGCCAAGATGGGTTTAAGGGGCGTGTCCTATTACTTCGATGACTTTTTATTAAGCTCTGCAGCCAATTCTGACAAATGCCTGCTATTGTTGCATGCCTTGTGTTTTCTGCCCGATTCATTCCTGGTGCTTCTAATGATATTTCTGACACTCTATCCCATTTTCAGATGGAGCGCTTCAGATCACTGGCTTCGGATGCCCAGCAACTTCCATAATATTTCCCATTTCAGCTTTGCAACCGTGGCAGCAGCTAGTCCTTCAGGGAGTAGTAGCTTCTGTTTCTCCTTCCACATTGAGGTCTTATAAGAAGGCCTGGGTGGACTTTTTAGAGTTTTGGTCGCAGCACTTGACAACCGACAGTACCATGTCGGCATCCACATATAAGGTGTTGCAATATTTGGCTCACCTGTGGTATATGGGTTGTGCTGTGAAGTTCATTAGAATTCAGTCTTCTACCATTTCATTTTTCTGTAAATCCCTTTATTCTAGAGACCCTTGTGCAAAGTTTGTAGTGTGCAAGGCTCTTGAGGCCAGGTTGCAGCGGCATAAGTTGCCAGGTAGGAAGCCGGTCACCTTTGACCTTTTATTCCCAGATGTGCAGAAAGTTAAGACTTGTCTGCTGGTCCATTTATGAGGTGAGACTCTTTTTGGCAGCTTAATCCATTGCATTTTTTGGTGCACTGCGTGTGGGTGAGGTGGTGCTGGAATCAGCACAGGGAATGGCACCCAGGGGCCTGTTATTGCAGTATGTTCAGCTTTCTGATGCTGAGCTGGTTCTCACCATCAGGAATTCCAAAACAGACCAGTTGGGCAGAGGTGCCTTAATGAGGCTGCCTGCCACTGGTAAGCCCAGCCCTTGTCCAGTGAAAGAGATATTTGTCACTTTGTCTGCCTGGGGATGTTACCTTTCTGGTTCACGAGGACGGGTCTTCGTTAAAGATGCATCAATTTGCTGCAGTGATACGTAAGGCGATTGGAGCACGTGGCCTGCTGGCCAGCGATTATGCACCTCATTCCTTCTGCTGCGCACTGGAGCCTGTCCATTGACAGGATTAAAGATTTGGGTCGCTGGAAGTCTGACGCATACAGGGGTTATGTGCGGAAGCGGCGCTGAGGTGCAGTTATTAATATTATTTTGTTCATTCCTAGGTCTGCCTATCCTGCACGTCTGGATAGTCGAGCACAGCATTGTCCACTGGGCCAGCAGAAGGGCAGCGGAGTCTGGATTCAGACGCAAGCTAGGGCTCCCTGTCCATGTGTGTCTCTCCTGGGTATCCAGACAAGGAATGCGTTGGGAGGAGCTTCTCCTTACGGTGCGGGCAAAGCTGTCTGCAGAAGGCACACCTGCGGCAATGGTGGTGCAGCTGGCTTGAGCTTGTGGATCCGCATGCAGGAGGACTTGGAAGAGTTGAAGGCAGCTCTTCCTGGACTCAAGACTTTTTGGTCGCAGCTGTTGCAGCGACGTGTGTGGCGAGGTAGCCAATGCCCAGCTGCCACTGAGAGGGCCAGGAAGTGCGTCCAGAGTGCAGTGGCCAAGAAGGTTCTGACCTTGTGTGGGACAGTGATCTGTCACCTGGACATTACCTTCTGTGATGAGTCCCTTTATAGGCTTGATGGGGTTCCATTGTCTGATTGGGAATGATTTGTGGCTGACCTCCCTGTCAGCGGGGTTAAGGGATTGGTTACAGGTGTGAGTGGTTGGCGGCGAGCATGGTGCTTGTGTGGCAGATAGGCGCTGGTTCATGTGATAGGGATGGGATAACGTTCTCGACATCCCTATGTGAAGGGTATTCCATTAAAGGAACCCAGGGACTCAACTTAGTTTGGTTAACCCCTGAGAGGGGGTTGTGCCCATGCCTGAATCCAGGGGAGCAGTTGGGGGAGTGAACAGAGTCTGTTCACGGGCTTTTCACCTACCTCAGGTGTTCACCCTTGGCTGACCTATGATAGAGCTCTGGGTCAGCGCTACCTGGAACGGTGTAGGAAGCTAGTCGAACCAGAGTCTATGCAACCACCTACTTTTTCTGTAATCAATAAAGTTCTGGCCTAAATTCTGCCAAAAACCAAAACTAAAATTTGAGTCAAGTGTGTATTTATTTAGGGGGAAGGTCTCTGGGTCTGAACATGCAATTCCTGAAGTATGTCAGAGGTTGAGATCAGCCAGTTCTGAGTCACAATATGACAAGAGTCAAGCCATTGACACAAAACAGCTGCCAGGCCTTTTTTTATGCAAGTCATTCAGCACAATATTGAAAGGGGGAAAACATAATACTCGTAGCAGCATTTCTTGTAGAATTAATGCCCAGGTGAGACTTCCTGAAATACCACAGTTGTGTCTTATCAAAAACAAGATGCAGTAAAGACTCATACTCATTAGGACCCAATTTTCCTTGGCAGCAGCCAAGTGCTTCTGTTTGCTCCCAGTGGCCATAGGGAGGGAGGATTGGGGAATCAAGATACTTAAATTAAAACGGGAGTGCGCCATGCACATTTGGAATGCAATATTGACAGCTCTAATTTCACCCCTCTTTCCAGCACTCATTCATTAAGTCAGAGCAAGAGAGACCAGGAACAGCAGGAGCAACATCCCAGAGTGGCCAGCCTTCCCTCCTTTGTTTGTAATATGCTGCATGCTTTCCCCTATTTATTTGTAATTAAATAAAAGCAGATGATTTCTTATTAATGCTATCAAATGTGTACACTGACCATGGTAAACATTAAAAAGACAGGGAGATGGACAAGACTTGCCCAATAAGATCTGCACATAGTTTAATCTATTAAGCCCACAACTGTGCAAACAGTTATATTTTGCTTTTGTTTTCCATTTCATATTTGTTATTGAAACCTCCATGCCTTTACTTTTCATTTTTTAGAATGGCACTTCATTTTGTCATGAAATTTTGCCTGTTTCACCATCCAATCCAAATTTAAGACTGGCGATTTCCCCCTGCTCACCCTCACCTTCCGTTTTCCTTGTAGTCCAGCCATTGGACCCAAATGCTATGCTGGGGAATCTTTCTTTTCTTTGGTAATAGAAGCATGAAATGGTGCCAAATGCATAGCATCTTTAACTGCCATTGGAACTGCTTGCTCCTTGACTATTCTTCTTATGATGAACAAGGACTGAAAAAGTCAGTTTCATTTGCCCTGTTTTTCAGTTCATGCATCTCCTCCTCAGTATTCTACAAACTATTGGAAGGATGTCCAGCAGGCAGTGCTGGAGAGCAGGAGGAGGCGGGGCTGGCATGCATCCCAGGGGCAGGGCGTGCCACTCACAGGGGCATGGAGCTTTGTGTGCTGAAATCATGATTACTGACACCAAAGTCAACATGGATTGGTTTTCTGCTTTCAACAACAGCCATCAAGATTGTTGTTTGTCCCACACATCTTGTTGGGAGCAGACACTAGAGCACCTCAAGTGGACCTCTTGGAAGGTGGTGTTGCACGCCACTCCAAACTCTGAGCAATGCAGGATTCCAGTGGCCCAGGACTCCAGCCACTTACCTGGAGTTCAGTTTCCTTTGGAGTGAGGGACAGCAGTGACTTTAGTGTCTTTAGGACATATGGTTTATTTACACATATATACAATCTTAGCCTATGCTGGAGGGACTCACAGCATTACCCCCCCCCACCAGTGGGCCTTGCATCTCCTGAGCCACAGCCTCAGATTGTGGGAGTCAATTACAACATGCTTTACTTCCTAGAGTGTACAGAGAGGGGGGGATATGTAACTTCCTATACCTCTTGTAAATGACTCAGCAGATGAGTGTGACTCTCAGCGTAAATTAATAATGCAGAGTCACAGCTTCCGGAACAGCGCGCTCAGCGTCAGGTCGGAGTTTGAGCTCTGAGCTGCTCGAGACAGACTCAGCACCTGGAGAGGCGAAGCAGGAGCAACAGGAGGCGTAAGTTGCCCCTACTCGGGTGGATTTCCTGGGAGCAGAGGCTCAGCGGCGCAAAAAGGGGTTTCCTGACCCTAGAACTAGACTTTAAGACACTTTAAAAAGAAGAAATTTAGGGGGAAACCTCAGCGCAAAGGAGCGAGACTGCCCTCCGGTGCCTTCGCCTACAGACCCCATGAGCTAGCTCTGGACTCTCCAGTAAGATATTGACACAAATTCAAGGAGCGTCCCCCCCCCCATATATAGGGGTTATTTAAGCCCCAACAATACATCAGAAACAAAAAAATGGGGGGACTAACAAACAGATAAAATTAAGAAGTTGTGAGTGGAATGCTAAAAGAGGGTCATCCCTCACAACAGAAATTAACGCTGCAGAATCGGCATTACAGTAGAGATCTTGAGGGGCTTCTCTGCGCTCCTAAAATAGCACAGTCAACCCAAGAAGTGTCACTGGAGTTTGGAGCGGGGGAACAGTTTAGACCAGCTAAACAGATGACAGAAATAAGAAGACCTCTTTACCACAGACTTGCAGAGATCTGCAGAGGTGAAGAGAAGGCTGGAGAAGTGAGTCAGCAGATTGAGTGGGGTGGGCGGCAGCCATTACTGAAAGACTACACTGGAAAAGACTTCAAAGAGCCGCTTTAACATCAGAGAAAGATAGAGTGAGGAACAGCAGGAAGAGCAGCAGGAAGAGCGACCCAGTGGCCACTAGTGGAAGAAAAAAACATAACAGCTAAGAGACATAATAGTCAAGAACCGTAGGAAGAGCTATACAGCGGCCACTAGAAGACATAACAGCCAAGAGACATAATATTCAAGAATAGCAACACAGCAGCCACTTGTGGAAGGAAAAGATATAACAGCCAAGAGGAAAAGTATATAGCCATACCCGTAACGCCAATACTTGCTTAGAGGAACTGTAAAGCATAAACATCAGATATAAATAAAGGGAAAAATTACAATTTTAAATATATCCAGCATAAAGATAAGATTAATTACCCATGAAAATTAGATCCAATTAAACTTCCCACAGGGGAGCTCCCAATAGTTTTAATTTTTGGAGACTATATAGAATCCGAAGCGGAGAAGCGGATTCGAAAGACAATTGAACTCAATCTCGAAATAACCAGCCATCCAAAAATATCCAAATACCCAAATGGGTTCAAAGAGAACGCAATCAACAATTGGCCAAACTTTAATTGCCAGCCAAGCAAGGAAGGTGAAGCAAGTATGGATGTAAAGGATTTGATTATTGCCATCAGAAAGTCTTAGGGGACAGAATAAACTCAGTAGCCAGATAAAATCACTGGAAGAGAAAGTAGTAACTATGAGCAATAAAATTGAAAAAAAACTCAGCTCTTATAATGGACCTTACACATCAAATGAACCAATTGACAATGAAGGATAAAGAAATTGATAAAACAGTGCAAGAAGTGAAGGCAAAGACATTGAAGCAAGAGCAAATAACCAAAAAGATGGGGGCTGAGCAAAAAGAACTGAAAAAAAATCCAAGACAAAAACAAGGGGGAAATAGAGGACCTAAGGAAGATGCAGGAGGAGATTTGGGACGAATTGGCGGTCCTTGAGTTGAGACAAAAAGAAATGATTCTCCGCCTGAGAGGAATATCAGCGAGCCAGGATGAGGACATTTCGACAAAATTATTAAAAGTCCTGGCGGACTGGTTGGGGGTCCAGGAGGAGGACTTATCACTAGATATTGATAAAATTTTCAGGATAAAACTGCATAAATCTAAAACCAAAAAAGGACCAGGAGACTGCCTAGTCTTCTTGAACTCAAGACTTCTCAAAGAAAAAATATTATTGAAAAGTAGAATCATAGAATCATAGAATCATAGAGTTGGAAGAGACCACAAGGGCCATCGAGTCCAACCCCCTGCCAAGCAGGAAACACCATCAGAGCACTCCTGACATATGGTTGTCAAGCCTCTGCTTAAAGACCTCCAAAGAAGGAGACTCCACCACACTCCTTGGCAGCAAATTCCACTGTCGAACAGCTCTTACTGTAGAAGTAATGCCTTATGTATAGATGACAACGTCATAGAAATAATGAAAGAGGTCCCAACTCGCCTCCTGAAGGGAAAATTACAAACCCCTGACAACTGCTCTAAAGAAAAACAAAATTTTATTTAGATGGGAATTCCCCAAAAAGTTAACTTTTACCTATAAAGGAAGACGCAAGACCTTCAGATTGGCAGAAGAAGCAGACTCTTTTCGTAAAAAAAAACTGGAAGGACTTGGGGGAGAAACCACATAAAGCTGAAGAAGCAAGATTGTAACAGTACTGGAAAATAGGACTTTATTTTAAAACTTTAAAATATGCGAGATCACATTCACCTGGTGCTATATCAGAGCATACACAGAGTTTCCATTGAGCACAGGCTCCACAGAGCAGACACACACTGAGACACACACACTGAGGGAGTGTGACTGTAAAAGGCAGGGTCACACAGCCATTTTGTTCTTCTGTTTGATTTCAGCTCTGTTCGATTCAGTTCAGTTCCGTCTCTGGCTCTTAGCCAGCAGCGATTAGGCCAACCTCACCAAGAATGTGAGCCTCGTTATAGCTTTGTAACCTGAAGGTTTAAGCCTGCCTTCTAGGAGGTGTACTGTGAACATCTTGTGAGTAAACTTATTGTTCTACTTTTATTTTATTTTTTTAAAATAATATTTATTAAAAATTTCAGGATTACAGAAAAGAAGAAAAAATAGAAAACAACACTACAATACATAAAAAGAAGAAAAAAAACCAAAGCATAAAAACCAATACAACAATACAACAAAAAAAAGAAAAAAACACAAATCCCATATTGCATATCTTTAACTTCCATTTGCTTGTTTCATTGACCTCCTCACACCTCCCTTTTTGTATTCTAGTTTAATTAGTTATTTCAGCAAATTCTCTCCATCTTTCTCAATTTTTATTGAATAATTTATCTTAACAATTT
The DNA here is from genome assembly GCF_964188305.1 of Podarcis bocagei. Lineage (NCBI taxonomy): Eukaryota > Metazoa > Chordata > Lepidosauria > Squamata > Lacertidae > Podarcis > Podarcis bocagei. The sequence continues at coordinate 1,157,710 of NC_138130.1, forward strand.
AACCTATTAATTAACTCAGCAAATCCTTTCCATCTTTCCCCATATTCTGTTATTCAAATTGCCTTGATTTATTTAACCTTATCTTACCGTAAAATACCTTAGAGCTTGAAACTTAATACTCATTTATACATGACTCCTTATATCATTTCTACTAAAGCCATATAGTTTCATTCCAACATTTTCCCTAATATTCATTAATTTTAGGCTAATTCCCTAAATAAAAATTTTTCTTTATAAATTTTCTTCCAATCTTCATCCAACGTCTCTTCTTCCTGGTCTCGGGTCATGTCAGTCCTTACTGTCCATTCCGTCCAGTCCATCAACCTGGTAATCTTATGTCCGAGGCTCTTAAGTCTCTTCCATGTCCCTTCTGCAGATCTTCTTCTTCTTGTTTATACCTGCACTTTTCCTTGTCTTTTGTTGGTCTCTTTCTTAATTTCTTTCCTTTCTCATTGAGGAGTAGGTCTCTGGGAGGTTCCAGCCCAAAATTATCTCCATCTCCCTTCATCAAACCAGCCCATTCCCCACAGTCCCACTCCCCACAGTCATCAATGTAATCCAAAAAATATTTAAGAGCATATTTCAAAGTCCCTCCAAAGTTAAGAACCTCCTCAGCTCCAGACTCCCCCTGGCCCACTCCAACTTCAGTCTTCAAAAACAGCGGCTTATGCTCCTGCAGGGCCTCGGATCTCTCCATTTGTATTATTTGAGGTGCAACCGCAACCATCCTCCATTATCTTCTGCACTTGCACTTGCCCAATCTATACAGGTCCCTGAGTTGGTCCCTGAATGGTTTCTGTATCAGTATTACCTGTTTGTCCACTGTTATTGACCACAACAGTCATCAAATCTGTTTTCTCATTCATCAAATCCATCTTCTCATGCATCTGTTCCAACAAAGCACTTGTCTTGCATAAAGCAAGCACCAAAACTTCCTCCCAGCACATTTTTATCCAAGGTCAAAAGGACTGGTCCCACGATCTTAATCTCACAGCTGTAAAGTCCTCAAGTAGACTGCAGCAACAATTTAACAAGCTCCCTCTAGAGGAGACAATTTCTATTTGTATCCATCTTTTTAAGGCAAGTCCAACAAAGGAAAATTACTTTCATTTTTCAGATATTTTGTTTACAAGGTTTTTGCTTCAGTCTATATACAAAAAGCGGAAGGCGGACTTCCTGTTTTGAACCTTCCCACTTCAGTGCCAAATTAGGATATTTCTTGATCCAATTTTCCGTTTCTACTCATGGGTACTTGTTTTAAATCCAATTGTCCACAGGAAAAAGTCAGCGCTTTCCGGCAATGGCTGTGCGGCTTCACTCCGTGAAAGTAGCAATCAGTTCGCAGCACCGCGCTGCTAATCCCACTTCACCCCGGAGCCCCGAAATGGGGTTCCCTGTGAGTAGGGGAGGCGCTCCTGGTGCCCTGCCGAACCCCATGTTCCCAGGCTTCCTCCGCCTGGGATTTCTAGTGGGTCACCACCTTCGCCACAGCGGGAAGACCCAGTTTCCACGGAGCCAGTTCCTCCTGTCGGAGGAACTCCGCCATTCGCCAATGGCGCTAACCCGGAAGTTGCTCCAGTGTCTATTGTTCTACTTTTAAAGACAGACTCGTAAGACTTTATTGTATTCTAAGAGGGAGAAAAGGGGACACCAGGAGTAATCCATCTGGGCAAGTCAGACTGTATTAGTCATCTTGTAAAGATTCAAGCAAATCATCAACTAGCTTCCGTGAATATAGAGGGGATCTGCTCTGCTACATCACTCACTAGAGTGAGTGAAAGAAGGATAATACTTAACAAATATTTCCTTGCCTATTATCCTAAACATCCCCACACAGATTCCAATAGAAATTGGGCATGGCTCTGTCTCCCAGCTGCCCAGCCTGCCAGCTCCCAAGACTCCACTCTCTTCTCTGGCCTTTGTCTCTCTAACTACCAGCAAGTTGAGGATGGCAAGGGGCATGCATTTGTCATCTGGCACAGAGACATTTCCTTTGCTACCTTAATGGGCCATTACCTCCCCAGGAAGCTAGCCTGGCTATTCCAAGAATTGAATTTGTGCTGGATCTAGGAATTAGAATAGAGCTGATCCTCCACCCCAATGCTTCCCTTGATCTCTGGATATAGGCTACAATTAGCTGCAGAGAGGGAAACACAAACACAAGTCAGGCAGGTTTTTTTGAAGAAAAAAAGAAAAAGACACAGAGAGAGCCAGTCATATCCTCCTATATTTGTTCAAGTTAAACCTAAAAAAACACCCATGTTATTTTAAGTCCTCTCTGGAGTGCTTGTGAACTCTTGCAGAAAGGCAGCATTAAAATAATAATAATAATCAAAGTAATAAATACTTCCCTCACCAGGGAAGCAGAGTTTTCTTACTATTTTCCCCCAAAATATATGTGTGAGTGTGTATTCTGCTGAAGAATATTTATTTTATTTACTTTTAATATGAAGACAAGTATAGAATTTTTTTATAGTTGTCTGCTGATTGTTGATATACTGCATGTTCCATTTATATTACTTTTGGATTGTGGCCTTTATCCATAAGCAACAACAATTTGCACAAATGCCCTTCTTGCTTTGTTATGGGGCATGGCCGCCTGTGTGGAGAAAGGGGTTGGCAAGCAGGGGCCGGAGCAACCTCTCCGCTGGCTCCCTGGTTGCCCTCATTCAATGGCAAGAGTGCTGCTTTCTGCTGCTTCTGTGATTCTTTGAATCAAGACAACTAATTGGTTACTTTGCACACAGTCGTATGCACCTTGTTTCCTTGCTCTCCACATCTCCTTATATACTTGTGACTTACTGGGAATTTACCAAGACTTTCCAGCAATCCGTGTCTGCTGGCTTGGAGCCCCAAGGCTTAGCACTGGAGCTGCAAGAAGCTTAGCTTTGCTTACCTTTAATTTTACTTGTCATGTGGCCAACCCTATCTCTCTTTTTTTTTTTTAATAAAATTTTTATTGGTTTTACAAAATTTTAGAAAACAAACAAACACTTAAAAAGACAAACATACATGTATAATTTCATAACATATTTTCATAAACCTCTTTTCTGGGACTTCCCCATACCCCCCCTTTCTGCATCCCAATGTCCATAATTTTATAGCAACTCCCAAATGTTACTTTCCAACCTCTGTCATCTTAGTCATCTCTGTATTCTGACCTTATATCACTGTATCCCTTTGTTCCTGAAAACCACAACACTCTAACATTCATTAAGTTTATAATAGTCCTTAAGATAACTTTTAAATTTTCTCCATTCTTCTTCCGCCGTCTCTTTTCCTTGGTCACGGATTCTGCCTGTCATCTCGGCCAGTGTCATATAGTCCATCACTTTCATCTGCCATTCTTCCAGAGTGGGTAGATCTTGTGTCTTCCAATACTTTGCGATGAGTATTCTTGCTGCTGTTGTAGCGTACATAAAAAAAGTTCTATCCCTCTTTGACACCAATTGGCCGACAATGCCCAAGAGAAAGGCCTCTGGTTTTTTAGGGAAAGTACATTTAAGTACCTTTTTCATTTCATTATAAATCATTTCCCAGAAAGCCTTAATCTTCGGGCATGTCCACCAAAGGTGATAGAAGGTACCTTCAGTCTCTTTACATTTCCAACACTTGTTATCGGGCAAATGATAAATTTTTGCCAGCTTGACTGGGGTCATGTACCACCTATAGACCATTTTCATAATGTTTTCCTTTAAGGCATTACATGCCGTAAATTTAATACCGGTGTTCCATAACCATTCCCAGTCAGCAGACATAATGTTATGACCAATATCCTGTGCCCACTTAATCATAGCCGATTTAACTGTTTCCTCCTGTGTATTCCATTTCAGCAGCAAGTTATACATTCTTGATAAATTCTTAGTATTGGGTTCTAACAGTTCAGTCTCTAGTTTTGATTTTTCCACCTGGAAGCCAATTTTCCTATCCTGTTTGAAAAACTCCATTATTTGATGATATTGAAACCAATTTTGTACTTTATGTTTCATTTTCTCATGACTTTGTAATTTCAATTTATCTCCCCCCTGTTCCAAAATTTCCCAATACTTCGGCCGTGTGGCCAACCCTATCTCTCATCTAACTTTTGTTTTATGTCTCTCCTCCAGCAGTCAGAGTTTAGTTTTGAATGTGCAGATGTAATTACATCAATGTCATCTCTAAAAGCCATTTCCCTTTTTTTTTAAAAAATGCACAATTTCTCAGTAGTTGGTAAACATCTGTTACCAGGTTTGCTGTAGAATATGTTTATATCATAATAGAAAATCACTTCTTAAGGCTAACAAAGGTAGGGAGAAAGGGAAGTTTGAAAGCATTTTGCTCTGTAATAGCTATATTATTATCATATTTTTTGCTCTTACATATATATTTGAAAGTAGTCTTATTGTGTTCAGTGTAAGTTTATATAGAATTGTTACCCTAAGAGCTTGCATAGTAATTTTTAATTTTATTCATGTCCACTAGTATGATTTTTTTCTCTTTAAAACGCATAAATTGCACATGTGCTTAAATGGCATTGAAATATTATGAAACATTTTAATCCATTTATATGACATAGTATTGTGTGATACACACACTAATTTCACCACATGTGAAGTAAAAAAAAAAAAAGCTGCTTCTTGGGAGTCACATCTCCAGCATCTTTTGAGTGGGCAAATTGCCCTGAAGATGTGCATCCATTAAAGTCTGCGCCCAGGTGGAGATAGGTGATCCTACTCTGCTGCCAAGCTGTCAGGGGCTTTGAAAAACACACCAGCATTTTGAACTGAGGCCAGGAGTGACTGCAATTGTTTCATTCTCAACACAGGCTCTGAGTTAGCCACCTTGCAGTTGTCTTGTAATTAAGTGTACTTTACCCTAAACCATCTTGAAAGGCACCCATCCCCCGTCCCCCATGTGGCATATTACAACACCCTGACTTAGAGGCATGGAGAACTCAGATTGCCCTCAAATAAGAAAGCTCTGTGATACAGCAGGCAGGCAAGCAAAAAGCTGGCAGAAGGCCTCCATGGTAGAGATCCTACTCTCTCTCTCTCTCTCTCTCTCTCTCTCTCTCTCTCTCTCTCACACACACACACACTCACACACACACACACACACACACACACACCAGTAACTGCTAGTAGACCCAGGAGTATCCCAGACCTTTGATCTTGCTTCTATTGTTAGAGCACAACCCTCTTCAGAAGATGTTGAATTCCATCAGCCTGGACACACCAGCCAGGCACCAAAACTCCTCCCTATTGTCGCAAAGCAGTTTCCATTTATTGGCCCTCATCTGGTCCATTGCCAAGTTTAAACTTGGGTGCAGTACCTCACCTGCATCATTCAACACTGTGTTCATAGGCACAGTTTGAAATATGGGACTAAGCTATTGTAAAATATTAAGTAGCCCCATTATGTTGCTGCCCAGTTTGAAGTCATTCTGTGCTGTTTTTGTAAAGCCACATGTCTCAAATTGCAGTTTGCTAAATACCTTCTTTCTAGCAAAGGCTTGACCTTCTCTTAACCCAAGTCCCTTTTCTCCGCTGCATGAATTTGTCTTGGGATCATGGCAGGTCATATGACTCTCTCTGAAGATATGGTTCTTATTGATCCATAGATCATCTGTCAAGGGAGTGTAATATGAATAGAACAAATCAAGCTCTTTGTTCCTCTTCCCACTAGACCAAGGTCAACACCTCTATGATAAACATTCTCTCTGGAAGGGTGTCCCTGAATTTTCCATCAGTTGGCCTTCAAATCATTTCTGCTTGCAGAAAATTTAAAACATTTTCCAGCTACACTTTCCTCTGCTGATTTATAGCAAAATGATTTGATGCCTCCCCACACCCCAATTTCTCATGTTTATATTTAACTGAATGTATTTCCCTCAAAATCTGCACTGTAATATTTTTCGCTATTGCCTATAAAGGTCAATTTGATAAGCTCATTATTAAAAAACAGTGAAGCAACACCAATTACAGACCACAATCTCCATTCATCCTATAGTAGGCTGCATCTATGTGCGTCATTTTACTTCTTTTTCTGATTTTAAGTGCATACTTTCATAAGCTGAATTGTGCATGATGTTCCTCTTTCACAATAATATCCCCAGGTGCAAATTAAGATAAAGGTAACTAATTAGGTATGTGCCTTTTTTCATGAAAGTAATTAACCATCATTATGTTCCCCTAATAACAGCAAAGTGAGTGCTTTCATGTAGCATTTACACATGACTTTATCATTATAGAAATATTTCTGATGGAAATTTTAAAAGAGGAAATGAAATAGATTTGAAAGTTGCTCAGGTAAACGTGGCTGCAGACTAGAGAAGTTTGTGGGGGGAGGGGGCAATGAAATGATGCCCAAAGGTTCTTAAATAGCAGTCTGTATTTGAATATCATATCATATCTATATTGATATATAGAAAAAAATAGTCTTAGGGAGTAATCCTATGCACAAGAAACTGGAAGTAAGCATGTGGGTATAAATTACATGAGAATCAACTCCCCATTCATCAGTTTTCCTAAGCCTGGCAGAGGGGAAACAAGCCTTTAAAATAGTATTCTATCCTGGATTGCCAGGTCACAGGTTTAGGATCCAGCCTAAGTCCGCCCACCCCTCAGTCCTGCCCCCTGGAATGCCCCTTTTGGGGAACCTTCACTGGCCTCAGCTCAGCCAGGATGCATGTGTTACCCCAGGGTACCTTTCAGCTGAGCTGGGGCGGGGACCTCCTGCTGGCTGAGTCAGGAATCTGCGGGCAGAGCCCAAGATCAGTTGCATCCAAAGCTGCTCCTACTAGTGGATCTTGCAGGGCCCACTCCAGACTTAATTTGGCATTATATGTATTGGATTATATATATTGACACTATGAGGTTTCCTAGTAGGAATCAGACAGCCCCACAGAGGCATCTGTGGTTAAACCAAGGACTGACCAGCCTTTTAGGACTTGTAAGCATATTTGGAAATATGAGAAACAGCAACCAAAACTGGGTCTCTTGAAGCTGGCAGGACCACTTTTGGCCAGGGCATGCACTTCCAACATGTGTGGAGAGAAACCGCTGACTTTTGCCCAGCTGGAATATAAGCTACTTGAGAAAAGGAACAGGGGGCAATCCTGTGACAAGATCCACCAGGATGAACAGTTTAGGAGGCAGCAGATCTCCAGCTCAGCTGGTGTTAAGCCCCCAACTCCGAGATCCACTGGTGTAGCTTGTTCCTCCCCACTGAGCCAGCGCCCAGCCAGCTGAGCCAAAGTTGGTTGTTGGTCTCCCCAAAGGAGCATTCTGGGGGTGGGGCAGGGGCAGGAGCAGAGAGAGGCGACTTAGGCTGCATCCGTAGCCAATTCAGCTCACTCACATGCCCTGGCAACACAGCACAGAATATGGTATTAAAGGCTTGTTTTCTCTGTTCCAGGTAGAGCAGCCTGAGGAAACTTGCTTTATGCCAGCTTTTTGTGCGAAGGATTGCTCCCACAGATACTTTTGGAAGAGGCAGAGTCAGCCTAGTAATGCAAGTAATGCAAAATAAACAGGAGGTGCAAAAACATATACATTTTAGATCATCAGGTGAGTGTGGGATCTGTTTTGGGCTCCAGGGAATTCTCCTTTCACTCTACCATATGACTTTTCCTTTTATGGAATACCAACAGTTAGAACCTTCTTTATATTTGCATTTGGTGAAAGTTGTAAAGAAATAATGAATCACTAATGTGGCAGCCTTAGGCTGGAAGAGTATTCTAACATACACTGGTGCCCTTCAGTCATTTTAAGAGAGCTTGTGCAGGAGAACCTCTGGTTGGATGTGCTCTTTGCCTTTTTAAAATAGTTGCAAATCTGTTTAAGCACACATAACAGATGCAAAAAAATGTTAATTTATTCTAATACATAATGAGGATGAGTCATTTTTTCATTGGACTATCTCACCCCAAAAAGGCTGTATCTTTTCTGGATGCTTTTCTGTTCCTATTAAAAATATTAAGTATAATTATTTCCTGTAGAGTTTACTTGATCTTTCCTGGAGCTAGTTTCTCCTACCTGCTCTAGTTCTTTCCCTTTGGAATTCAACTGTCTGAACAGCAGGCAGTCAAGAAAAAGTAAAGCTTGCTTTCTGGCCAGATGTTCTATTTTTCTCTAGGGCAGTGTCTCTGTTTGAGCAAACATCTCTCTGTCTGCTGAGCCCATGGACTTATGGTCTGAGTGGAGCTCTGCAGCTTTATCAGAGACTTTTTTGTCTGTAATTTCTGTTTTTAAAGAAAATCAAAACCTGACTGTATTGTTTGGCACAATATTGATACTTTCTTCCCACAGTGAATAAAATGAAGTCTATAAGTGAAAGTGGGGAAAAAAAGAATTCTATAAAGCAATTCAGAGATTTCCTTGTTTGGATTCCATCTGAATGCTTCTGGCAATAAAGCTGGTGTGTCAGTGGGGCTCACATTTACTAACAGGTTTCATTTTTCTTCTGCAGGTACTACAAAAATCATTGTCTTATCTATTCTGATTCACAGACTCTGACTGTGGTTCCTCCAACAAGAAGCAACTCTGATTCTTGGAGGGGTTGTTTGTATGGTGGGGCTAGATTTTGGCTATGCTGGACAAAGTTCTTAAGGAATAATTCTACTGCAGTAACTTGTGCTTTAGGCTGAAAACCGACATGGACAGACTTAGAAAGAAGTCTTACTAAAAGTATTCCCTGCCTGCAAAGGTAAGGCTAAAGGAACTTGATATGCATTTCTGAAACCTAAGGACATGGGAGCTATATCCATTATGTATGTTTCAGAAAGCAGCAGCAGCAGCAGTACATGCTTTGTGTCAAGGAGAAAATGCTTCCCTCCCCTAGGCCTTTGGGTGGAGGTGAGTTGCCCAGGCAGGCACATTATGTGACCCATGAGAGCAGCAGAATAACCAGACCATACAACAATGATGGGATAAAATCAGGCCAAATCTTTATTGACAGCAGCAGGCAGGACAAGGGTTGGCACAGCATTGGATCCCAGGATCAGTTCATCATTCCACAAGTTGATGGAATGGATCTGCTGGGTTTGGTTTGTATGACAGGAGTTGGCCAGTGTTGAACCTTGCCATGGTTCAAGCCAAGCAAGCAAGGTCTCACTGGGGACCAGGGTGCAGATTCCTAGCAGGCAGATACCTAACACAAGCTTGGGTTTGTCATGGTCAATCCTCCCTTCAGACCTATCATACTAGATTGATCCTGCCCAAGGCCATTTCCGCCCTCATACAAACATAACAAAGGAAAGCCATAATTTCACTGAGTGAAAGGTGAAAAAATCCCCCAAACCAAGTGCCAATCAGGTTAAGAGAAAAATATTCCTTTCTGGCCCTGTCAACTAGTGACCCAAAATTCCTCAGTGTAGGCTTTAACCTGAGGGCGGGCAGGCGAGAAGCTCTCAAACAAAAGTTTTATAACAAGATCTACCCACCTTGGAAGAATGGCAGATGAAAGTGATGGACTATATGACACTGGCCGAGATGACCGGCAGAATCCGTGATCAGGGGAAAGAGACGGCGGAAGAGGATTGGAAGAAATTTAAAATCTATCTTAAAAACTACTATAAAATTGAGGAATGCTAAAATGTCGAGGTGTTGAGAAAGAAAAGGGAGTTACAGCGACATAAGATTAAGTTGAAGGAAAAGTTAAGAGGACATATATTTGACAAAACCACTTAGAAGCTGCTGAAATAATTTTGGAAACTGGGATGCAGAAAGGGGAGGTATGGGGGAGTCCGAGAAATGAGGGTCATGAAAAAAGGTTACGAAATTATACATGTTTGTATGTCTTTTTATTTGTTTGTATTGTTTAAAAAATGTTGTAAAACCAATAAAAAAATTTATATATAAAAAAAAGTTTTATATAGGCTTTTCCCTCCCCTCTTCAGCAAGGGCTTGTGGGCGCAGCTTTTCCCCATGAGCCCATTGCACAGGTAAGATTCTGGGAAAATCCTTGCCCTGTATTTTGCTGTCATCGCTGGGCCCCAGTGCTGCTGGGCAAAGGCTTCCCTTGCTTATTGGGCATGAGTGAGGTTTCTCAGCAATTTGAAGGATCTCATTGGTCCTAGGCACCTGGGCTCCCTTGGCTCTGTGCTTCAAGGCCAGGGCTGAGGCTGGCACATTGTCAAGGAGGCTCAGCAGTGGGATACACATCCACCAATGCACCAGAAGTTTCTACCTTCAAAGCCTTCTGATTGATTCGGGGAATGCACCCAAGTTACTAAGCTTTTTACTGGAAAACTAGCCTATAATTGCACTTTGGGTCTCTCACCTGGTTTCTTTGCAACACCTGGGAGATCATGTTTTCCATGCCATGGATGACAACTGGTACAGCATACATAGAGTTGGGATGAGTTTGTTTAGTTTTTCTACTCTGGTTTATAATTCCCAACTTTGTTGTTGTTGGTTAGTCATTTAGTCATGTCTGACTCTTCATGACCCCATGGACCAGAGCACGCCAGGCACTCCTGTCTTCCACTGCCTCCCACGGTTTGGTCAAACTCATGTTGGTAGCTTTGAGAACACTGTCCAACCATCTGATCCTTTGTCGTCCCCTTCTCCTTGTGCCGTCCATCTTTCCCAACATCAGGGTCTTTTCCAGGGAGTCTTTTCTTCTCATGAGGTGGCCAAAGTGTTGGAGCCTCAGCTTCACGACCTGTCCTTCCAGGGAGCATTCAGGGCTGATTTCCTTAGAATGGAGAGGTTTGATCTTGCAGTCCATGGGACTCTCAAGAGTCTCCTCCAGCACCAGAATTCAAAAGCATCAAAACTTTGGTGGTCAGCCTTCTTTGTGGTCCAGCTCTCATTCCATACATCACTACTGGGAAAACCATAGCTTTAACTATACGAACCGTTGTCGGCAAGGTGATTTCTCTGCTTTTTAAGATGCTGTATAGGTTTGTCGTTGCTTTTCTCCCAAAAAATCAGGTGTCTTTTAATTTTGTGACTGCTGTCACCATCTGTAGTCATTATGGAACCCAAGAAAGTAAAATCTCTCATTGCCTCCATTTCTTCCCCTTCTATTTGCCAGGAGGTGATGGGCCCAGTGGCCATGATCTTCGTTTTTCTGATGTTGAGCTTCAGACCATATTTTGCACTCTCCTCTTTCATCCTAATTAAGAGGTTCTTTAATTCATCCTCACTTTCTGCCATCAAGGTTGTGTCATCTGAATATCTGAGGTTGTTGATATTTCTTCCACCAATCTTAATTCCAGTTTGGGATTCATCCAGTCCAGCCTTTCGCATGATGAATTCTGCATATAAGTTAAATAAGCAGGGAGACAGTATACAGCCTTGTCGTACTCCTTTCCCAATTTTGAACCAATCCGTTGTTCCGTATCCTGTTCTAACTGTAGTTTCTTGTCCCAGATAGAGATTTCTCAGGAGACAGATGAGGTGATCAGGCACTCCCATTTCTTTAAGAAATTGCCATATTTTGCTGTGGTCGACACAGTTAAAGGCTTTCGCGTAGTAAATGAAGCAGAAGTAGTTTTTTTCCTGGAATTCTCTAGCTTTCTCCATAATCCAGCGCATGTTTACAATTTGGTCTCTGGTTCCTCTGCCTCTTCTAAATCCAGCTTGCACTTCTGGGAGTTCTCGATCCACATACTGCTTAAGCCTGCCTTGTAGAATTTTAAGCATAACCTTGCTAGCATGTTAAATGAGCGCAATTGTGTGGTAGTTGGAGCATTCTTTGGCACTGCTCTTCTTTGGGATTGGGATGTAGACTGATCTTCTCCAATTCTCTGGCCACTGCTGAGTTTTCCAAACTTGCTGGCATATTGAGTGTAGCACCTTAACAGCATCATCTTTTAAATTTTTAAATAGTTCAGCTGGAATACCATCACTTCCACTGGCCTTGTTATTAGCAGTGCTTTCTAAGGCCCATTTGACTTCACTCTCCAGGATGTCTGGCTCAAGGTCAGCAACCACACTACCTGGGGTGTACGAGACATCCATATCTTTCTGGTATAATTCCTCTGTGTATTCTTGCCACCTGTTCTTGATGTCTTCTGCTTCTGTTAGGTCCTTATCACTTTTGTCCTTTATTCTGGTAATAATTGCACAAAATGTTCCTTTCATATCTCCAATTTTCTTGAACAGATCTCTAGTTTTTCCCATTCTAATGTTTCCCCTCTATTTCTTTGCATTACTCATTTAAGGAGGCCCTCTTGTCTCTCCTTGCTATTCTTTGGAAATCTGCATTCAATTTCCTGTATAGAATAGAATCATAGAATAGAATCATAGAATCATAGAGTTGGAAGAGACCACAAGGGCCATCGAGTCCAACTCCCTGCCAAGCAGGAAACACCATCAGAGCACTCCTGACATATGGTTGTCAAGCCTCTGCTTAAAGACCTCCAAAGAAGGAGACTCCACCACACTCCTTGGCAGCAAATTCCACTGTCGAACAGCTCTTACTGTCAGGAAGTTCTTCCTAATGTTTAGGTGGAATCTTCTTTCTTGTAGTTTGGATCCATTGCTCCGTGTCCGCTTCTCTGGAGCAGCAGAAAACAACATTTCTCCCTCCTCTATGTGACATCCTTTTATATATTTGAACATGGCTATCATATCACCCCTTAACCTCCTCTTCTCCAGGCTAAACATGCCCAGCTCCCTTAGCCGTTCCTCATAAGGCATCGTTTCCAGGCCTTTGACCATTTTGGTTGCCCTCCTCTGGACACGTTCCAGTTTGTCAGTGTCCTTCTTGAATTGTGGTGCCCAGAACTGGACACAGTACTCCAGGTGAGGTCTGACCAGAGCAGAATACAGTGGCACTATTACTTCCCTTGATCTAGATGCTATACTCCTATTGATGCAGCCCAGAATTGCATTGGCTTTTTTAGCTGCCGCGTCACACTGTTGGCTCATGTCAAGTTTGTGGTCAACCAAGACTCCTAGATCCTTTTCACATGTACTGCTCTCAAGCCAGGTGTCCCCCACCTTGTATTTGTGCCTCTCATTTTTTTTGCCCAAGTGCAATACTTTACATTTCTCCCTGTTAAAATTCATCTTGTTTGTTTTGGCCCAGATCTCTAATCTGTCAAGGTCGTTTTGAAGTGTGATCCTGTCCTCTGGGGTGTTAGCCACCCCTCCCAGTTTGGTGTCATCTGCAAATTTGATCAGGATGCCTTTGAGTCCATCATCCAAGTCGTTGATAAAGATGTTGAATAAGACCGGGCCCAAGACAGAACCCTGTGGCACCCCACTAGTCACTCTTCTCCAGGATGAAGAGGAACCATTGATGAGCACTCTTTGGGTTCGGTCAGTCAGCCAGTTACAAATCCACTGAGTGGTAGCATAGTCAAGACCGCATTTTACCAGCTTCTTTACAAGAATATCATGGGGCACCTTGTCAAATGCCTTGCTGAAATCAAGGTAGGCTACATCCACTGCGTTCCCTTCATCTACCAGGCTTGTAATTCTGTCAAAAAATGAGATCAGGTTAGTCTGACATGACTTATTTTTCAGAAATCCATGCTGACTATTGGTGATCACAGCATTCCTTTCTAGGTGCGCACAGACTGTTTGCTTAATGATCTGCTCCAGAATCTTCCCTGGTATTGATGTCAGACTGACTGGGCGGTAATTATTTGGGTCCTCTCTTTTCCCCTTTTTGAAAATAGGGACAACATTTGCCCTCCTCCAGTCTGCCAGGACTTCGCCTGTTCTCCAGGAATTCTCAAAGATGACTGCCAGTGGTTCTGAGATCACATCTGCCAGTTCTTTTAATACTCTTGGATGCAGTTCATAGTATCTTTCACTATCTCCCTCACATTTTGCTTGCCTTCTATCCTGCACTATTTGTAAGGCCTCGTTGGACAGCCACTTTGCTTTCTTTCATTTCCTTTTCATTGGGATGGTTTTCATTGCTGCCTCCTGTATAATGTTGCGAGCCTCCATCCATAGTTCTTCAGGCACTCTGTCCACCAAATCTAAATCCTTAAATCTGTTCCTCACTTCCACTGTGTATTCATAAGGGATTTGGTTTAGATTGTATCTTACTGGCCCAGTGGTTTTCCCTACTTTCTTCTGTTTAAGCTTGAATTTTACTATAAGAAGCTGATGATCTGAGCCACAGTCAGCACCAAGTCTTGTTTCTGCTGACTGTATAGAACAGTGTTTCTTAAACTTGGGTTTCCAGATGTTGTTGGACTACAACTCCCATCATCCCTGAGCTCTGGCCTTGCAAGCTAGGGATGATGGGAGTTGTTGGCCAAAAACATCTGGAGACCCAAAGTTGAGAAAGCCTGGTATAGAGTTTCTCCATCTTTGGCTGCCGAGATTAAAATCAATTTGATTTTGATGCTGTGCATCTGGTGATGTCCATTTTTAGAATCGTTTCTTGTGTTGTTGGAAAAGAGTGTTTGTGATGACCAGCTTGTTCTCTTGACAGAACTCTATTAGCCTTTGCCCTGCTTCGTTTTGATCTCCAAGGCCAAACTTGCCAGTTGTTCCTTTTATCTCTTGACTCCCTACTTTAGCATTCCAATCCCCTATAAGGAGAAGAACATCCTTCTTTGGTGTCATTTCTAGAAGGTGTTGTAAGTCTTCATAGAACTGGTCAATTTCAGTTTCTTCAGCACCAGTAGTTGGTGCATAAACTTGGATTACTATGACGTTAAAAGGTCTGCCTTGGATTCGTATCAAGATCATTCTATCATTTTTGAGATTGCATCCCAGTACAGCTTTCATCACTCTTTTGTTGACTATGAGGGCCACTCCATTTCTTTTACAGGATTCTTGCCCATAGTAGTTGATACGATGGTCATCTGAACTGAATTCGCTCATTCCTGTCCATTTTAGTTCACTGATGCCCAGGATGTTAATATTTATTCTTGCCATCTCATTTTTACCACATCCAGCTTACCAAGTTTCATGGTTCTTACATTCCAGGTTCCTATGCAATATTTTTCTTTACAGCATTGGACTTTCCTTTCGCTTCCAGGCATATCCGTAACTGAGCGACCTTTCGGGTTTGGCCCAGTCACTTCATCAGCTCTGAATCTATTTGTATTTGTCCTCCGCTCTTCCTCAGTAGCATGTTGGACGCCTTCCAACTTGAGGGGCTCATCTTCCAGCGTCAAAACTTTTATATGCCTGTTGTCTTTGTCCTTGGAGTTTTCTTGGCAGGAATACTGGAGTTGCTTGCCAGTTCCTTCTCCAGGTGGATCATGTTTGGCCAAAACTCTCCACTTTGACCAGTCCATCTTGGGTGGTGCTGCACGGCATAGCTCATAGCTTCTCTGAGTTATTCAAGCCCCTTCACCACGACAAGGCAGTGATCCATGAAGGACTTTTGGATACCAACTGGATTTCATGGGCGCTCCAATCCCATTTTTACATGGCCACCATGACATTTCTTTAATTATTTCTTAATAAATTTACCTCATTAAAAATTTGTATCTAATTATTTGTGTGAGGCCTTGGTACTAAATCTAGTTTCTAACTTAACTTATCGGTTGCTTGCTACTGAGTAAGTTGACAAGCCTAAGGTTCAAGGAGGGTAGGACTCAAACTCATGGCATAAAGTTATATGAAAGGAGATTCTGACTAAACAACAAGAATAACTTTCTGACAGCAAGAGCCTTTCAACAGTGGAACAGTCTCACTTGGGAGGTCATCGACTCTCCTTCCTTGGAGGTTTCTAAGCAGAGTTTGAATGGCCCTCTGTCAGTGATGCTTGAGCTGAGATTCTTGAAAGACCTGCATTGGCTCCCAGTATGTTTCTGAGCACAATTCAAAGGCTTGGTGCTGACCTTTAAAGCCCTAAATGGCCTCAGTCCAGTATACCTGAAGGAGAGTCTCCACCCCCTTTTTTTCAGCCCAGACACTGAGGTCCAGCACCGAGGGCCTTCTGGCGGTTCCCTCACTGCAAGGAGTGAGGTTACAGGGAACCACACAGAGGGCATTCTTGGTGGTGGTGCCTGCCCTGTGGAGTGCCCTCCCATCGGATGTTAAAGAAATAAATAACTATCTGACTTTTAGAAGACATCTGAAGACATCTTGCCCTGTTTAGGGAAGTTCTTAATGACTGGTGTTTTAATGTATTTTTAATATTTTGTTGGAAGCCGCCCAGAGTGGCTGGGGAAACCCAGCCAGATGAGCAGGGTAGAAATAATTTATTATTATTATTATTCCCTTCAAACTCTATGATTCTATGAGCAGAGAGCTTCACTTTTAGCTCTTGCTTTCCTAGAATCTGGGTGACCAGGCTATATAAGCTCTGCCTCTTCTTGTCTCCTGGTCCCCCTCATCTCCTGCTTCTGATTCCAGCCTTCTCTCTGCCACAGACTTCCCCTGCTCACTAAACCCTGTTACCCCTTCTGCCTCTGACACCTCCTCCTCTCAGTCTGCCCCCTCTTCTCCCTCTCATCGCAGTCCCACCACCAACCCCCTGGCTCTGTGCTGTCTTTTCTTGGGGGCTCTCCATCTGGTGCCTTCCACCATTCCTCTACACCCAGCCAGTCACATGACACCCAATAGTCGAGCAAAGGGGTCAAAACTCCATCAGCTGCCACGATCAGCCTGGGGGGAATTTGGTACCCTCCTTAGGGATGACACCGGAGGCGGTCCGCCCCTCCCCCTTGCGATGCCCCTGCATAATTGTCCTTATTAAAGTAATTTCTCCTTAAAGGAACTGACCTTGACTAATAAACCAACTTTAAAGCAGAGTTACACAATTGGTAAGCTTTTTAATTAAGACTACTAGGAAAAATAGCTTATATCCCTTAAACCAGCAGTTCTCAACCTGTGGGTCCCCAGATGTTGTTGGACTACAACTCCCATCATCCCTGAGCTCTGGCCTTGCTAGCTAGGGGTGATGGGAGTTGTAGTTCAACAACATCTGGGGACCCACAGGTTGAGAATGGCTGCTGAAACATTAAATGCTTAGTGTGTATAATTCAATTCAGACTATAGTTCTAAAAATAAAAATATACTGTTACCTTGAAGAGGATTCTTGGCTATGTTGGTTTAACTTCTGAACTATGCATAATCACTTGAACATTCAAGGCATATTCATAATTTCAAGACTTCGGCTTGAGATCTAGTCTCACTCCACAGCTGTGCCTTGCAGAATTCTGATTTTACCTGCTGAATTGGATCTTTTCAGATCTGTGGAAAACCTGAAGCGTGATTTTGCTTAACTGATTAATTTCAGCGTGTAAGATCGGATTTTCAAAAGGCACAGCTGTGGAACAATGAGAAAAGCTCTTGGACCCAGGAGAACAAATCTGCACACAAGACAATCAATATATGGGTCAAACAAAAGTGTGGAAGAGCCCCTAGATCCTATCACCAGCAGAAGCAGTTTGGTTTGCAAAGGGGGAGAATGGAATGTGTTGCATCTGAACTGCATATTTCATATCAATACACTCTCCTCCTTCCAATGTCTGGCATAAGGCTCTCTATACAAATTCTTCCTTACCATCAGCTGCAGTGAGGACTGCAGGGCCTGCTCCCTTACAAGGCCTTCACCAGCTGGCCTAGGCCCAGGCCCTCACATCCCCAGCTATAAAGAGACTCCTGCTGCAGTGAGGAATGCAGGGTTTAGCAGGTGGGACTGGACTCACTGGAACGAACTCTTGGGGAAGTGCGGGGGGGGGGGGCATTGTTCTGCTATCACTTCCCTGCTCCAAGTGACTAATGTGCTTTAAAATGTTCTTAAGCAGTCAGTAGAATTTTAAGTTTTGTTTTGTTTTGTTTTTGCTCTGTTGGGGGTAGGATAAACGTTTAGTTGGTGCCGGGGATCAGTTTATTTTTAGTATAATTGTAAATTGATTTTATTGATTGACTGATTGATTTAGTTTCTATTGTTTTAGTGGTTTGTTGTATAGTCTGTACAGTGGTACCTTGGGATGCGAACGGGATCTGTTCCGGAGCCCCGTTTGCATCCCGAACAGAATGTAAGACGTGACAGCGCAACAGTGCGTCAGCACGTGTGTGGGTCACTTTTTGCCACTTCCATTCATGCACGTGATGTCATTTTGACAGTCTGCACATGCACGAGCGGTGAAACCCGGAAGTAATGCACTCTGTTACTTCCGGGTCGCCGCGGAGCGCAACCCGAAAGCGCTGAACCTGAAGCATATTTATCCCAAGGTATGACTGTATTTTGTTTTTAAGGGGAGAGGGTCAGGGCTGCCGAGGAGTGGCCCCAGTCAACAGAATGGCTGGAGCCGGTTCCACAGTGGGGAGATGCACTGGGACCTCAGTGATCACGGGCAGGAGGAGGAGTTACACTAAGACCAGACCATGTTATTACCAAGGAGGCAGGTTTAGTCGTTGTTTGAAGACTATTCCTGTGTCCGGGTCTGGTCTTGATCAGATGGATACTGGAATCAACAAGGGAGACCCACATGACCTGAAGGTGGCCAGGTCAATGATTCATAAGACCACTGCCATCCATGACTTGATCATGGATGGAGGACTTGACCCGGCATGTGTAATGGTTAGATGTAGCAAATGGGCCTGTTCTTGTTGCTGCTTCTCCACCAGGTTTTTTTATGCACAGCAACCCAGGTCATATGGGCGGGGAGGGGGGGTTGCAGTGATTTTTAGGAAGTCATTAGCTAGCACCAGGTGTCCTATTGGGAAGACCCAGTTTTCTGAGTGCATGTTCTGGAAGTTGGGCAATAGGGGCAGTACAGGATTCCTTTTTGTGTACTGACCTCCCCACTGCACCAAGGATTCCCTGCCCAAGCTGCTTCAGGTCATGGCAGATGTTCTTCTGGAGACATCTAGTTTGGTTGTCGTAGGGGATTTTAATATCCATGCCAACACGACCTTACAAGGGGCCGCTCGAGACTTCATGGAAAGCATGGCCTCCATGGAGCTGTCCCTGAATAAGTTTGGCCCAACTCATAGTTACAGACATGCCTTAGACCTGGTGTTCACTTCTATGGATGTTGTGATCTGACATTGAGTAAAAGTGAAACAAAAGAAGTGCCATGGTCGGATCACTTCCTGGTGCAACTGGACTTCTCCACAACCCTTCCCCTCTGCAGGGCAATGAAACAATCCCTGAGACAGCTAGAGCGCCAGTGGCAGATAACTCGTTCTGAAGCTGACCAGACACGGGTGAGAGCTCAACATTGAGCCTACCGAGTGGTGGTAGTGACGGCGAAGAGGACCTTCTTCACCACCTCTATTGCATCTGCAGAAAACAGCAGCAGGAGACAATTTAGTGGAAAAACCTTCACCATCGGGGCCTGGTAAGGACTCCAAGATCTCCTGCAATGATTTTGCAAAGTTTTTTTGCTTAGATTTGGAAAGAGGTAGACTGAACCATGGGAGCAAGGTTGGGGCGAGGGAGTACTAGAGTCCTATCTAGTCAAGTTGCATGGGATCAATTCCAATCTGTTACTCCCGTGGATGTAGACAGGCTACTTGGATGAATGAAACCAACTACCTATCTCCTTGATCCTTGCCCATCCTGCAGATAGCCTTATTCCCGTAGGATTGGAAGCACCTAGCTAATCAGGACAGTTATTTGCTGCAATTTGCAGAACATCATTTGTTCAAGAATGACACAAAGCAACCCACAGAAAGCACTTGGAAACATTTCCCCTATGTAACGCTGATTTATTTACCCATCAAAATTCTTTCAGGATGCTGGCAACTGATCCCATTGCTTCTGCTGCCACCGCAGTTCTGTGCTGAGAGAAAAGAGTTTGATCAAAACGCCACTTTGGAGGCTGGGCAGGATGCAGCAGAAGGAGGAGGCAGGTTGTGTTGCTCTGGCACAGTGGAAGGACAGGGAACCATCACAAGGTCACCTGGCATCTGTGCTCCAGTGGGAGAAAGGGGCTTCCTTTATTGCAGCTCAGAAAAGCTCTCCACTCACCTCTAGATTCTTCTCTTCTCAGCCCCTTACCTGTTTATTTCTGCCCTCCCAGCCCCCAGCCCTTTCTCCCCCCCTCTGGTGCCCCAGTTTCTCCCCACCCCACCTGCTTGCCTCACTCTTTCTTTCTCTTCATCCACGCTATTTCTGCTCCCTCTGAGACTCATCCTTGCTCTTGCTCTTCCCACTCAAGCTTTTTCTGTCAAGTGTATTCTGAGGGCCAAGAAACTGTGCCTGAACTTTTGGAAGATGGAGGCTCTTTGGGTGGGTGGTTCCCATGCTTGGGAAATTGGCAAGAACTTTGCTTCAAAGGGGTTGCCCTCCCTCTGGAGGAGAAAGTGCATAGCTTGTGGATCTCAGTCACGAGGGGCTCAAGTGTCTTGTGGCCACAAGTGCCTTTGACCAGCTGCATCTGGTTTGCCCATTGTGGCCATTCCTGGGCAGCGATAGCCGGATCTCTGTACTCCATGCATTGGTACCTTCAAGGCTAGATTACTGTAAGGCGCTCTATGTGGGGTTGCCCTTGGCAGTGGCGGAGCTTCATGCTCTAGCACTGGGGGGCGGAGAGCAGGTGGGTGTGGGGCTGGCATGTGACCCGGGGGCGTGGTGTGGCACCCGCAGGGGCGTGGTGCACATCCTGGGGCATGGCGTACCAGTGCAGGCAGGGGGCAGCAGCGCTGGCCCACCACCGGGATTGCACTGCTGGGTGTGGTACGCTCCCCCCACACTCCTCTTCCTCCGCCAGTGGCCCTTGGGCCTGGCTCGGAAGCTCCAGCCAGTGCAGAAGGCTGCAGCCAGATTGCGGGTGGGAGCTTCTGGTTGAGAAGATGTGGAACCATCACTAAAGCAGCTGCCCTGGCTGCTCATCTGCTACCGAGCCAGATTTGCAGTTCTTGCCTTGCCTTACAAAGCACTGGGTGCCTCAGGGATTGCTTGGATCCTTATGGTCCAGCTCAGTCATCAAGATCTGTAGGAGCAACAGTGGTCATTCCCTGGGTTGGTGAGGTTTGTTTGACAACAACAAGAAATTGAGCCTTCTGTGTCATCTGCTCTGTCCTGTGGAACTCCTAGCCAATGGAGGTTCAGAAAGCACTTTCTGTGCCAACTTTTAAATGCCACAATCAAAACAAATGCAAACGCAACATGCTGGCTAATAACTGGTAGTGGATATATAATTAATTATATAACTGGTAGTGGATATATAATTAAGTGACTGTAAGTTGTTGTATATATAAGAGTCAAATGAGGAGTCAAACAAATCAATGAATGGCGAGGAATACCAAGCCATCACTCAAAGGAAGAAATCCTATAAAAGTCTCAAAGGAAAACAACTCTCAGAAATCTTAAAAGGAAGTCTCAAGAGGACAGTGTGTCCGGAATAATTCACTGTTTTGGAATAAAGTCTTCATCAGCTGAAAATGGAAAAGAAGGCATTGCTAGCAATGAATGACAACAAAACTGAGCAACCTGCATGTATGTTATACAGTAAAACAAAATATATAAAGAGGTACATACCGAATAATTATCAATGAAAAATTTTCATACTAGTGGGAATCTTGCTAGTGGATCAGTGCTCACTGGA
Source organism: Podarcis bocagei (assembly GCF_964188305.1). Taxonomy (NCBI): domain Eukaryota; kingdom Metazoa; phylum Chordata; class Lepidosauria; order Squamata; family Lacertidae; genus Podarcis; species Podarcis bocagei. Next base: position 1,179,125 of record NC_138130.1, read on the forward strand.
TAGTGTAGCTGTTGATGCTTACAACACAAATGCATAGGATATATAAAGTTAACCACAGGACTTCTGGGTTAGTGCCATCGGCTAATGGCGGATTCCCTCCTAGCTCTGGAGGGAATCGGCTCCGCAGGATTTGGGTCTTGCCGCTGCGGTGACGCGGGGACCCTTAAAAATCACAGGCGGTGAAGCCTGTGAACCTGGTGACTCGGCGGGCACCATTTGCGCCCCCCGACCCGTGAAGCAGCCTTTTTAAAGGCTTTGGAACAGGAGACGGGGTGAGCGGCGCGGTGCTGTGAGTCGACTGCTTCTCCTACGGAGTGAAGCCGCATGCCATGGTTGGAGAGCGCTGACTTCTTCTTGTGAACAATTGGATTTTTTTTTTTTTAATAATATTTTTATTTGCTTTTTTTCCAAGGTCAGAATACATCGTCAATGGTACAGCAAAAGTGATTTTACAGAAAGAAAGAGAAAATTAAATACAAGAAAATTTACTTTTCCAAATCTTTTTTCGTAATCAACTGGACTTCCCCACATCTTCCATCCCCTGTTTTCTTTGCAATAAAAAATAAACAGCAAATTGATACCTTATTTCGTGTGTTTTTGTACTTTCATCTAATTATATACTCTAAAATTTAAACTTTTCACAATCATAACTTAATTTCCATCATTTTCAAATCTCAATACTGAAGCATGTTTTTCCCAAAACTTAGCAAATTCTCAACATTCATATAACTTATAATGTTTTTGTAGATAGTCCTTAAATTTTTTCCAATCCTCTTCCACTGCCTCTTCTCCCAGGTCTCGGATTCTGCCAGTCATTTCGGCTAGTTCCATGTAGTCCATCAGTTGCGTATGCCACTCTTCCAGCGTCGGTAACTCCTGTGCCTTCCAATGTTTGGCTATAAGGATTCTTGCTGCTGTAGTTGCATATAAAAAGAAAGTTCTATCCTTCTTTGACACTCTCTGGCCTACAATGCCCAGGAGGAAGGCCTCTGGTTTCTTATGGAAGGTATACTTAAATACCTTTTTCAACTCGTTATAAATCATTTCCCAAAAGGCCTTCACCCTCGGACATGTCCACCAGAGGTGGAAGAATGTACCTTCAGCCTCCTTACATTTCCAACATTTATTATCAGACAGATGGTATATCTTTGCAAGTTTGACTGGGGTCATGTACCACCTGTACATCATTTTCATAATGTTTTCTTTTAAGGCAGTACATGCCGTAAATTTCATACCGGTGGTCCATAACCTTTCCCAGTCTTCAAACATAATGTTGTACCCAATGTCTTGTGCCCATTTTATCATGGCTGATTTAACTGTCTCATCTTGAGTGTTCCATTTAAGCAGCAAGTTATACATTCTTGAAAGCACTTTCATCTTAGGTTCAAGTAGTTCTGACTCTAATTTTGATTTTTCCATCTGGAAACCAATTTTTTTATCCTTTTTAAAAGTCTCTAGAACTTGGGCATAGTGAAACCAGTCTCGCACCTTTCCTTTCAATTTTTCAAAACTCTGCAGCCTCCAAGTATCGCCAACTCTTTCTATTATCTCACAGTATTTTACCCAGCCACTCTCCATGTTAATTAGTTTTCTGGTCTTAGCCTCCATCGGTGATAGCCACCTCGGGGTCTTATTTTCAAGTAAGTCCTTATATTTAGTCCAGACAATGAATAAAGCTTTCCTGATAATATGGTTTTTGAACAATTTGTGAAACTTTACCTTGTCGTACCACAGATATGCATGCCACCCAAAAGCATTGTTGAACCCTTCCAGATCTAGGACATCAGTGTTTTCTAACAAAAACCAATCCTTCATCCAGCAGAAGGATGCAGCTTCATAATACAACCTTAAGTCCGGCAGGGCAAATCCCCCTCTTTCCTTTGCGTCTGTTAGTATTTTAAATTTTATTCGGGGCTTTTTGCCCTGCCAGACAAACTTCATAATATCCCTCTGCCACTTTCCAAAACACTCCACTCTGTCCACGATCTGGAGGGTTTGAAACAGAAACAACATTCTTGGCAATACATTCATCTTAACTGCAGCAATTCTTCCCAACAAGGAAAGTTTCAATCTTGACCAAGTTTCTAAGTCCTTTTTAATTTCAGACCAACATTTTTCATAATTATCTTTGAACAAATTCAAATTTTTCCCAGTCAAATTAACCCCCAGGTATTTCACTTTTGTAACCACATTTAATTCTGTTTCCTTCTGGAACCCATCTATTTCTGAAGGTGTCAAGTTTTTTACCAAGACCTTAGTTTTTTGTTTGTTCAACTTGAATCCCGCCACCCGACCAAACTCCGAAATTAGTTCTAAAGCTCTTATAGTACTAGGTTCTGGCTCCTGTAGTGTCAAAACCAAATCATCTGCGAAGGCCTTCAGTTTATATTGTTTTCCTCCGACCTGTATTCCTTCCACCTGCTGGTCCTTCCTAATCAAGTTCAGCAACACCTCCAGGACAGAGATAAATAACAAGGGTGATAAGGGGCACCCCTGTCGTGTCCCTTTTTCAATTTTGAACTCCTCTGTCACCACATTGTTTACAATCAATTTAGCTTTTTGTTCTGAATAGATTGCTTCAATACCATTTTGGAACGCCCTTCCCACTCCCATCCAGGTTTTTCTTCATAAATTTCCAAGATATATTGTCAAAGGCCTTCTCAGCGTCTATAAAAATCAAAACTGCTTTCGTGCTCAAATTTGTCTGTAGTAACTCCAAAACATCAATAATGTTCCTGGTGTTGTCAGACAAATGCCTACCAGGGAGAAAGCCTGCTTGGTCCTTATGAATTACTTCATTTAAAACTTTTTTCAGTCTATTTGCCAAAATATCAGCAAAAATTTTGTAATCCACGTTTAGGAGTGAGATGGGACGGTAGTTCTTAAGTTGAGTCTTTTCAGATTCCAATTTTGGTATCAAAGTGATGAATGCCTCTTTCCACGATTCTGGTGCCCCCTTCCCTTCCATAATTTGGTTACATACCTCCATTAGTGGCTGGGTCAAATATTCCTTCAGTGTCTTATAATATTTGGAGGTAAGTCCATCTGGGCCTGGGGATTTGCCTAATTGCATATTCTGAATGGCACTTTCAATTTCCTGTTGTGTTATTTTGTAATTCAGGGCTGTTTGTTTGTCTTGTGTTAGTTTTTGCAGGCCATAGCTTTTTAAAAATTTGTTTATCTCGGTCTCTACTCGGGGTCCTTGAGTAAACAATTTTTTAAAGTATCTCTGGAAACACTTTCTAATTTCTTCTGGTTTCTGAATACATTCTCCTTCAACCTCCAGATTGGTAACAAAGTTCAATTTTTGTCTCTTTTTCAGCTGCCATGCCAGCAGCTTCCCACATTTATTTGCCGATTCGAATGATCTTTGTTTCATCTGTTTAATTTTCCATTCAACTTCTTGGTTTATCAATTGGATTTTAAAGCAGCAACCCGTGAGTAGTACGGAAATTGGATTTCTAAAGGAAACTTTTTTTTTAATTAGGCACGATCGGGGAAGGCGTAAACAGGAAGTCCGTCTCCCCGTCCTATAAATAATCTAAAGCAAGGACTAACTAACTAAGGTCAAGAGGATTTTTTCCTTCTTACTGGGCAAAATATATTAATTTCATGATTTGGCAGTTTAAGTATTTTTTACTGGAGGATAAGAGCTAATTTTTGGAGCTGAAGAAGTGTCACCCCCCCGGACCCAGGAGTGATCCGCGAGAAAGCCTGTTGCAGAGATATTGAAGAGCTTGACAGCTGTCAAATTAGCTGTCAAGACGGAAAAAGCGAACTTTGTTTTCTACTGTCTCTGCTGGTTATATTTGTTACAATTTGGTTATACTTTGTTGAAAATAAGGAAGAACCAATACAAACTAACTTGATTTTTGGATTTGAACTGGAAGGAATACTAAGTAACCAAAATCCCTCTAGAGGGGGCTTTGGGACATTACAAGAATGGCTGAAGGAGGGAAAACTCAAGCTAAATTGGACAGAATTTTCTTTCTCTTGGGAAAGTTACAAGGCCAAATTGATGTTTTGGCTACTAACGTTGCAACCCTGGACTTAACAGTAAATAAGTGCATTGAATTTGATAAGGATTTGATCCGGGAAGCTCATGCAGCTGGACAAGAGGAGAAAGTTGAGAACTTTGAGAGTGTGGAGAAAGAGACACATATTGTTTTTGAGGAAAGGGAAGGAGGAGATGTGGTGTTGCAGATGACAAAGGAGAGCCAGAGTCCTGACATGATGGTTACAAAGGAAAACAAGAATTGGATGATGAAAATCTGGTCCAAATTGGAGACTGAAAAATGGAGAGAGCTCTATATGTGGAGATCTGAAGATCTAAGGATTACAAATTTGATTAAGGGGAAAGCTGGAGCTTTGGGGACATTTGGACTTGAAAGGAGCAAGAAACAAGATTTGGGCTCCATTTTTTAGTATGGTGGTCTGGCTGGAGGAAACATTGTCCCTATCGGGTTAGAGCATCTCCGAGATCTGGTGTTTAATATTAAGGACTATCAAAAAAAACGGCAGAGAGGAACTGAGAGACAATTAAGGGCCTCGGACGTGAGATCTCCAGGCTGATAGCAAATTAAGACTGATGGACATTTGTTGGGGATTGAAACCGGGAAAGGGGATGGGGTGGGGTTTGGGGATCCAAAGAGTGTTGTAGTGGTTGGGAGTTACTCGTGCGTAATCCTGCCCCGTTTGAGCATTGGATTGCCTGGTTAAACCCTCCGGACTGCACAGCCCATCTCAGCGTGGCTGCCCTTAGTCACTCGTAGAATCTGTCTGTGGGCGTTTCTTAAAGCGCTGCCAACATAAGAGCTGTTTGATACCCAATCGTCTCCGCCTCTCACTGCGTGGGAGTCTCCTGCGCAGGGTGGGCGTGGGCAGCGGGGTGCTTGGGCTCTCCTCACTAACTTCCAACGAAGAGTCCTGGAGCCCCTGCACCTCCCTGTCCCGTTGCTCTCCTGGATCCCTGGTGTTACACTCATTCTCTTCCCCTTCTTCCCAGCTGAGTCTCCCCCTAGCGCTGGGACCTTCTCCTGCAGAATCAGAGACCCTCTCCTTCTCCCGTGCCTCTGATGTCAGTTCCCTGACATCCACCTCCCTCCCAGGGCCCCCTTCACTCCCCCTCCGACCTGTGGGCTCTATGGTAGCCTCTTCTCTGGTCGGTGAGCCAAGGAAACCCCAGAATGAGCTGTCCTCCTCATCTGTGGGTGCGAAAACCTCTTCCCACCTGCTAAGGTTCCCACCCAAGGAATGACCCTCCCAATCCGATTCTTCTTCGGATTCTGAAAACCCTTCGAAACTCTCTTCCTCCTCTGTGGTACCGAATTGTTCCCCCCAGAATCGCTCTAAGGGCTGGGGCTTATCTGGGAACCGTCGGTGGAACACTTCCACCATATGCTCGTCGCCAACTGCCTCTGCGGGCACCCACGTGTTTTCCGACCAGGGCTCTCCTTCCCACGCCACCAAGTACTCCACTTGCCGACCTCGCCACGTTGAATCAACTATCTCTGCGGCCGAACTTTGGTGTTCCCTTTCTTCTACCTGTGGAGATGGCATGACTTCTACCTCCCGCCCCTCGAATTCCCGCCCCTCTCTGTGTGGTGAGAGTAAGGACCTGTGGAACACGGGATGTATTTTCATGTTGTCGGGCAACCTGAGCTTGAACGCCACGGGGTTTATCTGTTGTATAACTTCAAATGGCCCCAGTCGTCTGGGCTGCAACTTCTTGCACCCTCCCTTAAAGGGTAACCCTTGAGTGGACAACCACACGCGATCCCCCACCCTTATGGTTTCCCCTTCCCTTCGGTGTTTATCTGCTTGCTTCTTGTAATTGGCCTTGGCCCTTTCTAGGTTCATCTTGAGCTGTTGATGTAACGCTTCCATTTCTTCCACAAACTGTTCAGCTGCGGTCACACTCCAGCTCTGTTCCCCATTACCCAGGAATGCCCTGGGATGACACCCATAATTGGCCAAAAATGGACTCATTCCTGTGGATACATGTTCCGCGTTATTGTACGCAAATTCTGCGAACGCTAGTTTCTCTACCCAATCATTCTGCCTCTCGCTTACGTAGCAGCGTAAGTATTGCTGGAGTACGCTGTTTGCCCTTTCCGCTTGCCCATTGGTTTCTGGGTGTCTCGCTGTCGAGAAGCTGACTTCGACTTGCAGTAGGCTCATGAGCTTCCTCCAGAACCGGGAAGTAAATTGTTTTCCGCGGTCTGAGAGAACCCTCAAGGGGGCGCCATGCAGCCTGAAAATGTGTTCTACAAACAACCGTGCCGTTTCTTCCGCCATCACCGCATGTGAGCAGGCGATGAAATGGCACATTTTGGTTAGCAAGTCGACTACTACCATCACTGCTGTTTTCCCCCTCGATTTGGGCAAATCCGTCATGAAATCAATTGACACCACCTCCCAGGGTTTGTTGGGTGTGGGTAAGGGTTCCAGCAAACCCGCTGGTACCATGCGTTCCCCTTTGGCCCTCTGGCAGCGGTCACACCCTCTTACATATTCGCGTACATCTTCCCTCACGCGTGGCCACCAAAATTGTCGAGTCACCAGCATCATGGTTTTGTGTTGCCCAAAGTGCCCCGCTGTGGGGGTGTCATGTAGTTGCTTGAGTACCCTTCTTCTTAGAGCCTCCCCCGGTACGTACATCACCCCCCTGTAGTACAACACCCCTTCCTTCTCTTCGAACCCCTCTGGTGCTCCCCTCCCCTCTTGGAGTTCCCTGATTTTTGTTCGTGCGAATTCATCGTCCCTAGTGAGTCCTGCCAGTTCTCTCGTGCCCACTAGAGTACCCCCACACCCATCGGTCCTCAGGTATGACGTGTCGGGTCTCCGGCGGCCCCTCTCCTTCGAAGCAATCTGGTTTCCGTGAGAGAGCGTCTGCTCTCACGTTTTGCTCGCCTGGCACATACTGGATTTCGAAGGAAAACTTGGAAAACTCCTGCGCCCAGCGAATCTGTCTCTGGTTGAGCACCCGTGCTGTCCGCCAATATTCCAAGTTCTTGTGATCTGTGCAGACCTGGATCTTGTGCTGCGCCCCTATCAGCAAATGGCGCCACCGACGAAAGGCGGCATAAATTGCTAGCAGTTCTCGGTCGTACACGGTGTAGTTTTGTTCCGACTTGCTCAGCTTCCTCGAGAAAAAGGCACACGGTTTCCATTCTTGCTTGTTCAGTCCTGGCTGCAACAGAACCGCCCCGATGGCTCTGTCTGACGCATCCGTCTCCAACCTCAGTGGTTTCTCCAAATCCACATGTAGTAATTGTTCTTCCGACGCAAACACCTTCTTCAATCTTTCAAAGGATTGCTGGGCTTCCTCCGTCCACACAAACTTTCTTTTACTACTGAGACAGTCCGTGATTGGGGCTGTCAAGTGTGCAAAGTTCTTGATGAACTTCCTGTAGAAATTGCCAAAACCTAGGAACCTCTGCACATCCTTTCATGTCTTTGGGGTTTTCCACTCCAATACTGCTTGCACCTTGCTTGGGTCCATCACTAAGCCTTTGTCAGATAACTTGTACCCCAGAAACTCCCCCTCTCGGGCACGCAACTGACATTTCTCTAGCTTGACCCACAACTGGTGTTTCTGCAAGCGTTGTAGCACTTCCCTGACGTCTCTCACATGTTGCTCCTCATTTTCTGAATATATCAAGACATCGTCCAGGAATGCTACACAGTTCTTGTAAAGCAGAGACCCCAACACGTGGTGCATGAACGCTTGAAAACAGGCGGAGCCTGACTGTAATCCGAAAGGCATAACAAGATATTCAAAGGCCCCCAGGGGTGTGAACATGGTGGTCTTCCATTCATCTCCCTCTCTCATTCGGATTAAGTTGTAAGTTCCACTAAGGTCTAGCTTGGTGAAAATCTTTCCCTTCCTCACTCTCGTCAGAATGTTGTCAATTCTGGGCATAGGGAAAGTCACAGGTTCTGACACCAAATTTACCGCCCTGAAGTCCACTACCAGCCTCGGTTTATCAGTGTCCTTTTTGTCCACAAAAAATACTGGACTGCCCCCCACTGCCTTTGACTCTCTTATGAACCCTCACTTTAGGTTCTTGTCGATAAAGTCCCGTAACTCCTTCATCTCTCGGTCTGACATGGCATACAGCTTACCCACAGGCAGCTGCGCCCCAGGGAGCAAATTGATCTGGCAATCGAACGGCCTGTGGGGTGGCAGTCTATCTGCCTCCCTTTCACTAAAAACCTCATTCAGATCAGCATATTGTGTTGGCACCTTCCCTTTACCCTCCACTGCGGTGCTTGCCACTCTGGCTACGCTCATCCTTGGCGTTTCCCCACCTAGGCAGTGCTGCAGGCAGTAGTCAGACCCAAAGCTGACAGTCCTCTGATGCCACGCCACCACCGGATCATGTTGCGCTAGCCAGCTCATCCCTAATATTATTGGGGGACCCGCTAATGAGGCAACATGGAAGGCGATTGTCTCTGAGTGCCTAGACACTCTCATTCTCATTGGTGGGGTCTGGTGGGTAACTCCCCCCAATCAGTTCCCTCCCATCAATGGTGGTGACTTGCAGAGGTGCATCCAAAGGTAGCAGGTGAAGCTGATTCTCTAAGGCAAAGTCCCCGCTAAAAAAGTTGCATGAGCTTCCTGAGTCCAGCATACCCTGAACCTTCACTGGGTGCCCATTTGGGAGTTCAAGCACCACCTCAATGGCAATTGCTGCTCTTGGAGAATCTGGTTTGGGCACATTCATTGGTTGTTGGCTCGGCTGCTGTGCCCGCTGATTGGCAGCCAAGCGTTTCCGTTTCCCTGCTCCGGAGTCTGGGGTTCCTCCTCCTCGCCCCCCACGGCCCCCACCATTCCTTGCCAGGCCTTTCTTTGTGGGCAGACTCTGGCAAAATGTCCTGGCCGTTGGCAAAGGAAACATTTCTTGGTCGCTTTTACATCCTTTCCCTCCTTTTTGCGACTCTCGCTGGAGTTTGAAACTTCCTGGGTGCGCGCACCGCCTATTTCCATTGGCTCCGCCGGCAGGGAAGGCTGCCTAGGTATTCTAGGAATGCGGTAGTCATGACAACGCTGCTCTCTCTCTTCCCGCCTCTCTTGAGCCCGCGCTTCCTGTCTTACGCCAATCGCAAGGACTGCCTTGGTCAGCTGGTCCATAGACTGTGGGCGGGGTGCGCGCGAAAGCTCATCTTTGACCGTTGGTGACAACCCCTCCTCAAATAGCATTTGTATGGGTTCCGAGTCCAGCTGCCACCCCAGGCGATGAACGGTCATGGCAAAACGTGACCATAGTCTCTAACTGACCCTTCTCCCTGCTTACAGCTTAGCAGTTCCCATTTGGTCACACTCTGTTCCACATCGCTACTGAACATAGCGTCCATCGCCTGAAAGAATTTTGGTAGATCCTCCATGGCGTCATTCTGCGTCGCCATAAGCGGTCGAATCCACTCTCTCGCCCAGTCCTGCAAGTGCCCCACAATATAAGCAACTTTGGCTGCGTCATTTTCAAAATCGTTTTGCTGCAGCTTCAAGGCATATTCTATTTCTGTTCTAAACGCCCCATACTCTTGAGGCTTTCCCCCAAACTTGTGCATCAGTCCCGGTACCTTCCTTGCTATGGGGGTGGGTTTCCCCTGAGCATCCAGAGACTGTCGTTCGTCCGGCCTCACCGTCAGGATGGCTATGTGCTCTTCCAGATCGCGGTTTCTCTCCTCCAGCGATTGGCCTCCAGCCGCCCCTCTCATGGCTCCGACTTCTCCGGTCTTACTCATGATGCCCCCTTCTGCTTGTTGCGCATGAGCAACTTTCAGTGACAGACAGATTGCTGTAGTGGTTGGGAGTTACTCGTGCATAATCCTGCCCCGTTTGAGCATTGGATTGCCTGGTTAAACCCTCCGGACTGCACAGCCCATCTCAGCGTGGCTGCCCTTAGTCACTCGTAGAATCTGTCTGTGGGCGTTTCTTAAAGCGCTGCCAACATAAGAGCTGTTTGACACCCAATCGTCTCCGCCTCTCACTGCGCGGGAGTCTCCTGCGCAGGGTGGGCGTGGGCAGCGGGGTGCTTGGGCTCTCCTCACTAACTTCCAACGAAGAGTCCTGGAGCCCCTGCACCTCCCTGTCCCATTGCTCTCCTGGATCCCTGGTGTTACACTCATTCTCTTCCCCTTCTTCGTAGCTGAGTCTCCCCCTAGCGCTGGGACCTTCTCCTGCAGAATCAGAGAACCTCTCCTTCTCCCGTGCCTCCGATGTCAGTTCCCTGACAGATGTTTAATTATAATTTGTCTTTTTCTTTTTATTCTGTTTTGTTATCAGTATGAAAAGTGGGGAATTCGTGGAAGGGAATTTGGGTCGACTTTAGAAAAAAGGATTTAAGAATGAGTACTGAGGTATAAATTTTGAGGTTTATAAGGTAAAATTGTTTTTTTAAAATGAATTAAGTATAAAAAGGTTAAAAATTGGGGATAAGAACTTGTTGAATTTACAATTTGAATTGGAATATAAGAAGGGGAGGTGTGGGGAGGTCAGGGAAATATGTTATAGAAAATAAGGATTGTAGACTGTATATGTTTTTAATTTTTCGTTTTGTTTTTTCTTTTTGGCTTTTTAAAATGGAAAATTCTTAATAAATTTTTAATAATATATATATATATATATATAAAGTTAACCACAGGTGTTTCAAATAACAATGAATTGAGGAGAATGTAAATAAACCTAGAATCATAGAATCATAGAATCATAGAGTTGGAAGAGACCACAAGGGCCATCGAGCCCAACCCCCTGCCAAGCAGGAAACACCATCAGAGCACTCCTGATATATGGTTGTCAAGCCTCTGCTTAAAGACCTCCAAAGTAGGAGACTCCACCACACTCCTTGGCAGCAAATTCCACTGTCGAACAGCTCTTACTGTCAGAAAGTTCTTCCTAATGTTTAGGTGGAATCTTCTTTCTTGTAGTTTGGATCCATTGCTCCGTGTCCGCTTCTCTGGAGCAGCAGAAAACAACCTTTCTCCCTCCTCTATGTGACATCCTTTTATATATTTGAACATGGCTATCATATCACCCCTTAACCTCCTCTTCTCCAGGCTAAACATGCCCAGCTCCCTTAGCCGTTCCTCATAAGGCATCGTTTCCAGGCCTTTGACCATTTTGGTTGCCCTCCTCTGGACACGTTCCAGTTTGTCAGTGTCCTTCTTGAACTGTGGTGCCCAGAACTGGACACAGTACTCCAGGTGTGGTCTGACCAGAGCAGAATACAGTGGCACTATTACTTCCCTTGATCTAGATGCTATACTCCTAAAGGGACAGTACGTCAATATGGTATCATAATGCAAAGACAACCCATAAAGTGACAGACTTAAAGTAGCACCAATTTGGATACTTGTAAAAAATTATTTACATATGACAGATTTTACATAAAACAGATTTTAAGTGAAACAATTGAAGTCAAGTTCTGAATTCAACCGCCCCGGATATATAGATTTAAACAAATAAATTAAACAGGTTTCTTGTTGACGCAATAGACTTTCAGAATCTTGCCTAACCTCACATTTCTTCTGGTTTATCCATAGTACTGTAAATAATAAATCAGTTTCCGAATGGTGATGTGTGATGAAGTGTTCAACCAGAGGTGCCTCCATTACTGCATTCCTTATACGGGAATGATGTTCTCCAATGCGAACCCCGACTGCTCGTGTTGTAGAACCAATGTACAGTAAGTTACACGGACATCTGATGAGATAAACTACATCTTCAGTTTGACATGTACTAAATTGACAAATGGTGAACCTAAAGTTAGAATTTTCATCATAAATCTCTTTGATCTGTAATGAGAAGGGGCAGGATGAACATCTGCCACATTTATAATGATCTGTAGGGCTGGTATTGACAATAGAATGAGTGAAAATCATCTCAGTATGCACCAATATGTTCTTAATAGACTTGGTCCTCCTAAGGTCAATGAGGGGAAAGTCGGTACATCCTGGGACATGCCACAGAATGTGCCAGTGCTTACGAATGATCCTAATAATTCTATCTGAGTAAGATGTGAATTCTAACGATCCTGTGATGCGGGTATTGGACACTGAAGATGGGTTCATGGTGAGAAGTGTTGAACGATCCTTTAATAAGGATCTTTGTTTAGACATATTAATGACTGAAATTGGATAACCCCTAGAGTGGAGAGAATCCAAAAGAGCATTCCGCACTATTGAGGAAATCATGATGAGATGAAGAGTTTCTTTTAATATGCAAAAATTGTCCATACAGTAGATTGTCATTATGACATCTAGGATGAAAGGAAGAGTAATGTAGTAAAGAGTTGCAGTCGGTGGGCTTCCGATAAGGTTTAACAGACAGATAACCATCCTGTTTGATGACTTCAACATCTAGGAAAGTACATGAAATGGAACTGTGATGTCCAGAAAAAGATAAAGAGCAATGTATGGAATTAATCCATGCTGAGAACTGTAAGAAATCATGTTTGTTACTGAAAAGAAAAAATAAATAATCTATGTATCTGTAAAGATGAAGAGTAGGAGTTATTATGTAGAATGTGAGCATTTTCAAAGGAATTCATGAAAATATTCACTACTAAAGGAGATTCCATCGCTACTCCATGTGATTGAAAATAAAATTGATCCATGAACCGAAAATAATTCTTTTCGAACACTATGTCCAATAAATCAAGCAAGAATTCAGAAGGGGGAGAGGGGTCTGACCATGATTGCCAGAGATGGCCGATGATGAACTGTACTTCATCTAGAGGAATATTGGTGTAGAGGAAGGCTAAGTCTAAAGATGCTAATACCAAAGTTTCAGTGACTCTAGTACGCTCTATTATACTTTTAAATGCCTGCTGAAAACATTTCTGTTATGCCAGGCTGATGCAGGCAGTTAAGAGTGCAGCCCCCACAATGGCTTGATGATGTTTGCTTTTACTTTATCTTTGCTTTTAACTTGTTTTTAACTTCTTATTATTTTATTGTTTGGCTTTGTTTTAATATTGTTGTAAACTGCTGTGTTCTATTATTATGATGCAGCGGTATATCAATATTTTTATAAATAGATAAAATAAATCCCTGTGTGTGTTTTTGTGTCAAATGTGCTCAATGCAGCTGTGACTTCTGTCTCTACCTACTACTTAAAATAGGTTTATGCTTTGAAAGTACACACATTATTTAAAGCATGTAGTCAAAACATCCTTTTGAATAAATATCACCTATACCAACAAGTTGTCCTCAGCTAGGTTTTCTTTGTTATTTGAATGTATAGAGATTTGAATATATTATAATTTATAATATTATATTAATTCAGATTATGCAACTTGAATAATTTTTGTACACTTTGAAGAAAACACCTTTTGCTTGCATTTTCCCATTTTTAAGATTCTTTGCAAGTTAGGGGAAAAAACTTTGTTTTGTTTCTGAAACTGTCTCAAAGCAGGAGTCTCAAAATGGTGGTGGTATGTCTAAACCACCACTCTGTTGGAATTTGGTGTATATTTTATTTTCATTAATTTAAAATCCTTTTATACTAACCTTCATAAAAATATCTTACAATATTTTGTGGAGCTGCATGTGGAGGAGCGGAGACGCGAACCCGGTTCACCAGATTACGAGTCCACCGCTCTTAACCACTACACCACACTGGCTCTCACAATGCAGCAGCAAAAAATCAGGTATCTGGCAGCTGATATCTGTACAGTGGAACCTCAGGTTGTGAACGTGATCTGTGTGGGAGGCACATTCGCAACCCGCAGCACCGTGTCTGCACACGCACAGGTCGCGATTTGGTGCTCCTACGCATGCGTGAGAGCCAAAACCCAGAAGTAACCCGTTCCGGTACTTCCAGGTTTGGTGCGGTGCGCAACCCAAAAACACATAAACTGAAGCGTCTGTAACCCGAGGTACCACTATATTGGATTTTAATTGATTTTATTTATGTGCTGTTGTTTAATTAATTAATTAAACTTATTTTCATATATCAATCAATCAATTTATTACAGTCAATAGACCAAAAATAAAAGGCATAGAGTACACAAGATTCTCAGAGCAAAGCAGATTGTAAAGTGTAGTGTAAGAGCAATCCTATAAAGCTACAATAATTTCAAGTTTATCCCTGAAGTTGGTCCTTGCAGTTGCAACTGGTGAGCTGGTCATTTGTTGTCATAGAATCATAGAATCATAGAGTTGGAAGAGACCACAAGGGCCATCGAGTCCAACCCCCTGCCAAGCAGGAAACACCATCAGAGCACTCCTGATATATGGTTGTCAAGCCTCTGCTTAAAGACCTCCAAAGTAGGAGACTCCACCACACTCCTTGGCAGCAAATTCCACTGTCGAACAGCTCTTACTGTCAGGAAGTTCTTCCTAATGTTTAGGTGGAATCTTCTTTCTTGTAGTTTGGATCCATTGCTCCGTGTCCGCTTCTCTGGAGCAGCAGAAAACAACCTTTCTCCCTCCTCTATGTGACATCCTTTTATATATTTGAACATGGCTATCATATCACCCCTTAACCTCCTCTTCTCCAGGCTAAACATGCCCAGCTCCCTTAGCAGTTCCTCATAAGGCATCGTTTCCAGGCCTTTGACCATTTTGGTTGCCCTCCTCTGGACACGTTCCAGTTTGTCAGTGTCCTTCTTGAATTGTGGTGCCCAGAACTGGACACAGTACTCCAGGTGTGGTCTGACCAGAGCAGAATACAGTGGCACTATTACTTCCCTTGATCTAGATGCTATACTCCTATTGATGCAGCCCAGAATTGCATTGGCTTTTTTAGCTGCCGCGTCACACTGTTGGCTCATGTCAAGTTTGTGGTCAACCAAGACTCCTAGATCCTTTTCACATGTACTGCTCTCAAGCCAGGTGTCCCCCATCTTGTATTTGTGCCTCTCATTTTTTTTGCCCAAGTGTAATACTTTACATTTCTCCCTGTTAAAATTCATCTTGTTTGTTTTTGCCCAGTTCTCTAATCTGTCAAGGTCGTTTTGAAGTGTGATCCTGTCCTCTGGGGTGTTAGCCACCCCTCCCAGTTTGGTGTCATCTGCAAATTTGATCAGGATGCCCTTGAGTCCATCATCCAAGTCGTTGATAAAGATGTTGAATAAGACCGGGCCCAAGACAGAACCCTGTGGCACCCCACTAGTCACTCTTCTCCAGGATGAAGAGGAACCATTGATGAGCACCCTTTGGGTTCGGTCAGTCAGCCAGTTACAAATCCACTGACAGAAATTAAGGAACTACCAGTGATATATTGGGGTTTAACATAAAATTTCACCGACCTTCCTGGTCATTTAGTCAGCAAAAGGCCAACTGTCTCCTGCTGACCTCCAGCACAGATGTGAAACAACAGAAGGATTCCACCTCCGAATCATTTTGTGGTTCTACCCTTAAGAAAAGAGAGTTGCCAGCCTTCTTGCCCCCATGCACTTGAGAGGGAGGAGAAAAAAAAGCTCTGCAATATTTAACATGATGTAGATTCCTAAAGTAGGCAGCAAACTGGAATAGATGGTCACATGTACGAAGAGCAAGCTGACTTTCCTTTGGCTTTGTCCTCTTAATGGGAATTTCTCACCTTTAACAATTAATTAGAATTTCTACAGGTGGTACATGACCCCAGTCAAGCTGGCAAAAATTTATCATTTGCCCGATAACAAATGCTGGAAATGTAATGAGACTGAAGGTACTTTCTACCACCTTTGGTGGACATGCCCGAAAATTAAGGCTTTCTGGGAAATGATCTATAATGAAATGAAAAAGGTACTTAAATGTACTTTTCCTAAAAAACCAGAGGCCTTTCTCCTGGGCATTGTCGGCCAATTGGTGTCAAAGAGGGATAGAACTTTTTTTATGTATGCTACAACAGCAGCAAGAATACTTATCGCGAAGTATTGGAAGACACAAGATCTACCCACTCTGGAAGAATGGCAGATGAAAGTGATGGACTATATGACATTGGCCGAGATGACAGGCAGAATCCACGACCAACGAATAGAGACGGTGGAAGAAGAATGGAGAAAATTTAAAAGTTATCTTAAGGACTATTATAAACTTAATGAATGTTAAAGTGTTGTGGTTCTCAGAAACAAAGGGATACAGTGATACAAGGTCAGAATATGGAGAGCACTAAGATGACAGAGGTTGGAAAGTAACAATCGGGAGTTGCTATAAAATTATGGACATTGGGATGCAGAAAGGGGGGGTATGGGGAAGTCCGAGAAAAGAGGTTTATGAAAATAGGTGATGAAATTATACATGTATGTTTGTCCTTTTAAGTGTTTGTTTGTTTTCTAAAATTTTGTAAAACCAATAAAAATTTTATAAAAAACAAAACAAAAAAAAACAATTAATTAGAATTTCTTGTGCACAATTGGTACCTTAAAAACCAAGTAAATATTGCCAAATCTCCCAGTCATCCCATTTCTTTCTAATGTGCTTTACAATTGTTTATTTATTGCTTTCATATTCCACCTTTTTCTCCAAGGAGCTTCCTGCTCCTCATATATTTCCCACAAGGACCCTGTGAGGTAGGTCAGACTGAGAGGCAGGGTCTGGCCCCCAGGGCCACCCAGGGGGGATTCAAACCCTCTTCTCCCTGACACCAACTACCAAACCGCACTGCAACATCCCATTTCTATTTAAATGGTATATTTCAGAACACCGTAAATGCAAATATAATTAAAGTATCTGAGGAATTATTCTTTTTGCAAAAGCAGTAAAGTGTTTCTGTAATTCCTCTTGATTTTGCTTAACATTTCGGACAAATTTAACCATAAGTCAATCCCTCCTTCCCTTCTCTTCCTCATTTTGTAGGGTGATCTGCATTTTGAATGAGCTGACAGACTGGATACGTTTGATCAGAGTTTAACACACATCCTTCTTATCTGAAATAATGTGAAAAATGTTATTTGGATTATAATCAAAGCTTTCATTTGTACAGCCTATGGCTGTCAGTGTCATAAATATGCACAGATCTCTGCCACAGCAAGACTTTTCCAAGAGCATTTCATGGTACTTTTCATTCATAGGAACCAGATTGGATTTGTTTTAGGGCATAATATACTTCTCCCTCACCCCCCCTTTTTTTTTTGGCTATGATACAGGATTAAAAAATGTGCTTTTAAGAAACTTGCTCTCATTGCATGACTGTCCTCATCTCGTGAAGCCCCAAGTTTTATTAACTGTCTAAATAGCCTGTTATCATTATTGTTTATGCACTGAGCAACCCATGGCATCCTGCTTACTGTATCTACCTTCCCTTGCTCTATCTCCCAGCTGATGCATTTGCCCTCAGTTAGTATTGTGAATTTTTCTAGCAGATAATGACAGTGTTTCGCATTCGTAGCCACGAGCCAAGTTACATGCCACAGAATACAAATGTGCGAGAGGTGGTGGTTTCATTATCTTAGGGTCAGTAGAATTTCAAGAGCTCTGAAATTACCTCTATCAGCGATGCAAGTGTCAACTTAGTTTTAATAAATCTTTTGAAACTGCCACAAGTTACTTCTAGGACATCTTCTTTCTGGAAATACATCATTCAGCTGCCAAAACTCACTATCAGTTGGGAGCAAATAGAATTTTGTCTATTAAATGCAAAACCCCACTTTGGCTTCAGCACGCCATCCCACTGTGATAGCTAGAAGTGTGATTAACTTGGGTGTTTAGCTGATATCAATCCCAATATATGCGCTTCCACTTAAATAGAAGCAAGTCTTGGGGAAATTGGCTCTTGCACAGAATATGCAGAGGATATACTGCCTTCGCCACTCCTCAGATTAACTCTGGCATTTGAACTTTAGATGCCATTAATGTTGTGAAAATAGTTGGGGGGTATATGAACTAACGGGGGACCCGGGATGTGTAATTGCAGCTAGTTGTGCAGTAAAGTGGAAGTGACGGATTTTCATTTCTAACACGCTGATCCTAAACACATTACTTGGAAGTTAATCCTATTAAAATCAATAGTACTTAATCCCAAATAAATTTGCTTAGAATATGCATGTAAGAATGCCGGTAAAATGACTTTGCGGAATGCAGAACTTCATGCAATAATACTTTCCTAGCCTAATGCATTACAGACACTGAGTGCTATAACAGCAGCTCAAGACTTATTGATTGGTTTGGTTTATTTCTATGCTGTCTTTCCATAGTGAGTTGCGTCCAAAGCAATTTACAATGAATTTCCACTTACTATCCAAATACAAAGTGTTCAATGGGGGGATCACTTTACAAAAACATATCAGTAAATTCAAATATAACAAAGTGCAGCAATTTAGCAAACATAGAATAAATTGAATATCACAAAAGAAATAGTCTAGACTTAAATGCATGAGTATAGCGCAAAAATAACATTAACAGATCATAAAGTTCCTTGTGCTGGTCTTGCTGCACTCCAAGGAGACTTGGCTGTTTAAGTTGCCCATTTTACTTGAGTGTGAAGTGAGGGGCAGGTGCACCCCCACCACACACCCCTACCCCCCACTTCTGCCACACTGCTCACATCCAGTTTACAGCCTTCCATGAGTTCAGGAGTCATGATCTGGGGTGAGTCATCTCCTCTACTCTTGGGGGCTCCCTGCACAATCAGACCTCGAAATCATGAGCAGAGGAGGCTCATTGCTTCAGATCTTCACCCTTAAACATGTGGAGAGCTGTCAACAGAGCGATGTGCTGGGGGCCGGGTGGAAGGGGGCAGTGCACTCCCCACTCAATTGAAATGTGCTTTAGTTGAGAGTCCTGCATTGGAAGGGATTGCACAAGATGAGCCTCAGGGTGTCCCCCAGCTCTACCGTTCTATGATTATCTTAAAATGAGCAGCTATAGAGTGCTCTAGTGAAACGTGTTCTAAGATGTTCAACACTCAGGGTGCTCCTGCAGTTACACTGTGAACTGCCCCGAGATCTTGCACACAATCAGCATGCACACTCCTGTGGACATGCACACAGAGAACAGGGCCAAAGGGGGGCGGGGGAAGAACAGGGGAAAGTTGAGTAGAACATATTCTGCATCCTCATTCCTTTATGAGATGCATTTCTCCAGCATCGCCAACCATGGTGGGAAGATGGGCTGGGCCAATGGGAAGTGCAGTGATGTCAGAACTACATGCATATTGATAAAGGCAGGCGGGACTCATGATGGGGCTGTTGCAACATTTTCTTACAAGAAACCCATGTCTTGGCACACACATTCAGCCATGAGAGAAAAATCATATTACACATCAAAGATTAAAAAGAAGAGACCTCCCAGTTTGAACTTTCCATTTTCACAGTCTGATTGAAATCTGCACATTTCAGTGCAAATCTTTCCAAGCGGCTGTAAGAGAATAATTTCCCACTTTGCTATTGCAGCAGTTGTCATAGACTGCAGCAATGTAGATCAGAAAGTGTGAGTAGACAAGTCACTGCAGACAGTAGCCAGAGAGGTTTCTGTGTTGACACATCCCAGACTCAGGTCCGTTGACAAACCAAACTATGCATTCCATGCCATTGCATGAAAGGAAGCCCTGAAAAGCTATGTGTGTGTGTGTCTCAGACACACATGTGGGAGATGATTGTCTATGGAGAAATAGTGAGAGGAGATGTGTGATCCTTACACACACACAGCCAATTTTCTGTTGCCACTCCTCACCAGGTGCTGTTTCGGCTTGCAGGGTTCCAGTTGCATGTATGCCATTTCCACAAATGTAGAAAACCACAAGAGGGAAAGAGGTTGGAGAGAAAGGTGCTGCAAAGGAAAAATTGATTGCAGAGAGGGCTGAGCACAGCCTCCCTTTGCCATTTCTGTGCTGAAACTCCATCTTTCCCAACACTGCTTTTTGGGGGGCGGGGGAGTCCTCAGGGTTTTTCTACGTGTGGCTGTGTATTGCATTTCTCCTGAAAGCCCAAATAAAGTACAGTATACAAATACAGAATTATGATAGGCAAGGTCAAAGTTTAAAGAGGTGATCTACTCTAAGGAAACAATTGGGTGAGATAAGAGACAGTAGCTCATCTTGCTCAGTCTACAAACTAGCTCATGTTTACAAGCAAGAGCCTTTTCCTTCTTGCTACTTGAGATCCTTTTCGCTGAAGATCCAGGTAAAATGAACTCCAGAAGGATATAAAGGCAGGTTTGTACTACAATTACTCCATGGTGGAGACTTATGGACTATAGATAACCCTGGTCCAAAATAAATTTCCATGTAGATGGTTACAATGCCTAGATCAGGGGCCCTATAGCTCCTGCTCTGCCTATGCTGACTGGGGCAGATAAAGGTTGAAGTCTAACAACATCAGGGGAGGGGGAACAAGAGCCCCATCTCTGACTTGGCTCAACAAAGTGAACTACGTTAGTGAAACATTAAATCTTGTCATTAAAAAAAAACCACTGAAAAGGATATATCAAGAACTCTGGCCAGAGTTCTTGATATATCCTTTTCAGTGCAGTTTCAACAAGAACTCCAATTTCATTAAAAAAAAAAACAGGCATATACTGTGTAGCAGGAACCCCCCCCCACCCCAATCATTCTGTTTGTACAAACTTCACACACACTCACACTCACACATTACATACGCCACATTTCTGTTATAAATTCATAGAAAAATCAACCATACATCGGATTTGCACTGTTCCATTTTTATATTACTCCATATGACAAGGACTATCAAAGGGGGGTGACTTAGTTCTGGTCAGCCATAATCCCTTCAGCATCCCAGCACATCCACAGGAGCCCTGCCCAGTTGCTATGTCAACCCTGATAATCCCAGACAGAAGACAATCAAAATCACAAAGAACTTGCATATGGTAGTGGATTCAGCATGGACTGAAACAAAGGACAATAATCAGATCTTCCCTCTGGGGGCAGGAAACTGCAAACTCCCCTTTGTCTCCTGGAAGTGACTCATGGGCAGGGGGAAAGGAGGAACCAGCCAGGTGACAGGACACTCAGGTTACCACCACAACTCCTCCCTCAACCCCTCCTTTCTGTAATGTATGCATGATGTTTTTGTGGGTGGGCTTGACCTGGAGGATGGGAATTTCAAAAGTTTTTATAAGGTCTTGCAGACCATCTTTCTGGGTCTTTCCTCTCTCTTGCAAGTGAGGGGAACACCCTGTTGCAACAGTTCAATAAAGGCCAAGCCTACAGGCTGCTGTTTTGCTCCAAGTTATCCTGGTTGGTGTCTTTGTTTTTGTCCAAGGGAGCCCTCGGATTTTTCCGGTAACAACTGTAAGTCAACATTGTTTTTCTGGTTGGATATCATTATTTTAAAAGTTTGGAGGAGAGCGTATTATACATAGGATAAGCTCAACATAGTAGTTCTGAATTTGGATTTTTCAGTTCCTCTCTTATATGATTTGGACTAAGTGAAGGCCAAAAGTATATAGATGCAATAGCTGCTTGGTGTTTCACTTCAGAAATTTGTGCTGGTGTTTTCTCCTGTAAATTCAACTTCCTATGAGGATAATTTACATTTCCTTAAAAAAAGTTTAATTTATTGTCTTGCAGATATTAACAAAGCAAACAAGGGCCCCTTTCTCCCAAGAAGAGTACAGGCAGCTCCCCATATACCTGGGGGTTGGGTTCTGAGGCACTGCCTGCGCCAGTGGGACATGCCTAAGCCCCCTTACTGTGCCCAAAACAAGGTGTGCACCGGTGGTTCTGCACATGCCGATCATGCAGAAATGGGGAGCTGCCTGTATATCACTGAATCTTAAAACAGAGCAATACAAGCCCTGTTGCCCATCAAGCAGAGTGGTTCCTCCTTAAGTCTCCAGAAAATTTACATTGACATTTTACATTAAGACGGATTTCACTTTCTTTAATCTACCATTTTAAAGATGCAATTTATATTTTTGAATTCAGACACTGCTAGGCCAACAGTATACTGTAAGTCCAATGGGACTTACCCCTAAGAAAATGTGCACAGAATTGCAGCATTAAGTCTGTGAATTAATGTTGATTGTCTCCTCTTGCCATGTGAATGGCAGAGAACTGCTGGAGCAGAGTAATTCTCATGCACTACAGGAGGTCTGGTCTTATCCAAATCCCAACGGTACTTGAGCGAATCGATGAAATGACCAGGAAAGCCTAATTAAAGCTGTTCAGCTCAAATGTATTGATGTATTACATCTATTATGGCTTGGTTCAATAGGTCCACCCTGTGAGTGCTGCCACAGCCTGTAAAGCAAACTAAACAGGCTGAATAAATAATGCCGAACGGAAAAGAGTTGCCCGTGAAATCAAGGTGCAGAACAGTGAATTGCAACAGGGTGACCTGTGAACTTATTATCACATAGTTCTATATAGATAATTACATTGTTTATTGTTTTATCAGGTGGGAGGGATGCAAATGCCAAGATTAAAAATTAATAGCTGCTTTGTATACCCAAGTGACTGCTCTCCTGCGCTCAGCCATCTTTTGCTGTACTGAAAGTGTGATTTTTACCACTTCAAACCACTTTGTTCCATTCCAACATGTAGTGGATGACCTACAGCTAACAGTGATGGATAATGTTTCATGTGGCAATCTCTAAAGGCCTTCAAGATATTTGGGCTCCCCTGGCTAGACAGAAAACATTGAAAACGGACTGGCATTGCCATTGGAAACGTCAAGCATCAGAAGGCAAGTCATATGAGTCAGCACTTAAGCATAGTCTTCTATATGAAAGTGCCCAGCATTGCTTGGGTATTCCAAGAAACAAAGAAATACAGTGGTGCCTCGCAAGACGAAATTAATTCGTTCCGCAAGTTTTTTCTTCTTGCGAGTTTTTCGTCTTGCGATGCACGGTTTCCCATAGGAATGCATTGAAAATCAATTAATGCGTTCCTATGGAAACCGCCTTCAGACCAGGTCCGGGGACAGTCTGTCCCCCGACCTCTTCTGAAGGCTGGGGGGGGGGACAAGGGCTTTTCTTCCCACCCCCAGCATTTTAAAAAACCCCGGGACATCGCTGTCCAGGGCGATGTAAAAGCCCCTGGGAAGGCAGGCAGGGGGGACAAAGACTTTTGCCCCCCGCCCACCTTCAGAAGAGGTCCTGGACCTCTTCTGAAGGCGGGCGGGGGGCGAAGGTCTTTGCTCCCCCCCGCCTGCCTTCCAAAGCCGTCCGGGACAGCGGAGAAACGCGCTGCCTTTCTCCGCTCTCCCGGGAAGGCAGGCAGGGGGGAGCAAAGACTTTCGCCCCCCGTCCACCTTCAGAAGAGGTCCTGGACCCCTTCTGAAGGCGGGCGGGGGGCGAAAGTCTTTGCACCCCCCCGCCTGCCTTCAAAAGCCGTCCGCCATAGCGGGAAGCGCTTCCCTGCTATCCCAGACTGCTTTTAAAATGCTGGCGGTGGGGAGCAAAGCCTTTCGGCCCCCGCCGGCCTTCCTGGACCTCTTCTGAAGGCCAGAGGGGGGGAAAGGCTTTGCTCCCCACCACCAGCATTTAAAAGAGGTCCCCGGAGATTTCCCTATGGGCTTTCTTCTTGCGAAGCAAGCCCATAGGGAAATTCGTCTTGCGAAGCGCCTCCAAAACAGAAAACCCTTTCGTCTTGCGGGTTTTCCGTCTTGCGAGGCATTCGTCTTGCGAGGTACTACTGTATTAAGATTTTAAAATGGAACAGGTCCATGTTAGTTTCTGTTTGCCACTGAGCAGTGCTTTGGAGTCACAGGACTCTGTTTACATTCCATACTGTTGGAAGTCTCACGGGAGACAGATTTGACGTACTGTTTTCCTGTTCCTTTGTTTCAGTTGCTCTCTGCTTTCACAGAGAGAGGATGTATTTTTCTTTGCTGCCTGCGTAACTTAGTAATAGAACTCCTAGCAATGTAGCCCAAACCTCTCGTCTCTTTCCTGTGCTGGAAACTCTGCTGAATGGAAATGTGCCTGAGGCCTCATCAAAGGCTCAGGTCGTTAATTATCGTCAGAGGCGATTCAGAAGGACTCGGCTGGCGGAAAATGAGCTTTATCAGCTTGGCTGAGCGGACATCCCGACAGTCCATGCAGTCAAAGTGTGGTGCGGGGGTGTTTGAAAGCCATCTTGCAAACATCCCTAGGCCATGTTTTGCAGAATTAGGAGTTATCCAGCATAGTTAGATATATTCATGAATTGGTTGTATATCCAGAAGCTGATACAGTCATTTTTCTAGAGTGAAGAAACCTCCTTTAGGTCCCAGGTATTTTGTCATCAGTTCTACACTGGAGATGTGATGAATCACAAGTAATTTTCAACCTGGCTGGGCCTCTGGCATTATGCCACTAGAACACAAGTGAGAACTTCATGCTATGCTTCTTTGAAAGCCATCCGGCTGAGATCCTTGTTTCACAGGCAGGGGTGACTTCTCCATGTGACAAACGTCTAGCAGAACCTTTGCTGGACTGCAGCGCCAGGCCCAGGATCTGTTCCAGAAAATATTTTGTCATTAGCTGTGGAAAAACCATAAATAATCAGCTCTGATCATAAGTGGGACAAATTGACAAATTAATGCCCTGCAAACTTCATCTATCAGCTCACCTTGCTGCTGTGAAACATAAATGCCACATTACATTTTACAGGCAACTGTGAAATACACCCGCATCTGCAGTGGTAATCACATAATAAAGTGTGAAGGAGAGACACAAGGGGCAGCAACAATCAGTTACTCCTCCCTTTTATCTCACTTTCAAGCTTTCAGTATTTATTCCAGCAAATGCCACCATATATAGATTTCATGGCAGAGTAGTCATGGTGAGACTTGGAATGGTTATGATGAGAGCTGGTGAATTTAGAATGGGCATTCCGCAATATTCTTCTAGAATGACACCCACCTGATTTAAATAAGGTGCACCCATGGACTAAATACATAGCTGTATAGATGCTTCTCACAGCCAGTATAGTATGTACAGGGTGATATTCACGTACAGTGGTCTCTTTCAGGACCACAGATTGTTGGTGTGCGAACATAGCTCACGTATGGGCTGGCTTGAGAGATTGGTGGATTTTGAATGTCACACTGTGTGGAACACAAATAAGGCCAATGTCAAAGAGTTAGCCAGCAGTAAATCACATCGTTCAAAGTTGGCATTAACTATCTGTTAGCAAAAAGACAATCTTCACATACTTGGCTGGGTTTCAGGCCTGATGAGCCCAGCAGCTCTTTCCTGGTAGGACTTACTCCATGAATCAGTTGCTGAGACTGAAAGTTCCCACCTCCCCACAGCTGTCTAACTCCCCTCTTCTCCAGGGCTTTCCCCAAAGCAATCAGATACTGTGTCTGTCACTCCTGCACCCATTTCAGCCCTCTTCTGGTTCTGGGAGATGGAGGGAGTGGAGCTGGTTGCAACAGGAGGAAACACCCGTGACTCTTCACCATCTCTGCCTCTTGGCCTCCCTCCTCTCCTGTTTCTGCTTCTGCCTCTGCTTCTGGACTTCTCTCTGCTACACTCTCCCAGTTCACCAACCCTTTACCTTTTCAACTTCTGTTACCTCCTCCTCCCAGTCTTCTCCCTCTGACCATTCATCATCATCCCGCCACCAGTCCCTAGGCTCTGAGTCTTCTTCGCTTGAGGGTTCACCAGTTGGTTCCTCCCACAGTTCCTCTGCATCTGGCCAGTCCATGATAGCCAAATGCTTTGTCTGTGGGGTGAATGTCTCAGGGCCTAACTCCATGAAATAGGAAGCTCATATGATATATCTGTTTGGGGGCTGTACCATTTGTATTTTACTGCAGGTGGGAGATTGCCTGCAAGTTTTCCCCATGTACAAAGCTAACCAATGAAGGAGGAAGTTCTAGGTTATTTATTTTTCTGTGTTAAGTGTATTTTATGTGGGAGAGACCATTCCATCATATGATTCGTGATCTGCACTACAAAATGGTGGAACCATGCAACAACTGTTCATCTACTTTAGATCTAAGGGTCATCATATTTGGGGTTGGGAATAATGTAGAGGTTGGGGATGGGGCCAGCAGACACATGTGGTATGATTCTCCTCCATGGGTTTGGTGCACCCATGGAGAAGGCCTTATGTGGAAGGCAAAAAACATCAGTGGGGTTTTTTTAAAGTATTTGTTTAAACAGCATAACAAAATATACTCAGCACTACAGAATGACTAAAATCTCTTTGCATATACAGTTTAATCAACACTTATTTCCAGTCTTCCATGTCTATTACTAACCTTCTTTCATGAAGCTTTCATTGTCATTTTCTGGCCACAAACAGCATTAAAACAAACAAACAAACAAACAAACAGATGCTGATAAGATTTTTCTGTCTGTTGAATAATGCACTACTTACAAAATATGCAGAATCTTTCAGAAAACTTCCACTGGGTGAACAGAAAAAGCTAAACATAAATGGAGGTTAGTAATAAACTTGAGTTTATGTTTTACAGTAGGGATAAGTGTTAGTTTAGATTGAACTTAACAACTGCATTAATTATCTGGCAACAGCCGTAAAAAGCAAGTTAATGGGATAATGAAATTCACAGGTGTCGCCATGTTTGGAAAGAGCAGTAAAAAGAGAAGAAGACACACAGAGGTCATTGTTAGATGGAAGAGACATAAAAACTTGGCTCTATACAAAAAAAAGGTGGGGAACAATATCCAGCAAATTGACAAGTACAGGATTCATTTAGTATTATGGGCCTGGTAAACACTTTTGACAGAATGAGGAGGTAAAATGCTCAGGTGGTAAAATAGACTTTGAGTAGAGGGTGCGAATTCTGTATGTTCCCAGTCATTAAAAGCTCCTTATAGAAAGAAGCTCAGCACAGGAGACAAATAACTGGGCTGCAACCATTCTTTCTGATTTCTCAGTAGTATTTTAAAAATATACATCAGGAGGCTTAGTTTGGTCAGAATCAAGCATATACTTTCAGAATCAACACTAAATACATTACTTCTGGTCAATGACCCACCATCGCCGCTAGAGGGCCGTGAAAATTTGTGTCTGGGGCTTTTTAGACTCATCTAGCCAGGTACCATATTTTTCGCTCCATAGGACTCACTTTTCCTCCCCTAAAAAGTAAGGGAAAATGTCTGTGCGTCTTATGGAGAGAAGCCAGCAAGAGCCGCTGCTGCTGACACGCTCTGCGCAGCTCTCCCAGCTCATAAAGCCAGCAAGAGCCGCTGCTGCTGAGCTGAGCTGGGGAGGAGGGAGGGAAGGGGATTCTGTCCATGCCTCCCTCCTCCGTGGCTCCCTTTGAAGCAGCAAAGTGGGAGGGGAGCCCCTTACACTTGTGTAAGCAGCTCCTCTCCCACTTTCCTGCTTCAAAGCAACCACGGAGGAGGGAAGGAATGGGACCACGGATCCTCCGCTGCTCGAGGCTGCAGCGGATTCCCTCCCCTTGGGCTCCCTTTGAAACAGCAAAGCGGGAGGGGAGCCCCTTACACTCGTGTAAGCGGCTCCTCTCCCACTTTCCTGCTTCAAAGCAACCACGGAGGAGGGAAAGAATGGGACCACGGATCCTCCGCTGCTAGAGGCTGCAGCGGATTCCCTCCTCCTGGGCTCCCTTTGAAACAGCAAAGCAGGAGGGGAGCCTCTTACACTTGTGTAAGCAGCTCCTCTCCCACTTTCCTGCTTCAAAGCAGCCACAGAGGAGAGAAGGAAGGGGATCCATGCATTGGATTACCTCCTCCCGGGCTCCCTTAGAAGCAGCAAAGTGGGAGGGGAGCAGCTTACACTCGTGTAAGCAGCTCCTTTCCCACTTTCCTGCTTCAAAGCGGAGGGAATCTGCTGCAGTTGCGAGCAGAGGATCCATGGCTCCGCTTCCTTCCCTCCTCAGTGGCTTGCTTTGAAGCAGGGTGCGGGGGTGCAGGGGGGAAAGAGGGCAGGCAATAGATGCCAGGCAGGAAGACACAACCACACTTTGACCACTGGAAAGTCCACCTCAGCCTCCCCAGATTTCCACTGAGACGGCCAGGCTAATCTCGATGGCCATAAGAGCTGGAAACTTGCATGGGCTGTTTATTTAAAGACGAAAACATGCACACACATGAAAGAAATCCTCCCAGGTTCCTGGACACAACCCACGCTTGATATTCACACAGGTTACATGGATGGCATTGGCAACTGGAGGAGCAGCATGGTTAAAGAGCAAGTCCTGGTTTCAAGCTGAAGATCAGCTCTTTCGTGGTGGCCTCAAACAATCCTTTGGCTGCAACGGGAATCCCTCCCTCCCTTAATTCAGGATGCTACAGTCTACAGATGCTGTGGCTGGCTGCCCTTTCCCCTGAGCTGTAAAAGCACCTTCAATAGGGTGATGGGAGGTGACACAGTCGTCTTCCAGATGTGCAAAGAACCACCCTCGCCACACTAAACGTGACAGCAAGCCTTACACTCAGATCTGAAGCATAAATGGGAACCTAGGAAGCTGCCTTATAAGGAGTTGGACCCACTACTCCATCTAGCTTAGTAATTGCAACACTGACTGGCAGCAGTTTGCCAGAGTTTCAGGCCTGGAGAAGCTGGGGATTGAGCGTGTGGTGTTCTGCATGCAAAGCCACTGAGGTTACAGCTGTTCCCTTTAAAAACAAACTAAGATTGTAGTCCTCATTATTCTGAAGAAAGGGCTAATTTTAACAGGAACAGAGGGACCTTCCCTGTACCACGTCAGGATCCCTTGAGCCCATTTAGCTCAGTTTTGTCTGATGGACAGAGGCTCACCAGGGTTTCAGGAGACCCATCCTCAGCCCTACCCGGAGAAACTTTCAAGGACTGAACTGGGGATCTTCTCCATGCTCTGCCCATTGAGCTGTGATGGCACCCTCCCCTCATCCTCTGCAGGAGGCCTATCTCGGCCTGTCATTATAATGTATAAATGTCAAGGGCTTTGAGATGCATATAAAGTCAGGCTCAGCATTATTAACTGGACTTAGATAAGCCATGGTTCCCCTTCCTTCCCTCCTTTGAGGCTTGCTTTAAAGCAGCAAAGCGGACAGGAGCTGCCCGCTTTGCTGCTTTAAATAGTTTAGTACAACATTTGATTCAGAATATTTTTTGTGTGTGTTTTCCTCCTCTAAAAACTAGGTGCGCCTTATGTCAGGTGCGCCTTATGGAGCGAAAAATACGGTAATATCTGAAACTCAAGGGGCACATTGGTTGCCAAATGTGAAATATATTGGCCTTATTTCCAGCTCTCCTATGCCACTACTCGGTCTCCGCATGCCAACAGACTGAGGTGACAGATTGCTGAGGTAGCAGAAGGGACCAGCCTTTTCAGCTTTTCTCTTGCTAAGAAATAGAAGGACTTTCAGGATTTGAGTGCTGAACTGTCATGGAGCTATAAAGAACAGATAAGACATGAAAGAAAAATATTAAAAGGAGCTGAAAAAACACACAAAATATTTTATACCATGTGGTAGAAATGTATTGTACATACCAGTGACACACGACTGAAAAATGCTCTGCCAGCTGCATCATTACAAATTTGATCTTCTTGATTCTGTATTCCTCAATCATTCCCTTGACCATCTGTGTGGACGTATTGAAGTATCCAGGGATTCTCCTGAACTGCACATAAGTTGTTGAATTACAGTATTGCAGAGGGGAAATTGAGGGGGGAAAGTTAACATAATTCTCATCTGGGTACTGGCATGGCAGGAGGGGATCTGGGGAAGGTTGTTGGTTTTAATAGTTGTTTATTTAAAAACTGATACAATTTAAAAAAAGACAAAAAAGAGTTTGAGACTGAAATATGATTTCATAATTACTTTTAGAAAGTTTTGTGATGCATAAAAACTTTAACTGAAGAAATAATTTAGAATGCTTACACACATTCATCTGCATCTTCACCACAAATCTTCACCATATTTACCACAGAGCTAATGTCTTCTCAGGTATAAGAAAACACGGCAGTGCATTTGGTTCAGGAGTGTTGTTCATTACAAACCCTGCAGGAGCAAATGCTAACAGTAAAACCTAAATAAACAAGGACATATGTAAAGACTTGCACACTGGAAAAAACCTAATACGAATTATTAAGATGGCAAATATAAATGGTTAGGGAGCAGCATTAAGAAACATGTTGGAAGTTACAGTTAATAACAAAATCAATGCTATTGATTTAGCTATTGAATCTATTGATTTAGATTCAGTTGCATTAAGACTCAGACTATTCATTGCACAGACCTCTATGATTCTGTTCTTTGTTGGGAGGGAGGGTGTGCATGTGTAGAGCTGGCCAAAGACATTTTGGCACCTGAGATGAACAAAATGCAGGGAAGAAGGAGTGAGTGAAGATCTACTTCATGAACAATGGGACAATGAAGCTCTATTTCAGAATCTGCTGCCCCCGTGGATCCTGCCACCTGAGGTGGTGCCGTGTGTGTGTGTGTGTGTGTGTGTGTGTGTGTGTGTGTGTGTTCAAACCCAAAGAGACCCTGGGCAGAATGTTGTCTGAGAATGAACAGTTCTCCCAATGGAGGGATCTAGAAAGGAGAGTCTCCTGAGATCAGTGCTTTTAAACTTGATCATAGATGATTTAAAGTTAGGGGTAAGCGCTCAGGTAGCCAAACCTGCTAAAGATACAGAATTATCCATGGTGGTTAAACCAAAAAGACTGCCCAAAACTCCAAAATGCCTGACTGAGTAGACTCTTCTTATGCTCTTATATTTTTATCAATGTTGGTGCCAAAAATACATCCCTGTGCAGTTTAGTTGCCAAAGACCTTGTGTGAGAGACTGTCGCTAATTGAAAAACCAGTCTGGATTTGTCTTTCCAAAGGCCTCAGGTATGTTTCCTTTCTCATTACTGCGGGAGGCAAAAAGCCATTGGCTCTCTTTGTAGCCTCTTCTTCCCAAAAATGAATGGTCAGGAATAAATAGCGAGTACTCAGAATTCTAGCCAGTAGCAGCACCAGCAACTGCCGAAATGGCCTTTTTGTGGTTCTGTTTTTACTGGAGGCAGCGAGTTTGGGTAGAATTCAGCTGTCAAAACAATGCAAAATCCATTTGGTTCCACTACAATACAACGAGGCAGGGAAGAAATCAGCTGACAAAAGGTTGAACCATCTGTCAAAATAAGGAGGTCACTCCATCTTCCTTCAGCTTATTTTGGAAAGAGAGGGAGAGGGTTTATTTTCTTTATGGATCCTTTAGACTTTTAAGCAAAACAATCCACAGTCAATGGCAAGCTACCATCTGCGTATGAATATTTCCAAAAAACAGCAACAGATTTTACTATTCTCTAATGAACCATATTCCTAGAACAACAGAAAGTCCTGTTGCATAATAATAATAATAATAATAATAATAATAATAATAATAATAATAATTTATACCCCGCCCATCTGGCTGAGTTTCCCCAGCCACTCTGGGCGGCTTCCAATTGAGTGTTAAAAACAATACAGCATTAAATATTAAAAACTTCCCTAAACAGGGCTGCCTTCAGATGTCTTTTAAAGATAAGATAGCTACTTATTTCCTTCACATCTGAAGGGAGGGCGTTCCGCAGGGCGGGCGCCACTACCAAGAAGGCCCTCTGTCTGATTCCCTGTAACCTCACTTCTTGCAATGAGGGAACCCCCATAAGCGCTGGATCTCAGTGTCCAGGCTGAATGATGGGGGTGGAAACGTTCCTTCAGGTATACAGGACCGAGGACGTTTAGGGCTTTGAATTGTGCTTGGAAATGTACTGGGAGCCAATGCAGATATCTCAGGACTGGTGTTATGTGGTCCCGGTGGCCACTCCCAGTCACTAGTCTAGCTGCCGCATTCTGGATTAATTGCAGTTTCCAGGTCACCTTCAAAGGTAGCCCCACATAGAGCGCACTGCAGTAGTCCAAGCGGGAGATAACCAGAGTATGCACCACTCTGGCGAGACAGTCCGCAGGCAGGTAGGGTCTCAGCCTGCGTTCCAGGTGGAGCTGGTAGACAGCTGCCCTGGACACAGATTTAACCTGTGCCTCCATGGACATCTGTGAGTCCAAAATGACTCCCAGGCTGCACATCTGGTCCTTCAGGGGCACAGTTACCCCATTCAGGACCAGGGAGTCCCCCACACCCACCCGCCCCCTGAACCCCCAAAACAGTACTTCTGTCTTGTCAGGATTCAACCTCAATCTGTTGGCCACCATCCATCCTCACACAGGACCTTCACTGCCTTTACTGGTTCTGATTTAAAAGAGAGGTAGAGCTGGGTGTCATCTGCATACTGATGAACACCCAGCCCAAACCCCTGATTATCTCTCCCAGCAGCTTCATATAGATATTTAAAAGCATGGGGGAGAGGATGGAACACTGAGGCACCCCACAAGTGAGAGCCCAGGCAGGGGTCTGGACACTCATCCCCCAACACCACTTTCCGGACGCAGCCCAGGAGGAAGGAGCGGAACCACTGTATAACAGTGCTTCCAGCTCCCAGCCCCTCTAGATGGATGTTATGGTCGATTGTATCAAAGGCCGCTGAGAGATCCAGCAGAACTAGGAAACAGCTCTCACTTTTGTCCCTAGCCCTCCAGAGATCATCAACCAGCGCGACCAATGCAGTTTCAGTCCCATGATGAGACCTGAATCCCGATTGGAAGGGATCCAAATGGTCTGCATCCTCCAGGGAGTTGTTCAGCAACCACCCGCTCAATCACCTTGCCCAAGAATGGAAGATTTGAGACTGGGCGATAGTTGGCCATACTGGCTGGGTCTAAAGGTGGTTTTTTAAGAAGGAGTTTAATGACTGCTTCTTTCAGCAGGTCTGGGAAAGCTCCCTCACAGAGGGAAGCCTTCACCACCCCACAGAGCCCACCGCCCAGCCCTTCCCGGCTTGCTTTTATCAGCCAGGATGGACAAGGATCAAGAAGACAGGTGGTTGGTTTCACTCGTCCAAGCAGCCTGTCCACATCCTCGGAGGTAACATCCATAGAGGTAAACACCAGGTCTAAGGTATGTCTGCGGCTATGGGTTGCGCCAGACTTATTCATGGACAGCCCCATGGAGGCCATGCTTTCCACGAAGTCCCGAGCGGTCCCTTGTAAGGTCATGTCGGCATGGATGTTAAAATCCCCTAGGACAACCAGCTAGGTATCTCCAGGAGAACAACTGCCACAACCTGAAGCAGCTTGGGCAGGGAATCCTTGGCACATCGGGGAGGTCGGTACACCAAAAGGAATCCTGTACTGCCCCTATTGCCCAACTTCTAGAACACGCACTCAGAAAACTGGGTCTTCCCAATACAAACTAATGACTTCCTAAAAATCACTGCAACCCCCCCTCCCCAACCACATGACCTGGGTTGCTATGCATAAGAGAAACCTGGTGGACAAGCAGTGGCAAGGACAGGCCCATTTGCTTCATCCAACCAAGTCTCTGTCACACATGCCAGGTCAAATCCTCCCATTCAGTATCCTTCCATTCAGGACCAGACCCGGAGGCAGGGATAGTCCTCAGACAATGACTAAACCTGCCTCCTCGGTAATGACATGGTCTGGTCTTAGCGTATCTCCTCCTCCTGCCCGTGATCACTGAGATCGGGTGTCCCGGTGCTTCTGCCAGTGTGGAACCTGCTCCAGCCATTCTGTTGGCTGGGACCCACTCCCTGGAGGCCCTGACCCTTTCCCCTTAAAAAGTAAAATACAAACTATACAATAGTCTAACAAAATAATAAAAGTAATAACAAAGCCAAAAACACTTATACTAAAATAAAACTAATCCCCACCCCAATTCAGCATTTATCCCAACCCAACCCAAACAAAAATAAAATAATATATATATATATATATATATATATATATATATATATATATATATATATATAAAAACCACCATTCACAGTGCAACAAAGCAAAAACACTTTAAAAACATTTTAAAATATGTAAAACCATTTTCGACATTTGCTGCAGCAGTAGCAGCAGCAGCATCAGTGTCGCAGGGCCTCACTGGAGCTTCGTAGAGCTGTTTTGGTGATTGTGTGCCCCGCCCCCTAGGCCCGGTGGAATTGGCCTGCAGGAGGGAGCAGCCTTCCCCAACACTCACGATGGCAGCAGCATAAGAACTAAAGTCCATGTAGTCCAGTGTTCTGTGGCCAGCAATGGACAGCCAGACACTTGTTGGATAACTTGCAACTGAGGCTCAGAGGCAACAGCCAGGATAAAGTTATTTGAGGTATCCTGCCTCTGAATATGGAAGTTCCATTTTATTATTGTCTTTAATAGATGTTGATAGAACCCTAGAGGAATTTATCCAATCCTTTTGAAAAGGACCCTTAAGCTAACGGCCGCCAGCACAGCTTGGGGTGGTAGATTCCATGTTGTCATCCCCACATCTTGTGGCAGCAAATTCTGGAAGTTCATGCCTCTGTATCTGTAAGGCACCCTCTTTCCAGCTGTGCTCCTGGGAGAATCCACATGTGTTGCCTGCACACAGAGGCAGGGGACCTCTCTCTCCTGGTAAGTCTGTAGCTGAAAGATACCATTCTTCAAGTAGCTTAGAAATCCTGACTTAGCAGGATTAAATACATGGCTGATAGACTGTTGGGATGCTCACCCTGAGCAGCAGCCTGGGATCTGGCTCCAGCTTGGATGAGGAGGATCAGCTAGATCTGTCATACCAGCAGCTCTGAAAGGAGAAGGCTGTGTGTACATAAGAAGTGCCCCTGGAGAAATCAAGGGTTTTGATCCAGCCCAAGACTTCCCCAAAGCAAGTTGGTGACTTTAAACTGTACACTATGGTGGAACATGGATTGACTGGTTGTCCTTATCTCCTGCCTTTCTGCCAAGACACCCAAGGCCGTTGTCAATTTTAAAATACTAAAACAATTAAATGACACAAAATGAAACAAGAAAGCTACATTTTAACATCATTTGAAAGTAAAATATCATTTCAGAGGTTTTAGAAATTACAACTCTTGTTCGAGCATTTTTTAAAAATAGATCATAACACCATAGTTATTGTTCAGAACATCAGAATTTTATGTATTCATGTTAGATATGTTTCACTAAAGTTTCTAAATATGTTGCAAACTTTAAATTCTGTATCCTATGCAGATCTCTTTTATGCATGCAGAATCTGAAAAAAACCCATAAGACAGAAAATAAACTGTGTGTACAAATTGGTAGTTAAAAAATATTTGCATATCATGTTTTCTTCCCCTTCATAAAATAGCCAATTAGTTTGGGATACATTTTCATTATTTAATTGTAGTGCAAAATGAAATTCAATAAACTTATTTCTGCTGGGCTCTTTTTTTTATGCAGATGAATTGAGGAAACCAATATTGCCTTCAGGAAAGTAAGATGAATTGCACAGTGTGTTTAATAAACCCCCTACCTTTTTGTTAGCATAGGTTCTTACTGTCAAAGAATTTCTCAGGCTGCAAGAATAGTACTTCCATAATGGATTCCTGGACCCTGTTGCTAGTAATATGACCTATTTTCCATCAGTTTATAATAGGAATGTCTGTGTTTTATGTCTCCACAGAATCAAGAATGTGTATAACCTGTTCTTTATTTTTAAAAAAGTTTCCTGTTCTTCCATCCTATAAAAGGCTATGAAACGGGAAACCTGGCATGGTGCCTCAGATATAGATAGGGCACCTGGGCCCTTAGCTCTATGTACACTGTTTAGGGATATTTATTTAATTATGTAACTTAAAGGGTGTAATTATTGCTACAGTTATGATTTCCTTATGCACTTCCACCTTTGAGAACACCCCACCTTTGGCTAACACCCCAGAGGACAGGATCACACTTCAAAACGACATTGACAGATTAGAGAACTGGGCAAAAACAAACAAGATGAACTTTAACAGGGAGAAATGTAAAGTATTGCACTTGGGCAAAAAAAATGAGAGGCACAAATACAAGATGGGGGACACCTGGCTTGAGAACAGTACATGTGAAAAGGATCTAGGAGTCTTGGTTGACCACAAACTTGACGAGCCAACAGTGTGACGCGGCAGCTAAAAAAACCAATGCAATTCTGGGCTGCATCAATAGGAGTATAGCATCTAGATCAAGGGAAGTAATAGTGCCACTGTATTCTGCTCTGGTCAGACCTCACCTGGAGTACTGTGTCCAGTTCTGGGCACCACAATTCAAGAAGGACACTGACAAACTGGAACGTGTCCAGAGGAGGGCAACCAAAATGGTCAAAGGCCTGGAAACGATGCCTTATGAGGAACGGCTAAGGGAGCTGGGCATGTTTAGCCTGGAGAAGAGGAGGTTAAGGGGTGATATGATAGCCATGTTCAAATATATCAAAGGATGTCACATAGAGGAGGGAGAAAGGTTGTTTTCTGCTGCTCCAGAGAAGCGGACACGGAGCAATGGATCCAAACTACAAGAAAGAAGATTCCACCTAAACATTAGGAAGAACTTCCTGACAGTAAGAGCTGTTCGACAGTGGAATTTGCTGCCAAGGAGTGTGGTGGAGTCTCCTACTTTGGAGGTCTTTAAGCAGAGGCTTGACAACCATATGTCAGGAGTGCTCTGATGGTGTTTCCTGCTTGGCAGGGGGTTGGACTCGATGGCCCTTGTGGTCTCTTCCAACTCTGTGATTCTATGATTCTATGACATCCACAGAGCAGGCAGCAGGAGGACACTTTTCACTTTTCACCCTTTCCATTCCCAGGTACCATCCTCTCAACTTGGAATGAAGTCCAGGAGTAGCTCCTGCCAGAGAATCAGTCCAAGGTGCCAGAGCACTAATTCCGGGGCCTTGTTGGCTTTCTTTGGCTTGCCATGCCAGTGGCACAATGTAGCCAGAGGGCATAAGGTAGGTTTTTAAAAACCTGCAAATTAATCCATCCAGTTGTAGTTTTCTTGCAATGAATTCTCTGTCACTTGCTTGCATCTTCTGAAGGCATGATGCACATCACATTAAAACTAGAAGTACATTTGATTATGTTATTAGTTCCTAAAATAAGGAACACGGCAGAATTTATGTGGAAAGGAGAGGGTAGAAAAATAGGAAAAATGCAGAAAAGAGGGCAGCTTCCACAGCTCATGTTGGCCTCCCAACAATGCCATCAGATGTGAGGCTGAGCGACTCCAGGTGTCATGGCTGAATCGCTATTGAACCTGGGTTTCCCACATCCAAATTAATTTCTTTCACCACCACACTGCACTTGCTCTTCATCTATATCTGTAATCTGTTTCACCTCTAATTTATGTTAGCAACTTCAATCAGGGGGAGAAAAGCTTCCAAACTAAAGGAAACTTCTTTAATTGCCTCAGTGCAGTGGCGAAGGAAAACCCACAGGATTAGACAGGGAGTTTGTGTTTGAGTAACAGCAGCATGTTATGTATGCTTAAATTTAATCTGTTAATCTACAAAAGCCATTCTGTAAAATAGGAATACTACTTTTAAAACAGTTTTAACAACAGCCCACAAAAATATTGTGAGAAGTGTTGATTGTGGAAGATATCCTAAAATAATATTAATTTCCCCTTCTTTTCAAATAAATCATACTTTTTGAACTTGTTGTTGCTGTTTAGTCGTTTAGTCGTGTCCGACTCTTTGTGACCCCATGGACCCGAGCCCGCCAGGCACTTCTGTCTTCCACTGTCTCCCGCAGTTTGGTCAAACTCATGTTTGTAGCTTCGAGAACAATATCCAACCATCTCGTCTTCTGTCATCCCCTTCTCCTTGTGCCCTCCATCTTTCCCAACATCAGGGTCTTTTCTAGGGAGTCTTCTCTTCTCATGAGGTGGCCAAAGTATTGGAGCCTCAGCTTCACAATCTGTCCTTCCAGTGAGCACTCAGGGCTGATTTCCTTAAGAATGGATAGGTTTGATCTTCTTGTAGTCCATGGGACTCTCAAGAGTCTCCGCCAGCACCCTAATTTAAAAGCATCAATTCTTCGGCAATCAGCCTTCTTTATGGTCCAGCTCTCACTTCCATACATCACTACTGGAAAACCTATAGCTTTAACGATACGGACCTTTGTGGGCAAGGTGATGTCCCTGCTTTTTAAGATGCTGTCTAGGTTTGTCATTGCTTTTCTCCCAAGAAGCAGGCATTTTTTTAATTTCATGTAGTCACCATCTGCAGTGATCATGGAGCCCAAGAAAGTAAAATCTCTCACTGCCTCCATTTCTTCCCCTTCTATTCGACAGGAGGTGATGGGCCCAGTAGCCATGATCTTGGGTTTTTTGATGTTGAGCTTCAGATCATATTTTGCGCCCTCCCCTTTCACCCTCATTAAAAGGTTCTTTAATTCCTCCTCACTTTCTGCCATCAAAGTTGTGTCATCTGCATATCTGAGGTTGTTGATATTTCTTCCGGCAATCTTAATTCCGACTTGGGATTCATCCAGCCCAGCCTTTAGCATGATGAATTCTGCATATAAGTTAAATAAGTTGGGAGACAATATACAGCCTTGTCATACTCCTTTCCCAATTTTGAACCAATCAGTTCCTTTTTGAACTACTTGTTTGCTAAGGCTGTGCCTAGGGCTCAGTTACAGTAAATAAGAAGGAAGCTGGAATACCAAGGCAATGGTTTCTGACAAAGCACCACAGACAACATCCACAATTCCTTCACCAACATGGAAATCTTCCTCATTTAGGCTGCAAGCTTCGTTTTATGGATTTGAGATCTGCTCATTGATCCTGTAAGACTCTGGTGACCAGACTGCAGCATGGAGGTTTCCTTCAGATGCTTTCGCTTCCCCCACCATCTCCTTACGCTAGCTACAGGTTAAGAAGCCCCAGGGACTATGCCAGTGCTCTGCAAAACCACTCCTGGTGTCCCAATGCCACATCTGCCTTGGCTGTGACATGTCGAGTGACTCCCCCAACTTTGGTGCGTGACACCCCCATAACATTTCAATAGTTTTATCAATATCCTTTTAAGTTCCCCAGCTTCCCCTACATTTCTCTTGTAAATAGATACCTGCAGGTTCTTTTTTATTATATTTTTTATTAATTTTAACATATTATCATTCATACAACAAAACTTCACTTCTTATACAATCTTTTTGGACTTCCATCAGCACCTTTGATGATCCTCCATTCCTATCACTTATTCTGCGTTTCTTCATATTGCCTTTAATTATCTTAACTAACAGTTCTCCTCATTACCTTTTTTGCAATATTTCAAATAATTCACCTTACAAAACTTCTTGCAAGCCTACCAACGTAATCTGATCATCACACTTACCGTATTTCTTGTCCCATAGGATGCTCCGTCCCATAGGACGCACCTAGGTTTTTTTTGGGGGGGGAATAAAGGGGGAAAAATTATTTATTTCCCCCCCAAAAGCAGGTTGGGGAAACCGAACCAGGTTGAGGAGCAGTGGGATGGCTGCACTACGCCTCCCTGCTGTCCCCCGAGCTTGTGGGGCTGGGCAATGTCTGTCTGGTGTGCGGGGCGCCCTGCTTCAGGGCGCCTCACCCGCCAGGCGGCAGGCTGCTATCCGCAGCGTGGGGAGCCCTGCGGGGAACTACTGCAGGGCTTCCCACACTGCGGATGTCTGTCCAGCGGGCGCTGTGCTCTGCTTCAGGGCACCCCGCCCGCCGGGCAGCAGGCTGCTATCCGCAGCATGGGAAGCCCTGCGGGGACCTCCCGCAGGGCTGTCTAGGCTGTGGAGGTGTTCCCGAAGCGCCGGGCGCTCTGCTTTCAGGGCGCCCGGCACTCCAGGAAGCAGGCTGCTATCCGCAGCCTAGACAGCCCTGCGGGAACTCCCGCAGGGCTGCCTAGGCTGCGGATGTCTTCCTGAAGCCTGGAGAGTGAGAGGGGTCGGTCTCCAAGCTTCAGCGAAAGCCTGCATTCGCCCCATAGGACGCACCCTGATTTCCCCTTCATTTTTGGAGGGGAAAAAGTGCGTCCTATAGGGCAAAAAATACGGTACTTTTCAAATAGTCCGTAAATTTACACCAATCTTCTGTGAATCTCTGGTCCCATAGGTTTCAAATTCTTCCTCTTAATTTGTCTAATTCTGCATAGTCCATCAGTTTCATCCTCCATTCTTCTTTTGTCGGTAATTCTTCTTGCTTCCAATTTTGTGCCAATAATATTCTTGCTGCTGTCATTGCATATAAAAATAGTTTACAATCTTTTCTTTTTATATCATCTCCTACAATACCAAGTAAAAATGCTTCTGGTTTCTTAAATGTATATTTCAACATTTTTTTCATCTCATTATATATCATTTCCCAGAAGTTTTTCACTTTTTTACATTCCCACCACATATGGTAGAATGTTCCTTCTTTTTCTTTACATTTCCAACATTTATTACTCACTTTATACATTTTAGTTAATTTAACAGGTGTAATATACCATCTAGACATCATTTTCATCATATTTTCTTTTAAGGCATTGCATGCAGTAAATTTTAAACCTTCTTTCCATAATTTTTCCCAGTCATTTAACTGTATATTATACCCAAAATCTTTGGCCCAGTGTATCATAACCGACTACCTCCTCATCTTTCAAATGCCATTCAAGCAGCAATTTATACATTTTAGACAAAATTTTATATTTATTACTCAATATTTTGATTTATTTTCATCAAATTCTTTTTCCTTAAAATCCTGTTTAAACATTTCATTGACTTGGTGATAGTGCAGCCAATCATTCACATGTTCTTTAACTTCTTCCTATGACTTTATTTTCCATTTACTCCATTCTTTTTGTAATAATTTTCCATAAGTAGCTCAATTCCCACTCATGTTTACCTTTTTCACATTCATTACTTCTAATGGAGATAACCATTGTGGTGTTTTATGTTCTAATAGGCTTTTATACCTATCCCATATTTCTAATAGAGATCTTCGGAATATATGGACTTTTGTTTTATTATACCATAAATATGCATGCCAACCAAATCTATTATCATAACCTTCCAAATCTAACAAATCTGTATTTTCTAACAACATCCATTCCTTTATCCAACAGAGACAAGATGCTTCAAAATACAATATCAAGTCTGGCAGGGCAAAGCTTCCTTTTTCTTTAACATCTGTTAACAACTTATATTGAATTCTCGGTTTCTTCCCTTGCCAGATATATCTTGAAATTACTTTTTGCCACTCTTTAAAAATTGTTGCCCCCTTGATTATTGGAATTGATTGAAACAAAAATAACATCTTTGGTTGCACATTCATTTTAATAGCAGAAATCCTTCCCCAAAATGACAATTTCACCCTTCCCCATATATCCAAGTCTCTTTTAATTCCATTCCACACTGGTATATACCGTATTTTTCACTCTATAGGACACACCTTTTCCCCTCCAAAAATGAAGGGGGAATGTGTGTGCGTCCTATGGAGCGAATGCAGGCTTTTGCTGAAGCCTGGAGAGCGAGTGGGGGTGGTGCACACCTACCCCTCTCGCTCTCCAGGCTTCAGGAAGCTATCCGCAAGCCTTGGGAGCCCAGCGGAAGTTCCCGCCGGGCTCCCAAGGCTTGCGGATAGCAGGCAGCAGCCCAAATCCCGGGGAGCGCAAAAAAACCTATTTTATAGCAGCCTTAATTTCTTCTGTTTGAATTGAGTCATTCAGTTGGTCTTTCTTTTCTGTCGGAATTTGTTGCACCCCTTTTCTGTCTCAAGAAATCTTCTATCTTATTTACATCACTTTTTCCAGCTTTTTATATAATTGTTTATAAAAGTTCACAAATCCTTTCCTCATTTCTTTCGGATTGTCTACTTCTTTTCCTTCCACTGTGATCTTGTTAATTGTATTCTGTTCCTTTCTCTTTTTAATCTGCCATGCCAGCCATTTTCCAGATTTATTAGCATACTCAAAAATTTTCTGTCTCAGTCTTTTAATATTCCATTCTACTTCTTGATTTATTATAATTGCAAATTGACTTTGTAGTATTATTTTCACATTATTTGGGTTTTTAACTAGCTTCTTCTCATTTTCCATTATTTGTTTTAGTATTTCTTTCTTTCCTTTTTCTCTGAATTTATTTCTGATGCTGTTCTGTTGTATGAAGAAGCCTCACATTGCTGCTTTGCTAGCATCCCATACCACACTCATTTTTGTTTCTTTGTTACTATTATGTAC
Organism: Podarcis bocagei; assembly: GCF_964188305.1. Lineage (NCBI taxonomy): Eukaryota > Metazoa > Chordata > Lepidosauria > Squamata > Lacertidae > Podarcis > Podarcis bocagei. The sequence goes on from NC_138130.1 coordinate 1,220,979, forward strand.
AAAATATTCTGTCAACATCTTCTGCGCTTTCTCATTTATTTTTTGATCATCCAATAAGTTCTCATTTAACCTCCATTGAAAGTTTTTTTCCCCTTTCTTTTATCTCACATTTTATTGCATTATGATCCGAAAGTATTTTTGGTTGTATTTCTGTTTTTGTCACTCTTGGTGTTAATTCGCTGGCTATCCAAACATAGTCTATTCTTGACATTGATTAATTTGGTTCTGAGAAGTTCATCTTGAAATTTCAGGTTCATCTTTAAATTTCACTCAATGATAATCCTTGCTGGTTGTATGTGTGGGAAATTGTCCTCAAACATGACTATGCAGGAGTGCTAGTTAGTGCACAAAGGGGTTAAGACCAGAGAGCTCTGTTCCTAGTCTCAGCTGGGTCATGCCCCTTACTTCCATAAGGGAGGAAGTGAAGCTGCTTTTCTTTCCTCCTCACCCTCTCTTTGTGCCATGTAATTGACCATAATTACATGGTTTGAAACTATATGCTGCATTTTGCATGCAAGGGAAATCTACTTGTGTTCTCCTTGTTGCTACATGGAACAAGGTATGAATCAGAACTAGATTCAGTAAGTAAGGCCTTTAAACCTACTTAACAATGTCTGATCATTGCTAGAGAGCTAGAGAGAGGGGGCAAGTGTTTTAAGGCAGACTAAATGGGATGTGCAAAAGGGTTTAACAATCTATATTCCACACTATGCTGCTGGTTAACTTGGAGAGTGTTTTTAACTCTGCTAGGGCTTTCTTCCACTGGACAGTGTGCAAAGCCCTGTGTTTTGAATCCAGGCACCCAGCCAATTCTTTTTATTAATTACTCACATGTGGGTCAAATCTCTTTTCCACCTCCTACATTATGCACCTAAAGTTATGCACTAAATTGAGCTCACTCCACAATACAGCAAGTCCACATTTGTGCCTGTGTTGTGGCAGTGAAATAAGCTGTCCCCTTGGTGTCAGGGTAGGCCCATGGTGTAGTTCATTGGCGAAAAGGCTGTTAGTATTTCATGCCTCCGATGCTGCAGATGAGATTGTTGTAAATCACATGCCTCTGATACATAGTCTTGCCTGCTTACTGATGTCTTGTGTGGTCATGGAGCTGTAAAAATTCCACTTGGCCTTGTGCTAAGAAATGTCTTTCAAATAGTTTGTGGTGTTTAATGGAATTCACCTTATAGAGCATCAAATCTCAGTTGGCATTGGATTTTGGTTCCAGGTCAGTAGTCCTTCATTTCAGAAGAGCCCTTGGTCGATGAGGCACCATAAACAGAACTCTTCATGAATGGAAACCTCATATAAACTCCCTCAATTGTTTCCATGACTCTCCAACAGTTGCCTGTTCTGCCATTCTATATATTTAGCTCTTCCATTTAAGCCCTTGCCAATGGGCTAGTTTCCCCAAGTCATCTATCTTTATTTCATGCTTGTGAAAGTCATTTTGCCCAACAAATGCCATAATGAGTACAGGGTCACCTGTCATTATGCTCATGTTTGTTTAATTTAGTTTATTTCTTATATATAATTCATATATATGATTGTTTAAATGGATTTGTTCCCAATCCTCTGGAGGAGTTAAAGACAGTGTTTATTTCTGCTGAGGAGGTGTTTCCAGTGGTCTACAAGTTTAAACTTTTACTAAGGCCAGAATAGCTTCTGAATTCTTATCCACACTCTTTCTAAGGAGAAAAGGAGACAATTGTTGTTTGTGCTACCTGTGTCATGCAACTCTTAACCCAGGGAGAGGAGGAAAAAGCTGATATAATGATGCTTTTATTCTCTCATTGTCCATATACTTTGGATTGGCTTGGGAGAATATAGAATTAGAGGTATTAGTAAAATGAAAATTATTAATTAAAGACAAACATTTGAGTCTTTCTTCAGAAAAAAAAAGTATGGGTTGCTTGGAATGAAATTATAAACTTTAATGAATGTTCTAATGATTTTACATTAAGAAGAATTCATCTGTGAAAACAAAGTAGTTGTAAATTAAATCAAACATCTCAATAATAAACATCAGTAAAAGTACTGTAAGTAAATTAACCAGAACCAAATTGATAGTAAAGAACCCAGTTTTTTTAATTGGATTGAAGATTTAAAATATGTATATTTTGAACACCAAATAAAATGCTTACATGGATAACTCAAATGTATTACCAGAATGATCTAATTCTTTTCCATTGCAGCTTTATCTCTATTCAAGGTGCAGCATCCTTGACAACAAATCAAGCAGATTTTCATCTGACAGACAATGAAGTTGGAACATCAGTGTTAGAAAAGCCTTAATCTTCTTTCTTTTCTTTTAAAGAAACATTCTTTTTAGTTGGAATCAAATAAAGTGTATTCAGATGATGGAAGTATCCACAATAATTACATAAAAGGAAAGTTGAGAGAACTTGTATGGTGAGTCACAGTGAGCCAAGCTGCTCCATCACATCCTTTCCACCAGTGGGCCTATCAAGATCATGGAGGCTGGCACTAGAAATACATTCAAGCCTGGCATGGGATGGGAATCTCCCCAGATGAACAGGGGCAGGGCAGGGCTGTCAAGAGCCAGGACAGAAGAAGTAGGGAGATGCTGCAGAATTTTGCCCAAATTCTTAGTAGCATGCCATGCATGTATCCTATCAGCAAGAAACAACTTGCAAAGTGTTGAAACCTCATCCACGTCAGATAACAAGAGGACTTTGCGTCTCAGTGGGAGGTTATCTGCCCTTAGTACCTCTGCAGGCATCTGCAATGAAACTTTCAAATCAAATAAATACAACCACTCACTTTTCACTTTGGTCTTTTGCTTAATTTGTCTAAATACCCCGTGTCTCTCGTTAATCCCCACATTGTGTCAAATAAAACCATTTAGACAGCTTTGTCAAGTAAAATCTTATCAGAGGAATGCACTGATCAAAAGCTGACTGTTCAGAATGTCCCTCCTCCCCACGTTGATACAAGTTCAGCCAAGATTTACCCATGTCAGGCAACACTGAGTTGACCACTGGGCTGCAACCACTGTAGCTCTGCCTCAAGGAAACCCATATATTTGCCTCACTGACTGCCCCTCCCCTGAAAATTCAAACTAAATCAAAACTTGCCTCTTTGTTGATGTCAGTGATGAAACTGGGCAGGGAGGCCATGAGTCCAACTTTCCTGAGCAAAGATGGTAGAAAACCAAGGCTTCTCTCCATTTTTCAGGTTCAACATGGGCAGTGAATTGGGATACAAAAAGACATACTACACACTACTCAATGTATAGCATGCAGCTACATCACTTGTTTTTCTAAAATTAATTACAACTACAAAGGAAAGTTTATCCCTTCCTTCTCTAGCTGTGACCACCCAGGAAAATCACACATGGCTTCAAACCTCTTAGCCATCTCTGGAAATGGGTCAGAAAGAAAAAAACCTCCTGCAATCTGTGACCATAATAACAGCAACACCCTTCCCCTAAAGATGCCATTAATGTAAGAAACCTAAGAAACTTAGGTACGCAATGCACATCAATAACACATGTAGTTTGACACTACTTTTTTATTATTATTGCACGGGGAGGGTGTGGCCTTGGTGATCTAAGTGCCCTGCTGCAAGAGGGACATTGCAGACACCCAGCAAGTGCTGCTCTTTGGCCCCAGCATCCTCTGACAGCCTTTCTGATATTGCTGCAACCGTCTGGGATGGTCTGAGGCAGCAAAATAAGTCTAGGCCACAGGAATGAATGCCAAAGTTTATCAGGCTTGCCTAGAAGGCTGGCCATTGGCAATTTGAATGAAAGTCTCAATGGAATGGAATATTGATTAGCTGTCAGGATCAAAGAACCCCCAGTGAAGAATAGGAAGTTGTCTGTTGAAGACATGCCAGCAGAGATGGAGGAAAGTGGGGAGGGAGACAATGGAATGCAAACAGCCAAAGAAACAAGCAGGCATTCAGTGGGTGAAAGTTAATGTGCTAGAGAGGGAATGCACAGGAAGTGACAGCTTGTCAAAGGGGGAGGAGGGGAGTCTGTGAGCTTCCCAACCCACAGGAAGGGAGGACTTCAAGAAAGAGAGTGGGAAAAGGACACACTTCCGTTTTTGCTCGAGAAGGAAGAAGAAAGAAAGTGAAACTTCAGTCGAGTCATCATGACTGTGATGGAAGCTGCTTGGAGAGAGAGCTCCCACCTGATGTGTTTTGTCTGGCAATAAACCAACCCTTTTAATTAAACAGACTCGTGTGTTATCAAGTGCCGCTTACATTAGCATCACAAAATTATCTACTAGATTTTTCTCTACTTTGGGATGGTAGGAGGGTAGGCCTAGAGGAAAGGCCAGTGTGTTGGTACTGTGAAGCTGGGTGTTATGACCTGGAATAGGACTTCTCATAGGCAGAGTCCTCTGGAAACTGCAGCTGTGAGGAGCAGACTAAGCCACTCCCTGGTCCAGCTAAAATGCATTTCTGTTGCTCAGAGCCTCCTCTGAACCCGAAGGAGACACCACTCCCCCCCCCCCCAGACCTCAAGGGCTGATACACAGACACTTCTGGTGATCAGGACAGCCATGTGGAGAGGTCCCTCACCTGAAAGTCCCCTTGCCCTGAAAGAGCTCTTCAGCTGATCAGGAGGCAGCATTCAGCAGATGGGGCCTCCAGGCAACAGCAACTGGATCTGCTATAAAATGCACACAGCTGCACTATGACCTCGTGTTTTAAAAATTGTTTTTTATTAAAGGAGGCAGAGAAAAGTACATATTTTTTCTCCACTTTCAATTCATAGAGTCTTTTTCGCGGTTCGTTTACATGTAGTGAGAGACACTTTTGTCATAGACATTTTGCAGTTGGGGGAAAAGAGAGGAGATGGGGGAAGGTGTTGTTCTTCCGTTCTGTTGCATAGAGTTAGTGGAGGGGTTTGTGTCAGCATCATGTGGCTAGGTCCTGTGTGTGTGTGTGTGAGTGTGAGAGGTTGGGGGTCCAGAGGTAAAAGGAGTCTTGCTTTGGCCTGCTGCAGTCTTTTTGTTTCCAACCTGGCATCATGTGAGAGTTGCCTGTCTCACAGCAAAAATGCCATTCCTGGAGCCCATGCAAAGTTGCCCTGTATTGTTGTGGCTGTCATGTTGTTGCTGTTTGATTGTGTCGATTGTGTGGGTGTGGTTTTCCCTCTCTCAATCCTATAATGTGATAATTTACCAAACCGTGTGGTTTCTCCCAGCAGTGGAGGAAGCTGCTCGTGCCCCTGTGCAGCGCACCCAGGGGCGGGGTGAACCACCCATAGGGACAGGGCGCACCGCAGGGCCTCTGGAGTCTGCCTGCCTCTTCCCACTCAGCCGCCCTACAGCTGGAGGGAGGCAGCGGCTGGACCATTTCAGCAGCGCAGATCCTGCGTGCGCCCAAGCCACCATGTCTCTCCCAGGAGAGACGCATGGCTTGGGCACACTGCAGCTCGTGCGGTGAGTGACACCCAGCATTTTGTCACACACCCCAGTGGTGACACTTGGGGCGGACAGCACCCACCCTTCTTCTGCCCCTGGTTTCTCCCACTGTCCTTCAAGTTCTTGTTCCTGAGAACTTCTTGATTCTAAATATTCTTGAACTTCTTGATTCTAAATCATCTCACTAAAGCTTTGATTTATTGGGAACTGAAGATTTATTTGGCAACCTTTGGCCTTATCATGCTCTGGAGCTGTCTGCAAAGAGCCTGCAAATGTTAACTTATTTATTATTCACTCTTTAAACTTTCAAAATATAACTTCCACGGAGTAATTTTTCATGTGTCAATTGACTACAAGAAGCCCACTGCTAATCCAAATTCGAGTCAGCCATGATGTCTGGTTCATGCAGTGTTTCTGTTTCTGGCTCGAAAGACCGGCTCTAAATGAATGACCCTTCTTATCTGAGTAGCATCCCATTAATGATGAGCATGCTTATAGTTGGATCCAGGAAAAGCCAATCAATAATTAATTTAGGAGATCCAAAGTAATAATAGATCAGACTTAGGAAATCCACCCATATCTGGGACTAGTCAATATTCCGTCACGATGGTCTTTCTGTCAGATGCAGAGTAGCATTAATTCTAATGAGACAATGCATTTTCCCTGTGAATTAAATATTCTGGGTAAGTCAAATAGGTAGAATGGAGATGTAAGAAATCTTATTTTAATTTACAAATATAAAAGCAGAGCACAGTGGAAACAAGCAGACATCTCAAAGCAGGCAACAAATCTGCATCAGATTTAGAAAGAGGATTCCCACATGCCTTCAGTCAAAGCCCTTGTTTTGCCTTATGTTACTCCTAATTTTTGCATCAGTGATCTCAAACCTTCCTTCCTAAACTCAAACTAACAAAGGGACTCCAAACAGTTAGTTTCGGATACATTTTAAGATAGCAGGAAGGGGAAAATTCCAATGCGCATTGCATTCTCAAAGCTCCATGGAGATCCCCAGATATCAAGAAACATTAATATAATGTTGCGTAATCTGTGGCTACTCAATCACATTATAAAGATGGACCAATTTATAATTTCATTTTGTACTGCTGATGGGCTATGAGACAGTGAAAGCAGTATGATAGAAGGCATTGCATCTGCCTGGCAGATGGACTGAGGGCATTTGGGCCTTCACTCCCATCTGCCCTGCAAGGCATTGCAGTTCATTCTCTGTTATCATTGTATATTATGGGGGGGGGGTCAATAGTTTTCATTCTGTTGGCCTTTCTGGACAGGGCTCCTCCTCTCACCAGACCACCACCCACTCCCCACCACCACTACTGCCATTTACTCCTTCTTCCACCATATGTACTTTTTGTTGTTTTGTTGTTTGTTGTTTTGTTGTTTGTTGTTTTATGATAAAGCTGAGTATTATGTGGATATCAAAAACCTTGGGCAGGAGTGGGGTGGGCGGGCGGGTGGGACACATAAAATTCCATGAAAGTAGATAGAAAAGTTACACAGATTTCTATGTATCACATCATTACTCTGCATTTGTAACCAGCAAATTCCACATAATCATTCAGATAACAGATTTGATTACAATGCTCTGTTATGACCATTTCTGCTGTAATATTAATGTGAAATAAAGCACAAGAGGGTGCAAAAGCTATTTGAAGAGAGTCCAATGTTTGTTTGAGTGGCTATTTGTCTTTTTAAAATGGTTTATAGATGTTTACTTCATTCCAATGAAAATGCTACCTTCTTAGAAGTTTTAAGAAAATTATATTGCTTCTGGAACCATTTGATGTGATTTAGGCTGAAGTTATACGTTCAGCTTTGTATATATTATTTGTAAAAATGAAATTGGGCTGTCTGACGTTACAAAGCAAGAGAAATATTGGAGGAAATCAACAACTAGGAAAGGGGGGAAAGAGAGCCAAATAAGGGATTGTTGAGGAAACGAACATAAAGATGAGGATTGAGGGTATTGTGCTTTGACCTGTTGGAATGTAATATAAATATGCTGTCTAAAATGTATAAAATATTGTTGGAATGGGAGACAAAGGATGAGTGAGTAAAATCCTCAATGATACACTGGGCAATAGATACTGGTCATATTATAGTCATGGAAGCATGGGAACAATTGTGGAATAGGGATATAACATATACAGCATGCTATGGTTTAAGAGAAAATTATATGAAAATGATACATTGATGGTATCTAACACCAAGTAAACTGGCAAAAATGTATGTATAAAACTAAATTTAGAAATGTTGGAAATGTAAAGAGAAAGAAGGTTCTTTTTATCATATGTGATGGTCTTGTAGTAAGGTTAAGGCTTACTGGGAAATGATATACAATGAAATGAAAAGGATGTTTAAAATAACGTTTGTAAAGAAAAACACACCAGAAGCCTTTTTCTTGGGAATTATAGGGATAGAACTACCTAAATTGTGTAGAAATTTTTTCATGTATGTGATTACAGTTACTTGCCCAAAAATGGAAAGAAGAAGTCCCAGCAAAGGAAGAATGGATACAAAAAACTTACGGAATATGCAAAAATGGGAAAACTTACAGGAAGAATAAGAAATCTAGATAACAAACTTTTTATAATATAATGGAAATGGTTTATTGAATGTTTAGAGATAAATTGTAAACAATGTAATGCCTTAAGAGAGAATATTATGAAAATGATTTACAGGTGGTACATGACACCAGTCAAGCTTGCAAAAATCTATCATTTGCCCGATAATAAATGTTGGAAATGTAAAGAAACTGAAGGTACATTCTTTCACCTTTGGTGGGCGTGCCCAAGGATTAAGGCTTTCTGGGAGATGATTTATAATGAAATGAAAAGGGTATTTACATATACCTTTCTGAAGAAACCAGAGGCCTTTCTCCTGGGCATGGTTGGCCAATTGGTGCTAAAGACGGATAGAACTTTCTTTATGTATGCTACAACAGCAGCAAGAATACTTATTGCAAAGTATTGGAAGACACAAGATTTACCCACTCTGGAAGAATGGCAGATGAAGCTGATGGACTATATGGAACTGGCGGAAATGACTGGTAGAATCCGAGACCAGGGAGAAGAGTCGGTGGAAGAAGATTGGAAGAAATTTAAAGACTATTTACAGAAATACTGCAAAATTAATGAATGTTAGAATGATGTTGGATTGAAGTTAGGTGGTTTTTAGCAGCAATGTTAAAAGGAATATGTAAAAATGGATTGTTAACAGGTGATAATTTAAAGTTATTATATTTTAAGATAAAAGATTAAGATAAAATCAAAGAGGGAAAGGATTTGCTGAATTAACTAATTTGAACTGGAATACAAAAAAGGGAGGTGTGAGGAGGTCGGGGAAACAAGCAAATGAAAGATAAGACATGGAAAGACTAAATCTGTTTTTTAATTGTTTTTATCTTGTATTTTCATTTTTCATTTTTCCCCCTCTTTATTTCTTCTTTCTTTTTTTGCTTTTTTTGTAATATGTTGAAACTTTAATAAATATCTTTTAAAAATAAAAAAATTGTAAACAGATGAAAACACTGGCAGGATTACTGTAATAACCTGCCGCTACATAAGAGCATATATATATAAAGAAGATAAATAAGTTAAATTGGATATGCAGAAGATATTAAAAATAAATTTAAGGAACCGCAGAAAGAGGGGGAAGGAAGTAAAGTTTTAAAATGTCAAAACGATTGTGAAATCAGTGAAATGTATATATCTCTTAAGTATATTTTTTAAAAAGAAGAAGAAGAAGAGAGTATAACGATAAGGGCGTATAAGGGTGGAATCAATGAGAGCATGTAAAACCTTTTCCCAAGATGATAAATTCAAGCTGTGCAAAGTGTGAGCAACGGGGGGAGATCTGTGGGTGAAATCTAACATTGGACAAGTGCCCTTTCACTCATCCAACAGGACTTCACCTTCCTCTCCTGATTGTCTCTGAAGGATCCCCCAACCCTCGGGTGCAACTTTAAGGAGCAGGAGAGCTGGCGCAGGGATGGCATTGAATTAAGTCCATGATTTCTGTATGCAACTTCCTGAATGTGTGAGGACCTTTGGTTCTGAAAAGCAGCATTAAAAAAAAAAAAAGCTAATGTGGGGTGTGCAGGGAATTAAGAGAATATGGTGGTGCCATGTATTAAGGAGACATTTGTTTTCTGTTCTTCAGTTCTGCAAGCACTGAGACATTCCAGAGTTGGTGCTGCAGGGTTTTTGGAGGCAAGTTCACAGGAGACCTATTGGTTGTTTTATTTTTAAATTTACGTGTTAATTTTCAAATACAAGGATTGAATGGCTGAGCAGTCAAAGGGCCTCTCTAGACATCACTTTTATTTCTTATCCATGATGATTTGTGCTTATGATGCCATTTGGACAATCCTAGGCAGTCCAGTTTTCAATACTATGTATGCATACCACTTTATTTCTAGTCACTGTGTATGCTGTAACTTCCTGTTCAAATACCGTAATTTTTCATTTCACAAATGTGTGTGTGTGTGTGTGTGGCCCACTTCTGTATTGTGGTAGGCCTTGGGGAAGCAGTACAGAACAACTAACAAAGCAGAATAAATCCACTGCTAATGCACTATTATTATACCAAGAAAACACTCACAAAAATGAATTTATTTATTTTTTAAAAATTATTAGTATTTTTCCACCCAACAACAACACAAAAGATATCGAATAATAACAATACACAAAACACAAAACTAACATTCAAAAAACAAACAAAAAACAAATCCATATCTTACAAGTTAATAATATAAACACTAAAAAGAAAAACAAACATTGACTTCTACCAATCCCACAGCACCTCCTTTATCTCTCATTGTGTTCTCCTGTTTTCCTGTTTTCCTTATTATCTCTATCCTAACAACTAAATATAAATCCCTCTTTCTTATCCTTTCACTTCACAAGGTTATTCCAGACTCAGCCAGATTTCTGTCCTCGAACCTTGACTTTTAAAGTATTCATTTAGGCACTCCCATTCTTTTTTTTACTTCACTTTCACAAAAAAATGAATTTCAATAGGGACAAATGTCAGGTTCTGCACTTACGCAGGAGGAACCAGATGCACAAATATAGGATGGGGGACACCTGACTTGCTAGCAGTACATGTGAAGAGGATCTAGGGGTCATGGTGGACCACAAGCTGAACTAATGGTTTGTGTGTTTAGGATTTGTGTCTCTGATGTGAGACTGTGTCCCTGTGTTAAAGGTGTCTTGTGATCATGCCCACTTTTAGAGTACCCATTTTGGTATTCAGCATGCCCAAGGATTTAATTTTGCCCCCCTCCTCCAGGATTGGTGAATGCGGTCCATGGGCAAAAATATCCCCAGCATGATTACTCCCTGCACATAGAAAATTTGGTTGCAGCCTCCAGCTGAGTTTGGGTGAAACAGCTGTGGGTAAAGGAACTGTAGGAAACCCAGTCATTCAGTAAAAATATTTAGTTTCCATACACTGGATTGCACCAACAAACTTGTTTCTGAGTGTTTTATTTTTAACGTGTTTTCAAATATGAATTATGCTTCTCAACCTAGAAAAATTGTGAGTGCTTGGTAGGGAATAGGGAGGTGAGAAGGGCCAGGCAGCAGGGATCAAATATATATATATATGTCTTGTGCTTTGCAGCCTATATGCTCATTAGTCTCCTCTCCAACGAATGCTTCATGGAGAACGGTGGGAGAGCTGAAGGCGGACACCTTAATTTAACTTTCCCACCTATATTGGAGTGAGCTGCATCTAATCCCTACGCAAACAGCATTCTGCCTCACAATGGGGAGCTCTCAGAATGAGAGGAAATGCAGCACAGTTTGGAAGAAAATCTGGAGAGTGAAATACAGAATGCTTAAAATACTTGATTAAGTGCCAGTGCTGGGCTTAGTCAATTTTACCACGAGATTTTTCAAAGTTCTGCACAGAGTTAGTTTCCTGGACCTCACATACAGAGCAGGAGTTGAACAATTCAACCTGGTACTTTCAAGTTTCAGGCTTCTTGTAATTTTCAAAGGCATAACTTGACTTCCAATAGTTTGAGTCTTTCTCAGGCTCTATACAGTTTAGATTATTTTCCCCTGCCTTCTTGGTGGGTCAAAGGGCATTAAGAACTGGTCTCATTTCCCCACCTTGCTGTACAAGAGAACAAGAGCAATGATGAGAGCTATGTCAGAATTTTAGTCTATTTGCATTCACTAAATAGGAGAGCTGTGCAGTGATTGTGTCCCCTTTGCACCCCTGAAATGTGTGGCTGTAGACTTTCTGACCCCCTTCATGGATCACTGCCTTGCTTTGGCAAAGGGGCTTGAATAACTCAGAGAAGCTATGAACAATGCCGTGCAGGGCCACCCAAGATGGGCAGGTCATAGTGGAGAGTTTTGAATAAACGTGATCCACCTGGAGCAGGAACCAGCAAGCCATTCCAGTATCCCTGCCAAGAAAACTCCATGGACAAAGACAACAGGCATATAAAAGTTATGACGCTGGAAGATGAGCCCCTCAGGCCGGAAGGCGTCCAACATGCTACTGAGGAAGAGCGGAGGACAAGTACAAGTAGATTCAGAGCTGATGAAGTGCCTGGGCCAAAGCCGAAAGGTCGCTCAGTTGAGGATTTGCCTGGAAGTGAAAGGAAAAAACTTTGAGAGACTATTTTGAGATAAATATGAACACTACTGTGGAAAAAAAGAGTAATCTGGGACGCAAGTAAAGCAGTTATGAGAGGATTTCTGATACAACAGAATGCAATTAAGAAGAGAATTCAAAATGAGAAAAAAGATAAAATTCTGGGAAATATAAAGGAAGGAGAGAAGAAACTGAGGGCAAAACCAAAGTCGCAGGAGATTTTGAAAGAGATAAAGTTATATCAAGTACAATATATGAAAATGACGAATCAGGAAATAGAATGGAAGATCAAACAGATGAGACAAAAGACATTTGAATCGGCAAATAAGTGCGGAAAACTGTTGGCTTGGCAGATGAAAAAAAGACAAAAACTTAACACCATTACGAATTTGGAAGTGGAAGGAAAGAATATACAGAATCCAGTGGAAATTAGAAAGTGCTTCCAGAGGTATTTTAAACAACTATATGCACAGGAGACGCAGAAAGAAATGGACATTGATAGATTTTTGAAAACTAATGGACTACAAAAAATCTCTCAGGAAAATAAGTTAATGCTGAATTACAAAATAACGGAGCAGGAAGTAGAAGGCAGAGAGATATCTCTAGATTTGTCTGGCAGGGCAAGAAGCCTCAAATAAAATTTAATATATTAACAGATGCTAAAGAAAGAGGTGGATTTGCCCTGCCGGACCTTAAACTTTATTATGAATCAGCCGCTTTTTGTTGGCTGAGAGAATGGATGCTTCTTGATGTGGGAGCCATGAAGCTATGGCAAAGGCTTGTAGTGCCACCTGGTGCCTTGCTGACCTCGGTGACGCTGCATGTCCGTGCCTTGCAGTGTATTAAGTGCATAACCTTATATGGAGTTATGTTCCCCCTCTGGGCAGTAATTACCTTATATGGTGATGGGTGTTGTAAAGCCATGATTGGGCATGTAACATGAGACATTGGCAGATGGCCATGCAGGCAGAGAGACAAAGGATAATAAAAAATATACCAGAGAGGAGAGAAGTTTGAATGAGCTGCCCTCCACCCTGAATATACTGCTGTCTCTCTGTGTGTTTTTTCTATGCTGTGCACTATTTGTGATGGCTGGTTTCCGTCATCTTGAAAACACTGATGTGTTGGATTTGGAAGGTTTTAACAATGTATTTGGTTGGCATGCATATCTGTGGTATGATAAGGTTAAAGCACACAAAGAGTTTAAAAATCACATTGTCAGAAAAGCACTGTTTAATGTCTGGATAAGATATAATGACTTAGAATCATAGAATCATAGAATCATAGAATCATAGAGTTGGAAGAGACCACAAGGGCCATCGAGTCCAACCCCCTGCCAAGCAGGAAACACCATCAGAGCACTCCTGACATATGGTTGTCAAGCCTCTGCTTAAAGACCTCCAAAGTAGGAGACTCCACCACACTCCTTGGCAGCAAATTCCACTGTCGAACAGCTCTTACTGTCAGGAAGTTCTTCCTAATGTTTAGGTGGAATCTTCTTTCTTGTAGTTTGGATCCATTGCTCCGTGTCCGCTTTTCTGGAGCAGCAGAAAACAACCTTTCTCCCTTCCCTATGTGACATCCTTTTATATATTTGAACATGGCTATCATATCACCCCTTAACCTCCTCTTCTCCAGGCTAAACATGCCCAGCTCCCTTAGCCGTTCCTCATAAGGCATTTGAGTCAAGAGATCGAAAAAAGTATTGATGGAAGAGATACATAAAGATCAAGCGGGCTTTCTCCCGGGAAGACATTTGTCTGATTATTTGAGGAATATAATAGATATTTTGGAAAAACTACCATATTTTGCGCCCCATAGGACGCTCCGGCCCATAGGACGCACCTAGTTTTTGGGGGGGAAATAAAGAAAAAAAACTTTATTTCCCCCCCAGGTGCGGGGCTGGAAGAACCAGGTTGGGGAACAGTGGGAAGGCACGCTCGGCCTCCCCGCTGCCCCCCAAGCTTGTGGGGCTGGCGATGGGGAGAAGTGCGCTGATCCCGGGATGCAGGCAGCTCTGCGCCGCAATCCGGAGCGGGGCGGGACTTAGCGCCCCACTCCCGATGGCCGCGCAGAGCTGCGCTGATCCCGGGACTGCAGGCAGCTCTGCGCTGCCATCCGGAGCGGGGCGGGACTTCGCCCCCGGCTCCCAGTGGCCGCGCAGAGCTGCGCTGATCCCAGGACTGCAGGCAGCTCTGCGCAGCCATCGGGAGCGGGGCGGGGCTTCGCCCCCGGCTCCCAGTGGCCGTGCAGAGCTCCGCTGATCCCGGGACTGCAGGCAGCTCTGCGCCGCCATCCAGAGCGGGGCAGGACTTAGCGCCCCGCTCCCGATGGCCGCGCAGAGCTGCGCTGATCCCGGGACTGCAGGCAGCTCTGCGCTGCCATCCGGAGCGGGGAGGGACTTCACCCCTGGCTCCCGGTGGCCGCGCAGAGCTGCGCTGATCCCGGGACTGCAGGCAGCTCTGCGCGGCCATCCGGAGCGGGGCGGGACTTCGCGCCCGGCTCCCGGTGGCCGCGCAGAGCTGCGCTGATCCCGGGACTGCAGGCAGCTCTGCGCAACCCTCAGAGCCGGTCTCCCGAGGGTTGCGCAGAGCTTCCTGAAGCCTGGAGAGTGAGAGGGGTCGGTGCAAACAGAATTCCTAGAGCCCAATAGTAAGATACTTTCAAGAATGTATAACTTGCTGTTAAAATGGAATACTCAGGATGAAACGGTGAAATCTGCTATGATCAAATGGGCACAGGATGTTGGACATAATATTATGTTTGCTGACTGGGAACAGTTATGGACCACTGGCATGAAGTTTACGGCATGCAATGCCTTAAGAGAGAATATTATGAAAATGATATACAGGTGGTACATGACCCCAGTCAAGCTTGCAAAAATCTATCATTTGCCCGATAATAAATGTTGGAAATGTAAAGAAACTGAAGGTACATTCTTTCACCTTTGGTGGACTAAGGCCTTCAGGGAAATTATACCTTCCAGAAGAAACCAGAGGCCTTTCTCCTGGGCATAGTCGGCCAATTGGTGCCAAAGAAGGATAGAACTTTCTTTATGTATGCAACCACAGCAGCATCGCGTATTGGAAGACACAGGAGTTACCCACACTGGAAGAATGGCAGATGAAAGTGATGGACTACATGGAAATGGCAGAAATGACTGGCAGAATTCGTGACCAGGGAGAAGAGTCGGTGGAGGAAGACTGGAAGAAATTTAAGGACTATTTGCAGAAGCACTGTAAAATAAAGGAATGTTAAAATGATGTCTGATGGAAAATAAGTGGTATTGGTTAAAAGATTTCTAAGAAAATGTAAATAGGGATTGATAATTGGAAAATTGATATTTATAATAGGTTAATATCTTGAGTGAGGATAAATGTTAGAGGGTAAGTGTCAGAGCTGCTTCCAGATCCTAGCTCACAGAGGATCACACTAGCCAGCGGTCACTTGTAAAAGTCTTTATTGAGTTACAGTTTCCATTCTCAAGCTGCTGCGCGCAGCTCTACGTCTTACAGGTTAGACCGGCGAAGCTCCGTCTGAGTCTCCGCCCCCTGTGCACCAGCTTACTAACCTAGCCTTACTCCACCTTTTCCGCCTGACCGTTCTTCTCTGGGTCCCTCTGCCCCCCGTGGTCTCTTCCTTCCGGGATTCTTCTGACGCGGACCCCCCGGACCCTCCTGTCTCCTTGCGCCGGGCTTTAGGACCTGGCTCCCTTTCCGGGCTGCTTACTGCGCCACCTTCCTGTGCATTTGAACTTGGCGCGCGCGCCCACCCTTCCACTTTCCGCCTGACCGTTTCTTCGCTCCCCGATGGAGGTGTGGCCACTCCTGACTCGTGCCCTCCCTCCTGTTGCGAGCTGCCAGCGCTTGATACCTGGCGCCCTTCTTCTCCCCTGCTCTCTGTTGGTGACGCTGGTCCCGATTTCCAACTGCTGCCCTCTGAGCCCCCTCTGGACCCTTCTTCCTGGGGTGTCCCCCTAGGCTCCCCCCTTACTCTGGCCACTGGCGCTCCTTTCTGTGAATCTTCTGATTCACTGGAAAGACTCGGAGATCTCGGGTCGTCGTCATCACTCATCTTTTCCTCTGCCTCCTCCCCCTCGCTCTCTGTTTCCTCCCTTACCCTCGCCTCTGCTCCTGAACCCCTGACAGTAAGGATTTGCTGAATTTAATATCTGAACTGGAATACAAAATGGGAGGTGTGAGGAGGTCAAGAAACTAGTGAATGAAGTATAAGATTTGAAAATATTAATCTATTTTCTGTTCTGTCTTTTGGTTTTTCTTTTTGTTCTTATTTTTTCTTTTTTCTTCCCCTTTTTTGCTAACTGTTTTCTATTGTGTATTCTTTATGTGTTTTGTTTTTGTATTTTTATATTTTTGTAGTTTTTCTTATGTTTAAATTTTGGAATTTTTTATTGTTTGTGAAACCTTAATAAACATTATTATAAAAAAGAACTATTTAAAAGTTTAAAAGATGATTCTGTTAAAGTGCTACACTCAATATGCCAGCAAGTTTGGAAAACTCAGCAGTGGCCAGAGGATTGGAGAAGATCAGTCTACATCCCAATCCCAAAGAAGGGCAGTGCCAAAGAATGTTCCAACTACCGCACAGTTGCACTCATTTCACACGCTAGCAAGGTTATGCTTAAAATTCTACAAGGCAGGCTTAAGCAGTATGTGGACAGAGAACTTCCAGAAGTGCAAGCTGGATTTAGAAAGAGGCAGAGGAACCAGAGAGCAAATTGCAAACATGCGCTGGATTATGGAGAAAGCTAGAGAGTTCCAGAAAGACATCTACTTCTGCTTCATTGACTATGCAAAAGCCTTGGACTGTGTCAACCACAGCAAACTATGTCAAGTTCTTTTTTTTTAATAAATATTTATTAAGAATTTTCCATTTTAAAAAGCCAAAAAGAAAAAACAAAAAGAAAAATTAAAAACATATACAGTTTACAATCCTTATTTTCTATAACATATTTCCCTGACTTCCCCGCACCTCCCCTTCTTATATTCCAATTAAGATTGTAAATTCAACAAGTTCTTGTCCCCAATTTTTAACTTTTTTATACTTAATTCATTTTAAAAAACCAATTTTACCTTATAAACCTCAAAATTTATACCTCAGTACTCATTCTTAAATTCTTTTTACTAAAGTCGACCCAAATTCCCTTCCACGAATTCCCCACTTTTCATACTGATAACAAAACAGAATAAAAAAAAAAAAAAAACAGATTATAATTATACACCCTTTGGATCCCCCAAACCCCACCCCATCCCCTCTCCCGGTTTCAATCCCCAACAAATGTCCATCAGTCTTAATCTGCTATCAGCCTGGAGATCTCACGTCCGAGGCTCTTAATTGTCTCTCAGTTCCTCTCTGCCGGTTTTTTTGATAGTCCTTAATATTAAGCACCAGATCTTGGAGATGCTCTAACCCGATGGGGACAATACTTCCTCCAGCCAGACCACCATACTTAAAAGTGGAGCCCAAATCTTGTTTCTTGCTCCTTTCAAGTCCAAATGTCCCCAAAGCTCCAGCTTTCACCTTAATCAAATTTGTAATCCTTAGGTCTTCAGATCTCCACATATAGAGATCTCTCCATTCTTCAGTCTCCAATTTGGACCAGATTTTCATCATCAAGTTCTTATTTTCCTTTATAAGCATCATGTCAGGACTCTGGCTCTCCTTTGTCATCTGCAACACCACATCTCCTCCTTCCCTTTCCTCAGAAACAACATATGTCTCTTTCTCCACACTCTCAAATTTCTCAACTTTCTCCTCTTGTCCAGCTGCATGAACTTCCTGGATCAAATCCTTATCAAATTCAATGCACTTGTTTACTGTTAAGTCCAGGGTTGCAACGTTAGTAGCCAAAACATCAATTTGGCCTTGTAACTTTCCCAAGAGAAAGAAAATTCTGTCCAATTTAGCTTGAGTTTTCCCTCCTTCAGCCATTCTTGTAATGTCCCAAAACCCTCTCTAGAGGGATTTTGGTTACTTAGTATTCCTTCCAGTTCAAATCCAAAAGTCAAGTTATTGTATCGGTTCTTCCTTATTTTCAACGAAGTATAACCAAATTGTAACAAATATAACCAGCAGAGACAGTAGAAAACAAAGTTCGCTTTTTCCGTCTTGACAGCTAGTTTGACAGCTGTCAAGCTCTTCGATATCTCTCCAACAGGCTTTCTCGCGGATCACTCCCGGGTCCGGGGGGGGGGTGACACTTCAGCTCCAAAAATTAGCTCTTATCCTCCAGTAAAAATTACTTAAACTGCCAAATCGTGAAATTAATATCTTTTGCCCAATAAGAAGGAAAAAATCCTCTCGACCTTAGTTAGTTAGTCCTTGCTTTAGATTATTTATAGGACGGGGAGACGGACTTCCTGTTTACGCCTTCCCCGATCGTGCCTAATTAAAAAAAAAAAAATCCTTTAGAAATCCAATTTCCGTACTACTCACGGGTTGCTGCTTTAAAGTCCAATTGTTCACAAGAAGAAGTCAGCGCTCTCCGACCATGGCATGCGGCTTCACTCTGTAGGAGAAGCAGTCGGCTCACAGCACCGCGCCGCTCACCCCATCTCCCATTCCGAA
Organism: Podarcis bocagei; assembly: GCF_964188305.1. Taxonomy (NCBI): domain Eukaryota; kingdom Metazoa; phylum Chordata; class Lepidosauria; order Squamata; family Lacertidae; genus Podarcis; species Podarcis bocagei. Next base: position 1,239,596 of record NC_138130.1, read on the forward strand.
GCCTTTAAAAAGGCTCCTTCACAGGTCGGGGGGCGCAAATGGTGCCTGCCGAGTCACCAGGTTCACAGGCTTCACCGCCTGTGATTTTAAAGGCTCCCCGCGTCGCCGCAGCGGCAAGACCCAATCCTGCGGAGCCGATTCCCTCCGGAGCTCGGAGGGAATCCACGATTAGCCGATGGCGCTAACCCAGAAGTCTCCAACCTATGTCAAGTTCTTAAAGAAATGGGAGTGCCTGATCACCTCATCTGTCTCCTGAGAAATCTCTATGTGGGACAAGCAGCTACAGTTAGAACTGGATATGGAACAACTGATTGGTTCAAAATTGGGAAAGGAGTACAACAAGGCTGTATATTGTCTCCCTGCTTATTTAACTTACATGCAGAATTCATCATGCGAAAGGCTGGGCTGGATGAATCCCTAACCGGAATTGCCAGAAGAAATATCAACAACCTTAGATGGAAGAACATGAGGAGGAATTAAAGAACCTTTTAATGAGGGTGAAAGAGGAGAGTGCAAAATATGATCTGAAGCTCAACGTCAAAAAAACGAAGATCATGGCCACTGGGCCCATCACCTCCTGGCAAATAGAAGGGGAAGAAATGGAGGCAGTGAGAGAGTTTACGGTATTTTTCGTCCTATAGGGCGCACCGGCCCATAGGACGCACCTCGTTTTTTGGGGGGGGAAATGAATAAAAAAAAATATTTTCCCCCCTCCGCCCTGGCTGCCGCCCCAAGCCTTGCGCTCACCTGCCCGAAGCATGGGGCACCCTCCGGAGGGCTTCCCGTGCTTCGGGCGACAGGCTGCTGCCCCAAGACTCGCGCACCCGGTGGGACCTCCTGCCGGGCGTGCAAGGCTTGCAGACAGTCGCCCAAAGCACGGGGAGCCCTCCGGAGGGCTCACCGTGCTTCGGGCGACAGGCTGCCGCCCCAAGCCTCGCGCACTGGGCGGGACCTCCTGCCGGGCGCGCAAGGTTTGCAGACACTCGCCCTAAGCACGGGGAGCCCTCCGGAGGGCTCCCTGTGCTTCGGGCGACAGGCTGCCGCCCCAAGCCTTGCGCACCCGGCGGGACCTCCTGCCGGACGCGCAAGGCTTGCGGAGACTCGCGGGGGCTGCAGCCTTGTGAGCCCGTGGGAACTCCCACCAGGCTTGCAAGGCTTGCGGATAGCTTCCTGAAGCCTGGAGAGCGAGAGGGGTCGGTGCGCACCAATGCCTCTCACTCTCAAGACTTCAGCGAAAGCCTGCATTCGCCCCATAGGACGCACACACATTTCCCCTTCATTTTTGGAGGGGAAAAAGTGCGTCCTATGGGGCGAAAAATACGGTACTTTCTTGGGCTCCATGATCACGGCAGATGGTGACAGTAGCCACGAAATTAAAAGACACCTGCTTCTTGGGAGAAAAGCAATGACAAACCTAGACATCATCTTAAAAAGCAGAGACATAACCTTGTCAACAAGGGTCTGTATAGTAAAAGCTATGGTTTTCCCAGTATTGATGTATGGAAGTGTGAGCTGGACTATAAAGAAGGCTGATCGCCGAAGAATTGATGCATTTGAATTATGGTGCTGGAGGAGACTCTGGAGAGTCCCATGGACTACAAGAAGAACAAACCTATCCATTCTGAAGGAAATCAGCCCTGAGTGCTCACTGGAAGGACAGATCCTGAAGCTGAGACTCCAATACTTTGGCCACCTCATGAGAAGAGAATACTCCCTGGAAAAGACCCTGATGTTGGGAAAGATGGAGGGCACAAGGAGAAGGGGACGACAGTGGACGAGATGGTTGGATATTGTTCTTGAAGCTACCAGCATGAGCTTGACCAAACTGTGGGAGGCAGTGGAAGACAGGAGTGCCTGGCGTGCTCTGGTCCATGGGGTCATTAAGAGTCGGACACGACTAAACGACTAAACAACAACAACAACAACAGACTTTCTTACAGGATAATACACCAGTGTAATGACTTTCCATCTATAAGAGTTGCCACCAAATTTCTGCTACAGTAAATATTAAAAGTGAATTGGAGGTTCTTGTTCTGGTGAAAGATTTGTGGAATTTCAAGTTTCCTTGCATTCAGTCAGATAACCGGGACCACCCAGCCTAGAACTGCTTGCTTTGAAAGGCTGTTACTCTCCAAAATATTCTCACCTGAGATTCTTCCACTGGAGAGGACAGAGACTGCACCAGGGCCCATAATGTATGAAAAGCATGTTCTATACCACTAAGCAATGGATCTCTACTTAAAGAAAGGCATGCAAAAATTCTCAGGGTGTGCTTCTTTGATCCCAAAGCTGCCTCTAAATTTCACTTGCTCAGGTGAGACACTTGAGAAAAAAATAGGGAAACCCAAGGTGATTTGCTAAGCCGAGCAATATTTATCAGCCTACTTCCACCCATCCTTACTTGCTGCCCTGAGCAACACCATAGAATCATAGAATCATAGAGTTGGAAGAGACCACAAGGGCCATTGAGTCCAACCCCCTGCCAAGCAGGAAACACCATCAGAGCACTCCTGACATATGGTTGTCAAGCCTCTGCTTAAAGACCTCCAAAGAAGGAGACTCCATGAGAGACTCTCAAGCAGAACCATCCTGGGTTAGGTGTAAGGCAACCCAGAGGCAAAGGGGACAGGCAAAGGCTGATTCTAGTGCATGGTGGCCTCACTGACCAGCCCCAGAAGTCTAGAGTGGGAGAAATAATGGGAGAGAAAGTACAGAAGGGAAGAGCCCCAGAGGGAGAGCCTGGGAGAGCCAACCCAAGGATTGCGAAGGCCCCCCCCCCTTTCTCACAGGCAAGGCTCTGGTTACCAGAGAGGGTTGCTGTGCAGCTTCACTTCCTACCCAGGACATCAGACTCTCCTCCATGGAAGGGACAGGGTGCTTCGAACAGCCTCACAGTTTGCATGGACTCGCATGAAGCATAGAAAAGCCCCCAACTTCCGGAGGCGGCGCGAAATAAGTAATGGCGGTCCTCTTTGCGCTGCGAAGAGGGGCTCCGCAGAAAAGGGTCGTTCGCTGCGGCAAAGCGACGACCCATTAAGATAAACCACGAGCAGAACGAGCTCGTGGCCGTGGGATCCGGCGGGCACCTAGAGCGACCCCCAAAACGAAGAAGGGTCCCCGTAAGGGGGTCCGGAAGCGCGGAGGGGAAGCGGTGCTGTGGATTCATCGCTCTTTCTGCGGGAGTGAAGCCGCGCGGCTGTTGCTGATGAGCGCCGACCTTTCTTCCTCAAGAATTGGATTCTAAATCATCTACTCGTGAGTAGGAAGAGTATTAATTTCGGGGCTACAAAGTAAAAATTTGGCTGAAAGCGGGAGACGAGAAAAAGGAAGTCCGTCTCCCGGTAGTGCTTAGAGATCAAAGGCAAAGGAACTGACAAGCTGGAAGCAGTGAAAAGGGATTTAAAGACGGGAAGCTTCATGCGTCTGGTGGAGTTGGTAACTGAAGGGAAAGGCAAGCTTTTAATTTTCTATCTGTTACTGTGCTGACTTTACTTGAGGATCCTCTCCCTTACTGGACTTTTAAAATTTTAAAAACCCCAGTCCCGGGCTTGCAGGGGGTAAAAAGCTTCTTTGTGGATACAAATACAAAGTTGAAACGGATACATAGAGGCATCATTGGTGGATACAATTAAATAACTGTATCTTGCATCTTCAGATAAACTATTGGGACAATATTGAAAGGGCTTTGCCAGTGGAAAAAAAGTTTTCTTTGAGGGCTATTGTTAATTTACTTAACTGCAGGAACTTTAATGGCGACTGAACCTTCTTCCTTCTTTCCTGAACTGTAACAACACTCCCCCTAGTGGAGTTTGGGATTTACAAATTCCTGAGAACCAACTTTGTTTTGACTCTCTGTGGCTTGGTTATCTACTTTGAGGCCTGTCTTTCTCATGGAACATTTGACAGTTTGACCTTGAATCCAAAGGCAGGTGTGGGATGAGTGGTCCACCGAAAACAAGAGCTGCGTCGAAAGCAGGAAAAGGCCAATTAGTACAAACAACTCTGATTTCCCAGGCTCGCAGATCTTCAGTCCCTGCTGTTTTACAGGGAGCTGTATCCTCAGCAACAGCTCCATCTAAGGAAGCTGAACAGCCAACAACTGAGGATATGGCAGCAGGGGGATCTGGAACTCTTTTAGAGGAAATGCTACAACAATTTGCAATTTTGAACAAAAAGGTTGACGACCAAACTGCTAAAATTGACCTAGCTACATCCTCAATTACTAAACTTTCTGAACAGGTGGCTAAGCACTCACAAGATATTGGGAGTTTAAAGGACGCTACATCTGAAAATCGGAAATTGGCCGAGGCTGCGAATGAAAAAGCAGGCCAAGCAATTCAGAAAGCGGATGAATTGAAAGGAGAAGTAAGGCCGCTTTACAAACACGTCAGCGACCAGCAGGCCTACCTGTCTATGGTGGAACTGAGAAACAGGGAAAATAATTTGAGATTACGCTCTATCCCAGAGATTGAGAAAGAGGACTTGACTGGCTTTTTGACAGCAGAATTTTCTAAATTCTGGGGTATAGAAGAAGATACAGATTTTAAAATAACAACTGCATTCAGACTGGGAAGAGTTGCCAGGAAGGACAGGCCTAGAGACTGTTTGATCATTTTAAGGACCAAGCAAGAGAGAGACAAACTACTTGACCTACATTTTAATAAAGCACTTGAGATCCAGGACAGAAGAGCTCAAATTTACAAGGATATTCCTAAACAACTACTGGATCTCAGATCAAACTACACTGACCTAGCTGGGCTTTTGAGAAGCAACGGAATACCCTACAGGTGGGAGTTTCCACAAGGCCTATCATTCAACTACACAGGAAAGAAGATTAAAATCAAAACGAAAGAGGATAGCCAGAGGTTTCTGCACGACCACGGAGAAGACCTGCAGAAGGGAATAGCAGGTCCTTGGCCTCCACCTGAGTCTGGGAAAGTGCCAGCACCCTCGGATTTAGACAAGAAAGAAGACACCCCATAAAGAGCAACAACAGATTAATACAGGATGTCTCTACAGCTGTATAGTTGGAACATTAATGGCGCGAATTCCCCGGAGAAACGCAAAAGGATTTTTCATATTTTGAAGAAGGAACATTTGGATATAATCTGTCTGCAAGAAACCCACGTGACCAGGCTTCACAGGAAAGTGTTAATAAACAAAAGACTAGGCCAAGAATTTATCTCATCAGACAGAGTTAAAAAGAGAGGAGTGGTGATCTATGCAAAAGAGAATTTATCACCAAAATTTTTGTTTAAAGATGAACAAGGAAGAATCCTGGCAATTGAAATACAAATCCAAGGAGAAAAAGTTTTGATATTAGGAATTTACGCACCAAATGAGGGGAAATCAGAATTCTACAAGAAGCTTCATGAGACATTACTGGATTATCTGGACTATTCTAACATCATTATGATGGGAGACATGAATGGGGTGGTCTCTACCTATATGGATAAGTCACAGAACCAGAACCTGACCAAAGATGGAAGACTACCAAAGACTTTTTTCGAACTAACTGACAATATGGATTTGATTGATCTATGGAGGACGAGAAACCCCCTAGGTAAAGAAGGAACTTTCTTTTCTGAGGCCCATCCGTCATGGACAAGAATCGACCAAATCTGGACAACTAGAGGTCTGGCACCTAAGACCACAAGAGTAGAAATCTGCCCAAAGACATGCTCCGACCATAACGCTATGAAAATAGAAATGAGATTTACTACTGCCGATTCCTTCAGATGGAAAATGAATGACAACCTGCTAAGAGATCAAGAGATTGTAAAGAAGGCCCAAAAAACTTTAAAGGACTACTTTGAAATTAACCTCAACACCTCGGTGGAAAAAAGAATAATCTGGGACGCAAGTAAAGCTGTTATGAGAGGGTTTCTGATACAACAAAATACGATCAAGAAAAAACTTTGGAATGGGAAAAAAGATAAGATATTAGAGAAGATAACAGCCGGAGAGAAAAAATTAAGACTGAATCCAAAATCAAAAGAGACTTTAAGAGAAATTAAATTTCACCAGTCACAATATATGAAACTGATCAACCAAGAAGTGGAATGGAAAATTAAACAAATGAACCAAAGATCTTTTGAATCTGCGAATAAATGTGGGAAGCTGTTAGCTTGGCAGTTGAAAAAGAGACAAAAATTAAACTATGTTACCAATCTAGAAGTGGAAGGAAAAAATATTCAGAAACCAGGAGAAATTAGAAAGTGCTTCCAGAAATATTTCAAAAAACTGTACACCCAAGGGCCTGAGGAAGTGGCTGAGATAGAACAATTTCTGAAAGATAATGGCCTACCAGAATTATCTCAAGAGAAGAGATCAATCTTGAATTGTAAAATAACACAACAGGAAATTGAGGTTGCCATACAGAACATGCAGTTGGGCAAATCCCCAGGCCCTGATGGACTTACCTCCAAGTACTACAGGATGTTAAAGGACTACTTGACACAACCATTAGTGGAGGTTTGCAACCAGATTATGGGGGGAGGGAGGGCACCAGATACGTGGAAAGAAGCATTCATCACTCTGATACCTAAAGTGGAAACTGAAAAGACTCAACTTAAGAATTACCGTCCCATCTCACTCCTGAACGTGGATTACAAAATATTTGCAGACATTTTGGCAAATAGATTTAAAAAGGTTTTAAATGAAGTAATTCATAAGGACCAAGCAGGCTTTCTCCCTGGTAGACATTTGTTTGATAACACTAGGAACATTATTGATATTCTGGAACTTTTACAAACAAACATTAACACTAAAGCAGTGTTAATTTTTATTGATGCGGAGAAAGCCTTTGACAATATTTCTTGGAAATTTATGAAGAGAAACTTGGAAGGGATGGGAGTGGGAAGGGGGTTTGAGAACGGAATAGAAGCAATCTATTCCGAACAAAAAGCTAAGTTGATAGTGAACAATGTGGTGACAGAAGAACTTCAGATTGAAAAAGGAACACGCCAGGGGTGCCCCCTGTCCCCTTTATTGTTTATTTCAGTCCTGGAGGTTTTGCTGAACATGATAAGGAAGGATCGGCAGGTACAAGGAATACGGGTCGGAGTGAAACAATATAAACTGAAAGCATTTGCAGATGACTTGGTTTTAACATTACAGGAGCCAGAATCTAGTACAAAAAGAGTTTTAGAACTGATACAGAAATTTGGTCGGGTGGCGGGTTTCAAGTTGAACAAACAAAAAACTAAGGTGTTAGGGAAAAATTTGACAGCTACTGAAACAGAAGAGTTTCAGAAGGAAACAGAACTAAACATTGTTAAAAAAGTGAAATACCTGGGGGTTAATCTCTCTTCCAAGAACCTGAACCTATTTAAAGATAATTACGAGAAATGCTGGTTAGAAGTTAAAAAAGATTTAGAAATTTGGTCAAGACTGAAGTTATCCTTGTTAGGCCGAATTGCAGCTATAAAAATGAACGTTTTGCCAAAGATGTTGTTTTTGTTTCAGGCCTTACAGATTGTGGACAGAGTGGAATGTTTTGGAAAGTGGCAGAAGGATATCTCTAAATTTGTCTGGCAGGGCAAAAAGCCCCGAATAAAGTTTAAAATACTAACTGATGCAAAGGAGAGAGGGGGATTTGCCCTGCCGGACTTAAGGATATATTACGAAGCTGCAGCCTTCTGCTGGATGAGAGATTGGATTTTGTTGGAAAACACTGATGTCCTGGATCTGGAAGGCTTTAATAACTCGTTAGGTTGGCATGCGTATTTGTGGTATGACAAGGCAAAAACACATGGAATGTTTAAAAACCATATTGTCAGGAGAGCAATATTTATGGTCTGGAAAAAATACAAAGACTTATTAGAAAGCAAAACTCCGAGGTGGGTATCACCAATAGAGGCCAAGGCTCGGAAAAAACCCAATATGGAGGCCGGATGGCCGAAATATTGGGAAATAATAGAGAACATTGGAGACAATTGGAGGTTGCAGAGCTTTGAAAGGTTAAAGGGTAAGGTGCAAGATTGGTTTCACTATGCCCAAATTAATGAGGTTTTTAAGCTAGATAAAAAAACAGGATTCCAGGTGGAAAAATCGAAACTTGAGACAGAATTGTTAGAACCAAAGACCAAGCTATTATCGAGAATGTATAACTTGCTGCTTAAATGGAACACTCAGGACGAGACAGTTAAATCAGCCATGATAAAATGGGCTCAGGACATTGGTTATAACATCATGTCTGAGGACTGGGAAAGGTTATGGACCACCGGTATGAAGTTTACGGCATGTAATGCCTTGAAAGAAAACATTATGAAAATGGTATACAGGTGGTACATGACCCCAGTCAAGCTTGCTAAGATTTACCATTTGTCCGATAATAAATGTTGGAAATGTAAGGAGGCTGAAGGGACATTCTTTCACCTCTGGTGGACCTGCCCAAGAGTGAAGGCCTTCTGGGAAATGATATATAACGAGTTAAAAAAGGTGTTTAAATACACTTTCCCTAAGAAACTGGAGGCATTCCTCCTGGGCATTGTCGACCAGAAGGTGTCAAAGAAGGATAGAACTCTTTTCATGTACGCTACTACTGCAGCAAGGATTCTTATCGCTAAGCATTGGAAGACTCAAGATTTGCCCACACTGGAGGACTGGCAGACGCAACTGATGAACTACATGGAACTAGCCGAGATGACTGCAAGGATCCGAGATCTGGGAGAAGAAGCTATGGAGGAGGATTGGAAAAAATTTAAGGACTATTTGCAAAAGTATTATAAGTTATATGAATCTTAGGACGCCGTATGATCTGGAATGTTAGCCCCAGCAACAAAAGTGGTTTATATAAGAAATTGGATAATTTTTATGAAAGAATTAAGGTTTAAATGGGTAAAAATGACAATATGCTATATTTTAAGAGTAAATGGAAAACAAGAGATTTAAACTTAAACTGCAATTGAAAGTAAAAAAGAAACACAGGAAACAAGGTTATGATTTGCTGATAAATTTTATTGTTAAGAGTGCATTATGCGGGAGATGTGGGGAAGTCCGATAGAATTCTGAAATAAGTTGATGAAATGGTTGAGATTCTCTGTCTTTTTTCTTTCTTTTTACTATTTATGTTCTTTCTTTTCTATCTGTAATTTGGAAAAAACTCAATAAAAATTATTATAAAAAAAGAAAAGAAAAGCCCCCAACAATCTCAAATGCTCAAATGATGCAGCCTTTTGGGGAGCAAACAGTGGGGCGGGGTGCAAGCCTGGGGCAATGTCCTTGAAGATGGGCTAGACCAGACTCAGGATTTCACCTTGTGTCTTAAGTCAGGGGGAAGTTAAAATGTCGCGAGGAAAAGTCCCTAAGCAACCCAAAGGTTGTAAATGGTTTGTTTTGTTTTTATTTGCATACACCAGTGTTTGCTCTGTAAACTGGCCCTTCTCTGAAGATGATATTCCAGCAAGTAATCATTTCTACCCTGAATACTCCTCCTATGTGACACTGATCTACATATGGTTGCTGTCTTCGGCCGACATTGTGATTCAGTTCATTCTTCCTATTATTTGTGAAGCATCTATTTTTGCGGTGGCTGTTCTTTTATTTCAGGCCATTTTGGGCCTTGATGTCCCCCTCCTCCTGAATGCCAACAGAGAAAGGGCACAAAGAGCTCTCATTTATTGCTAATATTCCACATTGATTTGGTTTACATAATAGTCAGGTCCTTTGCTTCCTTCTTTGTTATGTGTCTGAGACAAGAAAGGAGACAGAATTTTCCAAAGTTATCACTTCCTCTCTTCCTTCTGCTGAAGACATTAAAATCTGTGCTTCATGCATGCCTTTCGGACAGTGACTGTGTTGCAGATGAGATGTTCCAGCGACAGGTGGTGGTGGTGCATTTGTTAAAGCAGACCATTTGTTTTGTTATTAAGACAAACAGAGGTATTTGCACATCACATATGAGGTAATTCCAGATCATGGCTGCTGTTCTAATCCTGGGAGCCTTTGGGTTTGTATTCAAACTCGTAGCATATGCCAGGTGACTTGAAATCTAAAGAGAGAAAAATGATGGAAGATAAAAACATTTCCGCTTCATTAAGCAAGCTTATTCCACAAGAGCAATAGCTGGCATGGTCTGGGGAAATCTCAACAATTGCTTGAGCTTTTTCCAGCAGTCAGAATTTCAGTTAGCATGGTCCCTGGCTCTTCTGGCACTTTAGGTTAAGAGACAGGGGCCTGATCACTGATGAAATGGCAAAGCTGTATCTGGCTCTCACATCTTCCAACCAAAGGTGGTGGTGGGGAACTCATGGTGGACCTCACTGGTGGAGGGAATGTGGCTGCTGAGTGCAATGGAAGCTCTGGGAAAGTGGTGGGAACATTCCCTACTTAGCCTCATGGCTCCCTCATGTGATCTTGGAACACGGATGGTGAGTTTGACTCTCTTGTCAAATAATATCATGTCTGGATGATGGACCACTGGAAAGGGAAGCAGGCTAAAACCATATTCTTGAGTTTCTCAGACCGTATAATTAGACCTAAGATGAGAGAAATGAGGCAGGGAATGGAGGGAAGAAACAAGGAACTTAAGTTGTGATAATATTGGAGAATCCTTAAACCCTCTTGATGAAGTGATACCATAAGAATCAGCTCCCAGCTGCTTTTGAACTAGGCATGTCAGTGTTGTCCTTGCTACCCCATCTCTTTTCCATACCTGCATGAAAACATTACACTTAGAGTAGCCATAAAATTTCACCCAAAAGAAAATTTATTGTAAAATTGACCAATTTGGTTCCCAGTATTCAGTACCTTCATATTCTGCAAAAAATAAAAAAACAAGAAAAACCAGAGGGATTTGTGTGACCTTAACAGGTTGGAGAATGGGGCCCAAACTAAAAAAATGAATTTCAATAAGGGCAAATGTAAGTTTCTGCACTTAGGCAAGAAGATGCACAAAAATAGGATGGGGGACACCTGGCTTATTAGCAGTACATGTGAAAAGGATCTAGGGGTCATGGTGGACCAGAAGCTGAACATGAGTCAGCAGCATGAAGCAGCAGCAAAAAGAGCTAACACCATTCTAGGCTGTATCAACAGAAGTCTTGTGTCTAGAACTAATAGTCCCACTCTATTCTGCCTTGGTCAGACCACACCTGGAATACTGTGTCCAGTTCTGGGTGACAAAATTTAAGAAGGATGTTGATAAGTTGCGATGTGAGCAGAGGAGGGCAACCAAGATGTTTAGACTGGAAAAGAGGCGATTGAGAGGAGATATGATAACCATGTTCAAATATCTAAAGGGCTGTCACACAGAGGATGGAGCAAGTTTGTTTTCTCCTGTTCTGGAGGGTAGGAGTCAAACCAATGGCTTCAAATTACAAGAAGAAGATTTTGACTAAACATCAGGAAGAACTTTCTGATGTTGTTTGACAGTGGAACGGACTTCCTTGGAACGTGGTGGCCTGTCCTTCCTTGGAGGTTTTTAAGCAGACGTTGGATGGCCATCAGTCATGTATGATCTAGTTGAGATTTCTGCATTACAAGGGGTTGGACTGGATGACCCTTGGGGTTGTTGTTAGGGAATCATTCTGCCAGAAACAAGTAGAAAGTTTCTAAAAGGTTCCAGAGTTTCCCTTTCTATATGGGAGAGGCACTCTGAGCTTAATTATCATCAGCTGGAAGTGCTAAGAAGAAGGAGAAGACCACTCGGCTTCCTTTTTGCAGACGCCTGATAGCAAATGTCTGTCCGAAGAGTGTTGCCTGTAAAATCTGCTGAAGGACTGTTGCTGTAATGTGCAGGGTGTGGCAGATAAGATAATACTTTTGTTTGAAAGTGTGCTGTTAATTGCTGTTTATGTTAACAGTTGAAAATACCTTTGCTGTCAGGGAATAAAATAAAATCTTTTGACCGAGACTTCACAGAATTTGTGAGTCATCTTTGAAACAACAACTTTGTCATTGTTCACCACTGCCATGAGAGAAAAAAAGATAAACTCTGCTAAACAGTTTAAAAGAGGTTTTTACCTAACCACCAGTATCTGCACAGTGAAAGTTTGTGTACAGTAACCTCTAATAGTCCTTTCCAACTACAGTTCTATGATTCTATTATTTCCTTGAGTTGGTGGCATTGTCTTGCAGTGGTTGCACTCTCACCTAGGGAGATAGGTTCAGAGAATTGTGTTAGGAGATGGTGTGCCTGTTGGGATACTGCCAGGGAGACAAAGTCCATCATGGCCCCACGTCGCCTCCGGACGTCCATCGATCTCCCGTAGACACGCAGTATCAGCAATTAGCGACACGAGCTCCAGAAAATAGCTTGCCACATTCCAGGGCTGATGCACGCTCTTATCAGCAGATAATGCACAGCGTAAGATGCACGCAGGAGAGCATTATTTATAAGTTTATTCTGCGTTAGTCAGAACAGAGAAAAACATGACTGCCTGCTTCAGTGTTTCAGGCAGCGAGAGACGAGAGAAACAAAAGCAACAGAAAACATAAACATCCTGTGAACAGGAAATACGCAGACTCTGTGACTCAGAAAGCCTGCTCCCTTTTAAGGTGGAACGGAAATATCCTAACAGTGCCCACTAGGGCTGAGGCTATCTGTCAATTTAAGTTTCTCTGTGTTCCTCATTTTTCTTAAGGTCAGTTCTTTACATGTCCATTTCAATTTGCAATTGCATATACAGACAACTCCCAATTTACTAGTGTTACATTCCAGGCCTCCATTCATGTAACTGAAATTGTGTACAGTGGTACCTCGGGTTACATACACTTCAGGTTACATACGCTTCAAGTTACAGACTCTGCTAACCCAGAAATAGTACCTCGGGTTAAGAACTTTGCTTCAGGATGAGAACAGAAATTGTGCTCCAGCGGCGCAGCGGCAGCAGGAGGCCCCATTAGCTAAAGTGGTGCTTCAGGTTTCAGTTTAAGAACAGTTTAAGGTTAAGAACGGCCCTCCGGAACTAATTAAGTACTTAACCCGAGGTACCACTGTATATTGGGAGCACCCTGGATAGTCCTCCTGGCTCATGAGACTCCTCCTCTGGCTCACAGGAGGCACTGAAGTCAGAGCCTTTATTCCCCCCCCTTTAAGCTTTGAACTGAGGAAGTTTCCACCGGTGAAAATGAGGCATCAGGCATAAGCCTGCATTTTATTAATGTTTGATCAGGGCTTGTATATTAAAGAGAGAGAGCTTAAAGATTTTCAAAAGTTTCATGCCAGGCAGAAGACAGCTGCTTAGAGAACCTTGGCAATGTTTTCCTCCTAGACAAAGGGGCCCCTTGATTTATAGCAGAAAACAATTCTCAAAGTCGTAAAAAGGGGGAATTACAGGCTGAAAGTGAGGACACTGACCCTACATGTTACAGAAGATAAAAAAGGCAGAGATAAACATAATTAGGAATGAGTAAATAGTAAAATAATACCAATGTGCCTCCCAGTAAAATGAGCCAGATCTTCTTTCTAAGGTTAAAAGGCCAAGACCAAATGGAGAAGCATCTAGCTGGCAGAAAGAGAGCATTTTTGGGAGAGCATTTTTGGGAAGTCTTTTTAAAGCTGTTTCTTTCTTAAACTGAGAGAGTTAAAGGGCAATAAATGTTGGGAAAAGCAGCTGGCTGAAGGGGGGTGTGTGTAAACTGAAGAGGCTTCTTTTGAAAGCTGGTTTTTTACTGAGTTCCTTTTCTACCTTACAAAGGCCTTATTCCTTTTAAAAGGCTACCTATGTTATGTATTAAAATATATTGGCTTAAATGTAATTATGCAAAGGATTTAAGAAATGCTAGATTCTTATTTCATATAGTTGTAAGAGTTGTATTTATCCTGAAATTAAGTCAGCCACCAGCCTAGCCCCCCTGCCAGACAGGAAGACGCCATCCAAGCAGTCCTGATATATAGCTGTCAGGCATTTGTTTAGAAACCTTCAAATGAAGGAGATCTTTCAATGTTGATGTGAAACTCAAGATCCTTGACATATGTTTAAAATAAAAATTTAAGATTAACCATTTGTTTTAGAAGGCAATAGGGCAAGGAGGGCAAGAGGTGAGCTGGTAATTAAGATTCCTTGTTGAGACACATGTAAGATATATTACTACTTATTTGTCATTTATAGATGTAACAATATATAGCTCTTTGTGTTCCATATAAGGACAGGAGGATATGGGTGTATCTTTTAGGATTGGTTATAGCAATCAGCCAATAGGAAATCCAACCAGGCTGATTGGACAGAGGCAGCCACAGGAGGAGCAAAGGGGGCTGGATTAAGGGAATATAAGTGCTGGCCATAATGGCAGGAGGCCAGGCCAGAGCTTGGTAACCATATACCACTGTGCCTCTCATTTATTTGTCTGACAAATAAATTATTATTTTAATTTCTCTATTGCTGCGTTGAATATTTCATTCCAGCTAAGCGTTAACCACAAGCAGGGTGCTACATTTTATGGTGCTCCTGTGACTCGGATAAGTGGTCTGCTGGAACGCAGCCCCTTCGCCCTATTGGGCAGGGTACAAGAGAGAGGATCTCTAAACTGCTTACCCAGCGCGCACTGGTAAATTTTTCCAGGGGGAACGCAGAAGTCTCGTCTGTCTGATACCCTGCTCATTGGCGGCGACGGACCGGGGGGAAACGGAACCAACCAAGGGTAAGTGCACAAAGGGATTTTTGGCCCTCCAATTAATTGGGAGGAAGAGAAGTCTTGATCAAACTTCTGCGTCTCAGTAAGTGGGAACTGAGTACGGTAGGTGGTTGGGTACATCAGATGGTGATCTGGTGTAGGGAAAAGGGAAGAATGGGAGGTAGTGTGTGGTGAAGTATCCAGCACATTGTATGTGTGAGAAAGTACAGAGCAATCTGTAGCTGACCTGAGTGTGGAGTGGGCAGTACTTCGGTTCCTAGTAAGGCGACTTCACTAGGCAAGGAAACCCACGAAGCGTGTGTGTGAGTGACTGAGTGGATACTTCACAGGGCCATACAATGGGAGTTGGGGGTTCAAAGGGGGAAAATACACCTCTTGAATGTATGTTAAATAATTTTAAGAAAGCCTTCTCAGGGGCGTATGAAGTCAAAATGACGCCAGAGCGCCTGAGAACGTTATGTGAATTAGAGTGGCCGAAGCAAAATACTGAATGGCCATCTCAAGGAACCTTTGATATAAATTTAGTAAGCAAACTTTGGTCTAACATCGCCAAAGAAACTGGAGGGTGCCCAGAACAATTTTCATATATAGATTCTTGGCTGAGCACATTAAATAAAAATCCTCCATGGATAAGGGAATGCAAAGTCAAACGATGCAAATTATTGGCTGTAAAAGCCGAAGCTAGGAAAGGAATCTTGCCAAATAAACTCAAACCCATTTTTGAGGGACCAGAGGAAGAGCTGCTTCCACCTCCACCCTATGCTCCACATCGAAGGGAGCCTAATCCAAACACTCCACCAGTTGTAACCCCAAGGCAAGAAAGTGGAATGAATAATGGGGCTGGAGTCACAGAACTTGATTCCTTGATAGATTATGATAAATATCTTCAGGAGGCATTGGAGGCCTATAATGAAGCCCAAGCAGAAGTGGTTATTCCATCTGTGAGTCCCAGTAGAACTCCATCTACAGTCTCTTTTAGTGGAACAACTGATTGCCTACCCCAAACCCCTGTACATCCAAGTCCTAGAGAATTATTACAGAAGTTACAGGGAGACCTTAATCGGTCAGCAAGCAATACAGCCAGGCGTATAAGGCTGCTAAAAGAACGCCTTGGGACAAATACCATCCCCTATGATTTGAGGCCCCTAGAGCAAAGCGAAGAGAAAGATCACGTAGTAGCCCCTCTCAGAAGAGTATTTGATGCACTTGAGGAGCCTGTGCTGGTTAACGGGCAACCTGGACCACGGCCACCTCGAACTTCGACCCTGCAATATATTCCATTCACAACTACGGATCTGATGAATTGGAAAACACACACCCCATCTTTTGCAGAAAAACCTCAGGCTATGATGGACTTGGTGACTTCAATAATAAATACTCATAGTCCTACTTGGACAGATTGCCGCCAGCTCCTGAATACTCTGTTCACCACTGAGGAAAGGAGAGACATAATTGAAAAGGCACAGATATATTTGCGTGAGCAGGCCAGAGTGGGAAATATTTTTAATATTGACCGTCATCTCCAAGACAACTTTCCCTTGGAAGATCCTAATTGGGATCCAAACAATGCAATTCACCTGGCCAGGCTTACCACTTACCGCCAGACGCTTGTGCAAGGTATCCGCAGGGCATGCCAGAAGCCCACTAATATGTCTAAAGTCTCAGAAGTAGAACAGAAACCAAATGAGAGTCCAGGAGACTTTTTAGAGAGGCTGCAAGAAGCCTATCGTATATGGACTCCTTTTGACCCTGAAGCCCCTGAAAACAGCAGAATGATTACTGCTACATTTGTGGCCCAGTGCGCTTCTGACATTCGTAAGAAAATTCAGAAATCAGAAGGATGGGAAGGGATGCTGATGAGCCAAATTATGGCCATTGCACGCCGAGTTTATCGGAATAGGGATGAGGCTGAGAAACAAGAGAAGAAGAAGTGGCAGAAGGAAAAGATGGTGATGCTAGCCACAGCAGTGATGTGTTACCCATAACACTGTTTCGTGTTCGGTGTGCACCCACAAAAAGACTTAAGTTGTCACCTTTTGAGCTCCTGTATGGGAGACCGCCCTCCTTTGTTCAGGATATTTCAGCTGATCTTAAACAAATAGGAGACCATGTGACACAGGGACAAGTGCAATCTCTCTCCCGTGTTTTTGTTTCTCTTAACAGGTGGGCCCTCGAGCGCACGCCATGCAGCATTGCCGAGCCGATTCATCAGTTCCAGGCTGGCGATAGCGTATGGGTGAAAGAGTGGAAACGAGATCCACTTGCACCTAAGTGGCGTGGACCTTACACCGTCTTGCTCTCTACTCCAACAGCGGTGAAGGTAGCTGAGGTGACCCCCTGGATTCATCACTCCCGTTTGAAGAAGTCCGAAGGCAGTTGGACGTGCAAAGGTGACCCCTCTAATCCTCTTAAACTGACTCTCTCCAAAAACCCCTGTATCTAGCCCTACCGGGAACGGGCTAGGTCACGGGCAACATTAGACGACCGGCCTGCTGCAGCCACAACCTGGAAGCTGGCTGACCTGCGCACGCCTGAAGCTTGAGGAGCATCTGAACCAGCGATTGTGAAAGGAAAGATTCTCTTATACAATTAATTGACTGCCCCCCCTTGTGGAACAATTATCAAGGATATTACTCATTGGGGATCCTTGGGATATATGTTTTGGTCTTGGTGGTTCCCCAAGATGGCGTAAAGTGTAAAGATGGCGGCGCGCATAGACGCTGCGGCTTAGTGCTCTCCCTTAGCGTTTTGCTTTGTTTTTATTATTTTATTTGGTCTGTACAGCTAGAGAGAGGAAGGTGCTCCAGAAGGTCATAACCACAGCCCAAAGGATTATTGGTCACCCTCTCCCACCTTTGGAAGAACTGTACGGTTCCCGTTGCCTTAGGAAAGCAAACAACATCCTGCAGGATCCATCTCACCCGGGATACAGTCTGTTTGCACTACTGCCTTCTGGCAGGAGGTATAGAAACATCAAGTCAAGGACAAATAGACTGAAAAACAGTTTCTATCCAAGAGCTGTGGCCTTTTTGAATGCTGTAACTCGATAGTGAGATCTGGGAGTTTTGGGGGGTGGGTGTGGGTGTGGTTGGAAGGTGGTTTGTTTGGTTGTTGTTGTTGTTTTGCTTTTACTGTTTTTAAGGGATGGCATCCAATTTCGTTGCACTTGTGCAATGTTGCACTAGTGTAATGACAATAAAGAATCTATCTATCTATCTATCATTTCTGTCACTGGGGGAATTATATTGGGGCTAATATTTTTATGCTATCACAATAAGGTAATCTTTTGTGGAAGGAATGCATATACTACACATCAACATGATTTTATTATTAATCCTGATCCCTTGGGAAGGGGAATGGTCCTTGAATCTGACCAAATTTGCTAAATATGGATTCCGCCATGACCACAATATGTGGGTAGGTTTGGCTGAAATGGTAGCCAATGTTGCAAATAGGACCAATTGCCTTGTTTGCTCTCTTGGGCCAGATGATTCAGAGGGAGGTATGCCCTTATTACCGATACCATTAGATGCCATTGGTATGGTAAGCGAAATGCCACACCAAACAGAAATACAGAATTTCCCCGGATGGAACTCAACTAAACCATTACGAGTTATACCTGTACAAGGGGAATTCTGTGTACATAAATCATCAGATGCAGCTGATTCTACCATGATAGGCTCTTCTCATTGTCACTATACTTGGGATTATATTAAGAATAGTCATACCTGGGCACACGGTACTACCTATCGAACTCGGAATACCTTGCCCTGTGCACCTCCTTTTATTCATGCATGGAAAGTGGTATGGAACATAACTGTGACAGAGAAAGGCAATCTAACATACTGCACTGTGAACTCTCTACCTCTTTTGATATTTCGCCTTCTGTACTCCACGTACCAAAAACCTCAGACCCGATGGTTGTGGTGGATATGTGGAGAATGGGCATACAAGAAACTCCCCTCCAAATGGAGTGGGACTTGTTTCCTGGGATGGGTATTACCACCAATGTGGATTATGCCCACTAATTTGGCCAAGCGTACACGAAGAAACGCTGATATTTCTCGTATAGCAGGAGGAAGTACCCAAAGTTGGAGCGATACTGATGATTGGCCACCAGAGCGCATTATAGCCTATTATGATCCTGCCTCCTGGAATCCTGGTGAGCTCATACAAGGGGCACGGGATCCTATTTATAATCTAAACAGAATAATTCGATTGCAAGCAGTAGTGGAACTTGTAACCAATGCAACGGCCCAGAGTTTGAGACTTATTGCACAACAGTTGGATGAAAGTAGAGCCGCCATTTTGCAGCTGAAAATGGGAATGGATTATGTACTTGCCAAGCAGGGAGGCCTATGTGGAGTCTTGAACTTGACAGGGAATGCCTGTTGCTTTAACATTTCAGATAATGGTGAGGCAATCCGTGTGTTGGCCACAAAGATGGAGAATATAGCACATGTCCCAGTACAAACATGGGAAGGATGGGATATGGGATGGCTCACCAATTGGTTACCTAATGTCACAGGACTCAAAGGGATACTATTGTCTTGCTTGTTTTTCTTGACAGTAGTGGTAATGGTTTTATGTATGATGCCATGTATCATTTCATGTTTTAGAAGTACAATTAGCAAGATGATTTCGAATGAAACTCTACCTCATATCATGGCCCTATACAGAGCTTTACCTCAGGAATATGATGAAGGTCAAGCTATCAAGGACACTTGGGATGAAGGTCCTTGAGCTTGAAAGGGGGGAATGAGGCATCAGGCATAAGCCTGCATTTTATTAATGTTTGATCAGGGCTTGTATATTAAAGAGAGAGAGCTTAAAGATTTTCAAAAGTTTCATGCCAGGCAGAAGACAGCTGCTTAGAGAACCTTGGCAATGTTTTCCTCCTAGACAAGGGGCCCCTTGATTTATAGCAGAAAACAATTCTCAAAGTCGTAAAAAGGGGGAATTACAGGCTGAAAGTGAGGACACTGACCCTACATGTTACAGAAGATAAAAAAGGCAGAGATAAACATAATTAGGAATGAGTAAATAGTAAAATAATACCAATGTGCCTCCCAGTAAAATGAGCCAGATCTTCTTTCTAAGGTTAAAAGGCCAAGACCAAATGGAGAAGCATCTAGCTGGCAGAAAGAGAGCATTTTTGGGAGAGCATTTTTGGGAAGTCTTTTTAAAGCTGTTTCTTTCTTAAACTGAGAGAGTTAAAGGGCAATAAATGTTGGGAAAAGCAGCTGGCTGAAGGGGGGGGTGTGTAAACTGAAGAGGCTTCTTTTGAAAGCTGGTTTTTTACTGAGTTCCTTTTCTACTTTACAAAGGCCTTATTCCTTTTAAAAGGCTACCTATGTTATGTATTAAAATATATTGGCTTAAATGTAATTATGCAAAGGATTTAAGAAATGCTAGATTCTTATTTCATATAGTTGTAAGAGTTGTATTTATCCTGAAATTAAGTCAGCCACCAGCCTAGCCCCCCTGCCAGACAGGAAGACGCCATCCAAGCAGTCCTGATATATAGCTGTCAGGCATTTGTTTAGAAACCTTCAAATGAAGGAGATCTTTCAATGTTGATGTGAAACTCAAGATCCTTGACATATGTTTAAAATAAAAATTTAAGATTAACCATTTGTTTTAGAAGGCAATAGGGCAAGGAGGGCAAGAGGTGAGCTGGTAATTAAGATTCCTTGTTGAGACACATGTAAGATATATTACTACTTATTTGTCATTTATAGATGTAACAATATATAGCTCTTTGTGTTCCATATAAGGACAGGAGGATATGGGTGTATCTTTTAGGATTGGTTATAGCAATCAGCCAATAGGAAATCCAACCAGGCTGATTGGACAGAGGCAGCCACAGGAGGAGCAAAGGGGGCTGGATTAAGGGAATATAAGTGCTGGCCATAATGGCAGGAGGCCAGGCCAGAGCTTGGTAACCATATACCACTGTGCCTCTCATTTATTTGTCTGACAAATAAATTATTATTTTAATTTCTCTATTGCTGCGTTGAATATTTCATTCCAGCTAAGCGTTAACCACAAGCAGGGTGCTACAAAAAAAGGCCTGTAAATCTGAAGAACAGTTACCCTGAATTCTGCAATAATGTACTTTCCTCAGCAGACTTTGGATTCACAAGAGTTCCAGCCTGCTGCTTCCTCCATGCAGAATGATTGCCATGGAGTGGCTGGATGCAGAGCACTGGTGGGAGCTACCGGCTGGGGAACTACAGGGAAAGAAGTGGCAGGACCACAATATGTGGACAGACGGAGAAGAGAAGCAGACTGGGAGGAGAAGATGCCAGAAGCTGAAGAGTTAACAGGGTTCCGTGAGCAGAAAGAGGCTGGGGCAGACAGCAGTGCAGAATCAGGGCCAGAATCAGGGGCTGGAGAGGCAGCTATGAGTCAGGCTGGTGAGGAGACACAGAGAGATGTGGGAAGGCAGGGACCTTCAGTCCTCACAACTGTGTCATAGGGAGAGTTGCTGTACTCACTAGGCCTGGCCTCCTGAGCTGTTTGTTTCCTTGAATAAAGATTTAACTTCACTGATGCCATGTGAGTTATTGCTGACCTGCTCCTGGCTCCTGCCACTGACATTGATGGAACAATAAACACAATGTCACTCCGCATTATTTTAACTCTACGTAAAGCAGAATGTGTTTGTTTTAGACGGCCAGCCCCTAACATTTTCTGTTTCTTGCTGCAGTGGGAAAGATTTAGGGGGGGGGGAGTACACATTAGAAAGCTAATGGCACTTAAAATGTCACAGTGAATCGTCATTCTCACAAATGCACATATTATTCCCATCAGGCTTATGAATCAAATGATAATTATCTCTTTTAAATTAACTTCACTGATCAGTCAGATTAATTTGGCAAGTAGATGTCTGATGGAATGAGGCTCCCAGTTACTGTTTATACGCCCCAAATAATTTGAAATGACAGGACACAAATGGGCTGCAAGTGTCTGGGTGGTGGGAGAGTATTTATTAATTTATTTGCTGTGCTCGTATATTGTCTTTCCTCCCTCCAAGGAGCTCAAAATGGCATCCATGGTTCCTTCCCTCCAAGTAGAAGAAGAAGAAGAAGAGTTTGGATTTGATATCCCGCTTTATCACTACCCTAAGGAGTCTCAAAGCGGATAATAATCTCCTTTCCCTTCCTCCCCCACAGCAAACACTCTGTGAGGTGAGTGGGGCTGAGAGACTTCAGAGAAGTGTGACTAGCCCAAGGTCACCCAGCAGCTGCATGTGAAGGAGCGAGGAATCGAACCCGGTTCTCCAGATTACGAGTCCACTGCTCTTAACCAGGGTCCCACTATAATGATCAGGGGAGAAAAGATGAGTTGAGTTGAATTTGTCTTTGTGAGTTACATTTTGTGGAGGTCTAAACTAAAATAAATGAGCTCTACCAATAATTGTGATGGTGATAATTATTATCATCCCATCTTTTCCCAGAAACAGAACTCAAGGAAAATTAATAAATTCGATTTAAAAAAGGGAAACTTTTGTCACACGAATCCACTTTTTTTGTTGTTGTTAAATCTGGATTCCATATGGTCCACAATATATAAAATCAAAAGGAGAAAAGGGAGAAATCATTTCCAGAAAGTTTAATGCAGATATACTCATGAAGTCTTGTATCTTAACAGTACAAGAAATAAGCTCCTCAGCATTGGCATTTAATTAATTTTTAAATTAATATACTCTACTGATTTCTTTAAGTAAGCATGGTGACCTTCATAGCATAAATGCTCTTCCAGTGTGAACCTGCATCAGATATTAATACAGTCTCTTTCTTAATATCTAGCAATAAGAGGGAAAATACAATTGGAAGCTCTGGGGGGGGGGGAGAGAAAGGCTTCATTAGTGGAAATAACTGTCTCTAAAGAACAAGCCTTTGCTCTGGATCAAAGGTAAGCTTTTATATAGTTCAGTACTGAAGCACAAGATAATGTTTCAATTCCAAATAAATGAACACAATATTTTTAAAAAATCATCTATTTTTAAGACATATTTTTACATGCATGATGTTACTTGTACAGCTAAAACACAAAAGAGGGTGATATCAACAGACTTGGTGGCACTCTAATATTTGCAGAAGATTTTTTTTTTTAAGTTTCATGGTGGATCCTACAGAGAAGACCCCAAACTAGCCAAAATTAAGTGGCTATGAAATGCTGACTAATTGTTGTGGTGGAATGGGAAATGGGTGGAAGTATTGTTGTGGACGGCACAACAATGGAACAATGCCTGGACCAGTGAATGGCCGCACTCCACACAGCAACATTGTGGTACAGGCCCACCTGAGTAATGGTGCGGGGAGTCTTAACATGCGCCATTCCAGATGTTGATGGACTCCCAACTCCTGTCAGCAGAGCCAAATGACAGAAATGATGGGGTTTAAAGTTCAATAACACCTACAAAGTTCAAGATTAGCTGCCCCTGTTTTAGACCCAGCACTAATCCAGATGAGAGTCACAGGGGGCAGAGTAACTGCAACCCTTGGGACTTCAGTTGTTCTCGCCCAAAATCTATCTGCTTTAGGACTAGATCTGACGGTTTCTTTCTGGTGTTGATACACCACCATTACCCTGACCCCACCACCCAATGGCTTCCCTGCCCTTGGTGGTCTTGCAAAACTCCCCTGTAGTCTTGGGGAAGTTTCAAATTCATGTAAAGGCCACTTCTACTGTATTCTCAGCTAGGATTCTCTGATTCTAAGAGAAGCCTTTTCTCATATGTAAATACAATCATGGGGAAAGCTTCACCTGTTGACATCCTGTCAGACACCCTATTATTTGTGTGGGCCCCGGATTTACTTTTATCCCCTCTTCCTTGTATTGCAGTGAGTGTTTTATTTTTCTTTTGCAAATGATGAACTTTTTATGAACTGGAAAGCACATTTGGATGAATCTGAATTACCGTATTTTCGCCCTATAGGGCGCACTTTTTCCCCTCCAAAAATGAAGGGGAAATCTGGGTGCGTCCTATGGGACAAATGCAGGCTTTCGCTGAAGCTTGGAGAGCGAGAGGGGTCGGTGCGCACCGACCCCTCTGGCTCTCCAGGCTTCGGGAACGCATCCGCAGCCTAGGCAACCCTGCGGGAGGTCCCGCAGGCCTGTCTAGGCTGCGGATAGCAGCCTGCTTCCCGGAGCGCCGGGCGTGCTGAAATCAGAGTGCCCGGCGCTTTGAAAACACATCCGCAGCCTAGGCAACCCTGCCGCAGGGCTGTCTAGGCTGCGGATAGCAGCCTGCCGCCCGGCGCGAGGGGCGCCCTGAAGCAGAGCGCCCCTCGCACGGGGCAGACATCCGCAGTGTGGGGAGCCCTGCAGGAGTTCCCCGCAGGGCTCCCCACTGTGCGGATAGCAGCCTGCCACCCCGCAGAGCGCCCCGCGTGCCGGGCAGACATCGGCCAGCCCCACAAGCTTGGGGGACAGCAGGGAGGCGCAGCGCCGCCATCCCGCTGTTCCTCAACCTGGTTCGGTTTCCCCGACCTGGTTTTGGGGGGGAAATAAAGGAAAAAAAAATTTCCTTTATTTCCCCCCAAAAAAACTAGGTGCGTCCTATGGGATGGAGCGTCCTATGGGACGATAAATACGGTGGTTTTGTAAAAAGAGAAATCTGAACTAGAACTAGTTCCTTTTTAAAATGAACTTTTAAAGCACTGGGAAAGGCTTGCGTGAATTTTAAATTAATAATTTGGGGGGCATGGCATATTCCCAAACCTTATTTGGGTCCAAGGAGTCTCCTGACGGTCACTTAGAGCTGCTAAGGAGTCAAGTTGTCTTCATGGTGGTGAAGCTCACCAGAGCTGGAATAAAGCCTTGCCAAGCCTTCTGTTCCTCACATTCCAGCAGGGTTCCAGCAGACAGAGACATTTCCGCGATTAAGGCCTGTTTCAGTCATTAGCTAGAGAATTATTGACCAAAGTTTGCTTCCATTTCACTCCACAACTTCTCAAGGAGTCACCTTCCCTGTGCATACAGATTTTCTCCCAAACTGAAGTGAGTAACACCCTGATCCTGTGGCCCTGGATAGCTGAGGCAGTGCCCTCAAGGAGTGTGAGGGACTAGGGCAGCAGGAGGGTCTCTTCCATATTTGATTCCTTTCCTTGAGAGAGTTCACAGCTGAATCCCATAGGAATGTTTTCTGCAGCTCCAATCTGGAGTTGCTCTTTTCAAATTGCCGTGTAACCAGGCGTCTCCTGTTTGGAGAGCATCGGCAGTGCCATCTCTGACTCAACTATAAACTCTCTGGTGCAGACTCTGAATGACATGGTTAAATATATGGAAGGAGGCCAGGCAACTGTGTAGCTTGCACAGGGTGGAGAAAGGAATGCCACTGGAGATCTCTCAAAGCCTATTTAGTAGATTTATTTTTGTGTTAGAATGAAATGGAAGAGAAAACGAACCAAAAAGAAAAAAGAAAAAGCCTACAACAGGGAGCTGGAACAGCATTTACCATTTATGTCAGTGAGAAGTGTGTGTTGTTGCTTGCTAAATTAGCTGGTTTAGATAAGGAGAGTACAGGTTTTCACACTCGATTGCTTCTCTGGTTAGCGTTCTGATTCACCCAGATATGAGGCTGCCTTGGGAATAAACCAGTGATGTGCTATTACTCTCATGTCAATATGTGTCAATTATTTAGCACTCACTGATTCTCATCTTCCAACAGCCTTAAAATGTGGGTTTCTGTTAGCAAAACCTTCACAGCTGTAATACTGAAATACATGAGGTGAATCAAATTTGACCCAGAAAGCTATACACAATTAAACAAGTGGAGTGAGATGTCGCTACTTTTGTTAAGGTCTCAGATTATGATCTCTCCTGACCTCAGCATCTTTCCTGTCCTGATCATAACCCATATAAAAAGTGAAAATGAGCTTTGCGATCTTGAGTTAGCCACATATTTTTTCACACTACTGGTCAATTTAACAGCTTATGCCCAGGGCAAGGGAAAAGGTCACAGACCTCATTGGTAGATCTCTGGAGGTACCTAGCACATTCCTCATCGATGGACATTTGGAGAGTGTGTTTTATCTGTTCCTTGGTTTTCTGAATACTTCCACAAGGAGGAATATGGAGATGAGTGGGAGGGCAAGAACACATGGCTGTTTTTATTGTTTTGCCTGCTTCAAGAGGCAGCACAAGAAGAACAAGAGGCAGCACCAGGGAAGGAGTGTGAGAGCAGCCATGCCTTTTACCTCCTTGGGGATCTCAGGCTACAGATATTACCTCCAGCTTGAGACCTGGAATTTTTATTTGGACTGGAAAAGCTGTCAAGAAATAATAATGCATTTTACATTAATTTATATTTACATTAATTTGCTTTAATAGAAATTCCAAGTCTCAAGCTGGAGATAATACCTGTTTCCTTTACGATGGTCCAGCATGATTCTAAAGTGAGGCTTTTTAGAGTGCAAGGTGGTTATTGTGCCCAACCAACTGCATGGTCACTCACCTCTCAGTCATGTTTTAATCCAGCAAGAGCCAGTGAAGCAGGCCAAAAACCTAGGAAGCTCCAAGTGAGCAAATTCCTCTAACAGAGCCTGGATGCGCACCAACATGTTTCCCTCCCCCACAACATTTACAAACATTTTAGCCAGAGAAACAAAATCTACTTTACCTTCCCCTCAACTTCCCTCCTCTCCCTTCTGCGGTTATTTATTTCATATCTTTTTATTACTGCATTTCCAATTCAAATATACTTATAATTTTTTCCTTATCCTTCCCTTAATTATCTCTTACTGAATGTGTTTATATCAACCCCACTAATGTTTTAATTAATTTACAATATGACCTCAAATAGTGGTTTGGAGAGGGGGGGCCTCTTTTCCTTTCTGTGGCCGGTACTTCCGCCGTGGATGTGCTATCTGCAAATCGGGCAGAGATGAAGGTGTCCATGAGGACTAATAGCTCTTAACCACAGGTTCTGTATCCAGAACTGGATGCAGCTTCTCAGCTAGTGATACGGCAGAGTTAGGCTGTGCCTCCTCCTACAGACCTGTATTTGAGGATGAGGCCATGAAAAGTTGCTGCAAAGTGGGCAGCTGCAGCCTGCTCTGCTTGACATACTGATTGACAGTGTGGAAGATAATAGAGCAACTCCTTGCTTTTTGAAAGTTGTTCTCCTTCCCTAGAGCCTCTCTCCAAAGCAACCTTAAGGGACACCATAAACTCCCTTGAGGAAGTTCCTATTCAAAAGATGTGGCTTTTTCCTAGTTACATTCTTGGAAGCTCAGAAAGTTTGTTAGACTCATTGTGCCAAAGTTTGAAAACTGCTGTAAAGTTATATCTCATATGTTTCCCCAAATATAATACAATCATACAACCATAGAGCTAAGGGTGAATAAAGCCAAATCATCACACAATGGCAATATTCCTGGCTTGCACACCTTTGGTCTAGTGGACCAAAATGAGGTCATCAGCTCAGCTTTGCTTTTGTTGTGACAAACAGGCAGCAGTCAAAATAGATTTGTGAACTGCCCTGAGACCTCCGGGTATAGGGTGGTGTATAAATTGAATAAATAGCAATAATAATAATAATTTATCCAGGCCCTGATGGGCCACCATGGAGGCAGTATTTAGTTGGTGGTTCTTGCACTACTCAGACAAAGCTCCTAGGGGTCGAAGCACTTTCAGCCCCCCCCCCTGCTGTTTTTGTTTGTTTGTGGGGCCTGGGCCCATGACCAAATAAATCCAACTCAAAACCCAACCTCAGACCTTAGGATTCGTCAAATAATCTATTACTCTACTTAAGGAAATCTACTTAAGGTTGCCTACTTTTTATGTCCTTTAAGAACAAATGTGTTGAGGGGTGCATGTATCTCTCTCTATGTGTGATCACACGTGGGGGTGCCAAACTGACTCTTTGACCTGGATGAAAGAAAGCCCCTATAAAGATTATATCATACTTGTGAAATATGTTTGCTTACACACACATATATACTGAGGAAGGAGAAACAAGCAACCACCCTGCCCGGCAGTACTAGCAACATCCCACAGGCCAGAATCTTGCGTTCTTTTTGTTGACTACACAGGAGCTCTAGACATTTTCCACAGACCATTCTGTGTATGTGGAGTCAGTCCTAGACAGTTGCCCCCAACCCTCTCTGCACTTCCTGTCATCTGCTTCCATCAGGTACTGAGCAAGCATCTGCAGTTAATCACCAGCTAAGCATCAATGCTCAATATAAAAGATGCCCTTCTCCTCACATCTCACACAACATTTCTCTTGCAATGTCTTTATTTCTTACAGTTAAAATAGGATGTCCAGAACATAAGCAGACCTTTGAAGAAAGAGAATGACATATGCCATTTATTGTGTTTGCTAACATGCAAATAAATCTGCCATTCTGCTCCTCTACTTAAAGTTTGCTTAAAAATAAAAATAAGGGAAACAATCTCTCACAAGGCAAAAAGCTGATCAGAATTGTAAAGCAAAGCACCTTATGTCTTGGGATAATGTTGCATTTCCAGAGAGTCAGAAGATGTAAAGCCTTGTGTGTTCTCCTCCTTGGAGTGTTTTCAGAGCAGATGTTTAAAAAGTTTTCTGCTTGAAAATATTGGTTTCTGAAATATTTAATGCTATTTTCAAAATTGAAAAACAATCTGCCGTCTTGGATGACCTTGGAAAGGCATCATAGCAAACATTTCTTTATGCCAAAGAGAAGCTCTTAGGCTTAACTTTCTCTTGGAAACTCTGCAAAACTTTAAACATGTAAAAGAGATGGAAGATATTATGTTTCCCCAATAAAAGTTAGTTCCAGATCTCTTCCCATTTCTCAACACAAAACTGGTTCACATCTCATTCTATACATTTCCGCCTTCTTTTGAAAACCAGGCCACGCCCAGTTTATCCCTGTGTCTCCAATGGCATTCAAATGCCAGTCAAATCAAAGGCCAAACATCTACACTTCCAACCCAATGAACACAGTGCACAAGAGGAACAGGTTCCACAGGCTGACTTGCCAAAGGGAAATGCAGAGGCTTTTCAGGCAAATGTCCCCCGGTTCAAGCCCAGCATCTCCAGGTAGGGCTGAGAAAGACCTCTGCTCAAGGTGATGAAGGGCCTGGAAGCCAAACCTTATAAGGAGCTGCATATGTTTAGCCTGGAAAAGAGGAGACTGAGAAGAGATATGATAGCCATCATCAAATATCTTAAAGGCTGTCACATGGAAGATGAAGCAAGCTTGTTTTCTCCAAACCAATGGCTTCACGTTACAAGAAAGGAGATTCTGACTCAACATGAGGAAGAAATTTCTGACAGTAAGAGCTGTTCAGCACTGGAACAGACTCCCATGAGAGGTTGTAGACTCTTCCTCCTTGGAGGTTTCTAAGCAGAGGTTGGATGGCCATCTGTCATGGATGCTTTAGCTGAGATTCATGCATTGCAGGGGGTTGGACTAGATGAACCTTGGGGTTCCTTACAAATGTATGAGACTATAATTCATGACCCTCGAGAGCTGCTGCCAGTCCATGGAGACAATATAAACTAGATGGACTTTTAAAATGTATGCATTTGCTTCTTCCATTTTTCGTTTTCAAACATTACAAGCAACATGTAAAACTGGTAGAAGAAAAGGAAAAAAGGAGCGGATAAGAGGGAACTTTACCAGGTTACAAAGACAAATAGGTGAAATACAATTGTTATACCGTGTTTATGCATCTGTCAATATATGGCTTCATAAACACCAGAGTGCTGCTGTCTATTTGGCTAGCCTCACAAACGTTGTATGGTATCCCAGGTCCTCAGTGCGTTGAGTGATGAACACCCAGCCCAAACCCCTGATGATTTCTCCCAGTGGCTTCATATTATACACCACCTGAGTCTCCTGCAGATGCAAGAGAGGCGGTGAAGAAGATCTTCGCCATTGCTATTGCCACTGATCAAGTTGTGGATGGCAGTGGTCTTGTGAATCATTGACCTGGCATTGCACAGCAGCACCTTAAGGTCATGTGGGTCTTGTTGATTGCAGTATCCTTCTGGTCAAGACCAGAGACCTGGAGGCAGAGACAGTCCTCAAACACTGACTAAATCTGCCTCCTTGGTGATGACATAGTCTGGTCCTCTTCCTCCTCCTTCCCGTGATCACTGAGATAGGGTGTCCCAGTGCATACCAGCCTGTGGAACCTGTCCCAGCTATTCTGTTGGCTGGGGCCCACTCCCAGAGAGCCCTGACCCTCTCCCCTTAAGAACAGAACTATACAAACTATACCAACTGTACAAATAATAAAAAAATTGTTGTTGTTTAGTCATTTAGTCGTGTCCAACTCTTCGTGACCCCATGGACCAGAGCACGCCAGGCACTTCTGTCTTCCACTGCCTCCCACAGTTTGTTCAGACTCATGTTTGTAGCTTCGAAGACACTGCCCAACCATCTCGTCCTCTGTCGTCCCCTTCTCCTTGTGCCTTCCATCTTTCCCAACATCAGGGTCTTTTCCAGGGAGTCTTCTCTTCTCATGAGGTGGCCAAAGTATTGGAGCCTCAGCTTCACGATCTGTCCTTCCAGTGAGCACTCAGGGCTGTTTTCCTTCAGAATGGATAGGTTTGATCTTCTTGCAGTCCATGGGACTCTCAAGAGTCTCCTCCAGCACCATAATTCAAAAGCATCAATTCTTCGGCGATCAGCCTTCTTTATGGTCCAGCTCTCACTTCCATACATCACTACTAGGAAAACCATAGCTTTAACTATACGGACCTTTGTTGGCAAGGTGATGTCTCTACTTTTAAAGATGCTGTCTAGGGTGGTCATTGCTTTTCTCCCAAGAAGCAGGCGTCACTTAATTTCATGGCTGCTGTCACCATCTGCAGTGATCATGGATCCCAAGAAAGTAAAGTCTCTCACTGCCTCCATTTCTTCTCCTTCTATTTGCCAGGAGGTGATGGGACCAGTGGCCTCTTTCCCCTCCATTTTACTGCACAGCAATATTGTCACTGGGAAGATGCACGATATTGAATGCTTTGCATAGGCATCTGGAAACAAACCTCATCAAACACACTAGAGATGACTTCCAAATATTATTATTTTTTAGTCTTGGTTGGCAACCAACCTTCTCCACCCACATGTTAGAGCCAAAGTGGGTTCATGACCCACTCTGTGGGTGGGCTCCCCACATGATCTGACATGACAGAAGCCTAGGCAACAGGGTGTGTGGGAGAGGGGCTGGTGAGCAGACTCCGCTCTCCCACTCCTGCGAGTATCATCACCGGGGAGGAGAGAATGGGGTCAGAGGGGGCTGCAGTTTTGACATGATTTTAATTCTGCCTCACTTGTTTCAGTGTAAACATACGCGACCAAAGGCTGTGCGTTCAATGGCATAATGGATCCCTGCTTAAAGAGACTTGAAAAGAGAAGAAACTGCACCCACGTTAATTACTCTGCCAAAGGCTGCAAGCATTTTACTTAAAGCTAGATAAATAAACGTCTACATCTATAACTCATTCAACCAGATGCAATCCTACCTACTACATGAATGAGTAGATTATTGACTGGGAAAGCAGCAATGGCCAAGCTTCCTCATCAGCCCAGAAAGGAATTCAGCATCTTTAATTTCTCCAGCCACATTTCTTCTAGGCTGTGTTGTTTTTTTAACCCAACACTAATAGCATGTATGCAAGATCAAAATTTTCAATTTTCAATTTAATTATTGCAGAACAGCTAACAACCTCTTGTTCTGTGATCAAAATCACTAACGTGGATTAGAGTGCTCTTTCACAAATAATCTTGCATTACTATGTGTCCAGAGAGTTTCTTTTTTCATTCACTAATCACTGTGATTATATCAACAAAAGAGTTCATATTGTATAATTCAAGGACTGAACTGTATGCACAATACTGTATCTGGGGTTAAAAAAGATTTTGGATAATCTCATTTTCAAATTCATTTCTTTTTAAAGAGAAGACAAGTTCCTAGACCCCCATGGTTCTGCAGACATGTTTGAATTAGGTTGCCAGTATTTTCTTTAAGAAAGCTTCCCAGGTGCCTGTTCAACTGCAATTCAGCAGGAAAGTTTTCTCCAACTCTGCATCTGCATTTTGACCCAAGTGATACCTGTAAGATGTCTACTTGTTGCCACTCAGTTACCAGTTACAAAGGAGCCCCTGCTAGTGGACAAAACAATACTCTTTATGCTCAGTTTTTGCAATCCAAATAATGGTGCTGTGTCTAGAAACCCACAGTTAAGGAATGGCAGATCAGAAATGGTGACCTGAACACAGAATCTGATTAGGGCAGATGTAGTCTTGATATGCAGCATCAGCAAATGGCTTGTTCTAGTCGGGTTAGCAGCCCCCAACATAAGCCAATGTTGTGTCTCCTGTTAAGAAAGAGTGAGCCCCATATTCACATGGGCCCAACCCAAAGCTTAAATGGCCATGGCAAAATACCACAGTAAATAGTACCCTGTGGGAGCAGAGCTCCACTTAGATGGACTAAGTAATTGAAATCCATCCATATCTCCAAGGAGATGCCTTAGATCCTTAGTCAGAAATGTGCCTTTACTGGAGATGCCCTTAAGTGGATGTCGCATGCCTAGCAAGGTGGTCAGGCTTAAGGCAGCAGATACATAGGAGAAAAGCTTCTCTTGTCATACTGTCCCCAGTGGCCAGGGCTCTGGTCAATATTCCCTTCTGGGATGCCCCGTTCACTTCCTCCACCCTCAAGGTCCAGAAAAGGCTGTTGGAAAAACTGCCCTGAACTTCAAATTCAGTTCAAAGTATGAATTGGGGATGTGCGTCTCAAAGTGGGGCAGTTGGCAAGTGTGCATCTTGTGCATTCATAAGTGCCTGGTTAGTGACTATCTGGGGAGAAGAGTCTAGGAATCTCCAACATCTCTACAAACCATGTAAAACCTACAGCTTATCATCTGGCAGGTTTGATATTCATGCTACGAAATGAAACTGAGGTTGGTGACATGCGAGGTGGGCTCTCCAAGTTTTCTGAGCTCATGGAAAACCTCATTCCCTGTCCAGGGTGTGGAATGCCTCCAGGAGCTCTGTGCAGGCCTCTGTACGGATCATTGCAGCAAAAAAAGAGAAAAACCTAGCAACTGTTGCTGCTATTATTTTGCGCATGTAAGCCAATAAACAGGCCAAATACCATTCAAAAGTCCTTTGTGTGTATTTTAGCAGGCTGGGAGTAAATCTATTTCACTCATCTCTGTAAAAGTTACATACAAAAACAATATGTCTGAATGCTTCTATTGCTATATGCCTGCAGGGGCGCAACTATTTTTTTATGCTGAGTACCCCAAAAATAGTCATCAAGTACATCAGAAGGAAAACAAATCTAGCCCTAGAAAAGACCAACCAGTATTTAGGAACAGTTAGGTTATCCAAACCAGCTGTAATTAGAGCACACAATAGAAATGAAATTAGAAACATTGCTGGCATATTTCAAAGGAATGTACTGGAGAAGCTGGGGTCTCAGTTATGCTTTATCCCATTTGCATGTTCAGATCCAGAGACCTCCCCCCTAAATAAAGACACATTTGAGTCAAATTTTAAGTTTTGGTTTTTGGCAGAATTTAGGCCACAACTTTATGGATTACAGAAAAGTGAGTGGTTGCATAGGCTCTGTTTCGACTAGCTCCCTGCACCCTTGCAGGTAGTGCTGACCCAGAGCTCTATCATAGGTCAGCCAAGGGTGAACACCTGAGGTAGGTGAAAAACCGGGGAACAGACTTTGTACACTCCCCCATATGCTCCCCTGGACTCAGGCATGGGCACAACCCCCTCTCAGGGGTTAACCAAACTAAGTTGAGTCCCTGGATTCCTTTAACGGAATACCCTTCACATAGGAATGGTGAGGCCATTCTCCCATCCCTATCACATGAACCAGTGCTTATCCACCACACGAGCACTACACTCATCACCAACCACTCACTCCTGTAACCAATCCCTTAACCCTGCTGACATGGAGGTCAGCCACAAATCATTCCCAATCACAGACAATTGAACCCCATCAAGCCTGTAGAGGGACACATCACAAAAGGTAATGCCCGGGTTTTGAGGGGGAACAGAAAGTAACGTTTGATTAAAATCTGAAGTCTTTGGTGTAACTGAGGTGGGAAACAGAAGAAGGAATACTTTTCTACTTTCACTTTTGAAGAACAAAGGATAGTGAAACGGAAAAGAAGGCTCCGACGCCATTGAGTAACTTTAAGCATAGTAAAACTGACAGACAACGAACTTAAAAACAAGCGCATTTTGGTTGGTTTAACTGAGCTAATTTATTTGAATTTTTGTTTGTTTCTATTCGATTTTGGACACTAAGTTATTGAATTATCTTCACAATCATTTTATTTTGGAAACTACGCCACATTAAAACATTGACAAATTGAGGACCCCTAGTGGATGGAATAAGACACTACAACTTGTTTTTCTATTTTGCTTTTCTTTTCTTTTCTTTATGGACGAACACTGAAAGTTAGATATAAAACGGTTAGTAATTGAAGGGTGCCTTCTGCCACTGGCGGAGACAGAATTTGGAGTACATTTTCTTTTCCTCTTTTCCATATTTGGCGATATATATACTTCTCCCGACTTTGGAGGTTAAAAAGTTGGGAATAAAAGAGGACACAAAATTGGATTTTATTTTGCTAAGAAGGTTTTGAATATCTTGTCTCTCTCATCCTTGAAGACAGTTTTTATTTGCCCATTTGCTATTTCTTTGGATTTACTTCAAAGTCTCTAGACTTTGGAAGAAGTTGGAATTAAACTGAATGAAGATAAAATTAACAGAGAAATAAGTCACAAAGAGGATTAGCCTGAGTGGAGGCAAGAAGATGAACTAATCCTGCTCTGACATTTGGCGACATATTGGTGATATATTGGTGATATTGTTAACTCACCGAAGGGTTATAAATTAGGAAATTGGGCAATTGTGAAATTTATAAGTATTTTGGTGTTTATAAGGTTTATTTGGTAATTGGATTAAAATGTCGAATCCACCAAAGAGGACTGATGGGGGGACACCAGCAGAAAGAAAAGGGTCTAAACAAGAAACGGATTTTAAAGCAGATATATTAAGAATGTTTGCAGAAATTAAACAAAGTGAAAAAAACTTAGAATCAAAGTTGGAGCAGGTAGATAATAAGATTGGAAAAATGGATTAAAAAATGAATGAAACAGTTAATGAATTGAAAGGGCAAATAAAAGAGGTGTTTAGGAGAATGCAATCTGTAGAAGAGGGATTGAAAAAGACAAGATTAGAAATGAAAGATGTTAAACGGGAGGATAGGATTAAAGTAGAGATGATGGAATTGAGTAAAGCGCAAGAAGAAATGAAGGATGTAATAGCCATGAATGAACTGTGGCAGAGGGAAGTAAATCTGAGACTTAGAGCGGTGCCAGAATCACAAGGAGAAAATATTAAAGAGAAATTGATAACAGAATTAGCCCAATGGATGGAGCTACTGAAAGAAGAAATGGCAAGAACAGTACAAACTGCATTTAGAATGCGTGTAAGAACAACCAAAGCAAAAAAAATTGTAGGAAATTGTTTGATCACATTCAAAGATAGAGAAATGAGAAATATGATTTTACAAAGAAACAGAGAAAAGAGACTAAGCATTGATGGGAACTTCATAATAATTTTTAAAGACATTCCAATCAGACTACTCAAACAAAGAGACCCGTATAAAGCATTGGTACAGACACTGAAGAAAAACAACATCGAATTCAGATGGGAGTTCCCGGAAGGAATTTCATTTATTTATAGAAGTAAGAGGCACAGGCTGACAAGTCCAGAAGAGACTGGAAAATTTCTGAGAAAATATAAGGAACTGAGATCAGAAAAGGAAGAGGATAAAGGAGAAGAAGCTGCAGGAGGAGCAGATTTAGAGGAAGAAAAGGGAAAGACATCAGAAGAGGAAGAAGAACAGGAGGAAGAAGAAACAGCTAAATTATAAAAAGACAAATAAATTTATTTAAATCCAGGACATTATGGCGCTAAAAATTTGGAATTGGAATATGAATGGGATGAATGAGAAAAAAAGAGGAACAAAATTGAACAAATTCTAAAAAAAGAAAATTTGGACATTATTTGTTTACAAGAGACACACGTGGCAAGAAGACATAACAAAATATTGATGAATAAAAGACTAGGAAATGAATTTATATCTTCAGAAAAGATAAAAAGAGAGGAGTGGTCATCTACATCAAAAATCAAATTGAAGCTCAACAAATTTTCAAAGATGAAGAAGGAAGGATAATTGCAGTTCGAATCAAATGGCAAGGAGAAAATTTGATTATAGGCGGGATCTACGCACCAAATGGTAATGAGTTCTATAAAACTTTAGAAGAAAAACTATTTGAATATATGGATCAGAAAATAATAATAATGGGTGATATGAACGGAGTGGTGTCATTGGAAATGGACAGACTTAGAGATGGAAGAAGTAAGGAAGGGAAGCTACCTAAATCTTTTTTTCATTGGTAAAAAATTGTAATTTGATAGATATTTGGCGACTCAGACACCCACTGGAAAAACAGTTTACTTATTATTCCGAACCGAACCGAACAATGTCTAGGATTGATCAGATTTGGATCTCGAACGAACTGACTCCAAGAACCCTTCAAATAGAAATTCAACCGAAAGTGATCTCTGATCATAACCCAATAAAAATGGAATTAAAAGGTATTGAAGAGAGAACTTTCAGATGTAGAATGAAAGATTATCTCTTAGATGATCAGGAAATTATTGAAAAAGCACAAAAAAGGTTGACGGAATACTTTGTGGACAACTTGAACAAGGGTACAAAGACAAAAGTGGTTTGGGATGCAAGCAAGGCAGTGATGAGACGATTCTTCATCCAGCAGAACTCTATTAAGAACAAAAGCAGAGAAAAAGGGAAAAAAGAAATTCTGAAGCAGATAATGGACAATGAACAAAAATTAGTTAAAAAGCCCAACAATAAGAAAATAAAAGAAAATATCAAAGCTTTACAATCCCAGTTCGCAATCATAATAAACAGAAAAGTGGAATGGAATATTAAAAAACTGAGACAAGCTTCGAGTTCGCAAATAAATCAGGAAAATGGCTTGCATGGCAAATCAAAAAAAGAAAGGAACAAAATAGTATAAACAAAATTACAGTGGAGGGAGAAGAGATAACTAACCCGAAGGAAATTAGAAAAGGATTCTTGGATTATTATAGAAGATTATATAAAAATAGAGAAAGAAACAATTTGAGGAAAATAGAAAGATTTCTGAAAGAAAAAAAGGTGCAGAAGATCCCGACAGATAAAAAAGAACAGTTGAATACCCCAATAGAAGTAGAAGAAATAAAAGAAGCAATAAAAGATTTAAAAAGGGGGAAAGCTCCAGGTCCAGACGGATTCACAGCAAGTTACTACAAAGAAATGAAATATACGTTGATGATACCATTGAAAGAAGTAATGAACAACATCTTAAAAGAAAGAGACATACCAGAAACATGGAAAGAAGCATATATTACATTAATTCCAAAACAGGATTCAGATCTAATCCAAGTAACTACAGGCCGATCTCATTATTAGACTATAAAATTTTTGCAGGAATTCTTGCGAAAAGAATGAAAAATATATTGTTAGAAATTATTCACAGGCGGCAACTTAATGAGAGTGCGAGCTAGGGTCAATAAGACATTATTTAGCATCGCGGGCTGCTTGAGGACAGGCTCCCTTTGGTTCCTGCTGGAAGCCTCTCCTTGCCCCCCAAAAGGGCCGTTTGGCCACACATGATGCAGCAGGGTGGCCCCCAAAACACTTGTCGCATGCATGGGAATACTTACAGCCCTGACGCTGGCAGGGCCCTTTATTGTATTCCCAGCAAAAGAGACGCCTCCCTGACTTCTTAGCATCCTTTGGTTTCTGCTGCTCAGTGGACTTATGCTCAAAATTAGGAGAGACATAAGTAGTCCACACATCGAGATCCTTTCGATCCCATCGAACAGAAGGGATCCTAGCGGCCTGACATGTAAAGCTCTCATCATAGTAAACTGTAGTAAGCTGCCGCCTCTCCAGGTGATGTGAAAGCCTTACACACCAAAGATTGCTAAATCCACAGGTGCAAACTTCTCTTGGGATAAGCTGCAGAAATGACTCCAGCAAATACTTGAGAAGCATTGAGCCATTTTTCAAAAGTTCTCTCCAACTTGTGAGAGCCGGCCTTACCCCTGCCCGCTGATACCTGCTTATCCCTATCTGGCCATTAATTAGGGGGAAGGAGCTTAAAGATGTTGACATAATGACCATTAAGTATTCTGTTTCACATTCTTGATGGCAAATGCGCACCAGGAATGATGTCTCTAACTGCATTGGTTGAAACTTTAACATCCTTGACCGGCTCACCATCAGTACACTCCAAAGGTTTGCCCAAAGACTTGCTCAGATCATAATGCAGTGCTTTTGGAAATGAAATTGTTTCTGCAGGGATCTTACAGATGGAGAATGAATGATGATTTATTGAGGAATGAACAGACAATTAGGAAGGCCCAAAAGTCTCTAAATGATTATTTTTGAGACAAATATGAATTCAGAGGTGGAAACAAGAGTCGTTTGTGACGCAAGTAAAGCAGTAATGAGAGGATTCCTCATACAACAAAATTTGATTAAGAAAAAGATACAGAATGAGAAAAAAGACAATATTTTGTCTCAATTAAAAGATAAAGAGAAAAATTTAAGATCCAACCTGAAAAATCAGCAGATCCAAAAGGAAATTAAAGCACTACAGATTCAATATTCCCAGATTATAAATCAGGAAATAGAATGGAAAATAAAAATGATGAGACAGAGAAATTTTGAATCTGCAAATAAATGTGTAAAACTGCTTGCTTGACCAGCTCACCATCAATACACTCCAAAGGAAGGCCGTATCTGGCCCTGTGCGTGTTAGCCCTGAGCTGCTACGCCTACCTGGGGAGGCCCGAAGCAGATTCACTGTGACCCCAATACAGACCTAAAACATCAGAGCTATGAGAGGATGTACCGATAGAAGAAGTAGAATCGCCATCCCTACACCTCTTGGCCCTGCGCCTGGAGTGACGAATATGTTGCCGTTTGCCCCAGGAGGAAGGGATTCTAGGCACTGAGAGATTCTCTTCTGCACCTCCTTTGATGGGGCCGGCCCAACCTGTGCAGAACTAAAAACATGTGAGGTGTTTGGCTGCACAAGGACTCCAGCTCCCACTAGATGAATGAGGCAGCCTAGGCCAAAAGGCCCACTGCACCATAGTACCCAGACTCCTAGGATGACCCCTAGGACTGAATGGCAATGGAATTCTGGAAGGTTGGAAATGTGGAAGCAAGGCTCCCAAAGGGTCATATCCCTCACTCTCTTGGCTCACATCGGAAGGACCGTGAACCTCAGAATTGTTTGTTGACCCCCCAAAATGCTGCATAAGTGTCTCAAGTTCAGCATTGAATCTTGTAACAGCAGCAGGATCTGAACTAATATTAGCCACAATTGCCCCTAAGCGATCCAAAGTATGCTGGAGCTCCCACCAAAACTAAATGGCACTCCCACCAAAGCAAAATGGTGCTCCCTCCAAAACAAGAGGGCATTGCGCCTCTCCCAATGCAAAAAGAAGCCCAAAATGGTGACCTGGGTGGAAGGGGGGCATTTCCTGCCCTCTAGAAAACTCCCACCAGCCTACTCCAGACAATAATTAAAACAGAGATCACTGCTTTAGGGGAGAGGGCACACTCAGAGAATTTTAAAGCAATGTGATTGTATGGATGAAGCAAAACAAGGCAGTAACAATCCCAAGATCCCAAGGCTGTGCTATGGCTAGAAAACCCAAAGTCGCAGCCGCTGCTAAAACTAAGCCAAAATTGCAGCTGCTGCTAAAAATAAGCCCTGTGGGGAGCAATATACAAGAAGTGGCAAGCTCCCTTTACTAGGAGCACTCAGGGGCTTGCAGCCCCATGGGGCGAAAGTCCCTCTGTAGAGAAAGGAGAAGGGATAGGGGTGGGGATTCAACTTAAATTGAGGGAGAATTAAATTAAATTAAGCGGGGAAAAGGAAGGAGGGAAAAA
This sequence comes from Podarcis bocagei, assembly GCF_964188305.1. NCBI lineage: Eukaryota > Metazoa > Chordata > Lepidosauria > Squamata > Lacertidae > Podarcis > Podarcis bocagei. The sequence continues at coordinate 1,279,203 of NC_138130.1, forward strand.
AAGAAGCAATATCATCAAATGATGATCGTCGAAGGCAAGTCTCTCAGCTGCACACAGGACATGCTGCTCACTGTTCTGATGCACGAGCCAAAAGAGGAAGCTCTGGGACGCGTGCATGGGTTTATATAGGTCCCTTGATTCGTTTAGACTTACCAATCGGGTGTTGTGGCCATCCAATAGACCCACCCACAACAGGAGGTCAGTCTCCAGGTCTCACCGCAACATGTGCCCTCTTTTAGGGAGGACACGATGTATAGATTATGGTAATTCAACCTATATATTTTACGTGGGTTCACCTATGTAAGAAATGAAATTGATATAAAAGATGGCAAATTTTGTCTCCTTGGCCAGCTCCTTACCAATATGAAAGATGTTTAACGAACCATTTCTCTGTTTGTTTGTTTGTTTGTTTGTTTGTTTGTTTGTTTGTTTGTCTATCTATCTGTCTCTCCGTCTCTCTCTTCTGTCTGTCCAGCTTTGCCTCACATACTTTCATCCATCCAAAGACCCCCAGATCCTGACCCACAGTTCTGGATAAGGAAATACAAGCTTAATTCCAAAATGTCAATAAGCAAGGAAACAAAGCATTTCTGCTTTACAACTATATGGGCTGGAGGAGGTTAGAAGGAGACAATATTAATTCCTCTACTCAGGCCCACCAGGCCCACCACTGGGGTCAAACCACACCCGCCTCTCCTGGCTCTGACATAAGATATGATGGGGTGGGTGGGGGGACCTTTCTCACCCCAAGGACAATTCCCATCTGGGCCACCTGCCAGAGACTACTCTGGTGGGTGAGGCTGGAGGCAAAAGTGGGCAAAACAAAGAGTGTGGATTTCACCTTTCTGCCTTTCTACTTTCTCCACCTTGCTCTGTATCCTCCCATCCATGGTCAGAGTTCAAGGACACACAGCAGCCAGCCAAAACAAAGCAAGGGGGTGAGGGGTGCAGTCTGTCGGGGCTTAGAGGGGGCCTGGAGGACTATCCCTGGTAGATGATGTCAGGCATGGGAAACTCATACCCTCCAATGTTCCTCAGATGAAAAGAGGGACATTTCTCATTCACCCCCAAGTGACCTTCCTCGACCCCCCCCACAAGGCGAGAAGGAAAGGGGGCAGGGTTTTCCTGGGTGGCCTGCCCATCACCCCCATAAAGCCATGCAAGGTCCAAGGAGAAGGAGGAAGTCCAGCTCTTGGCTCTGAGCCAAAGGAGCTTGTCCAGAAAAGACTCAGGAGGGAGAACAAAAGCTCCCTGGCCTCTAGTTTTGTGTCCTGTTAAGTCAGAATGTGTTGCAGATCTCTGGAAAGATGCAGTAACATTATTGCTTATTTAAAACCAAAATCCTGAGTCTGTTCTCTTTATTTTGTGGGGAGTGGGTTTAAATTATTTTAACCCATGTCAATAATTGTTCTTCCATGGCAGATATGATGGGGGTCCCTCATTTCAGGATAAGCCCGAATTCCATGCCCTTTCTCCACAAAGAGAGCTTGAAAACAGCCTCTGGAATAGAAAATGATCTATGCAAATATGCAAATGCTTTGCACTAAAGCCCTGTAAATTTTTAATACAACTTCTTAAAGATTTAATGCTAAAACTGAGATATATTTAAACAAAGCTTTTGTATGTTAAATGACAATCCATGTAGATCCAGCTCATTTTAAAGTAAAATTGGCACTGGCTAACACATCAACATCTAAATTTCCTTTCTACTATTTAATACTTCTCAGACTAACTCTTTCAAGCAGAAAGCTATTTGACATGGCAAATGTATTCCAACTTCAGATATATATATATGATGCTCTGCTTATTTGTTATTAGGGAGTCTGGTGGAGGAAGCCAAATTGTTCTGTCTCTTACTCTGGGACAAAGCAAGCATCTGAATTTTCTAATTTCAACTTTGAATTTAAAAATCTATTTTTAAAAATATGAATGTTTGTTTACTTCTCTTTATCCCTTTGATTTTGCAATGCTTTAATACCTTACCAAGTACCATGGCTAACTATCAAATACAGCCGTACCTTGGATCCTGAATGCTTTGCGAGTCGAATGTTTTGGCTCCTGAACACCGCAAACCTGGGAGTGTTCCGGTGAACCTTCTTTGGAACCTGAACATCTGATGCGGCTGACTCGTGCCTTGGTTTCCAAACATTTTGGAAGTTGAACGGACTTCCAGAATGGATTCTGTTCAACTTCCGAGGTACCACAGTACTAAATATTGCTGGATGTGCTCCATCAGGCATTTTCAGATTTGGTATATCAGTGTTGATAAGGTTCTCTAGAAGCTTAGTAGGCTTCCTATGTGAGAAGGTCAGCAGTGGTGGGCTTCTTCCCTAGAAGACAGTTTGCTGGATGCTGCTGCTTTTCTTTGGCAATGCACAGGCACAAGGAATGATGGGGTGTCTTGGGTTCACAATGCGTGATGGGAACACACAAAGGTGCCCCATGTTTATTGAGTGTGCATCCTAGAGAATACATAAGAATCATATGCAATTTGGAAGACAAGCTGTGATTTTGCTTGAGCTACCAATACAGTTAAATACTGAATTCTACTGAATGCCAAATATCAAATAATGAAATCAAATATCACTGGGTATTAATTGAAGACATCATAAGATATTGGGTGAACATGGAAGGCTGGTGCCCCTGCTTCTTTCACTCGTGAATCCCCCCCCCCTTATGATTTTTCTGCTCACAGAATTTGTCTGTTTCTTGGACAAATTCAGTTTCTGCAGCAGACCTCCAAAGTTAGTTTTATGCTAAATGTCAGGGACATGACTGAACTGAGCATAGGGGAAGAGTTGGGCCCAGAAAATGAACAGAGAGAGACAGAGAGCTCACTGCCAGAGATGGGGAGGGGGAGCCAATCACAGACACAAATAACTCCCAAGAAGGGGGAGAGTTAGAAGGCTGTCAGAGGGTTGCTAGGCAACTAGCAGAGAGACAGTGAATGGGAAGTTCATCTAGTGGAAGTGGGGGGGGCGATAATTCCACCCCCTCAGTCCCTGTTCTTGGTGACAGGGAAAGGTCAGAGTGCAACGGAAGGGCAAGAGGGCAGGGTGGGACTCTGGCATCCTTCCTGCTGTGAGAGGGGCAGAGATTCAGACTGACCAACTCCTTCAATGAGAGCAGGCTAGAAGCCATACTCTGGATGTGTTTTTGTAAATAAATGTACCATAAAACTGCTAGAGAGTTATTAATTCTTATTGATGCTTGCTTGCCTGAGATCATTATACTGAATTTTTGTCAGAGAACAATTTTGGGGCAAAAACCACCTGCTTTTTTTCAATGGAAACAAAATGTTCTGGTTAAATAAAAAAAGCCTTACTTTTCTATTCATCTCTTCACAGACTCGTCTTTTTTGCACTGTGCGCTCCCAGGCATGTAGTGAAAATTCTGATACCATTGTGCAAGACATCTAATTAGATTTGGCTACAGTTTGTGAGCCTCACATTTACCTGTGCATTCAAACACCTCTCCATATTCAGAGGTAGATTCCCCTGCTTATCTAAGTGCATCATGGGATGTGTATTGGATGCTTTCATTTACCTTTTCCCTTCATGCCACACAGTTTTGTGGCCCTTTGGTCCCTGGAAATCAGGGGAAGGAGTGCATTTTCTGGGGTCAGATATGCACAGAGATATCTGTGAAAGCCCCTTGTGAAACCGCCTTGTTCATTTCTGAATGCTTCTTAATAGTTCCATGATCTCTGCTGAGTATTTCATACCCCCTGCCAATATATATCTCCTCCCTCAACTGCAAAGCCTCAAGTTCTGAAATTTAAAGATAGTATGTTCAGTAGAAACTGTGTACTTAACATCAAATTTTATCACATTTTTCTCAGCTCTTTGGATTAGATGTGGAATTATTTGTAATGACAACACTAGTTTACAAAAGTGTGTATTAAAAATTAAGCAGCCCAACAACACCTCTATCAACAACCTTATTCCTTGATTTTGTATAGTTGTTTTCAAAACCAACAGTCAAGTTAATTTGATACCCCATGACAGAGATCCAAAGAAGGTTTTTGATAGACCTCTCTGATCTGAAAGTGTGTTGCCTTATCTGTTTTCTTTTGCTGCCCAAGAGATCTGTAGCTGTATCAGCAAACAGCCAGGCTACCTTGCTTATCCAAATTTCTATCTAAACTTTCTCATGTCAGCTAAAAGGCTTTATACCATCTCTTCTGCTACCTACCTATGCACACACACACGGGGGGGGGGGTGTCTTCATCTCCTTCTGCTTTCCTGGTTATCTCCCTACCCTTATCCTGACATTTTAAATCTGTGCTCATTGTGGAAATTCACCAGAGGTTACAATATCAGCTAACAACTACTATCAGCTACCAGCCATACTGTCAGCTAGCAGTTTCAGGAGAAGGAAAAACTATGCAGAGGTTGCTAACCAAGGCCAAATTTCTACTTGAAGCTTCCTATCTGGATGTGGGTACAGTCAAACCTCTACTTACCACCGCCTCTTCTTATGGTCATTCCAAGTTACGACTGTGGCAAACCTGGAAGTACCTGGTGGGTTTGCTGATGTTCGTGCATGCGCACAATGGCGCCTCTCCCAGTGACCCGTTTCAACCTTCGGATGGACCTCTGGAACAGATTATGGCCACAAATAGAGTTTCCATTGTATTCTCTTTTAATAGCCCATGGTTGGTGGATTAATCTAATTATGATATACGGATGCTTATTCTAACGACATCCACATTGTGGCAGAGCAAAGTGAGGCCTTTTATGGTACCCGACTGCTCAGTATCCTCCCCTCTTTCTCAGTGAGCCCATTCAGGATATCATAGCATGCTTCAAGTTTGAAGACTAGCTCTATTCCCACTCCTTTTTTCAAGGGAGCCAGAAAACAACCACTGTAAAAAGGGCTTGGGGAGGAATTTGTTGGGCTCCCTATTCTGTTTCCTGAAAATATTTCATTGGAGCAACTTAACCATCTAAGGCTGGGATCCAAAGAAACACAATTCCGTGCTTCCAAGGGAAGTGTGGACATCTCTCCTGAAGAGCAGCTCTTTATTTATCCCATTATTTATAAAAAATTACAGCAGGTACACACAATCCCTGGACACCAACCACAGCTATGTGGATCTGACTAGCTTCCCCCTCTCCTTTTTCCTCTGCTATCCAAAAATGATCTGGAACCCCCCTTTTTCAGGCTTTCCTGTCCCCTTCCACAATTGCTTAACTAGATAAGTTTTTTTTATGCAACATATACAGCAAGTGCAAATGCCATTTTCGTAAAGGTCACTTCAGTTTTGGAAATGTTTTTCCTAAGAACAATGCATTTTGAACCATGGAGTCCAGAAGCAATTTTAAGCACCACTAGCAACTGTGTGGGGTGTGTGTGTGATTCCAGCCATTCACTGGAAGAGAGAGTCAAGCAGTTCTGGCAGCAAGCTGACTGCCTGTTGAGTGAAATGAGTTGTGAGGATGTTTGCATTTTATTATTATTTTTTACCCTCCCTCCTTCCCTTAGTTAGGTGGATACATTTTAGGTTCAGGTGAAAAAGAAGATCAGAACACTTTACAAAATGATTGCAAGTCCTCTGCTGTGAGGGAATGTTCCCCCATGTAGCTGGAATATATCAAATTAATAAATCCCTATGAAACTAATAATCTCACATTTGCTGTGGAGTTGTATGTGACAGATGTTTTTATCTTTTCATTCCTATGAGCCACTAACGTTGTTTTATATTCCAGATGTATGTCCTTGCTCTCCAAAAACTACCACACTCTGCACGACACAGTTAAGCTATAAATTTACAAAAATACAGTCTTCTGAAGTTCCTGCTTGTTTCATAATCCTTCTTCCATATCTTTAGTTGCTCTAAAATATATTGAGCTGTCAGTGTGGGGGTCAGGAGACGAGAACACTTTATAGTTTTCTGCAAGTGCCTTTTGTTTAACTTAGAAAATAAGGGATGGTGTCAAGGGAGTGATGAACTCAAGGTAATGGAGAGCCACAGAGGCATTAAAATGGTAAACACTGTGTAACCCTGCCCTTCCTTCTCACAGAAATGCAGCGTCTCAGTGTATGTTTACTCCAGTCACCCACTAATGAACCATCTTTATTAAAACATATAAAGAACAGGAAGTAACAACTCTCAAGGGCTGGGTAGTAAAAATCAGCTGGTGCCTTCCTTATGAACTGTATTATAAAATCATCCAGTTTACAACCTTGAAATGTGATGCACTTTATCTGACCCTGGATTACTGTCAGTTACTTTTAACTTCATTTAACATTTTACTTTTACCTGTGTGAAGGATAGGAAACTTCATGGGGTTTTCTTCAATTCTGCACGCCCCAAATAGAGTCATCCTTTCAAAATACTTTTTTTAAAAAATGTAGAAAGAAAAGTCCACATAATAAAAAGTGCAATTTTTAAAGGAAGAAAGGTGCATATAATCAGAAAGGGCATTGCAACAATCCTGGAAATGACTGGATTATGATGCTTTATTGTTACTAAAACAAAAACAAAACAACCACTCTATGTGGTGTGGGACAAATACAAAAACCTGCTGGAGCAAAAAATGCCCTGGTGACTATTGCCTCTAGAGGTGATTTCGTTAAAGAAAAAGAATATGAGGAAAAACATATAAACAACTACTGGTGGAGGAAGAAGGCTAGTTAAAATTGAAAACAAAACAAAAAAGGGAGCATTTTTCCCTCTGCAAAGGAAGAGGTTTGAATGCAGACTGCTTCCTCTCTGAATGGGCTTCAAAGGTACCCCTTGAAGGTTTGCTCCCAGCACAATCAGCTGATCGGTGCATAAAGTGTGTCTTCAGAGGAGGTGTCAATAACCTGAAATCATTATGATACCAGGTGGTTGACAGGTGGGCAGCTCCGCCTCTTCTGTCTGTGTTGGTCCACATGATGGGGAATTAGTCTGGATCTAGTTCCCCAGCGAGTACAACAAGGCTGTATATTGTCTCCCTACTTATTTAACTTATATGCAGAATTCATCATGCAAAAGGCTGGGCTGGATGAATCCCAAGCCACAATTAAGATTGCCAGAAGAAATATCAACAGCCTCAGATATGCAGATGACACAACCTTGATGGCAGAAAGTGAGGAAGAATTAAAGAACCTTTTAATGAGAGTGAAAGAGAAGAGTGCAAAATATGGTCTGAAGCTCAACGTCAAAAAAACCAAGATCATGGCCACTGGTCCCATCACCTCCTGGCAAATAGAAGGGAAAGAAATGGAGGCAGTGAGAGACAGTACTTTCTTGGGCTCCATGATCACTGCAGATGGTGACAGCAGTCACGAAATCAAAATATGCCTGCTTTCTGGGAGAAAAGCAATGACAAACCTAGGCAGCATCTTAAAAAGTAGAGACATCACCTTGCCGGCAAAGGTCCATATAGTTAAAGCTATGGTTTTCCCAATAGTGATGTATGGAAGTGAGAGCTGGACCATAAATAAGGCTGATCGCCGAAGAACTGATGCTTTTGAATTCTGGTGCTGGAGGAGACTCTTGAGAGTCCCATGGACTGCAAGAAGATCAAACCTCTCCATTCTTAAGGAAATCAGCCCTGAGTGCTCACTGGAAGGACTGATCCTGAAGCTGAGGCTTCAATACTTTACCCACTTCATGAGAAGAGAAGACTCCCTGGAAAAGACCCTGATGTTGGGAAAGATAGAGGGCGCAAGGAGAAAGGGATGACAGAGGACGAGATGGTTGGACGGTGTTCTTGAGGCTACCAACATGAGTTTGACCAAGCTGCGGGAGGCGGTGGAGGACAGGGGTGCCTGGCGTACTCTGGTCCATAGGGTCACGGAGAGTCGGACACAACTAAACGACTAAACAACAACAACAAGAGGTTCCTCAGCCCTGGTTGTTGGGAACCAGAAACCTCAAAGTCTGCATGCAGGATCAAGGAATATATGTGTGCTCAGGCCTTCTCCCTCACAAGATAACAACAAGCATATGCAACATTGGCGCCTATGCTTGGGAGGCAACTTGCAGCTTCTCGTTTGGCCACATCCAGTATAAACAGGAAGATGATATTATTCTGCCTTTGTCTGGCCCACAGATATGCTGGTCCTCTGCTTAACTTTCAGCACCAGAACACACCTAAACCTAAAATTTATTCACCTAACAAAGGGGGAAAAGGGAGGGTCCAAAAAAATGGAGATACCCAAAAGCAGGGTTTCCCAAACATGGGTCTACAGCTGTTTTTGGACTACAATTCCCACCCCTAGCTAGCAGGACACTAGCTAGTAGTTTGGGAAACCCTCCTCTAAAAAATCTAAAGCTGTAGTGTATATGGAGAACATTTCAGAATGAAGTATGGATAAATTTATTGTCATTGTCCGTATATACACAGTATACACAACAACGAAAATCAAACAAGAAATAACCTGTCTGGCAGAATTGTATTGAAGGCAGAACTGTAGTCCACAAACAACAGCCTTGCGTAGGTTCCCTGTCGTTCTAGATGACTCAATACAGTATGGACAGCGATGGAAATAGCATCATCAGTAGATCTGTTTCTTCTGTATGCAAACTGGAACGGGTCTAAAGTGGATGGAAGACCAGCCTTAATATGATCTAGCACCAGTCTCTCAAAACATTTCATAACGACAGATGTTAGGGCTATTGGTCTATAATCATTGAGAGATACCACCACTGACTGCTTGGGGACTGGCACTATAATCGATGTCTTCAGGCAGGTAGGGACAAAACCCTGCACCAGGGATAGGTTAAAAATGTCCGTAAATACGCCAGCTAATTCTGCAGCGCAGTCCCTAATAACCCGTCCCATGATTCCATCTGGTCCAGCTGCCTTCCTAATGTTAATGCGCCGAAAGGCACGTTGTACGTCACAGGTCTGTAATAAAAATGGTTGTCTATCAGTAGTAGTTTCTGATGATGTGCTGGTGGCCAATGCTGTAGTGACGGTAGTTCCAGTTCCCTCCTCAAAGCGGCTAAAAAATTGATTCAGTTGATCAGCCAGGTGCGCACTGCTGCTAGCCAATTCGTTTTTAATATTTTGCCCTGTAATTTGTCGCAAGCCTTGCCATACTCGACGAGGGTCGGAGCTTTCAAAATGTTTTTCGATCCTCTGGCAGTACATAGCTTTGGCGTTCCTAATGCCCTTTTTCAATTTGGCTCTGGCTTCTCTATACTGTTGCGCATCACCAGAGTGAAAAGCAGCATTCCTTGCCTTTAACAGAAGATACACATCCCTGTTTAGCCAGGGCTTGTTGTTAGGGAACACCCGTATTTGTTTGGTGGTAGTGACAACATCAATGCAGCTTTTAACGTAGAACAGTACTGTTGAAGCATATGTGTCCACATTATTCTCCACAAAAAGCGACCACTCGGTGCTCCGAAAGCAATCTTGGAGTTGCTCAGATGCACCTACTGGCCACACTCATATCTCTCTAGTTGATGGTCTGATTCTGCGTACGAGAGGTCTATATGGTATCATAAGTAAAGATATGTGGTCTGACTGCCCCAAATTGGGCAGGGGCTTGGTCTTGTATCCATGCATGATGTTACTACCGTATTTTTCGCCCCATAAGACGCACCGGCCCATAAGACGCACCTGATTTTAGGGGGGGAAATGAAGGAAAAAATTTTTATTTCCCCCCCAGGTGCGCTGCGCTACACCAGGAGCTTGGGGCGTGCTGAGGTCAGCGCGCCCCAAGCTTCTGCATGCCGGCAAGCAGTCCGCTGCCGCCCCAAGCCTTGCGCACCCGGCGGGACCTCCTGCTGGGTGCGGGAGGCTTGGGGCGGCAGCGGACTGCTTGCTGGCATGCAGAAGCTTGGGGCGCGCTGACCTCAGCATGCCCCAAGCTTCTAGGTGCGCGCAAGCAATCCGCTGCGGCCCCAAGCCTTGCGCACCTGGCGGGACCTCCTGCCGGGTGCGGGAGGCTTGGGGCGGCAGCGGACTGCTTGCCGGCATGCAGAAGCTTGGGGCACGCTGACCTCAGCACGCCCCAAGCTTCTAGGTGCGCGCAAGCAGTCCGCTGCCGCCCCAAGCCTTGCGCACCCGGCGGGACCTCCTGCCGGGTGCGGGAGGCTTGGGGCGGCAGCGGACTGCTTGCCGGCATGCAGAAGCTTGGGGCGCGCTGACCTCAGCACGCCCCAAGCTTCTAGGTGCGCGCAAGCAGTCCGCTGCCGCCCCAAGCCTTGCGCACCCGGCGGGACCTCCTGCCGGGTGCGGGAGGCTTGGGGCGGCAGCGGACTGCTTGCCGGCATGCAGAAGCTTGGGGCACGCTGACCTCAGCCCGCCCCAAGCTTCTAGGTGCGCGCAAGCAGTCCGCTGCCGCCCCAAGCCTCGCGCACCCGGTGGGACCTCCTGCCGGGTGCGCGAGGCTTGCAGACACTCGCACGAAGCAGGGGGAGCCCTCCAGAGGGCTCCCCGTGCTTCGGGCGACAGGCTGCCGCCCCAAGCCTCGCGCACCCGGTGGGACCTCCTGCCAGGCGCGCGAGGCTTGCAGGCATTCGCCCCATAAGACGCACCCCGATTTCCCCTTCATTTTTGGAGGGGAAAAAGTGCGTCTTATGGGGCGAAAAATACGGTATATACTCGGTCCAAGGTATTTCCCCCCCTAGTGGGACAATCAACATACTGGTGGAACTTAGGGAGCACAGTCCTTAAATCGGCTCGGTTGAAATCACCAGCAACCACAAGTGCTCCATCCGGGTGGGCCCGCTGCTGTCTGCTAATAGCAGTTAGCAGGTGGCCCATAGCTGTAGTAGTGTTTGCATCGGGAGGTATATACACCGCTGAGTTGTTCCAAGTTATTCTTATTTTAGAAATGAGCAGTGCCATTTTTCTGGAAACTCACCATGAATGCCTCCCTTGTTGTTTCTTATAATGGCAATGGCGCCCACCTGTGACCTGCCAGAACTGAGTTCCAGCGAGTTCCAGCTGAAAAAAATGCCCTGGAAATGAGCATGGCACACTGAGAGGCCTTAGAAGTATTCTAAGGAGCCATGTAGAGATAAGCACACAGAAGACTGCAAGACGACAGAACCCATGAAGCATTCTTGGTCAAATTTTGGGTTCCGGTGTCGCAAAACTTCCACATCCATGCCAGTTCCGTGGTAGGAATGGCTGCTTTGCCTCTCAGTGATTCATCACATAGCCAAGCCAGATTGGTGATGCAGTCATATTGCACCATCCCTTTTACTACATGATTCTTGACTAGGAGAATTCAGCTCTGTGACTAACTGGGGATGGAGGAAGAATAAGCAAGCCAGAAAGGGAAGTGGAGCAGAAGCAACAATGCAGAGTAAGTGGCACCAAACAGAAAATAAAGAAGGAAAATTGTCTGGTCGTTAGTGTGTTCTAGAATAAGGTTCCATTACATCAAAAATCATGTGATTGTATTCAACTTTAGTCAAATGTAGAGTGTTTATGTTTACTTTTCACTAGGAAAGGGCTGAAGTACAGTATCTCAGGAAAAAATATTCTGAAACACTCACTATGAATTTCTTCTCAGAATGGCTGCCCCCCTCCAATTGCTGGAATAACCCTCTCAGTTTCTTCACTCGTAGAAAAGGCCCACTTCCCCTCAGAGAATATTCGGTGCAGAACTATACATACCCCAATATTTTCGTTAGGAGTCACTAAGAGCATCTTTGTCCACTAAAGGTGGTGCATGGTCCATTTGGGATGTGTGTCAGGGAGGCAAAGCAACAGGAGCAAAAGCCAGGGCAGTGAGCAAAAAGAAATTCATCACATGTACAAGGCTCCATTATATGACATGATGACAGAGTCTGGGTGCTATGCGAAATTCTTGAAACACAATACACATAGATTTAAAGCCTCATTTTCACATTGTTGTTGTTGTTGTTGTTGTTGTTGTTGTTGTTGTTGTTGTTATTCAGTAGTACCTCGGGTTAAGAACTTAATTTGTTCCGGAGGTCCGTTCTTAACTTGAAACTGTTCTTTTTTTAAAAAAAAAATTATATTTATTACTTTTACAACATTTTCAACACAACATTACAAACAAAAAAAGAAAAGAGAAAAAACAATACAAATACAATACAAAAACGCTACATGGACTAACAAAACAAAGCAAAAACAAGCAAAAACAATTTAAAAACACCTCAAACATTTTCAATATCTTATATTTCCAGCGACCTCCTCACACCTCCCTTTTTGTATTCCACTTCTATTAATTGTTTCAGCAATTCCTTTCCATCTTACTCTGTTTCCTATCCTATAATTATCTTAACACATTCTTGCCTTATTTTTCCTTTAATTTTCTATTAATCTGTTTATACTTAATTCCTTATAGCATTTCTACTAAAGCCATATAACTTCATTCCAACATTTTCTAACATTCTTTAATTTTACAATATTTCTATAAATAGTCTTTAAACTTTTTCCAATCTTCTTCCACCGACTCTTCTCCCTGATCTTGCCAGTCATTTCCGCCAATTCCATATAGTCCATCAATTTCGTCTGCCATTGTCCAACACTTCAGTGCTTTCAAGAAGCAGCCATTCTCTCAACCAGCAAAAAGCAGATGGTTCACAACGAAATTTAAAGGTCTGGCAGGGCAGGTCCACCTCCTTCTTTGGCATCCGTCAATATCTTAAGTTTTACTCGAGGCTTCCTGCCCTGCCAAACAACTCTAGAAACATCCCTCTGCCACCTCCTGAAACAATCCATCCCATCCAAAGCTTGCAATGTTTGAAACAAAAGCAACATCTCCAGCAACACAGCAGCCCTCATCCCCACCACAGTAACTCGGCCCAACAGTAACAACTTCTGATTTGTCCATATTTCCAAATCCCCCTTCTCTTCAATCCAACATCCTTCACAGTTATCCTTCAACAGATTCACATTTTTGGCGGTCATATTAACCCCCAAATACCTCTCTTTCTCAACCGATGTTAGTCCTGTCACCTCCTGAAACTCTGTCAAGCTTTCCTTTTCCAGTTCAGATAGGGCTCTGGTCCTCAAAATCATCTGTTCTTCTTTAAGTTCAATCATAACGAATGTCAGCTTATGTTCATCAGGTTGTCTTTGTATGGATGGGACTCTCCTCTCCAGTTGTATTGCTTTAGATTCAGCAGCAAGGGTCTTTTCCCTGACTTCATCTGCAGTTTGCCGTATCAGAGTAGATTCCTGTGTCAATTTCTGGGTGGTTTCTGAATTGGTATTCACCTTTTGCCCAAAGTTATTTAAACTTTCTATGATTAAAGCAATTTCAATATTTGCAGCATCCATTTTCACATTTATCACATCTGTTTTCTTGTGAAGTTGTTCCAGCGAATCGTTTATTTTCAATAATGCAGCCACTAAGGCCTCTTCTGTCGACATCCCGTCTGTTTTTTCCTTTCCATTTGCCATAACACTTAAGAGATTCAAGGTCAATTCCAAAGTCTCACAATTTTTATCTTGCAGCTGGAAATTCCCCTAGCCCAGCTCCTGTAAAGTAACCAATTTCAAAAGCTTCCACTAGGGGAAAGCAGTTTCTATTTGTATCGGTCAGTATGTCCTCTTTTAAACACAGTTTCAATAATCCAAAGTTAGTTTCAATTTTCAGTTACTTTCCTCCTTTTTTTAAAAAAACAACCGGAGACAGTAGAAACAATGTATTCTCTTGTTTAGCTACCTGTCAATGAACATTCTAAACGCTGTCAATGGACATTCCAAAAAACATCAATCCTGCTAGCAGTCCGTTTCCAGGGTCAGAGCGGCGGTATTTTAACTCTCTTAACTCTCTCCTACAGGCATATTCAGTCCACCACTTCCCCCCCTCTTCTCCTGTCTCCAAAAGGGGGGGGGGGTTAGTTCTTTACCGATGGAAATTTAGTCTTTTACAAAAGGCTTTCCAAGACTTTAGCTTGCAGCCTCGTTGCTTCAGTTTATCTACAAAAGGGGGAGGCGGACTTCCTGTATTGAACCTCCCCGTTTCGTTGCCAGATTAAACATTTAAAAATTCAATTCTTCCCAATTCAGCTCTACTCACGGGTAATTACTTTAGAGTCAAATTGTCCACAGGAAAAAGTCAGTGCTCTCCGACAACAGCTATGCGGCTTCGCTCCGTGGAAGAAGGAGACGATTCGAAGCACCGCACGACTCACCCCACATCGCTCCGGATCCCCGAAACCGGGTTTCCCCGTGAGTAGGGGAGGCGCAAAAGGTGCCCGCCGAATCCCACGTTCACCAGCTTCTCCCGCCTGTGATTTTTACGGGTCTCCGCCTTCGCCGTGGCGGTACAGACCCAAATTCCCACGGGGCAAATTCCTCCTGATCAGAGGAATTCCGCCATTGCCGGAGGCACCAACCCGGAAGTCCTTAACTTGAAACTGTTCTTAACCTGAAGCACCACTTTAGCTAATGGGGCCTCCCGCTGCCACCGCACCACCGTCATGCAATTTTTGTTCACATTCTGAAGCAAAGTTCTTAACCCAAGGTACTATTTCTGGGTTAGCGGAGTCTGTAACCTGAAACGTCTGTAACCTGAAGTGTCTGTAACCCGAGGTACCACTGTATATACTTCACTTGTATGATTTTTTGACGATGTACAGAATCCCAAACAGCTTTTTCCACATATAAGACTTCCTATGACTGCCAAAAGATGGGCTATACTACTTGTAGCACATGTGATAAGAAAAGCGTCTACAATGTTTGTTGTAGAAAGCTGGGGAATCTTGAGAGGTCATTTTCACTCAGTCCTAGAAACTTTAAATCTGAAAAATTGAAAGTGTCTGTATTACTAAGATTGTTTTCTCTTCAGCTGAAACAAGAGTTCTCCTCATTCAGAGACAATATTAACACTTTTAAACTATTCAGTGTGTCTCTCTATATTTGTATTCAGACTACTTTTGAAATACTCCTGTTGACTGCCCAATGTGGAAAGGGTGTGAGGATTGCAGTTCCACTTTACATTTTCTTAGACTCAGTCTTTCCAAAAGATGAATCAAGCACTTATTTTGAGAGATATCTCAATCCTTTGGAAAGAAATAGCTTAAAGATGAAGAGGGGAATGTGTGAAACTGATAAGAACACTCTCAAAAATGGAATTAAAAGGTTGTAGGAAGAAACCTGGAAAGGCAGCTGGCACAAAGAAAGAAATGCACCCCCTCCCCCTCCACATAAAGCCAGTGAGCATCTTTATCCACTGAAGGGATGGTGTGTTCATGTGCTGGGTGTGTGGAGAGGACAGATTCTCTCCTGGAGGCAAACCTGGTTGAGTGAGCAAAAAGTACGGAGGCCAGGTCTGCAAGCGAGGTCTTTGGACCAGCCCAGTGCTAGGAGCTTGTGTGGATTTTATCTGAGGGAGAAGAAAACAACTTTTATGAAATGCATATAGCAAATCCAGGGGATAAGGATTTCACATTTAAGTGGCATTTCAAGTTTACAAAGCACAATTAAACTTGGCTGTTGGGATATGCTTTTTAAATGGCAGTTCATATGGGGCCTGAGTTTCAGTCACCACGTATTCTTGTTTTCAGTGCTTCTAAAACATTTTTCTTTTCTCAGAATCTGAAGTGGAGTGTTAAGACTTCCTCTCCTGCCATTGTTCACTGCTGAAGGAGGTGGTTATTTGTTTTGCTCAGATAAGGTTTTCCCAAACATCTAGTTTCTTAAAAAAACAGATGATGTTTTCTCTCTTTTTCTAGTTATCTGTTATTTTGTAAGGAAACAGAAATGTCATCTTGCTTCCTGGATAAATTATATTTTTGTTTAAAGGAGAGCTGCACAAATCTTTGAGATATAACATAAAGGCTGGCTACACAGGTTCAGATAGGTGCTGGGCAATGCAAAAAACTCATGCAGTGATCTTGCCCTTGGGCTGCTCTCCTGTGCACCCTTCTTGAACACAGGGGAGCTCATGCTGGACTCAAGATGCCTCAGATTTCACTGCACATCATACATACCTAACAATCTCAGTGAGACTTAACATGCTCCTTGACTCAGGATTGCAACAAATGATACTTAGAAGACAGACATATTGCTTGGACAATAATAGCACCACCCAGGTGTATTTTTAATTGGTATCTGTGAAAATATTTGGAGATTGTGATAGGAATTTTATGGTCTTAGATATATGGTAATGTTCATAACTGCACATACATAGATCAATACAGGAAGACTAACCTGGAACCATTTTGATTCCTAAACTGACCAAATCCTTTCTCTGCAAGGTTAAACTGGAAAAGCCTCCCCATTGTCTCTTTCCTCACAAATCCTGTCTCAAGGATATGTCTGTTTGAATAAGGTGTGAGCCTGTGACCTGGCCCAGGAAATAAGTATTTTACCACTACAAAAGAATGGCCAGGCTCCCCAGGAAACAAGGACAAGAGAAAAAAAACATTTAAATTTCTGTGATGTAGGTGGGATGTATCTGAGGGGTGGTCTTAGGTTACACCCCTTCTGTGATGTATGCATAATGTTTCTGGGGGTGGTCTTGATCTAGAGCAGTGTTTCCCAACCTTTTTTGGGCAAAGGCACACTTGTTTCATGAAAAAAATCTCGAGGCACACCACCATTAAAAAATGTTTAAAAAATTAACTCTGTGCCTATATTGACTATATATAAAGTAACTCTCTTTAATAGGAATCAATGAAGGCATATTCTACATATGTAGCTGAAATAGTTGAAAAAATTCTGAGTTGTAAGAATGGGCTTGTATCATGCCAGATGGGGAAAGGTCACTTTTTACTTATGTAAAAAAAAAGTAAAAAATAGTAACAGCATAGAAGGTAATGGTTAGGCTAGCATCCCTCTTCCAAATATGCTAGGTTTTTATTTGCAGGGACTGTTCTACATGGGAAAGCATTCAGCACTGTCATTCTCCCATCTGCCATCTGAATTGGTACTATTCTGGGTCAACTTACTCTGCTGCATGTGTAGATGAAAATGGCACCAAGTGTGGGGAGGGGGCAGAACAGGTTTCAGATACAGGATATTAAGCATACATGTACTTCAGATTGAACTGGTTGCTTGCTTTGCAAGTTTTCATTTCCCAAATGACTGCCTTGGCAAGCGCAATACCTACCAGGCTCAACGCCGGTCTCACGCTGCCGCTTCCCGCGCTCTCAAGGACCCGGGAGGAGGAAGGCGTGAAGGGAATCCCGAAGGCGCGAAAACCTCGCGCATGCGCAGGCCTTCCGCCTGCGACAGCCCAGTAGGCCGGCCGAAGCGAGCGGCGATGTTATGTGGGAGGGAGCTTGCTCGCCGCCCCGCGTGCGCCTATGTGGGGCACGTTACAGCCCTGTGACGTCAGCGCCACGCAGGCAGCCAGGCAGGCAGACGGCGAGAGCCCCGCGCTGGGCGGCCTCTCCTCGCCGCCGCCGCCCCGCCTCTCGCCGCCCGACTCACCCGCCTCCCTCCCACGGCACACCAGGCAACGTCTCGCGGCACACTAGTGTGCCGCGGAACACCGGTTGGGAAACACTGATCTAGAGGATGGGAATTTCAAAAGTCTTTATAAGCCCTTGAACAGCAATTTTGGGGGTCCTCTTCCTCTCCTGCGTGTGAGGGGAGCACCCTGTTGCAACAGATCAATAAAGATCAGGCTTACTAGCTGCTTTGCTTCTCAATATTCTCTGGTTGGCCTCTGTTATTTTCTCCTACCAATAGGGAACCTATGTAAGGACTCTATATGGGCTCCTGGATACCCCATAAGGGAAAAGGGCATATTTTTATTTACAACAAGATCGTATAACAACTGCTGTTCTGTGAGACCCTGTGGCCAATGGTAGAGCACAATCTTTTCATGAATCCCTGCTGTCTACTGTTCAAAAGGATCACAGGTAGCAGGCTTTTGTTTCCCAGGATGTTGGTCTTCGTCAGGCAGATGGTGAGGCCGAACTCCCTTCAAACTTGGGCAAAACAGTTGATGAGCCTCTGTAGAGCTTCCTTGGAGTACGCTGCAACAACATGTGTTGGATAAGGACCTGCCACACTTTTGTCTTGGTGTGAAGATGTGCCAGGTTGAACAGACCCCTGTTGCTCCTTGAATGGAAATACTCACTACCTTCAGGAGAGCAACAGGGAGAAGAATACGCCAAAGAGGGTTGTGGAAGAACACAGTCCTATTTCACGCTGCCCTGTACAGAGAAGGTGCCCATGGATGAGCCATCATAATGGATGGTCCACACATATTCTTGTGGAAGGACAGGATCATCTTGTGGCACTTAAGTGGGCAACCTATCTTGTGAAGCAGTGTGAAGAGTCCTTTTTGGCTGACGAGATCAAAGGCCTTTGCCAGGTCTATGAAGGCAACAGACAAGGGGTGTCTCTGCTGTCAGCATTTCTCCTGCGGTGGGTGGAGTGAGAACATCATGTTGACTGTTGACCTCTGAGCTCTGAAGCTGCATTGTGATTTGGAATAGACCTTGTCTGTGAGTGATTTTGATCTGTTGGGAACTACATGGGTGAAGGCTTTCCCCATGGTACTCAGCAGGGAGATCCCATGATAGTTGTTATAGTCATGGTGGTCACCTTTGTTGTTGTAGAGGATCACAATGCTGAAGTTGTGCATGTCTTGTGGCATGGATCCTTGTTCCCAACACTGCAAGAGGAGACCATGGAGGTATGTCATGAAGGAGAAGTTGAGGCTGGCTTCTAGCTCTCCTGTTGGGATTCTGTCCTTTTCTGGGGCTTTACCACATGCCTGAGCGTTGATGGTATTCTTCAGTTTGTCATGGGAAGAAGGGACATCCAGCTCTTCCAAGACAGGCAGGGTCTGGATACTGTCGATTGCTGTGTCAGAGACCATGTTTTCCCATGAGTAGTTTTTGGTTTCAGTAGTGCAGTTATCCTGACTGTTGGTCCAAAGGCTTTCTTTATGCCTTCATACATTTTATGAGTGTTGCTGTTGTCAGCAGTGAGTTGGATGCTCTGGCACAGCTTTAGCTTGATCCACCACCTGGGAATCTGAACCTTTCTCAGTTCAGCAAGTGTCTTCTTGCAAGGAGCATGCTTACAGTTCACAGAAACTTCGTGCTTTGTGGCAATAACAGGCCTCATATCCTTAATGCCAGCCTCAAACCTGTCAAAGATTTGCTGCTCTCTTTTGCCAAAGGAGGACCTAGCTGTGTTGTAGGTTGCCTCTCTGATGTGGTTCCACCTTGCTTTGATGCTGTCTTTGGGGCTGTTCTGTGGAGCTTGTTCAATAGAATCAGAGAAGCATTCACAAAGTTCAGGTATGGCTGTTCTGGCACTGTTGATTCATGGCTGCACTTCTGCTTTGTGCTATGGGTCTTCTTTGGCTGGAGAAGGGTTTTGCTCACCACCAAGGATCCACAGCAGGCGCTGTAACTCTCCAGTGGTTTGACTTCACCTCTGTAGGCACACACTTCCATTGTCTCCAACCAACCAACCAACCAACCAACCAACCAGTGTTTCCCAAACTTTGTTTCCTTTGCATTTGCATTTGAGCTTTGGTTTTTGGAGTTGGCAGACCTCCACTGCTGGAAAGAACATGCAATGTTCCTGTAATGGAGAAAAAGAGAGACTGGGGAGACCCAAAGGAGGTTTCCTTGCCCTTTGAAACATCTTGCCAGTGGTAAGGGTGAGGCAATGCCAATAGTAGAGTGACACAAAAGCATTTGTGATAATGAACTGGAGGTGTGGTGAAGCAGCAGGCAGAGAAAGTAAGTTGCTTGGTTGTTTTTGGGATGCCTTGAGCTTTAATAGTAGTGTTGTTGTTTTTTTTAGCCAAACCATGGCTTAGCAGCAAACACAGCCACTGAGGAAAACAACAGAAGGAAGAAAGATAAAGAATAACAGCAAGGGTAAATGTGAGCCTAGGTTGTCACATATGCTTAAAAATTGGCGACAACTGGGGATATAATGATGCTTTACATATATAATTTCTGTAATCATTACCACAAAACTGTAACATTGGTTTTATCATTTGGATTTTTGCTGTTTGGTGGAATGGTCACTTGCCTAATGCCATCTAGAGTGTTTAGTGGTGGAGAAGAGATTTGATCCAGAGACTTCCTGCCTCAGAGCTCATGCTCTTAGCTCTGGTGCTTTGGCTCATAAGCTGCAAGATCAGGGTAAGACAAGGGTGTGTGAAGCTCTCATCTTCTTGAGGCTCAGGGATTTTCTTGCTAATCCACCTCTGCTTATTGCCAACAGTGCCTATGGCACTTTCTCCCCTTATTAAAGCTCATTAAAAGAAATCACCACTGACTTTTTATAGAATTTCCCTTGATTAAAAACAAGTGTAAGACACTCCTGATATGCTTCCTGGTGCTAAGTGATTTTCTGCTATATAATCAGCTTCCAGATTTTCCATTGTTCAATTGAATCACTTTCTTTGTGTACATGCTCCCGGCTGCTTATTGCAAGGGTAATATGAGATTTGTGAACCAATGCGTCAATGATCTGCTCACCATAAATAGAATTGTGAAAATATTCACATTCCTGAACAGGTGTAAGTAGTTCTTCCATATTAAAAGTGTATGTTTGAAATCCATCAGTGCAATTCAGCTGTGCCACAATATGCCCCTAGATGTAATTGTCAAGAATGCGTATCACTCAATGGCTCTTCTCTGGATGGTTCAGCACTTGAAGATCCACAGTATTAGGTTCTGTCTTTCCTTGTGAAGGAAGAATTTGATGTGGAGAACACTTTTAAAGGTGTGATTTTCCCATGTGTATGGTAAGCTGCTAAAGGTTATATTATGTGAGCTTGTTGCACGTGCGAATAACTGTTTCTGTGGTATTCAGTGAAAGTCTTCTAAGAAGTGGCAAGTCAAGTGTTCGCCAGGTTAGTCTTATGTCTTGGAAGTTGAGGTTTAGGGTAGTTGATGTACTCTCTCTCTCTAAACCCTGGAACCTACCATAAAATAATAATCACATGATCTGTTTTGTATTCCTAATGGACCTGCAGATAATGGAGCTGCAACTTCCCATCTTCAGTACAGGCAGGATTGTTGCAAATATTGCTAAGAATAGATAATGTATTGGAATAAGTTTTAGTATGTGGGGGTGGGGAACTTCTGGCCCTCAGGTCAAACTTGGCCTGGTTTAGGGCCCAATTTGACCTGCAAAATGATTTCCCCCAAACCAAAGCCGCCTGAGCCACATCTGATGTCACATGTGAGGGGGCAGGTAGAGAGGCAGCTGGGTCAGCTGTGCCACCGAGTTCCCAGGTGGAGCCGATCCTTACAGAAAGTAGGGCAGATGTCATCTACACCATGAGTTCGGCTCTGCTGCCTTGGCAGTGTGTCCGAGTTCTCCATGGGAAATTCATTGGCACAGCTGATCCAGTCAAGCAGTAGCTTTGCCAGCCCTGAACTCAGCAAACTCCTGCTCTGCAGCTCCCAAGCACCTGACAACCATTGTTGTGCAAGGAACTTTGACAGATGGATGAGACAACCTAGCTGTCAATCATCTGATATCATAATGACATCCAGTGATCGAAGAGTGGATTGTCACACCCACCTACCAAAGTTGGCACACAGTATTGGTGTCAGATAATGAACTGGCCCACTGGGCCCAAGAAATCCCCCTTTCCTGTTTTAGAGCATTCAGACAATTCTGAGAGCCTCTATGGTAAGGTGGTTTGAATCTTTAACAAAGGCTCTGTCAAGTACAGGAGTTCCCCTTTCCCTTCTAGTAGCTCACCAATAAGAATTAACAAGCGTCTTTTGTTCTTTTGTTCAAGGTGAACAAAAGACACTTTGATGGCTGTCACCCATGGAAGCAATATCCCTTAAAAAGATAAATATAAGGACAAATTGGTTTTATAGAGAGCTCCTAGTGGAAGTGGAAAATCAACTGAAATTAAGAAAATTTAACAAAATAAGAGAATAGGTATCAGACTGGCTACAATATTTTCAATTAAATGAGACATTTAAAGAAAACAAAAAAGAGGATTCAGTTATACAATATCTAGATTTCAAAGAGAAATTGTAGAGGACAATACCAAACTATTGAAGAAAATGTATAGTTTGTTGCTAGAATGGGAAACAAAGGATGAAGAGGTGTGATGGTGTGTGATGATAAAGCGGGTGAGAGATCTGGAACATAATAGCCAAATGTGTGATTGGGAAAAACTTTGGAAGGTGGATCTGAAATTTACTGCATGTACAACACTGAAAGAGAACTACATGAAAACGATGTATCATTGGTACATAACACTGGTAAAACTTGCAAAAATGTATAGAAGAAGTTCTAATAAGTGTTGGAAATGTGAAGAAAAAGAGGATACTTTTTACCATATGTGGTGGGAGTGTAAAATGGTTTAAAATTTCTGGGATATATAATGAACTGAAGAAAATGTTTAAAAATGACTTACCAAAAAACCAGAAGTGTTTTTATTAGGAATAACAGAAAATCAAATCCTGAAGGAAAAGGAAAAACTGTTTATGTATGCAACAACAGCATCCCGGACCTTACTAGCCCAAAGGTGGGAGGAAGATAAGATACCGACTATAGAAGAATGGCTATTGAAAATGACGGACTATGCAGACATGGCAAAACTTACAGAAAAGCTCAGAGTCAATGACATTGAGCAATTCAAAAAAAGAATGGGAGGCATTTATTGTATATGTACAAAAATATTGTAAACAAATAGAAACATTGGCAGACTTTGACTAAACACTTGCAAATAGTTAAAATAAGATGAAGTTTATGGAAGTTTATGGCTCTTATTCACAATCATATTGGGTGATTATCTGTAGCATTTATTCCACTTCATGCATGAGAGATAATAGCAACATGTTGCATATATAGTTTTACTCTTAAGCTCTCATATTGATCAGTTCCTTGCCGTGTATTTACTTTCTGCTGAGTTTCCAGAATGCTCATGCATCAGCGAACAAACATAATGCGCTTGTTATGGGGATAAGCAAGCTTCTAACATGTAGATCCTCCAGATGTTTGATTGCCACATAAATGAATTTGCAAGATGTAAAATTACAGTATATTTTGATGGGAAAAAATGCCTTGCAACATTAAATGAATTCCCCAGCCTTGCTACCTCTTCAGAACATTTTAGTTTCAACCTTCCTTTCTTCCCTTGGGATGATGTGCTCCATCATTCGGATGGCACATTTATACTGTCCCCTCCTTGCCTTTTCTACAGTTGTACCAAAAACATCAGCTCCCAAGTTTCCAGAGTGGAAAAGCTGCTGGAGGAGCTAAGCTTTGACCTTACAGAGCAGACCCTCCCAGGAGCCCATGTGTCATACAGATCTGGTGGTAGGTAAGCTAAAGAGCACCTTGACAGGGAAGAGGAGAATCGGCAGCAGCCTGGGAGCATTCAAGATGTGGATGTCACTTGGTGCAGCAACCAGCTGTCACAAGGTGGTTGTTGGGACTTTGTTCAAGATACATTTGCCAGGAGAAAATGAATGCAATTTCAACTGTTTATTCCATGATGTGTGATTTCAGGGGACTCTGGCTTTGCAAATTAGGTCCCAAATTTATTTTGTTCATCAGACACATATACATATAGTTAAGGTGCTAAACGTGCATACAGGTCAGTATCTTTTCATGGTGTAGTGGTTAAGAGCAGTAGACTTGTAATCTAGGGAACTGGGTTCGCTTCCCCGCTCCTCCACATGCAGCCTCTGGGTGACCTTGGGCTGTTCACACTTCTCTGAAGTCTCTCAGCCCCACTCACCTCACAGAGTGTTTGTTGTGGGGGAGGAAGGGAAAGGAGAATGTGAGCCGCTTTGAGACTCCTTCGGGTAGTGATAAAGCGGGATATCAAATCCAAATCCAAATCCAATGGTTGGGGGGCAGGAGGAGGCAGCTCCAAGATCTGTTTCTTCTCATTATTAATGAGGAAGTCACTGGTAAGGATCCATTTAGACCTTATATGACAGATCCTTTTGGCAAAGGTAAAGACCTAGAAAAATAAGGCCTAGGCTGATTTCCATTTTCCCCTTTCTGTCTTTCCTATGGCAGGAAGAAGAAAAAAATATTTTGTGTAAAAGAAATATTTCTTTCATATGATCTTAGGGAACAAATTGCTTAAATGAAAACAAATCATTTTAATTTCTATCATCAGAAGTGACCCAAAATAACTTACATTAAAACCAATTAAAATAAACACAACCAATAAAAGTCCCCAAACACACCTTTACAGATAGAAGATAGACCTTGCAGATCCTGTTGCGCTACAAGAGGCCACAAATGCCAGATTAAACCCTTCATGTGGTACCCTCCTCTCCCACATCCTCCCACAGCACCCTTCCTTCCTTTAAAGCACGTCTTCCCACAAAAACTCCTGGGAACTGTAGTCTGCAAAGGCTGGTGGAAATGGCAACTCTGCGGTGGGTGAATTACGGTTCCCAGGAATCTTTGAGGAAAGCCATGTGCTTTAAATGTATGATGCATGTTCTGAAACATGGGAAGAGGAGGCCCACATGGCATCCTTGAGTCCAGCTATTTACTGGGCACTCAGCACCTGTGAGTCTTGCCTTTTCCCATATAATTCTGAATATTTTTATGCCCATGAAGTATCTTAAAGTGAACTGAAAAACAGATACGAGTGATCTTGTCACACAAATCAACAGCACTCCTTAAATCACTGCAAAATCTTGGAATCACTACAGTTGTTGGATGACACACAGGGAGCCTGTGACAGTTTTCTTTGTGCAAGAATGCACTTTTAATATATCTTGGCTGCAGTGTTCCTGTCATGGGTTTTGAGTGCCTTCTGCTTCTCTAATCTGAAATGGCATAGGAGCAAATTATGGGGGAGAAGCTAAAAATGTAAAAGAGTGTGGCACTGGAATCTTGGGGTTTGATGAGATGACAGGGGGATGGCTTGATGTAGAAGAACCAAAACATATCACAAAGATGTAAGAAGAAATGCCTGGCCACCGGCAAGCATAAACACCAGCTCCTAAAGACAACAGTGGTGACAATGGGGAAGAGACATAATAAAATGCTTCCGCATCTGAAGAAGTGTGCATGCACACGAAAGTTCATACCAATAACAAACTTAGTGGGTCTCTAAGGTGCTACTGGAAGGAATTTTTTTATTTTGTTTCCACAAGAGTGTCCCAGACTCTTGAGGTTGGTTTTCTCATTATTCCAAACCTGCCTTGCCGACCCCTCCAACAATGCAAAATCAGGAACAGACAGGCTGGAGATTGTTTAAAAGAAAATTATTATTGTTCCTTATTTATCTATTTTGCATTTGTGTCTCTAGAAAGACAGTGAATGGCATAAGGCTACACAGTGTGTTTTGTGGCTGATTTAACCCTGGTCTCCCACACCCTTGTCCACAACACCTGATTTCACATTCTGGACAAAAGGTTAATCAACTGTGAGATACGCTGGCAGGCACGGGAGTTTCCCCTTCTCTCTGGGAGCTTCCGATAATAATTAACAAGCCTCTGGCAGGTTTATAGACCATTTTATTTACAGCAACACAGAGAGAGCAGCATGGAGCCACCCTCCTTCAGGATCTCAGATGCTCACGCGGAATCCCCGCCCCTTCCACAGCAAGAAGCGTGCCACCGCCCTGCTCTCCTGCCCTGGTGCTTCTGTTGAGCCTTCACCATTTCAGACCTCCTAGTACAAGGGGAGGGAGGGAGGTCCCTGCCACTCTCGAAGGAAGAGTCTCCCAAGTGGGGGCTCCCTCCTGGTTGCCTAGCTTCTGACTCAGAGTTATCTAGCTATTCCCCTGACTGTGCCATCTCTGAATCGGCTGCTGGAAAGTTGAAGGAAGTGGTGATGGGGGGAACTCTCCCCTTAGAATCATAGAGTTGGAATAGACCACAAGGGCCATCGAGTCCAACCCCCTGCCAAGCAGGAAACACCATCAGAGCACTCCTGACATATGGTTGTCAAGCCTCTGCTTAAAGACCTCCAAAGAAGGAGACTCCACCACACTCCTTGGCAGCAAATTCCACTGTCGAACAGCTCTTACTGTCAGGAAGTTCTTCCTAATGTTTAGGTGGAATCTTCTTTCTTGTAGTTTGGATCCATTGCTCCGTGTCCGCTTCTCTGGAGCAGCAGAAAACAACCTTTCTCCCTCCTCTATATGACATCCTTTTATATATTTGAACATGGCTATCATATCACCCCGTAACCTCCTCTTCTCCGGGCTAAACATGACCAGTTCCCTTAGCCGTTCCTCATAAGGCATTGTTTCCAGGCCTTTGACCATTTAGGTTGCCCTCCTCTGGACACGTTCCAGTTTGTCAGTGTCCTTCTTCTTCTGTCAGAGGCTGCTCTGTCTGTGTCTGCATTCCTTCATCTTCAGAGTCAGAGCAGTCTCTGGCATCTGATTCTGACCAGCCCCTGACATGCACTGAGGGATGGAAATCATTTTCCTCACAGGTCTGGAAATTTATGTGGCTCCTTATGAACAGCTCTGTGAGGCACCTTTAAGGTTAACCCATTTAGGCTGCAATCCTGTAGATACGTATCAGGGAGTAATCTCCATGGAATTCCATGGTGCTTACTTCTGAGTAAGGTAGTCACTGCGGCAGGAACCCACTTTAGAAATTGTACAGCAGTAGCCCCTTCTGAACCAAAGGGCTAAGTGCTGACAAAATTGAAATGTTTAAGTGCCTTGCTATTTCTTTGCAAAGGAGGATGATAGGGAGAGAACTAGATCAGGTGGGGATTGCAGAACTTTTCTCTCAGCAGAGAGAAGCAACTGAGAAAGCGAGGATCCCTTCTGAACCCAAGGATGATGCTTTGCATTTTGATGAGGTGCTTAAGCATCCAAAGTGTCCAAACCAGCACGGCTACACCTCCAGGACCTCTCAGGGGCTGAGTCTCACCATGTCCAGTGTGCACCAATTGCCATCCATCTTCAATGCATTCTCTCCAATTCAAAAATTCCAGCATCCCTGCGGCTGCCCCAACCACCCTGCTGTCTCCACCTGAAATCTTGCCAAAATCTCATGAGATCTGGCCACCACCGCACAACCCAGGTGAGGTAGGGGCAGGGCAGCACCTTCCTGTATCACTTCAGATGGTGAAATGGGATGCCCTGTCTCAATCTGCTTCCTTATGTAGTAGCAAGGCAAAGCAGGAAGATGGTAGCAAAAGGTTTTCCTGCTTGTCCGTTGGCCTGCCTTCTGCGTGTCTCCTGCTGGTGGGATGCATGTGTGCTGGTATAGTTCTGTGTCATAACTTGGCAGTGAGGCCTCTCTAGAAAGACCCCCAAGGGTAGGTTGGTTGGCCTGGGTGGGGGGGACAAAGGCTTAGGGGTATTCTCAATACGACTGGGGATTTTAAGTTTAGAAAATACTTGAAGGGTGCCCCCCCCCAGTCACAAATGCCTGGTGTTCTATGTCACCAACCATTTTGCTTGGTCTCTGTGGGTTTGGGGCATCCATTAGAGTTTGAGATAGTTTTGTTTTGCTGTCATAAACATTTGTTCTTTTCCCAAAATCAAGTTTTCTATGTACATTGATGCATTTATTAATTTTGTTCAGTATTGATTAGCATTCAGTCATACCTGGTAAATTTGAAAACACTTTGTTTCTAGCTGTAAAATGTTGAGGTTGCATCCAGGTTTTTGGAAGCTGTTGCACGGTTACATTTTTGCTCTCTTAAATGCTTCACAGATTTGTAACATAAATCACTTTTAGTTCTGTCTAATTTCAAAGTGTAAAGGACACATCAAATTTTGCTAATATGGAGCTTTAGGAAGTAGTTTATAACACTGCTGTGTTTTGTAAGGATACAACCCTTAGTGGATTATTGTAGTTCTTTAACAAAATTTTAATGTGAAATTTCTTTGCCTTCAGACTCTCACCCATAAAATTGTATGAGCTAATATTTATTTCTGTGCCACTCATACAATATTGATGCATGTACTATACAATTCATTATGTAAGTTATTATTATTCTTTTTTAAAGGTCAGCTTTTTGAATATAAAATTTGAAAAAAAGACATGTTCCAGGCAAGACAACTGTTTATTCACGTAAAATAGAAAAAGATGCCCACCTCATTCATGTCATAAATGTACTCAGAAAAAACTGAATTCAATTGACATGAAATGTGTGTCATTATACATTAAGCAGAGTTTAATTTGAGAGGCTATTGGCATCTGTCTTAATGTACATGTGTAGGAAAATACCCATGTATCTGAACCTCAAGATCAAGAAGGTTGTGTACGTAATTTTGTATAGTGGATTAAAATGTTGCTACTTGACTTTTAAAATCTAGTTTTTTCTGAAGTATATTGTATAATGGCAGAAGTCTTGTTGAGGTTGGAGTTCAGTTGCATCATTAAAACATTAAAACACCACAAGCATAGGAACACCCACTTAGTCCATCATTTCAACCAGTGATGTTTTTCTCATTTGCCAGACTTTGTGTTTTTTATTTGCTCTCAGCAACTGTGGTTAATGTTTAATGTATTATGCTTAATAGCATCACCAGAGGCCACCCCGGTCTCAGGTTTGGGCCCTGTAATCTCAGGGTCAGGAATGGCAAACCCTCTCTGGAATTGCAGGGATCCAGATAATTCTTTCTCCTCTGAGGAACATATAAATAATAATAATAATAATTAATTATTTGTACCCCGCCCATCCATCACCTTCCTGTGAGTATTATTATTATTATTATTATTATTATTATTATTATTATTATTATTATTTATACCCCGCCCATCTGGCTGGGCCTCCCCAGCCACTCTGGGTGGCTTCCATAGAAACCAAAAATACACTAAAATATCACACATTAAAAACTTCCCTGAACAGGGCTGCCTTAAGATGTCTTCTGAATGTCAGGTAGTTGTTTATCGCTTTGACATCTGCTGGAAGGGTGTTCCACAGGGCAGGCGCCACTACCGAGAAGGCCCTCTGCCTGGTTACCTGTAGCTTTGCTTCTCGCAATGAGGGAACTGCTAGAAGGCCCTCGGCGCTGGATCTCAGCGTCCGGGCAAAACAATGCGGGTGGAGACGCTCCTTCAGGTATACTGGGCCAAGGCTGTTTAGGGCTTTAAAGCTCAAAACCATCACTTTGAATTGTGCTCGGAAACATACTGGGAGCCAATGTAGGTCTTTCAAGACCGGTGTTATGTGGTCTCGGCGGCTGCCCCCAGTCACCAGTCTAGCTGCCGCATTCTGGATTAGTTGTAGTTTCCGGGTCACCTTCAAAGGTAGCCCCACGTAGAGCGCATTGCAGTAGTCCAAGTGGGATATAACTAGAGCATGCACCACTCTGGCGAGACAGTCCGCGGGCAGGTAGGGTTTCAGCCTGCGTACCAGGTGGAGTTGGTAGACAGCTGCCCTGGATACAGAATTGACCTGCACCTCCATGGACAGCTGTGAGTCCAAAATGACTCCCAGGCTGCGCAACTGGTCCTTCAGAGGCACAGCTACCCCATTCAGGACCAGCGAGTCCTCCACACCAGCCCGCCCCCTGTCCCCCAAAAACAGTACTTCTGTCTTGTCAGGATTCAACCTCAATCCATTAGCCGCCATCCATCCTCTAACCGCCTCCAGGCACTCACGCAGGACCTTCACCGCCTTCACTGGTTCTGTTTCAAAAGAGAGGTAGAGCTGGGTATCATCTGCATATTGATCAACACCCAGTCCAAACCCCCTGATGATCTCTCCCAGCGGCTTCATATAGATGTTAAAAAGCATGGGGGAGAGGACGGAACCCTGAGGCACCCCACAAGTGAGAGCCCAGGGGTCTGAACACTCATCCCCCCCCACCACTTTCTGGACACGGCCCAGGAGGAAGGAGCAAAACCACTGTATGACAGTGCCCCCAGCTCCCAGCCCCTCTAGACGGTCCAGAAGGATGTTATGGTTGATGGTATCAAAGGCCCCTGAGAGATCCAGCAGAACTAGGAAACAGCTCTCACCTTTGTCCCTAGCTCGCCGGAGATCATCAACCAGCGCGACCAAGGCAGTTTCAGTCCCATGATGAGGCCTGAATCCTGATTGGAAGGGATCCAAATGGTCCGCATCCTCCAGGCGTGCCTGGAGTTGTTCAGCAACCACTCGCTCAATCACCTTGCCCAAGAATGGAAGATTTGAGACTGGGCGATAGTTGGCCATACTGGCCGGGTCTAAAGATGGTTTTTTAAGAAGTGGTTTAATGACTGCCTCTTTCAGCGGATCTGGGAATGTTCCCTCATAGAGGGAAGCATTCACCACCCCACAGAGCCCATCGGCCAGCCCTTCCCGGCTTGCTTTTATTAGCCAGGATGGGCAAGGATCAAGGAGACAGGTGGTTGGTTTCACACGTCCAAGCAGCCTGTCCACATCCTCGGGGGTAACGGATTGAAATTGATTCCATGCAACTTGACCAGACAGGGCTCCAGCACTCTCCTGCCCCAGCCCTGCCCCCATGGTGGTGTCTAGCTCCTTCCGAATATGAGTGATTTTATCTGCAAAAAACTTTGCAAAATCGTTGCAGGAGATCTTGAGGTCTTTACAAGGCCCCAGTGGTAAAGGTGGTTCCGTTAAATTGTGGACCACCTGAAAGAGTCTCCTGCTACTATTTTCTGCAGATGCAATAGAGGCAGTGAAGAAAGTCTTCTTTGCCGTCGCTATCGCCACTTGGTAGGCTCGATGTTGAGCTCTAACCTGTGTCTGGTCAGATTCAGAATGAGTTTTCTGCCACTGACGCTCTAGCCGTCTCAGCGATTGTTTCATCGCCCTCAGCTCCAAAAAAAACCACGGGGCTGTCCAGGCTCCATGCAATCGGAGAGGGCGCTTCGGAGCCAGACAGTCAATAGCCCTGGTTAACTCCGCATTCCAGCGGGCCACAGGGAATCAGCTGAAAGGCCATCAACATGGGATAAAGCATCCCCTACCACTCTCTGGAAACCATTTGGATCCATTAAGTGGCGGGGACGGACCATCTGAATTGGTCCCACCTCCCTGCAGAGGGGAAGGGTTGCGGAGAAGTCCAGTTGCACCAGGAAGTGATCTGACCATGGCACTTCTTTTGTTTCACTTTTACTTAGTGTCAGATCACCCACATCACTAGAGGTGAACACCAGGTCTAAGGCATGTCCATGACTATGACTTGGGCCCAACTTATTCAGGGACAGCCCCATGGAGGTCATGCTTTCCATGAAGTCCCGAGCGGCCCCTTGTAAGGTCGTGTTGGCATGGATGTTAAAATCCCCTAGGACAACCAAACTAGGTGTCTCCAGGAGAACATCCGCCACAACCGGAAGCAGCTCGAACAGGGAATCCTTGGTGCAGCGGGGAGGTCGGTACACCAAAAGGAATCCTTATCATTATCAGATCTTGCAAACGCTTTAATGCTTAAGTGATCTTTGCTTTTGAAATTAAATTATCTTTCAAAATGTTTGAGGGTTGTTTGTTTTGCTTTTACAAGATCTGCAAGGTCTGCATTCCTCTTTCAGCTTCTTGCAGGTGGTGCTATTGTTCAGCCAGGCTCTTTCTATTGCGTTTCTCTTTGAAATTCAGATACAGGCCCATATTTCCATGAAAATGTGTCCCCATGCTGCAGTCTAACTGAGTATGCAAACACCTAACTACTTCTATAATTGGCAATTTGTATTCATAATTAGAATAAATGCACCTTGAATAATAGCAGTACCTGTACATAACTTTCTTTTGCTGAGCAAGTAGCCCTGATTCATGTCCTCCTATGAACATGTATCCATTTCTTTGGCGAAAGGGATATTTCCACACACAAAGATTAACAGCTGAAGAGGCCTCTAGAGCTCCACCCTAGATTTTCACCTGTAAATATCAATTTAAGTGAGCTCCAGCAATATGCATCCATCCACTACTTTCTTCACTGTGTAATATATATTTGCTACATTTTACTTTCTGAATCCAATGCATCATGTTTTGCTTTCTGCTTTGTTGGCTTATCTATGTAGCTGCTTAAATTACAGGCTGCAAATGTCTGTTCTTGTAACAAATGGATAATTCCACTGAGGTTTCAATCCAAACATTCCTCTATGTCGTTGTGTTTGGGGATAATGCCCACCCCAAAAAACCCAACACATATTTTTTTTAAAAAAAGATTTGTTGTTTGTTTATGCAAATGAGGTCTGCAAGGAAAGCTAAGATAGCTTTGCTTCTGACCTAGCAGCACATGCGAGTGCACTGGGGGCTTCAGCAGTGGCCCTGCCTCCTCCTGCTCCTTCCCTAACCCTTGTGGTTGCTGTCAAAATTTGGGGCTTGCTCACCTGGGTTTTGCTGGGGTGGGAATAAATGTTGTCCATACAGTGGTACCTCAAGTTACATACACTTCAGGTTACATACGCTTCAGGTTACAGACTCCGCTAACCCAGAAATAGTAGCTCAGGTTAAGAACTTTGCTTCAGGATGAGAACAGAAATCATGTGGTGGCAGTGCGGTGGCAGCGGGAGGCCCCATTAGCTAAAGTGGTGCTTCAGGTTAAGAACAGTTTCAGGTTAAGAACGGACCTCCGGAACGAATTAAGTACATAACTAGAGGTACCACTGTACACTAGGATTGCAGCTTTGCACTTTCCCCCTGTCTTTTGCCCTGACAGGGACTCAAGGCAGCTTACAGCTAAAATTGTATTTCATTCCATTTATCTGTTGGAGGTGTTGCACATGATTCCTTCCCTCACATTTTTTTTTTCTTTACAACCCAAGCCCAATATGCTATGCTCACCCCCTGATCACTCTCTCTCACACACATATAATAATGCATATATTGCATCAATATTGTCCCTGCCCCAGCCCATGTTTTAGAGTGTACCATATTTTTGTGTTGGGATGAGGTGTTACAAATGAACTGGGGGAAATTATGCAAGCACAGAAGTCAAATGTAGGAAACACCGGAAGATGTGTTATACTAGGTTAAGTTATTAGTTCCTTTTTCCCATTATTGTTTACTTTGAAGGGCAGCTGATCTCCAAATTTGAAGGCTGAGGATCCTATCATCTGATCCTATTGAATTTGAGCTGCTGGGGGGGGGGGGAGGCAAATTTCTACTGCATTGCTGCCACTTTGCAAGTAAGACTAGATAATTTAGAATTTAAAGTTCAGTGGAGAAATTTGGTTGGGGAGCATTTAAGCAATTTGCAGGCTGATTTGAGTTCTGCTGGGTTGGAGTCTGCCATTAAAACTGAAACATACAATTCTCCAAGCATATAGAAAGTATTGGGAAGAATATGTTGGGATCTTGTATAAAAGGTAAAGGTAAAGGTACCCCTGCCCGTACGGGCCAGTCGTGTCCGACTCTAGGGTTGTGCGCCCATCTCACTTAAGAGGCCGGGGGCCAGCGCTGTCCGGAGACACTTCCGGATCACGTGGCCAGCGTGACGAAGCTGCTCTGGCAAGCCAGCACCAGCGCAGCACACGGAAACGCCGTTTACCTTCCCGCTATAAGGCGGTACCTATTTATCTACTTGCACTTAGAAGTGTTTTCAAACTGCTAGGTGAGCAGGAGCTGGGACTGAAAGAGGGGAGCTCACCCCGCCGCGGGGATTCAAACCGCTGACCAGGCGATCGGCAAGTCCTAGGCACTGTGGTTTTACCCACAGCGCCACCCACGTCCCCGGCGGGATCTTGTATATCCTTATATAAAGAAATTATGGGGGGAAAGGAAAACATTTGCAACAACAAACCCTTTGGTGCCCAGGCAACCTGGATAAACCAAACTTTCCATAATTGTTGGTGGTGAAACATTAACTTAGTCATGCTCTTTTGTTTCTTTTTTTCCTTTTCTTTTTTATTGACCCATTTCAACATACAGTGCAATAAAAACCAAACTAATCTACATAAAAATAAAAGAGAAAAATCAAAGAAAACAAAGAGAGAAGGGGGGAGGAAGGGGGGAATGCAGAGCCCTCTATGATGGGCAGATCTTAACCCTCACACAAAAGGGGATGGACGCTCCCAGCTCTCACCTGGGAGCTCACCTTTCTTCTCCCAGCCTCACACCCTGGAAGATCTCGCTTTCCTGCCTCTCACACAGGGTCCTTTGCCAGCCATCCATCACCTTCCTGTGAGAATAATAATAATAATAATAATAATAATAATAATAATAATAATAATAATTTATTATTTATACCCCGCCAATCTGGCTGTCTTGTCAGGATTCAACCTCAATCTGTTAGCCGCCATCCATCCTCACGGCCCCAGAATAGAGGACATCAAAAAATAAAACAAAACATAAGGAAGAATAGAGTTAACAGAAAAAGACAGAAGCAAAAAATTGCAAAAAATAAAAAAGGAAAAGAGAGTTAAGAGAAATAAATAAAGAGGACTTGACCTCAACAGCCATGTTTCCCCTTCCTCTGAGGCTTCTATCTCCTTTCTCCATGAGCCTGGGCAGCCTCTGAGTTGTTGGTTCTTCAGTGGTGGTGGTGGGAAAGTGGGAAAAAGAGAGGTGTGGTATTGTATATAAAGGATAAATACGATCCGAAATTAGTATATAAAGATGATGTGGGGAGAGTATTGATGGTGCAAATTGTGTTTCAAGGGGGAAAGTTGATATTTGTTGGGATTTATGTGCCAAATGATAAGAAAGCAGAATTTTATGGCAAACTAAATGAAATAATGTTAGAATATTTAGACCAAAATATTTTATTAATGGGAGATGTCAATGGTGTGGTTGTACCAAACTTAGATAGATAAAAAAAGAGACGAGATAAGGTGGAAGGTAAACTGCCTAAAGCTTTCTTTGATTTGATCCATACATGGGGTCTAACAGATATTTGGAGACTTAAAAACCCAACAACGAAACAGTTTACATTCCATTCAGAGCCAAATCAAAAGCTCACTTAGGATAGACTATATCTGGACTTCCAAAGACTTGGTTCCAAGAGTCTCTAGAATTGATATCTTCCCAAGAACCCTGTCAGACCATAATGCGCTGTTTTCGGAATTAAAAGGAAAGGACCCCTCGGTATTTAGGTGGAGAATGAATGAGATCATATTTAATTATTAAAAAATAGTGGAAAAAGCAAGTTGAATTTATTTTTATTTTTTAAAGTACTTTTTATTGTATTTTCTTCATCATACACATCCAAAGAAACACAGCCAAAAGACATTAAATAAAGAAAAGAAAGATAAAGAGAAAAGGAAAAAGAAAAAAAAAACACATACAACATTTAGCCGACATCGACTTCCTTCCCTCCTGATCTCGGGTTTCTACTTTTAGTAATTTCATCTTACAGCTGGTATTGGTTTTTAATTTGTAACATCGGAAGATTTAGGTCAGACCTACTGTAGTTGGTAAGTTACTAAAATTGCCTTCAATATATACCATAAATTTGTTCCAGTCCTCTTTTAACTTTGTATTTTTTTGATCTCTAATTCTTTGCGTCATTCTTGCCAATTCTATAAAATCATATAGTTTCAGTTGCCAATCTTTCACCGTTGGTAAAGTTGGGTTTTTCCAATTTTGGGCAATTAACATTCTAGCCGCAGCTGTTGCGTATTGGAACAGGGTTTTGTCTTTTTCCGGTATTTCTTTTCCAACCATCCCTAGTAGAAAGGCCTCTGGTTTTTTGGGAAATGTGTATCTAAATATTTTTTTTAGTTCGTCATATATCTGATTCCAAAATTTTTTTATTCCCTCACATGTCCACCACATATGTATAAAATTCCCTTCATTTGTTTTACATTTCCAGCAGGCCTTGTTACCAGTCTTATACATCCTATTTAATTTTTCTGGGGTTAAATACCATCTGTATATCATCTTTTCTAAGTTTTCTCTAATTGCCGCACTTGCTGTGAATTTTATTCCCTCATTCCATAATTTCGACCATTTCTCATATTCTATATTGTGTCCCAAATCTCTTGCCCACTTTACCATAACTTCTTTAATTTCTACATCTTTTGTGTCCCATTCCAATAAGATATTATACATTTTGGATAATAACTTGGACTTGCTTTCTATTATTTCAATTTGGAATTTTGATTTCTTTTCGCTCATTCCTACTTTCTTGTCTTCCGTCCACCTCGCATTAATTTGATGATACTGTATCCAACCCTTCAGCTTCTCCTTCAACTCCTCATACGGTCTAAGTTTCCAGCTTTCATGGGAGCTTATCAGTAGATCTTCATATGTCAAACTTTGCTCTTCCAAGTTTGTTTTTTTAAATGATAGAATATCTGTTGGAGACAACCACCAGGGTGTTTTCGGTTCTAACAATTTTTTGTTTCTTTCCCAGACTTCATATAGGGGACCTCTAATAATGTGGTTCGAAAAGCCCTTATGTGCTCTTCCTTTACTTAACCAAAGGTAGGCATGCCAGCCAAACCTGTTATCTGCGCCCTCGAGTTCCAATAAATCCATGTTCTCCAAAGTTATCCAATCTTTAACCCAACATAGGCAGGCAGCTTCGTAGTACAGTTTTAGGTTGGGTACCGCCAGCCCTCCTCTCTCCTTTCGATCTGTAAGTAATTTGTATCTAATCCTTGGCCTTCTTCCCTGCCATATAAATCTTGAGAGGGCTTTCTGCCAATCTTTGAATATTTTAGTCCCTCTAATAACCGGAATGTTTTGGAAGAGGAACAGCATCTTGGAGAGGATATTCATTTTTATAGCCTCCATCCTGCCCAGCCACGAAAGGTTCGCTCTGCTCCAGACATCCAGATCTTTTTTAACTTTATTCCAGGTCATTGTATAATTATCTTCAATTAAGTTTATATTTTTGGGTGTAAGCCAAATACCTAAATATTTTACTTTTTTGGTCACTTTAATTCCGTGTTGTCTCTCTAATTCTTCTTTTGTATCATTTCTCAAATTCTTTGTTAATATTTTGGTCTTTAATCTATTCAATTTAAATCCTGCTAGTCTGCCATATTCTTCTAATGTTTCCAGCGCCTTTTCGATACTTCTTTGCGGCTCTTCTAAGGATAGCATCAAGTCATCTGCGTAGGCTTTTAGTTTAAACTCCTTTGACCCTGCTCTTCCGGGGGCGGCGCGAAACTGTAATGGCGGTCCTCTTCGAGCTCTGAAGAGGGGCTCCGCGGAAAAGGGTCGTTCGCTGCGGCATAGCGACGACCCATCAAGATAAACCACGGGTAGAGTGAGCCCGTGGCTGTGGGACTCGGCGGGCACCAGAAGCTGCTCCGAAAACACAGAAGGGACCCCGTAAGGAGACCCGGAGTGAAGGAGGGGTAGCGGTGCTGTGAGTTCATCGCTCTTTCCGCGGAAGTGAAGCCGCGCGGCTGTTACAGATGAGCGCTGATCCTTCTTCCTAAAATCAACACCAAACTGCAAGCAACATACCCGTGAGTAAAGGGGTTTAAAATTTGGCAAAAGAATTTCGTAAATTTGGCTGAAAGCGGGAGACGAGAAAAGGGAAGTCCGTCTTCCGACATTGCTGACAAGATCAAAGCAAAGCTTTAAAAAGCGGAAAGCGCTGGAAACGGGACTGTGGGAAGCTTTAACTCTTTCGTGCTATCAGATCCGCTTGTCTTTTTCTTCTAAACTGAAGGTGGAAATGAACATTGACTAAAAGAAGTAGTAAATGGGGATCTTCCTCCTATCTTTTTTCGTCTTTGGGCTGTATTTTTAAGGAGCCAGATCGTCGGGCTGCCAGAGAGGGAGACTGTGTCAAACTGCGGAAACAGTTGCAAAAACTTTGTTGGAACGTAACTGTTACATTTGAGCAGAAAAGATTGGACGGGACACTGTTGCAAGCACCTTTTGTGAAACTTTGTTGAACTATAAAAGGTGCCTGGGGAAACTTTGAGTTTTTGAAGGGACTGATGGACTATTGGATTTATTGACTTGAGATAATTTGGAACCTTAATGGCGGATTACTTCCTTCTTTGTCTTTGAAACCTTGTGGCACTCCCCCTACAGGGCTTTCGGATTATAAAATCCTGGGAACTGATTTTTGTTTTGAATTCCACTTTACTGGCTGTTTACTTCTGAATTTGTCTCTCCCATGGAACAATAGACAATCTGACCTTGAACACTGACAGATGTGTAATGAGTGGTGCAGGGAGAACAAGAGCATCTAAAGCTAAGGAATCTAAAGAGGCTAAGGAAAAAGAAAGAGAAAGAAAACCAACACAATTTGTACAAACAACACTGACCCAAGGACGCCGATCGTCGGTTCCAGCTGTACTGGTATCTCAGAGGGAAGGGGAAATAACAGAGAAGTCCACTGAAGAAGTTATGGCAGCAGGTGGGTCAGACACATTATTAAAACAAATATTGGAGCAACTATCAAGTTTAAACCAGAAAGTGGACGACCAGTCTTTGAAAATAGACAAAGCGACCTCTTCGATTCAAAAACTGACCGATCAAGTTTCCCAGCACACACAGGCTATTGAGAACTTGCAAGGAGCAACAGCGGAAAATCGGGAATTAGCTGGAGAAGCAATTCAGAAAGTGGGAGCTTTACAAAAAGAAGTTGAAGAAATTAAAGGAGAAGTCAAGCCCCTGCACAAACAGGTGGGTGAACAACAAATCTATCTGTCAATGGTGGAACTGAAAAATCGTGAGAACAACATCAAATTGAGAGGCATCCCGGAACTCGAGCAAGGAGACCTGATTGGATACTTGACGCAGGAATTCACGAAGTTCTGGGGCTTAAAGGAGGACACAGATTTTAAGATTGTCTCGGCATATAGACTGGGAAGATTGGTAAGGAAAGACAGATCCAGAGACTGTTTGATAATTTTAAGATCAAAGGAAGAGAGAGACAAGATCCTAGGTCTACACTTCAAAAAAGCAATTGAAATACAAGATAAAAGGGTGGAAATTTATAGAGATATTCCGAGACAGTTGCTGGACCTCAGAGCCACCTACTCAGAACTAGCAAAATTGCTGAGACACAACGCAATTCCCTATAGGTGGGAGTTTCCACAAGGATTATCCTTCACTTACAAAGAAAGGAAGGTCAAGATTAGAACACCTGAAGATAACCAAAAGTTCCTTCACGACCACGGAGAAGATCTCCAAAAAGGAGTGGATTGGCTTCCAGTTTTACCAGCACCAATACTGCCTGGAAGCGGGCTAACGCCTGCACCCTCGGGACCTGAGCAAAAGGAAGACACCTCATCCTAAGAACATCTTAATTAGAACAGGATGTCTCTGCAGCTACTTAGTTGGAACATAAATGGCGGGAATTCTCCGGAAAAAAGAAGGAGGATATTTCATATCCTAAAAAAAGAGCAATTGGATGTAATATGCCTTCAAGAAACACATGTGACTAGGCTCCATAGGAAAGTATTAATCAATAAAAGACTTGGCCAAGAATTTATCTCATCAGACAAAGTTAAAAAAAGAGGCGTTGTAATTTATGCAAAGGAGAACCTGTCACCAAAATTTCTATTCAAAGATGATCATGGAAGAATTCTCGCAATTGAAATCCAAACACAAGGGGAAAAGATTTTGATATTAGGAGTTTATGCGCCAAATGATGGAAAATCAGAATTCTATAAGAAGCTGCATGAGACAATGATGGACTATTTGGACTATTCCAACATTATTGTGATGGGAGACATGAATGGGGTGGTGTCTACAAATATGGACAAATCCCAAAATCAAAACTTAACAACAGACGGCAGACTCCCTAAAACCTTTTTTGAAATGACAGACAATATGGACTTGATTGACATTTGGAGGACAAGGAACCCCTTGGGTAAAGAAGGAACCTTCTTCTCTGAGGCCCACTTGTCATGGACACGAATTGACCAAATTTGGATATCTAGAGGGCTGGCCCCGAAAATAAGAAAAGTGGAAATCTGCCCAAAAACCTGCTCCGACCATAATGCCTTAAAAATGGAATTGAGACTTTTCCCAACTGGATCCTTCAGATGGAGAATGAATGACACCTTGTTAAGAGATCAAGAGATTGTTAAGAAGGCCCAAAAAACGCTAAAGGACTACTTTGAAATAAATTTGAACACCACGGTGGAGAAAAGAACAATCTGGGATGCAAGTAAAGCTGTAATGAGAGGGTTTCTGATACAACAGAATACAATAAAGAGAAAATTTTGGAATGGAAAAAAGGAAAAAATTTTAGAGAAAATAAGTGAAGGAGAGAAAAAGTTGAGAACCAAACCGAAGTCAAAAGAGGTGCTAAGAGAGATCAAATTCCTTCAAGCACAATATTCGAAACTGATCAATCAAGAGATTGAGTGGAAAATTAAACAAATGAAGCAGAGATCGTTTGAATCAGCAAATAAATGTGGAAAATTGCTAGCTTGGCAGTTGAAAAAAAGACAAAAGTTAAATACGGTTACAAACTTGGAGATTCAAGGAAAAATAGTTCAGAAACCAGAAGAAATAAGAAAGTGCTTCCACAGATACTTCAAAGAGCTTTACGCACAGGGGCCTCAGAAAGAACTGGAAATAGATCAATTTTTGAGGATAAATGGACTACCTAAAATAAGCCAAGATAAAAGATCAATCCTTAACAGTAAAATAACTCAACAGGAAATTGAAGGTGCCATCCAGAACATGCAGCTGGGCAAATCTCCAGGCCCGGATGGACTTACCTCCAAATATTATAAGACTTTGAAGGACTTCTTGATACAACCGTTGTTGGAGGTTTGTAACCAGATCATGGAGGGGAGAAAGGCACCGGAAACGTGGAAAGAAGCATTCATCACATTGATTCCCAAGTCAGAAAGGGAAAAGACTCAGCTTAAGAACTACCGTCCCATCTCACTCCTGAATGTGGATTACAAAATATTTGCAGACATTTTAGCAAATAGACTTAAAAATGTACTAAATGAAGTAATTCACAAGGACCAAGCAGGCTTTCTCCCTGGTAGACATATGTCTGACAACACCAGGAACATTATTGATATACTGGAGTTGTTGCGAATTAGAAACACAAGGGCTGCTTTAATCTTTATTGATGCGGAGAAAGCATTTGACAACATTTCTTGGATGTTTATGAAGAAAAACTTGAAAGGGATGGGAGTGGGACGGGGGTTTGAAAATGGATTAGAAGCAATCTATTCAGAACAAAAAGCCAAACTGATAGTGAACAATGTGGTATCTGAGGAACTCCAAATTGAAAAAGGGACACGACAGGGGTGCCCTTTATCCCCTCTGTTATTTATTTCTGTTCTGGAGGTATTGCTGAATATGATCAGGGAGGACCAGTTGGTGCAGGGTATAGTGGTCGGAGCGAAACAATACAAACTGAAAGCTTTTGCAGATGACCTAGTCATTACAGTACAGGAGCCAGAATCTAGCACAAAAAGAGTTCTTGAACTTATTTTGGAGTTTGGTCGGGTGGCGGGATTCAAGCTAAACAAACAAAAAACTAAGGTTTTGGCCAAAAATTTGACGCCTACAGAGATAGAGGGGTACCAGAAAGAGACAGAGCTAAGTGTGGTTAAAAAAGTGAAATACCTGGGGGTATCTCTGTCCACCAAAAATTTAAATCTATTCAAAGATAATTATGAAAAATGTTGGTCGGAGATCAAAAAAGACTTGGATATTTGGTCAAGATTGAAACTTACCTTGTCAGGCCGAATCGCAGCTATAAAGATGTGTGTTTTGCCAAGAATGTTATTTTTATTTCAAACCCTCCAGGTCGTGGACAGAATGGAATGTTTTGGAAAATGGCAGAAGGATATCTCTAAGTTTGTCTGGCAGGGCAAAAAGCCCCGAATTAAATTCAAAATACTAACTGACTCAAAAGAAAGAGGGGGGTTTGCCCTGCCGGATTTAAGGTTGTACTATGAGGCTGCAGCCTTCTGCTGGCTGAAGGATTGGTTTCTGTTGGAAAACACCGATGTCCTAGATCTGGAAGGGTTTGACAATGTTTATGGTTGGCATGCATACTTGTGGTATGACAAGGCGAAGGTTCATAAATTGTTTAAAAACCATATTGTCAGAAAATCAATTTTTGCCGTCTGGATGAAGTATAAGGACTTATTAGAAAGCAAGACCCCGAGGTGGTTATCACCAGTGGAAGCCAAGATCTCTAAAAAAAGGCCCAATATGGAGGCCTACTGGCCAAAATATTGGGAATTGATTGAAAGAGTTGGAGATAATTGGAAGCTCCAAAGCCAGGACAAACTAAAAAACAAGGTGCGAGATTGGTTACATTATGCTCAAATTCAAGAGGTATTTAAAATGGATAAAA
The DNA here is from genome assembly GCF_964188305.1 of Podarcis bocagei. Classification (NCBI taxonomy): domain Eukaryota; kingdom Metazoa; phylum Chordata; class Lepidosauria; order Squamata; family Lacertidae; genus Podarcis; species Podarcis bocagei. The sequence continues at coordinate 1,321,137 of NC_138130.1, forward strand.
AAGTGGGTTTCCAGTTGGAGAAATCGAAACTGGAGACGGAGTTACTAGAACCAAAGACTAAGGTACTTTCGAGGATGTATGACTTGCTGCTTAAATGGAACACACAGGATGAGACAGTTAAATCTGCTATGATAAAATGGGCACAGGATGTAGGACACAACATTATGTCTGAGGACTGGGAAAGGTTATGGAACACCGGTATGAAATTCACGGCATGTAGTGCCTTGAAAGAGAACATTATGAAAATGGTATACCGGTGGTACATGACCCCAGTCAAGTTGGCTAAAATATATCATCTTTCTGATAATAAGTGTTGGAAATGCAAGGAGGCAGAAGGGACATTCTTTCACCTCTGGTGGACCTGCCCGAAAGTAAAGGCCTTTTGGGAAATGATACATAATGAGCTGAAAAAGGTATTCAGATATACCTTTTCTAAGAAACCAGAGGCCTTTCTTCTGGGCATGGTGGACCGGAAGGTGCCAAAGAAGGACAGAACCTTGTTTATGTATGCAACCACAGCAGCTAGGATTCTTATCGCAAAGTTCTGGAAGACACCAGATTTACCCACACTGGAGGACTGGCAGACGCAGCTGATGGACTACATGGAGTTGGCAGAAATGACTGGCAGAATTCGAGATCTGAGCGAAGAAACAATGGAGGAGGACTGGAAAAAATTTAAGGACTATTTGCAAAAACACTATAAGTTGTTTGAATGTTAAGATTGTGCACGATTAAGAAACGTCATGCTTCTGCAATTTATTTTATGTAAATGATAAAGTAAGTACTGATGGAAAAAAACGAGACAAATTAGAAACAAAATATTATGTTTATTAAGAGTGTTAAAACTAAATTACAAATTTTCGAAATTGGTAACATAATAAATTTAAAGGTATAATAAGATGGGAAACAAGATAACAAATTGCTGAACTGGTTAGAATAATGAATGCAATGCTGAGAGGATGCGAGGAGGTCCAAAAATGAGCCGTCGAAGGACGCTATGAAAGTATCTTAACTTTTTCTTCTTTCTCTTTACTTTTCTTCATATGTAAAAAAAAAAATGTTTCTTGCATGTTGCTGTGTAAACAAATTTGCTAACCTATGGAAAGAAACGCAATAAAAAATTTTATATATATATAAAAAAATAAACTCCTTTGACCCTATTTTGATCCCTTGGATCTCCGGTGTTGATCTTATTTTGTTTGCCAAAACTTCTAGGACCATAATGAATAAGAGCGGGGAGAGGGGGCAGCCTTGTCTGGTTCCTTTTTCAATTTGGAATGTATTTGTAAGATTGTTATTTATCACCAGTTTGGCAGATTGGTTTGAATATATTGCCTGTATTCCTTTCAAAAATTCTCCCTCTATCCCCGCTTCTTCCATGGTCTTTAATAAAAATGACCAAGAGACATTATCGAACGCCTTTTCTGCGTCTATAAAGATTAAGGCCGCTGGTATGTTGTTATTAATTTCCAAATATTCGATTAGGTTTATAGTGTGTCTCACATTATCTTTCAAGAATCTGTTTGGGAGGAAGCCTGCTTGGTCTTTGTGAATTAAGTTTAACAGGCACTTTTTTAATCTATTTGCCATGATATCGGCATATATATTTGTAGTCGTTATTCAATAGGGATATTGGCCTATAGTTTTTAATGCACATTTTGTCCGTATCTGGTTTTGGAATTAATGTTATGAAAGCTTCCCTCCACGACTCAGGTATTTTCCCTCCTCTTAGGATGTTGTTCATAGTATCGCAGAGCACCGGTAATAGTTGATTTCCTAGAACTTTATAATATTTAGCCGAAAGACCGTCCGGGCCTGGAGCTTTTCCTATTTTCATTTTTTTTTATGGCATTTTGGACCTCTTCTATATTGATGGGTTTGTTTAATTGAAATCTTTCTTCCTCTGTGATGGTCTTCCCTTTATGTTTCTTTAGATATCCTTCTATTTGTGCTAGATCTTCTTCCCCCTTCTTATATAATTCCTCATAAAATTCGAGAAATTTTTTTTGTATTCTTATTGGATCTACTATCAAATCTTCCTCTACCTTTCTTTTGTTTATCATGTTCTGTTTCTGTCTTTTCCTCAGTTGCCAGGCTAAAAATTTTCCTGTTTTGTTCGCTGACTCGAAATATCTTTGCTTCATGAGTTTGATTTTCCATTCAATTTCTTGACTCGTCAACATCAAATATTGTGTTTGTAACATTTTTATTGCTTGAATACTTTGCTCGTCCTTCGGGTGGTCTATTAATTTTTTCTCATACTCTCTTAACTGCTTAAGTATTTCTTCCTTCTTCTGCTGTCTTATCTTCCTCTTGTAATTATTTTGCTGGATAAATAAACCTCTTACTACCGCCTTACTGGCGTCCCATACCACTTCTATGTTTGTTCCTGTGTTCAAATTCAAGTCAAAGTATTCTTTTAAAGTGGTTTTGGCCTTTTCAATAACATCATCATTTTCTAGTAGATATTCATTTAACCTCCATCTAAAACTTCCATGTGTTACACCTTTGATTTCCAAAGTTATCAGGTTATGGTCTGAGAGTATTCTTGGGTGGATTTCACAGCTTATTGCTCTTAGGGTGAGTGCTCTCGAGGTCCAGATTTGGTCTATTCTGCCCCAACTTTTGTGTACTTCCGAAAAGAAAGTGAACTGCTTTTCTGTTGGGTGTTTGTATCTCCATATGTCTATTAAATCTAGGTTTTCTTCCAGGTCTTGAAATGATTTCGGTAGCTTCCCTTGATTCCATTTTCTGTTTTCCGTTTGTCTATCGATTTCTGGTGTCGGCACCGCGTTGAAATCTCCCAGTAGTATCGTCTTGTTGTCATCTAATTCTAATAATACTTGTTCTAATTTCTTGAAAAACTCTGGCCTGTTTGTATTTGGGGCGTATATGTTAACTACGTTAATCTTTTCTCCCTGGAAGTTAATTTGAACTCCCAGTATCCTCCCCTCCTCATCCTTATATATCATTTTTGGTTCCCATTTTTCATTCACATATACTGCCACTCCTTTTTTTTCCTCTTCCGTAGAGTTTATAAATTCCGTACCCAAATACTTATTTACTAAGACATGTTTATGCTTTTTAGCTACATGGGTCTCTTGAATACAAATTACATCCAATTTTTTCTTTTTCAACACATTTGCAATTTTATTCCTTTTGGCTTTTTCGTTCAGTCCATTTACATTCCATGTTAAGATTTTAAGGTTCATTGTCACTTTTATCTACTGATAAGTCAGTAATTTCCCGGTTTGGGTTTAACCGGTTTAAATTCGGGTGGGTTTGTCCTCTGTTTATTCTTCAACCTCTTCCTCCTCCCCCTCCTCCACTTCTTCCCCCTCATCTTCCTCTCCCCCACCCCCCGCTCCCCCCTCCCTCTCCAGTCTTCCCCTCAGACCCGCCCCCCCTCTCTCTTCCCTCTCTCCATCTCTCTCTCCATATCTTTCCTCCACCCCCCCCGAGATCTTTTTCATATCTGCGTAGAAATTTACTGACTTCCTGGTTTTCAGTTATCTTAAATCTTTTCCCTTTGTAAAAAAAGGAAATCCCTTCTGGGAATTCCCATCTGTGTTTTATGCCATTTTTCCTTAAAATGCCAACTATTTGTTTGTAGCCCTCTCTCTTCCGGAGGAGTCTAATTGGTATTTCTTTAAAAATAATAATTGGTTTTCCATCAATTACCAGTTTTTTCTGGTAGCTTTCTCTCAAAATCATGTTTCTCATGTCTATCGATTTGAAGATCACTAAACAGTCTCCTGGAGCTTTCTTCAATCTGTTTTGTTTGGGTCTTATTTTTATTCTGAAGGCATTTTCTATCGTTTGCGCAACCTCTTCTTCTTTCAAAGCAAGCCATGTCGCGAGTTCTTTGATCATTTTTCCTTTGATATCTTCCTCTCTTTCTTCCCCTATTCCTCTAAATTTTAAATTTAACTGCTTTTGTTTCATCTCCATCAGGGCTAAATTATCTAAGACCTGGTCTTGAGTTTTACTCAGTTCTCCAAAGTTTTCTTTAGTTTTTTCAGCTTCTTTTTTCTGGTCTCTCAAATCTTTTTGCATTTTTTTGTTTAGTTCTTCTAAAGACTTTGTTCTGACTGTTAGGTCTTTTATCTTATTTGTAAGTTCCCCTGCAACAACTTCAATCTTTTTGTCAAAAGATTCCTGCATCTCTCCTAACTTTTTTTCTATACGTGTTTCATTCTGTCTAAATTCCTCTTTTATTTTCAGCCATAATGCATCTAAGTCTTTTATTTCCTCTTGCCTTGAGATTCTCCTCTCCATTGGTGTTCCCACAGATTTCTTCCCGTCTCTCCCCGTCATCTGCCCACTTCCTTCCCTCCCACACCCCCTACCTCCCACAGTAAGCTAGCTCAAAAATTCTTATAATTTTTCCCTAAAGGACGTACAATCTTAAATATTTTTGATTATCACAAGGAAGGTTGTGTTAGTCTGCCCCCTGATTCAATCAATACTCTTTTGCTAACTTCCCCGTCTTATGTCTTCTCCCTATCTGTGTAGTATTTGTGTTGTCCTTTAGGTCAAGGTACAACTGTCCCATCTACTTTCACAGTACACTGTTAATTCCCATATACAGTACTGGAGGCCTTCCCGTCTGGTTCACAAACTCTTACATTTAACTGATGGGAAGAATGAATTTCTGTTAAAAAGAGAAAATAGAAAAAAAAGAGAAAAAACCAGGGATAGGGAAAAAGGGGAGGATTAGGGGGTACTAAGGGGTTAGGAAAGGGGGAAAAACACAAAGAAAGTGCAATAGGGGTAATGCAGTCTGGGTGTGGCAAATAATACGGGGGCTTCTCTTTTGAATTTCAGCCACTTGTTTGGCTTAATCCATTCCCACGTATTGCGGGCTCTTGTCCTGTTAATATTCCCTTAAATACAGCCAAAAATCGGGAGGCCAAAAGTGTAAAAAAAAAAAAGAGAGAGAAAAGGTGGGGGTAAACAAGGAGTGGGGGGGGCAGACGGGGGGAAGGAAGAGAGGCAGTCGCGGGGGCAGGGGACTAAAGAGTTTCGGGGTTTCTCTGCAAAGTTTGAAAGGGTTCCTTCAAGGAGGGGGGAAAGAGTCTGAATTCAGGGAGGGAGGAGTCTAGTTCCAGCTCCGAAAAGGAGAAGCAGGCGCCAAGGGAGAGAGGCCGCTTCCGTGACTCAGGCTTAATCCAAAAAAGAAAGAGGCAAAAAGGTCCTTCAAAATTTTTAAGTCCGTCGGAAAGACCGATTTCGGGCAGGTCCGGTTAGGCGTCTGCCAAGTGAGGATAAAGTGAGGGAAAACTGCCTTGTCTTACACACACGGATTTGCGCACAATATTCTTTTCGCTGTTGGGGAAATATGGCAACAGGCTGAAAATTGGGGAGCTAAAAGATGGTAAGTACGGAGGTCAGGGTATCTCTTAGCCCCGTCGCGGGGGCTGGTGGAGGGGGGGAAGATTTGCTTCGCCGATACCTTTATTTTTTTTTTTATAAAATTTTTATTGGGTTTTCCGCTTTTATAAAGACAATACGAACAATAACACAAGACACAAACATGTATAAATTCAGCAGATCCTCTTCTCATGACCTTGTTCCCTGACTTCCCCCCACCCCCCCTCATGCATCCCAATTCCCAAGATTATATCAGCAAGTTGGTATTTCTCCTCTTAACCATCTTATTCATTTTGTTGCCTCTTTTCTAATAAAAAAATTTGATTTTCCTAAGTTGGACTTAAGTTCTCTTCCATCGATTTTTCATTTTGTCTTGAATAAAAGTCATATTAACCAAACATGAAAGTCTTAAGAGTTTTTAAGAATCTCCTCTTCCCTCCCTCCCATCCCCGGTTTTTGTCCCTTCCCAATAAAAATCCAAAGTCAAGATTCTCAGCCTGGGTTCCTCACGTCCGAGGCTTTCAAGTCCCTTTCAGTCCCTCTCCGCCGGTCTCGTTGGTAGTCCTTTATGTCAATCGTCGAGTCTGGAAAAGGATCTTTCACCATCAAAACATATTCTCTTCCCACAAGGAGATTTAAAAGCAGCTGCTGGAGTGTTTCCACAAAACCTGTATCCTCAAAGTCAAAGTCAAAATGAAGGCCCCAATCATATTTCTTTATTTTAAGTTCCTGTACATATTGTCCCAGAACCTCCTCCTTCTTCTTCTGGATCTTTCGCAGACTTGTGGTAGATGTGTTCCCAGAGTCTCCTTGCTTGTGTTCCACAGATGTCAGCTTTTGGTTGTTGCTTCCCAAGGTTACTTTCTCTTTTTCTTGTTTAGTCTCTTCCACCTCTGTAGACATTGTTTCCCATTCAGCTGTGGATTCTTTCTCATTCAGGTCCTCAATACAAACAGCAGAGTTGCCTGTTCCCAAGGTCATAATGTTAAGTTGTTTATTCATGGCTAAGCTCTGCTCTTGTAAGGTTCCCACCAATTGAAACATCCTTTCGATTTCCACTAGTAACTTTCCATCCACAGCCATTGTATCCATTGTAGTTTCACAGAATTCCCCCTAGAGGGAATCTGGTTACTTATTAGTCTTTTCTCCAACAGTCCTTTAGCTTGTTATTGTTACTTTGTTTCCAACAATTTTAACTCAATTATAACTCGTCTTATTCCAGAGGGATCTTAAATAGTGATTTTTCCGCTTTAAACTGCCCGTTTGACAGCTTTGACAGCTGTCAAACTCCGCAGCTCTTACACAGGCACAAAGGCAGGACGTTCCCGAGCCCGGGAGGGGGGGTTGCTCAAAACATAAAGAGGGTCTCCAAAACTCCACTCTCCAGCACAAAATTTCCTTTAACTAAATCTTGAAAGTTAGTGTCCTTTTTAACTCACCCCACCAAGGGTAGGCTCTCCAGCTTAGCTCTTATGTCGTTGCTTGAATCGTCTGCAGGGGGGGGTGCGGACTTCCTTTTAGCACACCCCCCGGTCGTCTCCAATTCAGGGAAAAAATTTTTAAAGTCCCAATCCGTCTTACTCACGGGTAGTTCTTTCAGTCCAAATTTTCAAGGAAGCAAGTCAGCGCTTTTCAGCCCTGGCACACGGCTTCGCTCCGCTGGGGTAGCGGTTTACTCTCAGCACCACGCCACTCTCCGTATCCTCTCCGTAGCCTTTAAAAAGGCTCTTCGTGAATCGGGGAGGGCGCTTAAGGTGCCCACCGAGTCACCAGGTCCTCAGGCATCCGCGCCTGAGGTTTTTGAGGGTCCCCGCGTCACCGTCGCGGCCGGACCCGTCCCCAGCGGAGCCGATTCCCTCCGGAGCTCGGAGGGAATCCGCCATTAGCTGTCCGCGCCAACCCGGAAGTCCCATTCGCCGATACCTTTAACTGACTTGCTCTCTCTTCCCCCTCTGTTCGTCTTCTCCGCTTCTAACGTCCCTCCGTTCGTTCCTCTCCGTTTTCCCTTTAACTTTCTGTTAAAGCTCTCCGATAATCCGTTTATTGATACAAAGTCTCTAAAGTTTCATTTCAGTTATATACTTTTTTGCTGGTTACTTTGCCCCGCGAAATCCCCAGCGGGGTCTTCCCTCTCTTTGTTCTACAGGGGTGAGGTCTAGTTACTTTGTCTCGCTCTTCCGATTAGCCTCCCAGCGCCATCTTGACTCCGAGATACAGGTCGGGCTCCTTAGCTTAATCCATTAACATCTGTTGCGCCTTGGAGTCTGTTTTCCTGATTTTACAATTCAGCATTTATCTGTCAGCTCCAAAGGTAACAGTTCTAAAAAATTTTGGAGATTTGTCGCCACTTTCCAGCGGGAGCTCGAGACAAAGCTGCGCGTGGTCGCAGGGCTTACCGGAATGCGTCTCTCGGTCCCATTGCTTCAGAATCCTCCCCAAAATAGGGAAAACTCCGAAAAACTTCAGACCTCTCTGACGCTGCTGGTAGCGCTTCCCTCCAGGGGGCCCCCCTAGAGGTTTTGGGGTCGCAGTGTCTTTGCGTTGCCCCTCAAAAGCCCCATGCAGTTCGGAGAAGTCGTTCAGCAACTTCTCCGCGCTCCCATACTGCTGGCGATCCAAACCGGAAGTCCGCAAGTTGAATTTAGATGAAGGAACACCTTTGGAAATAGTATGGGATGCTAGTAAAGCCGTGATGAGGGGCTTTCTGATTAAAAAAAAAAAATAGTTTCCAGAAAAGAGGAAGAGAGAAAAAGAAGAAGAAATCGTGGCTCAACTCATGGAAAATGAGAGACTGCTAACAATAAAACAAAATATTAAAACGCTGCAGACTCAGTTCTCCATGGTGGTGGGCCAGGAGGTGGAATGGAAAATGAAAGCAAAGAGACAAAAAAAAATTGAGTCAGTCAATAAAACTGGGAGATTTCTGGTATGGCAAATAAAAGCAAGACAAAAGCAAAATGTAATCTACAAAATAAAGGACGGGGATAATATAATAGAAGATCTGAAGGAAATTAGGAGAGCTTTTCAGAGATTTTGTCACAGCTAAAAATTGGCTGCTGTTTCTTTAATGCTTAAAAAGCGGGGTCAGCATGATTAGGTGGAATCTTCTTTCTTGTAGTTTGGATCCATTGCTCCGTGTCCGCTTCTCTGGAGCAGCAGAAAACAACCTTTCTCCCTCCTCTATGTGACATCCTTTTATATATCTGAACATGGCTATCATATCACCCCTTAACCTCCTCTTCTCCAGGCTAAACATGCCCAGCTCCCTTAGCCGTTCCTCATAAGGCATCGTTTCCAGGCCTTTGACCATTTTGGTTGCCCTCCTCTGGACACGTTCCAGTTTGTCAGTGTCCTTCTTGAATTGTGGTGCCCAGAACTGGACACAGTACTCCAGGTGAGGTCTGACCAGAGCAGAATACAGTGGCACTATTACTTCCCTTGATCTAGATGCTATACTCCTATTGATGCAGCCCAGAATTGCATTGGCTTTTTTAGCTGCCGCGTCACACTGTTGGCTCATGTCAAGTTTGTGGTCAACCAAGACTCCTAGATCCTTTTCACATGTACTGCTCTCAAGCCAGGTGTCACTCATCTTGTATTTGTGCCTCTCATTTTTTTTGCCCAAGTGCAATACTTTACATTTCTCCCTGTTAAAATTCATCTTGTTTGTTTTTGCCCAGTTCTCTAATCTGTCAAGGTCGTTTTCAAGTGTGATCCTGTCCTCTGGGGTGTTAGCCACCCCTCCCAGTTTGGTGTCATCTGCAAATTTGATCAGGATGCCCTTGAGTCCATCATCCAAGTCGTTGATAAAGATGTTGAATAAGACCGGGCCCAAGACAGAACCCTGTGGCACCTCACTAGTCACTCTTCTCCAGGATGAAGAGGAACCATTGATGAGCACCCTTTGGGTTCGGTCAGTCAGCCAGTTACAAATCCACTGAGTGGTAGCATAGTCAAGGCCGCATTTTACCAGCTTCTTTACAAGAATATCATGGGGCACCTTGTCAAATGCCTTGCTGAAATCAAGGTAGGCTACATTCACTGCGTTCCCTTCATCTACCAGGCTTGTAATTCTGTCAAAAAACGAGATCAGGTTAGTCTGACATGACTTATTTTTCAGAAATCCATGCTGACTATTGGTGATCACAGCATTCCTTTCTAGGTGCTCACAGACTGTTTGCTTAATGATCTGCTCCAGAATCTTCCCTGGTATTGATGTCAGACTGACTGGGCGGTAATTATTTGGGTCCTCTCTTTCCCCCTTTTTGAAAATAGGGACAGTGGTTGCATTCGGAATCTTTTCCAACATAAAAGCTCCTTAACGGAAACACGTCTTCTGCATTCTCTGCGTGACAGTTTCCGGTGGGGAGTGGGTGTCCCTACAGGAGGTCCTGAAACCTCCCCACTGTTTTCACTGGAAGTGTCTCTGAGCCATCCCTCCTGCTCACTTTCCCTCGGATCACCTCCTCTCCCCCTGCTGGTTCCCTCTTCAGCTGCTGAGTCTCTCCCAACCTGTGTGAGCCCTTCCACCTCCCGTCCTTCCGATGGCAGTTCCCTGACACACCCCACTAGTCACTCTTCTCCAGGATGAAGAGGAACCATTGATGAGCACCCTTTGGGTTCGGTCAGTCAGCCAGTTACAAATTCACTGAGTGGTAGCATAGTCAAGACCACATTTTACCAGCTTCTTTACAAGAATATCATGGGGCACCTTGTCAAATGCCTTGCTGAAATCAAGGTAGGCTACATCCACTGCGTTCCCTTCATCTACCAGGCTTGTAATTCTGTCAAAAAACGAGATGAGGTTAGTCTGACATGACTTATTTTTCAGAAATCCATGCTGACTATTGGTGATCACAGCATTCCTTTCTAGGTGCTCACAGGCTGTTTGCTTAATGATCTGCTCCAGAATCTTCCCTGGTATTGATGTCAGACTGACTGGGCGGTAATTATTTGGGTCCTCTCTTTTCCCTTTTTTGAAAATAGAGACAACATTTGCCCTCCTCCAGTCTGCCGGGACTTCGCCTGTTCTCCAGGAATTCTCAAAGATGACTGCCAGTGGTTCTGAGATCACATCTGCCAGTTCTTTTAATACTCTTGGATGCAGTTCATCTGGCCCTGGAGACTTGAATACATCTAAACTGGCCAAGTATTCTTGTACTATCTCCTTAGTTATTCTGGGCTGTGTTTCCTCTGCTGAATCATTTGCTCCAAATTCTTCAGGTCGGGCATTGTTTTCTTTATCAGAGAAGACTGAGGCAAAGAAGGCATTGAGGAGTTCAGCCCTTTCTGTGTCCCCTGTTTGCATTTCACCATCTTCTCCTCTGAGTGACCCCACTGTTTCTTTGTTCTTCCTTTTGCTACGAACATACCCATAAAAGCCTTTTTTGTTGCTTTTAACCTCTCTAGCAAGCCTGAGTTCATTCTGTGCTTTAGCTTTTCTGACTTTGTGTCTACACGTGCTGGCTATTTGTTTGAATTCCTCTTTGGTGGTTTCCCCCCTTTTCCATTTTTTGTACACATCCTTTTTTAATCTTAACTCAGTTAAAAGTTCTTTAGATAGCCATCCTGGCTTCTTTAGGCACCTTCCATGTTTCCGTCTCATTGGTATTGCCTGACGTTGTGCTTTTACTATCTCCCTCTTAACAAACTCCCCGCCATCATGAACTCCCTTTCCTTTTAGCATTACTGTCCATGGGATCTCACCCAGCACTTCCCTAAGTTTTATGAAGTCGGCTTTCTTAAAGTCAAGAAATTGAGTCCTAGTATGCTTGGCTGCTCCTTTCCGCTGTATAGTAAATTTCAGAAGAGCATGATCACTCGCGCCTAATGATCCTTCCACTTCTACCCCACTAACCAGGTCATCAACATTGGTTAGGACCAGATCTAAAATGGCTGTTCCTCTTGTTGCTTCTCCCACTTTCTGGACAATGAAGTTGTCTGCAAGGCCAGTGAGGAATCTGTTTGACCTTATGCTCTTGGCTGAGTTTGACATCCAACAAATATCCGGGTAGTTGAAGTCCCCCATTACTACTATCTCCCTTCCTTTTGCATGCTTGGCCATCTGTTCCAGGAAGGCATCATCTATGTCCTCCGTTTGGCTTGGGGATCTATAGTAAACTCCCACAATGAGGTCACTGTTATTCTTCTCTCCCTTAATTTTGACCCAAATGCTCTCACTTTGGCTTTGAGGTTCTAAATCTTGGATCTCTTCACAGGTATACACATCCCTGACATATAACGCCACTCCTCCTCCTTTCTTGTCTGGCCTGTTTCTCTGAAATAGATTGTATCCCCCCATTATTACATTCCAATCGTGGGACTTATCCCACCAGGTTTCAGTGATGCCTATTATGTCATATTTAGTTTGCTGTACCAAGAGCTCAAGCTCATCTTGTTTATTTGTGGTTCGAGGACCCGACCCCGGTGAAGTGAAATGAAGACACATGGACACGTGATATAAGGTTAATGGGCTAGAAAAGGCCACAACTTTATTGGTTACAGCAATTGAAAAGGTATTAGGCATTGGATCGAAACAAGTGGGTTCTTCACCAGTAGGTGGAGCCTGTTGATGCTAATCCAACTATAGGCTCACCCCTGCTGTCACCGAGGGTCGTGCCAAGGCCTCCCGCCAAGCAGGCATCAGACGGAATACACGACCCCCAGATTCCTTTAACGGAATACCCCTAAAAATTGAAGGCATAGGCGATGGCCACACCTAGCACTTCCACACAGCGCAACACATTATTCCAATGCCTAACCTACCCACCAATACCGCAAAAGTTGTGACGATTGCTACGAGGTAGGTGAAAAAAACCAAAAAGCCTAGTGCCAAATGGAAAAACTCCTACCAGGCCCCCCAGCCAACCAGGGCGACCAACCTAAGGTCCATAGTAAGGCCAAAAAACCTGAGCCCTAACTAAAGGGAGTGGAGGGTGGGTGACTCGCGAGGGGCGAAAGAGGAAGAATGAGGCCAGGGAAGGCTGGCGCTGCACCGAGGGGGCGTGAGCGCCAGCCAGGTGAGCGGGGCAGCAGGGGGCCACGCCCCCTGCTAGCCGGGGCTCGGGCTCCGACCACAACCCCTCCCCTCCCTTTCAGGGAGGAGAGTCTTTCCCATGCTTTGCGCATTAGTGTACAGACATTGAAGTCCATTAATCATTCCCCCGTGTCTCTTATTTAAGGATTTTTTCCTCCCACCACTAGGTCTGTGTGCTGTTTGCTCCATTTGGTCTATGACATTTGGATGATCATCTTCATCAATTGATAGACTCCTACCTTCAGGAGCACTGTCTCCCTCCCCCACATTAGTCAGTTTAAAGCCCTCCTGATGAGGTTTCTGAGATTTTTGGCAAAAACATTTCTCCCAACCGTTGTGAGGTGCAGCCCATTGCTTGCCAGAAGTCCATCTTCAAGAAACTGCAGTCCGTGATCTAAGAATCCAAACCGTTCCTGTTTACACCATTTGCGAAGCCAGCTGTTCACTTCCACTATTTTCCCCTCTCTTGGTGCATTAAGGTGTCGGATTTTCTCGCTCGGTATCTTTGGCATGTTGTTTTGTTTTAAGAATTCCTCTATATGTTCTAGATTTTCCACTCCCTTCTGACATAGTTCTGTATAGTATTTTATAAAGTTCTTACAAATATCATTCGGGTCATCTATTTTCTCTCCTATCTTCAATTTATTTATGGGCCTCTCACTCTGCCTTTTTTAAAGTTGCCATGCTAGCAATTTCCCTGGCTTATTCCTGAATTCAAAATACCTATGTTAAACCTTTTTATATTCCATTCAACTTCTTGGTTGACAAGTATCGAGTATTTTGTTTGTGGTAATTTAATATTCTGCTTGATTGTTTCACTGCTTGGGTTTTTGAATAATTCTTTTTCCTTTTGGCTTATCTCCTCCAGAATCTCAATCTTTTCCTTTTCTTTCAATCTTTTTTTGTATCACATTCTGTTTTATGAAGAATCCCCTTAGGACCGCTTTGCTGGTGTCCCAAACAACTTTAATATCTATGCCTTGATTTTAATTGAATTTAAAGAATTCCTTTAGTGCCTCAGTTGCTTTTTGCAGAATCTTTTCATTGTTTAGCAAGCTTTCATTTATTCTCCATCTCTGTATTTTCCCTTTTCTTTCTCCCCTCAGCTCCATTGCCATTGGGTTGTGGTCAGAGGTGGTTCTTGGTTGTATTTCGGGGGGGGGGGGGTGTTACCTTTATTATCAGTCCATTCGAAACCCAAATGGCATCAATTCTCCCCACTGACTGGTTAGGGTCTGAATAATGCAAGAAGCTATTTTCTGTCTGGTGTTGGAATCTCCATGCATCTTTCAGATCAAAATTTCTGTTAGTTGAAAAAAGGTGAGGGGTAGTTTCCCTTCTTTAACCTCTGTTCCTCTTACAGTTCTATCAATTTCAGTCAAAGTGACCCCATTTAAATCTCCCAGGAGTATCATCTTTTCATCTGCATGATCTATCACCTTTTTTCTAGTGTTTTATAAAAATCTGCTTTTTTCCCATTGGGCACATAGACTCCTACTATCATTATTTTTTCACCTTGTACTGTTATTTTAACTGCCACTATTCTTCCCTCTTCATCCTCATATAATAGCTTTGGTTCTAGCTCTGGTTTAACATAAAGCATCACCCCTCTTTTTTCGTTAGATCTGATGAAATAAATTCTAATCCCAGCTTTTTCTTTATCAAGACTCTCCTGTGTTTCCTCACCACGTGCGTTTCCTGTAGACATATTATTTCTAGTTTTTGTTTGGTTAATGTGTTTTACTTTGTTTCTTTTAACTTTGTTGTTTAGTCTATTCATGTTCCAGGTAATGATCTTTAAGTTCATGGTTTAATAGCAATTCAATGTATTAAAACAATTACAGGTTATAAATCGACCAGGCAATCAGTTCCTAGTCCAGCCCTCCTCTATTTCTGTTGTTGGTTTTGTGTTCCTGTCTCCTCCCACTAGCTGTTTTTTCCTCTCCTAGCTCTCTCCAATATTTGCTCCAAAATTTGTCTGCTTCGTCTGCTGTCACACAGCTCTGCCTTTTCCCTTTGAAGAAAAGGAGATTCCTTCCAGAAACTCCCACCCACGGAAAGTTGGCTTTCAGTGCTTCAACCAGAAATTTATAATTGACTCTTTTTCTCAACAGGCATAAGGGAATCTCCTTAAGATAAGATAAGATAAGATAAGATAAGATAAGATAAGATACTTGTGAAATAGAGGTAGTGATTCCACCTGGTGGTTGTTTTTTGTTGTTGTCATACTTCTGTCTCCTAATTTAAGTCTATCTCCTTTCTTCCCTTTGCTCCTTATCTTCCTTCTCTTGCCCTCCCCTCCCTTATCCCTACTTTTGCTTCTCCATTTCCCTTTAACTTTCCCTTCAAATATTTCTGTTTCCTTGTCTCTTTTGGTCAATGGAGGGGTTAGACTATAATCAGCAATACCAGTCAAGCGCAATTAACTAATTAATTGTTAATTAACTAATTAAAGTATATTCAAACATAATCAGGTGCAATTCCCTTTTTGGCCACCAGGTGTCCCTCTCCACTTAGATATGCTACCTCAGTTCAGTTTAGCTGAGTCCTCTTTGTTTTTTATATACCTTCCTCTTCATGTGCTTTCCCCTTTATTTCTTTTCTTACACTTCCCTCCCCTTTCTTCCCCCCTGTTTTAAATTCCCTCCTTCAGAAGAGAACCATATACTTGTTTTTATTTGTTTAAATAATAATAGAATATGTAACACAGAGGTGAGTTATACTAGGTTGTGATGCTAATAATAGGGGAAATGTTTCCAAATGTAGGCAGGCGCTGTTCCCTTTTTAGCCACCAGATGTGTCTTATAGCTTGAGTTTGCTGTCTCAATGAAAGTATGGTGTGTTCTCAACTTCCACTCTCATAAGCAGTTTTAGTCTCAACCCACTTCTGTTTGAAAGCCAGGAAAAATGTTGGCACAGTGAGTTTGCAGTTTTGTAGTTTAGTACCTCTCCTTCTTCAGCCACTTGTTTAGCCTAATCCACAGCGGAGACGGATACAGCAGATAAATGCAGTCTTGGAAATAGAATCTCCTGTAGAATGTGGGACAGAGCACAGGGGAGTGGTCTTCAACCACTTCCCAGGTCTAATCCATACAATTTGCTTTTCCCCAGAGGTCTCTTTGTCTCCCCTTCCCCCGCTGTAGCTCTGGAGTCCTTCTGCCTCCCCCCCTTTTCTTCTCTCTCCTCTCCTCCCACATGTGAAAGACATGTGCTCCCCCCATTCTCTGTTAAGTTGGCTCTTATTTGACTCATTTTAAATAGTGTTTTATATCTCAAAAAGTTCCAAAGACATTCTATTGGCTAGATTTAATTTCCACGATAGTCCTTTCTGATCTAGTTTCTGCAGTTTTCCTGTGCAATAATCTTTAAAACATGATGAGGTAAACCTTCTTTTTCCTCACCCACCATCAGTTCCAATTTCAGTTCATACAGTTGCCTGATTAGCTTGATTTAAAGCCCTCCTGTCTTTATTTCTTAAGCATTCTAGCATTAGTCAATTCATTCTCCTCACGCTAATCAGTTATATGTTAATTCATTAATTTCTGGAAAGTTTACCACTGTCGCCACTCAGATCTTGGGGCTTCTCACTGGGGGTGGAAAGCTGTTCCTTGCACTGGGAATCTTCTCCTTTCACTCTCACAAATGGAATCGAGGACCCGCATTTGCACTGTTGCTGCTTTCTTTGGGCTCAGGACACCCCCTTGAGCATTTTGGAGGGTGTGCTGCCCTCACGCTCCCCCCACAACCTCCCCCCCCCCACAATCACGCTCATCTCCAAGGAGCTTGAAAGCATGACCTGTTTTGGGACACAGCTAAACCAGAAGTCCTCCATTCTTTTTCCAAACAAATCAAAGACATTCCAGTATCCCTTATTAGGATCCCAGGGCTTCCGGTCGGCGCCAGCGTTAATGGCGGTCCTCTTTCCGAGCTCCGGAGGAGGACTGCTCTGCGAGTTCGGGTCTGACCCGCTACGGCAAGCGGGGGACCCCTAAAATCACAGGTGCTGAAGCCTGTGAACAAGGAGACTCGGTGGGCACCAGAAGCGCCCCCCCTTGCTGCAGAAAGAGCCTTTTTAAAGGCTCTGGAACGGCATCGGGAGAGCGCGGTGCTGAGAGTCGCTACCCAGCCCGCAGAGTGAAGCCGCGTCGCCATTGACGGAGAGCGCCGATTCCTTCCTGTAAATCTGGAACTGAAAAACCTGTGAGTAAGACTGAACGCTAATTTGGAACTCTTTAAAAGAAAATTTGGCTGAAAACGGGGAAGGTAAAAATTAAGGAAGTCTGCCTCCCCCTGACTGCATGACAGCTAAAGCAACGGAATTTTAAAGCTGCATCCGCATGAAACATTCCTTGACTATTTAACCTGACATTGGACTTAGATCTCCCCTCTAGCAAGCAGGATAGAGGGGAGGAAAAAAGGGACAATAAGAACTGCATGACTTATTTAAAAGGGAAAAATATTCTGCTGCCTTAATACCCTGAAACGGACTGCCAAACAAGACAATAGAGCACTGGACTGTCTTTAAATTCTTGGGAAAGTTACATGGTTGAAGTTTCCTTTGCTACAAAGTTTTTAGACCTTGTGGCTACAGTATATTGGAGCATGTTGAAATAGTATCTATTGGAAAAGTACTGTAACATTTATTTACAAGCCTCCTGATATACTTGTCTTCAACTTTTTTGTCTCCGTACTTGGACATTTTGCTTTGCTCCCCCTAGAGGGCTAAAGTAACGGTTGGAACAGTCTAGGACAGTGGAATTTTCCACCAGGGGACTGTTTTCGTGGGAACGACGTTGGGACATGAGTGGCCCAGCAGAAGAGATAACCACCAGAGCCAAAGCCAAGCAACAACAACACCAGCAACAGCAACAAAAGAAAAGAGGCTCAATTACAGGCGTAACTCCTACAGGAACAACAGGACAAGAAAAAGTGACAGCTGCCTCCATGGAGTCAGTGACACAAGCGTTACTCAAGATAAATCAATCTTTGGAAACCTTGACAAAGCAGAGTACAGAAAACACACAGAAATTAACAGAACTAACAGCAAGACTGGACCTGAACACAGAATCTATAAACAGGCTGGTTCAAGAAAATTCTGCAACACGTAAGATTGCAGAGGAAGCTAGAACTATTGCTGGAGAGACTCAAGAGAACTTAGAACCGATTGTTAAAAAGGTTCATGAACATGATGTAACTCTGGCTTTGTGGGAACTACAGAGAAAGGAAAGAAATCTGAAATTGAGATTGATTCCCAAGAACGAAGGAGACAACCTCACGGAGTTTTTAACACAAGAGTTTGCTAATTTCTGGGAAGACTTGGAGGAGGAAGAATTTAAGATAACAACAGCATTTAGACTGGGCAGAAAACTGAACAGAAAGACCCCAAGGGACTGCCTGATTATCCTTAGATCTAAGGAAGAAAGAGATAAAATATTAAAATTACACTACCAAAAGGCCTTGCAAATTGAAAATTCATCCATACAGATTTTTAAAGACATCCCTAAACATATCTTGGAGTTGAGAACCTTTTATAAGGATCTGGTCTACCTGCTGAAGAAAAACATCATTCTTTTCAGGTGGGAGTTCCCACAAGGCCTGTCTTTTGACTACAAGGGAAAGAAGGTGAAAATAAAGACAATACAAGACAAAGAGAGGTTCCTGGAAAGAAACCAAGAGGACCTACAGAAGGGAACTGTGGACCCAATTGCAGAACAAAAGAGAGCACTAGATATTTTGAACTTATCGTTTGGACTTAACCTACCACCATCAGAGGAAGAGCAACAACTGGGAGCAGTTGGAGGAACAACGGCAAAGTAACAAGATGGCCCTGCAATTCCTTAGTTGGAATTGTAATGGGCTCAATATGCCTTTGAAGAGACGACAAGTTTTTCATATTTTGAAAAGAGAACAACTGGATTTGATATGTCTACAAGAAACCCATGTAACCAGAGCACACAGGAAACTACTCATGAATAAAAGATTAGGACAAGAATTCATTTCACTGGACAAAGTTAAGAAAAGAGGAGTTGTGATTTATGTAAAAGAGAAATGGGTTCCAAAAATGATGTTTAAAGATGAACAAGGAAGATATTTGGCAGTTGAAGTACAAGGAGAAAATTTTTTAATAGTTGGAGTTTATGCACCAAATGAAGGCAAGGCGGAATTCTTCAAGAAACTTCATGAAACTCTGATGGACTATTTGGATTATAATATGATAATTATGGGAGACATGAATGGTGTGGTTTCTACAAATATGGACAAAGCACAAAAACTGACAATTTCAAAGGAAGGGAGACTTCCGAAGACTTTTTTTGAAAAGACTGAAAACATGGACTTAATAGACATATGGAGAACAAGGAACCCTCTTGAGAGAGAAGGAACATTCTTTTCTCAAGCAATGATGACCTGGACCAGAATTGATCAAATCTGGATCACTAGTGGGATGGCTCCAAAGATTAAGAAGATAGAAATCTGCCCAAAAACTTGCTCCGACCATAACGCCGTAAAGATGGAAATGAAACTTACAACAACTGGTCAATTTAGATGGAGGATGAATGACACCCTGTTTAGAGACAAGGAGGTCCACATGAAGGCCCAAAAAACTTTAAAGGACTATTTTGAAATAAATCTAAAGGCCGATGTGGAAAAAAGAGTGATCTGGGACGCAAGTAAAGCTGTGATGCGAGGTTTTTTGATTCAACAAAACTCGATAAAGAAGAGAAAGCAGAATGAGAAGAAGGAAAAGATCTTGGAAAAGATAAAAGAAGGAGAGAAAAAACTAAGATCAAAACCAAAGTCCCAGGAGATCTTGAGAGAGATTAAGCTATACCAGACACAATACATGGAATTGATGAATCAAGAGATTGAGTGGAAGCTAAAGCAAATGAAACAAAAGACATTCGAATCGGCAGACAAATGTGGCAAACTTCTGGCATGGCAATTGAAGAAAAGGCAGAAACTAAATACAGTTACAAGCCTAGAAGTGGATGGAAAGAACATATCTAAACCCAATGAGATTAGAAACTGTTTTCTGAGCTATTTTAAAAAACTTTATTCTCAAGGACCACAAAATGAAGAGGACATAGATAAATTCCTTAATAAATATGGATTACAAAAAATCTCTCATCAAAGCAAGGTGGACTTAAACCAGAGAATAACAGAACAAGAGATAGAAGGGGCCATTCAGGACATGCAATTGGGCAAATCTCCAGGACCAGATGGACTGACTTCCAGATATTACAAATCTTTGAAGGAGTGGTTGGTTCAACCATTAAAGGAAGTCTGCAACGAGATTTTAGAGGGAAAAAAGGCACCAGAATCGTGGAAAGAAGCGTATATTTCACTCATACCAAAGACAGAGACTGAAAAGACTCAACTTAAGAACTACCGCCCAATATCATTACTTAATGTGGATTACAAAATCTTTGCAGACATTTTGGCGAAAAGATTTAAAAGAGTGTGGATGGAGAAGATTCATAGGGACCAAGCAGGCTTTCTCCCAAAGAGGCATTTATCAGACAATGTAAGGAATGTAATAGACATCTTGGAACGGCTAGAGGTGAATATAAACACCAAAGCAGTGTTGATTTTTGTGGATGCGGAGAAAGCCTTTGATAATATCTCTTGGAGCTTTATGAAAAAGAATCTTCATGGGATGGGGGTAGGGCAAGGTTTTGAGAATGGTATGGGTGCGATATACTCTGAACAAAAAGCTAAGCTGATTGTAAATAATGTGATAACGGAGGAACTTAAGATAGAAAAAGGAACACGACAGGGGTGCCCAATTTCCCCATTGCTTTTTATTTCTGTTCTGGAGGTGTTGCTGAATATGATTAGAAATGACCAGCAGGTTAAAGGTGTACAGGTCGGGGTTGAACATTACAAGTTAAAGGCTTTTGCAGATGACCTAGTATTGACTTTACAAGAGCCAGACACTAGTACGAAAAGGGTGTTGGAGATAATCCAACAATTTGGTCAGGTAGCTGGATTTAAACTGAACAAACAAAAAACTAAAGTACTAGAAAAAAACTTAACAGATACGGAGAAGGAGAAATTTCAAGAAGAGACAGGTTTGACAGTGGTTAAGAAGGTGAAATACCTAGGGGTTTATTTGACATCTAAGAATTTGAACTTGTATAGGGACAACTATGAAAAATGCTGGTCAGAAATTAAAAAAGACCTAGAAATATGGTCAAATTTGAAATTGTCAATGTTAGGCCGAATTGCAGTGATTAAGATGAATGTATTGCCTAGAATGTTGTTTTTGTTTCAAACTTTGCAGATTCTTGACAAGATGGACTGTTTCAAGAGGTGGCAAAAAGATATTGCGAAATTTGTCTGGCAGGGCAAAAAGCCCAGAATAAAATTTAAAGTACTTACAGACGCAAAAGAAAGAGGGGGATTTGCCCTGCCGGACTTAAAACTGTACTATGAAGCAGCAGCGTTTTGCTGGCTAAAAGAGTGGATGCTCCTCGAGAACACAGATATCTTGGATTTAGAAGGTTTTAATAATACATTTGGTTGGCATGCATATCTATGGTATGATAAAATCAAAGTGCATAGGGCCTTTAAGAATCACATTGTCAGAAAAGCGTTGTTTAATGTATGGATAAGATATAAAGACTTGTTGGAAAATAAAACCCCTAGATGGCTGTCACCTTTGGAGGCTAAGGCAGTGAAGAAACTCAATATGGAGGCCGGATGGCCAAAGTATTGGGAAATTTTGGAACAAGATGGAGATAAATTGAAATTACAGAGTCATGAGAAATTGAAACCAAAAGTACAAGATTGGCTCCATTATTACCAAATAATGGAGGTTTACAAACAAGATAGGAAAATTGGCTTCCAGGTGGAAAAATCAAAATTAGAGACTGAACTGTTAGAACCCAACACTAAGAATCTGTCAAGAATGTATAACTTGCTGCTGAAATGGAATACACAAGATGAAACAGTTAAATCGGCTATGATTAAGTGGGCACAGGACATTGGTCATAACATTATGTTTGCTGACTGGGAATGGTTGTGGAACACCGGTATAAAATTCACGGCATGTAATGCCCTAAAGGAAAACATTATGAAAATGATCTACAGGTGGTACATGACCCCAGTCAAGCTAGCAAAAATTTACCATTTGCCTGACAATAAGTGTTGGAAGTGTAAAGAAACTGAAGGTACTTTCTATCACCTTTGGTGGACGTGCCCGAAGATTAAGGCTTTCTGGGAAATGATATATAATGAAATGAAAAAGGTACTTAAATGTACTTTTCCTAAGAAACCAGAGGCCTTTCTCTTGGGCATAGTCGGCCAATTGGTGTCAAAGAAAGACAGAATTTTCTTTATGTACGCTACGACAGCAGCAAGAATACTCATCGCAAAGTATTGGAAGACACAAGATCTACCCACCCTGGAAGAATGGCAGATGAAAGTGATGGACTACATGACATTGGCTGAGATGACTGGCAGAATCCGTGATCAGGGAAAGGAGACGGCGGAAGAAGAATGGAAGAAATTTAAAATCTATCTTAAGGCCTATTATAAACTTGATGAATGTTAGAATGTCGAGGTTTTGAGAAAGAAAGGGTTACAGCGATATAAGATTAGACGGAAGGAAAGATTAAGAGGACAGAGGCTTGACAGAAATATCTAGAAGTTGCTAAAAAACTTTGGACATTGGGATGCAGAAAGGGGAGGTATGGGGGAGTCTGAGAAACAAGGTTTATGAAAAAAAGGTTATGAAACTATACGTGTTTGTATGTCTTTTTATATGTTTGTATTGTTTTAAAAATTTTGTAAAACCAATAAAAAATTTTATTAAAAAAAAAATTTTAGGATCCCAGGGCTGGTAACAGTGTATCCAATCAGGACAAATGTTTGCAAGACAGCTTGGCATGCAATAATACTTTGAGTGACACCCCACAATCTAACTTTTCCAGCAATATAAAAAATGTGCACCAAAATAATCTTTCATAAAAGTTGTGGACAGAGAAATTGGAACAACAATTTCACCGAATTTCTTCACGGGGAGGATAATTTTCCCCAATATCCTCCATGGGGAGGATAATTTAATGGGGGGTAGATCTTACCATTAGAAGCGGCAATCATGACATTAGCACCAATTCTATCTTTGTTCCAGAGGTCTCCCAACGCAGCAGCAGTAGCAGCAGCAGCAGCAGCAGCAGCAACAACAACAACAACTGTATTGTCTGGCAGGCCCCAATAATACATCCTCCACAATGTGTCAGACATATTGTTGTTCCAGGCTACCATAGGAGGCAAATGGTGGCTGCCCCCCAAAAGTTGAAGAATATTCAGACACATTTCTATGAAGTAGCCTTCCTTTCTGGTGGAGTGAGAAAGAATAAAAATCTCAAACCTTTCAGCAAGAAACCCAAGAAAACCTCTGAGATAGTTCAGCTCATCTCTATGAGAAAACAAAACAAAGCACAGCAGAAGTCATTTTCACACTTGGAAGCAAACAGGGTGTGCTCATGTGTGTTTCAGGACACTGTCACTTTGAATGCATGAGGATCCCTTCGAGTTCCCATCAGCTAGCACTCTCATGTCAATCATCTGCCATCTGGTACATTGGGGTTTTCATTAGCTCTGCAACTGCCTGACCTTGTGCCAGGCTTCAGCAGACAGGTAGTTCATAACCCTTCACTGTCAAAATTAGCATTCATGATACTACTTAAACTGTGGAGCAAATTTTGAGTTCATTATTAAATGAGGCATATGTTACTACACTCATAACCAATTCAGTTGAGTTATTTTTAGTTTGACCTTTTCTGTATTCATCAAATCAGCTTTGAAATAGACATTGAGGTACCCTTTAAGTGTGGGGGTATAAAAATTCATATAGCTAATGGAAGTTTGTGTGTGAGAGAGAGTTTTCTGGCAGATTCTTATTAGATCTCACTGGCTGCATGATATATATAGTACGCTTGCTACTCATTTCAGTACAGATGAGGTAAGCTTAGATCTTACAGATACTAATATTCATATATTTTAGCTGAAGCAGTTCATGTTCCCTCTGAATTTACAATTGAACTCATATAGATCCAAATCATGGGCACAGATTATTAATCAGTCAAATGTTGAGGTTGAGCATAACTATTGGTATAATTTTTATTTCATGATTGTGCCTGGAATTCATGAATGACCCATCTGCAGATTCTGCATGCAGAGTGCAAGCATGTCTCTGCTCAGAAGCACATGGCACCGTTTGCAGGATTCCTTGCAGTGAGAGCCAGGCTTCCCAGCTTTCCCCTTTGATTTTTTTTGTTTTTTAAATATTTTATTCAGTTTTCAAACATAAAATAGAAAATCACATAACAAACACACAAAATCCCTTCACCAAAGAAATAACAAACGAAAAAACATACAATTACACCAACGAACAATATAAAAAAGAAGAAAAAAAAAGCACAACTGTTCATAACATTTTTGTATAACTAACTGGACTTCCTCACATCTCCCTACCCTGCATTCTCTGTAATAAAAATGCCAGCAAATTATTACCTTGTTTCATTTCTTATTTTGTACTTCTCAGATGTTATATTTCTAGACTTAGAGTAATTTTTATCAATTTAGTTGTAACTTAAACATAATATTACTTTAAGTTTCGACCTTTTCTTACATATCACTTAGTTTTCTATATCTTACAGTCGAATTACTGGGACCATATTTTTCTGGATCGTGCACTTTCTTAACATTCATACAGTTTGTACTGTTTTTGTAGATAGTCCTTAAACTTTTTCCAATCCTCTTCCATTGTTTCTTCTCCCAAATCTCGGATTCTGCCAGTCATTTCGGCCAGTTCCATATAATCCATCAGTTGCGTCTGCCACTCTTCCAGTGTGGGCAAATCTTGTGTCTTCCAATGTTTTGCGATGAGTATTCTTGCTGCTGTAGTTGCATACATAAAAAAAGTTCTGTCCTTCTTTAACACTTTCTGGCCGACAATGCCCAAGAGGAAGGCCTCTGGTTTCTTAGTAAAGGTATATTTAAATACCTTTTTTAACTCATTGTAGATCATTTCCCAGAAGGCCTTCACCCCTGGACAAGTCCACCAGAGGTGAAAGAATGTCCCTTCAGCCTCCTTACATTTCCAACATTTATTATCAGACAGGTGATATATTTTTGCAAGTTTGACTGGGGTCATGTACCACCTATATATCATTTTCATAATATTTTCCTTCAAGGCATTACATGCCGTGGATTTCATTCCGGTGGTCCATAACCTTTCCCAGTCTTCAAACATGATGTTGTACCCACCCAGCTTTCCCCTTTGGCCTGGGAATCCAATGCATCTGGCCCTCGAGGTGCCCAAGTCACACCTTCACTAGCCAAGCTCCAGGTTCTCTTCACGTGCTTTTGCCTAGATGGAATGTATCATCAAACTAGGATGATGTGTCTTCCTTGCCTGAATGAAGGATGGGGAGATGTGAAGTGGCAGCGGTGGAACTTCTGACTTCTTCATGTCTGAAATGTAGGCTGTTGTACAAAAGTAAGAGTCCCAAACATTGATCCACCCACTTTGGACTCTGGCCACATCCACCATTGGTATGCAGCCCATGGCAGGTTGTCAACCAGGGAAGGAAATCTATTGTTGTGAATCAAACATACCACTTCGTGCAAGGGCTGGCTGTGCAGCAGCAGCAGCAGCAGCAGCAGCCATTTCCACTTGGGGAACTCATCGTGTAACTGATTCCAGAGAGTTTGAAGTCAGCACCTAGCAGCTGATTGGCTTGGCATCTACTGGAGTTGGCTGGCATTTCCAGCTTCATCTCCACCTGCTCACCCAATGGCACAGATTATGTCAGCTCTGAAGCATGTTAGCGAGACAAACTGGGACCTGAGTGGGCAACCAGAAGAAGTCATTTCTAGTCAGAGGTGCCACTGAGGTGGGGTAGAGGGCAAGGCCTCCCAAAAAATATTCAAGGAGGGGCCAAGGCCCCTCAAAATTCTGTGGTGGCCATGCGCACATGCTCACTTTACTCAGGCATGAGGCATGGCATGCTCATGCCACATGCGCAAGCCATGTGAGGGCAAGCTGGCACACTTGTTTCTAGTATACCATGGTCTTCAGTGCAGGCATCAGGAGCTCTCTGCTCACACAGTCATTAGGAAATCTGGATGCTGTTGGGAGGATTCACTGCCTGAGGTTGGCTCAGGATCCAGCATGACAACATATTTGTGTGTAGGATCAAGGCAAACACTGTCCTGATACTAGCCTGCTGTCCTAGCCCTCAGTCCATGGCAGGAAAATATGTTCCCTGGAGCACCAACCACTGCAACCATCTTCTCTTGCCTCAAAGATAAGTTTCCAGGCCTTGGAACAGAGCTGGAGCAGGTCGGAACTTCCAAGACCCTCAAGATTTTGCTAGTAAAAACCATTTCAGTTGAAATGCTTTCAAAAGCTCAGCTCATTTTAGAGTGAACAGCACACCAAGGGGGCTCTACCACAGTCCAATAGAAGAGCCAGCAAATCTACCAGCCTTGTGATTTCTACATCAGTACCTACCTTAACGTCAGCACATGGGAGAATGTGGCTTCTATGGTCATGATGATTAAACAATGTTGTATATGTTTAGCTGTGCACGTTGAAGGCAGTTACTTTAATTTTCCACTGCAGTTTATTTCACTGCTTTTCATTTTAAAAGTTAACTCATGGTGAATTGTGTTGTAATATACGTAATATATGTAATATTACTGACCCACACTAGCATTGAAAAAAAGGGTTAACCTGAACCCAGTGCTCAAGTTACCAGAGTGGGTGTGGCTTAGCAGGCCCCCTCAAGTGAATGGAATCCCTATAAAAGGGAAATCTTAAAGCCTGCTTCCTTTCTAACCCAAAGATTGCACAATCATTTTGTATTAAAGCCAATGTGTTTTCTTTTAAAGTAGTTTCAAACCATTTTTCATCTTCAATTTGATGCCAACAGATGGAGATTTGCTTGCTTCAACTTCTCTGTTTAAAGGTAGATGAGTACAGATACAAATCTAACCAAGGACTAATCTACCACTGGTCAGTTATAACATTAAAAATGTGTTATAAAAATATGACACAAGAAGGCTCTGTAGAGCAGTGATCCATTGTTAAATGGGAAATTGCATTGAGAGCTATATTACAGGGGTTTTTTTAAAGTTTTTTTTCCAGATAAGTGTAAATCCAGCCTAAGAGCTCTAGAGTTTTGGAGAATAGTCTTTCCCAGTCCTGCTTGAGGATTCAAGGGACTGATTCTGGTACCCTTTTTACACGAAGCATGTGTAATACCTCTGAGCTTTGCCCCTTTCACCTTTTCTCTCCCCCCCCCCCCCGGTCACTTTTAGTAGGGTGAGTGAGTTCTTTCCTGGAGAAGAGGAGCATTAATTATCCCATTCATTTGGGAACCAAGTCCAGGCTAGAAGAATCTTCACACCACGATTAGAAGAGAGAGAGTGACCAGCAGAAATCAGGCTTCAACTCAAGCTATACAGACTTTGCTGACAGATTCTTTTCTTTAAAAAATGAAAAGCACTGAGGGCAGGCTTCAAAGAGGAAGCAGAGTTCAAATAGGAAAACTTTTTTTCTTAATTCAGAGCTAGAGGTTTTTTGTGTTTTTTTTTAGATTTACCTGATATGAATGAAATCCCCGCTACTCTTCTCTCTTACAGATCTAGTATTTCTTTGAAACTGACATGACTTGTCTGGAATCAGAATTTCAAAAAGCCTCCAAACACTCAGGAGAGGGGAAATTTGCAAATGTTTGAATGTCCTTATGACTGTGGTAAAAGTTCTGGATGATTTTGAACTTTTTTTGTAATTAAGATGGGGTGCAAATGCTAAATTATTTAACCTTATTGCCATCAACGGCATTTGCTCACCACCAATTTTTGGTCACTTCTTTCTTCCCAATTGAGCTCTCGCATTACTCTTTTGTGGTCTATCAACATTTGGCTTGTGGAGGGAAACTGATACACAATGGAAGCACTCTGCCCTTGGACGGTTCTGAAAAACAGCAACATGTTGGATCTAGAGATACACACCTGGCTCAGGTGTGCCAGGGCTGGCTGAAGCTTAGCTAAGGACATAGACTAAGCTGAAGCATATATCTTGAGACATTGTGCAATATCATCTGCAAGAAATTGTTCAACCACCTGTGCTGACAGAAGCACACTGCTGACTTTCAGTTCTCTTTCACATGCAAGGAGGAGACAAAAAATGTGTGAGAAACCCAGTTACTCTTCAGTTCTGAAGGATGCTATTCTAAAGCAGACCAGCAGAACTGTTCCAGAGCTGAAGAAAAATCTCATTGGTTTGTATCAGCTTCCCTGTTTTTGCTGCTTTAGCAGACACAAAAATAGATGTCCTACTGAGCCTCTGCTGGATCTGCCCTCCCCACCGAATAAGCTACAATGAGCTTATGACATGCCTTGTGTGAGTCAGGATGTGTTTGGAGGACATTAGTCGAATGTGCAGCATGAGAGTATTGTATTACAAGCACACACCCCTAGCCTGTCTCCCTTTACTGAAAATAAAGATGGCACCATCTTTTCCACATTTATTCTCTCTTCCTTTAATTGCATGGGCACTGCCCTGGGGGAAGGATTGAAAAGGAAGGCATTTTTTTAAAAGGAAGAGTGGGAGATAGCCCACATCAGCATGAGCCAATTAACACCTCTTCCACTTTCCACAGAATACCAGCCCCACAGATGGGGTGCTAGCACAAGACTAGAATGTTGAAAATGTGGAATTTCAGCGTTTTGTAAATCTGAATAAGTAGTTTAATTCCAAAGCTAATAGCATGTACCATTTAATCTCTCCATGGAAGGATGCTTCTTATGGCAAATAGTGAAATTAATACCAATGTGTGCTAGTATGAGGTAGGGAGGGAGAAATAGTCCATGGTGTGGAATTGATCTTCCTTGTTTGTTTACAGACATGTACTCTACAATTCCACCTCCAGAATAGGGTGGGGGCGGAGATATGGACATACCTAAAATACAGAAAGCAGCAATGGAAAGCTAAAAACTTAAAAGCACCAAGGGCAAAATAAAATAAATCATACAGAGCAGGTAATAATGGTTTGGTGAGTTAAAGTTAAAATAAAAAAAATCCCTCAACTCTGCCATTGTTTCTCCTTGCCCTCAGAAAACCCCATTTGGGGGCTTTCATGTTGGGCTGTCGTCATCTGGTTGTGGCTTCTGGGTTCCTCTGAAATCTTGCAAGAGGTCCACAAGATCTTGCTGGAACCTGGAAGCCACAGCGACTTCTCTGGCAGTGATGGCAGGGGATCCCCTCCCACGGGGGAATTGTGGAGTAGCAGCAGCAGCAATGAGATCTCACTGGAAGCCACTGCTTCTCCTTGCTCTCCAGCAGCAGGGGCAGGCAGAACCCCCACCAGATTGGGCTGCCCAAGGCAAAAGCCAGCAAAGTACATCATGATTTACAGAATATCCTCATAAGCAAAACAGAGAAGTCTGTGCTCAAAGGAGCTTGCCAACAGAAGTATAAATAGATATGCATGAAACCTCAGAGAAGACATATCTGTAGGAATGAACTGTAAAAAATACCCACATTCTGTCAAATATGCAAGTTTTTTTTCTTCAGTCTAAGGCTGTGATTTATTGTGAGTAAATCTTTCCCAAAGCAATGGTACTTTCTTTCAAAAAGACATGGTTCAAGTGTATGCTTGTAAATTAAAATGTCAGTTTCTGTAAACTTCGTATCAAACGTACATGCATTACATTACATCTTATTACTTCATAGTGTCAGAATTTTGCAGAGCCTGGAAATTTGATAAAACACCATCACTCTAATGGAGTTAGGAACTTAGTGCGCGTGTGTGTCAATGTTTGTATGTATATGTGTATGTGTCTGCACACAATTTGTTTGTTGTGCACCGTTAATACTAACTGAGAAGTTATTGATGAACTCAAAGTCTTGAAGCAGTGGATAGTGGGAAGCATGTTTTGCAGTCCTGGTGCAAATGAAGAAATAATTGGGGGGGGGGGAATAGGATAGGGTCATCAACAGGTATTAGCACATATAACTTGGAGGAACAAAATTCATTATCAGTCTGTCTTCTGACTGCTACCAACAGGGAATGATTGAAATGGAATAAATTCTTTAAAATATCTTCCTATTCTTGAATACATTTGTCCTAATAGTAATTGTCATAAGCAAGGTTCTAGTTGGATCCTTGATGAACTGTTCCCATTACAACATGTCAGATATATGTTGTATATATCAATATATCAAGACAAATTTCCCTATGAGCTTGCTTCGCAAGATGAAAACGTCTTGCAAGTTTGTTTCCTTTTTCTTAACACTGTTAATACAGTTGCGACTTGACTTCAAGGAGCAACTCATAGAATGCAGTGTACATAGTAGCCTTTTTTGAGGTTTTTAAAGACTTTGGTGATTTTTGAAGCTTTTCCAGAACTTCTTTTGCAGCCATTTGGTAAGTTAAGTTTTTAAAACTTTTTGGGGGGGTTTTGGATTTTGGGTTGGGGTGTTTGGAATTCAAGGACTTGGTGTTGGGGAGAGGTTTGCAAGAATCTGGAAGCTTGTGTGTTTTTTTCTGCATTTTTATGATTTTCTGTGACCATTGGGCCACTCTGCTCTTTTTTTAAAAAAATTCTGGATTTGAATTTCTGTGTGCTGGGTGGCTGGGGGAACAGTTGGGGAGGGGTTTGCAAGAATCTGGAAGCTTGTGTGTTTTTTTCTGCATTTTTATGATTTTCTGTGACCATTGGGCCACTCTGCTCTTTTTTTAAAAAAAAATCTGGATTTGAATTTCTGTGTGCTGGGTGGCTGGGGGAACAGTTGGGGAGGGGTTTGCAAGAATCTGGAAGCTTGTGTGTTTTTTTCTGCATTTTTATGATTTTCTGTGACCATTGGGCCACTCTGCTCTTTTTTAAAAAAAATTCTGGATTTTAATTTCTGTGTGGTGGGTGGCTGGGGGAACAGTTGAGGAGGGGGTTCTTCAGCAAGAAGCAAAGAGTGGAAGAGGAGCCTTCTTCGAGTGGTCCCCCAGAGTCTTAGAAAATGTACTGTACACTTTGTTGATTTTTAAATGTTTTTCTGTTATGTTTATAAAGTTAATTTATTTTCCCTTCAATTTTTGAACTGCTCTTTACAGTATGTGTGACTTTAAAGAGCAGTTAATAAACTGTTGTTGTACCAAATTTGGCTTTGTTTGGACTTTTTTTGACCATAGGAACGCATTAATTGATTTTCAATGCATTCCTATGGGATTTCGTGATTCGCAAGACGAAAAATTCGCTAGACGACAAAACTTGCAGAACAAATTAATTTCGTCTTGCGGGGCACCACTGTAATTGGCTTCAGAAATGGGGCCAAGAAGGTGAAAAGCGAGCTGAGCATGGGGTGGAAAGGGGACTCTCTAGTTGGCAAATATGAATAAATCCTTATTCAGTGCTATTTTTCTAGAAAACAAGGTGCTGGAACTCACCACGAATGCCTCCCTCATTCTCTAAGAATGGCAATGGTGCCCACTTGAGTTCTGGCAAGTTCTAGCTGAAAAAAAGTCCTGTTCTCATTACAGAAGATTGCTATTCAACTTCTAGGGTTACTGGTTCATTTAGCATGCAAAAAGGGCACAGGAATGAATGGGCTTCACCCTGCCCTCTGCCCTTGCTGTTCCTGTTACACTCCATGAGTTGGAGGGTGAACCTCCGAAGGTGTAAGCCTCCAGGCTTGTGAAGGTTCCCCTACATTTTAGACACCTGAGAAATTTTCCTTCTCGGGAAATCAGGACGTGGAGCCACCCACATATTCTGATCCTCTGTCACACTGCCTTTTCATTCACTGTGTCTCTTCTTTTTACACCTTTCCCCTATCTGTCTCTCTTCTCCGCTTTTCTGAATAAGTATGATTTGTTTAGATTTTTAGTATATGTGATGGGTATGACATGTTTTATATTGTAACCCCCCACCCGGGTTTTTAGAAGAAAGAAACACAGAAAATTGGCATTCTAAAAAGTGGAGGGAGTCTCAATGGAAACAGGAGGTTCTCTCCCCTTTTCCGGTCAGGGAGGGGGACTTGTTTTGCCCAGCACATTTCTCCCAGAAGCCCCCCCCCATATCTTGTTAACCTTGAATCAGAAAGGCAGATAGCTGCAATGTTAGAAGCACAATCCTATTTGCACCTCCTGAGGCCCCCATCCCAGCAGGAGGGAGGCCAGGCTGACCAGGGATGTGAGCTTTCTGTAAAAAAACTGAACTGGAAATTCAGGGCAATTTCCCATATGGTAATTTGCATCAGAAAAAAAAATCACTTTCTGTTAGAAAAATTTCCCAGTGCCCTAGAGTGTGATCTAATTTAGCATGCTTATTTTACTGCATTTGGCAAACAAAGCCAAGAGCTGTTTGACAGTGGAGTGAACTCCCTCAGAAGATGGTGGACTCCCTTTCACTGCAGGCTTTTAAGCAGAGGTTGGATGGCCATTTGTCAGGGATGCTTTAGTTGAGATTCCTGCATTGCATTCCACTGGCGGAGTTTGCCAGAGTGCTTTCCTGGAAGGCGCCCTGGTGATTGCCAAAGGGACATGCCAGGGTGCGGATGCTTCACCCTGGCATGTCCTTCTGAAGATTGTTATGGGATTCGGGGGGTAGCCCCCTCCTTGAAAATATGGGGGACCTGGCCCCCTGGCCCCTGATGGTGCCCACAAGCTTACCTGATATTTATTTACAATTGGCATCCATTCATTGTGACCAGAGAACTTATGAAACAACAAGTTTCATAATAAAGCACTGGAAAACTTTCCACCCCGCCCCCCTGCTGCTAACCCCCAGAGACCTTTGCTGCAGGTCTTGCTCCAGACTCTTGTGGTCTCTTTCACTTGCCCTCTCCTGGGATGCAAGCTGTGGCCAGGAGAAAGAACTGCAGCCTCCCCTTTGCTCACACCTTCTATTCAGGATTGAGAAGACAAGTCAAGGAGAGGGAGGAGAGGGGGTCCCACTTAGGGAGGGGGGAGGCATGCCTAGGACTGCACTGCTAAGTTATCCTTCTCTCTGAACCAGTTGGTCTTGACTGCAAAGACCAGGTTCTAGCACTCTGCAGAAAGTTGTTTTAACAATGTGATGTCAAACTGCAGGAAATTTGAAACTTATTCATATATTTTCAAATGGAAAGTAAGTTTGAAGCTTCACTCTAAAGCAGTACACTTATCATTATGCAAAAGCTTACCAACCATATGGCTGGTTTAAATACACTAATTGCATGAAGTGCTTACAATAAAACAGGTGCTAAAACCATGTTTTCACACCCTGTTGTTCATTTTACAGTTTCCAGAGGACCTTGTCTCTACCACAGAGGACTCCTGCTCAGTTGCACAGGCTTCCAGCTGACACTTAAAGATCTCCTGCAAAGCCCAGTTCACGCAGCAGCTGGCAATTTATTCTTTCTTTTTATAGAAACTGTTAACACTTTCTCTTTTTTAAAGTGGAATAGAAAAATAAATAATGGGAGAATGTAACAGAGAAAAAACAGAGCACCACACAACCTTGTGCTGTCCTGCAGGTGATGTTCATTATACAAAGTTAGACAATCCTTTTTTTGTTCAATGCCAGTTTTTTGTTTTGTTTTTTAAAAAAAGAAACGTTTTGTCTAGGATAGTCCTATGAATGGGATGCAAGGTAGTGAATTTTCTCTTCCCACTTCTACTCTCAGCCATTCTTTGAGCTTCATTTCAATGTCTTACCTTGTTCTGTCTCAGAAAGAACCTCCAAAACCTGCTATGAGATTCAGCCAGCTTGTCCAGTGCTCAGGGATGGGTGGTGGAATCCAGCAGCAGCAACTTGTACATGCTCTGAATGTTTCGTGTATTTGAGCTGCCACTGTTTTTTAGCATAATACCCAGTGCTTTTTTCTGGCGGAATGTACCAGAACACATTACTGCTGCTTTTTTCCTAGAAAAAAGCACTGCATGCACACGCACACACACACATGACAGTCTGCGGCTGCCATTTGGCGGCAGCTGAGAAGAAGCAAGGGTGCTACTGGAGGGTGGGGGATGGCACAGGAGGCAGTTTGTGGCATGTGGGGTTCCTACAGAGCAAAGATGGCGGCAGTGGCAGCAGCCGGCAAGCTCAGGGCTTCTCCTCCTTGGGGCTGCAATAAAAGGAAGGGTCAGATGGAACCTGGGCCAGTCGGAGGCTTCCATGCTGCCCCAGACCAGAGCAGCAAAGCACTGGAAGGACTCAGGAAAGTGCCCTCTTCCTCCTCCCTCAGCCTGCAGAGGATGCACACCCCACACACTGACACAGCCACTCACCCCACACTCTCCCTCCCTTTCCTTGCAGGGCAGCTGGAGGACCAGTGCAGGATTGAAAGAGAGAGCATGGGTGAAATCACACCAAAGTGACATTTCAGTCTGCTATCTAGATTCATAATGGTGTCCAATGTTCAAACACAGACAAAAACCAAGTTCCATTTCAGGAACGTTTGTGCCTAGCAGGATGGCAGTATCCTGAGTGGCATCCAGACTGGCACAGTTGCAACCGGTCATGTAAAACTGGGCAACAGTACCTTCAGAGTCATCCACATCTGTGCAGTGTGGACCTGTGATGTCAAAGTGGTCAAAATAACATCAAACTGGGCAATGGCATCTTTAGAAACTTCCACATTTGTGCAGTTTGGACCCATAGCTCCATCCATCCTTCTGCCATCTGGATTCAAAATGGTGCCCAGAGTCAAACACTGATGAAGATGCTTCACCCACCACAGAGACTCTCATGCCAAGTTTGGTGACAAGTTCTCAAGAAGCATCTGAATCCATAGAGAACAGAAAACCACTTTGTAAAATATATAGTAGATATTCATCACATTTTTCAAAATGAATTTTAGTTTTATTGATATTATAACCACAAACACATTAGTGCTCTGTATTCTTTAATGAACCCTTCAAGCAGGCATCTCACAATTTTGAAAAAGGATAACACATTTTTGTTGTTTTTTATTTTGTTTTTTCTGAGTATAAGGTTCATATAGAACTGGTCTGGGCAATGTTAATATATTAGGTTATAAGTGTAAAGGTAAAGGTACCCCTGCCCGTACAGGCCAGTCGTGTCTGACTCTGGGGTTGCGTGCTCATCTCGCTCTAGAGGCCGTGAGCCGGCACCGTCCGAAGACACTTCCGGGTCACGTGGCCAGCGTGACAAAGCTGCTCTGGCGAGCCAGCACCAGCGCAGCACACGGAACGCTGTTTACCTTCCCGCTATAAAGCGGTCCCTATTTATCTACTTGCACTTAATAGTGCTTTCGAACTGCTAGGTGGGCAGGAGCTGGGACTGAAAGACGGGAGTTCACCCCGCCGTGGGGATTCAATCCACCGACCTCACGATCGGCAAGTCCTAGGCACTGAGGTAGAATAGAATAGATATTTATTACGGCCATAGGCCCATACAGATAAAAAACAAGACATAAATAACAGCTTGTGCACGTGGGAAAAAACAGTCGCTAAAACATCACTATAACAATAAAATACTGTAAGATGGAATGACATAGTGCGCCTTAATTAGCTTGTAGTGCACCTTGGCAGCGCTTTTGGGTAAGGACAGCGACCAGAAACCTGAGGTTTTACCCACAGCACCACCCGCGTCCCTGCACAGGTTATAAGTACCTTTATCATAAACATTTGGAAACCCCAAGGTGGCTGTCACCAATGGCAGCAAAAGCTTTGAAAAGGCTCAATATGGAGGCCAAATATCATGTTTGCTGACTGGGAACAGTTATGGACCACAGGTATGAAGTTTACGGCATGTAATGCCTTAAGAGAGAATATTATGAAAATGATATACAGGTGGTACATGACCCCAGTCAAGCTAGCAAAAATCTATCACTTGCCCGATAATAAATGTTGGAAATGTAAGGAAACTGAAGGTACATTCTTTCACCTTTGGTGGACGTGCCCTAGGATTAAGGCTTTCTGGGAAATGATATATAATGAATTGAAAAAGGTATTTAAATATACCTTCCTGAAGAAACCAGAGGCCTTTCTCCTGGGCATTGTCGGCCAATTGGTGCAAAAGAAGGACAGAACTTTTTTTATGTATGCTACAACAGCAGCAAGAATACTTATTGCAAAGTACTGGAAGACACAAGATTTACCCACTCTGGAAGAATGGCAGATGAAGGTGATTGACTACATGGAACTGGCTGAGATGACTGGCAGAATCCGAGACCAGGGAGAAGAGTCGGTGAAAGAAGACTGGAAGAAATTTAAGGACTATTTAAAGAAATATTGTAAAATGAATGAATGTTAGAAAGATGTTGGATAGAAACTAAGTGGTTTCCAGCTGTAATGCTTTAGGAGACATGAAAAAAGGATTATAAATGGGTAAAAGTTTAATGGTAAGGATTTTCTGAACTAACAAATTGAACTGGAATACAAAGAAGGGAAGTATGAGGAGGTCGGAGGAAATAAGGGTATGGAAGTTATGTCATTGAAAATTAATGTGTGTTTTTAATTGTTTATTATTTTGTATGTTTATTTTTCATTTTTTTCTTATATCCATTTTTTTTAAATAAATATCTTATAAAAAAAATATCATAAACATTTGGATGGATAAGTCTGGTTAAAAAAATAAATAAAAAGCCCCTCCCTCACTAACCTATATCCATGGTGTGGGGCTTGAGATGTCAACTTTTTAATATTCTCCAACTTACCATTTTTTTTGCTGGCTTAATACCATTACAGCCAGGTAACTGGCGGAGTGTTTAGGAACTTCTGCAATGCATGGGACATGACTGATGTGTAAGAAAAATAATTTTGATGCATATTTTTCTCAAAATGAATATGACACTTCTCTTTCTGTTATGGACTGCAGTAGTATTTCTCTGCATCATGTGCAATGTCAGAATCAAACTATGAGGTAAAAAAATTAATATAAATGAAAGATGCTCAGCAGGCTTGGAAAATACAAATTGTAGAACATTATGGGATGTCACAGGCAATTACTATTACCATCTCTTGTACATTTCACTATAGGAGGGGAAAATCTGGGTTTATTTATTGGAGAAATTTGCTAAAACAATAAAATTAGATTGTCAGGGCATATTAGAATTTGCTAACACATCCTTCCTCCTCTTTTTTCATTCCCTTTCCTTAAGCATCCTTGCTTCCTAGACTTGTTTCTTAATTTCTGTCTGTGAGCTTGCTGGCCAGCCCATCAACCCTATTTTTTCTTCATTTCTTGCCAACATTTTTTCTTTACAATAATATTTTACTGTATATTTTCTTTTAGCTAAAATACTGTGGAGCGTTTCAGTCTTTCAGCAAATAGGAAGTTCATGAACATTCAGAGACATCATGGAAGCTCAGCTCCTGTCTTGTGTGATGGGGCAGTTGACAGGAAAGAGACAGTTTCATGCTATTCAACCACTCAAGTAAGGTTGGCATCAGGGGCCACAGGGCTGATGCCCAGAGCCTTCTGGTCCTAATGCTTCCACTGTCTTTGAGGCTGTTACCTGCTCACCGGTTTTCTCCAGGTGTGCAAACAGTGAGCAAGGAAAAGGAGTAGCAGTGGTGCAGATTGGGCCCAGAGGGACAGAAAAGACAAATGGACAGTTTAGACAGAGGCAATGAGGTCGACTAATCAAGTCAGGGCATCCACTCACTGAGGGCATCTTACCAAATCTGGCACCTGCTCTGTATTTTTAGAGTTACAAGCACTGAAGAAGTATACAAATTTAAAACCTCTCTCTCTCTCTCTCTCTCTATATATATATATATATATAATTTTCATTTATATATATTACAACAATCAATCATAATTTTAACATTTCAAACTCTGACTCCCTTCCCCCTCTTTCTGTGGTTCTTTACATTTCTTTTCATCTTCCTGCATACTCCAAATTATCCCCACATATTTTATATATCTATTCCCACATATATCCCATATATATTTTGAATTTGCAGGTTTAGACAGAGGCAATGAGGTCGACTAATCAAGCCAGGGCATCCACTGAGGGCATCTTACCAAATCTGGCACCTGCTCTGTATTTTTAGAGTTACAAGCACTGAAGAAGTATACAAATTTAAAACCTTTATGTGTGTGTGTGTGTGTGTGTGTGTGTGTGTGTGTGTGTGTGTGTATTTATCATTTTCATTTATATATATTACAGCAATCAATCATAATTTTAACATTTCAAACTCTGACTCCCTTCCCCCTCTTTCTGTGGTTCTTTACATTTCTTTTCATCTTCCTGCATACTCCAAATTATCTCAATATATTTTATATATCTATTCCCACATATATCCCATATATATATATTGAATCTGCAGGTTTTTACATCATGCCAATGTCTTTATCTGTTTACAGGTGGTTTGTAAATCCTCAATAACCCATTTACATTCCTTTCTTTGAAAAAATTGTTATCTTGATATCTTATTCTCCTGGTAAGTTTCACCACTTCTGCGTAGTCCATTAACTTCTGTATCGATTCTTCTCTCTTCGGGACCTCTTCTTCCTTCCATTTTGGGACAAATAACATTCTTGCAGCTGGGGTTGCATACATAAATAAATTTATATACTGTTTAGGTATCCCATAATTCCCAAAAGAAAAGCTTTTGGTTTTTTAAATAAATGTTATCTTAAATAGCTCTTAATCATTTCCCATTAAGCTTTGACCTTATTGCAAGACCACCACATACGGAAAAAGGTATCTTCTTTCTCTTCACATTTCCAGCACATATTTGATTTGGATTTATATTTTTTTATATATAATAATTTTTATTGGTTTTTTAAACACATATTTAACACAAACAATACACAATACAATAACAAACAAACACATAAACATGTAAAATTTCAAAACCTTCTTTTCTTGAACCCTCTTTCTCCGACTTCCCCATACCTTCCCTTTCTGCATCCCTATTTTCAAATTTCTTCCAGCAAATCCTCACTTCAGAATTTAACTAATTTAACTAATTAACCTTTTGCTCCTCCTGTCTTTTACCAAATCAATACAGCTGTAACCTCTTAATTTCCCTACCCTTAGCATTTTAGCATTCAGTTATTTTATAATAGTTCTTAAGATAGACTTTGAATTTCTTCCAATCTTCCTCCACCGGATTTATACATTTTAGGTGTTAGGTACCTCTATATAACATTTTCATATAGTTTTCTCTTAAACTATAACATGCTGTAAATTTTATTTCCACGTTCCATACTCATTCCCTTGCACTCGTTTCTATATTATGACAAATATCTATTGCCCAATGTATCACTGTAGATTTCACTTGTTTGCCTCCCATTCCAATTACATCTTATACATTTTAGATATCAC
The DNA here is from genome assembly GCF_964188305.1 of Podarcis bocagei. NCBI lineage: Eukaryota > Metazoa > Chordata > Lepidosauria > Squamata > Lacertidae > Podarcis > Podarcis bocagei. The sequence continues at coordinate 1,359,842 of NC_138130.1, forward strand.
TTTAACATTACAGTTTAACACGTCTCTTTCTAGTTGTTATAATTGTTCCCCCAAACCCCACTTCATATCCTTTTTAAATACTTTATTGAAATGATGATATTGTAACCATGTTGTTAACATCTCTGGTAAATCCTTAAATTCTTTTAATTTAAATTCTCCTTCTTCTTCTCTTAATAAAGTTCTATAATTTGCCCAATTTCCCATCATATTTTTCTTTTTCATTGCAATGGCTTCCAAAGATGAAAGCCATAGTGGTGTTTGGGTCTCCAACAAGTTTTTTTATACTTATCTCATGATCTATACAATTTTATTCCTGATTATATGGTTTGTAAAACCTTTATGTACTTTCACCTTTTCATACCACAAATAAGCGTGCCAACCAAAACTATTATCAAGACCTTCCAAATCTAAAATATGTGGATTCTTCAATAACAACCATTCCTTCAACCAGCACAGACAAGATGCTTCATAATATAATCTCATATCTGGCAAGGAGAAACCTCCTCTCTCTTTCAATCTCTCGATCTATCAATATTTTATATTTTATTCTCTGTTTTCCCCCCTTGCCAGATATATTTAGAAATATCTTTTTGCTATTTGTTGAAACAATCTGTCTTGCTGTTCACTGGTATTGATTGAAACAAAAATAGCATCATTGGTAATACATTCATTTTAATGGTCAACACCCTACCCAGTAATGAAAGTTTCATTCTACTCCATATTTGCAAATTTATTTTGACATCCTCCCAAGTTATTAAATAGTTATCTTTATACAAATTTATATTCTTTGCTGTTAACCACACACCCAGATATTTAATCTTATTTTCAATCTTTAAGCCTGATAAATTTTGTAATTTATTTTTACTCTCATCATTCATATTACAGATTTAAAACCTGAGCAAAAGTGAAAGAAAGAGACAGGTCAACCAGGTCATATTAAATAAACATATTATAATGTAGAAATGAAATTAGTTGTGCATGCATTCTACATATTAGTTACTTTTTCTGTTGGTATTGTTTTCAAACAAATGAAAAATCATCTGACAGAGACTGTTACCCGGAAATGAACATCCTCAAATTATTATGTGGGTTTTGTAGGGGTGGAAAATTCTTTGCTTGTTCTTCTTTTTATCAAATGAAGGAGTAACTTACATTATGGAGACGTTTCCTTGAACTGACAACAAGAATATGCAAAAGAAACTCACCTTCAAATGGCAAATATAAGAAATAAAATTTGCCAATCCTTTCAGAAGACAATCTAATCTCCCTTAGCCCCCTCTGATGGTTGAGCTAGCAGATAACTGCTTATTTATATTAACGGGATATATCAACCACCCAAGAATTACAAATCAATACTCTCACAAAATCTACCCAGTGTTTCAGACAAATATAACCGGAGACATAAATGTTTTATTTTATTTATATTTTTTTGAGCTGAGAATTGTGTCAGAACATTTGGGAAACACAAAAACCAGTAGATAACTAGATTCCAATTCATGCATTAACTGTGGATTAGGTCGGTTCCTATCAGAATTCCCAAAGATCAAATTCCTCAGGCATCCAGATGTTCATCCCTCTACCACCATCATTATTCATCTGTGTCAGTAACTGTGAGTCTCACTGGTGCTATTCATACCAAGTTCCTCTCTTTTGATGGGCTCAGCCTTTCTGTCTGTGGATATGCTCACTTCCCGTATTCTTCCATAGTAGCATGAACCAACGTTGCAATTTTATTAGAAGTCAAACTGATTGACAGTTATTCATGGACCAGGTGAAAATGCCTGGTGCTGACTGGGAGTTCATTTTTTATCTCTGTTGACATGCCATACATGTAAATATATACACATGAACAGCTGGTGGATTTCATTCTCAGCTGCTGATAACCTGTTATGTGAGCAGTAAGCAATTGCAAGGCACATGGAAGCAGCAGAGGGAGGAGATCCTTTAACAATGCACAAAAGTTCAGGGGCCCAAGGAGCCATTATGGAGGCAGGAAGAGGGCTGCAGCAAGTCCATAAGCGGGTGACTCTAAAATGCAGGGTGGGTGGGTTCAGTTTTGGACTGAAAATGGGCCACTCTAGACCAGGGACAGATCTACTATGAAACTAATAAAGTTTAAGCTTCAGGGCCCCTAATCCTGGAGGGGCCCCAGAAGTGTCTTTAGTTTACATTGCTTAAAAACTTTGGATCTAGTAGACCCAATATGAGTAGCACAATTCAAATTGATTAATTTTTGGTTGTATATATTTCCCAAAGTTTGAGAGTCAATAGTACAGATGTTGTAAAGGTCTGGTGAGCTATAGTGGAACAACCCCATTGAAGATGAATGTGGGGATTACCCAAACCTTGTTGCTGGTTGCAAAGGGGTTCCCATAACAATTTGAGACTCACAGTCCCCAAAATGTTGGTTTGCCACTTCTCTAGGGACATCTGGGGCTTGTCTGAGCTGAAACAGGATCTCCCATAGAGTCTCAAACCGGGATGCCCTTTGTAGAAACTGCCATTCTCTGGCGATGGACCTACAGCACCATATGTATTGTAGCCTGCCCTCCATACGATAAGCAGGACAGCTCTGGGAGGTGGCTTAGATGTCAGGAGAGTGAGTGGCCAAAGGTCAGTCAGTTAGCTTCATAGAGAAGTGGGCATTTGAATCTGGAGCTCCCCAGTCCCAGTCTCACATATGAACCACCACCTAGAATCATAGAATCATAGAATCATAGAGTTGGAAGAGACCACAAGGGCCATCGAGTCCAACCCCCTGCCAAGCAGGAAACGCCATCAGAGCACTCCTGACATATGGTTGTCAAGCCTCTGCTTAAAAACCTCCAAAGAAGGAGACCCCACCACACTCCTTGGCAGCAAATTCCACTGTCGAACAGCTCTTACTGTCAGGAAGTTCTTCCTAATGTTTAGATGGAATCTTCTTTCTTGTAGTTTGGATCCATTGCTCCGTGTCCGCTTCTCTGGAGCAGCAGAAAACAACCTTTCTCCCTCCTCTATGTGACATCCTTTTATATATTTGAACATGGCTATCATATCACCCCTTAACCTCCTCTTCTCCAGGCTAAACATGCCCAGCTCCCTTAGCCGTTCCTCATAAGGCATCGTTTCCAGGCCTTTGACCATTTTGGTTGCCCTCCTCTGGACACGTTCCAGTTTGTCAGTGTCCTTCTTGAATTGTGGTGCCCAGAACTGGCACCACAAGGGGCACCTTGTCAAATGCCTTGCTGAAATCAAGGTAGGCTATATCCACTGCGTTCCCTTCATCTACCAGGCTTGTAATTCTGTCAAAAAACGAGATCAGGTTAGTCTGACATGACTTATTTTCAGAAATCCATGCTGACTATTGGTGATCACAGCATTCCTTTCTAGGTGCTCACAGACTGTTTGCTTAATGATCCGCTCCAGAATCTTCCCTGGTATTGATGTCAGACTGACTGGGCGGTAATTATTTGGGTCCTCTCTTTCCCCCTTTTTGAAAATAGGGACAACATTTGCCCTCCTCCAGTCTGCCGGGACTTCGCCTGTTCTCCAGGAATTCTCAAAGATGACTGCCAGTGGTTCTGAGATCACATCTGCCAGTTCTTTTAATACTCTTGGATGCAGTTCATCTGGCCCTGGAGACTTGAATACATCTAAACTAGCCAAGTATTCTTGTACTATCTCCTTAGTTATTCTGGGCTGTGTTTCCTCTGCTGAATCATTTGCTCCAAATTCTTCAGGTCGGGCATTGTTTTCTTTATCGGAGAAGACTGAGGCAAAGAAGGCATTGAGGAGTTCAGCCCTTTCTGTGTCCCCTGTTTGCATTTCACCATCTTCTCCTCTGAGTGACCCCACTGTTTCTTTGTTCTTCCTTTTGCTACGAACATACCCATAAAAGCCTTTTTTGTTGCTTTTAACCTCTCTAGCAAGCCTGAGTTCATTCTGTGCTTTAGCTTTTCTGACTTTGTGTCTACACGTGCTGGCTATTTGTTTGAATTCCTCTTTGGTGGTTTTCCCCCCTTTCCATTTTTTGTACACATCCTTTTTTAATCTTAACTCAGTTAAAAGTTCTTTAGATAGGACTTCCGGGGGCGGCGCGAAACTGTAATGGCGGTCCTCTTCGGGCTCTGAAGAGGGGCTCCGCGGAAAAGGGTCGTTCGCTGCGGCATAGCGACGACCCATCAAGATAAACCACGGGTAGAGTGAGCCCGTGGCCGTGGGACTCGGCGGGCACCAGAAGCTGCTCCGAAAGCACAGAAGGGACCCCGTAAGGAGACCCGGAGTGAAGGAGGGGTAGCGGTGCTGTGAGTTCATCGCTCTTTCCGCGGAAGCGAAGCCGCGCGGCTGTTACAGATGAGCGCTGATCCTTCTTCCTAAAATCAACGCTAAACTGCAAGCAACATACCCGTGAGTAAAGGGGTTTAAAATTTGGCAAAGAAATTCGGTTAATTTGGCTGAAAGCGGGAGACGAGAAAAGGGAAGTCCGTCTTCCGACATTGCTGACAAGATCAAAGCAAAGCTTTTAGAAACGGAAGCATTTGAAACGGGACTTTGGGAAGCTTAAACTTTTTCGTGCTATAAAATTTGCCTTTTTTATTGAGCTTAAGGTGGAAATGGACATTGACTAAAAGAAGCAGCAGATGGTGACTTTCCTCCTATCTTTTTTCCTCTTTGGGCTGTATTTTTAAAGAGCCAGATTGTCGGGCTGCCAGAGAGAGAGACTGTGTCAAACTGCGGAAACAGTTGCAAACTGTGCTAGAAAGTAATTGTTACATTTGAGCAGAAAAGACTGATTGGGATACTGTTACAAGCACCTTTCGTGAAACTTTGTCGATTTATAAAAGGTGCTTTGGGAGATCTTGAATTTATGAAGGGACTTTTGGATTAACGAATTTATTGTTTTGAAGCAATTTGGAACTTCAATGGCGGATTACTTCCTTCCTTCTCATTGAAATCGGGTGGCACTCCCCCTACAGGGCTTTCGGATTACAAAATCCTGGGAACTGACTTTTGTTTTGAATTCCATCTCACTGGCTGTTTACTCCTGAATTTGTCTTTCCCATGGAACAATAGACAATTTGACCTTGAACATTGACAGATGTGTAATGAGTGGTGCAGGGAGAACAAGAGCGTCTAAAGCAAAGGAAACTAAAGAGGCTAAGGAAAAAGAAAAGGAAAAGGAAAGAAGACCAGCACAATTTGTACAAACAACATTGACCCAAGGACGCCGTTCGTCGGTTCCAGCTGTACTGGTGTCTCATAGAGAACAAGGGGAAATAACTGAGAAGTCCACTGAGGAAGATATGGCAGCAGGTGGGTCAGACACACTATTAAAACAAATATTGGAGCAACTATCAAGTTTAAATCAGAAGGTGGACGATCAGTCTGTGAAGATAGATAAAGCAACTTCCTCGATCCAAAAACTGACTGACCAAGTTTCCCAGCACACGCAAGCCATAGAGAAATTGCAAGGAGCAACAGCGGAAAATCGAGAATTAGCTGGAGAAGCAATCCAGAAAGTGGGAGTCCTACAAAAAGAGGTTGAAGAAATAAAAGGAGAAGTTAGGCCCCTGCACAAACAGGTGGGTGAACAACAAGTCTATCTGTCAATGGTGGAACTGAAAAATCGTGAGAGCAACATCAAATTGAGAGGTATTCCAGAACTCGAGCAAGGAGATTTGATTGGATACTTAACACAGGAATTCTCGAAGTTCTGGGGTTTAAAGGAAGACACGGATTTTAGGATTGTCTCGGCATATAGATTGGGAAGACTGGTAAGGAAAGACAGATCCAGAGACTGCTTGATAATTTTAAGAACAAAGGAAGAGAGAGACAAGATCCTAGGCCTTCACTTCAAAAAAGCAATTGAAATACAAGACAAAAGAGTGGAAATTTACAGAGATATCCCGAGGCAGCTGCTGGACCTTAGAGCCACCTATACAGAATTAGCAAAATTGCTGAGACACAACGCAATCCCCTATAGGTGGGAGTTTCCACAGGGATTATCCTTCACCTACAAAGAAAGGAAGGTTAAAATAAGAACACCTGAAGATAACCAAAGGTTCCTTCACGATCACGGAGAAGATCTCCAAAAAGGAGCGGATTGGTTTCCAGTTTTACCAGCACCAGCACCGCCCGGAGGTGGGCCAACGCCTATACCTTCGGGATCTGAACAAAAGGAAGACACCCCATCTTAAGAACATCTTAAATAGAACAGGATGTCTCTGCAGCTACTTAGTTGGAACATAAATGGCGGGAATTCTCCGGAAAAAAGGAGAAGGATATTTCATATCCTAAAAAAAGAACAATTGGATGTAATATGTTTGCAAGAAACACATGTGACTAGGCTCCACAGGAAAGTATTAATTAATAAAAGACTTGGCCAAGAATTTATCTCATCAGACAAAGTTAAAAAAAGAGGTGTTGTAATTTATGCAAAGGAGAACCTGTCGCCAAAATTTTTATTTAAAGATGATCATGGAAGAATCCTCGCAATTGAAATTCAAACACAAGGGGAAAAGATTTTGATATTAGGAATCTACGCGCCAAATGATGGAAAATCAGAATTCTACAAGAAGCTGCATGAGACAATGATGGACTATTTGGACTATGCTAATATTATTGTGATGGGAGATATGAATGGGGTGGTGTCTACAAATATGGACAAATCCCAAAATCAAAACTTAACATCAGACGGCAGACTCCCTAAAACTTTCTTTGAAATGACAGACAATATGGACTTGATTGACATTTGGAGGACAAAGAACCCCTTGGGTAAAGAAGGAACTTTCTTTTCTGAGGCCCACTTGTCATGGACACGAATCGACCAAATTTGGATATCTAGAGGGCTGGCTCCGAAAACGAGAAAAGTGGAAATCTGCCCAAAAACCTGCTCCGACCACAATGCCATAAAAATGGAACTGAGACTTTTCCCAACTGGATCCTTCAGATGGAGAATGAATGACACCTTGTTAAGAGATCAAGAGATTGTGAAGAAGGCCCAAAAAACACTAAAGGACTACTTTGAAATAAATTTGAACACTACGGTGGAGAAAAGAACAATCTGGGATGCAAGTAAAGCTGTAATGAGAGGGTTTCTGATTCAACAGAATTCGATAAAAAGAAAATATTGGAATGGAAAAAAAGAAAAAATTTTAGAGAAAATAAGTGAAGGAGAGAAAAAATTGAGAATCAAACCGAAATCTAAAGAGGTGCTAAGAGAGATCAAATTTCATCAAGCACAATATTCGAAACTGATCAATCAAGAGATTGAGTGGAAAATCAAACAAATGAAGCAGAGATCGTTTGAATCAGCAAATAAATGTGGAAAGTTGCTGGCTTGGCAGCTGAAAAAAAGACAAAAGTTAAATACGGTTACAAATCTGGAGATTCAAGGAAAAATAGTTCAGAAACCAGAAGAAATAAGAAAGTGCTTCCACAGATATTTCAAAGAGCTCTACGCACAGGGGCCTCAGAAAGAATCGGAAATGGACCAATTTTTGGAAACAAATGGACTACCTAAAATAAGTCAAGATAAAAGATCAATTCTTAACAGCAAAATAACTCAACAGGAAATAGAAGGTGCCATCCAAAACATGCAGCTGGGCAAATCTCCAGGCCCGGATGGACTCACCTCCAAATATTACAAAACTTTGAAGGATTTCTTGATACAACCGTTGTTGGAGGTTTGTAACCAGATCATGGAGGGGAGGAAGGCACCGGAAACGTGGAAAGAAGCATTTATCACATTGATTCCCAAGTCAGAAAGGGAAAAGACTCAGCTTAAGAACTACCGTCCCATCTCACTCCTGAATGTGGATTACAAAATTTTTGCAGACATTTTAGCAAGTAGACTTAAAAATGTATTAAATGAAGTAATTCACAAGGACCAAGCAGGCTTTCTCCCTGGTAGACACATGTCGGACAATACCAGGAACATCATTGATATTTTGGAGCTGTTGAGAATTAGAAATACAAGGGCTGCTTTAATCTTTATTGATGCGGAGAAAGCATTTGACAACATTTCTTGGATGTTTATGAAGAAAAACTTGAAGGGGATGGGAGTGGGACGGGGGTTTGAAAATGGACTAGAAGCAATTTATTCAGAGCAAAAAGCCAAGTTGATAGTGAACAATGTGGTGTCGGATGAACTTCTAATTGAAAAAGGGACACGACAGGGGTGCCCTTTATCCCCTCTGCTATTTATCTCTGTTCTGGAGGTATTGCTGAATATGATTAGGGAGGACCAGTTGGTGCAAGGTATAGAGGTCGGAGCGAAACAATACAAACTGAAAGCCTTTGCAGACGACCTAGTCTTGACAGTACAGGAGCCAGTATCTAGTACAAAAAGAGTTCTGGAACTTATCCTGGAGTTTGGTCGGGTGGCGGGATTCAAGTTAAATAAACAAAAAACTAAGGTTTTGGTCAAAAATTTGACACCTACAGAGATAGAGGGGTATCAGAAAGAGACAGAGCTAAGTGTGGTTAAAAAAGTGAAATACCTGGGGGTATACTTGTCCACCAAAAATTTAAATCTTTTTAAAGATAATTATGAAAAATGTTGGTTGGAAATTAAAAAGGATTTGGATTTTTGGTCAAGATTGAAACTTACCTTGTCAGGCCGAATCGCAGCTATAAAGATGTGTGTTTTGCCAAAAATGCTATTTTTATTTCAAACCCTTCAGGTCGTGGACAGAATGGAATGTTTTGGAAAATGGCAGAAGGATATTTCTAAGTTTGTCTGGCAGGGCAAAAAGCCCCGAATAAAATTTAAAATACTAACCGACTCAAAAGAAAGAGGGGGGTTTGCCCTGCCGGACTTAAGGTTGTACTATGAAGCTGCAGCCTTCTGCTGGTTGAAGGATTGGTTCCTGTTGGAAAACACTGATGTCCTAGATCTGGAGGGGTTTGATAATGTGTATGGTTGGCATGCATACTTGTGGTATGACAGGGCGAAGGTTCATAAACTGTTCAAAAACCATATTGTCAGAAAATCAATTTTTGCCGTCTGGATGAAGTACAAGGATTTATTAGAAAACAAGACCCCGAGGTGGTTATCACCTGTGGAAGCCAAGATCTCAAAAAAAAAGCCCAATATGGAGGCCTATTGGCCAAAATATTGGGAACTGATCGAAAGAGTTGGAGACAATTGGAAGCTCCAAAGCCAGGACAAATTAAAAGGTAAGGTGCGAGATTGGTTACATTATGCTCAAATTCAAGAGGTATTCAAAATGGACAAAAAAGTGGGTTTCCAGTTGGAGAAATCGAAACTGGAGACGGAGTTACTAGAACCAAAGATTAAGGTACTTTCGAGGATGTATGACTTGCTGCTTAAATGGAACACACAGGATGAGACAGTTAAATCTGCTATGATAAAATGGGCACAGGATGTAGGACACAACATTATGTCTGAGGACTGGGAAAGGTTATGGAACACCGGTATGAAATTCACGGCATGTAGTGCCTTGAAAGAGAACATTATGAAAATGGTATACCGGTGGTACATGACCCCAGTCAAGCTGGCTAAAATATACCATCTTTCTGATAATAAGTGTTGGAAATGCAAGGAGGCAGAAGGGACATTCTTTCACCTCTGGTGGACCTGCCCGAAAGTAAAGGCCTTTTGGGAAATGATACATAATGAGTTGAAAAAGGTATTTAGATATACCTTTTCTAAGAAACCAGAGGCCTTTCTTCTGGGCATGGTGGACCGGAAGGTGCCAAAGAAGGACAGAACCTTGTTTATGTATGCAACCACAGCAGCTAGGATTCTCATCGCTAAGTTCTGGAAAACACCAGATTTACCCACACTGGAGGACTGGCAGACGCAGTTGATGGACTATATGGAGTTGGCAGAAATGACTGGCAGAATCCGAGATCTGAGCGAAGAAACTATGGAGGAGGACTGGAAAAAATTTAAGGACTATTTGCAAAAACATTATAAGTTGTTTGAATGTTAAGATAGCGCACGATTAAGAAATGTTATGTTTCCGCAATTTATTTTAAGAAATGATAAAGTAAGTAATGATAGAAAAAACGAGAAATATTTGAAACAAATTATTATGTTTATTAACAATGTCAAAACTAAATTACAATTTTTTGAAATTGGTAACATAATACATTTAAAGGTATAATAAGATGGGAAACAAGATAACAAATTGCTGAACTGGCTAGAACAATGAATGCAATGCTGAGAGGATGCGAGGAGGTCCAAAAGTGAATTGCTGAAAGATGTTAAGGAAGGTTTCATAACATTTTTTCTTGTTTTTATTTTTCTTTATATATATATATAAAAAATGTTTCTTGCATGTTGCCATGTAAACAAATTTGTTAATCTATGAAAAGAAACGCAATAAAAAATCTTTTAAAAAAAAAAAAAAAAGTTCTTTAGATAGCCACCCTGGCTTCTTTAGGCACCTTCCATGTTTCCGTCTCATTGGTATTGCCTGACGTTGTGCTTTTACTATCTCCCTCTTAACAAACTCCCAGCCATCATGAACTCCCTCACAGGGCACTTCCTTCCAGCACTGATGCTTCTGTGTTACTATCTGCATTGCACATTTAAAGGTCAAAAACTTTGTTTATCCACTCTAATTGTTAACACAAGGACTCAGCTGAGAAAAAGTGTGTATACTTTGGAAGAAAAGTGGTACTAAAGATTAAGTATATATCACAGGTGTCATTCTCATACTTCCTTGACTAGCACATTAATGGACAATTCAGCATGTGGCATAATAACCTTTTCTCTTTGAAATATTTAACATAAGTCAAATGAATTGCCCAGGCAAAAGGATTGAGGTGATTATAACCTCATTTTGTTCTGTTTGTTTTGGTGTGCTTTCATTCTTGGGGAAAGAGGCTATTGGCTTGGCATTAATTAATGCATCTTGTCTTCCTTTGGAGAGGCTGCTCTGTCAACTCTTTCATCTCAGTCAGCCACTCTCTATGATGTTCCCAAAGAACATCAGGAGCTGTCCAATTCTGAATGCTGCTTGAATAGCTGTGCTACTGCTTATTAAAGTTTTTTTTTTAAGTATTATGTTTCATGCTGCCAATATTCTTTCTATGGAATCCCAAGAAAGAAACTTAAAATATAGAAAACAACAAGAATAACACAATTGCTAAGAAGATAGTTGCTTGTCATGTTCATGCACAAAAAAGGTGCACTTGCCCTATGTTTCCATGACACACAAATATCCTTGATTAGCATAAGACTGAATCCTGTGTTAAGGAAGAACTAACTTCACACTGTAGCCTATTGCAATTAGCTGGAACTTGTGTTCAGTAGGTTATTGCAAAGTTTAGAAATGCCAGAGTTGACTTTTCAGAAGTTGTGTGTACTTGCAAGGTTCTTGGTGCACATTGTGGCTTCTGCTTCTAAAGACACACCTCTTTGGCCATGCTTTGGGGGAGGGGCAAAGCACAAGGTGATATTTTATTCCCACTTCTTCTGCCCTTTCATCTGTGATCATCATTAATATCACGGCGTTATCTGATTCATTTTGTTTTAAATTTCAATTATCCATTGTGAATTAATGTTCTTGCTGCCACTGCAGCGTAAAGAAATATTTTCTTATTTTCCCTTGTTATGTCCATATCCAGTATTCCCAGTAATTATGCAAATCTTTTCCTGCTGTACACCACCTTGAGGGGTTTTTTAACCGTGCAGAGATTTCACAAGAGGAGGAAAAGACTCCTTCCTGGCTGTTGGAGCAGTCTGGCCAAGGAACGAGCCACTTGGCATTGAGACTGGGTCAATGCCTGTCAAGGGGCACTTGTGAGTAGAACAACAAGGTGTCCTCCTGAGGCCATTCTGTGTTGGCTGCTCCCAGCCTGGTGGTGCTCCTGCTGATCACCCTGCTCCCCCCAAATGGGAACCACAATGTCCTCCTGTGCCTTTGAAGCTGCCCTTGAGACTGGGAGAAGCATCTCAAGCCATTTCAAGAAGAACAAAATCTGGGACAGGAAAAGGGAGGCAAAGGGTTCACCCCACTGGGCATCGCCAAATCGCCCTCCCTGCCTCTTTTCTGCACATGCATTTGCCTTCCAATGCTCTATGTCCAGCTTCTTGGGCTTTGGTGAGGACTGCAGGGCCTGCTTCCTTCCAAGGCCTTTACCAGGTGGACTAGGGGATGTGGCCCAGGGCCTCACACTTCCAGCTACTTACTTTGAGGCTCCAGGGAAGCCAAGGGACCATCTGCTGGAGTGAGGACTGCAGGGCCCATTGGGTGGGGCCAGACTCACTGGAGTGAACTCCCGGGGAAGTGCTAGGGAGGCACAACAGTGTTCTGCTGTTGCTTCCCCCAAAAAAACTTAAAATGCCACCGTCTGCATAAGAACATTTCAAAACACATGGACACTTGGAGCAGTCCAAGTGTCCATGTGTTTTGAAATGTTCTTATGCAGATGGTGGCATTTTAAGTTTTGGGGTTTGGTTTTTTTGTTTTTTGCTCTGTTGGTGGGTTGGGTGTTTGGGTGGGGCTCTAGATTGGTTTAGTTTTGGTATAATTGTATTCCCCCCTACTGTTTTATTGGCTATTGTATTGTTTATACTTTGTTCTGAAGGGGAGAGGATCAGTGCTGCCTGGGAGTGGGCCCCAGCCATAAGAATGGCTGGGGCAGGTTCCACAGGGGGAGATGCACTGAGACACCAAATCTCAGTGATCACGGGCAGGAGGAAGGAGTTACGCTAAGACCAGACCATGTCATAACCAAGGAGGCAGGTTTAGTCGTTTTTTGAGGACTATCCCTGCCTCTGGGTCTGGTCTTGACCAGAAAGATATCGGAATCAACAAGGGTGCTTGTTGATGACCTTAAGGTGCTGCTGTGCAATGCCAGATCAATGATTCACAAGACCACTGCCATCCATGACTTGATCGTGAAAGGAGGACTTGACCTGTACTCAGTAATGGTACCCGCTCTGTGGAACACTCTCCCATCAGATGTCAAGGAAATAAACAACTATCTGACTTTTAGAAGACATCTGAAGGCAGCCCTGTTTAGGGAAGTTTTTAGTGGTTGATGTTTGATCATGTTTTTAATATTCTGTTGGGAGCTGCCCATAGCGGCTGGGGAAACCCAGCCAGATGGGCGGGGAATGAATGAATGAATGAATGAATAATTATTATTATTAGGAAGGAGGCTTGAGCCCTCTGACAGGATCCTGCAGCCCTCCTGCCTCTTTCCCTAAGCAATGGAGCACTTGCCTGGCTTGGCGAAGGAGGGCACTCGGACCCTGAAGAAGCTTCCCCAGCTTTGGGAAGAAAGTGTGAGGCTCTGATTTTTGGGGTGCCAGTACTGCATACCTGCGCATACCACCAGGAAAAAAGCACTGGTTTCACTGTATGTCTCATAGAAGAATGCCAAATCCACTGGTTCTGTAGTACTAAAGCCAATCCAAAGACACAGGAATCCTTTGCAATGGTCTAACAGAGATATATCAAATGCTCATCTCATGAATTTGTTGCTCAAACACTGTTATGGGAGGAAGATTTTGCTGAAAAAGCAGGACTTTTATGCAACTTTTCTCCAAAGCATCCTCATCCCACCTCAGGAGATGTGGCCTTTTCTAAAAGTCAACCTGTTTGAATGAACTGAGAAAATATGGGCAGCTTAATTTGTTTAATGAGTCACAATGCCGGCTTTTCTTTGCCCTTTAAAATCTGATCATGCCGGGCTCACACATGGTCTTCTGCCAAATATCTCATTCAAGGTTTTGAGATCCATATTACGTTTGACCCACTTTGACCTCTATGGAATAGAGGCACAGAGTCTGACATCTTAGGATAGATCCTGTTAGATGCTCCCCACTTCCCCAAGTGGTGAACTCTAGGGCAACGCTGCTTGGTGTTATTGCTTTTGGATGGAAGTAAAAACTTATAGCCTCTGCAATGTTTGGATGTATTTACATATACACATCAGTGGAACAACTAAGCTATTGTATGTCAGTCAGCAGAACTCCAGAGAGCTGGTTCAGCTCACGACATGATTAGAAGGATACAACTGGAACTATCGAGTCACGGACCTAGCACAAGCGGGAATTTTCTCAGGGAGAAATTCCGGGCTTTCGGGGGGGGGGAAGGGGGTGCTACAGGGCGCTGTAGCCCCTCAAAACCCCTCTGGAGGGAAGCCAGAGGGTCAGGTATCCAGCGGAGCTTAATTGCAGGCCACCCGGCCATCAGGTAACTCCGTAAAAGGAGCGAAGAGAACGGCGGAACGGAGAAGCAGGCACCGGGAAGCCATTATCTCTTCCCCAAAAGTGCAGCCCAGGCTTGTAGGGCGAGCAACCGATCCTCAAACAACAGGAAATTTGAACCAAAATTGGGACTATAATTGGATTTTCACAAATAAAGGTTTCGGAGCAGATGGAGTGAAAACGGAGGTCAGCTTCATCTGAGATTGGGTTTGGAATGCAAGAACACGCACGGAACTTGGAGTAAGAGGTTGGTGAATTACCGCAAGCGGCTTGGTTTTTTCCCTCTCGGAAAAGCTCTTTGGAGCGCTATAGTGTTGCAAAAAGTTCTCTAAGGTGAAAGAAGGAAGCAGAGGGTTATTATTTTGTAACTTTTGAAGGGTCAACGATGTAACGGTGGGTCTGATAGAAGAAAAGGTTGGAGGACCTTGTTTTTTAGTTTCACTCTAAAAAAGAACTGTGCAATAAAATAGAGTTTTTGCATCTCCATTTTGGTTGGGTTTAATACAGACCAACAACAAAAACGGAAGGAGAAAAGACGTAAAAAGCCAGACTGAACGATTTATTTGAATATATTTGGCTATTATATTGCTTCTCTTATTTTTGATTCCATCTTCAAGTTACAGATTTAAAAGTGACTAAGACATTTAATTACAGAATTGCATACTGCCCCCCTTTATTTCCAGATCTAAGTCCCCTGCAGAGGGGAGTGAGACTTTCTACAATCTCACTGCAACAGTTTATTGGTATATTTGGAAAATACTTTGACTTCCATCTGGGGGATTTCTCGTGTGTATATGTGGATTTATTTCTCTCATCTTTCCTTATTTCTAATTTTTTTAAATTTTTCTGGATATCCTCATTTCACTTTGCTTTTTAATTATTGGATTTAAAGAATTTATAAAGTTAAATTGGATTATAATTGGCTTGGACAATATTAAGATAATATTAAAGAATTGGTACATTTTTTTATTTTTTCCTTTAAAAAACTGTGCTTTTGATGGCTGGCTGGACTGGTGGATTGGCCTAATTGGTGGCTAGAAGGAAGAAATACTTGGAAATTATTTTGACGTTTATTTGGGTTTTGGGTATATTTGGCTTTATTTTTCTCATCTCTCCATTATTTGATTTTTGATTCTGATTGTTGGTTGTATTGGTGGATTAGCCTAAGTGGTAGCAAGAAGAAAGAAGAAGATTTTTATTATAGAAAAAAACTTAAGACTGTTTTGCTTTACAATTATAATTGGAGAATATTATTGGAAATTGGGAATTATTAGTAATATAAGAGGCATGAAGATTTGTTTTTGAACTTGTTGAGTTATAAATTGAATGTAGAAGTCAAAATTGAGATACAAAGAATTATCATTAATATTTGCATTGCCTTTTGGAGAGATCAGGACTACTGGTCTTCTTCTTGTTTTTAATTTTTGGGTCGGTGTCTTCCTTGCTTTATTGTTGGCTTGAGGAAAGTGTAAAGGATTGGGAGGAGAGAGTGAATAAAATGTCTCATCTACAGAAGAAAGCGAGTGAAGGGGGAACGCCGGCGGAAAGAAGAGGCTCCAAACAGGAATCAGATTTTAAAGGAGAAATTTTTAAAATGTTTGCAGAAATTAAAAGTGATATAAAGCAAAGTGAAAGGAATATAGAAACAAAGTGGATAAACAAATGGATAAAAGAATTGGACAGATGGATAAAAAAAATGATATAACAGTTAATGAATTAAAAGGGCAGTTAAAGGAGGTGAGTAGGAGAACACAGACTTTGGAAGAGGGAATGAAAAGGACGAAATCGGAGATGAAGGATATGAGAAAAGAGGAGGAAAAAATTAAAACAGGGATGTCAGAATGAATAAATCACAGGAAGAGGTTTGGGATGCAATTGCCATGAACGAACTAAGGCAGCGGGAAGTTAATTTAAGATTAAGATCTGTGCCAGAAACGCAAGGAGAAAATATTAAAGAGAAATTAATAACAGAGATAGCACAATGGTTGGAGCTGCAGACAGAAGAGGTGGCAAAGACAGTGCAAAATGCATTCCGAATGAAGGTAAGAACAACCAAGGCAAGGAAATTCCCATGTGATTGTTTAATTACATTCAAGGATAAAGAGATAAGAAATCTGATACTACAGAGGAATAGAGAGAAGAGATTGAATATTGAAGGGAATTACACAATCATTTTTAAAGACATCCCAGTTAGGCTGTTAAAACGGAGAGACCCATACAAACCAATGGTTCAAATTTTGAAGAAAAACAAAATAGAATTTAAATGGGAATACCCGGAAGGGATCTCCTTCTTCTACAAAAGTAAAAGACATAGACACACGAGCCCAGAGGAAACAAGTAAATTTCTGAGAAGATATAAGGAGCTATGAGCAGATGACAAGGAAGCAAGAGATGCAGAGTTAGGAATGGAGGCCGCAGGGGGGGAGACATCTGGAAGAAAGAGAAGTAGATAAGAAAAAGTTGGAAGAGGAGGAGGAAGAAGAAGAAGAAGAAAGATTATAAGATTTATATAAAAAAATAAAAAAAATTAATATGGCTAAAATGGCGTTGAAATTATGGACTTGGAATATTAATGGGATTAACGAGAAAAAAAGGAATAAAATTGAACAACATTTTAAAAAAGAAAAAATTGGATGTTATATGTTTACAAGAAACTCATGTGGCAAGAAGACATAAAAAAGTTTTGATCAACAAAAGATTAGGAAATGAATTTCTATCTTTGGACAAGGACAAAAAGAGAGGGGTAGTATTGTAGGTAAGAAATAAAATTGAAACTCAGCAAATTTTTAAAGATGAAGAAGGCACAGTTATTGCAGTTCAGATCAATTGGCAAGGAGAGAAATTAATAATCGTTGGGATCTATGCACCTAATGGTAACAAGACGGACTTTTATAAAAATTTAGAAGAAAAATTATTTGAATATATGGATCAAAAGATTATAATAATGGGAGATTTGAATGGAGTGGTGTCAATGGAAATGGATAGATTGAGAGCAACAGGGGTGAGCAAAGATGGAAAATTACCTTAGACTTTTTTCCCCTATGACAAAGAACTGTAATTTGATTGATATATGGAGGCTTAGAAACCCGCTGGAGAAACAATTTACACTCCACTCTGAGCCAAATCAATCCATGTCAAGAATAGATCAAGTATAGGTCTCTAATGAATTAACTCCAAGAATCTCAGAAATTGAAATTCAACCAAGAGTAATCTCGGACCAATCTGCTTGTGAAAATTATCAGAGATCGCAAAGAAAGGAATATACGATAACAACAAGAAGAGAAAGAAAGTAATAAAGAACTATCTGGATAGAACTGGATAGAACTGTCTAATTAAAGCAGTAATATAAGTGATGTTTGGACTCGTTCGGAGTTTTGGACTCGTGCGGAGCTTGATGTATGGGTACCCCCAACAAAATTTAAAATTTGGCTGTATAATTTGGAACTAATGTGATTTGGATAATGTGATGTGATTGGCCTGTTAATATTTTTTTTTAAAAAAAGAGTAATCTTGGACCATAGTACAATAAAATTTGAACTAAAAGGATATGAAGAAAGAACTTTCAGATGGAGAATTAATGATTACCTTCTAGATGATCAAAAAATTATAAATAGAGCACAAAAGTACTTGTCAGACTATTTTGTAAATAACTGTAATAAGGGAACGAAAATCAATACAGTATGGGACGCCAGGGAAGTGGTGATAAGAGGTTTCTTTATTCAACAAAATGCACTGAAAAACAAAAATAGAGAAAAAGGAAAGAAGGAAATTCCGAGGCAAATAATGGACAATGAACAAAAAATGATAAAAAAACTAACAACATGAAGATAAGACAGAACATAAAGGTACTGCAAACACAATTTGCAATGATAATAAACAGAGAAGTAGAATGGAATATATTTTTAAAAAATGAGACAAAGGAACTTTGAATTTGCAAATAAATCAGGAAAATGGCTGGTGTGGCAGATTAAGAAAAGAAAGGAACAGAATACAGTTAATAAAATCATCATTGAAGGGGCAGAAATAGACAATCCGAAAGAGATTAGAAAAGGATTCTTGGATTTTTATAGACATTTATACAAAAGTAGAGAAAAGAACAATATGAGGAAAATAGAAAGATTTCTAAAAGAAAAAGAGGTGCAAAAGATCCCAACAGGAAAAAAAAGACAGACTGAACACCCCAATAGAAACTGAAGAGATAAAGGAGGCAATAAAAGAACTGGAAAAAGGAAAGGCTCCAGGACCAGATGGATTTACGGCGAGTTACTATAAAGAAATGAGACACATCCTGCTTGTACCAATGAAAGAAGTTATGAACAATATTTTGAAGGATAGAGAAATTCCGGAAACATGGAAAGAAGCTTTTATTACATTTATTCCGAAACAAGACTCTGATTTAACGCAAGTTAAAAATTATAGGCCTATTTCATTGTTAAACACAGATTATAAAATTTTTGGAAGTATATTAGCAAAGAGGCTGAAAAAGTTACTACAAGAAATTATACATAAAGATCAAGCGGGTTTTCTTCCTGGCAGACAGATGAAAGACAATATAAGAAATATAATTAACATTTTAGAATATTTGAATCCCAGGAATGAGAAACAAGTCATGTTAATATTTGTGGATGCTGAAAAGGCCTCGACAATATATCATGGGACTTTATGTTAAAAAATTTGGAATGTATGGACGTGGGCAAGGAGTTTTTCAACGGAATAAAGGCAATATATACAGAGCAGAAAGCAAAGTTGATAGTAAATAATATTATTACAGAAGACATAAGAATAACTAAAGGTACAAGACAGGGATGTCCTCTATCACCATTATTATTTATTTCGGTGCTGGAAGTCTTTCTAAATTCAATGAGGAGAAATGAAGAAATAAAAGGGGTGTCAGTAGGTAAAAATGAGTATAAAATTTAAGCATTTGGTGATGATCTGGTAATAACGGTAGAAGAGCCATTGGGAAGTGTTAAAGAAATAGATCAGTTAAGCCAAGTTGCAGGATTCTTAAATAAGAAAAAGACTAAAATCATTGCAAAAAATATGAATCAAGAAACAATAGAGGTAATGCAACAACAAATAGGGATAGAAGTGGTGAAAAAATTGAAATATTTGGGAATTTGGCTAACCCCCCAAAAAACTGATCTGTTTCAGAATAACTATATACCAGTGTGGAATGGAATAAAAAGAGATCTGGAGGTGTGGGGAAGGTTGAAGTTATCATTCTGGGGAAGAATATCAACGATAAAGATGAGTGTGTTGCCAAAGATGTTATTTTTATTTCAGACACTTCCGATAATTAAGGGGGCATCAATATTTAAAGAATGGCAAAAGGTAATTTCAAGGTATATCTGGCAGGGTAAGAAGACAAGAATTCAGTTTAAGTTATTAACAGATGTGAAAGAAAGAGGAGGCTTCGCTCTGCCAGACTTGAAATTATACTATGAAGCATCATGCCTCTGTTGGTTAAAGGAGTGGATTAAATTAGAAAATGGAGAGTTGTTGGATCTAGAAGGGTTTGACAATAGATTCGGTTGGCACGCATATCTATGGTATGAAAAGAAGAAAATACATAAAGGGTTTGAAAACCACATCTTCCGAAGATCTCTAATTGAAGTATGGGATAGGTATAAAAACCTACTTGAACCAAGACTTCCTCACTGGCTGTCTCCATTAGAAGCGATGAGTGTGAAAAAGATCAATATGGGGGGGGGGTGGATAACATATGGAGAGTTGATAGTAAAAGAAGGAGGGAAATGGAAAATGAGGCCTTATGAAGAGGTAAAAGAATTTGTATATGATTGGTTGCATTATTAACAGGTTAATGAAATGTTTAAAAAAGACTGTAAAGAGGGTGGTTATGGAGAAAAAGTTTCAAAATTTCAAAAAGAAGTATTGAATAATGAATATAAAATTTTGTCAAGAATGTATAAACTGTTGCTGGAATGGTACACAAAAGATGAAGAGGTTAAATCGGTGATGATACACTGGGCCAGAGATTTTGGATATAACATACAATATGATGATTGGATAAAACTATGATTGGATAAAACTATGGAATGAAAGACTTAAATTTACGGCATGTACTGCGCTAAAGGAAAATGTAATGAAAATGGTATACACTTGCAAAAATGTATAAAACATGTAATAAGTGTTGGAAATGTAAAGAGAAAGAAGGGACATTCTACCATATGTGGTGGGATTGTAAGAAAGTAAAAGGTTTCTGGGAAATGATATATAATGAACTGAAAAAGATGTTGAAATATACATTTGTTAAGAAACCGGAATAGTAGGAAATGAAATAAATAAAAAAGATTGTAAACTTTTCAAATATGCAGTAACAGCGGCGAGAATACTTCTGGCCCAAAAATGGAAACAGGAAGAATTACCGTCGGTAGAAGAATGGAGAATGAAATTGACTGATTATGCAGAACTGGATAAATTAACAGGGAAGATTCGATATTTACGAAACCACAAGTTCATCGAGGACTGGGGAAAATTTACAGATTATCTGAAAAGTATATGTGAAGAACAGACAACGCTTGTAGGTTTTCGAGATGTTCTGCGAAAAATTGAGGAATATTGTAAAAAAGGGAATAAGACTGGGGAGGTTATATATAAAGGCAATACTAAGATTGGGAATTGTGTTAATAATATAATTTAAACGGAAGATTGGCAGAGAAACTGAGGGAAGTAAAAAAAAAAGAAGAATGTGTGATAAAAGGTGATATGGTGGTATAAATTTGTATTTGAAAAATGAATAAAAAATATTATTTTAAAAAATGGAACTATTGTACATTGTCATGCTTGCAAGGGGACCAGGACTATATTACTTTTTCTTTTTCTTTCTTAAGGAAGTAGTAAACCAGAAAGAAGTGGCAGTTGGTGGACACTAGACCTGACTGAGCGGGTGGAGATTATGGCTACATGACCAGTGTGGCCACAAGGACAGGGCCAAGTTCTGGTTTTCTCCCCATCCTACTCTCTTGCAAAGAAACTGTAGACACTTAAGTATTGCAGTGGTACAAATATGTAGCACATAACTAAATTGAAAAGTTCCCTATTAAGAAGTGGTCCCTGTTGTCATAGTTGCTTCTCTGCTGGGTGGTGGTGCCCTGGCCTCTAATCCTTGTATCCCTACTCAGACATCCCACACAGAAGGTGCTCTGGGAGCAGGAAAGAGCCACGTTCCACACCACCCTTATCAGGGGCAGCCAGGCTCCATGGCCTTGAGGAGTGCTCTGGAACCCGCTTGCTTCCTGGGAAGCCTAGCACACAGGGTGGACATGCCACTTCCCAAGGGGTTCAGGGGGCATGATGGCGGGGGGGGGATGTCTGAGAAAGTTCAGGGATGTGCACAGCTCCAAGGAGCCTCAGCAGACCTGCCCTGCATGCCATGGCTGATGCTGGGGAAGGAACCTCTGCCCCGCCCCCACCACAGATGAGCACGTGTCTCATGAGCTGAACTGGCCCAATCTACAACCCTGTATAGCACAAAGATGTCTCACTCTGGTTATACGAATCAAAATTTGATGCCTATGAAACAAGCACCAAATCCCCATTTTCAGCCATTTCTCCTTCTGTATCCTTACATCAGCCACAAGGTTATTTTTCTTGGCAGCAAGAGACAACAATGTGTTAATTGAGTTTAAAATGTGAAACTTTTTGTTTCTTTTTGTTTATCGGGATTAGCAAAATGTTTTGCATTGGTGTTTTGCTAAGGGTTGTTGCTGAAGTGTACAAGCTCACTGGTTTTTGTAGTCAACAAAAGCTTATAAATGTTTTAGGTCTTTAGGATGCCATGATTGTGGTATTTACTTTATGGGTATGAATATGTTTACTGAAGTTGATATGAATATACCTTTTTGGTGCCTGCACATGAAAACCATTGATCAGGAGTGCTTAAACCAGGTCTAAAGCCATTGACATCTGAAGGGCCATGGTAGTTAACAAATGGCACAGGAAAGAGGACTTGACAGCTGTCACGGTGTCAGATGAAGTGTGTGTGAGTCATACTTTCCTTTGATGCTTTTCTGGTCTTCCAACACACTGACACATAAAGAATGCAGCTGGTTAAAGGATTTAAGTTTGAAGGACTGCTGGCCAAAGCAGAAAAATGCTGCTTAAAAAAACATCATTTCCCTAAAGTGCCATAAATAGAGCAACAATCCCCTAGTAAAACAGCAACCAATCAAATGGAAGTGCTAAAGAGAATTAACAGAGACCAGACCAAGGCAGGCTGTCTATTACTGAGAAGTGAATTAGAAGCAACAGAAGCTGTGGATACCCTTTCATCTGAGGACCATGGGCCAGCAGCGTCTTGCAAAGGTTGTCTGACTCATCAAGCCAAGCTGTCTGCCCGTTGTCTGTTCTGGCCCACCACGTTCTCAATAGTCCCCTCTCCCCATTTTGACAGTCTCAGGCAGGAAGCAAAACCAGGTTTGTTCATGTCCCAGATAAGGCCATTATTTGGCATGGGAGTTCCTACTTTGCTACATCTATCTTATATGTTTGTGGCATTGTACAGAGAGGAATAGGCAGTGATTTTTTTTTTTTTAAATCTCCTCAAGCCTTGTGTTCAATGGATGATGAAGAGGGAGTGAATTCTCTGTCCTCCCATCTTCCTTATTGCTTCTTTTAATTTGCTTAAGTTACTTGGCAAAACAAGTCAGCTATTGCCAAGTCGTTTGGTATGCAAATACTCACAAAAATATTTGTGTTTGTTATAATAATCTGTACACAGTTGTATAGTATCATACCAACTTCCACCTCCAAAATGTGATTTTGAAATTTGCATTTCTCAAAATGCAAATGTGATAGACACCTGGAGGATGGAGAAGCTTGTTGGCTGAATTCCAGTTAACTGAAAGTGGAAGCAGGTGGGGTGATCTGTGGGTCCATTTAGCATTTAGGGAAAGGCATTTATTTCACCTAGGGGCTTCTCTGATGCTTCTAATGCATGTTCTCACTCTCTCTTCCATGAGAAGAATGTTATGAATCTGCTCCCACACTACTGTCCTAGCCAAAAGATCTCCCTCCAGTCTGAGAACATATTCCACTGCTGATCCTCTTTCCTGAACTCTTGTGCCATCAGAGCCATTTGCCCCCCTGCTCCTCTCTGCTCTTCAGGTGGGGTAACCCCAACACAAACATCGAGCCCTAGGATTCTTCTCTATTACATCAAAATTTTCTTCTAGCACTGCTGAATGGAAAGGGGTATCCAGGACAGCAAGAAGACTGTGCATGTTATATGTGCATGATAACATGGGGCTAGAGAGAACCATAGAGTCCAAGAGTTGGAACTGTCCCCAAGAGTCATCTAGTCCAATCCCCTGTGATGCAGGAACCACAGCTAAAGAATCCCTGACAAATGGACATCCACAACAGGAACAGATGTTATATAGTTTGTGGTTGTGGCAAATGAAGCAATGAAGAAATGGTTGGGGCACAGAGAGAGTGGCTGCAGAACAGCCCTCTCTTTCACCATACGAATGACACCATACGTGTCTATACAAATGACACGATGGCTCAGAGAAGGCACACGATGTACCGGTAGTTCCTGTTGAAAATAAGGGGGTTTGCTCAGGGAAACCACCTGGGAACTATCAGCTCCCTGAGCTCTTCCAAGGAGGTGTAGGAAACAAATAATAATGATTTCCTAGTTTGTTGACCCAGCTAATGTTTCCCTGTGCGCAATGAGTGAGACTATTGGGCTTCAGAGAAAAAGAAACCTTCTATGATAATATTAAGTGAGAATAAGGATTACAAGAGGTAAGATTTAAAGGAAATGGATTCTCAAGATTAGAAAATCTTAAGGTCAGGGACCATCTCTTACCCATTGTTTTACCAAACCTGATGTGAGCTCTTTATTATGCTCTACACTGGTGAGTGTACATGTCTAGAACCCTTCATCACTTTGATATCCCAGTCTTATCTTCAGGCACAATCCAATTTTTAAATCCTTAAGTAGACAAGAATGTGAGAGGATTAGAGCAAAGCATACTGAAAATGTGTAATGTGAAGAATCTTTTTATTTTATAATAAGAAAGTACAATCACGGAATAAAAGGAAGCTGCATGATGAAAAGGCTTTCATCCCCTTTCTTATGACAGCTGGGTTGCAACCCCTAAGGAGAGAGCTAATTTCACTGCAGTTTTTAAAAGACTCTTTAAGAATGCCCCCCCCCAACTACATAAATATGTAAGGTTGGCATGAGTGCAAGGCAGGGGGATATGTCACCACACTTACCCCATTACTGCTTACAGAGTATTCAGTATTCATTCCCCATATAATGATCATAAAAGGTAAAGGTACCCCTGCCCGTATGGGCCAGTCGTGTCCGACTCTAGGGTTGTGCGCCCATCTCACTTAAGAGGCTGGGGGCCAGCGCTGTCCGGAGACACTTCCGAGTCACGTGGCCAGCATGATGAAGCTGCTCTGGCGAGCCAACACCAGCGCAGCACACGGAAACACCGTTTACCTTCCCGCTATAAAGCGGTACCTATTTCTCTACTTGCACTTAGGAGTGCTTTCGAACTGCTAGGTGGGCAGGAGCTGGGACCGAACGATGGGAGCTCACCCCGCCGCGGGGATTCGAACCGCCGACCATGCGATCGGCAAGTCCTAGGCACTGAGGTTTTACCCACAGCGCCACCCGCATCCCCATAATGATCATAAAATGCTCTAAAAACCACATTCACAACTGAAGGCTTCCAGCTTAAAAGCAAAATGTTATGAGAAGTAGTGGGGAGAATGGGGAAACAGAAAGAGCTACTTTTAGGTAGGGGAGAATTCCCATGCTGACTTGTTGAGATAATAATGTCCTTGATGATGGTAACAACAACAGCAACCTGTAAGGTGAAAGGGTGAGATCTAAGGTCGTACCAGTGGATGCAATGAGATTCCCATTCCTCCCCCCCCCCCCGCACCCCATTGTCTCTCCATATGCTCTAGTGGAGCCCCTGGCATCGTGCAGGAGATGTGGGGGTGCTGCGGGGGGGGGGGAGGTTAGGTAAGTCCGATTTGCACAAGTGGAAATCTGTTTTGCAAGTAAGGTGCCACAACTAGATACCCCCTTTTGTTGTTATTGTTTGGACTTTTTTTAGGAAAAAAGAATCTGAAATTCACAAGGGAAGGAAGGAAGGAAGGAAGGAAGGAAGGAAGGAAGGAAGGAAGGAATGAGTGGGTGGCTGAGAAGCCACGGAGAGAACAACACCTCCCACAACTCGCGGGGAAAGAGTGTGGATGAGTTAAGGGAATTGTTCCCCGGCTCCAAATTTGATCTGATATGGAGAAGAGTTCTGTGGCTTTACCCACTTCTCCACTGAGATGGGCTTCACGGACCCCCAAAACTGATTTCTAATTCTGCCTGGGGCAACCTTCACCACCACCCCTAGTGTCAAGACTAGGCATGCTCCGTCTCAAGCGCATATCAAGAAACACTTCTTCATTCAGGGAAGTGCCCTGGCTCAGTTACACAGCATTGGTTTTGTATGCAGAAAGTGCTCAGTCCAATCCCTGGCCACCTGCCAACATCCTCAAAGAGGGGGGCAGCACCGTAATCAACTTGCATCTCTGCCTGGAACTCTTGGATAATTGTCCAGGCAGGTCCTTTATGTAACCCATGAGAGCAGTGACTTTGGACTGTCCCAAACCTGTTCCATGGGAGTTGGCCAGTGATGAACCTTGCCATGGTTCAAGCCAAGCAAGCAAGGTCTCACTGGGGACCAGGGTGCAGATTCCTAGCAGGCAGATACCTAACACAAGCTTGGGTTTGCCATGGTCAATCCTCCCTTCAGACCTATCATACTAGGTTGATCCTGTCCAAGGCCATTTCCACCCTTATACAAAGAATGTTCTTCTGCCTAACAAAAGAAAGCCATAATTTCACTGAGGGAAAGGCAAAAAAAGCCCCCAACCAAGTGCCAATCAAGCTGAGAGAAAAAAATCCTTTCTGGCCCTGTCAACCAGGGACCCAAAATTCCTCAGTGTAGGCTCTAACCTGAGGGTGGGCAGGAGGGAAGCTCTCAGAGCAAAATGGCTGTGAGTTCTGAGGGAAGCAGCTTTATATAAGCTTTCCCCTCCCCTCTTCAGCAAGGGCTCATGGGAGCCCATTGCACGAGCAAGATTCTGGGTAAATCCTTGCCCAGTGTTTTGCTGCCATCTCTGAGCCCCAGTGCTGCCAGGCAAAGGCTTCCCTTGCTTATTGGGCATGGAGCAAGGCTTATCCTTCAAAACTTTAATAATAGTGAATGGGATCACTGGTGGAGAAAGGGGGTGCGGTATGTGCGGTGCACCCCAGGTGTCATCCCTGAGGGGGGATGACAAAAAGGCACACTGCATGGGGATTGGACTGGGCACACCACATGGGCCTTGCCCCGTCACCTCATGCACGACAGATCCCCCCCGGCAGCTCGCCCCCCTCCTGGGTGCACAGCATGGCCGCAGCTCCAGGCACCCATGCAGCTAACTTCGCCACTGAGTGGGATTCCATAAAATTATTGAAGAAGTGCCTTTCATTTTAGTTACAAGACTCCACAGAGTTTTTAGAATAAATAGGCAAAATATGTTCTCTTTGTTACAACAAGTAAAGCATCTTAATTGAAAATATTGATAGTGACACACTTTAGACTGATTGTTATATAATTCTTGCACTTACATTGATTGTATCTTTTGGACATTTCCCATTTTCTCCTCAGTCTGCATCCTTTCACTTAGCCCTCTGTGCATTGTAAAATGCACCCTACTGATAATATTTTGCATTACCATTCTGCTCACTGGTTCCAGAATTTAACACATTGTAAAATGGATCTATCAGACAAATTATTTCTAAATGTCTCAGTATAACTAATGGATTTAGAAAGGTTTCTCCCATTACAGAAAATGTGCCTTTGCAGGGGAAGAACAATAAACATGGGCACTTCCTCTTCCTATAGTACAAGTCACACAATTGCAGAAATTCTAAGCACATGTTGCAGGAGCAGAAAAGGGATTGCGCATATAGGGTGCAGTTGCCATACACCCGGATTTTCCCGGACATATATGGAACACTGCATTCAGCAGTAGTATCTGGGTGGGAATCTGGAAAATGTCCAGGGGAAATCCAGACGTATGGCCATTTTCCCATATAAAAAAATGGCATTTTTAAAAAAGTGATTTTGCCCAAAAAGCTCAACAACTTTGGCCAAAAAGAGAGACCCTAATATTTAGGCAACCCTAATATATGATGACATACTTGCCTTCATTGGTAATTTGGCTCCATCAATATTTTAAAAACCCCATCCTGGCTGGAATTGAAGGCAACTGGTTTCTTTAACTTGTGCCTGTCTTCCAGCAGACAGCTGGGGAAATGGGGAAGATTCCCGATAACTGGTTAAACTGGCATCTGCTTCTCTGGGAAAAGGCCCAGCTGGCCAGAATATAGCCAAAGCTGCAGCATTTGTCATGCCAAGGACAGCCATGGGGACAGTAGCAGCCACAGTTTTGTCACCCAGGCAAAGGAAATGCTGCCCATTCCAAGATTTAGATCCTGTGGGAAATGCTGGAGTACCAAAGATGTAGGGCCTGCCAACAGGCACTGAAAACCAGCGAGTTGCAAGGAGGGGTCTGCCACGGCCTCCGTGTCTGAATGGGAGCAAAGATGCCAGGAAGAGGAGGAAGATTATGATGCTTGGGTGCACAGACCAAGAGAAGCAAGACAAAGGCAAGGGAAGCTCTGATCTTCTCACTCCTGCCCCCAAACATCCAGCAATGCATAGTTTGGAAAATGGATACACATGCAATAAAAGTCTTTTTCAAGAAATGTCCCTACCACAAAATTCTTAGTTCCTACCCCAAAATGAAACTGGGGGATTTTTGTGTCAGCCAAATTGACCCTCATTTAAACAATACTTAATGCCACTGGTTCTCTTGTCTCTTCAACATTTTATTTTTTAATTACATTTATATACCACCTTTTCCTGAAAGGAGCTCAAGGTGGTGTGCCTGGATCTCCTCTCTCCATCTTATCCTTACCACAACCATATGAGTCAGAGCAATGTTTGAGAGCAATCCTCATTTTCTGCTTCAATCCAAGGCTGCAGCTCTGGGAGAAGCAAGACCCTTTTGGGGTGTCCATGCTGTGAGCCCCTCCATCGTAGACTCAGGTTGTATATATGTGTAAAGCAACCATATATCCTAAAGACACCACAGTCTCCGCTCCCCCTCATTCTGAAGAAACATGGGCCCTGGGTAAGTGCCCGGAACCCCAGAAATCTTGCACCGCTCAGAGATTAGGGTGGTGGGCAACAAAGTTAAAGCTGTCCTTCCTTAGGTAATTCTCTGTGCCCCCAAATGGCAGATTTTGCACATAGCCAGCCAATCTGGTCACTGAGAAGCTCATTGCCTGATCCGAGTATTGTCTGCTCTTGATTCCTGTTCATTTTTGCATGTTAGGTTCTATTGTGTACATTCCATCTAACCATTATGCTACCATAAGTATATTTTGCTAGTAAATTATAATTCACCTTTGACTCAGATTTGTTCCTGTGTGTTGCACAATTTCTGTGTGTGTTAAAAATTCCTAGAGGGATTATTGTTAACCCCCTCTGAAAACTGTAGCTCTGTGAGGGGAAGTCCTAGCCATTCCCAGCACCCTTTGCAAACTACATTTCCCAGGCTTCTTTGGGGGTTTGAAGTGGTATGATACTGCTTTAAATGGATGGTGTAGATGGAACCAGAGATGCTTGTTCCATGGGCTCCATCACCACGCCAAACCAGGATAAAAGTGCTCTTTCGAAAATTAACCACAGAAACAGCCATCACTTTAGAAGGGTCTCACTCATGTCTTTCTTCATTACAGAACCACACCATTTGTGACACAGGATATTGAAATGAGCCTACCAAGCACGTGTAGTATTCGGTTTTGTTTTTTGTTTTGTTAAACTGGGGCCTGCTCTCCAAGGCTAGTGGACCCTGCTTGTCTCATGCCTGCCACATCACACAACCACATTAGGCTTGACATCAGCTTTTGTGGTGCATACATGCCAAAGGTACCTTCTGTTGGCTTTTGAAGTACAAATGCATTAATAGCCTTGTTAATGGCTTTTCTTTCTTTTTCTATTTTTTAAAAAAAATCTAATAACAACCCCCCCCCCATGGTAACTTGAGCAGTCAGGGGCAGCAGAATTTATTTTGCCAGCATCTAATGGATTTCCATTTTAACATGATTTTAGTCTTATATAAATTGCACAACATAGTAAGTACTTTTCATCATAAAATCAATACAATATTCTTTTTAAAAATTGCATTTTATTAGTCCAGGGGCCAAGTTGAACATTCCACCGTTATATAACAATTGAACATTGAGTGTTTTAATCTGAAATCGATCATTAAAGATTCATTTTGTCTCACAACACCTATTTGTACACATTGGCTTCACTTTTTCCCTATGTCTTCATTAGCAGCCTGTCATTTTCAAACTGTTTTGCCACCTATTGCAATCAGTCTGAAGCTCTGGCAGCCGTTCTCTCATTAGATGCTGGCTGGGAAAGGGACCAGGCTCAGGAAGCACTGGAAAGAACAAATCTTAACAAGATGAAGCACAGATTAGAAATTAAGAGTTGGATGCTATAGCTATAGCTGCGTTGGCACCACAAAATGTTGAACCAATGCCAGTCAGTCTAACAACCTTTGTATAGCAATGGGCATATGCCCCCCCTACCCCACACCCTTAGATCTCACTCCAGAAATAATCCAAATTGCTCTCCCCATAGTGGGAGTTGTGGGGTAGTGCAAGAGAAAGGACTGGATCCAGGTAAATAGTTGCATTCATGGAATGACTTTGCTGTGTGCAACAGAACTGCCCTTCCACTCTCTGCTACTTGAGATGCGCCTGTTCCCTAAGCCCAGCCAAGGCCTTTGAGTAGCACCCCAAGCCCTTTAAGCACCCTCATGCAAGAGCGGAGCAGGGTGCAGGTTGGCACTATGGATCCAACTCAATGCCCTTGCAACGCGAGAGATGCACAGTTTAGGCCACCCACCTCCCTGCAAAGCATCCTGCTATCCAAGCCAAACCTTGTTGTTGGTTGGACAGGTGGGCACTGATCAGAAAGTTATGCAGTCTAAGGCTGCAATTCTTTAGCCACTTACCTGGGAGTAAGCCAACATGGAACTCAGTGGGCCAGACATCTGAGTGGACATGTATAGGATCTCACGGCTGGTTTCTCTTGACAAGTCCACGTGTTAGGTTTTGAAGTTTCATGTCTACACAACCACCTCTTTTCCTCTTGAATCGTCTACATTTTATTTATACACTCCCCTCTTTCTGTTGGAATCCTGATAATTTCACATTTGATAATCCATTCAACTATACTGTAGCACAGTTGTACTATACTGTTGCTTTCAAAGCTGTTACTTTATTGTGCAAAATCCAAAGATTTTGTCATTGTGCGTAGCCCTTACTGTCTTTGCTCAGCATGCACAGAATGATGAACAGATGACCATTAGGCTTCTTTTGATTCTCAGTTCTGCCCACACATAAGTTCAAGAGGAGACCCCACTGTTCTCATTTGTGCTTCTCTTTGTCACGCCAACGTACTTCCATAGTAAAAAGTCATTTCTTTCTTTCTTTCTTTCTTTCTTTCTTTCTTTCTTTCTTTCTTTCTTTCTTTCTTTCTTTCTTTCTTCAGCAGCTAATAAGCCATTTTCAGAATGCAGGCTTTTTGCCTTCTGTACTGGAAGCTACTAATGAGTGTAGATTTTTAATATCTCTCCCAGGATTGTTACTAAAGAAATCTCAGGTTGTAAACTGACATTCATTGTCATAAATAATCTGCCAAGAATTTCATTTGTAGGTAATGATGGAAGCCAAATGTGTAACAAATATATTGGTAGTAAATTATGATAGGAATCTTGATTACTATTTATTAGAATAACTATCTATTATGGTCAAAATAAAAAAATTCCTTCCAGTAGCACCTTAAAGACCAACTAAGTTAGTTCTTGGTATGAGCTTTCGTGTGCATGCACACTTCTTCAGATAGTGTGCATGCACACGAAAGCTCATACCAAGAACTAACTTAGTTGGTTTTTAAGGTGCTACTGGAAGGAATTTTTTTATTTTGACTATGGCAGACCAACACGGCTACCTATCTATTATGGGTCAGCTGCTGACTCAAAAAAGGAGATCTACACTTGGGTTAATCACAGAAAAGGAGAAGAAAATTGACCTGTAGTGGTTTTGTTTTCCATCTGACCCTAACAAATTTGGCTAAAGAAGGTGATCTTCTTAGGCCTTCCTGACACAAGTTTTTCATTTGTTCACAGCTCTTGATATCTTTCTCACATACCATGCTACTTTTGTACTGAAAAAATCCTGCAATAGCTTGTTGTGAAAGCAAAATAGTTACCTTCTCAGGGAAGAAATAGAACATGACTGCTTTATTAGGAAAAGTCTTGGTGGACTGAGGATATCGTTTTCCTTTTTGGAAGGCACATTTTGTGCTGACTGCAGGCAGAATTCACCTGCCAGAATGTTGCTGACAAGTGAAAGGGAAACAGTAATTAAAGGGCAGGTAATGTGAACTACTCATAAGAAATCTAAATATTATTATTACTGCAGATATCTTCATGCAAGAGAATCCAAAATAACTGTCAGAATGTTTTCTTTTTTAAAACTGAAGTCTTAAGAATCAGGGAAGGGTGGAGTCCTTTGTTCCTCTTTCTGGCCCTGAGTATGGATTTGTTTTATGTAGGACAGGTATAGTCAAGGTGAGATGCATCACATGACATTGTACATGGTTGATATTTCCATAAATTCACATCCCACTGAAACACATTCTTGAAATTCTTGAAGAGAAGAGCAAAAACTGCAAGCATATGGCCAGCAGGCATAACAGCACTACCCCCCCCCCACCTCACCAAGTTCAAACTCTGTGGCAACAGATCCTGGGACATAAGGGATGGTGTCTTATGGATAGGGTGGAGATTGGTTGAACGGGATGGAAGCAGGCGAGGGCAGAAGGGGAACTAGGAGAATCTGGAGGATAGTGAACTGGTCTCAGCCTTCACACAACAACATATTTGTGTTTTGACAGAAGCAGAACCAAGGCTCTTGTGCTACTTTGTGTGTCACTATAATGATTTCTGGCAGGCAAGCAGCCTGATAAAGCAGCAAAGACTCTCTGTCAGTTTTATGCAAGTTTATTTAAAAGAAAAACACCTTCAGAACCTGGCAATCTGCCTGCTCATATTAATCTAGTTGCTCAGTCTGACTCATCATTCCTCCCCCAACAGGAAGAACACCAAAATCCCACCTTTCGTCTCTCTCCTTTCTGTTGCCCTTGGGGTCTCTCTAAATGCCTCATTTTAGGACTGAAGGGTTGAGCTACCTCTTCCTCAGAATACTCAGCGTCTGACACATCTTATCTGCTGGTTGCCTGACAACGCCTTGGCCGACGTCTAGCTCTTCCTCCCCTTGGGAACTAACCATTTCTTCTCTGGAAAGGAGGGGCCTCACGTTGTTCTCTCTAAAATCAGAAAGACAGCACTCACCTACAGAGTCAGCCTCTTCCTCACTCAGCTCCATTTCCGAGGCTGACTCTCCAGGTGTGCTCGGAGGGGCCACGTTCCTGACAGTCACCTTGCAACAATAGCACCATCTCATTGCTTCACTGATGCCACTAGCAGGCTAGCAATATTTGTGTCTAGATGTGCTCTAGCAGGGCTTTAGTGGAAGGTAAGAGTGCGGCTCAGAGGAGACTAGAAAACAAGATTTCAGGATTTCAGGATTCAGCCTGAAACCCTGCTTGCTTTTGGCAACACAGCATGTTGACCACAGCTCATATTTACAGCTGCACCATAATAAACCACCTTGACTTAGAAATTATCATTATCAAATATCATAGTGTGATGGGAATTAGTTTCACAAAAACAGCCAATTTTTTAAAAATAATAATAATAATTAATGGATTTATTTATTCAATTTCTGTACCAATTTTCATGGACCTGAATCAATCGAGTCAAGATTCTGATTAAACACCAGTAAGTACTTTCTGACAGTCAGAGCTGTTCGACAGTCGAAGGGTTGTGGATTCTCCTTCACTGGAGGTTTGTAGGCAGATGCCATGGACGCCTCTGCTGAGATTCCTGCATTACAGGGGGTGGAACTCAATGACCCTTGAGATCCCTTCCAACACTAAGATTCTATGATTCTAAGATCCAGGGATCACAGGGCAGTTTACAATAGAAAAACGCAAAAATACATAACGTTGTAACAAGCAAAAACAATACCCCCCCCCCAGTTTAAAATGCCATATATTGTTTAATTAGGCAAAGACTAATTCAATATAATAAGGCAATCTGTCCGTGTTGAATGATAGTACTATAATCATATTATCTGTATTTTATCTGTAGCTCCACTGTAAAAAAAAAAAATAAAAAAAAATTAGTCAGGCTTGGCCAATGGAACAACTTAGAGCTGCACTGAAAAAACTGGAATGTAAGACATGGGGAAAAAACATGAGATCAAACAAGACAACTATAGTATTCATGTTTAATATTGTATGTCACATAAGCAAAAGAGGAAAGAAATCAAATAACATCAATGAACCAGGAAAAAACAAAAAGTCTTATAATTTACTTGGCAATTAATATTGAACATGGACTTTGCCCTCGTTTAAAGGGCTTGTGGCTAGTCATTTTTTGTACCCAGAGACAAAGAAATTTGGAATGCCACAAAAGGCTGGCATGAAGTTAAAGATTTCAGGTTTTATATGATCGTCTCTTGCAGGCGGAAAGAGCAGAAATGGTTGTAAGGTTATAATTCATTTAAGAACTCAAGATGACATGGTAACTCACAAAATTTTAGAAATGTCAGGCACCTAGAAGATAAATCGCTGTATTATAGGGGTATCGAATTACACAGAATAGAGAAGTTAAATGAAAGGAAACTTCAATTAAGGAAATCAAGAGTGATTAATAAGAATTGCAGAATAGTTGCTCACTTCCATATAATGTATATTAATCCTTAAAATATGCAGCATAATTGAAAGAAGTGAGTTCATTGGGGTTATCTGAATCTGTTTTCATTTAGCACCAAAATGTGTCTAGAGTTCTTTGTAAGTGTGAAGGTCCACAGGGAACTACCTCAGGCAGAACGGTTGCCAACACGACCGCCCCTTTCAGAAGGCCCTGGCCCCTCCCCTTGGGCTGCACATCAGACTAACTAGCAAAAAAAAGGTGGGCAAAGAGCTCTTTGTGCTCTGGCTGTTAGCTCTGCTGCAGCTCCCCTTGAAACCCCAGCCCTCCAGGGAGCTTGAACTCAGATGGAGGGCTCCTAAGACAACCAGAGCACAGCCAGAACTTTCACTCACCAAGCCCCCTCGCCTAGATTTGAACATGTATTTCCTGGGAAAGGGAGTGGGAGTCTGAAACAAGGATTTAAGCCTAATAAAGCCAGAGCTGTCTCCTCTTGTTGATCTTGTTGATGGAGCTCATGTGGGCTTATCATAGATCAAGGAGCATTTGGTGTGTTACTCATCCAGAATAGCTGCATAGTGAATCTGTCTAGAATTTCCGACCTCCCTTCCCTACAGATGGGCGGGGTATGCGGCACCAAGCGGGGGCTTACCTGGACAGGTCTGATATGCCATGATAACTAAGTGTCCCATAGAACGTCAGGCCAGACAAAAGCTGAAACTGATGGCTTGGCCAGTCTCCTCTCACTCTCCTCTTTTCCAGACTAAACACACCCAACTCCCTCAACCCTTCCTCCCAAGGCTTGGTTCCCAGACCCTTCATCATCTTGGTTGCCCTGCTCTGCACAAGTTCCAGCCTGTCAATATCCTTCTTAAATTGTAGCACCCAGAACTGAACTGAACTGCAGGTGGGGCAGAATAGAGTGGTACGATTGCTTCCTTAATCTGGACACCATACTTCTATTGATGCAGTCTAGAATAGCATTAGCCTTTTTTGTTGCTGTGTCATACTGGGGGCTCAGTTCTAAGATATGCAGGAGAGTTCTTTTGCTGGTTCCCATGCCTGAGGAGATTCAAGGTGTGTGGTCTCTTTTTGTGATAATTCCATGTTTATGATATGACCTCCCCATTGAGGTCCATCTCACCATGACTTGCTTTTGTCTTGTTGGCAGATGAAGATACACCTGTTTGCTCAGGGCTTTGATGCATGTGCACTGGGAAACTGCTCATTTGCTGCTGCCTTTGCACTTTACTGATATGCAATTCTATTTGGAATCTTGCTTAGTTTTATATTTTTTTACTTTCTTTATTTCCATCCTGGGACCTTCAGGTGGACTATGCAGGTGAAACTTAGAAAATTAGAATATCGTGGAAAAGTTCATTTATTTCAGTAATTCAACTTAAAAGGTGAAACTAATATATGAGATAGACTCATGACATGCAAAGTGAGATATACCAAGCCTTTATTTGTTATAATTGTGATGATTATGGGGTGCAGCTGATAAAAACCCCAAATTAACAATATCAGAAAATTAGAATATTAAATGAAATCAGCAAAACAAGGATTGCAAATAGAGCAATATTGGACCTCTGAGAAGTAGAAGCATGCATATGTACTCAGTGCTTGGTTTGGTCCCTTTTGCATCAGTTACTGCCTCAATGTGGCGTGGCATGGATGCTATCAGCCTGTGGCACTGCTGAGGTGTTATGGAAGACCAGGATGCTTCAATAGCAGCCTTCAGCTATTCTGCATTGCTCGGTCTCATGTCTCTCATCTTTCTCTTGGCAATGCCCCATAGATTCTCTATGGGGTTCAGATCAGGCGAGTTTGCTGGCCAATCAAGCACAGTAATCCCATGGACACTGAACCAGGTTTTGGTACTTTTGGCAGTGTAGGCAGGTGCCAAGTCCTACTGGAAAATGAAGTCAGCAACCCCATAAAGCTCATCTGCGGAAGGAAGCATGAAGTGCTCCAAAATATCCTGGTAGATGGCCGCGTTGACCCTGGACTTAATGAAGCACAGTGGACCAACACCAGCTGATGGCATGGCTCCCCAAATCAACACTTCACACTGGACTTCAAGCATCTGGTATTGTGTGCCTCCCCATTCTTCCTCAGACTCTGGTCCTTGGTTTCCAAATGAGATGCAAAAGTTGCTCTCATCAGAAAAGAGGACTTGGGACCACTGAGCAACAGACCAGTTGTTGTTTTTCTCTCTTTAGCCCGGGCAAGATGCTTCTGATGCTGTTTCTTGTTCAGGAGCGTCTTGACAAGAGGAATACAACATTTGAAGCCCATCTCCAGGAGCCGTCTGTGTGTGGTGGCTCTTGATGCACTAACTTCAGCCTCAGTCCACTCCTTGTGAAAGTCCCAACAATGGACTTCTGGGTTGGTGCCTCCGGCAATGGCGGAATTCCTCTGATCGGGAGGAATTTGCCCCGTGGGAATTTGGGTCTGTACCGCCACGGCGAAGGTGGAGACCCGTAAAAATCACAGGCGGGAGAAGCCTGTGAACGTGGGATTCGGCGGGCAACTTTTGCGCCTCCCCTACTCATGGGGAAACCCGGTTTCGGGGCGCTGTGCTTCGAATTGTCTGCTTCTTCCACAGAGCGAAGCCGCATAGCTGTTGTCGGAGAGCACTGACTTTTTCCTGTGGACAATTGGACTCTAAAGTAATTACCCGTGAGTAGAGCTGAATTGGGAAGAATTGATTTTTTTTTTTTAAAAAAATAATATTTATTAAAATTTTAAGAATTACAGAAAGAAGTAAAAAAGAAAGAGAAAACATAAACAATACAAATCAATACATTACAGTACATATAAAAAAACAAAAGACACAAAACATCAAAACAAAAACAAAAGCAAAAACAATTAAAAACACATCCAATATGTCCATATCTTTATCTTTCATTAACTTGTTTCATCGACCTCCTCACACCTCCCTTTTTTGTGTTCTAGTTATTAATTATTTCAGCAAATCCTTTCCATCTTTCACTGTTTTCTGTCATTTAATTGTCTTAATTTATTTTAACCTTATCTTACCATTAAAACCCTAAAACTATGCGGCTTCACTTCGTGAAAGAAGCAGTCGATTCGCAGCACCGCGCTGCTCACCCCACGTCGCTCCGGATCCCCGAAACCGGGTTTCCCCGCGGGTAGGGGAGGCACAAAAGGTGCCAGCCGAATCCCACGTCCACAGGCTTCTCCCGCCTGTGGTTTTTAGTGGGTCTCCGCCTTGCCGTGGCGGTCCAGACCCTGATTTCCACGGAGCGGATTCCTCCCGCTCAGAGGAAATCCGCCATTGCCGGAGGCGCTAACCCAGAAGTCCTGGGAAGAATTGGATTTTTAAACGTTTAATCTGGCATCGAAACAGGGAGGTTCAATACAGGAAGTCCCCCTCCCCCTTTTGTAGATAAACTGAAGCAAGGAGGCTGCAAGCTAAAGTTTTGGAAAGTCTTTTGTAAAAGACTAAATTTCCATCGGTAAAGAACTAACCCCCCCCCTTTTTGGAGACAGGAGAAGAGGGGGGGGAGTGGTGGACTGAATATGCCTGTAGGAGAGAGTTAAAATACCGCCGCTCTGACCCTGGAAACGGGCTGCTAGCAGGATTGATGTTTTTTGGAACGTCCATTGACAGTGTTTAGAATGTTCATTGACAGGTAGCTAAACAAGAGAATACATTGTTTCTACTGTCTCCGGTTGTTTTCAAAAAAAAGGATGAAAGTAACTGAAAATTGAAACTAACTTTGGATTATTGAAACTGTGTTTAAAAGAGGACATACTGACCGATACAAATAGAAACTGTTTTCCCCTAGTGGAAGCTTTTGAAATTGGTTACTTTACAGGAGCTGCCTCAGTCTTCTCCGATAAAGAAAACAATGCCCGACCTGAAGAATTTGGAGCAAATGATTCAGCAGAGGAAACACAGCCCAGAATAACTAAGGAGATAGTACAAGAATACTTGGCTAGTTTAGATGTATTCTTTTTTTTA
Organism: Podarcis bocagei; assembly: GCF_964188305.1. Taxonomy (NCBI): domain Eukaryota; kingdom Metazoa; phylum Chordata; class Lepidosauria; order Squamata; family Lacertidae; genus Podarcis; species Podarcis bocagei. Next base: position 1,397,965 of record NC_138130.1, read on the forward strand.
TAAGATATTTATTGAAAGTTTTTAAAACACACATAAAGACATAAAAACAGACATACAATAAAAAATAAAAAACCACAAAACAGACACTACAAACCACCACTAATTTTCATCACAATTCTTATTTTCTAAACCTTGTTCCCCTGACTTCCCCACACCTCCCCCTCTTGTATTCTAGTTCAGTATCGGCTCAACAAGTTCTTACCAATCTTACCTTATGAACAACAATATTTATACTTTAATGCATATGTCCTAATTATTAACTATATCTTTCTTTCTTATTTCTTAACACCTTATTCTGAAGTCGATTTAATTTCCTTTCCACGATTTCCCTTCTTTTCATGCAAAAACAAAACAAAACAGAATAAAAACAAAAGTAAGTTATAATTGTATAGCCTTTGGGTTCCCGAACTCCATCCCCCCTTTTCCCGGTTTCAATCCCCAACACATAACAATCAATTTACTGTCAGCCTGGAGATCTCACGTCCGAGGCCCTTAAGTCTCTCTCAATTCCTCTCTGCCGTTGTTTTTTTTTATAGTCTTTGATATTAATCTTCAGTTCTCGGAAAAGTTCAAGCCCAATAATGTCCATGTTTCTTCCAGCCAGAGCTCCATACTTAGAAGTGGAGCCAAAATCTTGTTTCTTGCTTCTTTCAAATCCAAATGTTTCCAGAGCTCCAACTTCCACTTTAATCGAATTTATAATCCTTGGGTCTTCACATCTCCCCATAAGAAGATCCCTCCATCTTTCAGTCTCCAGATCAAACCAAGTTTTCACCATCAAGTTCTTGTTTCCATTTATAGCCATCTTGTCAGGCCTCTGGCCCTCCTCTGTCTTATGTAGCATTACAACTCCTCCTTCCTTATCCTCGGAGACAGTGTGTATCTCTTTCTCCGCGTTCTCCAAACTCTCCAGTTTCTCTTCTTTACCAGCTGCATAGGCTTCCTGTGGCAAATCCTTATCGAATTCAACAAGTTTGTTTACTGTTAAGTCCAGAGTTTCAGCTTTGGTAGCCAAAACATCAATTTGGGCTTGTATTTTTCCCAAGAGAACGAAGATTTTATCGAATTTAGCTTGACTTCTTCCTCCTTCAGCCATCCTTGTAATGACCCAAAACCCCCTCTAGAGGGGTTTTTGGTTACTTAGTAATCCTTCCAGTTTAATTCCAAAAGTCAGAGTAATTTGTATCAGTTCTCCTTGTTTTCCGCCAAATATAGACAAATTGTAACGAATTCAGCCAGCAGAAACAGCAGTAACAAAGTTGCCTTTTTCCGTCTTGACAGCTAATTTGACAGCTGTCAAGATCTTCAATGCCTTTTCACCACGCTTTCTCACAGATCTCTCCCAGGTCCGGGGAGAGGCAAAACTTCAGTTCCCAACATTAGCTCTTATCCTCCAGTAGAATTTTATCATGCCAAGTCGTGAAATTAATAACTTTAACCCAATAAATGGGAAGAAATTCCTCTCGACCTCAGTTAATAGTTCCTTGCTTCAGATTGTTTACAGGATGGGGAGACGGACTTCCTGTTTACGTCTCCCCCGATCGTACCTAATTCAAAGTAAAAATTTTCCAAATCCAGTTCCGTTCTACTCACAGGTTGTAGTTTTAGAGTCCAATCCACAGGAAAAAGTCAGCGCTCTCCGGCCATGGCAGCACGGCTTCACTCCGCAGGAGAAGCGTTCGACTCACAGCACCGTGCCGCTCACCCCGTCCCCCGTTCCGGAGCCTTTAAAAAGGCTCTTTCGCAGGTAGGGGGCGCAAATGGTGTCCACCGAGTCCCCAGGCTCACAGGCTCTTCTGCCTGTGATTTTTAAGGGTCACCGCGTTGACGCAGTGGTAAGACCCTGATCCTGCGAAGCCGATTCCCTCCGGAGCTCGGAGGGAATCCGCCATTTGCCTTTCGCTAACCCGGAAGTCTAGTTTAGATGTATTCAAGTCTCCAGGGCCAGATGAACTTCATCCAAGAGTATTAAAAGAACTGGCAGATGTGATCTCAGAACCACTGGCAGTCATCTTTGAGAATTCCTGGAGAACAGGCGAAGTCCCGGCAGACTGGAGGAGGGCAAATGTTGTCCCTATTTTCAAAAAGGGGAAAAGAGAGGACCCAAATAATTACCGCCCAGTCAGTCTGACATCAATACCAGGGAAGATTCTGGAGCAGATCATTAAGCAAACAGTCTGTGAGCACCTAGAAAGGAATGCTGTGATCACCAATAGTCAGCATGGATTTCTGAAAAATAAGTCATGTCAGACTAACCTGATCTCGTTTTTTGACAGAATTACAAGCCTGGTAGATGAAGGGAATGCAGTGGATGTAGCCTACCTTGATTTCAGCAAGGCATTTGACAAGGTGCCGCATGATATTCTTGTAAAGAAGCTGGTAAAATGTGGTCTTGACTCTGCTACCACTCAGTGGATTTGTAACTGGCTGACTGACCGATCCCAAAGGGTGCTCATCAATGTTTCCTCTTCATCCTGGAGAAGAGTGACTAGTGGGGTGCCACAGGGTTCTGTCTTGGGCCCGGCCATATTCAACATCTTTATCAACGACTTGGATGATGGACTCAAGGGCATCCTGATCAAATTTGCAGATGACACCAAACTGGGAGGGGTGGCTAACACCCCAGAGGACAGGATCACACTTCAAAACGACCTTGACAGATTAGAGAACTGGGCCAAAACAAACAAGATGAACTTTAACAGGGAGAAATGTAAAGTATTGCACTTGGGCAAAAAAAATGAGAGGCACAAATACAAGATGGGGGACACCTGGCTTGAGAGCAGTACATGTGAAAAGGATCTAGGAGTCTTGGTTGACCACAAACTTGACATGAGCCAACAGTGTGACGCGGCAGCTAAAAAAGCCAATGCAATTCTGGGCTGCATCAATAGGAGTATAGCATCTAGATCAAGGGAAGTAATAGTGCCACTGTATTCTGCTCTGGTCAGACCTCACCTGGAGTACTGTGTCCAGTTCTGGGCACCACAGTTCAAGAAGGACACTGACAAACTGGAACGTGTCCAGAGGAGGGCAACCAAAATGGTCAAAGGCCTGGAAACGATGCCTTATGAGGAACGGCTAAGGGAGCTGGGCATGTTTAACCTGGAGAAGAGGAGGTTAAGGGGTGATATGATAGCCATGTTCAAATATATAAAAGGATGTCATATAGAGGAGGGAGAAAGGTTGTTTTCTGCTGCTCCAGAGAAGCGGACACGGAGCAATGGATCCAAACTGCAAGAAAGGAGATTCCACCTAAACATTAGGAAGAACTTCCTGACAGTAAGAGCTGTTCGACAGTGGAATTTGCTGCCAAGGAGTGTGGTGGAGTCTCCTACTTTGGAGGTCTTTAAGCAGAGGCTTGACAACCATATGTCAGGAGTGCTCTGATGGTGTTTCCTGCTTGGCAGGGGGTTGGACTCGATGGCCCTTGTGGTCTATTCCAACTCTATGATTCTATGATTCTAGGGGAATTTCCAGCTGCAAGATAAAAAAGTGTCAGACTTTGGAATTGACCTTGAATCTCTTAAGTGTTATGGCAAATGGAAAGGAAAAAACAGACGGGATGTCGACAGAAGAGGCCTTAGTGGCTGCATTATTGAAAATAAATGATTCGCTGGAACAACATCACAAGAAAACAGACGTGATAAATGTGAAAATGGATGCTGCAAATATTGAAATTGCTTTAATCATAGAAAGTTTAAATAACTTTGAACAAAAGGTGAATACCAATTCAGAAATCACCCAGAAATTGACACAGGAATCTACTCTGATACGGCATACTGCAGTTGAAGTCAGGGAAAAGACCCTTGCTGCTGAATCTAAAGCAATACAACTGGAGAGGAGAGTCCCATCCATACAAAGACAACCTCATGAACATAAGCTGACATTCGTTATGATTGAACTTAAAGAAGAACAGATGAATTTGAGGACCAGAGCCCTATCTGAACTGGAAAAGGAAAGCTTGACAGAGTTTCAGGAGGCGACAGGACTAACATCGGTTGAGAAAGAGAGGTATTTGGGGGTTAGTATGACCGCCAAAAATGTGAATCTGTTGAAGGATAACTGTGAAGGATGTTGGATTGAAGAGAAGGGGGATTTGGAAATATGGACAAATCAGAAGTTGTTACTGTTGGGCCGAGTTACTGGTGGGGATGAGGGCTGCTGTGTTGCTGGGGATGTTGCTTTTGTTTCAAACATTGCAAGCTTTGAATGGGATGGTTTGTTTCAGGAGGTGGCAGAGGGATGTTTCTAGAGTTGTTTGGCAGGGCAGGAAGCCTTGAGTAAAACTTAAGATATTGACGGATGCCAAAGAAGGAGGTGGACCTGCCCTGCCAGACCTTTAAATTTCGTTGTGAACCATCTGCTTTTTGCTGGTTGAGAGAATGGCTGCTTCTTGAAAGCACTGAAGTGTTGGACAATGGCAGACGAAGTTGATGGACTATATGGAATTGGCGGAAATGACTGGCAAGATCCGAGACCAGGGAGAAGAGTCGGTGGAAGAAGATTGGAAAAAGTTTAAAGACTATTTATAGAAATATTGTAAAATTAAGGAATGTTAGAAAAATGTTGGAATGAAGTTATATGGCTTTAGTAGAAATGTCATAAGGAATTAAGTATAAATAGATTAATAGAAAATTAAAAGAAAAATAAGGCAAGAACGTGTTAAGATAATTATAGGATAGAAAACAGAGTAAGATGGAAAGGAATTGCTGAAACAATTAATAGAAGTGGAATTCAAAAAGGGAGGTGTGAGGAGGTCGCTGGAAATAAGTGAATGAAATATAAGATACTGAAAATGTTTGAGGTGTTTTTAAATTGTTTTTGTTTGCTTTTGCTTTGTTTTGTTAGTCCATGTAGCGTTTTTGTATTGTATTTGTATTATTATTATTTTTTAAAAAGAAAGTCCCCACAACGTTTGAATGGTCTTTTCCTGACAATCCTCTCCAGGCTGCGGTCATCCCTGCTCCTTGTGCACCTTTTTCTGCCACACTTTCCCCTTCCGCATAACTTTCCATTAATGTGCTTCGCTACAGCACTTTGGAAACATCCAACTTCTTCTGCAATTACCATTTGAGGCTTTCCTTCCTTATGGAGGGTCTCAATGATGGCTTTCTGCACAACTGTCAGGTCAGCAGCCTTCCCCATGATTGTGCTTCCTACTGAACCCATTGCAGATGTTATGTATTGAATAGCTACTGCACCTTTTCACAATATTCTAATTTTCTGAGATTGTTAATTTGGGGTTTTTATCAGCTGTACCCCATAATCATCACAATTATAACAAATAAAGGCTTGACATATCTCACTTTGTATGTCATGAGTCTATCTCATATATTAGTTTCACCTTTTAAGTTGAATTACTGAAATAAATGAACTTTTCCACGATATTCTAATTTTCTGAGTTTTACCTGTACATGCTTTTAACACAATGTAATTGTGTGAATTTCTTTGCAAAACAGATGATAGGAGTGCAGAATGGATGATTGCAAGTGGATGAATTCAAAAGCAGCTTCTGCAGTTGGTCCCATGGAAGAAACCATTACAGAAATGGATAATGGTCTTCAAAAAAATAATGAATCAATGCAAAACCTTTTGAATGTACTGAAGACAAGATTATTGATGATCTGCCAGATGGTTGTGTGATGGTCTCTCTCATATAAGTTAGTCAAGTGGCATACATGAGAAATGTATTGGTGAAATGTAAATGGATTATGTACTATTGATTAAATGAAATATGTCTAGTAAAATTATATGCCCTATAAGCTTTCCTGTTAGTATTCCAAATTATGTTATCCACTATTAAGACATATATGGACACACTTTCACTGGGAAACAAAATAAGTTGACATGGCACATTGAGGAATGGAAAGGGTGAATAAAGGCAGGAAAAAACAGTTAAGGTAGTGCAGTGCAGAACAAAGAAACAAAGGAGTAGAAGTAGAGAAAGGCAACCTTACCCCTGCAAAACTGCCCTTTACATCTGCACAGCAGCAGTGAAATAGAACTTACAACAGGGCAGCAACCAACCGAGTTGGCTCAGACCCCCATTCAGCACTGTGGCAAACAGTCCAAGGAGTTTCATGGGCTTGTCTGAGTCAGCTTGCCCTGTGCCCAAACACCCAGCCACCAGTATTGTGGACTCAATAAAACAGGTACAGGCAACAACCATTTCATGTGGGGTTCTGTTCTCAGCCCTCACACATACTGGCGGAGCCTGTCCCCCCCATTCCACCCCCCACTCTGTCCTCTTCCGGTTCCTAAAGGACCCACATGTCATCCATCCATCCATCATTGTATGTGTATGCCACCTTTTCACAGCCCAAACCGTGCTCAAGGTGGCTTACAACACATTGACAATCACATGTCAATTGGGGGTGCCTAAAATGGTTGCTGAATGTATGGCCTTTTTGTCTGGACTGAGTTGAAATTTGCAGGAGTGTCAGTCTTGCAGAGTGGGCAGATTCTTCTGGATTACAGGCACATAGGTCCAGGAATTCTAGACCCTTTGCAATGTTCCCATTATTACAAGCTTGGCCTGTCATTCGCAGCAGGTCTTCCTCCAGCCCCTCCCCAATGAGGCGTTTGCTTGCTGTTCTCTCCACCCTGGCATTATTCCTTATATTAGGCACAAGAGTCTTTCTTGTAGCAGATGCTTTCCTGTAGTTTTCTTTAACGTCTGGAATGCTGAGGCACCACAAACTACTTCAGAGGCCTCTGCTTTAACACATGCCATTTCATACAACTCCAGCTCTGCCTCTAGCAAGCCCCCATTTCTTCCAAGGCTCCCCGCTTCATCCGAATCCACTGCACACACCCACCACTCAGATTGAGCCTGGAAAATGGGGGCTGTCCAAGAGACCTCAGGTCAAGCAAGCTCCTTGTTTCTTGTTCCTCTGGCCCTATTAATTGTCTTTTTCTGGTTTCTGGACTGTTATGACCCAAAAGTTTAACCATCTGCTCAGACCACATAAGAGCTCCACTTTTTTCAGGTCCTGATTTACTAAGTGCTACTCACAATCAGACCTTGATGGCTATTTATTTACTAAGCCAGGCAACTTTTGCTTAAAATTGGAAGCAAGGCCAATTTAATTAAGATTTTAGAGGCAGCCATCCAAGGACAGCAATTTCTGCCGAACATTTTAAGAGGGAATTAATTGGAACCTTTTGGAAATGTTGGATAAAATATCTCTCAGTCATACGAGTGGGGCATTTTGAGGCTCTGCTTTCCCAGCAAGTTTATATTACCACAGATGCCTGAGGCATGCCATGTAATTATTGAAAAATTCCACTCAACTAGGGAAAAATAGACAGCAGTGCATGATAAGTGGCATGCCTCTTTAGCTCTAAAAAATATTCCCTTCAGACCCAAAAGCCAAGTTCAGTTCTCCAAGTGAGGTGAGCATGTTGTGAAACTGGACTTTGGGTCTCTGTGAGACATTCGCGTAAGGCTAACCTTCAGATATCTCGCCATCACAAATGGAACAAGTTCTAAACATGGTCTAGCATGGTCTCTTGTTTATAATCCAGAAGGGTTGCCGTGTTACTCTTTCACAGAAAATTTGTGGAATTCATGGCTTTTTCCATGTAGCAGTGCTGGAGAGCCAGGCCATTGTGTTAGTGTCCCAGGGGGAATCTTCTCACACGCACACTGTTCCTATGTTTGATGAAGGACTACTGCCCTGTGCTTTGGGCCAGGAGTCAGATGCTGCCGTTCACCTTTGCAGCACCACACGGCTTGCTAGAAGGAACAAGGAAAACAAGGAAAGATGAGGATTTCTTGGTTTCTTTCTCCAATTCATTGGACCAAAGGGGATGTCTATGATTTCCTCTTGTGGTTCTTACTTATTTTCATTGTTTTGAGATATTTGATGCTGCTTAATTGCATCACTTAAAATGTGGAATTATTATTAGCAATAATTTTATTTTGTTTTGAATGTGGAATTGGTACTGATTCTCTTTTGTTGGAATAGGTTTGCCTACAGAATTCTGTTCAAATGTGAAATAGTATATAACTAACTAACTAAATAACACATATATGAATGAGTGCTGTACTGAGCTGCTATGAAAGTGGGCATGCACAGATAGGAAAGTAGATATGAGGAATAGTGCACATAATAAAAGAATGGATGCACACACTGGTCCAGCAACACAATAGTCATGAGCTGGTTTGAGGGCTGCCTTCTTCCTTTTGAAACACTTTGCAGTTGCTTAGAGCAGCTAACATCTCTAGGTCTGCATTGTGGGGAGGGGGAAACATGTGTGATCCATTCCTGGAGAACTGTATGGAGAAAGCATCTATGGAGTAAGCCATATTTTCCCCATACAATGCCCCTGGCACACTTACGGTACAAATAAAAGGTGGCTGCCCCCAGAGGTACATAGGGCGGCTGTTTCTTATTCTGTACAATTCCTCAGGAAGAGCATGCACAGGATGATGGCTGGCCACTTCCTGTGAGCATTTCAAAATACTTTTTTATTGTTCTGACATAGTAAAGCTACTAGCTGACCTAAGGAGTGTTTACAGAGAAAGAAGGCAGTTCTTGTACTTTATTTTTATTTCTTTAGTAGAACTTGGTGGATTTCATTTTATTTCACAATCCACATGAAAACAGGGAGGCACACATCTGTTTTCGCACATGGTTGAAACTGACCTGGGATGGAATGAAGCTGCTGTCCTGCATCCCCAGCCATCTTGCCCAAGGAGACAATCTAGTTCAGGACCATAGGAAGCACCCTTATCCCCTGCATGGTAGGGTCCTGATTTGAATTAAGACCCTCTGCACCTGCACTTTCTATTCCAAAAGAAGGCCCCATTTGGTTTAATGGAATCTCTCTCTCTCTCTCTCTCTCTCTCTCTCTCTCTCTCTCTCTCTCTCTGCAATGAAAATTGTTCTATACACCTGTAATCTTCAGCAGTTTTCCTGTGGAGGCTGAGGGAAGGCAGCTCTGAGCAATGAGGTGTTTTGTCTTGTGTACAACTGCAGTGTGGGGTGATTGGGGTGCCTGGGGTGCTGCATCTATGGTTGCAGTGAGGTGCCTACTGTGGGGGTGGGTTTTCTTTCCACCTAAACAGTTTGTTTTACGTGAAATGGTGGCAGAGTGGGGGAGGAGTTGCCATTTTGTGCTCATCCCTCCATTACAACCATTGTGTGATTGCGCCCACAACACTTCATTAACATTTCAAATGTGCCTACCAGCCCCAAAAGTTTTGTGATCCCAGAATCTTCCTATACTGTAATTATGCACACCTTACTAGATCTTGAGTGGTGACCACACATTGCAGCTTAAATCCAGGTCCATTGCAAGCCCCCCCCCCCCCTGGCTCCTAAAAATAGTGGTTGCATACTTTTCCTTTAATGCACAAATTAGATTATTCTTGCTTTTATTTACATAATGCATTCACTGCAATATAAAGTTAATTTTATTTGAACCATTTATAATTTAAAATATTAAAACAAATTCTTTCCAATTAACTACCAAACACCAATTATTACTTTCCATAATTAGCAGCTGAACAGTTACTCCTGCCAGCAGTTAAACTATAGTAGGGACAAATTAGTGAAGCATTTAAAAATTCATCAGGGGGGGCGTAGCTAAAGCAATATTTAGCAACAGATACTGGAAGTTAACCTTCATGTATCAAAGAGGCTTCCTGCTTATTTGGCACTCAAGAAATCAATGAAGAACAAATATACTTATAAAAAGTCTATGTGAAAAATGCTCAGTGAAGAATAATTTTGCACCTCTGCTGATTGGATTATGGCTAGATAAAAATGACACAATATAATAAAGTTTTGCTGGGGGTCAGTGAGCTAATCTTGCAACAGTGTAATGGAAAATCTGGCAGCCAAGGATGGGTTCAGGCATGTAGGTTCATCCTTTCTTTGTCGCTTGCATGAAGTGTTAACTTGGGGTTGTGGCATCAGACATATAACTCTTGATTCACAAGAAATAATTTTCATATCAATTCAGCATCAGCTTACAATTTTCAGTGAGTTTCAGCTTTCCTGTGGAGTTACACTTTCTTCAGCCACTCATGTAAAGAAATATAGTGGCTTATTATCAAGCGTGCGCTGTCTCAGAGATCTGTAGTGATTAATTTACTCATGTATTTCATGCAATCAGCACAGCTGCTAGGTAGATCATCCCCAACACCCTTCCAGTTAGGTGGTTCTGGCTGGATTTCATTTATTTGTTGCATTAATATCCCACCTTCTTCTCCTAGGAGCTCATGGTGGAGTAAATGGTTCTCCCTCTCCTAATTCAATTCCAACCACAACCCTGTTGGGTGGGTCTAACTAAGAGGCAGTGACTGCCCCAAGGTCACCCGTGAGCTTCGTGTGGATTTGAACCCTCCTCTCCCGATACTCCTGGTCCCACACTCTTAAGCACTGCAGCCCACTGGCTCTCCATATCTTGTAAATCAGCTGGTGAAATCCAGCCTTGCCCATCTCTGCATTTCATGCCAGTGTGCTCCTGGCTTTTCTTGTAGAGTTTTTGTTCTCCTTCCAAACTCCTACTTATGGCTACACCTCATTATTTAGGACCACTCCTCCTTCCAACCTTCCTCTTGGGGTACATTCCAAGTCTGCAGTTCTGTTTCCTCTTATTTGAATGCACACTCCTCTGCATGGAAAGAATTTGCAGAAAGAATCTAGATGGACTTCTACATGCCTCCTTAAGTGTGCTTGTTTTACCTGAGCCAGTCCCAGAAATTCCTTGTTATGGTTTCAAGCTGACAGTCAAAGGAGCTGGCCACCAAGTGGAGAACTGGACCAGAATGCTGATGCTTTAGAGACAACAGAGATCAAGGGTGGTAGTTCAGAGACGGCATCCCTGGCAACTGACACATCAGTGGCATCAGATGCTTCCCACGGTATGACACCTGCTTAACAGCATTCCAGGTGAGCAGGCACAGAACAGGGAGCACATTCTCATCTCTGGGACAAGGTGTTGTCTTTGTAAGAGCCATGGTCTTTAGACTGAGGAGGTAGAACTTGGGACAGATGGAGAGAAAAGAGTCCCATAAGTCTTCAGGCCACCTCCAGCCTTTATTGGAGTGAGCTCCTCCATGGAGCTATAACAATAACAATAACAATAACAATAACAATAACAATAATAATTTATTTATATCCCACCCATCTGACTGAGTTTCCCCAGCCACTCTGGGCGGCTCCCAATCAGTGTTAAAAACAGTACAGCGTTACATATTAAAAACTTCCCTGAACAGGGCTGCCTTCAGATGTCTTCTGAATGTCAGGTAATTATTTATCTCTTTGACATCTGATGGGAGGGCGTTCCACAGGGCGGGCGCCACTACCGAGAAGGCCCTCTGTCTGGTTCCCTGTAGCCTCACTTCTTGCAATGAGGGAACCGCCAGAAGGCCCTCGGCGCTGGATCTCAGTGTCCGGGCTGAACGATGGGGGTGGAGACGCTCCTTCAGGTATACTGGACCGAGGCCGTTTAGGGCTTTAAAGGTCAGCACCAACACTTTGAATCGTGCTCGGAAACGTACTGGGAGCCAATGCAGATCTCTCAGAACCGGTGTTATGTGGTCCCGGCGGCCACTCCCAGTCACCAGTCTAGCTGCCGCATTCTGGATTAATTGCAGTTTCCGGGTCACCTTCAAAGGTAGCCCCACGTAGAGCGCGTTGCAGTAGTCCAAGCGTGAGATAACTAGAGCATGCACCACTCTGGTGAGACAGTCCGCGGGCAGGTAGGGTCTTAGCCTGCGTACCAGGTGGTGCTGGTAGACAGCTGCCCTGGACAAAGAGTTAACCTGTGCCTCCATGGACAGCTGTGAGTCCAAAATGACTCCCAGGCTGCGCACCTGGTCCTTCAGGGGCACAGTTACCCCATTCAAGACCAGGGAATCCCCCACACCAACCGCTCCCTGTCTCCCAAAAAAGTACATCTGTCTTGTCAGGATTCAACCTCAATCTGTTAGCCGCCATCCATCCTCCAACCACCTCCAGGCACTCACACAGGACCTTCACTGCCTTCACTGGTTCTGATTTAAAGGAGAGGTAGAGCTGGGTGTCATCTGCATACTGATGAAAACCAAGTCCAAACCCCCTGATGATCTCTCCCAGCGGCTTCATATAGATATTAAAAAGCATGGGGGAGAGGACAGAACCCTGAGGCACCCCACAAGTGAGAGCCCAGGGGTCTGAACACTCATCCCCCACACCACTTTCTGGACACGGCCCAGGAGAAAGGAGCGGAACCACCGTATAACAGTGCCCCCAGCTCCCAGCCCCTCTAGACGGTCCAGAAGGATGTTATGGTCAATGGTGTGAAAGGTCGCTGAGAGATCCAGCAGAACTAGGAAACAGCTCTCACCTTTGTCCCTAGCCCGCTGGAGATCATCAACCAGGGCGACCAAGGCAGTTTCAGTCCCATAGTGAGGCCTGAATCCTGACTGGAAGGGATCCAAATGGTCCGCTTCTTCCAGGTGTGCCTGGAGTTGTTCAGCAACCACTCGCTCAATCACCTTGCCCAAGAATGGCAGATTTGAGACTGGGCAATAGTTGGCCAAATTGGCCGGGTCTAAAGATGTTTTTTTAAGAAGCGGTTTAATGACCGCCTCTTTCAGCGGGTCTGGGAAGGCTCCCTCACAGAGGGAAGCATTCACCACCCCGCAGAGCCCATCGCCCAGCCCTTCCCGGCTAGCTTTTATAAGCCAGGATGGGCAAGGATCAAGGAGACAGGTGGTCGGTTTCACTTGTCCAAGCAGCCTGTCCACATCCGTGGAGGTAACAGATTGGAAATGATCCCATGTAACAGGACCAGACAGAACTCTAGCACTCTCCCGCCCTGGCCCTGCTCCCACGGTGGAGTCTACCTCCTTCTGAATCTGAGTGATTTTATCTGCAAAAAACTTTGCAAAAGCATTGCAGGTGATCTTGGGGTCCCTACCAGGACCTGGTGCTACAGGTGGTTCCAATAGATTGCGAACCACCTGAAAAAGTCTCCTGCTGCTGTTTTCTGCAGATGCAATGGAGTCGGCGAAGAAGGCCCTCTTCGCCGTCGCCATTGCCACTTGGTAGGCTCGACATTGAGCTCTAACCTGTGTCCAGTCTGATTCAGAATGAGTTTTCCGCCAGCGGCGCTCTAGCCGTCTCAACGATTGTTTCATCACCCTCAGCTCCGGGGAAAACCACGGGGCTGTCCGGGCTCCATGCAATCGGAGAGGGCGCTTCGGAGCCAGACAGTCAATAGCCCTGGTTAACTCCGCATTCCAGCGTGCCACCAGGGAATCAGCTGAAAGGCCATCAACTTGGGATATAGCATCCCCTACCCCTCTGGAAGCCAATTGGATCCATTAAGTGGTGGGGGCGGACCATCCGAATCAGTCCCACCTCCCTGCAGAGGGGAAGGGTTGCGGAGAAGTCCAGTTGCACCAGAAAGTGATCTGACCATGGCACTTCTTTTGTTTCGCTTTTAGTTAGTGTCAGATCACCAACACCCATAGAGGTGAACACCAAGTCTAAGGCATGTCCACGGCTATGGGTTGGGCCAGACTTATTCAGGGACAGCCCCATGGAGGCCATGCTTTCCACGAAGTCCCGAGCGGCCCCTTGTAAGGTTGTGTCGGCATGGATGTTAAAATCCCCCAGGACAACCAAGCTAGGTGTCTCCAGGAGCATATCTGCCATGACCTGAAGCAGCTCGGGCAGGGAATCCTTGGTGCAGCGGGGAGGTCGGTACACCAAAAGGAATCCTGTACTGCCCCTATTGCCCAACTTCCAGAACATGCACTCAGAAAACTGGGTCTTCCCAATAGGACGCCTGGTGCAAACTAGTGACTTCCTAAAAATCACTGCAACCCCCCCTCCCTGCCCACATGACCTGGGTTGCTGTGCGTAAGAGAAACCTGGTGGGCAAGCAGCGGCAAGGACAGGCCCATCTGCTTCATCCAACCAGGTCTCTGTCACACATGCCAGGTCAAATCGTCCATCCACAATCAGGTTGTGGATGGCAGTGGTTTTATTCACCATTGACCTGGCATTGCACAGCAACACTTTCAGGTCATGTGGGTTTCCCTTGCTGATTCCAGTATCCTTCCGGTCAGGACCAGACCTGGAGGCAGGGATAGTCCTCAGACAACGACTAAACCTGCCTCCTCGGTAATGACATGGTCTGGTCTTAGCGAAACTCCTCCTCCTGCCCTTGATCATTGAGATCGGGTGTCCCAATACATCCCCCCCTGTGGAACCTGTCCCACCCAATCTATTGCTTGAGGCCCACTCCCAGGCAGCCATGACCCTTCCCCTTAGAAAGCAAAATACAAACTATATAATAATTTAACAGAATAATAATAATAAAACAAAACGAAACAGAACAAAACAAAACAAAGCAAGAAACAATAGCGCTGACTAAATGCTTATCCCACCCCAAGCAAAAATAAAATAATGAAATAATATAATATTATAGAATCATAGAGTTGGAAGAGACCACAAGGGCCATCGAGTCCAACCCCCTGCCAAGCAGAGCACTCCTGACATATGGTTGTCAAGCCTCTGCTTAAAGACCTCCAAAGTAGGAGACTCCACCACACTCCTTGGCAGCAAATTCCACTGTCGAACAGCTCTTACGGTCAGGAAGTTCTTCCTAATGTTTAGGTGGAATCTTCTTTCTTGTAGTTTGGATCCATTGCTCCGTGTCCGCTTCTCTGGAGCAGCAGAAAACAACCTTTCTCCCTCCTCTATGTGACATCCTTTTAAATATTTGAACATGGCTATCATATCACCCCTTAACCTCCTCTTCTCCAGGCTAAACATGCCCAGCTCCCTTAGCCGTTCCTCATAAGGCATCGTTTCCAGGCCTTTGACCATTTTGGTTGCTCTCTTCTGGACACGTTCCAGTTTGTCAGTGTCCTTCTTGAATTGTGGTGCCCAGAACTGGACACAGTACTCCAGGTGAGGTCTGACCAGAGCAGAATACAGTGGCACTATTACTTCCCTTGATCTAAATGCTATACTCCTATTGATGAGGCCCAGAATTGCATTGGCTTTTTTAGCTGCCGCGTCACACTGTTGGCTCATGTCAAGTTTGTGGTCAACCAAGACTCCTAGATCCTTTTCACATGTACTGCTCTCAAGCCAGGTGTCACCCATCTTGTATTTGTGCCTCTCATTTTTTTTGCCCAAGTGCAATACTTTACATTTCTCCCTGTTAAAATTCATCTTGTTTGTTTTGGCCCAGTTTTCTAATCTGTCAAGGTCGTTTTGAAGTGTGATCCTGTCCTCTGGGGTGTTAGCCACCCCTCCCAGTTTAGTGTCATCTGCAAATTTGATCAGGATGCCCTTGAGTCCATCATCCAAGTCGTTGATAAAGATGTTGAATAAGACCGGGCCCAAGACAGAACCCTGTGGCACCCCACTAGTCACTCTTCTCCAGGATGAAGAGGAACCATTGATGAGCACCCTTTGGGTTCGGTCAGTCAGCCAGTTACAAATCCACTGAGTGGTAGCATAGTCAAGACCGCATTTTACCAGCTTCTTTACAAGAATATCATGGGGCACCTTGTCAAATGCCTTACTGAAATCAAGGTAGGCTATATCCACTGAGTTCCCTTCATCTACCAGGCTTGTAATTCTGTCAAAAAACGAGATCAGGTTAGTCTGACATGACTTATTTTTCAGAAATCCATGCTGACTATTGGTGATCACAGCATTCCTTTCTAGGTGCTCACATACTGTTTTCTTAATGATCTGCTCCAGAATCTTCCCTGGTATTGATGTCAGACTGACTGGGCGGTAATTATTTGGCTCCTCTCTTTTCCCCTTTTTGAAAATAGGGACAACATTTGCCCTCCTCCAGTCTGCCGGGACTTCGCCTGTTCTCCAGGAATTCTCAAAGATGACTGCCAGTGGTTCTGAGATCACATCTGCCAGTTCTTTTAATACTCTTGGATGCAGTTCATCTGGCCCTGGAGACTTGAATACATCTAAACTAGCCAAGTATTCTTGTACTATCTCCTTAGTTATTCTGGGCTGTGTTTCCTTTGCTGAATCATTTGCTCCAAATTCTTCAGGTCGGGCATTGTTTTCTTTATCGGAGAAGACTGAGGCAAAGAAGGCATTGAGGAGTTCAGCCCTTTCTGTGTCCCCTGTTTGCATTTCACCATCTTCTCCTCTGAGTGACCCCACTGTTTCTTTGTTCTTCCTTTTGCTACGAACATACCCATAGAAGCCTTTTTTGTTGCTTTTAACCTCTCTAGCAAGCCTGAGTTCATTCTGTGGGAGAAATGAGGCTGGGAACTCAGTCCAACACCTCTCACCCTCATGTTCCGGTGGGGCTTGCACGGCCCAAGCCCGGCACCACGGACAAGGACGAAAGAATGGCAAGCCCCTGGATTCCTTTAACGGAATTCCCATTCGCATCATTTGGAGGGATAGGCACCTTACCCCTCCAAGCACCAATTTAACCAATGCCTAACCGCCATGGAGCCCACAGCTCACCGCCAAACCACTCACAGCCCCAGCCAAGACCTCAGCTTGGCCACCACCGCACCTAACGAAGCCTCATTACCCGAAGCAGAAAGGTGCACACCATCATCTCGAAAGAAGGATGGCCTCTGAGAGGAAATCTCAGGATGAAAAATCACATCTCCGCCCAGCTCCAAGATCTTTTTTGACATTGCGGAGTTGATGCGTTTTCTGGCTCTCTCAGTGGCGGCTGGGCAACGACTGCCCCTCCAAGCACGCCTTTGTAGCAGCCTTGACCAAAATATTTTCGCTCTTGGCACCATTGCCCGCAGCGCCTCCAAGTCCGAGAAAATTGCAGCACGCAGGGAAAAACAGTCCGTAGAAACCAGGTCATTTTCACCTAGCTGCACCACAATGGCCGATGGGGGTCCTTCCTTTAGCAACTGCCTCCGGATCCGAGGCAGGAGCTCCGGCCGGCGCATTCCCCGTCTGGACAGCCAAGGCAACTGCACATGTGGAGGAAGGCCGAGACCCGGTCCCAAACCAGACTGCCGTGCACTGATGCCAGCCCAATGCAGGATGCTGTGCCCCACCATCCAGATGCGGACAGCTGCTAAGCCTAAGATAAAACAAGCAAAATTTGTAAGACACCAATAATGTTAACGAACATAACCTTTGAATGCATTCGATTTCCAACAACCTGTATTTTATTTCCACTGCCTTATTAACACGCTTTCCGGCCTTCTCGGTGGTAGTTTGTCTAGGCATAGGTTCCCGACTAGCTGCACCTGACCTCAGCAGGGCAGCACTGATGACTGGGCCCCACCATATCGTCAGTACCAGCAAACATTGTGGGGGAGCAATGAATCCCAAAGCAATCACATCCCACCAGGTGTCGTTCCCCATAGGGGAAAGATGCACCCCATCTGCCCTAAAGAGGGCAACAGCCTTGAAGAAAATTAGCAGGGTGCAATATTACAGAACCACCTAAAGCAAGGACCTATTTTATTTTATTTGTTATTTTATTTACTTTATTTTATTCTATTATCCACCGCCTTATTAAAATGATTCCTGGCCTGCTCGGTGGTAGTTTGTCTAGGCATTGGTTCCAGACTAGCTGCACCTGACCTCAGCAGGGCAGCACTGACGACTGGGCCCCACCATATCGTCAGTTCCAGTAAACAGCATGGGGGAGCAATGAACCAGGATCAGACTCAAGCTCACCCCAAATGCTCCCAGGGACTCTGGCATGGCCCTACCCCTCCAAAGGGGTTGACAAAAGCATGGCGAATCCTTGGATTCCCTTAATGGAATATCTTTGCGCATTGGAGGGGACAGGTGCTCCAACCCCCCCTCCATACCACCTTGAACCAGTGCCTTAAATTATTTTGAGTCCAGGGAGAGCTGCCACCAACTCAATCCAAGCCCTCTTGCATGCAGGAATGCAAACTTATGCTGGAGGAAGACAGCAAACATTCTCGCCCAGCTGTACCACCAGCACTGCGGGAGGACCTGCACAGGTCACACTCGACCGGACCAAAGGAAGGATCTCCTCCCAAAGTATTCCCCATCTGGAGATCCAGTATATGTTCACATGGGCAGGAAGACTGAAATGGCGCCCCAGTCCAAACTTGTCAACATGCTTGCCAGCCTAGTGTACAATGCTGTGGCCCAAATGTGCACAGCTGCTCCTATGAAAAAAGAAAAGAAAAGAAAAAAAAAGAAGGGGGGAAGGAAAAGGAAATAACAGACAAGCATCAGCACAGACATCATTGTGACACTTCCTGATATAACCCTTGTCAGCGTCAGACTTCCAATGACCCGTATTCACAATCCTGTCTACTGGCAGGCCCCCAGTGTGCAGCCTTTGCAGCAGCACCTAATCATAAGGAATGAGGCGTGTTCAGCGGTAAGCAAGCCGCAGGCCGTAATAACTGGTGCATGACGTAAGCACATTGATGTCTGGCTAACGGGAACCCATTTTCATGCACTAGGAGCGGGCCAGCCCCCAGGGAATAAAAAGCCAAATATTCTCTTCTATAACCGGGCAAGGGCCCTCCTCACCTGTGGCGGGAAGCCTGATTGTGGCACTCCTGCCCACTAAGTCTGTTTTAGAGTTACCAACTCTAATGACAAGCTCCAAAGGGTAAGGAAAAGTCCTGAAGCAATAAGCCTCTGGACTCTCAGCCCCGTGCTGGCTCCAACAACCATTTTCCCAACCCTCAGTGAGAAAATGCAATGGACTACTGAAAGGAGTCTCGCCTTGATCTTTAACCAGCAAACAAGTTTTAACTTGTTGCAGATACTGCATAGGAAAAAATTAACCGACTTCCTGCCCACTGTCCTATGAGGTTGGAGCCTATTCCAACCTTCCAAGGGCCTGCTCACTACAAACCTTATACAAGGGTCTCTGAAAAATAAAGCTTCAGTGTAACAGACATTGCAGCGGACTGAATTCTGATAGTTATAACCGCATGCCCAATCTGCAGCAGGTGGACCAAATACTGCAGGATCTGCTCAGAGGATGGGGGCCAATTCTTCTGAATGGCTGAGAACTGCCAGCTTAAGGCTAAGAAATCCATCCAGGCCTTCCCCTAATAGGTAAAAGCAGAAGGGGAAATGGAAGCTGCCGCTCTCTGTAATTACTAATTGTTGTCAAAATGCCACAGGTGGTCTGGAAAAGTCTGGCAATAGCTGAGTCTGGAGCCCAGGATCTGAAGCGCTTCATCTGAAAATCGGATAGAGTGTCAGCGACATCATTAGAGGATCCCGTAATTTGGAGAGTAGAAAGCACAATATTAAACCTTAAGTGGCGCAGCTCGAAAGCATGAGCGGAGGGGCGGAGACTGTGCTAGAGCGTGAGGACTGTTTTGCCAAGACGCTCACCACTACCTGGTTATCAGACCAAAAGCAGATCCGATGGTCACTGAACTCCTCGGGCCACATGTGAACTGCTACTACAATGGGGAAAACTCAAGAAAAGTTATGTCACATGATTGCCTCACCACACCGGGCTTGAGGCCATAGCTTTGCTCACCAGCAACCCTTGAAATAAAAACCAAAGGGCAAAGATCCAGCAGCACCAGCCTGAACCTGAAAATCCCTGTGCAGGTTCAAGGTATCCTGCCATGGCGAACTACTATTGCATACATTCAGGTCAGGAATTGCTACCATCACCTGATATCTGCCTTCACCACGCTTGGTAGGCGTACACAAAGGTAAGGGGACCTCAGGCCGCAGGCAGCCTGGCCTAGTGGGAAGATTAATTAAGTGACCCAGCAAGATCGGATCTGATGAAGCATCACTTGCTACACAGGAAGTATTACAAAATAACTTCCTTCAAGGCAGACAGCTTCTCCATAGGGAAGTGGCATGTTTTAGCAACGATATCCAACTGGATCCCTAAATAAAATGGGAATATGGGCAAAAGATATTGAGCTATTGCTTGCCAGCTTCCAGCCCCCGCTTGGGCAGGGGGCATCTTGTGCTGCCATCATGATATGTGAATTTACAGGGCCGATGCTGGCCAGAACCCCTGAAGGAGTCCCAACCAATCTGCCGCCGAGCCAGCTTCCTTTTCAGACACACACTCTGTGCAATGCAAAAACACACTCCGTGCAGTGCACACACTCTCCATGCAATGCAACTACATACTCCGTGCAATGCAAAAAAAAAAACGCTCTGTGCAGTGCAACTACACACTCCGTGCAATGCACACACAAACCCTCCGTGCAATGCAACTACACACTCTGCGCAATGCACACACCCTTCATGCAATGCAACTACACTCCATGCAATGCAACTAACACACTCCATGCCCTGCACACACCCTCCGTTCAATGCAACTACATACTCCATGCAATGCACACACACTCCGTGCAATGCAAAAAACACACTCTGTGCAATGCAACTACACCCTCCATGCAATGTACACACACTCTGTGCAATGCAACTACACACTCTGTGCAATGCAACTACACACTCTGTGCAATGCAACTACACACTCTGTGCAATGCAACTACACACTCCGTGCAATGCACACGCACTCCGTGCAATGCAACAACACACTCCGTGCAATGCAACAACACACTCCGTGCAATGCAACTACACACCCTTGGTGCAATGCAACTGCAAATCTCCTAGCAATGCAATGCAATTGCAGCCCGTGCAGCGCCGTGCTCTGCAACGCACAGAGCAAACTGCAATGCGGGCACGCAAAGGTGCTTTCTCCCAGTTGCATATTGCAAATGTGGCACCCGTTACATCCCTCACAGTGAGGTAACCACCAAAAGGACCTAAGTGTCCAGGTAGAGCAATGGGGGAGCATGCAGCTGTCCCATACAGGGACCAATCCTGCAACCTAGGCATTACCGGCACTATGCGCTGACCCAGTGAAACCAATGCTTCATGGACCACATGGGGACACTATTCAGGCCGGAAACGCTTCCAGGCCGTCGAATTCTAGGGCAAAGCCCTAGGATCACCTTCTAGGCCAGGCATAAATGTTTCCAGTGAAATAGCAAAGTTGAGGTAGCCCACAGCTTGTCCGGGTACCCCTGCTTGTCCTTTTAGAGGGAAGCACCCCTTCAAGAAACCCAAAGTTATTTTATCACAAATGGGCCGAACTACCCAGCAACAGAATAGCTCAAAAGGAGCAGTTTGTTTTGTTTTGTTATAACAATGGCTAAGAGGGGTATATGAACCCTGTCTCCCAGGTCCTAATCCTGTACTCTAGCCACTAAGCCACAATGGCTCGTCTCTAAAATGGCAGTTGCCACTATCAGAGCAAAACAAACTTAAAGAAAATAAACTTGTTCAGAAACAGCATAGTTCAAGAGCATATACAGAGTGCTCATAGTCCTTGGAGGCACAGGGAGCCTCTGGGGCCCTCTGTCTGCCTCAGATATACATTAGCAGCAACTGGGCCTGGAAGCAGATACATAGAGAGAATGAATCACGTGTCAGAGACTTAACAATTAACTGCTACCTGTAGCAGACTTAGGCTTGGAAGTTATGTGCAGGCCAAATAGGCTTCTCTGCTTCTGCTCTTGAGAATCTTAGTCTCATAGCAATATTAAAAGAACTCAAATTAGTGCTCCCACCCAAGGCTAGCTTAAAATTTGGCCAACAGCGCTGCACACACTCAAAATAAAGCCAACCTTCGGGGTACTATAAACGAAAGTGATACCAGCTAAGCTGGGAACAGCCCTGACTAGCCCCACAATTTCAACAAGCAAAATGGAGGAAACCTTTTTGTGAAAGAAAGCCCCTAATGGGGGCTCTCTCCCTATTGGGAAAGGCAAGCCACAAATACAGGGAGAATCTTCCCACAGGGCAGGGTAAGGGGTGGGGTGGGAAATCGAACAGGAAAAGGGGGGAATTAAATTATTTAAGGGACTAGAGAGGATTAAAAGGAAAGGGGAAATAAAGAAATAAAGAAATGTAACCGGACAATGAGAAGATTGTCCAAGTGCTCCATGTGATCCGATGCAAAACGGCCAAGAGGACATCCCCTAGTCTAACTCCTCAATTTATAGACTCTGTGTCCTCCTCCAAATTAGCAACACCGAAAAAACCCCAGCAACCCAATTTAACCCCTTACCGGCTTGGGTTCTCCAAATTTGCCTAATCATGATGGTGGCCTGCTCCCCAACCGCAACACGTGCTCTCTGCTAGTGAGAACACGCTTTGCAGAAGAAGTTTGGCTGAGGAATCAATAACAGGAAATCATCCTAGGTAAATTGCTCTTGTTTTCTGTTACAGGATTTCCATCGAGTGGTAGAAATAAATAGCAAAATTCCTTAGTAAATTTCAATATAAATTTTTATGGTTGAAAAAATGGGTCTGTTACTGGTATTAATTTGCCCTTTGTAGAGTTTTATGACTTGGCTGATGTTTAGGCCTCCCACAGATGGGGCCAGCAGCTCCTCTCTGTTCGCTTGTCTTCTCTATGTCTCCTCAGTTTCCCTCTGACACACAGCTCTCATTTCAGAATGTCTGTGCTGCCTCTTCCTTTTTTCTTTGGCACTCTTTGCTCCCCCCCCCCTTCCCCTTGTAGCACAGCCTGTACAACTATTAATGGATTTCTAAAGTGGCAAAGCTCTCATCAGCTGCACTGTGTGGCCATCTCTCCAGCTAGCTCACACCTTCTGTGCTGTTCGCATGTCAGATTTCTTGGGAAAAATAAAAACTCTTTAAGTTCCAATTGCGTAGATGTTTTGCCTTTTACCTCTGCTCCTGAATATGGAAATTTTACATTTCTAACATTACCGTGATGAGGGAAATGGAGAAATGTTCACACTTCTAATTATTTTCTAGAAAGGAAGATAAATAAAGCTTGGATGATTAGAAGACTCCTCAGTGGAATTTACAGAATGGAATCCTGTTTTGCTCTGGCAGACTTAGGAAAAAGGATAGAAAAGAATGAGTGCAACATGAGCTTGTAGCACAGTAGCACTGAGTAGCATCTCCCATCAGCACAAGAATTTCTACCTGCAATGGGACTTAACTAGTCTCTTCCCTCTGTGTTCCCCTAAATCTGTTCTGGTGGTTGTCCCACCCTCTAGAATACTTTTGGGGAGATTGTGGCATTGACAGGGTGTGGAAAAAGAGGGAAGTCCCATTGTACAAGTGCAAGTTCCATCCTTGCACTGATGAAACACATTCATTGGATACTGCCCATTTCAAGCACTTTTCAGGTCTTCAGTGCTTTGCAAGACTTAGTTCTGCTCCAGAGGCTATGCAAATAACTTATCTTGAAGCTGTCTAAGTTCTGCAGATCTCTTGAACTTACTGAAACTCCACCAACTTTTGCATGGACCTCCAATTTTAGTTACCAACATCTGCTGCCTCCAGGATGCTTGAAAATAAATGACTTTTGGCCAAAAGGCTCAATCTGGACAAGCTGAAATCCTGTGACAGGTTAAGAGATGTGAAGAACCTCCTGCTAAACTTCACCAGATGTATCTAAACTTTTTTTTTTTACTTGCCTTGAAATTCTTCATATATTTTGTCCTAGTGAGATGCTCAAATTTCACCTAATTTCACTCCGTCAGGGGATCTACAACTGAGTTTGGTTGGGTCCCTCATTTGGAGTAGTAAACAGCTGGTAGAGCAGGAGCAGCAACTGAGCATCATTCATAGCATAAGAGAAGACGAAGGACACAATACACTGGTACACTTGTGCTTCTTAATTGAAGAGAATGGGAAATTTTTATCCAGTGTCAGAGGTCCCCTCTGCCCAGAAGGCAGCAGAGCCAAGAACATGAGACAAGTGGGCCCAGACAAATGGAATAATCCCCTAGAGCAATAAATCTGGGTCAAGGGGCTTCACCTGGAAGCAAAAGCAGATGGGTGTAGGACTATAAACTCATAGTATCTTGAAAAACAGGCAAATATGGATTTGGGAAGGAACTAGCAAGCATTGGGATTCAACTGACCTGTATAAAGATGACATATTCTGCAATTAAGTACCACAGCTTTCCCAAATCATCTAGTCTGTTTGGGCAGCAGAAGTCAATTTAATTTGTACAAAACAGGCTTTTACTATTGGGATTCTCCTCTGCAAGACTTAATTTCCCAGCAGAGTGTTAAGCCACTGATAATTTTTCTTTTATAATTAAGAATTATGTACCTAAAACCTTAAGATTTACCAGGCAGATAGTGCTTCTGCCAATGTAATGATTCACATGCACACAGGAAGTGGCCTCCTTGGGTCACTATAGCTCATTGTGACTCACGCTGTAACAACGCGGTTGTAACACTGTGCACTCCATACGGTGTGCTTCATTATCTACTGAGACCTTTCTACAAATAAGAGACTACTAGAAGCAGCTTTGTTAATGTTATTCAGTAGCACAAAACCAATACATTGTTTTCATGAACAATTGAATGCTTAGTCACACTCAGTGACCGCAGCCCTGACCCACACAAATCCAGGGTGCAGTTTGCACAGTTGTCTTGTGTGTGCACACTTAATTCCCCCTGCTGCTTCCCAGGGTGCCCCAGTTTGTAATTTCTCTTCTCAGGGGACAGGTGGCCCATAAGTAGGGTTGCCACCTTTTTTTTTACCTGGGCTTAAATGACTTCAAAGCAATCCATTACAATGACACACATGATTTACAGTGGTTTATTCAATTAAAAAAATGAGCAAAAGTACCATAATTTACAAGTGTTTAAAAAAATTGCATATTAAATGCGTAGCTGGGCTTTGTAATGCTAATTGGTTTGACACAAACCAGCATTAAGCATCACAGTTGCATAGTATTCACCCCCAAACAATTGCAAGCTCTCTGTAACTTCAAAGAATATTGGACAGGAGTTAAGCAAAATTAACACCTTTGTTTCTGTGGCAGGGGCCATGCAGCAAGTCCCTCTGTTTTGAGCCAATAGAGTCTGTCTCTCTCTCTCTCTCTCTCTCTCTCTCTCTCTCTCTCTCTCAATAAAGCAAAATGCAAAATTAACATCTTCCTTTCCATAGAAAGGGATTTGTCTGCAATATTTTTATTCAGTGTTTTATTGGTGTGTATAAGCATTTCTGTCCTTTAGTAAAATATCACATACAAATTTTGTATGTTCATTTCAATCACATTTCTTTGGTGTTTTATCCATTCATATTGGTGAAACACAACACCAATAGATACAGTATAATCATACCAAAATCATTTTTGCAGTGCTTTATCAATAAACGTGCACATTGAAAACGTCAAAGTAAAGGCAGAACAATGGGGGATTACTAATGCATTAGTTTCAGTTGGGAAACACAAGCTGGTAATTTGGATCCCCAGAATTCATAAATGAATTATTCTATGACTTCTTATCAGAAATATCAAAATGTTTCAAAGGTCAATTTATCTCCCCAGGCTTGGAACAGAAATGAATGATTCAGTCTTCCTGGTCTGTTCAGTAGCTTTCCCATATTTAAAGCTAAGATTTAACTACACAATTTTAAATGTCTTTTTTCCCAAAATGTTTTTATTTAACAGGATTTATATACTGCTTAATAATCACAATCTCTAAATGGATTACATTAAAATTACCAATACAATCAGACATTTAAAAAGTTACCCTAAAACATTTTCCTTATGAAATCAGCAGTTTTAGAAATATACGTTAGGAGAAAAAAAAATTAAAATACATATCAGATTTGCACGTCTGGGTAGGCTTACTTAAAGCAGCCTTTTAGCAGGCACCAAATCAATGTCATGGAGGTGCCTGCCTGCTGGGGGTGGGCAGGGGGTTCCTCATGGAAGGATCCACTCCTTGCACGCTCAGAGCTAACATCGTGTGGCTCTTGTCAAAGTGACAGTTCTACAGACCAAAGAGTATACAAGGTAAGATAAAATACAGATTTTAAAAATGTATTTTGATGGTTTGATTGCTATTTGAATTAAGGTTGTTCAGGAAGTAAGAAATCCAGCGGAGAGCTAAGTTCTGAGCCACAAAGTGCCAAAGAACAGGAGGACCAAGTTGATATGAATAAGAATCTGGAAGGATCAAATTCTTCAAACAATCAAATCTCACAATCTCGGTTGGGCAGCTCATTGTTCAAAGGAAAGAGGAAAGCCTTAGCAAAAGCACACAAACCACCCAGCACTGCACAAAGTAACCACCAGTGCTGTTTTTCTAGAAAAAGAGGTGCTGGAACTTGCCATGAATGCCTTTCTCGTTCTCTTAGAATTGCAATGACGCCCACCTGAGAGGGGCCAGAACTGAGTTCTGGTGAGTTCTGGCTGGAAAAAAGCCTGGTACACTCTCTTGTTTCTTGGGTTCCCTTCACTTTTGAGGAATAAGGGCTACCCCAAAACACTATGGTTCTTGGTGTGTGATTGGCCTGATCTTATGATCTATTTATGGACAGAAAACTCAGCATTAACAGATTTCCCGACTTCAATCCCTGTAAGATTGCTTTATGAAAACAGCAAAACGTAATGTCATACCAAATATTATAAATTAAACAACTAAACAATTCACAGCACTAGGAATAATAAAATGATTTCTAGGTGCTGAAAAATACTTTAGCATTCACAAACTTTGCCACAGACTAGAAAATATTGATATACACTGTACAGTTAATGCTGGCCATGTTGATGTTGTTGTTGTTTAGTCGTTTAGTCGCGTCCGACTCTTCGTGACCCCATGGACCAGAGCATGCCAGGCACTTCCATCTTCCACTGCCTCCCGTAGTTTGGTCAAACTCATCCTGGTAGCTTCAAGAACACTATCCAACCATCTCATCCTCTGTCGTCCCCTTCTCCTTGTGCCACCCATCTTTCCCAACATCAGGGTCTTTTCCAGGGAGTCTTCTCTTCTCATGAGGTGGCCAAAGTATTGGAGCCTCAGCTTCAGGATCTGTCCTTCCAGTGAGCACTCAGGGCTGTTTTCCTTAAGAATGGATAGGTTTGTTCTTGCAGTCCATGGGACTCTCAAGAGTCTCCTCCAGCACCAGAATTCAAAAGCATCAATTCTTCGGCGATCAGCCTTCTTTATGGTCCAGCTCTCACTTCCATACATCACTACTGGGAAAACCATAGCTTTTACTATACAGACCTTTGTTGGCAAGGTGATGTCTCTACTTTTTAAGATGCTGTCTAGGTTTGTCATTGCTTTTCTCCCAAGAAGCAGGTCTCTTAATTTCGTGGCTGCTGTCACCATCTGCATGTTGATAGCATCAAGTAAACACTTTACAGAAGCAACCTAGGGATAGAAATGAAATGATGTATAACTTTGTGGTATAAGACCAAGGAAGACAAATCAATGATGCTGTGGAAGAATAAAATTTGTGGTATTGAACTATAAGATCAAGGAAGAAAAATCAATGAGTTTGTGGCAGAATAAGCACTTTTTTCAAATTATGGACTGTATAAATACAAAGACACATTTAGCAAGGCAGAGTGGACAGAAATATGGGCCCACAAAGCGATTCTTCTAAAATAAGTAGTGACCTACCATCAAGGTCTGACAGATTTTAGATTTGTGAAAAACAACAGAACGAAATAGCGTTAGGATGCCTTGAAACCCAAAGCCAACAGCTGATGAGGCAATTCAAGCAACCTTATCAACTCTCTGTGGTCTTGACCTTGGAAATAAATTTACTGCCCCCTTACGACCTAATTGTCTTGTTTGTTGTCAGTGGCTGTCTGGAAAAAACAAAAATGAACTTTTTCCTTGAGTGCCTTTTCTAAATGATCCTGTATTTCATGGTTTTTTTTTACAAGGCTTTAGTCTACTCAACTTGCCTTACTGGTGGTTATCAGAAAGAAAAAAATTAGTTTGGATCACAGAATAAGTTGCATCCCAAATATTGGTAAAATGGGTGACAAGCAGATTCCATGCAACAGTTGTATTTTCAAAGTTTTTCTCCAGTTGGTCAATCTGCTGATTTAACTGTGAATTTTGCAAAGTATATTTGCCAAGAATATGGCTGAAATATGGTCCCTCCTTCCAATTTTATCCTCTCAAGAACCCTGTGAGGTAGCCTGAGAAAAAGTGGCTGGTCCAATGTTGCCCAATAGGTTTCATGACTCTGCCCTGATTTAAGTGGGACATGCTCACCCCTCTTTTTGTAGGTACTATCTTAGGCCTCTTCTTTAGCATAGTGCCCTTTTATGTGCATTATGGATTAAAATTTCATTTTTAAAAAATGAGAGCTGTTCTGGAGATGGGGAAGAGAAATGGCTACATAGCACATTTCTCTACATTCAGAGCAGTCTATTGTGCTTCCTTCCCTTTCTGAAAACAAGCCAATTGCTGTTGCTAAGCTTTCCCCGTTATGTGCAATAGGAATAACTGTACCACTGCCCCTGCCCTGCTATCTCACATCAGTTCACAACATGTCCAGAAGGATCCAGAAACATTTAATTATCATCTGCTGCCCAGGTGTGCCATGCATAGGTTATGGTAACTCACAGCTTGCAAACATTTATTTTCTGTGCATTCAGATTCAATTTAAAATTTAAAATTACAAAAATACAAAAATATAAAGGAGGATGGCTTCTCAGGGGTGGGGATGCTTTGACCATCCCACCTGCCCTTGAACCCAGTGTGTTTTGACTGTGGACTACTCTGGCTTCAGGCACTCTTCCTGGAATGCAACCCCACCTGTATCCCATTATGTGCTGATATCTGTAGGAATGAAGAGCAGACTTAAGATACTTCAGGAGCAATCCTATAGCAAGATTGGACAGCCAGCCAGTCGAGCTGAGCCTGGTAGATTTTACAGCAGTGTAAGCCCTGAAAACTCAGGGGGATGGGGAGGGGGTAGGACCAGAGGAAGGGAGAATTTGGCTGGTCCTAGGCCCCTTCAGCTCAGTCATGTGATCTGGCAGCCCAGCATAAGTCAAACTGGCAAAAAGGCAAGTATAACAGTTTGATTTCCCTCTGTGAGGCATAGGTTGGCTCTGCCAGCAGTAGCCACACTGCTGGATGGCATTTGGATTTGTTGTAACTTTATGCCAACTTCAGTTACACCAGCTTGCTTTGCACCAGCTTCTCGTCTATAGCTTTGGCTTTGTTTCAAGAGTCACGCTGATGAAACCTGCAGAATATGGTAGTAAAAAGTTTCCATTGAATGCTCAAAAGCCTGTTGCTAATAAAGAGAGCATGAATTATACTATTCTAAAATCCTAAAGTAATGTCACATTAGACTCAAATTCAATTCCAGCACCTTCAGTGGAAGTCTGTGTTCAGGCTGTTCTCTTTTTTCTTTTTATCAACTTGTATCGTTTATTTTTTTCCCCCTTTCTTTTCTTTTTCTTTTTTTCTCTGTAATTTTAAATTCTCAATAAATATCATTTTTTAAAAAATAATAATAATAATAAAGAAAGATGTTGTTGTTTGAGCTGAGTGAAAGTGATATTTCTGCCCTGTATCTAGCAAGGTAAAATATTATTAATACATCAGCTACCAAAACTGAAATGAAGTGGACAAGATTCTTCTACATTTCTAAAATTGTTTTTGTTTAGAATGATGGGTATTGGCTTTATCTGCCTAATGAGTTCTTACTATGCACAGTTGTTGCTAGTATATATTGAATTTAAACCTAATATCCCAACAGTATCCATCTAAGTCAGAATGAAAGAGATACATCTACACCACTGAAGATCTGCTGGATTCTAACATGCTCATCCAGGCAGATCTTACCATTGGATTGCTTCTTAAGTGTGCTTAGAACTGTAGGCAAAAGTGCATTCCTACTCCTAGTCCATCGCAGTGGACTAGATGACCTCGGGTCCCTTCCAACTTTATAAGTCTATGGTTATCTGGAGTAAGCCCAAAAAATATGGTAAGATTCTTCTATTTTGAGGCACAGCCCAGCACTACAGCCAAGAGCAAGCTAGTCAGCAGTTGCATGGGAATATACAATGTTCACTTAGTTCTTGTATTAGCCTAAGTATTCAGAATACCCCACCCTCTTCAAAATAAAGTATATCCAATTTTGTGGATTATCATCTCGTATAACATCTCACCACTGCTGGGGTGAGGCATAAATTGCTGTAGAAATAATAAATACAGCCCTATGAGCTTATCCTTCAAATGTGTGCATTTGGTTGTACTGATATTAGATCAAATTCCTGATGGAACACATTTTTTCAATCCAATCCTATGGGCAGAATGAGTTGTGCTTCAGATCACACGGGGCATGTCTAAACATAAAAACATAGATGGAAGGAGTAGAGCTGCAATTGCTTCTTGGTGATTGCATCAAACTTTTATCCATCCAACTAAAAAATGGTCATTAAGACTGCATTTCCGTCTAAGCTTAAAATATTGGCCAAATGGTTATTTATTCTGGAGAAAAGGCAGAGAAAAACCCAACACAATGGAGCAGAAATCATTGTAAATATTTGCTGAAATCTGGGAGTAAGAACGTTTGGACTCAGTGCAGCTTACTTCCGAGTAGATATTATAAGGTTTTAACCCAGTTAACCTGATGTATAATTATGACTGAGCCAAAAGTTCCAAAATGAACATGTTTCGGCATGAAAAATGAGCTTTCAGGAGCAAAAAGGGTTCACGGATGTCCTCCTTGTATCTTTTCTTTGTCACTTGTTTCATTGTTCAGCAGCCACTGCACTTCTCCTGTTGCTGCTCAACACCATTTCCTCACTTTTTCTGTGACAGTAAGAAACATCACCATCATCCTGATTTAGTGATCTGATTTTGAAATGGAAAGACTGCCCATTTATTCCTCCTCTCTGCTTCCTGATTCTTAACAAGTTACTGATCCGTAATAGGATCTCGCCTCTTATTCCATGGCAGCTAAGGAGTCTTTGGTGAGGTGGTTTGCCACGCACAAGTACACAGTATCTGCTGGGGCATCTCCATATCTTGTATGACGCTCTTAATGACCTTGAAATGGTTAGTGAGACTGGATTTTCCCTTGCAGAAGCCGTGCTGGCTCTACTTCAGCAAGACTAATTCTTATATATCCTTTGAAATTCTACCTTTAACAATGCTTTCAACAAGTTTTCCTGGAAGATACGTTAAGATAACCAACGTATTATTTTCCCCTGGTGGAATTACAACGGCACAGGGTTTTCTGTTTATTCTATGAGCATCACCTGTTCTCTTTGTGGGGACTGGGCAAGGGCAGCACTAAGCAGTGAGGTTCTTTGTTGGTGCAGGGTTGCAGTGCCTGCTTGGCTGCTCTCTGTGTGTGTGAAATACTTGTGTTTCAGCATCCCATGGTGGCATCCTGCAGCTTCTCTATACTGCTCCAGAATCACAGGATGCCCGGAGCACGGCCTATATACGATCCAAGCCCTTCACAGTGTAATCCTGTTGTAACTTAGCAACCCACATAAATAAATATTTCAGCACATTGGACACTTGGGGGAAACCAAGAGGTGCTTTTCTTTCTCTACTGCACATATTCATATCAATTCTAATTAAGTCTTCAGTTTAATGCTGCTTTTCAGCCACCCAAGGTAGTTGGCTCATTTCATGTTTCTCGGGATGACATGAGCTCCCTGGGGCCTGATCAAATGTGCCTTTCATTTCATTAATTCCCTGCTTTGCTACCTATATAACCTCCATTTACTATGGGACGCATTGCCTCAGTGAGCGCAGGAGCAGTTTTTGTGGTCCCGTTCATTACTCACCCTGATTTTATAGGACATTGTCCTACATAAACACGACACCTGCACAGCTGCAGTACTAGAAACCACAATGGTGATGTGCAGAATGAAAAGGCAGGAGGCTGTTTGCAGACCAAGGAAGCAAGCCTGAGCTCAGATACATTTCCAGGCACAATTCAAAGCACTGGTGCTGACCTTTAAAGCCCTAAATGGCCTCGGCCCAGTATACCTGAAGGAGCTTCTCCACCCTCATCATTCTGCCCGGACATTGGGGTCCACCTCCGATGGCCTTCTGGCGGTTCCCTCACTGCGAGAAGTGAAGTTACAGGGAACCAGGCAGAGGGCCTTCTCAGTATTGGTGCCTGCCCTCCCATCAGATGTCAAAGAAATAAACAACTATCTGACTTTTAGAAGACATCTGAAGGCAGTTTAGAGAAGTTTTTAATGTTTGAAGTTTTATTCTGTTTTAATGCTCTGTTGAAAGCCGCCCAGAGTGGCTGGGAAAACCCAGCCAGGACCCAGCAGATCTCTTTCTCAGCTGGCTGGCTTCTGGCTCAGCTTGGCTCCACTTGGTGTAAGTCCCATCAGTTGGCAGAACCAAGGCTGGCATAAACCCTGAGAAATGGACATGGGGAGCGGGGGGTGAGACCAGATGGGGGGGGGGGCTGAGGCTGCATTTTTGGCCCGCTCAGCTCTGTCACGTAACCTGACAATGAGTAAGTTCTACCAGCACAAGGGGCAGCGTAACTCAAACTGCACAATGAAAGAAATGAGGAGGACCTGATCCTTGGAAATCTGTCCCACATTCACCTGCTGACCCTGATCAACCTACAGCCCCAACCCTGTGGAGAACTGACCTTAAGAAAACAGAGAAACAAAGAGAAACTGAAATGAACAACTACCCTCCTCACTAATGAACACACCATCTCCATCTTCACAATACAGTGGTACCTCGGGTTAAGTACTTAATTCATTCCGGAGGTCCGTTCTTAACCTGAAACTGTTCTTAACCTGAAGCACCACTTTAGCTAATAGGGCCTCCCGCTGCAGCCGCGCCACCAGAGCACGATTTCTGTTCTCATCCTGAAGCAAAGTTCTTAACCCGAGGTACTATTTCAGGTCTGTAACCTGAAGCGCATGTAACCTGAAGTGTATGTAACCCAAGGTACCACTGTAATATCATGGTCTGTTTCCAAAGCTTTACTGAAATGAAGAATCATTATACCTGCTGAACATTTGGCCTGCTGTGAGCCACTTGGGGAACAAGTTTGTGGGAAAGTGCCCCCCCCCCCAGTTCTTGCAGCATATAGGCCCTTCTTACACATGGATCACAGAATTATGAATACTTAGTAAGAAAACTCTGTTATGTGAAACAGAACTGAAAGGAAGAGTGGGATTTAGATGCCAGAATAACACAGCCATGGGAGAAACACCATATGCAGCTCCTTTGATTATTATTTGTAACTGAATTTCTATACCACCCTTCATCCAAGGATTGGAGGGCACATTACAATATAAAATCACAAAATCACATAGCATGCTGCCGTAGCAAACAAAACAGCAACACACACACACGCACACACACACACACGCACACACACACACACACACACACAGTTTAAAAGGCCACAGTTGTTTAAAAAAGCCAAAAGCCTGGGA
This sequence comes from Podarcis bocagei, assembly GCF_964188305.1. Lineage (NCBI taxonomy): Eukaryota > Metazoa > Chordata > Lepidosauria > Squamata > Lacertidae > Podarcis > Podarcis bocagei. The sequence continues at coordinate 1,431,134 of NC_138130.1, forward strand.
GAAGATGGATGTTTTGCCGAGGCGGCAGGCCTGCTCCTGTGTTGCCCACTCCCAACCTCGTGCAGAGGAGGCACACCAAGAAGGGCCTGCAAAGATGATCAAAGCATCCAAGTCAGTTCATATGGGTGTTTTCAAAAGTGGGAGAAGCTGTACCATTTCTGTCAGAAAGACCCACACTGCCAGTTCTTGTCCACACGGCTGGCTCTTTTGAATGATCTTCCCATCACATGGGAACTGTTTGTGTCTTGGGAGAATGTCTGAGTGGGGAGGTCCAGAGGTTTCTGCACTCCTTTTCCATCAGTCCCGGCAGCCGCTGTGCCCAATGGTCGGAGAGGGTGGGAACTGGAGCCCAGTAACATCCAGAGGAAGACAGGCAACCCATCCCTGGTCCAAGGACTTTTGAGTCTTTACCAATCCCAGTGTAGGGATTTCTGAATGCTTCAGATGTTTTGATCTTGCTCTTGAGCTCTCACTGCTCTACCTGCCATTTTGGAGGACAGTGCCAACTGGGCAGTGGTATCTCTCTCTCTCTCTCTCTCTCTCTCTCTCTCTCTCTCTCTCTCTCTCTCTCTCTCATTATTCCTGTGCCTCAGCCTAATGCTAATAACGATGGCGCTATTTGAACATTAATTAAATACAAATTGGCATTTCATCACAGCTCCACATTCCAGTGCGTGATTTGCAGCAAATGTAATTAATCACAGTGTTTTTGCTAACAGAGTTCTGTTACATATACTTCTGCACACTAAATGTTATGTCTGGTATAGCAAAGCCATTATGGCTGAAAGCCCTGTGCTCTGGCAGGGATTCTTTTTATGTCAATGCAGTTTGTGCAGGAGAAGAAACTTATAACCTCCGTTGGAAGCAATTTACATGGGTCGCCTAACTATTATTTCCCCTGCCCCTGTCAACTACCAGGCTGCTCCTTTTCCCTATGCAGCCACATATATCTGTGCAAGCCTTATTTGGGGCAAAAGTCTTCATTTTCCTGTGTGAGGGGCTTGTGAATAAGAGTCAGTAGGAACTTGGCCAGTAGCTCTGTGTCGTTCACCAAACAACTTATTTCCAACAACGTCCCCTGGAATGCAGCAGAATCTCTTCAGAAGAAGGCCCTCTTCAGGGCAAAGTGGGTCATTCTGCTGCAGAAAGGGGATGCCATGAATTTCTTCTCCATGGACCCCAGAGGTTTCCCTGCACACACACAAAGCCCATGTCATCGTTTCCCTCTGTCAGTTGATGGTGAGGGAAGCCTTCATTGGAGAGAGTGCAGTCGTCTCTGCTGCATTCCTCCTGTGTTTTCTGAAGAGGTCTTTCTGTATCCCAGCACTGAGGGTATAGGAAATTTTACAAATGGCTAAATCAAAACATTTTATGATGGTGATTATTTAAAATCAACGTTATTTTAAAAAAGCATTTTCTCAGCATTATTTATATGTGTCTAGATTCCACCAGATTCTCTGAGGAAGTTAACTTGGGGAGCAAGACTTACTGAGTTCAGCCTGGTGAGGGCTTTTGGTGAGGGATGTTAGTATCTCAGCTTACAGTCAGAGGTACCTGGCCTCCCCCGAGGCAATTAAGCTGGATACTTGATGACCTCTCCACTGCGTCTCCCGGCAGGCTAGGTCATAACTCCGGCGATTCTCCTCATCAATCAGACGTGAAGAACACACCCTCCGCTACTCTGCTTCTCTCTCCCTCCCTGCATTCTCCCAGGGAGGAGAAATGAGACAGACAGGAGTCCTTTTTACATGTTTTATTCCTGTCACTCAACAGTACATAGAAAAGTGACTGTTCCCTTCAGACTCCATCAGAAGAGACACAACTCCTCCCCTGTACTTCCAGCACAGGTCACATGACACACTGAGCTAACATCCGGTGCTCAGTACAGAGAATAGGCTCCACCTTTTCTCCAACAGTAGATCTGCAAAACACAACATCCTGTTTTGCATTCCAGCAATCTGGAGCTGGCGTTTGCCTTGCTGCTTTTTCCCAACATCCTCCCCCAAAAGCATCAATTGGCAAAACATGATCCAGAGAAGAAAACGAACAGTTGTTATACATATAACAGTCCCCTGTTGTTTCAGTTCCACCCTTGGAACTCCCCACCACTGGTTTCACCAGTGTACCTCTCTGGTTGTTAGGCTTCCAAGGAATGAGTGCTTCTGCATTACCTTGGCTAGCTACTCTCTGTTGTGTCTTTGTCTCTGACTTAGACACTGCTTTAACCTGCTTTGAGTTGTTAACAATAGCAACACATGCAACAGCTAAGTTAGCAAACTCTTTTGAGTACCTCTTTGGTGGTACACCCTTTGTAACTCTCTCAGACCTACGTATGAGGTTCTGATCCTCTGTGCTCACTGGTTCAACCTCTGGACTCTGTTGAGAACCAGTAGCAATGGCAAACTGTGGTTCTTCCTTCAACTGTGAAGGTCTATCCATTGTGTGAGATTTTCTCTCAATGACTGTTACAACTGAACTCTCTGAGCTATCAGTGTCATCATCATCAGTACCACTGTAATCTGTGACATCAGAAAAATCATCATCATCATCTGAATCGTTTCCTGTGGGAAATGTTTGTTCTACAACCTCTTGCTCTGGAGCACTCTCTAGAAACTTTGTGAGAATCACCTGACCAGATTCAGACAAAATTACTCTGTAGAGACCCTTTTCATATCCCACAAAAATGCCTCTGGCATTCTTTACTCCACCTGGAGCTTCTGTTCTCACATGTGACCCGAAAACCTTGAAATAGGCAACAGAAGGTTTTCTATTGAACAGCTTCTCAAAAGGAGAATATCCCAACTCTGCTGAGACTTTTCTCAACCACACATGAAGATAGGACGCTAGCGATTCGGCCCAATATTCATGTGGCAAATGTGAACTTAGCAATTGCGCATGCATCCCCTTTTGCAATTCTTTGTTCACCCTCACACAGACCCCCCTGTTCCACGCTTTGGTCGAAACAGCAACTTTGTGGTCTATCCCTTTTCCATCCAGGAACTTCTGAAACTTCTGTAACAGAAAAATTTTCTTCTCATCTGTGAAAAGACAATCAATGTTAGCATCATGCATACTTTTAACCTTGTCACAAAACTCCTGAAACTTTTCTAAAGTTTCTTGCGGTTTCTCCATCATATAAACCCAAGAATAATTAGTGAAACAATCCACACACAAAAGGTAATATTTTGCATTGCCCCTAGATGGTTCTAGAGGACCAATCACATCAGCATACACCCGCTGAAATGCTCTGTCAACCTTCGGCACCTTCCGGGCGCTCTTGGTCACACCTGCAAGAGAGATTATGTTAGAATCAGAAGAATTACATTTCATGTAATCACTTTGATCAAAAGTCAACAAATACAGTCCATTTTTCTCTTTGGCAGTAAGAAACAGTTCTCCATCTTTGTAGATCTTGCAGCTTTTAGCATCATAGGACAGTTTCAGTCCTTTCTTTGCAATCTGCGACACGCTCAGCAGATTAAATCTCAGTTCTGGAACCAGGTAAACATCACTTATAGTCAAGTTCAGACTCTCAAGATACACAGTCCCAATTCCAGTCGCTTCCAACTCTTGACCGTTGGCCTGTTTCACAGTGAAGCTTTGCTTCTTCAACGTCGAAAACAGTCCTCTGTGCGGGCATAAATGTTTTGTGCATCCCGTGTCGATTATGAAGGCGTTCCCAACATCTGGCGTGGTTCCTTTCGCCATCATAGCCTTTGCAGGTTTCACCTGGCACTTGGTACGGCTTTTGCCTGACGCCTCAGGCTTCCTAGAGCTGCTCTTTGCTCCTTTTGACTGTCGTGGCTTCTTACAGTTTCGCTGTAGATGCCCAGTCTGTCCACAATTGTAGCATCGGACAGCACTCAATGCTACTCCATGCTCTCCAGTAGATTCAGCAGTGGGAAGATTTGAACTCTGTTCTTCCCTCCCCCTGTCCTTCACTTCCAGTGCAGCAAGTCTGTCGTGTTCGTTCAGGACCACAGCACACACTCTTTCCGCGGTTAACTGAGCGGCAGGTAGGGAACCAAGCTGACTGGCAACAACCTTGTAGGTGCGATTAAGGCTGTTTATCATCATGAAGCAAAACACTTCCTCCTGAAGACGGAAATTGCGTTCCACCATCTGTTGACGCAGAAACTTCATTTCTGTCAGGTGCGCTTGAACATCTCCATCAGGCGCAAGTCTCAGATTGGTCAATTTCTCAAAATACAGCAACGCTGAAGAACCAGCATCTCTCTGATGCGTTGTAAGCAGCGTGTCCCAAACCTCTTTCGCGTGTTCTAAATGCTGGATATGCACCAACTGCGCGTCTGAGACACACAGAATTATAGCAGTCCTGGCCCTCACGTTCTGTGATTCCCAACCTCTGGTTGGTGCTGCAGGGATGGGGTTTTCAATTACATCAAAAAGCCTCTGATTCTGCAGCAGGGCCTTCATCTTTACAGACCAAGATGAATAATTGTCATTGTCTAAGGGAGGTGGGTAAGGCAAAGCTCCCTTCTTGGCATCCATCTTGAAGCCAAGCCTCTGGCTCACACTCTCAAGCAAACTGCAAAATCCAACAGTTGTTTTTTCCTTTCTCTTTGCAGGCAAACTGCAAGTTGTTTATGCTCTTTGCACCTGGCAGCAAAACGCTGGCTGCTACGGAAAGTCCCTTTCCAAGAGCACGTAAAGCTTGTAGCCAAAACACTCTATGGCTTAGTTTCGCTTTCCCAGCCTCACAATGCAGCTGTGTAGCCAGTAACTTTCCACTCAAGAGTGCATTCAGGACTTCTTATCTTAACCACAGGAATTTGTGGAATGCAGGCTTCAGCTTCCAAGCTGCAGGCCCTTCACCCGGAGCTGTATTTTTAAACGCAGAGCTCCCGTGAACCAGGGAATTAATCAACCTGCGTTCACACTTTTAAAGCCCGAAATGTGCAGCATACCTTGAACTTTGTTGCTCTGGAAAACACCTCTTCTTTCCACCAGCTGTCTGTTGAGCCTCTGGCTTCTTTCAGACGCCTCTCTTCCTCCTTGGAGCAGAGGAGGACAATCCACCAGCCTCTCATGCAGATGTCCGATGAATCGAAACCATCCGAAGGCTGCCATATGTTAGTATCTCAGCTTACAGTCAGAGGTACCTGGCCTCCCCCGAGGCAATTAAGCTGGATACTTGATGACCTCTCCGCTGCGTCTCCCGGCAGGCTAGGTCATAACTCCGGTGATTCTCCTCATCAATCAGACGTGAAGAACACACCCTCCGCTACTCTGCTTCTCTCTCCCTCCCTGCATTCTCCCAGGGAGGAGAAATGAGACAGACAGGAGTCCTTTTTACATGTTTTATTCCTGTCACTCAACAGTACATAGAAAAGTGACTGTTCCCTTCAGACTCCATCAGAAGAGACACAACTCCTCCCCTGTACTTCCAGCACAGGTCACATGACACACTGAGCTAACATCCGGTGCTCAGTACAGAGAATAGGCTCCACCTTTTCTCCAACAGTAGATCTGCAAAACACAACATCCTGTTTTGCATTCCAGCAATCTGGAGCTGGCGTTTGCCTTGCTGCTTTTTCCCAACATTCTTCCACTCCCACTTGCCTCAGGTAAATGTGCGTTGGTTGGATGGTGGCAGCTTTAAAGCCTGATCCTTTTAATCCTTCCAGGTGCAGGATTAGGGTTAGGGTCTCAAATTTCAGTGGTGTCCTATGTTGTGCTGAAATTCAGCACCTCTCCACCGATCAAGCTCCTTTTTAAATCATACTTGTGGTGCCCCCAAAGCTCCCCGCCCAATGCGACCAAACCGGTTGTGGTCCCCTAAATCCACCTCTGCCAGGGGCCCCCGATCCTAGAAAGTGGGGCTCCTAAAGTGAGGGTTTGTTCACTAGTAAGGCCTGCAGACTTTACTTAGCAGTCAAAAAATTCAGATATGGAGGAATTGTGAAGTCTACCTTAGATATTTGGGGTTTTATGGAATTTACTTGGGGAGTAAGGCATCCTGGGTTCACCTATTGTAGGGCTTTACTTTTTGTCCTTTCCCTTATACTTTTTATACTAAAGTGTGGGCACAGGGGTTGTAGCACAGCCACTCTCAGGCAGCAGGATCCACAGGGGCAGCAGATCCCAATGTAGATCTTTACCTTTGTTTCTGAGGTAAATCTTTACTCACCCCTTCTTCCCTGGCAGGAGGGGATGATGAGACTATTTGGTAGTTCAACTCAGGAACCAAAATATCTTGGGCTGCCACTTTTAATCCTATTCTCATTTGCTTTGTACATACCTGGAATTCAATTCTCCGTTCAAACTTGCCAATATTCAGTTACACATAACTTTACTCCCAGGAAATTATGACCTGGTAATATTGTGGGAATTATACAGCCTGGTCTTTTGTATTCTTCTTTGGGAGTAACCAGTCATTGCATCTGTAAATTGGAAGATCCATGTTCAAGTATAGAATTAGGGACTACTTAATCCCAGGTTTCAGAATGAACTCTGGAGAGAAACAGTCAAGCGAGTCTCCTCCTTGTGTGTTCAGGGACAGCAAGGGGATTTGCTGTCCCTGAATTAGCAAATATTGTTTTAGAGCCTTGAAAGCAGAGGGGATTTCCAGGAGCTGGTGGAATGGGACCTGCTTAAGAGGCCACTATGATATCCCGTGGCATGGGAGCAAGACAGCTCAATTCAAACGCATTCATTGGGTTGAGGCCAGACCAGGGCTTTCCGTGGTAAGTGTCATCCTTGCCTCCTCTTGGAATTTCTTGGGGATTCCTCCTCCCTAAGTAGGATGCTGCTTCTTACCCAGCCTTCCAGGCTCAGTGCTATTTGACCCTTTGGGCTCCAATCTCCTCTAGCTGCTTACAGGCTTACAGCAACGTGGGTATACAAAACACCCTGGTCTTCTCTGTTGCCATGCCCCTTCTGTGTGACTCTCCTCTTTTAATTCTCCTGATGGCACAGGCTCTTCCACTGCTGCCCTGTCCTGACTTCCCAATCCTAAAGCAGGAGCCCAAGGCTTCCAGTCCCGGTGTTACCTCCTGCTGTGCCTTGGGTGGCTGTTGAGAGGCATCACTTCTAGGCAATGGTCGTTTGTGGTTTTCGTGACTGGGGGTCAAGAAACAGCATCTCTTGCTCCCTGCTCGCCTCCACAGCTACCAGAATCCTAGTTATTGCAAACAACCTCTGCCCTGTTAAAGACTTTACAAGGGTTGCCAAACCTCAGGGTTTAACCCAGTGTTTCAAGATTAGAGGTGCCTCCTTGAGTTTTTCCGAGAAAAGGTGTTAAATATCAGGGTGAGAAGTAAAAAAGGAGGTGATGCACACACTTATTTCCACATGGACCATTCCTAGATTTCTCCTATGCTCTAAAATTCAAACCAACACTTCTTCCCACCATCTCTAGGTTTAATTACTTTTCTCTGTTTCTGTGTGAGATATTGTGGAATTCAAGACAGGCATATTAAGGGAACAATCCCACACACCCCAAAAAGCCGGTGTAAGTTACACGGCTGTAAAGTTACACCATCTCCAAATGCTATTCCTCGGTGGGGCTAACTAAGCCAGCCTAAACCTGGCAGAGGGAAAACAAGCCTTTAAAATAGTGTTTAACTTACGCCACCCCTTTTTGTCAGCTTAACTGACACTGAGTTGCCAGGTCACATAATCAAACTGAATGGATTTAGGATCCAGCCCAAGTGTCGCCTCTAGTCCCACAACCCCAGAACAGCCCTTTTTCAGGGCTTCCATTGGCTTCAGGAAACCCAGATTCAGCTCTGTCATCTGAGTCCCAGGATGGGGAGAAATTGCCAGCATATCTCCATCTGAGCCAAGGATGAAGGAGTTAAGGTAGCAGTGCAGCAGTTGAAGAAGGAGCAAAAAGGGTTTTCTTGTGTGTGTGTGTTTCTTTGTGGCTGATTAGCTGTTCTCCCTGTGCAAAGGTCAGAGGGGGCAGGGTTTCTGTTGAGGCAGGTGATTAGCTGTGGGATGAGCTTATCAGAGCTAGCAGGGCAGCAGTTGAAGAAGGAGCAAAAAGGGTTTTCTTGTGTGTGAGTTTCTTTGTGGCTGATTAGCTGTTCTCCCTGTGCAAAGGTCAGAGGGGGCAGGGTTTCTGTTGAGGAAGGTGATTAGCTGTGGGAGGAGCTTATCAGAGGTAGCAGGGCAGCAGTTGAAGAAGGAGCAAAAAGGGTTTTCTTGTGTGTGAGTTTCTTTGTGGCTGATTAGCTGTTCTCCCTGTGCAAAGGTCAGAGGGGGCAGGGTTTCAGTGGAGGCAGGGGATTAGCTGTGGGAGGAGCTTATCAGAGCTAGCAGGGCAGCGGCGCGTGCCTAGCGGTGTGTGCAGTTTAATCCATCTTTTAGATTTAGGGGAGCTAGTCTCAAACGTTTGTTGGGGGAGACCTAGGTTTTTTTGTGGGGGGAGTTATTTGTCCTATCTTCACGCTTTTTATGATGGAGGACCACTGTAGCCACCCCCAACGACACGTTCTCAAGATGGAGGGGGAGGGAACAGCTGCAGTCGCCTGCGGTTCCTGCGCAATGTTTGCCATCTTGTCAAAGGTTGCAGGCCGCTTTACCAGCAGCCATTGCATGTTGATTGCCCTCTTAAAAGACAAAGTCCAGCAACTGGAGGAATGTGTAGCTACACTCCAAAGAATTAGAGAGCTGGAGCTCTTCTTGGAAGCAACAGAGCACACTGTCTCCACCAAGGAGGAGACAGGGGACTCCCCTGAGAAGGAGGCTAGTTCACCAACACAGGAGCTAGATATATGGAGAAACGTGACTCAAAGAAGTAGGAGGCCCAGGGTTCGTTCTGATTGTTTAGAAATACACAATCGCTTTGAGGTCTTCTCCCCTAGCATGGAAGACGAAGAGCAGACTCCATTTGAGGATCTCTCCCTCATTACAGTCGATCAGGTATATGAAGACGAGCAGCAAAGTCAGTCCTCAGGGAATGTGCAGGCGACCTTGGAACGGACAGCTCATGGAAGAACCCTGACCAAACCTAAGAGGAGGCGTGTAGTGGTGATAGGGGATTCCCTACTGAGGAGAACAGAAGCAGTGATCTGTGGGCCTGACAAGATGTCTCGGGAAGTGTGCTGTCTCCCCGGGGCTAAGATCCAAGATGTAACTGAACGACTGCAAGGAATCATAAAACCCACTGACAAATGCCCCTTCCTCTTGGTTCATGTGGGAACCAATGACACTGCAAGCAATAGCCTCCAGAAGATCAAAAGAGACTACGAGGGTCTCGGCAGGAAATTGAAGCAACTAAATGCACAAATTGTCATCTCATCTGTCCTCCCAGTTGAACGACGTGGCCCAGGGAGAGAGGGGAAAATAGTGGAAGTGAACAGCTGGCTTCGCAGATGGTGTAAACAGGAATGGTTTGGATTCTTAGATCACGGACTGCAGTTTCTTGAAGATGGACTTCTGGCAAGCGATGGGCTGCACCTCACAACGGTTGGGAGAAAGGCTGCACCTCACAACGGTTGAGTTAAGATTAAAAAAGGATGTGTACAAAAAATGGAAAAGGGGGGAAACCACCAAAGAGGAATTTAAACAAATAGCCAGCACGTGTAGACACAAAGTCAGAAAAGCTAAAGCACAGAATGAACTCAGGCTTGCTAGAGGCCTGGAAACGATGCCTTAAGAGGAACGGCTAAGGGAGCTGGGCATGTTTAGCCTGGAGAAGAGGAGGTTAAGGGGTGATATGATAGCCATGTTCAAATATATAAAAGGATGTCATATAGAGGAGGGAGAAAGGTTGTTTTCTGCTGCTCCAGAGAAGCGGACACGGAGCAATGGATCCAAACTACAAGAAAGGAGATTCCACCTAAACATTAGGAAGAACTTCCTGACAGTAAGAGCTGTTCGACAGTGGAATTTGCTGCCAAGGAGTGTGGTGGAGTCTCCTACTTTGGAGGTCTTTAAGCAGAGGCTTGACAACCATATGTCAGGAGTGCTCTGATGGTGTTTCCTGCTTGGCAGGGGGTTGGACTCGATGGCCCTTGTGGTCTCTTCCAACTCTATGATTCTATGATTCTAACGTAGCATAACCTAGCTGCATCAGGAACCTCCCAGCTCAGCCACTGAATCCTAAGCCACTCATGTCAGGAGACGTTGCTGCAGGATTGAGGTTTACTCCCTAGATGTGCTTTGGAAACTCCCAGGAAAAAAAATATCCCCCCCCCCCCCCGAGATGGAGTAAACAGCACAGATTGAAATCTCGCTTAGAGGGAAACTGTCAGGCAGCACTAGGCTCCCCCACAGCTCTCATGTTACCTCCCTTGAGCTTCTTCTCAGGCTCCCATTCGTGAGCCTCAGGGCCTCTTGGACAATGTATTTGCATTGGGTATAATGCAGAGTGAAAATTGTATATGAACAATAACATCTTTCTTTTCATGGTATAAAAATCTATCACTGATACATAACAGGGGAATGAGACAGTTCCCAGCCTGTTCTCTCTTTCCTTCTTTTTCTCCTTAATACACTACCTCTAGTTTATTGTTACCTACCCCCTTCAGGGTAATTTCAGATTGTTTTCTTAAAGTGGTGTCCCCTGACTTAATCTATCATTTTCAAATGTATAATTTGTGCCTGCATTTTGTGATGTCATAGCAGCTGCCCAAGTAATATAAGCCCTAGTGGCTTGGTCTGATCTTAGACAAGACGGCTTTGATGCAATGGAATAATTTATGTTCGGCTCCATGTCCTCCGGCCAAGTGTGTTGTATGTTAGTTCCTCTGCTTCCTGAATTAAAAATGTTCTTTACAGTATAAATACTGCTGGGTGAAAACTTGGAGGACTTCCGGGTTGACGCGATCTGGAAATGGCGGATTCCCTCCGAGCTGCGGAGGGAATCGGCTCAACCGAGGACGGGTCTTTGCCGCGCCGGCGACGCGGGGACCCTTAAAAACCGCAGGCGCGGATGCCTGCAGACTGAAGACTCGGCGGGTGCCTTAAGCGCCCCCCTGATCCACGAAGAACCTTTTTAAAGGCTGCGGAGAGGATACGGGGGTGGCGTGGCACTGAGAGTCGATCGCTACCTCGGTGGAGCGAAGCCGCGAGCCATGACCAGAGAGCGCTGACTTCCTTCCTTGAAAATTTGGACTGAAAGAATCACCCGTGAGTAAGACGGATTGGGACTTTAAAAAATTTACCCTGAATTGGAGACGACCGGGGGGTGTGCTAAAAGGAAGTCCGCACCCCCCCCTTGCAGACGATCTACGCAACGACATAAGAGCTAAGCTGGAGAGCCTACCCTTGGTGGGGTGAGTTAAAAAGGACATTAACTTTCAAGATTTGGCTAAAGGAAATTTTGGGCTGGAGAGTGGAGTTTTGGAAACCTTCTTTTGGTTTTAAACAACCCCCCCTCCCGGGCTCGGGAAAGTCCTGCCTTTGTGCCTGTGTAAGAGCTGCGGAGTTTGACAGCTGTCAAAGCTGTCAAACGGGCGGCTTAAAGTGGAAAAATCGCTATCTAAGATCCCTCTGGACTAAGACGAGTTATAATTGAGCCAAAATTGTTGGAAACAAAGTAATAATAATTTGTTAAAGGACTGTTGGAGAAAAGACTAATAAGTAACCAGATTCCCTCTAGGGGGAATTCTGTGTAACTACAATGGATACAATGGCTGTGGAAGGAAAGTTACTAGTGGAAATCGAAAGGATGTTTCAATTGGTGGGAACCTTACAAGAGCAGAGCTTGGCCATGAATAAACAACTTGTGACTATGACCTTGGGAACAGGCAACTCTGCTCTCTGTATTGAGGACCCGAATGAGAAAGAATCCACAGCTGAATGGGAAACAATATCTACAGAGGTGGAAGAGACTAAACAACAAGAAAAAGAAGAAGTAACCTTGGGAAGTAACAACCAAAAGCTGACATCTGTGGAACACAAGCAAGGAGACGCTGGGAACTTATCTACCACAAGTCTGCGAAAGACACAGAAGAAGAAGGAGGAGGTCCCGGGACAATATGGAATACAGGAACTTAAAATAAAGAAATATGACTGGGGCCTCAGTTTGGACTTTGATTCTGAAGATACAGGCTTTGTGGAAATTTTTCAGCAGTTACTTTCAAATCTCCTTGTGGGAAGAGAATACACTTTGATGGTGAAAGAACTTTTTCCAGACTCGACGACTGACATAAAGGACTACCAACAAGACAGGCGGAGAGGGACTGAAATAGACTTGAAAGCCTCGGACGTGAGGAACCCAGGCTGAGAATCTCGAATTTGGATTTCTATTGGGAAGGGACAAAAACCGGGGATGGGAGGGAGGGAAGAGGAGATTCTTAAAAACTCTTAAGACTTTTAGGTTTGGTTAATATGACTCTTAATTAAGACAAAATGAAAATCGATGGAAGAGAACTTAAGTCCAACTTAGGAAAATCAATTTTTATTATAAAAGAGGTAATAAGATGAATAAGATGGTTAAGAGGAGAAACACCAACTTGCTGATATAATCTTGGGAATTGGGATGCACGAGGGGGGGTGGGGGGAAGTCAGGGAACAAGGTTATGAAATGGGGATTTGCTGATTTTATACATGTTTTTGTTTTGTGTTTTTTCTTTGTGTGTGTTTTGTTTTTATAAAAGCAGAAAACCAAATAAAATTTTTTATTAAAAAAAAGAAAACTTGACCCTGCAGTTTTTCTTAAGGTGGCACATTGTGCAAGATCTAGCACGGGTTCCACAGTCTAGGAATTCTGTCCAGAGATGCCACAGAGAAGGTCCTGCTCTGTGGCTGATAATTCTCACTAAGATCACAGAACAAAACTTTTTCTGCTGAGTGAATACAGAAATGCATCTTGAAGGAGTGTCACAGAACAAAACCCATTTGGTATTACCTCATTGAAGTGGGCCCAGAAGCCTTTTGGCAGCCAATTCAAATGTGCCAGAATGGGCCAATAGAGTTCCCTTTGGTATCATCATCATAAAATGTTTTGATTTAGCCATTTGTAAAATTTCCTATACCCTCAACATTAAGAAAAAAAATATTATGGCAGTGAACAGCATAAACTCAACAATATAATTGCAGGCATATAATAGATTCACAAGCTTGTCGATAATATTAATCTACCAACATAGCTGGATCACCCCTCAAAGAAAGCCATGGGGAAACTGCCTCTCTTTTACTGAAGGGCAGCTGATAAGTTGATTTGGAGGCAATAAGCACACTTTGGGGTGAAGTTTACAAAATTTATTAGCTACATAAACATAAAATGCACATGCATAGTCACTAAGGCAAACTGCTATATATTTAAGTGCTGTCATGGCACAACCCTTCACAGAACCTTCCTCTGTGTTAGAATCTGAATCAGCCTCTAGTCTCTCTTTGACATTTAAGATTGCCTTCCATTATATGATAAAGAAGAAGAAGAAGAAGAGTTTGGATTTGATATCCCGCTTTATCACTACCCGAAGGAGTCTCAAAGCGGCTAACATTCTCCTTTCCCTTCCTCCCCCACAACAAACACTCTGTGAGGTGAGTGGGGCTGAGAGACTTCAAGGAAGTGTGACTGGCCCAAGGTCACCCAGCAGCTGCATGTGGAGGAGCGGAGACGCGAACCCAGTTCCCCAGATTACGAGTCCACCGCTCTTAACCACTACACCACACTGGCATATTCATCTACCGGGGTGCCAACTTGCTCCCCACATTGAGGGGACCCAGCATCATGTGCCACCATATGCACAATGCCACGCACTCGCCCATTGGTGGTGGGGGATGGGGAGCACAGGGGGTGATCTTCACCCTCTGCATGTCCTGCCCCTGCCTGGCATGTGAGCAACTGAGTGGCATTCCCACTTGCCATACCAAGAATCGCTTTTACAGAATTACGATTCCAATCAATGCCCTTGATGGTGCTGGATGGTCGGTACGGCAAAGTACAGTATGAGGAGAGACTTGGTATATGTGGGCAACCCTGTCTAGAGGATCTGTACCATTATTTATTGCAATGCCTGCTATATATTGATCCAAGAGACCGATTTATAAAACCCCTGCTTACGAATGGAATACCCTCTAACAGGGTGAAAGGGTGAAATGGCTGCTGAGCGATACTGATGACTTTGTAACTTATAAAGTTGCATTATATGCGTTGGCAGCTAAGAAGATCAGGAGAAAAGAGCTAGATAAAATAGCGGTCAACTGCAAAGGGGATTCGGACATTTAAGCTGGCATATTTTATCTGAGATTTCCCTGCTATTCTAATTTATGCAACAAATAACCTCTAGGAGACTTGTCCGTGGTTTATTGCACAGGTAGTGCTAAATGTTTTTCTAAATGTTTTTATGGTTATTGCTGTTTTCCCTTTTGATCCCCCTGTGAACTATGCCATGGCCTTTGGCTAGTACAATAAAGTTTATGAATGAAAACTGAGTGGCATTGTTGCCAGATACCTTCCTGCCCATTCCCAGTGGTTTCATATAGATTGGCCAATACTGCCAACTATCACCCAGTCTCAAATCTTCCATTCCTGGGCAAGGTGACTGAGCAAGTGGTTGCTGAACAACTCCAGGCACGCCTGGAAGAAGCGGACCATTTGGATCCCTTCCAGTCGGGATTCAGGCCTCACCACGGGTCTGAAACTGCCTTGGTCATCCTGGTTGATGATCTCTGGCGGGCTAGGGACAAAGGTGAGAGCTGTTTCCTAGTTCTGCTAGATCTCTCAGTGGCCTTTGACACCATCAACGTAACATCCTTCTGGACTGTCTAGAGGGGCTGGGAGCTGGGGCACTGTCATACAGTGGTTCCGCTCCTTCCTCCTGGGCTGTGTTCAGAAGGTGGGGGGGATGAGTGTTCAGACCCCTGAGCTCTCACTTGTGGGGTGCCTCAGGGTTCTGTCCTCTCCCTCATGCTTTTCAACATCTACATGTAGCCGCTGGGAGAGATCATCAGGGGGTTTGGACTGGGTGTTCATCAGTATGCAGATGATACCCAGCTCTACCTCTCTTTCAAATCAGAACCAGTGAAGGCGGTGAAGGTCCTGTGTGAGTGTCTGGAGGTGGTTGGAGGATGGATGGTGGCTAACAGATTGAGGTTGAATCCTGACAAGACAGAAGTATTGCTTTGGGGGGACAGGAGGCGGGCAGGTGTGGAGGACTCTTTGGTCCTGAATGGGATAACTGTGCCCCTGAAGGACCAGGTGCACAGCCTGGGAGTCAATATCTATCCCACACAGCCATTCCAGGAGGATCCCATGGTCAATGGTATCAAAATCCGCAGAGATTGAGGAGGAGCCAAGGCCACACTTCCCTTGTCATTCTTTCACTAAAGGGTGACCAAGACAGATTCTGTCCCCAAAACAGGCCTGAACTCAGAATGGAAGAGGTCTAGCTAATTGGTCTTCTTCAGGAATGTCTGCAGTTGCCACCCACCCACCCTGCTGATCACCCCCCCCCCAAAAAAGCACCCTTGCTATTTTTGACCAGCTGAGAGCTGTCAGAAACCACGACAGTTGAAGAGTTAGGATGGTCCCATCAAAGTTTACCATCAAAGTTTCTTTAGATCAGTGTTTCCCAACCACTGTTCCGCGGCACACTAGTGTGCCGCGAGATGTTGCCTGGTGTGCCGCGAGATGTTGCCTGGAGGGAGGCAGGCGAGTTGGGCGGCGAGAGGCGGGGCGGCGGCGGCGAGGACAGGCCGCCCAGCGCGGGGCTCTCGCCGTCTGCCTGCCTGGCTGCCTGCGAGCTCGGCGGGCAGCGCCTCCGTCCGCAGCGCCCGCCTCGCGGCTCTCATTCCCTGCCCCTGCCAAAGCTCACCCAGCCAAGCCGCGCTCTCCTTCCTGCCTCACTTTGCTGCCTCCTCCCCCCCCACCCCCAAAGCTTGGAGGTTCCCCGGCAAGGGGGAGGGGAAAAAATTGAAACTTACACTTTCGTGCGTCCCTCCCGGCGTGACGCTGCGCGCTGACGTCACGGGGCTGTAATGGTGGTGTGCCTCGAGATTTTTTTCATCAAACAAGTGTGCCTTTGCCCAAAAAAGGTTGGGAAACACTGCTTTAGATAACTATAGTCAAATTCACTGCATTTTCTAGTCAGATTTAATGTACTTGGATATAGAACAACATGGTTTTTAATTATTCAGAATTTTATAAGATGCCAGTTTGATCACAATTTCTGACAGCTCTAAATTAGAAATTTGTTTTTATGCATAAAAATGTATTATTTGGGGCAAGTTGAGAGACAAAGCTCTTTCAATTTGAGTTGTGATTGTTAGTTTATTTATTAAATCCCACCCAACATTTTCTTTTCAGGAGCTGAGATTGACATGCATAGGGTTTTTCTTCTTTCCCCCCTCAAAGCAGCCCTGCGAGGTAGGTTACATAGAAAGAATCCAACAGCATTCATCAAGCTTCATGGCTGCACAATGTATTTGCCACACTCTCAGCCAAATCCCAATTGCTTGCTCTCTCCCCCTCCAAAAAAAGTTTTGTTGGCTTGTTTGTTGTTATTTTCTGAAGACAGTCTATATCAACCTACTCAATTTCCTTTGTTCTGTGACTTTAAAAGCCAATGGAACTCATAATGCATTATTGTTTGTTCACATGGTAGGAATATGTTGGCACAAAAAGAATTCAAAGCTGTCAAACATAAAAATCATGTTTGCTACAAACATTTAAAATGTAAATTAGCTTGAGCAGTATGTTTCAGCAGACACACACACACAAACAACCGTTTTCTAAATAAAATACACATTTATTAAATGGAATGTTACAATAAAAAAGGACTTACACGGTTACACAGAGTGAAGGAGCAATTCATCCAATCCAGGACACAGACAGCCAAAGTGTCCCTTCCTGGTGCTGAGTCAGGAAAAGCGGACAGGCAGACAAGAAGAAGAAGAAGAAGAGTTTGGATTTGATATCCCGCCTTTCACTCCCCTTCAGCCTTTCACTCCCACCTTTCACTCCCCGCCTTTCAATCCCGCCTTTCACTCCCCGCCACACATTGCCCCGCTGCATCGCACTGTGCATCTAGGCTTCAGCTCTGGAACCCAAGGAACCCAGAATGGCAACCAACAACAGCTTCTCACCATTCAACCCAGCATCAGGAGACTGGGAAGGGCACGCTCCCCCGGTTCCAGTTCCTCCTTGAAGCAATGATGAACACCAAGAAGAGGGCAACATTCTTCAGCGTCTGCGGAGAGGAGATGTTCGAGATAGCCCGGGCTCTCCTCACACCCGAAAATGTTGCTACCATCCCTTACAAAACAATCATGGAACGGCTGAAGAGGCACTTTTCTCCACAGCCCGTGGTGGTAGCTTGCTGCAACGCCTTCTACACAAAGCAGCAAGCCCCCAGGGAAACCATAAACGGGTTTGTGACCTCCCTCTGCCAGGTCGCCTGGCTCTGCAACTTCAAAGAGTTGGAGAACATGCTCCGCGACTGCCTCATGGGTAGCCTGAGGGATGAGAAGCTGCAACGACACCTCTATGCCAAGAAGGACCTAACATTCCAGATAAAAAAAATTCCTTCCTGTAGCACCTTAAAGACCAACTAAGTTAGTTCTTGGTATAAGCTTTCGTGTGCATGCACACTTCTTCAGATACACTGAAACAGAAGTTGCCAGATCCTTCTAAGAAGGATCTGGCAACTTCTTCTTAGAAGGATCTGGCAACTTCTGTTTCAGTGTATCTGAAGAAGTGTGCATGCACACGAAAGCTCATACCAAGAACTAACTTAGTTGGTCTTTAAGGTGCTACAGGAAGGAATTTTTTTTATTTTGACTATGGCAGACCAACACGGCTACCTATCTGTAACTAACATTCCAGGTCACTCTGGAGGAGGCCCTGGCAACCAAAGCTGCTAAGAGGTCTGCACAAGGTTTCTGACCGAGCCCGCTGTCCCAACTGAGGGTCCACCACAAAGGCCTCACTGACGACTCAGAATACGACAGGGAGGATGTCCACTGAGTGCAGTGGCACACACAACCAGCACGTCCACCACAGCAGCCTTGGCTAGCAGCAGGGAACTGCACAAGCTGTGGGGAGAGCCACTAGCAGAGGACCTGCCATTTTCAGACCACAGAGTGCCAACAGTGCAGAAAATCGGGACACATCACCCGGGTGTGTCGTGCTCAGCCCACCCAATGCCAGGCATCAGATGACCAACCAACCCAATAGCCCCAGGTCCCAGGGCCCGACACACCAAGGCAACTCAATGGAGATCACGGACTGCCAGGTATACCAGTTGCCCCATTCCAACACAGATAAAATTTACGTAGAGGTACAGATAGAGGGGGCCTCATGCCGCATGGAGCTTGACATGGGTTCAATTCTATACATAATCTTGACACGGACCTTAAGGAAGTTGATGATCTCCGGCGGGCTAGGGACAAAGGTGAGAGCTGTTTCCTAGTTCTGCTGGACCTCTCAGCGGCGTTTGATATAGAATCATAGTATCATAGAATCATAGAGTTGGAATAGACCACAAGGGCCATCGAGTCATCAACCATAACATCCTTCTGGACCGTCTTGAGGGGCTGGGAGCTGGGGGCACTGTCATACAGTGGTTCCGCTCCTTCCTCCTGGGCCGTGTTCAGAAAGTGGTGGTGGGGGATGAGTGATGAGTGTTCAGACCCCATGGCTCTCACTTGTGGGGTGCCTCAGGGTTCTGTCCTCTCCCCCATGCTTTTCAACATCTACATGCAGCCGCTGGGAGAGATCATCAGGGGGTTTGGGCTGGGTGTTCATCAGTATGTGGATGATACCCAGCTCTACCTCTCTTTCAAATCAGAACCAGTGAAGGCAGTAACGGTCCTGTGTGAGTGTCTGGAGGCGGTTGAAGGATGGATGGCGGCTAACAGATTGAGATTGAATCCTGACAAGACAGAAGTACTGTTTCTGGGGGACAGGAGGAGGGCAGGCTCCCAGTACGTTTCCGAGCACAATTCAAAGTGTTGGTGCTGACCTTTAAAGCTCTAAATGGCCTCGGTCAAGTATACCTGAAGGAGCGTCTCCACCCCCATCATTCTACCCGGGCACTGAGGTGCAGCACCGAGGGCCTTCTGGCGGTTCCCTCACTGCGAGGAGCCAAGTTACAGGGAACCAGGCAGGGGGCCTTCTCGGTAGTGGCGCCCTCCCTGTGGAACGCCCTCCCACCAGATGTCAAAGAGAACAACAACTACCAGACTTTTAGAAGACATCTGAAGGCAGCCATGTTAAGGGAAGCTTTTAATGTTTGATGTATCACAGTATTTTAATATTCTTTTGGAAGCCGACCAGAGTGGCTGGGGAAGCCCAGCCAGATGGGCGGGGTATAAATAATAAATTATTATTATTATTATTATTATTATTATTATTATTATTATTAGCATCATCATCATCATTATTATTATCCCTTATGGTGGCCACAAACTCAGGCCAACCCCATTCACCCTCCAGGACTTTCAGAAATGGAAGGTCTCCACACTGAGGGTGGGAACCTTCAGGGTACAATATTGAGGGTGGACCTGTTCGTGGTTAAGGGCCCCTATGTTAGCTTACTGGGGTTGGAATGGTTAGGGCCACTGGGACTAGCCATCACCGGGGTGAGCCAAACCAGCTCCCACATGGACGCCAAATGCAAAGAGTTTCTGGGGGTTTTCGACCGGGCGTTGGGACAATATACTGGAGCCCCCCATCACTGTACAGCTAGACCCGGCCATACGACCCATCAGGCTCAAGGCCAGTCAGGTCCCATTCGCCCTGAAACCCTGCATAGATGAGGAATTGGACCGTCTCGTGGAGCAAGGAGTGCTAGAGCCGGTGCCCAACACACCCTGGGAAACCCCAATTGTCATGCACATCAAGCCCAACGGCTCGGTCCACATCTGCGTTGGACTACAAGTGTACCATAAACAAAGCCTTTACGGCCCATGCATACTCGTCACCCTGGCAGGCTCTAAATTTTTTGGCAAGCTGGACTTAGCCCAGGCCTATCAGCACTTGCCGGTGGATGGGGCCACAGCAGAGGCACAAACGATTGTAACACACATAGGTGCATTCCGGGTCAAGCAGCTACAATTTGGAGTCAGCGTGGCACCAGGCATATTCCAGAATCTAATGGACTCTCTCCTTAAAGGGAGTACTGGTGTCACCCCCTTCTTCGATGATGTGTTGATCGCCGGGCCCACGCCAGAGGAGTTTGAGGACTGCCTCCAGACTGTCCTGCACCGTTTCCAGATGGCTGGCCTCAAGGTGAAGCAGGAAAAGTGCCTACTAGGAGTGGTCCAGGTGGACATTCTGGGATTTATGCAGATGGGGTCCACCTGACTGGTGATAAGGTGCGGGCTATTTTCAATGCTCTGGCGCCCAAGGGTAAGGCTGAACTCCAAGCCTTCTTGTGACTATTGAACTTTTACCATGCCTTCCTTCCTCATAAGGTGGCCGTAGCGGCGGTAGTGGAATCCCGTCACAGACTCCTAGACAAGCGGGCCCCGTGGGTGTGGGGGCAGCACCAGGAGGCCACATTCTAGGCAGTCAAGGACTTGTTCAGCTCAAACTCGGTCCTGGCACACTTTGATGAGAGGCTGCCGGTGGTGCTCGCATGCAACGCCTCACCCTTCGGCATCGGCGCCATCCTGGGACGCAAACTCCCAGACAGGAGAGAGGTGCCAGTAGCATACTTTTCCCAGATGCTCGCCCCGGCCGAGTGGAACTACTCGCAAATTGACAAGGAAGGTCTAGCAATCGTGAAGGGTGTAAAAAAATTCCACGATTTCTTATACGGGAGGCCCTTTACCGTGGTGACTGAACACAAGCCACTGCTTGGCCTCTTTGCCCCTGAGAAGCAGACCCCCCATGTCCTCAGGTGGTTGATTTTCCTTGCCGGCTACCAATATGCATTGGTCCACCGGCCCAGGGAGGCGATGGGCAAAGTGGATGCCATCTGGGTACTACGGAGGCTGTCCACAATGCAAGGGGCTCCCCGACACCCTCATCTCGGACAACAGAACCTCATTCACGTCAGAGAAGTTCCAGACCTTCACAGTGCAAAATGCCATCTGCCATGTCTGCTCGGCGCCTTTCCACCCCGCCACCAATGGCCAAGCAACGCGCATGGTGTGGACCACCAAAAACGCCCTCCGCCACATGACACAAGGGCTTCACAGCATTCCTTCTAGCCCAGCACAGCACCCCCAGCACAACGACCGGCCGGAGCCCAGAGGAACTACTCAAGGACCAGCGCTTCGCAATTAGAGTGGACCACCTTCACCCTGACAGAGCTCAGGATGAGGTAGCAATGGGGGAAAGCAGGGCCCCCTGGACCTTCAAGGCCTGGGACCCTGTGTAGACAAAGAATTTTGGGGCAGGCCCGGCATGGGTACCCGCAACAGTCACCAAGGCGACTGGTCCCATGTCATATGAGATGCTAACGGGGGGGGGGGCTGTGCTGGCGCCGCCACTGCAATCAGCTACGGTGGCAGTTCTTGGGAGAAAACTGGGAGGAGGGCCTGACAGAGGGGTCCCAAGGGGATAGCTGGGTGGTGAGACCTGTAGAGCAGGAGGAGAGGGCAAGAGAGGGCAGAACCAATAAGCACAGAGGTGACCCCCGGGGCCAAGCAGCCACAGGAACCAGAGCCGCAAGTGAGTGGGCTTTCTGTGCCAGACCAAACAGCCCTGTCACAGCCAGCAGCCCTGGAATATGAGCCACAGCCAGAACCCCTGACCAAGGAACACCCTAGGTCGCAATGCATACGTAGGGGGCTGGCGTACCTCGAGGACTACGAATGCTAACCCCCTGGGCGCGACTGGAACTTAGAGGAGAGGTTTTATGTACTGAGCTTTGATCCTAAAACAATAGGCCGGTAGGAAGGCAGCAACCTGATTGGTCTGCAGAAACAGTCCAATCAGGCTTCAGGGGGGGGAGTTGAATCAGCCAATCACACAGGACCCATTGTGTAAATAATGTATATATAGCCAGAGGTTTTGGAGGAAAGCACTCACTCACTGTTTATCATGAGCTGAAATAAAGAGCATGAAATCAACACTCAACTCCAAGTATATTTTAGAGCAGAAGCACCAACTTGTGAGGGAGATATTGTGTGTGTTGAAGACGCACACGCAACATCGCACATGTGACGTCGTGATGTCAGGAGGATCCAGTGGGCAGAGCCAAACATGACGGCAGCGCAGCTTCAATGGCCAACAGCTCCTCCTCTCTGCTGCTCGGCCTCTTCCTGCTGCTGCCACTGCCACTGCCTGGGGGCTGCTTCTCCCCCATCTTTCCCTTACACAGCAGGGGGAGGAGGAGGAGGAGGAAGCAGCCACTGAAGCTGCACCACACTTGGCCTCCTCAACCCCCTGACTTTTCTGAAAAGAGCTGGGCCCCTCAGCACCTGTGGCTGAGAGTGACGGCATTTAGAGTGCAACTGCATCTGTAGGCTCCCTTTGTCTGCCCCTGAATGAATCCATCATTTATGTAGAATAAGCTTCCTCCTGCCACTGTGCTATGCAGTGCTCTTGGTGCAAAGGATGAAGAGGAAAGAGCAGGAGCGCACAATCCCTCCTCTTCAATGTTCTCACTTATGCCTGGATGGATCTTCTGTACCTTGTTCTCTCTAAACAGAGGGCGGAGTTACACCTTCAGCATTCATCACAGTTTTTTTGTGCAATCAGACGGTACCAGCTTGTTTCTCTACGCTGACAGGGAATCATAAAATACATTTTAATGTTGCAATGCCAACTTTTAAATATTGGATACTTTGTTGATTGTTTTGCTCCCCCAGTTTAAATAACTGCGTGCTTTTTAAGGCAGGTGCATATGTTGGCATGGATTAATGAGATCTGCTACAGTCTAGCAAGCATTCCTAGGTGACCAGCTTACCTTCCACCACAGGGAGCCAGCTGCCTAATGCCCCCATTCTGTGACGACTTGTCCTTCTTTTCACCTTGTCAATGAGCCAATCTTGTACATGGTTGGAGAACAGGTAAGCATCTGCCTCTCTGAATGCTGCCAACATCTCTCCATTATGAACTGCCTGGGGTACTTCAACGAAAGGCACACATCTTTCTCCCGATGCACACACAAAGAGCTTTATATATCACCAGCAAAGGCAGTGGCTCCGAAATTAGTTCTAAAGCTCTTTTTGTGCTAGGTTCTGGCTCCTGTAGTGTCAAGACCAAATCATCTGCAAAAGCCTTCAGTTTATATTGTTTTCCTCCGACCTGTATTCCTTCCACCTGCTGGTCCTTCCTAATCAAGTTCAGCAACACCTCCAGGACAGAAATAAATAACAAGGGTGATAAGGGGCACCCCTGTCGTGTCCCTTTTTCAATTTTGAACTCCTCTGTCACCACATTGTTTACTATCAATTTAGCTTTCTGTTCTGAATAGATTGCTTCAATGCCATTTTGGAACGCCCTTCCCACTCCCATCCCTTCCAAGTTTTTCTTCATAAATTTCCAAGATATGTTGTCAAAGGCCTTCTCAGCGTCGATGAAAATCAAAACTGCTTTCGTACTCAAATTTGTCTGAAGTAACTCCAAAACATCAATAATATTCCTAGTGTTGTCAGACAAATGCCTGCCAGGGAGAAAGCCTGCTTGGTCCTTATGAATTACTTCGTTTAAAACTTTTTCCAGTCTATTTGCCAAAATATCAGCAAAAATTTTGTAATCCACGTTTAGGAGTGAGATGGGACGGTAGTTCTTAAGTTGAGTCTTTTCAGATTCCAGTTTTGGTATCAAAGTGATGAATGCCTCTTTCCACGATTCTGGTGCCCCCTTCCCTTCCATAATTTGGTTACATACCTCCATTAGTGGCTGGGTCAAATATTCCTTCAATGTCTTATAATATTTGGAGGTAAGTCCATCTGCGCCTGGGGATTTGCCTAATTGCATATTCTGAATGGCACTTTCAATTTCCTGTTGTGTTATTTTATAATTCAGGGCTGTTTGTTTGTCTTGTGTTAGTTTTTGCAGGCCATGGCTTTTTAAAAATTGGTTTATCTCGGTCTCAACTTGGGGTCCTTGAGTAAACAATTTTTTAAAGTATCTCTGGAAACACTTTCTAATTTCTTCTGGTTTCTGAATACATTCTCCTTCAACCTCCAGATTGGTAACAAAGTTCAATTTTTGTCTCTTTTTCAACTGCCATGCCAGCAGCTTCCCACATTTGTTTGCCGATTCGAATGATCTTTGTTTCATCTGTTTAATTTTCCATTCAACTTCTTGATTTATCAATTTCGCATATTGTGCTTGATGGAACTTTATTTCTCTTAAAACTTCTTTTGATTTTGGATTTAGTCTCAACTTTTTCTCTCCGTCTCTTATCTTCTCCAAAATCTTGTCCTTTTTACCATTCCAGAGTTTTTTCTTGATGGTGTTCTGTTGTATCAGGAACCCTCTCATAACAGCTTTACTCGCGTCCCAGATTGTTTTCTTTTCCACCGAAGTATTCAAATTTATTTCAAAGTAGTCTTTCAACGTTTTTTGGGCCTTCTTCACAATCTCCTGATCTCTAAACAAAGAGTCATTCATTCTCCATCTGAAGGATCCAGCTGGTGTAAGTCTCAAGTCTATTTTCAAAGCGTTATGGTCGGAGCAAGTTTTGGGGCAGATCTCTATTTTTTTAGTCTTAGGTGCCAGTCCTCTAGACATCCAAATTTGGTCGATTCTTGTCCAGGATAGGTGGGCCTCAGAAAAGAATGTTCCCTCTTTACCTAGAGGGTTCTTTGTCCTCCAAATGTCAATCAAATCCATATTGTCTGTAAGTTCAAAGAAGGTCTTTGGTAGTCTGCCATCTTTAGTCAAGTTTTGATTTTGTGACTTATCCATATATGTGGAGACAATCCCATTCATATCTCCCATCAAGATGATGTTAGTATAGTCAATGTGGTCCAGCATTATCTCATGCAGCTTCTTATAAAATTCCGATTTCCCCTCGTTTGGTGCGTAGATTCCTACTATCAAGAATTTTTCTCCTTGTGATTGTATTTCAATCGCCAAAATTCTTCCTTGATCATCTTTATACACAAACTTTGGTGCTAGGCTCTCCTTTGCATATATCACTACTCCTCTTTTTTTAACCTTGTCTGATGAGATAAATTCTTGGCCTAGTCTCTTATTGATTAACACTCTCCTGTGGAGCCTAGTCACGTGTGTTTCTTGGAGACAGATGACGTCTAGTTGTTCCTTCCTCAATATATGAAAAATCATTTTCCTTTTTTCGGGAGAATTTGCGCCATGAATATTCCAACTAAAAAGCTGCAGAGACATCCTGGATCAATTTGTCACCCCGTAGGGTTGTCTCCCTTGTCGTCTATGTCTGGAAGTGGATCTGGTTTTGCACCAGGCGTAGGAGGTGGCCAAGTACCTGCTGTTCCTTTCTGAAGGTCCTCCCCGTGATCGTTTAGGAACTTTTCTTGCTCTTCTGCTGTTCTGATTCTTATCTTCTTCCCTTTCAAAGTGAAAGATAGTCCTTGAGGGAATTCCCACCTGTAGGAGATTGTGTTGTTTCTCAGTAAGCTTGCCAGATCTTTGTATGTAGTTCTTAAGTCCAACAACTGTTTTGGTATGTCTCTGAAGATTTCTGCTATCTTTCCTTGAATCACCAGTGAGTTTTTGAAATGCAGGCCGAGTATATTATCTTTTTCTTGCTTGGATCTCAAAATGATCAAGCAATCTCTTGGTTTATCCTTCTTGGCCACTCTTCCCAATCTAAAAGCGGTGACAATTTTAAAGTCCTTCTCTTCTGTTAGGCCCCAGAATTTGGATATTTCTGCCGTCAAAAAGCCAATCAGATCTTCCTTTTCTGATTCTGGGATGTTTCTAAGCCTGAGATTACTTTCCCTGTTTTTCAGCTCTGCCATGGACAGGTACGCTTGCTGTTCAGTAACCTGTCTGCTCAGTGGTCTTACTTCTCCTCTTAATTCCTCTATCCTTTTTTTATTTTGGTCTGCTTTTGTATTTGCTTCCACAGCTAATTTTCGGTTTTCTGTTGTAATCTTTTCGATGTTGCCTACTGCCTGTGTATTTTGAGCGACTTGATCTGTCAGTCTATTAATTGTAGCTATCACTTGGTCAAATTTAGCCGCTTGTTCCTCAAATTTAGCTGCTTGTTCATCAGCTCTCTTATTTAATGCTGCCAGCTGATCCAATATTTCTTTAGAAACAGGGTCTAGCCCTCCTGCAGCCATATCCCCAAAAGCTGGCTGTTTGGGTTGTCCTTCTTGCAGACCTGTCACAATTGGCACAGATGATCTACGTGGCTGCACAGGCAAAGTTAATTGCAAAAGTTCAGTTTGTTTTGCTTTCTTGCCAGCCCTTGTTTTTGCTGCACCACTCATTCCACAGCTGTCCAAGTGTCAAGGTCAAATTGTAAATCCCATGGGAAAAGCAATCCAGAAAGCAAACATCCAGGCGTAAGAATTCCAAAACAACCAGCAGTTCTCAGAGACTAATAATTCCACAATCCAGCAGGGGGAGCTCCCCAGAAATTAGGGAGAAGGATAAAAAGTTTCCACCATTAAGTTCCCAAATAAAAAGTTAGGTAAAATCCAAAACAGGGGGGGGACCCTCTAAAATCACTTTTTAACTGCAGAGGTAAAAGTCAATTACAGAGGTGCATGCAACAGTTCCTTTTTTATAATTTACAGAGTAGCCCGATGTAACTTTATATTTTTATATACAGTTACTGCAGTCTGATGTTACTTTATATCCAGGCAGCCCGAGAGCTGGGTATCGCAACTTTGTAATCCACAAAGAGTAGAGAGGGAAATCACAGTTTCTGTCCACTTATAGTACGATTTTAACTTTCCTTAACTTTTAAGCAGTCAAGTCTGAATTTGCAAGGTATATTCCAACTTCTTTTAAACTCCTTTCAGCGCTTCCGCTTTAGAAAGTCTTTGCTCAATACTTTAAACAGAGCCGGAAGACTGACTTCCTTTTTAGCGTCTCCCGCTTTCAGCCGAAATTCACAAATTTAGGTCCAAATAAGGTCTCAGGTTTCTTACTCACGAGTGTGTTGTTTCGAATCAATTGTTCAAAGAAGAAAGGTCAGCGCTCATCAGCAGCAGCCGCGCGGCTTCACTTCCGCGGAAAGAGCGATGGATTCACAGCACCGCTACCCCCTCCACGTTCCGGAGCCCCTTATGGGGTCCCTTCTGCGTTTCCGAGGTCGCTCCTGGTGCCCGCCGAACCCCACGGCCACGGGCTCACTCTACCCGTGGTTTTTCTAAGTGGGTCGTCGCTATGCCGCAGCGTACGACCCTTTTCCGCGGAGCCCCTCTTCAGCGACTGAAGAGGACCGCCATTGCCGTTTCGCGCCGCCTCCGGAAGTGTTGCCTCACATTTTTATATTAGATCCTGCAAATATACATCACTGCTCAAATTTGGACTGCAAAGCATTTGGTATATTTTGTAAAAGCACACTTGAAACAGCTACTTTTTATCAGAATAGCCACAATTCCAATTAGAGTTCTCCAGCTGATCTTCGCTTCTCCCAACAACATAGACACAGAACATGCAAATTTTCTTATGAGTTTTCTCAAAGGTAATATTGTAATTCAGACCCATAGACTACAAAAAGACAGCAAATCATCAACTTAGATAAGAACTAAATAATGCTTACATTAATGAATTGTTTTTCTACAAGGGCTAAGGAAGATAGAGAACTTTATTTTAATGAAAGGAAGCTGGAGAGTGAACTGAAGTAAGAGTTACAGAAATAGTTGCATGAAATCCAGTGCTGCCTTGGGTGGAGCTCAGTGCAGATGTCCACTAACGTTACAGAAGGAGAAGTGATTTCTACCTATGGTGCCTTCGGGCCCCTGTCCCAGGCTTCCATAGCACCATCCATCTCCGTTACAATGAATTTCATCCAGAGTAAAATTTGATGGTGAACTGGAACTTGAGACAGTAGATAGCCGTGTTGGTCTGCTGTAGTTGAAACAAAATAAAAAAAATTCCTTCCAGTAGCACCTTAGAGACAAACTAAGTTTGTTATTGGTATGAACTTTTGTGTGCATGCTGGAAAACTCAGCAGTGGCCAGAGGATTGGAGAAGATCAGTCTACATCCCAATCCCAAGGAAGGGCAGTGCCAAAGAATGCTCCAACTACTGCACAATTGCGCTCATTTCACATGCTAGCAAGGTTATGCTTAAAATTCTACAAGGCAGGCTTAAGCAATATGTGAGCCGAGAACTCCCAGAAGTGCAAGCTGGATTTAGAAGAGGCAGAGGAACCAGAGACCAAATAGCAAACATGTGCTGGATTATGAAGAAAGCTAGAGAATTCCAGGAAAACATCTACTTCTGCTTCATTGACTACACAAAAGCCTTTGACTGTGTCGACCACAGCAAACTATGGCAAGTTCTGAAAGAAATGGGAGTGCCTGATCACCTCATCTGTCTCCTGAGAAATCTCTATGTGGGCCAAGAAGCTACAGTTAGAACTGGATATGGAACAACTGATTGGTTCAAAATTGGGGAAGGAGTACAACAAGGCTGTATATTGTCTCCCTGCTTATTTAATTTATATGCAGAATTCATCATGTGAAAGGCTGGACTGGATGAATCCCAAGCTGGAATTAAGATTGCCAGAAGAAATATCAACAACCTCAGATATGCAGATGACACCACCTTGATGGCAGAAAGTGAGGAGGAATTAAAGAACCTTTTAATGAGGGTGAAAGAGAAGAGTGCAAAATATGGTCTGAAGCTCAACATCAAAAAAACGAAGATCATGGCCACTGGGCCCATCACCTCGTGGCAAACAGAAGGGGAAGAAATGGAGGCAGTGAGAGAGTTTACTTTCTTGGGCTCCATGATCACTGCAGATGGTGACAGCAGCCACGAAATTAAAAGACGCCTGCTTCTTGGGAGAAAAGCAATGCCAAACCTAGACAGCATCTTAAAAAGCAGAGACATCACCTTGCCAACAAAGGTCCATGTATAGTTAAAGCTATGGTTTTCCCAGTAGTGATGAATGGATGTGAGAGCTGGACCATTAAGAAGGCTGATCACCGAAGAATTGATGCTTTTGAATTCTGGTGCTGGAGGAGACTCTTGAGAGTCCCATGGACTGCAAGGAGATCAAACTGTTCCATTCTGAAGGAAATCAGCCCTGAGTGCTCACTGGAACGATAGATCTTGAAGCTTAGTGCCTGGCGTGCTCTGGTCCATGGGGTCATGAAGAGTCGGACATGACTAAATGACTAAACAACAACAACAAGTGGCTACTGGAAGGAATTTTTTAATTTAGTTGGAAATTGAGAGGGAGAGATTTTTGTTCTGGTCAACATCCAAGCAATTGGAAGGGAAACAGAGTTTAGTTAAGAGGCAAATTTTGCAGGTGACAGTAAGGACAATAAAAGCATCACATATTTATGAATAAGGTGAAGTGCCCACTTACTGTACATCCAAAATCAGCCAGATTGGAAAACAGCACACTCCCGAATGTACCAAAACCTAGTGATACAGTTCAGTCAACATGACCCAGCTATCTGCTGGGCATTTGTCCTGGTTGACAAGCTGAAGACTGGCATCTGAGATCATAGAACTGTAGAGTTGGAAGGGACCCTGTAAGGCAGGAATATGCAGCAGTCCCATACAGGGACTGAACCTGAAACCTTGGCATTATCTGCAGCACACTCTTAACGCCACCCTGTGGCCCTCATTCTTGCTGAGCTAGACATTCACATTGCAATCCTAGCTGATGGCTCCCTCCAATCACCACAGGTGAGCATCAGCCATGACTCTGACTCTGCCATAGTAGAGCCTCAGTCTCTGTGCAGTGACCATTTGGTCTTTTAAAGTGAGGTGGCAGTCCCTGTACAGTTGCTGAACCTCAAGGAGGACCTTTGAGACTTATGTGAGACAAGGGGAGATTTCCTTCTCAGGGAGACCTGCCTGCCCCTGGGTGAAGATCATGACATCAGTCCCATCCCATCGAACCATTGGCTACTACGGAGTTGTGCCTAACACATTTCTGTCACTTCCCATTCTCATGCCAGCCCACCCAACCAGTTCTCCTTTTGATTTATAATCCACATGTATTGCTGGTCAATTTTACCATGTCAGTGTTCTTAATTTGTATTTAGAGAAGGTTGAGCGTTGTTCAAAATAGTCCCACCTCCCTAGATAGTTCAAGCCCAATATTTGTTTCCCATTACAGAGTGGAGGTTTTCCCAAGGAAAAGCTTCACTAAGCTCTTATATGTGCTGGATAATAAGATTTGTATTAGACTTTTTCTGGGTCCTTATCTTAAATTGCATTTATTTCCTGTAAGAATTCATTTGTAAGGATTGGAAGCCAGATGTAAAAACGCAGCTGCCGCTATGGATAGATGGGTTTATTACACCTAACTAGACCATTCTGCTTTTCCCTGGAGAAAAGAATAGTGTTTGGAAACAGCTGGTCTGTCTCTGTTACTCCTCTATTCCCTAGATCAGTTGTTAGACCTAGCACCACTTTGTTTTCTTGGAAAAGCAATACGCATTGAAGGAGCAAATACTATCATTATACCTGTCTCCTCATTTAAAATCTTTTCTTATTCCATTAATCAAATTAGATGCAAATGGATGGAAGAGGTAAGGCTCTACTCTGCTTCTTTTCATTCTCTCCGTAGTCTCCGATGAAAGCCACTCAGGAGAAACTTCCGGTTTGTTCCACCTTTGCCCCTCTGATTGCCATGGCAGTCAAGGCTTGTTTTCATGCACACATGTGAGTCTCGGCACATAAATCAATTTGTGCAATCACCAAACGATGCCTTGCCCCTTGACCTCAAACCCTGGAGGAGGAAGCATGTACAGTTCCTCCTGGAGGTCTGAGTTCAAGTAGGCTACATCCACATCAAAGTGATGCACCTTCCAACCTCTTTGTGCAGCAATGGCTAAGAGCATGTGCAGAGTTTCACTTCTGGAAGTAGGAGCATACACCTCAATGTAATTTAGCCCCTTGAACTGTGTGAACCCTCTGGCTACTAGCCTAGCCTTGTACTGCGGTTCTCCATATTCTGTGGGTTTAAGGCGATAAACCCACCTGCTGCTCACGGTCTGTTTGCCAGCCGGCAACATTGTGAGGGAGAACACACCTAGAGACTCCATTGAGCTCATCTCCTTCTGCATTGCCTCTTGCCATTTACTTGCTTCTTCTTGAGGAATTTTCTGAACATCCTCAAAACTTTAAGGTTCCCCCTGAGCAACCCCAAACCACACACTTGTGGCCTCAAACCTGTCAGGCGGTTTACCCTTCGTGGTTCGGGTTGTTCTCCTCGGTGTGACCTCTGGTACTCCCTCTGACCCACTAGGGCCAGCTAAACCGCCCCCAGCATCAGAGAGCCCCCCTGACCTGCTGTGCCTTTTGAATCTTACACCTGGACCTGTGGGTGAGGACAGTTCACTCTTTGGCTCTGTTTTGACAGCTTTTGGGGAGGTTCTAGGTTGCTTCTGCTCTGGACTCTGTTCCTCAGCAGCAGGATCAGTCTCCACCTCATCATCATCATCTGTGTCAAGAAAACTGTCTGAAAGTTTGGGTTACCATGTATGCGTGTCCACCCACTTTGCTCACAGAACTCAGCACTGCTGCTTACTAGCAGCCTGGACTGATTGCCTTCTGGATAGGCAAATCTCCACTCCTTGGTCCCTGGTTCATACCCAATGAAGATAATCTTCCGGGACCTTGGTCCACCCTTTCTGCGTTTGGCCTTTGGTATAAGAACCCAAGCCTCACAGCCAAAAACATGGAAGAAATGCACCTGGGGCTTCTTGCTGTGCAGCAAAAAATAGGGCGTGTCCCCTACAACAGACGAAAATGTGCGATTCTGAGAAAATGACGCGCAGTGCCAGGCTTCAGCCCAAAAGCACTGTGGTAGCCCAGAATCAAACAGCATAGCAGCCATGGCCTCTTGCAGTGTTCTGCTCTTGTGTTCAGCAACACCATTCTGTTGAGGACAGTGTGGTGCTGTCAACCTGTGACATATACCCTTCTGGTGGAAGAAATTTTGCAGTGCAGACCCAGTAAACTCTGCCCCTCTATCACTCTGAAAGCTGCAGACCTTTATAGAGAATTGCAATTCTACAGCAGAGATCCGGTCTTTCACCAATGCAACAGCTTCCCCTTTGTGTTTAATCAAGAAGACCCAAGAATTCCTCGAAAAATCATCCAAAAGTAGCAGAATATATTTTGCCCCACCCACTCTGGCTACTGGCATAGGGCCACACAAGTCAGGCATGCACCAGCTCAAAAGGCGTGGTTGTTTCTCTGCTAGACTTGGGGTATGAGCACGTTTTTACCTTGGATTGCTTACAAACTCTGCAATCTAAAAACTTACCATATGCCTTCATTTTACAGCCCTCTGTGCACCCCGGGGCCTTCTTGACACAATTCCAACACACATGTGCCATTCTGCGATGCCATAAGTGGGAACAGCCATCATGTGTTGGAACATTTGCACACTGCACCTGTGCTACCTCAGTGGGACTGTTATTTGCAATAGGCATTTCAACCACAAACAGCCTGTTTTTGCATTCAACACTGAACAGTTGATGCCCACCCTGGAAAAAGAACACATGTTATTCTCAAAACAAATGCTGAAGCCATCAGCGACTAATGCAGAGACAGATAAAAGACAACTGGACATTTCTGGAACCACATAGGCTTGAATCTCGTGCTCCAAGAACGGACAGTAAAGTGTTCCAGACATAGTCAGGGAGCGACGACTTCCATCTGCCAGTGTGACAGTTTGTCCATTCTTAACAGCCTTGCAATCCCGAAGAAGCCCAGCAGATGGAACCAGAGACTGTGTTGCTCCACTCTCAATGACGAAGGTCAGCCCAGCTTCCTGTTTACAGTTCTTGAGGGTTGCCATGGAAGCTGCAAGATGATACTGTGAAGACTAGTCCTTGCTTTCGGCTTGGCTGGAACTTTTGGACATTTTCCCACACCTTGCTGCCGTGGAAGGGCCCCTTATCTGCATCTGCTGCTTGACCTTGCATTCCTGAGCCTCTGTCGGACAGTCTCTCACAAGATGGGAGGGGGACCCGCATCTGTAGCAGTGTCTCAAAACAAAGGCTTTCACAGATTCCTCATTGCTTCTTGCTGCACTCCCACTCCTCCTTGAGACACAGCCTGTGTCTGCTCACCCAGCTCTCAGTCTCTTCTCCTGTTCATCAACTAATCTCCCAGTAATATACTCCAGCGAAAGCTGGTCCGGGGGCATGGTCTCCATCGTCAGAACCAGGTTCTCATAACTCCTGTCCAAAGAGGGTGTAAGCCTTGAGCTCATCAGGGAAAGGGACATTCAGCTGCCTCAGCTTAGTGAAAACAGACAGCATCTGTGTGATGTATCACGTACTGATTCCCCTGGAGACAGCCTCTTCTCAAAAAGAGAGCGTATCACATGAATCTTGGCACCAGCCGTGGTTCTTTGGTGCACTCTGACTAAAGCGTTCCAGATCCCATGGCAAGTCAATAACCCATCAATGTGAGACAACAGAGATGCCTCTAGGGCCATAACAATATGGAACATTGCTTTCTGGTCCTTTTTAACTGCGGCGTTAACCCTCTCAATCTCAGCAGCATTTGCCTCAGCAGCTACCACTGGCGGCTCATTTTGGGTGCACTCCCAGAGTTGCTTGCCCAACAGCCAATATTTGATCTGCCTCGACCAGTCCTCCTAATTGCAGCCATTCAATCGCTCAAAAGGAACATTGAAAGTCTCATGCGATTGAGATGGATTTTGCTGCGCCATCTTCCCGGGGCTATAAGCTTACTCACACTTTCTGCCGACCGGTTGCTTCAAGGATGCTTCCTGCAGCAAGCTCCTGATTTCACCAGCGAAATCACGACTTTCTCTGCCCTTTCACAACAGCAGACAGGATCTCAAGAGCTGGACTTTGCTTCTTCCCTTCCTCACACTCAACACAAGCGTGGCTTGGGAACCTTCCATAACCTATTTGATAAGCTGGCTGGGTCCGGTACACTTCCACTGCTCCAGAATTCCCAGTAAGTAGCAGAGCGGCAGCGTGTGCTTGATGTGTGAGTGATGAGAGAGTCCAGACGCTGTTTCAAATCTAAACAGCTTTATTTACATCAGACAGATAAAACAACAAACGGCAATCCATCAGAGATAGCAGCCATCGCATGTGTCTCTGCTCCTTTTCCGTTGAGAAGTGAAAGTAACTTCACAGACAAAGAACTCAGCTCCTGGATGTAGGAAGCTCCTCCACAGATGCAGGGCACATAGAGGCTAACCCTATAAACCCCAAACCTCTCAATTTATTTATTAGATTTATATGCCACCTTTCATCACAAGATCTCAGGGCCATTCACAAGATAAAAATACAAAGTAAAGGCACAAATAGAGCAGCATAATAAGCACTCCCTCCCACCTCAATTCCCTCCTTATATGTGGGCGTGGCTGGAAGGCTGCTCATTCACAGGCAACCTTCCTTCCTCTAGTGCCAACTATTAAGAAATATTAGCTTCATGAGACCCAATAACGAAGGAAAAGGCCCAGGCAGCATTCCCTCCTTTCCTCTCTATGCATGACTTGGAGAGCTTTCTTAGTGGTGCAAGGAAAGGGAAGCCAGCACTTCAGGATCCTCCAGCTTTCTTTACCCACTGAGAGGGAGTCTTCAGGGTTGTAAATTGGCAGAGCAGGGCAGCAGTCCATAGGAATGTAACATGTAGCTAAGTTCTGAGTACAGTGGTACCTTGGGTTACATACACTTCAGGTTATAGACTCCACTAACCCAGAAATAGTACCTCGGGTTAAGAACTTTACTTCAGGATCGGAACAGAAATTGTGCTCTGGCGGTGCGGCGGCAGCAGGAGGCCCCATTAGCTAAAGTGGTGTTTCAGGTTAAGAACAGTTTCAGGTTAAGAACGGACCTCCGGAACAAATTAAGTACTTAACCCGAGGTACCACTGTAATTCATTCCCACAAATGCCCTGTGAGATTATGTCACTATGACTGCATTACATAGATGGAACGGATGCTGTATTAGAATGACTCCGTCAAATTATCAAAATTAAGGCTGCAGGATTCTTGTGAGTCTGCCTTAGGGTTATTTGAAGTCTGTATTGTTGTTTTTTGGACAAGCTTTAGAATACATTGAAGAACTTGGCCTTTTAATATATTTGCTTGTTACTCTACAAAGTGTTGAGAAAATTAACTGCTGCATGCAAGTTTCATGTCATGGAAGCTATGCTCTTTGATACTCACACGTTTATTGCTTCTAAGGCGAGAAGAGAACATAAGGTGAGGTTGGGTTCATAGGCTTCATTGTCTCTCATCAACTGAGAGGTAGAACATTTGGTTATGACTCTCTGCAGGTTGCAGAGTGGAGTGGAGGGAAGAACAAATGCCTGTCAAAAGGACAGGAAGACAGTGGGCCGACATGCTTGGCAAACAAAACTGTCATGGTGGGTAATAACTGACTCACTGAGTAAGTCAAATGAAGCATAAACTCTATAACTCTATGCACATGAGATTTGGGCTCATGTTCAAGTCTGCAAATCCCTTTGCTTCAGTGCTTCTCATCCCCCCCCCCCATAGTGTGTAAGGTGACATACTCACACGCCAGGTTGGGAAAGGCCTGTGGGGCAGAGAAGAGGTCTTCCAGGACTCACAGCCAAGATAATCAAGATAACCTTCTTATTTTTCTGCAGACACCCCCCCAACCATCATATCTATACCCCATGTGATATAAATCACCTGTTTTATTCTCACATTTCCAGCAGATGGGTGAATAATTTCTGTTTATTTTATATATTTTAACTGGTGTCATATACCATCTGCTCATCAATTTGTAACAGCTTCCTCTGATTGTCAAATTTAGAGAAAACCTATGTACTGTTTCCATCAATGCTCCCATATATTCACTGTAATCCTCCCCACCCCACCCTCCCGCCATATTCTGGCCCACTTAAATATGTAATACTTTACTTGCTCAGGCTTTATATTATATTTAATGAACGGATGATAGATTTATGCTTGTGTATGTTTTCTTTGTTTTCCATTATTATTTTTTCAAATTCTGTTTGATCTTATTTGTTTGGTTGTTGTTTAGTCATTTAGTTGTGTCCGACTCTTCGTGATCCTGTAAACCAGAGCACGCCAGGCACTCCAGTCTTCCACTGCCTCCCGCACTTTGGTCAAACTCATCCTGGTAGCTTCAAGAACACTATCCAACCATCTCATCCTCTGTCGTCCCCTTCTCCTTGTGCCCTCAATCTTTCCCAACATCAGGTTCTTTTCCAGGAAGTCTTGTCTTCTCATGAGGTGGCCAAAGTATTGGAGTCTCAGCTTCACGATCTGTCCTTCCAGTGAGCACTCAGGGCTGATTTCCTTCAAAATGGAACAGTTTGGTCTCCTTGCAGTCCATGGGACTCTCAAGAGTCTCCTCCAGCACCAGAATTCAAAAGCATCAATTCTTCGGTGATCAGCCTTCTTTATGGTCCAGCTCTCACATCCATACATCACTACTGGGAAAACCATAGCTTTAACTATACATGGACCTTTGTTGGCAAGGTGATGTCTCTGCTTTTTAAGATGCTGTCTAGGTTTGTCATTGCTTTTCTCCCAAGTAGCAGGTGTCTTTTAATATCGTGGCTGCGGTCACCATCTGCAGTGATCATGGAGCCCAAGAAAGTAAACTCTCTCACTGCCTCCATTTCTTCCCCTTCTATTTGCCACGAGGTGATGGGCCCAGTGGCCATGATCTTCGTTTTTTGATGTTGAGCTTCAGACCATATTTTGCGCTCTCCTCTTTCACCCTCATTAAAAGGTTCTTTAATTCCTCCTCACTTTCTGCCATCAAGGTGGTGTCATCTGCATATCTGAGGTTGTTGATGTTTCTTCCGGCGATCTTAATTCCGGCTAGGGATTCATCCAGCCCAGCCTTTCGCATGATGAATTCTGCATATAAGTTAAATAAGCAGGGAGACAATATACAGCCTTGTCGTACTCCTTTCCCAATTTTGAACCAATCATAACTAGCATACAAACCACAATTGTGCACATTTGATTGCCTGGGTTTGGGGAAACTGACTATGGCAACTCTTTCTGAGCTTCTTGGAGTCAGAAATGGAGGTGAGCACAGGAATAAAGACATCCAACCCCCCCACCCCCCGGTCAGTCAGGTCAGCAGAATGCTGAGAGATCTGGTCCTGTGTTTGCGTATGTTTGCATACTTGAAAAGAGAACCTGGCTTTGTAAAAATATACATAACAAATCAAATACCCCCCATATTTATTTATTTATTTTTATTGAACTTATATCCCATCTTTCCTCTGAGGAATTCAAGGCGGCACATGTGATTCTCCTGATTCCACAATAGCCTTAGAACAATCTTGCACACAGTTTAGGCTGCGAATTGTCGACCAGCCTGAGGTGACCCAGGAAGCTTCACAGCTGTGAGAATTTGAACCTTCCAAATTCTAGGCCAACACTAACCACTACACCACACCGGCTATTAATTTTATGAAAACTCATTTGACTTCTTTGGAAATTCCTGCAAGCTGTTTTGCTTGAGATGGACCTTCTGACATTATTACAAATTTAACTGGGGCAAAATCCTATCAGAATTCAAAAATGAAAAACCAAATTAATTTAAAAATGCAGTATTTAGAAAGAGTTAATACATTATTACTGGTTCTACGACAGCTGTTTCCATATTTATTTTACGTCAAAGTGGGGACATGGTTTTGCTCCCATGTTCTATCAAGCTTGTTTACAACAGATTAGAAGAATATGTCTTTTCTAATCTTCCTTATCTGTCTTTTCTTGTCTGTTTTTGTTCACAACATTTAAGATATTCACTAGGCCACAGTGACATTGTACTAGCAGTAGCTATCAGACCTAGCACACGCTTCGTCCTCAGAAAACTTCAAAAAATATATGTGTCATCTTTCTGATTGAACTGTATAAACAAGAGCATATATTCTATTCCTAGTAAATTCTCCTTGTGCACGGTATGATTTCTACCAGAAAAAATTACAACACAGTCCTATGCTATACCCTCCAGGTGTCCCTATTTTCTAGGGAAAGTCCTGGAATTACAGAAGCTATCCCGGTTTATGATTTGATCCACAATGACCCAGTTTTCCTTTTTTCCCTCTCCTCTATGTCTCAAAAAGCAAAAATAGAGTCCTGTTTATACTGAAAATAAAATACCAAATGAAGAAAACAGTGGAAGAAAACAGAAGGGCATATGAAGCCCTTTGTATAATTTTGAAGCAAAAGATTCAGGTAGGTAGCCATGTTGGTCTGACACAGTCGAAATAATAATAAAAAAATAGTCCAGGTGCTACTGGACTATTTTTTTAATTTTTTATTTGAAGCAAAAGGTCACCAATCTGCTTTCAGTTCTTTCATTGCAATGCTTCTGCAGCCAGCCTTTTCTTAGGAAATGTGGGGAGTGTTGATCCCTTTCTTGTAAATGCAGCCTTACTCTGACTACTCAGAAGTACCGGTAAGTCCCACTGTATTCAATGGAGCTTATTCCCAGGTAACTGGCTCAAGACTGGGCAGCCTTACACTGCAATCCTCAGCATTTTTACTCAGAAGTAGAATCATAGAATCATAGAGTTGGAATATACCACAAGGGCCATCGAGTCCAACCCCCTGCCAAGCAGGAAACACCATCAGAGCACTCCTGACATATGGTTGTCAAGCCTCTGCTTAAAGACCTCCAAAGTAGGAGACTCCACCACACTCCTTGGCAGCAAATTCCACTGTCGAACAGCTCTTACTGTCAGGAAGTTCTTCCTAATGTTTAGGTGGAATCTTCTTTCTTCTAGTTTGGATCCATTGCTCCGTGTCCGCTTCTCTGGAGCAGCAGAAAACAACCTTTCTCCCTCCTCTATGTGACATCCTTTTATATATTTGAACATGGCTATCATATCACCCCTTAACCTCCTCTTCTCCAGGCTAAACATGCCCAGCTCCCTTAGTCGTTCCTCATAAGGCATCATTTCCAGGCCTTTGACCATTTTGGTTGCCCTCCTCTGGACACGTTCCAGTTTGTCAGTGTCCTTCTTGAACTGTGGTGCCCAGAACTGGACACAGTACTCCAGGTGAGGTCTGACCAGAGCAGAATACAGTGGCACTATTACTTCCCTTGATCTAGATGCTATACTCCTATTGATGCAGCCCAGAATTGCATTGGCTTTTTTAGCTGCCGCGTCACACTGTTGGCTCATGTCAAGTTTGTGGTCAACCAAGACTCCTAGATCCTTTTCACATGTACTGCTCTCAAGCCAGGTGTCATCCATCTTGTATTTGTGCCTCTCATTTTTTTTGCCCAAGTGCAATACTTTACATTTCTCCCTGTTAAAATTCATCTTGTTTGTTTTTGCCCAGTTCTCTAATCTGTCAAGGTCGTTTTGAAGTGTGATCCTGTCCTCTGGGGTGTTAGCCACCCCTCCCAGTTTGGTGTCATCTGCAAATTTGATCAGGATGCCCTTGAGTCCATCATCCAAGTCGTTGATAAAGATGTTGAATAAGACCGGGCCCAAGACAGAACCCTGTGGCACCCCACTAGTCACTCTTCTCCAGGATGAAGAGGAACCATTGATGAGCACCCTTTGGGTTCGGTCAGTCAGCCAGTTACAAATCCACTGAGTGGTAGCATAGTCAAGACAGCATTTTACCAGCTTCTTTACAAGAATATCATGGGGCACCTTGTCAAATGCCTTGCTGAAATCAAGGTAGGCTACATCCACTGCGTTCCCTTCATCTACCAGGCTTGTAATTCTGTCAAAAAACGAGATCAGGTTAGTCTGACATGACTTATTTTTCAGAAATCCATGCTGACTATTGGTGATCACAGCATTCCTTTCTAGGTGCTCACAGACTGTTTGCTTTATGATCTGCTCCAGAATCTTCCCTGGTATTGATGTCAGACTGACTGGGCGGTAATTATTTGGGTCCTCTCTTTTCCCCTTTTTGAAAATAGGGACAACATTTGCCCTCCTCCAGTCTGCCGGGACTTCGCCTGTTCTCCAGGAATTCTCAAAGATGACTGCCAGTGGTTCTGAGATCACATCTGCCAGTTCTTTTAATACTCTTGGATGCAGTTCGTCTGGCCCTGGAGACTTGAATACATCTAAACTAGCCAAGTATTCTTGTACTATCTCCTTAGTTATTGTGGGCAAGTAAGTCCCACTGAGTTCAATAGTTTTTACTCTCTGGTTGGTCCCTTGTCATTCTCACAGTTTCCAGTAGTAGTACATCCCACCTTTTTTCCTGACAGGGACTCAAGGAAACTTACAGCTTAAATTTTATTTCATTCCATTCATCTGTGCAAGAGAAATGTGCAAGGGAAGGGATGTTGTAGATGACCCCTTTACTTGCACATTTTTCTTTACCACAATCCTGTGAGGTAGGTTTGGTGGAGAGGTTGCAATTGGCTTAAGGTGACCGAAGTTGATGTGCAGATGGCGAGATCAAACACAGGAGAAGTTTCCTGATGTAGAAGAGGATGCCCCTGTTTTCATCAAACAAATGTTGGAAGGTATACTAGGCATGTCTATTGGGAAGTAAGTCCTGCTGAGTTTTATTATTATTATTATTATTATTATTATTATTATTATTATTATTATTATTATTATTATTTAAAACCCACCCATCTGGCTGGGTTTCCCCAGCCACTCTGGGCAGCTTCCAACCAAATATTAAAAACACAATACAGCATCAAACATTAAAAACTTCACTAAACAGTTGTCTTCTAAAAGTAAGATAGTTGCTTATTTCTTTGACATCTGCTGGGAGGGCGTTCCACAGGGCAGGCACCACTACCGAGAAGGCCCTCTGCCTGTATTCCTAAGTAAGGGAGCAATCCTATTAAGTAGATGCTGCTTAATCTGGTGTTATCATAACCTGGCTCATCCCAGAAGATCTTGCTATGGGATTATAAAGACTGGAGGCTGTGTGTGTGTTTGTGAGTTTGTGTGCAGTGTTTGTGTGTACACACAAACACACACACAACTATAAAGCTAATAAATGGCTGGTGTCAGGGAACTGCCATCAGTACTGGAGGGGGAGAGCAAAAGCCAGAAGGATTCCAGAGAGCGTCCAGGGATCGGGAGGAGCAGCCCATCTTCTGGGGAAGAGAATCAGCGTAGCACCAGTGGAGAAGGGGGGCAGTTGGGGGAAGTGGCGAGGCGGTCTCATTACTCCTTGCCTGGGACCAGCGGGGAGAATAGGGGTCCTCCATTGCCCACGCCCTCCCTGCGCAGAAGGCTTCCGCGCAGAGAGGGTAGGCGGAGACTAGGCGTCAAAGAACTTATTTGCTGGAAGAAGTTTAAGAAACGCCCACTCACGGATTCTGCCAGCGATTGAGTCAGCCACAGGTGAGTGGCTGTCCAGACAGAAAAAGGTTCACTTTGGCAACCCAGCCAGGTGTTTGCACTCAGCCAGGGAGATAGGCACCTGCTTACGCATGAGCAACCCCTAGAACCATTACAGCAATCTGTGAGTCCCTGACGTTGCTTGTGTGCAGCCCCGGGGAGGCAGCATGATGAGCCAAACAGGGCCAGCTGGAGAGACAGAGCAAGAAGCCATGGTGTGAGGTCTGGTCGAGAGGAATTGAGACCTGGAGGCACATGTCGCTACCCTGTCAGCGCAGCTAGAGGAGAAGCGGGCTCAGGATGCACAGGTCAGAGCCACCCCGATAGGGAGGAAGGTCCCAGGGCTGGTAAATAAGTTTGGAGGAAAGCCCCAAGACTACAATGCTTTCCGAACGGAAATTCAATACGCTTTGGAATTGCAGAAAAAGGACTTTGCTGATGACGGGCACAGGGTGGCGTACATTGTTGGACATCTGCAGGATGGGGCGCGCGAATGGATCAGGCCCTTGATGGCAATGGGGAATGATGCTTTGAAAGATCTTTAAAAATTCTACTAGGCAATGGACGCAATGTTCTCCAGAGAGATTGAGCAAAGTGTGACACGGAGGGAGCTGATGGGTTGCAAGTAGGGGAGCCTGTCCGTCAGAAGCTACTGGTCGCGTTTTGCGACGTTAGTGCACAAGCTCGGGTGGAACCTGGACTCTGAACCAGTACAAATGCTGTTTGAGGCAGGTTTGGATCCCGAAGTGAAAGACTCGATGGATGAGCTCACAAAGACTGTGCTTGCGATTGGTGTACGCCAGGAAGCACGGGCTCAGGAAAAGCGGGAGATAAGGGGGGGACGTTTCCATGGCAACCGCATTCCTGAAATGCCGAGGGAGCCTTCCCAGGCGGCAGAGCCGATGGAAATTGATGGAGCACGCGTGCGCGAAGTTTCCAACGCTAGTGAAGGCCGGAAAAGGGAGGGGAAGGAGTGGAAAACTACCAAGAAGTGTTTCCTCTGTCAGCAGCCAGGACATTTTGCAAAGGTCTGTCCCCAACGAAAAGCCTGGCAAGGCATGATGGGGGCTGCAGGCCACGACGAGAAGGGGGAGGAGGGGCCGGTGCAGGGAAACGAGAAAGCCTGGCTGCCAACCAGCAGGGGCAGCAGCCAGGCCAGCAACCAATAGAAGTGCCCTGACCTGACCCTCCCAAGGCAGCTATAGCCATTGAAGTGGTGCTAGAACTCCCGAATGGGCACCCAGTCAAGGTGGATGGTCTGCTGGATTCTGGCAGCTCATGTAATTTCTTCAGTAGAGACTTCGCTCTGGAGCACCAGCTCCACCTGTTGCCACTAGATTTTCCCTT
The DNA here is from genome assembly GCF_964188305.1 of Podarcis bocagei. Lineage (NCBI taxonomy): Eukaryota > Metazoa > Chordata > Lepidosauria > Squamata > Lacertidae > Podarcis > Podarcis bocagei. The sequence continues at coordinate 1,473,732 of NC_138130.1, forward strand.
GCAGGTGACCACCATTGACGGCAAAGAACTACTGGGAGGGGAAGTGACACACCAGACACCGCCAATGTGGATTAGTGTTTCCAGGCACACGGAAACCATGGCCTTTCACATGGCCACGCTGGCGGGACCCCAATAATACTTAGGAATGAGCTGGCTGGCGCTACATGACCCAGTGGTGTCATGGCATCAGCGGTCGCTCACCTTTGGGTCAGCTTACTGTTTAGAACACTGCCTGGGAGGAAAGGAACCAAGAATGACTGTGGCCAGGGTGGCTGGGGCGGCCCTGGAGGAAAAGGGGCGGGTGCCACCGCAATATGCAGATTTGAAGGAGGTGTTCAGCAAGAGAGAGGCGGATAGACTGCCCACCCACAGACCATATGACTGCAAAATCAACCTGCTTCCAGGGGCCCAGTTACCGGTGGGTAAGCTGTACGCCATGTCCTACCGGGAGATGGAGGAGTTGAGGCAGTTTATTGACAAGAACTTGAAAAGGGGCTTCATAAGGGAATTGAAGGCGGTGGGGGGGGGGAGTCCAGTGTTCTTTGTGGACAAAAAATCAACTAATAAGCCCAGACTTGTGGTGGACTACCGCCGTTTGAATCTGGTGTCAGAACCCATGACTTTCCCAATGCCCAGAATCGACGATATTCTGACACGTGTGAGGCAGGGAAAGATTTTTACCAAGCTGGACCTAAGGGGGCGATTCAATCTGATTACAATACGGGAGGGGGACGAATGGAAAATGACCATGTTCACCCACCTGAGAGCCAGTGTGGTGTAGTGGTTAAGAGCGGTAGTCACATAATCTGGGAAACCGGGTTCGTGTCTCTGCTCCTCCACATGCAGCTGCTGGGTGACCTTGGGCCAGTCACACTTCTGTGAAGTCTCTCAGCCCCACTCACCTCACAGAGTGTTTGTTGTGGGGGAGGAAGGGAAAGGAGAATGTTAGCCGCTTTGAGACTCCTGAAGGGGAGTGAAAGGCGGGATATCAAATCCAAACTCTTCTTCTTCTTCTTCTTTTGAGTATTTAGTTATGCCATTTGGATTACAATCGGGGTCTGCCTGCTTTCAATCCTTCATGCACCATGTGCTGGGGCCACTGCTGTACAAGAATTGCATGACCTTTTTGGATGACGTCTTAATATATTCGGAGAATGAAGCGCAACACGTCAAGGACATCAGGGAGGTGCTACAGAGATTGAAGAAGCATCAGTTGTGGATCAAGCTGGAAAAAATGCCAATTCCACGCCTGGGAGGTTGAGTTCCTAGGATACTGGTTGTCAGACAAGGGACTGGCCATGGATCCAGGCAAAGTGAAGGCAGTGCTGGAATGGAAGGCCCCCCAAAACCGAAAGGATGTGCAGAGGTTCCTAGGCTTCAGCAACTTCTACAGGAAGTTCATAAGGAACTTCGCCCACTTGACAGCACCCATTACGGATTGTCTTAGTAGTAAAAAGAAGTTTGCATGGACAGAGGAGGCGCAGCAATCCTTTGAGAAATTGAAGAAGGCGTTCGCCTCAGAAGAGCAGCTCCTGCACGTGGATCCAGAGAAGCCCATGAGACTGGAGACAGACGCATCCGACCGCGCCATTGGAGCAGTATTGTTGCAAGGAGAACTGGGGACCGTGCGCCTTTTTCTCCCGGAAGCTGAGTAAGTCGGAGCAAAACTACACGGTGTATGACCAAGAATTGCTTGCTATTTACTCAGCATTTCGTCAATGGAGACACCTCTTGATAGGGGCGCGGCACAAGATCCAGGTCCGAACTGACCACAAGAACTTGGAATACTGGCGGACCGCGTGAGTGCTTAACCAGAGACAGATCAGATGGTCCCAGGAGTTTGCCAAGTTTTTCTTCGAGATACAATACGTGCCGCGGGGGGGGGGGGAATGTTAGGGCGGATGCACTCTCCAGAAAACCGGAATACATGGAGGGGGAAGGGCCTCCGGAGGCCAGGCACATGTTCCCTGAGGACCGGTGTGTGTGGGGGGGGGAACGTTGGTAGGTAAACGAGAGCTAGCAGGGCTCACCTGAGACGATGAGTTTGCTCAGACTAAAATCAGGGAGCTCAGAGGTGGAAAGGGAGACAATGGGGGGTTTTCGGAAAAGGAAGGGCTACTGTACTACAAGGGGGTGCTGTATGTACCAGGAGAGACGTTGAGGGGCAAAATACTGAGGCAGCTCCATGACAATCCAACAGCTGGGCACTTTGGACAGCACAAGACCATGCTACTAGTTACCAGGCAATTCTGGTAGCCAAGGGTGAGGGAGGACGTACGAGAATATGTACGAGGGTGCGACCAGTGCCAGAGGGCAAAGGGGGAAAGGACCGCCCCCGCAGGGTTACTGGAACCCTTACCAACACTGGAAAGGCCCTGGGAGGTGGTGTCCATTGATTTTATGACAGATCTGCCCAAGTCAAGGGGGGAAAGAGCGGTCATGGTGGTGGTCAATCTGCTGACTAAAATGTGCCATTTCGTAGCATGTTCGCATGCAGTGTCGGCAGAGGAGACAGCCAGGCTGTTTGTGGACCACGTTTGTGGACCACGCGGAAAACAATTTACTTCCCGGTTCTGGCAGAGGCTCATGAGCTTGCTGCAGGTCGAGGTGAGCTTCTCGACGGCACGGCACCCAGAAACCAACGGGCAGGCCGAAAGAGCAAACGGTATACTCCAGCAGTACCTACGCTGCTATGTCAGCGAGAGGCAGAATGATTGGGTAGAGAAATTGGCTTTGGCTGAATTTGTGTACAACAATGCTGAACACGTGTCCACAGGAATGAGACCTTTCATGGCCAATTACGGATGTCACCCCAGGGCCTTCCCAGGGAGGGGGGAGGAAGGATGGAGTGTACCTGCGGCCGAGCAATTTGCCGAAGAAATGGAGGCCTTACACCAGCAACTCAGGCTGAACTTGGAGAGGGCTAAGGAAGTTTACAAGAGGCAGGCAGACAGGCACCGTCGGGAGGGGAGGCTATACGGGTGGGAGACCGGGTTTGGTTGTCGTCCCAAGGGTTGCCCCTAAAGGGAGGGTGCAAAAAGTTGCAGCCTAGGCGACTGGGGCCTTTTGAGGTAATACAGCAGGTCAACCCAGTGGCATTCAAACTCAAGTTGCCTGACAGCATGAAGATACATCCAGTGTTCCATAGGTCCCTACTTTCACAGTACAGGGAGGGGCGGGAATTCCCAGGAAGGGAGGGAGGGGTTACCACTCATCCGCAGGTAGAGGAGAGGGAACTCTGTAACGAAGCCACGGAAATACTCGATTCAAGGTGGCGGGGTCACCAGGTAGAGTACTTGGTAGCCTGGGAGGGAGAATCCAGGTCGGAAAACACTTGGGTCCCTGCGGAATCAATCACGGATGGGTATCTGGTGGAAGAGTTTCATAGTTTGTTCCGGGATAGACCTAAACCACTAGCTAGTTTCTGGGAGGAAGAATTCGGAACCACAGACGACGAAGGGGACTTTATGGGGTTTCCTGCCTCCGAGGAGGAGGAGGGGGAGGTGTCCGAGGGAGAAGAATCAAACTGGGAGGCTCGACCAGCTGGAAGAGATACGAGGGGATGGGAGGCCGGTTTTGAATCCTCAGAAGATGATGACAGTTCTTTCAGGAGCTTCCCCGCATCGTCTGTTGAAGAGAGAGAGGAGGAGGTATCGGAAGATCGTGCCGGGGGTGAGGGGGGTCCTGAGGAGGGGGTGGATGTCAGGGAACTGCCATCAGTACTGGAGGGGGAGAGCAAAAGCCAGAGGGATTCCAGAGAGCGTCCAGGGATCGGGAGGAGCAGCCCATCTTCTGAGGAAGAGAATCAGCGTACCACCAGTGGAGAAGGGGGGCAGCTGGGGGAAGTGGTGAGGCGGTCTCATTACTCCTTGCCTCGGACCAGCAGGGAGAGTAGGGGTCCTCCATTGCCCACGCCCTCTCTGCGCAGAAGGCTTCCGCGCAGAGAGGGTAGGCGGAGACTAGGCATCAAAGAACTTATTTGCTGGAAGAAGTTTAAGAAATGCCCACTCACGGATTCTGCCAGCGATTGAGTCAGCCACGGGTGAGTGGCTGTCCAGACAGAAAAAGGTTCACTTTGGCAACCCAGCCAGGTGTTTGCACCCAGCCGGGGAGATAGGCACCTGCTTACGCACGAGCAACCCCTAGAACCATTACAGCTGGATTCAGTTTACAACTAACGTTTGAAAGCATTGTTGGAAGTTTTAACTAGCTGTGAAATAACAGTTTTATTAGTTATTTTCTAGTTGGATTTAGATAGATTACTTGCCAATTTGTTTTTTTCCCCTCACCCTTCCATCACTTCTTATGTGGTTTTGGTGAAAAAGGATAAAGAAGATGCAGTTAGAATTCCACTCAAAAGAAATGACCTTTGATGTGTTAACTAGTCTCTTTAATGACAATTTTACAACAGGGAACACTTCATTATACCCTCAATGAAGAGCACTCCTGCCTTGAAATATGCCAATTGCTTTTCATTTGCTTAAGGACCTATATTTGTTGTTCGCCATGTTTGTTTACAAATTGATATACACCGAACAGGAAATGCCATGTAAACACAAGAAGTTTCAAATGCTGCTATTTTGAAATTGTGCCATTTCAGAAATCCAACATTAAAGTGTACTTTCTGCTTAATCCAAAGACATACTTAAAAGGTAAAGGCAAAGAGACCCCTGGCCATTAGGTCCAGTTGCACACGACTCTGGGGTTACGGCGCTCATCTTGCTTTATTGGCCGAGGGAGCCGCATACAGCTTCCGGGTCATTCTGGTGAACAAGAGCAGCTCACGGAAACGCCGTTTACCTTATTTATCTACTTGCACTTTGACATGCTACTTGCACTTTTGAACTGCTAGGTTGGCAGGAGAAAGACATACTTAGCTCACCTCAAAATGAGAGACAGAAGATTCTCATAAAGTTACATTTAGGGCTGAGCAAAAATGTACTCCCAAGAATATCCACACTATTTGTGGGTGGCAGATGGGAAGGACATTTCACTGAATATTCTCCTATATTCAGGAGAAAATGAAAAGGGATTTTTTAAAAAAATGACAAAAAACATTTTTTTGTGAAATTTCAGCTCACTTAATGTGAAACTGCATTGTTTATTAATATTGGTGGACGAAGGGAGAAATAGATTACGAGACTTTAAGAAAGCCGACTTCATAAAACTTAGGGAAGTGCTGGGTGAGATCCCATGGACAGTAATACTAAAAGGAAAGGGAGTTCATGATGGCTGGGAGTTTGTTAAGAGGGAGATAGTAAAAGCACAACTTCAGGCAATACCAATGAGCCCTTGTGGTCTATTCCAACTCTATGATTCTATGATTCTAAGTGGTTTGGAAGGTATTAAACAGTAGGTATTCAACAGTATTAAACAGTATTAAACAGAAGGTATTCAACAGTATTAAAATGATGTTAAACAATATGAAAAATAGGTGCATAGTTGTGCCAAAAATTAATGAATGACAAAATTTGGGAGTCCATTTTGCCAAATATTTCCAGCAGAGGACTAAAACTCTCAAACAGTTCAGCAACAGCATAAAATTGAAATTTTCAAATCAGAGACATTTCCACTCAGGTCTGGTTTCATCAGGTCTGGTTTCAACACAACTCGAGTGATACCCTGAGGCTGTTGCCACAGCTATTAAGCAGACAGGTCTTGGAAGGCATTTGGTTACATTGTTAAAGACAATTAGCAACACTATGAGTGCAATAACGAACTGTGGGTGCATTGGAGCTGAAATCTTATTCACCAGATGAGAATATGGACCCATTTGTCTTACAATTTTTCTCATACCAGGGATGCAAAATTCACCTCATCAGTGAAGGCTGTGATGTATTTATTTGGTCTGTCATAGCTGCCCTCAACTGAATAAAACCTGTTGTTTTAACAAAAGTTATACTAGATAGTTGTCCAACGATGATAATACCCACTTCAGCATCTGCTCCTGTGTATAATGGCAGGCTGCTCATCAGATGGTACCTTAATGTTTATGTTCATGTATTTACTGACATTTGCCTTAGCAACAAGATGCAGCCGGCCAGGAACCAACTCTGAGGGACTCTGAAGAATAGCAACACTAGCAACAGGTCTTGTGCTAAAAACTGTGCCCCATTTTATTCCAGATTTTCTCCCCCTATGAAATAAAATTCTTTTCTTCCTCCACTTTCTCGGGGTGTTTTAGAATTTCTGTGGGTTGAGTTTGCTGTGCTGTGTTGAGGTGCCTGAGGCAGCTGTGTGCTTCTTTCTGCCAGATAATTCTCTAGGGCTCTGCAACCTCCCTGGCTGCCCACCCTTCCTTAGTCTTCCCTCTGCCTCACTGCCAGAGCTAGGAGGGCAGACCCACAGCTCAATTCCACACAGGGACACACGGGGATATCAGCTTACAAAAGTTTTGCTTACAAAAAGAAGGAGTAATACACTGGCCATGAGCAGAGAAGGAGAGGGGATGGTTTCGTATGTAGGAAGCACACACTAGCCTTCAGATATCAGTAGTGGCCAGGGACCTGGGAGCTACAAGTCCTCAGGGATGAGGGAGAGAGGGAAGAGGGCTCTCTGGACACTTGGGGCCAGGCCCACATCTGAGTGCAATGGTGGTCATTGCAAAAGGGACTTTTCCCTTAGTTTGGTCAAATTATTTTTATATTTTTAATTGCAAGTTAATATTGTTTGATTTAAAAGCCACAGCTTTTATTTTGTTTTGATATCTTAAGCTATTATTCACATGTTATTCACTACCCTGGTAACTGCCTTCATCTTGCTGCTAGCCTAATAAAAACACTTACACTGTGTTATTTGGAGGGCTATGTTCTTCTGATAAGCATTTTTCCCTCTCTTCAGTCTTTGCCTTAAAACTACTTACGTGGTGGCAATTTAATTTTTCCAAAAGAAAACAGACATGAAAAAGCCCTTTAAAGTATTTCTTCCTTGCATTACACAAATAATCAACAGAGAAATTACCTTTGTTTAAACAACCATTTTCTTTCTCTGGTGTATTTTTCCAGTGTTACTTGTTTCTGCTGGATATACCTGCCTCATTTCCCTTAATTATTTGACATTTTCCAGGTTGTTCTCTCTCAGCTTCCTGTTGCCACCTGTAAGCTAAGCACTGTGAGACCCAGGGAGCAATCTCATGCCCAAGAAACTGGTGAAAAGCAAGCCGGCATAAAGTTTTGCCAGATCCAAACTGTTCAGGAACAGGCTTACTGGTGGCTGAGCCAGCCCAAGTGGGGCAGAGGGAAAACAAACCTTTAAAATAGTGTTTTGAGATACACTATCTTTTTTCCCAGCTCAGTGTTTGCTGGGTTGCCCAGTCCTAGGATTCAGCCTAAGCTTCCGCTCTGGTCCGGCCCCCTAACCCCTTTCCCCCTGCTTGGGCTGGCTTAATATCCAACAGGCTGGCAACTCTTCATTTTATTTCTAATGCAAAATACTGATTGCCCAAAATCCATGCCAGCATGAATATCTTTTACTGACAACCTGGAGGGTGGAATTAAACCTGTCAGAGATTCACCTGGCAGCCCGACCCATAACAAGGCAGCATGCTGGGGGCAGGGGCATGGCAGGGTGGGATACAGGGAGGAAGGTCGGTGGTTTGACTCTGTGTGACAGGGTGAGCTCCTGTTGCTCTGTCCCAGCTCATGCCAACCTAACAATCTGGAAGCATGCCAGAGCAAGTAGATAAATAGGTCTGCAGTGGCATTTCCATGTGCTCTGACTTTCATCACAGTATTCTGTTGCGCCAGAAGTGGTTTAGTCCTGCTGGCCACATAACCTGGAAAGCTGTCTGCAGACAAAGCTGTCTGCTCCCCCAGCCTGAAAGTAGAGATGAAAGCCGCATCCCATAGTTGCCTTGACCGTTCAGGGGTCCTTTCCCTTTCCCTTTTACAGGGAGAACAGCCAAAACCAAGTGGAGCCTAGGCCAGCCAAATGGGTGGTACCTTGGGACATGCCCTATAGGAAATAAAGGGCTGGGCTCAATCCCACAAAACTGGCTCCTTGTCCCCATCCACTGACCCCACCAGCAGAAGAGAGCTGTCCAGATCTGGTTGAGTTACACAGTCTGACAATGCACAGCACCAGCAGGAATATAAATCTGCCTGCACTGGCCATAGATCACATGATGCTTCTCACAGTGCAGCTATCTGTCACACATGCTCCTCATGTGGGGACTTTGAGCTTGGTAGATGGACTCTGTGTGGGAATGTTCAGGGAGGCAGGAGAGGATATATTGTTTAATTATATCCTTTCCAACTTGTGTTAACAAGTTCTACAATTTAGCAGAGTAACATTCCCCTTTTTAAACTTGCACAGCGGATGCATTTGCTCAGGCTCGCTAAAGCCTCTAAAATAAGTTACCTGGTAATTTCCCCTTTAGTCCCTCATGAAAAGAATAGACACGACACAGTCTTGTATAAAAGTATATAAAAGAGTTTACTCACATTCTGTTCACAAATGGATCCCAGAAGGAAGACTTAATTTACAAAACATATACACCTGGAATCTATCACATGAGATAGTTCCTTTGTCCTCTCTCAGACTAAGCAAATGTTGCTTCTTCAATGAATGGAATCAGAGAGAGAGATGGCAGCCTTCGCTGAGGTATTTTGTTACCTGCACAGTTGAGGCCACGCCCACCTCTGGTCACATGCAGAGGAAGTCTGTCCCAGCCCAGGAGAAACAAGAAGTTCTGACTGGCTGGTCCAGACACCCTCTTTTATGTCCACTCTAGGAATGTTGTACTTGACTGCTCTGTGTTTCACATCCCACACTCTGAGGAAGGACCACCATGAAGGAAGAGAACTTTTTACTTTAGGAAGCACCAAGTACAAACCATGGCCACTTGGCACATAAACACCATACTCTGGGCAAAATTTGCTTCCCCATGACAGGGGAGGACAATACTGATGCTAAACGCTGCTCCTTCGAGCTTCACTCCTTAACACAGATCCAGCAGCAGCCCCCATGAAAAAGAGCAGCCCCCAACACTGTTGTGGTGCATTCGGCATGGAGACCACCATAAGATCAGCCCAGCATGGTGGAGTGGTGGTGGTCCTCCCTGGAGAAACCCCAAGAAAACTGCTATTCCTTGCATGGAGCATTGGCAAGGCCCACACAGCTTCTGCCACCCAGACCCTCCATATTTTGGAGATAAAGGGGTTAGACTCAGAGACGGGGCTTTGGTGAAGACCACCTAGTGAGTCCATGGCAGAGGAGAGATTCACATGCTCTTTGCCAATGCACAACACTGGCTCTTTTAAATAATCCCTGAGTACTAAATTCATTTATGAATTAGTAATATTCACGCATTATTAATGAGTATTTCCCCCCTCTTTTTAAAAAAAGAGAAGTCATTCTTCTGTTTAAAATAGAAAACGCTACTAAATTCTCTGGAAGAAAAATTAATATTGACCATTTTTTCTATAATTATGATTTATTAATGAGGAAATGGTTGCATATGAGAAAAACGGCACGTGTCAAGCATACACATCGCTTCCACATTTGTGTGTTTGTACACACACAAACACACAATCGATCAATTGCATTCACAATATTAGTGAAATTATGTGACTGTGGCCCTCTCTGAAATAATTATTTTGTAACTTATAAGCTGAATTTGTGAAGCAGGAAAAGTTTATTAAAATGCTACTGACCTTGTTCTTTCCTTTGCCGTGTGGGCAGCTGAATCTGAAGTATTTGTAATGAGTTGAATGGAAATTAAAATAGTTGCATAAAGTCAATAATTTGGACTGTCAGTACAAACTAGTGTCAACATTTTTTCAAAACTTCATTCAAGAAGCAGATCATAAAGTGTGTATATATCGCCAAAGCCAACATCAGAAACAGGTGCCACTGCAAAATAACAGAGTATTTTTACTCACATGCCTTTATCTGTCTGCTTTTTTATCTGTGACTTTGAACAAGCTCATTGATTTCCACCTCAACACCAATACCAGACACACAAAACAATATTGCAGCATTCCTTGCAGTCAGGGCTGGTGCCCAAATGAGGCTGCTCCCCATTTTATTCTCACAACAACCATATGAGGAAGGTTAGGCTGAGAGATGGTGATGGGCTCAAAGTCACTCAAGTGGAGATGTGAATCTAACCACAATATCACACGGAATCTCTTGATTCCCAGATGGGTAAATGTTTTAGAGCGAAGCCTCTGAAACAATGGGGAAGCAAGGCATTCCACTGATTTGAACAAAGCTGTATAACTTGCAAAGGATTTTCTCATTATTTCTATTCAGGCACGCTCAGTTGTGGCTCAACAGATCCGTTTTGATTATCATTTTTGTTGACCACAAGACTTTGCTTAATATGAACAGTGAAATTAATTTATTACACACCAGCTTTTCCCATCCAACTAGAATCATGCCAGAATCCACTGAAACTGTACATTTGTTCTTTATTAGTTTTATATATCTAAAATGCAACAAAGGCACAGAGGCCTCTAGGGCATATGCAAATAATAAGGTATGTAATAAGTAATTAACATAAAACAAAAACAGTGAGATTAAAATTGCAGAGATCTGACCCTTATACGCCCAAGGAAACATCCTAAAATGTTAGCTCTCACCCTATTTCTTGAAGGCCAACAAACCAGGATGGCAATGAGTTCTTGGGATCTGAAGAGCAATATATCACTTTCCTGAGGATGGGAACTTGAGCCTGTCACCCAAAATGATCACTAAAGAAGACTGATGCAGGGTTGAATAGTTTAAATTTAACACACTTGGTTGGAACTGCATCCAGAAACAAATGTCAACCAAAGATGCAATGAATCTCCTACAGTTTATGTGGTTCAGTAGCTGAGAAGATGCATTCTGAATGTTCTGCAAATGAAGCTGAAAAGACCAGGAAGTCACCACTTCAAGAAACAAAGAGAAGACCCCCATACCCCTGGCAAGATGCACAAGAAAATATGCAGCTTCTCCTCAAGGACAAATGTCCCTGTCTCTCAGAAATAATTGAGGAAAGTGGTCACATGTTCTGGTGTTAGCAAACAGAGCCAGTGGCTATTTTTAAAAGTGTTAATCAGAAAGAACAAGTTTAGAACCCCCTGAGGTAGGGTCTTCAACTCAAAATAGATTGGGTCACGTTAAGCAATATTTTTTCTTACACATCCCTCTTCTTTCTTTGTTTATTCAAAGGAAGACCCCGAATGCAGCTTTGCTGACATTCCCAGTTGCCTCCAGCACTGCTTTTCCATGTTTAGTTCCTTCTGTGGTGCCACAGAGATTGCAGTCCCAAAAACGCGAGAAGACTCTGGCTGTTAATTATTTCAGATTTATTGCTAAAACAACAAACTAGGACGGAGCTCCTCTACTCATCATCCTCCCCAGAAGATGGAGTTGCTCCTCCCCTTTCCCCAGCATGGAAGGCCCCACCTTCTCTTCAGGTATCTTTCACGCATCTCGGCCACTTTTGAGATCCTATGAGATTTGGGAGAGAATGTTTCCTGCATTCCAACATCTGGCTCACTATTGGCGCTCTCACACAGCTGCCTGTCACTCTGGCCCTGGTCTGAGCTCAGGTTACAGCTGCTCTCCCCCTCCTCTCTGCTTTCCGCTGCTAACTGTTCTCTCCCTATGCCTGCTTCTTCTCCTCCTGTCAGCATCTGAGCTTCACTGACACCTGAGATATGTTGGGCTCTCCATGCCCCAAGACTACCCCTTTGTTTGGGGTATGGGGATTACACCAGGCAAATCTTTGGTGTATATCAATGGCTTGCATTGGGTATTTATGCTGGTGTGGGCTGATAATTTATGTGTCAAACGTGTCTCAGTATTCCGAAGCCATCTCTTCTAAAGTAGCCAATACCAGGGAAGACTTTCCACTTCCTGGAAAGCTTCGTGAAAGTTGTGGAACAATCCAAACCCAAGATCTTCCAGGATGATGGGCAGGTGGAGTTGAATGAATAAACAGATCTCTGCCTGAATTGTCTGAGCTGAGCAGGCTGAGATCCTTCAGCCGGAGAGAGAGAGATGTAAGTTCTCCACCCAGGCCCAGGCAAGGCTCAGTTGGCGCAGCCAAAGATGGCTCAGGTGAGGCCAGGGCAAGCCCCCCCCCATGGCATTCTGGGGGAAAGTGGGGCATTAGTAACTTAAAGGTAAAGGACCCCTGACAGTTAAGTCCAGTTGCGGACAACTCTGGGGTTGCGGCACTCATCTTGCTTTACAGGCCGAGGGAGCCAGCGTTTGTCCACAGACAGTTTTCTGGGTTATGTGGCCAGCGCAACAGAACACCGAAACCAGAGCAGTGCACAGAAACGCCGTTTACCTTCCTGCTAGAGCAGTGCCAATTTATCTACTTGTGCTTTTTGGTGTGCTTTCAAACTGCTAGGTTGGCAGGAGCTGGGACCAAGCAATGGGAGGTCACCCTGTTGTGGGGATTCGAATTGCTGACCTTCTGATCAGCAAGCCTAAGAGCTCAGTGGTTTAGACAACAGCGCCACCCGTGTCTTCTATTAGTAACTTACCCTTATTCTAAACTGAATATATTGTAAAGGATTACTTTCCTTGGGACAGCTCAGCTGGCAGTAGCCCTGAAGCTGAAGAGAATTTGGAACAGGAGCAAGTTATACCAACATAATTTGCACTGTCTTCCTACAGTTCAGATTGCTTTGCCAGGGAGCCAGTTTCAGAAGGGAGATGGTGGTAATCTATATTTCACCTTCAAGGTTCCCAGAGCAATACATAACAAAATATAAAATGTGTCAATCAACACAGAACCCATAAAATAGCAATATAAACCAGATATCAGAAAAGAGAAAGATTAAAATAATGCTACAAATTATTTTTTTGGGGGGGGGGGAGTTGGCTGTATGTGAGATCTTTATCACCCCTGGATCCATCAACTTTTAAAATATAAGCCAGGCTAACATCCTGTGTTGAGGTGATCACCTAGGTAATGGGCTATTAAGGAAAACAAAGGGAAGGGGCTCTGTGTGAGACGGTAAACAGGTGTGTTGAGGGAAAGCAGTAATGTTTTGTAGAAGAAAAGTAGCAAGCTGGAGAGAGTCAGAAAAATGTTTGAAAGCAATGTTGAATTTCTGCTTGAATCCAAGGCTGTGGCTATGGGAGAAACAAGGCCCTTTTAGGGGGTCAGTGCTGTGAACTACTCAGGTTGGATATATGTGTAAAGAAACCACCATAAAGACATGGCAGTCTCTACTGTGCTTATTCCCAATAGAACGGCCCTGGGTACAGCCCTGGGTAGAACGGTGCCTGGAAGCCCTGGAACCTCCCTGCGCTCGGAGGAGGGGGTGGCTTGCAACAATAACAAGGTTCTGAAATTGCAACCGGTGCAGCAAGCTTCTCCGCCAATCCATGGGCCTCAGAAAGCAGGTATGTCTGGAGCTGATGCCTAAAAGGAATTAGTGTTGGAGGCAACTGAATTGCTGTGCGGCACAAATTCCATATTCATGGTGTTGTGACAGAAAAGACCTTGTCTCTTTCATTGTGCCACAAACTGCAGATATTGATGAAACAATGAGCATTGCCTCATCTACAGATCTTAAAGCATTGGAGAGGATGGTAATAAGTGAAATCGTTCTTCAGATACTTGGGTCTTAGCCCATATAGGGCTTGCTAATTCTAAAATAACCAAGCACATAAAATATCATTGAAAGTTTTTTTTAAAAAATATGTTTTTTATTAGTTTTCTTACTTAACAAACACCCAAAAAAATAACAAAAATGATAAAATAGTAACAAAACAAAATACATCCATCCATCCATAAATCCATACGTTCCTACAAAAGAACTTGTGCCACCATGTTCTTAATACCCAATTCCTTATCTTCCCCAACAGACTTCCGTCTTCCTCAAAGTGGGTCTGTCTTATCTGTTTAATAAACCGCTTCTTTAATCATTTCGCCATTTCTTCTGTTATCTGAATATTATACGTATAATCTATATTGTGGTTTGCGAAAATTAATCAAAGAATGTCCAAGTTTTAACTTGAGGGCACCTTAAAAAAAAATATTCTTTATAAATTTCCCTCTCCATTTTGAACTTTTGGTTTGGTTGTCTCCTAATTGCCTCCATCATTTTTGCAAGTTCGAGATATTCAAATAATTTATCCTGCCATTCCTCTTTTGTTGGTACTAATTCTCCTTTCCAATTTCTGGCAATTAATGTTCTTACTGCTGTTTTGCATATAAGAATATTCTCTTTTTTCATTTGGAATATCAGAATCTAAAATGCCTAAGAGGAAGGCTTCAGATTTCTTTATGAAAGTTTGCTTAAACATTTTTTTCAATTTCTCATATATAATATCCCAAAAGTTTTGTTTTGTTTTGTTTTTTTGCAACCCCACTACATATGAAACAGTGTCCCTTCTGCCTGTTTATACCTCCAGCATGTATTAGATCCTGTTTTATACATTTTGAATAGTTTGCTGGGAGTAAAACATCTTCAAAAGATTTTCCTTTAGTGTATAACAGGCCGTAAATTTTTATTCTTTATCCCATAATCATTCCCATGCCAATAGTTGGATATTTTTACCACAATCTTTCACCCACTTAATCATTACTTCTTTCACCTCTACATCTCTCACCTCCCATTCTAGAAGAAGCCTATACATTCTAGATATTACTTTTTTTCTTATTTGGTAGTAATTCTTTGTCTGCTTTTGATTCTTCTATTGCAAAACGCTTTTTCTTGTCTATCTCAATCACTTCATTTAGTTGATATTATTGTAGCCAATAATAGACAGCATAGACCTAGATAGCATCTTAAAAAGTAGAGACATCAGCTTGCCAACAAAGGTCCATATGATGCTGTTAAGGTGCTACACTCAATATGCCAGCAAATTTGGAAAACTCAGCAGTGGCCAGAGGATTGGAGAAGATCAGTCTACATCCCAATCCCAAAGAAGGGCAGTGCCAAAGAATGCTCCAACTACCACTAGCAGTCATCTTTGAGAATTCCTGGAGAACAGGCGAAGTCCCGGCAGACTGGAGGAGGGCAAATGTTGTCCCTATTTTCAAAAAGGGGAAAAGAGAGGACCCAAATAATTACCGCCCAGTCAGTCTGACATCAATACCAGGGAAGATTCTGGAGCAGATCATTAAGCAAACAGTCTGTGAGCACCTAGAAAGAAATGCTGTGATCACCAATAGTCAGCATGGATTTCTGAAAAATAAGTCATGTCAGACTAACCTGATCTCATTTTTTGACAGAATTACAAGCCTGGTAGATGAAGGGAACGCAGTGGATGTAGCCTACCTTGATTTCAGCAAGGCATTTGACAAGGTGCCCCATGATATTCTTGTAAAGAAGCTGGTAAAATGCGGTCTTGACTATGCTACCACTCAGTGGATTTGTAACTGGCTGACTGACCGAACCCAAAGGGTGCTCATCAATGGTTCCTCTTCATCCTGGAGAAGAGTGACTAGTGGGGTGCCACAGGGTTCTGTCTTGGGCCCGGTCTTATTCAACATCTTTATCAACGACTTGGATGATGGACTCAAGGGCATCCTGATCAAATTTGCAGATGACACCAAACTGGGAGGGGTGGCTAACACCCCAGAGGACAGGATCACACTTCAAAACGACCTTGACAGATTAGAGAACTGGGCCAAAACAAACAAGATGAATTTTAACAGGGAGAAATGTAAAGTATTGCACTTGGGCAAAAAAAATGAGAGGCACAAATACAAGATGGGGGACACCTGGCTTGAGAGCAGTACATGTGAAAAGGATCTAGGAGTCTTGGTTGACCACAAACTTGACATGAGCCAACAGTGTGACGCGGCAGCTAAAAAAGCCAATGCAATTCTGGGCTGCATCAATAGGAGTATAGCATCTAGATCAAGGGAAGTAATAGTGCCACTGTATTCTGCTCTGGTCAGACCTCACCTGGAGTACTGTGTCCAGTTCTGGGGACCACAGTTCAAGAAGGACACTGACAAACTGGAACGTGTCCAGAGGAGGGCAACCAAAATGGTCAAAGGCCTGGAAACGATGCCTTATGAGGAACGGCTAAGGGAGCTGGGCATGTTTAACCTGGAGAAGAGGAGGTTAAGGGGTGATATGATAGCCATGTTCAAATATATAAAAGGATGTCACATAGAGGAGGGAGAAAGGTTGTTTTCTGCTGCTCCAGAGAAGTGGACACGGAGCAATGGATCCAAACTACAAGAAAGAAGATTCCACCTAAACATTAGGAAGAACTTCCTGACCGTAAGAGCTGTTCGACAGTGGAATTTGCTGCCAAGGAGTGTGGTGGAGTCTCCTACTTTGGAGGTCTTTAAGCAGAGGCTTGACAACCATATGTCAGGAGTGCTCTGATGGTGTTTCCTGCTTGGCAGGGGGTTGGACTCGATGGCCCTTGTGGTCTCTTCCAACTCTATGATTCTATGATTCTACCACACAATTGCACTCATTTCACACGCCAGCAAGGTTATGCTTAAAATTCTACAAGGCAGGCTTAAGCAGTATGTGGACCGAGAACTCCCAGAAGTGCAAGCTGGATTTCGAAGGGACAGAGGAACCAGAGACCAAATTGCAAACATGCACTGGATTATGGAGAAAGCTAGAGAGTTCCAGAAAGACATCTACTTCTGCTTCATTGACTATGCAAAAGCCTTTGACTGTGTCGACCACAGCAAACTATGGCAAGTTCTTAAAGAAATGGGAGTGCCTGATCACCTCATCTGTCTCCTGAGAAATCTCTATGTGGGCCAAGAAGCTACAGTTAGAACTGGATATGGAACAACTGATTGGTTCAAAATTGGGAAAGGAGTACAACAAGGCTGTATATTGTCTCCGTGCTTATTTAACTTATATGCAGAATTCATCATGCGAAAGGCTGGGCTGGATGAATCCCAAACCGGAATTAAGATTGCCGGAAGAAATATCAACAACCTCAGATATGCAGATGACACAACCTTGATGGCAGAAAGTGAGGAGGAATTAAAGAACCTTTTATTGAGAGTGAAAGAGGAGAGCGCAAAATATGGTCTGAAGCTCAACATCAAAAAAACAAAGCTCATGGCCACTGGTCCCATCACCTCCTGGCAAATAGAAGGGGGAGAAATGGAGGCAGTGATAGATTTTACCTTCTTGGGCTCCATGATCACTGCAGATGGTGACAGCAGCCATGAAATTAAAAGACGCCTGTTCCTTGGTAGAAAGGCGATGGCAAACCTAGACAGCATCTTAAAAAGCAGAGACATCACCTTGCCAACAAAGGTCCGTATAGTGAAAGCCATGGTTTTCCCAGTAGTGATGTATGGAAGTGAGAGGGGGACCATAAAGAAGGCTGATCGCTGAAGAATTGATGCTTTTGAATTCTGGTGCTGGAGGAGACTCTTGAGAGTCCCATGGACTGCAAGAAGATCAAACACTTCCAATCTTAAGGAAATTAGCCCTGAGTGCTCATTGGAAGGACAGATCGTGAAGCTGAGGCTCCAATACTTTGGCCACCTCATGAGAAGAGAAAACTCCCTGGAAAAGACCCTGATGTTGGGAAAAATTGAGGGCACAAGGAGAAGGAGACAGCAGAGGATGAGATGGTTGGACAGTGTTTTCGAAGCTACAAACATGAGTCTGACCATACTGCGGGAGGCAGTGAAAGACAGGAGTGCCTGGCGTGCTCTGGTCCACGGGGTCACAAAGAGTCAGACACGACTAAACAACTAAACAACAGCTACAACATGGTTTTCCCAGTAGTGATGTATGGAAGTGAAAGCTGGACCACAATTTAGGCTTATCGCCGAAGCATTGATGCTTTTGAATTATGGTGCTGGAGGAGACTCTTGAGAGTCCCATGGACTGAAAGAAGATCAAACCTCTCCATTCTGAAGGAAATCAGCCCTGAGTGTTCACTGGAAGGACAGATCCTGAAGCTGAGGCTCCAATACTTTGGACACCTCATGAGAAGAGAACACTCCCTGGAAAAGACCCTGAAGTTGGGAAAGATGTGTTTTATTCTAGGTTTTTTATGCTGCCAAATAAACCTTGGTAAGTCTTTCTGCCAAAACTTGAAACATCCCGTCCCCCCAATTACTGGGATCATCTGAAACATCAACATCATCTTAGAGAGCGCACTGATTTTTACTGCGGATACTCTCCCCCAGAGCGACAGGTTCAGCCTGTTCCATATTTCTAAATCCTTTTTTATTTCTTTCCAGATCTTTATATAATTATCGTTAAATATGTTGCTGTTTTTATTTGTAAACCAGATTCTCAGGTATTTGACCTTATTAACTATTGTTAGACCTGAAATTATTTGCAGTTCTTCTTTCTCTTGTGCTTGCACATTTTTTTGCCAGCAGTTTGGTTAAAATTTCAATTGATTCCTACTCAACTAAAACATCTGAAGAATTTTGTGGTAAGCAAAGAGCTTCAACAAGACTAGTGAGATTTCTCAAATAAGTTTCACTCATTGCTAGGCTATCACTCATGATATCACTGAACCCATAATTCAGAATATGAATTTGGCCTAGTGGCTACTTTGGGTCATAATGAGCAGACCCTCATGTAAGCACCAATTTTCTGCAGTTGCTAGAGCAACGAGCTCTGAGTAACTATTGTTGTCTCCTTCGGTGGATTTCTTCCTCAACAGATCACCACTGGCTCTCAAACTTTGGGATTGTTAAAATAGATAGAACAAAAAAATAATCTAGACTCCCAATATTTAAGCTATGTGGACTAAAGTGATTTCTGGGGCCCTTCCAGGATATGGGGCCCAGAAGCTTAAGCTTTGTTCATTTCTTACTAGATCCACTCCTGATTAGTACTGCTTTGCACATGCAGGTTTCTCCCCACCATATGGGTTTTTCCCAAATGAATATCCTCATGTATTAAAGAAGTGCATGGGGTGGGTCATGGGCCTGGGTGGGTTGCCTTGCCTCCATACACTCAGTTAACATGAGAAGGGGCCCAATGCCAAAACTGGAGAAAATCCTGACTGGCTCAGGAAAGTGTGGTCAGTGGGGGCATGAGATGGTCAGCTGGCATGGCCCAACTCCCACTATAATGCACAAAAATGCATCACCTTCTAAAATGACTGTCTCAAGGCAATGTGCACCGCAGATAATTAAAAACAGTTAGAAGCAGAAAAACAGCAAATAATTTTAAAACAGAACTAAAACCACACAAGGCAGCGGGTGGCACTGTGGTCTAAACCACAGAGCCTAGGACTTGCCGATCAGAAGGTCAGTGGTTCGATTCCCTGTGACTGGGTGAGCTCCCGTTGCTTGGTCCCTGCTCCTGCCCACATAGCAGTTCGAAAACACGTCAAAGTGCAAGTAGATAAATAGGTACCACTCTGGTGGGAAGGTAAACAGCGTTTCTGTGTGCTGCTCTGGTTTTCCAGAAGTGGCTTAGTCATGCTGGCCACATGACTCGGAAGCTGTACGCTGGCTCCCTCGGCCAATAGAAAGCGAGATGAGCGCCACAACCCCAAAGTCGTCCACGACTGGACCTAATGGTCACAGCTCCCTTTATCTTTAAAACCACACTAAGATGACACTGCTGGTAAAGACCCATTTATCCAACTAGGAAAGCTCGTTCCAGTGAGCACTCTTAGTGCATTCACCTTGGCCATACTTGATATGTAACCTTAGTTGCAATACTTTTCAATGGTGTCAGCCCAGAATTTATTTGTTTATTTTTGCTTGTCATCAAGTTTGCTACAAACACCAGCTTGCTCTGTGGAAATCAGCAGGTGTGGGGCTTTTCATGGCATAGAAAGAAGTCTACAGGCTGTTGTACTGCAAAAGGCACAGGGCCAGGAAGAAGTTGGCCACACTAGAATCAAGCTATTGAAACAATTGTGGCAGATGCCAAAAGACAAGTGGGTGTTTTCAATTGTTTTCCTAGATATGGCATGAGAGAGATTACCCAATGGCAAAAATGGTTACAGCAAAGATTGGAATCAAATCTATGCAGTCGTACCTTGTCTTGCAATCGGGATCCGTTCCGGACCCCGGCCGCTAGCCAAAAAGGACACAGTGCACACACATGGAGCAGTTTGCACTTCTGCGCGTGCACGAAGCCCAATTTAGCACTTCTGCACATGCATGAGCGGCAAACCCGGAAGTAACCCATTCTGGTACTTCCGGGGTTGCCACGGACGTTCACCAGAATGGATGCTAGACAAGACAGACGTTTGCGGATGTATTACTGTATAATTCGGCATGACAAGAGACAGGAATGTGAATGGCTTCTTTGCAAATTACGCTGTACATGTGCACCTGATTAATGACTAAGATGAAGAGTTTGCAAATTGCAGTTTGATAAATGGAAGGTGCTGTATTTAAATTCATGCATTTGCAAAAACCGTGGAACTGAGTGAGTTGCTGTAGCTGGCTCCCCAACTGGTGCCTTGACACTTGGGCAATTAAGTAAGCAGAAAAGAAGGTGGCAGGTGCCTTTGCAAATAAAGCACTGCATGTTTATGCAAACACAATTACTTGATGTCTATGAGAAAGCAGGCAAAATTGGCTCGGCAGCCAATAGTTGTGCCTGCCTTCGATGCTGCACAGTTTGGCCTCCTCTGCCCCCTCCATATTGGGGGAGCTGAGCTCCCTGCTAAGGTGTATTGAGCATGTTGGTGACACCTCTAGGATCTTAAGTCATTCAGGACTGAAAACAATAAGGTACACACCTTTGTTCCTTCTTAATTTAAAACGTGGGGTTTAATAGAGTTGTGCCCTGCACAACAACAACAACAACAACAACAATAATAATATATTATTTATGCCCCGCCCATCTGGCTGAGTTTCCCCAGCTACTCTGGGCAGCTCCCAATCAAGTGTTAAAAACATTACAGCATTAAATATTAAAAACTTCCCTGAACAGGGCTGCCTTCAGATGTCTTTAAAAGATAGGAAAGTTGCTTATTTCCTTCACATCTGAAGGGAGGGTGTTCCACAGGGTGGGAGCCACTACCAAGAAGGCCCTCTGTCTGGTTCCCTGTAACCTCACTTCTCGCAATGAGGGAACCGCCAGAAGGCCCTCGGCGCTGGATCTCAGTGTCCGGGCTGAACGATAGGGGTGGAGACGCTCCTTCAGGTATACTGGACCGAGGCCGTTTAGGGCTTTAAAGGTCAGCACCAACACTTTGAATTGTGCTCGGAAATGTACTGGGAGCCAATGCAGATCTCTCAGAACTGGTGTTATGTGGTCCCGGCAGCCACTCCCAGTCACCAGTCTAGCTGCCGCATTCTGGATTAATTGCAGTTTCCAGGTAACCTTCAAAGGTAGCCCCACGTAGAGCGCGTTGCAGTAGTCCAAGCGGGATATAACTAGAGGATGCACCACTCTGGCGAAACAGTCCGTGGGCAGGTAGGGTCTTAGCCTGCATACCAGGTGCAGCTGGTAGACAGCTGCCCTGGATACAGAATTGACCTGTGCCTCCATGGACAGCTGTGAGTCCAAAATGACTCCCAGGCTGTGCACCTGCTCCTTCAGGGGCACAGTTACCCCATTCAGGACCAGGGAGTCCCCCACACCCGCTCCCCCCTGTTCCCCCAAAACAGTACTTCTGTCTTGTCAGGATTCAACCTCAATCTGTTAGCCACCATCCATCCTCCAACCGCCTCCAGGCACTCACACAGGACCTTCACCGCCTTCACTGGTTCTGATTTAAAGGAGAGGTAGAGCTGGGTGTCATCCGCATACTGATGAACACCCAGCCCAAATCCCCTGATGATCTCTCCCTGCGGCTTCATATAGATATTAAAAAGCATGGGGGAGAGGACAGAACCCTGAGGCACCCCACAAGTGAGGGCCCAGGGGTCTGAACACTCATCCCCCACCACCACTTTCTGAACACGGCCCAGGAGAAAGGAGCGGAACCACCGTATAACAGTGCCCCCAGCTCCCAGCCCCTCTAGACAGTCCAGAAGGATGTTATGGTCAATGGTGTCAAAGGCCGCTGAGAGATCCAGCAGAACTAGGAAACAGCTCTCACCTTTGTCCCTACCCCGCCAGAGATCATCAACCAGCGCAACCAAGGCAGTTTCCGTCCCATGGTGAAGCCTGAATCCCGACTGGTAGGGATCCAAATGGTCCGCATCCTCCAGGCGTGCTTGGAGTTGTTCGGCAACCACCCACTCAATCACCTTGCCCAAGAATGGTAGATTTGAGACTGGGCGATAGTTGGCCAAATTGGCCGGGTCTAAAGATGGTTTTTTAAGAATCGGTTTAATGACCGCCTCTTTCAGCGGGCCTGGGAAGGCTTCCTCACAGAGGGAAGCATTCACCACCCCGCAGAGCCCATCGCTCAGCCCTTCCCGGCTCGCTTTTATCAGCCAGGATGGGCAAGGATCAAGGAGACAGGTGGTCGGTTTCACTTGTCCAAGCAGCCTGTCCACATCCTCGGAGGCAACAGACTAGGCAGAACTCTAGCACTCTCCCGCCCCGGACCTGCTCCCACAGTGGAGTCTACCTCCTTCTGAATCTGAGCGACTTTATCTGCAAAAAAAATTGCAAAAGCATTGCAGGAGATCTTGGGGTCCCTACCAGACCCCGGTGGTGCAGGTGGTTCCGATAGATTGTGAACCACTTGAAAAAGTCTCCTGCTGCTGTTTTCTGCAGATAATAATAATAATAATAATAATAATAATTTTTTATTTATACCCCGCCCTCCCCAGCCAAGGCCGGGCTCAGAGCGGCTTACAA
Organism: Podarcis bocagei; assembly: GCF_964188305.1. Taxonomy (NCBI): domain Eukaryota; kingdom Metazoa; phylum Chordata; class Lepidosauria; order Squamata; family Lacertidae; genus Podarcis; species Podarcis bocagei. The sequence continues at coordinate 1,496,375 of NC_138130.1, forward strand.
GCAATAATAAAAACAAGATGAGTGATTACAACTTAAAAACAAAAATAAAATACAACATTAAAATAATGGAACATTAAAATATTAAAATGGAGCCTCATTGCAGGAGAAGGAAAAGAAAAAAGAAAAAGGGGGCGGAGGGAATCAAATTGGCTCCGATCCAAAGGCCAGGCGGAACAACTCTGTCTTACAGGCCCTGCGGAAAGAGATCAGATCCTGCAGGGCCCTGGTCTCATGAGACAGAGCGTTCCACCAAGTTGGGGCCAGTGCTGAAAAGGCCCTGGCTCTGGTTGAAGCCAATCTAACTTCCTTAGGGCCTGGGACCACTAGGGTGTTGTTATTTATGAAGAAGGCCCTCTTCGCCGTCACCATTGCCACTTGGTAGGCTCGACGTTGAGCTCTAGCCCATGTCCGGTCCGATTCAAAATGAGTTTTCCGCCACCGCGCTCTAGCTGTCTCAACGATTGTTTCATCGCCCTCAGCTCCGGGGAAAACCACGGGGCTGTCCGGGCTCCATGCAATCGGAGAGGGCGCTTCAGAGCCAGACAGTCAATAGCCCTGGTTAACTCCGCATTCTAGCGGGCCCCCAGGGAATCATCTGAGAGGCCATCAGCTTGGGATAAAACATCCCCTACCACTCTCTGGAAGCCAATTGGATCCATTAAGTGGCGGGGGCGGACCATCCAAATTGGTCCCACCACCCTGCAGATGGGAAGGGTCGTGGAGAAGTCCAGTTGCACCAGGAAGTGATCTGACCATGGCACTTCTTTTGTTTCGCTTTTAGTTAGTGTCAGATCACCAACATCCATAGAGGTGAACACCAGGTCTAAGGCATGCCCACGGCTATGAGTTGGGCCAAACATATTCAGGGACAGCCCCATGGAGGCCATGCTTTCCATGAAGTCCCTTGTAAGGTCGTGTCGGCATGGATGTTAAAATCCCCCAGGACAACCAAACTAGGTGTCTCCAAGAGCATATCTGCCACGAACTGAAGCAGCTCGGGCAGGGAATCCTTGGTGCAGCGGGGAGGTCGGTACACCCAAGGAATCCTGTACTGCCCCTATTGCCCAACTTCCAGAACATGCACTCAGAGAATTGGGTCTTCCCAATAGGACGCCTGGTGCAGACTAATGACTTCCTAAAAATCACTGCAACCCCCCCTCCCCGCCCACATGACCTGGGTTGCTGTGCGTAAGAGAAACCTGGTGGGCAAGCAGCGGCAAGGACAGGCCCATCTGCTTCATCCAACCAGGTCTCTGTCACACATGCCAGGTCAAATCCTCCATCCACAATCAGGTCGTGGATGGCAGTGGTCTTATTCATCATTGACCTGGCATTGCACAGCAACACTTTCAGGTCATGTGGGTTTCCCTTGCTGATTCCAGTATCCTTCCGGTCAGGACCAGACCTGGAGGCAGGGATAGTCCTCAGACAACGACTAAACTCTTTCTTAATTGAACCAAGGGGAAATAAGGGGGCAACCGGCTGAACTTGCTCAGTGGTGACTGGGAAATTAGCTAGTAGTTGCCTACATTGCACATGAAAAATTAGCTTTTAGCTCCTGGAATGTGTCTTCCTCAGGAGTTACAGTAAAGAAGTAGTAGTCACAGACATAACTGGGAGGCTTTGCACATGCCATACACTTAAAAAGAAATCATGAAAATTGTGGTTGTTAAGGGTGCTGGGAACTGCATTCCTGGCACCCTTGATTTAAAATTACTTCTTGCGTTATATTCCAGGAATTCATTTATGTGATGTGAAGGAAACAAGTTATAGGGAAGATCCATGAGCTCCAAAAGCCTCGAAGTAGTTTTGCAGTTCAGTTGGTTTGTCTTTAAGGAATCTCATTAATTTAACCCACTCTTAGTAGTTCTTAGGAGACATTTGGCGTTTTCAAATAATACCACTTTAAAACAGGTCCTAGTATGTGGTCATTAGACCAGGACATTGCAGAGGTTGAAGAATCAGCATGAGTAACTTCTCTGAGCACAAACTCCCCAAAGAGGCATTTTGATCCTTAGTTATCTAAGTTTATGCAAATACTCTTGTCAGAAGAATCCAAGAAGAAAGCTAAATTGTAACATATTGAATCAAATTAGATTATACTTAATCACCATAAGTGGCAGCCACATCCCAACGTCTTAAAAGGAATTTACTTGGATCCCATCAAAGTAACAATCCAAAATGAAGATTGATCTGTGTAACTCTGATCTCTGTGCTTTACCGCTTGTCATGCGTTAATCCTATAAGCTAAGGAGATTCAGGGAACAGATCCGCTGCCTACTCACATTTTACCTGGTGCTATTTACTCATACAATCTTCATCCAGCTTGACAGCAGGGAGCCTTATATTTTGTAAAGGAACTGAATTTCTTAGAGTTTAAGCCCATCAATGTGAGTTATTCTGAAAAAATGAATGCAGTTCTTTATTTCTAATCAGGCACATCCCACCTTTTTCTATTTAAATAGCTTACTCAACTTCATGTAAAAATGAATTAGGTAGTCAGCAGATATATCATGCTGCTTGCACACTTGAGAAGAAAGAGGAAAAGGAAGGCATGGCAAATGAAATGTCGAAATATAAGAAAGGGGGGTGCATCCTCTGTCCCCCTCCCTGCCACCCCAGTTGATACAATTCCATATCTAAAACTTTTTTTTCAGTTCAATGAAGTGTTTGCCAGTGTTTTTATTTTACAGGCACTTCTTCCCTTTTGAGTTTTGGGTAGAATGGGGTTGTTGTTTTCTTTGATAAGAAGTGATACAGGAATTGCAAGGCAAACAACTTGTACAAATGTAACATGTAAACTTGATTAAGAGTCATCAAGTTTACATGATACATTTGTACAAGTGTGTGAAATAGGGTTGCACAGACCTATCTCTGAGAAATTTCACCTCTACTTAAGATTATTTTTTTGCTGTTGTTAAATTTCCTTAGACGCTTTGCCCAAGATGACACCCAAATCGGGTGAAATGCTGCTTTAGGTGAAGCTTACAGGCCACTTCGTTGTGGCATCCTCGGGAGCCTGCAGAAGCCACTCAGTTTGTGTGCTGCAGCATCCAGCAAGGACCTAGTTAGGAGAAGGAGATAATGGTTGGCTGGAGTGGCTGCTGCTCATTGAGACTGGTAGAGTGGGAGGCAGGGAGACCTGCTGTAAATAAAGGCAGAGGCAATGACAGAGAGGGGCAACTAATTCTACATTTGCGCCCCTTCTCATTCCTGCTGAGTTCCACCACAGCAGCACTGAGACGACGAGGAGGAGGATGATAGGCCGCCCCTTGGGCTGGCTGACAGGATATAGGCAGGCAGCCATGGGCTAGAGGAGGAACACTGGTTGAGGTTAGAGGGGCAGTTCCCCACCCACCGCAATGGACCAACCTCCACTGACTGCTTGTCTGTATTTTCCTGCCTCCTCTCTAGATCGCGGTAAGGCAGAGCCTGTAGGAGATTTGGACTGAATCCTTTTTGCTGCTCAGAAGAGTACAAGCCTGCACTCGAAGTGTTTTGTTCGGGAGTGCCACGTCATTTTAACAAAGTGACCTTGGAGGCTATCACTATGCAATCTCTGCTGTTCCCTTGTTTAACCAGAGCTAGATGTTTGCTGTATTAAACTATGTGAGTGCATAAGCTCAGGTCACCAGTTCAAGATTTGCTGTGGATTTGAATCCAGAACTTCTGCAGACTGAGCTGCAGCTAAGGTGCTCTGATGGTGTTTCCTGCTTGGCAGGGGGTTGGACTCGATGGCCCTTGTGGTCTCTTCCAACTCTAGGATTCTATGATTCTATGATTCTAAGGTGCCTTCTAACACATTCACAAGCCTATTGCATATTTAAAAGGGTCAGCAGAGTGGGGAAATTGGTTATTGTTTAACATAAGGCAGGGCAGTACAATTGTTGCTTATGAGTCACTAAGGGGTAAAAATTACACCTCCTGAGGTTATCCACTATTGTCTGTTTATCTGCATTTGCAGTGTCCTTTGTGCATTCCAATTCTGCCACAGGAGCAGCTTTTTCCAATGGGCTCATCTTGGGCTTGACAGGAAAAATCTCATGGTGGTCTTCAGCAATGTGGTTGTCTGTAAGTCTTGCAGCTGTGCTGTGGGATCAGTCCATGGAAAAGGAGCTCTATAGGGGAGCTGAGCTAAAGCAGAGCCTGAAGAGGTTGATCCAGCCTATAATGAGGCACCTAATATGAAGGCCTCTATTAATGCTTGATGATGTCTGGAAACAAATAACCTGCAAATTCTACAATAAGAATGGCTGAGCACTTCCTGTAAAGGATGGAATACCCTCAATGTTTGGAATTGCATAAGAAATCTTTAGTGATATGGAAAAGGGCTTGGGGACCTTAGATGTCAGCACTACAGAAGAGGAATTTATAGACTGAACAATCTCTCTTCTGTAACTGACATTTGAGGTCCCAGAGGCACTCTTATGTAGCACTGTGGATTTCTCTCTCTCTTGCATTTCTAGAAATGTGATATATGGTGCATAAGCTATTTGAAGGAACATTTTCACATGCAAAAATGATAACAGCACACTTCAGATTAGAAAGTCAAAACTGATTGAGTTGCCCTTTTGTTCCTTCCCACCAATGATTACTTGTTTACGCGAAATAGAAGGTATCATTTTCCAGAGAATGGGAGAGAAAAGTTAGTGATCCTTGCTCCATCAGTTACTTTTCACCGACAATATTTAAAGTAAGAATGAATGATCTTTCCTAGAAAGTAAAGTAGGAAACTTTCAAAGGCAGGTTGGTCTAGTCTGGCCAGACAACAGGTGAAGTGAACTGCTTTAGGCAGCAGCCCAAGGAGAAGAGAAATGAAAGGAGGAACCAGGTGTGAACATTGCAGCAAGACTTGGGCAAAATGTTGGCCCTAGCAGGGAAAGGAATGTGGTTTCAGACTAAACATAACCAGAATTTCACAATGGATATACTTCTCTTGTCAGCATACCCAATAACAGGCAACACTGTGCTCTCACACCTAAGCAATCCAGGCCGTTAACATAATCAGTGTGATGGGACTCTCATATTTCTGCCTGATCATCACTACCTAACCATGTCATTATTGTGTCAGGCTGCTAGGTGTGCATTAGCCACACCTAGATAATTTATTTTATGTGATGTCTCATAAATAAATAAATAACCAAGCATGCTGAGATCTTCGTCTTATCACAACAGCCAAACACAGCATATGGGGAAGAAGAGGGTGATTTGGAAGAACAGGTGACAAGAAGGCATCATGCATCTATGCAGAACATTTAAAAAATAGATGAATACTGCTCTGTTGATTAAACAATATAAATAAAAGTCCTTAAACTTAAATTATTATGCAAATACTAAACATGCAAGCATCCCAACCTCTTTGTACTGAATGGGCAGAACACTAGCATCTGGGAGCAGATGTCATTCTTGGAGATTGGATTTTAGTCACATTTAGCACATGGAAGATTTTAGAGGTCTCTAACATTAGCTAATGATAAAAACTGATTCTCAGGCTGCACATAGCTCAACAGCAGCCTCAAGCTTTAACCCTGCACAAAAATAATTTTACATTCAGATATTATCAAATTTTGCTCACAGCAAAATTGGGGGTCAATTTGGAAGAACTTTCCATGATGAAAAGCTTGTAGACTTTTCAAGGGAAGTCTAAGATACATCACTAACATTAGTAAAATTTTCCGGATGTCAAGATTCAAGTCCACAGTGGGTCCAGAACTGGTAACCTGAATGACATCAGGCAGAGATTCAACCTGTGCCCTGTCACCACCTGCCTGTCACCAAAAACATAAACTTCAGGGAGCCTGGCCATACCAGCAAGGATCCTCTTTCACCAACACGCCAGAGTGAATCACATAATAGTAGTGGGCACCTTCCTTGACAAGTTCCTTGGTGGGAGTAACTTGGCAATTCTGGGTTGGCTGTGGATGGTCTTTGGGTTTGCTTATGCATGCATGCATACATATATACATACATGCACCTTTTACACAGTCATGCTCAAGGTGGCTTAACAACATGAAGAAAAGTTGCACAATTCAAAACAAAGAGCTACGTTTATTCTTGATCTGTTATATAAGGTACTTGATGTGGATGACCAAATGAAAATCACGTATCTGTGGGCTGGTTTTGACAAAGTTACAATAGACAAAGTTGCAGTTGTTGCCCAAAATTGAGAACTTTCATTGAGGATAAGATGGTTGACTGTAAAGATTAAATTGGAAATGAAATATAAAAACCAATTTGAAATGTAAACCTATATATATATATATATATATATATATATATATATATATATATATATATGCAGGTTTTGGTGTCTTCGGGTGTCTTCCCGTGTAAGAGTTGGGGTGTCTAGGCGACGTTTCGACGAGGTCTCACTCGTCATCTTCAGGCTGGTGCTTTCGGCTTCTTGTTACTGGAACAGAGCAGGATCTCAGTGTTTGAGTTCCTATAAATACTGTTGAGGGGGTGTGGTGTATAGCCTCCAACGTTCTGGGCAGAGAGGGAGTTCCCAGGTTAGTGTGCCTTTTCTTCTTTTGTTCCTTAATTACTTGAGGGATATCTTGAGTGATTTCTTGAGTGATATTCTGAGTACCACTTAGGAGGGTCATTAGGTGTGGATTAGTTGCCACCTCCTAGAAAAGCCTGCAGGAGCCGTGCACCTTTTAAAGAGCGCGCCGCTCTTGGGGGCTTTTCCCCAAGGAGGGAGAAGGGACTGACTGGCCGCATCAGTCCCTTCTCCCTCCTGCGGGCTTTTGCAGGAGATGGGGGAATTCCCCCACCTCCCGCAAAAGCCCGCAAAAGCCGTGCGCTCTTTAAAGGGGCTCCGCGGCTTCTGCTGGCTTTTCTACGAGGGGGGAGGATTCCCCCACCTCCTAGAAAAGCCTGCAGGAGCCGTGCACCCTTTAAAGAGCAAGCAGCTCTTGGGGGCTTTTCCCCAAGGAGGGAGAAGGGACTGACTGGCCCTTTCAGTCCCTTCTCCCTCCTAGTCGAAAAGCCCGCAGGAGTCACGTGGGGCTCCTGTGGGCTTTTGCGGGAGGTGGGGGAATTCCGCCACCTCCCGCAAAAGCAGGGAGAAGGTCTTGGAGTAGCGCACAGGCTGCGTGCAGCCTGTCCGCTGCTCCCAGAGCTGCGGGGGGGAAATCATATTTTTTTCCTTGATTTCCCCCCCTGAAAACTAGGTGCGTCCTATGGGCCGGTGCGTCTTATAGGGCGAAAAATACGGTATATATATATTGTGCTTTAATGATGTGTATAGGATGTATATTTTTTCCCCAGTGGTTGATATGGCCACTATGGTTGAAATAACAACAAATAATAAACAGAAACAGAAAAAGTAGTCATAAATAAAACATCCAAAAGTGCACAACCATATTGAATAATTTCCACACAAATCATAATAAAGATACCAAAAAAGATACCAAAAATGATACAAAAAATAATATCAATACCAGCAACAACCCCCTCCCAATGAAACCCCTAAGCAATCCCCCAGCCCAAGAGTCTGCTCAGCAGTCTCAGCTTTTGTAGCTGGAGTCAGTCCGGGCACCATCTGCCCAGGCCTGGTGGGAAAAGGCCTGCAAGGCAGGGAACAGGTCTTCCAGGACTCACAGCCAAATGGTCATCCATCTAGGCTCATCCTGGCACAGAGCCTGGCCACCCAAAACTCCACTGAAGACAAGTCTGACCAAGGGCAGGGGCTTGAGCAGCAAAACTATGCTACCAAAGGTATTCTGGAATTATATGAAGCAAACAGAGTCAATAGTTCTCTTCTATTATTCTAATTTCTGAAGAGTGGGCTTGAATGAGTGATTATAGAATCAAGATCCAGGTTAAAAATTGTGTTACATTACAGCATATGCCCAAACTTTGATGAAGACTGACGATCCTGGATAAACTGACTGAATTTCTGAAACATTTTCAAACATACACTAGTGAATGCAGGTTAGGTGACTGTCAGCACCTACCAGATTATGACATTCTCAAACTTCTCTGTGATTATCAACATTTACAATGAATGTAGACCATGACCAACCTTCAGGCTCTCACTGCACCAGATACATAACAATTGTGCATATAGATGTTCTTCTGCACTGTGTGCTTAGCTACTGAAGTCTGTAATAACATATTTTACCATTTTTTTTGAGCCAAGCATCTTTTGCCACTCTGTGTTTCACACACACACACACACACACACACACACACACACACCGTTCCCCTTTAAATGGCAAATCAAAGGCAGTGAAGAGGACTAGAGCTTTTCTTGGGGAAAGGAGCTGTTTTTTGTAGACTCAACAAGCCTCAGAGCTGTTGGTGGGTCACCCTGTTGACTGGGTTGTAGAGGAGATACCATCATTATTTGCTCTCTCCTCTAATCATTTCATAGAATCATTTTAATTCACTTGTTGAAACACATGAATATATTACATCTGTTTGCAACTTTACATTAAATGTTTTAAGATTCTGTGTATTGAAATAATGTACTTTCTGGGGTGCTTTGCTTACACACACATGTGCAAACTCTCTTTCTCTCACACTTCTGTGTTTTACAAAAATGGAAGGATAGAGAAACTTTTGTCAGGCCATTACAAACTGTACCCCAAGGTCCAAGAGTCCCTCATGCAAAAGAAGCTGAAAGGAATTGCTGGCAGAACATCATCAGGATAATGCCTTGATCTGAGATTGGCCCAATCTTAAAACCTTACAGGATTGCGGGAAAGGGACCCTTTTGTTTTTATCTTTTTTAAAAAATATATTTATTAACTTTTCAGAGATTATAAAAAAGCAAAATACAAAAATACAAAAATAAAAACACATATAATTTCATTCACTTATTTTCTTTTAACTTACTTCTCAGACCAACTGGTCCCTTCTGATCATATTCAGCAAAACCTCCAGGACTGATATAAAAAGCAATGGGGAAATTGGGCATCCTTGACGTGTCCCTTTTTTTATCTTAAATTCCTCCGTCACCACATTATTTACAATTAACTTAGCTTTTTGCTCGGAATATATTGTACCTATACCATTTTCAAATCCTTGGCCCTTGGAGATTCCCTTGGAGATTCTTTTTCATAAAGCTCCAAGAAATATTGTCAAAGGCTTTCTCCGCGTCCACAAATATCAAAACTGCTTTAGTATTTATGTTCACTTCTATTTTTTCCAAAATGTCAATTATATTCCTTACATTATCTGACAGGTGTCTTCCCGGGAGAAAGCCCGCTTGGTCTCCATGAATCTCCTCCCTCAACACTTTTTTCAATCTCTTAGCCAAGATGTCAGCAAAAATTTTGTAATCCACATTTAATAACGATATAGGGCGGTAGTTCTTAAATTGAGTCTTTTCAGTCTCTGTTTTCGGTATAAGTGTAATATATGCTTCTTTCCACGAATCTGGTGCCCTTTTCCCCTCCAAGATTTCATTGCAGACTTCCTTCAAAGGTTGTAGTAACCACTCCTTCAGAGATTTATAATATCTGGAAGTCAGCCCATCCGGTCCCGGAGACTTGCCCAGTTGCATATTTTGAATGGCACCTTGTATTTCTTGTTCAGTTATTTTTTGATTCAGCACTAATTTACTTTCATGGGAGATTTTTTGTAATCCATTTGTCTCCAAGAATCGGTCTATGTCCATTTCTTTCTGTGGCCCTTGTAAATATAATTGTTTAAAGTACCTCTGGAAGCAATCTCTAATCTTAGCTGGGTTGTGTATGTTCTTTCCTCCCACTTCTAAATTTGTAACCGTATTTAGTTTTTGTCTTTTCCTCATTTGCCAAGCCAATAATTTCCCACATTTATTTGCTGATTCAAATGTCTTTTGTCTCATTTGTTTAATTTTCCATTCTATTTCTTGATTAATCAGTTCCATATATTGTGTTTGGTATAATTTTATTTCTCTCAAAATCTCTTGAGACTTTGGTTTCACTCTCAATTTCTTTTCCCCTTCTTTTATCTTCTCCAAAATTTTATCTTTTTTCTCATTTTGGCTTCTCTTCTTTATTGCATTTTGTTGTATCAAGAACCCTCTCATAACAGCTTTACTTGCGTCCCAGATTACTCTTTTCTCCACATCAGTGTTCATATTTATTTCAAAATAGTCTCTCAAAGTTTTTTGGGCCTTTTGGTTCACATCTTCATCTCTAAATAGGGTGTCATTCATCCTCCATCTAAAGGAGCCAGTTGATATTTGTTTCATTTCCATCTTTACAGCATTATGGTCAGAGCAGGTTTTCGTGCAGATTTCCACTTTCTTTATCTTTGGTGCCATTCCTCTAGTTACCCAAATTTGGTCAATTCTAGTCCATGTCATCTTGGCTTCAGAAAAGAATGTTCCCTCTCTTGGAAGAGGGTTCTTTGTTCTCCAAATATCCACTAAGTCCATATTATCTGTCATCTCAAAGAAGGTTTTTGGTAGTCTGCCATCTTTTGTGACTACCTGTCTCTGTGCTTTGTCCATATTTGTCGAAACTACTCCATTCATATCTCCCATCAAAATCAAATTATAGTCTAAATAGTCCAGTAGAGTCTCGTGCAACTTCTTAAAGAATTCAGATTTTCCTCGTTCAGTGCATACACCCCTACAATCAAAAATTTCTCTCCTTGAAATTGAATTTCAATTGCCAAATATCTTCCTTGTTCATCTTTAAAAATTAATTTTGGCAAAAGTTTCTCCTTTGCATATATCACTGCTCCTCTCTTTTTAACTTTGTCCGACGAGATAAACTCTTGACCCAATCTCTTGTTGATAAGTATTTTCCTGTGTAGCCTCGTTACTTGTGTTTCCTGTAAACAGATCAAGTCCAATTGTTCTTTTCTTAATATATGGAAAACGCCTTTTCTCTTCCGAGGGGAATTAAGTCCATTGCCGTTCCAACTTAGAAGTTGCAGAGACATGGTGAAATTACTTAGTTTTCCCTCCAACTGCGCCAAGTAGTTGTTCTTCTTCTGTCGGTGGTGTGTCTTTCCCTGGGCCAAGGAGTCCAAATGATAAGTTTGCTATATTCAAGATTCCTTTTCCTGATGCAGTTGGCTCCTCTCCAGATTCCACTTCTTTCTGTAAGTCCTCACCGTGGTCTTTCAAAAACTTGTCTTTATCATTCACAGTCCTTATTCTTATTTTCCTTCCTTTGTATTTAAAAGATAGGCCTTGGGGGAATTCCCACCTGAAGAGTATTCTGTTTCTTCTCAATAGAACGACCAGGTCTCTGTAGTAGGTCCTTACATCCAAAATATGTTTAGGTATACAGTGGTGCCCCGCAAGACGAATGCCTCGCAAGACGAAAAACTCGCTAGACGAAAGAGTTTTCCGTTTTTGAGTTGCTTCGCAAGATGAATTTCCCTATGGGCTTGCTCCGCAAGACGAAAACGTCTTGCAAGTTTGTTTCCTTTTTCTTAACACCGTTAATACAGTTGCGACTTGACTTCAAGGAGCAACTCATAGAACGCAGTGTACATAGTAGCCTTTTTTGAGGTTTTTAAAGACTTTGGTGATTTTTGAAGCTTTTCCAAAACTTCTTTTGCAGCCATTTGGTAAGTTAAGCTTTTAAAACTTTTTTGGGGGGTTTGGATTTTGGGTTGGGGTGTTTGGAATTCAACGACTTGGTGTTGGGGAGGGGTTTGCAAGAATCTGGAAGCTTGTGTGTTTTTTTCTACATTTTTATGATTTTTTGTGACCATTGAGGCACTCTGCTGTTTTTTTAAAAAAAAATTCTGGGTTTGAATTTCTGTGTGGTGGGTGGCTGGGGGAACAGTTGGGGAGGGGTTTGCAAGAATCTGGAAGCTTGTGTGTTTTTTTCTGGCATGGAGAGGCTGCCAGTTCTGATGTTTCTGTGGCTGAAGACTTTGCAGCGGAGTTCCTGGAGGTTGTGAAGACGGAGGGCTACGTTCCACAGCAGGTCTTCAACTGCGACGAGACCGGGCTGTTTTGGAAGAGGATGCCCAAAAGGACTTTCATCACACAGGAGGAGGCCAAGTTGCCTGGCCACAAGCCCATGAAGGACCGTCTGACCCTGCTCTTCTGTGCCAATGCAAGCGGCGACCTGAAGATCAAGCCCCTGCTGGTGTACCACTCGGAGAACCCACGGGCCTTCAAGAAACACAAGGTCAACAAGGAGCGGCTGAGTGTCATGTGGCGATCCAACAGTAAGGCTTGGGTCACACGTGTGCTGTTTGTGGACTGGGTCAATCCTGCTTTTGGCCCTGCTGTCAAACAGTACCTGCTGGACAACGACCTGCCGCTGAAGGCTTTGCTTCTGATGGACAATGCTCCTGCTCATTCTAAAGGCCTTGAGGAGGACTTGTTGGAGGAGTTCAGCTTCATCAGCATCATGTTCCTGCCGCCTAACACCACGCCACTGCTCCAGCCGATGGATCAGCAGCTCATCGCCAATTTCAAAAAACTCTACACCAAGGAGCTTTTCAGGCGATGCTTCGAGGTGGCTGATTGCACCACCATCATCCTGCGGGAATTCTGGAAGGAGCACTTCGACATCGTCACCTGCTTGAAGATGATCACCATGGCCTGGAACGGGATCAGCCAGAGAAATTTGAATTGCGCTTGGCGCAGCCTGTGGCCGGACTGTGTGGCACCAAGTGACTCTGATGCACCAGAGTCAACAGTGGTGCAGGACATTGTTGCCTTGGGGAGGACCATGGGCCTGGAGGTCCCAGAGGAGGACGTCAGCGAGCTGGTGGAGGAGCACGACCACGAGCTGACCACCCAGGAGCTGGTCGAACAGCAGGCAGAGGTTGCGCAGGAGTAGGCCTCGCTGGAAGAGGAGGAAGCAACTGAGGAACGGCCGTCCTCCAAAGAACTGAGGGACATTTTCCAGAAGTGGAAGGAGGTGCAGGCTTTTGCAGAGCAGCACCACCCTGACAAGCACATGGCACATGACCAAGCGAACACTTTTGATATGACGGTCATGTTGCCTCTCAGGGAGGTGCTGAAAAGGCGGATGAAGCAGCAGACCATGGACAGGTTCTTCAGCAAGAAGCAAAGAGTGGAAGAGGAACCTTCTTCGAGTTGTCCCCCAGAGTCTTAGAAAATGTACTGTACACTTTGTTGATTTTTAAATGTTTTTCTGTCATGTTTAGAAACTTAAATTATTGTTCATTCAGTTTTTGAAATGCTATTTACAGAATGTGTGACTTTAAAGAGCACTTAATAAACTCTTGTTGTACCAAATTTGGCTTTGTTTGGACTTTTTTTGACCATAGGAACGCATTAATTGATTTTCAATGCATTCCTATGGGAATTCGTGATTCGCAAGACGAAAAATTCGCTAGACGAAAAAACTCGCGGAACAAATTAATTTCGTCTTGCGAGGCACCACTGTATCCTTAAAGATCTCCACAAATGACTCTTCAATTTCCAAAGTTCTTTGGTAGTGCAAGTTCAAAATTTTATCTCTTTCTTCTTTTGTTCTTAAAGTAATCAAACAGTCTCTTACCTTGTTCTTTCTTTGTCTTTTTCCAAGTCTAAATGCACTCACTATCTGGAATTCTTCCTCCCCCAGGTCCTGTTGCCAAAAATCTATGAATTTCTTTGTAAGGAAGTCTGCCAAATTGTCCTTCTCGCTTTCAGGTACTGCTCTAATCCTTAAATTTCTCTCCTTGTAGTTCGACCATAGACAATGCCAAGTCATGGTCTTCTAGTTTCTTATATACCGGTGGTATCTTCTCTTGAGTGGCAATTGCAATATCCTTCGCTTCTTCTGCAATCTTCTGAGTCGTGGCCGATTCCTTTAATAGCTTTTTGATGGACTGTATATTAGAATTCACCTTCTTTCCCAGTTCATTAATGCTTGTAGTGTTCAAATCAATTTTTGCTGAGGCCTCAGCCACTTGTTTATTTGTTTCTGCTACTTGTTTGTTTGTCTCTGCAACCTGTTTGTTTGTCTCTGCTACCTGATTCGTTAAATTTTCCAAGGATTCATTAATTTTGCCAAGTGCCTGAGCCAATACGTCTTCAGATGACATAACTTTTGGTTTTACTTGCAAAGCAGCCGCTACTACTGTGCCTGCTGCTCCAGATATTGAAGCCCTTCGCTGATGTGTAATGTCAGCCTTGTATTGTCTGCCAGACCTGGTAACTTTTTCCTGTGCCGGCTCTATCTTCCCTTTCTCACTTGCCATAACACTCTCATAAAAACCCAAGGTCAGTCTCACGCCTGGTAGATTTGTTTTGAAAAGGAATTTTTCACTGGCTTGGTTACTTAGTGGCTTAATTGTTGTTGCAACAAAGTCTCCTCTAGGGGGACACTTCCAACTCCACTTTGTAACTTTTTGAAGCAAATATGGTCCTTATATGTCCCCCATATCCCTTAAAAGCCACAGTTTCAATGTCCTTAAAAGTTACTTTATAGTCAAGAACAGTCTTAAAACAATGCATCTTTCACAGACTTATTTCAAGAGTCTTTACCTTTAACGTGCTGGCAGTCCTCCCAGTACTCTGCTTCCCTGTCAAAGGCAGTCCGTTCCCAGGGTTTTGGGGCAGCGGATATATATTTACTTCCCCCTTTTCTTGCAGGTAACTAATGCTCAAACTTCTCCCCTCCTCTCCTGCAAACAGGAGGGGAACCACTTTTCTGATGTTGGAATTTAAGCCTTTAGATGATGTCTTTCAAAGTTACAGCTTTACAGTCTCTTCGCTTTATTCTGTTTACAAGCTGGAAAGGCAGACTTCCTGTTTATACCTTTCCCGTTTCGGTGCCAAATTTCAGATTTTCCTCCATAAATCAATTGAACCTACTCACGGGTAGTTGCTTTAGAGTCCAAATGTCCAGAAAAAAATCAGCGCTCTCCGACAATGGCCGTGCGGCTTCACTCCGCGGAATGGGTAGTCGACTCTCAGCCCCGCGCCGCTCACCCCGTCCCGTTCCGGAGCCTTTAAAAAGGCTCCTTCGCAGTTTGGGGGGGCGCAATTGGTGCCCGCCGAGTCTCCACGCTCACAGGCTTCACCGCCTGTGATTTTTTAGGGTCCCCGCTTCGCCGCAGTGGCAAGACCCAGTCCCACGGAGCCGATTCCCTCCAGAGCTCAGAAGGGATCCGCCACTAGTTTCTGGCGCTGACCGGAAGTCTCGGGACCCTTTTGTTTTTAGCTAATTATGACTTACCAATTATTCTAGTTCTGGCTTCTGCTGTAGATCACAGTTAATCCTCTGTTTCATCATTTTTACAGAGGTGTCCCTTAATTTCCCTAATGGAAAATAAAACCTGGTCATCTTTGAATAAACCAGAACCTTTTAACATCCATGTCGACACAACCTTACAAGGGGCCGCTTGGGACTTCGTGGAAAGCATGGCCTCTATGGGGCTGTCCCTGAATAAGTTTGGCCCAACTCATAGTCATGGACATGCCTTAGACCTGGTGTTCACCTCTAGTGACGGGGGTGATCTGACACTAAGTAAAAGTGAAAACAAAATAAGTGCCATGGTCAAATCACTTCCTGGTGCAACTGGACTCCTCCACGACCCTTCCCCTCTGCAGGGAGGTGGGACTAATTTGGATGGTCCACCCCCACCACTTAATCGATCCAAATGGTTTCTAGAGAGTGGTAGGGGATGCTTTATCCCATGTTGATGGCCTTTCAGCTGATTCCCTTGTGGCCCACTGGAATGTGGAGTTAACCAGGGCTATTGACTGTCTGGCTCCGAAGCGCCCTCTCCGATTGCATGGAGCCCGGACAGCCCTGTGGTTTTCTTTGGAGCTGAGGGCGATGAAACAATTGCTGAGATGGCTAGAGCATCAGTGGCAGAAAACTCATTCCGAATCTGACCGGACATAGGTTAGAGCTCAACATCGAGCCTACCAAGTGGCGATAGCGACGGCGCAGAAGACTTTCTTCACCGCCTCTATTGCATCTGCAGAAAATAGTAGCAGGAGACTCTTTCAGGTGATCCGCAATTTAACCGAACCACCTTTACCACCGGGGCCTTGTAAAGACCCCAGGATCTCCTGCAACGATTTTGCAAAGTTTTTTGCAGATAAAGTTGCTTATATTCGGAAGGAGGTAGAGACCACCGTGGAAGCAGGGCCAGGGTGGGAGAGTGCTAGAGCTCTGTCTGGTCAAGTTGCATGAAATCAATTTCAATTCGTTACCCCCGAGGATGTGGACAGGCAGCTTGGACCTGTCAAACCAACCACCTGTCTCCATGACCCTTGCCCATCCTAATAAAAGCAAGCCGGGAAGGGCTGGGCGATGGGCTCTGCGGGGTGGTTAATGCTTCCCTCTGTGAGGGAACATTCCCAGATCCGCTGAAAGAGGCGGTCATTAAACCGCTTCTTAAAAAACCATCCTTAGACCCGGCCAGTATGGCCAACTATCGCCCAGTCTCAAATCTTCCATTCTTGGGCAAGGTGATTGAGCGAGTGGTTGCTGAACAACTCCAGGCACGCCTGGAGGATGCGGACCATTTGGATCCCTTCCAATCGGGATTCAGGCCTCATCATGGGACTGAAAATGCCTTGGTTGCACTGGTTGATGGTCTCCGGCGAGCTAGGGACAAAAGTGAGAGCTGTTTCCTAGTTCTGCTGGATCTCTCAGCAGCCTTTGACACCATTGACCATAACATCCTTCTGGACCGTCTAGAGGGGCTGGGAGCTGGGGGCACTGTCATACAGTGGTTCCGCTCCTTCCTCCTGGGCCGTGTCCAGAAAGTGGGGGGGACGACGAGTGTTCAGACCCCTGGGCTCTCACTTGTGGGGTACCTCAGGGTTCTGTCCTCTCCCCCATGCTTTTTAATATCTATAAGAAGCCGCTGGGAGACATCATCAAGGGGTTTGGACTGGGTGTCCATCAATATGCAGATGATACCCAGCTCTACCTCTCTTTCAAATCAGAACAAGTGAAGGCGGTGAAGGTCCTGTGTGAGTGTCTGCAGGTGGTTGGAGGATGGATGGCAGCTAATGGATTGAGGGTGAATCCTGACAAGACTTGTTGTTGTTTAGTCGTTTAGTCGTGTCCGACTCTTTGTGACCCCATGGACCAGAGCACGCGAGGAACTCCTGTCTTTCACTGCCTCCCGCAGTTTGGTCAGACTCATTTTTTGTGGCTTCGAGAACACTGTCCAACCATCTTGCCCTCTGTCGTCCCCTTCTCCTTGTGCCCTAGATCTTTCCCAACATCAGGGTCTTTTCCAGGGAGTCTTCTCTTCTCATGAGGTGGCCAAAGTATTGGAGCCTCAGCTTCATGATCTTCCAGTGACCACTCAGGGCTGATTTCCTTCAGAATGGATAGGTTTGATCTTCTTGCAATCCATGAGACTCTCAAGAGTCTCCTCCAGCACCATAATTCAGAAGCATCAATTCTTTGGCGATCATCCTTCTTGATAGTCCAGCTTTCACTTCTATACATCACTACTGGGAAAACCATGGCTTTAACTATACGGACCTTTGTTGACAAGGTGATGTCTCTGCTTTTTAAGATGCTGTCTAGGTTTGCCATCGCCTTTCTCTCAAGGAGCAGGCATCTTTTAATTTCGTGACTGCTGTCACCATCTGCAGTGATCATGGAGCCCAAGAAAGTAAAATCTCTCACTGCCTCCATTTCTTCCCCTTCTTTTTGCCAGGAGGTGATGGGCCCAGTGGCCATGATCTTCGTTTTTTTGATGTTGAGCTTCAGACCATATTTTCGCTCTCCTCTTTCACCCTCATTAAAAGGTTCTTTAATTCCTCTTCACTTTCTGCCATCAAGGTTGTAACATCTGCATATCTGAGGTTGTTGATATTTCTTCCGGCGTTCTTCATTCCGGCTTGGGATTCATCCAGCCCAGCCTTTCGCACGATGAATTCTGCATATAAGTTAAATAAACAGGGAGACAATATACAGCCTTGCCGTACTCCTTTCCCAATTTTTCCCCAGTTGTTCCATATCCAGTTCTAACTGTAGAGATTTCTCAGGAGACAGATGAGGTGATCAGGCACTCCCATTTCTTTAAGAACTTGCCGTACTTTGCTGTGGTCGACACAGTCAAAGGCTTTTGCATAGTCAATGAAGCAGAAGTAGATGTCTTTCTGGAACTCTCTAGCTTTCTCCATAATCCAGCGCATGTTTGCAATTTGGTCTCTGGTTCCTCTGCCCTTTTGAAATCCAGCTTGCACTTCTGGGAGTTCTCGGTCCACATACTGCTTAAGCCTGCCTTGTAGAATTTTAAGCATAACCTTGCTAGTGTGTGAACTGAGTGCAATTGTGTGGTAGTTGGAGCATTCTTTGACACTGCCATTCTTGGGGATTGGGATGATCTTCTCCAATCCTCTGGCCACTGCTGAGTTTTCCAAATTTGCTGGCATATTGAGTGTAGCACCTTAACAGCATCATCTTTTAAAATTTTAAATAGTTCAGCTGGAATGTGATCACTTCCACTTGCCTTGTTATTAGCAATGCTTTCTAAGGCCCATTTGACTTCACTCTCCAGTATGTCTGGCTCAAGGTCAGCAACCACACTAACTGGGGTATACGAGACATCCATTTCTTTCTGGTATAGTTCCTCTGTGTATTCTTGCCACCTCTTCTTGATGTCTTCTGCTTCTGTTAGGTCCTTTCCACTTTTGTCTTTTATTATGGTAATCTTTGTACGAAATGTTCCTTTCATATCTCAAATTTTCTTGAACAGATCTCTGGTTTTTCCTATTCTACTGTTTTCCTTTATTTCTTTGCATTGCTCTTTTAAGAAGGCCTTCTTGTCTTTCCTTGCTATTTTTTGGAAATCTGCATTCAATTTCCTGTATCTTTCACTATCTCCCTCGCATTTTGCTTGCCTTCTCTCCCCCGCTATTTGTAAGGCTTCGTTGGACAGCCACTTTGCTTTCTTGCATTTCCTTTTCGTTGCGATGGTTTTAGTTGCTGCCTCCTGTATAATGTTATGAGCCTCCATCCATAGTTCTTCAGGCTCTCTGTCCACCAAATCTAAATCCTTAAACCTGTTCCTCACTTCCACTGTGTATTCATAAGGGATTTGATTTAGATTGTATCTTACCGGCCCAATGGTTTTTCCTACTTTCTTCAGTTTAAGCTTGAATTTTACTATAAGAAGCTGATGATCTGAGCCACAGTCAGCTCCAGGTCTTGTTTTTGCTGACTGTATAGAGCTTCTCCATCTTTGGCTGCAGAGAATATAATCAATCTGATTTCGATGCTGCCCATCTGGTGATGTCCATGTGTAGAGTCGTCTCTTGTGTTGTTGGAAAAGAGTGTTTTTGATGACTAGCTTGTTCTCTTGGCAGAACTCTATTAGCCTTTGCCCTGCTTCATTTTGAACTCCAAGGCCAAACTTGCCAGTTGTTCCTTTTATCTCTTGACTCCCTCCTTTAGCATTCCAATCCCCTATAATGAGAACATCCTTCTTTGGTGTCATTTCTATAAGGTGTTGCAAGTCTTCATAGAATTGCTCAATTTCAGTTTCTTCAGCACCAGTAGTTGGTGCATAAACTTGGATTACTGTGATGTTAAAAGGTCTGCCTTGGATTTGTATCGAGATCATTCTATCATTTTTGAGATTGCATCCCAGTACAGCTTTCTCCACTCTTTTGTTGACTATGAGGGCCACTCCATTTCTTTTATGGGATTCTTGCCCACATTAGTAGATATGATGGTAATCCGAACTGAATTCGCCCATTCCCGTCCATTTTAGTTCACTGATGCCCAGGATGTCAATATTTATTCTTGCCATCTCATTTTTGACCACATCCAACTTACCCAGGTTCATGGTTCTTACATTCTAGGTTCCTATGCAATATTTTTCTTTACAGCATTGGACTTTCCTTTCGCTTCCAGGCATATCCGCAACTGAGCGTCCTTTTGGCTTTGGCCCAGCCACTTCATCAGCTCTGAATCTACTTGTACTTGTCCTCCGCTCTTCCTCAGTAGCATGTTGGACGCCTTCCGACCTAAGGGGCTCATCTTCCAGCGTCATAACTTTCATATGCCTGTTGTCTTTGTCCATGGAGTTTTCTTGGCAGGGATACTGGAGTGGCTTGCCGGTTCCTGCTCAAGGTGGATCACGTTTGGTCAAAACTCTCCACTATGACCTGTCCATCTTGGGTGGCCCTGCACGGCATAGCTCATCGCTTCTCTGAGTTATTCAAGCCCCTTCGCCATGGCAAGGCAGTGATCCATGAAGGGGTCCTGACAAGACAGAAGTACTGTTTTTGGGGCGCAGGGGGTGGGCTGGTGTGGAGGACTCCCTGGTCCTGAATGGGGTAACTGTGCCCCTGAAGGACCAGGTGCGCAGCCTGGGAGTCATTTTGGACTCACAGCTGTCCATGGAGGCGCAGGTCAATTCTGTATCCAGGGCAGCTGTCCACCAACTCCACCTGGTACGCAGGCTGAGACCATACCTGCCCGCGGACTGTCTCGCCAGGATGGTGCATGCTCTAGTTATCTCCCGCTTGGACTACTGCAATGCGCTCTACATGGGGCTACCTTTGAAGGTGACCCAGAAACTACAACTAATCCAGAATGTGGCAGGTAGACTGGTGACTGGGAGCGGCCGCCGAGACCACATAACACCAGTCCTGAAAGACCTACATTGGCTCCCAGTATGTTTCCGAGCACAATTCAAAGTGTTGGTGTTGACCTTTAAAGCCCTAAACGGCCTCGGCCCAGTATACCTGAAGGAGTGTCTCCACTCCCATCGTTCTGCCCGGACACTGAGGTCCAGCGCCGAGGGCCTTCTGGCGGTTCCCTCATTGTGAGAAGCAAAGCAACAGGGAACCAGGCAGAGGGCTTTCTCGGTAGTGGCGCCCGCCCTGTGGAACGCCCTCCCATCAGATGTCAAAGCGATAAACAACTACCTGACATTCAGAAGACATCTTAAGGCAGCCCTGTTCAGGGAAGTTTTTAATGTGTGACATTTTTGTATATTTTTGGTCTCTGTGGAAGCCACCCAGAGTGGCTGGGGAGACTCAGCCAGATGGGCGGGGTACAAATAATAAATTGTTGTTGTTATTATTATTATTATTATTATTATTATTATTATTATTATTATTATTATTATTGTTATTATTATTATTATTAACCTCTTGGTTTAATCTGAAGTTGTCCACTCTAGTATTAAGCCTGTCTACTTTACAGGGTTGCTGTTGTGAAGGGATAAAGAAGATTTAACAATCTTTTTTTATAAAAAAATGTGCCTGGTTGTAAGCCAGTCTACTGGTTTCATCTGAGACTGGCCCAAATCTTAAAATTTTACAGAATAGATGTAAGAGACTTCTTATCCTATTAAGCCCAATGATTTCTACACATCAAAACACTTCTGGCCAATAGCCTATCTACATTCCAATAACTCCCTAAATATATGTCCAATAGTGAGTGCCAGGAACATGTATATTGTCTTGTCTTGTCTTGATGTTTCCTATGTTTAACTTAAAACACACAGCTGTCTTACTCAAAGTTAGGTACAAGACTCACTCTTCAGTACTTGTTCTTTTAGTGATTGTGATTTTCATAACTCAAGCTCAGATTGTAGTGGCTTGAAATTGATTGATTGATTGAATTTATATACCACCCTATACTCTCAGGTCTTAGGGCAGTTCACAGAATAAAATCAGAATATACCGTATTTTTCGCACCATAGGGCGCACCGGACCATAGGGCGCACCTAGTTTTGGGAGGTGGAAAACAAGAAAAAATTCTTCTGAACCCCAGAAGCCAGAACAGCAAGAGGGATCTGGCTTCTGGGATACCATGTGGCTGTTCTGGCTTCTGGGGTAACCGCGCCAAGCCTCTTCAGGGCAGCGGGATGAAGGCTCCCCCTGCCCAAAGAGGCTGCACAGGGCTAAATCAGAAGCCAGGACAGAAGCGTCTCTGAAGGGGCACTGTGCCTTCTCTCTCTCTGTGCAGCGCCCCTCCTTCACAGGAAAGGTGCTGCGCAGAGAGGGAGAAGGCGCAGCACCCTTCAGCGAAGCTGGAGAAGGAACAGAAGAAGACCCTTCTGTTCCTCCTCCGGCTTCACATGACAGGCGCGTTGCTGTGAAGCGGGAGGAGGAACAGAAGGAGACCCTTCTGTTCCTCCTCGGGCTTTGCTGGATAGGCACGTCGCTGCCAAGCGGGAGGGGGAACAGAAGGAGACCCTTCTGTTCCTCCTCCGGCTTCGCTTGATAGGCGCATTGCTCAAGGGGCGCTGCACCTTCTCTCTCTCTCTGCGCAGCCTTCTCTCTCTCTCCTTCATAGGAGAGGTGCTGCGCAGAGAGGGAGCAGGCGCAGCGCCCTTCAGCGAAGCTGGAGAAGGAACAGAAGGGGACCCTTCTGTTCCTCCTCCGGCTTCCAGGACAGGCGCGTCGCCACGAAGCCAAGGAGCCTGCATTCGCTCCATAGGACGCACACACATTTCCCCTTCATTTTTGGAGGGGGAAAAGTGTGTCCTATAGAGCGAAAAATACGGTAATACCACAAAATATGCAATCAAAACGAAAACAACAGCAACCCAATAACCATCCCCCTACACCTTTTAAAAGGGCATAGGATGTCAATCAAATCATCTAAAGGCCTGGTTACAAAGGAATGCTTTTTCCTAGCACCTAAAGGTATATAATGAAGGCACCAGGCGAGAGCATTCCACAGACGGGGAGTCACTGCAGAGAAGGCCCGTTCTCGTGTTGCCACCCTCCAGACCTCTCGAAGAGGAGACACACAAAGAAGGACCTCAAATGATGTTCTCAGGATCTGGGTAGGTTCATATGGAAAGAGGTGGTCCTGGAGGTATTGCAGTCCTGAGCCGTTAAGGCTTTATAGATCAAAACCAGCACTTTGAATTGGGCCCAGAAACTAATTGGTAGCCAGTGCATTCGGATCAGAATTGGTGTGATATGCTCAAACTGTCTTGCTCCGGTGAGCAACCTGGCTGCTGAATTCTGTACTAGCTGACGTTTTCAAACCATCTTCAGAGGTAGCCCTACATATAAAGCATTGCAGTAATCTAGCCAAAAAGCTAGAGCTGCCATATGTCTGGAATTTCCTGGACAAAGCCAGAATATGGCAGTCGTAAGCAGTGTCTGGGCAAAAATCACTTAAATGTCTGGGAAAATCTGTACATATGGCAACCCATGTCAGAAGTTTAGATGTTGTCAAATTTCCTTAAGAATAGCTCAAAAACTTCATTTTTTGTGATTTAGCAGTACGTTTCCCCTACTGACACCTCTTCTATTGGTCTGCTGTGGCATGACCTAACCACAGAGGGGTCACATGTCATTGTAGGGCACACTCCAATTCGTCTTGGGGTCTAAATCCCCTCCCTGTTGGTCAGGTGTGGGATCACATGGCTGAAGAGAGGTCACATGGCTTCTGTGACATCAGGGCCATAATCATTCTGATGTGGGCAGGAGGGAAAGCACCTTTACTACTCTTGGAGATCTACACTGGCTGCCAGTTTGTTCCCAGGGGTTTTCAAAGTGTTACTATTAAGACCAGACTTAAGGCCACAGCATCCCAGACCACACTGGTCATGCTCTTAACTGCCATACTCATTGCACCCCCTCCATAGACTTTCTGTTCAGTTTCAAATGTGTTGCTGCCTAAATTCAGCAAACGGTGTTCTTTTCAAATGACCACCCCATTTCTTGCCTATCTTTAACAGTGAGTCTATAGGTCCTTTTGTTCTCAGATGCATATATCTGTGTTAGATGCATAAAATTAGGAAAATACGTTTGCAGAGGCTTAACTTAGCTGCGTAGTTCAGAAGATGTGTTTAAACTGTTTGAACCCCTCTAAAGCCAAGGGGAGTGCAGGAAGCTAATCGGTCTGTGGGCTCTCTCATTAGGACTTCATAAACACTCTAAGCTGAAGAGCAACAAATCTATATTTGGAACTACAAAACAAAAGAATAGCTCAAACCAAACCTACCCCAACCCCCTGTTTATGCTTACTGCTTTCAAGAACAATATTTACATCTACATTCTGCTGGAAAGCCTTGTCGCTTCCACTCAAAGTGCATTTTAAAAAGCAGGATAATTTTATTGTACTTGTAACAAGCAACGAGGGACAATGAAAATGTGATTCTTTTGGATTGCAAACAAAATTATGGCAAAGCAGTATTGTCATCAGGAAGAGTTGTGGCATGTGCCCTTTATTTAAGAGCTGGTCCTGTCAGTTTCAGGACAGGGCAGGGTGTTTCTCACAAAGGAAGAGGAGACTCAGCCTGAAGCTCACTGTCTGCTTCATATGAACTCCAGTTGTTCTCGAGATGCGATGTATAAATAGAAAAGGGGGGAGAGAGGAGACCTTCAGGGCAGAGAGGAGACCTTCTTTCACCTGAAAGTGATGCTCCTGTTATTGCTGACCGCTAAGCCAACAGCTTACCATAGGGAAATTCAAAGGGCTACAGATTTAGGCCATCAGATTTGTGTACTCAAAGTGTTACTTAATTGGTTGCTTATTTGGCAGATAGAATAGTGGGGGGGGGGGGGGCTTGAAACTATTGCCACAGACTCAAGTAATTTTTTTTAAACTTTTCTTTTCTTTTTTACTTTTTTACTGCATCTGTTTCACAGCAAGAATGCCTCTCTAAGCAGCTGATGGATGCCACTACCACTAAAAACCACTCAAAAAAAATGCTGCATGGTGTTGTAACACTGTCCTAAAAGGATTCCTTGGGGTGGGGGTTACTAGCCACAGAGAGCATCACTGTTACTGCCACCAGCATGTATGGCCAATTTCCCCTAGACATTTTTTTTTTGGGGGGGGATAGAGTGGCAGCCTGCAGGTAGCAGCCACTTTAAAGACTTCTGGTGTCACTTTTGCTCTCTGCATCAAAAACAAAACTTAAATAGGTTTGTTTTTAAACAGACTCACTGAAATCACTGCTGATAACCAAAGGTAGGTTTTCTCCACAAACCTTTCATTGCGGACCATTCGAGCTGGGTTAAAAGGTTACTGGGGAGACCAAAATAAAAAAATTCCTTCCAGTAGCACCTTAAAGACCAACTAAGTTAGTTCTTTTTATGAGCTTTCGTGTGCAAGCATACTTCTTTAGGTACACTGAAACAGAAGTTGCCAGACCCTTCTATATAGTGAGAAGGTGGGGAGGGGTATTACTCAGAAGGGTGGTGGGAATGGGAGATTGGCAGATAGCTGAGATGAGCCTTTGGGGAGACCAAAGTTATGCTTTGCTTGCAAAAGGCTGATTCCTGAACCAAAAAAGCTAAAGGCTGGTGTTTGAGACAAGTTGTGGTCTCCGACTAATGCCTGGTATAGGAGGGTCTCTTGGGTCTTCCCCTTCCTGGGTTCCTATCACAGGTTTTGCTGTCTCTCATTCTGAGGAATGCCTGGGACCCCTGGAATCTCACACCACTTGGAGATTGCAGTGCCGTGCAACCTTTCACTTTCAGGGCTTTTAATAGGAAAGCAGTTCACATTTTTTACTAGTAAAAAAAGAATACAAATAAATTGAATTACAACATGCCAATGAGGTGGTGTTGGTGGCATTCTTCTAGATCTCAGCACAGTGTCGTTTTCCACCAAAACATGGCAGGGGAACTAAGCACTGCCAGTCCCAGCACCCTTGGTAGGAAAATGCACTCTGCAAGCCCTGCCACCACAACCTCTGTTTTCTCTTCTGCTTGGCTACATTGTTAGTATTGTTATTCTTCTTCCAAGGTCTGGGGCAAACACCACATGGTTTGGCTACCCTTGTGTCTGCCTTGGCCATGCCTGTGGCCATTTGGAAAGGGCTGCTTGCTTAGGTGGGATTGTTTGTTTGTTTGTTTGTTTGCCAATAATACCAAAAGAAATAAGACAAACACTAACACTAACTCCTCTTTGTTTGTTTGTGTTTAATTCTGGGGGGGGGGGGGGGGTTCCCTACCAGATAAATCTAGATAAAGCTTTCTGCCATTCTTTAAAACATTTCACATTGTCTATAATTGGGAGGGCTTGAAACAAAAAAAGCATCTTTTGGCAACACATTCATCTTAACCACTGAAATCCAGCCCATTAATGACAATTTTAAATTTGACCATATCTCCAAATCTCTCTTGATTTCACTCCACATTTTCTCATAATTATCTTTGTACAAATTCAATTTTTCCCCAGACAGGTTCATCCCCAAATATTTAACTTTTTTCACAAAATCTAGGCCCGTCTTTTCTTATAGTAGTTTTCTTTCATCATTATCCAGATTTTTCTCTAATACTTTGGTTTTGCTCTTGTTTAGCCTAAATCCCGCTACCTGTCCGAATTCCTATATCAGCTCCAGTGCTTTTACTGCACTGGAGTCTGGGTCTTGTAGTGTCAATACTAAGACATCAGCAAAGGCTTTTAATTTATATTGTTTGGATCCTATTGTAATACCTTTTTGTTCATCTTTTCTAATCATACTTAGCAAAACCTCTAGGACTGAAATAAACAGCAGAGGGGAAAGTGGCCACCCTTGCCTGGTTCCCTTCTTAATGAGGCCTTTCGTTGATCTGAAAATGTGTGGGGGGGTTTGGGAGGGGTGTATTTTTATTTTTATTAGGTATTTTGTGGTTTTATATCTTAATTTTATTCTGTGAACCACCCTGAGGCCCCCGGTATAGGGTGGTATATAAATTCTAACAACAACAATTCTGATCAGCCCCAGCCAGAATGACTAATCAGTCAGAGGTGATCAGAGTAGTGAAAAAATAAACGCTGTGCAGTAAGGTTTGGATTTCTGCACAGGTTTGCAAAGCACTCCAAATTATTTTTCTCTACCTGTTGCAAACTTTGTCTGTGTATGCAGATGCATACACAAGTAGAAATGAAGATAGCTCTGGCACAGAATTCAGCTTGCTGCCATGGTCCTCATTCTAGCTGAATACTTATTACCCATAGAATCTGCAAATATTCAGTAACTGATGATCTCTAGTGCTGAAGATGTAATCTTTTATTCATAGAGAACCCAGTTTGGCTTAGGTCCCACACAAATATGAGCCACTGTTTTCGAAACATCTCTTACACAACTACTAACAAAGTTTCCCAGCATATGCCTGAGAACCATAAAAGGAGAGAACTGGCATGTATAGGGATGCTTCAGAAAACAGAACTGGTGGCAAGAGAGGCAGAAAGAAGTGGGGGCAGAGATGAAATTGGAATGAAAGTACAAAGAATTGCATTGTTTTTAGATACCAATAGATCCTGTCCCTCTGAAGCTCATTTGACAAAATCAGCTTTATTCAGGTTGGCTGAACTAGGTGGTATATTTGACTACCCATAATTCTTGTCACCACCAGTAAAAAGTGTGAAAGTCATGAGTTGTAAGTTATGTAGGTTAGGTGAGGCAAAGGATGCTGTGGTCTCCTCTCCTGGGACTGCCAGTCACAAAAGAAAGCATTAAATTTTTAAAAAGCTATTGTCAAAGACATCAGACATTGGCATCCGCTGCTGCCTTCAATTTGTGTTGCACACAGCAGGGCCCTCTGGCAGTGAGGATCTAAAAATGCCATCAGATATGCTTAAATCTTCTCAAGCTGGCTTTTAAAACTCATTTACAGCTCCTGACAAAGAAAGGAGGAGAACTGAGACCTTTTTAATTGTATAATGAATGTGAGTGTCAAAAGGTCAGAGAATATCTGAGTTTGTCCTTTGAATGAAATGAAGTGCTTCTCTGGTGTGAATCTTGGATTCTTAAACACTCTTAATTCATCTTTGCTTTGGGCCTAACACAACTGAGTCGGTTCAGACATTCTCAAAATGCAGTGAATGCCTGTCCTTTTCTGCTAGCTTGGGATACTTGGCAAAAGAAAAGTCTTCCATTCCTCAACACTCAGAACAGTCCTTAGGGAACAGAAAGTTCCCTGAGATGGAGTTGTCCAAAACTAACTGGGCATTTCATATATAAAAAATAAAGTGTTAGTAATTTAATGAACCATGTAACATTGTGAAATTTCTGCATCTCTGACTATAATGCCTACCTGAAAGGCATGAAAAGGAAGTAAAGGGAAAAGTTCAGTGATTTCAGTTGAAATAGTCCTGGAGAAAGGATTCTTTTATATTTAACAATGACAA
This sequence comes from Podarcis bocagei, assembly GCF_964188305.1. Lineage (NCBI taxonomy): Eukaryota > Metazoa > Chordata > Lepidosauria > Squamata > Lacertidae > Podarcis > Podarcis bocagei. Next base: position 1,524,328 of record NC_138130.1, read on the forward strand.
AAACAAACAAACCATTGTATGTCAATAGGGAAAAGAGAAAATGCACATGAGGTGATTGTGAAATGACAGTTCTTTACAGGCATAAAACGTCTAGAAAGTGAATGTTTATGGCCTAGGAAAACACTTTCATTATGCATTTTGAAAAGATATTTGCTTGCCTATTTACTGCACTCCTTATGAAAAGCTGTTCCAGAAAAAAGCCTTTTATCAAGCACCTCAGAATTTTTGGTTCAGATGTCTGAGTTCATACACCTCAAGACAACAAATTAAGCAAAAGAGATTTACATGGTACATTTCTAGGTTATGAGAAAGGTGCATATCATGTGTTAATGTCTGATACCAATGCTATAAGGTTGACTGGGAGTGAAATGCAAAATGGGACAATATGGGGATTTTTCAGTGTCACCCAGCTTCAGATGATACAGGTAATGAATCTGATGCTGATGGTGAAGGTGATGATGGAGATGATGGTGCTGCTGGTGGTTCTGATAGTGATACAGACACAGTTGATTACAAAAGCACCACAATATCTCTCAAACCAGATGATCAGTCTGATACTGAATTGGAGGTACCCCTTTTCACTATGGGGCAAATTCCCACAAAGAGTGAAAGACCTGACCCTGAGGATATATGTATTGTACGAAGGACTTGGAGAGTTACTAAAGGTAAACCTCCTAAAAGGTATGCTGATGAGTTTGCTAACACAGCTGTTGCTAACATGGCTAGCTAACATGCTAGCAACTCAAAACAGGTTTTTGAACCTGCAAATTTCCAAGAAGTTCAAGGTTTGTCCTCAGAGGATGCTGAGCCTTGGCTTAATGCCATGAAGGCTGAACTTGATTCCTTAAGGAAGAACAATACTTGGGAATTGGTTCCAATAAACCCCAACATGAAGTTAATTGATAGCCGTTGGGTCTTTAAAGCCAAAACTAACCAACATGGAAAGGTAATTCGGCACAAGGTGAGACTTGTCGCTCGTGGATTTGCACAGATTCCAGATCAAGATTACCATAACGTCTATTCACCAACTGTGAAGTTTGAAAGCATAAGGTTAATGCTTAAAATTGCTGCTAAGGATAAAATGACTGTTTCTCATCACAATGTTAACACAGCTTTTTTGTACAGTGAACTGTCTGAAAATATTTACACGCTAACAATGTAGCCTTATTAGACTTTACCGATTGGTAGGGTGAGTGTTGCTCCCAGAACAGGGAGGAAGGAGTCAAATGACACCGGGGCTTGGTTCAGAGAAAGAGTTTATTCTGCTCTCCAGATAGCAGAAGGCACTGCGTGAATCAGTTCACAGCAAGCACAAAAGCAAGAGAAATTGCATACAGTATATATATCCTCCAGGCACCCTCTCCCCCCTTCCCCAGGAATCCAGACACGTAAGCTTATACATGTAAGTTGACATCACAGATGTTCCTGCTCCTGTACTCTTAACCATAAAAGGGTGTTCCTGTGCTCTTGACCATAAAAGGGTGTTCCTGTTCCTGTATTCCTTATCTTGGGGTAAGAAGGTCACCAACTCTAAGAGCACTCCTGGCGTTCCCGGGGGGCTGACAAGGTCTGTGCGTCAGTGTGGTCAGGATGTAAGATAAGACACAGATGTGTCATCCCTGCTCCACTTTGGAACTGGCAAGGCCATTCATTAGGCGTCACGGACTGATAAAGGAGAGAGCTTTGTTTATACAGCTGTGTTCCTGTTATACATTTGCTCAAGAACTCAAGTTAATGGTTTTTAGCTAATGCACCCTTGGAGAAGGAAAACGGGATTTTGGGGCCCGTTTCAGACTGACTGCACAGTCAGGTTTTAGATTTGGGAAACCCATTCCTTCACCACCTGCTGGTATATAGGTGAATCAGGGAATGGTGTGTAGTCTTAAGAAATCCATGTATGAAGCCATTCTTCCCTGGTAGGTATTTGTTTCCCTTTCCAGTCCTTAGCTACCAGGATTCTTGTCGCTGATGTGGCATATAAGAATATTTTAACTTTATCTTTTGGAATGTCATCGTTTAATATTCCTAATAGGAATGCCTCTGGAATTTTACTATAAGTTATTCTTAGTAATTTCTTTATCTCTTCATGGATCATGCCCCAGAATTTCCCATGGCTATGTAAACTTTGTGAATACTTGGAGTCAGCCAAACTGATGTACATAATAAGACAAATACCAAAAAGTTTAGTGAAGAAGGAGTGGGACTGTTTGAATGAATACTTCAAAAAACAAGGTTCAAGGGTAAAAATCTGGTTGAGTTTAGAATGACCTCATGAATAGAAAGGGAAAGGAATATTGACACATATATAAATATATCCAGTTAGAACTGGATATGGAACAACTGATTGGTTCAAAATTGGGAAAGGAGTATGACAAGGCTGTATGTCCCTGCTTATTTAACTTATATGCAGAATTCATCATGCGAAAGGCTGGGCTGGATGAATCCCAAACCTCAGATATGCAGATGACTCAATCTTGATGGCAGAAAGTGAGGAGGAATTAAAGAACCTTTTAATGAGGGTGAAAGAGGAGAGCACAAAATATGGCCTGAAGCTCAACATCAAAAAAACGAAGATCATGGCCACTGGTCACATCACCTCCTGGCAAATAGAAGGGGAAGAAATGGAGGCAGTGAGAGATTTTTCTTTCTTGGGCTCCATGATCACTGCAGATGGTGACAGCAGCCACAAAATTAAAAGATGCCTGCTTCTTGGGAGAAAAGCAATGACAAACCTAGACAGCATCTTATAAAGCAGAGACATCACCTTGCCAACAAAGGTCCATATAGTTAAAGCCATGGTTTTCCTAGTAGTGATGTATGGAAGTGAGAGCTGGACCATAAAGAAGGCTGATCGCCGAAGAATTGATGCTTTTTAATTATGGTGCTGGAGGAGACTCTTGAGAGTCCCATGGACTGCAAGGAGATCAAACCTATCCATTCTGAAGGAAATCAGCCCTGAATGCTCACTGGAAGGACAGATCGTGAAGCTGAGGCTCCAATACTTTGGCCACCTCATGAGAAGAGAAGACTCCCTGGAAGAGACCCTGACGTTGGGAAAGATTGAGTGCACAAGGAGAAGGGGACAACAGAGGACTAGATGGTTGGACAGTGTTCTCGAAGCTACCAACATGAGTTTGACCAAACTGCAGGAGGCAGTGGAAGACAGGAGTGCCTGGCGTGCTCTGGTCCATGGGGTCATGAAGAGTCGGACACGACTAAACGACTAAACAACAACAAAATATACATAAATAAATTAGGATTGAGATAATAAGGAAATACAGAAAAATATAAAAAGACTGAAATGAAGTGTTGTGAGGTCAGTGGAAGTCGTTTTATCAACTTTGGTTTTGTAACGATGAATACGGTGTTGCAAATATGTCTGTCTTTCTTTTTTCTTTGTCTTTTTTCTTTGTCTCTTTTCTTTTTTCTTTTTATTTTCTTTCTTTGTTTTGTGTTTTAATCTTTAAGATTTGGACTTGTTTCTCTTTGTTTTGGTGTATTGTTATATTTTGTTGTTAATATTAATAAATATTTTTTTAAAATTAAAAAATCCATGTATGGACTCAAGCAAAATACTTGTTGGCACTCAAAATTGACAGTATTATTTTCTTTGGGTTTTCACCAAGGTGACCCTTGTGTGTTTGTCAAAGAGGGAAAGCAACACAAGCTCTTTTGTATCTGTTGATGATATCCTTTTCCTATGGAAGGGTGAAGCCATGTACAAGGCACCTTAGCTAAATTACAGGAGCTTTTTGACATAAGGAATCTTGGTGAGGGAACCAATTATCTCTCTCTCAAGATAGAGAGAAACCAGGAAGGTGATATTCTGGTACACCAGACAAAGAAAACCAGTGATGTAATAACTAAACTAAATTTGATTGATGCTAATTCTGTTGATACACCTATGGTTACTGGTTTTCAGATTTATGATACTGATGATACCTTTTCTGATGTCACTTTGTTCCAAAGTGTTTTAGGCAAACTGAGTTTCATTGCCAGATGTACAAGACCAGACATTGCAGTCAGCATGAATCTGTTAAGCAGACATGCTACCAAGCCCACTGTTAAAGATTGGAAAGAGTTGACACGCGTTGCTTGCTACCTCAAAGGTAGTATCCATTACAGACTGAAATTTACTAATCAGAAGTCTGGAGAGCTTGAAATATATGCCGATGCAAGTTTTGGAAGTGATCCCATAGATGGTAAAAGCACTTCTGGTGTGTACTATGTGTACAACAGCTGTTTGTTTGACTGGGCATGCAAGAAGCAAACCACTGTAAGTTTAAGTTCCCGTGAAGCTAAACTTAATGCTCTGACGTATTCACTCATAGATGTTGAATGCTTGTTGCAATTGTGTAAAGACATGAGACTGAATGTGTCTTGTCCTGTACAGGTTTACCAGGACAACAAATCTTTCTTTCTTTTTTTCTTTTTTAATTAATATTTTATTAAGTTTTATCAATAAAATAATTCAGAAAAAAGTACAAAACAGAAAAATACAAAATCACAAAATACAAAAATACAAACATTAAACACAAAAAGGGAAAGAAAAAAGAAAAAAAGAAACACATAAAAACAAAACTCCCTCTTTTTTAATTTCTCATCTTTAGTTAACTTATTTTCCTGACTTCCTCACGCTTCCCTTTTTTGTATCCCTTTTTTAAAATTGGTTCAGCAAATTCATATCCAATTTAGCTTATCTATTATCCATCCCATCTTACATTTTACCTTGTTGCTAGAACCCCTTCAGTTCATTTCAATGTCATCAGCATTCAAAAATTTTACAATGTTTCTGTAAATAAATTTTAAATTTCCTCCAATCTTCTTCCACGAGCTCTTCTCCCTGGTCTCGAATTCTGCCAGTCATTTCCGCCATTTCCATGTAGTCTATTAGTTGCATTTGCCATTCTTCCAGGGTGGGTAGATCTTGTGTCTTCCAGTGCTTTGCAATGAGAATTCTTGCTGCTACTGTAGCATACATAAAGAAAGTTCTATCCTTCTTTAACACCGATTGGCCAACTATGCCCAGGAGAAAAGCCTCTGGTTTCTTCAGAAAGGTATATTTAAATACCTTTTTCATTTCATTATAGATCATTTCCCAGAAAGCCTTAATCCTTGGGCACGTCCACCAAACGTGAAAGAATGTGCCTTCAGTTTCCTTACATTTCCAGCATTTATTATCGGGCAAATGATATATTTTTGCAAGCTTGACTGGAGTCATGTACCACCTGTACATCATTTTCATAATATTCTCTCTTAAGGCATTACATGCCGTAAATTTAATCCCGGTGGTCCACAACTTCTCCCAGTCAGCAAACATAATATTGTATCCTATATCCTGTGCCCATTTTATCATTGCAGATTTTACCGTTTCTTCCTCAGTATTCCATTTCAGCAGCAGATTGTACATTCTTGATAGTATCTTAGCATTGGGTTCTAACAATTCTGTTTCTAACTTTGATTTTTCCACCTGGAAACCATTTTTTTTATCCAAGTTATAAACCTCTCTTATTTGAAAATAATGTAACCAGTCTCGCACCTTCTCTTTAAGTTTGTCATAACTCTGCAATTTCAATTTGTCACCTTCCTGTTCTAAAATTTCCCAATATTTTGGCCATTTGGCCTCCATGTTAAGTTTTTTCAAAGCTTTCACTTCCATAGGTGATAGCCACCTTGGGGTTTTACTCTCCAAAAAGTCTTTGTACCTTATCCAGACATTAAACAATGCTTTCCTAACAATATGGTTTTTAAATGCCTTATGTGCTTTTACCTTGCCATACCACAAATATGCATGCCACCCAAATGTGTTATCATAACCTTCAAGATCCAAAACATCTGTATTCTCAAGAAGTAGCCATTCCTTCAGCCAGCAAAAAGCTGCTGACTCATAATAAAGTTTAAGGTCTGGCAGGGCAAACCCCCCTCTGTCTTTAGCATCAGTAAGTATCTTAAATTTTATTCTGGGCTTTGTCTGCCAGACAAATCTAGATATATCTCTTTGCCACTTCTTGAAACAATCCATCTTGTCGATAATTTGCAATGATTGAAATAAAAATAACATTCTCGGCAATACATTCATCTTAATAACAGCAATTCGACCCAGCAAGGAAAGCTTCAAATTCGACCAAATTTCTAGATCTTTTTTCACTTCTGACCAGCATTTCTCATAGTTGTCTTTAAATAAGTTCACATTCTTAGATGTCATATTCACCCCCAGGTATTTTACCTTCTTTACTAATGTTATATCTGTCTCTTTCTGAAACCTCTCTTTCTCTATCAGCGTCAATTTTTTTCTCCAAAACCTTAGTTTTCGATTTATTCAATTTAAAGCCTGCCACTTGACCAAAATCCTGGATTACTTCTAAGGCCCTCTTAGTACTGGATATCGGCTCCTGTAATGTCAAAACAAGATCATCTGCAAAGGCTTTAAGTTTGTATTGTTTAACTCCGACCTGAATACCTTGAATCAAATGGTCCCTTCTAATCATATTTAGCAAAACCTCCAGGACCGAAATGAAAAGCAATGGGGAAATTGGGCAGCCTTGTCGTGTCCCTTTCTCTATTTTAAACTCTTCTGTAACCACATTATTTACTATCAATTTAGCTTTTTGTTCAGAATAAATCACACCTATACCATTTTTGAAGTTTTGTCCAACCCCCATCCCCTGAAGATTTTTCTTCATAAAACTCCAGGAAATATTGTCAAAGGCTTTCTCCGCATCTACAAATATCAAAACTGCTTTTGTGTTGATGTTCACCTGCAGCTTTTCTAAGATGTTAATTATATTCCTCATATTGTCCGATAGGTGTCTTCCAGGGAGAAAGCCGGCCTAGTCTTTATGTATCACCTCTGCCAATACTTTTTTCAGTCTTCTAGCCAGAATGTCTGCAAAGATTTTGTAATCCACATTAAGTAGGGATATGGGGTGATAATTCTTAAGTTGTGTCTTTTCAGACTCAGTTTTCAGTATAAGTGTGATATAAGCTTCTTTCCACGTCTCAGGCGCCTTTTCCCCCTCCATAATTTCATTACAAACCTCCTTTAATGGTTGGATTAAGTAGTCTTTCAAAGTTCTGTAGTACTTGGAGGTTAGTCCATCAGGCCCTGGAGATTTGTTAGTCCATCAGGCCCTGGAGATTTGCCCAATTGCATATTCTGAATCGCACCTTCCACCTCTTGTTCAGTTATTTTGTAACAACAAATCTTTCTGGGCTTTGCTAAATTCTGAAGGTTGTAAGCAAAGAACCAAATACTTGCAAATCAAGTTATTTCATGCAAGAGACTGTATCAAGATAAGATTGATAAATGTATCCTATAGGGCAGGAAAAAAATTCCTGCTGATCTTTTGTTGAAGGTTGTTAACAAGGAACAACTAGATGTGTTTGTACATATGTTGTAGATGGGCTAAATGCCACTGCGATAGTTGCTATGAAAAAAGGGGAGGATGTCAGTATTTTTCACTGCTACTATCACAGAGGTCACATGACCAGATGATTTCATTTGTTATGAATGTCTGTGTGAACGAATGTCAGGCTAATAAACTTCTGCTCTTTGTTCATTCTCTCCAACAGAGAGGATGTGTGAGAAAGCAGCTCACACAACAATTGTTTTCTTTCTCTGCTGTAAATAAAATGCTTAATGCTACAATTCCACCACAACTCTGCTTCTGCTGATCTCTGATGATTTTACGTGCACATATCTTTCTGAATGTGTGTCAATGTATTTACAGGACTCCAACATCAAGACAGCATCCCAATAAGACCCAGGTGATGACTTAATACCCGCAGGGGCCATAAAAAACAATTTGGACTTTTGGGCCCCTACCCTCACATCACTTTTCACCAGCATAGACATCTATGGACATATTCCCGAGGACTGGGGACTTTCAATCATTGTCTCAATATATAAAAAAGGAAAGAAAGATGATCCCACCAACTACAGACCAATCAGTCTCATCATAGAATCATAGAGTTGGAATAGACCACAAGGGCCATCGAGTCCAACCCCCTGCCAAGCAGGAAACACCATCAGAGCACTCCTAGAATCATAGAATCATAGAATCATAGAATCATAGAGTTGGAAGAGACCACACGGACCATCAAGTCCAACCCCCTGCCAAGCAGGAAACACCATCAGAGCACTCCTGACATATGGTTGTCAAGCCTCTGCTTAAAGACCTCCAAAGAAGGAGACTCCACCACACTCCTTGGCAGCAAATTCCACTGTCGAACAGCTCTTACTGTCAGGAAGTTCTTCCTAATAGAATCATAGAATCATAGAGTTGGAATAGACCACAAGGGCCATCGGCATAATTAGTAAACTGTATGCAAGACACCTGCAACAGAAATTTCAAGACTGGCTACAAGAAAACATACTTGCAGATGAACAAGCAGGATTCAGAGAAGGACGCTCGACCATTGACCAATGCTTAGTTCTCTAACATCTAATAGAGAAGGACTCATCTAGTAATACTGTCTCTCTCTATCTGGCCTTCAACTACCTCCGAGCAGCCTTTGACTCCATTTCCAGAATAAAGCTATGGGAAAAACTGGAGACTTCCACATTTGACAGATGCTTGCTATTTTTAATATGCATGCTACCTGAAGGGACCTCACTAAAAGTGTGATGTACTTCCCAGGGCCATTTATCCAATGCAATAGTAACCGAGAAGGGAGTCAAACAAGGATGTATACTGGCCCCATCACTATTCAATTTTTATATAAATGATATGATTTCCCAACTTCACAATATGAATTTTCACCCTCCAAAACTTGCAGGAAAGAATATTCCGGTGCTGTTTTACATAGATGACACAGCAATCCTACCAAGATCACCAATAGGCCTTAAAAGAGCCATGAAAACACTGTTATATGGTGCCCAATTAGGCCCCTTCGCCAACTGTGCACCACTAGAATTGGTTCAATCCAAATTCCTAAGATCTGCTCTACAAGTGCCTAAACATGTCTCCAATGCTACCATACGTCTTGAAACTGGATCCATAAGAATTGAGCGGCTCGCCACTCTTAATTACTGGTTGAGACTATGCATCTTCCCATGCGGCCTTGACTATTAAGGACAATTTCCAATCAACATGGAAATGAGCAGTGAAATATATACTCTAGGCTTCAACCCACAGATTTTACTTAACATGGGTTATGAACAAGCAAAATAATTAAAATTAAAATTAAACAGGGTGTGAAAGACACAGAATGCCAGGCAGATCTAGCCAGGTCCCCAAAATTTCTAATTAGTGAAACCAGAAGATGCCTCACCTCCCAAATGCCATATATAACCAACCTTGAAATCCCAAAACAGCAATGGGCTTTCATTCTGGCCTGTTGTCAGGCCCTCCCCTCAGCCATTCAGGAAGGCCGTTAGAGGAAGACATCATATGAGGAGAGGAAATGTCCAAGTGGCTCTGGGCAGCAGGAAACAATGGAATGTGCCTTTTCCCATTGTCAGTATTATATAGACATACGGGCCAGGTTTATCCTGCCTATCCTACATAAATTCCCAGGGTGTACAGAACAACTCAACATCTCCCTCCTACTCCAGGATGAAAACCCAGATGTTACATATTCATAAACTAATTTTCAACATGTGAATAGAATACGAGATTAAATGAGGATAATGGATGGATAAAAATGGATAATTAAAACAGATAAGATTTAAAAGGCATGCAGTTAAAAGAAGTATAAGAGGTAAAACTGAAGGGAATACAGGTCTTGCAAGATGGGCCTTCAATTTAGGACATTATGCCCAGCAGGAAGGCTTCAGGCTGCTTAGGGAAAGAACATTTAAACATTTTTTTTAAGTTCGTTATATATTGTTTTCCAAAATTCCCTGGTTTTTTGTTTTTGTTTTTGCAGTTCCACCACATGTGGATCATGGTGCCTTCCGCCTCCCTGCATCTCCAACAGATGTTTGGCCTAGATTTATACATTTTGGCCAGTTTTACAGGCATTAAGTACCATCTGTAGAGCATTTTCATGAAATTCTCTTTCAAATCATAGCACGCAGTTCCAAATCTGGCAGTGAACTGCCCTTAACATCAATTAATAGTTTGTGCTTAATCCTGGGCTTTTTGCCCCACCAGATAAATCTTGAGATGTCCCTCTGCCAATCCTTGAAACAGCTTGCTCCCCCAATCATTGGAATTGGCTGGAACAGGAAGGTAATTCTTGGAAGCACGTTCATTTTTATTGTAGAGATTCTTCCCCAAAAGGAGATGTTTAACCAGCTCCAAATCTCCAAATCTTTTTTAATGTCCTTCCAGGTTTTGACATAATTGTCCTGCAATAGATTGATGTTCTTTGTTGTGAGCCAAATACTCAGATACTTTGCTTTGTTTTTACTCATTTCCAGCCCACAAATTTGTTGTAATTCACTTTTCTCCTGACTCCCCAATTTTTTTGCCAGTAATTTCATTTTTTTCTATTAAGTTTGAATCCCACCACCTGTCCAAATTCCTTTTTTAGTTCCAGCACTCTTGGTAGACTTTCTTTCAAATTTTCTGTGGTAATAATAAGGTCATCCGTGAAGGTCTTTAAAATATCTACTGTTTGGAATTTATGCCTCCAATGTCGGCAAAGCAGAATTTTTTAAGAACTTGGAAACAAGACTTTTGGACTATTTGGATTATAAATTGATTATAAATTGATCTTAATGGGAGACTTGAATGGAGTTGCATCAACATTAATGGACAGAACACAGAGACACAAAATAATGAATGCTGGCAGATTACCAAAGACATTATTTGACATGGTAGACAAATTTGATCTGTCAGACATATGGAGAGTAAGAAATACAATAGAAAAAGACTTCACATTCTATTCAGATGCAAATCAATCATTTTCTCGAAATGATTATTTATGGATATCCAGAGACTTGGTTCCTAGAGTAACTAAAACTGAAATCTGCCCCAAAATCTTGCTCAGATCACAATGCAGTGTTTATGGAGATGAAATTGTCTCTGCAGGGATCTTACAGATGGAGAATGAACGATGACTTGTTGAGGAATGAGCAAATAATTAATAAGGCCCAAAAGACTCTAAAGGATTATTTTGAGGTAAATATGAATTCAGAGATGGAAAAAAGAGTCGTTTGGGATGCAAGTAAGGCTGTGATGATTGTATCAGAAGGAAAGTCTGTGGAGAACCCTGCGGAGATAAGAAGATGTTTCCAGAGATATTATAAACAACTGTATAAAAATGGTAAGGAAGATGATGACAATATTGAGCAGTTTATCAAAGTAAATGGACTGCAAAAAATTCCTGACAATAAAAGGATCCTACTTAATGGACTAATTACACAACAAGAGGTGGACAAGGCGATAAATCAGATGCAACTTGGCAAAGCCCCAGGACCAGATGGCCTATCAGCAAAGTATTATAAGACCATGAAAGACTGGCTTATTCAGCCATTGGTAGAAGTTTGCAATAATATATTAAGAGGGGACAAAGCACCCAAAACCTGGAAGGAAGCCTTTATAACTCTGATACCAAAACAAGATCAAGATAGATCCAATTATAGACCAATTAGATCGATTATAGACCAATCGCATTACTCAATGTGGATTACAAAATTTTTGCTAATATTTTGGCCAATAGACTGAAGAAGGTGTTGTCAGATTATATTCATAAGCACCAGGCAGGATTTCTGCCTGGAAGACACATGAAAGACAACATTAGGAATATAACTGATGTTTTGGAAAGGTTGGAAGTTAAAAAAAATTGTAAAGCGATGTTAATGTTTATTGATTCAGAGAAGGCCTTTGACAACGTGTCTTGGAGATTTATGATAATTTTTTTAGAAAGTATTTTAGAAAGTAATATGGTATTAATGTGATCTACTTTGAATAAAAAGCAAAAAATATAATTAATGTGGTGTCAGATGAAATTAGAATTGAAAAAGGTATCAGGCAAGGGTGCCCACTTTCCCCACTGCTTTTTATATCTGTTCTGGAGGTTCTGTTAAGTATGCTAAGGAAAGAGGAAGAAGTTAAAGGTATAACAGTAGATTCTAAACAATATAAACTAACAGCCTTTGCTGATGATTTGGTGTTAATAATTCTAAAGAGTTGTTAGATACCAATGTTAAAAAAATTTCTAAGATGCATAATTTATTGTAGGAGTGGCATACAAAGGATGAACAAGTGAAATATGTGATGATAGATTGGGCAAGAGATTTTGGACATAATATAACGATGGAAGACTGGGAAAGGTTGTGGAAGAAAGGGGTTAAGTTTACCACCTGTACGGTATAAAAGGAAAACATTATGAAAATGATGTATAGATGGTACTTAACCCCAGTAAAATTAGCAAAGATCTACCATATGAATGATAATTTATGTTGGAAGTGTAAAGAAAAAGAAGGTACAGTGGTGCCTCGCAAGACGAAAAGAATCCGTTCTGTGATTCTCTTCGTCTAGCGGTTTTTTCGTCTTGCAAAGCAAGCCCATTGACGAATTAGCAGATTAGCGCTATTAATGGCTTTTAGCGGCTTATCTGCTGATCGGATCAGCTGATAAGCGGCTTAGCGGCTTAGAAAAAGGGGGGGAGGGGAAAAAACCAGCAGGAACTCGCAAGACATTGTCGTCTTGCGAAGCAAGCCCATAGGAAATTCGTTTTGCGAAGCACCTCCAAAACGGAAAACTCTTTCGTCTAGCGAGTTTTCCGTCTTGCGAGGCATTCGTCTTGCGGGGCACCACTGTACCTTTTATCATATGTGGTGGACATGTCCCAAGGTGAAAGACTTCTGGGAAAAGATTTATAATGAATTGAAAAAAATGTTGAAATATACATTTATTAAGAAACCAAAGGCCTTTCTACTTGGAATAATAGGATTGGAATTGCCCCCAAAATATGCTTTATTGTTTTTGTATGCCACAACTGCAGCAAGAATTTTGTTAGCCAAAAATTGGAAATTTAAAGAAATACCAACAGTGGAAGAATGACAGATGAAGATGTTGGACTTTTTGGAGCTTGCCGACCTGACCAGAAGAATCCGCAATCAGAAAGAGGAGGAGTACCAAGAAGATTGGAAGAAATTTAAAGACTATTTAGCTAGATATTCTAATATAAGATAAGTAGAATCACTTGAAAGTACCAAACTGGGCTAGGATTAAACTATGTTTAATTGTATAATAGTATGGATTGAGAATATTATGAAAAGGAAGGAACATAGTAATTTGAATGAGTTAATTTCATTAGAAAGTGGATATTGGAAAACTGTTACAAGGAGACCCATTGAAACTCAGTTAGGGGGGATTTGAGGAAGTCACTTAACAATGAAAATTAAATTGGGTTCTTAGAAGGGTTAGGTGTTTATATGTATGTTTGTTTGTTTTTCTTTTTAACATTGTAATGTTTTTCTTTTTTGTGTGTTATATTTGTTATAAATTTGGAAAATCAATAAAAAAAAATGAGGGGGGAAAACCCCAAAACTTGTAGGATTTTCCCCCTGCTAGTATACTTAGCTTCTCGTCCTCTCTTATTTTCTTATTTAGAGTTTCCTGTACTAGAATAAATAGCAGTGGGGACAGAGGGCACCCTCGCCTTGTCCCCTTCATTATGTTACAACTTTCTGTGATATTACTATTTATAATAAATTTAGCTCATTGCTCTGAATAGATTACCTCTATTCCTTTGCAAAATGTCTCTCTAAGACCCAAGTTAATTTGTGTTTTCATAAAACTCCAAGAGATGTTATCAAACACCTTTTCTGTGTCTACTAGCATGCTTGCTGCTGGTTTGTTGTTTCTGGCTTCTAGTTATTCCAAAATATTAATGACGTTTTTAACATTTCCATTTATCTGTCATCCAGGGGGAAAGCCCGCTTGGACCTCATGGATTATTTCTCTCAGTGTCTTTTTTAGTCTTTCCACTAATATGGCTGCAAAAAGTTTATAATCATTATTAAGTCTGTAGTTGGGGATGAGTGTTAAATCTGTCCCCTGTTTGAGGATTAGCATTATGTATGCTTCCTTCCAAGTCTCTGATGTTTTACCTTTAATTAGTATATCGTTCATCACTTCTTTTATAGGTTGTGATATCACTTTTCCCAGCTTCTTGTAATAATAGGGTGACAATCCGTCTGGCCCAGGTGACTTCCCCGCTTTTGTGTTCCTAATTGCTTGTTGGATTTCCATAGCCATAATTGGTGCATTAAGATATTCGATTTTCTCACTCTGTATTTCAAGCAGGATGTTTTGTTAAAAAAATTCTTCAACTTTTTCTTGATATTCTGTTCCTTTTTGGTAATTCTGTGTAGTAGCTCACAAAGTTCTTACATATTTCATTCGGTTCATCAATTATTTTTTCTCCCACTTTCAGCTTATTTATAGCTATCACTCTGCCTTTTCTTAAATTGCCATGCCAGTAATTTCCCTGGCTTATTTGCGAATTCAAAATTTCTGTGTTTTAATATTTTGATATTCCATTCAACTTCTTGGTTTACAAGCATTGAGAATTTTGTCTGCAGCAATCTAATATTCTGCTTAATTATTTCACTGCTTGGGTTTTTAAATAGCTCTTTTTCATTTTTGCTTATCTCATTCAATAATCATAGTGTCTCTCTCTCCAACTCTGAGTCTTCTTTTATTGCTGGTTTGTAGAATTTTATCTCTGATTTGACTACAGTTGAAGGATACCAAATAGTTGCTGGGTCATTTGTTGGATTTTGCCACACTTGATTTGACTCTGAATACTTTTTCAGTACTTTTTCAGTATATTTCGACTTCTTGCAGATCTAACCATTTGGCTAGTTCCTTAATAATTTTCTCATCAATGATCTCCTCTGCCTCCTCAAAAATGCCTCTAAATCTCAAAGTCATCTCTCACCTCTGCATCTGCAGCATGGCTATCACATCCCATGCTGCCTCCTGAGTTTCCTTCAGCTCCACAGTCTCTTTTTTAACCTTGTTGTGCTCTCTTCTTAGTTCTTTACTATCACTGTGGGCTTTTTTAGAAGTCTCCTCCAGATTTTGAGATATATATTTTTAGCTCCTGCGCAGTTTTAGATAATTATTTATTTTTAATTGATAGGTCATTCATTTGGCTTTAAAGTCCCACAATTAATTTAGAATTTTGATCAATTTTATTTCCCATCCTGCCAAGTTTATCTAATGCTTTCGTGCGCTCATTCATACCTTTTTTCATTTCTAAAATATCTCTTTTAAGACCCCAAATTAATTATTTGATGTCCATGTTAAAATCTAAGCGTCACCTTCATGCTTCCCCAGAACCACCCCCCATGATTGCATTAGTCTCTGAGAAGCTTGAATGCACAACCTGTTTCTTGACACAACAAAACTGGAAGTCTCTATTTGCACTTTCCAGAAATAGTTGAAGACATTTTTGTTCTGAAAAACTTTGCCAGCTATTTGAATGGGTCTCTGTCCTGGGTGTCTGCTTTGTACTGTGTTTTGTTTTGTTTTGTGCTGTGTTGTTCTAAACTAGTTTAGAACTAGTTTAGCTAGTCTCACCTTGAGACAAGTTGAGGAAGGTGATAAGTCAATAAATTACTGAAGCAATCAATGTAAGAATGTTTTTGGCAGTAACAAATAAAAACAAAATTAGGAATACTTGCATTGTTCATAGTAGGCACAACAAGAGAGAGTCCAACAGCCTGTCTCATGTTTTCAAGGCATGTGGAGTCTCCCAAAATATTAGGATGAAAAGGATGTGGACCTTGCTCTTATGGCAGCCCCAAATAATGACCCTAATGTGTTATGTACTAAAGTTCTCACCCTGGGCCAGCAGGGGGATAGTGTAGATAGTTTTCACTCAGGTCCTCGTCAGTTATTTTAGGTGGGAAACCCTGGGTTGTTGTTGCTACAATGTTGATAGCCGGCTGCCTATAAAAGCAGGCCGGCTGAGCTGTTTGCTGTTCAGTTATGTTCCAGCTTACAATAAAAAGCTTCTCTGGAGAAATCACTGTGTCATCTGCTATGTTCGCCCACAACTTAACACTGGCGAAGAAGGTGGGATTGATGGACATCAGAGCACAGCCAGATGCATTCCTCAGCCTCTGTGGGCCTGAGGTGTTTGAGACGGCCCGAGCATTGGTTGCGCCTGAAGAAGTCCAGGCAACACCGTGGGCCAACAGTGATGAGGCATCCTCCAGTGAAGACGATGACGTGCACCAGACAAAGCGGGAGCGCAGGAAGTTCCAACAGAAGTCCAAGAGCCAACCAGAATGTGCCGGCTGCGGAGGCAACCATTCCCGTGCCAAGTGTCGATTCAGAGACGCCACCTGTAGGAAGTGTTCCAGAAGGGGCCACATCGCTAAGGTCTGCCGATCGGCTCCGTCTGACACCCCCCCTTCACCGACTCGCAAGTCCAAGTCTTCACTCCAGTCTGCCAAGGAAAGTTGTTTCGCTCTCACCAACTGCCGCTGCCCGTCTGGAACCACAATTGGCCAAACCGACTCGCCTACGCGACGCAAGCTGAACGTCACGGTGCTCATTGAAGGAGCTCCATGTGACATGGAGATCGACACCGGGTCTGCCCTGTCCATCGTGTCTTGGAGCACCATCAAAAGACTGGTACCCAGAGAGTCTAAAAGGCAACTTGACTCTCACCACGTACACCTGAGAGACTACCAGGGAAACAACATTCCTGTGGTAGGTGTTGGCCGGTTCCGGATTGCCTTCAAGGATTTTTTGGGCCTGCTCCGAGTGGTGGTGGTAGAAGGTCAGCGGCCAAGCCTCCTAGGGCTAGACTGGTTTGATGCCCTCGGCCTGGAAGTCACCGGCATCAACTGCATCTCTAACGCAGAGACTGAGGGTCTGGTCAAAGACTTTGCCGAGGTTTTTGATGGCACTTTGGGGCAATATACAGGTACGCCCATCTCCTTTAGCCTTGATCCACAAGTCGCCCCCATCAAGCTAAAGCCACGCCGGGTTCCCTTTGCTCTCAAGGCTAAGGTGGACGAACAACTGGACAAGCTGATCACCCAAGGAGTTTTGGAGCCGGTTGACCATGCCAAGTGGGAAACCCCCATCGTCACGCCTGTCAAGCCAGACGGGTCGGTGAGAATCTGCGCTGACTACAAGTGCACAATCAACAAGGCACTTCAGCAGCACGCTTATCCGGTTCCTGTTGTTCAACACCTGCTGCATTCCCTGGGTGAGGGTAAGGTCTTCGCTAAGCTGGACCTTGCCCAAGCCTATCAACAACTGCCCGTCGATGATGCCACTGCTGAAGCCCAGACGATCGTCACCCACCAAGGGGCATTCCGTTGCCGCTGGTAGCAGTTTGGGGTGAGTGTGGCTCCTGGCATCTTCCAAAGCCTTATGGAGCGTCTCCTGCAAGGGCTTCCGGGCGTGGTACCGTATTTTGATGACGTCTTGGTGTCCGCAGACTAACACCAGCAGCTGTTTGAGCGCCTCCATGCCGTACTGACCAGGTTCCAAGAGGCCGGGCTCAAGGTAAAGAGGGAGAAGTGCCAGATCGCCGTTCCACAGGTAGAGTTCCTGGGCTATCTTATCGACGCCTCCGGCCTTCACCCGACCACATCCAAGATCCGCGCTATCCAGCAGGCCCCCATCCCAAAGAACAAGATGGAGTTGCAGGCGTTCCTGGGGCTGCTGAACTTTTATAACATGTTCCTGCCCCACAAAGCCACGGTGGCTGAGCCTCTTCACCGACTCCTCAGCACAAAGATGCCTTGGTCCTGGGGTCATCGGGAGACAGCGGCCTTCAACACGGTCAAGGCTATCCTTTCATCGGACAGTGTGCTGGTACAGTACAGTGAAGCCAGGCCGCTGGTTCTTGCCTGTGACACCTCACCTTTTGGCATCGGCGCTGTCCTTAGTCACCGTTTTCCAGACGGAAGAGAAGCACCGCTCACCTACTTTTCCAGGATGCTATCTCCAACGGAACGGAATTACAGCCAGCTCAACAAGGAGGCACTGGCACTTGTGGCTGGAGTGAAGAGGTTCCATGAATACATCTATGGCAGGACTTTTGACCTCATCACTGACCACAAGCCGCTCCTGGGCCTCCTCGCCGGTGATCGTCCAACTCCATCGGTCCTCTCACCGCGCATGCTGCGATGGACTGTTCCTGGCTGCCTACCACTACCGGCTCGTCCATCGCCTGGGAAAATCGATGGGCCATGCCGACGCCCTCAGCTGTTGCCCTCTTCCAGCATTTGTGGAAGACCCGGCTCCAGCTTCATCTCTCCTTCTGATTGAGGATCTTCCGGCAGCGCCTGTATCGGCTGCCGCTGTGGCCTCCGCATCTGCCCTGGATGGCACCATCAGCCGTGTGCTCAACTCGGTGTGGAGGGGGTGGCCACAAGGGCCTTTCGCATCAGAGTTCCAGCCCTTCACAACCAAACAACATGAACTCTCAGCTCATTGCGGCTGTCTGCTGTGGGGAGACCGCATCGTGATTCCCCAAAGACTCCGTCAACGCGTCCTGGAGGCTCTGCACATTGGCCACCCGGAAATTGTCAAAATGAAGGCGTTGGCTCGGTGTTACGTCTGGTGGCCTAACATGGACGATGCCATCACTGCCTGGGTGTCCGCCTGTCAAGCGTGCCAAGAATCGAGGCCTGCACCACCGGCAGCTAAGGGACACACCTGGGAGACGCCCAAGACACCCTGGTCGAGGGTGCACATTGATCTGGCTGGCCCCTTTCACGGCCGGATCTTTATGGTAGTGGTGGACGCCTATTCCAAATGGCTGGAGGTGGCCCTGATGCCCTCCACCACTACCAAGGCCGTCATCCGGGTGCTGCGAGGCCTGTTTGCGACGCATGGGTGTCCTGATGTCCTTGTCTCCGACAACGGACCGCAGTTCACGTCAGGCACTTTTGAGCGGTAACTTTTGGGACTGGGCATCCGCCATGCCCTAATGGCACCCTTTCATCCGTCCAGCAACGGGCAAGCGGAGAGAATGGTGCGCTCGGCAAAAGAGGCACTGGCACGCCTGGACCGGGGAGACTGGCACGAGCGGGTCGCTGAATACTTGTTCATGCAACACATCACCCCTTATGCGGCCACAGGGCGGAGTCCTGCTGAACTGCTTATGGGCCGCCGCCTCAGGTCACCACTCGACCGGCTGCACTCGGACTTTGCCGTGGCCGAACCCCCAGGCTTTGCCAACGCGCCACGGTCATTTGTTCCAGGAAACCAGGTCTTTGCCCGGAACTATGTGGGGGACATTCCTTGGGTGCCAGCCACAGTAGTGGGAGTCACTGGACCTCGCTCGTACCAGGTGGCACTCGAAGACGGACGCTTCTGGCGCCGGCACATAGACCAGCTTAGGCACAGGGTTGGGGACTTGGACACTATCGTGGTGCCCCCAACTGCGCTTGTGGCTCCAGAAGAGACACTTACAGATGGCGAGGCTCCACCTACACCTCCCTCGCAAACTGCCACCGTGGAGCCGAACCAAGCCTCTTCAGAGGGTCTGCCAAACTTACCACAGACTCAGACCACTCCACTTGCGGAGGCTCCACCCACAGCAGCGAATCCAGGGGATTTGGTTTCAACGCCACCTAGGGTTGCACCACAGCCTCAGCAAGAATTGTGTGGCCCCCCGGACTTGGCTACCAGTCCCCGGCGGTCTGGCAGAGTTTCCAAGCACCCAACTTATTTAAAGGACTATGTTGTTGGACATGTATCACTGTTGGTCTAAGTATGGGAAATGTAACCGATATGCTTTTGTGCCTAATTGAACCATTACGTGTAGTGCTGTATATAAGGAAACCATTACAATTGTAACTAACGCCTTATTTCGGTGGGGAGGGGTGTTATGTACTAAAGTTCTCACCCTGGGCCAGCAGGGGGATAGTGTAGATAGTTTTCACTCAGGTCCACGTCAGTTATTTTAGGCGGGAAACCCTGGGTTGTTGTTGCTACAATGTTGATAGCCGGCTGCCTATAAAAGCAGGCCGGCTGAGCTGTTTGATGTTCAGTTCTGTCCAGCTTACAATAAAGAGCTTCTCTGGAGAAATCACTGTGTCATCTGCTATGTTCGCCCACAACTTAACATAATGGGTCTTGAATAGCAATCCACCTTGATTTCTCCCAGTGCCCTCTCGCTTACTGATTGGGCCCGATTTGTGGTGGAAATCAAGAGGAGCTTTTCAGGCACCCACCTGCTCCTTCTAATAACTACATTTAAGAGTACTGAGCAGGATTCCAGAGTAAGCATGCTAGAACTATAGCAGGGATGTCCAACAGGTCAATTGCGTTCTACTGGTAGATCCCCGGGAAGTTTTTGTAGATCGTGGTCAATCGCTGGGTCCCTTTCCTTAGTGCTGGTAAACTATAATCCAGCCCCAACCCTTTGCCCCACCCTCCATTGTTGCAGGATTTGCAAAACGGAAGATGGAGTTTAGTCAGTGAGCCTGTTTGTTTCCCCAGCAATCTGTTGGTGAGTGGCTGTTCCCCCTTTCCCCTTGAGCTTAGGCTTGAATTCTCAAAAATTGGGGCTCTCCTCCTCCCTAAAAATAGCTCAACAATTTTGACCTGAACCCCCCAAAAAGGGGGTAGATCACTACCAGTTTTAAATTCTGTGAGTAGATCTCAGTCTCTTGGGAGTTGGCCACCCCTGAACTATAGCATTAAAAGAAATGGTTGATGCTTGGCTATTATCCAGCAATGTGCTTATACCTTTCATGTGAACCATGATATATCCTGTCTACATGCAAATGAAGTGAAATAAAAACAAGAGTTCTGTATTTTCAATTGATGTAGCTCAGCATAAATAGGAAGTAATTGTTCATTAAGTAAATTTTAAATTATATGTGATTTCATCTGCATGTGCACACAATGGATTAAGTACTACAGGTTTTTCCCCTAAACCCCATATATATATATAGAGAGAGAGAGAGAGAGCGCTAGATTTTTTTTTATCCCCTACAGATTTTTAAGAATTTAATTCAAGTCCTGTTAATTTTTCAGTTCTGAAATTAATGGGCAAATTCACATTGTTAAGCACATTGTAGCATGCACATCAATAATTTTTTTTTCATACATTTAAATTAAAATATTAGGATTTAGAAGAATACACTGTTCATAAACACTGGAATTTATTACTATCACAGACTCCCAAAGGATTACATTGTCTTTTAGTAAGCAAATTATTATTATTATTATTTAGTGGAGGCGGCACCTTGTAAATAATCTTAAAACTGATCAGCAACTCTGGTACATAGTGGTTTACTAGATATTGACCATAATTTACTTTCTGCCCATCTGTGCTCTACAGGGCATAAGAAAGGCCAGCAAGCAGTATGTTTTCAGAATACGTACATTACAAAATCAGCTGAACTGTACAAGCCCATTTGCCTATTCTTTAAACAGTTCCACTTCATATATTAAACATATATTAATGGCAGACTCTGCTGCAAAATACATGTAATATTTATTACCACATAAGGATGTTCATCTGCTTCTAGCTGACCTACCTTCTTGAACCTTACAAGAGTCAGCACAAATGTCTCTAGGAAGGTTAGTGGCAAAAGTTACCATTTTTGCCACTGCACACCAGAGGATGTGACTGAATCTCCTTCTGTCGGCCAGGCCCAATGGCTTCCCCTTCCCCTTTCATGGCACCATTTTTCCCACATGGAGGTGTGGCAGGGCAGGCCCACCTATGAGGTGGAATGAAGCAGCTGCCTTGGGTGGCAGAATCCTATGGGGTTCCAATGGGATCCAGTTTTCAATGGGGCTCTCTTTCAGCTGCATCACCACGCAGCCCTGATGAGCAAGGCTTCGGTGGGAGGTGGGGGGCAGCAGGGGCAGCACCCGCCTGTTTCACCTCAGGCCGCCCCTGTGCATAGCCATGCAGCTGGCCAGGGGAATGGCTATTCCATGCATAGGCCCTCCAGATGTTTTGGGACTACAACTCCCATCATCCCTGATCACTGGTCCTGTTATCTAGGGGTGATGGGAGCTGTAGTCCCAAAACATCTGGAGGGCCGAGTTTGCCTATGCCTGGGCTATTCAGTAGCGGTGAGGGGAAGTCTAAGATTTGGCAGTGAGGGGTGGGGGTGTCTTCCTATTTAATACAAGGTGGTTGATGGCGTTTCTCTTCTCCCCCCACCCTCAACCTTTTATTTATTTATTTAGAAGCAAGCTTGCAATCATTAAAGGGCATGGCATAGCTGCCCACAGGAGGAACCTGGCAGCATTCCTGAACAGAATTCTCCATAGTAACATCAAGGCTACGTTGTGACTTTAAAAAGAAAGGAGAAAAATTGTCCATGGCTGCATAAGAACCCCTCCCTGAAAATAATAAAAATTCACCCACCCGCTTAGATTAAGGCCATAATTGGGGGCATTCTCTCTCCCTCCAGCCCCCGCTACAAAATTCAGCTAAACTCAATACTTTGCCCAAGCAATTGTTTCGATTTTTCATTTGTTGTTAAATGAATAAACACCCCTCTTTAAGAGCAAATGTGTTGGGTTACTGTTGGAGAAGGGCTCAAAGTGGGCTTGAATGTCTGAAGGAGAAGTTGAAAGAGAAAGATAAAGAGAAAGAGAAAGAGAAAGAGAAAGAGAAAGAGAAAGAGAAAGAGAAAGAGAAAGGGTTGGGAAGCCCTTGCTTTACGTCTATCAAATTTGAGCATGTTTCTGGCACACCAAGTTCCACAGGCACCTTTTACAAAAGGATGACTTTTGTGTGAAGCTTAACATTTCTACCTGGCATGAGAAGATGTCACCTTCCTTGAGGAGCTGTCCTGGCTATTCTGTAAATGTCATAAAAATAATAGGCCCTCAGTACCAAATAGATGCCAAACTCAGGACGTCTGTGTGAATGTCACAGAAATTTATGCGGTGTGCCTACTGCAGGTGTATTTTGTGTGTGTCAAAACCTGTCAGGTTCACCTCCAGGTACATGTGCATTTGAGGAGCAGTTACCAGTGGCTGAGAGTAAACTGCTACTTGTATTTTGCACGGGTCAGTAGCTACCGGAGTTTGTCATTACCCACATGAATGAAGAGAGAGAGACTGCCATAGCTGTATTCTGCAACAGGCATTTAATGCACTTTACTGTCTGTTTCTCACACAGCACTCTAATTATCTTCATTTTCATAGCTATATTTATATAACTGGTAAGTTCGTCTCCACCATCCCCAATGCTATTTGAAATTAAGATAGAATTTCTCATATTGTGACATTTTCTTTGGTGACACAGGCTCATTTTCTCCCCATCAAGTGATTTCATCATGTTTCCATAGCAGCAAGCCATTACTTCCGTTGGAAATAAGGGCCTGCTGTGTCACTCTTTCCTACAGAGGAGGTGATGAAATTAACCTCTGTAACTCTGGTGTCACTTCATCTTGTCTCTGTGTATGTGGGAGCTGAAGAGTTGCTGGATTATATGTGGCCCTCTCATAAGTGTCAAATATAAGGGACAAGGGACCTTTGACAACTTTTAGGAGTATTAAGTATGACTTGCAGAACCCCACCGCTTTCCATCAATATTACTGAGACACTTTCAGGGTTTGAGCACAGACGTCCTTGAATGGCAGTGAGCTCTCCTCTGGAAGACATGTCCAAGTTCCATGAGTGTGGCAATAATCTGAGAAAAGAGGGCTATAATTGTTAACAAACAGGCAGCATCACAGAGTGATATTGTGTATACATGCGCTCAGCACAACCCTGCCATGCTACCTGTTTGTAATAATTACAGTACTTTTCTCTCAGATTATGGGGGAGTGCTTGTCTGTCACAAACATGGAAACGTCTATGCAGTGTGGCAATGCTTCTGCAAGCATACTGTAACCACAGAGAATTGAGACCTTGAGTAGATGTGTTGTAGATGGAATCAGAATTGTGGACAGGATCCTAAGGGTCATCTAGTTCAATCCCCTGCTATGCTGGAATCTCAGCTAAAGCATCCATGACAGATGGCCCTGTAACCTCTGCTTAAAAACTTCCAAGGAAGGAGAGCCAACCATTTCTTCTGGGAACCTGTTCCACTGTCTGCTCTCACTGTCAGATAATTCTTCCTGATGCCATTTTCCATGTGACAGCCCCTGAGATATCTAAGATGGCTATCATATCTCTTCTCACTTTCCTCTTTTTCAGGCTAAACACCCCCAACTCCATCAAATGTTCCTCATAAGGCTTAGTTTCCAGACCCTTTAGCATCTTGGTTGCCTTCCTTGGAACATGTACCAGCCGCTCAAAGTACTTCTTAAACTGTGGAGCCTAGACCTGGACATAGTACTCCAGGTGGGGTCTGACCAAGGCAGAATACAGCAATACTATGACTTCCCTTGATCTGGACACTCTACTTCTGTTGATGCAGCCAAGAAAGAATGCATTAGCATTCTTTGGCTATTGCATCACACTTTGCCTGTCTCCAGACTGCAGGGACCTCCCCTGTTCTCCAATAATTCTCATAGATTGTAGACAGAGGCTCCAAGATTACACCAGCAAGCTCCTTTGGTACCCTTGGGTGCAGCTCATCATGCCCTGTAGATTTGAACTCCAGTAGTGGTTAAGAGCTGTAGACTCGTAATCTGGTGAACCGGGTTTGTGTCTCCGCTCCTCCACATGCAGCTGCTGGGTGACCTTGGGCCAGTCACACTTCTCTGAAGTTTCTCAGCCCCACGCACATCACAGAGTGTTTGTTGTGGGGGAGGAAGGGAAAGGAGAATGTTAGCCGCTTTGAGACTCCTGAAGGGGAGTGAAAGGCGGGATATCAAATCCAAACTCTTCTTCTTCTTCTTCTTCTTCTTCTTCTTCTTCTTCTTCTTCTTCTTCTTCTTCTTCTTCAAGTAGCCTGGTGTTCCCTTACCACCTTTTTTCCTATCTTGGGCTGCAGCTCCCTCCTTACATTGTTTATTATTTATCAGTAGGCTGGGCACTACTTTCCTTTTGGTTGAAAATGAATTCCCTTTCCCCCACCCACCCCAGCATGTTACAGGTTCTATAATGCCGCTCATATAAATCCTTTTTGTAATATATAACACCTCCCGCATAAATGCATATTAGATACAGTAAATGCAAAAGTGTGTGCATCTGCTGTAACATAAAATCCTAGTTAATTTATACTTTAAATCAATGCAGTAGGCTTGATTTCCACCTGAAAAGAACAATAATTAACAATGCATGGTTTAAAAAATTCACAGTAGGAATTGGATGAAAGGTGGAATCCTAATGCCCCTTACTGGACAGTAAGCCCCAATCAAGTTTCCATAAATATCCTCAAGTGTGATCTAGAATTTAATTTAGCCTTGGATGGTTCTTTCCTTGTGGCGGTGGGGCTGCAGGAAGCCTCAGACATCCTTCCCTAAATCTCCAGACCCTGATAAGAGTCACCCTTCCCTACCATCTATGCTTGGACCTGAATGTGCATATGTTAGAGCCATCCTGGGACAGGGATGAAAGTGGACTTTTTGGAGCTACTCATTGAACTCTTGTGACATGCATAGCAGCGATAGAAGAAAAGTCTGCACCCATTGAATGTTACCGATACTTGCCTGATATAATATTGGTTTTGCTTGTCTATTAAACGATTGTTATTATGCTATGGTAGTGTTAAATTATTGGCTAGGAAGGTGAGAGTAGTTCTTCATTAATACAACACGTAAATTACATTTATTCTTCATAGTAGTGGGAAACAACAGTAACTCATCCACAGGGTTTAAGATAAAAACAAAAACAAGCCCCACTACATTAGAATGTTTCAAACATGCACACATTCCTCTTTTAAATATGTGATGCAACATGACATTTTCATCTGGTTCTGTCAGGTCACATCATATTATGTCACATTGCAAGACATGTTTAACCTAATGCAAGCTGATATATCTTGCAATGTCTGTATCAAAAATTTAGAAGCTTTTTTAATATAAAGAAGGAACCCACTGGTTGGATATGCTACAAGTTAGCTATATACGTCTGTGTTGATGATCGGCAGGTGCTTTTATGTGCTCCAAATTGATACCTGGCTTAGTAACAGACTCTTGAGCCCCATATATTTATACATTTTAAAATATGAGCAATTTTACTGAAATGCCACTTACTTTTTTTGTTGTAATGGGTCTTGACAAGGAAATGTTCATGTTGTGCAACTATGAAACTGCCCTTTCTGGCAGGCAGCCCTCTTGCCAGCTTTATTCATCAATGGAATTAAACAAGAAATATGGGCAAAGCTAAAATCTTGGGGATTTACTAGAGTTTAGTCACACAGTTCCACCATTACTCCAAACTGCCTTTCTCCTGCCATAAGTAATGCACATTTGCTAGGTAATTTTTTCAGTATGAATGTTCTGTTTCTGTGAGAGTAGGCAATTGTGATACTATTCCTCCAAAGATGAGGAGGGCATTTTGGTCTTCTAGTAGACCACTGAACAATTCCCAAGAGATTCCCAAGTTTTTGCTGATAATGGAAATGGGTACTACGCCCAGAAGCCCTTGCAGGAGACGCTCCATAAGGCTTTGGAAGATGCCAGGAGCCACACTCACCCCAAACTGCAACTGGCGGCAACGGAATGCCCCTCGGTGGGTGACGATCGTCTGGGCTTCAGCGGTGGCATCATCCACGGGCAGTTGTTGATAGGCTTGCACAAGGTCCAGCTTAGCGAAGACCTTACCCTCACCCAGGGAATGTAGCAGGTGTTGAACAACAGGAACTGGATAAGCGTGCTGCTGAAGTGCCTTGTTGATCGTGCACTTGTAGTCAGCGCAGATTCTCACCGACCCATGTGGCTTGACAGGCGTGACGATGGGGGTTTCCCACTTGGTGTGGTCAACCGGCTCCAAAACTCCTTGGGCGATCAGCTTGTCCAGTTGTTCGTCCACCTTAGCCTTGAGAGCAAAGGGAATCCGGCGTGGCTTTAGCTTGATGGGGGCAACTTGTGGATCAAGGCTAAAGGAGATGGGCGTACCTGTATATTGCCCCAAAGTGCGGTCAAAAACCTCAGCAAAGTCTTTGACCAGACCCTCAGTCTCTGCGTTAGAGATGCAGTTGATGCCGGTGACTTCCAAGCCGAGGGCATCAAACCAGTCTAGCCCTAGGAGGCTTGGCCACTGACCTTCAACCACCACCAGTCGGAGCAGGCCCAAAAAATCCTTGAATGCGATCCAGAACCGGCCAACACCTACCACAGGAATGTTGTTTCCCTGGTAGTCTCTCAGGTGTACGCGGTGAGAGTCAAGTTGCCTTTTAGACTCTCTGGGTACCAGTCTTTTGATGGTGCTCCAAGACACAATGGACAGGGCAGACCCGGTGTCGATCTCCATGTCATATGGAGCTCCTTCAATGAGCACCGTGACGTTCAGCTTGCATCACGTAGGCGAGTCGGTTTGGCCAATCGCGGTTCCAGACGGGCAGTGGCAGTTGGTGAGAGCAAAACAGCTTTCCTTGGCGGACTGGAGTGAATCAGGACATTGTCTAAGTCTCGGAACTCACAGTGCATTGTAGCCTGTCAGAGGGTGGCAGTGTAGTTGTTAACTGACTCCCCCTCTGCCTGGTTCCGGTGGTAGAATGCCTTGCGGGCAGCAATCTTGGACGGCTTTGGCGCATAGCGGTTGCGGAGCTTCTCTTGGATCGTGTCCCATGGTGCTGCCTGGATTGCTTCAGGTGCAAGCAATGCTTGGGCCGTCTCAAACACCTCAGGCCCACAGAGGCTGAAGAATAGGCCCCGCTTACGCTCCTTTGATACTTCTGTCAGCTCATTGGCTTGGAGGTAGCAGTCGAACTGAGCGAGGTAGGAGTGCCATGATTCAGAGAATGGCACAAACGGTGGTAGAGGCACAAGTGAAGCCATGATTCCGATGCCAGCATGGAGGGGAATGGATGGAACACAGTGCTCTAGCCAGAACAGTCAGCTCTGAATTGGTTCTGTTCAGTGATTTCGCTCAGTGATTTAGCTCAGTGATTCAGCTCAGTTCAGAGGGTGGCTGCATCTGGCTGTGCTCTGATGTCTATCGATCCCACCTTAGTCGCCAGTGTTAAGTTGTGGGTGAACATATCAGATGACAGCGATTCTTCAAACAGCTCCTGTTTATTCAGAGGCCAGAACAGAACTGAGCTGTTTCCCTCCAAATTATCCTGACAAATCTGCTCAGCAATGGGGTGTGACATACTTTAGGACATCCACAGACTGAAACAGGATAGAATTCTGCATTCCTAATAATGACATTATGATATTGGCAAGTTCATTTTTAATCCCTTTTGTAATGTAGAATTTGCCTCTTTCTTAACTACGGCAGCATGACCCTCAAATCTCTTTCCTGGTCAGTCACCCGTACCCCGGAGGTCATCTGGTCCAACCCCCTGCAATCTCAGGAATCTCAACTTGATCATCCAAGACAGATGGCCATCCAACCTCTTCTTAAAAACCTCCAAGAAAGGAGAGTCTGCAACCTCACAAGGGAGACCATTCCACTGTCAAACAGCTCTTATCATCAGAAAGTTATTCCTGACGTTTTTGTATCTGCTTGCAATTAGATTTTTTTTGGACCACCCTCCATTCACAGGGTGTGTGGAGTCATGTCCCTGTGGCTGACTGTTCTCAATTCCCCACCTGCCAAAGCAGGTTCAAACTGCCCATCAGGAGCAGCCTGGTTCACCGACTGAGGATGAAAGCCGACTTTGCAGTACAGTTTGCAGTGCAGTTGGCTGAAGAGCAAAACCT
This sequence comes from Podarcis bocagei, assembly GCF_964188305.1. Taxonomy (NCBI): domain Eukaryota; kingdom Metazoa; phylum Chordata; class Lepidosauria; order Squamata; family Lacertidae; genus Podarcis; species Podarcis bocagei. The sequence goes on from NC_138130.1 coordinate 1,552,946, forward strand.
CCCTCCTTCTCTTCATGCTGCTTTTTATTAATTTTGACTTAACCATGTTTTTCTTCCAGTGCACTCTGTGTTTGACTTTACTAGGGTTTCCCAATGGTTGGTGTATATGAAGCCAGGAAGGAATTTCCCTGCAAACAGATTGGGCCCATTTGGAGGTTTTGCTTTTCTCATACCAAAATGTCACAACTTTTCACAGTTAAGACACTGGGTGAAATCCTAGTCATCCAGGTTTGGGTGAAGGGGTGATACACCCCGATCTAAAGCAGGTGCAATCTCAGGGTGCTCCATTAGAGGGCTCCATTAGAAGAAGCCAAGGGTGGGACAGTCGGACCATAAAGCTTCCAGTGGCATCCTGGGGCGGGGATGGCTGCCTCGGCAGATAGCATCTGGGGGAGGCCACTATCCTTGGCACAACCCAGTTCCATTTGCAGGTGCCAGTGATCAGTAGTTGTTTGCAAACCTTGCTTTCCTCATCAAGCTGATGTCAGGTGTGGGGCAGGTGTACTGGCTGGGGGAAATGGCAACACTGGCCAAATTAGGGTCCCCTGCCGGGCCTCATTAGGCCTACAGGCTCAAGGCTCCCCATGAGTGCACTATAGGAATTCAGACATTTGCAAATTTGATGTGATTTTTGCTTACATTCTGTGAAAAACAACGCCTTTATAAAAGCAAAAGACCGAAAATGTTAGGCATTAGTTGCCTCCAATTTGGGGATATAGAAGAAAACAAAACAATCTCAGTTTCACAACATATTTCACTGTGGGCTAAGTAAGTTCTGAGCACAATTCAAGAGGGAGAAATACTCTGTGACTCATCATTTCCCTTTTCAGTATACATTTCCCCATAATTTAACCTATTAATTGCCCCCTGTACTTTTCATTAGCTTTTAATTCATACTGTTTCCCCAAAGCAGTGTGCTAATTTCCTCCTCAACTAATGAGACATTCAGTTATAGTCTTGAAGCCATCACCTCATGTAGCCTCAGGGTCTCTCTGGGCCAATACAGAAATGATCTCGGCAGAGTGGAATCTACTTCCACATCAGTTTAGCCACAGCTGGAGCAGAGTTGACCATTGCAGGCGACCCTGATTTGTGAAGGAACCATTTCCCTGATCCTGCATCTAGCTGTTCCTGCATGCTCAGGGAAGTGGTTCCCACAGTGCCATGGTGATGTCTGAAGTGGTCCTCAATCGAGCATTTTGGAATGTACTGTCAGGGGTTCAGGGACAGAGGCACAGGTGAGGGGGGAGACGGAGAGCGATGGGGAAGAATCCCAGGACTGTGAGGAAGAGGAGGACAATGACTTGAGGTCTTCCATGAGTCTCTCAAGTGAATCGGAGGATTCCCAGAAGGGGGCGCCCCTAGTCAGGCCAAGGGGGTTCACAAGGGGGACATGCCAGGGGCAGGGAAGCAGCAGGGAAACCCCGAGTGGGAGTGGGAGATCGGGGCCGGCTTCCCAGCAGGAACGAAGTGAAGAGAGTGGAGCTCCCAGTGTGACACACGGAGCAGAGCAGGAAGGAGACAGGGGAAGGAGATCGGGGCAGAACGTACTGCCGGAAGAGGCGGAGAGTAGTACAGGGAGTAGTGTAAGTGTCAAGAGGAAGGTCAGGGGTAGCGAACGCGCGCCAAGTTCAAATGTGGAGGCGCGCGGAAATGGAGAGAGCCCGGAGGAGGAGCCTGGCCCCAAAGCACGAAGGAGGGGGGGACAGGCATCTGAGGAATCCGCTTCAGGAGAGAGCAGGAGGGAAGGGACCCAGGAGGGCAGAAAGACCCTGCGGAAAAGGAAAGACAGGAAGAGGTGGACTAGCACAAGCCTCTTAAGCTGGTGTAGGGGCGGGACCGATTCAGAGGGGACTTAAAACGTCTAGGCTAAGAGACGCGGGGCTGCGCGCCTCGGTTGTGGAACCAATAATGAACTGCAATAAACATCCTTGTATATAAGAAGAACCTGGCGTTGGTCTTTTGTGAGCTGAGACCTGAGGCAGCCCTGACAGTAAGTCCCCTCCCAAAGATACGCAACATTTTTTTTTGCAAAGCTCACGAAGTTTGGCAGCCATGAGTATGGAGCAGCAGATAGCTGAGCTACGCAACGCAGTCTCCCAGCTTACCACTGAGGTAGCGATCTCCCAGAAGAGGGGGGAAGAGGCCGAAAAGCGGTGCCAAGATCTGCAAGCCAGGTGGGATCATGCATGCCAGGTGGGGTTCCCGGGGGCCAAAGCTGCTGGAGTAGCACTGGGCAGAAGAGGAGGCAACTTGGTAGCCCACTTCGATGGGAACCTGCAGCAGTACCCCAGTTTTCGAGCAGACGTAGAATATGCGTTGCATTTGCTTCGCGACGACTTTAAAGATGAGGAGGAAAAAGTGGGTTTCATTGTGTCCCACTTGCATGGGGAAGCGAGGGCTTGGCTGCGCAATCTGTGGCGCGAGGATTGCCCTGCTCGAAGGGACTCTGATGAATTTATCAAATGCATGGACGCTTGCTTCCAGTCTAGCGTGGATGTGGATGTAGCACGCCAGCAGATGCATGGTTTAAGGCAAGGCAAGGCTTCAGTACGTCAGTACCATGCTTGCTTTTTCGCCTTGCTGAATGTGCTGCGATGGGAGAAAGATTCTCTGGCAGTCAGGGACTTGTTTTGGGAGGGGCTCTCTGGCCCTGTGAAAGACGAACTGGCAAGGGGGGACAGACCTAAAACCCTGGCAGACGTGGTGCAGCGGGCGCTTGCCATTGGAGTACGCCAGGAAGAACGCCCTTGGCGCAATGAGTGGGGTAGCCAGCTTCACGCACCGTCTAGAGTGCCTCCCTTCTTTCCCAGAGATCCAGGACGTACGCGTCCCTCCCCTCAGCTGCAGGCAGGGGAGGAGCCGATGGAACTGGGGACTGCAAAGGCTCAGTCAGCAGCCGGAGCCCCAGCGTCCGGAGCAGTCAAGACAAAGCCTCCTAGAGGGAACAGGAAGTGTTACATCTGTGACAGTGGGACGCACATGGCCAAAGAGTGTCCCCAGAGGCTCCAAAAGCACACTGCAGCCTTAGCAACAGTAACTGCAGCAGCACAACATGAGGAGCAGTTTCAGGGAAACGGCAATGCCTGGCTGGAAGCTCAAATGCTGGGGCACAGCCAGGCGAGTCAGTAGGGCAGTCCCCAGCGCTTTTGCAGCCTACAGACCCCCTGCCACCTAAGCCAGTGGTGCAGCTCACTGCAACTCTCCAGCTACCTAATGGACGCACCCTAGAAGTCCCCATTACAATTGACAGTGGGAGCAACGCAGACTTCGTAGGGGTGCACTTCGTCAAGCAGCATCGCATAGAGCTCCTACCAGCCACGCTGCCTTTGAACGTCGTCACGGTGGATGGCCGGAAGTTGCTAGGTGGGCAGGTGGTGCAACAGACGCCACCCATGGTGATGCAGATTGGCAATCACCGAGAAATCATCAGTTTCAACGTCACCCGCCTGTCAGACACGCCTATAGTGTTAGGCATGAGTTGGCTGGATAGGCACAGCCCGACCATGGCGTGGTACCAGCGGCAGCTCACCTTCGGCTCGTCCTATTGCGCACAGCATTGCATCCAGACCGGTCAGGAGGAGGAGGGCCAAGAGGAGGGGCAGCAGCTACGTCTCAGCATGGCGCAAGCAGTACCCCTCAAGTACAAGGAGTTTTTGGAGGTTTTCTGCGAAAAGGAGGCAGACCAGTTGCCACCTCACCGGCCCTACGATTGCGCTATTGACCTCTTGCCAGGGACAACGCTGCCGCCTGTGAAGCTGTATTCCATGTCCGAGGAGGAGCTGCGGGAGCTCAGGGAGTTCATAGATCACAACCTGCAGCGGGGATTCATCCGAGAATCAAAGGCTGTAGGGGGCAGTCCTGTGTTTTTTGTGAAGAAGAAGGACACGCCCCAAAAAAGGCTGATCGTAGACTTGAGATTCATAAACTCGAAGACAAAGCCCGCGGCCTTTCCCATGCCCAAGATTGACGACCTGCTCGCCACGGTGCGGAAAGGGAAGATCTTCACCAAGTTGGATCTCCGCGGAGCTTACAATCTCATACGCGTGCGAGAGGGTGATGAGTGGAAGACGGCCATGTTCACACCGTTGGGCACCTACGAATACAGAGTTATGCCGTTTGGTCTCCAAAATGGCTCCCACTTTTTCCAAGCTTTTATGCATCACGTGCTAGCGGGACTCCTCTACAAGAAGTGCGTATGTTTCCTCGACGACATTCTTATCTTCTCGGAATCGCCGGAGGCTCACGAGAGCGACGTTAAGGAAGTCCTGCAGCGGCTACGGGAGCACAGGCTCTACGCCAAACTGGAGAAGTGCCAATTCGACGTGACGGAGGTGGATTTTCTGGGCTATAGGCTGTCCGACAGGGGACTAGCCATGGACAGCGCCAAGGTCCACGCGGTGTTGGACTGGAAGAGCCCGCGAACGCGGAAGGAGGTCCAGAGGTTCGTCGGTTTCACCAACTTTTACCGCAAGTTCATCAGGGGTTTCGCCAGGGAGACGGCAGCTATCACGGACACTCTCAGCTCCAAGAAGAAGAAGTTCACCTGGACGGACCAGGCGGAGCAGTCCTTCAGGAGGCTTAAAAGTCTCTTTGCGTCCGAGGAACAGCTGTTACACGTGAATCCCGGCAGGCCCATGAGGGTGGAGACTGACGCATCTGACAGAGCGGTGGGGGCCGTCCTCTTGCAGGAGGACCCGCAGGGGTACTGGAGGCCCTGTGCTTTCTACTCCCGGAAGCTCAGCAAGTCGGAACAGAACTACACCATCTGGGACAGGGAGTTGCTGGCCATCCACGCAGCTTTCAAGGCATGGAGGCACTTTCTCATCGGAGCCAAGCACACCGTGCAGGTCTGCACGGACCACAAGAACCTAGAGCACTGGCACACGGCGAAGCTACAGAGCCAGAGGCACATACGCTGGGCAGAGTTCTTAGCGGATTTCGATTTCAGAATCATCCCAGGCGACAACAATGTCATAGCAGATGCGCTCTCCAGAAAACCGCAGTATCTCGAGGAAGCGGCACCGGCGGCAGCCAAGCACATTTTTGCACCACAGGCGTGGGCGTGCGCTTCAGCCGCCATGGACCTGGAGGCAGTGCGGCGCGCGTTGCAGGCGGATCCGTTCGCACAGTCCAAAATGGAAGAGGTGCGGAGAGGCACGGCGAAGGATGACGAGTTCCAGATACGCGACGGCCTGCTGACCCGTAAAGGTGCTCTCTACGTTCCGGGAGACGATCTCCGCGCGAAGGTTCTGCAGCAGTTGCACGACGCACCCAGCGCTGGCCACTTCGGCAAGGAAAAGACGACGGAATTAGTGGCCAGAGACTTTTGGTGGCCCCAGATGCGAGGGGAGGTCGCGGAGTACGTCGCCAGGTGTGACACATGCCAAAGGTCCAAGCCAGTGCACCAGAAGCCAGCGGGACTGCTGGAACCGTTGGAGACGCCACTGCAACCGTGGGAGAGGGTGGCGCTGGACTTTGTCACTGATCTGCCCAGTTCGCGAGGCAAGACGGCGGTGCTTGTGGTTGTAGACCTGTTCACCAAGATGGCGCATTTCATTCCTTGCGCGAAGGTGGCGACAGCGGAGCAGACCGCCAAACTGTTCATCGACCACGTGTTCAAGGTGCATGGCTTGCCACGGTCCATTCTGTCCGACAGGGGGCGCCAGTTTGTGTCCAGCTTTTGGCAGAAGCTCCTAGGGATTCTGCACGTCAAAATCAACCTGTCGTCGGCGAGACATCCGCAGACCAACGGCCAAGCGGAGAGGGTCAACGCGATCATGCAGCAGTACCTGAGATGTTACGCCAATCAGCGACCCGCGGCTTGGGTGGATTACCTGCCGATGGCTGAGTTTGCTTACAACAACACGAAGCACGCGTCGACGGGGGTGACGCCGTTCTTCGCTAACAATGGACGGCATCCCAGAACCTTCCCGGGGCTCGTAACGACGGGGGAGGGGGCACCACAGGAAGCCGACCATTTTGCAGCAGAATTGCAAGAGGTCCACGACGAGTTACGGAGACATTTGGAGCTAGCCAAACAGGCCTATAAGGTGCAGGCAGACAGACACAGGAGGGAGGGGGAAGACATCCAGGTGGGAGACTGGGTATGGTTAGCGGCCCAAGCAATGCCGGCCAAGTCGTTAGCTAAAAAGAAGCTAGGACACAGGCAACTAGGGCTGTACCAAGTTGAGGCCAGGATCAATCCTGTAGCGTTTCGACTGGCCCTCCCCGAAGGTTCCAGAATGCACCCGGTCTTTCATAGGTCGGTGCTCACCCCTTACAGGGCCCCACACAGATTTCAGGAGTCAGGGACGGCACCAGAACCGAGCAGAGAGTCGCCCAAGAGGGGGAGGTCACCTAGGGACGAACCAATCAACGAGGTCACAGAGATTCTGGACTCGAGATGGGGGGAAGAGGGAGTAGAATATTTTCTCGCCAGGGAGGGCGCCCCGGCCAGCGCCAACAGTTGGGTGCCGGACTACGCTTTGGACGAACCCCTCCTCAAGGACGAGTTCCATGCCCTTTTCCCACACAGGCCCATGCCAGCACAGTTTTTCGACGATTGGCTTTTTACGCCCACACTTTCCGCCAGCACGTTCCGAGGGTTCTCCTCCGCAGAGGAGACGACGCCAGAGTCGAGCCCTCCAAGGGGATCGTGTTCGGGGGTGGACACCGACACTCCTTACTGGTAGGACGACCAACCAGAAGAGGACTGGCGCACAAGGTGGCGGATGGGTCCTTGGCAAGCAGACCCCACCCAGGCAACAGGGGGAGGGGAGGACGTGAACATGTTGGGAGAGGACCATGGGTTTGAGCACACAAACAATGAACTGGAAGCAGAGGAGATCGACGTCAACGACCTGTGTCCGGCAGCGACCTCCGCAACGACGGAGCCCCCGGAACCTGCGCCCGAGCAGCGGGAGGGGGGAAGGGGGGGCTTCGAGGGGGGGATGGATGTCAGGGGTTCAGGGACAGAGGCACAGGTGAGGGGGGAGACGGAGAGCGATGGGGAAGAATCCCAGGACTGTGAGGAAGAGGAGGACAATGACTTGAGGTCTTCCATGAGTCTCTCAAGTGAATCGGAGGATTCCCAGAAGGGGGCGCCCCTAGTCAGGCCAAGGGGGTTCACAAGGGGGACATGCCAGGGGCAGGGAAGCAGCAGGGAAACCCCGAGTGGGAGTGGGAGATCGGGGCCGGCTTCCCAGCAGGAACGAAGTGAAGAGAGTGGAGCTCCCAGTGTGACACACGGAGCAGAGCAGGAAGGAGACAGGGGAAGGAGATCGGGGCAGAACGTACTGCCGGAAGAGGCGGAGAGTAGTACAGGGAGTAGTGTAAGTGTCAAGAGGAAGGTCAGGGGTAGCGAACGCGCGCCAAGTTCAAATGTGGAGGCGCGCGGAAATGGAGAGAGCCCGGAGGAGGAGCCTGGCCCCAAAGCACGAAGGAGGGGGGAACAGGCATCTGAGGAATCCGCTTCAGGAGAGAGCAGGAGAGAAGGGACCCAGGGGGGCAGAAAGACCCTGCGGAAAAGGAAAGACAGGAAGAGGTGGACTAGCACAAGCCTCTTAAGCTGGTGTAGGGGCGGGACCGATTCAGAGGGGACTTAAAACGTCTAGGCTAAGAGACGCGGGGCTGCGCGCCTCGGTTGTGGAACCAATAATGAACTGCAATAAACATCCTTGTATATAAGAAGAACCTGGCGTTGGTCTTTTGTGAGCTGAGACCTGAGGCAGCCCTGACGTACCAATTGTCCATACGCCACAAACAATATTAGAAGAATAAAAGATATCAAGTTGCAAAGCCACTTTAACAGAGAAACATCCAGAAGAATGTAGAACCTTGTAGAAACATCAAGCAGAAGCCTTATGATACTTGTCTGCAAAGGGTGAGAAGAAGCTGTCTTTTAAAGTAACATTGAAAAGAAAGCCTGATCACATAGGTGAGAGTGAAGCAGGATTGTTTCAGAAGATGACACCGTTAGAATGGCGAGACTGATATAGCTGAGCCATTAATACAAGTCATGGGAGAGTGATAAATGATTCATGTGTATCGAGACCAGCAAGCATATGATCCCTGTCACATTTCAGCAAATGTCTAGCAATTCACAGGCAGTAATTGCATTTGTTTCTGCTTACATACACTAAAGGAAAGGAAGAAAAGAAAAGATCTCCAAGCCTCACAGGGGCTTTATTAAATAAAATACAGCTACCAAGACAAATGAAGGAACTTGCTGCGATCACTATTTTAAGAAGATAATGTTAAAGTAGAGTATTTTTATTTTTTATTTTTAGAAATAACATTAAAATTACACATTGCTTCAAGAAGCAGAATTCATATATTTCTTGCTGCTCCTACTAAAGCTACTAGAACCTAAGGTGTAAACCTAAGAACTGAAAACGAACCCCTAAACAATATCAACAATAAAACTGGTATACATTTCAAATGACAGGTTCAATGGTGTGACCATACTTAATTCTGAAATAGTGAGGGGACTATTTAAATGCAGGTTCAAAGGGAGCGTCAGAAGGATTGACTCTCACTAGGGTTCTAGAGGGAAGCTGAGATAAAAGTTATACCACAGATTAGGCAAAGTACAAAGAAATCCAAGAAGATACCAATATGGTTAATACAGGACAAAAAAAGACATCCTTTGAAGACTTTTTTCTTTGGCACCAAATGTGCAAAAGAAGGAACATCATGAATTATGGCAAAATAAGTGTTCTGGCAAGAAGGCAGACAAAAAATGAATTCTTGCTACAAATATTAAACAAGCAATTTAGAAACTCTATATGCACAAATTTACTTACAATTATCAAACACCTAGAAGAACAAACCATGCCGAGGAACAATAAACATGGCTTTTACAATAAGAAGCCTTGACTAATCAGCACTTACAAATTCATTGCAAGTGTCAACAAATATAAGGGTGGTCAAGTAGATAAGATATACTTGGATTTCCCAAAAGGTCTTCTGACAGGTCTTCTTTGGGGCTTTATTGTTAAAGAGCAGAGGCTTGGCCTGCTTAACTGGCCCTTTTCTAGTCCTGGTGCCTGATCTTCTTTCAAAGGGAGAGGTCAAGGCTGGTACCTGATACCTTCTGCTTGCAGAGTACGTGTTTTCCAACTGAGTTGTGGCCTGTTGCCCTGCCTCCTACACTATTTGGGAAGTTTAACTATGAGTTCAGCTCTCTCTAGCATAACACAAACTTATTTTTTCTGTCTATTCCTTTTAAAAGGAATACCTTTTAAAAACTGATTTTCTGCTCATTGACCTGAACATGTTGACATCTTCCAAACTGATTTGGATTGTGTTTTATAGTAAAACTAGCAATTATGCCTTTCACAAAGACTTGAAGACCTTTGCAATTTTCTTCCTCTTGTTTTTCTTCTTAACTTTTTTTTAATCAAGCAAATAAAGCTTCAAGCTATCATCATCATCCTGAATGCAGTTATAGAGAGAGAGATGGTCAAGGAATTCCTTTGGTTCACATTTCAGTGCACCTGATATATCTCCCAAAAATTCAGCTAAGGAGGGGGCAGGTCTGTGAAGTCTTACTCCTTTCTGGAGACCTTATTCAATCTTTGACTGATGGTATCTGGAACATCAATCATGTGACAGTTCATGGAAAAGGAATTAAGAGACAAGGGCATAATTAAGGTTATAGATGAATGTGAAAAACGTGCCTACAACCTTGTTAAATGTTGAATAGTAATAGCTAGTTTAGAGTATTAAAAGGTAGGCTCTTGGCAGGTTTACTGATTTTACTGTTTTGTTTTTGTAAAACAGAAGCAACCATATATATATATATATATATATATATATATATATATATATATATATATAAACAGAGGTACATGTAAAACAGATTTTCTTTAGCCTGGCACCTCTGTTTCCTTTACAAACTTCTACAGGACTTCTGTAATCCCAGTGAACTTCTTTTAAGCTTTAGAAAAGGGCAGCATGGGATCTCTGCAACTGTCTAGCATCAAACTATAAATTAAACACTAAACTCAATGAGTGGAAGGTTATAGGGCCGGTTCCTATTTAAGTAGTGCAGAGATGGAAAGTCCTCTCTCATGCTGAAGACTCATCCACACTGGTCCTGTGATTATGAGGCACAGGTCGGAGAGGTTTTCCTTTTGTCCTGCCACTTTCCCTGGGAAAACCCAGTGTTTACCACTGAATTGAAACAAACAACAATCTGCAGAAAACTGACAGTAAACAGCAGGTTTTCCTGGGGAAAGTGTTGGGGCAAAAAAAAAATCTCATGGAAATCCTGGGACAAATGGAAGTGTGATGAGCCCTGATTGTGCAAAGTGATTGCTATCATACAGCCATAACACTGAGAAGAAGCTGATTGATAACTACACTGAATCCTCATTTGAGACAAGGTATCTGATAGCCAGTTCTTATAGGCAAATGCAGCCTCTAGATCCATTCTGATCTGGATTGAGGCCCAGCCATGGAAGTCAGTTGGCCTTGGTTGCCCTGAAGGAGGACCTTTGCAGAGAGCAGGGCTGAGGGAGTGCAACTTTGCTCCTTCTTCTCAATCTGTCATCAGCTTTTGATACCATTGGCCATGGTATCCTCTTGGGCTAGCTCCAGGGAATGGGAATTGGGCACCCTGCAATACAGTGGTTCCAATCCTAGCTTCAGGACCAAGTCTAGAGAGTAGCATGGGGAGAGTGCCTTTCAGCCCCCTGGCAGCTACATTATGGGGTGCCACATGGGGACTATTGAAAGTATCTCAGGTGCTATTCAATATCTACATGAAGCCACTGGGAGCAGTCATTGCCATCATTATGCTGATGACACTCAGCTCCATTTCTCCATAACACCTGAATCAGGAGACTCCACCCAGTGGTGACATGGATGAGGGACAAGCTGATCTTGAATCCTGGCAAGATGGAGGCATTGTGGGTGAGCAGCTCCCATGTCTGAGAAATTGGTGAGCTGCCTAGCCTGGATGGGGTTGCACTTCCCCTGAAGGATCATGTTCTCTGTTTGGGGATGTTTCCGGATCCAGTTCTGTCACTGGAGGGTCAGGAAGCCTCCGTGCCCAGAAATGCCTTTTCCCAACTATGGCTGGTTTGACAGCAATGGCCAAAGTCATTCATGTGTTGGTTACATTGAGACTGGGTTACTGCAGTGGCCTCTTTGTGGGGCTTCCCTTGTGCTTGATTTGGAAGCTGCAGTTATTGCACAATGCTGCAGCACAATTGCTTACAGGAGTGAGGCCTTCTCAGCATCTAACACTCTTGCTCAGAGATCTGCACTGGTTGCCCATTTGCTGGTGGGCCAGCTTCAAGGTGTTACTGCTAGCATAGGAAGCCCATAGTAACTTGAGACCAGTTTACCTATGAGATCACCTAACCCCAAATGTGTCCATTTCAACCTGCAGAATTGACACTTTTACAGGTGCTGCATCTATAAGAACTTGATTGTTAAGTGTGGCAACATCTCCACTTTGGAACTTCCTGCATATTGATACCAGGCAGGCACCTTCACTGTATTATTTTTGCTGCCTGCTAAGGACATTCTTATTTAGACAAGCCTACCCAGATACTGAGAAAGTTTAAAGTGTTGTCTAAACAATAATGTTTCTTCAGTGTATGCTTCGCATCACTTGGGGATCACATCAAGAGTGTGCCCTGCCTGGTGTGTTGGATTGATGAGCATTTAAAAGAGAGCCATGGTTGTCATGAAGGCCATGAAGTCTATGTCATAGTACTGGGAAAGACCTCAAGGAGCTTGTAGTGAAGTTAGGAGATTTTTGTTAGTCAAACTTTGGTCAAGCTGAAGGAAGCATTGTGGGAGAACTAAAGGCCAAAGGATTTATGGGAAATGTGTCCTTGTTACTTTAAGCTGTGGACTAGCTGTCTCTGGGAGTGTGAATACTTATCTCATGCATCTGCAGGAAGGAAAACTTTTAGTTGATTAGTGGTCATTTAACACCTGGTTACTAAGTGTCGTCCCTGTGTGAACAAGTGCTATCAAACCTCATTACAGGAGAAGGAGGTTCTGCTGTGTCTCTGAGAAGTTGGGGAGGAACCTTTTGATCCCAAGGTCTTGAGAACAAACAAACTTCAGCTGTCACAAGCTGAGTTATTACCCAACTAGTTGACCATTGGTAAATTTGGAATTAATCAGGAATTCTGATTGGTCTTGGGGGGGCACTAGGGGCACATTGGAAGATGGCTGACAATACCATCTCTCCGACCCACACGGGGTAATTAAGAGGCTGTTATGGGAGTAAGAGAACTTTGTTTTCTATTGTCTCTGCTGGTTATATTCATTACAATTTGGCTATATTTTGTTGCAAACAAGGAAAAACTGATACAAACTAACTTGATTTTTGGATTTGAACTGGAAGGAATACTAAGTACCGTATTTTTCGCTCTATAACACGCACCTGACCATAACACGCACATAGTTTTTAAAGGAGGAAAACAAGAAAAAAATATTCTAAATGAAACAGTAGATGTATGATTTTTGTGGTTCATGCTGTGGCCACAGACATGTGATCTGATGGTGAGTTTGGGGTGACCCAGTGCAAAAATCCTGAGGATCCATGTGGATCCGTGCTTTGTAACCACGTTTTAAGTGGGGAGGGAAGGAAAAGCACTCAAGGGATAAGGAGCACGCGTGGGGTGGGTGGAGAAGCAGCTTTTCTGCGAGCTGAGCAGGGAGGGAAAGAGCACTGTTGCTTTAAAGGTATACTTAAGGTATTTGTCCTGTGCCTGGGGTTTTTTCCATTTAACAGTTTGCAGCCTTTTTCTTCGCTCCTTGTTTTGAGGCAGAATAGATTTGAGCAAGTGAGGAGGACTTGGATTGCAGGGGATTTGCTATTAGCTGTGTAAAAGCTCTCCTCCTTGCAGCCTTCTACTTTGTTTGTACAGGTGGCTACTGGTATCAGGTTCAGTTTGAGTGATAAGCAGCCACCAGCAGCAATACAATGGAGCACAAAAAGCAGTAGGGGCACTAGGACCCAGACAATGCTCAAATCTATCCTGCCTGAAAACAGCTGAGAAGTGGGGGGATAGCCTTTTCTTTTACTTCCTGGTTTTCACTGCGCTCGTGGCTCAGAGCTCCAGGTTGGTTTGGGGGTTTTTTTGCTGCTGGTTGCTTAAACTTTATCCTTCCTGATCCAAGCCCTCCTGTCCCTCTGCAGCCTCATTGCTCCATTTAGAGAGCGCTGGGACCTTTGCTAGCTGAGGCTGCAGCAGCTGTTACCGGCTACTTTAAAAGCGCCTGCTGGCTTTGAACTGCCTGCCTTCTCCCGGCTTGCTATGGCTCCCGTCTGTCCCTCCTCGCGTGTAAGCGGCTGCTGCCCGCTTTGCTGCCATGGCTCTCCTTCCCTCCCTCCTCCTCAGCTCCTCCCCCTCCTCCTGGCTGTAAAGCAAGCAAAGCTAGAGCCGTTCAAAGCCCTGCAAGCGGCTCCGCTTTGCTTGACTGACGGCAGCCATGGCTCCGGTCGAGTGCATTCGCTCCGTAACATGCACAGGCATTTTCCCTTACTTTCTAGGAGCAAAAAACTGCGTGTTATGGAGCGAAAATTACGGTAACCAAAATCCCTCTAGAGGGGGTTTTGGGACATTACAAGAATGGCTGAAGGAGGGAAAATTCAAGCTAAATTGGACAGAGGTTTTTTTTCTCTTGGGAAAGTTACAAGGCCAAATTGATGTCTTGGCTACCAACGTTGCAACTCTGGACTTAACAGTAAACAAATTCATTGAATTTGATAAGGACTTGATCCAGGAAGTTCATGCAGCTGGACAAGAGGAGGAATTTGAGAACTTTGAGAGTGTGGAGAAAGAGATACATGTTGTTTCTGAGGAAAAGGAAGGAGGAGATGTAATGTTGCAGATGACAAAGGAGAGCCAGAGGCCTGACATGATGGCTATAAAGGAAAATAAGAACTTGATGATGAAAATCTGGTCCGAACTGGAGATTGAAGAATGGAGAGATCTCCTTATGTGGAGATCTGAAGACCCAAGGATTACAAATTTGATTAAGGTGAAAGTACGAGCTTTTGGGACATTTGGACTTGAAAAGAGTAAGAAACAAGATTTGGGCTCCACTTTTAAGTATGGAAGTCTGGCTGGAAGAAACTTTGTCCCTATCAGGCCAGAGCATCTCCGAGATCTGGTGTTTAATACTAAGGACTATCAAAAAAACCGGCAGAGAGGAACTGAGAGAGAATTAAGAGCCTCGGACGTGAGATCTCCAGGCTGATAGCAGATTAAGACTAATGGACATTTCTTGGGGATTGAAACCGGGAAAGGGGATGGGGTGGGGTTTGGGGATTCAAAGGGTGCATAATTATAATCCGTCTTTTTCTTTTATTTTGTTTTGTTATTAGTATGGAAAGTGGGAAATTCGTGGAAGGGAATTTGGGTCGACTTTAGAAAAAGGATTTAAGAATGAGCACTGATGTATAAATTTTGACGTTGTAAAATTGGTTTTTTAAATTGAACTAAATATAAAAAGGTTAAAAATTGAAGATAAGAACTTGTTGAATTAACAATTTGAATTGGCATATAAGAAGGGGAGGTGTGGGGAAGTCAGGGAAATATGTTATAGAAAAATAAGGATTGTAAACTGTATATGTTTTCTTTTTTCTTTTTTCTTTTTGGTTTTTTAATGTATTAAAATGGAAAATTCTCAATAAATATCTATTAAAAAAAAACTTTAACCAAAAGTATGCTTTATGGAGATCGAGAAGCAATAAGAGCTTTTGGAATGGCGCAGCAATTAATTCGGAGTCGCCATCTTGCCAAAGGATTTATAGCCGGGAGGAGGAACGGTCCTGTTTTCAGACTGCATTCCTGGTGAATCTCCTCAGAGGTTTTGAGAAAGGAGGCAGATTGGTGAAGATTAATGACGCTAAGACTGTTTTGAAGTGATGTTATATGGAAAACGTCTGGATATGGCTACTGGATAAAAAAATAATATCCACGCAGGATTACAAACTGTTATAACCAGCTTGTGGGGACTATCAGAGGTCACAAAGAGAAAGGAAAATATATGAAAATAACAACAAGAGATGTGGAAAAACAATAAGAAAGGACTGGGTAGTACTATGAACATCATAAGGTTAGATTTGTGGACATTAAAACAGCAATAAGAAGCAAGAAGTTGATTGGATCTCCTTCGGAACTTGAAATATGGGTACCCCCAACAAAAAATTAAAATTCGGCTGTGTAATTTGGAATTTATGTAATTTGGTTTGATTTGATGTGATTGGTCGGTTAATAAAAAATTATTCTTTTTTTAAAAAAGGAATTCTGATTGGTCTTGGGGTCCGATTCCATGTGGGGTTTTAAAGGATAAAAACCCTAGGAAAGGAGCCTGCAAGTGCGCAGCCTATCTGCCCTTCTGTCAGGTACCATCATGCTGACACTCCACTTGCTACATTCATATGCATGTCCTTTGTGATGGAGAATTCCTATTGTCTTCTTGAGATGTGGATTCAGCCGAGGACTTTACGAACTGCTCTAACTTTTCTTGTGTTTGGAAGTACGTTTAGCTAGCAATGCTTTACAATGTTGTTATTTTCCTGTCTGAAACGCTATAAGAGATGTGCCTACTTTTAAGTATGTTTAATCTTATTTTTTAAAATAAATTTTAAAAAGAGGATTTTCCTATTTGTTCTGTGTGTCATTCTGGAGGGAAAGCCTGAATCCAAAGTCTAATCACTTAGCCTCCTACTGAACCTGTGAATTCCTGCCTGTAATTTGTGGAACCTGTTGAATTTCTGCCTGCGTTTTGTGGAAGCAATTGCAGGGTGCGGCAGCCGGCAACGAGGAAGAGTAACCTTCTCCCTTGGGTTAATCTTCTGGCTATCCCCGGACAAGGGAGTGGTGGCAGCAACTACCCCTTTTTGTTGTGTTTTGTCCTGAAAAAAATAAATGTTGTGGCACCACCTTCCCTCTTTTAGCCTGGCTGGTCCCGCTGGATTGTAGGACGGGTGAGGAAGGGGCGTGTGCCGCCAACATTACTACAGAGCTAATGTCACAAAATATCCCAGAATGGCTTAGGTGGGCCAACACAGCTCTATTTCACTCTGTGTCAGAGCTAATATTTTAAGAGGAGAGAAGGAAAAATTAAGGGGAAATCTCTTCTCTTTTTTAACAAATGGTTTAGGCAAGAGACAAGCTGAGGAATGGAGCAGGCATCTTTTATATATTTGGAAAGGCATGGCTACGTCAAATGCATTGGAATTATCCTTAAAGAAAAGTTTATGCTTGTGAAAATTTTGTTGCTGTGTTGCTGGCAAGGTTATTGTCAGTTTGGATTATCTGCTGCCTAAGTATCACTCAGGCAAATTGGTTCTGCCCAGGGGCTTGTCTAACCTGGATGCTTAGCATTCCTAAACCTGTTTCCATCATAAATCAGCATATTTTGAAGTCCTGTTTCCATTTTTCTTTAGATGTATAAAACATAATAATAATACATTGCTTGAAAGTAACATATTATAGAAAATTTTGGACTACATTCAAGACTTAGAAGACAGTAATTTAAAATCTTGTACAGTGGTACCTCAGGTTACAGACGCTTCAGGTTACAGACTGCGCTAACCCTGAAATAGTACCTCGGGTTAAGAACTTTGCGTCAGGATGAGAACAGAAATCGTGCTCCGGCGGTGCGGCAATAGCAGGAGGCCCCATTAGCTAAAGTGGTGCTTCAGGTTAAGAACAGTTTCAGGTTGAGAACTGACCTCCGGAATGAATTAAGTACTTAACCCGAGGTACCACTGTAGTCCAAAAATCCCTCTAATATGTGTGCATACACATACACAACACTTCCTAATGTTTTTTCACTAGAATGTCCCTAGAAAGAAAAAATGTGAGATCGTTTCAGAACTAAATTAACATTGGAGCAGGCATCTTTTATATAAAGGTTACTGTGTTCCAGCTGCATATGATTTTTGGAAACTCAAAAACTCACTTCACAGAAGCCCAAAAATTATTCTCTGGCTCATGATTAATATCCAGAGCAGAGGAGAATACCCAGTTTCTCTCCCAGACTCACAACTTTTCTCATTGATCCCCAACCCCATTGTTCTCCAGCCCTGACAATCTGCAACTCTTCTTCTCCTTAAATGCATTATCAGCCAACAGTAGTGGCAGCACTCAAGGAGGAGGCCTGTCCCTTCAGCTCTCCCTCTCTGAGGCCCTGAGGCACTTAGCAGAACACCTGACAAAAGAGACAATGGCCCAGGAAAGATAGAGCTCCTCTGAAGCAACAGGAATTTCACCCTGCTAAGCTGCTACCCAACGTGCCAGGACACCAGGGAGAGGAAGGAGAATGGTTCGGGCTGCTGCTGCCACCACTGCCTGGTAAGATGGTTCACACCCATCTGCTTTGGAAGACAATGGAGGAGTGTGCCTTTGGGGGTGAACTTAAACCCTTGGAGAGTTACAGCACCTGCTGCAGCTGTAGGGACCAATATGGGAGAGACATATTTTGTTGCAGCTGGGCAGATGAAGCTTGTGCTGCTGCAGATGCACTATGGTGTTCCTTCTCTCTGTGCTCCTCCCAGTGGTCATTTCTCCTCTAGTCACTGATGTAGATACACAACCTGTCTGTCTCCAGGCACTGCAGCTGTCTGAAAGAGATTCCCGCATGGCGGGATTAATGTTGCCAGCCTTCATGTCAGGTTTGCAGCATGTGAGACATACCTGCATGGTCTGAAGGCACATGAGGCCACCAGGCAGCATAAGATGGAGGGAAGAAAGTTCCATGGTGGAAGAAAGGTGGTCTATAAATGTCAGGGGCAGGAGAAGCATAACCAAATGCTGGTGCCAATTTTCCTCTTTCAATAAGCCTTTTAAAGTGGGTATTTTTTCTCTCTCACTCAACATCTGTATTAGATTTGAAATTGTTAGTACTGTTTTTGTATATGTATATGTATATATGAGCAACTGTTTTAAATAAGTTTTATTGTATTGTAAAAGCTTCAAGGGAAGTGATTCATAAATGATATAAATAACTAAAACATGCACATATTTACCATGCATAAAGCAATGGTTGTCTAACCACACAACTCTTCCCACATCAAAAACGAAAAGGGTGAGGGGTTCAATTTTTTTTATGCTCATTTGCAGATCAACTAAATATGCTTACCACAGCAAAAGTAACTCTCCACAAACATGTCCAAGTAAAACACATGTGGGTCAAAACTTATGCTTATCTCATAATTTCTGATATTTTAGAACACACTGCCATCATATGTATCCACTTTTTATGTAGAAGTAGGTTGGATTCTAATAAGAAGCGCAGGTTTGACTTGCCTCCCCCCCCCCCTCCAGCCGCATTTTGTATTATATCTTGAGCTACCTAAACAAAAGTATACCCAATGATCATGAGGTCATCAACATCTTTTCCCTTAATTTCCCTTTTATTGTCTGCCACTTATTTATTTCCTCCTTTTTACAACTGCGTCTAAATGTCTTAGGAGAACTGGTGGAGGATTTGGGCCATATCTGAACCCTGGAATCCAGATGTTGTAACCAGCTGGCAACCTGCGTGCCTCTTCCAAAATAGCAAGCCAAGGCATGGGCAGAGCTGAGGAAGAAGCTGAGGAAGGAATTTTGGCTTCCAAGGCAAGGGACAACTTGCCTGTAAGGCTGGGTCAGCCACAAGTCCAGGAACTTCATCAATCCAGGGAAGAGAAAGGACAGAAGAAACATTCCAGGTGGCATATTTTGCACTTCTGCTCTCTGCTGCTCATGATGTCAATCCCAGTTATCCTAACTATACCTGAAAAGAGGCACAAGCAGCTGACAGGTATCAGGGTGTGAACTAAGTAAGACACAGCAGTCTACTTTCTGCATTCAAAAGTGCATGACTTTCCTAATAGAGTTTACTGAGGTTCAAATAAATTTGAATTCTGTAGAGGTGAAGGAAGGAGCAAGCTTTTCTCCACTATCAGGACATTTCTTCTTAACAGTAGAGTCCACCATTAATCTCACAAGTCTGCGGACACTGTTTTTGTTTGGGGTACAAGAAAATGTTAGTAAAATATTTTTGGAGTGAAATAATATGGAAACACTTGAATATATAAATGGGAAGCATATTAAGCTTTTATTAGAGGTTGAATTTAGCATACACATCATGTAAAAATAAACTTAGAAATAGTAAAGGAGGTGGAATGAAAGAGGAATTAAAAGATTTATGGACATTAATAGTTAACAATCCAACTGATGAATTGTATAGTAATATATGAAAGAAGAAATTTGAGCTAAATGATACATTATCCCAAGAAGTAAAATTCATGCTTATCCGTATGGAACAAAAGTATTGGGAAACAGGCAAAAGAGTGGGGGAAATCTGGGGAATCGACTTAAGCAAAAGAAAGAAAAGTCAATAATCTCCAAATTAGAGGTGAACTAGGTGGTGTGTGCACGCCTCCAACAGAAATTAACCAATTTTTTTATAAAAAATCTTACCTGAATAGTAAACCAGAAGAGGTATAGGAAGAAATTATGGCTTTATTTACTTTTTTAAATAAAACTACCAGGGTTAGGGGATACGAAAAAACAAACATTAATGTCCCCAACATCATAAACTGAGATTTGGGAAATAATCTCAAATATGGCAAATGGTAAAGCACCAGGGCTGGACCAATTTCCTGTGGAATGGAACGAAACATAGATTGATCTTTTGGCACCCAGGTTACATCGCTTATATGATGTATTTAGAGAAGGAATTAGCTCAACATTATTCAATCAGGCTTACATTACTGTCATTCCAAAACCCAGCAAAGATCAAATGCAATATGCCAATTATCACCCAACTTTTTTATTAATATTGATCCAAACATTTTAATGGTGATATTGGCAGTTAGGCTACAAATAGTAATATCAACTATTATTAAAAATTACCAAACAGGGTTTATAAGGATGAGACAAGTCACTGATAATATCAGGCTGGGAGTGGATATGATAAATTTAAACAGGAACAAAGATGACTTACGTAGCTATATTATCTCTAGATGCGGGGGGGGGGAGCTTTTGATTGGGTCCACAAAGAACACACGGGAAAAGTACTACAAAAAATTGGCTTTCTACTAGACTTTATACAATGGATCAATATATTACATTGCTCACATACGTATAGAGTGAAGACAAATGGCATAATATATGCACCTTTTGTATTATCCAGAGGTACTAGGCAAGGCTGCCCACTTTTGCTTTTGCTTTTTAATATCTGTTTGGAACACTTGGTGTGTACTATTAGAAAGCATAATGAAATCTTTGGTGCAATTCATAACTCACTCAAATACAAATGGGTAACGTTTGCAGGTGGCATTTTTTTGTTTATCACAAAATCTCATTGTTGAAAAATATAGATGTTTTTGGCAATATCTCAGGATAGACTATACATTGGTCCAAATCAGAGTTGATGTTAATAGGAAATATTTTTTGGTTCAATTGTTTAAACAATTCCAATTTTGTATTTGTACAGACAATATTAAGTGTCTAGGCATACTAATACCATGAGATCTCTCTAAATTAGCCTCATTGAACATCAATCAAATATGTCATGAGATATCTATGGATATTGACAGATGGGAGTCATTGAACCCTGGCTGTGGGGAAAGGTCAATGCTCCCAAAATGAATATAATTCCTAGACTGGTTTATATCTTAAGAGGAATACCTAACAAACACTTTCAAAAAACATATCTTTGTTTAGAAAATGCCTTCGGGGCTTTTCAACCCTGAGCATATCCATGCAGAAAAGGAAGGAGGGTTCGGGATCCCAGATTTAGAACTATATCAGCATGCATATTCTGGAGACCCACAACTGATAATAACTGTCCATATTGGGCTACCTTGGAATACTCTTATGTAGCACCTCTCTGGAAAGATGGGCAGCCTTCAGATCCAAATATATTAATGCCCAAGATGCTACAGAAACAATTTCATCAGTTTGAATGATATGGCACCACGTGTCCCAAAAATAAATAAATAAAATAAACGACCTTTTAGCCCACAATAAAATGCCTTTGTGGGGAAACCCGAGTCTAAAAATAGCGAATGACCACTCCCCACATTAAATGGGGGCGCCCTTTGCGTGGTCACATGAAGCCCCCTGGACCCTATGCGGCACCATTAGCATAGGCTTGGCTTCACCTTCCCCAGGTGGGATACCTGGAGGTCTCCACCTACCTCAGCCAGTTGCCCAATCTTGCCTGGTGATCAGGCCAGTAGTGGGAGGGACCACCTGCCCACACAATAGGGGGAGGATCTTACCTGGGAAATGTCAGTTGGCTCCAGAGCTTCTCCCACCCTACCCGCCCTCAGTTAAGACTTCTTTTGCAGGTTAACCTTTCTTCCACAGGTACGCGGGCACTGCTATGTCAAGGTCACTGTTGAAGGGCCGGAGAGGAATTCTCCTGCATTGGCAGGTTTGCCTTTCCCGTAGCAAAACGTCACAACTTTGGCAGTATCACGCCTTGGAAGGAATCCTTTAGTCTATCTTCCCTAAATGGGGGTGGGTGTGTAGCGGTGACCCATGCACCCTCCTCTTTGTGGCGGCGATACCAGGGTTCCCAGTTAAAGGGGTTGTTTTGAGGGGAGGCTCTGGCCATACGCCTATAGGTTGTCAATGCTCTTTCCTGTGACAGCGGCGTAATGGGGGTGGGCTCTCTCTGCTTGAAAATATGTTCTCCAGAGCCAGCCCATCCCCCCCCCCACTGGATAACCCTGATGTTCCCCAGATCTCCGGCAGGGGACTGGGAGGCCCAATGCCTGAGCCAAGATCTACCCATATCTGAAACATAATAAAGTTGTGGCCAATTTTAATCCCATAGCACGTTGTCTTGAGTCTTTATTCCACATGGGGGCCGCCCAAGGTTTGGGGGACTCCGCCTGTCCATGCAAAGAAATTGTGGTATGGAAGAGTTGGATGAATTTGGGTATGTTAACTTTAGATCAATTGATAGACGAGAAGGATGAATGTTATGCATATTCAGACAACTCAGACAAAGATAGAGGAGGGAGAAAGGTTGTTTTCTGCTGCTCCAGAGAAGCGGACACGGAGCAATGGATCCAAACTACAAGAAAGAAGATTCCACCTAAACATTAGGAAGAACTTCCTGACAGTAAGAGCTGTTCGACAGTGGAATTTGCTGCCAAGGAGTGTGGTGGAGTCTCCTACTTTGGAGGTCTTTAAGCAGAGGCTTGACAACCATATGTCAGGAGTGCTCTGATGGTGTTTCCTGCTTGGCAGGGGGTTGGACTTGATGGCCCTTGTGGTCTCTTCCAACTCTATGATTCTATGATTCTATGATTCTATACCTCTAAATACTCAATGTCAATATCTTCAGATAAAGCACCAGGCAACTGCCATTTACAGACCAGCTGCTTTTACAGTCACAGAGACCACAAAGACATGCGAAATGCAGCTCGCTTCCATGATTGGATTGAATATATGTACAAACTTGCTACACATGAACAAGTTGCGTACAAAGGTAGACTTGCCATGGACAAATGTAATGATATTTGGAATTCATTTTTATAAATATTGTGTTAGGTTAAGGTCTGGTTAACTACAATAACTTTTTTTGTGAAGTACAGTATACAATTTCTTTTCTTTTGCTCTGTTTTGTAGTCTACATCGATACTATTTCTTTTAAATAAATAATATAAAATAAAAAGATTCTCTAAATAAATATAAAACCAATTTTCCCTAATTATAAAAAAGAAAGATAAAATATGACACTAATAGCTCAGTTCTGAAGGGATTTAGCCAAAGCAGATATTTCTTATTGGTACACAGAGTTAAGGGAATCAGCCTACTAGGAAAACAAAACAAAAAACAGTGTATTGGCTGAGAAGTTCTAGTGGTCAAAAAAGAAATGACAGATATATTTCTGTTTGGTATGATGTTATTGTTTATAACAACAACAACAACAACAACAACAACAACAACAACAACAACAACAACAACAACAACAGCCACTCTGGGCGGCTTCCAACAAAGTATTAAAATACAGTAGTCTGTTAAAAATTAAAAGCTTCCCTAAAGGGAGCTGCCTTCAGATGTCTTCTAAAAGTCTGGTAGTTGTTCTTCTCTTTGACGTCTGGTGGGAGGGTGTTCTACCGAGAAGGCCGTCTACCTGGTTCCCTGTACCCTGTAACTTGGCTTCTTGCAGTGAGGGAACCGCCAGAAGGCCCTCAGCGCTAGACCTCAGTGTCAGGGCAGAACGACGCTCCTTCAGGTATACTGGACCGAGGCCGTTTAGGGCTTTAAAGGTCAGCACCAACACTTTGAATTGTGCTCGGAAACATACTGGGAGCCAATGTATAATCATAGAATCATAGAGTTGGAATAGACCACAAGGGCCATCGAGTCCAACCCCCTGCCAAGCAGGAAAAAATTTAGGTCTTTCAAGATCGGTGTTATGTGGTCTTGGTGGCCGCTCCCAGTCACCCGTCTAGCTGCTGCATTCTGGATTAGTTGTAGTTTCTGGGCCACCTTCAAAGGTAGCCCCACGTAGAGTGCATTGCAGTAGTCCGAGCGGGAGATAACCAGAGCATGCACCACTCTGGCGAGACAGTGTGCGGGCAGGGAGGGTCTCAGCCTGCGTACCAGATGGAGCTGGTAAACAGCTGCCCTGGAAACAGAATTGACCTGCGCCTCCATGGACAGCTGGGAGTCCAAAAATACTCCCAGGCTGTGCACCTCGTCTTTCAGGGGCACAGTTACCCCATTCAGGACCAGGGAGTCCTCCACACCTGCCTGCCTCCTGTCCCCCCAAAACAGTATTTCTGTCTTGTCAGGATTCAACCTCAATCTGTTAGCTGCCATCCATCCTCCAACTGCCTCCAGACACTCACACAGGACCTTCACCGCCTTCACTGGTTCTGATTTGAAAGAGAAGTAGAGCTAGATATCATCCGCATATTGATGAATACCCAGCCCAAACCCCCTGATGATCTCTGCCAGTGGCTGTATGTAGATGTTGAAAAGCATGGGGGAGAGGACAGAACCCTGAGGTACCCCACAAGTGAGAGCCCAAGGGTCTGAACACTCATCCCCTACCACCACTTTCTGAACACAGCCCAGGAGGAAGGAGCGGAACCACTGTATGACAGTGCCCCCAGCTCCCAGCCCCTCTAGACAGTCCAGAAGGATGTTACGTCAATGGTGTCAAAGGCCGCTGAGACATCCAGCAGAACTAGGAAACAGCTCTCACCTTTGTCCCTAGCCCACCGGAGATCATCAACCAGTGCGACCAAGGCAGTTTCAGTCTCATGATGCGGCCTGAATCCCGACTGGAAGGGATCCAAATGGTCTGCTTCTTCCAGGTGTGCCTGGAGTTGTTCAGTGACCACTCGCTCAATCACCTTGCCCAAGAATGGTAGATTTGAGACTGGGCAATAGTTGGCCATATTGGCCAGGTCTAGGGTTGTTTTTTTAAGAAGCGGTTTAATGACCGCCTCTTTCAGCAGGTCTGGGAAGGCTCCCTCACAGAAAGAAGCATTCACCACCCCGTGAAGTTTGGGGAAGGATCAAGGAGACAGGTTTCACTCCTCCATGCAGCCTGTCCACATCCTTGGAGGTACCAGATTGGAATTGATCCCACACAACTTGACTAGGCAGGACTCTAGCACTATCCCGCCCTGGCCCTGCTCCCACGGTGGAGTCTACCTCTTCCCGAATCTGAGTGACTTTATCTGCAAAAAAACTTTGCAAAAGCATTGCAGGAGATCAGGTGGCCCATACTGGGCCCCGATCGAGCAGGTGGTTCCGCTAAATTGCGAACCACCTGAAAGAGTCTCCTGCTGCTGTTTTCTGCAGATGCAATAGAGGTGGTGAAGAAAGTCTTATCTCAACGATTGTTTCATTGCCCTCAGATCCATGGAAAACCATGGGGCTGTCCAGGCTCCATGCAATCGGAGAATTGGCTTCGGAGCAAAACATTCAATAGCCCTGGTTAACTCCACATTCCAGTGGGCCACCAGGGAATCAGCTGAAAGGCCATTAACATGGGATAAAGCATCCCCTACCACTCTTTGGAAACCATTTAGATCCATTAAGTGGGGGGGGGGCGGACCATCCGAATCGGTCCCACCTCCCTGCAGAGGGGAAGGGTCGCAGAGAAGTCCAGTTGCACCAGGAAGTGATCTGACCATGGCACTTCTTTAGTTTCGCTTTTACTTAGTTTCAGATCACCAACATCCACAGAGGTGAACACCAGGTCTAAGGCATGTCCGCAGCTATGAGTTGGGCCAGACTTATTCAGGGACAGCCCCATGGAGGCCATGCTTTCCACAAAGTCCTGAGCGGCCCCTTGTAAGGTTGTGCCGGTGTGGATGTTAAAATCCCCCAGGACAACCAAACTAGGTGTCCCCAGGAGAACGTCCACCACGACCTGAAGCAGCTCGGGCAGGGAATCCTTGGTGCAGCAGGGAGGTCAGTACACCAAAAGGAATCCTGTACTGCCCCTATTTCCCAACTTCCAAAACATGCACTCAGAAAACTGGGTCTTCCCAATAGGACACCTGGTGCAAACTAATGACTTCCTAAATGTCACTGCACCCCCCCCGTCCACATGACCTGGGTTGCTGTGCGTAAGAGAAACCTGGTGGACAAGCAGCGGCAAGGACAGGCCCATCTGCTTCATCCAACCAAGTCTCTGTTACACATGCCAGGTCAAGTCCTCCATCCATGATCAAGTCATGCATGGTAGTGGTCTTATGAATCATTGACCTGGCATTGCACAGCAGCACCTTCAGGTCATGTGGGTATCCCTTGCTGATTCCAGTATCCGTCTGGACAAGACCAGACCTGGAGGCAGGGCTAGTCCTCAAATAACGACTAAACCTGCCTCCTCAGTAACAACATGGTCTGGTCTTAGCGTAACTCCTCCTCCTACCCGTGATCACTGAGACCAGTTGTCCCAGTGCATCCCCCCCATGGAACCTGCCCCAGCCATTTTGTTGGCTGGGACCCACTCCCAGGCAGCCCTGACCCCTCCCCTTAAAACAAAAAAAAACCTATATAAAAAAACAACCAAAAGAACACACAAAAAACAGTAAAAATTACAACCATACCAAAATTAAACAAATTCCCAAACCCAACTAAACATCCATCCCAACCCCCACACCAAAAAGAATTTAAAAAGGTAAACAGGAATAACAATAAAAAAACATTTTAAAAAGAACTCTGAGCTGTTGTGAGCTCTCCTGAGCAGGATGGTGAGAGGCAGAGACAGGACCTGCAGGCACTGACAGCAGAGGAGTCCTCCTGGGCAGACCATAGCCAACTCCCCCCGCCCCACAGCACAGCCTTTAAATGGCTGTGGATAATACAACAAAACGCAAATACTAAGGTTCAATGGAAATGCAGCTCACCCTTGGAAAATAAGGGAAATCCATGCTAATGCTATATTTACAGACTTGTTATAATTTATATTATATCAAAAGTCTGTAATATATTCCTGATACCTCTGGTCCCCTTTCTGTCTCTGATTCAATACAATGGTGCCTCGCAAGACGAACGGCTCACAAAACGAAAAACTCGCAAGACGAAAGAGTTTTCCATTTTTGAGTCGTTCCGCAAGACAAATTTCCCTATGGGCTTGCTTCGCAAGAAGAAAGCCCATAGGGAAATCTCCGGGGACCTCTTTTAAAATGCTGGCGGTCGGGAGCAAAGACTTTTGCCCACCACCGGCCTTTGCTCCCCCCCCCCGCCTGCCTTCCCGGGACAGCGGAGACTTTTCCGCTGTCCCGGGCGATCTTAAAATGCTGGCGGGCGGCAGCGAAACCTTCGCTGCCGCCCGCCAGCATTTTAAAATCGCCCTGGGACAGCGGAGGCTTCGCTGCCGCCTGCCAGCATTTTAAAATCGCCCCGGGACAGCGGGGGCTTTTAAAATGCTGGCGGTCGGCAGCAAAGCCCTCCTGTCCCCGGAGCTTGCGGGGCGGGAGGTGGGGAGAAGGGCTTTTCTTCCCACCGCCAGCCTTCAGAACAGCCTTCTGAAGGCTGGCGGTGGGAAGAAAAGCCCTTGCCCCCCCCCCCAGCCTTCAGAAGAGGTTGGGGGACAGACTGTCCCCGGACCTGGTCTGAAGGCGGTTTCCATAGGAACGCATTGATTGATTTTCAATGCATTCCTATGGGAAACCGTGCTTCACAAGACGAAAAACTCGCAAGAAGAAAAAACTTGCGGAACGAATTAATTTCGTCTTGCGAGGCACCACTGTGTTTCATACCAGTTTTCTGTGATGATTTTGATCTACACTTGAGTTTGCATTTTAATAAAATAATCCCCCCCCCAAAAAAATATATATGTAGGGATGCTGCTAATATTTGTGATCTTGCAATTTTTTGACAGATCTTTCTCCACAATACACAGACATATATATCCCTTTTTGCAGAGAAGTGAGCAGGCAGCAAGTTTGAGAATATCATCATGAATCCAGGAGGAGAGCAGCAACTGGAAGCATAAACTTTTGCAGAGTAGCCAGTTGGGTTGCAAAAAACATTGGTCCAAAATTTGATCTCTGCTTCCTCTGCAGCTATCTTGCCCAACAGCCCTTTAATCTATCACTTGCTGTTTGGGCTCCTCTAAAAGTAATCTGTACACAATTTATGGGAAGCTGCTTCTTTTTTTAACTCTGTGTCTCCACTGTTGAAATTAAACTTCTACAATTTATATATTTATTTACTTCCAATTATGAAACACTTCCCATAAAGCATCCCAAAGTGATTTCACAACAAAAACAAAAGCAGTAAAAACAGTGGCATAATTGTTTCTTTTTGCAATTGTCATATAAAAAAGTCAATTATAACAATTAAGAAACAATTAAAAACACGTTATGTAAAACAATTAAGAACAATTTCATACATAAAAACAATTTCATATCCAACACAGTTGCATACTGGGATAAAGGTCTCCACTTAAAAGGCTTGTTGAAAATGGAAGGTCTTCAATGCATGCCCCAAAGACAACAGAGACAGCACCTGGGGGATATGGACCAAGAAGTCATTCCAAAGGGTACTTGTGGGAAACACACTGTATTCCACTTCCCCTATCATTCAGAAGAGACTGCCTGATAAAAGAGCGTCCACGGGGTGCCCTCTCCTGCAGAGCACAGCAATCAGTTGGGGATGTAAGGGGCAATATGATCTTATATATCCTGGTCCAAAGCTTTACAGACCCATAGAACTGCAGAGTTGGAAGGGACACCAAGGGCCATCTAGTCCAACCCCCTGCAGTGCAAGAATCACAACCAATAAACTTCAGATGGGTGGATGGGTAGCCATCCAACTGCTGACTAAAACCCTCCCAACCAGGCCCATGTCATAGTCCTGTGCTGCTCAGTCACAGCAGAGCTCAGTGGAGCGAGAAGCCAGCCAACTAGCCTCATCTCGGGGGGGGGGGGTACAAGGTCCAGGAGTATCTCAGTTCACGTAGTCAGATAATCTGGGGGTCAAGAAAACTGAGGGTCCAAGGTCACGAGAAGCAAGAAGCAGCAAGGTCTGTCCAGGAATGACGAATGTTGTTTCCAGCAGCTGACTGAGGCTGGAAACCCTGCTTCAGAAAGCTGGAGCCAGCTGGTTCTCATCAGGAGCAAGAAGGCTGATCAGCAGCAGGTAGAGTCATTTTGCCTTCTGCTCTTTCAGGCTGCTGCTCAGTAGGTGAAGCTGACTCCTGGCCCATGACAGACCACCTTGTAAGGAAAGCAGACATGCTTCTTTATTTCCGCCTGGGTAGAAACTGAAAAGCAGAGCAAAGGGAAGTCCCAGGGGTGAAGTCCAACTCCAGCCCACAGTGTAAACATCTATTATTTGCCTCATCAAAGGTCTGACCACTGTCGCCAAATGGCTGGTAACCTCCAGACTGGAATACTGCAATGTGCTCTGTGTGGGGCTGGCTTTGAAGCTGTTCACTGGAGCAGATTATCACCATCTTGGCATTTATTTACTTACTTGTTGTTACAGTTACATCCCAACTTTTCTTCAGGATACTCAATGCAGTGTACACAAGTCTTCCTCTCTCCACTGGCCCAAAGTCACCTAGGAAGCTTTATGGCTCAATGGGAATTTGAACTCTGATTTCCCAGATCCTGCTCCAGCACTCTAACCACTACACCACACTTCTCTGCTGCAAGGGTTGCAGCAATGGCTGTCCAATGGCTACTGCATGTGAGCACTGGTGTGCAATGCCCTGAATGTGCTAAAGTGGCTGCAGAGTGAATGGAGCATGGTATCCTGAAAGAAGGACTGGCTGGCTGGCTAGAGCACTCCATAACACAAGATATTTTTACAGGTCCACTTGTAATTTACACAAATCCCACCTCTGTCTTTAAAATAAGCAGAAGGGTCAGATACAACACCAAAAAGGGTCATGAGGAATTTATTTGGAGATATCTCCAAACTGATTCTGCTCTGGTACACCCCTGGACCTTGGCTTTATCTGTTAATTGTGGAATACAGTAAGCACTTTTATTTCTGGAGAAATCCATTCTCTCTTCTTGTTTTCTGGCAAATATTAGCATTGCTTGTGCAGAATTCAGAATTCTGTGCATGTATGCATGCAGAGAGCAAAAATCTATAGCAAAGAATTCTTAAGAACTATTGCCTTTTTTCTTCAAAGTGTCACCATTATTGGAAAAGGAAGGATGTGCCATCATTTACAGGCGCTTTCTGGAATACAGGATGTCGCTCTTATGGTTAAACCTACAAACTGTGAGAATGCAGAAAGGAAAGCAGCTGGTTGATAAAATTGTGGAATAAATTTAAAGACAATATACAAACCTCACTCTAGTTGGTACAGGGGGGGGGCAGACACACACACACACACACACACACACACACACTCACACACACACACACCAGTTCATTGCTACTATCAGAAAGAATCAAGAGCAGAATTTTTTGTTTTCAGGAAGATTTGACACTTCAAAGTTACCTGCCAAGAAGGGACAGTTGCTATCCATTTTCATATGCAACAATGAAAAACCAGAGGATTCAGACATAATAATGATAATTTGTTAAATTTATATACCTCCTTCCACCCAAAGACCATCCAAAAACAAAAAAGTACCAGTACATAGCTGTCAGGGGTTCAGGAGCAGAGGCGAGGGCAAGGGAGGAAACAGAGAGCGAAGGGGAGGAGGCAGAAGAAAAGATGAGCGATGACGACGACCCGAGATCTCCGAGTCTTTCCAGTGAATCAGAAGATTCACAGGAAGGGGCGCCAGTGGCCAGAGCAAGGGGGGAGCCTAGGGAGACACCCCAGGAAGAAGGGTCCAGAGGGGGCTCAGAGAGCAGCAGTTGGAAATCGGGACCAGCATCACCAACAGAACGCAGTGGAGAGGAAGGGCGCCAGGTATCGAGCTCTGGCAGCTCGCAGCAGGAGGGAGGGCAGGAGTCAGGAGTGGCCACACCTCCATCGGGGAGCGAAGAAACGGTTAGGCGGAAAGTGGAAGGTTGGGCGCGCGCGCCAAGTTCAAATGCACAGGAAGGTGGCGCAGTAAGCAGCCCGGAAAGGGAGCCAGGTCCTAAAGCCCGACGCAAGGAGACAGAAGGGTCCGGGGGGTCAGCGTCAGAAGCATCCCGGAAGGAAGAGACCACGGGGGGCAGAGGGACCCAGAGAAGAACGGTCAGGCGGAAAAGGTGGAGTAAGGCTAGGGTACTTAGCTGGTGTACAGGGGGCGGAGACTCAGACGGAGCTTCGCCGGTCTAACCCTTAAGACGTAGAGTTGCACGCAGCAGCTTGAGAAGGGAAACTGTAACTCAATAAAAGACTTTTACAAGTGACCGCTGGCTAGCGTGATCCTCTGTGAGCTAGGATCTGGGAGCAGCTCTGACAGTAAGCTCCGTCTCCCGTTGTGGGCATCTACAGCCTCGCGGACAGAGGAGAAGGAGGGTGCCTACGACTCAGCTCACGAACGGCAGACAATATGACGGCCGAACAGCAGATAGGAGAACTCAGAGAAGCAGTGACACGTCTGAATGCCGAAATACTTGCATCCAGGAAGAGAGAGGAGGACGCAGCTGCCGCCTACAGGGATCTCCAGGTCAGGTTGGAAGTGCTTACGAAGCAAGGTCAACTGACACCCAAACCGGAGGGGATTGGGTTGGGGAGAAGAACAGGCGGTCTAGTCTCTCACTTCGATGGGAATTTACAACTGTACCCCAACTTTAGAGCAGATGTACAGTGTGCACTGCAACTGCTGGACAAAGACTTTAGAGATGAGCAAGAGAAGGTGGGATTTATCATGTCCCATTTGCATGGAGATGCTAAAGCATGGCTGCGCAATTTGTGGAGAGATAAGGATCCAGCGCTCCAAACTGCGGATGCCTTTATTAAAGCGATGGATGGCTGCTTTTTATCTAGCATAGACGTGGATCTTGCCCGGAAGGAGGTGCATGGGCTGAAGCAAGGGAGGGCCAGCGTAAGACAGTACCATGCCCGCTTTTTTGCATTAGTCAGTGCCTTGGAATGGGACAGAGATTCAGCTCCAGTCAGAGATCTATTTTGGGAAGGCTTGAACAGTGCGGTTAAAGACGAAATTTCAAGGGGGGAGAGACCCCGGACCACGCAGGAGGTCGTTCAGAGGGCGCTGGCGGTGGGAGTGCGGCTGGAGGAACGTCCTTGGAGCAGGGACGAAGGACGTGGAGGGCGCGAACCAGCGAGAGGGTTCTCCTTCGTTCCCAGGGAAGCTGCGCGTGCGCAATCCACGCCTCCGCCAGGAGGGGGAGCGGAACCGATGGAGGTTGGAGCTGCAAGGGCTCAGTCAGCAACCAGAGCCCTAGCACCGGGAGCAGTCAAAGCGAAGCCTCCTAGAGGGAACAGGAAGTGTTACATCTGCGAAAATCCGCAGCACATGGCGAAAGAGTGTCCCCAGAGGCTCCACAAGCACACTGCAGCCTCAGCAATGGTAACTGCAGCAACTCAGCAAGGGGAACCACAGCAGGGAAACGACGGAGTCTGGCTGGAGAGAGAGGCACTGGGGCCCAGCCAGACGTGTCAGTGAAGCAGTCCCCAGAGATTTTGCAGCCCACAGACCCCCTCCCACCCAAACCAGTGGTGAGGCTCACCGCATCGCTCCAGCTACCCAATGGACTCACCATGGACGTGCCAATCACCATTGACTCAGGAAGCAATGCGGACTTTATAGGGCAGGACTTTGTCGATAAACACGCTATACAGCTGCTGCCTGCCACGCTGCCCCTGCAGGTCGTCACGGTGGATGGCAGGGAGCTGCTAGGGGGGCAGGTGGTGAAGCAAACGCCACCAATGGTGATGCGACTTGGAAATCACAGGGAAGTCATCAGTTTTAATGTCACCAGACTGTCTGACACGCCTATTGTCTTGGGCATGAGTTGGCTGGACAGACACAGTCCGACGTTGGCTTGGTACCAGCGGCAGCTAGTCTTTGGCTCCTCATACTGCGCTGCGCACTGCATCCTGCCCCGGCAGGAGGGAGAGGAGGAGGAAGCGCAGCTGCAGCTGGGGACGCTGCAAGCAATCCCCCACAAATACGCGGGATTTTTGGAGGTCTTCTGCGAGAAGGAAGCGGATAAGCTACCCCCCCACACACAGATCGTATGACTGCAAGATTGACCTACTGCCAGGGGCGGCGCTGCCCAAAGGGAAGCTGTATTCCATGTCTGAGGACGAACTACAGGAACTCAAGGAGTTCATAGATCATAATTTGGAGCACGGCTTCATCCGGGAGTCCAAGGCGGTGGGAGGCAGTCCTGTATTCTTTGTTAAGAAGAAGGACACGCCCCAAAAAAGACTTGTAGTGGACTACCGGATCTTGAACAGTGTGACCAGGCCATCGGACTTCCCCATGCCCAGGATCGATTACCTCCTCGCGACGGTACGCAAGGGCCGCGTGTTCACCAAGTTGGACCTGCGTGGGGCGTACAACCTCATTCGCATGCGGGAAGGAGATGAGTGGAAGACAGCCATGTTCACGCCCCTAGGCACCTACGAATACAGAGTTATGCCTTTTGGATTGCAAAATGGTTCCCACTGTTTTCAAGCTTTCATGCATCACGTGCTGGCGGGGCTCCTCTACAAGACGTGTGTCTGCTTCTTGTATGACATCCTGATATTTTCTGAATCGCAGCAGGATCACGACAGACACGTCAAGGAAGTGCTGAGCAGACTACAGCAGCATAGGCTTTACGCCAAGCTGGAAAAGTGCCAGTTCGACGTGACGGAGGTGGATTTCCTGGGCTACAGGTTGTCAGACAAGGGGCTCGCCATGGACAGCGCCAAGGTTCGTGCCGTGTTGGACTGGAAGAGCCAGCGCAACCGGAAGGAGGTCCAGCGGTTTGTTGGCTTTGCGAACTTCTATCGCAAGTTTATCAAGGGGTTCGCTATGCAAACAGCGGCCATCACAGACACGCTCAGTTCCAAGAAGAAGAAATTCATCTGGACGGAGCAGGCGGAGCAGTCCTTTCAGGCACTCAAGCGTCTCTTCGCGTCGGAAGAGCAGCTGTTGCATGTCAACCCCAGCAGGCCAATGAGGGTGGAGACGGACGCATCAGACAGAGCCGTGGGAGCAGTCCTGTTGCAGCAAGACCCGCAGGGGGCCTGGAGGCCGGGAGCGTTTTATTCCAGGAAGCTCAGCAAGTCTGAACAGAACTACACCATCTGGGACAGGGAGTTGCTTGCCATTCATGCAGCTTTCAAGGCGTGGAGGCACTTCCTGATCGGCGCCAAGCACACGGTGCAGGTCTGCACGGACCACAAGAATCTGGAGCACTGGCGCACGGCGCAGTTCCTGAACCAGAGGCAGATACGTTGGGCCGAATTCTTTGCGAACTTCGACTTCCGAATAGAGTATGTCCCGGAGGACACCAACATCATGGCGGATGCCCTATCCCGTAAACCACAGTACCTGGAGGAGGCGACGCCAGCAGCTGCCATGCACATCTTCGCACCGACGGTGTGGGCGTGCGCTTCGGCGACAGTTGACCTGGAAGCGGTGAGGAGAGCGCTGCAGGACGACACCTTCGCGCGAGCCAAGATGGCAGAGGCGCAAAGGGGCACGGCGGCGACCGACGAGTTCCAAGTTCACGATGGATTACTCCTCCGTAAAGGGGCCATCTACGTGCCGGGGGACGATCTTCGCGCCAAGGTACTGCAGCAGCTGCACGACACACCCACTGCCGGGCACTTTGGCAAGGAGAAGACGATAGAATTAGTCGCCAGGGACTTCTGGTGGCCCAGAATGAGAGGGGAGGTCGCGGACTACGTGGCGAGGTGCGACACCTGCCAGAGGGCCAAACCAGTACACAGACCGCCGGCGGGACTGCTGGAACCGCTGCAAACCCCGTTCGAACCGTGGGAGAGAGTGGCCCTGGACTTTGTCACGGATCTGCCCAGTTCGAGGGGCAAGACGGCGGTGCTAGTGGTGGTGGACTTGTTCTCCAAGATGGCACATTTCATCCCGTGTGTGAAGGTGGCCACGGCGGAACAAACCGCCAAACTGTTCATAGATCACGTGTTCAGGGTTCACGGTCTGCCGCGGTCTATACTGTCCGACCAGGGGCGGCAGTTCATCTCGAACTTCTGGCAGAAGCTGATGAGCTTCCTGAACGTCAAGATCAACCTGGCTTCGGCTAGACATCCGCAGACCAACGGGCAAGCGGAGCGGGTCAATGCCATCATGCAGCAGTACCTGAGATTTTATGCGAATCAACAGCCTGCGACGTGGGTGGATTACCTGCCTCTCGCCGAGTTCGCCTACAACAACACGAAGCACGTGTCCACGGGGGCCACGCCGTTCTTCGCCAACAACGGGAGGCACCCCAGAACCTTCCTGGGACTGGAAAGAATGGGGGAAGGGGAGCCGCAGACAGCAGATGCGTTCGCGTCGGAGTTGCAGGAAGTCCACAATCAGCTTCGGCGGCACCTGGAGCTGGCTAAACACGCATACAAGGTACAAGCGGACAAGCACAGGAGGGTTGGCGAAGAGATCCATGTGGGAGACTGGGTCTGGTTAGCAGCCCACGCAGTGCCGGCCAGGTCGTTGGTGAAGAAGAAACTAGGGCATAAACAACTGGGGCCCTACCAAGTCGAAGAGCAGGTCAACCCGGTGGCTTTCAGGCTGGCGCTTCCGGAGGGTTCCAGGATGCATCCGGTGTTCCACAGATCGGTGCTCACTCCCTACAAGGCACCTCACAGATTTCAGGAACCAGGAACGGCACCAAGTCCGCTCCGAGAGAGAACCGAGCAAGGGGGAGTGGCACGGGAGGAGCCCCTCAACGAAGTCACAGAGATTTTGGACTCCAGATGGGGGGAAGAGGGGGTAGAATACCTTCTAGCCAAGGAGGGCACCCCGGCCAGTGCCAACAGCTGGGTGCCGGGCTACGCTTTAGAGGAACCTCTGCTCAAAGAAGAGTTTCATGCCCTCTTCCCACATAGGCCCATGCCAGCAGACTTTTTCGACGACTGGCTTTTCATGCCCACACTTTCAGCCAGCACGTTCCAGGGGTTCGACTCGAACGAGGAACCGACACGAGACGCCCGTTCCCCGGAGGGGTCACCCTCGGGATCTGCCTCAGAACCCTCGTATTGGTGGGACGATAGACCAGAGGAGCAGTGGCGCAGAAAGTGGCTGGAGGGTCCAGGACGAGCAACGTCCCCAGAAGGAAACGAGGGAGAGACGGACATGGAAGTATTCGGGGACGACCCGGGTTTCGAGCACGGCGGCACAGAGATGGAAGCGGAGGTGACCGTCGTCGACGAGAGCAGGGAGGAAGAATCGGAAGTCTTCAGTTGGAGGCCCGCCACGGGAAGCGAAATGTATCCGACATTCGTCCCCATGACACTGCAGCACCCAGCTCCCGCACCGGAAGGAGGGGAGGGGGGAAAGGGGGGCTTCGAGGGGGGGATGGATGTCAGGGGTTCAGGAGCAGAGGCGAGGGCAAGGGAGGAAACAGAGAGCGAAGGGGAGGAGGCAGAAGAAAAGATGAGCGATGACGACGACCCGAGATCTCCGAGTCTTTCCAGTGAATCAGAAGATTCACAGGAAGGGGCGCCAGTGGCCAGAGCAAGGGGGGAGCCTAGGGAGACACCCCAGGAAGAAGGGTCCAGAGGGGGCTCAGAGAGCAGCAGTTGGAAATCGGGACCAGCATCACCAACAGAACGCAGTGGAGAGGAAGGGCGCCAGGTATCGAGCTCTGGCAGCTCGCAGCAGGAGGGAGGGCAGGAGTCAGGAGTGGCCACACCTCCATCGGGGAGCGAAGAAACGGTTAGGCGGAAAGTGGAAGGTTGGGCGCGCGCGCCAAGTTCAAATGCACAGGAAGGTGGCGCAGTAAGCAGCCCGGAAAGGGAGCCAGGTCCTAAAGCCCGACGCAAGGAGACAGAAGGGTCCGGGGGGTCAGCGTCAGAAGCGTCCCGGAAGGAAGAGACCACGGGGGGCAGAGGGACCCAGAGAAGAACGGTCAGGCGGAAAAGGTGGAGTAAGGCTAGGGTACTTAGCTGGTGTACAGGGGGCGGAGACTCAGACGGAGCTTCGCCGGTCTAACCCTTAAGACGTAGAGTTGCACGCAGCAGCTTGAGAAGGGAAACTGTAACTCAATAAAAGACTTTTACAAGTGACCGCTGGCTAGCGTGATCCTCTGTGAGCTAGGATCTGGGAGCAGCTCTGACAATAGCATAATAACAAAACAAAACAACCACACACACTCCCAGACCCCTAGATCAATTCTTTCCCTATGTATCGTATCTGTCCTGGTCTGCCACCATGCTGCAGTTTTCATGCCCACTGGCAGACACTGCAACGTGGCCTGTGAGGGACAGCCTAATGAATAAGACCGAGTGTAGCATGCCCATTTCCAAGCAGGGCAGTGGAAGGGGTGGTCATGCCTTCTGTTTTCCATTTGTTTATTAAACCACAACAGTTAAGCATCTTGGTGTCCCATTAATTGAAGTAAAAGAGTTAAGTATGTCTTTGAACAGGATTTAAATGTCCTTATTTGGGGGGCAAAGGTTTTATTTTCACACTGAAGAATTTGGATTTTCATGGCATTATGGGAGAAGCATGCCAAGGAAACCATAGTGCTTCAAGGAAGAAAATCACACAGCATATTTGAAGATATTAGCATCCAGATCACCTGGGATAATTTGAAGAGATGCCATGACCATTCTGTTTAAGTGATCCTAGTGGTACTAGAAAATCAAACAAATCAAAAGTTGACACCAATCTGAAATACTTGACAAGCAATCTTTAAGCTCTCTGAGAAATTCCAGGTATACTATGCATAAGTTTTAAAGATCTAGA
Organism: Podarcis bocagei; assembly: GCF_964188305.1. NCBI lineage: Eukaryota > Metazoa > Chordata > Lepidosauria > Squamata > Lacertidae > Podarcis > Podarcis bocagei. The sequence goes on from NC_138130.1 coordinate 1,590,216, forward strand.
TAAATCAATTGCTTCACCTTTGTTCCCCTGAAGAATACTATTGATTTTTATGAAAATGAATTAAACCTTTAGTATCAATTAGATTCTCTGCTTCTTCTTAGAAAAGGCATCTCATTGCAGAGTCCAGAGATTTACCCAACAGCAAATAACAGTGGTATGGTTGGTCTACTTATTGGCATTTATATTGGATAAATAATCCTCAATTACATGTCTGTTTGCATTCAGATTTACAATTTTGATCAGCTGATGTTTTTAAGGTTCTCTGAGCCAGTTCCTTTACTGTTCTCTCTCTCACACACACACTTCTTCTTTGGCGATCACTCGTAGCCGAGTAAAATTGTCTTCTATCAACACGGTTTTAACAATGAGTCCGTAAGTGACTGTGGAGGCCAATTCTGGATCCACACGTCCTTCCACAGTGGGGACATTGGTTTTTGGGTGGGAGTTGATCACAGTGTGGATTTGCCAAGGGTGCCTTCATCTTAACACATTTCTCCCTTGCGCCCTGAGTTTGAATGTCTTCAAAGCCCATGACACCTTCGGTAAAGGCTGTTCTCCAATTGGAGTGCTTGCAGGCCCGTGTTTCCCAGTTGTCGGTGTTTATACTACATTTTTTTAAATTTGCCTTGAGACAGTCTTTAAACCTCTTTTGTTGACCACCAGCATTATGCTTTCCATTTTTAAGTTCAGAATAGAGTAGTTGCTTTGGAAGACAATCATCAGGCATCCGCACAACATGACCAGTTCAACGAAGTTGATGTTGAAGAATCATTGCTTCAACACTGGTGATCTTTGCTTCATCCAATACACTGATATTAGTTCGCCTGTTTCCCAAGTGATGTGTAAGATTTTTCAGAGACACTGTTGATGGAATCTTTCGAGGAGTTGGAGATGGCGTTTGTAAGTGGTCCATGTTTCACAAGCATGTGGTAAGGTTGGTAGTACAATAGCTTTGTAATTGAGCATTTTGATTTCCCTGAGAATGTCCCGGTCCTCAAACACTCTGCACTTCAATCAGGAGAAAGCCACACTCACAGAGCTCAGGCGATGCTTGATTTCAGCATCAATGTTGACCCTTGTGGAAAGATAACTGCCTAGGTAGGAGAAGTGATCAACATTTTCCAACATTACACCACTGAGTTGGGTTTGTGGCGCTGCAGAGGGGTTACACACACACACACCCCTCACACTTAAGGCCTTTTTTATCTTACATGTGCAAGAAGCCCTTCCTTATGGCCTAATGGAAATTCAAAAATATTTGTATTTTGTTTGTTTTCATGCCACCAACTGAGTGATTCCTTTCTGTTTCTCCTCAAACATTTGTGATTCCTTCCTCACATTCTTTGAAAATAACATCTGTCAGGGGTTTAGGAGCAGAGGCACGGGCAAGGGAGGAAACAGAGAGCGAAGGGGAGGAGGCAGAAGAAAAGATGAGTGATGACGACGACCCGAGATCTCCTAGTCTTTCCAGTGAATCAGAGGATTCACAGAAAGGAGCACCAGTGGCCAGGGCAAGGGGGGAGTCAAGGGGGGCACCCCAGGAAGATAGAGCCAGAAGGGACTCAGGGGGGAGCAGCTGGAAATCGGGACCAGCGTCACTGCCAGGAAGCAGGGAAGAGGAAGGGAGCCAGGGGGGAAGCGCTGGCAGCTCACCACAGGAGGGAGGGCATGAGTCAGGAGTGGCCACACCTCCATCGGGGAGCGAAGAAACGGTTAAGAGGAAGGTGGAAGGTTGGGCGCGCGCGCCAAGTTCAAATGCAGAGGAAGGCGGCGCAGTAAGCAGCCCCGAAAGGGAACCAGGTCCTAAAGCCCGGCGCAAGGAGGCAGGAGGGTCCGGGTCAGCGTCAGAAGAATCCCGGAAGGAAGAAGCCCCGGGGGGTAGAGGGACCCAGAGGAGGACAGTCAGGCGGAAAAGGTGGAGCAAGGCTAGGATATTAAGTTGGTGCACACGGGGCGGAGACTCAGACGGAGCTTCGCCGATCTAGCTACTAGACGTAGAGTTTGCGCGCAGCAGCGTGAGAATGGAAACTGTAATTCAATAAAGACTTTTACTTAATGATCGCTGGCTAGCGTGATCCTCTGTGAGCTAGGATCTTCAAGCAGCTCTGACAGTAAGCTCCGTCACTCCATTGTGGGCATCTACAGCCTCGAGGAGGGGAGAGAAACAGGTGCCTACTAGCGAGCTCACGAACGGCAGACGACATGACGGCTGAGCAGCAGATAGAGGACCTCAGAAAAGCAGTGGCACAACTGAACGCCGAGGTTCTCGCATCCAGGAAGAGAGAGGAGGAGGCAGCTGCCGCCTGCAGGGATCTCCAGGTCAGGTTAGACGTGCTGACAAAGCAGACACCCCGGCAGGAGGGAATTGGGTTGGCGAGACGGACAGGCGGGCTGGTCTCTCACTTCGATGGGAACCTGCAACAGTATCCCAACTTTAGAGCCGACGTACTGTGCGCACTGCAACTGCTGCATAAAGACTTTAGAGATGAACAAGAGAGAGTGGGGTTCATCATGTCCCATCTGCATGGGGATGCGAAAGCATGGCTACGCAATTTATGGAGAGATAAGGATCCGGCGCTCCAGAATGCGGATGCCTTTATTAAAGCGATGGATGGGTGCTTTTTATCAAGTATTGACGTGGATCTTGCACGGAAGGAGGTGCATGGGCTGAGACAAGGGAGGGCCAGCGTCAGGCAGTATCATGCCCGCTTTTTCGCCTTGGTCAGTGCCCTGGAATGGGACAGAGATTCGGCTCCTGTAAGAGACCTCTTTTGGGAGGGGCTGCACAACTCGATTAAAGATGAGATCGCGAGGGGGGAGAGACCCCGAACCACCCAGGAGGTCGTTCAGAGGGCACTGGCAGTGGGGGTGAGGCTGGAAGGACGTCCGTGGAGCAAGGACGAAGGGCGTGGAGGGCGCGAACCAGCCGGGGGCCCCTCCTTCCTTCCCAGAGAAGCAGCGCGGGCGCAATCCACGCCTCCGCCAGGAGGAGGAGCCGAACCTATGGAGGTTGGAGGTGCAAGGGCTCAGTCAGCAACCAGAGCCCTAGCACCGGCAGCAGTGAAAGCGAAGCCTCCTAGAGGGAACAGGAAGTGTTACGTCTGTGAGGAACCAGGGCATATGGCAAGAGAGTGTCCCCAGAGGCCCCACAAGCTCACTGCAGCCTCAGCAATGGTGACTGCAGCAACGCAGCAAGGAGGACCACAGCAGGGAAACGACGCAGTCTGGCTGGAGGAAGAGGCACTGGGGCCCAGCCAGACGTGTTAGTGACGCAGTCCCCAGAGATTTTACAGCCCGTGAACCCCCTCCCGCCCAAACCAGTAGTGAGGCTCACAGCATCTCTCCAGCTGCCCAATGGAATCACCATAGACGTGCCAATCACCATTGACTCAGGCAGCAATGCGGACTTTATAGGGCAGGACTTTGTCGACAGGCACGCTGTGCAGTTGCTGCCGGCCACACTGCCCCTGCAGGTTGTCATGGTGGATGGCAGGGAGCTGCTCGGGGGGCAAGTGGTGAAGCAGACGCCACCAATGGTGATGCGACTTGGGAATCACAGAGAAATCATCAGCTTCAACGTCACTCAACTATCTGACACGCCCGTTGTATTGGGCATGAGTTGGCTGGACAAGCACAGCCCAACGATGGCTTGGTACCAGAGGCAGCTGACCTTCGGCTCTTCCTTTTGTGCTGAACACTGCATCGTGCCCAGGCAGGAAGGAGAGGAAGAGGAGTCACAGCTGCTGCTAGGCACGCTGCAAGCGATTCCCCACAAGTACGCTGAATTTTTGGAAGTTTTCTGCGAGAAGGAGGCAGACAGGCTACCCCCTCACAGACCATATGACTGCAAAATTGACCTGCTGCCGGGGGCGGCGCTGCCTAAAGGGAGACTGTATTCCATGTCAGAGGACGAACTGCAAGAACTCAAGGAGTTCATTGATCATAATTTGCAGCGCGGCTTCATCCGGGAGTCCAAGGCAGTGGGGGGCAGTCCCGTATTCTTTGTTAAGAAGCGGGACACGCCCCAAAAGAGACTCGTAGTGGATTACAGGATTTTGAACAGTGTGACTAGGCCATCGGACTTCCCCATGCCCCGAATTGACGACCTCCTCGCAAAGGTACGGAAGGGCAGAGTGTTCACCAAGTTGGACCTGCGGGGGGCGTACAACCTCATTCGCATGCGGGAGGGTGATGAGTGGAAGACAGCCATGTTCACGCCACTGGGGACCTACGAATATAGAGTTATGCCTTTTGGATTGCAAAATGGCTCCCACGTTTTTCAAGCATTTATGCATCACGTGTTGGCGGGACTTCTCTACAAGACGTGCGTCTGTTTCTTAGATGACATCCTGATCTTTTCGGAGTCGCAGCAGGAGCATGACAAACACGTCAAGGAAGTGCTGAGCAGGCTAAAGCAACATAGGCTCTACGCCAAGCTGGAGAAGTGCCAATTTGACGTGCCGGAGGTGGATTTTCTGGGCTACAAGCTGTCTGACAAGGGGCTCGCCATGGACAGCGCCAAGGTTCGAGCGGTGTTGGATTGGAAGAGCCCGCGCAACCGGAAGGAGGTCCAACGGTTTGTCGGCTTTGCGAACTTCTATCGCAAGTTTATCAAGGGCTTCGCGATGCAGACGGCGGCCATCACTGACACGCTTAGCTCCAAGAAAAAGAAGTTCATTTGGACAGAGCAGGCGGAGCAGTCCTTTCAGGCACTCAAGCGTCTCTTCGCGTCGGAAGAGCAGCTGCTTCATGTCAACCCCAGCAAGCCGATGAGGGTGGAGACAGACGCTTCGGACAGAGCCGTGGGGGCGGTCCTGCTGCAGAAAGACCCGCAGGGGGTGTGGCGACCGGGAGCGTTTTACTCCAGGAAGCTCAGCAAGTCCGAGCAGAACTACACCATATGGGACAGGGAGTTGCTGGCCATTCACGCAGCGTTCAAGGCGTGGAGGCACTTTCTGATCGGCGCCAAGCACACGGTGCAGGTTTGCACGGACCACAAGAATCTAGAGCACTGGCGCACGGCACAGTTCCTGAACCAGAGGCAGATACGTTGGGCTGAGTTCTTTGCGAACTTCGACTTCCGAATAGAGTATGTCCCGGGGGACACCAACATCATGGCAGACGCTCTCTCCCGTAAGCCACAGTATCTGGAGGACGCAACACCAGCGGCCGCCATGCACATCTTCGCACCGACAGTGTGGGCGTGCGCCGCGGCGACCGTGGACCTAGAGGCGGTGCGACGAGCGTTGCAGGGGGACTCCTTCGCACAAGCAAAGATGGCAGAGGTGCAAAGGGGCAAGGCAGCGGCCGACGGTTTCCAGCTAAGAGATGGATTGCTCATCCGTAAAGGGGCCATCTACGTGCCGGGAGACGAACTTCGAGCCAAGGTGCTGCAGCAGCTGCACGACGCGCCCACGGCCGGGCACTTTGGCAAGGAGAAGACGGTGGAATTAGTAGCCAGGGATTTCTGGTGGCCTGGAATGAGAGGGGAGGTCGCAGACTACGTGGCGAGGTGTGACACCTGCCAGAGGGCCAAACCAGTGCACAAACCGCCGGCCGGACTGTTGGAACCGCTGCAGACTCCGGTCGAACCTTGGGAAAGGGTGGCCCTGGACTTTGTCACGGATCTGCCCAGCTCAAGGGGCAAGACGGCAGTGCTGGTGGTGGTGGACCTGTTTTCCAAGATGGCCCATTTCATTCCGTGTGCTAAGGTGGCCACGGCGGAGCAAACCGCCAAACTGTTCATAGACCACGTGTTCAAGGTTCACGGTCTGCCACGGTCTATTCTGTCCGACCGGGGGCGGCAGTTCATCTCGAATTTCTGGCAGAAGCTGATGGGCTTCCTGAACGTCAAGATCAACCTGGCGTCGGCGAGACACCCGCAGACCAACGGGCAAGCGGAGCGGGTCAATGCCATCATGCAGCAGTACCTGAGATGTTATGCAAATCAACAGCCTGCGACGTGGGTGGATTACCTGCCGCTTGCCGAGTTCGCCTACAACAACACGAAGCACGTGTCCACGGGGGTCACGCCGTTCTTCGCCAACAACGGGAGGCACCCCAGAACCTTCCCGGGACTGGAAAGAATGGGGGAGGGGGAGCCGCAGACAGCAGATGCGTTCGCGTCGGAGCTGCAGGAAGTCCACGATCAGCTGAGGCGCCACCTGGAGCTGGCCAAGCACGCATACAAGGTACAAGCAGACAAGCACAGAAGGGTTGGAGAAGAGCTCCACGTGGGAGACTGGGTTTGGTTAGCAGCCCACGCAGTGCCGGCCAGGTCGTTGGCCAAGAAGAAACTAGGGCATAAGCAACTGGGTCCCTACCAAGTCGAAGAGCAGGTCAACCCGGTAGCTTTCAGACTGGCACTTCCGGAGGGTTCCAGAATGCATCCGGTATTCCACAGATCGGTGCTCACTCCCTACAAGGCACCGCACAGGTTCCAGGAACCCGGAACGGCGCCGAGTCCGGCCAGAGACAGAACAGGGCACGCGGGAGTGGCACAGAAGGAGCGCATCAACGAAGTCACGGAGATTTTGGACTCCAGATGGGGGGAAGAGGGGGTAGAATACTTTCTCGCCAAGGAGGGCACCCCGGCCAGTGCGAACAGCTGGGTGCCGGGCTACGCCTTAGACGAACCTCTGCTCAAAGACGAGTTTCATGCCCTCTTCCCACATAGACCTATGCCAGCAGACTTTTTCGACGACTGGCTTTTCACGCCCACGCTTTCGGCCAGCACGTTCCGGGGGTTCGACTCGGACGAGGAACCGACACGAGACGTCCGTTCCCCGGAGGGGTCACCCTCGGGATCCGCCTCAGAACCCTCGTATTGGTGGGACGATAGGCCAGAGGAGCAGTTCCGCAGAAAGTGGCTGGAATGCTCAGGACGAGCAACGCCGCCAGGAGGTAGTGAGGGAGAGACGGACATGGACATTTTCGGGGACGACCCTGGTTTCGAGCACGGCGGCACAGAGATGGAAGCGGAGGTGACCGTCGTCGACGAGAGCAGGGAGGAAGAACCGGAAGACTTCAGATGGAGGCCCGCCACGGGAAGCGACCGATATCCGACGTTCGTCCCTTTGCAACAGCAGCCCCCAGCTCCAGCACCGGAAGGAGGGGAGGGGGGAATGGGGGGCTTCGAGGGGGGGATGGATGTCAGGGGTTTAGGAGCAGAGGCACGGGCAAGGGAGGAAACAGAGAGCGAAGGGGAGGAGGCAGAAGAAAAGATGAGTGATGACGACGACCCGAGATCTCCTAGTCTTTCCAGTGAATCAGAGGATTCACAGAAAGGAGCACCAGTGGCCAGGGCAAGGGGGGAGTCAAGGGGGGCACCCCAGGAAGATAGAGCCAGAAGGGACTCAGGGGGGAGCAGCTGGAAATCGGGACCAGCGTCACTGCCAGGAAGCAGGGAAGAGGAAGGGAGCCAGGGGGGAAGCGCTGGCAGCTCACCACAGGAGGGAGGGCATGAGTCAGGAGTGGCCACACCTCCATCGGGGAGCGAAGAAACGGTTAAGAGGAAGGTGGAAGGTTGGGCGCGCGCGCCAAGTTCAAATGCAGAGGAAGGCGGCGCAGTAAGCAGCCCCGAAAGGGAACCAGGTCCTAAAGCCCGGCGCAAGGAGGCAGGAGGGTCCGGGTCAGCGTCAGAAGAATCCCGGAAGGAAGAAGCCCCGGGGGGTAGAGGGACCCAGAGGAGGACAGTCAGGCGGAAAAGGTGGAGCAAGGCTAGGATATTAAGTTGGTGCACACGGGGCGGAGACTCAGACGGAGCTTCGCCGATCTAGCTACTAGACGTAGAGTTTGCGCGCAGCAGCGTGAGAATGGAAACTGTAATTCAATAAAGACTTTTACTTAATGATCGCTGGCTAGCGTGATCCTCTGTGAGCTAGGATCTTCAAGCAGGTCTGACACTTTCCACAGTGGGGACATTGGTTTTTGGGTGGGAGTTGATCACAGTGTGGATTTGCCAAGGGTGCCTTCATCTTAACACATTTCTCCCTTGCGCCCTGAGTTTGAATGTCTTCAAAGCCCATGACACCTTCGGTAAAGGCTGTTCTCCAATTGGAGTGCTTGCAGGCCCGTGTTTCCCAGTTGTCGGTGTTTATACTACATTTTTTTAAATTTGCCTTGAGACAGTCTTTAAACCTCTTTTGTTGACCACCAGCATTATGCTTTCCATTTTTAAGTTCAGAATAGAGTAGTTGCTTTGGAAGACAATCATCAGGCATCCGCACAACATGACCAGTTCAACGAAGTTGATGTTGAAGAATCATTGCTTCAACACTGGTGATCTTTGCTTCATCCAATACACTGATATTAGTTCGCCTGTTTCCCAAGTGATGTGTAAGATTTTTCAGAGACACTGTTGATGGAATCTTTCGAGGAGTTGGAGATGGCGTTTGTAAGTGGTCCATGTTTCACAAGCATGTGGTAAGGTTGGTAGTACAATAGCTTTGTAATTGAGCATTTTGATTTCCCTGAGAATGTCCCGGTCCTCAAACACTCTGCACTTCAATCAGGAGAAAGCCACACTCACAGAGCTCAGGCGATGCTTGATTTCAGCATCAATGTTGACCCTTGTGGAAAGATAACTGCCTAGGTAGGAGAAGTGATCAACATTTTCCAACATTACACCACTGAGTTGGGTTTGTGGCGCTGCAGAGGGGTTACACACACACACACCCCTCACACTTAAGGCCTTTTTTATCTTACATGTGCAAGAAGCCCTTCCTTATGGCCTAATGGAAATTCAAAAATATTTGTATTTTGTTTGTTTTCATGCCACCAACTGAGTGATTCCTTTCTGTTTCTCCTCAAACATTTGTGATTCCTTCCTCACATTCTTTGAAAATAACATCCCTTGGTGTTTAACCATGTACATACCTTAAATAATTATTCACAGCCCCAACACCAGGAATGAAGAATGCTTAAATGATTGCATCTTTATTAACTGCTTAAGAACCTGCAGTTTAGAGAACTCAATCTTGGCTACCTGCTTGCAAAGAGAGAGAGAGAGAGAGAGAGAGAGAGAGAGAGAGAGAGAGAGAGAGAGAGAACGCTCTGAAGTGATAGCAATTCATGCCTCCCCTGTCTTTCTTCAAGTAGGTGACGCCACCTTAGCAGCTCAAGCTCCTACAACAGGCTTTTGTCTACTGCAAGGCTTTATTGTCAATCCACCATAAAGGTGGGTGAGAAGGGGCTCCTTTTAATCCTCCCCATGCCACCAGAAGGGCACAGCCTCCCAGGGCCCAAGTGCCCCAGTTCCCACTCCCTGAGCTGGCTGCCAGGGTGAGATGGTGCCTCAGAATAATTACCAGGGATTTGTAATAATATTTTTTTTCACTAGGCACCTGGCCCCACATGCTGATGGTCCCAGCCCCATCTGAATGTGGAGGAGGTACACTACTTTAGAGTAGGAATATGACAGACATCACAATTCTTCTCAAAATGCTTTTGCATACATTGAAACCAGTCACGTTTCTCATTTGCAGAGCCTCCAAATTCCGCAAATGACATGTGTGATTTCAAAATGTTTCAGGAAACAAATTGAAGCAAGCTCTTGGAAATAGGACTCCGCAGCCAGGCTCCATTGCCTTATTTCCTGCACAAGTGATTCAGCCTGCCAGGCGACTTCACTCCCAATGTAGTTCCATTTGCAGCCCTCCAGGTGTTGCTGAGCTACAACTTCCTTCATCATTGACCATTCTTGCTGAGGTTGTAGTTCAACAACTTTTGGAGGGCTACAGGGTAGCTGCCCCTACTACAAAGCCTTGGCTCTGGGCTGCACCCTTCAGTAGGAGCTCCTACCAGACAGAGCACCTTCACTGCCTCCCTCCATACACCCTGCCTCTAGAACTTGGCTGCCTCTAGCTCTGGCACTTGCCTCTGCTCCATCTGCTTATTAGATGCTATCTTTTGATGTGCTTTAGACTATTCCACCTGCCTCTGCCTCCTACCTGGCCCCGGACATCCTTTCTCTTGATCATGGATCCTTGCTGTCACTTGATTTGGGACATCCCTAGACAATACCAACTTACATGTTTAATCAACAACAACACCCAAAGGCAGATTGTTAATGCATCAGTACTGTTCTGCAAAGAAGCCTGGGCAATCTGGTGAATTTGGATGAATTCTGTAAGCATCCTTAATTTTTAATTTTCTGTCCTTTTGATAAATATGCAGGTCAGCTGCAGATATTTGCCCAAAGTATAAATAGCTATTGTTCCTTTCCATTGTCCTCTGTAACTGAACTATGCGTTAGCAGCTGGGACACTCACATCCCAAGAGGAAACATAAGTTTGCAAGTACAACGTGGTTTTGAGTCATGACCGAAAGAGAGAGACCTTCAGTCAAGTGACCCAAGAAAACAAACGAAGCTGAATAAAGCAAACTAAAATTAGTAACAGGCTAACAGCTTGTCCATTGCCTACAGCAAGACACAGCAGGGAGATGATGGTGATGTTTTATGACAGACAAGTTCAGATCCCTCCTTTTTAAAAAACAAACAAAAAACAAAACTAAACTCTGTATAGTGAAATAATCAACAGTTTAATCAATAGCATCCAGAATTGAGCTGCTACAGCATATATGCTCTAAATAGGGCAGTGATTGAGTGGGCAGGGGTCAATTAGGCTAGCCTTCTCAGATCAGATACATGGGGGGGGGCTGCTTCCCACTCTAGATCTATTGATGAGACAATTTGATTGGTCCCACCACCACCATCATGCATGCCATACAACACGCCAGCTTTCTAGCTCACAATCAATCACAGACACAATCCATCACAATTAAGCCCAAGAAAATTAGCTAGATTTCGCTGGTCAAAGTTTTGGCTGTTTATTATGAATGTGTGTGATGCATCGTGTCCACTTTCTAGATCATGCACATCTCCCAATGTGTTCATGTCCTGTGTGCCCGTTTTCCTTTTCTCCCACTCCCACTCTACCTTTTCCCTCTTTCTCGCATTGCTGTCGAGCACCCTCTCTCACAAACTTCTTTTCCACCTGCTGGACTTGCTGCCTCCTCGGACTTGTGTGTTCTCCATTCCTCAGCTCCATTGCCACTTCAGCTCCTGCTTTGCTGAGCCCTCACCTCAGTGGGGTCAGAGCAGCTCAACCAATGCCTGGACAACTATCAGGCTGGAGCCAGCAAAGGGAGGTTTGTTATGGGAAGACCAGAGGAAGGTACAGGGGGGGAGTTCTCAGCCCAGAGAAACACAGGACTTAGCAGATGATAGCTTGTCTGAGCCAGTTTGCAAACCTCTCAGCATGCAAGAACACAGAAGAGGAGGGGTACAAGAAAAGGGGAAATTGACATCACAGAAGCGATGGAAGATATTCATTTTCACGTGTTGTTTCCAGAGGAAGAGGAACAACGCTGAGGATTTAGCTGAGTCATCATCAGGGTAGCCATAAGTCACAGGGGCAGAGAGCTCCAGACAAGTGGCATGGTTTTTTCTGCAATAAAACCAACTTTTAATTGACTGTACATGTGCGCGTCTTGATGATGCTACAACAACCAATGTCTGTCCATCTGTGGCATTAGGGCAGCTCAGCCCATTGTTGCCAAAGGCTTCATCACTCCATATGCTACAAAGCTACATAGAACCCTACAGAATGGATAGAATGGACGCATCAAAACTGCACTCTCTGCCCCTATCCTGCACACATTTATTTAAACATCTGAAGAGAGCCTATGTTTCCAAGCAGTGTGCTAAATATGCTACTATTTTGTAGTCATCTGTCCACATGAGAAAATAAATATATTCAGAAAGAGAAAACTTTAGGTGCCCTGACCATTCTGTTGAAGTGGCCAGAGTGCTTTCTGTGTCCTTACTTTCATTCTACAAATTCATCATCTTCCTGTACATCACACTTCCTGAAAACTCCAGAATGTCCTTTAAGTGCAAGAAGCAAGAGAGGCGGTGTATCATGTGCCTGAAATCTGTTAATTGTGGCTTCTTGGTTTGTTTAAGGGAAGTCTGATTATGACTAAAGAAATCAGTATGGATTTCTTTTAAATGTAAAAGGCAGGGCATCCTTTAAAAAGAAAATCAGTGCACCAGCCTCATTATCTCAGGCACTTACAGCCAGCCTCTCAGCTTCCTGGGCATCATCAACTAACTCTCCCAGGGAGATTTTTCAGATCAAGATGTGTGGGCAGCTGGGAGGCTGAAAAGCCCTGGAGAAATGTCTCACACTTCTGCTTGTCCTGTGACTGCAAAGCACAGGTGGTTTGCTGCTTGTCTAGGCGTGGGTCCGAGTGGTTTTCCCTTTGCCCCACCATTCCTCCTAAAAAACCCCTCTCTTTAGTCAGAACAAACAGCAATCCGCAGAAAACCCTATCACTGTTTGCTCTGATTCACCACTAAGTCATGGGTTTTCTTGGGAGAGAAGCAGAACAGCAAATGGAAGTGTGGATGAGTCTTTGGTAGGTTGCCATACGTCTGGAATTTCCCAGACATATCTGGAATACTGCAGTAGGAAGCAGTGTCTGGGCAGAAATAGGCAAAAATAAAATATGTCCTGGAAAATCACTTGTGAGCAGTGCCGATTTCCCATAAAATAGATCAAAAATTGCCTTTTTATTACAATTTTGCCAAAAAAGCTTAACAACTTTGGGCAAAAAAGAAAAAAAGAAAGAAAAAAAGATCAATCTGTCTAGATTATTACTGTTTGAAATATGACAACCCTATTTTAGGAGAAAGAAAAATACTCATAACCCTTTGGCCAACACTTACTCAGATGTCATACTTTATCTACAGCTTATTATCCTTTGGGAATTGTACTGTTAACAATCACTTTAAAAAAGAAAAAGAAAACCCTTTTCCAAAAAGAGTTCCAGTACAACTCTTTTTGAATTTAGAGAAAAGGTGAGGAAGAGGTTTATTATTACCGTATTTTTCGCCCCATAAGACGCACCGGCCCATAAGACGCACCTAGATTTTAGGGGGGGAAATAAAGGGAAAAAAATTTATTTCCCCCCCAGGTGCGCTGCGCTAATCCAGAAGCTTGGGGCAAGCTGAGGTCAGCGCGCCCCAAGCTTCTGCGTGCCGGCAAGCAGTCCGCTGCCGCCCCAAGCCTCCCGCACCCGGCAGGAGGTCCCGCTGGGTGCGCAAGGCTTGGGGCGGCAGCGGACTGCTTGCGCGCACCTAGAAGCTTGGGGCGTGCTGAGCTCAGCACGCCCCAAGCTTCTGCATGCCGGCAAGCAGTCCGCTGCCGCCCCAAGCCTCACGCACCCGGCAGGAGGTCCCGCCGGGTGCGCAAGGCTTGGGGCGGCAGCGGACTGCTTGCGCGCACCTAGAAGCTTGGGGCGTGCTGAGCTCAGCTGGCCCCAAGCTTCTCGGTGCGCGCAAGCAGTCCGCTGCCGCCCCAAGCCTCGCGCACCCGGTGGGACCTCCTGCCGGGTGCGCGAGGCTTGCAGACACTCGCCCGAAGCAGGGGGAGCCCTCCAGAGGGCTCCCCGTGCTTCGGGCGACAGGCTGCCGCCCCAAGCCTCGCACACCCGGTCGGACCTCCTGCCGGGCGCGCGAGGCTTGCAGGCATTCGCCCCATAAGACGCACCCTGATTTCCCCTTCATTTTTGGAGGGGAAAAAGTGCGTCTTATGGGGCGAAAAATACGGTATTATTAATAATAATAATAATAATAATAATAATAATAATAATAATAATAATATATTTCTACCCCACCCATCTGGCTGTGTTTCACCAGCCACTCTGGGTGGCTCCCAACAGACTATTAAAAATACAATAAAACATCAAAAATTAAAAACTTAACAGGGCTGCCTTCAGATGTCTTCTAAAATATAGTTGTTGTTTCCTTGACATCTGATGGGAGGGCGTTCCACAGAGCAGGCACCACTACTGAGAAGGCCCTTTGCCTGGTGACATGATAGAGATTTATGGCATCGAGAAAGTGGATAGAGAAAAGTTTTTCTCCTTTTCTCATAACACTGGAGCTCATGGGCATCCAATGAAGCTGAATGTTGGAGGATCCAGGACAGAAAAAAAGAAGTCCTTCTTCATGCCCAGGAGCCAGGGAGAGCCACCAACCTCGATGGGTTTGAAAGAGGATGAGGGAAATTCATGGAGCCAGGAGCCTTGATGGCTATGCTCCAGAGGCAGCAATGCTTCTGATTACCAGTTGCTGGAAACCACAGTGGGGAGGGGGCTTTTGTGGTCAAATCGTGCTTGCATTTAGTTGGCCACCATGAGAACGGGATGCTGGACTAGATGGCCCATTGGCCTGATCCTGCAGGCTCTTCTTGTGTTCCTACATTAGACATGCATAGGACTACACTGTAAATGAAGTTCTGTAGAGTACAGGGTGATTATTTAAAGCACCTCAATCTCCCATCTTCTGATATACTGATAAATGGCATAAATATAGTTTTAATGGCATTTTACTTCTGCAGAATGGCAGTAATACATACTGTGACTGCTGAAAAGATAGCCTTAATGAAGACTACTGGTGACATAAAGCACAATGTGGATTTCTGTTCCAGCCAACTCCTAAAATGTGATGCAAATGTGAAAAAGGAAATAAATTTAGCATACTTCAGGAAAATAAAAGCAATAATATCATGATTTATGGAGACAGAGAAACCACCACTGAAGCTCACCGAGTGACCTTTGGTCAGTCCCTGTCTCTCAGTCTCACCTATTTCACAGTATTTTTGTGGGGATAACATGGAGAACTTTGTATATCATTTTGAGTTCCTTGGAGAAATGGTGGTATATACAGGTGAAACTCAGAAAATTAGAATATTGTGGAAAAGTTCATTTATTTCAGTAATGCAACTTAAAAGGTGAAACTAATATATGAGATAGACTCATGACATGCAAAGCGAGATATGTCAAGCCTTTATTTGTTACAATTGTGATGTTTATGGTGTACAGCTGATGAAAACCCCAAATTAACAATCTCAGAAAATTAGAATATTAAATGAAATCAGCAAAAAAGGACTGCAAATAGAGCAATATTGGACCTCTGAGAAGTAGAAGCATGCATATGTACTCAGTACTTGGTTTGGGCCCCTTTTGCATCAATTACTGCCTCAATGTGGTGTGACATGGATGCTATCAGCTTGTGGCACTGCTGAGGAAGACCAGGAAGCTTCAATAGCAGCCTTCAGCTCTTCTACATAGCTCAGTCTCATGTCTCCCATCTTTCTCTTGGCAATGCCCCATAGATTCTCTATGGGGTTCAGGTCAGGTGGGTTTGCTGGCCAATCAAGCATAGTAATCCCATGGGCATTGAACCAGGTTTTGATACTTTTGGCAGTGTAAGCAGGTGACCAAGTCCTATTGGAAAATGAAATCAGCATCCCCATAAAGCTCGTCTGCGGAAGGAAGCATGATGTGCTCCAAAATCTCCTGGTAGACCATTGACCCTGGACTTAATGAAGCACAGTGGACCAACACCAGCTGATGACATGGCTACCCAAATCTCTTTTCTTATGAGAGCAGCTTTTGCATCTCACTTGGAAACGAAGGACCCAGAGTCTGGAGGAAGAATGGGGAGGCACACAATGCCAGATGCTTGAAGTCCAATGTGAAGTTTCCACAGTCTGTGTTGATTTGGGGAGCCATGTCATCGGCTGGCAAATAGGATTTGATGTCAACAAGTTGTTAGCTTCACTCATTCCATGGCTCGGTAGCTTCCAGTAGAAGACTTCCTCTTTACCATAGTGTGTTGCCTGAATAAGAAAATATACAAAACATTAGAAGCCATGTGCAGATGCATAACTGGTGTACAAATGGATAGACTATATGGGACTAGCAGAAATGACTGGCAGAATTCGAGACCGAGGAAAAGAGACGGCGGAAGAAGATTGGAAGAAATTTAAGAACTACCTTAAGAAATATTGTAAAATTTATGAATTTTAGAATAATGTGGCTTTTAAAATTAAATGGAGTACAGCTGTAAAGATTAAGTGAAAGGAAAGTAAGGATGATAATTAGATAAAATCAAGGGTGAGGACTTGCTGAATTAAATTTTTGAAAAGGGAATGCAGAAAGGGGAGGTATGAGGAGGTCGGTGAAATAAGTTTTAAGAAAATAAGGTATTGAAATTATACTTGTTGTTTTTGTTTGTGTGTGTGTGTATTGTTATGTTTGTTATAATTTGTAAAATCATAATAAATATTTATAATAATAAAAAATAACTGCTGTACAAATGAACATGTGAATGGTGGACAATAAAAATCATGGGGCAGGAGATTTGAACTGCACCATACAGAACTGCATACAAAACATTGGGGTAAATATTTGTAGACTGCTGGGCAGATGGGAATTTGAAAGTGCGAAGGTCAGGCTCTAAAAATATAGTTTGAACATTATAGTAAGACCTAAATATTTGCACCCTTCATGGATCACTGCCTTGCCGTGGCGAAGGGGCTTGAATAACTCAGAGAATCATAGAATCATAGAATCATACAATCATAGAGTTGGAAGAGACCACAAGGGCCATCAAGTCCAACCCCCTGCCAAGCAGGAAACACCATCAGAGCACTCCTGACATATGGTTGTCAAGCCTCTGCTTAAAGACCTCCAAAGTAGGAGACTCCACCACACTCCTTGGCAGCAAATTCCACTGTCGAACAGCTCTTACTGTCAGGAAGTTCTTCCTAATGTTTAGGTGGAATCTTCTTTCTTGTAGTTTGGATCCATTGCTCCGTGTCCGCTTCTCTGGAGCAGCAGAAAACAACCTTTCTCCCTCCTCTATGTGACATCCTTTTATATATTTGAACATGGCTATCATATCACCCCTTAACCTCCTCTTCTCCAGGCTAAACATGCCCAGCTCCCTTAGCCGTTCCTCATAAGGCATCGTTTCCAGGCCTTTGACCATTTTGGTTGCCCTCCTCTGGACACGTTCCAGTTTGTCAGTGTCCTTCTTGAATTGTGGTGCCCAGAACTGGACACAGTACTCCAGGTGTGGTCTGACCAGAGCAGAATACAGTGGCACTATTACTTCCCTTGATCTAGATGCTATACTCCTATTGATGCAGCCCAGAATTGCATTGGCTTTTTTAGCTGCCGCGTCACACTGTTGGCTCATGTCAAGTTTGTGGTCAACCAAGACTCCTAGATCCTTTTCACATGTACTGCTCTCAAGCCAGGTGTCACCCATCTTGTATTTGTGCCTCTCATTTTTTTTGCCCAAGTGCAATACTTTACATTTCTCCCTGTTAAAATTCATTTTGTTTGTTTTTGCCCAGTTCTCTAATCTGTCAAGGTCGTTTTGAAGTGTGATCCTGTCCTCTGGGGTGTTAGCCACCCCTCCCAGTTTGGTGTCATCTGCAAATTTGATCAGGATGCCCTTGAGTCCATCATCCAAGTCGTTGATAAAGATGTTAAATAAGACCGGGCCCAAGACAGAACCCTGTGGCACCCCACTAGTCACTCTTCTCCAGGATGAAGAGGAACCATTGATGAGCACCCTTTGGGTTCGGTCAGTCAGCCAGTTACAAATCCACTGAGTGGTAGCAGAGTCAAGACCGCATTTTACCAGCTTCTTTACAAGAATATCATGGGGCACCTTGTCAAATGCCTTACTGAAATCAAGGTAGGCTATATCCACTGAGTTCCCTTCATCTACCAGGCTTGTAATTCTGTCAAAAAATGAGATCAGGTTAGTCTGACATGACTTATTTTTCAGAAATCCATGCTGACTATTGGTGATCACAGCATTCCTTTCTAGGTGCTCACAGACTGTTTGCTTAATGATCTGCTCCAGAATCTTCCCTGCTATTGATGTCAGACTGACTGGGCGATAATTATTTGGGTCCTCTCTTTTCCCCTTTTTGAAAATAGGGACAACATTTGCCCTCCTCCAGTCTGCCGGGACTTCGCCTGTTCTCCAGGATTTCTCGAAGATGACTGCCAGTGGTTCTGAGATCACATCTGCCAGTTCTTTTAATACTCTTGGATGCAGTTCATCTGGCCCTGGAGACTTGAATACATCTAAACTAGCCAAATATTCTTGTACTGTCTCCTTAGTTATTCTGGGCTGTGTTTCCTTTGCTGAATCATTTGCTCCAAATTCTTCAGGTCGGGCATTGTTTTCTTTATCGGAGAAGACTGAGGCAAAGAAGGCATTGAGGAGTTCAGCCCTTTCTGTGTCCCCTGTTTGCATTTCACCATCTTCTCCTCTGAGTGACCCCACTGTTTCTTTGTTCTTCCTTTTGCTACGAACATACCCATAAAAGCCTTTTTTGTTGCTTTTAACCTCTCTAGCAAGCCTGAGTTCATTCTGTGCTTTAGCTTTTCTGACTTTGTGTCTACACGTGCTGGCTATTTGTTTGAATTCCTCTTTGGTGGTTTCCCCCCTTTTCCATTTTTTGTACACATCCTTTTTTAATCTTAATTCAGTTAAAAGTTCTTTAGATAGCCACCCTGGCTTCTTTAGGCACCTTCCATGTTTCCGTCTCATTGGTATTGCCTGACGTTGTGCTTTTACTATCTCCCTCTTAACAAACTCCCAGCCATCATGAACTCCCTTTCCTTTTAGTATTGCTGTCCATGGGATCTCACCCAGCACTTCCCTAAGTTTTATGAAGTCGGCTTTCTTAAAGTCAAGAAATTGAGTCCTAGTATGCTTGGCTGCTCCTTTCCGCTGTATAGTAAACTTCAGAAGAGCATGATCACTCGCGCCTAATGATCCTTCCACTTCTACCCCACTAACCAGGTCATCAACATTGGTTAGGACCAGATCTAAAATGGCTGTTCCTCTTGTTGCTTCTCCCACTTTCTGGACAATGAAGTTGTCTGCAAGGCCAGTGAGGAATCTGTTTGACCTTATGCTCTTGGCTGAGTTTGACGTCCAACAAATATCTGGGTAATTGAAGTCCCCCATTACTACTATCTCCCTTCCTTTTGCATGCTTGGCCATCTGTTCCAGGAAGGCATCATCTATGTCCTCCGTTTGGCTTGGGGATCTATAGTAAACTCCCACAATGAGGTCTCTGTTATTCTTCTCTCCCTTAATTTTGACCCAAATGCTCTCACATTGGCTTTGAGGTTCTAAATCTTGGATCTCTTCACAGGTATACACATCCCTGACATATAACGCCACTCCTCCTCCTTTCTTGTCTGGTCTGTTTCTCTGAAATAGATTGTATCCCCCCATTATTACATTCCAATCGTGGGACTTATCCCACCAGGTTTCAGTGATGCCTATTATGTCATATTTAGTTTGCTGTACCAAGAGCTCAAGCTCACCTTGTTTATTTCCCATGCTTTGCGCATTAGTGTACAGACATTGAAGTCCATTAATCATTCCCCCGTGTCTCTTATTTAAGGATTTTTTCCTCCCACCACTAGGTCCGCGTGCTGTTTGCTCCATTTGGTCTATGACATTTGGATGATCATCTTCATT
Organism: Podarcis bocagei; assembly: GCF_964188305.1. NCBI lineage: Eukaryota > Metazoa > Chordata > Lepidosauria > Squamata > Lacertidae > Podarcis > Podarcis bocagei. Next base: position 1,609,591 of record NC_138130.1, read on the forward strand.
AATTGATAGACTCCTACCTTCAGGAGCACTGTCTCCCTCCCCCACATTAGTCAGTTTAAAGCCCTCCTGATGAGGTTTCTGAGATTTTTGGCAAAAACATTCCTCCCAACCGTTGTGAGGTGCAGCCCATCACTTGCCAGAAGTCCATCTTCAAGAAACTGCAGTCCGTGATCTAAGAATCCAAACCGTTCCTGTTTACACCATTTGCGAAGCCAGCTGTTCACTTCCACTATTTTCCCCTCTCTCCCTGGGCCACGTCGTTCAACTGGGAGGACAGACGAGATGACAATTTGTGCATTTAGTTGCTTCAATTTCCTGCCGAGAGCCTCGTAGTCTCTTTTGATCTTCTGGAGGCTATTGCTTGCAGTGTCATTGGTTCCCACATGAACCAAGAGGAAGGGGTATTTGTCAGTGGGTTTTATGATTCCTTGCAGTCGTTCAGTTACATCTTGGATCTTAGCCCCGGGGAGACAGCACACTTCCCGAGACATCTTGTCAGGCCCACAGATCACTGCTTCTGTTCCCCTCAGTAGGGAATCCCCTATCACCACTACACGCCTCCTCTTGGGTTTGGTCGGGGTTCTTCCGTGAGCTGTCCGTTCCAAGGTCGCCTGCACATTCCCTGAGGACTGACTTTGCTGCTCATCTTCATATACCTGATCGACTGTAATGAGGGAGAGATCCTCAAATGGAGTCTGCTCTTCGTCTTCCATGCTAGGGGAGAGGACCTCAAAGCGATTGTGTATTTCTAAACAATCAGAGTGAACCCTGGGCCTCCTACTTCTTTGAGTCACGTTTCTCCATATATCTGGCTCCTGTGTTGATGAACTAGCCTCCTTCTCAGGGGAGTCCCCTGTCTCCTCCTTGGTGGGGACGGTGTGCTCTGTTGCTTCCAAGAAGAGCTCCAGCTCTCTAATTCTTTGGAGCGTAGCTACACGTTCCTCCAGTTGCTGGACTTTGTCTTTTAAAAGGGCAATCAACATGCAATTGCTGCAGGTGAAGCTGCCTGCAACCTTTGGCAAGATGGCAAACATTGCGCAGGAATCGCAGGCGACTGCAGCTGTTCCCTCCCCTTCCATCTTGAGATCGTGTAGTTGGGGGTGGCTACAGAGGTCCTCCATCATAAAAAGCTTGAAGACAGGACAAATAACTTCGCCCACAAAATAAAAAAAAACCTAGGTCTTCCCCAACAAACGTTTGAGACTAGCTCCCCTAAATCTAAAAGATGGATATAACTGCGCGCGCCGCTAGGCGCGCGCCGCTGCCCTACAAACACAAGAAAACCCTTTTTGCTCCTTCTTCAACTGCTGCCCTACAAACTCTGATAAGCTCCTCCCACAGCTAATCCCCTGCCTCAACAGAAACCCTGCCCCCTCTGACCTTTACACAGGGAAAACAGCTAATCAGCCACAAGAAACACACACACACAAGAAAAACCCTTTTTGCTCCTTCTTCAACTGCTGCCCTACAAACTCTGATAAGCTCCTCCCACAGCTAATCCCCTGCCTCAACAGAAACCCTGCCCCCTCCGACCTTTACACAGGGAAAACAGCTAATCAGCCACAAGAAACACACACACACAAGAAAACCCTTTTTGCTCCTTCTTCAACTGCTGCCCTACAAACAGAAGATATGAGCTATGCCGTGCTGGGCCACCCAAGATGGATAGGTCATAGTGGAGAGTTTTGACCAAACGTGATCCACCTGGAGCAGGAACCGGCAAGCCACTCCAGTATCCCTGCCAAGAAAACTCCATGGACAAAGACAACAGGCATATAAAAGTTATGACGCTGGAAGATGAGCCCCTCAGGTCGGAAGGCGTCCAACATGCTACTGAGGAAGAGCGGAGGACAAGTACAAGTAGATTCAGAGCTGATGAAGCAGCTGGGCCAAAGCCGAAAGGACGCTCAGTTGCGGATATGCCTGGAAGCGAAAGGAAAGTCCAATGCTGTAAAGAAAAATATTGCATAGGAACCTGGAATGTAAGAACCATGAACCTGGGTAAGTTGGATGTGGTCAAAAATGAGATGGCAAGAATAAATATTGACATCCTGGGCATCAGTGAACTAAAATGGATGGGAATGGGCAAATTCAGTTTGAATGACCATCATATCTACTACTGTGGGCAAGAATCCCATAAAGGAAATGGAGTGGCCCTCATAGTCAACAAAAGAGTGGTGAGAGCTGTACTGGGATGCAGTCTCAAAAATGATAGAATGATCTTGATACGAATCCAAGGCAGACCTTTTAACATCACAGTAATCCAAGTTTATGCACCAACCACTGGTGCTGAAGAAACTGAAATCGACCAATTCTATGAAGACTTACAACACCTCATAGAAATGACACCAAAGAAGGATGTTCTTCTCATTATAGGGGATTGGAATGCTAAAGTAGGGAGCCAAGAGATAAAAGCCAACTGGCAAGTTTGGCCTTGGAGATCAAAACAAAGCAGGGCAAAGGCTAATAGAGTTCTGTCAAGAGAACAAGCTGGTCATCACAAACACTCTTTTCCAACAACACAAGAGACGACTCTACACATGGACATCACCAGATGGGCAGCATCGAAATCAGATTGATTATATTCTCTGCAGCCAAAGATGGAGAAGCTCTATACAGTCAGCAAAAACAAGACCTGGAGCTGACTGTGGCTCAGATCATCAGCTTCTTATAGCAAAATTCAACCTTAAACTGAAGAAAGTAGCAAAAACCACTGGGCCGGTAAGATACAATCTAAATCAAATCCCTTATGAATACACAGTGGAAGTGAGGAACAGGTTTAAGGATTTAGATTTGGTGGACAGAGTGCCTGAAGAACTATGGATGGAGGCTCGTAACATTATACAAGAGGCAGCAACTAAAACCATCCCAATGAAAAGGAAATGCAAGAAAGCAAAGTGGCTGTCCAATGAGGCCTTACAAATAGTGGGGGAGAGAAGGCAAGCAAAATGCAAGGGAGATAGTGAAAGATACAGGAAATTGAATGCAGATTTCCAAAAAATAGCAAGGAGAGACAAGAAGGCCTTCTTAAACGAGCAATGCAAAGAAATAGAGGAAAACAATAGAATGGGAAAAACCAGAGATCTGTTCAAGAAAATTGGAGATATGAAAGGAACATTTCGTACAAAGATTTCCATAATAAAAGACAAAAGTGGAAAGGACCTAACAGAAGCAAAAGACATCAAGAAGAGGTGGCAAGAATACACAGAGGAATTATACCAGAAAGAAATGGATGTCGCGTATACCCCAGGTAGTGTGGTCGCTGACCTTGAGCCAGACATCCTGGAGAGTGAAGTCAAATGGGCCTGAGAAAGCACTGCTAATAACAAGGCCAGTGGAAGTGATGACATTCCAGCTGAACTATTTAAAATTTTAAAAGATGATGCTGTCAAGGTGCTACACTCAATATGCCAGCAAATTTGGAAAACTCAGCAGTGGCCAGAGGATTGGAGAAGATGAGTCTACATCCCAATCCCAAAGAAGGGAAGTGCCAAAGAATGCTCCAACTACCACACAATTGCACTCATTTCACACGCTAGCAAGGTTATGCTTAAAATTCTACAAGGCAGACTTAAGCAGTATGTGGATCGAGAACTCCCAGAAGTACAAGCTGGATTTCGAAGGGGCAAAGGAACCAGAGACCAAATTGCAAACATGCGCTGGATTATGGAGAAAGCTAGAGAGTTCCAGAAAGACATCTACTTCTGCTTCATTGACTATGCAAAAGCCTTTGACTGGGTCGACCACAGCAAACTATGGCAAGTTCTTAAAGAAATGGGAGTGCCTGATCAACTCATCTGTCTCCTGAGAAATCTCTATGTGGGACAAGAAGCTACAGTTAGAACTGGATATGGAGCAACAGATTGGTTCAAAATTGGGAAAGGAGTACGGCAAGTCTGTATATTGTCTCCCTGCTTATTTAACTTATATGCAGAATTCATCATGCGAAAGGCTGGGCTGGATGAATCCCAAGCCAGAATTAAGATTGCCGGAAGAAATATCAACAACCTCAGATATGCAGATGACACAACCTTGATGGCAGAAAGTGAGGAGGAATTAAAGAACCTTTTATTGAGAGTGAAAGAGGAGAGCGCAAAATATGGTCTGAAGCTCAACATCAAAAAAACGAAGATCATGGCCACTGAGCCCATCACCTCCTGGCAAATAGCAGGGGAAGAAATGGAGGCAGTGAGAGATTTTACTTTCTTGGGCTCCATGATCACTGCAGATGGTGACAGCAGTCACGAAATTAAAAGACGGCTGCTCCTTGGAAGAAAGGCAATGGCAAACCTAGACAGCATCTTAAAAAGAAGACAACACCTTACCAACAAAGGTCCGTATAGTTAAAGCCATGGTTTTCCCAGTAGTGATGTATGGAAGTGAGAGCTGGACCATCAAGAAGGCTGATCGCTGAAGAATGGATGCTTTTGAATTATGGTGCTGGAGGAGACTCTTGAGAGTCCCATGGACTGCAAGAAGATCAAACCTATCCATTCTGAATGAAATCAGCCCTGAGTGCTCACTGGAAGGACAGATCGTGAAGCTGAGGCTCCAATATTTTGGCCACCTCATGAGAAGAGAAGACTCCCTGGAAAAGACCCTGATGCTGGGAAAGATGGAGGGCACAAGGAGAAGGGGACGACAGAGGACGAGATGGTTGGACGGTGTTCTCGAAGCTACAAACATGAGTCTGACCAAACTGCGGGAGGCAGTGGAAGACAGGAGTGCCTGGAGTGCTCTGGTCCATGGAGTCACGAAGAGTTGGACACGACTAAACAGAAAACAGAAATATTTGCAATGCAATTCTAGCATCAATCAAGCCTTAAACGTTTATTTAAAGGTATACTGAAAAGAGTCTAAAATGATTTGTCCTTTGGCCCTGTTTAACATTCCATATGAAGAGAATAGTGTGCTTTGGATGAAGGCTTGCACATTAATAAACATGTTCACTTGCTTCAGTCACACTCTTTAGTTTCTGGTCTTTAATACTGGTTAGCCCTGTCTCACTGGGTTAAACCTGAACCATGATCAGGTCCACAGAAGAGCATTGGCGCATTGGCCAGCTAAGCACGACACTAACCTTTCCTAGTTCTCCCTGCCCAACCAAAGGCTCATTAGTCCAGAATCCTGTTCTCAGCACCCAAGCCTGTGGAAGCCTGAAAGCAGGAGACGAATGCGACAACACTCTCTTTTCACTTGTGCTTCCCAGAAAATGGTGTTCGGAGACAGGCCGTCTCTGGTCCTGGAGGCAGGACATACCCACTGTGGCCTAAAGACACAGGCAGCCTTATCCTCCATGAATTTGTCGAAACATCTTTTAAAGCCAACCAAGTTGGTGGTCAATAATACACCACGTGGTCACAAATCTCGTTACAATATAGATTTAACCCATACATTATTTTTCAGCCTTCCATTTCAATGGGGTTCTCAGAGAAAGAAGAGGAAACTTTCACCTCTCACTGAGCAGCATCAATCCCACTGCAAATGCAAAAGTCTCAACACCCACCCCACCCAAAAAAATCTAGTTAGTGAAAGTGTCTCAAAATTAATGCAGGCAATTCCGCAGATATTTTTGGTCTGGCCATAACAGCAGATACTTTCAGCCAGGTCACTTGTTATCTTTGCATTTTCTCCATCGTGGGTTATGCAGCTTGCATGACATCTTGTGTACTGATGTGACATGACATAATGCGATGTAAATGGACGTGACAGGGACAACTTAGGAGGAAATCTACTTTGAATCAGATACTAGCCATCAGTTTCAACACTAGGTATCTGATCTGATTTGCTGAGATTCAGGGGAATGGATAATTTGTGAAAAGCAGGTCCTATTGCGTATCTGTGACAATCCTCAAACCGTGATTCATTTCTGACTACATCTCACTCTGAGGGCATTCAGAGCAAACTTGCTGGCGGTGTCAATGTACCTATTAGCAGGATAAATTTGGAATCTCGGAGACAAGAGAGAGTAAACAAATTAACACAGATCATGACCATCAAACCTCCAGGATATGACGGGGCTTCTTCTGAGCTGACAAAGAAAAAGAATATTTGAAGAATAGAAAAGCATGCAGAGATAAAGCAAGACATTTTCAAAAATAGCATCGTCACAGTCCCATAATCCTTTTACATTCTAAAATGTGTAAATCACACAAGTGCAATATTTTCCTGCATATGCTGTGCTTAATCATGAGAAATTAATCATGAGAAATCATGAGGGTGTGGGTGTGGTTGGAAGGTGGTTTGTTTGGTTGTTGTTGTTGTTTTGCTTTTACTGTTTTTAAGGGATGGCATCCAATTTCGTTGCACTTGTGCAATGTTGCACTAGTGTAATGACAATAAAGAATCTATCTATCTATCTATGTTGACAGGATGGGGGAAATTGACTCTTTCCCACTTTTTTATATCTGCTCTGATGAAAAATTATACTCACAATGGATTTACTTGGGAATTTAGGATTCCAGTGCAGAGAATATATTCTTCCCTAAGGAAGGGAGGTTTGAAATCAGTAGATGGTACAGAACATCTCATGCAGGAAAAATAGACAAGGAGGGGAGGGAGAGTGCTGGAACCTTGAGAGGGCACCCCTGGGATCCCCAAAACCAGGGCCAGATTTACGTTTGATGAGGCCCTAAGCTACTGAAGGTAACAAGGCCCTTTAGGGGCCCAGCTGTCCTTTGTCAACAACAAATTGTCGCTGTTTTTGTGTGTTGCATATATGCTATATGGTAATTTATGGACCTAATATGTATCTAAAGCCATTTGCACATGCAGAATATAGGCACCCTATATACAGAAATGAGCAAACCAGTGATATTTTAGGGAGCAGGCTAGCAGACAGGGCCCATTGCTTACATCATAGGAACCTACACAATACAAAACACTGTTCTTGTATGTAGGCTTTATTTTATTTGTTTTTTTTATCTTATATATTGGAAATGTACATCCAGTTCTTTTTTTCCTTTAATTTTTGGGGGGCCTCCAAGAGAGTGGGGCCCTAAACTATATCTTATATGTAAATAGCTTATTGGTAAATCTGGCACTACCCAAAACATTCCTGACCAGCTTCACAGCATTCACTACAACTCCTCTGAGAGTACCATGCAGATTTTTCAGCACTGTGGATGGAGGACCTTAATGGGAAAACATATCAAGTCAGCCTTTTACTGGTTTTAAGACTAGGGCTTCTATCCCTATGAGTAACATTTCTTTTACACTGCAGTGCTTGCTCCATTTTGGGATGCCAATGCCACACTAAATTATAAGTGGTGGGAAAGTAATGCATGCTGGGATGCCGCTCCAGATTTTACCAAGTGAGTGGCAGTAGCACCATCATGGAAGCACATTAAAATTACACTGCAAAACTTCCATAGTTTAGTAGCACGAGATGCTCATAGAAGTCGGTGGTCCAAAGTAGTGCATCAAAAACTACTTATATGTGGCCTCCAAGCACAGCATCTACTGAAAATGGGTCTCCCCAAGGCAAAAACTATTATTGAGCAGCGCATGAAGGATATTGAGCAGCAAAATAATCTGGCCTATATTAAGAAATTCAGTGCTTGGTACGCTTATCTGCCCCCCTCCCACTTTGATTTTCGGGCACCTTATTTGTCTACCTTAACCATTCCAAAACTCAGACGGGCCTTTACACTGGCCAGACTAAATATGTTACCCTCGGCTGTTCTTGAGGGTAGATATCAAGGAACTCCATTCGAGAACCGGCTCTGCCCCTGTGGAGCTGGCTGCGTGGAGACTGTGTCACACGTTCTCTTGTCTTGCTCCCTATATAAAGATCTCAGGGACGAGACCATCGCGCCGCTCCTATCTGCCATCCCGGGCCACTCTTGTGAAGCCAAACTGTTCTCACTCCTAGCCGACCAGAACAGCTCGACAACAGAGAAGGTTGCCAAATTTATCGAGAGAGCAATGAGACTGAGAGCTGCTATCTGAATGACATTAGTGTCGTCACCCAGATTCCTCTCCTAGGATCTTACTATTATTATCGTTATGTTTTGCTACTATTATTTTGTCGCCCCCTAAAATGTATTTTATATAATTGATTTTTTAGTTTTATTCTTTGTATATCGTATTGTTGTTTTATTGCTATGGCCGATGGCTGACGCAAATAAAGATTCATTCATTCTACTGTACCAAGTAGTCTGCCATTTCACATTTGTAAGGTTCATTTGAATGGCTGATAACAGACTGTATGACAATTCTGTTTTTTCTATAATGTCTTTAATATAAAGAATAAACCTCTCTTATTCTTCCATAGTTCTCTGACTTAATGGGGTTGCCAACAGATTTTTTTTCCTGGAGGCAATTAATACAGAAATGAGTGCTAAACTTTCATTAGATTCCCAGAAGTGGTTTTCTGTTGTGTGAAAAATAATATAAAAAGCAAAAGTTATCAGGTAAGAAAGGGTCTGGAAAACGGAATAAAACATTGTCTGAAAGAAGCCTCCATGGCATGAAAAAGATGCTTTCCAGGCAAAGGGCAAGTGTGGAGAAGCCGTAAAAGGAACAGGTGGCAAGGGAAGCAACAGATCTAGCCAGGAGGTGTTTTAAAAAATGTCTCCCACCATGTCTTCTTTATAGTGATGAACTTCCTTGTCACTGCAGCTGAGAAGAACAAGCATGAATCAAGAAGCAAGATGGCCAGGGCTGCTAAGTGGCTCTTTCCACATGGTCTTCATTGCCTGATTATGCCCGATTGTGGTTTTTAGGATTTGAGTTAATGCTAATAACCTTTACAATAAGTATTCAAAACACTTCACCTGCAGCATATCTATAATCCTTACAGCAACCCTGTACCTTCCGTCAGGATATTATCTCCACAGTTTGGGTGAGAGGAATGGGAGACATTGGGTTGTCTAAAGGTACCTAGTGAGTGCCCAGCTCCTTCTGGCTTAGAGTTCTACCTCTCAGGGGAGCATCACACTCCAGTGGGGGCTCTCTGGGGCTAAGGCCTCCATCTCAGAAGATGAGAGACAAAATACTCACTGACAATGGCAGATTTACAGCTGCAGTCCAGCCAAACCAAGGTCAAGCACAGAGAAACAGCTTAGGGACAAAACATGATCCAGAGGCAAGGTCAGGCAACATCACAGGGAGTGGAGACAAGGAGTTACAGGTGCTGGAAAACAATGAGCCAGGGAACTGTGTTGCTCAGGAGTGGATCCTGAGGGAGACCTTGGATACCCTGGCATCTGCACCACACCTGAACCACATCCACTGAGGGAGAAAGAGTTTCAGGAATTGCTTACTCACGAGCCATTGACTACAACTCTAGGTTATGGCATTGGTCTTCAGCCCAGACCAAGACCTTTACACCACACTGTTTTCAAGGACTAGAGAGCGAGTCTCCCACCAACTCTGACAGCTCCAAGGGTTGTTCAGAAGGTGTTGTCTTGGCAGGCCCCTCAATGGAATCCTCTACACACTCATTCCAGGGGAGCCTGCCTGCTCCTCATGTTCCTTGATCTGTGTGGAATGTCTGGTACCATTTCAAGGCTGGGCGCAATTCAGAAAAACCACTGAAAAGGGCAGCCTCATAGGGAATCTCTCACCCTTTGCAGTGTTATTGCATGTCCTAATGCGGTGCTATGTCTTTCTCTGCACCCCATGACACGTCACTGGCTGCTGCTAGTGGAGAAATGCCTGGCATGATGATTTGAGTCAAATTACACCTTATCATAGGGACGCAGGTGGTGCTGTGGTGTAAACCACTGAGCCTTGGGCTTGCCGATTGGAAGGTCAGCGATTTGAATCCCCGCAACGGAGTGAGCTCCTGTTGTTCGGTCCCAGCTCCTGCCAAACTAGCAGTTTGAAAGCACGTCAAAGTGCAAGTAGATAAATAGGTACCACTCTGGCAGGAAGGTAAACAGTGTTTCTGTGCACTGCTCTGGTTTGCCAGAAGAGGCTTAGTCATGCTAGCCACATGACCCGGAAAAACTGTCTGCGGACAAATGTCGGCTCCCTTGGCCAGTAAAGTGAGATGAGCGCCGCAAACCCAGAGTCATTCATGACTGGACTTAACGGTCAGGGGACCTTTACCTTTACCTTTACAACCTTATCATCGAGAAGAGCCCAATGCTGGGCTCCTGTCTTGGGTGGTAGTCCCATGCTTATTTGAAAACATAGTTCCACATGTAGCCATTGCTGGCTTTCAGTCATTCAATCGTCTTGCCTATGAAAAGCAATCAGAAGTCATTGTTTGGGACACACACCTTTTCACCCTCAACAAACACAGCTATTTCAACAAGAAAGTCATCCAGAAAAACATTCAGAATAGCACTGGTCCTTTTTGCACTTGTTCCCTGTGCTGCAGCATGACAAGCCGTGTGAAGAAGAGCAAGTTCACAAGCTTTTGATATGTAATCCTAGAGGGGTTGGATTGCTAGAGCTCATGTCTTTGACAAAGGAGGCAAGGCAGCTCTCCATTTTTATCCTGCTATTGCTTCTGCCCACCCTGCCCACATTACCCTCACTGTTCCTCTCCCCAATGGCTTGCTGCCTGATCTTCCCCAGTGACTGTTTACATGGCCTCAGGCTTTCCATTTATTTTATTGGTTCACTGAGCCCACCATAGAGGATCATGCCCTTGGGAGGAGTTCCCCCTGCTTCGTGTGTGTGTGTGTGTGTGTGTGGCCACCAGATGTCAAAGAGAACAACAACTACCAGACTTTTAGAAGACATCTGAAGGCAGCCCTGTTTAGGGAAGCTTTTAATGTTTGATGTATCATAGTATTTTAATATTCTTTTGGAAGCCGCCCAGAGTGGCTGGAGAAACCCAGCCAGATGGGCGGGGTATAAATAATAAATTATTATTATTATTATTATTATTATTATTATTATTATTATTATTATTAATTGTGCAGTAGCACCTTAAAGACCAACTAAGTTTGTTCTGAGTAGAAGCTTTTGTGTGCATGCAGACTTCTTCATACACAGGGCTGTGAAAAGGGTGCTTGGCAGTTGCATGGGGTGGGAGAGAGAAGCTCTAGGAGGAATGTGGGGGGGGGTATGGCAGGGGCTGGAGAACAGAGCAAGCAGGGACACAGCCCCGAGTTGCAGACCCTCCAAGTGTTCCTATTTTCCAGGGAAGTCCCTGATTTAGAGAAGCCATCCCAGTTTCTGATTTGATCCCAGAATGTCCCACTTTTCCTTAAAGGTAAAGGTAAAGGGACCCCTGACCATTAGGTCCAGTCGTGACCAATCTGGGGTTGTGGCGCTCATCTCGCTTTATTGGCCGAGGGAGCCGGCGTACAGTTTCCAGGTCATGTGGCCAGCATGACTAAGCCGCTTCTGGCGAACCACAGCAGTGCATGGAAACGCCGTTTACCTTCCCGCCGGAGCGGTACCTATTTATCTACTTGCACTTTGACATGCTTTCGAACATCCCTATTTTCATTGGAGAAATGTTGGAGGGTATGGAGTTATCTGACCCCCAAGCTGTCTGAAGGCAATCCTGCATAGGGTTAGTTTTTTTAAAAAAAAACACAACGTTTAATATTTTATCATGTTTTTATATATATTGGAAGCTGCCCAGAGTGTCTGGAGCAACCCAGTAAGATGTATGGGGTATAAATAGTAAAATTATAATTATGGAATGGAACGTCCCTATTTTCATCAGAGAAATGTTGGAGGGTATGCAGTCGAACATTGTAACACTGTCCATTGTGTTTTTAGAATTTGTATTTGAATATTACTTGTAAGCTGCCTTGGTAGGATTTATATCCTGAAAGAAAGAATATAAATAATTGCCATACATACATACAATTATTTGTGGTTGATGGCCAAAGCCTTTTAATTCAACCCCTTTGAATTTAGATGCTCAGAAACAAAGAGCTCCAATGTTGTTAGCCAGAAATTTGTCCATATTACAATGCAGGGTATAAGAGACAATGCAGAAGGATTTGAATTAAAATGCCCCCACTGCTCTTCAGTGGAAAAGAATAGATATACTACACCTGCCAAATGTTTGTGAGCTTTAGAGAGAGCCATATCACAATTCCTGTCACAGGCTAATGTTTCGACAGACATAGGGAAGCATTACAGGCCCAGTGGATATTCCAGATTGTGTCAAGTGCATGCCATGCACGCTCCTGTCAACCTCAAAAGCCACTGGAAATTCAGTTTATAGTCATGAGCAGTAGGCACTGTGCATTCTTTAAAAAATGATACAGTGGTTTGATGAACATTTGGAATGGGAAATGATGCCTTTTTACCTCACTGTGATTGCTGCTGGGATACTATAATGATCGTTAGCAGCAAACAGTCCAGCAAGCACAGGAATGGTTATCAGTTCAATTAAGCTTTATTTACAAGCATATTGCAGAGCTGCTTTCACACACATCCATCACACATCAAAGATGGACTAATCTGATTCTTCTCGGTTACGCCCCCAACAAGAACCCTTAAGCCTGCCTCTGTGTTTATGTTCTTCCTGGAGGTGTGCCCAAAGTCAGGACTTCAGACTCAGAGCATTAATTAGCTCTCCATCACTGTCACTAGATTGTGGTTCCGGAGTCACCCAACCCCTTGGCAGACTGCCTTCATCTAGACTCTCTTCCAGCCCTCCCCACTCCACTGATAACGGAGTGCCAGGTCTTATAGTTCACATAGCATTGCAGGTACTGCTGCAATGTGACGTTAGTCCTTTCTGATTCAGAGGCTGAACCTGAGGAGTCCCAGCCTGCACAGGAGTCCCCGCCTCCAGGGCCGGCTGAGCCGGGGCAGGGGCTTGAATCGGAAGGGCCCTCACCTGTGCTGGATATTCAGGAGCAGACACCAGCTGAACCCGCTCTGGCTCCGGAGGTGATCGAGGACCCATTGCCTGCAGGTTGGAAACCTGTTCCTGCCAGCACCCTGACCTGCTCTTCTGGAGTTCCTGACCACACCCGGCTCCTTGCCTTGGACCCCGCTTCACCCTTGACGCGCAGCTTCCAGACCCTTGACCCAGGACCGGACTGTGACCACGCCGCATAGTAACCCCCCCCCCCCCCCCGGGACCAGCACAACAACTTTGAGTTGCTCAAAAGCTTGCTGAGCCTTGGCTGTTCACAGGAAAGGTTTCTTTCCCCTCAAACAGTCGGTGAGGGGTGCTGTGAGCCTGGAGTACCTGGCTACGAACTTGCAGTAGTAGTTCGCGAATCCCAGAAACCTTTGCAGATCCTTCTTGTTTGGGGGCTTCTCCCACGACTCCACCGCCTGCACTTTAGCCAGATCCATGTGCACTCCTCCTGGAGTTATACGGTACCCCAGAAACTCTACTTCTGTGACGTGGAACTTTGTGTAAAGAAAATGCTTTCTCAACCTCTGTCGCACCTCTGTCACGTGTGGGCACTGCCTTGCCATGTGGGTCCCCTTGCCACAGACAAAGCATAGCTTTTCTCTTCTTCTTCTTCTTCTTCTTCTTCTTCTTCTTCTTCTTCTTCTTCTTCTTTTTCTTCTTCTCTCGGCTGACGAGGTCTTGAGCCTGGCCCTCACAATCTGCATCACTTTCTCCTCAGAGTCCTGTCTGGGTGGGCTGCCAACCTTCCACTCTGGAATGTAAGGAATGTCCACCAACTTGGCCGGTTGCTGGCCCAGTCCTCTCCACTCGAGTCTGCATTCCTGGGCTCTCCTGTCCAGGTGCAGAGTAGCTTGCACCAACCCAAGCAAAGGGGTCTGAGGGAGCATTCTAGCCAGTTCATCAAGTAGATCCCCATTCAGCCCAACTCAATATTATTATTATTATTATTATTATTATTATTATTATTATTATTATTATTAATTTGTATCCTGTCCATCTGGTGGGTAAAGGCTTATCTCCCCATCCTAGCTGTTGGCCGTACAGATTGAACTCTGACCAGAATTGTAGGACTGTCTTGTTTCCCTGTTTTAGCTCAAGCAGCTGCTGGGAAACAGCAGCCTCCCACTGTCACTAGATAGTGGTTCCAGAGTCACCCGACCCCTTGGCAGACTGCCTTCTGGGCTCTCTTCCAGCCCTCCCCCCTCCACCAATAATGGAGTGCCAGATCTAGAAAGGGAGGGTTGTGGAATCTGCAGGGTGTCATTTTGGAAAGTCAAGCCTTCTGTCTCTTCAACAGGCTGACTCTCTTCTCCTGTCTCATCTGCTGGGTCCTGGAGAGCCAGGTTTCTGATAGACACAGTTTATTAGAGGAGATCAGCCCCAGAAGCACAAGGCAAGTCTATTCTCATGGTTTCCTCCCGCAGTTTTGCTGCTGCTCACTCTTAAGGTTCGAGGCAGAGGTGGCCATATACATCCGAGACATCTACAAAATAATTAAAACTGTTTGAAACCCTGTATGTCCCCCAGGATCCCTGTAGCACTGCTGTTTCACTGCTCCCCTGGCCTCCCTGAGTCATTGAGGCTTCCCATGAAGAAGTGGGCAAGGGGGCAGGGAGGTTGGCCTGGTGCAAACACATAAGCAGGAGCACCAAATTGGCTTTGCCAGTGTGTTAATACTGTGCCCCCACTTCCACACCACCTTACCCCTCCCAGTAAGCAGCAGTGATGCAGCTGTCAGAAGGTCAGGTGAGTGCTGCCACCTCTCCACAACCATCCCCTCCTGCCACCACTGCCAGGTATGTTGGGGGACAGAGAGCAAGTTGAGGGAACTCCTGAGTTGGGCACTTTGGTGCTCCTTGGGATGTCTTCAGGGGGGGAATATTAAGATATTTATTTATTTTAGAAATAGTTGAGTTTGCTGAGTCCACTTGTAAATCAAGACGGAGGTTCACCCAGCACTAATTCAACATCTCCACTGTAAGTAGAATTATTTATTGATTGGTGCCCTCTTTACACAATGAGGAAAGCATAAAGGAAGAGCTGGTTACATATTCTGAAATTCTGAAGGTTAGCTTTAAACTCCAAGCTCATTCACAAACATAAACACTGTTGGGGCTTTCTTCACTGTTGTTGTTGCTCCTGTGAGTATTGGGAAGACCGCCCCCCCCCCCGCACGCCAATTCCATCGCGCCCAAGGGGTGGGGCCTACGCTCATACATACTCTGAGCAGCTCTCTGCAGCAAGCGGCGAAAATGGTTTAAAACGTTTTAAATGTTCTTAATCTGTGGCAGCTCGGATGGTGTATTTTTATAATATATATATTATTTTATTATTTTATTCCTGTTTGGGGTGGGACAGACGTTTAGTTGGGACAGGGAGTAGTTTAATTTTAGCATAATTGTTTCTTGCTTTGTTTTTACTTTCATTATTTTGTTAAGTTATTGTATAGTTTGTATTTTGCTTTTTAAGGGGAAGGGTCAGGGGTGCCTGGGAGTGGGCCTCAGCCAGCAGAATGTCTGGGGTTCCACGGTGGGGGGGTGTATTGGGACACCCGATCTCAGTGTTCACGGGCAGGAGGAGGAGTTAACGCTAAGACCAGACCATGTCATTACCGAGGAGGCAGGTTTAGTCGTTGTTTGAGGACTATCCCTGCCTCCAGGTCTGATCCTGACTGGAAGGATACTGGAATCAGCAAGGGAAACCCACATGACCTGAAAGTGTTTCTGTGCAATGCCAGATCAATGATGGAGAATACTGCCATCCCCGACCTGATTGTGGATGGAGGATTTGCCCTGGCATGTGTGACAGACACTTGGTTGGATGAAGCAGATGGGCCTGTCCTTGCTGCTGCTTGTCCACCAGGTTTCTCTTATGCATAGCAACCCAGGTCATGTGGATGGGGAGGGGGGGCTGCAGTTATTTTTAGGAAGCCATATGTTTGGAGTGAAACAGAAGGGGGATGGAGGAAAAAACTTTTTTTTTCTTTGCTTTATGTGAGTATTAATAACCCTCCACCCCAGAAAGAAGATCATTGCATTTTATTAATCACAAGCAGGAATTCAAGAACTGTGTGCAGTGAATTATAGATCAAAGAGATGATTGGTAAACAACGGAGAACGGAGGAAAGTTTATGACGCAGCTTTAAATGGCGTCTCGCTAAGACAGGCTTGTCTAAGAAAGACGGGGGGAGGAGAACCAGGATCATCGGAATGTGAATGATGATTGGAATGTGATCTAAACCTGGCAGAGCCCTCCTGATATACTTGGCAAGCCTGAGAAAATTAAAGGACAGACCGAAGATAAATTCTTTACGGAAGTGTGGAATGGCGGCTGTCCCTAAGTGATATGATTTTTGGAGAGTGTAAAACCCACACAGAGGATGTTTGTTTCCAATCCGCTTGTGAAGATTATCAGAAATCGCAAAGAAAGGAATATATGATAACAACAAGAAGATGAAGAAAGTAATAAAGAGACTATCTGGATAGAACTGGATAGAACTATTTAATTAAAGCAGCAATATAAGTGATGCTTGGACCTCCGTTCGGAGCTTGAAGTATGGGTACCCCCAACAAAATTCAAAAATCTGGCTGTATAATTTGGAACTA
This sequence comes from Podarcis bocagei, assembly GCF_964188305.1. Classification (NCBI taxonomy): domain Eukaryota; kingdom Metazoa; phylum Chordata; class Lepidosauria; order Squamata; family Lacertidae; genus Podarcis; species Podarcis bocagei. The sequence goes on from NC_138130.1 coordinate 1,625,992, forward strand.
ATGTGATTTGGAAATAATGTGATTTGATTGGCCTGTTAATAAAAAATATTTTTAAAAAAATAAGATTTGGAAGGAGGTACACTCCACCGTAGGAGCAGGGCCGGGGCAGGAGAGTGCTAGAGTCCTGTCTAGTCAAGTTGTGTGGGATCAATTCCAATCTGTTACCTCCAAGGATGTGGGCAGACTGCTTGGACGAGTGAAACCAACCACCTGGGAAGGGCTGGGTGATGGACCCTGCGGGGTGGTGAATGCTTCCCTCTGCAAGGGAGCTTTCCCAGACCTGTTGAAAATTCAGTCATTAAACCGCTTCTTTAAAAAAAATCTTTAGACGCTGACTATATGGCCAACTATCTCTCAAATCTACCATTCTTGGGCAAGGTAATTGAGCTGAACAACTCCAAGCATGCCTGGAGGATGTGGACCATTTGGATTCCATCCGATCGGGACTCTTTTTTTTCTTTTTCTTTTTTGAGCAAAAATCATTTATTGTACATGAAGCTTGCTCCAATAAAAGCTTGCTCCAATTGTTACAGCTTCATGCCAACAGAGGCAAAACTTCTAACAGTTTGATATATATTTCAAGCAGCCTTTTGCACACTATGTGGAATGCTTCTATTTGTGGTTCTTAATCTGAGAGCACACATAAAAATAGAGTCTAGATCCAGTCCTATCCTGCGAGGAGTGGTTCTTAGAGTACCAGTCACAAAATCCCAGATGCCCAGAAGTCCCACTACTAGTTTATATGAGTTCTTTGCATCTCACCTTCCTGAACTGGACTAATTCTGCATCCCATCTGCAAATGGAAGAAACCAGAGCAGATCATAATGCAGAATGCTTGCATGAACCAATTGCTTCATTCTTTCCACACTGCTTTTCTGTCTCCCTTTTTTTTTTTTTTTTTTTGAATTTGCATTTTATTTATTTGTTAACATTCTTATATTGCATTGGTAAATTAAGCCCCAATCGGGATTCAGGCCTCACCATGGGACTGAAACTGCCTTGGTCACACTGGTCGATGATCTCTGGTGGGGTAGGGACAAAGGTGAGAGCTGTTTCTTACTTCTGCTGGATTTCTAGGTGGCTTTTGGTACCATCAACCATAACATCCTTCTGGACCATCTAGAGGGGCTGGGAGCTGGGGGCACTGTTATACAGTGGTTCCGCTCCTTCCTCCTGGGCCGTGTTCAGAAAGTGGTGGTGGGGGATGAGTGTTCAGACCCCTGGGCTCTCACTTGTGGGGTGCCTCAGGGTTCTGTCCTCTCCCCCATGCTTTTCAACATCTACACGCAGCCACTGGGAGAGATCATCAGGGGGGTTGGGTGTTTATCAATATGTGGATGATACCCAGCTTTACCTCTCTTTCAAATCAGAACCAGTGAAATCAGTGAAGGTCCTGTGTGAGTGGTTGGAGGATGGATGGTGGCTAACAGATTTAGGTTGAATCCTGACAAGACAGAAGTACTGTTTTGAGGGGACAGGGGGCGGGTGGGTGTGGGGGACTCTCTGGTCCTGAATGGGGTAACTGTGCCCCTGAAGGACCAGGTGTGCAGCCTGGGAGCCATTTTGGACTCACAGCTGTCCATGGAGGCACAGGTTAATTCTGCATCCAGGGCAGCTGTTTACCAGCTCCATCTGGTACGCAGGCTGAGACCCTATCTGCCCGCAGACTGTCTCGCCAGAGTGGTGCATGCTCTGGTTATCTCACGCTTGGACTACTGCAATGTGCTCTACATGGGGCTACCTTTGAAGGTGACCTGCAAATTGCAATTAATCCAGAATGTGGCAGCTAGACTGGTGACTCGGAATGGCTGCTGGGACCATATAACACCGGTCTGGAAAGACCTACATTGGCTCCCAGTACGTTTCCGAGCACAATTCAAAGTGTTGGTGCTGACCTTTAAAGCCCTAAATGGCCTCGGTCCTGTATACCTGAAAGAGCGTCTCCACCCCCATCGTTCAGCCCGGACACTGAGATCCAGCGCCAAGGGCCTTCTGGCGGTTCCCTCACTGTGAGAAGTGAGGTTACAGGGAACCAGACAGAGGGCCTTCTCTGTAGTGGCGCCCTCCCTGTGGAATGCCCTCCCATCAGATGTCAAGGAAATAGGCAGCTATCTTATTTTTAAAAGACATCTGAAGGCAGCCCTGTTTAGGGAAGTTTTTAATATTTAATATTTAATATGCTGTATTGTTTTTAAAACTTGATTGGGAGCAGCCCAGAGTGGCTGGGGAAACTCAGCCGGATGGGTGGGGAATTAATAATAATAATAATAATAATAATAATAATAATAATAATAATAATAATAATAAATTCTTCACTTCTAAGGGAAGATAATTTCAGGCACTCCAGAGGCAGATATAGCAATATATATTTTCCACGAGATCTGCCCTGATTCATTACTATGCAATGAAGAACATTCCAAAAGTTTAAAGAATAAATATGAAATTTAAATATATTAAATATATTTAAATAAATATGAATAAATATGAACTTGCAGTCGGGCAGCTAGAATTCTAACTCTCCATGCATTTGGCAGTCTACTTCACTGCAGATGTGCCCTTAGCCTGCAGAGAGCCTTCAGGAGGGGTTGGGGGGGATGGCAGAAGTGGGGCAAGTGCCTTCTGTCTATGAACTGTCTGTTCTAGTTCATGTATTTATCAACACATTAATAGGGTTGCAAACCAAGCAAACAGATAAGTACCTACCCTGAAGAGTTTACAGTTAAAATGTAAGCAACTAGGGGTAGGGCTGCAGCCTTGAAGCAAGCTGGCCAGGTTGTCAGAGCAGAAAACAAGGGAGCAGAAAATAGCGTTGGCTGGTCAGGTTTACTCAGAAAGCCAGGCTTACTCAGAAAGACTGAGGGGCCGGGAGAAAGAGACCAAGCCCCATGGGACCTTGTGGAATCCTACTGGGCCCTTGAGGCTACCAAGCCACCCCATTGCTATCCACCACAATGGACCAAAGAGCTACAGCAGAAATCCAGAATGCAAGGCACCTGAATCCTGCTGCCCAAGTCCCCAGGTTTAGACCTCTGGCATCTTTCACGGAAGAATCGAAGAGGATATGGCTAAATAATGTAGCTTCAAAAAATGAACCTTTCCTCACAGAGATGCCTTGAATTTTAATGACTCTCATCTAACCAGCCTGACAAAATAAAAATATATAATGCAAGGGTAAGCAGGTCCCTTAGCTCGTTCACCAGGCAGAATATTTGAAAGTATATATTAAAGTCTGTTATTTAAATCTGCAGAAAGTCATTAAATATGAAGTCATGGGTTCATCGATGCTGCCTATATATCCACTGACAGAATTAACTACCTCTCTTTTATTTTAGATTTGATTTCAGAATATCCATCTTGCAGTTGTACTTTAAAAAAAAATATTCTCAGATCAAGAGCAGCAACTTCCTCAATAAGGTGCATTAAATATGAAGTTGTATATTACTCTCACAAGCTTTGGTCAAACCAGCAACTCAGCATTTCCCCCTTATCTCTATTGATGCATTTTAGTATATCACATACAAAAAGGATGAGAACAAGTCTCTGTGTGTTTTATGCATTTTGCCCAGAAGTAAGTCCCACTAGATTTAATGGGCCTCACTCCCATTGCACTGCAGTCCTGTGCACACATTCCTGGCCATTAGCCCTGCTGAACACAGTGGCATTTACTTCTGAGTAGGTAAACATACGCTTTCAGTGTTAATCACCCACTTTTAACAGATAGCAGGTCTAAGCAAAGCCATCACTGCCTCTAAAAAGCAAATTAGTATCAGCAATTAACATTGATTGCAAGTTTAATTTTGAAGCTGTAGCAATCACACTGTGAAATGTTGCATCGCATGTGTTTAGTAGTCAGCAATGAATGATTATTTATGACATTCCAGCTCTTTTTAGGACATCTGTAAATGCAGGACAACAAATGCTACATCTGCACAAATCTTTAGGTCCATGCTAAGTACTTCATTTCGCTGTTTGAATGCCACAGAACTTTCAAGGAGCATTTAGCCCTGTTTGGGATGTGCTCAGAAACTTCCCATCCTGCTAGGACAGGCTTCACTCTCCAGGGAAGGTTCCTGTAGGGAATAAATGTTCTGAGTATGCACCAAATTAGAATTCCCCGCAGGAAGAGCTGGAGTCTTATCTGACCAGATGGAAAGGGAAGATTTGTGTCATGTCCAAGGCCATTCTCACTTCGCAAACAGAAAGCTTTTTAATGTTTCAGCTGGATTTTGCCACCATTGCTTTCAATTACAAAAATCCCTAGAAGATTTGTGAGCATTCACAAAGTCCAGATAATTTTTGAGATGAGCACGTCAATTTTGATTTCACACATCTGATGCTAGAATGTGAAAACTTCTAAAAGAATTGCTCCAAAATGGATGGCTTAGCATCCGAATAGCAAATGAGCATCAGAGTAAGATCAAAGTAGCAGATACTTTGCAAAAAATAAAAAACAAATCCTTTCTAGTGGTGGGACCTTTCAGTGGTCCCCCTACTCCCTGGGAAGGCTTGTCTGGCATCCACATGAATCTCATATTGGTACTAGGCAAATGTTTATTTTTCAATCCTTCCAGGCTCTGTAATAACTTAGAGGCAACCTTTAGTATCTTTTATCCTCATTTTTAGTATTATCTCCACAGTTTGGTGGTAGTTGGCTTTCAAGTTAGTTTTAGTTCTTCTCATGTTGAATTAGTTGTTGCTTTTGGCATTGTTTTATTATTTTGGCTGGCTTGGCGCAAATTTGCATTATAGTTAGATTGTTTTTGGCAGTGGCCTGTCTCAAGTGACAATGGAGTACACCTCCAGTGGTGAAGTTAAACCACTGGAGAATCACAGCACCTGCTGTGGCTGCAATGTAACGGCTGCCTCCCCCACTTTTTTGCTGCAATGGCAGCACTGAAGTGACCTCTCTGGGGCCTGGGCAGTGTGTCTGTGGGTCCTGGGCTGCCCTGTCTCAGCCTCACTGATGGGTCCAAAGGAAAACAGAGCAAGATGTTTGGCAACAGCTTGGCTGCAGGTTTTTATTGAAGGAGGCGTATGAGGTGCCATCCAACTGTCTTAGGGACTCCGCTGTGGATCTGTGTAGCCTTTACTTCTCCTGCAGATAGCCCACAATTTTTAACTTATTGTAGGTTGCCTAAAGTGGGGCAGTGGGGCAGGGAGACACCAGACTAGCTGAACAGACCTAGATCCAAAACTCACTCACCCACATGGCCCATTTTGAGAAGCAGGACGTAAGGAAGTGGCAAAATAGGAATGGTATATAGGCCACATAAACACCCCATTTCTGAGTATCTTGTCAGAAACTGGAAGCAAATGAATATCAACAAACTTTTTTAAAAAAAATGTTTGCAAAGCTCATTTGTATTATATTTGCATTGTTACTTCTTCAAATTTGCATGAATTTCTTAACATGTGTAGACTTTTCTGGCTGTATCAAATTTATGCACTTCTCTGCATTATGCTTTGTATTTTGTAGCATTTAAATGAAGAATCAAATTGCTCTCTCAGTCCAGTGAGTAAAAAAATGCATAACGTTGCCTCAATTCCTTGCAAATATGCAGCATATTTTTGACTATATTATCTGCTTCAGCAACTGCTGTCATGCCTTTCTTTTTTCTTTTTTCTTTTACTCAGTGTTGTCAGCTGCTTGGGAAACAAGGATTAAGCTATCTAAACTACAAAGCTGAGCAAAAAATAATAATAATTAAAGTAGACTTTAATTTGTGTAATGGTGAATAGCAGTTTTTGCCTTGATTTCAACCAACATACATTTTCCAACAGAAAATCAAAAGGCTTCATGTCCCCCCAGACATGCAATTCTGGGCCTCATCAATAGGAGTATAGCATCTAGATCAAGGGAAGTAATAGTGCCACTGTATTCTGCTCTGGTCAGACCTCACCTGGAGTACTGTGTCCAGTTCTGGGCACCACAATTCAAGAAGGACACTGACAAACTGGAACGTGTCCAGAGGAGGGCAACCAAAATGGTCAAAGGCCTGGAAACGATGCCTTATGAGGAACGGCTAAGGGAGCTGGGCATGTTTAGCCTGTAGAAGAGGAGGTTAAGGGGTGATATGATAGCCATGTTCAAATATATAAAAGGATGTCACATAGAGGAGGGAAAAAGGTTGTTTTCTGCTGCTCCAGAGAAGCGGACACGGAGCAATGGATCCAAACTACAAGAAAGAAGATTCCACCTAAACATTAGGAAGAACTTCCTGACAGTAAGAGCTGTTTGACAGTGGAATTTGCTGCCAAGGAGTGTGGTGGAGTCTCCTACTTTGGAGGTCTTTAAGCAGAGGCTTGACAACCATATGTCAGGAGTGCTCTGATGGTGTTTCCTGCTTGGCAGGGGGTTGGACTCGATGGCCCTTGTGGTCTCTTCCAACTCTATGCTTCTATGATTCTATGATAGTCCATGAGTTTCTCTTGCCATAGTTCTTTTGTTGGGGTTGCCTCGTTCTTCCATCCTAAATTAAGAAAGGATTCAGCTACACAAAATCTAGGTTTCAAATGGAAGTGATTGAATGGAAAGTGAAACTACTGAATGGAAAGTGAAACTACAGCATACTGCTAGAGTCGGAGACAAAAGATGAAGAGGTAAAATCAGTCATGATTAAATGGGCACAAGATATATATCATAACATTATGTTGGAAGATTGGGAAAGGTTATGGAAAATTGATTTAAAATTTACAGATTGTTCTTTGTTGAAAGAAAATTATATGAAAATGATGTATAGATGGTATATGACACCAGTGCAGTTAGGAAAAATGTGTAAAACCAGCTCAAATATGTGTTGGAAGTGTAAAGAAAAGGAGGGGACATTTTACCATATGTGGTGGGATTGTAATGAAATTAAAAAGTTTGGGGAAATGATATACAATGAACTGAAGAAAATGTTCCATCTAACATTTGAAACATTCCATCTGAAGCATTTTTGTTAGGGATTGTAGGAAAAGACCTGCCAAGGAAGCTGAAAAATATCTTCATGTATGCGACAATGGTGGTAAGAGTCTTAATAGCACAAGGAAGGATGGAAGAATGAGGAAAGGATGGTGTGTGTGTTTTTGTTTAATGTTAATGGAAGCCGCCCAGAGTGGCTGGGGCAGCCCAGTCAGATGGGTGGGGTATAAATATTAAAATTATTAATACTATTATTATTATATAGGACGTTCCTATTTTCATTGGAAAAATTTTGGAGGGTATGACACAGTGGTGTTGGGGGAATTCAATATCCTTACCTCAAATGGTTCACCTTGGGACTTCATGGCCTTCATGACTAAAGGTAAAAAGGTAAAGGTAAAGGACCCCTGGACGGTTAAGTCCAGTCAAAGGCAACTATAGGTGCTCATCTCGCTTAAGGCCGAGGGAGCCGTCATTTGTCCCCAGACAGCTTTGCGGGTCATGTGGCCAGCAGGACTAAACCACTTCTGGTGCAAAGGGACACCGTGACAGAAACCAGAGCACATGGAAATGCCGTTTACCTTCCAGTCTCAGTGGTACCTATTTATCTGTTTGCACTGGTGTGCTTTCAAACTGCTAATGTTTCCAATAAGAAAGCTCAAGAGGATCAGGGGTTTAGACCACAACGCCACCCACGTCCCTACCTTTTACCTTCATGATTACCATGGGGCTGTCTCAGTGGTACATCAATGGTCCAACACATGTAGCTGGGCATACCCTCAACCTGACAAATAGGTGTGCCACCCTGGAGCAGCAATCAGGCTGAATGCCATTATGGAATGGCAGTGGGGCCTGACTGGGCTTTAGTGGATCCTGCACTGGCTCGGCCCTTTCCCTCTCCAAAAATGCCATACTTTGGAGCTTCCCACCAGTGGCTTTTGACCACCCATTTGGCAGGCAAACTGGAACTGGTGAAGGCAAGTATGGCTGGGTAGAGTTATCCCTCTGCCCAACCCAGCACTGACTTCCTGAGTCCAGCACAAAAGGGATTTAGATTGCAGTACCAGACAGGGATGTGGGTGGTGCTGTGGGTTAGACCACTGAGCCTTGGACTTGCTGATCAGAAGGTCGGCGGTTCGAATCCCTGCAATGGGGTGAGCTCCTGTTGCTCAGCCCCTGCTCCTGCCAACCTAGCAGTTCAAAAGCACGTCAAAGTGCAAGTAGATAAATAGGTACCGCTCTGGCGGAAAGGTAAATGGTGTTTCCGTGTGCTGCTCTGGTTTGCCAGAAGTGGCTTAGTCATGCTGGCCACATGACCCGGAAGCTGTATGCCGGCTCCCTCAGCCAGTAATGCGAGATGAGCACCACAACCCCAGAACCATCTGTGACTGGACCTAATGGTCAGGGATCCCTTTACCTTAACCTTTACCAGTCAGGAAAATGGTGAAAATGGTGTCAGAGGTGTACACGTCCAGATTTCCTCAGTAAATTATATAAGTGTCATTGCTCCTATTGAGGAAGGAATTGATTATTGTGGTAGAGCATGATGTGTTGAATGTGAATGCAGGTTCTACCTACTGGATGAGAATTTTGCAGATTCATTGGACGTCTTAAGCACAGCAACATATTATTGCGAGTTTGAAGGGGGGGCATCTGTTAGGCTTTTTGCTCAAGTCCCTTACAATCCCTGGATCCAGCAAGGGTTAACATTTAATGGAGGATTCAGTTGTTGAAGCAGCCAGACCAGCTTCTTGGTAATATAGGTCCTTAGTTTAAGAAAGGTCATTGCTTTGTGCTGGCGGACACCTGGCTGGTAGTGAGAAGGACAAAGCCCAGATCAGGTGTGTGAGAGAGCTAGGCAGGAAGCTAGAAGCAGGCAGAAGTCGGAGAGGGAGAGCCATGCTTGATTTCTGCTGGAATCCAAGGCTGTGGTGATGGGAGAAGCAAGACCTTCTTAGGGTGTCCATGCTGTGAGCCCCTCCCCTGTAGGCTGAGGGTGTGCATATGTGTTAAAAAACCATACAGCCTAACCATACAGCCTTTGGCTTCTTGCCAAAGAAACCGAATCCTGGACAAGCGCCTGGAACCCCTGAAATCCCACACCCCTCAGACATTGGGGTGGTATACAACTACATTATGGATAACATACGGTATGGTTGCAGTCTTGTTTATTGTAAAGATTACAATTAAATACATATAATCAGATTATCACCTCTTGATCATGTTAGGGTCTCATTTTCTGTTAAAAGATAAGCAATGTTTTTGAAGTGGAATTCCACATGCCTTCTGTTGCAATGCTCTCCTAAAGTGATGCTTTTATTTTCTATTGCTTTGTTGCTTTGGAGAGTCAATCATCATGCCTACACTAATTGTAACATTACAATAAACTTTGGCTGCTGCTCATTTGATCTTTATACACCTCAGCACACTGCAGAGTTGGTAAATGGTGCTGAACATCTGGGTTGTTTTACTGTGATTCCATTAAAAGCAGAACATCTGCCCTGGAATCTGAGGCTCCACTTTAAAGAACCCAGGAGATGCCCAGACAAATAAGAGCATACCTATAAAGCACCTCCGTAGACACTGCTAGCATCCCCATTGACTTTATCAGAATACATGTCCCCAAAGAAACAGAAAAGGAAACCAGAGAGGAGAAGCTGATTACATAAGACACAGGTGCATTTTCAGAATGCAAAGAATACCTATGGGACGGATGAGATGTGACATGTGTAGGTTTCTTCAGAAAGAAAGTAGGCATGTAACACCACTGCCAAAATGACATCATGGTGCATCTGCCTTGACAGGAATGTTACTTCTGCACCCCTTGTTTGTTGCTGTGCACAACAGAAACTAAAACTAGCATGTCAAAAAAAGATGGTATAGCCCCATAAACTATTAAACATTGGAGCTTCAGGTTCATTAATTCAGCTAAAAGTCCATTTGTAATAATTTAAAATGTGAATTAGGTGTGGACCTATAAAAAGAAATCCAGAAGGAGAGAAGAGCAAGATGAAAAGAATGAACCCTTTCTTTCTTTCTTTCTTTCTTTCTTTCTTTCTTTCTTTCTTCCTTCCTTCCTTCCTTCCTTCCTTCCTTCCTTCCTTCCTTCCTTCAATCTAATCCCTCTTAACCACTGCCGCCATTTTACATGGCTTGGCTCCATGGAACTGCTCCACCGCTTGATAATGTATTGTAGAACTCTCTTTCATAGCAAACCTGTAACTGAAATAAATGCAGTTCCTGTGGGACCAGTCCCCCTCCCACCCCAAATTAGCCCGCAGGCTCATGGAAGCAATGAACAAGTCACTTTCTTTCTTTCTTTCAACTATCAGCTCCAAAGGTTTCTGCCTGTGCCTCTCTCTCCTGCTTGAGCTCCCTGGCAAAAAACCTCAACATTCAGTGGTTTGAATATTTTATTTTATTTTATTTTATTTTGTGTGTGTGTGTGCTGTTTTTCAAAAACAAAGGCATCTATTTCCATCTCCCCTCTTCTCAGCTGCAGGGACCCACCACAACCCCCTCCTGGGACCTGTTTTAGCACTCAGCACAACCCTTTCCTAACAGAGGACGGCTACTATAGAAATTCACTGTGAGAATTCAATTAATAATCCACAGTGCTTTTTTTCTGGGGGGACACAGGGGTACGCATACCTCTAAACATTTTGTGAATCTAAGTTTGGCCTCATTGAGGTGCAGTATTTCAATATGAGTAGGAAAATGAGAGTTCCCCTAAACACTTTTTTTTATAGAAAAAGCACTGATAATCCCACAATAAACTGTCATTTGCAAGTAGCAGAACACAACATAAACACAAATAAATAATGATAGCACTTCTATTGAGTGCAAAGGAATTAATTATCCCGAGTCCTTTGATGTTGCATATGGGTCCTCCCTTAAAGAGGGCACATATTGCGGTGAGACCTGGACAACCGACACCCTGTGTTGTGGGTGGGTACGATTGGTCAGCCACAACACCTGATTGGTAGGTCCCTCAAAGCTCGGTGCAATCTGATCAATGGGACGCAGTCCAAACAGTTTGAGGGACCTATTTATGGCCATGCACGTGACCCAGAGCTTCCTCTTTCGGCGCATGCATTCGGAACACCAACAGTGTGTCCTCTGCGAGCCAAGAGAGAGAGAGAAAGTGATTTACCTTCAACGGATCTTCCTGGTGATATCTTTCTGTTATCCCTTCTTTTAATTCCTTTCACCCTCTTCCTTTTCCTAATTTTAATTTTTAAGTTAATCCTCCCTGTCCTTGACCTTTCCCTTACTGAGAGGGGCTTTCGCCCCATGGGGCTACGGCAAGGAGAGGTTCTTAGCAGGATCAGAAAGGATCCTCTCCTCCAGCGCCTGCGATGTTAAGTGAGGTCTTATTGACCCTAGCTTATACTCCCATTAAGTTGCCCGCATTGAGGGCATGGCTGCACAGGTATCCTGAAACAGCCTCTGCTTCCTATTTGTAGTTTGGATTTTCTCAAGGCTTTCATATACCAGTGGTGTTCCTGCCCTGGGCTGCCAAAGTTGAAAATCAAAAATCTGTCAGGGAGTTGCCTGATGTCGCTAGGAGAAAGATCAGGAAGGAACTGGCTTTGGGTATGCTGGCTGGCCCATTTGCGTGCCCTTCTTACCCAGATTTGCACCTTTCTCCATTGGGTGTGGTGCCCAAGAAGGCCCCAGGTGAATTTCGCTTAATTCACAATTTATCTTACCCACAGGGTTCATCTGTAAATGATGCTATTCCTCCTGAGTTGTGTTTTGGTAAGTATGCCACCTTTGACCAAGCAGTCAAGTTGATCAGGAGCTTTGGGAAGGGTGCACTTTTGGCAAAGTGCGATGTAGAAGCTGCCTTCCGCTTACTTCCTGTTCATCCACATGATTTTCAGTTGCTGGGGTTCCAGCAACTGAATAATAAGCTGGATGGAGCTTATTATGTGGTTAAGGAAATGCCTATGGGGTGCTCTATATCTTGCACAGCTTTCAAGGCCTTCAGTACATTTTTGGACTGGGCTTTGTGTACTAAGACAGGTTTTAGGGGCATGACCTATTATCTCGATGATTTTTTATTAAGTTCTGCAGCCGATTCAGACAAATGCCTGCTCTTTTTGCAGGTTTTTAATGACCTAACTGAGGAGTTAGGGTTCCCTTAGTGGCTGATAAAACTGAAGGCCCAGTCACAAGGTTGTCTTGCCTCGGGATTCAGCTGGATACTGTGGCATTAACTTCTGCTCTGCCTGAAGTAAAGTTGATGGCTTTGCGTGATATTATTATGGAATTTTTGCCATGGGAAAAAGTTACCTTGCGGCAGATTCAGTCGCTTTGGGGCCACTTGAATTTCATGTGCAGGGTGGTGACGCCTGGTCACCCCTTTTGTGCATGCTTGGCGAGACTTTCAGCTGGCCTGCGGTCACCCCATCACTGGGTCCGGTTGCCCAGCGAGGTCAGGGCAAACCTAGAAATGTGGCTTGAATTCCTTAAGGAGTTCAATGGCATATCCTTGTGGCAGGCTACCTTGAATCTGCAATTTGATTTCCAGGTCTATTAGGACGCCACTGGTTCTTTGGGTTTGGGGCTCTATTTCCGTGGCCATTGGTGCACTCAGAGGTGGCCTGAGCAATTGCAGGATACAGCTATTACCCGTGATTTAACCTTTCTTGAGTTTTTCCCCATCGTAGTGGCAGTGCACATCTGGACCACGAAGTTCAAGGACAGGCGCGTCTGTTTCTGGTCTGATAACTAGGCCGTGGTGAGCGTTTTGGCAAAGCAGTCATCCTGCTCCAGCAGAGTCTCTGCCCTCTTGCACACGTTTGTGCTGCGGTGCCTCAGGTTTAATATTGTATTTTCTGCCCGTTTTATTCCTGGCGCTAATAATGACATTGCCTTATCCCATTTTTAGATGGAGCGAGTCAGATCCCTGGCTCCAGAGGCCCAGCAGCCTCCAGAATATTTCCCGGAGCAGCTTTGGAACCTTGGCAAAAGATAGTCCTACAGGGAGTAATGGCATCTGTTTCTCCTTCCACATTGAGGTCTTATAAGAAGGCCTGGATGGATTTTTAGCTTTAGAGCGCAGCATTTGACAAGTACAAACTCGCCATTCATACATCAGGTGTTGTAGTATTTGCTCACCTGTGTTTTATGGGTTGCGTTGTGAAGTCCATTTAAATTCAGTCTTCTGCCATTTCCTTTTTCTGTAAGTCCCTTTATTCTCGAGACCCTTGTGCAAAATTTGTGGTGTGCAAGGCTCTCGAAAGCTGGGCCAGGTTACATACACCTAAGTCACCAGGTAGGAGGCCCATCACATTTGACATTTTGTGTGCTATGCACAGCACCCTGAGATCAATTTGTTGGTCTAATTTTGAGGCGAGACTTTTTACGGCAGCATTTTCAATTGCCTTTTTCGGTGCACTGCATGTGGGCGAAGTGGTGGTGGAGTCAGTGCAGGGAAGGAATCTCAGGGGCTTGCTTTTGCAGGATGTTCAGCTGTTTGATGCTGAGTTGGTCCTAACCATTTGGAATTCCAAAATGGACCAGTTGGGCAGAAGTGCCTTGATGAGGTTGCCTGCCACTGTGAGCCTGGCCCTTGTCCAGTTAAGGATGCCAAGAAATATCTGTCACTTCACCCACCTGGGGATGGTCCTTTCCTGGTTCACGAGGATGGGTGCCTTTTAAGGAGGCATCAATTTGCTGCAGTAATGTGCAATGCGCTGGCAGCATGCAGCCTGTCGGCCAGCGAATTTGCACCTCATTCCTCCTGTATTGGGGCAGCTACCACCACAGTGAATTGGGGCCTGTCCGTTGACAGGATTAAGGATCTGGGCCACTGGAGATCCAGAGCATACCAAGGTTATGTTCGGAAGCGGCGTTGAGGTACAGTTGCTAATGTTGTTTTGTTCATTCCTACGTCCACCCACCCTTCACATCTGGATAGTCGGGCACAGCATTGTCCACTGGGCCAGCAAGAGGGTAGCAGAGTCTGGAATTGGACGCAGGCTTGGGCTTCCCGACCACGTGTGCGTATCCTGGATATCCAGACGAGGAATGCATTAGGAGGAGCTTCTCCCAACGGTGCGGGCGAAGGTGTCTGTGGAAGGTATGCCTGTGGCGATGATGGTGCAGCTGGGCAAAAACGATTTGCCGGAAGCTCCTGGCTTGAGCCTGTGGACCCACATGCAGGAGGACTTGGAAGAGTTGAGTCTTCCTGGACTCAGGTTTTTTGGTCACAGCTGTTGCAGCGATGTATGTGGTGAGGAAGCCGATGCCCAGCTGCCACTGAGAGGGCCAGGAAGTGCGTCCAGATCGCTGTGGCCAAGAAGGTTCTGGCCTTGGGCAGGACGGTGATCTGTCACCTGGCCATTACCTTCCGAGATGCTTGATGCTTACAGGCTTGATGGGGTTCATCTGTCTGTGACTGGGAATGATTTGTGGCTGAACTCTGTGTCAGCGGTGTAAGGGACTGGTTACAGGAGTGACTGGTTGGCAGTGAGTGCGGGTGCTCAAGTGGCAGATAGGCTCTGGTTCAGGTGATAAGGTCTCGCCATCCCTATGTGAAAGGTATTCCGTTAAAGGAATCCAGGGACTCGATGGTTTGGTCAACCCCTGAGAGGGGGTTGTGCCCATGCCTGAGTCTAGGGGGACATTTGGGTGGTGGAGATAGCCCATTTCCGGCTTTCCGCTTATCCAGGTGTTCACCCTTGGCTGACCTATGCTGGAACCCCGGGTCAGCGCTACCTGCATGGCAGGGAGCTAGTCAACCCAGAGCCTATGCAACCAGTCACTTTCTGTAATCAATAAAGTTGTGGCCTAAATTCTGCCAAAAACCAAGCCAAAATTTGAGTCATGTGTGAATTTATTTTAGGGGGGAAATTTGTGAGTCTGAACATGCAATTGATTAACCTGGGTCCTCCTGCTAGCCTTTAATGTATGAAAACTCATATTTATTTTGCTGCTTTTATTTTTGAGAGTTTGCATCAACTGTTTTATAAACTGCTTTTTAAAACAACCCCCCACCCAATGTCTTGCAATGTTGGGTAGTGATCGGTTCAGTGAAGATGTTTTATTGCTGTGATGTGAGCTTTTGTTGAGAGATAATTAAGTAGATTGGAAATCCTCTTCAGCGATTCAGACCACAGCTTTCATCTCAGCCATTATATAATTTACTTTTGTCAATTTCAGTATGTTTCTATTACAGCTGCAAAACTCTACACCACATGGGCTGCCATACTTTAAAAGTAACATGTGGATAATCTTTTTATTAATCAAAAGCTTGTGTATCCTGCTGGAAAAGTTAAGTGAACTCCGTAAAATACTAATAAGGGGAGAGATGTGGTTGTTGTGATCTAAATCCATTCCAAAGGCCAGAATGACACTTCACATAGCAAGTTGCAGAAGAAAGTCACACACACATCTTTCTTTTCTTTTTGGTTACTCTGAATATCAACTGACAAGATGAGAACTTTTTCAGGGCTTGATCCCACAGCTGGCATTGTAAATTTTTATACTGTTTTGCTTACGGATCTTCAAACTCACCAGTATTTTACAGATTAAAATGTTATCATATTTTTAGAGCCTCTTTTTCTCACACCAAGGATCACTGCTGGAACCTTGATGACACACATTTAAACACAGTACTCTGCAATAGCAGAAATGAGCTTGTGCTTTTGCTTAAACATATGTATTAAAAAAAACCTGCAAGTGTTCTTATTATCAGCAGCTTTAAATGGTGTTTGCCAGATGCCGCATGTGAAATAGCAGGGCTGTACACTGCATAGGGTCTCACTCTGAGCATTCATTTTATGATGGTGATGTGGGAGCCACGGCAGTGCCAATTAGTTCCACATTGCAGAATTGGCCACATTGGCCTTGAAATTTCACGGAAGGAAAAATATGGTTGCAGCTTTTCTCCCAGCTCTTAGCAATGGAAACAACAATATCTATCCACTACTAAGAGATCCACAGCTTTGGGAAAAATTTATGATATTTTGGAGTAGGGTGGAGGCTTTACTCCGGATGTATATTTTGCTCTAGGAGGCTTAGTTTGGTCAGAATCGAGCATACACTTCCAGAGTCAATGCTAAATACATTACTTCTGGTCAATGAGCCACCATAGCCGCTAGAGGGCTGTGAAAATTTGTGCCCTGGGATTTTTAGACTTGTCTACCCATGTACTATCTGATACCAAAGTGGCACATTGTTTGCCAGATTATTTTCAGCTCTCCCAGTCCACTAAGAGGGGGGTCACACCATACCTCATTCAAGGCAGTGGGCATAATTCATTCCTGCAGTGAGGCATCGGCTAATCCCTGGACCCAGCTCTATTCCCCCAGCCCCCAACAAATGGCAGTTTTGCAGCAGTTAGTTTGTCTAGTGCTGGAAAGAGCCTCCACTGAGATGGGGAATTTACTTTCCCTTACCCTCTGCTTTCTCTCCTGTTTTCTTTAACTTACTGCAGCTGCCCTTCATTAGCATTCACAGCAACATCTGGTGTGAATGAAGATAATAAAGCAATCCTTCTGTGGTCTTCCTTACAGCCAAAGCCAGCCAGTGATCCTGCGATGTGCCTGGGTTCAGTGGCACAAAGTCACTTGCTCTTCATTGTTCTCTATATTCCATCCCTTGGGGGCCTAAACAAAAAGATGCTTTTGGATGATACAGTAAGAGCTGCAGATGTGTCAATAGCAGGCATGTCTGGTGATCCTGGAAATCCTGTTGGAGCATGCTGCTTCCAACTAAATAATAAAAATACTTTGGAGTCCATCTGCTTCTTTTATATGCATGTGAATAATTGCTTTTCAGATTCCACAAGTTCATAATAACCACCCTGTTCCATGGTTTTATGTTGTACTTTTCTTTCACAAAGAAAAGCATTCAACAAAGGAAACAGAGTCTCATTATTCCAGTTTTTAAGTATTAGAAAAACCACCAACAAAGTCAAATGAAACAATTATGCCTCTAGCTCTGTCTCCTGCCCAGTGGTCTCCTCTTTAAATATTCAGAGGCATGCAAAATGACTGAATCAGTAACACTCTTTAAATCAGGGGTGGGGAATCTGTAGCCCTCCAATTATTGCAGGACCACATCCTATCCCTGACCATTGTCCAGGCTGGCTGGACTGAGGGGAGTTGGGTCCAGCAATGACCCACGTCTGTTTTAAATATTGCAGTCATACTGTGGAAGCCACTTTTCTATGGGGCTGTCCCATAGCAAAAAGCAGCCAGCCCTGCATTCAGTTCAGGAGACTCCACCACCAGGCTGAGGTGGGCTGGCTTGTCAGCTAAGGTGATGACCCCTGGCAGCACCTGGGATGTTAAACTCCAACTGCAAATGGTGGAGGCAGGACCAAATCACAGTTCAAGTAGAAGCAAGCTTGAAGGGCCCACTGAAATAGGGGCATAGCCTGTTCTATGAAAGTTTGGAGTTGGCTTTTACAGCCCAACTCCCCCAAGGGACACAGTATCCCCAAGTCCGTTCTTGGTCAGAAGAATGGGTAGAGGCAGGAGCCAGTAGAAGAAAGCAAGGAAGATATTTTTCTGTTGCAACAGAGCCACTCTGCCCCCCCCCCACCAGCAAGGAGGTGAGGACCCAGACCAAAGATGTGGAGCAGGGGTCAGCAACCTTTTTCAGCCATGGGGAGGTCCACCATCCCTCAGACCATGTGGTGGACCGAAATATATATATTTTTTGGGGGGTGAACAAATTCCTATGCCCCACAAATAACCCAGAGATGCATTTTAAATAAAAGGACACATTCTGCTCATGTAAAAACACGCCGATTCCTGGAACATCCGTGGGCTGGATTGAGAAGCCAATTGGGCCGTATCCATGAACCAGAGTTTTAGTCAATGGGTGGAAACAAGCAATGAATTTCTGAAATATTGATTAGGGGGAAAAGATGTGACATGTTGAAGACTGAAGTCATTCTCTTGGAATAGTGGATATTTGATGGTGCAGTTATTGATCTCTGAAAACACAAGACCTTTTCTATTTTCCAGGAAGGATTGGTTGTGCAGATTTCCAACATAGTTCATAGAATCATAGAGTTGGAATACACTACAAGAGCCATCGAGTCCAACCCCCTGCCAAGCAGGAAATACCATCAGAGCACTCCTGACATATGGTTGTCAAGCCTCTGCAAAAGACCTCCAAAGTAGGAGACTCCACCACACTCCTTGGCAGCAAATTCCACTGTCAAACAGCTCTTACTGTCAGGAAGTTCTTCCTAATGTTTAGGTGGAATCTTCTTTCTTGTAGTTTGGATCCATTGCTCCGTGTCCGCTTCTCTGGAGCAGCAGAAAACAACCTTTCTCCCTGCTCTATGTGACATCCTTTTATATATTTGAACATGGCTATCATATCACCCCTTAACCTCCTCTTCTCCAGGCTAAACATGCCCAGCTCCCTTAGCCGTTCCTCATAAGGCATCGTTTCGAGGCCTTTGACCATTTTGGTTGCCCTCCTCTGGACACGTTCCAGTTTGTCAGTGTCCTTCTTGAACTGTGGTGCCCAGAACTGGACACAGTACTCCAGGTGAGGTCTGACCAGAGCAGAATACAGTGGCACTATTACTTCCCTTGATCTAGATGCTATACTCCTATTGATGCAGCCCAGAATTGCATTGGCTTTTTTAGCTGCCCCGATACACTGTTGGCTCATGTTAAGTTTGTGGCCAACCAAGACTCCTAGATCCTTTTCACATGTACTGCTCTCAAGCCAGGTGTCACCCATCTTGTATTTGGGCCTCTCATTATTATTTTTTTGCCCACGTGCAATACTTTACATTTATCCCTGTTAAAGTTCATCTTGTTTGTTTTTGCCCAGTTCTCTAATCTGTCAAGGGCGTTTTGAAGTGTGATCCTGTCCTCTGGGGTGTTAGCCACCCCTCCCAGTTTGGTGTCATCTGCAAATTTGATCAGGATGCCCTTGAGTCCATCATCCAAGTCGTTGATAAAGATGTTGAATAAGACCGGGCCCAAGACAGAACCCTGTGGCACCCCACTAGTCACTCTTCTCCAGGATGAAGAGGAACCATTGATGAGCACCCTTTGGGTTCGGTCAGTCAGCCAGTTACAAATCCACTGAGTGGTAGCATAGTCAAGACCGCATTTTAACAGCTTCTTTACAAGAATATCATGGGGCACCTTGTCAAATGCCTTGCTGAAATCAAGGTAGGCTACATCCACTGCATTCCCTTCATCTACCAGGCTTGTAATTCTGTCAAAAAACGAGATCAGGTTAGTCTGACATGACTTATTTTTCAGAAATCCATGCTGACTATTGGTGATCACAGCATTCCTTTCTAGGTGCTCACAGACTGTTTGCTTAATGATCTGCTCCAGAATCTTCCCTGGTATTGATGTCAGACTGACTGGGCGATAATTATTTGGGTCCTCTCTTTTCCCCTTTTTGAAAATAGAGACAACATTTGCCCTCCTCTAGTCTGCCGGGACTTCGCCTGTTCTCCAGGAATTCTCAAAGATGACTGCCAGTGGTTCTGAGATCACATCTGCCAGTTCTTTTAATACTCTTGGATGCAGTTCATCTGGCCCTGGAGACTTGAATACATCTAAACTAGCCAAGTATTCTTGTACTATCTCCTTAGTTATTCTGGGCTGTGTTTCCTTTGCTGAATCATTTGCTTCAAATTCTTCAGGTCGGGCATTGTTTTCTTTATCGGAGAAGACTGAGGCAAAGAAGGCATTGAGGAGTTCAGCCCTTTCTGTGTCCCCTGTTTGCATTTCACCATCTTCTCCTCTGAGTGACCCCACTGTTTCTTTGTTCTTCCTTTTGCTACGGACATACCCATAAAAGCCTTTTTTGTTGCTTTTAACCTCTCTAGCAAGCCTGAGTTCATTCTGTGCTTTAGCTTTTCTGACTTTGTGTCTACATGTCCTGGCTATTTGTTTGAATTCCTCTTTGGTGGTTTCCCCCCTTTTCCATTTTTTGTACACATCCTTTTTTTAATCTTAACTCAGTTAAAAGTTCTTTAGATAGCCACCCTGGCTTCTTTAGGTACCTTCCTTGTTTCCATCTCATTGGTATTGCCTGAAGTTGTGCTTTTACTATCTCCCTCTTAACAAACTCCCAGCCATCATGAACTCCCTTTCCTTTTAGTATTACTGTCCATGGGATCTCACCCAGCACTTCCCTAAGTTTTATGAAGTCGACTTTCTTAAAGTCAAGAAATTGAGTCCTAGTATGCTTGGCTGCTCCTTTCCACTGTATAGTAAACTTCAGAAGAGCATGATCACTCGCGCCTAATGATCCTTCCACTTCTACCCCACTAACCAGGTCATCAACATTGGTTAGGACCAGATCTAAAATGGCTGTTCCTCTTGTTGCTTCTCCCACTTTCTGGACAATGAAGTTGTCTGCAAGGCCAGTGAGGAATCTGTTTGACCTTATGTTCTTGGCTGAGTTTGACATCCAACAAATATCCGGGTAATTGAAGTCCCCCATTACTACTATCTCCCTTCCTTTTGCATGCTTGGCCATCTGTTCCAGGAAGGCATCGTCTATGTCCTCCGTTTGGCTTGGGGATCTATAGTAAACTCCCACAATGATGTCTCTGTTATTCTTCTCTCCCTTAATTTTGACCCAAATGCTCTCACTTTGGCTTTGAGTTCAGTTCAGACCACAGAAAAGCTGGCTGAGGTGTCTCCTGGCTAGCTCTCAAGGTATCACACATCACACCTGAGCAATCCATGCAAATGCTTTGAAGTGCTTTTTTAAATAAAAAAATTGTAGTAGTAGTAAGAATAATAATAATAATATGTCGCCCATCTGGCTGGGTATCCCCAGCCACTCTGTGCGGCTTACAGTATATACAGAAACTTAATAAAGCATCAAACATTAAAGAATATAATATCTTATACAGACCATAAATAAACGAATAAGTCAATAGAAACAGCAGCAGCAACAACAACAACAACAACAACGTTGTTTATAATTATTCCCAAATTGAAACAACGGCCAACCGTAACAAAAAAATTATCCAACCTCAACCCCACAAACAAAACAGAGCAACCAAAATTAAAATTTCACAAATTAAAAAAACAAACATTTAAAACATTCTGAAACATTTTAGCCAGTTGCCCAACCACAAAGTTGTTCCAGCAATGTCCCTCTGGTTCCTTCCCCTTTTGTGAGATAAGAAATATATAGATGAACAAACATTCACATGCTGCTTTAAAAAATAAAAAAGTGGATTATGAGAGTTGAGACAATACTGACAGTAAGACATACCTCTTGGGTAGAAGAGGCCCAGTCACCATTTGACTTGCTGACCATAACACAGGTTGCAAAGCTGGGGTCTCGCCACAACTGAACAAGCCGCTATGATTGTCCTTAAAATGCTACATCTATATAAATTCTCAATGACAGATGGGATACGAGGAGAAAAGGGGTAGGAATCAAACATAAACCAAACCTTCAAGGCTGATCAAAAGAACAGTGAGGTCAATTCATACAGAGTAGAGAATATTAAAAAAAATATATCTTGCTTGGCCTTACTTTTGATAAGTATACTAATAATCTGTAATGAGAAACTGTAAAGATCAAAGATATCAAAGTTTTGAAGTTAGAATCATAGAATTGTAGAGTTGGAAGGGACCCCAAGGGTTCTCTCGTATAACCCCCTGCAATGTAGGAATCTCAGCGAAAGCATCCTGCACAAATGGCCCCCCAACCTCTGCTTAAAAACTTCCAAGGAAGGAGAATCCATAATCTACCTAGGGAGACTGTTCCACCGTTGAACGGCTCTTACCATGAAGAAGTTCTTCCTGGTGTTTAGTTGGAAGTGCCTTTCTTGTAACTTGAAGCCATTGGTTCGAGTCCTGCCCTCTGGAGCAGGAGAAAACAAGCTTGCTCCCTCCTCCATGTGACAGCTCTTGAGATATTTGAAGGTGGCTATCACAGCCCCTCTCGCTGTCCCCTTTTCCAAACTAAATCCTCTATGTCAAGTCCACAAATAGCACTTCATATTTTTCACTTCCCTTTAAATAACTGCAGTAGTTATCTCTGAATTACTCTGAATGGAACAGGTCATTCCCTATATTAACATGAGGATGTCAGGTGCATGACAGCTGGATAATGAAAAATGCAGAAATAGCACATGGTTCATGAATCTTGCTCTGAAAGTTAAAAGAAGATAAAATAAAAGCATTGAGGAAAGCATTGAGGAGGGTGTCAGTGTATAGTCTCCAATTCAATTTGTTTAATGAATACCACCAGATCATCCCAAGGATTTTCAAAAACCCTTATTTGCGTGTTAAGATCCCCAGACCTTCCCCAATAAATAAAGACACAATTTACACAGAATTTAGTTTAAGGTTATTGGCATAATTTTGGCCACAACTTTATTGATTACAGATTGTGGGTGGTTTGCTTAGCCATTGGTTCCCACTAGCTTCATCTGACCTTGGCAGGGCAGCACTGACAACTGGACAGAGGTCAGTAAGGGAAAACATCCTGGGGGGCATTGGACCAGGCTCAGACTCAAGCTCACCCCAAATGCTCCCAGGGGCTCTGGCGTGGCCCTAACCCCTGGAAGAAGATCAGACAAAAGCAAGGCGAGCCCCTGGATTCCTTTAACAGAATACCCTAGCATTGGAGGGGCGGGCACAGCTTATCCACATCCCCTCCACCACCAATGAACCAGTGCCTAACTGTCACATGAGCACCCGCGCTCGCTGCCAAGCCACTCACACCTGCAACCAACCCTTCAATCCCCCTGATACCTCTGTCAGCCAAACATCATTTCTGGCGTTGGAAAGATGTACACCATCTGGCCTGTACAAGGCCGCATCTTTGAAGGAAATGCCCTCATGGCAGATAACAGCACCTCCCGGGGCAAAGACCTTCTTGGCGACTGTGCTATCCACACGCTTCCTGGCCTTTCCACACCATGCACGTTGCTGTAGCAATTGCAGCCAAAATATTTTGAGTCCAGGGAGAGTGACCGCCAGCTCCTCCAAGTCCTCATGCATGTCGGAATGCAAACTTAAGCCGGGAACCAATGGCAAATCATTTTCGCCCAGCTGCACCACCAGTGCAGTACACCTTCAACCGCACCATCGGGAGAAATTCATTCCATTGCATTCCTTTTTTAAAAAATAATAATTTTTATTAGCCGATCAATCAAATCAAATCAAATCACATCACATAAATTCCGAATTACAAAGCCAAATTTTAAATTTTTGTTGAGGGGACCCATATTTCAAGTTCCGAAGTGGGATTCCGATCATCTTCTTGCTACCGCGTTAATATCCAAATCAGTCCAAATAATGTTCATAATTGTATCCAGTCTTATCTTGCTGTTTCCACATCTCATCTTGTTTGTATATTTTTTTTCTTTATGATCTCTTATGATAATCTCCTTAAGCAGATAAACACCAATTATAATCCTGTGTGAATTTTTCTGTTCGTCCAATCCTCATATCAAGATGGTTTCCATATATCATCGCTTTCATAAATAACATCGCTCTTTCCATCATTAATATCTCAAATCTGTCGCTCTTAAGTCCCTCTGAGGAGTCTCACCCACAATATAAAAACAGCTCTGTTCCTCCTCCCAGACTTAAGTCCTCCGACAGGACTTGCCAACATGGCGACGGTATTTTTGACTGCGTCATTCCAAAGCTCTTATACTTTCCACGCTCTTCTTGAAACATGCTTTGCTTAGAAAATAATCTGCACACAGTCATAAATCCACAGCTTAAGTCATTAAAACGGTATTTCTGACTTGTGGGGGGGGATCCTTGGTTAATCACATAGAGGAAAGAAAGGAAAGTTTTTCCCCCCCTCTCCCATCCAGTCCCTTTACCATACCGAGTCTTGGTGATCTTCTCATGATTTATTCTTGTTCCTCCGACCCGTCTTGTTCATCAGAGATCTCTTCAGTTAGCAGTCTTTACTCCCCCTCCTTCCCTGAAATATGTGCATTCGCTTCCTCCTAATTGTTTCTTTTAAAGTTATTGCAGCTAGAGGCGCGGATCAGAGACAGCGTCCAGGAGCGCCGAGATCCACAGGAGGGCTTTCTGCCTAGTGCCCCCATCCCCACAAATTCAGGGGTGGTGTAGGGCACAGCAGGCAAGGGCAGCCCCCCCACAACCTTGGGGGGGGGTAGGGAGGCTATTTACTCTCATCACAGCCTCCTAATTACCTCGTGTGGGTCGGAGAGATGTTATTGTCAGCCATCTTCCGATGCGCCCCTAGTGGCCCCTCCCATTCCATCGCATTCCACGTCTGGACATACAGGAAACGCTCATGTGGTTGGGAAGGCCAAGGCAGCATTCCAGTCCAGACTCCGCAGCCCCCAGACTGGTCCAGTGCATGATGCTGTGGCCAAATACGCACGGTTGCTAGACCTGAGAAAAAGGAAATAACAGGCAGGCATCAGAACACACGTTACTGGTGACGCTTCCTTATGTAACCCTTGTAAGCATCCGACTTCCAGTGTCCCATATTTTTTATCCTGTCCACCGATAGGCCCCAATGTGCCGCCATTGTAGCAGCGCCTATGCTGAACATATGCGGTGCATACTCAGCAGTTAACAAGCCACAGGCTGTGATAGCTTTACGTATCACCCATGTAAACTGATGCCTAGCTAGCGGGGTCCCATTCTCATGCACTAAGAATGGGCCAGCACCAGGGCGACGAAGAGCCATGTATTTCCTGGTATCCTTAACTGGGCAAGGGCCTTCCCTACCAGTAGCAGTCAGCTGAACCATGGCAACTCTGCCCAATTGGTCAGTCTTGGAATTCCTGACAGTAATGATGAGCTCCGCTGCTGATAACAATACATCCTTCAGCAATAGACCCCTGGAAACTCGATCCTGGGCAGATTCCAGCACCACTTAGTGCTCCGGAAAATGTGATGGAATGCAGTCTAGCCTCATATTTTGTCCAGCAGATAAGTCTTAACTTACTGCGAATGCTGCACAGAAAGTCAAATGTAATAGGATTGCTTCCTAATGCTCTGGGAGGTTGGAGCTTACTCCAGCCTTCCAAGGCCTTATGCATGATAAACTTAGTGCAAGGGTCTTTAGAAAATAGTTGTCAGATGCTGTGTGGTGGTTGCTCGTGAGTAACTAGGCAGGACTCTGACCTGTCTTTTACAGGTTTTATTGTGCAAACTATTTACAGTGTTGATACACAAAGTTCATGTCCGTCTTAGTCACTTGCAGAATCCGGGAGTGGCCCCTTCCGGCTTCTGCTCCAACATAAGAACTTAGACACCCCTAATCTCCTCCTCACCTCCTTGAATTTCACCCCTCTGCGCAAGCTGGGCGATGGAAGCCAGCCGGGCTAGGTGAGGCGCTTGGGCTCTCAGCAGCATCTTCGAGCCCTCTTCTCACTTGGCTGGCCCCTTCCCTATCTTCTCCACTGGAGGTGTGGCTTTCCCCACCACTGGATGAGGAACTGTTTCTGCGGCTCCCTGTATCCCAACGGCATCCCTGCCTCCCTCCCCTGTTCCAATGGCAG
The DNA here is from genome assembly GCF_964188305.1 of Podarcis bocagei. Taxonomy (NCBI): domain Eukaryota; kingdom Metazoa; phylum Chordata; class Lepidosauria; order Squamata; family Lacertidae; genus Podarcis; species Podarcis bocagei. The sequence goes on from NC_138130.1 coordinate 1,651,374, forward strand.
TCGCCTGACAATAGTGATTTGCTAAAAAATGAAATTGCAGCAGACTGAATCCTGATAGTCTTAGTAGCATGACCAAGCTGCAACAGGTGCACCAAATACTGCAGCACCTGCTCGGTAGATGGGGGCAAACTCTTATCGATAGCCAAGGACTGCGAGCGAAAGGCTTAAAAATCAGTCCAGGCCTTCCTATAAGACCTAAGTGTAGAAGGGAAAATGGAAGCCACTACTCCCTGTAAAACTAAATGCTGCCAAGGTTCCATAGATGATCCGGGAAAAACTCTGGCAGCTGCTGTGCATCTGGAGCCAGGGACCTGAAGCACTCCATCTGAAAATGGGACAGAGCATCAGCAATGTCATTAGAAGCTCCTGGGATGAACTGGGCAGAAAACACAATATTGACCCTTAAGCAGCGCAGTACAAAAGTGTGTAACAGGGCAGAGACTCTGCTGGAGTGTGAAAACTGCTTTGCCAGAATGCTCACCACTGCCTGGTTATCGGACCAGAAACAGACCCGACGGTCCCTGAACTCCTTGGTCCAAATGTGCACTGCTACCAAAATGCTTGTTTACAAAGCTATTGTACTACCAACCTTACTGTATGCTTGTGAAACATGGACCACTTACAAACGCCATCTCCAACTCCTTGAAAGATTCCATCAACAGTGTCTCCAAAAATTTTTACACATCACTTGGGAAGACAGGCAAACTAATATCAGTGTACTGGAAGAAGCAAAGATCACCAGTGTTGAAGCAATGATTCTTCAACATCAACTTTGTTGGACTGGTCAAGTTGTGTGGATGCCTGATGATCGTCTTCCAAAGCAACTACTCTATTCCAAACTTAAAAATGGAAAGCATAATGCTGGTGGTCAACAAAAGAGGTTTAAAGACTGTCTCAAGGCAAATCTAAAAAAATGTAGGATAAGCACTGACAACTGGGAAACACTGGCCTGCGAGTGCTCCAGTTAATTATAAATTAATTTATCCAGAGACTTCTGGTTGGTCACCCGGTATGGCAGGAGTTGGATCTCCTGAACATGAGATCCAACTTCACAGAATTGGCAAACATATTGAGGAGGAGAAATATTTTTTTCAGGTGGGAATTTCCAGAAGGCCTCGCCTTTAAATTTGGAGGAAGAAAGCAAAGAATTAAGACTGTTGGAGAGAAGGACAGATTTCTGCAGAAGTACCTGGTGGAACTTGGACTGGAGAGCCCACAGCCACCAGGGGCAGAAGCGGCGACCCCTTAATTTAACATCATGGCTTTGAGAATTTATTCTTGGAAAGTTAATGGCTTAAATTCTCCTCAGAAAAGGAGATAGGTTTACCACGTTTTGGAAAAACAGAATTTGGATGTAATTTGTTTACATGAAACACACATTACTAGACTACATAGAAAAATCTTATCAAATAAAAAACTTGGTCAAGAATTTATTTCTTCAGATAAAGTGAAAAAAAGAGGAGTGGTTTTCTATGTCAAAGAAAACTGGAATCCAAAACTGATCTTTAAAGATGAAGAGGGAAGATACATCGCAGTGGAAATTACAGCACAAGGCATTAAATATTGTTATTGGGAATCTATGCCCCAAATGATGACAAATCAGATTTTTTTAAGAACTTGGAAACAAGTCTTTTGGAACACTTGAATTACAAATTAATTTTAATGGGAGATTTGAATGCAGTGGCATCTACCTTGGACAGAACACAGAGACAGAAAATACTGAATGCTGGCAGATTACCTAAGACTTTCTTTGAAATAACTGACAAATTTGACCTGTCAGACATATGGAGAGTTAGGAATCCAACTGAAAAAGATTTCACTTTTTTTCAGATGCAAACCAATCATTCTTAAGAATCGATTATTTGTGGATATCCAGAGACTTGGTCCCTAAAGTATCAAAAATGGAAATTTGCCCTAAAACTTGCTCAGACCACAATGCAGTTTTTATGGAATTGAAAATGTCCCTACAGGGCTCTTTCAGATGGAGAATGAATGATGATTTGTTGAGGAGTACCCAAATTGTAAATAAAGCCCCAAAAGCCGTAAAAGACTATTTTGAAATCAATATGAACCAGGGAATGGAATCAAGGGTTATTTGGGATGCCAGTAAAGCAGTAATGAGAGGATTTCTCATTCAACAAAATTCAATTAGGAGAAAGACACAGAAAAAAGATAAAATTTTGGAACAACTAAAAGATAAAGAGAAGATCCTTAGAGGCAACCCAAAGAATTTGCAGACACAAAAGCAAATTAAAGACTCAGTACTCACAGATCATTAATCAAGAAATAGAATGGAAATTAAGGAGAATGAGACAAAGGAACTTTGAATCTGCAAATAAATGTGAGAAACTTTTAGCTTAGCAATTAAAAAAGAGAGAAAAACAAAGTACTATTACAAGTATTGTAATGGAAGGAAAGTCTGTGGAGAACCCTGTGGAAATAAGAAGATGTTTTCATAAGTATTACAAACAACTGTATAAAAAGGAGAAAGAAGATCATGTTAAAATTGAGCAATTTATTAGAACTAACTGTCTGCAGAAGATTCCCGAGGATAAAAAGATCCTACTAAATGGACTAATTACAAGACAGGAAGTGGAATACACAATAAATTCAATGCAACTTGGCAAGGCCCCGGGACCAGATGGTCTATCAGCAAAATGTTATAAGACTCTGAAAGACTGGCTTATTCAACCACTGCTAGGAGGGGGCAGAGCACCTGAAACCTGGAAGGAAGCCTATATTATTCTGATCCCAAAACAAGATCAAGATAGATCCAATGTCAAGAATTACAGAGCAATCTCCCTACTCAATGTGGATTATAAAATTTTTGCAAATATATTGGCCAACAGGCTAAAGAAGGTTATGTCTGAATATATCCATAAGGACCAGGCAGGTTTTCTGCCCGAAAGACATATGAAAGATAATATCAGGAATATTGTAGACATTTTGAAAAGTTGGAAGCAAGAAAGTACTATAAAGCAATGTTAATGTTTACTGATGCAGAGAAAGCCTTTGACAATGTATCTTGGAATTTTATGTTACATAATTTAGAAAGTTTGGGGGTGGGTCATGAGTTTCTAAATGGTATCAATGTGATCTATCATGAACAAAAAGCTAAAATTATAGTAAATAATGTAGTATCAGAGGAAATTAGAATTGAGAAGGGAACCAGGCAAGGGTGCCCACTTTCCCCTCTGCTATTTATTTCAGTCCTTGAGGTCTTGTTAAGTATGATAAGAAAAGATGACCAAATTAAAGGTATTGTAGTAGGATCCAAACAGTATAAATTAAAAGCCTTTGCTGATGATTTAGTATTGACATTACAGGACCCAGACTCCAGTGCAGTAAAAGCACTGGTTGATACAGGAGTTCGGACAGGTAGCGGGATTTAAGTTAAATGAGAGCAAAACCAAAGTATTAGAGAAAAATGAGGAAAGAAAATTATTACAAGAAAAGATGGGCCTAGTCTTTGTGAAAAAAGTTAAATATCTGGGAGTTAATTTGTCGGGGGAAATTTGAACTTATACAAAGATAACTATGATAAATTATGGAACGAAATTAAGAGAGATCTGGAGATATGGTCGAACTTAAAATTGTCATTAATGGGCCGGATTTCAGTGGTCAAGCTGAATGTATTCCCAAAGATGTCGTTTTTGTTTCACACCCTCCCAATTATTGGCAATGTGAAATGTTTTCAAGAATGGCAGAAAGCTTTATCTAGATTTATCTGGCAGGGGGGGAAACCCAGAATTAAATATAAACTACTAACAGATTCCAAAGAAAGAGGGGGATTTTCCCTGCCAGATTTGAAGATCTGTTTTGAAGCAGCAGCATTTTGCTGGATCAAAGAATGGATACAACTAGAAGATACTGATGTTTTAGATTTGGAGGGATTTGACAATGTGTTTGGATGGCATGAATATTTATGGAATGATAAAGTAAAGGCCCATAATGCTTTTTAAAATCATGTAATCAGGAAATCCCTTTATAATGTTTGGATAAAATATAAAGATATCTTAGAAAGGAAAACACCCAGATGGCTCTCACCAATGGAGGCAAAGGCCCAGAAAAAGCTAAATATGGAAACCAAGTGGTTGAGATATTCAGACCTGCTATTGGAAGATAAAGAGGGCTATAAATTAAAACCATTTGATCAAATTAAGGATAAGATAAATTGGTTACATTATCACCAGATCAATGAACTGTATAAATTAGATAAGAAAAATGGTTTTGCTTCAGAAAAAACCAAGTTGGAAACGGAATTGTTAGACTCTAAAGTTAAAAAATTATCTAAAATGTATAATTTATTGTTGGAATGGCATACAAAGGATGAACAAGTTAAATCTGTGATGATAGACTGGGCAAGAGATGTGGGACATAACATAATGTTTGAAGACTGGGAAAGATTGTGGAAGAAAGGGGTCAAGTTCATTGCATGTACAGTGTTAAAGGAAAATATTATGAAAATAATGTATAGATGGTGCTTAACTCCTGTAAAATTAGCAAAGATTTACCACAACAGTGATAATTTATGTTGGAATTGTAAAGAAAAGGAGGGTACCTTTTATCATATGTGGTGGACCTGCCCCAAAGTGAAAGACTTCTGGGAGAAGATTTATAATGAATTGAAAAAAATGTTGAAATATACATTTATTAAGAAACCAGAAGCCTTTCTACTTGGATTAATTGGTTTGGAATTGCCCAAGAAAGATGTTAGATTGTTTTTGTATGCCACAACAGCAGCTAGAATTTTGTTAGCTAAGAATTGGAAATCACAAGAAGTCCCAACAGTGGAAGATTGGCAGATGAAGATGGTGGACTTTTCGGAGCTAGCCGACCTTACTGGAAGAGTTCGCGACCAGAAAAGGAGGAGTACCAGGAAGAATGGAGGAAATTTAAAGACTATTTAGTTAACAATGTTAAGATAACTTAATTGGGGAACTTGCAAATACCAGGTAGGCCTAGGATTTAAATAGGTGATGTTAGAGAATAATATGTTTAAAGGTAAAATGAAAAGAAAGAAAGATGTTAAGTGAATAAGTTAATATTACGAGAAAATTGGTTTTGGAAAACTGTTACAATGATATACACTGAAATTCAGCTAGGGGGATTCGAGGAAGTCACCTAACAATGTTACTAAGATTGGATTAAGATCAGTTATGATTTATGTTTGTTTATTTGTTTGTTTGTTTAAAATTTTGGAAAATCAATAAAAAAATGGGGGGAAATTATCCAATTACATTTTTCCATTTCCCCCTCACCCCTCCAAAAACTTCCCTCAGCTCGTTTCTCTGATTTGTTTATACATATTATTCTCTGCATGTTATAAAATTGTACATATCATATTTATCATGTGTTCTACTAATGTATTTGTGGGTGTTTATTTGAAACCTGCCAAGGATTCCAAATCCTTTTGCTGTCTTTTTAAATAGTTTGTAAATAGTTCCCATTCTTCCTTGAAGTCAACATTGTCCTTCTCAAGCAATTTATATGTCCACTTTGCATAGCACATCAGTTTTTCTTGCCATTGTTCTTTCATCGGGGTTTCCTCATTCTTCCATCCTTGTGCTAACAAGACTCTTGCTGCTGTTGTAGCATACATAAATAGATTCTTTGTTTTCTTTGGCAGGTCTTGTCCTAAAATCCCTAACAGAAATGTTTCTGGGGTTTTTTTTTACAAATATCATTTTAAACATTTTTTTCAGTTCATTATATATCATGTCCCCAAAATTTTAAATTTCTCTACATTTCCACCATATATGATACAGAGTGCCTTCTTTTTCTTTACACTTCCAACATGTATTTTAACCCGGTTTTATACATTTTTGCCATTTTTACTGGTGTAATATACCATCTATACATCATTTTCATATAATTTTCTTCCAAAAGTGAACAGTCTGTAAATTTCAAATATACCCTCAAATTGTATATTATGTATATTATGTGCTATATCTTGTGCCCATTTGATCATAACTGATTTGACCTCCTCATCCTTCGTTTCCCATTCCAGCAGAATACTATATGCTTTCTTCAGCAGTTTCCCTTCTTCTTCTATAACCTCCTTTTGAAATCTTGAGATTGTATAGCTAAACCCTTTTTTGTTATCTTCCTTGTACATCTCATATAACTGTCTATAATGCAGCCAACTCTGAAAATGTTCTTTGATTTCCTCATAATCTTTTAATATCCATTTTCCATCTTTATCCCTCAGTAAATCTCTATATGTAGGCCACTTCCCTTTTTTGCCAAGCGGTTTGAGTAACGAAGTTTCAATTGGTGATAGCCACCAAGGTGATTTTTGTTCTTTTAAATTTTGTACCTCTCCTAAACTCTCATTAATGATCTCCTAATTATATGATTATACTTTCCTTTTCCCATACCATAAGTATGCATGCCATCCGTATCTGTTATCATGACCTTCCAAATCTAGTGCTTCCTCCTTTTCCAGTTTAACCCAGTCCCTAATCCAGACCAAACATGCAGTAAGTATCTTATGTATAATCCTTGGCCTTTTGCCAAGTGCCCCAATTTTCCAGGGACAGTCCCAGAATGACACAAGCTATCCTAGTTCCTGATTTGATCCTGGAATGTCCCAGTTTTCTTTTTTCCCTCCTCTCCAGGTCTCGGTGCCAAAAAGGGTACAGTGAAGGCACCTGCTTGACCTCAACAGGCAGGGAGTTCCAAAGTGCAGTTGCTGCCACAGTAAATGATAAGATTTCTTACAAATGTGGAACAGGTGTTGTGTGGCAGCTGTAGCTGTTCCAATCCCTCTGATTGAAGCAGTCAAGAGGGCACCTGTGAGGTAAAGTTTCATTTAGTGGTTGAGGCTTTCTTCAGCGCTGGGGCAAGAGCATCCTCCTCCAGGACTTCCGGGTTGACGCGATCTGGAAATGGCGGATTCCCTCCGAGCTGCGGAGGGAATCGGCTCTACCGAGGACGGGTCTTTGCCGCGCCGGCGACGCGGGGACCCTTAAAAACCGCAGGCGCGGATGCCTGCGGACTGAAGACTCGGCGGGTGCCTTAAGCGCCCCCCCTGATCCACGAAGAGCCTTTTTAAAGGCTGCGGAGAGGATACGGGGGTGGCGTGGCACTGAGAGTCGATCGCTACCTCGGTGGAGCGAAGCCGCGAGCCATGACCAGAGAGCGCTGACTTCCTTCCTTGAAAATTTGGACTGAAAGAATCACCCGTGAGTAAGACGGATTGGGACTTTAAAAAAATTTACCCTGAATTGGAGACGACCGGGGGGGGGGTGTGCTAAAAGGAAGTCCGCACCCCCCCCTTGCAGACGATCTACGCAACGACATAAGAGCTAAGCTGGAGAGCCTACCCTTGGTGGGGTGAGTTAAAAAGGACATTAACTTTCAAGATTTGGCTAAAGGAAATTTTGGGCTGGAGAGTGGAGTTTTGGAAACCTTCTTTTGGTTTTAAACAACCCCCCCTCCCGGGCTCGGGAAAGTCCTGCCTTTGTGCCTGTGTAAGAGCTGCGGAGTTTGACAGCTGTCAAAGCTGTCAAACGGGCGGTTTAAAGTGGAAAAATCGCTATCTAAGATCCCTCTGGACTAAGACGAGTTATAATTGAGCCAAAATTGTTGGAAACAAAGTAATAATAATTTGTTAAAGGACTGTTGGAGAAAAGACTAATAAGTAACCAGATTCCCTCTAGGGGGAATTCTGTGAAACTACAATGGATACAATGGCTGTGGAAGGAAAGTTACTAGTGGAAATCGAAAGGATGTTTCAATTGGTGGGAACCTTACAAGAGCAGAGCTTGGCCATGAATAAACAACTTGTGACTATGACCTTGGGAACAGGCAACTCTGCTCTCTGTATTGAGGACCTGAATGAGAAAGAATCCACAGCTGAATGGGAAACAATATCTACAGAGGTGGAAGAGACTAAACAACAAGAAAAAGAAGAAGTAACCTTGGGAAGTAACGACCAAAAGCTGACATCTGTGGAACACAAGCAAGGAGACGCTGGGAACTTATCTACCACAAGTCTGCGAAAGACACAGAAGAAGAAGGAGGAGGTCCCGGGACAATATGGAATACAGGAACTTAAAATAAAGAAATATGACTGGGGCCTCAGTTTGGACTTTGATTCTGAAGATACAGGCTTTGTGGAAATTTTTCAGCAGTTACTTTCAAATCTCCTTGTGGGAAGAGAATACACTTTGATGGTGAAAGAACTCTTTCCAGACTCGACGACTGACATAAAGGACTACCAACAAGACAGGCGGAGAGGGACTGAAATAGACTTGAAAGCCTCGGACGTGAGGAACCCAGGCTGAGAATCTCGAATTTGGATTTCTATTGGGAAGGGACAAAAACCGGGGATGGGAGGGAGGGAAGAGGAGATTCTTAAAAACTCTTAAGACTTTTAGGTTTGGTTAATATGACTCTTAATTAAGACAAAATGAAAATCGATGGAAGAGAACTTAAGTCCAACTTAGGAAAATCAATTTTTATTATAAAAGAGGTAATAAGATGAATAAGATGGTTAAGAGGAGAAACACCAACTTGCTGATATAATCTTGGGAACTGGGATGCACGAGGGGGGGTGGGGGGAAGTCAGGGAACAAGGTTATGAAATGGGGATTTGCTGATTTTATACATGTTTTTGTTTTGTGTCTTTTCTTTGTGTGTGTTTTGTTTTTATAAAAGCAGAAAACCAAATAAAAATTTTTATAAAAAAAAAGAGCATCCTCCTCCAGGAAAGCTGAGGGCAGAGGGCCTCCTTCCATTCCTCCTAAAGTGCAACGATGCTTCCTACTTGCACGGTTGTTCTATTGAACCCTCAGGGAATCCCTCCTGTGTGGAAAGTGGCCATGGAGTTTATCAGATAAAACAGATGAGCGCTGAAAGCTACAGAAAGATCACACAGCTGCAATAGTGATGACGACCCCAGATATGCACCTAAATGAAATAAAACCTTATCATCTTATTTTCCTAACTCACAAATCAGAGCTTCTTCTAAATTTAGCTGATACATCATGGGACACATGAGTAGAAGGATTCTAGTAATAGATTGAGCAAAGCAAAATACCTTCCACTTGATTGTGGCTTCAAAGAGAAATGGCCCATTAATATTTCCTTTCTCTTTGTAATCAACATCCTGCAAAATGGTACAGTCTTCACACACATTCAACCTCCCCTGCCCTGCCACAAAAACACTCCATAGTGTAGCATCTCAGCCAAAATACCAATTATTCCATGTGTTAATTAGACAGAAGGGAGGAAACAACCAGTGAACATTGTATTCTAACAGTCAAATAAGTCAGGGCTTAATCTAAAAGAACCGCTTGTAAATGAAACCCATAAGAACATACTGTGTAGTCAATGATAGTTTTCCCTTTTAAAAGATGGGGAGGGCATGGCATTACCTCTGCAATGCCAATTGCTTCCTGATTACACTTCTGAGATTACACTGGAAAATATCATTATGGCTCTCTGCAGTAGACAATGCTCATTAGGAAAAATATAAATACAATTACAAATAGAAGACCGTTGAAGATATGCATGGAGGGACCATTTTGAATTTAGTTTAAACATATATGTTTTTAATGGCTTTCTGTGAATTCCGAGGAGAACATGAAAGGGAGCTTGAGCATCCAGTGCCATACTCTGATTAAAAAAAAAAGTAGCTGCAATTAAATAATTCAGAAATAATTAATTCCGAAGACAACCCGTTAAATTATAACCCTTCCCACTGGTTAACTGTGTGCCAAAATGTATTGTTTAATTTATCATTCCTAGTATTTTTAGAAGGCCTCAAGGCAGGGAATGAAGCAATAATAAATAGGGAATGGTGGATAATTAGAGAAGGAAATGTGGAACAAAATTACTAAGGGCTTTAGGTGAAGTTCATTATTACTATTTAATAGTGCCCAAGAGCATTTGCTGAAATTATGGATCATGTTTGAATGGGTTGGGAGAAATCCCTTGAAGAGTGTGAGTTTTGCTCACTACCATAACTCCAAAACTTGCAGAGAGGTTGGTAGAATTAGAACTAGCAGGAAGAAGGAGGTGGGCATGTGTGGGTGGGTGTATTTGTGTGCGCATTACAATCTGTCTATCTATCTATCTATCTATCTATCTATCTATCTATCTAACTAACTAACCAAGCATCTTAGTTGATTGTGCAAGGCATCGTAGAGACTGCAGAAGACCATGACCCTTCATTCTTGTTCATGTCTGATTCTGTTACATGATCATTACATAATAATTCATTTCAAAGGTGAGTGATACAGGGACCATATTGGGAATCTACAGGTAGGCTAGCAGTAAATAAAGCCACTTTCCTCTCATTCTCCAGGTTCCTTACTTTCTTCCCATTCTTCTGAAGTGTAGGGATGGGAGGGTATATGTGGGTTGGTGGGTTGAGCTCCATAGGTTCCCCTCTCTGCAAGCTTTTAGAAGTGTGATTAAAATCATTAGAGAGAGCTTTTCGACAGTAGAATAGTCTCTCTCGGGAGGTTGTGGGCTCTCCTTCCTTGGAGGTTTTTAAGCAGAGGTTGGACGGCCACCTGTCATGGATGCTTTAGCTGAGATTGCTACATCACAGGGGGTTGGACTAGATGACCCTCGAGGTCCCTTCTGACTCTTGTGACTATATGATTCTGTGTTGTTGGTGAAAATCCACTCATCACATTGAAGGATTTGGGGGAGTAGGGCTGCATTTGTGGACACATCATCTTCTTTTACCTTGTCGTACTGAATACCTCTTGCTGTCAAATCTATTACTTTTTGCCAAAAGCAAGACTTGCATGATCTGACCTCCCTGTGTCATATTCAATTTCTGAGCTGCCTTCTGTACACCTTAATAGCATCCATGTCTACTGCCTTATTTTCAAGGTGTACTTGTCATTGTCTTCTTCTAAAACTTATCCTATCAATATTTGAGGTCTATCACAGTGAAGGTCATAACTATATAATTTTTGCCTTGAATTTTAATACATTTTAATACTTATAATACAGTATGCATAGGGAAATGAAAAGAAAATATATGTGGATGACAAATATCCTTGAAGGGCAGTACAAACAAAAGCACCTCCCCCCACCCAATTACTTAAATGTTTAAGGTAATATTTCTAAATATAAGGTCCATTACCTTGTACCTTAATTATTTGGCTAATTTTTGTATCTGCATGTAGTAGCCCCCAAACTACAAATAAATCAGTTTGGGGACATACAATGCTGCCATAATAGCCCAACAAAAATCACCATTTCAAGTGTCAGATTTTCTTTCAGGGTTTCACTTGCTTGGTTGTACATGTGAATCAAACAACGGGCAATTTTTATTAATGTAGGGAATGCATTCTAAACATAGGGTGACATATCATGGAAATAGCAAGTGGGAAAGCTTCACTATAGTTACCAGTTTTTCAATTGGCAGTCTGCATTCACAGTCCATGGCATGTGACATTGGGCCAGTTCTCATGTCTACAGTTTAATCTGAATAAGTGCAGAACCTCCTAAGTGCAGAACCTGACTTTTGTCCCTATGGAAATTCATTTTGTTACTTTTGGCCTAGTTACCCAATCTGATAAAGTCATCTTGGATCCCAATTCCGTCTTTTTCAGCATTAGCTACCCTTCACAGTTTGGTGTCATCTGTAAATTTGATGAGCATCCCCTCAATTTCTTCATTCAAGTCAATTATAAAGACATTGAACAACAAAGGGCCAAGCACAAAACCTTGCAGCACCCCACTTGTCACTTTTTCCAGATAATGAGGAATCATTAGTGAGAACTATTTGGGGTTGGTCAGTCAACCACCCCCACATTCCCACATTTTACCAGCTTCTCCACAAGAATATCATGGGGAATTAATCCAAAGTCTTATTGAAATCTAGATACACTATGTCCACAGCATTCCCATGATCTATCAAGCTTGTAACTCCATCAAAAAAAGAAATGAGATTCATCTGGCATTACATATTCTTGAGAAACCTATGCTAGGTCTTCATAATCACATCATCCTAAGTGCTCACAGACCGACTGTTGAATTATCTGTTCTAGGACATTTCCTGGGATCAATGTCAAACTCACTGGTCAGTAGTTACCTAGGTCTCCCCCCCCCTTGAAGATGGGGACAACATTTGCTCACCTCCAGTCTGCAGTGAAATTACCTGTTCTCCAAGATATCTCAAAGATTATGGACAAAGGCTCTGATATTGCATTCACAAGCCCCTTTGCATTAGGGTTTTCAGGGTGCCCGGGGGGTGGGATGGACATTGTTGCCTTGGAAATGCCAGGCTCTTTTCTTAATCAAAATGGACAACAAAAACATCACTTCACCATGATTTCACCTTTTTTAAACTGCCATTTGAGATACAATTACCAAACATGGCATGAGAGTTGCTGGGGTGAGACAGGGGTCTTTGTTGCTGTTTGGATGCCAAGGACCATTGTGATGTGGGTCAAAATGTGAATTTGGCAGGACTTTATCCAACTGTTGGCGTAAGGGGTCCAAACTTACAAATTACACTTTCCATTTGAAAAAACACAGTGTTTTTTGGTTTCTAAAAAATCATCAGTATCACCAGGCACACTCTGTTAATATCAAATCGGAATGTATAAAGATTTATTCCATGATATTCAGAAGGAAAAGCCATATCTTACTCCAAAGAAGGGAGATACCCATTTTTGTGAAACTATATAATGCAATTTGTTAAATACGGTGAAGAAGGAAAGCAGTTGCAGGAGGAAACCATTTAACCTGGATTCCTAACATTCAGGGGGAAATGAGTAACCTGGTCCCTCCCCACCCTTCTTTTTAAACATTTCTACACAATGCATCTTATTTGGTTATTCAAATTAATCTGAAATACTACTGGGCAGAATTTTCCTTAGGAGAAGGAGAGTTGTTCTCTATAGTCTTTCTAATTTTCTGTTCACACAAAGCCAAGTTCCTATGCAATGTCCCAATGAAGTTGTCTTGGGAATGTACCCACATGCATACAAAGCGAAGGTGAATGTTATTGCAAGGATGCATATATTTTCTACTGAACGTTGCCAGTGATCTGGCTAATGTTGTACAGCAGGTTGCTCCTGACCTGCAGAGAAGGGGCATAATTTGTCAGTCCAATGAGGGTCACACTGTGTCCATTACTGAGTTCTTAACTTCCATTCAACTGAACAGAAAATGGACCCCAAAGCAGGGATTTAGGAAACAAGCACTTGATAATCCTCGTTATGTACTTTGTTGCTGGTGTTTTGTTTTTTAATTTAAGTAGAACATTTAGTTTGAACATGTGATTAGTATTTTCAATTGCTACTGCAACCTAGTGGGTATTAACTCCCTATGAAATGCAAGCTTTAAAATCTACAAAATTTACTGCAGGTTGCAATTTAGGGAGCAATCCTGTGCACAAGAGGCTGGCATAAAGCATGCTGGTGCAAATTAAGCTGGTGTAAAGTTGCACCAGGGCTGATGCTCTGGTAAGCCTGGCAGAAGGAAAACATGCCTTTCCAATGTTGTTCTACGTCGTGTTGCCAGGTCAAGCGACCAAGCTGGTCCTGCCTCCACCCTGGCCCTGCAATGCCCTTTTCTGGGGACTAGCACTGGCATATCTTTGGCTAAGCAAAGCTTGGGGGCTTCACACCAACTGCACTGGCGACCTGCTCCATCCTAAGCTGCTTAGCACAGCCTATCTTGCCCTAGTATTGCCACTTAGGAGAGCTCTCCTACATGCTTTGCAGTGACCCTTTGTATGTATTGTCAAGTGAGTGGTTTGCGTATGAATTATTGATAGAGCTGGTGTTTGAGGTAGTGGATGCATGACATTGACTAAAATGTTATATTATACAGCCTTGTGGTGCTCTCTGATTTTATTTATTTTGATATTATGTTTATGTTTATGGATATGGATATTGTTAATGCATTTTGTTATGTGAATAATCTGACATGCTTTTATGATGCTAAAATGATGGCATGACCCCCAAAGACGTGCTCTATGGGGAGCTGACCTCAGGCACCAGGCCCACTGGCAGACCAACTCTGCATTACAAAGATGTCTGCGAATGTGGTTATGAAGACTGGCGAATGTGGTTATGAAGACTGGCAACATCAGCCCTGCCATGTGGGAATCCTTTGCAGACGACTGCAGCTTCTCAAGACAGGCAGTCAAGTTGTGCATCCATAGCAGTGACCAGAGGAAGAATGGGTGCTGGGAGGAGTGCAGAAAGAAGAAACATCATCTCAGTAAGTAAAGGAAAGAATATGAATGAGGAGAGAACAAATCAACATAATTAGCTCAAGTTTTGTTGATTAAGAGAAAATTACACTCAGGCTTTAAAGGAGACTCCTAGCTCAGTAGTTTCTGAGATCTGTCTGTCAACAATCAGGTGATGCCAAATGCAGCAGTTCCATTATTTACTGGCATCTTCTTTTTGCAAGAAAGGAGGTTGGGAGCCGCTTGCGTTGCTGCTGCTGGTTTTTCACAGGTGGGCCCTCGGTCCTGACAGGACTTTTGAAGTGCACAGGTAGGGCTGCAACAAAAGGCCTTTCTTCAACTCCCTGCCCATGAGGGCCAACCTACCCTGGATTAGGGGTGGGGAGCAGGCTTTTTCTTCACTAAAACAGAGTTCTGAAGTGCAGCATCTGCTTGCAACTGTCTCCCAGAGGTCTACTTGTCTTCTCCATTCCATGGAAGACTGGAAACACAGAGGAAGAGCAGCTTCACCTCCTCACCTGACTTTTCCTGCTTGGTCTAATATGGAAGTCTTAGACAGTTCTATATATAGTACTGAGCTGTCCAACCTTTGGTTCTTTTCACAGTGAATAAATGTTTTGTTTCATTTGTGTTTTAAATGGTTCCATTAATTAGCACCTGGGTCCTCTGACAATATAGATGCACACTCATTTTTAATAATGTCAGCAGCCCAATTAGTTCTGTGAGGCCGTGGCTGAAGTGATAATGGGGGATTAAACTCACGTAATATATAAATCATAGCATGATGTCTAGCTATTAGTTGCTATAAATGATTTCACTAGAAACAGGAGCTGCTATTGATACCAAGTGTTAAAGGAACAATTCCAGGGTATATACATTTTTATAGCAACTTAATTTAACAGCAACTTTGGCAGTAAGAAAGCATTATAGTTTTAGTGAAACATGTGGCCTTGTCAAGGAATGAGGGTGAAGAACATTTCACTCACACATTTTAGGGGGGGAAGACAGCAGTAGAAAGTTAGCATGCATTCAAAAGGGAATTTTGTACAGAGCCATATATACTGGTCCCCTTCATGGAGCACTGCCTTGCTGTGGCGAAGGGGATTGAATAACTCAGAGAAGCTATGAACTATGCCGAGCAGGGCACCCAAGATGGACAGGTCATAGTGGAGAGTTTTGACCAAATGTGATCCACCTGGAGCAGGAACCAGCAAGCCACTCCAGTATCCCTGCCAAGAAAACTCCATGGACAAAGACAACAGGCATATAAAAGTTATGACGCTGGAAGATGAACCCCTCAGGTCGGAAGGCATCCAACATGCTACTGAGGAAAAGCGGAGGACAAGTACAAGTAGATTCAGAGCTGATGAAGCGGCTGGGCCAAAGCCAAAAGGTGGCTCAGTTGTGGATATGCCTGGAAGCAAAAGGAAAGTCCAATGCTGTAAAGAAAAATATTGCATAGGAACCTGTAATGTAAGAACCATGAACCTGGGTATGGATGTGGTCAAAAATGAGATGGCAAGAATAAATATTGACATCCTGGGCATCAGTGAACTAAAATGGACTGGAATGGGTGAATTCAGTTCGGATGACCATCATCTCAAAAATGATAGAATGATCTCGATACGAATCCAAGGCAGACCTTTTAACATCACAGTAATCCAAGTTTATGCACCAACTACTGGTGCTGAAGAAACTGAAATTGACCAATTCTATGAAGACTTACAACACCTTATAGAAATGACACCAAAGAAGGATGTTCTTCTCATTACAGGGGATTGGAATGCTAAAGTAGGGAATCAAGAGATAAAAGGAACAACTGGCAAGTTTGGCCTTGGAGATCAAAATGAAGCAGGGCAAAGGCTAATAGAGTTCTGTCAAGAGAACAAGCTGGTCATCACAAACACGCTTTTCCAACAACACAAGAGACGACTCTACACATGGACATCACCAGATGGGCAGCATCGAAATCAGATGGATTATTTTCTCTGCAGCCAAAGATGGAGAAGCTCTATCCAGTCAGTAAAAACAAGACCTGGAGCTGACTGTGGCTCAGATCATCAGCTTCTTATAGCAAAATTCCAGCTTAAACTGAAAAAAGTAGGAAAAACCACTGGGCCGGTAAGATACAATCTAAATCAAATCCCTTATGAATACACAGTGGAAGGGAGGAACAGGTTAAAGATTTAGATTTGCTGGACAGAGTGCCTGAAGAACTATGAATGGAGGCTCGTAACATTATACAGGAGGCAGCAATGAAAACCATTCCAATGAAAAGGAAATGCAAGAAAGCAAAGTGGCTGTTCAACGAGGCCTTACAAATAGTGGGGGGTGGGGAGAAGGCAAGCAAAATGCGAGGGAGATAGTGAAAGATACAGGAAATTGAATGCAGATTTCCAGAAAATAGCAAGGAGAGACAAGGCCTTCTTAAACGAGCAATGCAAAGAAATAGAGGAAAACAATAGAATGGGAAAACCAGAGATCTGTTCAAGAAAACTGGAGATATGAAAGGAACATTTCATACAAAGATTACCATAATAAAGGACCTAAAGTGGTAAAGGACCATAAAGTAGGAAGGACCTAACAGAAGCAGAAGACATCAAGAAGAAGTGGCAAGAATACACAGAGGAATTATACCAGAAAGATATGAATATCTCGTACACCCCAGGTAGTGTGGTTGCTGACCTTGAGCCAGGCATCCTGGAGAGTGAAGTCAAATGGGCCTTAGAAAGCATTGCAAATAACAAGGCCAGTGGAAGTGATGGTATTCCAGCTGAACTATTTAAAATTTTAAAAGATGATGCTGTTAAGGTGCTACACTCAATATGCCAGCAAATTTGGAAAACTCAGCAGTGGCCAGAGGATTGGAGAAGATCAGTCTACATCCCAATCCCAAAGAAGGGCAGTGCCAAAGAATGCTCCAACTACTACACAATTGCACTCATTTCACACGCTAGCAAGGTTATGCTTGCAGGCTTAAGCAGTATGTGGACTGAGAACTACCAGAAGTACAAGCTGGATTTCAAAGGGGCAGAGGAACCAGAGACCAAATTGCAAACATGTGCTGGATTATGGAGAAAGTTAGAGAGTTCCAGAAAAACATCTACTTCTGCTTCATTGACTATGCAAAAGCCTTTGACTGTGTCGACCACAGCAAACTATGGCAAATTCTTAAGTAAATGGGAGTGCCAGATCACCTCATCTGTCTCCTGAGAAATCTCTATGTGGGATAAGAAGCTACAGTTAGAACTGGATATGGAACAACTGATTGGTTCAAAATTGGGAAAGGAGCACGACAAGGCTGTATATTGTCTCCCTGGTTATTTAACTTATATGCAGAATTCATCATGCGAAAGGCTGGGCTGGATGAATCCCAAACCAGAATTAAGATTGCCAGAAGAAATATCAACAACCTGGATACGCAGATGACAACCTTGATGGCAGAAAGTGAGGAGGAATTAAAGAACCTTTTAATGAGGGTGAAAGAGGAGAGCGCAAAATATGGTCCAAAGCTCAACATCAAAAAAAGAAGATCATGGCAACTGGTCCCATCAACTCCTGGCAAATAGAAGGGGAAGAAATGGAGGCAGTGAGAGATTTTACTTTCTTGGGCTCCATGATCACTCCAGATGGTGACAGCAGCCACGAAATTAAAAGTCGCCTGCTTCTTGGGAGAAAAGCAGTGACAAACCTAGACAGCATCTTAAAAAGTAGAGACATCACCTTGCCGACAAAGGTCCGTATAGTAAAAGCTATGGTTTTCCCAGTAGTGATGTATGGAAGTGAAAGCTGGACCATAAAGAAAGCTGATCGCCAAAGAATTGATGCTTTGGAATTATGGTGCTGGAGGAGACTCTTGAGAGTCCCATGGACTGCAAGAAGATCAAACCTATCCATTCTGAAGGAAATCAGCCCTGAGTGCTCACTGGAAGGACAGATCCTGAAGCTGAGGCTCCAATACTTTGGCCACCTTATGAGAAGAGAAGACTCCCTGGAGAAGACCCTGATGTTGGGAAAGATGGAGGGCACAAGGAGAAGGGGACGACAGAGGACGAGATGGTGGGACAGTGTTCTCGAAGCTACAATCCAGAATCTGACCAAACTGCAGGAGGCAGTGGAAGACAGGAGTGCCTGGCTTGCTCTGGTCCATGGGGTCACGAAGAGTCAGACACGACTAAACGACTAAACAACAACAACATATATACTGATAGTGCTACATAGTATAAAACACACACACACAAGTTCCTTTTGGTTCATTTCCAACTCCCTTTCTACTTTTGCTTGTATTAAAGTAGGAACAAGTAGAGAAAAGTGATAGGTAACTGCTGGTAATCACAGTGCTGAAAATTTCTCTCTGATCTTCCATTCATAGCATAATCAAAAGTGAAAGTTACAAGTCATTCATATTTTGAAAAAAGAAAATCCAAAATTTTGAACTGAGCTATTTTCTACTGTAATTTTCTTTTGTTCATTTGTTGTTTTTGGTAGACTCAATGACAGCAGAAACATAATGGTGAAGCTGTAGCTAAGGGCAGATCTACACTCATGGTTTATAACGTAGAGAAATGGTTAAATAATGGTTTTCAAAATGCAGAGGGACAAATGTCTCTGCTCCTAACATTCTTAATGCATCGTTAAAATTTGATACCAGAGGGCGAGGCAGAGCAACCAGGAACATTGGGGTGGAAGAAAACCCACAACAAGGTAAGAAAAATGTTTTTATTTGAAGGTATGCCCTGTGATGTTTTAGAATGATAAATAGAATATTGTTCTAATAACGTTAAACAGGTCAGCGTAGGTCCAGCCTAAGTACAAGGGAGGGTCCTGTAGCGCACCAATATTGCCTAAATAACACGTGTTATTAACAGTTGTAATTTCCTGGAGTATTGGAAGCATGAAAATCTCCCAACACAACTATCTTTTGGAGTTGAATTTGATTATGTTTTGAGAAGGCTGTGCCTGTAACACTTTCATTAGGGAAACTTGAAACTGAAAATGAGAAAACTAGTTGAAAGGGAAAGGAGGAAATATCACCAATGTGCAATCTCACACTATTCAGAATAACAAACATTTCCATGTAACTTCTTATGCCTATTAAGTGCCTAATTAGGATTGCCAACTCCCCCCCCCCCAAGGCTCCTGTTGTTTTATTGGGGATTCTGGCTGCAACGGCTCTTCCATCTGCAACAACTGGTTCACTGGGAGAAGAATGCACAGCACCTGAAAACATGCCAGAGTATCTTGTGAAACATTTAACTGATTCACAAAGAGCCATTTCTGATGCTTTCTACACCAACTTCTGCATTAGCCATCTTGAAACATACTCTTCATATATTGCCAAGTTTTGAATCAATCCATTTTACTCTTTTCTAACTAAGCTCTTCCCACCACCCAATTTTTCATTACAGTGGTACCTCTGGATGCGAACGGGATCTGTTCCGGATCTCCGTTCGCATCCAGAAGTGAATGCAACCCTCGCCTGTGCATGCGTGGGTCACAATTCACTGATTCTGCACATGCGTGTGACATCATTTCGACCGTCTGCGCATGCTCGAGTGGCGAAACCCGGAAGTAACACACTCCGTTACTTCCAGGTCGCCGCAGCGTGCAACCCGAAAATACTTATTCCAAAGCTACTTCAATCCGAGGTATGACTGTATAGAGAGGGGCATGACTGGCCATGCAATATGTCATTGTGACACCATATTATCTCAGCAGATCTGGTTTAATGTAGAGCAGGTCTGTTTGCCATTTATCACAATTTCATGAAGGAGCTAGGTAAGGGAAACCTGGATTATTTATTCATTTATATACCGCCTTTCATCCAAAGATCTCAGGGCAGTTCACAAGATAAAAATACAGGATAAATGCATAAAATAAATAGTTAAAATGAAAAACAAAACAATAACACCCCTTGCTCATCTGTGAAGCCAACTGGGTGGCCTTGCTCATGTTGCTGTCTCTCAGCCTGGTCTCCATCAGTGCAGTTCTTCTGCAGATAAAATGGGACTGCTCTCTATAGGCAAAACACCGAGATCCTTGGATGAAAGATGGAATATAAAAGAGAAATCCATGCATAATGAAATTCAAAATGGAATCCAAGCTCTCAATTACTTATATCAAAACAAGTCAAATGGGGGAGGTTTTGCCACAATGCAGTCAGTAGTTCCCTGCATCTTAAGAATCCCCCCGGTCTGAAAGTTGTCAAGTTAATATTCAGAAACATAACTGCATATCTTTGAAAATAGTCCTAGTGGAACCCAGTTAGTCCATAACCTGATTATGATGGCGCTATAATTACACATCTATTTACACCCTGCCTTTTGCTCTGACAACTTACATATAAAAATAAGAACTGCTAAAACGATAATTAGGAAGTAAACATTGATAGAAATAAACCTCAGTATATGTGTGTATAAAATATATTAAAACCCTCCCAAAAGCACTTTGTAGTGATCTAATCCCTGTCGAAATGCTAGACGTCCCAATTGACTTTAGAAGACTTAGCTGCTCACACAGGCTGTTCCTTGGTCTCTTGACCTGTCTCCTGTTTTAATTGCTAAGTTTTAATGGGACTGCTTCATTACACATTTTAATTATTATATATATTAATAATGTATTATGCTTTTCTATTTTGTAAACCACTTAGAGGTCTATTTTGGCATTAAATGCTATATTAATTAATCATGTAAAATGATTTTATTGGCATCTGATAAACAGCAAAGGTCTGTCTTATTTCAGAAAAATACTTAAGGGAAAAGATCACAAGAGAGAGGAAGATGTTGAAAGTGTCTTAACTTTAAATCAGTTACGTATTTCGAAAGAACAGAAGTTGGCAAAAACGGGCCGTGCATTGAACCGTGTTTCTCATATTTCAGTTCCCTTTCTGGTTTTAAAAACTGCCTGTAGACATGATGTGTTAATGAGCTCACTTAAATTGTTTTAAATATATAAATCAAAGAGCTTTCATACAGCTGTTGTTCTTGGTTTATGAAGAAATATTTTCAAGCTAAAACCAATTATGTTTGCAGTGGCTTACCACAGCAATTATATGAAGCAGCAGGCCAGTCAGTAATGACTTTTTAAGCTAAGAACACCTTCCCACTGAGCTCCATTACCTGGATTATAACCACAGTTTAAAATTAGGTACCAATGCATGTAATTTATTTTTGTTTTTGTACTTAATTGGCCATTAACTTTTTCATGCCAATAATTTCTTTTCTATGCCACTTACTTGAAAAAATAGTTCCTGAAATGCACATTCCAGAAAAATTCCCTACTTCAGGAGAAATACTTAAAGCTAATCCATTCTAAGTTTGCCCCTGTTTGATTTCCCCAGGAGCTAAATGACTTTCTCCCAGCAGCTGCCAGAGCAAGGCAGGCAGCTGCACTTTCCCTCTCCAAAAGTGGCCAGGCTTTAGTGCCTTTTAAAAAGTTAAAATAAGTTATGGAATAACATTCTCTGAAGGCAAATATTTATACGACCCTCCCAGTCCCAATTAAGAGTTGATGAATACTCAGAAACCTCAGTGCTTTATTGTATCCTTTAAAAAATTCAGTTTGGACATGAATTCTAATATTTAATTTTTAAAAAAAATATTTTTTCTGACCTTATCACCTCTTTTATCTCAGCTTGACAAGTTAATTCTGCTTATTAAACAAGAATGCATTCTTTTTCAATTGAAAACTAGTAAATTTCTCCTTTTTTGCAGAATGGGATGCAACAACCTAGAAATAATTTTAAATAAACTCTGCTTGCCAACCCACTAGAGTTTTCCCACCCCAGGCAACCACTCAGCTTGCTCCCCACCATCC
Organism: Podarcis bocagei; assembly: GCF_964188305.1. NCBI lineage: Eukaryota > Metazoa > Chordata > Lepidosauria > Squamata > Lacertidae > Podarcis > Podarcis bocagei. Next base: position 1,673,365 of record NC_138130.1, read on the forward strand.
TCCCAACCCCATTTTTGAAATTACTTCTCTTTTTTCTGCTGCCCCACTTGGGAACGCTGTTCTCAGCTTCACTTCCACAATCTCCATGGTCTTGCCTCTTTCTCCTGCCACACCTGGCAGCTACTAAGCACCAGTCTCTTCACCTTCTGCCCAACGATGAAGCCACCAATCCCCTCCTCTTCTTCAGACCCTTTCAGGCCCCAGATTTCATCTTCATCCCCTTCCCAGGCCTCCTACTCACTCCTTTAGGTTCACCTTCACTCCTTTTCTTCCAGCCTCCTCCTAACATTTCTCACCTCTCCCTTGCACACAAGGTTGCCACATTTCCACCCCTTCTCCTCCCTCCTCTCTCTTGTGCCGCCCTCTAAGCACCACCCACATCCTGATCACCTTCAGCTGCTATTCCTAACTCCTCCTCCTGTCCTTTTTTCACACTCTCTCTTGCACACAGACCATCCCCATTTCCATGCTTCATCCTCTCCCTTATCCTCCCAATTTATGTCTCCATACAGCAGTGCTGCTGGCCGTGGGGTTTGCTTTATTGTTAAACTGTGGTGTTTCCTGAATTACTCTTTTTCTATACTGCTAATTGCTCATGGTGCCTGCCTGCTGGCCTTCTTGCTGCACTTGGGATTTTAGACCAGACCCTCTGACATTCAGCAGCATTGTCCATCTCCTATTGTAGCCTTATAGGAGTTCACCGATTGGGTCTGTGTTGCTCCAGGACAGGAAGAAGGAAGTCAAATGACACTGAGTTGGTTCAAAGAAAGAGTTTATTCTGCTCTCTGGATAGCAGAAGGCACTTGCATGGTGAGTCCACAGCAAGTCCAAAGAAATGACAAGTTTCATGCAGTATATATATCCTCCAGGCACCCTCTCCCTCCTTCCAATCATGTCAGCCTATGTACGCAGGTTGACATCACATATGTTCTTGCTCTGGTATTCTTAATCATAAAAGGGAATTCCTTCCTGTACTTCTGACCATAAAAGGATCTTCCTCTTCCTACTCTTATCTGGGAAGAGGTAATCATCTCCGGGAACACACTCTGGCGTTTGTTCCCGGACTTGGGTTTGTGTGTCAGAGTGTGTCCAGGACGTAAGATAAAGCACAGACGTGTCTTCTCTCTATTCTGTTCTACTACTGGTACAGTGAAGGCCATAGTTGCCGTTACAACTGATAAAGGAGAGGGCTCTGAGCACTTGTCTATACAGCCAGGCTTTTGTTTATGCATTGAGCTCAGAGCTCAAGTTAATGGAGTTTAGCTAAGGAAAAATAGGGATTTTGGTGCAGTTTCAAACTGCCTGCACAGTCAGTTTTGGGTTTTGGAAATCCATTCCTTCACTATAGCTAATTTCTATCAGAGAATGAGAGTCCACATTCAGCAGGTGATGGGTTGGCCCAGGTACCACTGCTTCAGCTTTCCACACAGAAAGAAGTTTTGTCATGAAAACCATCTTTGTCACTTATGCATATATTAGAAACCAGACATTTGAAACTAAATGTTTTGAAATACAAATGTAAAAGGGGGAAATAGTATTTGCCAATGTAAATGAGCAAAGCTGGTGGTGATGTATTAGTCTCAATAATCAAAAAAGGATAGTCAAGACAATGGGGAGTAGAGCAGGTAAGGTAAAGACATCATTGTGTTTAAGCAGTAAGAGTGTAAAGCAATATTAAAAGCAATTTAAATGATAATTGTATGTAGAGAATACATTCACTGAGCTTATTTAACACCCACAATGTTTTATGTTTTTCAGGGAGATGGATGTGACATGGGAGAGAACTGGTTTGGCAGCAAAAGCTCCCCTACCCACAACCCAAAGGCTCCTGGCTTGTTGTTTAATAGTAACAATATAAAAAAGAATTTATTCTAGCATTGCCTAATGAGAGATGTTGAGGTGAACTAAAATGCTTTTTCATAAGATTGGTGAAATTGTTCAGGGTGATGTACACACCTCTATTGCTGGGTGGTGGGGTTGCACCCCATTTTTAAAGTTTAAAAAGTTTCCAAAGGAGCATACATATCTCATAAAAACAAAAAAACCCTGTTGAAATACAATTGTGTAAATATTACAGAGAAATTGAAATTATGGGTAAAGCAACCTATATCAACATATAAAATCAGCACCACTGTTCATCACAAGCTCAGCAACTAGGGGTGGATCTACACACATCAAAAAACCACTATAAATAAATCAGAAATTATATCATTATAACAAAAGAAAAAACACTATGGAAATTTGCAAAGACATTCTTTTTGCTCTCGTGATCCATCTGGTGTAGCATGTTTATAATGCATTCAAAACACTGTTTTTTGACTAATGTAGCTGAGTCCTAGGTCTTAACTTACCTCATCTCCAAGGCTGGGTGGGAGCAGCAGAAATTGTACCTCCAATATCTTAATGCCCAGCTAGGCTCATATCAGAGAAGAACTTCATGGATCCAAAGTTCTGAAGAGCTCTAAGGTTCAGAGCAGTCTCTCTCTGTGCAGGAGGCCCCACAGCTTAACCTACTGAAAACCCCCAAGGCAATTAGGAAAAGCACCAGGATATGTAAAGAGAAGCAAATAGAATTTTGAAATTTTTTTGCAAGGGGTGTGTGTCTGCTATGCATGTCTATGTTGTCATCAGACTTCACCTAAAGCAAAATCTGAGGTCAGGGCAGTGGCTCATTTCTGCGGAGGGGGAGGGAATGAAATATTGCAGATGAATAATCTGCAGTGAAGGTTGAAATCTGAGCTGACCATGATTTGCAGGTATTGTTTAAATCACAGGATATTTTTTTTAAAGTCACATTTATGCAGATAGAGTTGGTATGGGCCGTAGCCTTCCTCCATTTTGATGCACATTCCTGGGGGTGGGGGTGTGAGAAAGAATTGTCTGGCAGTCTAACACCAATCTCTGTCGGAGGTCCTGTGCTCTGTCTTCAGTTGACGGGAATGACAAGGGGAGAGAGGGGCAGCTACCCTCGTGTCCTGCTTGTGGGCTTCCCATAGGCGCCTGGTTGGCCACTGCGAGAAACGGATGCTGCTGGCCAAGAGTGGCCCTTTGTCTGATCCAGGAAGGCCCATTCTGTGTTCTTAGGTAAAAACTGAAGTTCAGAACGTTGAGGCTGCAGAAACTCTTATGTCAAGTACAAGTAGATGAATAATCATGGCCATTATTAATAGCCTGCAAATGGAATGCACTTTTGCTAATGTAATATAACAATTAATTTCACACATTAAACAGGCTAGGTGATTTCCATAATGCCTTTGCATGTTAAAATGAGCATTGCACACCCTTTGTATGTATTTATTATTTTAATATGCTCTTACCAGAATAGACAATTAACACTTAGAAACACACATTAATGGTATTTATAGTCATGTGCACTAATTATATCAAAGAAGAGCTCTGTGTGCTCACTCATTCCATTGATGGTATGAAATTAATAAAAGTGCGAGCTGGCTAATGCCCATGAATAAATTAGATTGCATGATTGGCTTTCTTTTTGAACATATTTACTTAGAGATCATTGAAGATGTAATGAGGATCATGCATTAATTTCACAATAAACGATGAGCAGTTATTGGTAGGTGAACATTTTAAAAATGAAATGTAGTAACATATTAGTTGTTTTTATATTCACTAGCAGCTCCCCAAAGCCCCGCGTGTTGCTTGCCGCCCCCACCAAACTGTCACAAAGTGAAAAATTGTGACGTACCCAATTCTAGCCTACAAGTTTCCATGGCAGAGACAGTATTGGTGTTGGGCGTTTTTTCCCCTTTTCATTTTGGTTAAAAGGGGAAAGTATGTTGTTTTTTAGTCGTTTAGTCGTGTCCGACTCTTCGTGACCCCATGGACCAGAGCACGCCAGGCACTCCTGTCTTCCACTGCCTCCCGCAGTTTGGTCAAACTCATGTTGGTAGCTTTGCGAACACTATCTAACCATCTCGTCCTCTGTCATCCCCTTCTCCTTGTGCCCTCCATCTTTCCCAACATCAGGGTCTTTTCCAGGGAGTCTTCTCTTCTCATGAGGTGGCCAAAGTATTGGAGCCTCAGCTTCAGGATCTGTCCTTCCAGTGAGCACTTAGGGCTGATTTCCTTCAGAATGGATAGGTTTGATCTTCTTGCAGTCCATGGGACTCTCAAGAGTCTCCTCCAGCACCATAATTCCAAAGCATCAATTCTTTGGCGATCAGCTTTCTTTATGGTCCAGCTTTCACTTCCATACATCACTACTGGGAAAACCATAGCTTTTACTATACGGACCTTTGTCAGCAAGGTGATGTCTCTACTTTTTAAGATGCTGTCTAGGTTTGTCATTGCTTTTCTCCCAAGAAGCAGGCGACTTTTAATTTCGTGGCTGCTGTCACCATCTGGAGTGATCATGGAGCCCAAGAAAGTAAAATCTCTCACTGCCTCCATTTCTTCCCCTTCTATTTGCCAGGAGTTGATGGGACCAGTTGCCATGATCTTCATTTTTTTGATGTTGAGCTTCAGACCATATTTTGCGCTCTCCCCTTTCACCCTCATTAAAAGGTTCTTTAATTCCTCCTCACTTTCTGATGGCAGAAAGTGAGGGAAAAGTATATAGGTATATAAAAAAGAGTTCCTGGATGCCAGGATCCATGTTTGGGGCAAGTAGTCTTTAGTGAGAGAACCCCAGCAGAGATTTAAAATCACCAAACATGCAGCAAAGTAAAATGTACATAAGCTCTTAGACCTTTAAAATACTTACTTCTAAGTTCTTTTCAAAGTTTTCCCTGTCCCTTAGAAAGAGACCACATATTTAGTAAACTAAAAATAGTTTACTTACAAACTCTTCAAAGGTCATATTCATGTGCTTTTCCATACAGCAGTCAGAAAACACAGGCAGTACGGCAAAAGCAAAAAATCAGGCACTATTCTGGAAACTGGTAGCTTCTGGAACCCATAAAGCTATTTCCCCCTTAACCTCACAAATTCCCCCTAGCCTGTGGGTCTCATTCTTCCAATCTTTGTACGAGGACGCTGAACCTTCACTATGGAATTATAATAAAGAACAGCTGGTTAAATGGCCGCCAGTTTCAGGAACTGAAGTGAAATCATATATAAACCAACTGAAAACAGCCAAAGCCCCAGGCTCAGACGGCAGTACGCCAGAAATGATAAAAGCACAGGCAGATTGGTGGGCACCTTTCTTAGCCACCCTCTTCACATACATAGATGACACTGACCGCATCCCAAGGGAATGGGGAACAGCCATAATAGTTCCGATCTATAAAAAGGGCAACAGAGAGGACCCAGCGAATTATAGGCCGATTAGCCTATTAAGTGTGATTAGTAAACTCTATGTAAAGCACCTCCTTAATAAGTTTACAGAATGGCTAGAGAATGAAGATATACTGGCAATAGAACAAGCGGGCTTCAGACCTGGAAGGTCCATGACAGATCACTGCCTAACGTTACAACATCTCATCGACAAATACAAATCAGGAGGGCAGGCCTCACTATATGCTGCCTTTGTTGACCTAAAAGCAGCTTTTGATACAGTCTCCAGAAAAAGACTCTGGGACAGACTACGGGATGCCAATATAGATAGAAGGCTCCTGCTCTTAATTCAGGCACTGCACGCAAACGCAGCTCTTAGAGTCAGGTGCAGCTGCCTAGGACACCTAACGGACCCTATTAAAACCTTCAAAGGAGTCAGGCAAGGGTGCCTATTGGCCCCTCTACTATTCAATTTCTATCTAAATAACTTAGTATCTGCACTCAGTGACTCAGAACTCCACCCACCGAAGCTTGCAAATCGGCATATTTCGGTCCTGCTATATGCCGATGATGCGGTAATTCTATCTAGAACCCCATTGGACTCAAAAGAGCACTAAGAAAACTCGCAGCATACTGTGAATCTGAATGTCTCAAAATCAACTATCAAAAGACCAAGATACTCGCTTTTGGGGGAAAACATAGCTTAGAAGCTGGGAACTCCAAGGCCATAAATAGAACAAGTCACAAACTACAAGTATCTAGGAATGGTGGTACAGGCCTCAGGACTACACATAAATTCCATCGGGAGTTCAGCGGAAAAAACCACAAGTTGTATACTTAAATTCTTCAGAGCACATGGAGGCTTCTTTGTCCCCGCAGCTCTAAAATTATACAAGGCCAAAACTTTGGCACAACTCCTTTATGGTTCCTTTTTGGGCCGCCTTCCTCTGCTTTCTCCCCCCTTGAGAGAGTTCAATCTAGACTTCTTAGAGCTCTCCTCCAAGTCCCCAGATGTGTCTCAAACGCATGGGTTAGATTGGAAATGGGGATGATGAGAGTGGAGGCTAGCATCTGCCTAACATCAATCTACAAATGGCTGACATTGTATCTGATCCCCAGAGGGATAGCCCCATTGATTCTCTGCAACCAATTCCAGTCAGGCTGGCAGACTGCAGTCCTGAACACCCTCCGGAAACTGGGTTTTCCCCCTCAAGCCCTTCTAATTCTGGGCTTGGGCCAGGCAAAAGCTAGGGTCAGGCAAAGAATATTAGACACTGAGAGACAACAGGACTGTGCAAGGTGCCCCGTCTATAAAATTGGAGAAATCCAGATATATATAGCTGCACCAGCAGCATATCTCTTCTTTCTCGTATCTAGAAATGCAAGAAGGGCCTTTACACTCGCCAGAAGTGTGGCTCTTCCCTCGCCGGTCCTGGATGGAGCCTTTAGAAAAGTCCCCTATGCCCAGAGACTTTTCACCTGCCCATTGGGAGAGATAGGAAGCCCAGAACACGTGTTCTTTAGATGTCCCTTTTATGAAGAGGCACGCAGTAAGATCATTGCTCCCAGTCGTCTTAACTAAGTGTTTTTATTTGTTTTTAGTTCTTATCTGTTTTAATTATCAGCTTTTATCCATCCATTATCCGTGTTTAATCTTGTATTTTATTCAGATGTTTTATCCAATGCTTGTTTCTTTGTCCTTATTTGCTCTAACAATTATCGGTTTTAAAAATATCCTAACTGCTATTTTATTTATATGTTTTTTGTTTTTTGTTTTTTAACCTGGTCTGTGACTGTAATAAAGTTCATTCATTCACTGGCAGTAGAGCTTAGAATCCCAAGTGGCAAATGTTTCTAAATTATTTGTATAGAGAGGTTAAAAGCAACAAAAAAGGCTTTTATGGGTATGTTCGTAGCAAAAGGAAGAACAAAGAAACAGTGGGGTCACTCAGAGGAGAAGATGGGGAAATGCAAACAGGGGACACAGAAAGGGCTGAACTCCTCAATGCCTTCTTTGCCTCAGTCTTCTCCGATAAAGAAAACAATGCCCGACCTGAAGAATTTGGAGCAAATGATTCAGCAAAGGAAACACAGCCCAGAATAACTAAGGAGACAGTACAAGAATATTTGGCTAGTTTAGATGTATTCAAGTCTCCAGGGCCAGATGAACTGCATCCAAGAGTATTAAAAGAACTGGCAGATGTGATCTCAGAACCACTGGCAGTCATCTTCGAGAAATCCTGGAGAACAGGCGAAGTCCCGGCAGACTGGAGGAGGGCAAATGTTGTCCCTATTTTCAAAAAGGGGAAAAGAGAGGACCCAAATAATTACCGCCCAGTCAGTCTGACATCAATACCAGGGAAGATTCTGGAGCAGATCATTAAGCAAACAGTCTGTGAGCACCTAGAAAGGAATGCTGTGATCACCAATAGTCAGCATGGATTTCTGAAAAATAAGTCATGTCAGACTAACCTGATCTCATTTTTTGACAGAATTACAAGCCTGGTAGATGAAGGGAACTCAGTGGATATAGCCTACCTTGATTTCAGTAAGGCATTTGACAAGGTGCCCCATGATATTCTTGTAAAGAAGCTGGTAAAATGCGGTCTTGACTCTGCTACCACTCAGTGGATTTGTAACTGGCTGACTGACCGAACCCAAAGGGTGCTCATCAATGGTTCCTCTTCATCCTGGAGAAGAGTGACTAGTGGGGTGCCACAGGGTTCTGTCTTGGGCCCGGTCTTATTTAACATCTTTATCAACGACTTGGATGATGGACTCAAGGGCATCCTGATCAAATTTGCAGATGACACCAAACTGGGAGGGGTGGCTAACACCCCAGAGGACAGGATCACACTTCAAAACGACCTTGACAGATTAGAGAACTGGGCCAAAACAAACAAGATGAATTTTAACAGGGAGAAATGTAAAGTATTGCACTTGGGCAAAAAAAATGAGAGGCACAAATACAAGATGGGTGACACCTGGCTTGAGAGCAGTACATGTGAAAAGGATCTAGGAGTCTTGGTTGACCACAAACTTGACATGAGCCAACAGTGTGACGCGGCAGCTAAAAAAGCCAATGCAATTCTGGGCTGCATCAATAGGAGTATAGCATCTAGATCAAGGGAAGTAATAGTGCCACTGTATTCTGCTCTGGTCAGACCTCACCTGGAGTACTGTGTCCAGTTCTGGGCACCACAATTCAAGAAGGACACTGACAAACTGGAACGTGTCCAGAGGAGGGCAACCAAAATGGTCAAAGGCCTGGAAACGATGCCTTATGAGGAACGGCTAAGGGAGCTGGGCATGTTTAGCCTGGAGAAGAGGAGGTTAAGGGGTGATATGATAGCCATGTTCAAATATATAAAAGGATGTCACATAGAGGAGGGAGAAAGGTTGTTTTCTGCTGCTCCAGAGAAGCGGACACGGAGCAATGGATCCAAACTACAAGAAAGAAGATTCCACCTAAACATTAGGAAGAACTTTCTGACAGTAAGAGCTGTTCGACAGTGGAATTTGCTGCCAAGGAGTGTGGTGGAGTCTCCTACTTTGGAGGTCTTTAAGCAGAGGCTTGACAACGATATGTCAGGAGTGCTCTGATGGTGTTTCCTGCTTGGCAGGGGGTTGGACTCGATGGCCCTTGTGGTCTCTTCCAACTCTATGATTCTATGATTCTATGATTCTAAAAGCACAACGTCAGGCAATACCAATGAGACGGAAACATGGAAGGTGCCTAAAGAAGCCAGGGTAGCTATCTAAAGAACTTTTAACTGAGTTAAGATTAAAAAAGGATGTGTACAAAAAAATGGAAAAGGGGGGAACCACCAAAGAGGAATTCAAACAAATAGCCAGCACGTGTAGACACAAAGTCAGAAAAGCTAAAGCACAGAATGAACTCAGGCTTGCTAGAGAGGTTAAAAGCAACAAAAAAGGCTTTTATGGGTATGTTCGTAGCAAAAGGAAGAACAAAGAAACAGTGGGGTCACTCAGAGGAGAAGATGGGGAAATGCAAACAGGGGACACAGAAAGGGCTGAACTCCTCAATGCCTTCTTTGCCTCAGTCTTCTCCGATAAAGAAAACAATGCCCAACCTGAAGAATTTGGAGCAAATGATTCAGCAGAGGAAACCCAAGCCCAGAATAACTAAGGAGATAGTACAAGAATACTTGGCTAGTTTAGATGTATTCAAGTCTCCAGGGCCAGATGAACTGCATCCAAGAGTACTAAAAGAACTGGCAGATGTGATCTCAGAACCACTGGCAGTCATCTTTGAGAATTCCTGGAGAACAGGCGAAGTCCCGGCAGACTGGAGGAGGGCAAATGTTGTCCCTATTTTCAAAAAGGGGAAAAGAGAGGACCCAAATAATTACCGCCCAGTCAGTCTGACATCAATACCGGGGAAGATTCTGGAGCAGATCATTAAGCAAACAGTCTGTGAGCACCTAGAAAGGAATGCTGTGATCACCAATAGTTAGCATGGATTTCTGAAAAATAAGTCATGTCAGACTAACCTGATCTCGTTTTTTGACAGAATTATAAGCCTGGTAGATGAAGGGAACGCAGTGGATGTAGCCTACCTTGATTTCAGCAAGGCATTTGACAAGGTGCCCCATGATATTCTTGTAAAGAAGCTGGTAAAATAGCATCTAGATCAAGGGAAGTAATAGTGCCACTGTATTCTGCTCTGGTCAGACCTCACCTGGAGTACTGTGTCCAGTTCTGGGCACCACAATTCAAGAAGGACACTGACAAACTGGAACGTGTCCAGAGGAGGGCAACCAAAATTGACAAAAGCCTGGAAACGATGCCTTATGAGGAACGGCCAAGGGAGCTGGGCATGTTTAGCCTGGAGAAGAGGAGGTTTAGGGGTGATATGATAGCCATGTTCAAATATATAAAAGGATGTCACATAGAGGAGGGAGAAAGGTTGTTTTCTGCTGCTCCAGAGAAGCGGACACGGAGCAATGGATCCAAACTACAAGAAAGAAGATTCCACCTAAACATTAGGAAGAACTTCCTGACAGTAAGAGCTGTTTGACAGTGGAGTTTGCTGCCAAGGAGTGTGGTGGAGTCTCCTACTTTGGAGGTCTTTAAGCAGAGGCTTGACAACCATATGTCAGGAGTGCTCTGATGGTGTTTCCTGCTTGGCAGGGGGTTGGACTCGATGGCCCTTGTGGTCTCTTCCAACTCTATGATTCTATGAAGTATGTTGGTTATACGAGACTGGTTCCCCAGAATTTGAACCTGACCCTCCCATGCTTGTATAGTACTCTGATGAGAAGCAATACTAATATTGGTTAATATATTTGATTAATCGCAGCACGATGAGTTAATTCAGTTAAAGTACTTGTACAGCCCAGGTTCTGAGTAAGATGAGGTCTTGCAAACTGAAACAAAAATGTTTCAAGTTAAAAATGTTTGTGAGTTTCTATGGAAGTGTTAGGCTACCTTCTTATAACTCTCCCACTGTTTTGTGCCTCGATTCTATTCTTCTTTCACAGCACATTAATAAAAGTATATATGAATATGTAAATGTTTTATCAGAAATTGATAAATATTTCATAGCATCTTGAAAAAAGTCAATATCACGGGAAGCCTGCATGACTATGACATGATTAGAATATGTCTTTTCATGCTATCATGATTCTGAGACTGTTCTAGAGTTTTGGCAACAGTTTCTCTTTTTTAACCTGTGAAAACCTTTTCAGTATGGATGGGAGACTCTCAGCTTTACTTTTAGTATTTGCTTCACCAGCAATTCGTACATAATTCACCTCGAAATGCGAGACAGGATATCCTTTTGAAACATGATTGCCTTAATTTGGTTTTTTGTGTGCCAATTTTCTTCTGTGATCAAAAACAGAAATACAGCACCAAGTCTCGGATATACATATGTAACGATTACTTGGCTACGGCTTGTGAAGGGTTGTTGTCTTGTTTGCATTTTTATATATTTTTGGTTCAGGCATGAAAAGTTAGCAAAACCTTTTTTCTTTGTTTACTTGGAACAAGTGAGGCTGTGGACTCGCCCTGCAGCTGAGCTCCAGTCTTTTTAAAAACATTCTTCCCACCACTCCTGTGTTAACCTCAGCACTTGGTGAAATGATCCACCCACCTGAAATCACTGGATTTTAGCTACAATTAAGGGTGGCAAGTTGGGAGATGTATCTGACCTTGAGGCATAATTCACATGCAGGGGCGAAACTGGGCTTTCTTTCACCTGGTCAAAATCTCAGTTGGCCAAACACCCCTTCCACAGGTTTGCTTGCATATGTGTGCAGGCACCTACCCCTGAACACATTTGTTCTGAAAGGGCAATATAAAAAGTAGGCAGTATATTATTTGAATACAAAGGTTTTATTTTTTATAATAAGAATAATAATAATAATTTATTATTTATACCCCGCCCATCTGGCTGGGCCTCCCCAGCCACTCTGGGCGGCTTCCATAAAACCAAAAATACAGTAAAATCACACGTTAAAAACTTCCCTGAACAGGGCTGCCTTAAGATGTCTTCTGAATGTCAGGTAGTTGTTTATCGCTTTGACATCTGCTGGAAGGGCGTTCCACAGGGTGGATGCCACTATCGAGAAGGCCCTCTGCCTGGTTTCCTGTAGCTTTGCTTCTCGCGGCAAGGGAACCGCCAGAAGGCCCTCGGCGCTGGACCTCAGCGTCCGGGCAGAATGATGGGGGTGGAGACACTCCTTCAGGTATACTGGACCGAGGCCGTTTAGGGCTTTAAAGGTCAGCACCAACACTTTGAATTGTGCTTGGAAACGTACTGGGAGGCAATGTATGTCTTTCCAGACCGGTGTTATATGGTCTCGGCGGCCGCCCCCAGTCACCAGTCTAGCTGCCGCATTCTGGATTAGTTGTAGTTTCCGAGTCACCTTCAAAGCTAGCCCCACGTAGAGTGCATTGCAGTAGTCCAAGCGGGAGATAACCAGAGCATGCACCACTCTGGCGAGACAGTCCGCAGGCAGATAGGGTCTCAGCCTACGTACCAGATGGAGCTGGTAAACAGCTGCCCTGGACACAGATTTGACCTGTGCCTCCATGGACAGCTGTGAGTCCAAAATGACTCCCAGGCTGCACACCTGATCCTTCAGGGGCACAGTTACCCCATTCAGGACCAGGGAATCCTCCACACCTGCCCGCCTCCTGTCCCCCAAAAACAGTACTTCTGTCTTGTCAGGATTCAACCTCAATCTGTTAGCCGCCATCCATCCTCCAACTGCCTCCAGACACTCACACAGGACCTTCACCGCCTTCACTGGTTCTGATTTAAAAGAGAGGTAGAGCTGGGTATCATCGGCATACTGATGAACACCCAGCCCAAACCTCCTGATGATCTCTCCCAGCGGCTGCATGTAAATGTTGAAAAGCATGGGGGAGAGGACAGAACCCTGAGGCACCCCACAAGTGAGAGCCCAGGGGTCTGAACACTCATCCCCCACCACCACTTTCTGAACACGGCCCAGGAGGAAGGAGCGGAACCACTGTATGACAGTGCCCCCAGCTCCCAGCCCCTCAAGACGGTCCAGAAGGATGCTATGGTCGATGGTATCAAACGCCGCTGAGAGATCCAGCAGAACTAGGAAACAGCTCTCACCTTTGTCCCTAGCCCGCCGGAGATCATCAACCAGTGCGACCAAGGCAGTTTCAGTCCCATGATGAGGCCTGAATCCCGACTGGAAGGGATCCAAATGATCCGCTTCTTCCAGGCGTGCCTGGAGTTGTTCGGCAATCGCTCGCTCAATCACCTTGCCCAGGAATGGAAGATTTGAGACTGGGCGATAATTGGCCATCGTGGCCGCATCTAAAGATGTTTTTTTAAGAAGCAGTTTAATAACCGCCTCTTTCAGCGGGTCTGGGAAGGCTCCCTCACGGAGGGAAGCATTCACCACCCCACGAAGCCCATCGCCCAGTCCTTCCCGGCTAGCTTTTATAAGCCAGGATGGGCAAGGATCAAGGAGACAGGTGGTTGGTTTCACTCGTCCAAGCAGCCTGTCCACATCCTCGGAGGTAACAGATTGGAATTGATCCCACTCAACTTGACTAGACAGAACTCTAGCACTCTCCCACCCCGGCCCTGCTCCCACGGTGGAGTCTACTTCTTCCCGAATCTGAGCGATTTTATCTGCAAAAAACTTTGCAAAATCATTGCAGGAGAACATGTGGCCCGTACTGGGCCCTGATGTTGCAGGTGGTTCCGCTAAATTGTGAACCACCTGAAAAAGTCTCCTGCTGCTGTTTTCTGCAGATGCAATAGAGGCGGTGAAGAAATTCTTCTTCGCCGTCGCTATCGCCACTTGGTAGGCTCGACGTTGAGCTCTAACCTGTGTCCGGTCAGATTCGGAATGAGTTATCCGCCACCGGCGCTCTAGCCGTCTCAACGATTGTTTCATTGCCCTCAGATCCGTGGAAAACCACGGGGCTGTCCGGGCTCCATGCAATCGGAGAGGGCGCTTCGGAGCCAAACAGTCAATAGCCCTGGTTAACTCCACATTCCAGCGGGCCACCAGGGAATCGGCTGAAAGACCATCAGGGATAAAGCATCCCCTACCACTCTCTGGAAACCATTTGGATCCATTAAGTGGCGGGGGCGGACCATCCGAATTGGTCCCACCTCCCTGCAGAGGGGATGGGTCGCAGAGAAGTCCAGTTGCACCAGGAAGTGATCTGACCATGGCACTTCTTTCGTTTCGCTTTTACTTAGTGTCAGATCACCAACATCCATAGAGGTAAACACCAGGTCCAAGGCATGTCCACGGCTATGGGTTGGGCCAGACTTATTCAGGGACAGCCCCATGGAGGCCATGCTTTCCACGAAGTCCCGAGCGGCCCCTTGTAAGGTCATGTCGGCATGGATGTTAAAATCCGCTAGGACGACCAAGCTAGGTGTCTCCAGGAGAACATCCGCCACGACCTGAAGCAGCTCAGGCAGGGAATCCTTGGTGCAGCGGGGAGGTCGGTACACCAAAAGGGATCCTGTACTGCCCCTATTGCCCAACTTCCAGAACATGCACTCAGAAAACTGGGTCTTCCCAATAGGACGCCTGGTGCAAACTAGTGACTTCCTAAAAATCACTGCAACCCCCCCTCCCCGCCCACATGACCTGGGTTGCTGTGCGTAAGAGAAACCTGGTGGACAAGCAGCGGCAAGGACAGGCCCATCTGCTTCATCCAACCAAGTCTCTGTTACACATGCCAGGTCAAGTCCTCCATCCATGATCACGTCATGGATGGCAGTGGTCTTATGAATCATTGACCTGGCATTGCACAGCAGCACCTTCAGGTCACGTGGGTATCCCTTGCTGATTCTAGTATCCATCCGGACAGGACCAGACCTGGAGGCAGGAATAGTCCTCAGACAATGACTAAACCTGCCTCCTCTGTAATGACATGGTCTGGTCTTAGCGTAACTCCTCCTCCTACCCGTGATCACTGAGATCAGTTGTCCCAGTGCATCCCCCCCTGTGGAACATGCCCCAGCCATTTTGTGGGCTGGGGCCCACTCCCCGGCAGCCCTGACCCCTCCCCCTAAGAACAAAAGAACACCTTAAACAAACAAACAAAACCAATAAAACAATACAAACAAACAAAAAAGTAAAAATTACAAAAACATCAAAATAATAAAAAATAATAATTCCCCAAACCCAACCACACATCCATCCCACCCCCACCCCCACATACAAAAAATCCAAAGAAAAATCTTTTTAAAACATTTTAAAAACACTCTGTGCCCCTCCGGCAATAACAACTGTCCTAGTGAGGCCTGTCAGGCCCCGCCCTGGGCCAGGTGGTAAGTGGCAGGGAGGAGCAGGGCCCTCAGGCACTCACTCAGGGGACTCCTCCTGGGCAGCAGGCAGCAAGCAGCACGCAGTCCTTATGAGGCTTCAGGCCCCGCCCCAGGCCAGATGGTAAGTGGCAGGAAGGAGCAGGGCCCTCAAGCACTCACTCAGGGAGTCTTCCTGGGCAGCAGGCCGCAAGCAGCACACAGTCCTTATGAGGCTTCAGGCCCCGCCCCAGGCCAGATGGTAAGTGGCAGGAAGGAGCAGGGCCCTCAAGCACTCACTCAGGGAGTCTTCCTGGGCAGCAGGCAGCAAGCCGCACGCAGTCCTTATGAGGCTTCAGGCCCCGCCCCAAGCCAGACGGTAAGTGGCAAGAGCAGGGCCCTCAAGCACTCACTCAGGGGAGTCCTCCTGGGCAGCAGGCCGCAAGCAGCACGCAGTCCTTATGAGGCCCCAGGCCCCGCGGTAAGTGGCAGGAAGGAGCAGGGCCCTCAAGCACTCACTCAGGGAGTCTTCCTGGGCAGCAGGCAGCAAGCAGCACACAGTCCTTATGAGGCTTCAGGCCCCGCCCCAGGCCAGATGGTAAGTGGCAAGAGCAGGGCCCTCAAGCACTCACTCAGGGGAGTCCTCCTGGGCAGCAGGCCGCAAGCAGCACGCAGTCCTTATGAGGCCCCAGGCCCCGCGGTAAGTGGCAGGAAGGAGCAGGGCCCTCAGGCACTCACTCAGGGGAGTCTTCCTGGGCAGCAGGCAGCAAGCAGCACACAGTCCTTATGAGGCTTCAGGCCCCGCCACAGGCCAGATGGTAAGTGGCAAGAGCAAGGCCCTCAAGCACTCACTTTATAATATTTTCATAGAATCATAGAATCATAGAATCATAGAGTTGGAAGAGACCACAAGGGCCATCGAGTCCAACCCCCTGCCAAGCAGGAAACACCATCAGAGCACTCCTGACATATGGTTGTCAAGCCTCTGCTTAAAGACCTCCAAAGTAGGAGACTCCACCACACTCCTTGGCAGCAAATTCCACTCTCGAACAGCTCTTGCTGTCAGGAAGTTCTTCCTAATGTTTAGGTGGAATCTTCTTTCTTGTAGTTTGGATCCATTGCTCCGTGTCTGCTTCTCTGGAGCAGCAGAAAACAACCTTTCTCCCTCCTCTATGTGACATCCTTTTATATATTTGAACATGGCTATCATATCACCCCTTAACCTCCTCTTCTCCAGGCTAAACATGCCCAGCTCCCTTAGCCGTTCCTCATAAGGCATCGTTTCCAGGCCTTTGACCATTTTGGTTGCCCTCCTCTGGACACGTTCCAGTTTGTCAGTGTCCTTCTTGAACTGTGGTGCCCAGAACTGGACACAGTACTCCAGGTGAGGTCTGACCAGAGCAGAATACAGTGGCACTATTACTTCCCTTGATCTAGATGCTATACTCCTATTGATGAGGCCCAGAATTGCATTGGCTTTTTTAGCTGCCGCGTCACACTGTTGGCTCATGTCAAGTTTGTGGTCAACCAAGACTCCTAGATCCTTTTCACATGTACTGCTCTCAATCCAGGTGTCACCCATCTTGTATTTGGGCCTCTCATTATTATTTTTTTGCCCACGTGCAATACTTTACATTTATCCCTGTTAAAGTTCATCTTGTTTGTTTTGGCCCAGTTTTCTAATCTGTCAAGGTCGTTTTGAAGTGTGATCCTGTCCTCTGGGGTGTTAGCCACCCCTCCCAGTTTGGTGTCATCTGCAAATTTGATCAGGATGCCCTTGAGTCCATCATCCAAGTCGTTGATAAAGATGTTGAATAAGACCGGGCCCAAGACAGAACCCTGTGGCACCCCACTAGTCACTCTTCTCCAGGATGAAGAGGAACCATTGATGAGCACCCTTTGGGTTCGGTCAGTCAGCCAGTTACAAATCCACTGAGTGGTAGCATAGTCAAGACCGCATTTTACCAGCTTCTTTACAAGAATATCATGGGGCACCTTGTCAAATGCCTTGCTGAAATCAAGGTAGGCTATATCCACTGAGTTCCCTTCATCTACCAGGCTTGTAATTCTGTCAAAAAACGAGATCAGGTTAGTCTGACATGACTTATTTTTCAGAAATCCATGCTGACTATTGGTGATCACAGCATTCCTTTCTAGGTGCTCACAGACTGTTTTCTTAATGATCTGCTCCAGAATCTTCCCTGGTATTGATGTCAGACTGACTGGGCGGTAATTATTTGGGTCCTCTCTTTTCCCCTTTTTGAAAATAGGGACAACATTTGCCCTCCTCCAGTCTGCCGGGACTTCGCCTGTTCTCCAGGAATTCTCAAAGATGACTGCCAGTGGTTCTGAGATCACATCTGCCAGTTCTTTTAATACTCTTGGATGCAGTTCATCTGGCCCTGGAGACTTGAATACATCTAAACTAGCCAAGTATTCTTGTACTATCTCTTTAGTTATTCTGGGCTGTGTTTCCTTTGCTGAATCATTTGCTCCAAATTCTTCAGGTCGGGCATTGTTTTCTTTATCAGAGAAGACTGAGGCAAAGAAGGTATTGAGGAGTTCAGCCCTTTCTGTGTCCCCTGTTTGCATTTCACCATCTTCTCCTCTGAGTGACCCCACTGTTTCTTTGTTCTTCCTTTTGCTACGAACATACCCATAAAAGCCTTTTTTGTTGCTTTTAACCTCTCTAGCAAGCCTGAGTTCATTCTGTGCTTTAGCTTTTCTGACTTTGTGTCTACACGTGCTGGCTATTTGTTTGAATTCCTCTTTGGTGGTTTCCCCCCTTTTCCATTTTTTGTACGCATCCTTTTTTAATCTTAACTCAGTTAAAAGTTCTTTAGATAGCCACCCTGGCTTCTTTAGGCACCTTCCATGTTTCCGTCTCATTGGTATTGCCTGACGTTGTGCTTTTACTATCTCCCTCTTAACAAACTCCCAGCCATCATGAACTCCCTTTCCTTTTAGTATTACTGTCCATGGGATCTCACCCAGCACTTCCCTAAGTTTTATGAAGTCAGCTTTCTTAAAGTCAAGAAATTGAGTCCTAGTATGCTTGGCTGCTCCTTTCCGCTGTATAGTAAACTTCAGAAGAGCATGATCACTCGCACCTAATGATCCTTCCACTTCTACCCCACTAACCAGCTCATCAACATTGGTTAGGACCAGATCTAAAATGGCTGTTCCTCTTGTTGCTTCTCCCACTTTCTGGACAATGAAGTTGTCTGCAAGGCCAGTGAGGAATCTGTTTGACCTTATGCTCTTGGCTGAGTTTGACATCCAACAAATATCCGGGTAATTGAAGTCCCCCATTACTACTATCTCCCTTCCTTTTGCATGCTTGGCCATCTGTTCCAGGAAGGCATCGTCTATGTCCTCCGTTTGGCTTGGGGATCTATAGTAAACTCCCACAATGATGTCTCTGTTATTCTTCTCTCCCTTAATTTTGACCCAAATGCTCTCACTTTGGCTTTGAGGTTCTAAATCTTGGATCTCTTCACAGGTATACACATCCCTGACATATAACGCCACTCCTCCTCCTTTCTTGTCTGGTCTGTTTCTCCGAAATAGATTGTATCCCCCCATTATTACATTCCAATCGTGGGACTTATCCCACCAGGTTTCAGTGATGCCTATTATGTCATATTTAGTTTGCTGTACCAAGAGCTCAAGCTCATCTTGTTTATTTCCCATGCTTTGCGCATTAGTGTACAGACATTGAAGTCCATTAATCATTCCCCCATGTCTCTTATTTAAGGATTTTTTCCTCCCACCACTAGGTCTGCGTGCTGTTTCTTCCATTTGGTCTATGACATTTGGATGATCATCTTCATCAATTGATAGACTCCTACCTTCAGGAGCACTGTCTCCCTCCCCCACATTAGTCAGTTTAAAGCCCTCCTGATGAGGTTTCTGAGATTTTTGGCAAAAACATTTCTCCCAACCGTTGTGAGGTGCAGTCCATCGCTTGCCAGATGCAGTCCGTGATCTAAGAATCCAAACCGTTCCTGTTTACACCATTTGCGAAGCCAGCTGTTCACTTCCACTATTTTTCCCTCTCTCCCTGGGCCACGTCGTTCAACTGGGAGGACAGATGAGATGACAATTTGTGCATTTAATTGCTTCAATTTCCTGCCCAGAGCCTCGTAGTCTCTTTTGATCTTCTGGAGGCTATTGCTTGCAGTGTCATTGGTTCCCACATGAACCAAGAGGAAGGGGTATTTGTCAGTGGGTTTTATGATTCCTTGCAGTCGTTCAGTTACATCTTGGATCTTAGCCCCGGGGAGACAGCACACTTCCCGAGACATCTTGTCAGGCCCACAGATCACTGCTTCTGTTCCCCTCAGTAGGGAATCCCCTATCACCACTACACGCCTCCTCTTAGGTTTGGTCGGGGTTCTTCCATGAGCTGTCCGTTCCAAGGTCGCCTGCACATTCCCTGAGGACTGACTTTGCTGCTCGTCTTCATATACCTGATCGACTGAAATGAGGGAGAGATCCTCAAATGGAGTCTGCTCTTCGTCTTCCATGCTAGGGGAGAGGACCTCAAAGTGATTGTGTATTTCTAAACTATCAGAACGAACCCTGGGCCTCCTACTTCTTTGAGTCATGTTTCTCCATATATCTGGCTCCTGTGTTGATGAACTAGCCTCCTTCTCAGGGGAGTCCACTGTCTCCTCCTTGGTGGAGACGGTGTGCTCTGTTGCTTCCAAGAAGAGCTCCAGCTCTCTAATTCTTTGGAGCGTAGCAACACGTTCCTCCAGTTGCTGTACTTTGTCTTTTAAGAGGGCAATCAACATGCAATTGCTGCAGGTAAAGCTGCCTGCAACCTTTGGCAAGATGGCAAACATTGCGCAGGAACCGCAGGTGACTGCAGCTGTTCCCTCCCCCTCCATCTTGAGAACGTTGTTGGGGTGGCTACAGCGGTCCTCCATCATAAAAAGCGTGAAGACAGGACAAATAACTCCCCCCACAAAAAAACCTAGGTCTCCCCCAACAAACGTTTGAGACTAGCGCCCCTAAATCTAAAAGATGGATCAAACTAATCAGCCACAAAGAAACACACACACACAAGAAAACCCTTTTTGCTCCTTCTTCCACTGCTGCCCTGCTACCTCTGATAAGCTCCTCCCACAGCTAATCACCTTCCTCAACAGAAACCCTGCCCCCTCTGACCTTTGCACAGGGAGAACAGCTAATCAGCCACAAAGAAACACACACACACAAGAAAACCCTTTTTGCTCCTTCTTCAACTGCTGCCCTCAATTTTATTAGTTTCCAACATAATTTACACAACAAAATATCCAACATAACTTATAACAAGTAACATTTCCTCACTGTATCTGGAAAGAGCACAGGTAGAATTCTGCTGCCTGATTATTTGGTGGGACCCACCAGTCTCCTAGGCCCCAACCCACTTTCCCGCTGGATAGATCTTCTTAGCACCCTTCTTTTCAGTCCTGGGAGTCTCTTTGCCCAAACGCACAAAGGTTGGGAGTGGGAGCTCACCAGGCCCAGGAAGGGGTCCCTATGTAGCACTCAGGAGTGACAGAAGCTGCTTCATTCCAGCCAGGAGTGGTGGGAAGACCGTTTTGGCAGGAACAGGCTCACTGAATTTGTGCAAAGCCATGAAAATGACTTTGGGGCTAGAGTGGAGGAGAAAATAGTATTTCCTCGGCAGAATGATTCTTCCTTCCCAGATTCTCCTCTCCTGTCTATGAACAAAGGCCCTTAGAAGGCTAAGCTGCATGATTTTCTATGCAAGCCAGAGCCAAGGGGGAAGCTTACATTGCACCCAAATGGATGGTGGTTAGGCCTGGGGGGTGGACAGTGTGTGCTCTGCAGCAGAGACTGACATTTGCCTCCCTGGTGATTAAAATAGGAGGGTTACAGGGGATAGCTCAGCAAAGATACCAAATTGCAATTGTTTAGTGTGGGAGAATCCATGAAATAATTCTAACAGGCACCCTCTGGAGGCTTCAACCCAGGCAAAATTCCTGGCTAAACGCCCTTAATTTTGGCACGGTCACATGCACATTTTCCTTTGCAAAGGAATAGGAAAGGAATAGGATCTACATAACAGCACAATTCCCATTCATTTTTACATGTTACCCAAGTGACATAGAACTTCAGGAATTGTCTATTCATGTGACATAGAACACAATCACGCCTGTTGTATCGTACTGATCAACAACTGCATTAGAATCTTTTAAAAATATAAACAACATTTAATTCCCAAAGCTGCATCCTTTCAATATTTGTCGGTATGGTGCTACTGTTAAACGTACAGGACTGAGAATCTTGTCCTTAAATGTGAGGTTGTTGGGCAAAGAGAAATACTTGAGCAAGTCAAACTGTTTCAATACTCAGGCAGTGATTATGGAAGCCATAAATTATACTTGATTTCAGCAAGGCATTTGACAAGGTGCCCCATGATATTCTTGTAAAGAAGCTGGTAAAATGCGGTCTTGACTATGCTACCACTCAGTGGATTTGTAACTGGCTGACTGACCGAACCCAAAGGGTGCTCATCAATGGTTCCTCTTCATCCTGGAGAAGAGTGACTAGTGGGGTGCCACAGGGTTCTGTCTTGGGCCCGGTCTTATTCAACATCTTTATCAACGACTTGGATGATGGACTCAAGGGCATCCTGATCAAATTTGCAGATGACACCAAACTGGGAGGGGTGGCTAACACCCCAGAGGACAGGATCACACTTCAAAACGACCTTGACAGATTAGAGAACTGGGCAAAAACAAACAAGATGAATTTTAACAGGGAGAAATGTAAAGTATTGCACTTGGGCAAAAAAAATGAGAGGCACAAATACAAGATGGGTGACACCTGGCTTGAGAGCAGTACATGTGAAAAGGATCTAGGAGTCTTGGTTGACCACAAACTTGACATGAGCCAACAGTGTGACGCGGCAGCTAAAAAAGCCAATGCAATTCTGGGCTGCATCAATAGGAGTATAGCATCTAGATCAAGGGAAGTAATAGTGCCACTGTATTCTGCTCTGGTCAGACCTCACCTGGAGTACTGTGTCCAGTTCTGGGCACCACAATTCAAGAAGGACACTGACAAACTGGAACGTGTCCAGAGGAGGGCAACCAAAATGGTCAAAGGCCTGGAAACGATGCCTTATGAGGAACGGCTAAGGGAGCTGGGCATGTTTAGCCTGGAGAAGAGGAGGTTAAGGGGTGATATGATAGCCATGTTCAAATATATAAAAGGATGTCATATAGAGGAGGGAGAAAGGTTGTTTTCTGCTGCTCCAGAGAAGCGGACACGGAGCAATGGATCCAAACTACAAGAAAGAAGATTCCACCTAAACATTAGGAAGAACTTCCTGACAGTAAGAGCTGTTTGACAGTGGAGTTTGCTGCCAAGGAGTGTGGTGGAGTCTCCTCCTTTGGAGGTCTTTAAGCAGAGGCTTGACAACCATATGTCAGGAGTGCTCTGATGGTGTTTCCTGCTTGGCAGGGGGTTGGACTCGATGGCCCTTGTGGTCTCTTCCAACTCTATGATTCTATGATTCTATACCATCTTCATTTACAAAGTATGAAAATGAGTCTGCAAAATTGCATTTGAGTAATTTCAAACAAGTGAAAAGGATCACACTTACAATGCTGGCAAATATCCTGTAGAAGATGAGGCCTGTGAGGTGGGACCTTTGTGCTCAGTGCAAGTCCATGTGCTGTGAATACATGGAGCAGAAAGAGGAGCTCCGTGGCAAATCACAGGTTTTGCCTGCAATGGCTACCAGTTTCAACCCTAGTGATTTCCAGGTAGGGATGCAGAAAGGTTCCTGTCTGACCCCCCTGGAAACCTACTTTCAGTCACAGTAAGTTGACCGGGGCTCTGACACGGCACAAGACAGCTTACTACATCCTTAGGTAGTTTAAAGAATATGAAGAGTCATTAGATTGTTTAGCAAAAGATAGAACAGGGTCGCCAATGAAAATCCGCTTTCTGGGCTTACAATGATAATACACCCTGATCCTATACAACTACAGGTAGCAACAATGTTGCATGGGGCTTCCATTCCCAGCCCCTGTGTGTATTGGAGCATGCATAAGAGCACCCCCTGTTACACCCCACCTCGGCCCCATTCTGCCCCACCTATTCCTCTCCTCTTCTTCCAGGTCCAAAAGATCCCACACATAGGCAATTGGGTGGCAATTGAATGTGCCTAAAATGGTCACCCTCTGTATCTTCAAAAGTACCTCACACTGTATTCCCTGACAAAACCTGGCTACAGTAAAGGAGGAGATCCTGGGTTTGGATGACATACATGCCAAATGTTGCCTTAGCTGCTTTGTTGAGCTGACCTGAAAAGCCTGGGAGGGGAAAAGTAATAATGTATTTTTAATCTTTTGTTGGAAGCTGCCCAGAGTGGCTGGGGAAACCCAGCCAGATGGGCGGGGTCTGAATAATAAAGGTAAAGGTAAAGGTACCCCTGCCCATACGGGCCAGTCGTGTCCAACTCTAGGGTTGCGTGCTCATCTCGCTTAAGAGGCCAGGAGCCGGCGCCGTCCGAAGACACTTCCGGGTCACGTGGCCAGCGTGACGAAGCTGCAGCTGGCGAGCCAACACCAGCGCCGCACACGGAAACGCCATTACCTTCCCGCTATAAAGTGGTACCTATTTATCTACTTGCACTTAGGGGTGCTTTCGAACTGCTAGGTGGGCAGGAGCTGGGACCGAATGACGGGAGCTCACCCCGCCGCAGGGATTCGAACCGCTGACCTTACGATCAGCAAGTCCTAGGCACTGAGGTTTTACCCACAGCGCCACCCGCGTCCCTGTCTGAATAATAAATTATTATTATTATTACTCCTACTTGGGAGCCAACATGCGCACACTAAGCCATGACCTTTTAGATGGAGTTCACTGACAATGCTACTGAAAAACGGTCCAGAGAACATAATGACATAATTGACTGTGTGAACATCAGCATGGGGCATATAGGGAAGAGAACTGCAAGAATCTGTTGACTAATCTGGTAGCCGAGAGATTTCTAATTCTGTGCACAAAGCAGCATCTCAGGAATGCAGTTAAAGTGGTTCCTTTAATCTGTAGCCCAAGTGCCAATATATCATCAAGAAGGTGCAAAAAGTAAGCTTTCTTCATAGTACATATCAGCACACAGACAAGCAGGGAATAATAAAATAAAAATTATAGTGATAGCATCATGGAAAGAGAGCGAGACAGTGCCAGGATTGCTCTGCTGAGCAGACTCCAAGCGCTGACATCTGGGGATCAGGCATGTTGCCCTGACAACCAGCAGCTCGGCAGGCGAAGGCTAATTGCTGAATTACATCCAAAAGGCCGGACGAGACTTTCCTGAGCTGAAGCAGAGGTCCACTCGGAGAGGTGAAGTCCCATTAAAAGCAGCCCTAGTGAGCAAAGCAGAAGGGGGGGGGGAGGGAACGTGATAGAAAAACAGAGTCCAAAAGCGAGGAAAGTTTGTAAACTTGTTCTGTCTGAGGGATATACATACTGTGTACAAAGTAATAAAATGGAGTCTGGAAGTTTGCTTTAAGGATTTTCTGGACGTGGCACTATGTGTAAACTCAGCAACAGACTTTTAAACTACTGTTGCATGGCCTGGGGCAAGAGAAACTGTTTTCCACACACACTAACGACCCCAACTGTTTTTGTTTCTTTTGTTTCTTCCTAACAATGGATCCTTCACTTTCAATTTTTCAAGTCTTTTTTCTGTTCTAATTACAGTAAACATATGTCAGACTCTAAAGGATACATTTTCCCTCTCACCTACGGCTATCAAGCTTCATTTTTATACCTCAGAAATTTATAGGTGAAAGCAAATGTCTAGTTTTGCTGCCTTTGCCAGAAAGTTCTATAAATAGGAAGAAAGTAGGAATCTGCCTTACGCAGAGGGAGGTCCATGGTCCATCCAGCTCTGACCATCAGGAGCTCTCCAAGGTTTCAGGCAAGAAGTCTTGCCCAGATCTATCAGGAGATACTGGGGATTAAACCTGGAATTTTCTGTGTGCAAACCAATTACTCTCCCGCTGAGCTAACGGCCCTTTCCCATAGTGGCACTGTAACCCCACCAAAGAATGGCTCTCGATGCATTAGGGTTTGTGAGGCTGTGTTAGAGGCAGTTATACTCCACCAAATAATAGATAGTCTTGCCTGACAAACCTCCAGGAGGTTTGTGGGTCACAGTCAGAAAAGAAGAGAGCCCAGAGCACCCTTCCCACACTACTTTTCAAAGATTATTCTGAACTCCCAGGATCCCCACCCACATTTTGAGATCCACAGAGCAGACTCTTGTGGAGAGTCTTGCAAAGAGAAGAGATGCAATTAGTTTGGATTGCAGTGTACAAATAAAGGGCATAAACCAGCCAAGTGGAAGCATTTTTAAGTCCCACCGATTTCAGCGGGAGAAGATTAAGCAAGCAATTGACATCATTTTGGATGGCTGTGCTCAAGAATATTATGCCAACATTTTGGATCTGAACTTGTTTCAAAGAAGTACAAAAAGAATTCCACTAAGCAAGCAACAAAATCAATAACAGAATCAGAAAAATGTCACAACTCTTTATGTGTGTGTTTGTGTGTATTCAAAGGAAATAGTTTCAGAGCAAGTTAGTTGATGTAGATTAATTATTTATTTGCTGCATTATTTATTATTGGGAGAAATGTGGAATATCTTGCATACTTGCCATACCCGTGTGTTCAACTTCTGCATTAAAACAATGTACAATTATTTTAATAGAAATATTTACAATTCTGATATGTCTTTCATCCTTTCATTTTCTTCAGGGTGAATTTCAGCAACTCACAAATCAATAATTTAGAATTTACTGAAAACTGACAAAGTGACATTTGAGAATGAAGCAAGAGCAAAATTAGCTTCCAGGTGCAAAGACTGACTTGGGAAACTTTGCCAGAAGCTATATGTGCACCTTATTATACACACCAACTTGGAGCAGTAATTTTAAAGATTTATTGTGTTTATTAGGAATTCTACTGAATAGAGTCCCCCCTTCTCCCCCCCCCCAAGTGTGTCTGAGAGACACACTTGTAATGCTTGTGACATCTTTGCAAGGGTGGCTGCAATATCTCCAGTGGAGACATAAAAGAACCAAACCATGGGGGGGGGGCTATTTCCCCCACAACCAACAGAAACCAGATGACCCTCTTGCCAGGCTGACAGGACTGTGTGTATTTAGGTTGCAACACACTCTCCACCTGCCAGAAAGCAAGCCCCATCCTATTCCGTCAGACTTCTTTTATTTGTCTTTGCTGCATTTGCTTGCGAGCAGGCAGGGGTTACTTGTACCGTTAATATCTATGAATTGTTACTTCAGAAACAGGCAAGCTGAATAAGAACAGTTGTTTTTAAGTTCAGAAGCTTTGCCTGTGTGCAAATAACACTTCCCCTAAATAATAATACCTTCCCAAAGTTGCCACTTACCCCCTTTAAATGTCCCGCCCTACTCAGAAGAGTAAAGCTCTTGCAAAATCCACCCTGAGCTGCTGGGAATTAGAAATGGACAGAACTGGATTGGCTAGGCAGGGTCACTTTCAGCAATCATTCTGATTTATTTTCACAAAATCAGCTACGGGTGTTCCCGGACTGTGAGAGCCTGGCCTTTCATCTCTCTCTCTCTCTCTCTCTCTCTCTCTCTCTGGGAAGGGGGAAAATATACAGTGACGTCCTACAGCCGGAGCCTCAGAACTGGCCTCTAGACCTTTGCTCCCCCGTTGTCTCCTGCACAGGAGACCTACCCTTGCAATGATTCTACTCTTGCCTATTTTATTGCATTTTAAACTGTTTTGGGAGCATTTGTCAGGAGGTAGAGTTGTACTCTAACATCAGTCACTCACTCACTCAGTCCTTTGAAGGGACTAAATTTCTGCAACATGTACACTTGAACGCAACCTTAGACTTATTACCAAACTCACAATTCTCCTGGCAGGTTCAGGATATTTTTAAGGGTGGGGAAGGACTGACAGTTCAGAAAACTTCCAAGCTAAAAGGATTACCTCCCTGCTCCCCAACTCCAATTTATTGCAGTTTTCTTTAGAGTTAATACTGTTTTATTATGCAAGCTTACTTATTTTTCTCTAGGCAAACTGTGTAATCTCAAGTCTTAGAAAAAATAGGAAGTTATTCCTTAATAACTATGTAAATTGTCTATTTCACTCCAAATGAAGTTTATTCCCCCTGCCTTTATTCAATAAATATAATAAGTGTTTTCCCAAAGTGTCAGCAACTTTTCTCCCTGAGTTAATGGAGGGAAGCAGAGAGACAGAAATGTTGCATTTAAAGGCCATCTGCTAAAATCTTCCTTGGTGGTGAATCTGGAACAATGTCCTTTCACACTTTACAATTGTGGGTGTCAGAGAATTCTGGCAGAAATAAGAATTGTTTTCAGTCCATAAAATATACATAATTGATTACTCCTCCTCTCATTTGCATTGTGTTTCCTTTGCCTTGAAATGAATGGAGTGGAATAACCTGAGGATGATGTGGGAATAATGGGCCGCATTCAGTTAAATAGTTGTGACGGCAGGAGCCAGAACAACAAGCCCAGCAGCATCGTGGGACTTTCCCTTCTCTCCTCATTCCTCATCCCTGCATGCCCCCCTCCAATCCTCTCTGGGGGTCTGGAGGACTCCCATGTTAGCACACGGAGCGGGAGAAGATAGAAGATCATTCCATCTGGCAAGGTGAAATGCTTGCACTGAATGTAAATTCCACCCCAGGCACAGTGAGATGAATAGCTTTTGTCAAAACGCAAACAGCAGCTGAATGCAAACAGCACTGCATGTGATGAACACAAGTCTGATTGGAAACCAATGGTTTCTTACATCCTTACAGTTACAGTTGCTACAGACCATATAAGGTTTACATCACTGCAGTAACATGTGTAATGCAGTGCCACAGAGGGCAATTCCCTAGGGCCCTGGGTGCCCAGCTCCCACAAGGCTCCCCATGAAGGGGCTGTGTACCCACAAATTTCAGTGCCAAGGCAACCCAGAGCCATATAAAAGTGGATCCCATCAAGGTGGTTCTCATGCTTCTCCCTCACTATTTTAAATCTCCGTGGATCTTTGAAGCCTTATTTAATCTTAATTAAAATCAAACCAAGACTTTAAGACAATGTCGGCTAAAACTGTCTGAAATGGGATAAAGTAACAAAGAATCCAGAGTGTGAAGTTGTTCTTCTTTTTAGAAAATCATTCTGACACATTTGGGCATATATCCTCTGCTGAGACAGGATCTCAGTGATTGCTCCATTAGTTAGAAGGAACATCATAGGAATCACACAAGGCATCCCCATTGTGCAACTGACATGAAATCCCAGAATCAAGCCTTGCTCCTTGTTCAAGAATCATTTTTATTTAAAATCTAACAGGAGAATCATTCCCTTTTTACTTCATTCAAGCTATTACAGAACCAAGCATCAGTCTTCTCTGCAGCTGGTGATTGCGGCTGCTGCTGCTTGTCTCATCGGGGGGGGGGGACATGATTATGATGTTCAACAATTGAGTCATTAGGATGGGGTGCATCACCACCCAATGATAGCCTGTAAAGCATGAAGATGCATGGCTCATTCACTGCATTATTACAAAGTCTATGTTTCCCTCTTTTTTTAAAAAAAAGTTCTGTTTCCCTCTCCAACTGCAAAACGGAAGTTAATGGCTCTATACTGTAATGTATACCTCCTAAATTAGAATCCTAGAATGTGCCTCTAGATAATCAGAATTCAGTCTGCTGATCAAATGGGTCACAGCAGAGAAAGATTAGGGTTAGGTATGGGGGTGGGTGGGTGAGTGGGGGTGGGTGGGTGTATATGTGTGGGTGTTTTGCTCTTTTTAAATGGATGATGCATATCCTAACAGTATACAGGCATAGACATTTATGTCAAAATTCATTCATCCCTGCTTCATTCACACTTCTGTTGCTGTTTCAAACCACCACTTTCCTCTGTATTCCTCTATCCCTGCTTTAGCCAAACCTCCATGATTGTGATTCAGCACTGCAAATGCTCCCAAGGGAGCTGCTTGCCTTACATTTTTATGTACTATGTAAGAATATTTATTAAATCTATACCCCACCCTCCCTTACAAAGGAACCAAGGGCAGCCTTTATTATTGTCTTCATATCATGTCATATATTCATAATATGCCCACCTTTATTCTGAAATCACCCTGTGCATCTTCTGGTGACTGGTTGGCTAGGATTCATCTCAAAGTGCCTGTGGTCTTTCATCATTAGGATATATTTGGGTTTTTCAAAAAAAAACAGACCAGTTTGGTTGTCTGAGGAGAGAAAGAAAGAAGTGTTATAAATGGTAAAACAAATACATGAGGCAGCAGCTCCCTGTTAGCTGTTGGAAAAAGCCCCCAGAACTCTGAGCATCCTCCTGTACGCGCAGCTCTGGAAAAGGCATCTCCCTTCTCTTCCAGTGCGCTCAGCGACATGTACCAGCTGGTATATGCACACTACACTTCTGGCATAACACAGCAAGAAGCGTGAGACACCTTAGAGCTAATCTGCTATTTATTTACACACTATGTACAGACAAAAACATAATGGTGTCCGTTCTCTCCAGCTCTGAGAGAACAGCAGGCACAAGTAAAAGTGAAAATACATTACAAAGTACGTACATTGGAAGAGATAAGACTGTCTTCCGTTTCCCACACTCTTCTCAGACAGGCATGTGATTTACACCAATCACAAATGCAGCATCGGAGGAGTGAAACTGCTAACATCCCTTCCCCAGTCTTTTTGAGGTTGGATTCCTCACTCTCATGTTGCTTGCTGGTTAAATGAGAATATATTTTATAGAAAGCTGGAAGGTGGGGGGAGGCTGTACCCTTTGTGCAACCACTTGGGACCAGCTTTTTTGGGGTGAGACACCTGAAAACACATTTCTCAGGATGACATCCATCCCTCCCATCCACTGTGACATGATTTAAGCAAAGTCCCAGTGCCCTTCCCTTGTGCCCTCTTCCAAGGCCACTTATCCCAAAGCCTCCATCAAACGGAGCCCTCAGGTAATCATTCTCTGCTGAGAGTAGCTAAAAATGCAATAACAAGAACAAGAACAATGAAATTCTGCCGCACACTTTTGCGCCTGCACCAGTTAGCCGAAATGCTATATTGATGTAGCTCTACTTTCACATCAGGCTTTGTGGAAGCTAAAACAGGATGGAGAGAAGGTGAAACTGCAGAGGAGAGATCCATTACAAAAGGGAGGACTGTTCATATTCCGGTTTAGCTATTCTTCAGCCCACATCATCCCAGCAGCAAACAAGGCCAGGAAGGAATGGGGAAGCAATGAGGGAAAGAAGATTGGGGAGGAGGCAAAAGGCCCTTGGGTGAAGAGGTGCACCTAACAAAAAGCACCCAGAGGCACCAAACAACAAGGCAGTCAAGAGAGGTGATGCGGCATTATGTTACGGATCCCCAGAGCCAAAGGTCTGGTAGAAAATATGGTGAGAAAAACAGAGGTGAGAAAAACAATTTTGCTTTGTCATTTTGGAAATGGAGCTCTCAATGGAAGAGAATTATATCTCTTCCTGCTGAGAAGTAACTGCCAACAGGAGCAGCATTCGCCTCAGAAAAAGAACTGATAAAAAGCAAGGTGTGTAGTCGGGATGGAAGGTTTGCAGAGCTTCGGTTGGAAGGTTGGTTCCCCTCCACTGTGGCTCTTCCTTTTCCTGTAAATATCCCCTGCGCCTCGATTAAGGGAGGGAGGGCAGGGGAGAAAGAGAAAACTGGCTACATATTTCTCCTGCTTCCCTCCAAGTGTGCCAGTTTCAGAAACACCATGCGAGAAATAGGCAAACGCACCGCTGAGATTATCCACAGAAACTCCTGGGCCCTAAACGGAGAGTCACAAAGACCCCTGCACACAAACAGGCATGAGCAGCCGACACAGGCCTGAACAACCAGCTGAATGATAATACTGTTATGGATTGGGGAACCATCTAATTCCAGGATCCAGCAAATGCTAAAAGCTAAGCAAGGATTCAACTGACTGAAACAGCCAGACAAGTTTCTAGGTAATGGCCCTCTAAGTACGGGCCATTAAGACAACAAAG
Source organism: Podarcis bocagei (assembly GCF_964188305.1). Lineage (NCBI taxonomy): Eukaryota > Metazoa > Chordata > Lepidosauria > Squamata > Lacertidae > Podarcis > Podarcis bocagei. The sequence continues at coordinate 1,704,473 of NC_138130.1, forward strand.
AAAGTAACTCTGTGCCAGATAGCAAATGAGTGGGTGGGCCAGCTAGAAGGTAGAAACTGGGAGAAGAGAAGAAGAAGAGTTTTGGATTTGATATTTTTTTAAAATAAATTTTTTATTGGTTTTACAACATTTTTTAAACAATACAAACAAATAAAAAGACATACAAACATGTATAATTTCATAGCCTTTTTTCATGTCCCTCATTTCTCGGACTCCCCCATACCTCCCCTTTCTGCATCCCAATTTCCAAATTTATTTCAGCAGCTTCTAAATAATTTTATCAAATATATGTCCTCTTAATCTTTTCTTCGACTTAATCTTATATCGCTGTGATCCCCTTTTCTTTCTCAAAACCTCGACATTTTAACATTCATCAATTTTATAATAGTTCTTAAGATAGATGTTAAATTTCTTCCAGTCTTCTTCCGCCGTCTTTTTCCCCTGGTCACGGATTCTGCCAGTCATCTCAGCCAGTGTCATATAGTCCATCACTTTCATCTGCCATTCTTCCAAGGTGGGTAGAACTTGTGTCTTCCAATACTTTGCGATGAGTATTCTTGCTGCTGTCGTAGCATACAAAAAGAAAGTTCTATCTTTCTTTAATACCAATTGGCCGACAATGCCTAAGAGGAAGGCCTCTGGTTTCTTAGGGAATGTACATTTAAGTACTTTTTTCATTTCATTATATATCATCTCCCAGAACGCCTTAATCTTTGGGCACGTCCACCAAAGGTGGTAAAAAGTACCTTCAGTTTCTTTGCATTTCCAACACTTATTATCGGGCAAATGGTAGATCTTTGCTAGCTTGACTGGGGTCGTGTACCACCTATAGATCATTTTCATAATGTTTTCCTTTAAGGCATTACATGCCGTAAATTTTATCCCGGTGTTCCACAACCATTCCCAGTCAGCAAACATAATGTTATGACCAATGTCCTGTGCCCACTTAATCATAGCTGATTTAACTGTTTCATCTTGTGTATTCCATTTCAGCAGCAAATTGTACATTCTTGATAAATTCTTAGTATTGGGTTCTAACAGTTCAGTTTCTAATTTTGATTTCTCCATCTGGAAGCCAATTTTCCTATCTTGTTTATACACCTCCATTATTTGATAATAATGGAGCCAATCTCGTACTTTGGGTTTCAATTTCTCATGACTCTGTAACTTCAGTTTATCTCCGTCTTGTTCCAAAATTTCCCAATACTTTGGCCATTCGGCCTCCATATTGAGCTTTTTCAATGCCTTAGCCTCCAAGGGTGACAACCATCTAGGGGTTTTGTTTTCCAGCAGATCTTTATATCTTATCCAAACATTATATAATGCTTTTCTGACAATATGATTTTTGAAGGCCCTATGCACCTTAATTTTATCATACCATAGATATGCATGCCAACCAAATGCGTTATTAAAACCTTCTAAATCCAAGATATCTGTATTCTCGAGGAGCATCCACTCTTTCAACCAGCAAAATGCTGCTGATTCATAGTACAGTTTTAAGTCCGGCAGGGCAAATCCCCCTCTTTCCTTTGCATCCGTTAATATTTTAAATTTTATTCTGGGCTTTTTGCCCTGCCAGACAAATTTTGAAATGTCCTTCTGCCACCTCTTGAAACAGTCCATCTTGTCAAGAATTTGCAATGTTTGAAACAAAAATAACATTCTAGGCAATAAATTCATCTTAACAACTGCAATTCGGCCTAACATTGACAGTTTCAGATTTGACCATATTTCTAGATCTTTTTTAATTTCTGACCAACATTTCTCATAGTTGTCTTTATACAAATTCAAATTCTTAGATGTCAAATAAACCCCTAGGTATTTCACCTTCTTAACTACTGTCAAACCTGTTTCATTCTGGAACTTCTCCCTCTCCATGACTGTTAGATTTTTCTCTAAAACCTTAGTCTTTTGTTTGTTCAGTTTAAATCCGGCCACTTGACCAAATTCTTGAATTAACTCCAACACCCTTTTTGTACTAGTGTCTGGCTCTTGTAAAGTAAGTACTAGGTCATCTGCAAAGGCCCTTAACTTGTAATGTTTAGCTCCGACCTGTACGCCTTTAACTTGCTGGTCATCTCTAATCATATTTAGCAACACCTCCAGAACAGAAATAAAAAGTAATGGGGAAATTGGGCACCCCTGTCGTGTCCCTTTTTCTATCTTGAATTCTTCAGTTATCACATTATTTACAATTACCCCCATCCCATGAAGATTCTTTTTCATAAAACTCCAAGAAATATTGTCAAAGGCTTTCTCCGCATCCACAAATATCAGCACTGCTTTAGTGTTTATATTCACCTCCAATAGTTCCAAAATGTCTATTATGTTCCTCACATTATCTGATAAATGCCTTTTTGGGAGAAAGCCTGCTTGGTCCTTATGAATCTTCTCCATCAACACTCTTTTCAATCTTTTTGCCAAAATGTCTGCAAATATTTTGTAATCCACATTAAGTTGGATTACATATTGGGTGGTAGTTCTTAAGTTGAGTCTTTTCAGTCTCTGTCTTTGGTATGAGTGTAATATAAGCTTCTTTCCACGATTCTGGCGCCCTTTTCCCCTCTAAGATCTCATTGCAGACTTCCTTTAACGGTTGTACCAACCACTCCTTCAAAGCTTTATAGTATCTGGAAGTCAGTCCATCTGGTCCTGGAGATTTGCCCAGTTGCATGTTCTGAATGGCACCCTCTATCTCTTGTTCTGTTATTCTCTGATTTAGATCCACCTTACTTTGGTAAGAGATTTTTTGTAATCCATGTTTTTTAAGAAATTCATCTATATCTTCTTCATTCTGCGATCCTTGTGAGTATAATTTTTTAAAGTAACTCAGAAAACAGTTTCTAATCTCGTTAGGTTTAGATATATTCTTTCCATCCACTTCTAGGTTTGTAACTGTATTTAGCTTCTGTCTTTTCTTCAATTGCCAAGCCAGAAGTTTACCACATTTATCTGCAGATTCAAAGGTCTTTTGTCTCATCTGCTTTATCTTCCATTCAATCTCTTGATTCATCAATTCCATATATTGTGTCTGGTATAGCTTAATCTCTCTCAAAATCTCCTAGGACTTTGGTTTTGGATTTGATATCCCGCTTTATCACTATCCTAAGAAGTCTCAAAGCGGCTAACATTCTCCTTTCCCTTCCTCCCCCACAACAAACACTCTGTGAGGCTGAGAGACTTCAGAGAAGTGTGACTGGCCCAAGGTCACCCAGCAGCTGCAGGTGGAGGAGCGGAGACGCGAACCCGGTTCACCAGATTACGAGTCCACTGCTCTTGACCACTACACCACACTGGCTCTCAGGTTGGGCAGCTGGCAGAAGCATGCCTGATTTCTGGAAGCCTGTGACTCTGGGAGAATCAAGGCTCTCTTGGCGTGTACATGCAGTAAGCCCCTCCATCGTAGGATAGAAACCATATATCCTAAAGACACCACAGTCTCCACTGCCCCTCATTCCATAGGAAATCAAATCCTGGGTAAGCACCTAGAACCCCTGTTTCTTGCACTGCTTAGAGACTGGGGTGGCAACAAGACAGTTTCTCTCTCTCTCCTGATAGCTAACCAGCCTTATAAAAGCTAGCCTTGAAGGGCTGGGCGATGGGCTTCGTGGGGTGGTGAATGCTTCCCTCCGTGAGGGAGCCTTCCCAGACCCGCTGAAAGAGGTGGTCATTAAACCGCTTCTTAAAAAACCATCTTTAGATGCGGCCACGATGGCCAACTATCGCCCAGTCTCAAATCTTCCATTCCTGGGCAAGGTGATTGAGCGAGCGGTTGCCGAACAACTCCAGGCACGCCTGGAAGAAGCGGACCATTTGGATCCCTTCCAGTCGGGATTCAGGCCTCATCATGGGACTGAAACTGCCTTGGTCGCACTGGTTGATGATCTCCGGCGGGCTAGGGACAAAGGTGAGAGCTGTTTCCTAGTTCTGCTGGATCTCTCAGCGGCGTTTGATACCATCGACCATAGCATCCTTCTGGACCGTCTTGAGGGGCTGGAAGCTGGGGGCACTGTTATACAGTGGTTCCGCTCCTTCCTCCTGGGCCGTGTTCAGAAAGTGGTGGTGGGGGATGAGTGTTCAGACCCCTGGGCTCTCACTTGTGCGGTGCCTCAGGGTTCTGTCCTCTCCCCCATGCTTTTCAACATTTATATGCAGCCGCTGGGAGAGATCATCAGGAGGTTTGGGCTGGGTGTTCATCAGTATGCCGATGATACCCAGCTCTACCTCTCTTTTAAATCAGAACCAGTGAAGGCGGTGAAGGTCCTGCGTGAGTGTCTGGAGGCGGTTGGAGGATGGATGGCGGCAAACAGATTGAGATTGAATCCTGACAAGACAGAAGTACTGTTTTTGGGGGACAGGAGGCGGGCAGGTGTGGAGGATTCCCTGGTCCTGAATGGGGTAACTGTGCCCCTGAAGGACCAGGTGCGCAGCCTGGGAGTCATTTTGGACTCACAGCTGTCCATGGAGGCACAGGTCAAATCTGTGTCCAGGGCAGCTGTTTACCAGCTGCATCTGGTACGTAGGCTGAGACCCTATCTGCCTGTGGACTGTCTCGCCAGAGTGGTGCATGCTCTGGTTATCTCCCGCTTGGACTACTGCAATGCACTCTACGTGGGGCTACCTTTGAAGGTGACTCGGAAACTACAACTAATCCAGAATGCGGCAGCTAGACTGGTGACTGGGGGCGGCCGCCGAGACCATATAACACCGGTCTTGAAAGACCTACATTGGCTCCCAGTACGTTTCCGAGCACAATTCAAAGTGTTGGTGCTGACCTTTAAAGCCCTAAACGGCCTCGGTCCAGTATACCTGAAGGAGTGTCTCCACCCCCATCGTTCTGCCCGGACGCTGAGGTCCAGCGCCGAGGGCCTTCTAGCGGGTCCCTCATTGCGAGAAGCAAAGCTACAGGTAACCAGGCAGAGGGCCTTCTCGGTAGTGGCGCCCGCCCTGTGGAACGCCCTTCCAGCAGATGTCAAAGCAATAAACAACTACCTGACATTCAGAAGACATCTTAAGGCAGCCCTGTTCAGGGAAGTTTTTAACGTGTGATATTTTACTGTATTTTTGGTTTCTATGGAAGCCGCCCAGAGTGGCTGGGGAGGCCCAGCCAGATTGGTGGGGTATAAATAATAAATTATTATTATTATTATTATTATTATTATTATTATTATTATTATTATTATTATTATTATTATTATAGTTCTGCTGGATCTCTCAGCAGCTTTTGATACAATCGACCATAACATCCTTCTGGACTGTCTAGAGGGGCTGGGAGCTGGGGGCACTGTCATACAGTGGTTCCGCTCCTTCCTCCTGGGCCGTGTTCAGAAAGTGGGGGGGGGGATGAGTGTTCAGACCCCTGGGCTTTCACTTGTGGGGTGCCTCAGGGTTCCGTCCTCTCCCCCATGCTTTTCAACATCTACATGCAGCCACTGGGAGAGATCATCAGGGGGTTTGGGCTGGGTTTCCATCAATATGCAGATGATACCCAGCTCTACCTCTCTTTCAAATCAGAACCAGTGAAGGCGGAGAAGGTCCTGTGTGAGTGTCTGGAGGTGGTTGGAGGATGGATGGCGGCTAACAGATTGAGGTTGAATCCTGACAATACAGAAGTACTGTTTTGGGGGGAAAGGAGGCGGGCGGGTGTGGAGGACTCCCTGGTCCTGAATGGGGTAACTGTGCCCCTGAAGGAGCAGGTGCACAGCCTGGGAGTAATTTTGGACTCACAGCTGTCCATGGAGGCGCAGGTTAACTCTGTGTCCAGGGCAGCTGTCTACCAGCTCCATGTGGTACACATACCTGCCCGTGGACTGCCTCGCCAGAGTGGTGCATGCTCTGGTTATTTCCCACTTGGACTACTGCAATGCTCTCTACGTGGGGCTACCTTTGAAGGTGACCCGGAAACTACAACTAATCCATAATGCAGCAGCTAGACTGGTGACTGGGAGCGGCTGCCGAGTCCACATAACACCGGTCTTGAAAGACCTACATTGGCTCCCAGTACGTTTCCGAGCACAATTCAAAGTGTTGGTGCTGGCCTTTTAAGCCCTAAACGACCTCAGTCCAGTATACCTGAAGGCACATCTCCACCCCCATCGTTCTGCCCAGACACTGGGGTCCCTCTCCTGAGGGCCTTCTGGCAGTTCCCTCACTGCAAGAAGCCAAGTTACAGGGAACCAGGCAGAGGGCCTTCTCAGTAGTGGCACCCACCCTGTGGAATGCCCTCCCATCAGATGTCAAAGAGAAAAACAACTACCAGACCTTTAGAAGACATATAAAGGCAGGCCTGTATAGGGAAGCTTTTAATGTTTGATGCATTAGTGTATTTTAATATTCTGTTGGAAGCTGTCCAGAGTGGCTGGGTATAAATAATAATATATTATTATTATTATTATTATTATTATTATTATTATTATTATTATTATTATTATTAACAGGACGCTGATGACCACCAAGTTTAAAGTCAAGCTCCAGAAAGCTCCCTGCACATGAGCACACAATATGTGCAGCTTCTTGTCCCTGGTCCTCCTCAGAAGGGACCTTCTTTGCTTTGGGTGCAAGATTGTTATTTTTTTAATTTGTTGTGGAAAGTGAGCTTAGCTGAATTATTGTGAAACTTCTCTGTTCTCTTAAGACGGGTCGTTTTCTCTCTCTCTTCACTCTTGAGTTCTTTGTGCTATAATCTTAGGTACTTCACACAGGAACTTGGTTAAATGCTTTCAGCCTCTGCCTGCCATTTCTGGGCATATGTTGTGCTGGTGCTGCAGAACAACACTTAATCAGATCTATCCCCCCTCTTCACAAATTTCGCTATTCCCAGAAATCTACCCCAGCGAAGCCTACCGTGTAGTTATTCTCAAACATAGTTACTTATTGGAAGAGGCATAGATGGTTCATCTCTTTTCCCAGGAGGGCAAGACACAGCGAAACCACTCAGAACTTCTGTACCTGTGTGCAAATGGATGCTTGCAATTCTCCACCCTATGTGTCAGCAGAGACATTGTACAGATTCTGGGCTCATTCCCACTTCTGTTTGCCCCCTGCTTCCTCCCTCCCCCATAGAAATCCACAGTTTAGATAAATTGGAACAAACAGCAGTTGGGCTTTCCATGGAATGCTGCTTGTTCTGATTTAGCTCCGAAGAGCGAGTTTTCTGAGAGAAAGTGGCAGAGCAAAGGCAAAACTGTTTTGACTCATTCATGGAAAGCAGAGGACAAGCAGAAAACTACTCAGCCTTGTGCTTTCTAGGCATGGAACAAGTGGAATTGTGGACGAGCCCCATTTCACTGATTTTTATCCAGCAGGTGTAGAAATTTCCCAACCATTTTCTGGGGGTGAGGACCACCATTTTGCATCCTCAACAACACCTAGATCTAGCATTGTTCCAGGGTACTGGGGGAAGGGGGGGTGGTCGCCTCCTCACAAAATCTTAGAATATTTGGGGGAAATTCTGTGAAGTGGGCTTCTTTTTCTAGAGGAGTGAGCAAAAGATAAATCTCAGTAATTTCTCAAGGTGGGCAAATCTGAGAAATTTTGCCCCATTCTGCTCATAACTAAAATGAGAGAATTGTCACCAAATTTAAGGGAACTGGCAGATTCTTCACTCCAGAATCACCCCCCCCCGGGTTGGTCACATAGGGCCAGACTTAACTAAATAGTTGTGCTAGAGGCATTCTGTGCAATAAGGGCCACTGCTGCAATGGGGCCAGAGGCGGAGTTGGGGCAGTGCAAGAGGTATCCCCGCGCTGGGAACCAAACCGAGGGAAGCATTGCAGGGCATCACAGCTATGATCCTGTTCACATGCAGAATGAAGGCGAGAGGCAGAGGTGCTGGATTCTAGCCTCATACAGGATGTCGCTAAAACTTGAAAGGCCAAAGTCCACCCCTGACGGGGCTTTCCCTCCAATCTTCCCCCAAACAGCATGGGGGGAGGAGATCACTCCGTCTGGCAACCACAATGCCCTCTGCTGACAGAACGATCCCCTTAAGGTGCCAAGTTCGTCCACCCATTAGCTTCTAGGGGTAATATTGAAGGGTTCCTCTTCAAGAAGCTCTGGGGACGCTCAGGGGTGCATCCACCCACCCCAGGCCTCCTTACAAAGCTTACAAAAGGGCGCTCTCAGTATTTTCAAAGTCTGCATCTAATATTTTTAACACTGCTTAGCCCAAGGATGCAGCTTGGTGCCACTTCTCGTGTGCTTCTAATTGTGAAATTGTGCCTGTGTGAGGGGCAAGAAATACTTTTTAAATGTGGGCTTAATGAATGAGCCTATATATTTTGGAAAATGCATCTGTTTGAGCTAATGACTCAAGGTATTTTGTTCCGTGAACCAAGTCGAGTCTTGGAAGTGAGAACATATGCTAAATCAAGTTTGTTCATGAGCAATGCTTTGATACTGGAGACAGGCAACACAGCAGGAGCTGAAGCAAACCTAACAACCTTTGCATTTGCTGTTCTTCTCCAGTGACAGAACTGCAGAGAGCATGGAGCTACTCAAGAGCAATTTTAAGATAGGGAATTTGAAGCAAAGAAGGCTTGAAGCAGAAGGAAAATGAGACCTCATGTGCTAATATCAAATCAAGGGTGGCTCCCTGCTTTGTTTTACATACTAGCTTTGAAAATTTCCTGTATGTTTTTTTAAAAAACCCAGCTTGTTTTTCTTAGCTCTCAGGCTTACTGAATCCTATACCATAGTTTCCCACCATATTTTCCTAAAGCAGAGCCAACTAAGAGAGTCCTATACAGTTCCTTGTGGAGGAGAGAAAGGACTTCACATATCCCCATAGTTTCACTGCATTGCACTTCAATACAATTAGCGGCAGAAGAGAAGAAAGAAGCGGCTTTGGAAATAGGTTTATTGGTTTCATGAGGAGGGGAGGGGAAGCTGCGGGGCATTCATGTGGGGTTCATGTGCAGCTGATGGGCGAGTGGAGCAAGCAGGGGTGCAACCCCTAGCATATAACAAGTGCACCTTCAAACACATTTAAAATTCATCCAGACACCGACTAGGATTAAAACCTGTACCTAGAAAGCTTGTTCTAAGGAAGGTCTTCAGCAGAATCCCCAAATACTATAAAGATAAGGATGGTACCTTTCTGGTATGTAATGGGGGGTATTCCAAAGGGCAGGTTCTGCAATACTAAGGGCCTCATCCTGAAAGCACTGTGCAGAACGAACTGCTTGAGCAGATGGTCCCTACAGGTTTCCCTCTCCTGCAACGCAGAGGAGTTGAAATGATGGTGCACTTCAGACTGAAACACCAGGTACCTTGAGAGACCTGTGAATTAATCATAACCTTTCAAGGTAATTAGGTGTTTGCAGAATAGGATCATCTAGATGCTTTGGTTTTTTCTCCCTGTGCAACTTGCTTCGTTTTCTGGGTGGCAAATGTTCCAAAGAACAAATGATATCCATAAATCTCCCCAAATATTTTTATTTCTATAAATATGCGTGAATGGCCTTCCCAAGTCAGTGAGGCTGGGAAATGGTCTCCAAGGTCTGGCTTTTGAACACTTTTGTATAATACAGTGAAAACTGAAAGTGGTGACATTATTTATGGAGCTTCCATCATCAAAATGCCCTATGTTGAGGCTGCTTCCTCTTATTCCGTTACAGGTTACTTTTGCAAAGCAAGGTGGGAGATGGTCATCCTCTTCCTACAGCATAATATCCATGTCCTCATGGAGATCTATGTGTCTCCTTCTCACGAATTCTGAAGCAGCTATAAAGGAAGCATATCACTCTGTGCTATTTCCTATTTGGAAGTAGCCCTCACCTGAACTTCCTTGATATGGGGATCAAAGTCAAGTCTATTCCAAAAGACAGGAGAACACCAGCAGACGACACTGAGTGACAGCATCCTAGTATATATCAAATGATGTAAACACAAAGTTGCATAAAAGACATCTCAGGGTCACAGGCAACACCATGTTCCATGCGTATTTCAGTAAAGGAACTGTGGCAGAATGAAACAGGTAAGAGACATTCATGACAAAATAGATGGAGCACTGAATGTTTTCAAAGGCACAGCTTTTGCATAGCCCATTTTAATTATATGATTGCAATTCAATTATAGTATAATTATGGGTGCAATTACTGTTTTGTATGTTTCATTAAAACTGCATACATTAATTGTATCAAACTCCTTTTGATGAGCTTAACTAGCATAAGCAGATGTTTATAGCTGAGAAGCATCGTTTGCCTGCCCTAGAAATGTTTGTCTTGCAAGGTGACTATCTCAAAAGAAATGAAACAACAGAACAAATGAGCCTGATAATGTAGCTGCTTTGTATTTCGCAGTCATGGAACACACACCGGGTAGCGATGGAGGGCTGTCAGTGTGCTTCTCATGCATGCAATGGTTCCCCTGGTTGTCTTCCCATGGTGCCCGCAAAGGCTCTGAGCAACGCCATCCCTGCCCGCACGGTCTTGAGCTGGTGAGGGTGCTCACCTTCCGCCCCGCTTGAGAAGTCCATAGAGCTGAAGGAAGAAGTGATCTCTGGATCCAAGCCACTATCCTCCATAGCTTTTAAAGAAATAAATGTTACTATTATCATGATAGCTACCTCACCCCAATGCGAAGTTTGCCCCAAAGGTTTACGCTGTCAGTGTGGAATTCACATAGAAACTACAGGCCTGTTTCCTGATCAAGATGGTTTATGGATAAGCTCCCAAGAAGTGTCCAAACATTTTATTTCTTTTCAGAAATGAATTTGTTAAATGTTTGTGGTTATCTTATGCTCTCTGAAGACTTACATTTATTTCATCAAGTAATGATCACAAAAATAGAATTATCAATCATAATCAGGAATTATCAATAATATTTGATGGTAGAGCACGAATCTTAGGGATGTGGGTTTGAGCCCTAAGTTGGGCCAAAGATTCCTGCATTGCAAGGGGTTGGACTAGATGACCCTCGTGGTCCCTCCCAACTCTACAGTTCTATGGTTTTAGTAAATAGAAATCCTTGACCATGGCAATCAACTTTTTATTAACTTGCTCTATCACGTATTGGATGCTGTGTGTAAATGTCATAGTGTTTCATTCTCAAGAGACAACCTTGGAGACCCTAGCAGAGTTTGCCATGAATGAAATATTTCTAGAGTTGGTACTGAGGATGGAGCTATATATCCTTGGCAGGTTTATTAGCCTATGTCAAAGAACAGCAAGCCTATCACCATTATTTTATATGTATATGTCCTCCTCCTGCCTCATATATCCACAGTTATGATGTCTTCAAATGTTCTTGCCCCAAAAGTCGGTTTTGCGCATCTGTAGTGGATAAGTGGGGGCAAGTGTTTTAGTTTAGATTTCTAGCCAGATTCAAAAATGTCACAGATCTTATTCAGTAGATAATTAAGGTATGGGTACAGTCTTAATTTGCACGCTGTGAAGAGACATCATTTAAAATGGTATTAGACACTATGATCTATTAATCATCAGCTGTAGGAATATTTAAGCTTTAACTGTACAGGATTTTCTACTGAGAATCTGGGCAGGGTGACTGAGGCAGATCCCATATCCAAATCAAAACTCAACTCCAAATGCCTGAGACAGCTGATTTCTTTTGGTATTGATCTTGAAACATTAATCCAGAAATTGTACAGTAAAAACACTCACTTTTCAACCAACTATTTCAGATCCTTAAATTAAACACCTGAAATGTTTTTAACACCAGTAATGCTTTCCAGCACAACTTGTTGTTCTGTCCCTCAGAGTCCCTTCCTCTTGGTTTGCTTCTTCCTAATTTTCCTTGGCCTTTCAGAGTGTTTCCCCCTCTTTCAAGGTAGTTTTGGAACAGTTGGACGGGACAGAAATAGATTGGTTGGTTGGTTTTATCCCCCCCCCCCCGGGTGAATGACTGGTATGGTGATTTTATTTACCCAGGTTTCTGAAAACAAATTGGTAGGTTTGTGCAGCAGCAGAGGAAGCCTCCCAGGCACCTGGGGCAGTGCACCCAGGTGTGGGGCGAACCGCCCATAGGGATGTGGCATGCGGGACGCCCAAAGGGACACAGTGAGCCCCATCCCTATGGGTGCCACACGTCCCACCCCGTCCCTATCGGTGACCCTATCGGCGCATTGGCGATCTGCCCAGGGGGGATTTTATCACACACCCCCCCTCAAGGATGACACTCGGGGCAAACCGCCCCCACTGCCCCCCTTTCTCCGCCACTGGTTTTGTGGTTTGTGTGTGTGTGTGTGTGTGTGTGTGTGAGAGAGAGAGAGAGAGAGAGAGAGAGAGAGAGAGAGAGAGAGAGAGAAAGAGAAAGAGAAAGAGAAAGAGAAAGAGAAAGAGAAAGAAATAAGAAAGGAATCACTTCCACTTGGTTTCTGGAACAGCAGCGGTATTGGTTTGCTGGACTAATTCCTTTTTAGTATTAAATGCTGTGTATACTTATTTGAGAATAACTCCATCAACTTTGTGTGTGCATGTGTGTTTGTGCATATGTAGACACACACTGAGTTGAGACACACACTGCATTGGACTGGCAATTCTACTCTGAGGTGAAAACGGAAGGAGTCCCATCCTTATTCTGAACACCCTTGGTCCTGGCCCTTTGTGCCGCCCCTTGACACATTGCCCCTGTGAGAATGCAGCCCTCAATGGCGGGCGGGGTGGGGAGGTTGCTCACTCCTGCTTTGCAGAATATGCCATATTTCAGAACTTTTAAAACAGTGTCCTTGAATATTTCCCTGTTCCAATACACTTGGAGAACCTGTTGTTATTCTGATATGCTGGATCATGTCAGGAAGGGTCAGGGATCCTCACAGACTTCCTAAAGGGTCCTTGATGAGAAGATAGTGGTGGACAACCTCATCCAAAAGAGACAACATGTTTACTGTCACCTGTACTAATTTTCCCTTATGGTTCCCCCATTCAGTTCCTGTGTGAAGCAGTTGAGGAAAGCCCATGGAGCCATGTTTCTATTCTGAATCATTTCCAGAATATTCTGCAGCAGGCAAGGATTCTATGACAGACATGTTCATAAGGAAAAGATTCCCTAAACAAGGAATTTTGAAAACCACAGCAGTAGAAACTTCAGGTATTCATCTGGGAACAGAATTCAGTCTGACCATTTGATTTGAAATTGACAGTTCTCTACACTCATTAAATGAATTGTGGTAAACATTTCTTTTTGTGAGTTATACAGTAGATGGATGCTGAGGTGGAATGGCAGCTCATCTTCTTACACACTGTTTTAAGAGCTACATTTCTGCTACACTTTAGCTATTTCCCCATTGCAGGGCCAGCTTAGCCCACCAGTTTGTAACCGGTTGAGTCCAAGGGCTTAAAGGGGACAAAATTGTGATATGGATTCTTTACCTTATGCTGCTTTTCTTCTGAAATACTCTACTGAATGCTGCAACCTAGACATAGCAGTTTTCCCAAGTACATTGTCTTCCAACTTTTTTTCTTTTGCATTTCATTTAACTGCTCTTGTAAAAACAGCTGGTTAAGCTCAGAAATGCCTGGCCCATAAAGTCGAAGTGGGCAACAAATCGACAGCCACTGCTGCTGCTGCCAGTCTGGCTATCTCTGTCTTTTCTCACCTTCTCCCATTCTTCAGCATTATGATGGTTCACTCTCTGCCTGTCTTCCTGCTCAGACTTGAATTGCTGTGACATGGCGGATGGGAGAAGAGGCTTATTCCTCAATGAGTTTCACATAGAAAAGCAGTGTTCAGGCAGGGCAACAACACCCACCAACCTCCCTCAAATAACCTCCTTTTCTCATTAGAAATGCCTAGCTAATGCAGACACTCATTTGCTGCAGTTTGCATAATGTGGGTACTTCCAGCCCAACATCAGTTCATGGCAAGCACCTCGAAAAACACCTCCCCCATATTGCCTCCAGTTTTGCTCTGATTGGTGCAGTCTGGGCCAGTCAGAATTCATGTAGGATGCTTTCAACCAATCACATTGCTGCCAGCCTTCTATTTGGAGAGAGAAGAGTTTAGGCTGCCATACACAGAACATTTTATTCCAGAATCAGTGGAGAATGAATACTTGTTTTTTGTTTCATTTTACATAGCCCATACACAACCTAGATATATTCTGCATTTTTTTTTTACCTGAAAAGCACTTCTTGAGAACCTGAATTAATTCCAAATATAAAAGCTCACCACAGATTGATTTTGTGTTATGTCCATTTGAAAGCAGACGTATATGGTCCTGGCAATTGGGGTATATCCATACCTGCCTAGTGATGTTGTGGGTGGATGTATAGCAAGCCTGCAGTCACCACTTCCTTCCCCCTTCACCTGAGGCATCTGTGGGGAGGAAAAGGCATGGGTAAAAACAGGAATCACAGGAAAGGTGTTCAAACAGGTATCAAGTTACCACACCCATCCCTGTGGACAGAAGGATATACAACTAATCTAGATTGAAAAGAGGATGCTTAATAGAAGCATGAATAATCTCAGGTCCATCTGTGCTTGGAATAGAATCGGTGGTTGTGTCCATCTTTTAGAGATCACCAAGAGCATATAGAAATCATATTTTGTTCCCAGCTTGACCTTAGTAAGTTGTATTGCCCAGGTATTATATTATTTACAAGCCATTGACCTTGAACTATACTGCTCTAGGTTTGACATAGCCCACTTTTGAACCACAAAGCAATTTCACCTGCTGCTTTCTAGTTCTTTATAGAACATATTGTAAAAGGCTTGCCCTTGGTTTTCTCCTAAGAATACTCTTTAGGAAAGTTGCGAATGACATGTTCTCCACATTTCCATTTTCTCTCTCTCTCTCTCATATTTAATACTCAGCTCAGTTTTCAGAACGGAATGCCTCCTCCATTTTACATAAGCTGGATATCCCTAATTCACCATCATTCTAGAGAACTAATTTGAACTTGGGCAATGGTTTGGTGGGAGGAAGTCAATGTCTACTTTCTAGCACATTGGAGGAAAATGTTAAAAACTGATGATATTAATTATTCTGGCAGCAGAAGTCTGTGAACCTCAAAATCACATGGGCTTTCATGGCTGGTATGAAGTAGAGGTGACTGCTCCAGAACTGGAACTCTATCACCAGTGCAAATGTCAAATCAAACTCTGAAAGGCAAGCTTTAAAAGGTTGTTGGGAGCCACATAGAACCATAGAAGGGTAGAGTTGGAAGGAACACCAAGGGTCATCTAGTCCACCCCTGCAGTGTTAAAGGTTTAGCAGCTCAGTGCCAAACCCCCCTCCTTTAGCAACCTCTGGGAATTTTTATTCAATTTCTATATAAATGATATAGTACTCCTCTTCCACAATATGACCTTCCACCCTCCAAAACTAGCAGGAAAGCATATCCCTTTACACAGATGACGCAACAATCCTCTCCATAACTCCTATAGGCCTTAAAAGAGCCATGAAAATACTGGCAGCATACTGCAAGGAGAGCGAACTAGAACTAAATTATCAGAAAACCAAAATCATGGTCTTTGCCAAAAGGTCCAAACATTGTTCATGGTACATCAATAGCCATTAGATCGAGCCGGTCACCTGCTTCAAATATTTGGGTATAACCCTTCATTCCCCAGGAGGCAGAAAAGCCCACAGGGATTATGTTGTAGGGAATGCCCAGAGAAGCGTAAATGAAATACTCAGGTACCTCAGGTGGACAATAGATACCTGCAACCCTCAAACTGTTTGAGGCCAAATCCATTGCGCAGTTTGTATATGGTGCCTAATGAGGCCCCCTTGCTAACTGGGCACCATTAGAACTGGTACAATCTAAATTCTTACGATCAGCCCTACAAGTGCCTAAACATGTCTCCAATGCTACTATACATCTTGAAACTGGATTTGTAAGAATTGAGGTCAGACTATGGCTTGCCACACTAAATTACTGGCTTAGACTATCCTTCCTCCCACATGGCCTTGCTGCCTTAACCCTTAAGGACGGTTTCCCAATGACATGTAAATACATAGTGATAAACCTAATATCAACTCTAGGCTTCACCCCACAGGTCCTACTCAACATGGGGTATGAACAAGCCAAAAAAAACATCAAACAGGGTGTTGAAAGGCTTTCCCTCTGGCCCGTTGCCAGACCTCCCTTCAGCCCCCCAGGAAGGCGCTTTAGGCAGACACCGTATGAGGAGAGGAAATGCCCCTGTGGCGCTGGGCAAGTGGAAACAACAGAACATGCCTTTTTCACAGCCAATACTATACACAGATATATGAGCCAGGTTCATCTTGCCTGGACTACATAAATTTCCATGTTACATACAGAACAGCTTTACACCTCCCTGCTACTTCAAGATAAAAACCCAGATGTTACATATGCAGTTGCAAGATTCTGTGCTGCCATGAGGGATATTCATCAAAAGATGGTTTGCACCACAAACTAGGTCCAAAATGCAAGACCTGTGCTCCTTCATGCTCCTTCCCTTATAGTTGCTTTTAACCATTTGTCCTTGTTTCTATCTTTTAAAGTTATGTATCACCTTTTAATTACTAGTTTTTATCCCTTACCTGTTTAAAGTCTTATGTGTTCAGTTTATTTGTATGCTTTAACTTAGGCTGGTCTGTGACCGAAATAAAGTTTGATACCGATACTGAAACCCCCTCCTGCAATCTTTTCTGTTTTCCACACCGACATCTAGTTTCACTCCTCATAAGAACGTAAGATGAGCCCTGGTGGATCAGACCAAAGGTGTATCTAGTTTAGCATTCTGTTTTCACAGGGACCAAACAGATATGTATGAGAAGCCCAGAAGCAGGACCTCTTCTGCTTATGATACCCAGTGACTGATCCCCAGGGACATACTGATAGATGTGTAGTAATCATATTGGGTTCTCAGCAGCAGATTCTAGTATTTTTAACTGTATCAAAAATGAAAGGTCTGGAGCTATAAACTCTGTGGCCAACTCACATTTGGAAATCCAAGTTTTCTGCTGAAAAGCAGCCCCTGCAAGGAAGAAGCAGTAGGCAGAAGAGATAGCTAGACTTTTCCTTGAGCTGCCTTTCCCCCAGGTTGAGTTCCAGATGCAATGGCAGATGTTGCTCAGCGATGAAATAACAAAACCTGTCACTTTCTTGATGATGATGCTGTACCCAGGTTGGCCAAAACTGGAACTTTTAATCTTGCACTTTGCTTAAAGATTCTTCTCTCTGTGGCTGGACAATGCAGCTGGGATCTTTCAAATAGAAGACAACACAGATTCTGCCCGGATCATTGGAACCAGAATCAAGGTTAGATTCAGGCTACAGAGAACCCCAGGTGCCAATGTGGTTATCCCCCCCCCCCGGCAATCTCTAGAAGTAGAGGTGTGACTCCATGATTCTATATTCTTCCAGGTACAGAAGCAGAACTCCAGCAGCTGCTGATGTTCAACATCAGGGCAAGGGCATTATCTTTCTGTTCTGTTTGTGGAGATTCTGGGTTTCTCTCCACTGTGGAAAACAGGGTGCTGGTTGGGTTACACGGCCCTTTGGTTTGAGCAGCAGAGTTTTTATGTTCTATGAATCATAAGCAAAATGTGTTTTCATTCTTCCACGTTCTTCCTTTATTTCAAAGCGACCGTTCAGATATTAGAGAGTATTGCCATTTTAGACAAAAATGTAAGACATGTCCAGTATTCTGTTATAAGAAGGAGGAGGCTTATTTGTGGGGTGCTTTGGACAAGCTGGTGCAGATTCTGCTCTATGGGCCAATTTGTCTATATAGGAAATGGACCTTTCCAGGGCTTGCAACTTGGCCCTTCTGAAGCTTGCATTCACTTCATATTTTATAACAGAAGAGGAGAAATAGTGGCTTACATTAGCAGCTCTTTCTGTAATAGAAGCACATCTCTACATGTTCATTTCTCCTTTCAGCCTGCTTCACATTCCAATTTATGGCAAATTTCATTCATTCATATATATCAGCAGCATTGGACAGCCAGCCCTATTTGAAAAAAGAGGTGACTAAGCAGTAACAGCTTTCAAATAGGGCTCATATTTGCCAGCCCCCACCCTACTTTAATAAATGAATTTCAGTAGAATTCCATTTTTATTTCTTGTTATTGGGCACTGAGAATATTCAGCTCAAAAGAGTTTTATTTAGGTCAAGGTGAAAAAAATAATCTCAGCTACAGCCATTACGTTATAGTAGCCATTAGTTTCTTCATGTTTATTTTGCTATTTTAAACCCTTTCTATTAGGGCCTTGCCTGCCAGCAAACTGTCATACTGGATAGGTGGCAGTTAACAGACTAAGGTTGAATCCTGACTAGACAGAAAGACTGTTTTGAGGGGACAGGGGGGAGCAGGTGTGGAGGACTCTCTGGTTATGAATGGAGTAACTGTGCCCCTGAAGGACCAGGTGCATAGCCTGGGAAAAATACTGGATTCACAGCTGTCCATGGAGACACTGGTCAATTCTATGTCCAGGGCAGCTGTCTACCAGCTCCATCCTGTATGATGGCTGAGACCTTACTTGCATGCACACTGTCTCACCAGAGAGATGCATGCTCTGGTTATCTCCCACTTGGACTACTGCAAAGTGCTCTACATGGGGCTACCTTTAAAGATGACTTGGAAACTACAACTAATCCAGAATGCAGCAGCTAGACTGATGACTGGGAGCAGCCGCCAGGACCATATAACACGGGTCTACATTGGCTTCCAGTATGCTTCTGAGCACAATTCATAGAATCATAGAATCATAGAATCATAGAATCATAGAGTTGGAAGAGACCACAAGGGCCATCGAGTCCAACCCCCTGCCAAGCAGGAAACACCATCAGAGCACTCCTGACATATGGTTGTCAAGCCTCTGCTTAAAGACCTCCAAAGTAGGAGACTCCACCACACTCCTTGGCAGCAAATTCCACTGTCGAACAGCTCTTACTGTCAGGAAGTTCTTCCTAATGTTTAGGTGGAATCTTCTTTCTTGTAGTTTGGATCCATTGCTCCGTGTCCGCTTCTCTGGAGCAGCAGAAAACAACCTTTCTCCCTCCTCTATGTGACATCCTTTTATATATTTGAACATGGCTATCATATCACCCCTTAACCTCCTCTTCTCCAGGCTAAACATGCCCAGCTCCCTTAGCCGTTCCTCATAAGGCATCGTTTCCAGGCCTTTGACCATTTTGGTTGCCCTCCTCTGGACACGTTCCAGTTTGTCAGTGTCCTTCTTGAATTGTGGTGCCCAGAACTGGACACAGTACTCCAGGTGTGGTCTGACCAGAGCAGAATACAGTGGCACTATTACTTCCCTTGATCTAGATGCTATACTCCTATTGATGCAGCCCAGAATTGCATTGGCTTTTTTAGCTGCCGCGTCACACTGTTGGCTCATGTCAAGTTTGTGGTCAACCAAGACTCCTAGATCCTTTTCACATGTACTGCTCTCAAGCCAGGTGTCACCCATCTTGTATTTGTGCCTCTCATTTTTTTTGCCCAAGTGCAATACTTTACATTTCTCCCTGTTAAAATTCATTTTGTTTGTTTTTGCCCAGTTCTCTAATCTGTCAAGGTCGTTTTGAAGTGTGATCCTGTCCTCTGGGGTGTTAGCCACCCCTCCCAGTTTGGTGTCATCTGCAAATTTGATCAGGATGCCCTTGAGTCCATCATCCAAGTCGTTGATAAAGATGTTAAATAAGACCGGGCCCAAGACAGAACCCTGTGGCACCCCACTAGTCACTCTTCACAGTGTTGGTGGTGACCTTTATTTTATTTTTTTTATTTTATTTTTTTAAAATACTTTTTATTAAATTTTCCATTTTAACAATCCAATCAAATCACATTGAATATTCCAAATTATACAAATACATATCATATAGTCCAAATATTCTGCCAAATTATAATTTTTTTGTTGGGACTTCCCATGCTTCAAGTTCGGTGGGGCTCTGATCATCTCATATCTCTGCTGCCTTGAGTTTCCAATAGTTCCTTTAAATCTTCCTGTTGTTAACCTTCCTTCTTTCATGGCCTCTGAGTTGTTTCCACAGGCAAGTTGAAGTAAGCAGTGATGTGTTTCTGTGTGAATTTTGTGTGCTTGACTCTCCTATTGTTGCAGTATCTCCTCAAACGCTGGTGTTTATGCCGAATCAATCCAAAAGTCATTTCGCTGCTGGCAGACGCCATCTTCTCTCAGTTCCGATGAAATCAAATCTAGGCATTTGCTCATTAATTTTCCCAGACCGGTTGCATCAAACATTAGCCTTTCCAGAGGAGATTTACCAAATCGGACTTGAAGTGCAGATATAATAACAAATTAAGAGCTCACCTCCCCCTATGACTATTTATCTCTGCAGCTCAGTCTTATTCCATAATGGCGGATCCCAATTAAAGAATGTGTCACATCAACATTCTCAGAAGCCATCCAAAGTTTTTTGAAGTCTCTCCAGCGGCTAACGAGATCCAGCTTCTTTCTAATATCAGTACTTGGAGGGTCTTTTATCTTCTTCCAAGCAATTCAAAAACCAAAAGCTTTAATTATATAATATTGTTATTTCCACACAGTTTATATTTTCCAATCTCGCTTGCTATAAATAATGTAAACGGTTCTTTGGGGAGGGGGGTTGTCAGGTATTGTAATAAATCATATTAAAAAAAGCTTTACCCTCCCTCCTTTTCCATTACATTCCAACATACCAACTTAGATGTTATTCTTTCTTCCTCTCCGTCACTCTTGGCACCTCAGTGGCTGGCTTAATTGGCAGATTAATTTCCCTCTCCTTACTCGAAGCATGTCCAAAACTTAAATCCAATTTTTCATCTTAAGAAATGGAACTTGGTGCGCTTGCAGGGACAGTGTCCAGGAGATCTGAACTCCCTCGGGGGCTTTCCATCCAGTGCCCCTACCCCCTCCTTCTTTACGAATTTGGGGGTGATTTATTGGGCATCTGCAGATGAGACTGCATCTTCCCATACCCCGGGGAGAATTTGGGAGGCTGATTACTCCCATCTCAGCCTCTAATTACCCCGTGGGAGCTGGAGCGATGGTATTTTCAGTCATCTTCTGTGGTGCCTCAAGCGGAAGTCGATGGGGTGACCTTTAAAGCCCTAAAAATCGAGAAATCCTGGAGAAATCCTGGAGAAATTTTTAGAAATCCTAAAAATCGAGAAATCCTGGAGAACAGGCGAAGTCCCGGCAGACTGGAGGAGGGCAAATGTTGTCCCTATTTTCAAAAAGGGGAAAAGAGAGGACCCAAATAATTACCGCCCAGTCAGTCTGACATCAATAGCAGGGAAGATTCTGGAGCAGATCATTAAGCAAACAGTCTGTGAGCACCTAGAAAGGAATGCTGTGATCACCAATAGTCAGCATGGATTTCTGAAAAATAAGTCATGTCAGACTAACCTGATCTCATTTTTTGACAGAATTACAAGCCTGGTAGATGAAGGGAACTCAGTGGATATAGCCTACCTTGATTTCAGTAAGGCATTTGACAAGGTGCCCCATAATATTCTTGTAAAGAAGCTGGTAAAATGCGGTCTTGACTCTGCTACCACTCAGTGGATTTGTAACTGGCTGACTGACCGAACCCAAAGGCTGCTCATCAATGGTTCCTCTTCATCCTGGAGAAGAGTGACTAGTGGGGTGCCACAGGGTTCTGTCTTGGGCCCGGTCTTATTTAACATCTTTATCAACGACTTGGATGATGGACTCAAGGGCATCCTGATCAAATTTGCAGATGACACCAAACTGGGAGGGGTGGCTAACACCCCAGAGGACAGGATCACACTTCAAAACGACCTTGACAGATTAGAGAACTGGGCAAAAACAAACAAAATGAATTTTAACAGGGAGAAATGTAAAGTATTGCACTTGGGCAAAAAAAATGAGAGGCACAAATACAAGATGGGTGACACCTGGCTTGAGAGCAGTACATGTGAAAAGGATCTAGGAGTCTTGGTTGACCACAAACTTGACATGAGCCAACAGTGTGACGCGGCAGCTAAAAAAGCCAATGCAATTCTGGGCTGCATCAATAGGAGTATAGCATCTAGATCAAGGGAAGTAATAGTGCCACTGTATTCTGCTCTGGTCAGACCACACCTGGAGTACTGTGTCCAGTTCTGGGCACCACAATTCAAGAAGGACACTGACAAACTGGAACGTGTCCAGAGGAGGGCAACCAAAATGGTCAAAGGCCTGGAAACGATGCCTTATGAGGAACGGCTAAGGGAGCTGGGCATGTTTAGCCTGGAGAAGAGGAGGTTAAGGGGTGATATGATAGCCATGTTCAAATATATAAAAGGATGTCACATAGAGGAGGGAGAAAGGTTGTTTTCTGCTGCTCCAGAGAAGCGGACACGGAGCAATGGATCCAAACTACAAGAAAGAAGATTCCACCTAAACATTAGGAAGAACTTCCTGACAGTAAGAGCTGTTCGACAGTGGAATTTGCTGCCAAGGAGTGTGGTGGAGTCTCCTACTTTGGAGGTCTTTAAGCAGAGGCTTGACAACCATATGTCAGGAGTGCTCTGATGGTGTTTCCTGCTTGGCAGGGGGTTGGACTCGATGGCCCTTGTGGTCTCTTCCAACTCTATGATTCTATGATTCTATGATTCTATGATTCTAAACTGCCTCAGCCCAGCATACCTGAAGGAGCATCTCCACCCCTATTGCTGAGGTCCAGCTCCAAGGGTCTTCTCAGCAGTGGCTGTGGAATGCCTTTCCTTTAGTTGTCAAGGAGATAAAGGAGACAACCTTTAGAAGACATCTGAAGGCAGCCCTATATAGGGAAGCTTTTTAATGTGTAATGTTTTATTATACTTTTATATTTGTTGGAAGCCACCAGAGTGGCTGGGGCAACCCAGTCTGATGGGCAGGGTAGAAATAATAAAATTATTGTTGTTATTATTAACTCCCTCTCCCAGATTCTTCGCATAGGATGATGTGCCCAAGTTTTTTTTTGGGGGGGGAGTTTCTTTTGGACTTCTTTTTTGAATTCCAGGGATGTGTGATGGTCAGATGTTTTAACATTTAGTTTTTCAGTGTTTATTACAATACAGAGACTAGTGATCCCAGAAAATGTCATACACATGCCATAGGCATCAATAAAAGCCTTGAGTATGTGACACAATCAAACCACGTAACATCCTTGTGATGCTGCCTAATCAAGTGTCAGGAAGAGAAAGGAAGAGAGAGAGCATTATAAACCAGAACAAAATTATATGTCAAGGATTCAAAAATGATGTGCCAAGAGCATTATAGTAAAAAGAGGGGGGGGGGTCTCATTGACAGCAGAGAAGAAAATCGCCACTGCAATCAAGATGAAATTATCTGATCCCATAATTCTTAATATGAAAAGTGGAACAATAATAGTTTAATGAAATAGTAATCATACTTGAATGGGAACCTAAAATTTTAATCTTTTTCAGGTTTGGCTTTTATAAACAGGCTGTTAAAAGAATAATGGAACCTTGATTTACTGGCAATGGAGAGTCATCTGATTTTACTATATCAGGAACAGAGATGCAGCACATATGATTCAGAGAGAAGAATATGGGCACTGGATGCATAATGACTGAAATATAATATAAACTAATAATCTTCTCTTTTAAGTAGTCTGTCTTTGGCAATCAGAAGGGAGAACCAATTGGATTAGATTGCAATCAGGTATAATATTAGAGTAGTGTCAGAACTGTGATGAGATACATGCACACTGCTTCATTTGCCTGTCAAAGACTTTATATATATATATTAACCCATGTGTCTGCTCAGCCACTACTGACAAAATAAGCCTTTTCTATTAATATAGCACGCATTTACATCTGCATTTATTAAATTTAATGCCCTTCATCAGTAAGTGTCAAAGTGCTTTACAAAATTGGAAGGGGGACACACCTCACCATCATAAAATGTAGAGAAAGAGAAAGATGTGTTCCCTTTCTGCCTGTTGTATGCATATAGGACACTGTGGTTAGTACTGGGGTAACTTTGGGCAAAGGTCTGACATATTTTAAAAATGAAAAGTAGAAGCTAGAGGCCACAATCAGCAATGAAGGAAAAGTGGGCAGGGCCCTCATAACGTGTGCCGCATAGAGAGAAAAACAGCTTGGAGATGGTCAGTTTTGAGAGAAAAGCCAGCAGGTGGAGAGAAGGTTAAGATCCACCATGTCCCTTCTTGAGGGCCGAACCCTGTGCCTGACTTTTATTTTAGAATGAAGGGGGAGTATAAACTCTGTTGGCCCTATGTTGTTTCTTGAGGGGAAATGTGAGGGAGAAAACAGGAGCACAGTGCAAATTCCAAGCACCAAGAGTTTGAAATTTGTGGGCCATGGTTGAGACATGTGCCTATCTATGTCGGAACCCTCCTTTTCTATGTTCAGGAACAAGCCTTTTCTAGAACATGAAAGCCTGGTGGGATTTAGTGAGATGCAGAAGTTCATGCTGAGAGACCAGTTTGCACAAAGTGCTGTTACAGAGAAGTAGCATCAGTTGTTGGGGCAGCACTGCTGAGCTGACCTCCCTTTAGCTCCATTGTTGTGATGTACTTAGGGGGAAAGGCAGCAGAGAAGAATGCACAGTGCAAATGCACCAGCAGAACCAATCCCATGTTCCTGTCGGTATGTTTCCACTATGCTGACCTTGCATGACTCCCCCCCCCCCGCCCCAGTATGCACAGTGAGAGTGGTGATGGGACGTCAAGGAAGCAGTGACACCACTTTGATTTATGAAGTTCTTAGACCTTGTTCGTCTGAGGTTTAAGGGAAGCGAGCAAGAGCAGGACACCAGATTACACAGACGGGTGAACAACTTGCCTTAGAGTATCACCAAAGTGTCTCATGTGTACAACTGTGGCCTATTTGTGCAAGGAGACGACTGCAGTTGGCGTGGCCAGTCTCCCTTCAGCTCCCACTCTGGGCTAGATCTGAGTGTCAACTTTGAGGCCAAAAAGCTCTCCTTGCTGCTGTGCGTGAGATTACAAGGACTACTAGAAACTCAAAGTAACTCAGGGGTAGAAGGCAAAACAGACGGAGAAATTGGTTTTGCTATGCTCACCAGTGTTCCTCACGGAAACTGAAGTTATGGGTTTGAATTTTCAAGGAAGGGAAGAGAATTCATTCTTGGTGAATGCTTCACAGGCATGACCATTGAATTACATTTTGCTTATATTTAATGAAGCTGAAGCTTCCATCATTCTATGATTCTATGGAAGCTAGCCTCAAAGGACTTGGGTGGAAGCGGCAACATGTATAAAAAGGGCAGGAAATGCTGCCTGAATAATCCTGGTTCCCTATAGACACCATCCATACAATCTCTGTTCCTGTGCTAGATTTGATTGTGATTTTATTTTGTTTTTTTTTTTTATAAAATTTTTATTGGTTTTACAAAATTTTAGAAAACAAACAAACACTTAAAAGGACAAACATACATGTATAATTTCATCACCTATTTTCATAAACCTCTTTCTCGGACTTCCCCATACCCCCCCTTTCTGCATCCCAATGTCCATAATTTTATAGCAACTCCCAATTGTTACTTTCCAACCTCTGTCATCTTAGTCCTCTCCATATTCTGACCTTGTATCACTGTATCCCTTTGTTTCTAAGAACCACAACACTTTAACATTCATTAAGTTTATAATAGTCCTTAAGATAACTTTTAAATTTTCTCCATTCTTCTTCCACCGTCTCTATTCGTTGGTCGTGGATTCTGCCTGTCATCTCGGCCAATGTCATATAGTCCATCACTTTCATCTGCCATTCTTCCAGAGTGGGTAGATCTTGTGTCTTCCAATACTTCGCGATAAGTATTCTTGCTGCTGTTGTAGCATACATAAAAAAAGTTCTATCCCTCTTTGACACCAATTGGCCGACAATGCCCAAGAGAAAGGCCTCTGGTTTTTTGGGAAAAGTACATTTAAGTACCTTTTTCATTTCATTATAGATCATTTCCCAGAAAACCTTAATCTTCGGGCATGTCCACCAAAGGTGATAGAAGGTACCTTCAGTCTCTTTACATTTCCAGCATTTGTTATCGGGCAAATGATAAATTTTTGCCAGCTTGACTGGGGTCATGTACCACCTGTAAACCATTTTCATAATGTTTTCCTTTAAGGCATTACATGCCGTAAATTTGATACCGGTGTTCCATAACCATTCCCAGTCAGCTGACATAATGTTATGACCAACATCCTGTGCCCACTTAATCATAGCCGATTTGACTGTTTCGTCCTGTGTATTCCATTTCAGCAACAAGTTATACATTCTAGATAAATTCTTAGTACTGGGTTCTAACAATTCAGTTTCTAGTTTTGATTTTTCCACCTGGAAGCCAATTTTCCTGTCCTGTTTGAAAAATTCCATTATCTGATGATATTGAAACCAATTTTGTACTTTATGTTTCAATTTCTCATGACTTTGTAATTTGAACTTATCTCCATCCTGTTCCAAAATTTCCCAATACTTCGGCCATCCGACCTCCATATTGAGTTTCTTCACTGCCTTGGCCTCCACTGGTGACACCCATCTAGGGGTTTTGTTTTCCAACAGATCTTTATATCTTATCCAAACATTGAACAATGCTTTTCTAACAATGTGATTTTTAAAGGCACTATTGATTTTGTCATACCATAGATATGCATGCCAACCAAAAGCGTTATTGAAACCTTCCAGATCTAAAATGTCTGTGTTCTCGAGGAGCATCCATTCTTTCAGCCAGCAAAATGCTGCTGCCTCATAGTACAATTTTAAGTCCGGCAGGGCAAAACCCCCTCTTTCTTTAGCATCTGTCAATATTTTAAATTTGATTCTGGGCTTTTTGCCCTGCCAGACAAATTTCGAAATATCTTTCTGCCACCTCTTGAAACATTCCATCTTTTCCAGAATCTGCAAGGTCTGGAACAAAAATAACATTCTAGGCAATACATTCATTTTAATCATTGCAATTCGGCCTAACATTGACAATTTCAAATTTGACCATATTTCTAGATCTTTTTTAATCTCTGACCAACATTTTTCATAATTGTCCTTGTACAAATTCACATTTTTAGATGTCAAATAAACCCCTAGGTATTTAACCTTCTTGACCACCGTCAACCCTGTCTCCTCTTGGAATTCCTCTTTTTCCATCTCTGATAAGTTTTTTCCTAAAACTTTGGTTTTTTGTTTATTCAACTTAAATCCAGCTACCTGGCCAAACAGTTGGATTATTTCTAAGACCCTTTTCGTACTAGTGTTTGGCTCTTGCAAAGTCAATACTAAGTCATCTGCAAATGCTCTTAACTTATACTGTTTAGCTCCGACCTGCACTCCTTTAACCTGCTGGTCATTCCTAATCATGTTCAGCAACACCTCCAGAACTGAAATAAAGAGTAATGGGGAAATTGGGCACCCCTGTCGTGTTCCTTTTTCTATTTTAAGTTCCTCAGTTATTACATTATTTACAATCAATTTAGCTTTTTGTTCAGAATATATTGCAGCCATACCATTCTCAAAACCTTGGCCTACCCCCATCCCATGAAGATTCTTTATCATAAAGCTCCAAGAAATATTGTCAAAGGCTTTCTCCGCGTCCACAAAAATCAGTACTGCTTTAGTATTTATATTCACCTCTAGCTTTTCCAGAATGTCTATTATATTCCTTACGTTGTCTGCTAGGTGTCTTTTTGGAAGAAAGCCTGCTTGGTTCTTATGAATCTTTTCCATCAACACTTTTTTAAATCTTTTTGCAAAAATGTCTGCAAAAATTTTGTAATCCACATTAAGTAGTGATATTGGGCGGTAGTTCTTCAATTGGGTCTTTTCAGTCTCTGTCTTTGGTATGAGTGAAATATATGCTTCTTTCCACGATTCAGGTGCCTTTTTTCCCTCAAGGATCTCATTACAAACTTCTTTTAGTGGTTGAATCAACCATTCCTTCAGCGATTTGTAGTATCTGGAAGTCAGTCCATCTGGTCCTGGAGATTTGCCCAGTTGCATATTCTGAATGGCAGCCTCTATCTCTTGTTCTGTTATTCTCTGGTTCAGATCCATCTTACTTTGATGAGAGATTTTTTGTAATCCATATTTATCAAGGAATTTGTCTATATCTTCTTCGTTTTGCGGGCCTTGAGTATAAAGTTTTTTGAAGTAACTCAAAAAGCAATTTCTAATTTCATTGGGTTTAGATATATTTTTTCCATCCACTTCTAGGCTTGTAACTGTATTTAATTTCTGCCTTTTCTTCAGTTGCCATGCCAGAAGTTTACCACATTTATTTGCTGATTCGAATGTCTTTTGTTTCATTTGCTTTATCTTCCATTCAATCTCTTGGTTCATCAATTCCATGTATTGTGTTTGATATAACTTAATCTCTCTTAAAATCTCCTGGGACTTTGGTTTTGTTCTTAATTTTTTCTCTCCTTCCTTTATCTTTTCCAAAATCTTTTCTTTTTTCTCATTTTGTTTTTTCCTCTTTATTGAGTTTTGTTGAATCAAGAAACCTCACATCACCGCTTTACTTGCGTCCCAGATCACTCTTTTCTCCACGTCGGCCCTCAAATTTATTTCAAAATAGTCTTTTAAAGTTTTTTGGGCCTTCTTAAGGATCTCCTTATCTCGAAAGAGGGTGTCATTCATTCTCCATCTAAATTGACCAGTTGTTGTAGGTTTCATCTCCATTCTCACGGCGTTATGGTCGGAGCAAGTTTTTGGGCAGATTTCCACCTTCTTAATCTTTGGAGCCATACCACTAGTAATCCAAATTTGATCGATTCTGGTCCAGGTCATCATTGCTTGGGAGAAAAAGGTTCCCTCTCTCTCCAGAGGGTTCCTTGTTCTCCATATCTCTATCAAGTCCATGCTTTCCGTCATTTCAAAAAAGGTCCTAGGAAGTCTCCCTTCCTTAGTAACTGTTAGTCTTTGTGCCTTGTCCATGTTAGTGGAGACCACACCATTCATATCTCCCATGATTATCATATTGTAATCCAAATAGTCCGTCAGGGTTTCATGAAGTCTCTTGAAGAAGTCAGATTTACCTTCATTTGGTGCATAAATTCCAACAACCAAAAGTTTTTCTCCTTGTACTTGTATCTCCACTGCCAGATATCTCCCTTGCTCATCTTTAAACATCATTTTTGGGGCCCATTTCTCTTTCACATATATCACAACTCCTCTTTTCTTAACTTTGTCTGATGAAATAAATTCTTGTCCTAGTCTTTTATTTATAAGTAGTCTCCTGTGGGCTCTAGTTATATGAGTTTCTTGTAAACATATCAAGTCCAGTTGTTCTCTGTTCAAAATATGAAATACTTGTCTTCTCTTCAAAGCCCATTGATCCCATTACAATTCCAGCTAAGGAATTGCAGAGCCATCTTGTTATTTTTCTGACACTCCTCCAACAGCTCCAAGTTGTTGCTCTTCTTCTGATGGTGGTGGTTTTTGTCCAAGCGAGAAATTCAGGATGTCTAATGCTCTCCTCTGTTCTGCAATTGGGTCCACAGTCCCCTTCTGCAGGTCCTCCTGGTTTCTTCCCAAAAATTTGTCTTTGTCTTGAATTGTCTTTATTTTCACCTTCTTTCCGTTGTAATCAAAAGACAGTCCTTGTGGGAATTCCCACCTGAAGCGGATGGAGTTTTTCTTTAACAGAAGAGCTAAATCCTTGTAGAAGTTTCTTAAATCCAAGATATATTTTGGGATGTCTTTGAAGATCTGTACAGCTGAGTTTCCAATTTGCAAGGCCTTTTCAAAATGTAGCCCTAATATTTTGTCTCTTTCCTCCTTAGATCTAAATGTAATCAGGCAGTCTCTCGGGGTCTTTCTGTCCTGCTTTTTGCCCAGTCTAAAAGCTGTTGTAATTTTAAATTCGTCTTCTTCCAGATCCCAGCAGTCAACAAACTCCCGTGTCAAGTATTCCACAAGGTTGTCTCTTTCGTTCTCTGGAATCAATCTTAATTTCAAATTTCTCTCTTTTCTCTGTAGTTCCCACAAGGCTAAAGTTGTGTCATGCTCATGGACCTTCTTAGCAATCGGCTCTAAATTCTCTTGTGTCTCTCCAGCAATAGCTTTCGCTTCTTCGGCAATTTTACGTGTGGTAGAATTTTCCTCTACCAATTTGTTTATAGATTCTGTATTCTGGTTTAGTCTTACTGATATTTCTGTTAATTTTTGTGTATTTTCTGAAGTCTGTTTTGTCAGAGACTCCAGAGATTGATTTATTTTAAGCAGAGCTTCTGTCACAGCTTCCATAGAAACAGCTGTCCCTTTTTCTTGTCCTGCTGTTCCTGCAAGTCTGGCAGTTACGCCTGAAATTGAGCCTCTTTTCTTTGTCTGTTGCTGCTGCAGCTGTTGTTGTTGTTGTTGCTTGGTCTTGGCTCTTGTGATTATCTCTTCTTGTGAGCCACTCATGTCAAGGTCGTTTCCCACGGGAGCTGTTCCCCGTTGGAAAATTCCACTGACTTAAGCCGTGCCAACCTTTACTTTACCCTCTAGGGGGAGCAAATCAAAATGGCCAAAAAATAAAATGTCCAAATACAGAGACAAAGGGGAATATCCAAAGATGTAGAGAAATTAACGCAATTAAAGCAAGTATAGCTGGAAGTTTATAGCTGCGAATTGCCACAGTTTCCCAATAGATACTGTTTCGTCTTACTCTGATGTACTGTAGCCAAACAGTATATAAACTTTGTATCACAGTGGAGCTTTTACAGGAGAAAGTCAGTTCAGTGTCCTATTGTCCTAAAAGGCAGACCGTTTCATGCTCTTAAATGACTGAGGCAGCGGAGGATTTTCTTTTAAATAAATCATGCAGTTGCCAAAGTCTCTTTCACCTCCCCTCTGCCCTGCTAGCTAGAGGGGAGATCTAAGGTCCAAATGTCGGGTTTTATTAAATAAAAACAAAGTTTTCACGGATGCAGGTTTAAAGTTCCGTTGCTTTCGCTTTCATGCAGTCGGGGGGAGGCAGACTTCCTTGATTTTAACCTCCCCGCTTTCAGCCCAATTTTCAAATTTTAAAGGGTCCCAATTCTTTTTCTGCTCTTACTCACGGGAATTCAGTCCAGATTTTCTTTTCAGGAAGGAATCGGCGCTCTCCGCTTATGGCGACGCGGCTTCACTCCGCAGGCTGGGTAGCGACTCTCAGCACCGCGCTCACTCCCGATGCCGCTCCGGAGCCTTTAAAAAGGCTCTTTCACAGTACCGGGGGGCGCAAAGGTGCCCACCGAATCTCCTTGCTCTCAGGCTTCAGCGCCTGAGATTTTAGGGGTCCCCCGCTCGCCGTAGCGGGTAAGACCCGAACTTGCGGAGCAGTCCTTCTCTGGAGCTTGGAGGTAGGACCGCCATTAAGCGCTGGCACCGACCGGAAGTCGATTGTGATTTTATTTTGAGAATAAAATGTTTCTATTCATAAGCCACTTTGAGAGTGGCTTACAACATATAAGCATTCTAAATCAAATAAGTAAAGTTAACAAGAGTATATTTACATCCCATCTTGTTTTCATGTTGCAATTCTATGTAGCTCTCACATGGTGTGTTCATTTTCAAACAACATGTATGTGGCAGTTTCTGATATCCTCAGTTAATTCAAATGATCATATAGCAGGGGACCTCTTTCAGTTCTGTTCAGTGACAAAAACGAAAAAGGAAGGAACACAGAACAGCTCTTGCTGAGTTTAGAAATAGTCAAAGATTAATTCCTATTTCATACATATGAAGAAACATACCACCAAAAAAAAATCTAAATTTATTTGTATGGATTCCCTGTAACTCTCACCAAAGGGTTCAAATATACAGCATACCTGGAATAAATCATCTGTTTCATTTTGCTAAATATTTCAAAAGCTATATGTGTGCTTTTTCTAGATTCTCCCCTTTGCATCTTAATACTGTTTCAGTATATCTGGATTCTAGACACAGAGAATGATGACCCTCCTTTGACGGCTGCACTGAATGATTCAGTTTGCAATCACTGGACCACTTATTTTGGAGTGCCCCCATCGAAATGAATTGGACTATTCCATTACTATTTTGAAATAAGTGGTTTGAACATTTCAACTTTGGTCATGTAGATAACATTAACAATTGGTGTCATGGTTGATATCAACAAGTCATTGTACATGAAGCACATCGATTGTAGTAATGAAAATCACTTGATTTTTAAACAAGCTTTGGCTACATAAATCAGTATTTTCTCAGTAGAAATAAGCATTCCCTGGCTCACAACAGAGACACACAAAGCATATTTTCACCTTCTGGCATACGTGTATTTGGAAGGTGGGTGCACATTTTTTGCAGCACATTGCTGAGCATAACATGCAATTATTATCCAGTTATCTTAACTATGTATCATGTTCTCCATTTAAAAGCAAAAAGCTTTATCTAAGCAGTATAATGGATCCTTGTCACATATCTTTATCAGTGATAGTCTTAACTTCACACCATGCTGCCCTACTTGTTTTCTGAGGATCATTAAAGCCTTGAATGTGCAGAATGTGCAGAATGTATAGAATGTGCTGGTTTTCTCTTTCATTCACTCAGGCATGAGCTGCATCTTCTGGTTTGCACTTCAGCACTGGCTCTCATCATGATTACTGCACCTGCGATTCTGGGGTGAATGCTGACAGGTTTGACACTGGGGGAAGACAGAGTAGCCAGTCCTATGCCTCTTTAGACCCCCCCCCCCCGTAGTATCCCTCAGGATAGGCTGGCTCTCCTTGATGAAGTTGGTGATGTGCTCCTTGGTCAGTTCTGGATCCAAGCACAGACTCTTCATGATGACACAAGGGCTTGGAAATCCTAAATGACTATGAGCTTAGGTGTCTTTGAAGAAGGAGGAGACATTTCCAAGGAGGAAAGGTCTACCAATGGCAATTAGCACTGGCATGTCAATAGAACCTCCATGTCAGTTCATAGCGTAGGAGAAGCAGGGGACAAACAACAGCAAGGGCTGCGCCTCCTGCAGCCTTCCTGGAGGCATCGTGCTAATCACTATTGAAAACGGGACATTGGACTACATGGACTTCTGATCTGGTCCATCAGAGATCATATGTACCAATGGGGATGCTTAAATTATATGCAGTTCTTTGCAGTGGTTTGCAGTTGGCTGCAGCTGCAATAAATCTCAGGAAAGCAGCTGCATAAACCAAATTCTGGTTCCGAATTCCATATTTACTTGCTGGCTTCCTTTTTCTTTTCTCTAGTTAACGGTGCCTAATGCAAGCTGCAACTCCCCCGCCCCCTTCCTTAGTGCCAACGTTTGTCACTATATTTGCGATATTCTGTAAAGCTGAAATAGGAGGAAAATATGCTCAATATATTTAATTACCACAGAAGTGAGCCGTTTTAATAGGGATGTAACGGTTGTTAATGAAGACCCTAACAGCAAAGACTTTTATATTCTTGTCTAAATCAGGACACATTTTGCATTAGTAATGGTGAAGAATTAACAAGGGGAAAATGTGAGCCTATTTGCACAATCTCTGCAAGCCCCGTTATAAAATGGCATCAAGGATTTCTTTCTTTCTTTTTTAACTGAGTTCAGGAAGGTAATTTAAAAATGCCTAAACTTCAGGCAGGCACAAGTAATTACAGAAACTCATGAGGGTGTTTCAGTGTTCCTAATTACTGTCATTACAGCTGTTTTATCTTGATTTCATACCCAACTAATGACCTTCATATATTCTAAACATCCACATACACTTTTTTCTCCTGTTCTTTATACATTTTATACAATACATACAAGCAGCCTCAACATCAGAGACTCTACAGATGTCCGCCTATCTAAAGTTCACATTCCTATTCTAAAATAAAAACCAACCATGAAAGGCGTAGTATTATTTCCTACTTCAAACCATACTTAGATCAAGTCATTTTGCCTCCAAGCTAAAATGATATTTAATTTTTTTAAAAAAGCTTTCACTTTTTAAAGTGGCCCACTTCAGTCAACAATCTCACTTCTCTCTCTGTTCGGTCAGGCCACAAAATTACGCTTCCCATCCTGTCCACTCAGTGCCTGCTCCACCACTCAGTCCCCCTGCACACAAACCCAGAGGACATAAGTCCAAATTGCATGGTTGATTCCCATATTTGGGGAAGGGGGTTGAAAACGTCATTTGGGCTTGCTGACCCAGAGTTGGGGAGAGAGCTCCAGCTAAGCTGAAGACAAGGGAGGTCAGCCAGCAGTGGGAGATCAGGGCCTTTGTATGATGGTCTAGCTGCTGCTTGAGCCAACATCGTTAAGAGAGAATTGGGAGCTGACAGTCTGCACCTTTGATCATAT
Source organism: Podarcis bocagei (assembly GCF_964188305.1). NCBI lineage: Eukaryota > Metazoa > Chordata > Lepidosauria > Squamata > Lacertidae > Podarcis > Podarcis bocagei. The sequence goes on from NC_138130.1 coordinate 1,738,603, forward strand.
GTCTCTGTTATATGAGAGAGAAATAAGTGTTTCTCCCTTCCACACTAATGTGTTGTATCCAAACTAAGAAATGCTCCCTGGCTGCAGTCACAGCCATTACGTACCTGTGCGTTCTTCCAGCCAGTAAAGGATCATAGCACTCTGCTTCTAGATTCTCCATGCAAGTTTCCCATCCACAGTGCCATGAACAGCAGCAGGAAGGACAGGGGTCTCTAAATGCTGGTTGTGCACAATATGAGTGTAAGGTGTGTGTGTTTGCTTTGGGCGTGTACAAACAAGAAGATTCAGTTCAGACCCCGATCAGGTGCTTCAGAAAACAGACCAATTTGGTTTATTTTGCTTTGGAGTCTGCCCACTTCATCTCAGGATTTGTGGAGAGGGGGATAAAAAGGGGTTTGCTTCTCCTTGGTGTGAGTTTGTAGGCAATTTGTTTGCATCATTTGTTCTGCATGCATTTTACTGTGAACTGACCTTATTCATTGATCTGGATTTATATGCTGATTATATCAATTTGATTCTGCAGTTTTTTTGAAACTTGTGATGTGGTTTCAGTTGAAAAAATGCACACAAAATGCATATTTCATGAAAAGGAATGTTAGGGCATGTTAGGGGGAAATGCACTGAAAGCATACAAATATATGTATTTTAGGGGAGCAATGTGTATAAATGAATACAAAATTTACTTACTTGCTTGCTTACTTACTTACTTACTTTCAATTTGATTTTTAAAAAAACAGGATGGAATGAACCTGCACAAAACTGAAATGGATGGAACAAAAATAACTTTCCCTCGTTATGATGAATGATAAAAAGTTTTAGGGTGTTTTTTGTTTTCCTCTTCAGATGATTGAACCAATATCACAGAAAGAGACTTTATGTGCTTTGTGACAAATACCATTGCACACTTGGGGAGGCCGTCTTTAGCTGCATCCAAGTGAGCACTGCATCAAACAAGTTTAATATAATCCCCTAAGTAAACAGAATGGAATCTGTTGCATCAGGCAGGCTTCTTGCCTCCTGCATGACTTTGAGAAACACAATTCTATTTACCAGGAGATTCAAAGTTCTATAAATTCTTACTTCATGGCCTACTGAAAAGCAAGATGCCAAAACAGATTCCATAAGACAACAGACAAAGAATGCATTGCTAGTCCTTTACATGCTTTTTCACACCAGAATTCACAGATATAGTTATGTTCTGATCTATGAATCAAGTGTCCTCTTTTTAAGGATGCATTGAGATAGCACTTTATTCCATTCTCCTGATGTTTCCGTACTCAATATTCTCACAGTATTGGGTGAAAGCCACTTCTGGAACTCTAGTGGAAGTTTAGAACTCATTTCCATGTTAATTGTTTCCAGAAAAATATGTATGCCAAATTTTATGTATGTAAATTTTATATGTATGTAAATTTTATGTAATGCATAAAATTGTGGGTGTTTTGTGCTGCCATGTTCCCATGGGCTTCATGGCTCACACCACTCGTATTCCAGCTTTCTTTCCTGCTCTTCTCCTGGGCGATGGAAACGAAAGCAGGACGAAGCAGGAATCCTTCATCAGGCAGCAGAGGGCCATGGAGGAGATGGAAGCTCTGTCATGGATGCTTCAGCTGAGGACCCTTCCAACTCTGCCCTTCCATGGTTCTGTGAAAGGCACAGTTAGAGACGTGTTTGGACATGAGAGTGGAGAAGTAAAGTGGGGGGGGGGGTTGAGAGCAAGGAACGGGACTTTCTGGTAAAGTGGAATGTGACTGAGGAATTCAATGGAGCTTAGGAATCACTTTCCATGATGTCTGGTTTGCTGCAACTGTCTAGGACCCCTCTCCTTTCTCCTTATTTGAAAATAGTGAAATATGCTGAGAAATGATCTGAGAAAAGGACTGCAGGGCTTATTAAGCTGGTCACCGATGTCTCATTTCAAAGCTAATTCTTATGTCTAAACTAAAGTCTAGCTTCAGATAAATTCTCAATTCTAAAGCTGTGAGCCTGGATGCTGTTTTTCCATTGACTGTACTGCAAAAGAGAAGAGGAGGGGGGAGGATGTTGGTTTTTATTTTAACCTCCACTCACGTTTCTTACAAGCAAAATTCCAACTGAGAGGAAAATGAAAACAGCTACTGCTCATCCCTAAAGAACCTGCCTCTGCGCTATCAAGCTATGCAACACATTAGACAAATGCATCACACAAAGCCTGATATTAATGCTTTTAAAGCATCTTGGGACTATTTTTTCATTTTCATAATTTTCACACATTTCAAAGAGATGGTTCTAGGGAAAAATGGGGGAAAGCTAAGAACAAAGAGTCACAGTCACTTATGGATAGCAATCAGTCGTCAGATGTGTAAATTATTAACTGTATTTAAGGACTTGATTATAATCAGACACTAATCAAATGCTCATATCTAAAGGCAAGCTTGTGGACATGGAGAAATTAGATTAAATTTATATTTTTATTCTTTCCAGGGGCTCCTTTAGAAAAGCCAAGTAAAATAAATGCCACAACCGCCCCCCCCAAAAAAAAAATCCAAATACTGTGTGTGTGTGTGTGTGTGTGTGTGTGTGTTATTTGGAATATGCACACTTTTCATTTTTATTGTATTTATTTTATTTTAAAAATTGCCTAAACCTTTTTGTGTTTACTGCAGCTTTTTCAAAATAGCATTCCCCCCACCCCAGTGCATCGCCCTATTATCAGGGAGCGAATTGGGGAGGGCATTTTGCCAATTTTGCAGGCTGGGGGAATAAAAACAGACTAAAAATAATGAACGAAGTTAGATCAAGGTTTCATATTTGGTTTATCTTATTTATGTAGCAGGGTGACTGGTGGCGGAGGCATCCTTTGGGGGTAACAGTTGTGGAAGTGAAGAAGTGTGTGCCTGCAGGTGTGACTTGACTTCAGGCTATTTGAAATGGTTCTGATAGACCCAGCCTTCCCATAAAGATCTACACTAAAGCGCTAAGTACCTAAATATGGTTTCATGCCCAAGGCATTCAGCATAGGGTTAAAATGAGAAGATTAGTCCCTTTTCTGAATGCCAACTTCCCCCTTCTTCTCAAATACTTTTGTATGACTACAGCTAGTCACTTCCTGCAGTCAGTGGTGCCCTAAATAGTTAAGGGAAGAGGGCAGCCAAATAAAATGCATGGGGCCAGTTTCCTAAATAGTACTGTATATCCAGTTCTTTTTTCCTGGGGGTACAAACATGAGCCTGAACAAACTGCGGGAGGCAGTGGAAGACAGGAGTGCCTGGCATGCTCTGGTCCATGCAGTCACAAAGAGTCGGACACGACTAAACAACAACACTCAGAGCTACACAGTACCAGCACCTTTTTTTAAAGAAAAAAAGAACTGTGTATATCTAAACACCCTTTTAAATTGAGCTCCTCCCCAATATATAGTTTACAGTCAAATTACTGTTATATATTGTCTACAGGCAAATAGGGCCTTTCAGCACACTTTACATCTGCAAAAGCAATCATTATCCAAAGGAAACTCATTACTGCCAAACAGTCCCATTGTAAGATCCCTGAGGAGGCAAAATATCGTACTCACAAACAATGCCTACTAATAGCTGCCTATTTGTCTGCTCTACTGAATACACAGCACCCCCCCCCATTCACTTTCTACCTGAAGTTCATAGTTAGATTAATTAGGAGTCACCATGTTTCAAATTAAAACTCTGACATAGCGCGTTCTCCAATTAAATGAGAGCGTGTGTTGCGGTGTGGGCCGCCGGGCCAGCCCTATTTTGCCAGGCAGGTTAATGATTGTTGCCTGGTGCTTTGATTGGATAACCGGGTTGCTGGGGCAAACTGTATGTTGCAAATTGGGTGGGTGGGACTATAGTCTTTAAATATTGGGGCACTCTGGTTCTCCTTTCTCTTTTGCAGAGTGCATTGGATCATCCGCCCACCCGCCCACCCTCTTTTCCGGTCGACCTTGCTTTGCCTGTCATGGGGTCGCCTGCCTTGGTGCAGGGGCCTAGTAGGAATTTTGCCATTTGGCTGATTGGCTGTGCCATTTGGTTTTTGCCTACTACTTAGCAATTCGTCATGAAAGGGACTTCAGGATACAGACCAGGAATGTAAAAACCAGGCAGCAAGGTTTCTTAGAGAAAAAGTTTTTATTTGGATTTTGTCAGACAAAAAGCAAATGTGGGTGCATTTAGGAAAATGAGAAAATGCCCACCCCTCCTTAGGGGCAGCTAACTTATATACCTTTTTGCAAAGCACAGTTCAGCCCCTTGGCATCCCTTTAGCCAATGATTGACAATTTCCTATGGTCTTTGATGCATATTCATTAAAGCTCAACCAATCAGATTGGTGGCTGCCGTGTTTGGTTCCAAACTTGCCCTATCCACTAGATGGCGCCAGAAGCTTATAAACTACTCGACCTCTTTACTAGTTCCAGGAAATACCCCTGAACCCCCTGCTTCCTAGAAATGTACCGAAGCGAGTCGTGTGGTTTTGCACCTTCTCACTTAAGAGTTAAATCTGGAGCCTGGTGGTCAGCAAACATCCTGCTACTTGCCTTTGTCAGGGGTCGTTTCTCAGAAATGGCTTAACCTCAACTGGCAAACTTCCTGCAGGTGCAAGCTACCCTTAACCACATCCTTGCAAGCTAGCTGCACCTGCAAAATATCCTAACCACACTTGCTCTTTGCAAACAGTTGCAAACAGGAGAGAGGCTTTGCTCTCAGAAAATGACTTCAGGCTTTTAGCTTCTAGTTTGCTCTCTAAAATGGTGTCAGAGGTTCTTAAATGGCTTTAGAGGTCCTTAGCCTGGCTCTCCATTGGTCATCCTGACCTTTACCCCTTCAGTCACAACTTGTAAGGTTGCGGTTAGGCATTGGTTATAAAAAGCTGGTGGTGGAGGTCAGGATAGGCTGTGCCTGCCCCTCCTATTGCGCTGAAGGGAATTCCGTTAAAGGAATCCTGGGGCTTGCCACGATTTCGTCCAATCCCTGTCATGGGACCAGGGCCGGCAAGCCTTGGGGAGCTGCTGGGGTGAGCGGCGTGGGTCCGACGCTCAGCTCAAATGACCCCCGACTTTGACTTTCCCTTCTACTGGCTTCTGATCGGACCTCGGTATGTCAGTTCTGTCCCAGGCAGGGGGAGAGATAGTCCTAACCAATGTCTAAACAACCACTCACTGATTTTGTATTTTAATAAAGTTGTGGCCAAAATAGTGCCCAAAAACCAAAACTAAAATTACGTGTGATGTGTGAAATTATTTGAGGGGTGGCCTGGGGACCTACACACACAAATGCTGCTGTTTTGAACTCTCAAATTCCCACAGACCAACTGGGCTGGTTTCTACAGTGTCATACAATGCTCAAGCGTCATTTTTATCATTTAGCTATGGTTAAGTTAGTTGCTTCTTTGAAGCATGGTTTTGGGAGGCATTATGTAAAATATAATGAATTACAAATCAAAAGAAGCTGGACAAACCCATCCAGTACTCTCTTAGATTAAAAATAAACGAAGAACAAATATACAAATTTTGTTTCCAGGATTACCAATGGATGCATTTAGGTTATTAAGGTAATAGTAATTTAAATGAATTACTTTGTACTTACTTAGTTTGCTTGCAATTCATACGTTAATGTCTGCAAAGTTTATAAATGTTGTCCATGTTACCGTAAAAAATTCTGATATTTTTCTATCCATTTGCTATTTTATTTGGAGTGTCAAGCTTCCCATTACTGTTAGCTTCTTTCCCAAGAGGGATCCTGCTGCATCCATGGCTGTAGCCTTGGATTCTGGCCGAAATCAAGCATGTTTCTCTCTCTCAGGCTTCCAGCTGCTTCTTCCTCCAGCTTCTAGCTGACTCACATACAACTCAGCTCTATACTTTTGTCTTTTCTCACTACCTACCAGCAAGTTGATTGAGTGGGAGCCCCCATGTGTGAAAATCTAGACAGAAAAGTTGTTCAGCTTTTTTTGCAAAGTTGCAAAATCGCAAAAAAATGCCGTTTTAATGGGGAAACGGGGGGGGGGGAGACACTGCCGACATGGGCTGCCATACGTCTGGATTTTCCTAGACATTTTCCCGATTTCCACCAACTGCAAATGCAGTTTTCCATTGCCTTAACAACCCTTGCTTATAGGGCCTTTATCACACCAGGAAAGTCACCAGGATATTCCAGGAATTTGAATCCTTGCTTAGATTTTAAGGCTTGCTGGATCCAGGAATTAGAAGGATCTCAGCATGCAGCCTACCGCCCCCCAATGGTTTCCTTCAGTTTTCAGACCCTCCAAGTGTCCCTATTTTCCAGGGACGTCCCTGATTTAGAGAAGCCGTCCCAGTTTCTGATCCCCAAAAGTCTCACTTTTCGTTAGAATGTCCCTTCAGTGGTACCTCTGGTTGCAGATGGATCTGTTCCGGAGCTCCGGATGGATCCCGAGCTTTCTGCAACCAGAGGGACCGCTTCTGCACATGCGTGCATGGCAGTAGAGCGCTTCTGTGCATGCGTGTGTGGTGAAACCCCAAAAAATACTTCTGGGTTTGCTGTGTTTGTGTTCTGAAGGATATGCAACCAGAGGTGTGCGTATCCAGAGGTACCACTGTATTTTCATTGGAGAAATGTTGGAAGGTATGGAATAAGAAGGATTCCTCACCACTCCCACTGGCTTGGAATCTCCAGATAATACCTGGCTCTTAAGGAAACCTTTCCTTACCCATAAAACTCGCTGCATAACCTCGGGCAACCCTTTGACAATAATACATGTGGAAACAAAACAGGAAGGAACTCTCAGGAAACAAATGAACTTTTCCGAAGATCTCTTGCAAAAAGTTTGTACGGTATATACCAAGGTGATTTAAAGTTCAGTGGTTCCTTGCATAGCTAAAGAAAACTGATTCAGTTGCCCTCGCGACAGAAAAGATGGTCCCTCCTGGTCTCCAATTAGGAGGATAAAATTGATCTGCCAGAATTGCTGCCAAAATTCAGCGCAAAGGTAATCAGATTTATGCTCAGGAGCATATGTTTACTCTGAAACCTTGCCAATGAGGTTTGGCAAGGGTGTGGAGAGCACCTCAGCTTGCTCACAGAACAGTTATGTCAAATGTGGCAAAGACAAACACTGGGCATAGGATAGCTCAGTAGGTAGGGCATAATCTCAGGGTCATGGGTTCAAGCCCCACATTGGGCAAAATATTCCTGCATTGCAGGGAGTTGGACTAGATGTGGTCCCTTCCACCTCTACAGATTCTATGATAACAGTCTCTGTATTAGCAACCATGAATCTAGCGTTTCAGAGGGACAAAAATTGCTCCTCGTTTTGTCTGGAACCAGCAGAGTCCATTCTGGGACCAAAAAGCAAAAATATCTGCATTTCTTGCAGTCTTGTAGAAGAACCTGAAAACACCAAAGGAGGAAGCAAAACCAGCTTCCAGAGAATATAAAGCAACCAGGAAAGAAGCACTGACAGGGTGAAAAACTCAACCAAATACCAAGAACTGTGACTGAGGAACTTGCTAGACTGGTTCAAAATGACCAGTCACTTCAAAACGACCTTGACAGATTAGAGAACTGGGCAAAAACAAACAAGATGAATTTTAACAGGGAGAAATGTAAAGTATTGCACTTGGGCAAAAAAAATGAGAGGCACAAATACAAGGTGGGTGACACCTGGCTTGAGAGCAGTACATGTGAAAAGGACCTAGGAGTCTTGGTTGACCACAAACTTGACATGAGCCAACAGTGTGACGCGGCAGCTAAAAAAGCCAATGCAATTCTGGGCTGCATCAATAGGAGTATAGCATCTAGATCAAGGGAAGTAATAGTGCCACTGTATTCTGCTCTGGTCAGATCTCACCTGGAGTACTGTGTCCAGTTCTGGGCACCACAGTTCAAGAAGGATACTGACAAACTGGAACGTGTCCAAAATGGTCAAAGGCCTGGAAACGATGCCTTATGAGGAACGGCTAAGGGAGCTGGGCATGTTTAGCCTGGAGAAGAGGAGGTTAAGGGGTGATATGATAGCCATGTTCAAATGTATAAAAGGATGTCACATAGAGGAGGGAGAAAGGTTGTTTTCTGCTGCTCCAGAGAAGCGGACACGGAGCAATGGATCCAAACTACAAGAAAGAAGATTCCACCTAAACATTAGGAAGAACTTCCTGACAGTAAGAGCCCAAGGTCACCCAGCAGCTGCATGTGGAGGAGCGGAGACGCGAACCCGGTTACCCAGATTACGTGACTACCGCTCTTAACCACTACACCACACTGGCTCTCTAAAGAGTACCATTGCATTTGCTCAGGCCTTTCTTAAGGGGGGCACGGGAGGCAATTGGCTCAGGCCTTCTGCATGGGGCCTTAACAGGGACAATGCTGCATAGTTGCCAGCTCTCCCCTCCTAAAAAGAATCGAATGGAAACATCACAAAACAATGGGGTCCCCATCTCAGGGGGAGGGAGGGGGAAAGCCAAATGCAAGATCAATCATATTTGAAAGATTATTTCTGGATTCTTGATGTAATTTTGCTTTTAAAAAGAAACAAAATGCACATAGGAAAAATATCAGGATCAAATGGACTCTGGAGCTTATCAAAAGGACAAAGCAGGTGAATATATTTAATGTTTCTGATTAAACATCTGCAGATGTCAGCATACTGGCCAGTTCATCAACAGAAAGTGGAAGTGGATGGGCATTGCATGGACAATCGTGGATTTACTTATCTGGAACTTGGCTTGCTTTGTGGCTCAGTTGCCCACTATATGTAGATGTTTAGCCTAGTCCAAGTGGACACTGGTTTCCCTGCGGCTGGACTCACCTGTGTGCATCACGTACTTGCTTGCACTTTGTGTTTCCAACTGTGTGGAGCTTGTTGGGAATTGTGTGGTCCTCCGTTGACTTTGTACCCAGGCTCTGAGGAGCAAGAGGCGGAGCTGAATGCTGTTGCTCCAAGTCTGCACTCCCAGGGAAGGCAGGCTCTTACGTACGGGAAGGCACCCAGGACTGTTTTGTCTGCACTTACAGAAAACTTTCTTCATGAGCTGGTTAAAGAAAAGGCACTGGACACTTTGTACCAGGACTGGAGAGAAATAGAGTCTCAATTCATAGAGTCGGGAGTAGAAACATTAACAGAGCCAATCTAACTAGAAAAAAACCAGCACAAGTTAAAATGGCACACGTCCCTGGCCAGGGAAGAAGCAGCGAGTGATTATCTACTCTTGGCATGAGGGTGGAAGACCTACAGCCAAGAGGCTGCTGTAGAGGCAGCACCTCCAGCCTCCAAGGAGCAGGGGGGAGCGGCCCCAGCAGCCCCAGGCAACCCTTGGCGGCGGGATCTGCTGCTGCCTGAGAGGGTCAGCTCCCCTTGCCTCATGGGTGGGCCAGCCCTCAGGGGGGTGGGTGTTTCCGATAGGCCAGCATGGGAGTCTCCCAGAGGTAGCACACAAGGAGTTGGTAAAGGGGAAACATCTAACATGTACTTTATGTTTGACATAAAGTGAGAAAAAGAAAAAGAAAGAACCTTTAGAGGAATTGTAATACTGTGTATTATTGTGAAGCCTTTTGCCCTAACTTGCCATTATTATAATTTCTAAATCCACTAATTACTTGTACTTCAGGTTTTTGTGGTAAAGCCCTTGTTTCACTTAGTTTTAAGTGGGAAAGCTTTAATTATGATGCTTTAATTATGACAATTTTGGCTCCATTGTTTAACCAAATAAAAACACAGTAGAAAAAAATGAAGGGAAAAGTGTTTGCATTGCCCAGTTCTAGTTTCAATATTTGCTTTTTCTAAACACAGAAAAAGAAATATGTTAACATCTATCGATCTGCCATGCTTGTAGATTAATTAATGCTAAAAGATGGAACTGTGAACTTATCTGGCTGAAGCAGCGAATATCAAAGTTTCTCAGTGGCCTGATGGGGGGATGAAATTTTAACATCAGTGGGGAACTAGAGTATAATGTTAAGTTAATAGCTTTCTGGTTTCAAAGGGAAAGACAAAACAGGATTAAATCCAATGAACTAATGTGAAGTTGAAGGATCTAATGTAGCCTTGTAAAGAGCCACTTGCCTGGCAAGGACTTCCTCCAGCAGACAATCCCCTGCCCTGTCGTTGAGGAAGGGGCCATAGCTCAGGAACCGAAAACATACATTATGCGCATACTGTCTGACTTCCAGCCCCTGCCAACACCAGGGGCTAATAATAATAATAATAATAATAATAATAATAATAATAATAATAATAATTTATTCCTATATTAGTGTTTTAAACTGATTGTGAACCACCTTAAAGCAGGATGGTTGAATGGCAACCTAGAAATGTCTATACTGACACAAGTGGAAGCTAAAGGGAGGCAAGTCTTGGAAAACCGCCTTCATCTTGATAAGCAGAGGGTGTGCTGCCGCTGGGCTGAAGAGTTGTCTGAGATATTCTCTGAGAATTTGCTTCCTGGCTCCCCCAAACGATTAAATGACTTCTCTGGAGACTCTTTGGTGAAATGCCTCCCGGCTCCTGTGCCCATTTCAAGCTAAACTGTGGATCTGTCAGGAACGTGGCCCCCCAGAGCACAGGGGAAGAGTCAGACTCAGAAATTGAGCTAAATGAACGAGGGACCAGCTCTGCAGATGAGAGCTGGCTGACAAGTAGAGAAAGGGCAGTTTGACCCCCCTTCCCAGGGAAGATACTGTTCGCTCTCAAGAAGAGGAAGAGTCGGAAGGCAGCCAGAGCGCTGCTAGGCAATCAGCAGATAAGCAAAGGTCTGAGACTGTGTCAGCTGAAAGTGGGGAGCGTGAAGGCCAGCCTCTCAGTCCCTGTTCTAGGAGACTGAATAAGATCAGAGGGCAATGGAAGAGCAAGAGGGGAAAGGCGAGAGTTTGGCATCCTTCCTGCTGCGGGAGGGGCAAAAATTCAGACCGACCAACTATTGTTAATGCGAGCAGGCAAGAAGCCGTGCTCTGGAGGCATTTTTGTTGTACATAAAACTGTCGGAGAGTCACTACTTCTTATCAGGGCTTGCTTGCCAGAGATCATTACAGTATCTAGCTTTCATTATTGTTTATTTTTAAAAAGAAGTATCATTGAAGGAAGCATTGGTTGTGCACCCCTCTAGTTCTCCTAGTCTTCCTCTTTTAGCCCATTGCTTCCTTCACCCAACTACCCACAGAATTTCATTCAGTATTGGCACCAAAATTTATCTGAAGTGTATTTTCTGAGTAATTCATTTAGAAAGTTTTCTTTCCTGAACTGTTGGAGAATTATGCCAGTGCCCTACTGGCAAAAATGTCTCACCTGTTCCAAATTTCATCATCCACAAATGGTTGTTTTCATTCATTTATTTCATAGTCACACTATCATCATTTTGTAGTTTTCCTATCACCCCCCCCCCTTAAATTTCTCAAATATTTTGCCTGAGCAAGAGTCTCAACATTCCACCTCAAAAAATCTGCTTTATGCTGTGTTTGGTGGTGTTTTTGTGCACACAGACATGCAGAAACACATTTAACCGCTTATGATTCTTAAAACACTAAACACTGGGGTCACATTCATTAAAAAGCACTTGGGCTGTATTACTTCCAACCATTTTTTTCCCCACAATAAAAATCAAGGCAAGCAAACATGTGTACATTAAATCCATCAAACCCTTGTTTGGAGCCTTCAAATAAGCCTCAGTGAACCTGTCAGGATCTATTATGCTCCAAAGTAGCCGTTAGGTTCTATTATGTCAATTATCATGTACATTCATGACAGACTGCTCTCTTTATTTTTTATTTTTTAATATTAGCATTAAAAATAAATCCAGGATGAGGTTGGATGGCTGAAAGAGTTGCTATTGCTTCATAAAGTATTTCACTCAGAAGTTATTGGGTCAAATCTAGTCAGGGTCAGTGGTGACTAAGAACCTCTGGTGATTTGTGATGATGTCCCACATTTAGGACCTCCCTAGTCTTTCAGGTTTTCTCTATATTCTTTCTTGCTTTACGTTTGTGTGTTTCAGACTAATCTAATGATACTGAGGAAGTGTGTTGTGTGTGAAGACTCCCAAACCCCCTCCAAAATAAATCACGCAGGACACAGAATATTTGTTTAAGATTTTTGGCATTAATTTGGCTACAACTTTATTGATTACAGCATGTGAATGGTTACTTAGGCATTGGTTCAGACTACCTGCACCGGCAGGAACAGGACTGACAACTGGAACCTCCAGAGGTCAGTAAGGGGAAACATACTGGGGGAGCATAGAGGCGGATTTCCGACTCTTAGTTCACCCCCAGATGCTCCCAGGAACTCTGGCATGGCCCTACCCCTGAGAGGGGATCAGACAGAGCAAATCGAGCCCCTGGATTCCTTTAATGGAATTCCCTAGCAGCAGCAACGAGAAAGAGGGGCAGGCACAGCCAATCCATAATCCCCTCCACCAAAGAATGAAACAATGTCTAACCACCAACCTTACAAAGTTGTGAAAATTTGCTACATGGTATGCAAAAACCAAATGGCACCAGCCAATCAGCCAAGTGGCAAAATTCATACCAGGCCCCTGCTCCAAAAACAGACAACCCCTAGACAGGCATAGCAAGGTCAAAAACACAATCTTAAAATATAGGGAGGGAGGGAGATCCGCTGCACCATGCGCAAGAGAAAGTACTTCGCTTCGTGCAGCCCCTAAATAGCCCCTTAATTGCCAGTCAAACCCCAACCGACAGAAAATTTTCCCCAGCAACAAAGGGGAGGCCAATGAGGTGAGGAGGTCATCCAAACGGGCCCACCCCAGCAACAAGAAGGCAGTTTGGTGATCTCACCACAACACGTGGCTCTCCATGATTTGGAGCACACAATCTCCTGAAACAGGATGGTCTTCCAAATCTAAGGTAGGAAAGTGAAAGTGAATGGGGGGGGCGCGATCCTGGAACTCTGCAATAAAAGAAACCTTTAATAACACTGTCAAAAAATAGTTTTGTAAATTAAATCAAGTATACATAATTATGAAAATGTGTGTATATTGCCATGCCCTGACAACGATAATGCATGCTTCAGTCTCATTGCCTTAACTGAACATTTACTTTGAGGCTTATCTAACCCTTTTTGTACCAGATTCCTGTCCCCATGCTGTAAGGTAAAGGGACCCCTGACCGTTAGGTCCAGTCACGGATGACTCTGGGGTTGCGGCGCTCATCTCACTTTACAGGCCGAGGAAGCTGGCATTTGTCTGCAGACAGCTTCCGGGTCATGTGGCCAGCATGACTAAGCCACTTCTGGCGAACCAGAGCAGCGCACGGAAACACCACTTACCTTCCCGACAAAGCGGTACCTATTTATCTACTTGCACTTCGTGCTAACAAACTGCTAGTTTGGCAGGAGCAGGGAGCAACAGGAGCTCATCCCGTTGTGGGGATTTGAACTACCGACCTTCTGATTGGCAAGCCCTAGGCTCTGTGGTTTAACCCACAGTGCCACCTGCGTCCTGTACTTATTTGCAAATAAACCTACCCACAAAAAGCCTTGTGTGAGTAGACCTGATCAACACAGTTTGACCTTTCCAATAGGGTGGTCTGCACATTTTGAGCCTAGCCACCAGGGCCCACCCTACCATTATTCAAAGTGAAGCAACTGGGCACTGGCCGGTGGGGGGGGGGGGTTAGTTCACTTTGGCTTGCATTTTAATGCCAGCCGACCTCTGTTAAAAACAATACATGGGTTGAAACACAGCTCTCCTTCGAAAGATACACTACACAGATTTTTCAGATGCAATTCTCCACCAAAAAATGTGATAAGTTATATGCATAAGAAGGCCTATATTTGGGGTCACTGACAAGGGCAAAATACCTTCATGTTCCACTTCTGTTGCTTATTGTGATTCAATAGAGAACTTAAATTAGTTTTCTTCTTAAAGGCAAATACAACATTTAAATATTGCATTAGTAAGAATAATGATAGTAATAATTTCATTTATGAACAACAGAAGCATAAAGAGAGCCCTGCTGAATCAAACCAGTGGTCCATTTAATCCAGGGGCCGACCAGATGCCCATGGGCAGACCTTGGGGTTTCTCATTTCAGTGGCACCCTGTGCAATGCCCCAAATCAGCACCTCCTCCTCTCCTCTTCCATTCTGCATAAGAGTTGTGGGGCCCCTTGCGGAGACCCCAAGGCTCTCCGCCCAGTGCAACCAAACTAGTCGCGCTCCCCTAAACCTGCCTCTGCCTGCAAGCAGGATCTGAGCGCATGAGCCCACTCCCCTGATTCCAGCAACTGGTATTCGGAAGCACTGCTGCCTCAACCGTGGAGGCAGAGCGTAGCTCTCATGGCTAGCAACCCTCGAGAGTGCTCTCTTCCTTGAACCCAGCTAATCCTCTTTTAAGGCCAACCAAGTTCATGGCCATCTCTGTCACCCAGGGGAGAAAATGCCATAGTTTAACTATGTGATCCATGAAGAAAGAAGAGAAGAAGAAGAGTTTGGATTTGTTGGTGTTGTTGTTTAGTCATTTAGTCATTTAGTCGTGTCCGCCTCTTCATGACCCCCTGGACCAGAGCACGCCAGGCCCTCCTGTCTTCCACTGCCTCCCGCAGTTTGGTCAGACTCATGTTTGTAGCTTTGAGAACACTGTCCAACCATCTTGTCCTCTGTCATCCCCTTCTCCTTGTGCCCTCAATCTTTCCCAACATCATGGTCTTTTCCAGGGAGTCTACTCTTCTCATGAGGTGGCCAAAGTATTGGAGCCTCAGCTTCATGATCTGTCCTTCCAGTGAGCACTCAGGGCTGATTTCCTTAAGAATGGTTACGTTTGATCCCGCTTTATCACTACCCAAAGGAGTCTCAAAGCGGCTAACATTCTCCTTTCCCTTCCTCCCCCACAACAAACACTCTGTGAGGTGAGTGGGGCTGAGAGACTTCAGAGACGTGTGACTGGCCCAAGGTCACCCAGCAGCTGCATGTGGAGGAGTGGAGACGCGAACCCGGTTCACCAGATTACAAGTCTACCGCTCTTAACCACAACACCACACTGGCTCTCAGTTTCTTTTATCTGTTCTGAGTCCTCAAACATTCAACTTCATTGGATGACCCTGAGTTCTATTAAAGAGGGAGAAAATACATTATTTATCAATTTTCTCCATGTCATTCCTAATTTTATACACTTCTGTCATGTCACCTCTTCATTTCTATTGAATTGCTTCCCACGAGGCATCCTGAAGCAATTTCCAACAACATATCCAGTGATAAAATCAAATCCAATATAGTTACCAACTAGGATAAAGCTTATTAAATGATTAAATAAGTTACTAAGTTGCATAAAACAAACATTGGATTACAAATGCTTGTTAATACATGTTTATTTTTCCTAATGATTACTGAAGTTCTACTCAAAATGTTAGCTTTATTGCAGAGTGCAATAGAGAAATTTTTACATAATGCTAAGAAATCTTTTCATAATGCAACATGGAAAATATTCCACAATACCTTTCACTGTATGTAGGTGTTAAAAGACGAGGAATCAATTCAAATAGAACACCTGCTTTGAATTGATAGAGCAGGATCCTCAGCCAGAGAGAAAGAGGGGGGGAGAGTTTAAACAGAACTCAAAGCAATCTTCTTCATACTTGATGATGCATCAGAGCACAGCATCAGAAGAGAGCCATGAAATTATAACACAAATTCTGTAATGAGACTTCATGAATTTGTAAAAAAAAGCTTAAATTCTAATTATTATTTTGCACATGGAACCAGTACCCTTTTTGGCCATTCTCTTTCATACCCCTTATTACAGAAATACGAACAGAGTAATCCAGTGGTCTTTTTCCTTTCCCTGAAATAAAGTAGCATGCTGAACCACTGTGACCCTTTCAATATTCAGAATGTGCAATTTGAAAGGATTGAATCCAGTTATGGACTTAGCAAAGAGCATTTAATGAATCCCGGAAATAGAGTAATTTGCATGGAAATGATGTAAGGTGTTTTTTTAAAAAATAATAATAAAAAAAGCACAAAGTGTTCAGCAGAAGTAAAATAGAAGAACATTTTCTGTTGGTTTGATTGCTTGCAACAGAAATTTGTTTCATTTATCAGGTAGTATCCCACCTTAGGACCAAATAGGTGATGGGGTAGCTCATTACAATTTATGACAAAACATATAATGGGTAATTAGAATGTAAACCACAAAGCACCCTAAAAATAATAATAGTAGTTCCATCTCTACCTGCTTTCTATGATACAGATAGTAGTGGATTTTTTTTTTGATAACAATTTATTAATTTTCCAAATATAACATGAAAGAATAAAAAAATAACAACAATATATAAAACAAACAAAATAAAGAAAAAGAAAACATCGTAAGTAATTTTTTAAGAAACATGTTTGGTGTCATTGTTTGGCACTTGTTCATGCTCCTCCATAAAACCTTATATTCTTAATGATCCAATTTTAAACCTTCTTCATCTTAATACAAGTGACTTTTAAAAGTTATACTAATGTAAAAATCTGTACACAAAGCTTAAACGATATGCATTGAACATTTACCCCTTTTTAAAAATTCAGAGTCCTTTCTTTCTTAGGTTTCAGATTATCTAATTTGTCCCGCATAGTTCAAAAGTTTATTTTGCCAATCTTCTTTTTTTGGCAGAGGCTTCTTCCTTCTAAAGGAGGTCTGTCTGATCTTTGTGGGGATGATTAGGGAGGCAGGAGAGGATATATTATTTAATGATATCCTTCCTAACTTGCGCTAGCAAGTTCCATATTCTTGCAGAGTTCAAACATCCCCCTTTTTAAATTACGCAGCAATCAGCTTGTTGCTGACTCATCTGAGTCTTACTATTACAGATTACTTCCTGGTAAAATCCCTTTTAATCCCTCTTAAAAAGAATAAACACAAGAATCTGATTAACGTTAATATAAAAGTACCATGTTCTTACCAACTGAGTAGTTTACTCACAGATTCATTCAGGTTCACAGATATATCCCTGAAGGCAGGCTTAGGTTACATAACAACTAGAACTACAGTGGTACCTCTGGATGCGAACGGGATCCATTCTGGAGCCCCGTTTGCATCCAGAAGCGAACGCAACCCACGTCCGTGCTTCTGCGGGTCGCGATTCACTGCTTCTGTGCAAGTGCGTGATGTCATTTTGACTGTCTGTGCTTGTGCGAGCGACGAAACCCAGAATTAACGGGCTCCATTACTTCCGGGTCGCCGCAGCACGCAACCCGAAAATACTTATCCCGAAGCTACTTCAACCCGAGGTATGACTGTATTCCATAAAGAAGTCAGTCCCAAGTGACTGTGACTAAGGAGTCACTTCTCTAAACACAAAAACATACAAAATGGAGAACACACACACTGATCAGAACATGGAGGCCATGTGCTCCTCCATGCTAGTAAAACAGACCACACACCCTCTTCAAGTCACATGCAGTGGAAGTCTGTCCCAGCTCAGGAGGAAAGGGGAAGCCTTCTCCTGAGTGGTACAAAACAGCCACTAACATGTCCACTGTGGGAATGTTGTACTTGACTCCTATAAGTTTCACATCGCACAGGCTTGGCCTGGCATCGACTCTTAGGTACAGAAACAATGTCTTTCGTCCAATAAGTCCATCAAAACCTGCACATCTCAATATCATATATTCAATTTCTTTTAACAACAATCATTTCCCACATTACTTTCCAAAGTTTCTCTGTCTTTTCCCAAGCCTTTTTAATGATTTTACAATGTAAAATCATTAAAAAGGCTTGGGAAAAGGCTTTTACTGCCCTCCCTTCCTGTTTCTTCTCTATCACAGTCAAAGCCTCCCAGATCATTTCACATGAGGTACTGTTTTTAATTTGAACCACTCTTACTTTCCCATGTATTTTTCTCAAGCCTCATCCCTCAACCATTCCTGCCTTGGTAGTTCGTGCATTTGCCTTTTTAAATTGTCCCACAGCCTCTGAAATTAAATTGGTATTTTCCTGAATTTTGACAGCTGCCTTGTTAACATCTTCCTTAAACTGATCAAAGAGTTCTCTTTTAAGATCTAAAAGCAAATCATATAAAACATATCTTTTATTCTCTTGCATTACGGCCTGGCTGGTTTGTTTTAACATTGTGATTTTTACACATAATGATGGCTGACTGGGAACAGTTATGGATCACAGGTATGAAGTTTACGGCGTGCAATGCCTTAAGAGAGAATATTATGAAAATGATATACAGGGGGTACATGACACCAGTAAAGCTTGCAAAAATCTATCATTTGCCCGATAATAAATGTTGGAAATGTAAGGAAACTTAAGGTACATTATTTCACCTTTGGTGGACGTGCCCAAGGATTAAGGCTTTCTGGGAGATGATCTATAATGAATTGAAAAAGGTATTTAAATATACCTTCTTGAAGAAACCAGAGGCCTTTCTCCTGGGCATAGTCGGCCAATTGGTGCTAAAGAAGGCTAGAACTTAGAATCATAGAATCATAGAATCCTAGAGTTGGAAGAGACCACAAGGGCCATCGAGTCCAACCCCCTGCCAAGCAGGAAACACCATCAGAGGACTCCTGACATATGGTTGTCAAGCCTCTGCTTAAAGACCTCCAAAGAAGGAGACTCCACCACACTCCTTGGCAGCAAATTCCACTGTCGAACAGCTCTTACTGTCAGGAAGTTCTTCCTAATGTTTAGGTGGAATCTTCTTTCTTGTAGTTTGGATCCATTGCTCCGTGTCCGCTTCTCTGGAGCAGCAGAAAACAACCTTTCTCCCTCCTCTATGTGACATCCTTTTATATATTTGAACATGGCTATCATATCACCCCTTAACCTCCTCTTCTCCAAGCTAAACATGCCCAGCTCCCTTAGCCGTTCCTCATAAGGCATCGTTTCCAGGCCTTTGACCATTTTGGTTGCCCTCCTCTGGACACGTTCCAGTTTGTCAGTGTCCTTCTTGAATTGTGGTGCCCAGAACTGGACACAGTACTCCAGGTGAGGTCTGACCAGAGCAGAATACAGTGGCACTATTACTTCCCTTGATCTAGATGCTATACTCCTATTGATGCAGCCCAGAATTGCATTGGCTTTTTTAGCTGCCGCGTCACACTGTTGGCTCATGTCAAGTTTGTGGTCAACCAAGACTCCTAGATCCTTTTCACATGTACTGCTCTCGATCCAGGTGTCACCCATCTTGTGTTTGGGCCTCTCATTATTATTTTTTTGCCCACGTGCAATACTTTACATTTATCCCTGTTAAAGTTCATCTTGTTTGTTTTGGCCCAGTTTTCTAATCTGTCAAGGTCGTTTTGAAGTGTGATCCTGTCCTCTGGGGTGTTAGCCACCCCTCCCAGTTTGGTGTCATCTGCAAATTTGATCAGGATGCCCTTGAGTCCATCATCCAAGTCGTTGATAAAGATGTTGAATAAGACCGGGCCCAAGACAGAACCCTGTGGCACCCCACTAGTCACTCTTCTCCAGGATGAAGAGGAACCATTGATGAGCACCCTTTGGGTTCGGTCAGTCAGCCAGTTACAAATCCACTGAGTGGTAGCATAGTCAAGACCGCATTTTACCAGCTTCTTTACAAGAATATCATGGGGCACCTTGTCAAATGCCTTGCTGAAATCAAGGTAGGCTATATCCACTGAGTTCCCTTCATCTACCAGGCTTGTAATTCTGTCAAAAAACGAGATCAGGTTAGTCTGACATGACTTATTTTTCAGAAATCCATGCTGACTGTTGGTGATCACAGCATTCCTTTCTAGGTGCTCACAGACTGTTTTCTTAATGATCTGCTCCAGAATCTTCCCTGGTATTGATGTCAGACTGACTGGGCGGTAATTATTTGGGTCCTCTCTTTTCCCCTTTTTGAAAATAGGGACAACATTTGCCCTCCTCCAGTCTGCCGGGACTTCGCCTGTTCTCCAGGAATTCTCAAAGATGACTGCCAGTGGTTCTGAGATCACATCTGCCAGTTCTTTTAATACTCTTGGATGCAGTTCATCTGGCCCTGGAGACTTGAATACATCTAAACTAGCCAAATATTCTTGTACTATCTCCTTAGTTATTCTGGGCTGTGTTTCCTTTGCTGAATCATTTGCTCCAAATTCTTCAGGTCGGGCATTGTTTTCTTTATCGGAGAAGACTGAGGCAAAGAAGGCATTGAGGAGTTCAGCCCTTTCTGTGTCCCCTGTTTGCATTTCACCATCTTCTCCTCTGAGTGACCCCACTGTTTCTTTGTTCTTCCTTTTGCTACGAACATACCCATAAAAGCCTTTTTTGTTGCTTTTAACCTCTCTAGCAAGCCTGAGTTCATTCTGTGCTTTAGCTTTTCTGACTTTGTGTCTACACGTGCTGGCTATTTGTTTGAATTCCTCTTTGGTGGTTTCCCCCCTTTTCCATTTTTTGTACACATCCTTTTTTAATCTTAACTCAGTTAAAAGTTCTTTAGATAGCCACCCTGGCTTCTTTAGGCACCTTCCATGTTTCCGTCTCATTGGTATTGTGCTTTTACTATCTCCCTCTTAACAAACTCCCAGCCATCATGAACTCCCTTTCCTTTTAGTATTACTGTCCATGGGATCTCACCCAGCACTTCCCTAAGTTTTATGAAGTCGGCTTTCTTAAAGTCAAGAAATTGAGTCCTAGTATAACTTTCTTTATTGGCTGCATCAATAGGAGTATAGCATCTAGATCAAGGGAAGTAATAGTGCCACTGTATTCTGCTCTGGTCAGACCTCACCTAGAGTACTGTGTCCAGTTCTGGGCACCACAGTTGGGTGGTGGACACTGACAAACTGGAACGTGTCCAGAGGAGGGCAATCAAAATGGTCAAAGGCCTGGAAACGATGCCTTATGAGGAACGGCTAAGGGAGCTGGGCATGTTTAGCCTGGAGAAGAGGAGGTTAAGGGGTGATATGATAGCCATGTTCAAATATATAAAAGGATGTCACATAGAGGAGGGAGAAAGGTTTTTTCTGCTGCTCCAGAGAAGCGGACACGGAGCAATGGATCCAAACTACAAGAAAGAAGATTCCACCTAAACATTAGGAAGAACTTCCTGACAGTAAGAGCTGTTCGACAGTGGAATTTGCTGCCAAGGAGTGTGGTGGAGTCTCCTACTTTGGAGGTCTTTAAGCAGAGGCTTGACAACCATATGTCAGGAGTGCTCTGATGGTGTTTCCTGCTTGGCAGGGGGTTGGACTCGATGGCCCTTGTGGTCTCTTCCAACTCTATGATTCTATGATTCTATGATTCTATGATTCTATGATTTATGTATGCCACAACAGCAGCAAGAATACTTATAGCAAAGTATTGGAAGACACAAGACCTACCCACTCTGGAAGAATGGCAGATGAAGGTGATGGACTATATGGAATTGGCGGAAATGACTGGCAGAATCCGAGACCAGGGAGAAGAGTCGGTGGAAGAAGATTGGAAGAAATTTAAAGACTACTTACAGAAACATTGCAAAATTAATGAATGTTAGAATGATGTTGGAATGAAGCTAGGTGGTTTAAGCAGTAATGCTATAAAGGTGTAAGTAAAAAAGGATTGATAACAGATGAAAATTTAAAGTTATAGTATATTAAGTTAAAGGATCATGAGAAAACAAAGAGGGAAAGAAATTGCTGACTTAAATAATTGAACTGGAATACAAAAAAGGGAGGCATGAGGAGGTCAGGGAAACAAGGATATGAATGTAAGCTATAGAAAGATTGATTCATCTTCCTTTCCTTCTTTTTAAATGTCTTTTATTCCTTTTTTCTGTATTTTGTATTTTCCTTGTATTTTTGTTTTTTGTTTTTGTGTAATTCTTTTTTTCTCTGAAATTTTAATAAATATCATTTAAAAAAAAACATTGTGATTTTTACTTCTGCCATTTCTAATTTTAACTGAGGGGGTCTATTGTCTCCCTGTTTCCTGGCTTCCTCTGTATATTTTAATTACAAAATAAAGTCTTTTCCCGCCACACAGGGCGTTATTTTTAACCTTATTGGTACTTTACCAAGGACACCATCAAGCTCAGTAGAGAAAGCCAGTACTTTCAGCCTGTTCCCTCCCCCTATTCTAAGTTACTCACAACTGCAAAATTTTAACAATTGTATATTTGAATCTTTACATCTATTAACATCAAAATAACTTTTTAAATATCCAATATAATAAATCTTTATTGAACCTTTTATTTTTAGACTGATATAGTGCAGTATTTGCAGTAGATAGTCCTCTTCTTTTAATCTTGATTTTTATCCAGCTAATGCCTTTTAATAATGTACATAGTTGTAATTTCATAGTAGGTCATATTTGAAGGCGATTCCATCAGTTTAAAAAAATCACACTGTACTCCCTGCCGCTCTGGACCTAAGCCTAAAAATGCACCTTTTTACAGGTTAGAGTTAACTATAAGTGGAGGAGCCTTGCATACAGAAGAATGTCCTTTAGTTCCAGGCATCTCCAGTGTATGAATCTCAGGAATGGAGAAGACCTTTGTTTAGGACCTGAAGAAGCCCTGCCATTCGGGCCAAATGAACCACTGGGTCCGACTCAATGGCAGGAAGGGCCCCCCCCCCTTTACCTGTCCTTTTTATAAAGGCTGCAATCCAAAGTCCTCCCATTCTAGTCGCTTCCATTATAGGCAGCTGGAATTCCGCAACCCCTCCTTCCCAAACAAAGGGGAAGCTCCATTTGCATTAGGACTGAGTGGCTTTCCTCTGACAGAATCAATATATCTGAGAGGTGTGCAAAATTTAGCTTCAGCCCTGCTCCCCACATCTTCCATTTTAAATGATTAAATGTGAAGATAAAGGCAGAGATCCTTGAAGTTAAACTGGTTTTACATCCATACACTGCTAGAAAGAACTACATGTTCTGTGTGTCAATAGGCCCTTTTGAGATGATAGATACTAAAATGTACTTTGCAA
This sequence comes from Podarcis bocagei, assembly GCF_964188305.1. Classification (NCBI taxonomy): domain Eukaryota; kingdom Metazoa; phylum Chordata; class Lepidosauria; order Squamata; family Lacertidae; genus Podarcis; species Podarcis bocagei. The sequence goes on from NC_138130.1 coordinate 1,761,430, forward strand.
CGTTATTTGCCAGGAAGTTATTTTTATGAGCTTGGCGCATAAAATCTGCTAGTGCTAGATAAAATTGACAGAATAATTAGGTTTCTTTTTAAACCACACCAGTGAATGAAATGTAGTAATTCCAAGATAATATTTCCTGAGGAGATGTCAGAGGTGGGGGAAGCAGGGAGAAGGAGAGGGATGATTCACAGCTGCCAACATGAGGCACTATAAGGCATGGTGAGTGGGCTGGAAAAGCCGTGCAGGTTTGCATGAGGCAGCCCTCAGCACTGAATACGTGGCCGGGGGGGGGGGGGGGCGCATGGACAGTCATGCACTAACTCCTCCTCCATTGCCTTCCAGCTCATGGTGCTGTCAATTGCATTGCAGGGAAAAAATGATGCTATTATTATTAATAATAACAATAATATTAATATTAATTCATTTCACTTATTCATTTTTTAAAACCAAAATTCTCACAATAAAAGATTATATATCTCTGTGTGTAGAAAGATATAGATGGTAGACAGATAGATTATAGATGATAGATAGATAGATAGATGGATACATAGATAGACAGATAGAGACAGAGATAGAGATATGACAGTTGAGACAATGTAAGTGACCATACAATGCTTTTCAGTAAGGGAAGAAACATCTCCCTTGGAGTCAGAGAGCCCTGGAGGGTTGCACTGCTTTTTTTCTTTTCTTCCAAAGTTCCAAACTTCCTTTTCGCCTCTGCCAAATGCTGGACGGTATGAAATTTTCAAGAAGAAGGTTACTACAGAGTTATGAATTAGTTCCCAGCAATCCATAGGTTTTTCAGCAGTTGGGCAAGAAAGCAAATGTCTTAGGCAACTGGAGACTCTTGGAGAAATTTGCACTGCAATATACTCAACTGCAAGTCACTCTGTATTAGCCATTCTGAGATTTCTGAGGGAAAGTAGGATATACTTTAAGCATAAAATAGTAAAAAGCCAGTCAAGAATATATACCTGTAACAAGGATGATAGCAAAGCTTGGAGCCCCTGGAGTATATGCCACCATCCATAGGAGTAGATTAGGCTGGCAGGTCAGTTGAAAATGTATGGCAGTCAGGTCCAATAACAACAGAGGAGGTTGCCTTTGTCTGATACAAAGTCAGCTACAATGCATAGAAAGAAGTGGTTTGAAAGACCTTCCCCAGCCCACTAACACAGGTTGCTGGCTGTTCCCATGAGTCCATGTACCATGGTGTCCGCTAAAAGCACCTGGCAATGAATTTAAGCCCTGGGTTTGCCAGCAAATCAGACAGATAATCTGAAGGCCAATCAAAACCTGGATGAAGTCCATCCCTAAATATTGGGAAGAGGGGTAGAAAGCCTTATTGTGAGGTAAAGGCCATCACCTGCAGATTCAAAAAGGTCAGAGCTATAACCGCATGGATTATAGTCTCCATTATTGTATTTGATGAAGGTAATAAAGCATTGATAGTTTTCCGGCCAACCCGCTTCCTTTAAAGCATAGGCTTTGATAGCAGAAGTTTGAGCTTTTCAGCAGAAGCTGTACATTAGATTTTTCAAAAACTGCACAGTATCTGTTGGCTACTAAAATGACTTCAGAACTTGCATGATTATATTCTGTACTCAAGCTCTTTTAAATCATTTTTCCTTTATTTGCCAAGGACAGGGGGGGGGGGGGAATCACCAGATACCTCACTCCAAAGCCATGGATGGGGTAGTTGCCTCACTTTACTTCCAAGTCATGCAGAAGTCAGAGACGTTTGCAGATCTCTCAGACCTTGCTGAGATCAGAATAGAGACCCTGTTCAAAAGTACCGGTAGTTGCTAGCCAGCAAACCTTGTCATTTTAAAAGCTTCCCTGTCTAACTACATTGCCATTTTAAATTCAATATACACATGAGCTGGCCGATTCCCCCTCAGCCACTTCTTCAGGGGAGAGCATGGCATCATGCTAGGCAACTGGGCTCAGCACCTTCCTGTGCTTTCTTGAAGGTGACGCTCTCTGAGGTTTTTATAAAGCCCCTGAAATGGCCCAGGGTCATTTGCAGAGCCAGGTGATCTGGAGTGGTCGGTGTGGAGGTAGAAGGCAGTTTATGATATTTTACCTTTCTCTCTCCTTCCTGAGAACCCTGAGAGAGCCAAAATGTTTTGCTGAGCTTTAATACCAATAATAAAGTTTGAGCTGGGGTAATGATGGCAATCTTTCTACCACCTAATGGAAAAGCTCCATTTATGGCCTGTGTTAAGAGTGGCCAATGAAGCATGGAAAATGTGTAGTTTGTGCAGAAAATGGTAGTTATGCCATTTTGGTTGGCATAAACAATGCAGCGACTGCTCGGAAATAGCCATGTGCACTCATGAATGGCTCCCCTTATGTGTGCTCTGTTCCTTCCTCTTCCTTTTTCTTTGCTGGGGCATAATCAGGAAAGGAAGCAGTCCCTCTTCCCCTCAGAGCTACACTTTTCAAGGCCAAGCAGATTAACGGATAGTGACAGTTTATCCCCCATCTCTGATTAAGAAGCATTCATGTAACAATGGTCACTTGCCATATCACTGGCCGATGAAATGCTCTTCTATGAAGTGTATATTTATATAAATCAAATTTTTCCAGATTTGTGACGGGGGCATTTCATTGTCGCTGCTGAGCCTGCAGCCTGATCCCACCTTCTGCAATTAAACCCGCTCCCTTTAGATTAGATAAGGGGGACACGTTTTTACAGTGGAAGCTGCCGCCCGATAGGCAACACTTGCAAAGGAGAAATCTGCTCAGCATGAACAAGACTTCCTTCTCCACCCCACCATCTATGGGGACTGAGGAGGGGACAGGAAGGGAGGGAGGCAGTAACTCACATAAAAAGCTACTGACAAGGTTGCAAGGGCAGAGCGCATGACGGGATGTGTCCTGATTTTTCAGAGTGCCCTCGGTAACATTCTGCACTGAAAGCTGCTGCTTGAACAACATACCAGCAGCAAAAAGATTCAGGGCAGTGGAGACAGAACAGGTTGGAAAACAGTTAAGAGCGTTGGCAGCCATATCAGATTTGAAAAAGTATTATTAGATGCTCGCCAGGGCTGGAGCTTAAAAGTTTTGCTGTATGGAATTTTCTCCCCCGTTATTATTTATAACACACAAAAATATTATTTATAAAACACCAAAATATAGCCTGTTTACATTTCCTGATGACAAGAATGAAGTCTGCTGAATGAAGGCTGCACAGCTAGAAACACGTTAAAAGGTTGCAGATTTGATTTGTAAATGGGCTGTCACACAGGGACCAACATGAAATATAATATTGACAAATGCAAAGCAATAAAAATTAGCATTTAAAAACCTCTTGAACTGCAGCACAAAGCCAGTTGTGCTACATTTTGTAAAGTCAAACCGTTTAAGACAAAAAACAAAACAAAGCAAGCAAGCAAATAACAATGACCTTGTGGTGATGTTGAAACTCTTGATAAATGGAATGAACAAAGGAGTGCTGCTTTCCCCAAAATATATGATGCCCCCCAAGGACAGGCCTGCAAAACCTGTGACTTCCAAAGCTAACGGTGGCCTGGCAGCCACAGTACTCGGAGGGCTGGCAATGTTCTCTTAAGCCAGGCTCTGAAAAGAGCTTCAGGGGTCTCTAAAAGCCCACCTTGAAGGAGAGGAGGCCATTACATGCTCTGGGATTCTTCAATGAGCTCAAAGACAACTGCTGGCTTCCCTGTCTGAGAAATATTTTGCACAGCCAGGACAGAGGAGATCTCGTTCAGCAAAGTCCTTGTCAGCCACAGATCATGAGGGCCAACTGGTCCCCCCTAGATGCAGCCAACAGAAATCAAGCGCCCTGGGTCTTCAGCGGCCAAGGTCTTTAAAGACCTCTTAATGCTATTCAGTGTAAAGGAGTGGCAGGCCTGCCTTTCATAGAAATAGGACTAGTGGGAAATGACAGTAGGGAGGACATCATGGCAGGGGTTGGCTTCCCCCATTCTGGATTTAGCCCCACGCCTATTTATTGTGACACAGTTCAGTTTAATTTCTGCCAATAGCTTCACTTCCTTAGATTCCAGAGAAGAGAACCATTACATAGAAATGGCAGATTGGGGGGGGGGGAGCAATTTTTCTGAGTTCTCAGATTGTCTTGGAAAAGAACTACCCAAAGTTCCACAGTGTTGGAGTGTGGGACAGAAACTCCAGTAATTTCTGAGTTCACCAGAGGGGAGTTTCCTGGAGCTCTCAGGTCCTTTGAATGGGAGCCCCACCTGAGGCTTGAGAACCACCACTGCCTGTCCTTGCTATCTTCCTTATAGAATGGCAGATTTGGAAGAGACCCTGGAGGTCCTCTAGTCCAATCCCTGCAAGGCAGGAATCTCAACTATAGCATCCATGACAAATGCTTGGACAGCTGTGCTTGGGGGCCACAAGTTGTGCAGGTGTACCCCAGGTAGAGGTGGGAAAGAAATTCAGTGCTATTTGAATTTAAAGGCAAATCTACCACATTCCACATTCCAAAACAATATGCGAACTGGAATACAGCAACCTTTTGACTTTCACACATCACCAAATTTTGTAGTAGAGTTCTACAGCCAAGTCACATCTACAAAAATATTTATACTGGGGTAAAGTGTGCTTTAAAATCCATAGATCTGTGAAATAACACACACAGAATGAATTATACGATGTGAAGATGTTTTGCAAAAATGTGTATATCAGAGGAAATTGCATACAAGCATGAGTCTACTGGGAGAAATTCGCACTAAAAAGACGAATAATTTTCATGAGGACTTTGCAAACAAAATTGCAAACTGATGTGGAAATGTGTAGAATTTGGGTTTGGAAAAAGCAAAAACTGAGAGAAACTGAAGTGGGCAGATTCACCCATCCCTAGTCCTAGCAAAGTAATTTCTGTTTTATGTTTTTCAAAGCCTATGATATCCATACAACTGCAAACCAGACCACCAATACTACCCTGTTCATAATCTTCCTTCTCCCTCTGGCTTGCTTTGCTTTACAGAATGATCCACCCACCTGCACAGGCACTAAACCCCCTAAATCCTAAATGTGAGGAATTTCCAGAGGGAAAAGCAAATTTCCTTGCATTTTGTTGTCTCATGGGGGGGGGGCAGGCCGCAGCAGAGTGAATGTGTGTAAACACGCCAAATGTGTGCTCCAAGCAATAATTCTTAATTGAATCAATTACTGCTAGTGGAAGACAATACCCATTCCCAAGACATATTTATTCTTGTAGCCGGATCCTATACATGCTTAAAAGGTAGGTCCTTTTAAGCCATTAGGTCCAGTCACAGACTCTGGGGTTGCAGTGCTCATCTCGCTCTATAGGCCGAGGGAGTCAGCGTTTGTCCGCATACAGTTTTTCCAAGTCATGTGGCCAGCATGACTAAGCCACTTCTGGCGAAACCAGAGCAGCGCACGGAAACCCCATTTACCTTCCCGCCGGAGCGGTACCTATTTATCTACTTTACTTTGACATGTTTTCAAACTGCTAGGTGGGCAGGACCTGGGACCGAGCAACGGGAGCTCACCCCGTCGTGGGGATTCAAACTGCTGACCTTTTGATCAGCAAGCCCTAGACTCAGTGGTTTAAACCACAGCGCCACCCGCTGCTTACTCCAATGTAAATCACACAGAATTCAATAAGGTATTCAAAGTATATACAGTGGTGCCCTGCAAGACGAATGCCTCGCAAGATGGAAAACTCGCTAGACGAAAGAGTTTTCCGTTTTGGAGGTGCTTCGCAAAACGAATTTCCTATGGGCTTGCTTCGCAAGATGACAATGTCTTGCGAGTTCCTGCTGGGTTTTTTTCATTTCACCCCCTTTTTCTAAGCCGCTAAGCTGCTTATCAGCTGATCCAATCAGCAGATAAGCCGCTAAAAGCCGCTAAAAGCCGCTAATAGCGCTAATCCGCTAATCCTTCAATGGGCTTGCTTCGCAAGACGAAAAAACCGCTAGACGAATTGAATCACAGAACAGATTCTTTTCGTCTTGCGAGGCACCACTGTATGCACAGGATTGCAGCCATAACTTAGGCCCCATCTGCCCAATACATTTAAAGCACTCTTACACAATTTTAACTGTCATGGCTTCCCACCAAAGAATCATGGGAACAGTGGTTTGTTAAGGGAACTGGGAGCTGTTAGGATACCCCCCATCTCCATCACAATTCTCAGAGTCCTCTGGGAAGAGGGTTTGGTGGTTAACACTGCAAGGAGATCTGATAACTCTCAGCACCCTTTAACTGCAGTTTCTGGGATTCTTTGAAGCCATGATTATTATGATTAAAGTAGTACAAGAATGTTTTAAACATATGCCTTAGGCTTCATGTGGAACATATATCACAATTATTATTATTATTATTATTATTATTATTATTATTATTATTATTATTTAGAGTTCAGTCAGTAGAGCGTAAGACTCTTAATCTCAGGGTCATGAGTTCAAGAGATGCAGTGTTATAAATTTAAAAATATAAGAAACCGCAAGATGAGTGGGGGGGGGGGAGTGTCAAAATACATATAATTGTTGGGAAATGTTGGATTGTGTTTGTGTCAAAACATTTCTGAAAAAATTGAAAAATAAAATTTATTTTTAAAAGTGCCAGTTCTGCAGCTTGGAGAGGTTGTAATCAGGTCTTAAACTGTTACATATAAAAAGGGGGGAAGTGATGGAGTTACGGATGCAAGCAAGGAGCCATGGATGCAAATATTGCAGCATACCATACACACAGGCTTAAAGGTCACATTTCTTGAATTGCTTTGTTCACAATTTCCCCAGAGGAGGATCTGAAGGCTCAAAACACAGCTGTAAATCTGAAGCTTTGCTCATCTGGCCTTGCAAGCTGCCCAATGTTTGCTGCAACGATGGCCCTACAGCCTTTCTCCATGCTTCTGGAGAGCAGGGCGGTTGGGAAGCAGACCCTTCCTAGGAGAAGGATTGGGAGCAAGTAAGCAAGAGACAAACCTATTAACTCTCCAAGCAGCTTTCTCCCTTATGAAACTTGGAGGGGGACTGGGGGCAGAATGCTGAATATTTAGAGATTTATGTGCATGCATGCATGTTGTTGTTGTTAAATTGAATTATATGTAATTTAGCTCTTCATTGTCTTTGCTGCTAAAGCTTCTTACAGGAGGCAAAAGTTGGGGCAGGTGGAGGAGAGAAGAGACGAACAGATTATCTGTTCAGCATCTTGATAGGCTTTCACTTATTTACAAAGTTGCTTTACAGCCACAACAGTTTAATTAAATTAATATTCTGACTTATTTACAGTAAGCATTATGAATACATGATTACTTTCTCTCTCTTTTTCAATGCTGAATTTCTAATCAGCTCACATGTTCGTAATTAAAGTATGGCACTAAAATACCAATTTTTGATGAGAGAAAATACAGGAAAACATACTTTGTTTTTTCTACCTCTTTAATCTTTCAAAATTTCCCCTTTGTGTTTTGAATATATTACACTGTGCAGGATCTTTGAGAAGTGGGAAAATTCTGTTCTAGATTGGAAACCTATTTTCTATATGGCATTCTATAGGAAATTCAACTTTTAAAATTTGCATCATATCTTTACACGCCCCAGAATTCATCTGCCACTCAGTTGCAATCTAAGAGGGAGAAGAGACTTCTCTAAAAACTAGATGGGTCCAGATTTTGCCTTGGCTCATGAGAGGACACCACAAGCACCTGCCAGTCCTATTGTGAAGCAGAGGGAGGCAGCTGCCTCGGGTGGCAAATTCTGAGGGGTGGCTAAAAAGTTATGCCACGTGGTCTGCCCAGCAGCCCTTAAATTAGATTGCTGCCCTAGCATGGCTGGTGCACCAAGGAGGTGACTGAGGCAACCTGCCTCGGGAAGCATGCTCCTTCCACCCCACCAGGGTGTGAGTCCAGATCTGTGGTGGAGGGGAAGCTTCGGTGGCAAGTCTTCCATCAGGCACCAAAGTGCCTTGGGTCTGACATGCACTGTTGCAGAGATGCAGAAAGCCCCACCATTAATGTCAGCTGAGAGCAGTGCTTTTTTCTTTAAAATATATATGTTTAGGGGTACTCTCGTTTTCCTCCTCATATAGAAATACGTACCCCTGTGTATGCATCCCCCTGTGTGTCCCCCCAGAAAAAAATTACTGGCTGAGAGCATTTTCAACTTGATACTCTTCCTCTCCATATCTCAGAGCACTTCTGCTCCTCATATATGTGCAGCCAAATAAAATAGTGTGAAGATGCCAAGTAATTTTTCATTACAGATATTACAAACATAATTCTAATACGTGTATATATGTATTTGGTGAGGAGCTATGCCATCATCCACCCTCCTGTGCTTTGTGGGCGGAAAGGTTTAAAGGGAAATGCTTGTTGCTAGCAAATGTAAAATAAAAATAAATCTACTATATTGGTCTCACTTTAGCTTTTGGAAGCTGGAATCTTGCCATTTTATACACACCCAAAAGCCGCTTTGCTGTGAAATGGCAAAATTCCACAATAAATCAAATTCACAAATATGAACAAAGCAGAAAGAGGTGCTTTTTTCACAGCAAAAGCACAGAATTGATTTTGTGATATCGAAACAAACTATATACATTTCTCCATTTAGGAAAAGGAATAAACCCAAACTACAATATTACTGGGCATGCTTATACATTAGATTTTTCACGCATGTTCCCTAGGTGAAATTATATGAAGCAGTTTATTGGTGAGGCAGAGGGAGGGATGTAAAGTACAGTGGTACCTTGGTAGTTGAATGGCTTGGCTCCCAAACAAATCAGCTGCCGAATGCCGCAAACCCAGGAGTGTTCCAGTTTGCGAACATTTTTTGGAGCTGAATGTCCGATGTGGCTTCCGATTGAATGCAGGAAGCTCTTGAAGCCAATCGGAAGCCGTGCCTTGGTTTTCAAAATGTTTTGGGAGTCGAACAGACTCCCAGAACAGATTAAGTTCGATAACCAAGGTACCACTGTATTTGCCTCTAAATTTCATCTTAAATTGCATTATTTGGGTAGACTTTTCCTGGAAAAATGACATACAAATATTTCCTGGAAAAGTGACATACAAATAATCACAAAAGGGATTATTTCAATAGTTTTCCATCATTATCTTTCTGTTGTGTTTTATACTCAGCCCTCCCCCCAGATTGAGGTTTCAGCCTCCCTGGCCACTGGAGGCACCTTCAAGATCAGACTTCTCCTGGGGTCCCTATAATCCACTAGGACCTGGGTGGGATTCCTCAGATTTCCTGATCTCCTCCCACTCTTCCTTGTCACCTGCCCACCCTCTGCATGACATCTCCGTGGGGCTTAGGACAGGATCCATCTCTGGAGGTCAACTGACAGCTTCTCCTGGCCTTGAGGGGTGGAGGAAGGCTCAAACCAGGGCTTTTTTCCAGCAGGAACTTGCCAGAACTCAGTTCCGGTGCTTCTCAGGTGAGTGCCATTGCCATGCTAAGAGAAAGAGGGAGGCGTTCATGGTGAGTTCCAGCACCTCTTCTAGAAAAATAGCATTGGCTCTGTCCAGAGGCTTTATGGCTAGAACAGCCAAATGTACATGATCTCACTCGGTGAAAATATATGAGAATATTGTTTGTGATGTCAGCTTTCCGTAGATTAAAGATGTGGGTTGATAATTAGTGAACTGTGAAGTGTAGGTGGATTCCCATGAGGCAAGACACAGCGATAACAGCAGGAACCTTTATTGAACTAACAGAACTGGACAACCGGGCAAAGCAACTGCTTATATGCATTTTTGAAGGTCTGGGTCACTCCCACTCCCAACGTGACTGGCTGTCTAAACTTCCAAACTGCGAATCATGACTCAGAGTTTAAGGGCCAATGGCAGAGGCCCAAATCCTGAAATGTTCTGTGATTGGGTATCATGTATTGAATCAGAACACAGGAGCTCAGAATCCTTAGTCCAGACTCAAGCTCAGGCAAACACAGACCACTGACTGCATAACCAACTGGGTATGCAGAACCTATCCACTGGCTGTGTCAGATTAAGGGCACTAAATTCCAACCATTTACATGATTAGATGTCATACTTAACAGACACTTTGATCCCCTAGTATAGAACTTCTCAGCTTTTCAGTGAGTAAAGTAAGTCAATATTACTCCTATTATTAATAACAGCATTCACAGAAACAGAATTTGAAATCATATTAAGGCATTGACAAAAATTAACAAAAGCAAAAAGAATTCAGAGTTTTGTCAAACGCAGCTTCTCAATTACTATATTGCACTGAGTTACAGCTTTCACAAGTCAAACCACTGAACAGCCTCAAAAATAGCTTTTACTGAAGACTGGAGAGGCAGCCGTCAAAACATGTTGTGTCTTCCTTGTAACAAAGAATTCCTTGCAATATTATGTATTCTAATTTAGTTCACTTGAGAACTATTCCACATAGAGGTCTTTGACTTATGATTGGAATATCTGCTCTTAAATTCTTAAATTCTGGTTTGAATAATGATACGCCAAGGTTCTCATTATTGCAACTTTTAAAACTATTTCTGCAGCGCTGGATGACACCTTTTAACCAGGGTATTGGCTTTCTTTCAGCTTTCATTGATGGGGATTTTACCATATGCTGGAAACATTCCAGTTAGCAGCCACACACTTATTGCCTGTCATGATCCATGATGGGTCTCAGAGTATAAATTAATTTTCTGACATAAGAGGCCAGCCACTTTGATATGATCAGCTGCTGACACTGATTGGCAGATGGGAAACAGATGCTTTGGCAGACTCAAAATGTAACATTTACTGAAAAAAGTGAGTGATAAAAAATCCTTTAAATATTGAATGAAGGAAAAAGAACTTGCTTAAAACTTGCTGCACCAAAACCCACTAACTATAGGCAGTGCTTTTTTTCTGGCATTACCAGCACTGTTCTTTCCAGGAAAAAATAACTGATGACCCACAGAAGCGATGTCCCTTCACTGCTGGAGAGCAGCAGCTCCTCCTCTGCTTTCCTCCCCAGAAGCAGCCTTTAGCGCGAGAGTCGCCAGACCCTGCAGAGCTCCACCTCCCAGTGTGCTCCGTGGGCTCCCTCGCCGCCTTTTCTGGAAGGGAGCAGATTATCGTTTGCAGCCCCAGGAAGAGCCAGTCGGTTGGTGGGAAGCTTTGACAGGTGTGTGAGATGGCTCCCCCCCCCCCGCAACTGCAGCTTCCTCTCCCCCCAACTCATTCCACTACCCCCCAGCAAGGCCTGGTTTATTTGAGGAGCCCCCTCTGTCATTGAGTTGAGGGGGAGAGCTACAACTCAGCCCCCTTTGTGCAGAGGGGTAGATGAGCTGGGGTCCCAGTTCCTCCCTCCCTTCAAAGACTAAATCTATTTCTCCTCTCTGTCTTCAAAATTGTGGGTAATCATATAGTTTCACCTCTTTCCCTTCTGGGGGGCAAATTCCCTTCAGTGGCAGAGCTTCATGCTCTGGCACAGGGGCACGGAGAGCAGGTGGGGGCGGGGCTGGTGTGCGTGCTGCCCACTGTCCTGAGGGCGGGGCATGCCACCTGCAGGGGCATGGCACCCAGCGCGGGCAGGGGGCAGCCACGATGGCACCCTACTGGGATCGCGGTGGGCTCCCCCAGCACTCCTCTTCCTCTGCCAGTCATTCCCTTGAAACTTTCTCTCCTAAGGGGGGGGGGCATTCCACTTCCCCCGTTTTTCTTTATTCCTTTTGGGGGGGGGGTTGCGTATCTCCTTCCTTCCTGAAAACTCCTTGGCCAGCCCTCTCCCTTTGCATTGAGCCTTGCAAAGAAGGACTTGCTGCCAGCACATGGGAGACAGGTGCCCTGATGGCTTTCTTGGGGGGGGGGTGGTGCTGCTTGAGCCCGGTGCTGCTCTCAGCAAAGGGGGCAGGGTGGAGGGAGGCAGGAAGGGATGGGGGCCACACAGGCACAAGATGGCCTCACTTGCACCTTTGCCTCTGGTTCCAGGGGCGGGAAGAGAGAGAGTTTTGTGCACGCTCAGAATTTCATGTGCATGAAAAAGAACCCCTGCTCTCCTAGCATGCAATGAGGAAATATTATTTATAAAATTTGTTAGTCACTTTCTCTTGCCCAAAGCAACCCCAAGCGACATACAACCAAATTAGGAACTGACTATATATATGTTTAAGTAGTAAGTATGGGTCAGCTGATCTGTTGTTGTTGTTTAGTCGTTTAGTCGTGTCCACCTCTTTGTGACCCCTGGACCAGAGCACGCCAGGCACTCCTGTCTTCCACTGCCTCCCGCAGTTTGGTCAGACTCATGTTTATAGCTTCGAGGACACTGTCCAGCCATCTCGTCCTCTGTCGTCCCCTTCTCCTTGTGCCCTCCATCTTTCCCAACATCAGGGTCTTTTCCAGGGAGTCTTCTCTTCTCATGAGGTGGCCAAAGTATTGGAGCCTCAGCTTCAGGATCTGTCCTTCCAGTGAGCACTCAGGGCTGATTTCCTTAAGAATGGATACGTTTGATCAGTCCATGGGACTCTCAAGAGTCTCTTCCAGCACCATAATTGAAAAGCATCAATTCTTCGGCAATCAGCCTTCTTTATGGTCCAGCTCTCACTTCCATACATCACTACTGGGAAAACCATGGCTTTAACCCTTTTTTACCCCTTCATAGATCACTGCCTTGCCATGGCGAAGGGGCTTGAATAACTCAGAGAAGCTATGAGCTATGCCGTGCAGGGCCACCCAAGATGAACAGGTCATAGTGGAGAGTTTTGACCAAACGTGATCCACCTGGAGCAGGAACTGGCAAGCCACTCCAGTATCCCTGCCAAGAAAACTCCATGGACAAAGACAACAGGCCTCAGCTGATCTACAAATCACTAAAACAATGACTTAGGGCATGAGAAGATGAGCTCACATTTTCTGCCCTCAGAGAATGCAAGGTCAGTTTGTTGACCGCCTCCTTCTTTCATGTCACCCTCTTTCATCCGTTGTAAATGTCATGGACTGGTTGGGCATAAAGTAATGGTGGGATGAACCAGCCGGGGAATCCCCAAGAGAAGAAGGCTCAGAGCCTGAGGAAAAAATGGTGGGACAATGATGAGTGGTTGGAGGGAGAAGAGAGAGAAGATTGGGAAGAGAAGGTTTTGGATGCTGAAGAGGCAACAGGGCTTAGTAAGCGGGGAGAGACTGTGGCAGAGAGAGGTCCAGAATCGGAGGCAGAAGCTGAAGCAGGAGAGGAGGGAGGCCAAGAGGCAGAGATGTCAAGCTAATGAAGAGTCATGGGTGTCTCCCCCTCCTGCTGTGACAAGCTCCCCTCCTTGCATCTCCCAGAGGGCTGAAACAGGGGGAGCAGCAAAAGCCTTCTTGCAGGCACAGTTTCTGATTGCTTAGGAAAAAACTCTGGAGACTGCTGTGCGAAGGTGGGGACTATTAGTCTCTAGTTTTCATGGCTTTTCAGCTAAGTCTGTGATGATCGTGTTTTTGCTAATAAAAAGTTAACTCCAATTTTGAACAGTATGATTACTGACTGGCATGCTCCTGTGACTGTAGGTGTGTGTTTCTCTCCATACACAGGACTTTACCAGAAATATGCTTGCACCTAAGTTTCTGGGTGTTCCCAGGGAGAGAGTCACCCAACAAAGGCCATGACTGTAAGTGGATATGAAAACAGACAGGAAGAAATGGAAATAACATCGTTCCAGTCAATAACCCGCCTTTCTTCCTCATTCACCACTTGCCCTCTTCCAGCTTTCTGACCTCCTAAGTTTGTTGATTCCAGCCATCCAATGCAATATTTGTTCAGCTGGCAGACCTGGTGGTTTAGAAGAGCTCTTCTAAGAAGAAAAGTGCATGATGCAGCCAAAATTAAGCACATTCCATTCTCATTTGTGGGAGAGATTTAAGCATACACTTGCATTAAAACAGAATTTTAAAGAGGCAGGTTAAAGAATGCGCTTGCTTTTCCAGAAGGGAAAGATGGACAACAGAGAACAACATTGTGATATACAAATGTTTAATATACAAAAGTGGGAATGGTGGTGGATGTACATTTGCAGAGATATTGCATAGGTTGCAATGGATGTCTGAATTTGGATGAATGTCAGTATTCACATGTGAATATTGACAATCCCAGAAAACTTGGATACAGCCTTGAATGCCGACAATCACCTAAATGTCAGTGTCCACATATACAGTATAGATCCAAAAAATAAGGAGATGGGTGCCTTTGTAGGTGCATTTATAAAATTTGACTTGTTAACAGTTACATGTGAGTGAAACATTGGGGGCCATTCTGCAAAAAAACATGATGTGAACTGTTTCAGTCTTCACTCTCAGGTACCTACCTACCTTTTATGGCCATTGTAAGCAATATGCATGTGCATTAGAAAGAAGATAACCAGAGAATGCATTAAGTGTTGTCAATCACTTGTGGGAGTAGGAAGTCAGATAACAAATTCAAAGAGGCAGGTGAGTTTCATTTGATACAAGGCGGCACAGCAGGTAGTGCTGGGAGCATCCACAAATATCTATTTCCACACAAAACCTTAGCCTAAGGCAGGGATGGAAAACCTTCTTCCTTTCTTTGGGGGAGGTGTGTTCCCTTGCTTGGAATCTTCCAGGGTCCACATCCGCATGGCACGCTGGCCAGAGACTTAAGTGGGCAGAGCAATAGATGTGACTCTTTCCTTTGTACAATAAGCAACGTTCATCTTTGTACCAGAGGTTAGATGCCAAAGTCAGGTGTTTCAGACTCAAACTTGTACATCTCCAACCAGGCAAACAGGAGGCATTATTAAAGTCCAGTGGTGCCTTCTGGTCAGGCAGAGGCACCTGAGAATGTGAAAAGGGGCTAGCAAGGGTCTGGCCTGGGGAGTGCTTAGGGCCAGACAGAACAGCCTAGAGGGCCACATGGAGGCCCCCCCCCCCATTTCTGGTTTAAGGCTGCAATAAGTCCATTGTGTGGTTGAGATTGGATTCAGGATTTTTCAACCCATCCAGGTCTCATGCAGCCAATATAACAGCTGCAAAGATATTCTACTGGACTAATTTCATTGCCAAGCAAACAGCAATCCATGAAACAGAATGTTTAAGATTGCCTGTCACCATCACTTCTAGAATTCAGGATGGGGGGTGGGGGTGGGCAGAGAGAAAAATATCCAACATTTGCTCACACATTGTTATGCAAAAATAGAGTAGGGACAGAAGCTTTAGAATATTGTAGAATGGATATTGTGCCACAACATCATAGGACTACTTGATGGCATTTCTCAGAAAAAAATTGTTTTCATCTGTTTCCTTGGGATTTCTGGGGAACCAATAAATATTAAATAAGCTATTTTCTGATTTTGTTCCCCTTCTCTGCCTCACTTGCCTCACTAGGTCTATATAGTGCCTCCTTGTCTATTTTTGTGTGTCTTTTAATAACTATTTTTTTCTTTCCAAAAAGCTTCCTTTGTAATGCAAATGGATTCCAGTACAAAAACCACCTCTTTCTATATTCTCAAAGTCATCTTGTCATTTCATATACTGTCGTTTATGGACAGATTCACCCATGTGAATACATCCTGTCCTGTTTTTGTAGCCAGAGTTTCTGAGAGAAACACACAGAGAGAGAGAGCGAGATCATAAGAAAGAAAACTACTGCTCCATTTTGATAATAGAGTGTCTCCATGAAGTCTTGTGCAATAATGTCCCCGTCCCCCATGCAAATAAAATTCTCTCACACACACAAATACACAAACTTGGTTGTCCTCTGTGGTTGTATCTTTTAAATGTAGAATTTTGCTTTCTTTGGGAGAAAAGAACATTTTATCATAAGCTTCACTAACATGTTTCAAAAATTTCTTAGAATGAGAATGTAGAAGTTGCTGGTGTCTACTTTAAGTAAGCGTAAAATAAAAGAACAGCCTGACTAATTTGGACCAAAGTCCCACTTACTTCAGAATCCTGCCTGCAGTAGTCAGTTGCCTTTGAAAGGTACACAAGCAGGAGAAGTAGCAAGTGCGCACCTGCTTTTATTTGAACAAGGCATAGAATGCTCCTTCTGAACACAGATGTTCCATTTAACTATTGTGGCTATGCATGCAATTGTGTGTGGGCATAGACTATGATTTTGTGTCTAATCCACTAAAGGCCATCACCAGATCCTGTGAAAGTAAGTTATCAGTGATGTGTTGTGTGAATAAGCCCACCTTCAGCACCATTGGCTGACACCACTGGTCACAACCCACTGGATCTAGAACTCTACCATCTGGTAGCAAGGGAGCCGCAGCATTCCTAAAAACTATGGTTGGCATTCACATCAGATTTCAACACATTCTCTCTCTCTCTCTCTATATATATATATAGTTGCACGTCTTTTTTCCTTCTAGCAAATTTGTACCACCACTATATTTATTTAGATTAAGATTTTCTCATACCTCACTTTCCCCCTTCCCCTTAAAGCAGCTAACAGAGTCCAACTGTGGCATTTACCTATTCTTTTAGAAATGTCTGTACAGGGGGAGAGAAAGAGTTAATAGGTAGACCAATAGAAAAGCCAGAGGCGGAGACTACCTGTTTATAAAAGGGCTTAGCCCAAGGTTTAGTTAGTTGATAGTTGGTTGGGAAGAAGCGGTTGGAAAAGCAGTTGGCAGACGGATGGAAATAGAGAGACAGTTAGTGCAGTGGGTTCTTGTGTGAGGTAGAAGAGTTGGAGACAGGCTAAAATAAGACTAAGAGGGTAAAAGGTAACAGCATTTCAAATGCAGTTAAAGTTTATGTGTGTTTGCAATAAATTACAATCTTCATTGTTAACTTGAGAACCTGACTGTTGGGATTCGCAGGATGTTGAGTAAGTCTGCAGGCTTCAACAGGCTGATGCAATACTCTGTGAAGTGCTGGGTCAGAGTGACTCAGCAGGAATGTGATTGGCTATCACCTGTTTTAAAAGTAAAGCCTGTTCAGCAGTAGCTCACATTAAAAAGACTGCACTAAAAAAAGAAACCTGGGACTCTGAGCGTTTCGCTAAAGGAGCTGCGAGGAATTCGCGACACTGACTGAGGCTAAATGATTTACCAGGGAGAAGCTGGTTGGTGGCAGTGGTGTACGGGTCAATAGTCCGTGAGACAACTGGGGGCTCCGTATGAACGCCACACCAACAAACAGAATTAAAACAAGAATCCACATCATCATTATTTTTAAAACACACACATATAACAAACAACATGCGGGGGAAGAAAGTTGGTCAATATATAATACTTAGCACTTAACTAGCAACAGGATCAAAAGTTCACTGCAAGAGGGAAGTCTTCAATCATTCCAGGAACAAGACGTTAAACCGCAGAAAAGGCTCTCTCATGATATGTCATTCATCTCCACATGTTGCTGGCATCTGTCTGTCTCAAGAGACAATGGAGTGTGTCTCCGGGGTGAAGTCAAACCACAACACTGAATTGACCTCCCAGGGGCGCAAGCCTGGGCAGCGTGTCTGGAGGTCCTGGGCTGCCCAGATGACACAACCTCCACCCCTGGCCTCGCAGATGTGGTCCAAAGGAAAGCAGAGCAAATATTGCCCCCAAAGATTCTCCAAAGCTGGCTTTAATTTTGGAATTAGAGGTCTTATAGTTTGCTTTATATTCTTAATCACTATATTCTTAATCGATTGATTACATTTGCATGTAAGGCGAAATTTTTCAACCTTCACCGCATCAAGCAGTTGGTCCCTTACCTTTCCCGCCCCGACCTGGCCACAGTGATCCATGCGACAGTCATCTCCAGGCTTGACTACTGTAATTCACCCTACGCGGGGCTGCCCTTGAAACTGTCCCAGAAACTCCAGCAGGTACAGAATGCTGCAGCGAGGCTCCTCACAGGGTCTCTTCCATGGGAGCATATTCACCCAGTGCTTTTCAAGCTGCACTGGCTTCCAGTGGAGTATAGGGTCAGGTTCAAGGTGCTGGTTTATACCTTTCAAGCCCTTCACGGCCTAGGACCCTCGTACCTACGGGACCGCTCTTCCGGTATGCCCCACGGAGAGCCTCAAGGTCCATAAATAGTAACACCCTAGTGGTCCCGGGCCCTAAGGAAGTCAGATTAGCCTCAACCAGAGCCAGGGCTTTCTCAACACTGGCTCTGGCCTGGTGGAAAGCTCTGTCTCATGAGACCAGGGCCCTGCAGGATATGATTTCTTTCCGCAGGGCCTGTAAGACAGAGTTGTTCCGCCTGGCCTTTGGTTTGGAGCCAATTTGATTCCCTCCCCCTCTTTCTTTTTTCTTTTCCTTCTCCTCCTGCGATGAGGCTACATTTTAATATTTTAATGTTTCAATATTTTAATGTTGTATTATAATTTTGTTTTTAAGATGTAATCATTCAACTTGTTTTTATTATTGCTTGTAAGCTGCTCTGAGCCTGGCCTTGGCTGGGGAGGCCGGGGTATAAATAAAAATTATGATGATGATGGTGTCACCTTTCATCTGAGGATCACAGGACAGTTCATAGCATATAGGCAGAATGTTAGGATATTTCCGTTCCACCTTAAGAGGGAGCAGGCTTTGTGAGTCACAGAGTCTGCGCATGTCCTGTTCACAGGATGTTTATGTTTGCTATTCCTTTCGATTTTGCAGTCGGTCGAAGACACTGACTCAGAACGGTCATGTTTTCCTTTGTTCTGTTCAACGCTAAATAAAGTCTGTAAATAATGCTCTTCTGCGGTGCAGCTTTTCTGGCTGTGTTTTCTGCTGATAAAGAGTGTGCACGAGCCTGGAATGTTGCAGTCTATTTCTGAGGTTTCGTGTCGCTGATTGCTGGATCTGCGTGACTACGGGAGATCGATGGACGTCCGGCAGCCGGCTTGGGGCCATGATGGACTATATCTCCCTGGCAGTATTCCCAACAACAAGGTTTCGGGCCCAGATTCACAGCACCTACAGGAGAGTAAAACTGCAACAGACTGCGTTTGAGAGGTACGTGGGAAAAGCGAAAGAAAGGGAGGCTTTTTTGTTTACCTCGGAAGGAGTCTTTGATCTCCGGCAGGGCTTAATTGGCCTGGGAGCCGAGCCAGAGAGTTCGTGATTAATGAGCTGCAGAGATAATAAGTCTTTGAAGGCATAGAGACTTGGGCTCACGTAAAGACCTGAGATGGATCTTTTACAATCCTCAGAAGCAGCTCGTGTCCACCAAAGCTAAATGGCCACAACTATCAGGCCTGGGCAAGGTACTGTGAGGGCCAGATGAGAAGGCTTGGAGTGTGGAATACCGTTTCTGAGAACCCCCCCAGCCCCTGTGACAGATGAGTGGAAGGCACAGGATTCGAGAGCCATGGGAATAATTTTGCTCTCAGTAGCTCCTGAAGAGTTAATCACTTTGGCTGGCAAGGCAACTGCCCGTGAGATGTGGGATGGGCTTAAAGCCTGTCATCTCCGACAAGAGGCTGGGTCTGTGTTGCTTTATTTCAGAAAGCTGCACAGGAAGCGTTTGGAGCCAGGGGAAGACCTTAGAGCCCACGTTTTACATTTGCAGCATCTCAGCCAGGAATTGACTCAGAGAGGTTTCAATATGCCTGAGTCACTGTTTGCAGTTCTCATCCTGGACTCCCTGGATGAAAGCTACCATGCCGTGGCAAGTCAGCTGGCGACCCTCCCAGCACAAGACCTCACTGCTACAAAGGTCTTGGCGACTTTACAAAACGAATATGATAGAAGAAATGCAGCTGAGTCGGCTTGTGCGCTTCAGGGGGAGCAAAGTGGGACAGCATTCCAGCCTCCAGGGGGAGCCAAAGCGTTGGCCGCTGTGAAGTGCTGGAACTGTGGGAACCAAGGTCATACTCAGAAATTTTGTCCAAAGACTGGAAATAAACAGAGGAAAAAGCCTGCAGGTGGCCCGAAGCAGAAGGGGGGTGGAAAGCCCGCGCCAGGGAAAAACAAGGCTATGTTTGCTGGCACAGCTTCACCAAAGGCTAAAGGCACGTCTGCTGGTCAGGAGCAGGGGGGCAAGCTGCAAAAGCCCACACCGGTGGAAAACAAGGGTTTGCTTGCTGTAAAGACTGCTCCAACAGCCAAAGGCAGATTTGTTGTTGATTCAGGTGCGAGCCGCCACGTCACGAAGGATCGCCACCTGTTTATCTCCTTCACACCTCAAGAAGGTGAGATCCACCTGGCTGACGGAAGGACATTGCAAATCGCAGGAGAAGGGACTGTGAAACTTGCAAGTCTGCACACAACCATCAGTGGTGTACTTTATGTTCCAGGAGCTGCGAGCAATTTGCTCAGTGTCCCACAGCTTACTGGGCGTGGTTTTCAGATTTCCTTCAAGAGGAGCATCTGTGTCATCAGTAAAGGCAAAGAGGACTATTTGCATGCAAAGTTTATGGATGGTTTGTTCCATATAACTTATGACGACACTAGTGCTGTTGTATCAAATGCTGATTCTTGTTGTGTTGCACAAACTAACAAAGTTCTTCATGCAGGTTGCATTCACGATGCACATTGAAGGTTTTGTCACCTCTCTTGGAAGGCACTGGCCAAGATGCCAGAGGTGGTTGAGGGTTTGAACATCAAACCCTGTAAATTTCACATGAAATGTGTATCTTGTGCAGAGAACAAGGTGAAGGTTGCTCCAAAAGGCAAGGAGTCTAGCAGGCAGGCTTCCAAACCCTACCAGCTAGTGCATGCGGACCTGGTTGGTCCACTTGCGCCCTCTTTGGGGGGAGCAAGGTACTTCATGGTTCTAATTGATTCTTTTTCCAGGTACATTCATGTGTTTTTGCTCGAACAGAAATCGCAAGCGTTTCCGAAGTTCAAGGCCTTCTGTGTTTGGTTGGAGAATGTTCATGGTAAACGTATTGGCTCTCTGTTTACCGATCGGGGCGGGGAGTTCACTTCTCAGCAGTTTGAAGCTTTCCTGACTGAGAAGGGAATCCAGCATGACATGTCAACGCCCAGATCGCCATGGATGAATGGGCTTGCGGAGCGAGCAAATCAGACATTGCTGCAAGGAATGAAAACCTTGTTGCATGATGCCAATCTCCCTGATAAGTTTTGGGGGGAGGCTTTGGGGGATTTTGTTTACTCCTTTAACCGCAGATTGTCATCACCCATTGGCTGTACCCCCTATGAGAAGATGTTTGGCAAGAAACCCAACATCAAACACATGAAAATCTTTGGTTCTGACATGTGGGTACACTCCCCACAAACCAACAAGCTTGGGAAGCGTTGGGCACATGGTTTGTTCATGGGGTACGAAAAAGGTGCATACATGGTATGGATGACTAACTCTAAGTCCATTAAGTTCACAAGGAGTGTTGAGTACAATCCTAAGTGGGGGGGAAATGTGGGAATTTTCCAGAGTTACCCAGAGGAGGATGAAGGTGATGTCAAGCAAGCAGCTAAAGCTGAGGAAGCTGCTGAGGATGAGGATGATGATGATGATGAGGATGATGATGATCAGAGTTTGGATTCCAGTTCAGTGGGCGGTGCTGCTGCTGGTGTCAGTGACAGTGATGACACAGCAGAATACAAGAGCGCAAAGGCCTCAGTCAGACCATCTGGTGCGTCTGACAATGAACTGGAAGAACCACTGTTCACCATTGGTCATTTTTCTCCTAAGAAAGAGGAGATGAGTCGAGAAGACTTGCGTCTATTACGCAGATCTGAGAGAGCAACGAAGGGCAGACCTCCAAAGAGGTATGCTGATGAGTTTGCTAAGACAGCAACTGCTGTTCTTAGTAGCTCAGAGAAGGTGTGGGAACCTTCAAGCTTCAAAGAGGTTCAGGAGTTAACCTCTAAAGATGCTGAGCCTTGGCTTAATGCCATGAAGGCTGAAGTTGATTCCTTAAACAGGAACCAAACTTGGGAACTGGTACCGGTAGTCCCAGGAATGAGACTGGTTGGCAGCAAATGGGTCTTCAAGGCCAAGACAGACCAGAATGGCAAGGTAGTCAGACACAAAGCCAGATTGGTTGCCAGAGGTTTTTCACAGGTACCAGGACAGGATTACCACGAGACCTACTCACCCACAGTCAAATATGAGAGCATTCGGCTGATGCTCAAGGTCGCTGCGGAGGAGAAACTGCATGTTACCCACCATGACATTAATACAGCTTTTTTGTACGGGATTTTGAATGAAGAGCTGTTCATGCTTCCACCTGATGGGATGGAGATACAGAAGGGAATGGTCTGTAAACTGCGGAAATCCTTATATGGTCTCAAGCAGAGTGCCAGGTGTTGGAACACAAAACTCACTGAGACATTGCTTTCTCTAGGTTTTCACCAGGGCAAAGCTGATCCATGTGTGTTTGTCAAGGAGGAGGGGCAAAACAAACTGTATTGTTTATGTTTTGTTGATGATCTTCTGATGTTTTGGAAGAATCAGGCTTTCTACCAAAGCACCCTAGCTCAGCTAAAGGAGCACTTTGACATGAAGGATCTTGGTGAGGTATCCAACTATCTTTCTCTGCAGGTGGAGAGAGACCAAGCAGGTAATTTTCTGGTACACCAGACACAGAAAATTGCTGATGTGTTAACCAGGTTGAATTTGGTTGATGCAAACCCAGCAGACACACCGATGGTGACAGGTTACCAGGTAGACAGTGCTGCTGAAGCGTTTTCTGACACAACGCTATACAGATGCATTCTAGGCAAGCTGAATTTCATTGCCAGATGTTCAAGACCTGACATAGCTGTAAGCTGTAATCTGCTTAGCAGACATGCCAACAATCCTACAGTTCAGGATTGGAAAGCTCTGAAGCGCATAGCCCGCTATTTGAAAGGGACTATGCACTACAGGCTGAGGTTCACCAGTCAGAAGACTGGAGGTCTAGAAATCATTGCTGATGCAAGTTTTGGAAGTGACACCACGGATGGTACAAGCACTTCTGGAGTATGCTACATGTACAACCACTGCCTGTTTGACTGGTTGTGCAAGAAGCAGACAACAGTGAGCCTAAGTTCCTGTGAAGCAGAACTCAATGCTCTGTCATTTTCACTCATGGATTGTGAATGGTTGATGCAACTGTTTAAGGACATCAGGGTGTCTGTGAAATGTCCTGTACAAGTGTATCAAGACAATAGATCTTGTTTGGCTTTGCTGAACTCAGAGAGTTGCAAGCAAAGAACCAAGTACTTGCAGATTAAGCTACATCGTGCAAGGGAGTGTATTCAGAAAGGACTCATTCAGGTGTCCTACATGCCAGGAAATGAAATTCCTGCTGATCTGTTGTCTAAGGTTGTTAACAGAGAACAACTTAAGGTTTATGTACAAAGGTTGCAATTGGGTTGAACCACAGGTACTACAGGTTACACGGAAAGGGGGAGGATGTTAGGATATTTCTGTTCCACCTTAAGAGGGAGCAGGCTTTGTGAGTCACAGAGTCTGCACATGTCCTGTTCACAGGATGTTTATGTTTGCTATTCCTTTCGATTTTGCAGTCGGTCGAAGACACTGACTCAGAACAGTCATGTTTTCCTTTGTTCTGTTCAACGCTAAATAAAGTCTGTAAATAATGCTCTTCTGCGGTGCAGCTTTTCTGGCTGTGTTTTCTGCTGATAAAGAGTGTGCACGAGCCTGGAATGTTGCAGTCTATTTCTGAGGTTTCGTGTCGCTGATTGCTGGATCTGCGTGACTACGGGAGATCGATGGACGTCCGGCAGCCGGCTTGGGGCCATGATGGACTATATCTCCCTGGCAGTATTCCCAACACAGAAATCAGCCCCTGTCACAGCTTCCAAGCCAGCATCAGCAGTGTACAGGGTTCAGCAGCTGGCAGCAGCAAAAAAAAGAAGTCTAACAGGGTGCAGTTGACTCAATTTTAGCACATTTGGATGCCATGGAGGCAGGTACCAGCTCAGCTTCGCAAGAAATGCCAGCTGTGGATGTCAATTTGTTGTTTAGTCGTTTAGTCGTGTCCGACTCTTCGTGACCCCATGGACCAGAGCACGCCAGGCACTCCTGTCTTCCACTGCCTCCCGCAGTTTGGTCAGACTCATGTTTGTAGCTTGTAGAACACTGTCCAACCATCTCGTCCTCCGTCGTCCCCTTCTCCTTGTGCCCTCCATCTTTCCCAACATCAGGGTCTTTTCCAGGGAGTCTTCTCTTCTCATGAGGTGGCCAAAGTCTTGGAGCCTCAACTTCACGATCTGTCCTTCCAGTGAGCACTCAGGGCTGATTTCCTTAAGAATGGATAGGTTTGATCTTCTTGCAGTCCATGGGACGCTCAAGACTCCTCCAGCACCATAATTCAAAAGCATCAATTCTTCGGCAATCAGCCTTCTTTATGGTCCAGCTCTCACTTCCATACATCACTACTGGGAAAACCATGGCTTTAACTATACGGACCTTTGTTGGCAAGGTAATGTCTCTGCTTTTTAAGATGCTGTCTAGGTTTGCCATCGCCTTTCTCCCAAGGAGCAGGCGTCTTTTAATTTCGTGACTGCTGACACCATCTGCAGTGATCATGGAGCCCAAGAAAGTAAAATCTCCCACTGCCTCCATTTCTTCCCCTTCTATTTGCCAGGAGGTGATGGGACCAGTGGCCATGATCTTCGTTTTTTTGATGTTGAGATTCAGACCATATTTTGCGCTCTCCTCTTTCACCCTCATTAAAAGGTTCTTTAATTCCTCCTCACTTTCTGCCATCAAGGTTGTGTCATCTGCATATCTGAGTTTGTTGATATTTCTTCCAGCAATCTTAATTCCGGTTTGGGATTCATCCAGCCCAGCCTTTCGCATGATGAATTCTGCATATAAGTTAAATAAGCAGGGAGACAATATACAGCCTTGTCATACTCCTTTCCCAATTTTGAACCAATCCGTTGTTCCATATCCAGTTCTAACTGGAGCTTCTTGTCCCACATAGATATTTCTCAGGAGACAGATGAGGTGATCAGGCACTCCCATTTCTTTAAGAACTTGCCAAAGTTTGCTGTGGTCGACACAGTCAAAGGCTTTTGCATAGTCAATGAAGCAGAAGTAGATGTCTTTCTGGAACTCTCTAGCTTTCTCCATAATCCAGCGCATGTTTGCAATTTGGTCTCTGGTTCCTCTGCCCCTTTGAAATACAGCTTGCACTTCTGGGAGTTCTCGGTCCACATACTGGATGTCAATAGGGAAGTTTGTCTCCCAGTTCAGAGCTGGTGAGGTAAAGTCACCTGCCATGAAGGCATTGTGGTTGGTGGGGTTGAACTGTATAGGTCAGGGGGAGTCCATGTGAAAGATGTCACATCTTCCTACTGACCTGCAGAGGAGGTGCAAGAGCACCTCTTGGGGTGGGCAAAGAGATTTGTCCCCTTTCAGTGGCAGTTCAGGTGTGGGAAAATAAATAGTTTGGTTTAGCCTGGTAACATACTTTAGGCACCTTTCAGGTGATGAGTCGACCCCAAGGCTCACTTCTCAAACTCTGTGGTTCAGAGGGTGAGATAGGGGCTTCCTTTGAGGCCAAATTCCCTCATCCACCTGGGGTTCTGCGGTCCGGGGTTGGGGTGGTAAGGCCTCCCTTCTCACCTTAAAGATGTGGCCCATGAATCGGGGCAGGTTGCTCAGTGGCTATTGTTATATAGTTAAGTTAGTTCCTGTAACTTAGTCACTCACCTCTGCTGAATTTAATTTAAGGCCAAAATAAAAGTGGCCCAGTTCAACCGCAGCTTTATTTGCCTGTTGGGATGCAAAGGATTCACTGTAAAGTTTTGTGTATTGCTCTGTGATTTGTCCCAAGCTACCCTCAACTGTCTTGTATGGGTGAACATGTGAATAGTACGTAGAGGCAAGATTTATTAATGGCACATTTTAGCTAATGGCTGAATGCTGAGGTTGCCCCAATGTCCTCACAATCAGGGCTGAACTCACTTTGATGTAATATCTGCTGAACTTTGGGTTCACTTCTTTCTTCTGCCTTGAGGTAGAAAAGATATATTCAGAGACAATAGTTTTTGTGTATATATATATTTGTATGTATGTATGTATGTACCATATGTATGTATGTATGTGTGTGTGTGTGTGTGTGTGTGTGTGTGTACAGTGGTGCCTCTGGTTACATACGCTTCAGGTTACAGACTCCATTAACCCAGAAATATTACTTCGGGTTAAGAACTTTGCTTCAGGATGAGAACAGAAATTGTGCTCTGGCAGCGCGGCGGCAGCAGGAGGCCCCATTAGCTAAAGTGGTGCTTCAGGTTAAGAACAGTTTCAGGTTAAGAACGGACTTCCGGAACGAATTAAGTACTTAACCCGAGGTACCACTGTATATGGATCTTGCGTTCCATGATATCATTGTACCATATGCAGCAAGGCACAGTTCAGACAGACTAATAATATGTTCTCAGAATTAGAAAAAAACAACAACAATTAATAGATGCAATTGTGTGTGCATTTTTGGTATGCCTATATAATTATTATCAGGAGAAGAGTATTCTCTATTTACAGTGTTTCTCACACCTTGAACTTCGGGTCTCCTGTGAAACTTAATCAGTGTGCAGTGGTTCACAACAGATAAATCAAGAAAAAAAGAGGTTGACAACATGGAAAGCAAGTAAAATCAATTTAAAATATCTGAAAGAATAATTACAGCTTTATTGCAGTGACTGCAGCAGCCAAATCAGGAAAAAAATCAAAATAGCAATAGTCAGGGAATGCCAGGATAGACAGGTAGGTTCTCAGCCATCTATAGAACCACAATACCTAATCTCCACTGACAGATCATTCCACATAGTGGGAGCCACAGTGGAGAAGGCCATCTACACCGTGGAGGACACCATCTACAGACTGCACTAACCTTGGCAGACAATATGAGGATAGGCAGTCGTAGAGAACCTGGTCCCAAACTATTTAGGACTTTGTAGATCCAAACCAACACCTTAACCTTTGCTTGGTAGCTATTGTGCAGCCACTGCAGAACCTTCATCACCAGGTCTGCATGTGTACAGCCTTCTGAGTCACACAAGGCTTCTATCATTGCATGGGTCCTAGTAACTAGGCTCTGCCTGTCCAAGAAAGGTTGTAGCAGGCAACCCCACTGAAGCTGGCACAACTTAATGCACAGTTCACATGGGCCTCCAACAACAAAGAGCCAGGACTGCTCTCAGACAAGGCACCTGGCTTTCAGGTGCAGTCAGCTGGTGAACTGCCCAATTCCCAGGCACAGGAACTCTCCACCCACAGTGCTTCTGACTTATCAGGATTCACTTACATGATTGCAGGCTAAATTGTCATTATCCAGATACACCATATCTGGTATAACACCGTAAGCCCTTCCAGCTGACGTAGCATTTGACCAAGAAAACAATGCAGCTTGTTCCAGCTCTATTCCAGGTGGTCCAATGCATGGCCTTTGCAAGCCCTCAGCAGCATTTGATGCCCCCTCAGGTCTCACACTGCCATCCCAAAAGCCAGAGAAGGAGGCACTGGGCTTTGGGAAGGCAGTGTGAGAGCTCTGACAAAGGTCCTAGAGTCCTCCCAAATCTTTCCCAGTTGCCTAGTTAGCACTTTCCCAGCTTTGGGAAGGAGACAGGAGGACTCTCAGACCCTGCCAGAGCCTCACAATGCAGGCACCTCAGCTAAAGCATCCACGACAGATGGCCATCCAACCTCTGCTTGTCTTTTCCATTACTAGAGTTGAAGCAACACCCCACAAGTCATACTGGGAACCCTCACAAAGCCTCTATTTCTGTGTTTTTCTAGGTCCACAGGCTTTGCAAGAAGTCATGTTGTCCCACATACGTTTCCAAGTACAATTCAAAGTGTTGGTGTTGATCTTTAAAGCCCTAAATGGCCTCGGTCCAGTATACCTGAAGGAGCATCTCCACCCCCATTGTTCTGCCCGGACACTGAGGTCCAGCACCGAGGGCCTTCTGGCAGTTCCCTCCCTGTGAGAAGCAAAGCTACAGGGAACCAGGCAGAGGGCCTTCTCGGGAGTGGCACCCACCCTGTGGAAAGCCCTCCCGTCAGATGTCGAGGAAATAAACAACCAGCTGACTTTTAGAAGACATCTGAAGGCAGCCTTGTTTATGGAAGTTTTAAATGTTTGAAGTTTTATTGTGCTTTTAATTCTGTTGGGAACCGCCCAGAGTGGCTGGGGAAACCCAGCCAGATGGGTGGGGTATCAATAATTATTATTATTATTACTGTAAAGTGTTGAAGTTTTTTCCCCTTTGTTTTTTATTAAAGAACAGCAGCAAAGGTGGTGTTTTGGTTTTTTTAGCACCATTTAAATACATTCCTACTACCAATGATTCTTGCCTCTGAAGGCCACCTGCCTAATGAAGTAACCTTTCCTGATATCTGTTGGGATGCTGCACCCCAGAAAAGTCATCTGACAGGTCTATATTTATAGATGGTTTTGTTCTTTAAAAAGAAGAAATGAGAATTTTATGTATTTTTAAAGGTTTCTGTAAGTGTTGTACAGTATATAAAAGTGTGATATGTGTATATTGATATTTTGGGTTTTATTTTAATGGAATTACATCAATATTTAATAAGAGATAGAAAACAACACAAATGAATGCATTTATTGGTGGCAAATGTCTTGGAAATGCCTGCATGAAACTGAATACACAGGGGACATAAGAATTCATGGTGCTCACGTGAATGGCATTGCCGTTGCCCTAGTTATTCTTTGCTGCTTTGTTTTACCAAGTGTGTGAGAGAAAATTTGGGGAAATGTGTAACGGAGGGAAGAAGCAGGACAAGGGGAGGAGGCAATGGTAGTTTTGCCAATAATTTTTACTTTGGTGCCTTCTGTTGCTGAACAGAAGCCGTATGTACAGAACTGCTCACTTTCTCTACCTCTAGAACAGAAAGATTTGCAATGAAAATGAATACTAAAATGGTGCATTGCATTACTCCGTTAGGCTGTCTGATTTTTATAGATTTCAAGATAAGAGCTGGATTTTCCTTGATTTGTCCTCATCTGTAAGCCAAAACAATTAAGAAAAATCTGAGAGAAATTTTGAAATGAAAGACACACTTTTAAAATGTATTAAGATATTGCAAATGCCATCTATGTTATGTGTTTATAAAGTCATTCAAAAGCTTCATGCAGGCCCAATTTAGATGTGTGGCCTTTAGCGTGTTGAGGTCCCCAATACACCCCAAAGGAAAACACAATTAACACTTAATTTTGTTTAAATTTTTTGGCATAATTTTGGCCACAACTTTATTCAAATTACAGCAATGTGAGTGGTTGCTTAGGCATTGGTAGCACTAAATGCCCCCGCCCGGGGACAGCTCTGACATTCGCGCCCCCCGCGAAGTCTGGAAGGGTAAGTCACCTGGGGAGAGAGATGGGACTGGGAACCATGCCTCACCTCTCCCCAGCATGCTCCCAGGGGCTTGCGTGGCCATAGCCCCTTGCCAGGGGGTTTCGGACAAAACCCTGGGTTCCTTTAACGGTAAAACCCTGCAGCAGCATTTTGGGGAGCAGGCACAGCCTAATCCATACCCCTCCAGCAACCAATTCCAGACCAATGCCTAACCGCCAACTGAGCACTGAAGCTCACCACCAAACCACTCACAAATGCAACCCTTCCTTCAAACCCAAAGCAACTGCAGCCAACCAGGTGTCGTCCCCTACAGGGGAAAGATGTACCCCATCTGCCCTAAAGAGGGCAACAGACTTGAAGGAAATAGCAGGGTGCTTGATCACAGAACCGCCTAAAGCGAAGACCTTCTTTACCGCCACCTTGTTAACGCGCTTCCTGGCCTGCTCGGTGGCAGCCGGACTGCGACTGCTACGCCAGAAGCGGCGTTATAGCAATTGCGACCAAATTATTTTTGCATCTGGCAACATAGCCTGCAATCATGTAAGTGAATCCTGATAACTCTATGATTCTATGATTCTATAGCAGCCAGTTTCTCCAGGTCCTTCCGTACTGCATTACGCAAGGCACAGCAATCAGTGGCAGGCAAATCATTCTCCCCCAGCTGGAGCACAATAGCAGAAGGGGGCCCCATAAGACTCAACTGCTTTTCATAGAATCATAGAGTTGGAATAGACCACAAGGGCCATCGAGTCCAACCCCCCGCCAAGCAGGAAACACCATCAGAGCACTCCTGACATATGGTTGTCAAGCCTCTGCTTAAAGACCTCCAAAGTAGGAGACTCCACCACACTCCTTGGCAGCAAATTCCACTGTCAAACAGCTCTTACTGTCAGGAAGTTCTTCCTAATGTTTAGGTGGAATCTTCTTTCTTGTAGTTTGGATCCATTGCTCCGTGTCCGCTTCTCTGGAGCAGCAGAAAACAACCTTTCTCCCCCCTCTATGTGACATCCTTTTATATATTTGAACATGGCTATCATATCACCCCTTAACCTCCTCTTCTCCAGGCTGAACATGCCCAGCTCCCTTAGCCGTTCCTCATAAGGCATCGTTTCCAGGCCTTTGACCATTTTGGTTGCCCTCCTCTGGACACGTTCCAGTTTGTCAGTGATCTTCTTGAACTGTGGGGCCCAGAACTGGACACAGTACTCCAGGTGAGGTCTGACCAGAGCAGAATACAGTGGCACTATTACTTCCCTTGATCTAGATGCTATACTCCTATTGATGCAGCCCAGAATTGCATTGGCTTTTTTAGCTGCCGCGTCACACTGTTGGCTCATGTCAAGTTTGTGGTCAACCAAGACTCCTAGATCCTTTTCACATGTACTGCTCTCAAGCCAGGTGTCACCCATCTTGTATTTGTGCCTCTCATTTTTTTTTGCCCAAGTGCAATACTTTACATTTCTCCCTTTTAAAGTTCATCTTGTTTGTTTTTGCCCAGTTCTCTAATCTGTCAAGGTCGTTTTGAAGTGTGATCCTGTCCTCTGGGGTGTTAGCCACTCCTCCCAGTTTGGTGTCATCTGCAAATTTGATCAGGATGCTCTTGAGTCCATCATCCAAGTCGTTGATAAAGATGTTGAATAAGACCGGGCCCAAGACAGAACCCTGTGGCACCCCACAGGGGTGTATCATTGGAAGCAATTCGGCCCACAGCATTCCACGTCTGGACAGCCAAGACACCTGCACATGATGGGGAGTCCAAGTGCTGCTCCGAGTCCAGACTCCCGAGCTCTGATGCCGCCCCAGTGGACAATGCTTTGGCCTACAATCCAAACCCGAACTGCTGCTATACCTAAGAAGCGAAAACAGACACATATCAGCACAAACCATTCAACGCCCCCTTCGCACATAACCTCTGTATGCATTGGAACTCCATCAACCCAAATTCTTAATTCTCTCAGCTGACAGTCCCCAGTGAGCAGCTGTGGTGGCAGTCCCTATGCGGAAAGAGTGTGGTGCATATTCAGCAGCCGGATGGCCACATGCAGCAATAACCTTTCGCATTACTCTAGTAAACTGATGCCTGGCCAAAGGAAGACCATTCTCATGAACTAGGAACGACCCCTCCCCTTGGGGTCTGAGAGACAAGTATCTGGAGGTGTCCTTCACCGGGCAAGGGCCTGGGTTCCCTGTAGCAGGTAACCTCACAGTGGCACCTTGGCCTAACTGGTCTGTCTTAGAACTCCTGATTGACAAGACCACTTCTGAGGAGGATAAGGAGACATCCTGCAACAGCAACCCTCTGGACGTTCCTCCCCGACCTTCCTCAAGCACCACCTCACAAACCCTCAAGGCACCAAAGAAAGCTATGGAAAAGGTGGTGGGGAAAAGCCTGGCCTCATACTTGTTCCAGCAAACTGCTCTCAGTTTTACCCGCATCTTAGTTAGCAAATCAAAGGAAATGGGCCTCCTTCCTTGTGATCGCGAGGGGCAGAGCCTGCCCCAGCCCTCCAAAGCCTTGCGCACCACAAACTTGGCACAAGGATCCTTATTAAAAAAGGCTTTACAGAGAAGGAAATCCCAGCAGCCTGGATCCAGAGTGTCCTGATAGCCCACCCCAATTGAAAAAGGTGCGCCAAATACTGGAGGACCTGTGAAGAAACCAGAGATGAGCTAAGCTGGATGGACAAGGACTGATGAGAGAAAGTTAAAAATTCAGTCCACGCCTTCCTGTAGGAACGTAACGTAGAAGGTGAAACGGATGCGGCTACTCCCAGCAAGACTAATTGCTGTCAAGGTTCCAGAGATGATCCGGGAAATATTTCGGACATAGCTGCGCCTCTGGAGCCAGGGACCTGAACCGCTCCATCTGAAAACGGGATAGAGCATCAGCGATTTCGTTAGAAATCCCAGGAATAAAACGGGCTGAAAACACGATATTGAAACACAGACAATGTAAAACGAAATCCCTAAGCAGAGCTGACACCCTAGGGGAGCGGGACGACAACTTTGCTAATATATTCACCACCGCCTGATTGTCAGTCCAGAAACAGACATGATGGTCCTTGAACTCCTGTACCCACAAATGGACCGCTACTGCTATAGGAAAAAACTCAAGAAAAGTTAAATCCCGTGTAACAGCCTCACCTTGCCACGCTGATGGCCAAGGCAAGGCACCCCATCGCCCCTTCCAGTAAAGTCCAAAGCCTAAAGAGCCCGCTGCATCGGACTGAACTTGAAAGTCATTATGCAGGTTCAAAGTGTCCTGCCACAATGACACCCCATTGAAACCATTTAAGAAATCCAACCACATCCACAGATCTGCCCTCACTTCACTGGAAAGGCGAACCCGATGATGTGGAGCCCGCAGGCCTGCCGTAAGCCTGGCCAATCTGGTGCAAAAGGGGCGACCTGGAGCCACTACTCTGCTTGCAAAATTAAGGTGGCCCAGAAGGGACTGAATTTGCCTCAAGGTCACCTTGGCCAGTGGTAGCATATCCTCAATGACCTTCTTCAGATTGCCCAATTTATCATCGGGCAGGCGGTAAGTACATGCTACCATATCCAATAGGATACCAAGATAAACCAATTGGGTGGAAGGGCCTTCTGTCTTTTCCTCTGCCAAAGGGACTCCTAGCTCTTTCATAATAATGTGTGACGCCCTCCAGGCCGGTTTTAAAACATAATGCCCAATCTAAAAAGGTGCTGAAGCACTCAAAAGCTGCATAGGCTATCGAGCAACCCATTGGCATAGCCTTGTCATAGTAAAATGCCCCCTCAAACTGAAAACCTAGCAACCAAAAGTCCTGGGGGTGGATAGGCAACAGCCGAAATGCCGACTCAATGTCGCATTTAGCTAAGAGTGCCCCGGGGCCAAATTTCCTGATCATCTTGATCGCATGATCAAACAATGCATATTTTACAGAGCATAGTTCCGGGGGTATAACGTCATTCACCGACGAGCCCCGAGGATGGGAAAGATTACCGTATTTTTCACCCCATAGGATGCACCGGCCCATAAGACGCACCAAGTTTTTTGGGGGGGAAAATAAAGAAAAAATAATTATTTTTCCCCCAGGCACTTGTGGGGCCGGCAGCGGGGAGAAGCGCTCTTCTCCCTGCCGCCAGCCTTCAGACCAGGTCCGGGGACAGTAGGAAGATGCGCTGCACCTCCCTGCTGTCCCCGGAGCTTGCGGGGCAGCAGCGGGGAGAAGCGCTCTTCTCCCCGCCACCCACCTTCAGACCAGGTCCGGGGACAGCGGGAAGACACGCTGCGCCTCCCAGCTGTCCCCGGAGTTGCGGGGCGGCAGCGGGGAGAAGCGCTCTTCTCCCCGCCACCCACCTTCAGACCAGGTCCGGGGACAGCAGGATGGTGGCGTTCCGCCTCCCCGCTATCCCCTGACCTTGTGGGGCTGGCGCTGGGGCTCTCCTGAAGCACACCGACCCCTCTCACTCTCCAGGCTTCAGCGAAAGCCTGCATTCGCCCCATAGGACGCACACACATTTCCCCTTCATTTTTGGAGGGGGAAAAGTGCGTCCTATAGGGCGAAAAATACTGTATGTATCAAACAAAACTCCCCTGGGGCCTTCTTAGGAGCAATCCCCAGGGGTGAAAGGTGAAACCTGTCAAACGGGGGGGGGGCATAAAAGGCCCCGCCATCCAGCGTAAAGCCACCCCCTTTTCAATTTTCTTTCGGGCCACTAGCGGCCTTTCCCTAACAGATTTCTGGTTGTCAGGATTCCGTGCCACGGGGAACGTGGCTACTGGAATTCTAAAACCATGTGTAAAACCCTCACGAAGATATGAAGCTGCCTCCTGGTTGGGGTAAAGAAGGAGCCAAACCGAAAGCTCTGCGAGCCGGACTGTCATATAAGCCAGGGCTAACTCTCCCTCATTTGGAGTGTCCTGGAGTTGCCAGGGGGGCAGGTCTACTGACTTGTTGACCGCCCCCCTTTCCCCCCAAAGGGCCGCCTCCCTGAAAAGGAAGTGGAAATGGGATGATTTCCTCCACACTTGTCGCAAATATGCGGGTTTTTGCAAGGTTGGCGCTGGCAGCAGCCCTTATTAAATTCCCAGCAAACCAGGCGTCTTTTAAAGGCACCCATTTTTGGTTTCTGTGGCTCAATGGGCTTTTTCTCGAAATGCAAAGCTACATACGTCATCCAAACATTCAAATCCCTACGATCCCAACGGGCAGTGGGGATTTTGGCCGCCCTACGCCTAAAGTTTTCATCGTAAGAAATTGCGGCACTTTCGCCAGCCATTGTAAAGGCCGCCCTAACAATGGACTGATAAATTATGAGATGACTGGCTCTCTTGGGATAACAGAGGACTAAAAATCAAAAAAAAACCTTGAAAACAATCATGCCAACGCTCAAATGTCTTCTCTACTTTGCTAGTTCCAGTCTGCTTTTTTGCGCCCGGAGCCACCTTCTCTTGCCCAGGAGAGGGCAGTGGTGGAGGAGCCAGCTTAAAAATGTCGACATAGCGACCATTAAGAATTCGGGTGCGCAACTTTGAAGAAAGATGACTCCCCGGGATGATGTCCTTTGCCGAATTGGTGGCGACTTTAACGTCAGGCACCAAAGCACCATCCAGACACTCCTGCGTAGCACCATACCTAAGTCGATGTGAATTGGCTCTGCAATCCCAAGCCCAGCGAAGAAGGCCAGTCGATTCACTGTAAGCCCAGTAGAGGCCCATACCTACCTCCCCCTCTTCGTCAGAGCTTTGGGAGGACGTACCTGTGGAGGAAGAGGATGTATCACGCCTGCTCCTCTTGGCCTTCTTCCTGGAATGCTTCTTGCGACATTTACCACCGGAAGACGTCCTTGGAGGCACAGGTAGGTTGTCCTCAGTGGAAGACGCCGAAGCCGGACCCTGGCGGGAGGTACCTGGGAGAGACTGAAGAGAAACCACTGGTGAAGGAGCTGCAGCAATGGAAGGGCCTGCTAAAGACCGTGCAGTATCCCTACCCGCCGAAGAGGCACCAGCACGCCCCTGCCGCCTGCGAAGCCTTTGGGTCGATGCACCCCTTTGACGCGTACGACCACGAGAGGCAATAGGGGTTGAGACCCTGACCAATTGGGGATCAGAGAATAAAACCCCTGAAACCTGAAAATCCTCTGAGTCATCACTAGAGGATGAAGAGACTGGACCCGGCTGGGCAGTCAGTGTAGAAGGCCCGGCCTGTGCGCTGGGCTGAGGGGCACAGCACTGAATGAGGCCATCCATCTCAGATGCGAAGTGGGGAAATGCCTCTGGATTTCCCGACAAACTTGCCACTAGAGACTCGATACGGCCCCCTGCCTGACTAGGTGCAGGAGAGCGCAGTGATTGTGAAGGGCCACGAATTCTCCTTTTTCCCAAAGTATGCGATGCCTGCTGGGGCCAGGCCTTCTTCGGAGCCATGGAAACTGCAAGTATACAAGCAGAGAAAGTTAACACCTGAAGATAAAAGCCCAAGTGCTAAAGACGAGTTTAGAAAGAAAATAAAATAAAAATTGACAATAACATTACACCAAAACAAAACAAAACAAAATATAAAATAAATAGATAAATAAAATTAAAATTTAAAATATCAAATAAAAAATGAAAATTACAATAGATAAAGAAACTAGGATAAGTAAATAAATAAACTAAAATACGCTTAAAATAAAATACAGCTAAGAAATATTAGCCGACATCCTCAGCCTAAAATGTGAATGCCCAATGGATGGCCCAATGGATGGCTCAAGCCAACAAGCAAAGATTGGCTGCAATAACAAGAAAAACCAGAAGGGGCGCCAGGCTCAAAATTGAGCCTGGTGCCCCTTCTGGTTTTTCTTGTTATTGCAGCCAATCTTTGCTTGTTGTTATATATATATATATAGTGATAACACTATTGGCCAGCAGAACCAGAGCCCACAGCTGAAGCAGAGCCCTACAGATTGGGCTGATATACCAATCACGGCCACTAGAGGCCCCTCCAGTGCAGTCCGACTCAGAAGACCTGGAAAAAGGCTGCGCTGCTCCCGCCAAGGCCCTGCAATCGGGCTGGGGCAAGGAAGGGGATATGGGGGCCGCGGGGCCTCCAAGCTAGTGGGGAAGCCGCTCTGCCTCTGCGCCACCAATAGCAGCGTGAAAAACGGCAAATTCACTTTTATTTTATTTTTGTTTATCTTATTTTACTTTTTAAACCGGACGGGGGGGGGGGGCGTGAGGAGCTGAAAAGTGGGCCCCCCAACCACCCCCAGACCAGGGACAAAACTCTGCAGAACCACCAGGAAAAGATAAGTCCCCAATAAAATTAAAGGCTTAATAAAATTAAAGGCTCAATATAATTAAAGCTCAATAAAAGTAAAGGAATTAAGTCGGGACGGGGGTGAAGGGAGGTAACAAAATTAAGAAAGGGATTGGGTGAGGGAAATTGGGGTTAATAGGAGACAACAATTAAGGAGAGAGGGAAAAGGGGGGAAACAAGGAATTATCTAAATAAAAAGGAATAGCAAGCTCTGTAAACTGAGCTAAGCAATACAACCATCTCCTTTCACTGATGTGTGTTCTGATCCGAAGCACGCAGCGAAAGAGGACGTCTGTTGCTGCGCGCCTTGTATTTAACAAATAGGGCTGTCAATCACTAAATGGCAACATCTAAATTTCCCCAGTAACAGCCCGCCCCTGCCTACGAGTTGGCCAAACCATCTGCCCAGAAACAGCAAGGTGTCTTGGCATCCCCAACCGCAACACATGCTCTCCGTGATGGAGAACACGCCTTCTACAACAAAATACACAAGCAACTGGGTGTGTTTTTCTGAGCGCTGTAGATAATTAATCTCATTTTCCCTGTACTTCAGTTTGTGTTCTGTTAGTTTTCTTATTCAAACTTTTGACTCACGAATCTAATTTGAAGCCTCTTTAACTGACCTATGTGGTAATGTGTTTCATCTGCATGTGAAGTTGAGCAGTGAGCAATAAGGCCAGCATACTCATTTGCTCCTTGGGGGATGCAGTTTTTGGTGTACAAACATCACCTGTGCTCAACACTTCTGCACTACAGAAAGTGCCCAACCCCCTCCCCCCCAAAAAAAACACTCCAGAAGAGATGGATGTCTTAAAAGGCAGACAGGAGAGTGACGTGTGAGGGAGGCGGCAGTGATAAACAGGGCCTGTTAGACTAGCCCTGGTCTAGATGGTGCCACAGAGGGAAACCTGAGCATGGACTGCACCATTGCAGTAGGCAGGGCAAAACTGAGAGGGTTGTACCTCTGGTCTCTCACAAACAGGAGGACAGCGGCTTTCTTTGGAACAACAGTTAAGGATGCCATGGGATGGTCAGGAAGGAAGGGAACCCAGTAAGGCTGCCCAATGATTCGTGAAAGGATAGAAAGGGCTTCACCAAAACCCCACAAAACAACTGGCAAAGCTGATCCATGAGAATTTCCCTCCTTTTTGATTATTTTAAATGTCATTTATTTTCTCATTAACTGATAGAGAATTGTGAACCGCCCTGAGACCTGCAGGTATAGGGCAGTATACAAATGAAATAAGTAATAATAATAATTTGGGGGGGGGCGGGTTAGAAAATTTTGGAACAGCATCAGTACAGGATTAAACTGAGTGTTTATGATGTGTATGATGCAAGCAGTAGTCCATTAAGTGCCAGGTATGAAGGGGGCTTTACTCCTCAGATAGATTGGGGAGGGAATGGTGGGCTTCTTAAAGCTGTAATGGAGACTTGACAAGGGAGGAGCCCTTTATTAGAGCGCATGCAAGATATACAACCGCTGAGAGGATGATTTCTTATTCCTGCAACACAACAAATGAACATCTGAATCAGACCAGTTCTGCAAAGCTGCCTGTTTAGTTTTGCAGTATGAACACAGTATATATCCAGGAAGAAGAGCAGGGAAAGAAAGGAAAACGGCAGGGAATACAAGATGTCGGAATCCTGGCAGCACCTGCAGTTATTAATATATTATTTTGAACGAAATGTCATTACTATTTTATTTAAAATTAATGCAATTCACCAGACCATAAAGAAGGTCCTTTAGAATAAATGGCGGCTTTCCAAGCACAGCTACTGGGCTGCTGATTACAATGGATTCTGACATTTTTGACAGTTTTATAATTCTCATATTCTGTTCGTAGCTATGCTCTGAAGTGTGTCTGCTTTGCTGAATTCTTCCTCCTGGGGCATGGCGCTAAAGTTTGGTGAACTGAAAGGACAATAAAGCAGTTTGATAGGCAAAAACAGAAAATTACTGTGCTATACAAAGTTGCTTGTTTGATGACTCCAGGAAAATTAGCATTCACCGTTTTAAAAACAAATGTCACTTAAAAAAAACCCCCACACCTTTAAATGAGCAGTTAGCTATAAAAGACACCCATTGGTTCAAAAAGGTGAGGTCACCATCTCACAACAATGCATGGAGCTGGTCAGGAAATGATTGTGGAAGCCATTTTTGAGGGGGGTTTGTTGTCATTTCCCCCCCCCCCCATCTGAATAGGAAAGTAAATAATGAACTGTGCCCATCACAACTGATGCTTTAAGCCGGTATGTTTATGGGATGTACAGTAATTCACTTATTTGATACAATCCACATTAACTTAGAAATGTGGTAGAGGAGGAGACATCCGTTAGCCGTGGGGAGGATTTCCCTAGCTCTCACTTGCAAAGGCTTATTCTGGCAGAAAACGTAGTTCCGCCTCCATACCTAGAAGGCATCTCTAGAAGGCATTGAATAACACCCAGCTGTTTCCCATCTGCAAGGACTTGTGCATCACACTCAAGCTAATGCATTCAGACATTCAAGCCACATGGGGTGTGTGTAGGGGGCAGGGGTACTGTCCTTACCCCCCCCAAACATCTCCATCCCATGT
Source organism: Podarcis bocagei (assembly GCF_964188305.1). Taxonomy (NCBI): domain Eukaryota; kingdom Metazoa; phylum Chordata; class Lepidosauria; order Squamata; family Lacertidae; genus Podarcis; species Podarcis bocagei. Next base: position 1,800,419 of record NC_138130.1, read on the forward strand.
GCTCTATCCTGAGTTTTTCAACAGGCCTTATAAGTGCCGGCATGCTGAAAATGCAAAGTTCCCAATCATGCAGAGGCTTATGTGTATTGAGCTGAATGCAGTTGGAAGTCCCCTGTAGACCTTCCTGCTCGATGTGCAAAGTTCTCCCGTGGGGATAAGGTAGAAGCTCCAAGTAGTGCAGCATCAGGCAAGGCACACTAAGTGGTTGGTAGCAAGGATCTGCATGACCATGAATATGCAGACAATCTCACTGTCATCTTCGTAACTACGGGGGAGTATTTTCACCATATTTTCAGCCATGAATGTTTACCACTGCCTTTCTGCCAGTGCAGCTCCATTGTCCACTGAACCTTCGTGAACTTTTATTTGAGCTGCTGTATAATTCTTTTTAAAATGATCTTCTTCATCAATGTGCACACATCTCTTCCCATGCTTTGCAGCCTCAAACGAGTCTAATTCCAGCAATCTTTTTACAAGATATAGAACATCAAGCTCTTGATAAAAACTCACTCCTTTTTCAGGGGTCCTTGGTTCATCCCCCTTCTGCTGGCCGGCTTTTGGTATATATTGCTTCTGGCAGTGCAATCCTAATTCTCAGTGAAGAATGGAATTGTCAACTGAGGCAAACGGGGGTCACAACATCAGGGAGTGAAGACGGCTCGGCCCGCATCCTTGTCAACTGAAAGCATTTTGCATCGATGATCAGCGTTAAGCCAATGGGGGGTGGCTTTTGCTTTTAAAAAGTGTGACAAATCAAAATCAGTCTAGAGTAGAACACAAACAACATCTAAATCTGCCATCTATTTCCCCCAAAGCAGAATTAGAAGGGTACTTTGGGGAGAGAGAAAAGAGGGGGGGAAAGGGCACTTTGGGGAGAACTTTACATCTGGGGTGTTGAAATATACTCAGAGTCAAGTGTGAATTTCATGCTCTTTATTCATCTCATAGTAGCAATGAATGAAGTTTTCCCCAAAACGTCTAGCTATATATACATTATTTACACAATGGGCCCTGCATGATTGGCTAATTCCAGGCTGCTCTTGTAGGCCAATCAGGTCGCTGATTCACTTCCACCTGAAGCTGGATTTGGTGGCTCCTGCGGGCCAATCAGACTGCTGCATTCTGGATCCTATTGTTCTAAGATTCATCTAAGTACATAACAGGTTTGTATGTTTCTCTTGTACCTGTTAGACCTCAACACCTACCTACTTGTAAAAGATGTTAAAAACTGGCAAAGCGGGGAATTGTTTTGAGGATTGCAAAATGTTCACGAAACATCCACCAAGTTAGTTCAGTAGCATTAAAGAGAAAGCTCTCTATTCTGCCATTCTAAATTTCCCCTCACAATTAATGAACTAAAGCTTTAGTTGATGGATGTATCATTTAAATGGATTCATGCTCACAGCCCTGGTTTTGTGGTTGGAATAGTTGTGATATTTTATTGTTTGTTATATGATGGTTTTACGATGTTTTATACTTGTTATGTTATATGGTAGTTTATGGTACTCACAGTGTTTGTAAAGCTTCCTTGAATTCGTGGACAAAGACGGTAATATGGAGAGCAAGCATCATGGGATACAACATTTATACAGTGGCACCTCTGGTTATGGATTTAATTCATTTTGGGGTGCCATGCGCACCCCGAAAAATCCGTAACTAGAAGTGCCGCTTCTGCACACACATGGGGCGCGCAGAGCGCTTCTGCGCATGCGCGAGCAGCGAAACCCGAAAGTATACATTTCCGGGTTTGCCATGGCCATAACCTGAAGATTCCATAACCTGGAGGTTATGCAACACAAGGTACCATTTTATTGCATTCAAATCTAAATGGGCCACATGAATGTCCCACAAAAAAGCAACTTTTGTATTTCTTCTTACATGGTATGCAAATTCAAATTTAGGGCGTTGCTCTGCTTTGAAAATTTTAGCTTCCTTCCCCAACTCAACAAACCACTACTTGTTTGTTCTCTTGGAGGTAGGGAAGTAACCTAGTCAGTTTTCTACATGGTCAGCACTTCTTTCTTCCATTAAACTATAGTGGGGGGGGGGGAGTCTTCCAGGTACTTCAAGTAATTGCAGTCTGAAATTGAACAATCTGCCCAGTTCCACATTCACCTGTCGATAAAACTCTTCTGAATTTAGAACAGCGGCCATTGATTTCACTGTCCTTTGACTTGACCACATCAACCAAAATGACGCTTTGGGGATGTAGGAAAAGTAGTAGCCAGAGGTTAACTTTATTCATCTAGCACCATCACTAAGGGAAAAAGAACATGAAAAAAGCCCAAACAAAGAATTGATCAAATAGAGGAAGGACACATGAAATGAAATCTACCAAGCAGCTCAGAGAAAAATTATCTTCCTAGTAAAAAAGAGATAATGAGAAATTTTAGCTCAATTGTCTGCAGATACAAATGCATAGTTTGATCCTACAGTATGAGATGAAGGTCTGAGTTCCTTGAAAATGGGAGATTTGAATGTGCCTCATATTTTAAAAGTAGTGAATACTTAATGGGCCATGTTGCAAAACAGAACAGTTTAACTGTGGCTACATGTAACAGAACTATTAAAAGTATACGAAGCAAAAGGACCACATTGGCCCACAAGACAAATTCCAAAATCCACATTAGAGCTGTACCTCAGGTTCCCAGAAAACCAGGCCTGACCGGAAGTCTCCAGCTTTGCCTGCCCTCCCCCTGGTGACCAGGGGAGGGTCCCAATCTCCAGGGGGAGGGGGGAGAGTGCCTGTAAAATAGATATTATTATTAAGAGGACTGTGCAAGCAGCTTGCAAGCTTCAGCCTGGCATGAGTCATCTTCACATTATTGCAAAGTCCAGTGATGGCCCTAAGTGATCTGACCTCCACTCTCCTCCCATCTCCCACTTAACTCCTGTCTCCAGGGCTCAGTGGGAGGAGGGAGGCTTCAAGCCCACTGGAATGGCCCTAATAGAAAGAACATGAGAAGTCTAGAACAAAGGCAAAATGGAAGCCAGAAGATGGGGCTGCTGAGCAAACACAGGAGGGGAGGAAGCAAGGTGATGATAAGCAAGGAAGCCCAGAGTAGGGAATGAGAGAGGAATTCGGTGTCTAGAGATTTAGAATTCAATTTAATTATTCTCCAAATGAACTTTAGGACCACAGTAGGCAGCAGGAATTTATTCTAGGATCAGAACCACAACCCCAACTTTGATTGTGGGTTTTATTAATTACAAAGAAAAAAAAATCTTGGAGCAGCCAGCATAAAACAATACTGTCAGGAGTCCAATCCCAAGCTTGATAACGTAGCAAGCGTAGTTAATTAAAAAGGATGATTTGTTGTCAAAACAACAGATAGCTCCGGAGGGCTCTCACACAGCCTCCTGGCATCATCAATCACAATGACCCTTCTGAAGACTGCTTCCGGCGTGACCAGAAACAACAGAACTTTCACTTCCTATCTTGCAGCCCTCCCATTTGCTGTGACCTTGGACTGAGTGGGTCAGCTCCCGCCTCTTCTCTATTCTCTGAGAGGCTTTCTCTTAACTCTTTCCCACCTGTTTGTGCTTCCGGTGAGCTTTGACTGTGTTCTAGCCTGCTCCTAGCCATTCCTTTATCAACTGGCATTCCAGGGGGCGGGGGAGTTGGCCCTAGCTGGTGCTTATCCTGCCTGGCAGTTAACCCTCTCAGTTCCTGGCTGCTTTCTTCACCTGATGCAACCCATCACCGGGAGCTGGCTCATTCATGACAAATTGTGATGGCCTCGGATTCTGATTCAGAGGCTGAACCGGAGGAATCCCAGCCTGCACAGGAGTCCCCGCCTCCAGGGCCGGCTGAGCCGGGGCAGGGGCTTGAATCTGAAGCTTCACCTGTGCCGGATCCTCAGGAGCAGACACCAGATGAATCCACTCTGGCTCCAGAGGTGATTGACGGCCCATTGCCTACAGGTACGCCTCTCCCAGCCCTGTCAGGGGAAGGTGAGCCTCCCCCTGGATCCAGTAACCCTCCAGCCTCTCCTGAGCTGCAGAGGCTCAGGGCAGAGAGGCGGAGGGAACTGGTTTCTCTCAGGAGGAATGCTCGCCTTAAGGCCAGGAGAGGCGGGTCACCTGGGGGCCGGGGCTGCCCCTGGCCTCAGGAAATAAAGGCCAGTCAGCCCGGTCCCAGGTTGCAGGAGCAACGATGTTGGAAACCTGTTTCTGCCAGCACCCAGACCCGTCTTTCCGGAGTTCCTGACCACGCCTGGCTTTTGCTTTGAACCCAGCTTCCCCCTTGGTGGACAGTCTCCAGACCCTCGACCCAGGACCAGACTTTGACCACGCCTCACGGTACCCCCCCCCCCCGGTACCAGCACACAAATACTGAAGGAAACTGAGAGACAGAGTGGTGGTGGTGGAATCCTGATGCTAACAATGTGTCCATATTCTTACATCAAAATCACATGAAAGAGAGCAAGGCATAATAAAACAGCCTCACATAGTGCTAGATAAAATTAATGTCCTATCAAGGCAATGTGGAAACGCAAACTGGGGAAGCAAAACATGATTTTGCATATCTGTATTTTGCATTGTGTAAAGAGATTGGTGGTTTTGGCCACATTCACTTGTGTCAAAGGGGAAGCAGAAGAGTCTCGGGCTGCTTTTATTGAATTGTCCTCATGGGTGTCAAGAAATGTAGAAAGGTTCAGCAAAGGAAATATAAAAGCAGCACAAACTCGAGTAAAGAGCAGGCAGCTGCCTGAGAAGAAAACCAAGAAAGAAGCTGGAAAAGGGAGAAGCACCCAGTTCTGAACTTTAAAGATTCATGTTGCTATTAAGTGAGTAATCACTCTCAGGGCCGTGTTAGGGTGTGCTTGGAGGGAGAGTACATCACAGTTTTTACACTGTTCAGAATGTTGTTATTTGTGCTTTTCTGTGCTCAGAATGTTGTTAATAGTTACCCACTGAATTATTTCATGTGAACAAATGGAGAAAGCGTAAAAATAAAAATAAGTCAAATCTTGAATGTAAGCTCCTTTGGTCAAGACTGGAGCCAACAGTGGTGATTTTTTGAGAAAGATGAATGCAGACATTCATTAACTAAGTATCCATTCAGAGGATCAGACTATCTTGGAATCAACTCTATCACTTCTTCAGGTTCACTTGGTCATCTGTTGTCAGGTGTGGAGAGTCCTCCCTTCTGTAACTTCACAGACAAGAATTAATGAGCAGTTAATAGATTTGTAGTCCTTTTATTACAGCATCATGTTGCAAGCACATAGAATCATAGAATCATAGAATCATAGAGTTGGAAGAGACCACAAGGGCCATCGAGTCCAACCCCCTGCCAAGCAGGAAACACCATCAGAGCACTCCTGACATATGGTTGTCAAGCCTCTGCTTAAAGACCTCCAAAGTAGGAGACTCCACCACACTCCTTGGCAGCAAATTCCACTGTCGAACAGCTCTTACTGTCAGGAAGTTCTTCCTAATGTTTAGGTGGAATCTTCTTTCTTGTAGTTTGGATCCATTGCTCCGTGTCCGCTTCTCTGGAGCAGCAGAAAACAACCTTTCTCCCTCCTCTATGTGACATTCTTTTACATATTTGAACACGGCTATCATATCACCCCTTAACCTACTCTTCTCCAGGCTAAACATGCCCAGCTCCCTTAACCGTTCCTCATAAGGCATCGTTTCCAGGCCTTTGACCATTTTGGTTGCCCTCCTCTGGAAACGGTCCAGTTTGTCAGTTTCCTTCTTGAATTGTGGTGCCCAGAACTGGACACAGTACTCCAGGTGAGGTCTGACCAGAGCAGAATACAGTGGCACTATTACTTCCCTTGATCTAGATGCTATACTCCTATTGATGCAGCCCAGAATTGCATTGGCTTTTTTAGCTGCCGCGTCACACTGTTGGCTCATGTCAAGTTTGTGGTCAACCAAGACTCCTAGATCCTTTTCACATGTACTGCTCTCAAGCCAGGTGTCCCCCATCTTGTATTTGTGCCTCTCATTTTTTTTGCCCAAGTGCAATACTTTACATTTCTCCCTGTTAAAATTCATCTTGTTTGTTTTGGCCCAGTTTTCTAATCTGTCAAGGTCGTTTTGAAGTGTGATCCTGTCCTCTGGGGTGTTAGCCACCCCTCCCAGTTTGGTGTCATCTGCAAATTTGATCAGGATGCCCTTGAGTCCATCATCCAAGTCGTTGATAAAGATGTTGAATAAGACCGGGCCCAAGACAGAACCCTGTGGCACCCCACTAGTCACTCTTCTCCAGGATGAAGAGGAACCATTGATGAGAACCCTTTGGGTTCGGTCAGTCAGCCAGTTACAAATCCACTGAGTGGTAGCATAGTCAAGACCACATTTTACCAGCTTCTTTACAAGAATATCATGGGGCACCTTGCCAGATGCCTTGCTGAAATCAAGGTAGGCTATATCCACTTCCCTTCATCTACCAGGCTTGTAATTCTGTCAAAAAAATGAGATCAGGTTAGTCTGACATGACTTATTTTTCAGAAATCCATGCTGACTATTGGTGATCACAGCATTCCTTTCTAGGTGCTCACAGACTGTTTGCTTAATGATCTGCTCCAGAATCTTCCCTGGTATTGATGTCACGACTGACTGGGCGGTAATTATTTGGGTCCTCTCTTTTCCCCTTTTTGAAAATAGGGACAACATTTGCCCTCCTCCAGTCTGCCGGGACTTCGCCTGTTCTCCAGGAATTCTCAAAGATGACTGCCAGTGGTTCTGAGATCACATCTGCCAGTTCTTTTAATACTCTTGGATGCAGTTCATCTGGCCCTGGAGACTTGAATACATCTAAACTAGCCAAGTATTCTTGTACTATCTCCTTAGTTATTCTGGGCTGTGTTTCCTCTGCTGAATCATTTGCTCCAAATTCTTCAGGTCGGGCATTGTTTTCTTTATCGGAGAAGACTGAGGCAAAGAAGGCATTGAGGAGTTCAGCCCTTTCTGTGTCCCCTGTTTGCATTTCACCATCTTCTCCTCTGAGATTGCTGAGGCCAATTTTTGAGAGCCAGTGTGGTGTAGTGGTTAAGAGCGGTAGTCACGTAATCTGGGTAACCGGGTTTGCGTCTCCGCTCCTCCACATGCAGCTGCTGGGTGACCTTGGGCCAGTCACACTTCTTTGAAGTCTCTCAGCCCCACTCACCTCACAGAGTGTTTGTTGTGGGGGAGGAAGGGAAAGGAGATTGTTAGCCGCTTTGAGATTCCTGAAGGGGAGTGAAAGGCGGGATATCAAATCCAAACTCTTCTTCTTCTTCTTCTTGAGTGACCCCACTGTTTCTTTGTTCTTCCTTCTGCTACGAACATACCCATAAAAGCCTTTTTTGTTGCTTTTAACCTCTCTAGCAAGCCTGAGTTCATTCTGTGCTTTAGCTTTTCTGACTTTGTGTCTACACGTGCTGGCTATTTGTTTGAATTCCTCTTTGGTGGTTTCCCCCCTTTTCCATTTTTTGTACACATCCTTTTTTAATCTTAACTCAGTTAAAAGTTCTTTAGATAGCCACCCTGGCTTCTTTAGGCACCTTCCATGTTTCCGTCTCATTGGTATTGCCTGACGTTGTGCTTTTACTATCTCCCTCTTAACAAACTCCCAGCCATCATGAACTCCCTTTCCTTTTAGTATTACTGTCCATGGGATCTCACCCAGCACTTCCCTAAGTTTTATGAAGTCGGCTTTCTTAAAGTCAAGAAATTGAGTCCTAGTATGCTTGGCTGCTCCTTTCCGCTGTATAGTAAACTTCAGAAGAGCATGATCACTCGCGCCTAATGATCCTTCCACTTCTACCCCACTAACCAGGTCATCAACATTGGTTAGGACCAGATCTAAAATGGCTGTTCCTCTTGTTGCTTCTCCCACTTTCTGGACAATGAAGTTGTCTGCAAGGCCAGTGAGGAATCTGTTTGACCTTATGCTCTTGGCTGAGTTTGACATCCAACAAATATCCGGGTAATTGAAGTCCCCCATTGCTACTATCTCCCTTCCTTTTGCATGCTTGGCCATCTGTTCCAGGAAGGCATCATCTATGTCCTCCTTTTGGCTTGGGGATCTATAGTAAACTCCCACAATGAGGTAACTGTTATTCTTCTCTCCCTTAATTTTGACCCAAATGCTCTCACTTTGGCTTTGAGTTTCTAAATCTTGGGTCTCTTCACAGGTATACACATTCCTGACATATAACGCCACTCCTCCTCCTTTCTTGTCTGGTCTGTTTCTCTGAAATTGATTGTATCCCCCCCATTATTACATTCTAATCGTGGGACTTATCCCACCAGGTTTCAGTGATGCCTATTATGTCATATTTAGTTTGCTGTACCAAGAGCTCAAGCTCATCTTGTTTATTTCCCATGCTTTGCGCATTAGTGTACAGACATTGAAGTCCATTAATCATTCCCCCGTGTCTCTTATTTAAGGATTTTTTCCTCCCACCACTAGGTCTGCGTGCTGTTTGCTCCATTTGGTCTATGACATTTGGATGATCATCTTTATCAATTGATAGACTCCTACCTTCAGGAGCACTGTCTCCCTCCCCCACATTAGTCAGTTTAAAGCCCTCCTGATGAGGTTTCTGAGATTTTTGGCAAAAACATTTCTCCCAACCGTTGTGAGGTGCAGCCCATCGCTTGCCAGAAGTCCATCTTCAAGAAACTGCAGTCCGTGATCTAAGAATCCAAACTGTTCCTGTTTACACCATCTGCGAAGCCAGCTGTTCACTTCCACTATTTTCCCCTCTCTCTCTGGGCCACGTCGTTCAACTGGGAGGACAGATGAGATGACAATTTGTGCATTTAGTTGCTTCAATTTCCTGCCGAGAGCCTCGTAGCCTCTTTTGATCTTCTGGAGGCTATTGCTTGCAGTGTCATTGGTTCCCACATGAACCAAGAGGAAGGGGTATTTGTCAGTGGGTTTTATGATTCCTTGCTGTCGTTCAGTTACATCTTGGATCTTAGCCCCGGGAAGACAGCACACTTCCCGAGACATCTTGTCAGGCCCACAGATCACTGCTTCTGTTCCCCTCAGTAGGGAATCCCCTATCACCACTACACGCCTCCTCTTAGGTTTGGTCGGGGGTTTTCCATGAGCTGTCCGTTCCAAGGTCGCCTGCACATTCCCTGAGGACTGACTTTGCTGCTCGTCTTCATATACCTGATCGACTGAAATGAGGGAGAGATCCTCAAATGGAGTCTGCTCTTCATCTTCATCTTCCATGCTAGGAGAGAGGACCTCAAAGCGATTGTGTATTTCTAAACAATCAGAACGAACCCTGGGCCTCCTACTTCTTTGAGTCACTTTTCTCCATATATCTGGCTCCTGTGTTGGTGAACTAGCCTCCTTCTTCAACTGCTGCCCTGCAAACAAATACACAGCTCTCCACAAGAAGGGCAGTTGGGTAGTCTAACCCTCCTTCCTGCTTCTGCAGCATTTTGGGCGCCAATGGGAAGTTCCTCCCTCCCTCTGACTCCTTTGCTCCAAGCTTGGAGACGGGGGAGGGGGTTCCGCCACGCTCTCAAGTGATGTCTCAGATAGCTGCCCCCTCCCTTCTGGTTCTGTTGTCATTATCTCATAACTGGTTAACTACTTCCTAAGTTGTTTAGCTCCTCTCTCTCTCTCTCTCTCTTTCTCTCTCTCTCTCTCTCCTTCTGAACACGTTGTGGAGAATGGAGGTGACTCTTCCCCCTCCAGCTCTCCATCAGAGAGAAGCTGGTCTGCCATAGAATGCATTCCCAGTCCTTATCTTCTGACCATTCCCTGACATCTGTGTCATCCTGCAAAGTAGTAAGAACTGTGCCAACATCAGGTGCAGATGTGTACTAGAATGTGCAGCAAAGTGATAATGTAAAGCCAGCTAAAGCAGTTCGAACATGAACCAAACCATATGAAAGGTGCTAACTACAGCATACAGAGAAAAGTTTTCTACAAATCTCTTTGGATGACAAAATAAGGGATTTTATAGACTAACTGTGTAAAGGCACATGCTGAGGCCAAATAATCTCCTGCTTTGAGTAGTTTGCATCAAACAAATATTGCACACTGAATTGCTAATAGCACTACTGAACGACATGGGGTGCGCTATGTCCAATACATTTTGTCTTCGAAGTACGATTAAGTGAATCTATGAACATTGTCTGATTTATGCCTGATTTTAAGTGGCAGGCTGCCATTGTGTGCATGTAACAAAGCACTTAGCAAATCCAGAGCATGCTGTCAAATGCTGATGCCACACCTAGATGTGTCATCAGAAATCTGAAGAAACAAGAGAGGAGCACATTTTCCCTTACCACTTGGCATCAGAAAACAGAGAATCTGTACAGAGTGACAATCAAACTGCCCCAGCAGAACTCTTTCCCTTCCAGGGCAGTGGCTGGCTGGCTGGCTTGCCATTATCATCCTGCTACATGGAGCAGAGGTGCGTGGTTGAATGCATGGCAAATGGCCACCCAGGCAAGTGGCTTACTCATTATATGCCAAGCATTCCCACCTTCATTTTCTTTGCACCTCCATCGTCTTCTTTACTTTCAGATGGATCGATTCCAGTGGAGGGAACAATCGCTTTTTAATAATTTCGTAATATCCATGTTTACCTTCCCCTGTGTATCCTTGATGCAGGATATATAAATCTAAATAAATAAATACCAACAGTACCTAACCACACACACACACACACACACACACACACACACACACACACTGCTAGAAATTAATGTGCAAGACTCTGTAAAAAGCAGGTATCTTTTTTTATAAAAAAAATTAAACTCTTTTATAATTCATTTTGTAGTAGCTTGTAAATATGTCAAATAAATATATGTTGTTACAGGTAACAAAAAATAATAGTCAAGAAATAGTCTAACACAATAAAAAGGTTAGTGTACCAATTCCCCCAACCTGACACACACACAAAGCACTTTGTCACTGTTTGCACCTGAATCTCTTTATTAGAACTACAACTGATGAGCCCCATAGATGGCCAACCCCAATAGAAAATCAGCAGCGGGAACTAAAGCACTAATTCAGAACATATGGAGCACTACAAATCACTGCAAAACCAACAGAGTAAGCTATGTGGCTAAAAGAAATGGTAAGTTGGCATTTCAAAGAGCCGACATATAAATGGGACAAAACCCCATTTATGTTTGTGTACAAAGCCAAGGATACCGTCAGATCGAACATGACATTCAGTCTCAACACTGAATCTGTGCACCACAGATTCACACTGTACTGTACATACTGAAGGATGAACTCTGACATGATTGAGGCAGTGGGTGACGCTGTGGTCTAAACCACAGAGCCTAGGGCTTGCCGATCAGAAGGTCGGCGGTTTGAATCCCCACGATGGGGTGAACTCCCATTGCTTGGTCCCTGCTCCTGCCAACCTAGCAGTTCAAAAGCACCTCAAAGTGCAAGTAGATAAATTGGTACTGTTCCGGCGGGAAGATAAATGGCATTTCCATGCACTGCTTAGTCATGCTGGCCATGTGACCCGGAAGCTGTATGCTGGCTCCCTCGGCCAATAAAGCGAGATGAGCGCCACAACCCCAGAGTCGTCCTCGACTGGACCGAATGGTCAGGGGTCCCTTTACCTTTTATTCTCTGTACCACTCCCTGCACCTACAGCTTGCCAGAGGAGGAGCTTGCCCAAGGGTGCTAAAGAAGGTTGAGGATCAGAGCCTCTGTCTATAATCTGAGAATTATTGGAGAACAGGTAAGAGAACCCTGCAGACTAGAGGCAGACAAATGCCCCCATCTTCAAACAGGGCAAAAAATAAGAACCAGGTAATTACCGATTGGTGAGCTTGACTTCGATACCAGGAAAGGTCCTAGAACAGATCATTCGTCAGTCTGTAAGCATTTAGAAAAGGATGCTTTGATTACTTGTCAGACAAGTCTCATTTCTTTTTCTTTTTATGGAGTGACAAGCTTGGTAGATCATGGGAATGCTGTGGACATAGTGTATCTTGATTTCAATAAGGCTTTGGATTAAGTCCCCCATTATATTCTTGCAGAGAAGCTGGTAAAATGTGGGCTGGGCATGGTATGTGTTAGGAGGATTTGTAGCTGGTGGCAGACTGAACCCAAAGAGTACTCATATCAGGAGTGCCAGCTTGGCCCTGTGACCGTGGGTGCCACACAGTGTGCATGGCCCTGGCACTGAAATTTGTGGCTGCATGGCCCCTTTGTGGGGAATTTTATGGGTGCTCAGGCACCCAGGACACCCCAGGGACGAGAGCCAGTGTGGTGTAGTGGTTAAGAGCGGTAGTCTCGTAATCTGGGGAACCGGGTTCGATTCCCCGCTCCTCCACATGCAGCTGCTGGGTGACCTTGGGCCAGTCATACTTCTTTGAAGTCTCTCAGCCCCACTCACCTCACAGAGTGTTTGTTGTGGGGGAGGAAGGGAAAGGAGAATGTTAGCCGCTTTGAGACTCCTTAAAGGGAGTGAAAGGCGGGATATCAAATCCAAACTCTTCTTCTTCTTCTTCTTCTACTCATTAATGGTTTTTCATCATCCTGGGGGAAAGTGGCAAGAGGGGTGCCACAGATGTAGGTTAGGCCATGTGACACACATAGCTCTGTCCTCTAACAGAGGAGGGTGGGCAGGGCAATGTCCTGGTTGCGGGTAAAGGGGGTTTGGATGGCTCTTTAGGACATTTAAGCTTTCTCCCATCTATTTGAGAGTTGATTACATGTATGCAAGCCCTATATGGCTAGATGGGTATCCTAATAGTGTCTGAAAATTGAAGCAAACTTGCAATATCTTCCTTAGATGAAACATCTAAGGAATTCTGAGGGAAGCCAAATTTTCCTTGCACTTGGGCAAAAAAAATGAGAGGCACAAATACAAGATGGGGGACACCTGGCTTGAGAGCAGTACATGTGAAAAGGACCTAGGAGTCTTGGTTGACTACAAACTTGACATGAATCAACAGTGTGATGCGGCAGCTAAAAAAGCCAATGCAATTCTGGGCTGCATCAATAGGAGTATAGCATCTAGATCAAGGGAAGTAATAGTGCCACTGTATTCCTCTCTGGTCAGACCTCACCTGGAGTACTGTGTCCAGTTCTGGGCACCACAATTCAAGAAGGACACTGACAAACTGGAACGTGTCCAGAGGAGGGCAACCAAAATGGTCAAAGGCCTGGAAACGATGCCTTATGAGGAACGGTTAAGGGAGCTGGGCATGTTTAGCCTGGAGAAGAGGAGGTTAAGGGGTGATATGATAGCCATGTTCAAATATATAAAAGGATGTCACATAGAGGAGGGAGAAAGGTTGTTTTCTGCTGCTCCAGAGAAGCGGACACGGAGCAATGGATCCAAACTACAAGAAAGAAGATTCCACCTAAACATTAGGAAGAACTTCCTGACAGTAAGAGCTGTTCGACAGTGGAATTTGCTGCCAAGGCGTGTGGTGGAGTCTCCTACTTTGGAGGTCTTTAAGCAGAGGCTTGACAACCATATGTCAGGAGTGCTCTGATGGTGTTTCCTGCTTGGCAGGGGGTTGGACTCGATGGCCCTTGTGGTCTCTTCCAACTCTATGATTCTATGATTCTATGATTCCTTAGGTCTGGTGACATTTCTCAAAGGAGTTTCATACTAACTCAGCTTTTCACACAGTTCACACAAAATATTATATGCATGGCATAATAACTGTGTGCAAGCCTAAGGATCAATCGAATACCTACGTGGAACATACCTACTGGCAGGGCCGGCCTAGGACATTTTGGCACCTGAAAGAAACCACAAATAGTTATTCCCCCTTCCCAATGGGGAGGGAGAATAACTGTAAGCGAAGATATAAATCAGGAACAAGGCAGGGAATAAAGATCTACATCAGGATCTGCAGCCCCTGTAGATTCTGCCGCCTGAGGCCGTCACCTCACCTTGCTTCCTGGGTGGGCTGGACCTGCCTACCTGTCCTGGAAATTCTGCACAAACCCCAGAACCAGCCTCCTTTCCTGCCTTCATACAATGAACTATATGATAGGTTTTGAAGCAAGTATTGATAATATTTGTGTCAATAAATCATTTCCATGAATAAATGGCTTGGAACAAGCTCCACAAATAAATTGCTCACTCCTCAAATACAATCAGAGCTATTTAGCATCTGTAAAGCACAAGTAATAGAAACCTGTTTTAAGGATGCTCTGAATACAGAAACTTGTCCTATTTTTTGTTTAAAATGAAAGCACATTTCCAAAACAGCTACATAGCAATTCATTTTTAAGCCTATTGCAGCAAGTGCCATATAATGTTAAATTTGTTCCACGCATCCACTGTATTTTTAAACTCTGAAAAGAACCAGAAGAAGACATATGTCTTGCTTCAGTGTTTTGACATAAAGATAGTAGCAAGTTAATTAATTATAACCGCATATTTGTTTTGGAGGAAAAGTTGTAGTGCTAAATTAAAAACCTAAGACCTTTATCATGTCAATCATAATGAGAGTTGTGCACAGAAATAATTTAAAACGTTGGGTTTGCTGATTATTAAAACATGTTTCTGGTATGGTGGATTAAAATGTTTACACTAATCCTGTAATTCTCCAAATACTTAGTCTAGAGTCTATAATAAGGGCACTTCTGTACTGTTGCCATTTACAGGAGGAATTCAGTAACAAACAGCAAGTTTGGGTTGTGCAATTAAAACTGATTTGGAGCTCTTGTGCAGCTCCAATTTTTTTGGGCAGGGAGAAGCCATGACTTTTTAGTGTGATACTGCTTTAAATGCATGGCGCTTGACAAGTATGATGAGGTAATGGGAGAACATTTCATATAATCATAGAAGTATAGAGGCCCATCTAGTCCACCCCCTGCAATGCAGGAATCTCAGCTGAAGCCTCCAGGACAGGTGGCCACCCAGCCTCTGCTTAAAACCCTCCAAGGAAGGAGAGTCCACAACCTTTGGTAGTAGTCCGTTCCACTGCCAAACAGCTCTTACTGTCAGAAAGTTCTTCCTGAAGTTTAGTCAGAATCTCCTTTCATGCAACTTGAAGCCTGTTTCATATCGAACAAAAGCAGTCTGTGAGGCTCAGATGGAAGCAGCAGAGTCACTTGGATGGGGAAACAGAGCAGGTTCTGGCAGTGTCAAGGGGCTGCAGGTGGCCCACTTGGGTTCCACATGTTGCCGTGAGCTGTATGCTGCGCCAGGTAAGGATGAACTTATCCATTACGGATTAATAAAACATGTACCAGTTCAGAATGCCGGTGAAATCACATATTTGGGTGCTGTCCCCATTAAAAGTAAGTGACCCGTTCAAAGAGAATATCATGAAAAAGGCTACATTAGAACCCTGTTACTTTACATACTAATTTCTCATAGGTAGGGAGTTTATCCTGTGATTATATGATCCTCTTCCTACCTTCTCAGGTGGTACCACAAAGGGGTTTTTTGGGGCGGTGTAGAAGAATACTGAACAAATGATTCAGAGACTGACTGACTTCTTCCAGGAGTCCTATAAAACTGTTCAAAATTCCTCAGGGCTTTTTGTTTGTTTTGCTTGAGAAAGAACCTACAAATTCCCTTTGGGTTTCAGTTATTGTATTATTATTTTTTCCATTTAGGTGGCATTTCTAGCCCTGATACATTTGCCTTAAGCATCATCAAATAATGTTTCTGTTACCCTGTAAGATGTAGATATTTTGTGAAGGCCACAGTTCCATTTCAGAAGACATGGCGCGCACACACACGCGCACACACACACACACACACACACACACATAGCCAATGCAAGTCCTTGCTTATTTTAAAAGGACAATAATTTCTTTATTTTGCTAACAAAATATTTTGAACGTGATTTTGAAAAAGAAGCATCAGCTACTCTAGTCTCCAGGCTGCTCTGTTCAGCAACATGATCTGTGGACCTGGGCAAACCTTCCACACCTGCAGGATAAAGGTCTTCCATTAATTGTTTCACAGATATAGTTTCAGCAAGACATCCATCCAGGAACCAGCTGCAAAGTAAAGGAAGCCAACTAAATTATATACCTTCATCTTAGGCACTTTAAAAGTTTCAATTTTTAATTCATTGGTTTTTATGTTTAAAATATTTAATGAAAGGAAATTGTTGTTGTTGTTGTTTACTTGTTTAGTTGTGTCCGACTCTTCATGACCCCATGGACCAGAGCATGCCAGGCACTCCTGTCTTCCACTGCCTCCCGCAGTTTGGTCAGACTCATGTTTGTAGCTTCGAGAACACTGTCCAACCATCTCATCCTCTGTTGTCCCCTTCTTCTTGTGCCCTCAATCTTTCCCAACATCAGGGTCTTTTCCAGGGAGTCTTCTCTTCTCATGAGGTAGCCAAATATTGGAGCCTCAGCTTCAGGATCTGTCCTTCCAGTGAGCACTCAGGGCGGATTTCCTTCAGAATGGAGAGGTTGGATCTTCTTGCAGTCCATGGGACTCTCAGGAGTCTCCTCCAGCACCATAATTCAAAAGCATCAATTCTTCGACAATCAGCTCTCACTTCCATACATCACTACTGGGAAAACCATGGCTTTTACTATACGGACCTTTGTTGGCAAAGTGATGTCTCTGCGTTTTAAGATGTTGTCTAGGTTTGCCATCACCTTTCTCCCAAGGAGCAGGCATCTTTTAATTTCGTGACTGCTGTCACCATCTGCAGTGATCATGGAGCCCAAGAAAATAAAATCTCTCACTGCCTCCATTTCTTCCCCTTCTGTTTGCCACGAGGTGATGGGCCCAGTGGCCATGATCTTCGTTTTTTTGATGTTGAGCTTCAGACCATATTTTGCGCTCTCCTCTTTCACCCTCATTAAAAAGTTATTTAATTCCTCCTCACTTTCTGCCATCAAGGTTGTGTCATCTGCATATCTGAGGTTGTTGATATTTCTTCCGGCGATCTTAATTCCGGCTTGGGATTCATCCAGCCCAGCCTTTTGCATGATGAATTCTGCATATAAGTTAAATATGGAGGGAGACAATATACAGCCTTGTTGTACTCCTTTCCCAATTTTGAACCAATCAGTTGTTCCATATCCAGTTCTAACTGTAGCTTCTTGTCCCACATAGAGATTTCTCAGGAGACAGATGAGGTGATCAGGCACTCCCATTTCTTTAAGAACTTGCCATAGTTTGCTGTGGTCGACACAATCAAAGGCTTTTGCATAGTCAATGAAGCAGAAGTAGATGTCTTTCTGGAACTCTCTGGCTTTCTCCATAATCCAGCGCATGTTTGCAATTTGGTCTCTGGTTCCTTTGCCCCTTTGAAATCCAGCTTGCACTTCTGAGAGTTCTCGGTCCACATACTGCTTAAGCCTGCCTTGTAGAATTTTAAGCATAACCTTGCTAGCGTGTGAAATGAGTGCAATTGTGCGGTAGTTGGAGCATTCTTTGGCACTGCCCTTCTTTGGGATTGCGATGTAGACTGATCTTCTCCAATCCTCTGGCCACTGCTGAGTTTTCCAAACTTGCTGGCATATTGAGTGTAGCACCTTAACAGCATCATCTTTTAAAATTTTAAATAGTTCAGCTGGAATATCATCACTTCCACTGGCCTTGTTATTAGCAGTGCTTTCTCAGGCCCATTTGACTTCACTCTCCAGGATGCCTGGCTCAAGGTCAGCAACCACACTACCTGGTAGACATTCATTTCTTTCTGGTATAGATTCCTCTGTGTATTCTTGCCACCTCTTCTTGATGTATTCTGCTTCTGTTAGGTCCTTTCCACTTTTGTCTTTTATTATGGAAATCTTTGTACGAAATGTTCCTTTCATATCTCCAATTTTCTTGAACAGATCTCTGGTTTTTCCCATTCTATTGTTTTCCTCTATTTCTTTGCATTGCTCTTTTAAGAAGGCCTTCTTGTCTCTCCTTGCTATTTTTTGGAAATCTGCATTCAATTTCCTGTATCTTTCACTATGTCCCTCACATTTTGCTTGCCTTCTCTCCCCCACTATTTGTAAGGCCTCTTTGGACAGCCACTTTGCTTTCTTGCATTTCCTTTTCATTGGGATGGTTTTAGTTGCTGCCTCCTGTATAATGTTACAAGCCTCCATCCATAGTTCTTCAGGCACTCTGTCCACCAAATCTAAATCCTTAAACCTGTTCCTCACTTCCACTGTGTATTCATAAGGGATTTGACTTAGATTGTATCTTACCAGCCCAGTGGTTTTTCCTACTTTCTTCAGTTTAAGCTGGAATTTTGCTATAAGAAGCTGATGATCTGAGCCACAGTAAGCTCCAAATCTTGTTTTTGCTGACTGTATAGAGCTTCTCCATCTTTGGCTGCAGAGAATATAATCAATCTGATTTTGATGCTGCCCATCTGGTGATGTCCATGTGTAGGAGTCGTCTCTTGTGTTGTTGGAAAATAGTGTTTGTGATGACCAGCTTGTTCTCTTGGCAGAACTCTATTAGCCTTTGCCCTGCTTCGTTTTGAACTCCAAGGCCAAACTTGCCAGTTGTTCCTTTTATCTCTTGACTCCCTACTTTAGCATTCCAATCCCCTATAATGAGAAGAACATCCTTCTTTGGTGTCATTTCTATAAGGTGTTGTAAGTCTTCATAGAACTGCTCAATTTCAGTTTCTTCAGCACCAGTGGTTGGTGCATAAACTTGGATTACTGTGGTGTTAAAAGGTCTGCCTTGGATTCGTATTGAGATCATTCTATCATTTTTGAGATTGCATCCCAGTACAGCTTTCGCCACTCTTTTGTTGACTATGAGGGCCACTCCATTTCTTTTACGGGATTCTTACCCACAGTAGCAGATATGATGGTCATCCGAACTGAATTTGCCCATTCCCATCCATTTTAGTTCATTGATGCCCAGGATGTCAATATTTATTCTTGCCATCTCATTTTTGACCACATCCAGCTTACCAAGGTTCATGGTTCTTCCATTCCAGGTTCCTATGCAATATTTTTCTTTACAGCATTGGACTTTCCTTTCGCTTCCAGGCATATGCGCAACTGAGTGACCTTTCGGCTTTGGCCCAGCCGCTTCATCAGCTCTGAATCTACTTGTACTTGTCCTCTGCTCTTCCTCAGTAGCATGTTGGATGCCTTCTGACCTGAAGAGCTCATCTTCCAGCGTCATAACTTTTATATGCCTGTTGTCCTTGTCCATGGAGTTTTCTTGGCAGGGATACTGGAGTGGCTTGCCGGTTCCTCCTCCAGGTGGATCATGTTTGGTCAAAACTCTCCACTATGACCTGTCCATCTTGGGTGGCCCTGCACGACATAGCTCATAGCTTCTCTGAGTTATTCAAGCCCCTTCGCCACGACAAGGCAGTGATCCATGAAGGGGGAAAGGAAATTACCGTATACCATTTGCACTGGGACGTTGTAAGCTATACTATATGGTATTACCAAAAGGGGAGTACCCCATAGAAATCCCCAAGGGAAAATCCCTTTTGGGGATAATCTTGCCACCCACAGCAGCATCCCTTATAAGCCCCTGTGGAGCAGCTGGTCAAGGCAGATGCAGGCGCTTGCATCTAGGAATTGGCTGGTCCCTCTTGGAAGCCAAACTCTTGTTGGTGAAAGCAACATACAAGAGTGCATTATACATGGACAATTTCTTTTTCAAAACTTTGCGTATTTACATGTAACCACATTTTCACACAAATATCTATGTATGCTAGCAGTGGAGGAGCTTCATGCTCCAGCACCGAGGGGTGGAGAGGAGGCAGGGGTGTGGTGGGGCGCGCATCCTGGGGGCATGGTGCGCTGCCCGCAGGGGCGTGGCATGTGTCCTGGGGGTGGGGCGGGCCGCCTGCAGGGGCGGGCACCCAGCATGGGTGGGGGAGCAGCCCTGATGGCACCCCACCGGGATCGTACTGCCAGGGGCGGTGTACTCCCCCCCCCACACTCCTCCGCCAGTGTATGCTAGGAACCATTAGCACGAAAATTCTGGTTAATTTTCATGAGGACGTTGTTGTTGTTGCAGACTGATGTGGGGAACTTAAGACTGGCAAAATGAGTAACTGAAAGAATCTGAAATTGAGAGATTTGCCCACCCCCAAGTGGTAAGTAAATTCCTAGATGACTTGAACTGCTTACATACAGCTCAAAGTATATGGAAAGACCTGTCATTACCAACATAGTTTGCAGGCAGCTTGCTCAGGTTGTTAAAAAGTTATGGTTTTTCAAAAATATCTCAGCCTTTGAAAAGTGAAAGATCTGACTGACTGATTAGCAGCACGGTTTGTAGTTATTTACAATGTGCTGCTTGACAGAGAAGGGCTGGAGATTTCACTTTCTGAAATAAACTTCCTAATGAGTCCAGACCTGCTGAGTTGTGCAGGTATCAGATAACACTTAGCAAAGATTAGATAGATGCCAGAGGGATTTTGCTGGGAAAAGGAGACCAGATGGTATCTAAGCATTGCTTTTCTCTCATCTACAACATAAGCTTTCTACTAAGACATGTGTGCTTTGGACCTCTGGAAACACTGCCAGCCAAAGGATATATGATTTATAGTAGAAGCAAGCTGTTAACAGAAGTCAGAGATCAGGCAAATATTCAAGTGATATCATAGCTCTCAAAATTTGCTGTAGATAATCACAACTCATAAAGGAGAAAATGTCTCAGCTCTGTCTGAGTGTAACTAGATTAAATGAGCATATACAACAAACAAGGTTTTCTTCTTCTTTTCTTTCCACTAAGATACTCAAGATGGTACTTGAAAATCCATAAAAAGTAAATCAGTACCCATTCAAAGTACATATAAAAACAAACACAATCAGCCGTGGAGAACTCATCTTAGCACCACAAGTTTTGACAAAATCCAAAGGCCTCCACTTGCCTTTTGAAACCATGGATTGGGCCCTCTCTGCTGCTCTCACTGCTTCCCAAGCCCAGTAATTAGGGCTGAACACCTCATGCTCCACAGATACCCTAGAGGCAGTTACACATCTGTGGTGCATTCCGGGCACCCGGGAATAACAGAAACAGAATTTCTCAATGTGGCCAAGTATCTTAAAGGATCATAGTCTCCTCTAACCCTATCAACTGAAAGAAAAGATGTAATTTCAATATGTCAACAGTCTCTGGTAAACCTTTAGAAAAGTTAGAAAAAGCAGATCATTGCTTTTGAACCCCAGAATATCTTTGATAACCACAGTTAAAAATGGAATGCAGCTGGTCTGCACAAGGTTGCAGAGATGACAGTAAATCCATGCCAGCATTTCCTCTCTTAGTAAAGCCATCAATAAGCACTAAGGCTGTGTTCTGCACCACTTTGTCCTGGGTTTTTGGGGGGGCTGGTTGTCAAAGTGCTATATCATAGTCGTTTGGTGAGTGACACTGAAGCAGAAGATGTTGCTAAGTTTTATTTCATGATACAGAAATATGAAATATACCTGAGAGCAGCTAAGTGCCAGAGGTCTTGTTATTTGTTCAGAAAAACAGTGCAGTATTAAGATTTCTTCTGCAAAGGGGGAGGGCTGGTGGAGAAGAATAAAACAAATAACTTTCAACACTGATGATTTGTATTCCAAAGTATGTTTTTTCTCCTAAAAGAAAATTCCAGCTTCTCTCTTACAGATCATATCACATCTGCTGTAGCAATATTGTGATGATAACCAAATTCAGATGGCACAGAAAGTTTACTTCAGTCCCAACCTGTAGCATTTCAGGTTCAATTAAACAGACTTCTTCATTCTGATGAAACCAAACACTGTTAACAAATCTTTAATGAACTCACACAAACAGAGTGGACATGGGCAATGAAGCAGCAGTGGCAAACCTCTGGCACGTGGACCCAACTAAGCCCCCCAGGGCTCCCTATTTGCAGAAGTCACCTGCCAAACACTTGTATGGCACAGGTAAAGACATAGGCAGACCAAAAAATTGGATTTGCAGCCATCGCAGATGAGCTGATTGATGTAAAGCCCTGTGTATAGTGCCACATACAGTTTTTTGCAAGCCTTCAGAGATTGTAAGGCTTCGGAGCACCACAAACCGCACATGCTTTAATTTAAAGCTTGAGGCAAAAAAGGGTCACCTGACATCATTATTACATCAGGTGATTGACAGGTTGACAGCCCCACCCTCAAATTCCAATGGGGAGAAGGATCTGACCTGCTAGTTGAATCCAGCTCTCTACTCCTGGCCTGAAGTGCACATTTTAGGTGAATTTGGTGGGTTCTGCTGGTGAAGAACTGCCAGTAGAACAGCTGGAACAGGAGGAACACACTTACACCAGAAATTAACCACAGAAATTGTAGAAAAACTAAGCCAATGGTTTTGAATATGCCTCTAATTACATGAATATTACATCATCATCATCACCATCATATTTCTCCATGTATTTGCTTTAGAAAAGTCATGATTTTTAACTAGAAAAGCACTTCCCAGGGTTGCCTGTTCATTTAAGGCATTTTAGAAACTGTCAATTAGTTTTCTTTTTGAAGGAAATAAACCATTTATTTTGATCAAAGTCTATTCCCTTAGTTAAATGCTCTTTTGGCCATTGCTGTTGGAGAGGCTGTGACTTATTTCGAGGGCAAGTCCCTGGAAGGGCTGGGAATTTGTAGAAACCTCTAACAATGCTAAAAGATCTGGAAATGTCGATGTGGTTCATAGATAACTTGCTTAGGGTACAAAACTACCACGCTTTACAAAGGCCAGGGAAACAAAAGATCTGATTGACTGATTTGCAACTTGAAGCTTGATGGAGAGCTCACTCTTCCAGGAATGAACTTCCTAATGAGCCTCGTAGTGCAAACATCAGATAACACTTGAAAAGATTAGCGCTTATCTATGTATAGCTTGGCTCCTATACATGACGTGCACATTCGAGCTGCAACAAGAGATGCTAGGTCCCTGATTCATATCAGGGAAAGAGCGTTTATAATTAGAGCTTAGCTGAAACAACTTGCCTTGCTTCAGGAATGTTGAAGTCTCCTCCACTTTCTTGGGTTTCAGGCATACTCGCCTTGTTCCTTCCTCTGCTTTCCTTGTCTTCCCCACCATCTCATACCCCGCAAGTGTCCCAGATCACAGAAGACAATCCCAACTTCTGCTTTGATCCCAGAATTGAAGTGCTCTGGCACTCGTCCTCAGGGTCTCGCCAAAGTGCCTTCCTCCCAGCACTCTGAGGTTACCCTGCAGACAATCACCAGAGCACTGGACCGGAAGGCACACCCCTCCTGATGTCCCGATTTTGAGGACAAAAATGTTGGAAGGTATGCCATATGATACAGTTGGCTGGGTGACCAATGGCATGTTGCTGGTGTTGTCATGATTCTACAACTAAAAAAAAGGTTGTCACAGCAATCAAGGCTGAGGGAAATGAGGGTGGGCAAGAGAAATCATCACAGTAGCCTTTCCCTAATTCTATACACAAAGTGGTCTACAAGCTAAAGAATCAACAAAATATGAAACAAATGTCACACAACAATCTGATCCAAAACAAAGGGCTGAACTCCTCAATGCCTTCTTTGCCTCAGTCTTCTCCGATAAAGAAAACAATGCCCGACCTGAAGAATTTGGAGCAAATGATTCAGCAAAGGAAACACAGCCCAGAATAACTAAGGAGATAGTACAAGAATATTTGGCTAGTTTAGATGTATTCAAGTCTCCAGGGCCAGATGAACTGCATCCAAGAGTATTAAAAGAACTGGCAGATGTGATCTCAGAACCACTGGCAGTCATCTTTGAGAATTCCTGGAGAACAGGCGAAGTCCCGGCAGACTGGAGGAGGGCAAATGTTGTCCCTATTTTCAAAAAGGGGGAAAGAGAGGACCCAAATAATTACCGCCCAGTCAGTCTGACATCAATAGCAGGGAAGATTCTGGAGCAGATCATTAAGCAAACAGTCTGTGAGCACCTAGAAAGGAATGCTGTGATCACCAATAGTCAGCATGGATTTCTGAAAAATAAGTCATGTCAGACTAACCTGATCTCGTTTTTTGACAGAATTACAAGCCTGGTAGATGAAGGGAACGCAGTGGATGTAGCCTACCTTGATTTCAGCAAGGCATTTGACAAGGTGCCCCATGATATTCTTGTAAAGAAGCTGGTAAAATGCGGTCTTGACTATGCTACCACTCAGTGGATTTGTAACTGGCTGACTGACCGAACCCAAAGGGTGCTCATCAATGGTTCCTCTTCATCCTGGAGAAGAGTGACTAGTGGGGTGCCACAGGGTTGTGTCTTGGGCCCGGTCTTATTCAACATCTTTATCAACGACTTGGATGATGGACTCAAGGGCATCCTGATCAAATTTGCAGATGACACCAAACTGGGAGGGGTGGCTAACACCCCAGAGGACAGGATCACACTTCAAAACGACCTTGACAGATTAGAGAACTGGGCAAAAACAAACAAGATGAATTTTAACAGGGAGAAATGTAAAGTATTACACTTGGGCAAAAAAAATGAGAGGCACAAATACAAGATGGGTGACACCTGGCTTGAGAGCAGTACATGTGAAAAGGATCTAGGAGTCTTGGTTGACCACAAACTTGACATGAGCCAACAGTGTGACGCGGCAGCTAAAAAAGCCAATGCAATTCTGGGCTGCATCAATAGGAGTATAGCATCTAGATCAAGGGAAGTAATAGTGCCACTGTATTCTGCTCTGGTCAGACCACACCTGGAGTACTGTGTCCAGTTCTGGGCACCACAATTCAAGAAGGACACTGACAAACTGGAACGTGTCCAGAGGAGGGCAACCAAAATGGTCAAAGGCCTGGAAACGATGCCTTATGAGGAACGGCTAAGGGAGCTGGGCATGTTTAGCCTGGAGAAGAGGAGGTTAAGGGGTGATATGATTTGTTGTTGTTGTTGTTTAGTCGTTTAGTCGTGTCCGACTCTTCGTGACCCCATGGACCAGAACACGCCAGGCACCCCTGTCCTCCACTACCTCCCGCAGTTTGGTCAAACCCATGCTGGTAACCTCGAAAACACTATCCAACCATCTTGTCCTCTGTCGCCCCCTTCTCCTTGTGCCCTCCATCTTTCCCAGCATCAGTGTCTTCTCCAGGGAGTCTTCTCTTCTCATGAGGTGGCCAAAGTACTGGAGCCTCAGCTTCACGATCTGTCCTTCCAGTGAGCACTCAGGGCTGATTTCCTTAAGAATGGATGTGTTTGATCTTCTTGCAGTCCATGGGACTCTCAAGAGTCTTCTCCAGCACCATAATTCAAAAGCATCAATTCTTCGGCGATCAGCCTTCTTTATGGTCCAGCTCTCACTTCCATACATCACTACTGGGAAAACCATGGCTTTAACTATACGGACCTTTGTTGGCAAGGTGACATCTCTACTTCTCAAGATGCTGTCTAGGCCTGTCATTGCCCTTCTCCCAAGAAGCAGGCGTCTTTTAATTTCGTGGCTGCTGTCACCATCTGCAGTGATCATGGAGCCCAAGAAAGTAAAATCTCTCACTACCTCCATTTCTTCCCCTTCTATTTGCCAGGAGGTGATGGGACCAGTGGCCATGATCTTCGTTTTTTTGATGTTGAGCTTCAGACCATATTTTGCGCTCTCCTCTTTCACCCTCATTAAAAGGTTCTTTAATTCCTCCTCACTTTCTGCCATCAAGGTTGTGTCATCTGCATATCTGAGGTTGTTGATATTTCTTCCAGCAATCTTAATTCCAGCTTGGGATGCATCCAGCCCAGCCTTTCGCATTATGTATTCTGCATATAAATTAAATAAGCAGGGAGACAAAATACAGCCTTGTCGTACTCCTTTCCCAATTTTGAACCAATCAGTTGTTCCATATCCAGTTCTAACTGTAGCTTCTTGTCCTTCATGGATCACTGCCTTGCCGTGGCGAAGGGGCTTGAAGAACTCAGAGAAGCTATGAACTACGCCAAGCAGGGCACACAAGATGAACAGGTCATAGTGGAGAGTTTGGACCAAACGTGATCCACCTGGAGGAGGAACCGGCAAACCACTCCAGTATCCTTGCCAAGAAAACAACATGGACAAATACAACAGGCATATAAAAGTTATGACGCTGGAAGATGAGCCCCTCAGGTCGGAAGGCGTCCAACATGCTACTGGGGAAGAGCGGAGGGCAAGTACAAGTAGATCCAGAGCTGATGAAGCGGCTGGGCCAAAGCCGAAAGGACGCTCAGTTGCGGATATGCCTGGAAGCGAAAGGAAAGTCCAATGCTGTAAAGAAAAATATTGCATAGGAACCTGGAATGTAAGAACCATGAACCTGGGTAAGTTGGAGGTGGTCAAAAATGAGATGGCAAGAATAAATATTGACATCCCGGGCATCAGTGAACTAAAATGGATGGGAATGGGTGAATTCAGTTCGGATGACCATCACATCTACTACTGTGGGCAAGAAACCTGTAAAAGAAATGGAGTGGCCCTCATAGTCAACAAAAGAGTGGCGAAAGCTGTACTGGGATGCAATCTCAAAAATGATAGAATGATCTTGATACGAATCCAAGGCAGACCTTTTAACATCACAGTAATCCAAGTGTATGCACCAACCACTGGTGCTGAAGAAACTGAAATTGACCAATTCTATGAAGACTTACAACACCTTATAGAAGTGACACCAAAGAAGGATGTTCTTCTCATTGTAGGGGATTGGAATGCTAAAGTAGGGAGGCAAGAGATAAAAGGAACAACTGGCAAGTTTGGCCTTGGAAATCAAAACGAAGCAGGGCAAAGGCTAATAGAGTTCTGTCAAGAGAACAAGCTGGTCATCACAAACACGCTTTTCCAACAACACAAGAGACGACTCTACACATGGACATCACCAGATGGGCAGCATCGAAATCAGATTGATTATATTCTCTGCAGCCAAAGATGGAGAAGCTCTATACAGTCAGCAAAAACAAGACCTGGAGCTGACTGTGGCTCAGATCATCAGCTTCTTATAGCAAAATTCAAGCTTAAACTGAAGAAAGTAGGAAAAACCACTGGGCCGGTAAGATACAATCTAAGTCAAATCCCTTATGAATACACAGTGGAAGTGAGGAACAGGTTTAAGGATTTAGATTTGGTAGACAGAGTGCCTGAAGAACTATGGATGGAGGCTCGTAACATTGTACAGGAGGCAGCAACGAAAACCATCCCAATGAAAAGGAAATGCAAGAAAGCAAAGTGGCTGTCCAACGAGGCCTTACAAATAGCGGAGGAGAGAAGGCAAGCAAAATGCGAGGGAGATAGTGAAAGATACAGGAAATTGAATGCAGATTTCCAAAGAATAGCAAGGAGAGACAAGAAGGCCTTCTTAAACGAGCAATGCAAACAAATAGAGGAAAACAACAGAATGGGAAGAACCAGAGATCTGTTCAAGAAAATTGGAGATATGAAAGGAACATTTCGTACAAAGATTACCATAATAAAGGACAAAAGTGGTAAGGACCTAACAGAAGCAGAAGACATCAAGAAGAGGTGGCAAGAATACACAGAGGAATTATACCAGGAAGATATGGATGTCTCGTACACCCCAGGTAGTGTGGCTGCTGACCTTGAGCCAGACATCCTGGAAAGTGAAGTCAAATGGGCCTTAGAAAGCACTGCAAATAACAAGGCCAGTGGAAGTGATGGTATTCCAGCTGAACTATTTAAAATTTTAAAAGATGATGCTGTTAAGGTGCTACACTCAATATGCCAGCAAATTTGGAAAACTCAGCAGTGGCCAGAAGATTGGAGAAGATCAGTCTACATCCCAATCCCAAAGAAGGGCAGTGCCAAAGAATGCTCCAACTACCGCACAATTGCACTCATTTCACACGCTAGCAAGGTTATGCTTAAAATTCTACAAGGAAGGCTCAAGCAGTATGTGGATCGAGAACTCCCAGAAGTGCAAGCTGGATTTAAAAGAGGCAGAGGAACCAGAGACCAAATTGCAAACATGCGCTGGATTATGGAGAAAGCTAGAGAGTTCCAGAAAGACATCTACTTCTGCTTCATTGACTATGCAAAAGCCTTTGACTGTGTCGACCACAGCAAACTATGGCAAGTTCTTAAAGAAATGGGAGTGCCTGATCACCTCATCTGTCTCCTGAGAAATCTCTATGTGGGACAAGAAGCTACAGTTAGAACTGGATATGGAACAACTGATTGGTTCAAAATTGGGTGATATGATAGCCATGTTCAAATATATAAAAGGATGTCACATAGAGGAGGGAGAAAGGTTGTTTTCTGCTGCTCCAGAGAAGCGGACACGGAGCAATGGATGCAAACTACAAGAAAGGAGATTCCACCTAAACATTAGGAAGAACTTCCTGACAGTAAGAGCTGTTCGACAGTGGAATTTGCTGCCAAGGAGTGTGGTGGGGTCTCCAACTTTGGAGGTCTTTAAGCAGAGGCTTGACAACCATATGTCAGGAGTGCTCTGATGGTGTTTCCTGCTTGGCAGGGGGTTGGACTCGATGGCCCTTGTGGTCTATTCCAACTCTATGATTCTATGATTCTATGATTCTATGAAATAAGCCATAATAAAATATATGACTTAAAATAAGAAGCTTATATAAAATAAAGTAATATTCAGTAATCCATCAGAATACAATAATACAGAATAAAGTTAACTCTCAAAATATCAACAAGAATTTCACTGTCAACAATCACAATAAATCATTACTAAATGATAATCAATAAAAATAACAGCCAAGTTACAATGCATAAAATACAATTCATTTTAAAAACCCATGTAAATTACATGGTGTAGAAGATGTAGCAGCAAGGAGAATGAAAGGGCATTAAGCAACATCAAAACAACAAGAACATTTGATGAACTGAACATCTTTTCAGTCATTTGTTCAACTGCAGAAAATGTGCTCATGTTGTGGCAAATAGCTAAGTGGGCAAACATTTAGCACCGATATAGTTCTAATAAACACTCTGTAGCCTGTAATCACATAGTGTCAGCGAGCCAGCCAGCAATAAATTACACAGAGTATGTGAAGTTAACTCTTTAATAGAAGAAGCAGTGCCTGCTCAGGGCAGCCAGTCCTAATGAGCACAGCAATTCTTCTTGGTAGGTCTTGCCCCTGTGAGGTAGGTGTGGAGGCTGAAGATCAGGTATAGGCAGACTTGGCCCTCCAGATGTTTTGAGATTACAATTCCCATCATCCCTGACCACTGGTCCTGTTAGCTAGGGATGATGGGAGTTGAGTTCCAAAACATCTGGAGGGGCAAGTCTGCCTATGCCTGCTGAAGATCCTCACCTTCCCACAGCAGCCTAAATCTCTCCTCCTCCCCTGTGTCCTTCCCAAGCAATCTGAGACCCTTCCAGCGTGGCTGCCTCTGCTCCTCCCTCTTCATACCTCTGGTCCTGGGAGCTTGCCGCAGAGGAGGGAGAGACCGCCTGGCTTCTTCAGCAGCCTGCCTCATCTCTGCCTCTTGGCCTTCATCCTTTCTTCCTTCTTCCTTCTGCCTCTGATTCTGGACTGCTCTCTGCCTCTTCCAGCTCACTAAACCCTGTTACTTCTTCAGCTTCTGACACCTCCTCCTCCCAGTCTGCTCCCTCTTCTCCCTCTAACTACCCACCGCCATCCCCCCACCACTTCCTGGGCTCTGAGTCTTCTTCCCTTGGGGGTTTCCCAGCTGGTGAGTCCCACCACTCCACTGCATCCAGCCAGCTCATGGCACACAGAGCAGTGGCTCCCAAATTTTAAGGGGGGTGGGGCACTTGGAAATGGCTGCACTGTGTGTAGGACAGCTTTTATACATAAATTGTGCAACCTGCTCAACTGCCACCTATCTCTATACTGGGTCCAGGAACAGTTTTTATGGCTTATGTAAAGTAAAGGTAAAGGGACCCCTGACCATTAGGTCCAGTCATGGGCAACTCTGGGATTGTGGTGCTCATCTCGCTTTATTGGCCAAGGGAGCCAGCGTACAGCTTCCGGGTCATGTGGCCAGCATGACTAAGCCACTTCTGGCGAACCAGAGCAGTGCACGGAAACGCCATTTACCTTCCCGCCGGAGTGGTACCTATTTATCTACTTGCACTTTGATGTGCTTTTGAACTGCTAGGTTGGCAGGAGCAGGGACCGAGCAACGGGAGCTCACCCCGTCGCGGGGATTCGAACTGCCGACCTTCTGATCGGCAAGCCCTAGGCACTGTGGTTTAACCCACTGCGCCACCCGCGTCCCTATGGCTTATGTAGACCAGGCCTAAACAACACTCATCCACTGATTCCTAAAGAGTCCAGGTCTTCTCATTTTGTCACACACAGCTCTGTCATGGAAAGCTGGGCAAACCTTATGTGGCATCAAAACAGAATATCTAAAGCAAAGCAAAACACAGGATGTGGAACAATTGGCAAAATGGTCAAGAGTCATCCCAGGGTACCTGAACTGTCTCTTGCCATTTGGCTGGTGGGGTGGCATTCAACTAAGTTTTACTTTGAGGAGACCCATTAAAATTGATAAACATGACTAAGTTGACCCATTAATTTTGGTGTGTCTATTCTGAGTAAATTCTTGGTGAATGCAATCCAAAATATCTGTGCAGAATTGGCTACAGAGGGAAAGTTCAAGCGCAAGTTTCTGTCGTGGGGGAGGGCGTTCCGTGGTGTTCTGTGAGTACAGTCATGCCATCTCTGCTCCCTCTTATGCGGGCCATTTACCCTTTGCTTTTGCAAGACAAGTGCATCAGAAGGGGCTCAGCAACCTTTGCAAGAAATACAGTATTGATTTTTGACATAAATAAAATAAATTGATGAGGAGAACTGGGCCAAATATTGCAAAAAGAAAGAAAAAAAGAGGGAATTATTTCATAGTTCAAAGCCAAGAAATGCACTCACGGCTTTGATAAGGATTTCATTCAGTTTGGTGCACAAAAGAAATGGAAGCAAGACAGATTAAAGGGAAGCCCTTGCTCTGCATTAGGTACCGGTAGTTATTTGACTGTGAGCTCCATCACACACAGAGAGTAATTATGTGTGGTTCTGTGTCAAATGGCCAGGGAGGGGTTGAGGAGGTTCCCCAAGTGGGCAATCTCCGACCAGCACTGCTGCTGCTAACTCCCACTTTGATGCAAGCACTTTATTAGCAACTTTCATAATACAAGCCCCACTCTTTAATCAGATCTCTGATGAATGGCTAAGAGTTGGGTGGACTAGAAGGTGCAAAGAGGCAAAGGCTGAAACTAGAATGATTCTAATGAACAGATGAATTGGAGTGGAAGAGTTAGGAAGTAATATTTCCACTCTTTGACGGGTGAATTAAATGCCAGGATAAATATCAAATAGTGAAATTTAGACTGCAATTTTATGGGACACAAATGAAAGCATACTTATCTTTATTAAAGTTATCACCCATATTTCCACAAGGCAGCTAACAAAAACAAACATGGTATGTGAGTGCAATAGAAATAGTACAAAAGAAAGAAAGAGTGAGACGTCTCATGCAGTCTACTTATGGTGCAGAACAGGACACTGCAGGTGTGATCCTGTGCATCAGAGCTTGCTGGCTTTGAATTGCTATAAAGGGCCGTGGGTGCCAGTCAACAGAAAAATAGAGGGAGAGGAGTCATGCTGCCCTTCCCCATGACTGCTTCATGCTTCATGGAAATCACTCCTGACTCTGGTGATCACAGGGATCAAGCACTTGAAAGACTTGCAGCACAAGACCAAGACAGAAATCTGCATCATATGTGCATATGCTATTCTTTAATGTGTGTGATGTGTAGATTCAAGTTTAGGATCCATATCAGAGAGGGAAGAAACACTCTAGTTGTCAGGGCTTAACACTGAACAATGAGGTGCCGGCAAGATGGGGTCCTCCACCCAAACTGAAACAAGTGTCTCTGGGAAATTAAGGTAGTGGGTAGTTGGGGTCTCATTGGAACGGTCCCATCATTGGAGTAGGGCAAAGCAAAAAATAAAGGTTTATAACAGCAGAGACAGAAGGAGATCTGCAGCCAACACAAAAAATCTGGGCCACCTTCTCACCAGGTCCCTGGTGAGAGCCTAATCTCTTAGCCCTAGGAAAAACAACTAATCACACTTTGGTTTTTCCTTGGGATAAAGACTGCCATAGCCTTTATTCCAGATCCTTATGGTGCATCTCATACAGGTGCCTTGGAAAGTGATAAAAATGTGTATTTTCCCTGCTTTCAAGAGAATGACGCGTTACTCAGTAGCAAAATTAGTAAACCCTAGATTAAAATTCTAACTTCAGGCTTGGGCATCACTTTAAAAAAAATGAGATAAATGACATTAAAAGGTTTGAAACAAAGACATGCGGGGAAGAAGAGGTTAAGTGAACTGGCATGTGAATACTCTTAGGTCAGAGAAAATTGAAAGGAAAGATTGTCCTCGTATCTGTGAATGACTGTTTTAAATGCAATGGGGAGCAATTATCCCCCTAGTTGATAAGGGCAGAACAAGAAGTACTAGGCTTAGTCTGCAAAAGGGAAATGTAATTGCATATAAAATGATTTTAAGAAAGACCTGAATGATTAGATTGGAACAATCAAATAAGCTGTCAAAAGGCAAGACAGAATTCCTTCCAATAGAGCTAATCAATCATAGGCCTTGATATCTGTTTTTATATATATATCAATAACCTAGAGATCATTGATTCAGCCCTGTTTCAGCCCTGCTTCTTATGCACAAGTGAAGGGATATCACCAACTTAAATTATTAGTCCTATAATTCTGGAAATGAAAATAGGGAGCCGAATCGCCAACCCCAGCTTACCTGCTGTTGCTTCTTCAGGAGAAACAGGAGACTGGGATCTTTTTCTCAACTACCCAGTAATTCTATTCCAGTGTAAAAGAAAAGGCTTCTGTTTTGTTTTGTTTGTTTGTTTAAAAAATAATTATTAGAAAAAGGGAAAGTCAGTAAACATAACATTTAAACATAAAGACATTCGTTTCCTTCATCGCTGCCTCAGAATCTTCACCTCCTCCCTCGGGAAAGTGGGTCCTCTTTTGTCCTTTGGGATACATTCTCCTCTGCCCCTTTAAAGTTTGATGTCCCACTAGACTGTGCACATCACAGCAACTATAGCATATTGTCATGTTGCACAAAACATATTTCCTTTTTCTGTTGTTGCAGTTAGTAGGTGAGTTTTCTTACACAGAAATGGCTTCATCCGCAACATTTATAAGCCTATCCATTGAGAAGCCAGGCAGTCCTTCCGATGAAAGTAGATGGTTTTAACAAGGAATCAGGAACAGAGGAAATGCAGCCTAATGAGTCGTATCACTGGTCCATATAGTTCAGCATTACCTGCACTGCCAGGCAGCAGAGAGGATCTCTACCAGCCATACCTGGAGAGGCTGGGGATGAAACTGGGGACCTTTTGTATGCAAAGCACGGGCTGCACCCCCCAAGCCATGGCCCTCTCTCTGCTCCACTCTCAGCCTCCATTATGAGGGAAACTGTTCCTGGATCTGTGAAGCCGCTCCTCTGCTTGTTCATGTTGTATCTGCCCTCCTCTCCAGTGACCTTGGCTCACTTGTTATCCTTGGTTTTGCAAAGGTGGTTATTTCACAGTCATCTGAATCACAGTCAAACAGCAAGTCATCTATTGTCTCCTGCTTGGACAAAGATTGGATATTAGAAGATGGCACAGATGACGGACTCTTTGCTTCCCACCTAGTTGTTGTCTCCTTCACTGACTCATTTCCTGGCAGCCTAACACACTGTCCTATAGGCAATGTATTATTTCTATGAAGAATTCAGGATCTGAATCCTGTCTGCCCTTCTCCCACCAAAATATATGTACTGGAATTTCAAGTAATTTCACTGCTGCTGTATATGGCTCTGACTTCCATCTGTTTCTTGATCTGCTCTTCCCTTTAAATGCCATCTTTCTTTTTGACAGACTCCAGAAAGCAATTCTTGCTTCTGTCAAACTGTGTCTTCTTCTGTACATTTCCTAGTTGTTTCCCTAGCCAAGTGATCTGCTTTCTCAAGTTGTTTCCATTCTTCCACATACTGCAAGTCTCAGAACCACTGCCAGCTGGAGTAACCCCAAAACAAATGTCTTTGGGCAGCTTTGCATCTTTCTCAAACACCATATAATACAGACCAGTTCTCGTAGCATCATTTCTTATGCAGCCATAAGCATGAACCAGTCATCCTATACTCTGCTTCCAGTTGCTCTTTCACTCTGTGGTGAGTGTTTCAATCATATTCAGGCCTGTTCTGTTAACATATAATCCACAGTTAATTCTTCTGTGGGTGATAAGGTATAATCTGGGGTTTCTCAGCTCATTCGATAGCAATGCTCCAAAGTCTTCCAATTTCTGCATTAGCTCCACAAAAACAGTACCCAAACTGCCTTGCACCTCTAGCAATCTTCCCTTCCCTTCCTAAAGCTAGGCTGCAGGGATGAGACCAATCCTGCACCCACCTACCTGGATGTCAGTAAGTTTGGTCTTAAAAGTTTTTGATATCACAGGCTGTTCACAATATCTTCCCTGTGCGGGGGGAAATTGGTCTGTTTGTGAATGTGCAAGAATGTTTTGAGCTTACTTTTTATAAATCTGTTCACCATCCCTAGTTAGGACTGTGTGTGAGAACAGCAGGCTTTTATGCAAATGGCACACTCTAAGAAATTTATGGTATGCAGTTGTAACTACAATTGGTGATGCATCAGGACCTGATAATCTTTACTTCCAGCTGACTTTAATCCTTGAATATGTTTCTGTACACCTGCAACACAATGACCCTTAGGGAGGTCTTTTCTGTCAGAGGAGATGAGGGAAGAACATAAGCCCATACAAAGTATTCAAATCTTCTTCCATCAGTCCTGTTCAGTGCACCAGTTGATGCACCTTGTGCTGCATACTACTACTACAACTGCTGCTGCTGCTACTACTACTACTACTACTACTACTACTACTACTAATAATAATAATAATAATAATAATAATAATAATTTATTACTTACACCCTATCCATCTGGCCAGGCCTCCCCAGCTACTCTGGGCGGCTTCCAACAGAATATTAGAAACACGATCAAACATCAGTCATTAAAAACTTCCCTAAACAGGGCTGCCTTCAGATGTTTTCTAAAAGTCAAATAGTTTATTTCCTTGACATCCGATGGGAGGGCATTCCACAGGGCAGGCGCCACTACCAAGAAAGTCCTCTTGTCTGGTTCCCTGTAACCTCACTTCTCACAGGGAGGGAACTGCCAGAAGGCCCTTGGAGGTGGAGACGCTCCTTCAGGTATACTGGGCCAAGGCCATTTAGGACTTCAAAGGTCAGCACCAACACTGGTGTGCTCAGAAACACTGGGAGCCAGTGAAGATCCTTTAAGACTGGTGTTAAATGGTTCTGGCAGCCACTCCCAGTCCCCAGGCCATGGAAAGCTGTGAGTCCAAAATTACTTCCAGGCTGCGCACCCAATCCTTCAGGGTCACAGTTACTGCATTTAGAACCAGGGAGTCCCCCACACCTGCCCACCCCCTGTCCCCCTAAAAGTAGTCTTTTGTCTTGTCAGTATCCATTACTTGCCATCCATCCTCCAACCACCTCCAGACACTCACACAGGACATTCACTGCCTTCACTGGTTGCAATTTAAAGGAGATCTGACTCTTAATTAATAATAAAAATAAAAATAGATCCTTTATTTCTGCTAGACGCCTTCATTCCCCCCCATCTTTCTCTCTTTTGACTTTCATGTAGCTCCATAAACTTCAATGTTATTCCTTTGCCACACTGCTGTAAGTGGAATCCAAATAAACCTATGAATTTTGCAGCTGGTCATGCTCTGCATAATGAGAGGAGCAGACACCTCACACCTGATATCTTCTGAATTATTATTTTTTTGTAGCTTGGAGTGATTATTAATAAATATATATATTTCTGTTTGCTGCATTGCCTTTTTTCTCTGACACGGAGTCTACATGGCTAAGAATAGAAAGGGAAGTTTAATTCTGCTCCCATATCATTTCCCTTTATATTATAAATTCTTTGCTTTCCAACTTCTGCCTCCCTCTTTTTGTTACTTTCTGGCACTGGAGTAGTTTTGGGCTGTGTTCGCTGCTGCACATGTTGCCCATCATTGCCGGAAATCTGTCAGGAAGCTCAGACTCAGACAAATGCCTGTCAGCTTCCTTCACAGCATCGGTGAAACCAAACCCTTCAAACGCTGAGATCAAGCGACATTTACCTCTGAATTGTTCATTTTCATGACAGACTGAACTGTGTGGTCAGTACATGCTGTTATTTTCTTCTTATTCTGCTATACGGTCAAAGGAGAGATTGCAATCTCTTAGGCAGCTCTTTCTGCTATTTATAGCTAGTTATACCACTTTTTATTTCTTTAAACGTGATGTGTGTTTCTAGAAATCAGAGCCCAGTTATAGGTTGGTTCTTTTCTTCTGAGGTTAATGAGTTTGTGGGTAAATCCCTGAGGGTAAATCTTTGTTTTATGTAAGGAGGCTGCCAAAAATGTTGCACACAGTTGACATTACAAACAAATTTTGGGAGTTCCTACTGAGGCTCTACCTATGTGTGTCACTATCAAGATGATCAGCAGTCACTAATCTCGCTGTTTCCTTTAAAAGGGGACTGGCCAGCCCAGGAGGCAAAGGGAGGCAACAGGGCCGGCAGATCCAGCCTCCAAGGAGTGCATTTCTCACTGCTGCTGCTGCTGGATTTGCCAGTTCCTTGGCTTACAGCCCACTGTCACCTCCACAGCTGCTGGTCTCTTCTCACCCCTAGGGAGGAAATGTCAGGGGCAGCCCACGGCAGTCTCCTGGGCTCTGCACCCACCTGGTGTAAGTCAAAGCTTTCCCTTTCCACCTTCGATGGCCTTTGATTCCCACTTCAACCATCTTTACGGTGGGTTATCTCACATGTCAAAGTTGCTGGTGTGAATAGAAATTTTCTATGCCTTATCGTTTTCAAGTTATAGTGAAAGGTGAGAATTAGGGAAATGTTACATGCATGCATAATGCACTTTTTTAAAGCAATGTGGACCATAGTTGCTTCTGGGGCCCTTCCAGGATTAGGAGCCCAGAAGATTAAGCTTCATTTGTTTCATAGTACGTAGATCCTCCCCTGCTCTTGCCATCCCAAGCTGTTAGGCTTGCAGGTGCAATGTGTGAGGAACTGTGAGGAAAGGCGAAACAGTTCTGACAGACAGGTGGTTGGTGACAAGTGAATTTACTTATGGGAAATCATTCCAGTCTGGAACATTCTATGGGTACAGGAATCTTATCTTCATCTCAGCGGATTCTTCCCCCATAAAGTTCTGCTATTAGCACCCAGGGAAGAAACACAATGCTCCCAACATCCAAATGGGAAGAGGTTTTTGTCTGTGCTGATGTCAGGTCACCCAACCTGGAGTGTTATATAAACTGGATTCAAAGCAGGTACTATGTAAACCCAAAGTATAAGCATAGGGTAAGAACTTTTACCGAATTACCTGTGGGCTGAAATACATTTTACCATGGTGGATGTAACATACCATTCCATCAGTATGCTGAGACCAACCAACGTGGCTCTTATTTTGCCTCTACCAGCAATGACAAATCTCTTCAGTCTGTGCTGCTGTTATGAGTGCTCACAAATTGAAGCTGAATCCAGGCAGGGCAGAAGTGTTGTTGGTTGGTGGACCAATAACACAAGGGGACATTATTCTTGAAGGAGCAGGGACACAGCTTGTGTTTGCTTTTAGACCCTGATCTGCTTTAAGTGGTTTCAGTCCAAAATACAGATTTTACACGGGATTTTTATACATGGTCCTGGGTATGTCATTCTACCTGCCTCTAATTTTCTTTTTCATATCAAGACTGAGGATTGGTAGACATTCTCATGCTCCCAAAAAGCTTTTCCCAAACAGAACACTCAGTGCAAAGGCAGAAAAGGCCGGAAAGGGCTTTTGGGAGCCTGCACATAGGAAGTTATGTTTCCATCTGCTGGAGGATCTCTAATGCGAATGTATTGTTCATGAATGGCTCCATCCAAAACTATCATTTTAGCTGCAGACTTTCAGGAGGCTGTCATCAACAGGGTCACTAGAGAATGAGCGTCAGGCTGCACTGTCAGCTGAGTTATGTGATGTTCCTGACTGGCTTGGAATCCTGCACTTGACATGCCAGCTTTACATGGGCAGAGTTTTTCATCCAGGCTCCTACTGACATCAATTAACCCTTTGCAGAACACACTCATATATAACTGCAGAGAAATCTTTGGAGACTTGTGCTTGAAATCTGTTCTTATCCCACAGCCATGGCATTCTGGGACAATTCTTGTGCTGCCAGTGTAACAAAAGTGTGATTTTTTGCATATGCAACACATTCATTCTCCTCCAGCAGAGCTTTTGCTTTGAGAGAGGTATCATTCTTATTCTGCCAAGGAGCATTCAATTGACCTCAAGTAATTTCCTAGATTTGTCTGGTTTCAGCAAGTTCAGCTGGTATCTTACTTTCAACATATTTTCATGATATTTGTTCATTCCAAGGAGCTGTGCTGATGCATCTTAAGTTATGCTAGATGACAAGCCCTCTGGCCTCAGTACCTCTGATGGTACTTTATTGCAAAGCAAATCAAGAGTCTGCAAACATCTCTCTATATCCTTTTTTAATACAATGCGCAGAAGGATGCACATGATGGCATGCACCTGTATCTATATATAGGTGTTTTAAAAAATATTTAGAGACTTTCCTCTTTGTAATACAATTACCAGTAGATATTAACATCTGAGGTGGTAGGATCAGGTGCTCATGGAATGATAACTGTTTTTATCATTGTTTGGGGATATTAGGATATAGTAAGTGTTTTCATCATTTCTTAGGGTAATATGTCTCATTACTCTGATTTGAAGAACAGTAATAGACACAAGAAGAGCTGCCTGGATCAGGCCCATGGCCGATCTGCAACAAGATCCCGGCTGGAAGCCCCAAAGGAGGACCTGTGTTCATACTGTCTTTGAGAGTCAATCAAATGCAGTTACAGCAATTTATCGCTGATGTCTGTCATCAAAATTCAAACAAGCTCAAGAAAATGCTCATCAGTCAAATGTGTTGTACTTAGTTATGAGCACTGATATGATGTGAGAATCAGCAGGGATTTGAACCGGGAGTCCAGTGAAGGCGCCTGCCTGATGTCAATAGGCAGGGAATCACTAAGTGTGAATTTTCAAATAAAGCAAACAAAGAGGCAGTGAAACAGGTAATTAAAACCTTACAAACACAATACTCAATGATAATTAATGAGGAAATTAGTTGGAAAATAAAAAGAGTGAAACAAAAATACTTTGAGCTTGCAAACAAACTGGGAAAACTGCTGGCTTGGTAGTTAAAGAAAAGTGAGCAGAGGAACTCCATAAATAAAATTAATTTAAATGGGAAGATCACAGACAAATTGAAAGAAATAAGAGTAGGATTTGTAATATATTTTTCAGATAATGTATAGGCAAGGGAAAGAAAAAATCTTTAAGATAGAAGAATATATTAGAAGTAGTAACATACCACATATAAAAGAAGAACAAATGAAAATTTTAAATACCCAAGTAATAGTGCAAAAACTGCTGGAAGCAATAAAAGAGTCAAAACATGGCAAGTCTCCAGGCCTGGATGTAATGACGACAAAATATTACAAAAAATTAAGTGAGCAATTAGTCAATCCTTTGAAAGATGTCATGAATGAGATATTGATTACAGGTGAAATCCCAGAAACATGGAAAGAGGCCTATATAACAGTAATCCCAAAACAAGATGCAGACTTGCTGCAAATTAAAAATTACAGACCTATTTCTTTGTTAAACAACAATTACAAATTGTTTGCAAATATATTAGCTAACAGATTGAAAAAAAATACTAAATGAGTACATTCACCAAGATCAGGCAGGATCCTTTTGGTATGTTCGTAGCAAAAGGAAGAACAAAGAAACAGTGGGGTCACTCAGAGGAGAAGATGGTGAAATGCAAACAGGGGACACAGAAAGGGCTGAACTCCTCAATGCCTTCTTTGCCCCAGTCTTCTCCAATAAAGAAAACAATGCCCGACCTGAAGAATTTGGAGCAAATGATTTAGCAGAGGAAACACAGCCCAGAATAACTAAGGAGATAGTACAAGAATACTTGGCTAGTTTAGATGTATTCAAGTCTCCAGGGCCAGACGAACTGCATCCAAGAGTATTAAAAGAACTGGCAGATGTGATCTCAGAACCACTGGCAGTCATCTTTGAGAATTCCTGGAGAACAGGCAAAGTCCCGGCAGACAGCAGGAGGGCAAATGTTGTCCCTATTTTCAAAAAGGGGAAAAGAGAGGACCCAAATAATTACTGCCCAGTCAGTCTGACATCAATACCAGGGAAGATTCTGGAGCAGATCATTAAGCAAACAGTCTGTGAGCACCTAGAAAGGAATGCTGTGATCACCAATAGTCAGCATGGATTTCTGAAAAATAAGTCATGTCAGACTAACCTGATCTTATTTTTTGACAGAATTACAAGCCTGGTAGATGAAGGGAACGCAGTGGATGTAGCCTACCTTGATTTCAGCAAGGCATTTGACAAGGTGCCCCATGATATTCTTGTAAAGAAGCTGGTAAAATGCGGTCTTGACTATGCTACCACTCAGTGGATTTGTAACTGGCTGACTGACCGAACCCAAAGGGTGCTCATCAATGGTTCCTCTTCATCCTGGAGAAGAGTGACTAGTGGGGTGCCACAGGGTTCTGTCTTGGGCCCGGTCTTATTCAACATCTTTATCAATGACTTGGATGATGGACTCAAGGGCATCCTGATCAAATTTGCAGATGACACCAAACTGGGAGGGGTGGCTAACACTCCAGAGGACAGGATCACACTTCAAAACGACCTTGACAGATTAGAGAACTGGGCAAAAACAAACAAGATGAATTTTAACAGGGAGAAATGTAAAGTATTGCACTTGGGCAAAAAAAATGAGAGGCACAAATACAAGATGGGTGACACCTGGCTTGAGAGCAGTACATGTAAAAAGGATCTAGGAGTCATGGTTGACCACAAACCTGACATGAGCCAACAGTGTGACGCGGCAGCTAAAAAAGCCAATGCAATTCTGGGCTGCATCAATAGGAGTATAGCATCTAGATCAAGGGAAGTAATAGTGCCACTGTATTCTGCTCTGGTCAGACCTCACCTGGAGTACTGTGTCCAGTTCTGGGCACCACAGTTCAAGAAGGACACTGACAAACTGGAACGTGTCCAGAGGAGGGCAACCAAAATGGTCAAAGGCCTGGAAACGATGCCTTATGAGGAACGGCTAAGGGAGCTGGGCATGTTTAGCCTGGAGAAGAGGAGGTTAAGGGGTGATATGATAGCCATGTTCAAATATATAAAAGGATGTCACAAAGAGGAGGGAGAAAGGTTGTTTTCTGCTGCTCCAGAGAAGCGGACACGGAGCAATGGATCCAAACTACAAGAAAGAAGATTCCACCTAAACATTAGGAAGAACTTCCTGACAGTAAGAGCTGTTCGACAGTGGAATTTGCTGCCAAGGAGTGTGGTGGAGTCTCCTACTTTGGAGGTCTTTAAGCAGAGGCTTGACAACCATATGTCAGGAGTGCTCTGATGGTGTTTCCTGCTTGGCAGGGGGTTGGACTCGATGGCCCTTGTGGTCTCTTCCAATACTCTAGGTGAGGTCTGACCATTTGCAGAAGCACTGTAAAATTAAGGAATGTTAAAACGATGTCTGATGGAAAATAAGCGGTATTGGTAAAAAGATTTCTAAGAAAATGTAAATAAGGATTGATAATTGGAAAATTGACATTTATAATAGGTTAAAAACTTGAGTGAGGATAAACGTTAGAGGGTAAGGATTTGCTGAATTTAATACCTGAATTGGAATACAAAATGGGAGGTGTGAGGAGGTCAAGAAACTAGTGAATGAAGTATAAGATTTGAAAATACTCATCTATTTTCTGTTTTGTCTTTTGGTTTTTCTTTTTGTTCTTATTCTTTCTTTTTTCTTCCCCTTTTTTGTTAACTGTTTTTTATTGTGTATATTTATCTATGTGTTTGGTTTTTGTATTTTTGTATTTTTGTAGTTTTTCTTATGTTTAAATTTTGGAATTTTTTATTGTTTGTGAAACTTTAATAAACATTATTATATATAAAAAAGTTTTCTCTGTGGTCATGGTTACATCTGAAGTACTTTAGATCAAGAAATTCTAGTTAAACTTGTGGCTTTATCCTTTGTGACAGTCAGAAATTAATGTGAGCCATTTCCCCCCAAAAAACTTTTGAAAAACAGTAAGAGAAAAGAACAAAAATAGAATAAAATCTCTCATTGCCCTTAATTTGCTTTCTGCCAGAATAAGAGCATCAACAATAATATTAATCATCATTATGATAATATCAAACACTATTACAGTCATTAATAATAAATACCTATGAGGACATAAGAAGAGGGAAGGAAAATATGCAAAAATGTGGTTTGTTTTGTGGTACTTTTGTTTCTGTTATTGCTCGTACCGAAGGAAGAATTCCTGAGGAACCCAGCAGGAGGCAGCAAGGCCTATTGGGGTTATGAACTGGGCAGAAGCAAATCACACTGTAAACTTTAAATTGCCCTTTCAAATGGGGAGGATTAGGGAGAGGAGAGAGAAGAAGAATCAGAAGCAAAAGTCCATACTGGTGGAAGTATGCCATTTTATTAACTTAAAAGATTTAATTCTCACTTTTCGTCTAAAGACCCCAAAGGTGACTCAATGTCTATCCCTACTCAGCTTTGTCCCACCCCAGAACTGAGCAGATGGATTCTACTGTTTAATGTGCACACTAATCGTCACGTAGCTTTGTTCATGTGATGTTCCTCCCTCATTCTGGATTGTCTCAAAACAAGGATGCCCCCAAAGGGAAAGGGTCTGAGAAAGTGTGGATTGGGGAAGGAGAAAGTGTGGGAAGGTGGTGGTTTGGAGGAGAATGCCATGTGGACCGTGGAGAATTGCTGGAGGTCCGTGGAGTTTACTACCCACATTAAGCAACATTTTGGGTGAGCACTTAATCTTGTTTAGCTTAAAACCCAGTTCATGACAATGGTATGTCACCCTCCATCATAAGAGCGTAAGAACAGCCCTGCCGGATCAGGCCAAAGGACAGTCTAGTCCAGCATCCCATTCTCACAGAAGTCAGCCAGATGCCTGCAGGAAGCCCAAAAGGCGGACCTGAACCCAGCAGCAGGTTTCTCCTCTCTTCCTCTCTTGCGATTCCCAGCCACTGGAATACAAAAGCACACTGCCTCTGACAGTGGAGGAGGTGGGACATAGTCCTCATGGTTAGAGGCAGTGGACTGCCTTAGGCTCCATGAATTTGTCTAATCCTCTTTCAAAGCCATTCATGTTGGTGGCCGTCCCTGAATTTTGTGGGAGCAAATTCCATAGTTGAATTATGTGCTGTGTGAAAAGGTTCCTCCTTTTGTCTCTCCTGAATCATCCAACTTGGCCCTGAGTTCTCTGTGCCATTCATAATCTTATATACCTTACTTGCCCTCCCTTTTTGCCTTTTTCTAAACAAAAAGGTCTCATATGTTGTAACTTTTCCTCATACAAGAATTGTTTGATCATTTTGTTCGCTCTTTTATGAACATTTTCCATCTCTACAATATCTTTTTTGTATTGTAGACAGTATTCTAAGTGTTGTCTCACTTTTGTTGTTGTTGTTCAGTCGTTTAGTCATGTCTGACTCTTCGTGACCCCCTGGACCAGAGCACGCCAGGCACTCCTGTCTTCCACTGCCTCCTGCAGTTTGGTCAAACTCATGTTGGTAGCTTCAAGAACACTGTCCAACCATCTCGTCCTCTGTCATCCCCTTCTCCTTGCGCCCTCCATCTTTCCCAACATCAGGGTCTTTTCTATGGAGTCTTCTCTTCTCATGAGGTGGCCAAAGTATTGCAGCCTCAGCTTCAGGATCTGTCCTTCCAGGGAGCACTCAGAGCTGATTTCCTTAAGAATTGAGAAGTTTGATGTTCTTGCAGTCCATGGGACTCTCAAGAGTCTCCTTCAGCACCATAATTCAAAAGCATCAATTCTTCGGCTATCAGCCTTCTTTGTGGTCCAGCAGGCGTCTTTTAATTTTGTGACTGCTGTCACCATCTGCAGTGATCATGGTGCCCAAGTAAATAAAATCTTTCAATGCCTCCATCCCCCCCCCTTCTATTTGCCAGGAGGTGATAGGACCAGTGGCCATGATCTTCGTTTTTTTGATGTTGCTTCAGACCATATTTTGTGCTCTCCTCTTTCACCCTCATTAAAAGGTTCTTTAATTCCTCCTCACTTTCTGCCATCAGTGTTGTGTCATCTGCATATCTGAGGTTGTTGATATTTCTTCCGGCAATCTTAATTCCGGTTTGGGATTCATCCAGCCCAGCCTTTC
The DNA here is from genome assembly GCF_964188305.1 of Podarcis bocagei. Lineage (NCBI taxonomy): Eukaryota > Metazoa > Chordata > Lepidosauria > Squamata > Lacertidae > Podarcis > Podarcis bocagei. The sequence goes on from NC_138130.1 coordinate 1,844,616, forward strand.
GCATGATGAATTCTGCATATAAGTTAAATAAGGAGGGAGACAATATACAGCCTTGCCATACTCCTTTCCCAATTTTGAACCAATCCGTTGTTCCATATCCAGTTCTAACTGTAGCTTCTTGTCCCACATAGAGATTTCTCAGGAGACCGATGAGGTGATCAGGCACTCTCATTTCTTTAAGAACTTGCCATAGTTTGCTGTGGTCGACACAGTCAAAGGCTTTTGCATAGTCAATGAAGCAGAAGTAGATGTCTTTCTGGAACTCTCTAGCTTTCTTCATAATCCAGCGCATGTTTGCAATTTGGTCTCTGGTTCCTCTGCACCTTTGAAATCCAGCTTGCACTTCTGGGAGTTCTCGGTCCACATACTGCTTAAGCCTGCCTTGTAGAATTTTAAGCATAACCTTGCTAGCGTGTGAAATGAGTGCAATTGTGCGGTAGTTGGAGCATACTTTGGCACTGCCCTTCTTTGGGATTGGGATGTAGAGTGATCTTTTCCAATCCTCTGGCCACTGCTGAGTTTTCCAAACTTGCTGGCATATTGAGTGTAGCACCTTAACAGAATCATCTTTTAAAATTTTAAATAGCTCAGCTGCAATATCATCACTTCCACTGGCCTTGTTATTTGCAGTGCTTTCTAAGGCCCATTTGACTTCACTCTCCAGGATGTCTGGCTCAAGGTCAGCAACTACACTGCCTGGGGTGTATGAGACATCCATACCTTTCTGATATAATTCCTCTGTTCTTCAACTTCTTGCCACCTCTTCTTGATGTCTTCTCAAAATTACTGTGATGTTAAAAGGTCTGCTTTGGATTCATATCGAGATCATTCTATCATTTTTGAGATTGCATCCCAGTACAGCTTTCGCCACTCTTTTGTTGCCTATGAGGGCCACTCCATTTCTTTTACAGGATTCTTTAAAAAAAAATGATATTTATTAAAAAATTTAAAATTACAGAAAAAACAAAGAGAAAAAGAAGAAAAAAACAAGAGAAAAACAAACAGCAATCAAACAATACAAATCGATAAAAATCAAAATCAAAAATTAAAAACAAAACACATAACACATCAAAATCAAAAAACAAAAATAATCCACAAAAATTTAAAAACAGATCCAATATTCCCAAATCCTTAACTGTCATTACCTTATTTCATCGACCTCCTCACACCTCCCTTTTTTGTATTCTAGTTGTTAATTATCACAGCAAATCCTTCCCATTTTTCATAATATTCTGTCATTAAATTACCTTAATCTATTTTAACCTTATCTTACTATAAAAAACCCTAAAACTTAAATCTTATTTATACCAATTTCTCATAACCATAGCATATTCTTGCATAGTTCTTTTTAACATTTCTGCTAAAGCCAAATAATTTCATTCCAACATTTTTCTGATACTCATTAATTTTACAAAACAATCCTAAATAAAAAATTTTAAAACTTTCTTCCAATCTTCATCCAACGTCTCTTTCTCCTGGTCCCGGGTTTTGTCAGTCTTTTCTATCCCATCCATCTAGTTCATTAACCTGGTAATCTTATGTCCGAGGCCCTTAAGTCTCTTCCATGTCCCTTCCGCAGATCTTCTTCATATTTATACCTGTACTGTACTTTGTCTCCTGGTCCTTTCACTCGTGGAAACTCCAACTTGACAGTATTTTTGTCCCTTCTTGGCAGATCAGCCCCTTTTCCATAGTCCACACTGAACTCCATGTGGTATTCAAAAGCATGTTTCAAGGTCCCTCCAGAGTTGAGGACCCCCACAACCCCAAACTCCTCACGGCCCATTGCCAGGCTTGAAAAGTCAAGACATCCCTGCATAGGGGGGTCTATCCAGCCCATCTCCAAGGCAAACAAAACTCTATCTCTCCAAATCTGGCTTTTTCCAAGTTCATTTGTCAGATCCAACAACTCTTGTTCCTGCTGGGCCACAGCTCCCTCCATCTCTGCCACCCGAGGTCCAGCAACAACCTCCTCCCTCATCTGATCTGTCAGAGCACACTCCTGAGTTGATTCCTGGGTGGGTTCTATATAGATATCCACTACCTGTCCAAAATTTCTAATCACAACAGTCATCAAATCCGTCTTCTCATGTAACTGTTCCAATAAAGCACTTGTCTTGTAGAAAGCACGCACCAGAACCTCTGAGTCTTTTACAGGATTCTTGCCCGCACTAGTAGATATGATGGTCATCCGAACTCACTTTAGATTGGTATAATGGCATTATGATATTGATTGCTAAAATAGGACTTGCCTTTTTCATAACTGCTAGAAACTGGGCCACCGTCTTTATCAAGCCATCTACTGTGACCTTGAGGTCTTGTTCATGGTCAGGAAGCACCACTTCAGAGCCCATTGGCAAATATGTGGAATCTTCTGTTTTTTATTCACATTAAGAGGGTCCCAGACTGTAGTGGGTGAACCTTGCTCTGAAAACCATGGCCAAAATTAAAGGGTTCAGGAAATCCGACCAGACCAAATTTCGTAAAATCATACATAGACTTTACTAAAACAAAACTCTACAAGAGAGGAAAAGCTCCAAATAATCACACATATTAAAATAGCTTAGAAGGTAAGAAAATAACAAACACTAACTTATCCAGCTGATTATCATAAATGCTTACATTTAAATCTCCGTAGGCTGAGAAACAGAACAAAATGCTGTCAAAAGCCCAAATAGATGCTGACCTCAGCTTGGCTGGCTGCCAAGAGCTCCCACCAATCCAGGTTTTGTGGGGAATTGGACCATGGGCGTTCACCTCTTCCAACCAATTACCTTGTGACAGCAGCCTTGAAGCCTTAATCCATTCCCATAAAAGGGCCTTAAAAGGGTGATATCACCACATAGACATACACATGAATAGTGCCATTACATTAAATTTCAGGTGTGTACTTAGACTATTTTAAGTATACACTTAAAAATGTAAATATGACCGACACAATTTCAAACTTGCATCCTGCAAGTGTGCCTAGATTGGTTGTAGCTCCCTCTTGAGAGTTCTCTTAATTACAAATGCAGATTTCAGTGTGTGAAATGACCCTAAGATCATGTACGAAAAAGCTCCTAGATCTTGGAGTTGGGAACGAGCAATGGCATAGGGATGCGGGGCCATCTGTCTTGGAAACAGCTGTACTACTTTTGAGCATGTGAAAATATAAGTCATGGACAGAAACATTGAGATATATCATTGACTGTTTTATTTTTGGAAAGGATAATTAACAGCAATATTTGCAAATCCTGTTGAATACCCATCACATTTTATTGACGTAGCTTAAGCAAATAACCAAGCTGTATGTTTCTTGCATTAGAGACGCAGTCCAAGAAGAATTAATAGATCCTCTTCTCTTTCATCTGACCTTTTAAAGTTTCTTGGGAAATCAAAGGAGCATCAATTCTGACTCTTTCCAAAAATGTGCCCTTTCCACACAAACAGGATAATTTCCTAGCTAACATGCAAAGACCATAAACTCTCTCATTTTTAAAAAAAATTCCCCTAAGGATATTTTATCCCAGATAAAAGCTTTAATATTATAGTGATTCTTATGGGTAACACCACTTTCCTTTGTTTACAAATACCTGTCTGACATTACAAGCAGGAAGTATGGATAAATCAGCATTCTTCCACCACCACCACCCCAGTTTACCAAGGATTTGTGCAAACTTTCTGAGATATGTTTCATTCAAATTATTTTTGCTCCCCCTTTCAAGTGCTTGAAGATCAGCCCTACCCATGCAACATGGCAGATCTCTTTTGAGGGAATTTAATAAGCAATTTGTGATATAGTGTTTAGGTTTGCTTGCCATTTGGGGGGAGGTGGGTGGGCAGAAATTCCACCGATTCCATATGCCTAAGAACTCAGTGAACCTGAAGTAGCTCTTTAGATCCAGGCCAAGGACAAAAACAGAATCCTTAATTATAGGAAGCGTGCAACTAATCAATCTTTCTAATAGGAAATTCAGGTGGCAACAGAAATGAAGCCCAAATGGGACACCTGAGAGGTGAGGGGGGGTGTTTGCACGCCTGGGGAACCCTGTGCTTTGGAATTTACAAAAGAATAAAGTATCTCCCCACCACCACCAAAAAAAGAAAGCCCAATGAGAACTGAGTCATGGGATGTTAAACAACATTTGGAAAAGAAAAAGTTAGAAAAAGAGTGAGGCATAGAAGAGTGTGACCAGCTGGGGCCCTGAGCAGGAGCCCTGCTATTAAGCGACATGGCAACACTTGGCTGCAGGCCTCCTTTATTTAGCACTGATTTCAGAAGTTGTACTCTTTACATGTTTTACTGCTCTGTCCCTTCCAGCGACTCATGTAGCTCCTTCTACACAGTACAACAATTATTCAGCCCCATTGTTCTCCACCGTTGGTGACCTGGAAGCTCAGTTGAAGCTTGGAGATGCATTCAATAGCTGTGTCAGTCAAAGGGCATATCAGAAAGCAAAAATGCATAGTACAAAACATAATGGATAAAACATAACATAATCAAAATGAACAATTCAACCAATTTTCATAGATTTCACTGAAGGGTAGTAATTGAAGCAAATTGTTATAGTTCTGTATTTCACAGTTATTGCTAATTTAGTCCCTGTGACAGCTTAGCTCTGCATTTGCTGCAGTAATGCAAAAGAAGCCATTGCCCCAGTAATTTGACAATCATATTCAGGCAATCTACTATTTAAGGGATACTGACCAATAGGACCCTGTTTTTAATACTGGTTCCAGAAATATCACTTGCTGTACAAGGGTAGTTAAATAACGAGGAAGATCTTCTACCACCTTCCTCACAGATGCAGAAGCACATTGCACAGCACCCTGGGAAACCTGAATCTCTGAATTTGCAGTTGAAAGGTGATGCGTGGTGCGCTGCCTGTGGGGGGTGTGGCACACATCGGGGTGCAGCAAGCGGCACCCGTCCCGAGGTGGCGGGGGCAGTTGTGATGGCACCCGGGGCAGCTGCCCCCTGCCCTCCCTTCATCTGCCAGTGGAGCCTCTCAGCAGTGTTGCACTTCTGCATTTCAGTTGATTTGAGGATTCGAAACTTTCTGCAGGGTCTTATGGCATCTGTAGCAATCCATGCATGGTCTATAGCATTGTGCAGAAAAATACCATCAATTATTTCGATTTATTTTTTGTCCTGCGTTTGTTGTGCTATAGCACTATGGTGCTCTGGCAGTGTGCTGATTCAACTTTGCTTCTCTGAGATGTACTTCCTGTTGATGCTGGATACGGGCATTCTTGTGGGGCTTTTGGAAGCAGGTAAAGGTTTAGCACAACAATCAAGGTCTTTAAAACATGGAAACTGTAAAATGGTAACTGGTGGCATGATGTCACTGCACAAGCAACTACATTTGAAGAGTCACTATCTGCATAGCTTTAATAGATTTTTAATGCATACTTAGATAGATAGATTAGTATCAATGTTTAATTGCTTTTTTAATGATTATTTTCCCTTTGTTTTTAGCTGTTCTTATTTTTATCTGTAAGCTGCCTTGAGTCCCTGACAGGGAAAGAAGTGGGATATGATGATGATGATGATGATGATGATGATGATGAAGAAAGCAGAGAGATGTTTCTGCTGGGGCACCCTGGCAATTTTCTGAGTTACAAAAAAGAAAAAAAGAAACAGCAGCACCCTGATATCTTTTGATGATAAGCGGTATATAAATTTAATTAATTATGTGCATACAGAAACACACACACACAGCTGCTTCCCTATCTCTTCCTGTTGCTAGATTTCCCATCTGTCTGATCCACACCAACTAGCTCACTTCCCCCTTCCATGTTTGCTTGAACAAACTGCCCTCTATCCATTGGTAGTTATTTGTTTTTCTCTACCTGCCTGTTTCACCCACTTTCCTCCCCTCTCCAGACTGCAATGGGAGCTTTTTTGTGGGTCCTGCTTTCTGAGAGCTGGCATGGCATTGTAGCACAACTACCACAGTGGGTAGAGGCAGTGGCGTAGCGTGGGGGTGCCAGGGGTGCCGGCCGCACCGGGCGCAACATTTGGGGGGGCTCGTTTGGCCGGCCCTCCTCGAGGAAGCAGGAACCCCACTGTCCTCGGACCTCCTCCGAAGGCTGGCGGTGGGGCGGAGAGACCTTCTCCCCGCGCCAGCCTTCGGATGGCTGTCCTGAAGACTTGTGGTGGGAGCAGTGGCGTAGCGTGGGGGTGCAGGGGGGCCTGCTGCACCTGGCGCAACATCTGGGGGGGCGTGGAAGAGACTCGAGTGCTAAAATCCATGGGTTAGGGGGCGCAAATTACTTGCCTTGCCCCGGGTGCTGAGAACCCACACTACGCCACTGGGTAGAGGAGAGTGGGCAGGAACTGTGTGAAAGCCTCTTGCACCCAGACACGTGGACACTTAACAGAGGCAGACCAGACCAGATCAGAATAATAATAATAATTTATTACTTATACTCTGCTCATCTGGTTGGGTCTCCCCAGCCACTCTCACATCAACAAATGCAAGATACAAGCAGGCTGCATCATCATCATCATCATCATCATCATCATTATTATTATTAACTCTAACCTGTTTATGGATCAATTGAGAAATCACAAAACAATGGTCAACTGTAGAATTTTCTCTTTAAAACCGTATTTCCTCCCAGGCCAGTATGCTTGTTTCTTTTATCCAGTCTTTCAACCTCGAAAATAGGTACAGTACCCTGCAATTTGCTCATTACAGACAATAGAGAGATTGGTCTGCAATTTGCTGAGTCAATATAGTTGCTCTTTTTAAATATTGAGACCACAATTCCTTCATTCCACCCTTTGGGTAATTGTCCTGTCTTTTTTATTGCCATAAATAGGGAGGCTAGACCACCTGCTAGCATGGGATTTCAAAAGTTCTGGAAAAATACTGAAATTTCGTGGGGCCTTTGCATTTTTCAAGCAAGATATCAGAAAACACTCACAGTAAAAGGCATTTCTGAAGGTGCACTAACTTTGGCCAGTGCTCTTGGTTTTGACAATCATGATATCAGAAAGTGACATTGGACTTTCAAAATGTTTCAAAAGCAAGTCAGAGCTAGACAGTATAAACTGAGAGCTTTTGCAGACGATTTCGTATTGACATTACAGGAGCCAGAATATAGTACTAAAAGAGTTTTGGAACTGATTCAAGAATTTGGTCAAGTTGCAGGATTTAAACTGAATAAGTTAAAAACAAAGGTTTTAGAGAAAAATTTAACGGCGATTGAAAGATAAAGGTTTCAGAATGAGACAGGTTTAACAGTGGTTAAGAAAGTGAAATACCTTGGTATTAATATGACAGCTAAAAATGGGAACTTATTTAAAGACAATTACGAAAAATGTTGGACGGAAGTGAAAAAAGACTTAGAAATTTGGTCAAATTTGAAGCTTTCACTGCTAGGCCATATTGAGGAAGAAGAAGAAGAAGAGTTTGGATTTGATATCCTGCCTTTCACTCCCCTTCAGGAGTCTCAAAGCGGCTAACATTCTCCTTTCCCTTCCTCCTCCGTATTGCTGCGATAAAAATGAATGTATTGCCTAGAATGTTATTTTTGTTTCAAACATTGCAAATTTTGGACAAAATGGACTGTTTCAAGAAGTGGCAGAGAGATATCTCTAGATTTGTCTGGCAGGGCAAGAAGCCTAGAATAAAATTTAAAATATTAACGGATGCAAAGGAAAGAGGCGGATTCGCCCTGCCAGACCTTAAACTTTATTATGAATCAGCAGCCTTTTGCTGGTTGAAAGAATGGCTGCTTCTTGAAAACACAGACATCTTGGACTTAGAAGGTTTTAACAATGTATTTGGATGGCATGCATATTTATGGTATGACAAGGTCAAAGCACATAAAGCATTCAAAAATCACATTGTCAGGAAAGCATTGTTTAATGTCTGGATAAGATATAAGGATTTATTTGAAAATAAAACCCCAAGGTGGTTGTCACCGATGGAAGCGAAGGCTCAGAAAAAGCTCAATATGGAGGCCAAATGGCCGAAATATTGGGAAATTTTGGAACAAGAGGGAGACAAATTGAAATTGCAGAGTTTTGAAAAATTAAAAAACAAAGTGCGAGACTGGCTTCATTATAATCAAATAATGGAGTCATATAATTTGGACAAAAAAAATGATTCCAGGTGGAAAAATCAAAATTGGAAACAGAACTGTTGGATCCCAAAACTAAGATTTTGTCAAGGATGTATAACTTGCTGTTGAAATGGAATACTCAGGATGAAACTGTGAAATCTGCTATGATTAAATGGGCACAAGATGTTGGACATAACATTATGATGGCTGACTGGGAACAGTTATGGACCACAGGTATGACGTTTACGGCATGTAATGCCTTAAGAGAGAATATTATGAAAATGATATACAGGTGGTACATGACCCCAGTCAAGCTTGCAAAAAATTATCACTTGCCCGACAATAAATGTTGGAAATGTAAAGAAACTGAAGGTACATTCTTTCACCTTTGGTGGACGTGCCCAAGGATTAAGGCTTTCTGGGAGATGATTTATAACAAAATGAAAAAGGTATTTAAATATACCTTCCTGAAGAAACCAGAGGCCTTTCTCCTGGGCATGGTCGGCCAATTGGTGTTAAAGAAGGATAGAACTTTTTTTATGTACGCCACAACAGCAGCAAGAATACTTATTGCAAAGTACTGGAAGACACAAGATTTACCCACTCTGGAAGAATGGCAGATGAAGGTGATGGACTATATGGAATTGGCGGAAATGACTGGCAGAATCCGAGACCAGGGAGAAGAGTCAGTGGAAGAAGATTGGAAAAAGTTTAAAGACTATTTACAGAAATATTGTAAAATTAATGAATGTTAGAATGATGTTGGATAGAAATTAAGTGGTTTTTAGCTGTAATACTATAAGGCAATATGAAAAATGGATTATTAATAGGTAAAAATTTAATGTCACAATATTTTAAGATTAAAGATTAGGATAAATAAAGAGGGGAAGGATTTGCTGAACTAACAAACTGAACTGAAATACAAAAAAGGGAGGTGTGAGGAGGTCCGGGAAACAAGCTAATGAAAAATAAGTAATGGAAAGATTGAGTTGTTTTTAACTGTTTTTTTATTTTGTATTTTTCTTTTTTCCTTTTCATTTTGTAATATCTTGAAATTTTTAATAAATATCTTTAAAAAAACAACAACAAAATGTTTCAAAAGCAGCTTTACCATTCTAGAGCATTTTGGGGTCATTTTTCCACATTTCTTAACAGCCTGCCATCAAGTAATCGACCTTTCCATCTGGCTTCTCTAATACAAGCTTTCACAACAGCTGGAAACTAAGGCAAGGACAATACTATTGTACTAACATATCTGTTCTCCTTTCATTTACTTCACAGGTTCTCAACATGAAAAGCAGATACACTTTCTCACTTTAAGAGCTTTATTAAATTACCACATACTGTTTGTATGACAAAAACTCATTTTCTATTCATGGGATAACCAGCTAAATATAACCAACATGCTTAAGTCTGCATGAAGGAGTTAATGCAACAGAGTAAGCTGCCCTGCCAGGCTTGTCATTTATTATTTATTGAATTTATATACTGCCCTATACCCGGACGTCTCAGGACGGTTCACAGGTTCTCCTTGGGAGGAAGGTAAGCAAGCCTATTGTTGCACCTGAGTCTTCTTGAGAAGTTCAGTGTGTAAAGAGGTCTGAGCTGGTTGCTCCAAGTTGGGGCTGTATGGCTCTAACAAGCCTTGAGTTCCTATGCCAATAATTTAATAACTTTTACTACTTTGCAACTTAGCCAAGTTTTAAGAAGAAGAAGAGTTTGGATTTGATATCCCGCTTTATCACTCCCCGAAGGAGGCTCAAGCCGCTGACATTCTCCTTTCCCTTCCTCCCCCACAACAAACACTCTGTGAGGTGAGTGGGGCTGAGAGACTTCAGAGGAGTGTGACTGGCCCAAGGTCACCCAGCAGCTGCATGTGGAGGAGCGGGGAAGTGAACCCGGTTCCCCAGATTACGAGACTACTGCTCTTAACCACTACACCACACTGGCTCTCAGTACGACTTTTTCTGAGTGCTCTGTGTATATGCACATGAATCTGACCTTTGGAGAGTAAACTAATTTTAACTTACCAAATGTGTGTTGTTGTATTTTTTATTCTAGGGGAAGAGGGGAACCTAGAAAGAACTTAGAAGGGCATATTTTAAAGCTGCAACAGCCTATATTTCCATCCAGGAAATTTTCTTTTTAGATACCTATTTTTTTCCCCTTCCACAAACACTATTTGTATTTATTTCCCACTGCTAAGCTACACTGCTAAGCTACTCCAGCGGGTGCGGAATGCCGCGGTGAGACTCCTTACGGGGTCCTTGCTGCGAGATCACATTCACCCGGTGCTATACCAGCTGCACTGGCTCCCGGTGGAGTACAGGATCAGGTTTAAGGTGCTGGTTTTAACCTTTAAAGCCCTTTGCGGCCTAGGACCCTCGTACCTACGGGACCGCCTCTCCTGGTATGTCCCAGGGAGGACCTTATAGTCTTAAATAAAAATATATTGGAGATCCCGGGCCACAGGGAGTTTAGGCTGGCCTCAACCAGAGCCAGGGCTTTCTCGGCTGTGGCTCCGATCTGGTGGAACACTCTGTCACAAGAGACTAGGGCCCTGTGGGACTTGACATCTTTCCGCAAGGCCTGCAAGACGGAGCTGTTCCACCAGCCCTTTGGCCAGGGCACAGCCTGACTCCCTCCCTCGGCAATCTTCACAGAACTCTACCCAATGGTTGCCATCAATTTGATTTGAAGTAATTTTTTAATGAAATGATTTTAAAATGTTGTCTTATTTTATTGTTGTTAGCCGCCCTGAGCCCGGCTTCGGCTGGGGAGGGCGGGATATAAATAAAATTTATTATCATCATCATCATCATCATCATCATCATCATCATCATCATCATCATCAGACTTCTCTCTTTCCTGTCTTCATAGAGTGGAAAATCAATAATATTTTCTATTTAAAAGGGGTGTGGGCACGTGGGGCAAGTGAAAAAGAAGAAGAAAAGGATGCATACAAATGATTTTCCATCATGTTTTAAAATTAAGCCAAAATGAGAAAAGGTTTTATGTTGTCTTATTAACCATAAAGGAAACATGAAGGAAAACATATTCAGAATTTTGAGACAATCTGACCTGATCTGAATGTTCTGGATGAACATTGTGATTGGAAGTTCCTGGGCATTTACTGAATGCGTGGTGGTCAGTCTCTCAGAAGCCTGACAGGAAATGGAACAGCTCTACCTACATGCAACTTCCATCTGCTTTGGTCTGGGCTGGACAGCAAACTGCCTCGAGCCAAAAGAGAAGCTGTCTCTGGCAGGCCCCCAGCCTCCTACTTCCCTTCCCTTTTCCCTTTCCCACCTGTTCCATATTTCCCATTCCCCTCGTGCCCCTTCCCTCTTCGTTGCATTCCAATATCCTGATGAATCCTCACCATTGTCATTGCTGCAGTCAGCCTTAAGTGGCCAAAAGCTTCACTTCTGCCTCCCCTGCCTCCGCTGGACAAATTCCAAGGCTGTGGTACTTTGAAATACCTATCATTACCATACTCAGTGTGGCATCAGGTCATTGGAAGATATTTATTCACAATAAAACGATAACTGTGACTTTGTGGTAGCAAACAAGAATCCATCCTTTAATGTGTCACATGACCCTGTTTGCAAAAATATCTTCATAAAAGGATCACATACAGTATTCCCAGTTCTTTTTTTCCAGAAAAAAAATGTGCCTGTACTCACCATGAAGTTGTTACAGTAAGTGCCACTTTTTAAAAATTTGCATTGGGAAAGGTGTCAGTACTGCATACCTTAGAATACCCCCAGAAAGAAGGCACTGGGTATTTCTCTTTCTGTGTGCATATATGCCAGACATTGAAGGATTCTGTGTTCAAAAGCAGTCTGTGCCAATTTCTGCATACTTATACTGCTAATACTTGCAAACCGCCCTGTGATCCTCGGATGAAGGATAAATGGAATAAATGAGAGTAGTGAATCATTTCAAGATGCCTCCATGTGCTCATCACTTCACCCAGGGGGTGCTTTCAAGTATTCACCAGAGGGAGTCCTTAATGCCTACTCACAGTGCCTGCCAGCTGTGACCAAGAACATCCCATAGAAACCTAAAACAACCCCCCCCCGACATCCTAGTCATTTGCACACTGCAAAGTAGGCCAAGCCAAACCAAAAATGCCCATGTCCCAAAGGTGACTAACCCACAGGACTAAGCCAACAATTCCTACTCAGCCCCCAGAAGAGCAAGCAGTTATCCCACAGAGTGAGCAAGTTGCTTCTCTGGGCAAAGAGTGTGATGCCATGGGAAGGGCAGCCTGCCCCATCTTGGCTGGCCATTGCCACGTCATGCGGACAAGAGGAAGCGCACCCAGAGGTGCCTCCCTGGTGATGGGAGAGGGCAGGGCAACATCTCCCCTGGCAGAGACTGGAGCTGCAGCCAAAAGGGAGCTATGGTAACCCAGCCTCAAGAAGAGAAGAATTTGCCATTCACAGCAATTCCTCCTCCTCCTCCTCCTTCTTATACCATATGGCTCACTGAAATTTTAACTACCCTGAAGGTAACATACTGATATTGTCAAAATCACATTCTTCGTTGCAGTTTAACTATCTGTAACATTTATCTTAGGATTCTGATTTAATGCATTTTCTCCTACTGATAATGAATATTTCAGTATTTATCATATCATGTGTAGCATCCAAATATAAATGATACTGATACACACACACACACACACACACACACACATTTCAGGACTAAGATGCACACACTGTCATATATGTGTTGTTATTGAACATTATATCCAATGACTTGAAGATAATATGCTCTCTTCAAAATGTGAATGTTGTTATGGTTGCAGGGGCTTGCTATGACTTTTGCTGAATGTAAATCAGCCCATTTGCTAAGCCAGAGAGCCACTGCAGAACTGCTCCTTGAGCCAAATTTTACAAAATGTGACAGCAGCCTCCATTTATCTTTGCAAAAACACAAAATGTCAAAGTTTCCATTGGTGCAGATATAAATTAGCCCTTCTTCTAATCTGAAGCACCAATCCCTAATTCTTAGCAGCAGCACAGTTTCTTATTATCTTACATAATGTGTGCAGGTAGTACTTAAAGCACTGAAAGTGAATCAAAATGCAGAGTATTCTGCATACTCCTTCTCTCAGAAGCATTCAGAAGATAAGACCGGATTCCATCTGTATACAACAAGATGCCCTCTCGTTTTTTTTACACACTTTAGTGATGCATATACAACATAGTGCAATGAAAGAATTAGATGAAGAAAAAATAGAAACCAAACTTCCAATAATAACCTTATACCACAGATATGAGAGAGTTGGAAGATTCCAGGTATAAATGTTCCCAGCTTTTAAATGAGTCAAAATAAAAATACTGCTTTTCCTATACATAGCTCTTGTGAGAGTTCAGGAGTTTCGCTGGAAAGAAAAAACCAGTGATCAAATGAGTGAAAGTGTTTCAGGAATTCCAAATCTTTGCATATTGCATAATATTATATACTGGGGATTTTAAACTTTAATTTTTATCCTGTTCTTCCTCCAAGGAGTCAGGGTGGCATACATGGTTCCCTCAATCCTTTTATCCTCCTAATAACCTTCTGAAGCAGCTTAAGTTGAGAGATAATGGCTGCCCAGGGGTTGCCGGGTGAGCTTTGTGACTGAGTGGGATTGAAAGCTGGGTATCTTGGGCCATAGGGCACATTAACACATTTAAAGAACTATGATGCAGTCAAAGCTCAGCTCCCGAATGGATCCATTTTGGAATGCCAAAAACCCAGCAATAAATGCTCCAGTTTTCGAACGTTTTTCGGAACCCGAATGTCCGACACGGCTTCCGCTTGAGTGCAAGAAGCTCTTGCAACCAATTGGAAGCTGTGCCTCGGTTGTCAAATGTTTTGGAAGCTGAATGGGCTTCTGGAATGTTTGACAATCAGGTTTGACTGTACTACTTTAAGCAGCCATGGGATTTCCCCAAATAATTCTGGGAGCTGTAACTTGTTAAGGGTGCTGAGAGTTGTTAGAACATCCCTTATTCCTCTCACAGAGCTACAATTTTCAGAGTATTTTAGCAATCAATTCCTCTCCACAAGGAACCCTGGAAATTGCAGCTCTGTGGGGCATCCCTTTTAAGACTTTTGCAGCAGAAACAAAAGTCTTGTGCATCTGAAAGGCAGAGTTAATGACCCATCACAAAGTCATCTATGACTGCAATCCTGACCATGTCTACTCAAAGGAAGCCCCATTGAAATTCGGTTGGTCTTACTCCCAGGTAAGTGGATCAGGGATTGTAGACTGACTATCTTGCTTTTGCAGTTCAGTATAAACTGAAGAAATGGAGAAGAAATGGGAAGAAATAGAGAAGAAATGGGAAGAAATGGAGGCAGTGGAAGCAGTGAGAGATTTTACTTTCTTGGGCTCCATGATCACTGCAGATGGTGACAGCAGTCACGAAATTAAAAGACGCCTGCTCCGCATTTCATCTTTGTCATTAGAATGAATGGGGGGGACGACACCATGTTCTCGGTGTCCTTTCAACATGTCGTAGACAAAAAATAACCCTGTGGGCAAATGGCTGCGTGATGGGCAATTAGCCAGCTCAGTGATTTGTGAATAGAAACTACCAGCAAACCTATGTAGACAATAACAGGAGTACTGGAAGTTACATTAGACACCATCTTAAGAGACCATCAAACTACAGTAGTACCTTGGGTTACATACGCTTCAGGTTACAGACTCCACTAACCCAAAAATAGTGCTTCAGGTTAAGAACTTTGCTTCAAGATGAGAACAGAAATTGTGCTCCGGCAGCATGGCGGCAGCAGGACGCCCCATTAGCTAAACTGGTGCTTCAGGTTAAGAACAGTTTCAGGTTAAGAACGGACCTCCGGAATGAATTAAGTTCTTAACCTGAGGTACCACTGTATTTATAGAAGTGTAGAGTGGGAAAGTAACCCACAAGGGTCATCTAGTCCAACCCCCAGCAATGCAGAAATCTCAGCTAAAGCATCCATGGCAGATGTCCATCCAACCACTTCTTAAAAACCTTCAAGGAAGGAGAGTCCACAATCTCCCACTGTCAAGCAGCTCTTAGCATCTCCAATCTGTTAAGGTCCTCTTGAATCCTGATTCTGTCTTCTGCAGCATTAGATACCACACCCAGTTTGGTGTCATCTGCAAATTTGATAAGCATCCCTTCAATTCCTTAATTCAAGTCATTTATGAATGTGTTGAACAACAACAGGCCCAGGACAGAACCCTGTGGCACCTCACTTGTCATTTTTTCCCCAGGATGTTGAGGAATCATTAATGAGTACTCTTTGGGTTTGGTCAGTCAACCAGCTGCAAACCCACCTAGCAGTTACCTCATTCCTCTTGCTTCGGAGACAGTTAGACTAGATGTTTTGTGGACTGGAAAGTGCTGTGGACTGAGAAATATAAAGAGTCTCTCAGATGGCACTTGAGATGAAAACATATGGCAAATTACAACTCTATGAAAAACACTTCAAAGTGGCTGAGGGCTCATATGGTGGAATGTTCCACCCGCACCTGTGAAAACTAGCAACCCAGCAGAAGGTTAGGCTGGGGCTAGACATGGGCTCTGGTTAATGAGTTATCTTAAAAAATTGGAAACACTTCATTGCCTTCTCTGGAACTTGGACCCCATCATGCTTCCTGTGATATTATTGAGAAACTCACCACCACTTCTTTCCTTCTCCCAAAACTTCTCTGATGGGCTCAGAGAGGCCAGGCATATGGAATGCTGAAATTGAGCTTTCTAGTCTTCCTTGAAAGTATGGTTTTCATAACTCCCGTCTGGGGACACATGCTCACAATATCAATTTCTGGTGCTGTGACAAGCTAGAATTACTCTTCCCAACACACATCTAGTTTTTATGTTAAGTACAATTGGTTTAATTCATACTGAAATGAGAATGCCTGTGTGTATTGGTGAAACGGTTTAACACTGAAAAATTCCACTGCAGTATTCTAAGGCAGTGTTCCCCAACCTTGGGCCTCCAGCTGTTTTTGGACTACAACTCCCATCATCCCTCGCTAGCAAGACCAGTGGTCAAGGATGATGGGAATTGTAGTCCAAAAACAGCTGGAGGCCCAAGGTTGGGGAATACTGTTCTAAGGGACTCTAAGCTTTAACTGAGTTGATAATTAACTGTTGCTGTTTTCTGCTAGCTAACATGTGAGTGTTTAACTTTAGATCACATGAGAGGTATTGAAATTCAGATTTGCCATCTTGGAAGAGTGCTGGCTGGCGTTCTTTGATCCCAGGCTCCATGGAAGTAAGGATGTGTAAATGGCTCTTTAGGAACATACAACCCTGGGGTTGGAAGGCAGGCAAAATGGATCCTGAGATCCATCCTGAGAGAGAGCTATGTTTGCCAGCTCCAATTATAATTCAAAGTTATTTCTAAGAAACTGAGCCTGTGCTGGACATTGTACATGATTTTATTGATATTTTTGGATTTATAATTTGATGTTTCTGTTCTGTTTTGAAGAAAGTTCTGCAAGTAAAATTTTGAACAATCTAGTGGGTCTGGGCAATACTTCATTTCCAAAGGAGTCAGTTTTTATGCATCCAGTAACTTCAAACTGTGCAATATTAATATTTGCAATGTTTTATATACGGGTAATGTTTTTCATGAAGGGTAATTAAGTCATTCATGAGCTCTGAGCTGATGTCTGAAATGGTACAGTCCAAACACAAATTAACCACTTCGTCTGCTGTTCATAATAACTAGGGCTATGATGTTCTTTCTGATGTTTTATAAGCGTTACCTCTGGCATTTTAATTTGAACTTGCTTTAGATTTCAGAGCTGCTTTAATGCAACAGCTCTGATATTTTGGAGGGTTCTTTAAAGAAAGTTCAAAGTGAGATGTAAATATTATACTTTTTCTTCATCTTAAATACACCCTTCAGCCTTTGAAATATATGGCATAGCAAACTTCTAGCTGTGACTCTTACCAATACTTTCTTCACTTCCCATTTCCCCTCTAAGTTGCTGAAAGGTCTTCTGTTAGTCAAAGCATTTCTTCTTTTCATTTTAGCAGTGTAATTCTTAACAGTGTACTTCTTCAGGGAGCCGTCTGGGTTGCCAGATGGCATCCCTTTTGATGATGGTGGCATATTCAGTATCTTATCCAAATATTGCATTACTATGTAATCTAGCATTTTATCCTTCAGTTCCCTCTCAAGTACCTCCTAAAAATATTAGTTCTTTCCAGCTTGATTCCTCAAGCATAAATTAGACCCTTGTCTTGTACATGGCCAGTTAACAGTTTTGTGGGGTGGGCAGGTGTTTTAAGGCGCTGCAGTCTGTACCAACTTTATTTTCCGTTCTCTGACAAACCACTGTGTCCTACCACATTTTACCCTTGGAAGAGAAGCCTTTTAAAATAGTGTCAGTGTGCACACACCTACATTAGAGTCCTTAAGGTTTCATTCCTATGCCTCAGCCCCCAAAAGTTGAATATCTGAAAGTTGTGCATTTCAGCTCTTATATACCTGCATGTACTTGCATGCCTCTATACCCAGAGTGGCTGGGGAAACTCAGCCAGATGGGTGGGATATAAATAATAAATTATTATTATTGTTGTTGTTGTTGTTGTTGTTGTTGTTGTTGTTATTATTATTATTATTATTATTATTATTATTATTATTATTATTATTATATCAAAAAATATATAACAGAAAATTGAAATAAGGGCATATTCCAGTTATCAGAAAAACATTTCAGATTAACAGGTTCACCCAAGCTCCAAAATGTCAAGAAATTGCATTATTTTAGGCAACATTATCTGATACACTGCATCTCCCCTCCATCCCACAGCTTCAGTCCAAGCCAAATGAAAGACCCTATTCCCTCACACAAAGCTGCCCCGGCTCTGAGATCTTTGGGGTGGGCCCTTCTCTCGGTCTGGCCACCCTCACAGGCACTCTTGGCGGGGACGCAGAAGAGGGTCTCTTCTCACTGGTGGCTGCTGCCTAACTCTGGAACTCCCTCCCTGGAGAAGCCAAACTGGCTCCTTCCTTCTTGTCCTTCCACAGGCAGGTGAAGACTTTCTTGTTCCAACAGACTGCTTTCAGTGAAAGGGCTGCTGGTGCGGTGCTTTTATTGCAATTATTTGTATGGTTTTTAATGAGAGAGAGTCTTCATTATAGTAATGTTCAAGTGTTTTTCAGTTATTGGTTTCCCCTCTCCTCACCCCACTATGTTCTTATTTCATCTGTAATAGGTGGGTTATAATTAATATATAGTAACAATAATTAGGATATGCTATCTCCTGTGCTCAGTTCCATCTCCCCACCAGTCCTGCCCCTTCCCAGATTGTGTGTCTTTCAGATTGTAACCCTGACAGGCTGGGACTCTCCTGTTCTGGCTCACAGACAAAGCCACTCTCAGAGTCGTTTTGGCTGAGCAGTGGAGTACAAGGCTCCAGCTTTGTTTTAAACCAGGGGTCACCAACCTAAGGCCCATGGGCCCTTGGAGGTTGTTTGACTGGCCCCCGAGTCGCCCCCGATCAGAGCTGCCCACTTGTGTGCTGCACTAAACTGGTGGTGCGGGGACTCGCTTCTGCGGAGCAAGAAATCATGTCTGCGTAGATGCCAGAAATTGCAGGCGTGCGCGCTCACGCCCGCCAGAGATCCAGCCCACGGAGGGATCTCCACGGGACCGATCCGGCCCAGGCAAGATAAGCCTTGCTGACCCCTGTTTTAAACTGTTTAAAATGTTGCATTTTGAATTGTTGTGACCCACCTCCTTCGGAAGGGCAAGTAATAAATCAAATAAATGATAATTAAGGTAGAAAGAAAAAGCCCCCATTAGTAAGAAATTGCGCACCATATAGAAGGGCAGGAATTCACAACAGCTTATTCCGATTCAGTGACTAATTTATTAAGTGAAATAGCTTTAAGAAATAAAATTACAAATAAGTGTTCATTACTACTTCTTCTCCGTCTTCTCCTAATCAGGCTCCTGTATCTTTAACAGGTTCTCCAATTCTGCCATCTCTCTGCCTGAAACAATTGGTTAATTGGGTGACTTTAGCAGGGGATTTATTTATTTATCTATTTATTTATTTATTTATTTATTTGAAATGTTTTTCTTATTACATTTATCTCCCACCCTTCCACCAAAAGGTGTGATAAAAATACAATTAAAAATAAAATAGAACCATATTCAAAAACTGTTATAAGCATCTGAAAGCAATTAAATACAATAAAATATTTATAACAAATTTAAAAAGCAGATGTTGCCAAATCATGTCTCTGGACAGACTCTCAGAAACATAAACTTTTTCAGCTGGAGTCTATATTGAAGTTCGTTCCCATGCCCTGCAACCTCCGTAGCAGATTTCTGCGCAATGTGCTGTTATTAAAGGCGCAGCAGCATGTGAGGCTGGAACCTTATAGCCTTAAAGGATGCAAGGTGGGGGGGGGGGAATCACTTGCTCAGTATGGACCTGTTGTTAGAGAAGGTGAAGTCAAGGGCTGGAATGGAATTTTTGAGTGCACATAAGGATGCATTCACACAGCAGTTTATCCTCCATTTGCAAATTGATTTTTTCTGGACGTAAACAACATGTAAATGAGCATTATCATTTCCATGCTGCAAAAAAGGAGAGAGCCGGAGGCACAAACATGGGGGTGGTCTTGTTGTGTATTGAGTCAAAGGATTTTATATCTGTATTATTATTGTCTGTATTTGCCTTAGGGTAAAGTAACTGCCTTTTGGTTCCAGAGGGTACAGCTACTATTGGTTCATTTAAGCTGCTGTATTTGGATCCTCTGTCTTATTGGTTTCCTCCAAAAGGCAGGACTGTGATTGCCTGATATTGTTCCCTCCAAAATGGTGTAACCTCTGGTTACAAAGTTGGTTGGACAGTGTTCTCGAAGCTACCAGCATGAGTTTGACCAGACTGCAGGAGGACAGGAAGACTGGAGTGCCTGGAACAGGTGAGGCTGCAGGTCCCTTATTTTGGCTGCTGGTCCCTTATTTTCAAGTCTGTAAGTTGACAGCCTTTGTTGGCAAGGTGATGTCTCTGCTTTTTAAGATGCTGTCTAGGTTTGTCATTGCTTTTCATTGCAGGTGTCTTTTAATTTCGTGGCTGCTGTCACCTTCTGCAGTGATCATGAAGCCCAAGAAAGTAAAATCTCCCACTGCCTCCATTTCTTCCCCTTCTATTTGCCAGGAGGTGATGGGACCAGTGGCCATGATCTTTGTTTTTTTGATGTTGAACTTCAAGCCATATTTTGCACTCTCCTCTTTCACCCTCATTAAAAGGTTCTTTAATTCCTCCTCACTTTCTGCCATCAAGGTTGTGTCATCTGAGGTTGTTGATATTTCTTCCAGCAATCTTAAATCCAGCTCGGGATTCATCCAGCCCAGCCTTTCATATGATGAATTCTGCATATAAGTTAAATAAGCAGGGAGACAATATACAGCCTTGTCGTACTCCTTTCCCAATTTTGAACCAATCCGTTGTTTCATATCCAGTTCTAACTGTAGCTTCTTGTCCCACATAGAGATTTCTCAGGAGACAGATGAGGTGATCAGGCACTCCCATTTCTTTAAGAACTTGCCATAGTTTGCTGTGGTCGACACAGTCAAAGGCTTTTGCATAGTCAATGAAGCAGAAGTAGATGTCTTTCTGGAACTCTCTAGCTTTCTCCATAATCCAGCGCATGTTTGCAATTTGGTCTCTGGTTCCTCTGCACCTTCGAAATCCAGCTTGCACTTCTGGGAGTTCTCGGTCCACATCTTGCTTGAGCCGACTTTGTAGAAATTTTAAGCATAACCTTGCTAGCGTGTGAAATGAGTGCAATTGTGAGGTAGTTGGAGCATTCTTTGGCACTGCCTTTCTTTGGGATTGGGATGTAGACTGATCTTCTCCAATACTCTGGCCACTGCTGAGTTTTCCAAACTTGCTGGCATATTGAGTGTAGCACCTTGACAGCATCATCTTTTAAAATTTTAAATAGTTCAGCTGGAATGTCATCACTTCCACTGGCCTTGTTATTTGCAGTGCTTTCTAAGGCCCATTTGACTTCACTCTCCCGGATGTCTGGCTCAAGGTCGGCAATCACACTACCTGGGGTGTACGAGACATCCATATCTTTCTGGTATAATTCCTGTGTATGGCTTCTCTAAATCAGGAAAAGAGGGGCACTTGAAGGGTCTGCCATGACAAGAGGTGGAGGATAAGGTCATCTCTGGCCAACTCCCCAAGGATTACTCCAGGGACGTGAAAGCCATACAGCCACACCTGATGGTCTCAGAACCATAGCCTCCAGCTGGGTCACTGCTGCTACTGGAACCAGATTGCTTGAGGAAACAACATTCTTCCTCAAGAATGTGGGAGGGGGTCAGGAAGACAAGAAAAAGAGACATCAAGTTTCATTTTAACAGGGTTTATTTGCTAGATAAGACTACAAAGTAGAAAGCATTTAAAAAACCCCACAGATATCTCATGTCCTTTTGAGTTGCTGGGATATTTCTTTGTGAGTTCTTATGCAAAATTTCTACATAAAATCAACTCCTTAAAGGTCACAACCAGGAAAAAAAAACTTGTTTCTGTGATTGTGAGTTATTCGAAACTTTTTGCAACATTGTGTTTTATTTGTTGTAAGCCACCCTAAGGCCTGAGGGTGAAGGTGAGCAACTACATAATAGTAGCTGAGCAGACTGATGTCTCCACAGAAAGTATCAGATATTTAACATGCTGATGCCACCTCTCTCCTCATGATCACAATGTCTCGTCTGTGTTTTCCAATATCACAATCAAGCAATTCTGCTGCAAATGATTTGTGGTTTTGGAAAGACTGGAAGCTGCTTTGAATTCCTAAACAAAATTTCCTAAACAATTCCTAAATTGTCTCAATAGGCAAACAGGCAATCTTTTTTAAATGTATAGCATGCTAGTAAAGTCAGCTTCACTCTGCGGGCAAAAATATGTGTTCTGAGTGCAGAATACAAGTGTGCCTCAAGTAAGATGGCTGTATCCAGGATGAATTGGGTATGTAGGTGTACAGTGGTACCTTGGGTTACATACGCTTCAGGTTGCATACGCTTCAGGTTACAGACTCTGCTAACCCAGAAATAGTACCTCAGGTTAAGAACTTTACCTCAGGATGAGAACAGAAATCACGCAGCAGCAGTGGGAGGCCCTGTTAGCTAAAGTGGTGTTTCAGGTTAAGAACAGTTTCAGGTTAAGAACGGACCTCCAGAACGAATTAAGTTCTTAATCCGTGGTACCACTGCATTTGGGGAAATTCAAGAGGCAACAGGCTAATCTTTCCCTGTTGCCACTTCCAGGGCTGAAGAGATAGGGGCCTGATTCTGCATACCTCGTGTTTGATGGGCAAGCTGTGGATTCTGCACAAAAAAAATGTACAAAAAAGTCAGAATTAGCTCTTAGTCTTCAGCTCTTATTTCATGTTGTTTCCCACCCACTTCAGTCTGTTTCTGTGTTTTGCCAAGAACCTCACAATCTTTAGTGCATGTAACAGTTTTCTTTAATTATGATGACTAATTTCTTGCCACTGCTGGTTTCCTCCCACTTGAGCCGACTTCAGCAAATGCTAATCACAAATATTTTAAAGGCCATATGGCTTTATCTAGCTAAAAACATTAATACAGTGATATTTGTGCACCCTATTCAGTGCAGGGCTGAGACCACAAACTGAAATATGAAGTGAGATATATTTTATGTATATAGCAAACATTAAGCCAGGTGATTTACATTGGTTTTTCTTAGACTCTTAGATTACTTTGGAAAAATCATACAAGGCCAACACATAATCATGGCAGATTTATTAAAGACAAGTGATGTATTAAAACTTGGGAAGTTATATTTTAAGTTAAAGGTAAATTAAAGCCATAAATTTTACATGGGCACAGATGAGCCCAGTCTTCAGCAAGCAGTAATCGGGTGCTTGCTTGTTTAATTACCTGGGAATGGATTCCTTCCTCCTAACCTGCCAGGGCACATCCTGCTCTCTTCCCAACACCCAGATGCCTGACATTTTGTTCATTAGCATAGGCCTGCTTGATCACTGCAATGCAAGATAATTTTGTTAAGGGGAGATGATTGTCTCACCACATCATAATTGGATTTGGAAGACACATCTGCTGTTTTTCAAAATGACATCTTTGAGACGTTGGAAAGGCAACTTCCCAAAATGGCTTTCTCTGCCTTGACAGTACAGGTACAGTGAATAATTGTAGAATTGTAGAGTTGGAAGGGACCACGAGGGTCAAGTAGCCCAACTCCCACTGCAACGCAGGAATCTTTTGCCCAATGTGGGGCTAAAGCCCTAAGATGAATAGTCTCATGCTCTACCCACCAAGTATGGATCAACAGCACCGTTGCTTTCCAAAAAAGAAATGTGGATCTTTGTCACAGCCATTTAGCTCACGTGATGAGAAATTATGCCCGGTATTTTGTTCATAAGACAGGATATGGTTCTCCTCACCCCACATGAGATGTGTGATAGGAGTTGCCCTTAGGATTCCATCAGATCTGTGAACTTCATCTCCCACATGACCTCTTGGCAAAGGGCAACTAGTACTGAACACAATGCCACACATACAACCGTTACCTGGAACAGGAAGCATCTGTGGTGGCTTTCCAGTGATAATAATAAGCTCATCACAAGAGAACATTAAAACAGAATCACTAAACCTGCAACTCAGCACACCGAACCCAGCTCTGCCAGGTGCTGTTCTCATGTCAGCCTTTTGAGAAACCGACTTGGTTTTGGCAGTGCCAAGGCAGTCCTAAAACTGGAGCTCTAAAACTTAGCTTCTGGTTGGCAGCCATTTAAGGGTTTTAGGTTGTGTTTTTCATCTCATTTTAATGTTTTAGTGATATATATAACTGCTCACCACTTAGGAGATTTTTGAAATATTAACTGGTTTATAAATGCTCTCATATGGCTGCTGAACTGTTTGCTTTGATTAGCAGAGCTAATGTGTTATGTTGCCTTTCATAAAATTGGAGCTGTGTTTATGAGCTGTTGTCAGATGGGTCCTTCCAGCCTTGTGATGCTGTGATCCTTAGCCTTGTTAGTGTGGCTATAAAGCAGGAGGGGGCAGAGTAGGGGACATAAGGATCTGGGCCATTCATCAGCCCCTGAACATGCACCTACTATGCAAATGTGCGTGCATGCACAGTAGGCATCGTTATTGCACGGTATAATGCCCAGTCTTTTAGGATCTGCCTGAATGCAGTACTATGCATGGTTTCCTGGAAGTAAGCACTAGTGAACTCAGGGATGCTTAATTCTGACTGCATAGGTTCATCTTCTTAAACAATGAACTTTAACAAAATCACATGAGCCATCCAAAATGCAACCTTTAGCTTATAATCTGAAATGCAAACAATCTTAGAAAAAAGTGTTTCTATTTGAACTGCTAGCATGATGAAGAAACCTCGTCATAAAAAGTGAAAGAAGTATTCAGCTGCGCTTGATTATTTTCCTCACTCTCTAACTTCCTCATTGCTAATTTGTCATGAAAAAGCCACAAAAAAACATGAAAACCTCATTGTCACCTTATTTATTTGTCTGTCAACTACACTGGTGTACTGGTAGATGATGTCATTGCATCTGCTCTGAAGGAAGTCCCAGAACTGCATTTCTCTTGCTCCCCCTTCACTTACTCCACAGATATAAAACCAAAATAAAAACTTGGATCAGCTACTGTAGCTAAAGTCTCTGCGGTTCTCCTCCAGTGAGCATATATATCCCCAGTTAAGTCCTGTTTATTGCAAAACTGCTCTCCTAACAACTCTGTGCTTTTTATGCTTTTTATATGCCTAACTTACTAGTTAGAGTGCACAAAAGAACCTTGCCAATGATTTTGTAAACAAGGAGATTATACCTGGAAACTTCATACCATTCCGAATCGAGAACAGGACTGTGTCCAAGGGATTTGAGCTTATCAACAAAACTTTAACCACAACAAAACAAAGGCCTGTTCCAGTCTTTTCTCAAATCCATTGCAGCTATAATCTTCTTCAAATAATGGCTTTTATTTTTTACACATCTTTAAAATATAAAGCTAACTGAAGCTAGCTCAGACTTTTATTTTATCATTCTGCTTCCTTTGGACCTATGTAACATATGATACACACACAAATGTAAATGAACCTGCCAGTTTCCTCTGGTTTTCCAGATGAATCTCATAATTTTGGAACCCTGTGGTGGTCATGGAAGTAGTTGGGAAGACAAATGGACAAATCTCTCAATTTCTCTCAGTTTCTTGTTTTTCCATTCGTCTGTTCTCCACATTTCTGCATCGTTTTGTGATTTATTCTTTAAAAAGACCTCATAAAACTCAATCATAATTTTAGTGCAATCCGCCCCCTCCCCTGCAATACATAAATGTTGGGATGCAATTTTACTTCATACATTTTCAAGCATTTTCCCATCATATAATTCATTTTATATCTCCCCCCCCCCATAATAATATACAGTCGTACCTTGGTTTTCAAACAGCTTAGTTCTCGAATGTTTTAGCTCCTGAATGTCGCAAACCTGGAAGTGACTGTTCCAGTTGGCGAACTATTTTTGGAAGCCAAACATCCGACGGGACTTCCAGAGCTTCCTGCAGCCAATCAGAAGCTACACTTTGGTTTCCGGATTCCATTCCGCTTGCAAAGGTACAACTGAATATGTGTTTTGCATATACTTTCCTTTAATATACACTCTTTTGTACAAATAATTTCCTTGGAAAACTGCATTTCCAAATTTGGAGAAGTGCGATTTTCAAAGGATAGCTGTGTTTCAGTTTGTGTATTGATTCAGAAAGTATGAAGTAGTTGCATTAAAATCCTAACTGGGTAGAGTACATGTTAAATGCTCCTCTTATCTTATAATTGTGGCCTTTTCCTTGAAAAAAGGTCATTGAGTTCTGGTTTCATTTAAATGCAATTGGGCCCTATTATCACTGAAATATGGGAGTTGGGTTACATAATTTTAAAAAAAAATTAATGCTATCATATGCCACAATAAATTCTCAAAAGCACTGATTTTGGGGAGAAAAGGAATTTGCAAGCTTCATAAGCTTGAAATTATAGACACTGCTGATACTCATTTTTTCACAATTCCATTGAATGCCTTGGTTTTCCAGCTCTGAGCAGTTTATGTTCTAAGATTCAAGGCAGGAAGAAGAAGGAGAGATGCCTGAGAAATTAGACCTGAAACAAAGAAAGTGACCCATATCAGGTACAGATCAGAATGCTTCCCTGACTGTTGCAGTCTAAAATAAAGGAACAAAATGTATTTTAACATGCACCTTTTGAGATCCAGTATGTTTTGAAATGTGTATTTTAAGAAAAAAGACTATCAAGAATATGTATTTAGATACATTTTGTGCTGATTCCCTCACCCCAAATGCAGTCTAATGCAGAAATGGAACAGAATGGACTTATAACTGAACACATATGAAAGCAACTTGGACTAAAAATAGATTGATTTGTCCATCCCTCAAGGAATGAAGGGGGAAGAAGTAAAGAATGAGCATTTAGTGAGTTTTAGAAGGGTATAAGGACTAAAGAATTGTGCTTGACATAGAAACTGGGTTTGAGGAGGGATCTGAAGGAAGACAGAGAGGTGACTTCGTGAAGCTGGGCAGGGTGACATAAAACAAATTCAGGTAAAAGGCTTTCTATGAAATGACACCTGTGGCTTACAATTAGAGATATTGTAAAAATCTGTTGAAAATGGACCAGCAGGCAAATTTCCTTTCTTTTGCTCATTCAACGCCCATCATGAAACACTCTTTTCACCTTAGTTCTCTACAACAAAAGTTTTTTAAAAAGCTTTTTTTAAAAAAAACTTTAGACATGCAAACTTAATATGTAAGTATTGCTTTGCAATGTACATTATTTTCCTATTAATGGGTGTGTAATTGCTGCTGTCCCAACAGTTGCGTCTTTGTTGTTCTTTTGTCTGACATGTTATCGGTTGACTTTGTGTAAGTTGTTTCATTGTTAGAAGCAGCCTATATGCAATGAAGTTAAAATTCTAACTGTTTCTACTCAAAAGTAAACTCCACTGAATTCAGTGGGGCTTACTTCCAGGTACCTGTACATGGAATAGTTCATTGTCGTTCTTTTCATATCATCTCTTGTTTTAATCTCTTTAGTTATCCATAGGTTCTATCTGTGCTTCTTAAGTAAAGTCTAAGCCTCTTTGTTAATGTGGGGAGAAACATCTTTATTTGGATCCATCCTCTAAATAAAACTTTGTTTTCAAATCTTTTCCCATGCTAAGCCAAATCCCAAAACATTTAAAGCATAAATTAGTTTCACCATTATCTTTCAGCTGAGAAACGCATGACCATTTTCTGAATGAAATATACATTTATGAAATAAAATGTTGCAGTAAAAAGGGGCTTGTATGTGGTTAAATAGCATTGCAACTGAGTGAAGGGGTGATTAATTCAATCCAGGACACAAAGAGCAAAACATCCAACTGTCCCTCCCTGGTGCCTAAATAACACAAAGGAGACAGGATGGTAGGTTTAGACTGAACTGTGAAATCCAGCTAGTGAAACAGACTGCAATCCAAACCCCACTGATCTGGGAGCGGGCAAATAGAAGAAGAAGAAGAAGAAGAGTTTGGATTTGATATCCCGCCTTTCACTCCCCTTCAGGAGTCTCAAAGCGGCTAACAATCTCCTTTCCCTTCCTCCCCCACAACTTCTGAGTACTGTAGATGTTGCCGCTGCCCTCCACCTCAGCTAGCAAGGCCCAGTGGCCAGATTGTGATGGGCATTGTACTTCAGCAACTTCATGAGGGTAACACATTGGTCAGCCATGCTAGAGGATTCGCTACTGGAACTGGAACTGGAACAACTAGGCTGACTGTGTTTTACTTCAGAGAAATGTGCACCCCGCAGTTTTGCTGTGGAGTTCAGGTGCCCTGTGCCTTCCCTTCAGCATTGGCATCTGGCCCACCAATAAACTGCATTTTTAAACTGCATAAAAGTTAAAAGATGTCCAAAATGTGTTATTTTCTTATGGTTCTGGAAATCACATTTTCAAATGTAACTGTGTGTGTGTTCTGCTGGTATATGTGCACATTAAGAACGTCCACTTCAGAGGTGATAAGGGCATATCCAAAGCTGTTTTTCATCTTATTTTCGGACAGCTCTTGCCTGGAAATCCATAGAAGATAATGCCAGAATCAAAATGCATGAATATTACCTTATTAAAAAGTAGCTGGTACTTGCATTTTGAAGGATAGTCTGAGACACTCCATTCAGCTGTTGGGGGAGAAATTCCATTCAACATTACTGAAGGTGTCAGCTGGGAGAGGTAACACAGCAATCCTCAATTTTTCACTAAATGTTTTCTCTATGCCCTTATATTTTATATATCCATTTCCTTTTCCTGATTTTAATCCTGGATAATCCAGTTATACCAGATAATGTAATTTTAGTAGCACACTTTGAGGTGGGGAAGCCAAATCTTTATAACAATATCTTTATATAACAAATAGTGACCTTTACATTTTGTTTTATAAAACAAAAAACTAGCAGTGAAGCCTTATAAAACAATTATTTATCTAAGATATATTATGAGAAACAGAAGAAAGTATTAAAAGTTAGAAATACATAATTTTGCCAAAGGCTTCATAAAATTCTATTTTATAACCCATTAGAAGGGAAGAGTTTCATTTTGTCTTCAAAATTTCTCCAGTACTCCAGATATAGATACAGAACAACTTCCTTTCAATTTCTTTATCTTAATTTTTAGGCAATCTTATGTTCCAGCCTGAACAAAACTGGTGCTTGCGAGCAACCTCTAGAATCAGCACTAATGTTGCACAAAATGCCAACATTCACTACAGAAAAGTCTCCACCATTGGCAAATCTTCCCAAATTTTGCAGCTCTGGCTCATAGTGTGACAAGCATGGAGCACAGGTGTGCATTCATTTCACATTTAATTTAAAATTGAACCCAATGGGCACTGTCATTCTGGGGGGGGGGAGCAATAAATATTGTTTGTTGTATCCATTTGCTATTCATTCAGGGCTGGGCCTGTTTTCCTTACCCCGTTGTGCTCAGTGAGTGGATTTTGATGGCTCCTTTTGGTATTTAATTTTCTTTCAGTACCTTAGCCTTTGCCGCACCCTGGGGAGTCCAAAAAAATAATGGCTGCCAGTGGAAGCCACCATTTCTTAATTGTGGAGTTATTTATTTAGGCAATTTTGTAAGGGACGAGACTGTTGTAGCTTTAAGAAATATGGTTCATTCACATATTTACACCCAAGTTTGGAGGGAGTCCAGATCTTACAGCATTGTCATCTCAAGAGGGGCTGGACTCCAAGGCATCTCTCCCAGCCAGCCTTCCGGCAGCTGCCCAAGATCGTTCTTTCTTTGTTCTCCCTTTTTCTTCCCAGCACACCTTGCTCTGAAAACTCTCTTTTCCTGACACCTCAAACACCCCCCCATCACCATGGCAACCTCTCTCTGCCCAGCCCCAAAATGCCTCCTAGTTGGGCAATCAACACCTTTTGTCATATTAATGCCTTTATCCCAGGTGAGATCCTGGCATGGAAAGAAAGCTTAGCCTGTCTTTTCCCACTGGCCTTCAATCTTCCATTCAATACTCCAAATAATAAAAATCCTACCATTTATTAATTTATAGAGTTTAGCGCCCGCCCAATCTACAACAATCATAGAATTGTAGAGCTGGAAGGGACTCTGAGGGTCATCCAGTCCAACCCCCAGCAGTGCAGGAATGCTGCCCACAGCCATGGCTCAAACCCCCCACCTTCTGGTTAACAGCCAGTGCACTGAGCCATTGCGCCTCCTGCTCCCTTATTCAGCAGTCTTAATTCCATTAAAAGTAGATTGGAATAGCCAAGTCTTTAAATCCATTGCAAAACAGCCAGAGAGGGATAAAAGATGCTCTGGAAGGATACAACGTCTGTGGCATTCTGAGAAATTAGCATGGTAGGTGGAAGGACTGGTAGTCAAAACCAGCTCTGCTTGCTCCACAAGGGGCAGAAATAAAATGTTCATGCAAAAGGGAAAAACAAAACATAGAATGAGTAAAGAAGCAAATGAACACTTTTTAAATAAAAGAACAAAACAAAACAAACAAGGTCTAATAACTGAAATTAATTGAATATTGAAACAAACAGAAAATCTTGTGGATACCTTACATGGGGCAAAACTGATTTTCTAACATCAGAGACCCCTTAGAGAATTCCAGAAAAGACTTTCACTGGTGCAACACTCTTCCCCCTGCATACTGGTGCAAGGAGATGAACCCTGGTCTTATTTTGAACTGGTGTGCAGGTAGGAAGGTGGGTAAAGTTCAGGACCTTTCTGCTTTGAGACCACTCTCTATTAGTGCATATGTTTCCCTGTGTAAGAGGGGGACTATGGCCACACTGAAGCCCCTCTGAGAAGAACCTAAGCAGTGGGAGAACAAAAGGATGCTCTTCTAGATCTGTCTGCCTGACATTTTGCCCCAGTATCTGGTACTCAGATATATGCTCCCTCTGCATATGCAGCTTCTTCTTTCTATCTCGCCTCATTATACCATCATCTAGTGGCCTTCAATGGGCAGCTTGCAAGTGTGGGCTTTTGGTCTGGCAGCATTCCCAGGGAAAGCCATTTATGAAAAAATACTTCTTTGTCAAGCCTTACAGAACTGTGGTGACCCAATTGGGGGCCAACACAACTGCAGGAAACACGGTGTCTCCTGGAGAAAGCAGCCTTCACATGCAGTGCCTTTGCTCAAATATAACAATTGCAGAGCTGGTGTGCTTGATGCTGGCTTAGTTTATGCTGAACTTGCTTTATTCTACTTTCTTGTGTGTAGGGTTGCTCCCTTACTTGATTTCTGTGCAAGTTCCCAGGAGCACTTTTTAAATGGGAGGAGGCATTGGCCAATAATAGTTAAGCAACATCTTCCTCATCAATAAAAGTAAATTGGTCACCTCCACACTTCCAAGATGCACCTTCTCTTAGTGCATCTTAGAAATCCTTGAAAACTTGCTTTAACGTTTTTCATTACTGATACAATTGCTGTTTGCAATGGGGGTAGGAAGCACAACTATAAGTGCCACACACCTCAGTTCCTTAACAGCAAACCTATCTCACCCTGACTGTGCCAGAAGAGACTCCACCTTGCCTGCCAGCCAATCCATCGTTCCAGCAACTGGTATAAGCAACCAACTCACGGGAGGATCCTTCTAGCAAGTAGAGCAAGGATGCATAACCAGGAGAATGTGGGGGCACCTTTGCTGGCCAAGGCATTTGATCACTTCTGGATTGGGGCTGAGATACCAAGGGGACACGTAGGTCCCCTGGGGGAGGTTCCTTAGGAAGCTGCCCTGTTTGCTACACTGCCAAGACCATCGGTGATTACGGGGCAAAGGTCTTAGCTCCCAATGTCCCAACCAAACGGAGAGTGTATTAACTCTGCTCTTAAACTGGCAGATGTTTTGATCATTGAATAATTAATTAATTCAAAGTTTAATTGAATTTTATGTCATTTTTATATATTGATGGAGATGTGTTGGTCTACTTCTCTTCAGAATCAATCCCCCAATGATTAAAAAGGGTAAAAAATAATGACTTCTGCTATCAGCAGTGGCGTAGCGTGGGGGGTGCCAGGGGTGCCAGCCGCACCGGGCGCAACATCTGCGGGGGGCGCGAGTCCAGAGGGAAGGGACAAGTTCCTTCCTCGGCCTGGCGCTCCGCCGCCGCTGCCGCCAGCCTTGCGCCCTAGCGCACGCGCGCCCCCCGCCGCCGCTGCGGCTGCGCTCCACTCACTGCTCGCAGGAGGAGCAGCCGTACGACGCGCCTCGTTTTTGCAATCTCCAGATCGTTGCGCGCAGCTGCAACAAAACCTGCCGCGCGTCGTTGTCTTGCGAGGGAAGCGCTGAGGACTTCCGACATGCTCCTCCAGAAAAGGATGGCCAGAAAAAGCGATGCGGGGGCCGGCCCCGTGGGGCTGCTGGGGCTGAGCGTGGGTCTCGCCCTCCTGCAGCTCCTCGGAGGGGGGGTCACCGCCGCGACGCTGAAGGGCAGCGCTTACCAGGGGCTGCTGGTCGCCATTCACCCCTCCGTCCCCCAAGAGGCGAAAATCGTCTCCAGCCTTAAGGTAAAAGATGAAGGGAGGAGGCAACCAGTGCTGTTGCCAATGGACCCTTCGCGCATCTGGTGATGGGAAGCGGACCCCAGGGCGAAGGGACCCCGCAAGGTCATCCAGCCCAACCCCACAATGCAGGCATCGCAGATAAGACCTGATGGCTCTGCCCGCCTACCAGTGGCGTAGCGTGGGGGGTGCAGGGGGGGCCGGCCGCACCGGGCGCAACATCTGGGGGTTAGGGTTAGGGGGCGCAAATCCACGGGTTAGGGGGCGCAAATTACTTGCCTTGCCCCGGGTGCTGACAACCCACGCTACGCCACTGGCTATCAGTGTTGCTACAGGCATAAATATATACATTTTAAAAATCATATAAAACAAAGAAAAAACAGGATTAGTGTTTGTTTTTGTTTCATTAGAACCAGCCATAATGTGTCACATAATGTGCCAAAATAACTGAATTTGAAGCTTTAAGTAATGTACAGCATAGATCAAATATGAGAAGCTATCTTTGAAAAAAATACTAAAAGGTATAGAAAATCAATGTCTGCTGCGAAGTGGATTTTCATGCCTTTAAAGAGTATATTGTCAACCAAGACCAGCCTAAATGCCAGGTTCATAATACCATATACCACGACTGATGGATTGCACATTCCATTTTGTGTGGCAAGAGTCTCAAAAGAAAAACCTGCAAAAGACAGGACTGGGAATATATTTATTCCAGTTTCTATCATGTCCCATATCTAGAGTTTAGGCTAGATAAGACTGGTAGCACAATGGAAACAGCAGTGTGGAGACACCTGCTGAAATGAAAAGAAAACACACACACACACACACACACAAACACATTTACTGTTCCTTAGTCCTAGCTATAAAAAGCCAACCCAAGCTAAAGTCTTTCATTGGTGAGCCTCTAGAGAAAGCAAATCCAGAACTGTGGGGAAATAATTTGCAAGTATTTGTGCTTATTAAAATTTAGGGTTTAACCAAAACTTCCTCTTTCCCCCACTATTTTCCCCTTAGGGAAATTGACTCTTTAGTGCTCAATCAGAGCAAATAGCAATCTTAGTTTTTTCCAGATTGACGTTTGCTCTGATTTAGCACTAAAGAGTGGGTTTTCCACAGGAAACAAGTGGGACAAGGGGGAGCCTGCTTAGACCCATGCTTTCCAGGCATGGGGCAAGTGAACCCATTGGCTGAGTGGTTTAGACCACAGCGCCACTGATTGGAAGGTAAGCAATTCAAATCCGCACAACGGAGTGAGCTCCCATTGCTCTGTCCCAGCTTCTGCCAACCTAGGAGTTCAAAAGCACGCCAGTGCAAGTAGATAAATAGGTACCGTTGCGGTGGGAAGGTAAACAGTGTTTCTGTGTGCTCTGACTTCCATCACGTTGTCCTGTTGCTGGCCACATGACCCAGAAAGCTGTCTGCAGACAAATGCCAGCTCCCTTGGCCTGAAAGTCAGACGAGCTCTGCACCCTATAGTTGCCTTTGACTGGACTTCACCATCCAGGGGTCCTTTACCTTACCTTTACCTTGTTAGCTGAGACGGGTCTGAAAGGTTAGACTGAGAGGCAGTGGCAGGCCCAGGATCACCCAGCGAGCTTCCCAGCCAAGTGGGGATTTGAACCGTGGCCTCCCAGGTCCTAGCATAGCACTCCAACCACTGCACCTGAATGGAGTTCTCAAATCAAAGTCCCATCCATCAAGGTCAAAGCAAATGTGAGTGATTTTTCAGTGCCTCTCAGGGCAGGAGGCATATTGAAAACCCTCAGGGCTGTCAGATGTGGAGGAGAATCAAGCCCCAAGCCCTGAGAATGCAGGTGCCGAAAGGTCTGGGCCTGGGCTGATGAGCAACAACAGAGTATGAATTTACAGAGCCAGAGTAATTATTTGACTGGAAAGGAGAGATCTCCTGAAGAACCAAGTGTCTCCTCAAGAACAAGCAACTCCTAAAATACCTTTATCCCTGGCAGCTGCGATCTATGAGGCCAGATTTCATCAGATCTTCATTCTAAACCTTCCAGTTGCAAGAAGCAGCACTGATGGTTGCCACCTCGGATTTAGGGTTCACGGTGTGTTGTACCTTCCCTGGATTGTCTTTGGTGTTAACCTGGTGCTGATGCCTGCCTGTGCCTCTGGGTTATATTTTTATGGAATCATAGAACTGTAGAGTTGGAAGGTACCCCAAGGTTCATCTAGGCCAGGCATGTCCAACACATTGATCACGATCGACCGGTCGATCAAGGGATTGATTTTCATCAATTGGGGGGGGGGGAGAGAGAGAGAGAGAGAGACCCTGCGTGCTCCAACAGGCTCCTCAGAAAGAAAGGGCTGGTTTAGAGAGTTTGACTTGAACAGGGAGCTTCTGTTCCCAATGGAAATCTCTTTGGTGTTGTCCCTGCAGGCTGAACCTACTGAGGGCAACTCACCACCTGCCATCAGGCTCACTCTTGTGAGCCTCACCTGCAGGCCTTTGCGCTATGGTTTCTTGTCAATCCCAGTCCAGCTACAGTTTACTGGGAAAGGAGCAGCAGCCACAGAGAGAAGGGGGAGGGCAGAAGTTGTTGAAGTGTCACTCCTTACTTCCTCTGCTGCTGCTCCCTTCCTGCTGTTTGAGTTAATTTGTATGAAGTTAATTTGAATTTGAATAGTCTGTATGAATTTCTGACCTCATCTGTATAGTAGAGTCACACTGAAGTCTTAATTCTTGTGCTGCAATAAAGGAGGAAACACTGTAGTTTTTGTTTAACTTAAAAGGAAAATAATTTAGTTGCTCTGTGAATGCCTTTTTGCCTTAATCACTGAGAGATCTGCAGGATGATTATGTCAAATTGTCTTATTTTTCTCGTTTAAGGCAAAAAAAAGAATAATTCAGAATGGCATCCTTTTTCATTTATGCTACTTCACATATTCAAATGCAGCACCTTCCAAACAGAATCAAGAAAACGAGCTGTGATGATGAATCACGTTTGAAAACTATGTATACACAAAATCTATTTTGCATTATGTTATTCTAAACACACTTTGACAGGCTCTTAACTAAAGTATACTTCTGAAAGGAAAGTATGTTGCATATGTGTGCCATTTCATTTTCCACATGTTAAATTCTCCTTACCAAAATATATCTATGGGAAAGATATACAGAGCAATCCTATAAAAAGATCCACCAGAATCAGAGGGGCTGGGATCCAGCAGATCTCTAGCTGAGTGAGGAGGTTTCTGGTGCGGCCAGACTATGCCAGCTTATCTCCCTCATCCTGGGGGTGGAAGGCAGAGCAAGAGTGAAATGTTCAGAACAGGAAAGTTAAGAGGGTGGGAGCTCCTCTGACGCCCCCAGCCCAGGCTGTTGAGCAATGGAAGGGAGGAGTAATAGTTGGCAGCTATAGAGGGAGCAGCTATTAAAGGCAGGCAGGCAGGCAGGTAGGCAGGCAGGTGAAGTCAGGATAGCAGGCAGAGAGAAGCATTTGGAAAATAAGTTGGAAGGAGGTGCTGGAAAGAAAAAAACACAACAGCACACAGGTAAGAACTTCTGAGAGCTCTGTAGTGAGAACTCTGCAAATATCAGACAGCAGCACTGGGGATTTCCTAGGAGAGGCGTCAGGAGTGAACTACCTTCAGCTGCAACCCTTCCAAAGAAACAATTTCTTAAGAAGTTAGTGACCAAGCTAGTCTACTTCTTTTCACTGTCCAAAAACTGATGGAAGAGTCTCCTTCCCCCTTGGACCTTCATGCTCTGCCTTCATAAAGATGCCCTAGGAAGGTTATAAACAGACGGTTATTAGTGGAGTCCCCACAGGCATACCCAGATGGCCACTACTGGATTTCTATCCACAAAAAGTATTGGATTGTTGCCTCAATTTTAGGGTAAAGGGCACAGAATACTGACAAATTGACTAATTTAGCATGTGAAAAGTTTAATTTATCCTGTTTTAAAGTTTTTTATCCTATCTGAAAGAGACCCTTTTGAGTCAAGGGTCAGAGTAAAAATTATTTTCCCCTTCAATTTTCAGTGAAGAAGCTAAAGTGTTTGATGCACTTGTTATCTGTAAAGTAAGAAACTTATATGTTTAAAGGATAGATCATACATTTCATTTCTTCTTGTATTTTTATGAAGGAATCCAAATAGAAGAAAAGAGTTAAACAGTCTTTAAAAACAACAACCCAATGTGGATTTTGAAACTAAGCCAAGTTAAGAGGAAATCTTCGTTAACACAAGGTAGATAAAATTCCAGTGTGTGTTTTCTCCTACCAAGCCCCAGGCTTAATAGCTGGAAATTCCTGTAGAGCAGAGGACTGTGAGTGGAAAATAATTGTAGAAATGGTTCTGGGCTTTTTGAAATCTCAGTAGAAAGCCAAATCTCTTTCAGCAATTTACTGACATCTCCAGAATGTTCTTTCCATCGATCTTTTTCTTCCCCAGGATTTTCTTCCTCTTGTTATCTAAGTACCAATTCTCTGGGGGTAACCTGGGCTTACATTTCATCTACCCTAGATTTCATCTGTGTGACCCTCTCATTAGGGATCAAGCTAATGTTTACTTTCTGCTTTTTCTTAGCTCATTATAAAAGCAATATTTCCAAAAGCCTGAACGCTCTCAGCTGGAATACAGCATTCAATCTTTAGAAGCAGAGTTTGAAGATGAAGGGAGGGGGAGAGAGAGAAACGTACTTTTCAAATCTGCAAATCAAATGCTTGACTTGCTGGGCTGAACATGCGCATTCAGATGTGCAACAATCACTTGCAAAATAACTCGATTAATTTTTCTGCTTCAAACACCATACTAGCAAAGTTCTTCTTCTTTGGCGATCACTCATAGCCGAGTAAGATTGTCTTCCATGAACACGGTCTTATCTATGAGTCCGTAAGTGTGGAGGCCAATTCTGGATCCAGACATCCTTCCAAAGTGGGGACATGGGTTTCTGGGAGGGGGTTGATCACTATGAGGGTTTGCCAAGCATGCCTTCCTCTTAGCGCGTTTCTCCCTTTCGTCCTGAGTTTGAGCGTCTTCAAAACCTAAGACACCTTTGGTAAAGGCTGTTCTCCAATGGGAGTGCTCGCAGGCCAGTGTTTCCCAGTTGTCAGTGTTTATACTACATTTTTTTAGATTTGCCTTGAGAGAGTCTTTGAACCTCTTTTGTTGACCACCAGCATTACACTTTCCAATTTTAAGTTCGGAGTAGTAGTAATTGCATACCGTCCAACGACTTGGATGATGGACTCAAGGGCATCCTGATCAAATTTGCAGATGACACCAAACTGGGAGGGGTGGCTAACACCCCAGAGGACAGGATCACACTTCAAAACGACCTTTACAGATTAGAGAACTGGACCAAAACAAACAAGATGAACTTTAACAGGGAGAAATGTAAAGTATTGCACTTGGGCAAAAAAAATGAGAGGCACAAATACAAGATGGGGGACACCTGGCTTGAGAGCAGTACATGTGAAAAGGATCTAGGAGTCTTGGTTGACCACAAACTTGACATGAGCCAACAGTGTGATGCAGCAGCTAAAAAAGCCAATGCAATTCTGGGCTGCATCAATAGGAGTATAGCATCTAGATCAAGGGAAGTAATAGTGCCACTGTATTCTGCTCTGGTCAGACCTCACCTGGAGTACTGTGTCCAGTTCTGGGCACCACAGTTCAAGAAGGACACTGACAAACTGGAACGTGTCCAGAGGAGGGCAACCAAAATGGTCAAAGGCCTGGAAACGATGCCTTATGAGGAACGGCTAAGGGAGCTGGGCATGTTTAGCCTGGAGAAGAGGAGGTTAAGGGGTGATATGATAGCCATGTTCAAATATATAAAAGGATGTCACATGGAGGAGGGAGAAAGGTTGTTTTCTGCTGCTCCAGAGAAGCGGACATGGAGCAATGGATCCAAACTACAAGAAAGAAGATTCCACCTAAACATTAGGAAGAACTTCCTGACAGTAAGAGCTGTTCGACAGTGGAATTTGCTGCCAAGGAGTGTGGTGGAGTCTCCTACTTTGGAGGTCTTTAAGCAGAAGCTTGACAACCATATGTCAGGAGTGCTCTGATGGTGTTTCCTGCTTGGCAGGGGGTTGGACTCGATGGCCCTTGTGGTCTCTTCCAACTCTATGATTCTATGAACTTTTTCAAGTCCTAAACTGGGATCCACATCTTCACACCCACCTAGCATTTGCAGAAATCACAAGTGGAGTAAATGTGTGCGGATGAGCAAATAGGAACTTGAGTGCTCAAAAAATCTGTGATAACACCATGATGAACATCCCAGAAGGTTACAAGTAGCTGGAAGTGCAGGAAGAAGCATCTGGAACCCAAGAGAAGCCAGTTTTCATAAAAAGAATCTTGAGAAAAGAAGACTTGAAAGGGGGGGAATGACAATAGCTTTCAAGTATTTTCCAGGATGTTTTTTTTAAAAAAAAAAAACAACAACAAACCTGAAGTAAGGAGATAATTTTGAACTCATTAAAGAAGTGTCATAAAATGACTGTGAAGCCTAAAAGCAGTAAGGTTATGCATATGGCTATGCATTTTTCACAGTGGGAAAGAGCAGAACACAGTATTTCTCTCTCTCTCGGAGCACAGAACAAAGGCCAGGGTTCAACAAAGTTTGATTCAGAGTAGATCTGTTGAAGTGGTTGAATGTGGCTGAGGGAGTCTCCACACTTCTGGTCACCCTGTGATTTCTAGGCCTGGGTCAGAGAGGAAAACCCACTGCTTACTGTTGAATTGGAACAAATGTGAATCAAGTTCCCTGTGGAGAGATGTTTGCTCCAGTCCCAGGGAAAGCAGTGGGGCAAAAGGAAGATCTCTCGGACCTGCGTCTAGAAATCATGGGACAAAGTTTGGATGAGCTTTCAGTTAGGATCATTCATTGCAGTGGATTTACTCTGAGTAAAACATAAACAGGAAGTTAAAGAACATGAAGAGAGAAAAACAGCAGCATCTCAGTGGATGTGGCATTACAACATTATTGAAAATGGAATGTGTCAAAATGACCATGACATTAATAAAGAAATGCTGGAAAAGCAGAGGTCCCAGTTTTACTTTCATCACTCTTTGTCTGTGGGGTTGCCAACCTTTGCAATGCGTTTTCCTGAAACTTTTTTTGATGTGTCTAGATCTAGCCCACTGCTTTTAGATGTTCTGTTTTCTAGTCCTGGAAGACCGGCTCGCTGCCTAGCAGCCCTTCCCCCACCTACCCTGGGAGGGTAGGGCCCAGACTGATTCCAGCTACAAAAGCTGAGGCTGCTGGATAGTCTCTTGGGCAGAGGGGACTTCGACAAACCAAGTTTTGTTTGTTGCTACCAAAACTAGAACAACAGAAAGCAAAGTAGTTGGAAACTTAAACTCCATCCACCAAGCAGCAAATTACGGTACTTCATGAGGAAATTATAGTGATTTGCATTCTCGCAGAGCAGAGCTGTTAATTGAAAAAAATTAGCAGAAAATTAAAATAGGTTCCAGCGAGAGTCTTCCTGTGTCATATTGCACTCCATTTGGCTTACCACATACAAAAGTCTTGGCATTCTTCTTGAGAACTAAGGGCAGGCAAAGCAATCTTGCAATAGGGAACTCCCCCCCCCCCATTAACTGACACTTCTCTCCTTAGTAACAAGCATATTTTCTTTTCCGGGACAGCGTTTGTCTCCCCCTATGCACACTTAACGGCACATATCTGTGAACTGTAAGTAAGAATCAGAGCAGCTGTTTCTGAACTAATTGTTACTGGCCCAGTTTGGAGGATGCATGAAGAGAAGATGCCACTACAGCCAGGGCCAGCACAAGACGCTCTGCCACCTGAAGCAGAGTTGCCTGTGCATCACCCACGCACAGCGACCTCCATCTCCTGCGTCCTGCTAGTCCCCCCTCCCCCACTGATGCTCTGCACAGTCCCACACCTGGCAGGGCCTCACTCTAACAAAGAACCCTGCAAAATGGGGGGCTCTTCCAAAATGCCTACTCTGCTGCTGCTTTCCTGTTCTTAAGGTGTTTTCCTTCTGGTTCAATTAAACATATGAACAATCCTTATAGATTATATGCAGCATTGTTTCTATTATTCCAAGCAGAATTATACATGTCATCATATGTCTAATATTATTTGTATATGATATGCATTTAGACTCCGAATTTACTAAAGAAACCAGCACTTGAACAGATACATACGACAATGCACATAACTCTATAAAAATGCCTCTGTATTTACAAAATTATTTTTTTTTGTATTTACAAAAGTATATTATCTCATATTATGAAATATTATGAAAATATCTCATATTATGTGTTACTACATTTCAGAAATGTAGTAACACATAATATGAGATATTTTCATAATATTTCATAATATGAGATAATATACTTTTCCATGTACATTTTTGTACAGTTTTCTATACATTTTTTTTTACACTTTAAGGAGGGCGAAGGCTTGGACATAAAAGAGTGCTTGATGCAAGAGACTGTCCCAATGTGGGCAAAGCTCGATCAGGACAAAATTCCAGGTATGGAAATTTTGTTGGAAGCTGATTCCTCCTGCACCCCTGGCCGGCCCACTCCAGAGCCCCCTCTCCTCGTCCGCAAGGTCTTGGTGACCCCGGAAGAGCTCTGCTGAATGCTTTGCTGCAACAACAATGTGGCAGCAGCTGCCCTGGCACTATATGGTGGTGGTATGTGGGTGGCTGAGACCATGAAAGGTGCACAAACCCACCACACTTCCTTTTCCACCTTCTGAGACAAATGTGGCCTGTGGGTTGGGTGGTGGTAGCAATAGCTGGGCAGGCAAGCGGAACAAACTCGCTGTCTCTAACAATGGTTATGCACAGAAAGGCAAACACAATCAACACAATGACAACTATGTGGGCATGTGGTTGTACAGGTCACTCTGTGGTGCATTTTACTGGTGACAAATGATACACTTATTTTTGTAACATTTTTATTTTTCAAACAATATAAATCAATATAACAATGTTGGTATGACAAAATGTGAACATATACCGTATTTTTCCGTCTATAAGACACTCCCGTCTATAAGATGCCCCCTATTTTTGGAGCCTCAAAATTTAGAAAATAGGGGGGATTGAGTTTTTGGGAAGGATTATTTGAGGGGAATGCCGAAAATCACTCACCTGCCAGATCGCAGCACACAAGCACTCGCTTCGCTTACAATTACTGCTTACAATCTCGGGCTTGCACTTCTTTCCGACGGGTGAGCAATTTTCGGCATCTCCCCCCCCCCAACAATCAAGTGGCCAATCGCCGCTAAAAACCTGGGCTTATCAGCTCCCCGATTGCCGCCAGCAGCTGCCAATCACGCTCCCGCTTGCTGCTACAAAGGCAGCTGTCTATTGGCTGCCACAGCAGCAAACAGGAGGGCTAATGGCAGCAATCAGGCAGCTGTGATGGGAGCAGTTGTGTGCTGCATTCCGGCAGGTGAGCAATTTTCGGGATTCCCCCCCCCCCAGCAATCAAGCAGCCAATGCTGAA
Organism: Podarcis bocagei; assembly: GCF_964188305.1. Taxonomy (NCBI): domain Eukaryota; kingdom Metazoa; phylum Chordata; class Lepidosauria; order Squamata; family Lacertidae; genus Podarcis; species Podarcis bocagei. Next base: position 1,886,254 of record NC_138130.1, read on the forward strand.
AATCACTCACGGGCTGGAACAAAGTGCAAGCCCAAGTTTTTAAGTGGTGCATCACTGGCCGCTTGATTGGGGGGGGGGAGAGAGATGCCGGAAATCGCTCACCCGTCGCAATGAAGTGCAAGCCCAAGAATGTAAGCAGCAATTGTAAGCAACATGAGCGGTTATGTGCTGCGTTCTGGTGGGCGAGCGATTTTAGGCACGCCCCCCCCCCCAACAATCAAGCAGTCGATCACCGCTTACGATCTCGGGCTCGCACCAAAAAACCATTCACGCGTCCTCCCTCAGCACTACCCATGTATAAGATGAACCTAAATTTTGGGGTCAAAAAAGCTCGTCTTATACACGGAAAAATACAGTATTTAGTCTTAACTCATAGGCATAGCAGCAAAGAAATACAATAATGCATACAGGTAAAAATGTAAAGGTGTGAAAATAAACCAAATAAACAACTCCATTTTTTTTAAAGTGCACCTTGTGTTCCCCAGTGGCTAGTTCCATGTAAGAAGTGGTAAGTTAATTGGGCAAAAAATATTTTTAGGTGATGAAAGAATTTCTCCTGAGCCCTGCACTATTTACAGAGGTGAAAGTCATGTGGAATGTTAAACTCTATATAATGTGCCTTAAAAGTAAGTAATTGCCCTTAATTTGTGTGCCAAATGAACGTATGTGGAGCAGCCCTGTGGTGCATGTGGTAAAATCATAGTGAGAAGGTGCAGGAAGGTTTGAACAACCCCTTCATGTAACCCTCCTGCGCAGGTCGCCTGACCAGGGAACAAAGAGGAAAAGGAGGCTAGACTGCTGAAGCTCTAGCCCTTCTTCCCTATGCTCAGCTGATCTATGGGAGGGCATGTTCTGAGCCACGGAAGAGTCGGCAGAGGGTGCAGCCAAGGGACCACAGATTGCACTCCTCAAGTAGAGACAGAAAGCAAAGGTTTGCAGACTATGCATACTGACCAGGGAATGGGCATAACTGCATCTTGTACATCCTCTGGCAATTGTGATATGTACATTCCCCAAGGCCTTCATTGTCTTTATGTTGTATGCTTTATTTACACATATATACAAGTTTCAATGGAGGGGGTCACAGCAACAGCACCCCAAAACACTCCAGCTTATTCCATAGTAGCAGCTTCAGCTTCATCCTTCCTCTGCAGCCTCTCTTGCTCTGCAGGCCACATCCTGGCTAAACTGCTCCTCTCTGCTTCCTGGTTCTATTACTTCACCCTTCCCTAAACTAAACCCTCTTTAGCTACTGAGGAAGGGAGGACTCTCTTTCCTCCCTCACAAAGACTTGCTGATTTGGCTAGGATTACAATGTTGAATACACAACCCAGGAAGTGTGCCTACTTGACTAGCTAAATTACTGATGCCTAGAATACACATTAAACTTCCTTACATTCTAGCCCTAGATAGTCTGACACTTAGTTTTTTAACACAAATTTAATTCAACACCTCAAATCTTAATTACATTCTGGCACTAGCCTTGTCATTTAAACTTGTAGCATGAAATACAAATCCTATCAAAGGAAAGGAAAGAAGTACCTAGCCTTTGCTTGATTATTGCCCTCATTCTCTGACCTTCTCTATACTAATCTGCCACAAAAAGCTTGAAGGCGTCATGTTTTTCTCATTCAGTGGCCAGAGCAAAGAGGACCCATCAGTTGTTCCAGAAGATATTGTCGCTCCTGCACCCCCCACTCCGCTACACCTCTGGGTGGAGGAACGTATATTTTGCTCACAGATGATTCTGAGTTCAATCCTCAGCATTCCCAGTGAAAACATTATGTGGAAAGCAGGGCTACAAGGAGTGTCTCTGCCAACTAAAGTATGCAATATTAGCAGTGCTAGCCCAAGACATTCTGCTGTCCAAAGCAGTCCAAATTACACATATACAGTGGTACCTCGCAAGACGAATGCCTCGCAAGACAAAAAACTCGCTAGACGAAAGGGTTTTTTTGTTTTTTGAGCTGCTTCAGAAGACGGAAATGTCTTGCAAGTTTGTTTCCTTTTTCTTAACACCGTTAATACAGTTGCAACTTGACTGTGAGGAGCAACTCATAGAACACGGTGTGGTAGCCTTTTTTGAGGTTTTTAAAGACTTTGGTGATTTTTGAAGCTTTTCCAAAACTTTCCCGACACTGTGCTTCGCAAGACGAAAAAAATCGCAAGACGACAAAACTCGCGGAACGAATTAATTTCGTCTTGCAAGGCACCACTGTATACCAAAAGCCCTTACTGTAACCTACAGATACCAATTCCTGCTTTTGCCTACAGCCACTACCCCTGCAGCACAGGTGAGGTGGCATCACTCCCCTGGCTTCCCAACCCCCCAGTGACACTGCTGGTTACGGAAAGGGAGATGGGGTCAAGAGAAGGATGAGGGCTGGCAATTGGATGGCACAGTGATGCAGCCAATCTGGCATGGCCACGGCCACACTCCCTGCCACCTCACTGCCCTCCGCCTCAGCAGCTGGCAGCGATGTTCAGTCTTTGGAAGTCAGGTGAGCATTGGTGCCCTGCTGTCTCCCGCTGCCCCGCTCTTCGTGGTGCCTGGCGGAGGCTCAAATGCCAGTACTCTTTGCTTGGGACTGTTAAGCCGAGGCACCAGGCTGCATTTGGCTGCATGCCTTTCGTCCAATTTGATATTTGTATCCTGCTCAAGTCTGCTTTATATTAACTAATAAAATGAGGAGGAATGAATTGTGGGATCATGTGTGATTTGATCCTTACCATTAATCAGCTTCCTATGTCTGCATGCCATAGGAATGGAGAAGTCCATCATCCCATGTCGCTGATTAAAGGAGACTGGCATCCAGACTGAACTTCACCTTTGATGAGAACTGAATTTGTATGCAGATTTGCTCCCTCCCCACAGCCCAGAATAACCAGCACTGCATGTTCTGCTGGATAATAAGCAGAGGTATGAGAGCACTTAAAGTTCTTATTGCATTAAAAGTTTTAAGACTGGATCAGCTCAACTGTACTGAATGCTGACAGCATTAATGGACACCAAGTGAACAAACCCATCTCCTGTTTCATTAAAGCATTAACTTTTCCAATTAAAGTTCAGCTTTTTAAAAGTCAATTTACATAGGCATCATCCTAAAACAAATAGAAATGCAATTTATCACTATTTCAGCTTTCTGAAACATTATCATGATGAACTTATTCACTGTCACAGTTACTGAAGTAGAACTTAGATAAAGAATTTGATTAGATAAGAAAATGGAGAGAAGCTTAACATTTTACAAACCGCAGCAAAGGTGTTTGACCTACTTGAAATGCTGTATTTGCTACTTAATTCCCCTTCAGGCTGGCTCTGTTGTCTCTTGATGAGGCAGCCTGTAAAACAAAGCCTCCTAGTACCTGCAGTGGTTGACATTTCCCAAGGCTGGCTGCTACATTCATCTCTTCATGAGACATCATAGGGAAAGAAGCCTCCGAGAACCTGTAAGTAAAATAAAGTAAAGGGACCCCTGACCATTAGGTCCAGTCGTGACCGACTCTGGGGTTGTGGCGCTCATCTCGCTTTATTGGCTGAGGGAGTCATGAGGGAGCCAGCATGACTAAGCCGCTTCTGGTGAACCAGAGCAGCGCACGGAAATGCTGTTTACCTTCCCGCCGGTGTGCTTTCGAACTGCTAGGTTGGCAGAAGCAGGGACCGAGCAACGGGAGCTCACCCCATTGCAGGGATTCGAACCGCCGGCCTTCCGATCGGCAAGTCCTAGGCTCTGTGGTTTAACCCACAGCGCCACCCGTGTCCCCCCAGAACCTGTAGTGACTGTCAATTCCCAAAGCTGCAACAGGCATTTGATCCTCATCCTGACAGCAGCATAGCGCTTCGTTGTTTATTTATGTTATTTTATTGCTAGAAAGAACAAGGAAAGCCGTGTCCCATATCTTTTCCTTCCTTGTTGTCTTCTCTGCACTCACCGGCAGGGGGAGAATAGAAACATTATTCCCACAGGGAAGATCCTGCCTAGCATAGAGGTGTTAATGCATTGTCATCTGCTTTGCATAGCTTGGCTCTGCCCTCCTCAAGCTGGATTCAGATGCCGTGGTAAGACACACCAACTTCTGCCATCTGTTAGCACACAGAGAGAACATACCAAATTTCCTGCCTAAATTTCACAAATGGAATCCTTACTCTGTTTGCCTTGAACACATCTCCATACACATCTGAAATCTACTTTCAGGGAGGAAGCCCTTCCAGAACATCAAGATTTAGCTCCTTGATCTCTAGTGCTAGAGAAACCTTTCCTGCTCTGCCAGGGGACAATCAGAGCCAACTCAGCCCTGAAGCAAAATCCATTTGCTTTTTGTGATCCTTTGTGTACCTTTCAAAAGACTCAGGAATGTGTTTTGGGTTGTTGGTTTTTTAGTATTTGGAAGAACGAGGAATCCAGATAAATGAAGGCCATTGATCACTATCGTATACTAACCTTGCATAAACAGCATTTGTAGAATAGCTCAATTAGATAATTTCCTTAAATTGAGAGTTGTTCATGCACTATTAGAAATATATACACAAAATGTATCTAAAATGTAGATAAGATGTGTCCTAAATATATATTGATCTGCATTTAATAGGTTGAGGAGGAAATTTAAGCAAATTCATCTTTTCTCATCCCTGCATGCCAAGTTGCACCTGCTGAACTTCTGTCTCCAGAACAAATATAAGAATCCTACATTCCTTGTCATCTGGCCACGCTCCTAGCTGCCTGTCCATGAGACTAAGAAAAGATTATTATTTCAAGTTAAAACCTATGAGCCAAATGCAGCTGAAGTTAAAATGCAGCTGATCCCAGTGGAAGAATTAAGCACAGCCTAATGTTTTCTCCTAAACTATGGCTGGATTGTGTCCTACACACTCAATTAATAGAGCAGATATTATTAGTGTGCAGTTGCTATTTTGGAAATGCAGAGATCCCCATGGAATTTACATGCCTTTGTTTAGCATGTCCCATATATCTCATCATTATTGTGAAGCCTCATGCCTGATTAGGCTCAGGCAGCCGACATGCAGGGAAGATGTTCTGCTGTTCAGATGCAAGTACCAGCATAATTGTCACCTACTGGGTAGCTGGAAGAAAATATGTATTGCAATACATTGCTCACATTTGTTCTTTCAATTAAACTGTTGTTCTCATCTTTACCTGTCAAATTCTAATCAGATGTGCAAAAAGTGATTTTGTGAAAATCTTAAGAGTCAAAATCCCAAAACAAAACCATCCTGTCCTTGAACTCAGCTGTTTAGGGCCGTGTGAATGATACTTTTTCTAAGAAAACTGAAGCTACCAACTTGTGACGATAAAAGGCTCCTGCATAAGGATGTGTGAAATCTACCTGAAGACATCAAACATTTTTGGCAACGCAGGTCCAGTTCATCATTACACAAAAATACCGTATTTTTCGCTCTATAGGACGCACATTTTCCCCTCCAATAATGAAGGGGAAATGTGTGTGCGTCCTATGGAGCAAATGCAGGCTTTCGCTGAAGCCTGGAGAGTGAGAGGGGTCAGTGCTTTAGAGTTCCTGCCTGGCTCCCAAGGCTTGCGGATAGCAGCCTCCAAACCCGACTTGGTGTGGAGGCTGGCGGTGGGGGAAAGCAGCGCCTCTCCCCACCACCAGCCCCACAAGCTCGGGGGACAGCGGGGAAGCGGGGCGCCGCCTTCCCGCTGTTCCCCGACCTGGTTTGGAGGCTGGCGTTGGGGGAAAGCAGCACTACCCCCCCTCCAGCCCCAAAGAGCAGGTCGAAAGGAACCCAAAGCCTCCAGAGCCCAGCGGGAACCCATTGAGCGCACAGAACGCACCTTGACTTAGAGGGGGAGAAGAACAAAAAAAAATTTTTCCTGTTCTCCCCTCCTATGGTCCGGTGCGTCCTATGGTCCGGTGCGTCCAATAGATCGAAAAATATGGTATATAGTTTTATTCAGTGCTATTTTATCTTTGAGGCTGGCATAGATGTGATCATGCTCCCCCCTGTGGAAATGCCATGGTCTGATCACTACGCTCTGAAAGCCAAGATTGACTTCCCGCTCCTCCTCTGCTCGGGTGGCAAACCTATTTGGGCTCGTCCGTGAAAACTGATGGATCCTGATAGATTCCGGCAAGGCTTGCGGGACCCTGTTCCTCCTGGTGACTCATTAGATGACCTTGTTGAGGACTGGAATAACCGGCTCTTGGCAGCCATTGATGAGATCGCGCCTAAGCGCCCTCTGCGACCCCGTCGAAACCGGGCCCCTTGGTTTACTGAGGAGCTCCGGAAAATGAAGCGGGATCTCAGACGGCTAGAGCGAGTATGGCGAAGGACTCGTGATGGACCCTCAAGAACATCTTATAGGACGCTTATGAAAGCCTATGAGATGGCTATGAAAGCTGCTAAGAAATCTTACTTTGTAGCTTCCATTGCATCCGCTAGCTCAACTTTTTAGAATAATTAGATCAATAACGTCCTTAGGAGGACAACCAAATTTAAGCACAAATTCGATCCACAGCTGTGAGGCATTCGCAAGCTTTTTTGCAGAGAAAGTCCTGTTGCTCCACCGTGACCTCCCTGCCAATTTAGATACAGTGACTGAACTGGAGGCCCCTTGACTGACTTCAGGTCCAGTGTTGGACCATTTCGATTGAATACTCCCTGCTGATGTGGATAGATTCCTCCAAGTTGGTAGGCCCACCACCTGCCTCCTTGATCCGTGCCCATCTTGGCTGATTAGGGAGTGTCCAGATGTTGAGCAGACCCCCCGGTTGAAATTATCAATTTGTCCCTTGATACGGGGACATTCCCAGGGGAACAAGGAAGCAGCGGTATGTCCACTCTTAAAGAAAACTTCATTAGATCCCTTAGACCTATCCAATTACCGCCCAGTTTCAAATCTTCCATATCTGGGCAAGGTAATTGAGAGAGCGGTTGCTGAACAGCTTGGTAGGTTTCTGGAGGAAACATCGGCTTTAGATCCATTTCAGTCCGGTTTCCGTCCTGGTTTTGGGACCGAGACGGCTCTGGTTGCCCTAACAGACGATCTCTGAGATTTATTGAATGTCCAGGAAACAGACACAGTGCTGACTCTGCTGCCAAATGGTCACCTTCTAACAGCTAATGGTCCTTGAAGAACCCTAATGCATGATTTCCATCTTCAGAACTAAATGAATCTCAAGTTCTATTTCCCCACATTTTTCTGGCAAAGTGGAGTCTGTGAGCACGTGGTAGCAAAGAGACTGCCCACATCTAGCTTCTTCTGCAACAGCAGCAAGCTGTTCCCTGAACAAAGAGATGTCCTTAGGGTGGAAAACTCCTGCTGGTGCCTTTTTTCTTTTTTTCTTTTCTTTGTTAAACATGGTGATATTAGAAGTCGGGGAATACTGACTGGCTGATGGCTACAGTGAAGTAACAGTCTGCCTCACAATTCTTGTGGAGCCTTCTGGAAAGTACACAGCATGAAGAACAAATTGGTTTTGAAGGGGAGTGGGTGGGCTGCAAATGGGAAGCTTGGTGTATATTTGAATATATTAAAGTCTTATCCGTTTTCTTGGGGTGAGTTCCGAGAAAGGCTGAGCTGTGAATAATGCATCTGTCAGCTACGCTATCAGAGGGCACTTTCCAGATGAAGAGTGTACTGGCAAGGACAAGGAGAAGGTGGTCCCCATGAGGCTTTCTCTTTGATCTCCTTGTGGAGGATCTTTTTCAGAAAGGGGGTGGGCTGCCAGCCCACACAGCACAGCCTTTGCCAAAGTTAGGTCTCTACCTCTCTCACACACACCCCCACTCACCGGGCATTGAACCTAGGCGATAATAATAATAATAATAATAATAATAATAATAATAATAATAATAATAGTTGTTGTTGTTGTTGTTGTTGTTGTTGTTGTTGTTGTTGTTGTTATTGTTATTATTAATCATTTATACCCCCAGCCACTCTGGGCGGCTTCCAACAAAACACTAAAATACAATAACCTATTAAACATTAAAAGCTTCCCTAAATAAGGCTGCCTTTAGTTGTCTTCTAAAAGTTTGGTGCAAGCTGGATTTCGAAGGAGCAGAGGAACCAGAGACCAAATTACAAACAGGCGCTGGATTATGGAGAAAGCTAGATAGTTCCAGAAAGACATCTATTTCTGCTTCATTGACTATGCAAAAGCCTTTGACTGTGTCGACCACAGCAAACTATGGCAAGTTCTTAAAGAAATGGGAGTGCCTGATCACCTCATCTGTCTCCTGAGAAATCTCTATGTGGGACAAGAAGCTACAGTTAGAACTGGATATGGAACAACGGATTGGTTCAAAATTGGGAAAGGAGTACGGCAAGTCTGTATATTGTCTCCCTGCTTATTTAACTTATATGCAGAATTCATCATGCGAAAGGCTGGGTTGGATGAATCGCCGGAAGAAATATCAACAACCTCAGACATGCAGATGACACAACCTTGATGGCAGAAAGCGAGGAGGAATTAAAGAACCTCTTAATGAGGGTGAAAGAGGAGAGCGCAAAATATGTTCTGAAGCTCAACATCAAAAAAACGAAGATCATGGCCACTGGGCCCATCACCTCCTGGCAAACAGAAGGGAAAGAAATGGAGGCAGTGAGAGATTTTACTTTCTTTGGCTCCATGATCACTGCAGATGGTGACAGCAGTCACAAAATTAAAAGATGCCCGCTCCTTGGGAGAAAGGCAATGGCAAACCTAAATAGCATCTTAAAAAGCAGAGACATCACCTTGCCGTATAGTTAAAGCCATGGTTTTCCCAGTGGTGATGTATGGAAATGAGAGCTGGACCATAAAGAAAGCTGATCGCCAAAGAATTTATGCTTTTGAATTATGGTGCTGGAGGAGACTCTTGAGAGTCCCATGGACTGCAAGAACATCAAACCTATCCATTCTTAAGGGAATTAGCCCTGAGTGCTCACTGGAAGGACAGATTGTGAAGCTGAGGCGCCAGTACTTTGGCCACCTCATGAGAAGAGAAGATTCCCTGGAAAAGACCCTGATGTTGGGAAAGATGGAGGGCACAAGGAGAAGGGGACGACAGAGGACGAGATGGTTGGACAGTGTTCTCGAAGCTACAAACATGAGTCTGACCAAACTGCGGGAGGCAGTGGAAGTCAGGAGTGCCTGGCGTGCTCTGGTCCAGGGGGTCATGAAGAGTCGGACACGACTAAACGACTAAACAACAACAAAAGTTTGGTAGTTATTTTTCTCTTTGACATCTGGTGGGAGGGCACTCCACAGGGCGGGCGCCACTACCAAGAAGGCCCTCTGCCTGGTTCCCTGTAACTTGGCTTCTTGCAGCGAGGGAACCACCAGAAGGCCCTCGGTGCTGGACCTCAGTGTCCGGGCAGAATGATGGGAGTGGAGACGCTCCTACAGGTATACTGGACCGAGGTTGTTTAGGGCTTTAAAGGTCAGCATCAACACTTTGAATTGTGCTCGGAAACGTACTAGGAGCCAGGGTAGGTCTTTTAAGACTGGTGTTATATGGTCTCAGCGGCCGCTCCCAGTCACCAGTCTAGCTGCCGCATTCTGGATTAATTGTAGTTTCCAGGTCACCTTCAAAGGTAGCCCCAAATAGAGCGCATTGCAGTAGTCCAAGCCAGAGATAACCAGAGCATGCACCATTCTGGCAAGACAGTCCACGGGCAGATAGGGTCTCAGCCTGCATACCAGATGGAGCTAATAATCAGCTGCCCTGGACACAGAATTAACCGGTGCCTGCATGGACAGCTGTGAGTCCAGAATGACTTCCCAGGCTGCACACCTGGTCCTTCAGGGGCACAGTTACCCCATTCCGGACCAGGGAGTCTTCCACACCTGCCCGCCTCCTGTCCCCCGAAAACAGTACTTCTATCTTGTCAGGATTCTCCCTCAATTTGTTGAGGACGGAACCCTGAGGCACCCCACAAGTAAAAGCCCAGGGGTCTGAACACTCATCCCCCACCACCACTTTCTGAACACAGCCCAGGAGGAAGGAGCGGAACCACTATATAACAGTGCCCCCAGCTCCTCTAGGCGGTCCAGAAAGATGTTATGGTCGATGGTGTCAAAAGCCGCTGAAAGATCCAGCAGAACTAGGAAACAGCTCTCACCTTTGTCCCTAGCCGCCAGAGATCATCAACCAATGCGACCAAGGCAGTTTCAGTCCCATGATGAGACCTGAATGCTGACTGGAAGGGATCCAAATGGTCCGCCTCTTCCAGGCGTGCCTGGAGTTGTTCAGCAACCACTCGCTCAATCACCTTGCCAAAGAATGGAAGATTTGGGTCTGGGTGATGGTTGGCCATATTGGCAGCATCTAAAGATGGTTTTTTAAGATCCGTGGAAAACCATGGGGCTGTCCGGGCTCCATGCAATCGGAGAGGGCGCATCGGAGCCAAACAGTCTATAGCCCTGGTTAACTCCACATTCCAGCGGGCCACCAGGGAATCAGCTGAAAGGCCATCAACATGGGATAAAGCATCCCCTACCACTCTCTGGAGACCATTTGGATCAATTAAGTGGCGGGGGCGGACCATCCAAATCGGTCCCACCTCCCTGCAGATGGGAAGGGTTGCAGAGAAGTCCAGTTGCACCAGGAAGTGATCTGACCATGGCACTTCTTTCGTTTCGCTTTTACTTAGTGTCAGATCACCAACATCCATAGAGGTAAGCACCAGGTCCAAGGTATGTCCACGGCTATGGGTTGGGCCAGACTTATTCAGAGACAGCCCCATGGAGACCATGCTTTCCACGAAGTCCCAAGCGGCTCCTTGTAAGGTCTTGTTGGCATGGATGTTAACATCCCCTAGGACAACCAAACTAGGTGTCTCCAGGAGAACATCCGCCACGACCTGAAGCAGCTCGGGCAGGGAATCCTTGGTGCAGTGGGGAGGTCGGTACACCAAAAGGAATCCTGTACTACCCCTATTGCCCAACTTCCAGAACATGTACTCAGAGAACTGGGTCTTCCCAATAGGACGCCTGGTGCAAACTAGTGACTTCCTAAAAATCACTGTAACTCCCCCTCCCCGCCCACAAGGCCTGGGTTGCTGTGCGTAAGAGAAACCTGGTGGCCAAGCAGTGGCAAGAACAGGCCCATCTGCTTCATCCAACCAAGTCTCTGTTACATATGCCAGGTCAAGTCCTCCATCCATGATCAAGTCATGCATGGTAGTGGTCTTATGAATCATTGACCTGGCATTGCACAGCAGCACCTTCACGTCATATGGGTAACCCTTGCTGATTCTAGGACCAGACCCGGAGGCAGGGATAGTCCTCAGACAACGACTAAACCTGCCTCCTCTGTAATGACATGGTCTGGTCTTAGCGTAACTCCCCCTCCTACCCGTGATCACTGAGATCCCCCCTGTGGAACATCCCCCAACCATTTTGTTGACTGGGACCCACTCCCTGGCAGCCCTGACCCCTCCCCTTAAGAACAAAATAAAACCTTTAAAAAACCACAATAAAACAATACAAACAAAAAACTGTAAAAATTACAAATCCGTCAAAATCAAACAAATTCCCAAGCCCAACCAAACATCCATCCCACCCCACCCCCCACGTACAAAAAATTCAAAAGGGAAAAAGAAAATTTTAAAACATTTTAAAAAGAACTCTGCGCCCCTCCGAGTCCTCCTGGACAGCAGCAGCAGTCACAGCAACCGTCCTTATGAGGCCTGTCAGGCCCCGCCCTGGGCCAGGTGGTGAGCGGCAGGAGCGGGGCCCTCAGGCACTCACGCAGGGTTCTGCAACTATGAAATAGTCAGAGTGAATTGAGCAGAGCAGAAGGCAAGAGACCTCTATGGCGTCACACAGGGCACCACTGAAATTTGAAAAACCAAAGTTCATCCCTGTGTGTGTGTGTGCGCGCGCGCACACACACACACACACACACACATCTTCTCAAAGTGAGGGAGCCACCAAGAACACACAGCAGTCGTTCCTAAATTCCTGTGTAGCCTAGAACTCTCTAATTTCTCTTCATGCGGAGAACTTTTAGGAAGGGGGCAGGCACACTCAGCCTCTCCCTCCCACCAGGAGTGCAGGGAGTGTTTGCGTGACACACATACACACTGCAGCCGACACATGAACGTGTTGCGACAAACAGTTTGGGAAGCTCTGTTCTAGCATGTCAACTCTTAGTCACCTTTTCTCAAAACTAAAAATTCCCCAGGTCACACTCAATGCAGAGTTGCTTAACCCCCTTGATCATTTTGGTTGCTCTTCTTCAATGACTACTAAGCTTACTCAGGAGTCTTTGGTGAGATACCTTGTTGAAAACTTTTGGAAAGCCCAAATATACAATGTCACCCAGATCACATATATCTATTTGCTTGTTGACACTCTCAAAGAACTTAATTGGTTTAGGACAGCCACATACGACACGTCGATCACGAGCCCCTTGTGGACCGCAGGGTTTTTTTTGGTCGATTGCAGGGCCTTTCTCTGCAACCTCAGATGCAGCAGCAGCAGCAGCAGCCGCCACTGCTGCCAGTCTCCTCAGGGATGCAACCCTGAGCAGCATGCGGGGCGATGGAAGGAGGCATGAGGGAGCTGGGGAGAGGTCTGTGCAATCCTGCTGCTGGAAGAGGGGAGGTGGGCTCAGTCAGGGCAGCTTTCCTGATGGGGGAAGGGGGCGGCTGCCGAAGACCGAGAGAGGAAGAGGAAGGGAGGGCAGGCACTACTGGGATCCACATCAGCTGAGGGAGCAAGGAAGGAAGCAAGGAATGAAGGAAGGAAGGGAAAGAGTTAACACACACACACACACACATGAGAGAGGGGGGAGAGAGAGAGAGAGAGAGAGAGAGAGAGAGAGAGAGATGGCTCCTCAGCTCTGTGCAAACTAATATAAAAATATAGTTTGACTTTTCTCACATGTTTAGTTACTTGTCCATCTAGTAACTATTTGTTTTTTGTTGTTGTTTTTTTAAAATAATATTTATTCATAGTTTCAGAGTAATAGAAAAAAAGAAAAAATAGAAAAAACAACAACACTACAATACATAAAAAAGAAGAAAAAGCGCAAAACATAAAAACCAATACAGCAATACAACAAAAAAAGAAAAAGAAAAAAAGACACAAATCCCAAATTTCATATCTTTAACTTCCATTTGCTTGTTTCATTGACCTCCTCATGCCTCCCTTTTTGTATTCTAGTTTAATTAGTTATTTCAGCAAATTCTTTCCATCTTTCTCATTTTTTGTTAAATAACTTATCTGAACAATTTAACCTAATAATTAACTCAACAAATCCTTTCCATCTTTCCCCATATTCTGTTATTCAAATTACCTTAATTTATTTAACCTTATCTTACCATAAAGTACCTTAAAGCTTGAATCTTAATACAAATATACATAACCCCTAATATCATTTCTGCTAGAGTCATATAGTTTCATTCCATCATTTTCCTTAATATTCATTGATTTTAGGCTAATTCCCCAAATAAAAAAATTTCTTTATAAATTTTCTTCCAATCTTCATCCAACGTCTCTTCTTCCTGGTCTCGGGTCGTGTCAGTCCTTACTGTCCATTCCATCTAGTCCATCAACCTGGAAGTCTTATGTCCGAGGCCCTTAAGTCTCTTCCATATCCCTTCTGCAGACCTTCTTCTTCTTGTTTATACTTGCCCTTTTCCTTGTCATTTGTTGGTCACTTTCTTAATTTCTTTCCTTTCTCATTGAGGAGTAGGTCTCTGGGGGGTTCCAACCCAAAATTGTCTCCATCTCCCTTCATCAAACCCACCCATTCCCCACAGCCCCACTCCCCACAGTCATCAATGTAATCCAAAAAATATTTAAAAACATATTTCAAGGTCTCTCCAAAGTTAGGACCCTCCTCAGCTCCAGACTCCCCCTGGCCCACTCCAACTTCAATCTTCAATGACAGTGGCTTATACTCCTGTAGGGCCCTTGTTTTCTCCATTTGTATTATTTGAGGTGCAACCGCATCGTCCTCCATTATCTTCTGCACTTGCCCAGTCAGTACAGGTTCATGAGTTGGTCCCTGAATGGTTTCTGTATCAATATTCCCTGTTTGTCCACAGTTGTTAACCACAACAGTCATCAAGTCCATTTTCTCATTCATCAAATCCATCTTCTCGTGCATCTGTTCCAGCAAGGCACTTGTCTTGCATAAAGCAAGCACCCAATCTTCCTCCCAGCTCATCTTTAGTCAAGGTCAGAAAAGACTGGTCCCACGATCTTAATCTCACAGCTGTTGAGTCCTCAAGTAAACTGCAGCAACAATTTAACAAGCTCCCTCTAGGGAAGACAATTTCTATTTGTATCCATTTTTTTTAAGGCAAGTCCAACAAAGGAAAATTACTTTCATTTTTCAGATATTTTTCAGATATTTTGTTTCTTTAGAATGCAAAAGGCAACATTGGAATCAGTCTATTTCTCTTCTTTAGCTATCTGTCAAAATGTTCCATTCACAGTCAATGAACCTTTCCAACTATTTCTGTCTCTGATACCCCGTTCCCAGGTTAGAGAAGGTGGAAGTTTATCCTTCTTCACTCCCTCTCCTGCAGGGGTTAAACAAAGTTCTCCCCCCTTTTCTCCTACTTCCAAGGGGGTTTCAGTAATTATAAATGAAGGAAATTAGACTTTTTTCATGGCTTTCCAGGCTTTAGCTTACAAAGTTTTTGCTTTAGTCTATATACAAAAAGCGGAAGGCGGACTTCCTGTTTTGAACCTTCCCGCTTTGATGCCAAATTAAGATATTTCTTGATCCAATTTTCCGTTTCTACTCACGGGTACTTGTTTTGAATCCAGTTGACCACAGGAAAAAGTTAGCGCTCTCCGGCAATGGCTGTGCGGCTTCACTCCGTAAAAATAGCAATCAGTTCGCAGCACCGCGCCACTCACCCCACTTCGCTCCGGCGCCCCAAAAAGGGGTTCCCGGTGAGTAGGGGGCGCTCCTGGTGCCCTGCCGAACCCCACATTCCCAGGCTTCCTATGCCTGGGATTTCTAGCGGGTCCCCACCTTCCCCAGTTTCTACAGAGCCCGTTCCTCCGATCGGAGGAACTCCGCCATTCACCGATGGCGCTGACCCGGAAGTCCATCTAGTAACTATTTGGATCTGTCATAATGATATCCAAACATAACTACTGTATCTGTGAAATAAAGATCCATTTATTTATTTATTTCATAAACTTAAATGACTTCGGAAGGTGGTAAATCACTGCCAATTTTTGATACCTGTTGGTAGATTGCAGGTTTAGGAGACAGGACTTGCCATTGAAGAAGCCATGCTGGTTCTTCAGTAAGAGTAGCTCTTCTATATGCTTGATCATTCTAGCTTTAATAATGTTTCCACCAGTTTTATTTATCAACCAAGTAGCCTATAATTTCCCACAAATACCCCACCCTGGATCCTTAAAAAAGGGGGGGGGAGGATTGGTGTTGTGTTGGATACTTTCCAGTCCTCAAGTGTGGAGGCTGATCTAAGGGACAAGAGACATATTTCTGTTAAAAGATCACCAATTTCACATCTGAGTTGTTTGAGAACTCTCAGCTGGATGCCATCCAGAACGGGCAATTTGTCCATTTTCTTCTCCCTATTAGGCCTAGAAGTTCATCTCCCCTGGCCGCTATCTACCTCATCACCTCAGATGCCCTTCCTTCAAAAGCTAATTCAGGCACTGGGATCTGTGAAGACAGATATAAGGCTTCCTTCAGCTTTTCTGCCGTCTCCTGTCCTGATCTTTCAGCTCTTTCTCTCTGTTTGCAGACAGGTTTATTTATTTATTCCTGTTCATTTCTATCCTGCATTTCCTCCCAATGGAATCCCAGCGCAGTTAGCAGTACAAATTGCAATAACTACTGTACAAACATTTCACTAGTTAAAACTTTTCTTTCATATCTGGCTCTCCACACTTCAACATAAACCCATGCTTATTTTTCCTTTGCTTCTTTAAAAAAATGTAACTCTTTCCCTCTCTGGGTTTCCTCTTCTTCCCCATTTGTAGTTCTCTCTGCAGTCTTATCTTAAATAGTAGCATTTTTTTTCCAGAATATATTTTTGCCTGCAGATATTTTTACCTCCTCTCTACAGATGCTGACTCAAAAATACTTGGTAACTCTGCAAGCCTACTTTGTGGTGAAAGAATCCTCTGATGCCATTGCAGGAGCATTCGTTTTAACTCTTTTTAAAAACAAAAATCCAGTTACTAGCAATAAAAACAGCAACATTAATAATGGTGTCTCATCTACCTCACTCCTTTTTTTTGCCACATAGGAAAAGATTAAATGGGTCTAGGCAGACTGATAACGTTTCTTCTTCAAGATCTTACCGGCTTCTTGGGACTGGTAGGACCATAGAGTTTTCCACAGACAAGAGACTAAGAGGAGGACAGCTGTCCATTGCTGTATGATACGTACAAAATAAGTATATGAAAATCACAGCCGTCCTGGGAAAATCCTGGTCCTGGAACTTTTGAAGCATAGAATTATGCACAACTAATCAGCTTAGTTGTTGATGACAATTAATAGATATACTTTTACTATGATATGTTACACATTTACTATTGAAAAAACATGTAAACATAATAGGCTGTATAATAACAATTGCAAAGTTATTTACTAGAAACTACCGCTACTTCTCAAAATTAAAAACAGTTTCTCATAATGTCAAAATCAACACCATGGCATAACATATTAAAATGTAGCTTATTCAATTAACCACCAAGTCCTGTATGTACAGAATGCAATTCCTATTTTGTCAGTCCCATATTACCGTATTTTTCGCCCTATAAGACGCACCGGCCCATAGGACGCACCTAGTTTTCAGGGGGGGGGGGGAAATCAAGGAAAAAAATATGATTCCCCCCCCCCAGCTCTGGGAGCAGCGGACAGGCTGCACGCAGCCTGTGCGCTACTCCAAGACCTTCTCCCTGCTTTTGCGGGAGGTGGCGGAATTCCCCCACCTCCCGCAAAAGCCCACAGGAGCCCCACTTGACTCCTGCGGGCTTTTCGACTAGGAGGGAGAAGGGACTGAAAGGGCCAGTCAGTCCCTTCTCCCTCCTTGGGGAAAGGCCCCCAAGAGCCGCTTGCTCTCTAAAGGGTGCACGGCTCCTGCAGGCTTTTCTAGGAGGTGGGGAATTCCCCCACCTCCTAGAAAAGCCGGGGAGCCCCTTTAAAGAGCACACGGCTTTTGCGGGCTTTTGCGGGAGGTGGGGGAATTCCCCCATCTCCCGCAAAAGCCCAAAGGAGGGAGAAGGGACTGATGTGGCCAGTCAGTCCCTTCTCCCTCCTTGGGGAAAAGCCCCCAAGAGCCACTTGCTCTTTAAAGGGTGCCCGGCTCCTGCAGGCTTTTCTAGGAGGTGGGGGAATTCCCCCACCTCCTAGAAAAGACGGGGAGCCCCTTTAAAGAGCACACGGCTTTTGCGGGCTTTTGCGGGAGGTGGGGGAATTCCCCCATCTCCCGCAAAAGCCCAAAGGAGGGAGAAGGGACTGATTCGGCTAGTCAGTCCCTTCTCCCTCCTTGGGGAAAAGCCCCCAAGAGCGGCGCGCTCTTTAAAAGGTGCACGGCTCCTGCAGGCTTTTCTAGGAGGTGGGGGAATTCCCCCACCTCCTAGAAAAGCCGGGGAGCCCCTTTAAAGAGCGCACGGCTTTTGCCTGCTTTTGCAGGAGGTGGGGGAATTTCCCCATCTCCCGCAAAAGCCCAAAGGAGGGTTGGAGAGCAGCGGCAAGGCGTCGCGCGCCTTCCTGCTGCCCCCCATCCTCTGGGGCTGGCGATGGGGGAAGCGCTGCTTTCCCCACCGCCAGCCTCAAACCCGGGTTGGAGAGCAGCGGCAAGGCGTCGCGCGCCTTCCTGCTGCCCCCCATCCTCTGGGGCTGGCGATGGGGGAAGCGCTGCTTTCCCCACCGCCAGCCTCAAACCCGGGTTGGAGAGCAGCGGCAAGGCGTCGCGCGCCTTCCTGCTGCCCCCCATCCTCTGGGGCTGGCGATGGGGGAAGCGCTGCTTTCCCCACCGCCAGCCTCAAACCCGGGTTGGAGAGCAGCGGCAAGGCGTCGCGCGCCTTCCTGCTGCCCCCCATCCTCTGGGGCTGGCGATGGGGGAAGCGCTGCTTTCCCCACCGCCAGCCTCAAACCCGGGTTGGGGAGTAGCGGCAAGGCGTCGCGCGCCTTCCTGCTGCCCCCCATCCTCTGGGGCTGGCGATGGGGGAAGCGCTGCTTTCCCCACCGCCAGCCTCAAACCCGGGTTGGAGAGTAGCAGCAAGGCGTTGCGCGCCTTCCTGCTGCCCCCCATCCTCTGGGGCTGGCGATGGGGGAAGCGCTGCTTTCCCCACCGCCAGCCTCAAACCCGGGTTGGAGAGTAGCAGCAAGGCGTTGCGCGCCTTCCTGCTGCCCCCCATCCTCTGGGGCTGGCGATGGGGGAAGCGCTGCTTTCCCCACCGCCAGCCTCAAACCCGGGTTGGAGAGTAGCAGCAAGGCGTCGCGCGCCTTCCTGCTGCCCCCCATCCTCTGGGGCTGGCGATGGGGGAAGCGCTGCTTTCCTCCACCGCCCGCCTCAAACAGCAGACTCTCCTGGCTTCAGCGGAAGCAACGCGAAGCCTCCGGAGCGCAGGCTTCGGAGGCTTCGTGTTGCTATCGCTGAAGCCAAGGAGTCTGCATTCGCCCCATAAGACGCACCCACATTTCCCCTTCATTTTTGGAGGGGAAAAAGTGCGTCTTATAGGGCGAAAAATACGGTATATTCATTTCTTCATCTTCTCTTGTATATTTCTATCTGATGGAGAGTACCATGGAATAGTCTTCTAAGTGTCTAATGATGATGATAAGGTTGGTAGACATAAGAAACTGGCACTGGTGGATGCTGCACAGGCAGAAAAGACAAGGATTCCTGGATATTCCCCTATTTCGCCGCAAGGGGCTTCATCAGCTGTGCGTAGTTCTAAATCATATAAACATAGACACTTTGTAATATCTTAGCTGTACAAATTTCAAAGAAACATACAAAGATACAACAAATGTACATACCGTTACTGTATATAACAGCTACATGGAACTTATTCATAACAGATTTGCAGACGTGATAAACCTGTAAGCCTGAGTACTTTATAAGGGGGCAACACCAGCTGAGGTGACAGGTGCAAATAATTCATGTTAATTCACAGCCGTCCTGGGAGAATCCTGGTCCTGGGACTTTTGAAGCATAAAATTATGCACATCTAATAAGCTTAGTTGTTGATGACAATTAATAGATATACTTTTACTATGATATGCTACACATTTACTATTCACAAATGCTAGTTTTGAAATAACATTAGATGTTATCTAACAATAGATAACATTATATTATCTATTTTTATATTTTCAACTATCTTCATTTTATTCAACATATTCCAGTTAGTTTTAACACACTTGATCCATGCCCTACATTCCTTTCTTAGGAATAATTCTTTAAGAAGTAATCTGAAACCATTATATTTTCCTTCTTTCAGTTACCAAAATGAAAAAGTGGGTTGTTTTATTTTGGTTTTCTCCTTTTGGCATTTTTTGTGCCATCATGCTTCTGAATTAAGGAAAGAATTGAACCAACAGGTGAAACAGCATTTTTCCAAGCACACTCTGCTGCTTGCTCACACTTCTTCCATCCACATCTTTCTTCACTGGGCTAGGAAAAAGGGACAAGAAAGACCATGGGCTTTGCTGAGCAATTGCAGATCGTATCCTCCCTAATATGCTCTGGACTGTTGTAGCAGACATCCAGCTGGAACCAACTTAGGGCCTAAGAGGTGGGATGGATGTTCTGAAAGGTTTATGGAGAGACCATGTCACTTACTAAGACTAGGCTTAAACATATTGCTTGACGGAAATACAGCAAGATGTAAAGGTCTAAAGAGCACTTCATACCTTACACACTGAGCAAAGCTGAGTTTGCTACTGAATAGCACATTCAATGGGGAGCTAAAACCAATATTAGCTCCCTGACAAGTTTCTGTATAATGCATTTGATTTGCAACATTGTTTTATTTTATATTTTGCATTTACATTTAAAGCATCTTACGTGATAACATAAAATGTAATGTGTGCAGTGGCCCTTTTATATTCTGCTAACAATTAATAATAATGCTGCTTTTTTAAAACTATAGGCAATGTGACATTTTCTTATCTGCGGCAGATAACTCAGCTCTTTTAATTAGGAGACAGAAAGTTGCCACTGTGGCTGTTTGGCAGGTCTCTCTTCTTTTTAAGGCAAGGCTGCTGTTATTGAAGCCATTGTTTAATGATCATATAAGCAGAAAACAATTATCTAGTTATTTTCTTCTAATTTGAAAGCCTTATTACATGATCTGAAACCCAAAGGTAATTGCTTTTGAACTGCTTGGTAACTTCAAATATAATTACTAAGTAATTTGCAAAATATGTGATTACTCAAAAGGCCATATGTTCTCTTATTTTATGCACCACTAAATGGATAAGGGTGCCTCAAAACTTTCTCCAAATATTTCTAACAGTTGCAGGTGCTACCTACACACATTCATTCATAACAGCATTTATACATTCTCCAGTAACCAATTTCTCTTAGTGGCTTACAAACACAATCAAATATTAAATGAAAATCTGCTGCACCTGACTTGGCAGAGGCACCCAGACATCACTGTCATTATCAGGAACAGGAAAAGGAGGAGGAAGAGAAGGAGGATTGAACACTGTTGTTGTTGTTGTTGTTGTTGTTGTTGTTGTTGTTATCAACCTTCACCCAAGGATCACAAGACAGTTTACAATATAAAAACACAAAAATACACAGCATAGTGTCAAACAAAAGCAATACCCCCTCCACACAGTTTAGGAGACCCTAGATTAATTGGCCAAAGGCCTGAGAGAAGAGGAATGCAAAGAAATGTAATTCCACCCACCCCCTCCTATAGCCCTGCCTCTGTTTCAGGGTTGCATAAGATGTGACCAAGCAAGGCGAATATATCCCTCTGTACATATCTGTTGGCCTACCATGGATAGCATAGAGTTCATGTTTTTGCTGCCTTCATAGGGTTGCAAAAGTGTCGCCAAGCACCTGCCATGTGCGGCTTGTGGGCTGCACTCAGCTTGATGCGTTGCAAGTTTCCTTTGTTCCACAGAACCAAAGCTTTTCACTCTAGTCCTTTTCCTGCCTGAAGAGTTCCACTTCCTACACTCACTCTACAAAATAAAAAACACCATTTCTGAGGGAAGAGCAGAAGACTTTGCACCCACCCCTCTCCACCTCACAGTTTCATAGGAAATCTTGTTATGGGGGAATAAAGTAAGACATTCCAGATGAGTTATCCCAGTGCTGAATGTGATATTTCCTTTGCAAACCCAGCACAACTGATTATATGGAGATATATGGCATGTATTCCACCTTCTTTCTGTTTGTCCCTTCCTCTGCCCAAAGTGAGACCTTCCTTCTTTTGGGGGGCATATAAGGCACTTTCTCTTCATCCCCTGTCACCCTGCAATAGTCACAATATCAGGCAGAAGGGAAGGGGTACAGCACTGTTCCCAGAAAAGTTTGGTACCTCTTCTTGACATTTTTCACCCCAGCTAGTCATTAGAAGAATTTGTCATTAAGATCTGGTACCTGAGTTTGCATATTTCCTCCTCCTTCCCTATCCATTTTCTTTTTGTGCCATGCCTGAGGCAGGGAATGTCTTTTTGTTTGTGATCTGGAAACTACACTTAAAACTAATTTTGGCTGAAAGTGGGATAAAAAGTAAATAAATAAATAAATGTCATGTAAAGGTAAAGGGACCCCTGAACATTAGATCCAGTCATGGCCGACTCTGGGGTTGCGGTGCTCATCTCTCTTTATTGGCCGAGGGAGCCAGTTCACAACTTCCGGGTCATGTGGCCAGCATGACTAAGCTGCTTCTGGTGAACCAGAGCAGTGCATGGAAACGCAAAAACAACTTTCTAACCCATCTTCATTGATTAATGCTTCATTGATTAATCCCAGACAAATAGCACCGACACATCTGTAGAGCTGCTTCCCAGATGAACTGTCATGAGTGGCTCCACTTCTGAGGTTTCAGTGGGGAACCAGGCAGAGGGCCTTCTTGGCGGTGGCATCCTCCCTGTGGAACTCTCCCATCAGATGTCAGGGAGATAAAGAATTACACCACTTTTAGAAAACATCTGAAGGCAACCCTGTTCAGAGAAGTTTCTAATGCCTGACATTTTATTATTGTTTACATTTTGCTGGAAGCTGCCCAGAGTGGCTGGGGAACCCTAGCCAGATGGGTGGGGCATAAGCAATAAAATTATTATTATTGGCTCATTGGTTTTAATTGAAGTTCCCTGAGCAATTTTGTCCCTCCCTAGAGAAGCCAGACGGGCTACCTCCTTGCTGTCTTTTCAGTTCTGGTACACCTTTGGCAATTGACTGCTTCAATGAAAGGGCTGGTTCTATGCTATTTTTATTGTAATTACTGGTATGTTTTAAACAGATTTTGTATATGTATATAATTTGATTCTTTCAATGTTTAATTGTACTTTAATGATTGATTTACACCAGGAAAAAAATTAAGTTAGTATGAGCTGTTTGACAGTGGAAGAGTCTCCCTCAGGAAGTGGTGGACTCTCCTTCCCTGGAAATTTTTAAGCAGGGGGTTGGACTAGATCAGTGGTGGACAACTCTCAAGAGACTGCGATCTACTTTCATAATTAAAAACTGGCAGTGATCTAACTCCATTTTTTTTAGGGAGGAGGAAAGCCCCATTTGGGGGGGAGGTTCAGCTCAAAATTGTTGAGCTTTTATACAAAGGAAGAAAGTCCCACTTTTTTAGGGGTTAAAAAAATTTTTTTTGGGGGGGAGTTCCATTTTGGGGGGGTTAAAAGTAAGGGACAAAGGGGTAAAGTCTCTCACAAAAAGATTGCTATGGATCAAAACAGCAGCACAGAGAAAGCTCTGTTTCCCCTTCCAGAGATCATACAACAATGGAGGGCAGGGCATAAGTCAGTTTTAGCAACGCTAAGGAAAGGGAGCCAGAGATCGACCGCAATATACCAAAACCTCGCGGGGATCTACCAGTAGATCACGATCAACCTGTTGGACATCCCTGGACTAGATGATTCTATTATTTTCCTATGTTTTTAGCAGTGTCAGGAACGTGGCCCCCCAGAGCACAGGGGAAGAGTCAGACTCAGAAATTGAGCTAAATGAACGAGGGACCGGCTCTGCAGATGAGAGCTGGCTGACAGTCGAGAAAGGGCAGTTTGACCCCCCCCCCTTCCCGGGGAAGATACTGTTCGCTCTCAAGAAGAGGAAGAGTCGGAAGGCAGCCAGAGCGCTGCTAGACAATCAGCAGATAAGCAAAGGTCTGAGACTGTGTCAGCTGAAAGTGGGGAGGGTGAAGGCCAGCCTCTCAGTCCCTGTTCTAGGAGACTGGATAAGATCAGAGGGGAACGGAAGGGCAAGAGGGGAAAGGCGAGAGTTTGGCGTCCTTCCTGCTGTGGGAGGGGCAAAAATTCAGACTGACCAACTATTGTTAATGCGAGCAGGCAAGAAGCCGTGCTCTGGAGGCATTTTTGTTGTACATAAAACTGCCAGAGAGTCATTACTTCTTATCAGGGCTTGCTTGCCTGCCAGAGATCATTACACACATGATGCAGATCTTTCAAAATTAGCCAGTACACTGTAGAGTCTCTCATCCCCCTACAAGGAACCTTCTACCATAGGAAAAGAAAAAAATCCTGACACTAGTGAGTCTTTTAAAGAACTGAATTGTAATATTGTTCCAGAGCAAAAAGCAAAAAGCTTGCTTATACTTCCAAATGTGGAATTTCTTGAAAAATGTGGTATTATTGCTTGAGTGACCTTTTCTGTCCATCTATGAAGTCTTAAGCTGATGAATAATTTTAGCATGATTTCCCCTCTTAGACCTTGAAGGCATCATGATGACAAGAGCATGAGCTGAATTTGAATACTGATCATGCATCATCATCAAAACCTTTAATTAAGTTCAGCTTGCTAAATCTTCAGTTTTGGCAATATTTAGAAAAGGGTGAAGGATAAACTGTGGTTGGTCCCAAGAACATACACATTTATTTATTCTGATATACATGAAGATGTAAGGCTACCATTGTGGAGCCCCCATGGGAGGATTTGTAGTTCTGTATTACAATCCAAGGGCGCAAAAGAGGGGGTACTACTTCATCTGGGAAATGTAAATTCCCCAATTCCCAGACCAAGAAACTGTCCACACACAGAATTACAATTTCACTGGATTAAATTTAAGTTTATGGTTGTCACCCAGCCTACCACTAGATCCAGAAATTAATCAAGGCTGACTTGAGTCAGATGTATCAGAGAAATAGCTTATCAGAGATAATACCTTGCTCAAGATGTTAAGAGAGAGCAAGACACAATTCTGTGGTGCTACTTTCAGGAAGTGGCCACACAGGTAAGAGTGGAACCACTGCTGAACAGTTTCCCCAACTCCCACCTCATAGAGTTGGTCCAGGAAGATCTCTGGCTGATGGTACTGAAAGCTGCTGAGATACCCAGTATGAGTAACAGGGTGGGTCTGCCCCAATCCTTCCCCTGATAAAGGCCATCCATCAAGGCAACCAAGGCCAATTCAGAGGCCAAACGAGGCCTGGACCCAGTCTAGGTCAAGGTAATCCATATCCTCTGAAAGCATCTGCAGCTGGACTGCCACTGCCCTCTCAAGCATCTTGTCCGAAAGGGAGGTGTTTGTGGCTGGGCAGCAGTTCTCCTAAGCATCGGAGTTCAAGGAGGGTTTCCTTCAGAAATGCCCCCCCAAAGCCACCTTTTTAAGGTGGCTAGTGCCCCACCCTTGTGCATTGACCACATCCTGGGCCCATTTTATCAACCTCCCACATGGTGGAGATGCATTGAAAGGATATCTGGTTGGCTGTACAGAGGTATAAGCAACTGGTCCACATCCCTAGGCCACATCAATTGAAACTGGTCCCATAAAATTGGAATAGATTAATAATCAAGTAGATTATGCCTCAGAAACCTCCTACCCAATGTCACAGCATTGTTATTCATGTCACAGAATCACTGGTACTTAGGTCAGCAAGCGATGCAGGTGGTACTGTGGTCTAAACCACTGAGCCTCTTGGGCTTGCCAGTCGGAAGGTTGGCAGTTCGAATAGATACCGCTGTGGCAGGAAGGTATATTGCATTTCTGTGCACTCTGGCACTTGTCTCACTGTGTTCCGTTGCACCAGAAGTGGTTTAGTCCTGCTGGCCACGACCCAGAAAACTGTCTGCAGACAAATGCCAGATCCCTTGTCCTGAACGTGAGATGACTGGACTTAACTGTCCAACTAACCTTTTTACTTAGGTCAGCGTGGAGGCAAGCAATTTTGCCCTTAAAATGTCTGACAGAATTGTTGCAGAAGGCTTCTAAGCTTTCCAGTGTATCATTCACTGGGGCAGATGTTAATATGCCTCACACCACTTGGAAAATTATGTTGGAGGCTATAATTGAAGAAGCAAAGTAGGCCTTCTTTTCTGCTCTGAGTGCAGTTTTATCAGCATGATTATGTGCTCTAGCATGTGTTTGGTCACCCTGACAATGAGTCATACACCAAGCTCTAGCCCAGGGGTCGGCAAACTACGGTTCCCGGGCTGGATCAGGCCCAATTGCGTTCAGGACAGCCCGCGGACTGTCCGTGGATCGGCGTGGGGTTTCTGTTTGTTCAGGTGGTGCCATCCCCCCAAACTCACACACCACGGCAGCGCCTCCTCCCTCCCTCCTCCTGGCTTCTCCCCGCCCTGCCTAGAGGAGGAAGGGGGCTGGGCTGAGCTGGCTGGGCGCCATTTTAAGCAGCCCCTCTACGGAGACAGCCCCTTCGCACTGCTCATCTTCCCCCCACTGTTGCTGTTGCTGCCCTGGTGCTCCTGTGGGCCAGTGTGGAGCGGACGAGATCACTCTGCCTACTCATGAGAAGTGGCAGCAGAGGCAGCTCCTGAGAATTTAAGCACAGCGGCAGGGGGTGAGGAGTGGGGAAGAGGACCCCTTGCCTCTTCTTCCAGCCCCCCCCCCCCGTGCCGCTTCTCCAGCCTGCCACAAGGTCTGAGGGACAGTGGACTGGCCCGCGGCTAAAAAATGTTGCCAAGCCCTGCTCTAGCCATCACTAATCTTCTCTAGAGAAGCACAGTGCAACCTCCCAAACTCTGCAGTGCTGAAACTCAGGTAGTGTTCTCTTCCGGCTCCAAAACAGAGAATTGCCCTGCAGAGTCAAAGGTCCATCTCATCTTAGCTTGCTTGCTGTTTCCAACAGTCATCAGCCCAATGCCGCCCAGAACCTGACAGGCATCACATGAATGCAAAAGTCAAGCTCAGTGTTCATCCCCAGGATCTCATGCTGATGGAGAGATAAGTATTGCACGTAGCCATATGTAGCCACCGACATAAAAGCAGACCTCTGCCAGGATATAACTGTGCCCCTAGATCAGGAGCCTGAACGCCTAGACAGAGAGACCACCAATATTCCTGACATTAAGCACGTCTGAGGCGGTATCTATCCCAGTACATTGGTTTAACTAGAAATGCTGTTTGTAGGCTGGAACAAATAAATCAGTGAATACTAAAAGACATGTGTGCAATTGATAGTTTACAAATGTTTCTGCAGCATCATGCCCTCAGGCCTTACAGAAAATCTATTTTCAGGTGATTCGGAAACAGCTTTCCCATTTCTTTCACCTGCAAAAATGTTTGCTAAACAAGAGTCACCTGTGAATGGCATTTTGCTAAAATCAAATGTAAGGGTAACGTTAATTATGTCCACAGATGGTGAAGCATTATGATTGTGTTATGGGAATATAAATGGCAAGTTACTATTCCTTAATGTATACCTTCTTTACCAACAACCCAACAACTCTATAGTGATTTGACCTGCACAAAATAATATGCTATGGTGACATTGATAAAGAATCTATTTTTTCTTGATGCAAGGTTTCTTTTTAACAGCCAAACCATTTTTATATTTTTTCCTTTATTTACTTTGTAACCATAAATGATGGAAAGAATTTCTTTATCAGGAAGTAGTTGAAAAACATTTCCTGTTCATTACTTGGTCAGGGAATATATGTATCATATGAGGAAAATATATAACTTCAAAGCACTGAAACAAATTCATTATTACTGGACATGGGCTTGAAAATTGCCTCACATGTTTTTTGAACTCCCTCCTCCCAAATGCCGCCAGAATCTGTTCTCGCAGCAGAAAATGCATATTTGCTGTTATATATAGGTATTCCAGATAGGTATCAGGTTTGGAAATATGATATCCATCACTAGATCCACGAAAAAGATGTAGTTTGTACAGATTTAAACCAAATACATGCAATAGTTCTTCAGAACTGCCTAAACTTAAACATCTTCTCTATAAGGGGGACAACATGTTGTGGAATTAATTGCACATATCACAGCCACTTACAGCAAGATGACTGGGCCCTATATTGAGCCTGATGTGGTCGCATGACAGCAGTGAGACTGGCTCAGGGATTGAATAGATCCCAGGCGGGCACAGCCCAGCCCCTCCCTAACCTTCAGGTGCCCCATGTCAAGGCTTTCTGCTGGCCCCGACTGCCAGGGATTCCATTAGTGGCCAGAGTGGGGCTGACAGTAGAAGGCCAGCTTATCTGAAGGAGATGAGTGCAGGGACACCTCCGCTCATCCCAGCCCCCAGTCCAGCGGAAGAGGTGTTTGGATCACTCCACCCAGTGGAAGAAAGTAAATGGTAGTCTTTAAGGACACCACTGGGCTCAAATTACTCTTCCAGCCATTGTGAATCAAGGCAGACCCTATCTAAATATCCCAAATCACAACGCTTTACTTAGTCACAATAGAACAGGGGTGGAGAACTGGACCCAGCAAATGGGTTATTCCCCTATAAAAGACCCAACAATGTGTCACATTGTATTGCAGGGGTGGAAAACCTTCAGAATGGAAGGGGTGCCAAAGCAGCCTTTATCCAATGAATTGTCTCTAAGTAACATTGCAACACATTGTCAACATAACATGTTTATTAGAAAGCAAAATTGCCAAATGGTTGGTATTGATCATGACCTCTGAAACAGTTGGCAACAAACAGTGAAAGTGAAATATGTTGAAATCAAGTAATTCAAGGGAATGAGGCAGCTTTCCTACTTCAGGTATCATATCCCACAAGAACGACCACCTGAGAACGTTGAGCAGCACAGAACAGCAAAAACAAGTGTTCCATCAAAGACCTGGGGAGCTAAACAGCAAGTAAGAATAGCATCTCGCTAGAGAAGAGTGTATCCACTATATACTGGAGTGATTCATAAATATCCCAGCTGCTCCTCTGAATATTTTATGCATCCTTATTAGGTTGGATTTGTTATGCAGCTGGCCTATCACATCACATCAAATCAAATCTAGCATTGTAAGACTTTTTTTAAAAAATACAAAAATCATATTGTGCAATTCGTGTACTATTCCATTCCTCTACAATAATTCCTAAGCCTGTGTTAAATATTAGTGCTTATCCCTGAATGACGTTGAAGTGCAAGGAAGTTCAGCATCTACCTTCACTCCCTTGGCTGGCTACTGAATCCTAGAGGGAAGCCAGAAGAGAAGGTCCTTCCCACTTGCCAGGTAGTGCTCTCTCGCTTGCTCTCACACAGTGGGGTGTACAAGGAAAATCAATGCCTGAACCTGCTAACTAATATATTCCTGATTTGCCTGTCTGGCAGGTCTGATCTATGGGCACTACCTATGCTGACCGTAGCCTTGCTTCAAGTATTATCCTTCTAAAGCTTAAATAAATCCATCTGCATATTGTTTCTCTGAAACTGCATAGTGTGCTGTGATACAGAGTATGTGATAAATCAGTACTTTTCATTTGCATATTTTATATCAATAAATACCAGCTCAGTTTTGGTCTGTTGAGAATTATCTAGCTATGTTACCAATCAATATAGTATCTTTTCTTAATTTCCTCTTGGGCGGATATACTGGTTCTTTTTTTTTTCAAACCATCCATGAAAGGTTAAAAATGTCTGTACTGTACACTAATTTCTAACCATGAGTGAAGGGTGCTGGGAATAAGAATTGTGTCTTGCCTTGACTTTTGTTTTGCTTTTTTGCATTCCACAATCTTGATATGAAATATTCAAAAGCATGCATATCAAAAATAGGTAATTTTGCCAAGACTGGATATTTCTGTTAGGCTTATACCCTAGGGGGAAATCTAGGCTGCTGGATATAATACTTTTTCATGATTAGATTGTCCAACCTAGGCACATTAAAACCTTAGAAATTAGAGATGCCACTGAGTTTCTTCTGAAGAGACATTTTAGGAGAGTTTAGAGGATCATTGGAGGAATTCTGAGGAAAGGAAAAAGTGTGTTGCTAAGCATGGGGGAAAACTAGAGTTTCATGTCACTGCTGCTGCTTCGAAGGGAAGCCTCACAAGGATCTATCTGTTGAGAGTTCTCACTAAAAATATGCCTTGTCCATTCATGCAGATAGTGTTGGCTCCACATTTTGGGAGACCCTGGACACAATTCCCTTAGTGGGTGCCTCCCAGAGAGGGTCCGCTTTCCTAGGGGCACCTACCCACTCCATGGTCCCCACTGCCCATTGGCTTGAACTTTCCTCCTGGACCCAATCTTCCCCTTAGCTCAGAAAGAGAAGGGAAAGGAAATGGAGATGTTTGCTTCTTCTATTTGGTCTTTCTTTTGCTTGCACACTGGGAGAAACAGCAAGCAAGGGGAAGGGCAGGTCCAGAGGTTCTGGGCATCAACACAGGCCCAGCAATCCAAACCCCCTGATAATGGCCCTCCATGCGGAAGACCCGGAGATGTTTTTCTCCTGTCTCTTATCAAACCATTTTTTCTTTCCCTGAAAATTCTTCAGGAGTTTATTCCACAGATGAACATATAATACGCTTCAAAATTCTGATGCATTCAAAATTTCATAGCAACTCTAGTTCCAGGTCTTGTAATTATATATATGTGGTACCCCCCCCCCCCCGCCACTGCCATATTACATCAGTAGTGGATGGCCAGCCCTGCCTGTTTGTTGGATCTTTGAAGAAAGCTGTTCATGAGCCCTTCCCAAACCGGTTATCAAGTGGCCCGAATCTATCTTCCCATTTTTTGCACATCTGGCAAGATGCGATTTTCACAAGAAACCCGTGGCACAGGTGCAGAACAGCATGGAAAGCTCTATGGATGTGAGGGAATTCATTGGCAGGCAATATGATCAAAATGTAGAGGAGCCCTTAGCCTCAATGTGCACATTAGCCTGGGAGGTGCAGATGATGTCATTTCATATCTGAATTCACAAAAAGTGAATTCCACATGCATTCATGGTCTCAGGTACTCACTTGCAGAGAACTTTCCTAATCTTTACCAGCTAGTGCAGAAAATGTCAGCAATGGAACAGGAGCAGGAGCAGAGTGGATAGGAATATCTGTGCACATTTGTCAGATCCAGTTGTTAAAGAGGCATTTAGTGTGTTCACAGCAAAGTAAATTCTCATTTTCTTTCATTTTTAAATAGCTAGGAGGAGGGGAACAGGTGGTAGGATGACCATCACCCTGTGAACCCACCTGCCCTGGGCAAGCGTTCCTAAATTGAACCTTGGAAGTTAATCTCTTCCTCATTTTCTGCATTGTATGGAGACATGAAGGTTTTATAGCTTGATCCATCTAATTTTACTTAGATTTTGAGAGTGGTGCCTTGAAAATTACCACTTGTTGAGAGAGCAAATAAACTCTGTGGCAATGACTCTTACCCAAGAGAAGCTCCACACAATATGCAGAAGAAATAATGGGGAAGGCTTGCTGTTTAAAGCCTTTTACTCAAACTAGTAATATCCCATCAAAGAAACAAGCTTGAATTGCACAGTTTATATTATGTGTGGCCTGGGGGCCATTCAGTTGTTTGTGCATCCAAAGTGAAGTGGCCAGCTTTTCTGAGCCAATTGTTCCGTCTTATTTTCCTGGCAGATGCTATTCTCTCTTTGTTTTATAGTTCATCTATTAATGTTCTATTCTGAGCTCATGTCTGCCTTTAATGTTCAATACAAAAGCTAATTGTTCTTTCAAGCTGCTGCTTTGTCTTCTTCTTTTTTAAAAAAGAAACCTTGATGTTTCATAAACTGAGCTGCAAATTAGGAGAAAGATAAATGATGCATATTTTAAAAACAGCAGTCCTCTTCATCTTCCAGCAACAAATGTGCAGACTTTAAAGATAACAGCCTTGATATTTGCACCTCCATTATTCTACAAGTAGCTCATCACCTTTGTACTTTTTTTTAACTATAGGAAATATATAATGAACTGGCTTCTGTTGAAGTAAGCAACTTTGGCACTATGGTCAGAGAAGGAAATCCCAGAGGACTGTGCCCATAAATAATCATTATTACTGATTACAAGCATTCTTCTGAATTCTGCAGTGCATGTAATTATAACTGCCTTTTAAAACATCAGCTCCTCCCTCTCCTTCAGCCAATGAAGACAGAACAGAAGTGGAGAAGGCAGATGCTATTATTATATATCAATTATTTTATTAATAATTTATATTAATTAATAACCCTATTAAATGGATTTATGGCACTGTACCTTTTTGTGAAAGACAAAAATAGAAATAATAATACATTTTTAAAATGCCACAATAAAACCCCAAAACCACAGAGATAAAAAGCAAACTATTTAACTGCAGTCAAATTCAGTTTTCAGGAGGGAAAATATGATTCTGTGTTGCTGTGCTGGGGGAGTACATCAACATCCTGACACCAAGACATCTGGCCAGTCAGGAAGCAGTGGGCATGGACCAATACTAAAATCTTAGATTTGGAAGGGACCCTGAGGATCATCTAGTCCACCCCCTGCAATGTAGGGATCTCAGCTCAAGCATCCCGGACAGATGGCCATTCAACCTCTGCTTGAAAACCTCCAGGGAAGGAGGGTCAGGGATGAGAAATCTCAGCCCCAGAGAAACATGGTCCCCTAGCCTTTCTGTTTGGCCCTCAGGATTCTCCCAAGGCCACACCTTATTTGCAGCCACATCCTTTGCCTGCCCTGCTTTACACCCATCTGACAGGAATATTTCCTGCATCTCTGACAATGTTCCTTGTTTATCTGGATGGAGGATAGGGAGGGTGTGTGAAGACACTAGTCTACTCTGCAAAGGCAAAACTCCACTTAGGAGTGCTAAGGATTAAGCGGTATAGAAATGCCTTAAAATAAACTAATAAAATTCACTTTTATAACATATTTGCTATTCATTTTCATCAGAAATTTCAACTCACAGTTTCAATATCTGCCACTATCTTCTTGCTTCCCTATCCCTCCCTCGCCTCTTTTCTCTCTTTCTCCCATTCGAGACTTTCCTTGTCGACCTTTTAAGCATAGCATTAAGTGCCACTCTGTTGCTAGGCATGCAAACAGGTTTGATTGTGGGGATTGTGAGGATGGCTGGTGTCAAGGCTGTTGTCCTCCGGCCTCAAATCACCTGAGGCAGCTGCCTTTTCTCTGAGATGAAATGCTTTTGGTTCCCCAAACTCCCGCTTCCTCTCACCTATTTGACAGCATCTGTCCTGCTTCCAATGGCCAAGGAGTTGAGGCCAGAACGGCACAGAAGAGTCATGGAAACATTTGGAAAGAGTCAGCTCTGGGAAGCGTTAATCACTGTAGCCACACTTGTCCAGATCTCCAGGAGTTTCTGTTTCCACTTGAGAAGGAATACTGCTCATAACCATCTGGGTGGATGGGTGGGTGGAATCAACACAGAGAAATGCTGCCACATGGATGAGGTAGGATGTAGGAAAGCCTTTGTGTGGATAAAAGAAGTGCTAAGAGATGCTTGCCTTTTGTTCTTGATTTCCCCCCCCCCCCCAAGTACTAAAAACAAGGCTTGCTTTATCTTCTTCTGTCATCTCTTTCACAGTGGCAGCCAAGCTCTTTACTCTTTAGCAGTACCTAAACAGAAGACACTCCTTCAATTAGGATGTGAAGGAAAGAAAAGGATAGGAACGAAAGGAAGCTTTGTTTTGTAAGTTAGCCCCTTGCGCCAGAAAGATGTTTGGGCAAAGCCATTGTTCTCGCACCAGCAGATTCCAATTTACTAGCCATCCTGCCGAGAAGATACTGTAAGGCACTTCTGAAATAAAATTACTTGGCTGTTTTCACAACATTCCTTGTCATTCTTATCTTCTGATGTTTAGGAATAGAATGAGAGGGATAACTCTTTTTTACAGGCTTGAGTACTGTTTATTTTCTGAAAGTCTTTTATAATAATAATAATAATAATAATAATAATAATAATAATAATAATAATAATAATAGAAACCAAACTCCCAACTCTACTTTCAGAGTTTAAAAAATGGAGCATGAACATGTGTGAAATAGTAAATTGCTAGAATTGCAAAAATCAGTTGACCACTCAAGCGTTATACTGGACTGCCAGATGATCAATGCTTTGACTGTTTGGGATTTTGCAGAGCCATTCTCCTAGAGTATAGAGTATACTTTTAATACATTTGCCCTGGAATGATCTTTGGCAGGGGTAGCTGAATATGATTTTTATTTACACTTTTGACACTAGGCAAATGCATTCTTATCCTTTCAGGTATCTGTTTCTTTCACTGCTGCTGTGGTTTAATTATTTGCTTGTCTCTGTGTAATGTGTGTGTTTGTGTGTGTTGTGTTTTATTTAATCCACCCTGGAAGCTTGTTTGAAGTGTGGTATACAAATTCAGATAAAAAGCACAATTCTCATGCATTTTGGAACTATTTTCTGCAACAACTTTGAATCAGCTGGAGAACATATTATCCATGTGAATATTTTATTTTATCACCTCATGCAATAAACCTCCTGGTGACTTCCAAGAAATATCACTAGATATCGTGCTTTGTAATGGTCCATCGTCCTGGCCCCAGCAGTCACAGCTAAAAGACCCTAAAAGGCTCTATGGGGTATCCTCCTCCACATTCCAGCTGCCTTGGGTGCATGGTATAAGCAACCTGAGCGTAGGGATCAACAAATCTCTCTATTTTGGTTTCTCTCTGTTTCTTATTTTTTAAAACTTAATTTCAATTCTCTACGGTTCTGTATCAGATCACTTTTTAAAAAGTTCTCATGAAATTTCATCAGTACTTTACTACATATTTCTTCTAATAGACATGTTCCTCCCGCTCAAGAAATTTTCTCCAATATAATGCATCTTTATGTTATTGTCACTAATATCTGCAATGGATACATAGTTTCCTGCCCATAAGGACATAAGAAGGTGGCCCCTCGAGTCCAGTATTCAGTTCTCAGCGTGGCCACCCTGGAGCTTGCAGGAAACCGGCAAGAACAGTAATACTCTCCCTTCCTGCAGTTTCATAAAACTGATCTCTGCATTATTGCACACATTACTTGAATGGAAAACTGCACTGCAAAATTTGAAGTAATGCATATTTTGAAGGAATGCTTCTGTTCATGCATTGTTTCTGGCAGTATGACTTAGGTAGGCTCACCTTTAGATGCAAACTGAGGTGAATACCTGAGATGAATACCAATCCCTACCTGAGTGTCATGTTTGGTTGTACTCTACTCTATCGCCATCAGCTCCCAGAGTGATCCAGAACTGGCATGGGGTGCAGATGCATAATCTACCCCCTGACGTACTTTATTCATTTTCAGTCTTTGATTTCAGCCGTATGGAAATGGCAATTACGCCACTCAGCTAACATTAAGTACTATAAAGTTGAGTTTTCAGATGAGACTTTCAAAGGCAAGGCATGGTTTTTAATTATCTGGTTAACTTTATTTATTTGCTGAATTACATGTGCATGGTTTTAACAATATATGTTCTCTGGGTAGTGCAAAAAGTAAAAGAATAAAATATATAGTATTAAAAATAAAAACCATAAAAGCAGCATACAAATTTCTTCATTCTGGCAAATAAGCAGTAGGTCAATTAATATCAAGGATATACAATAAAACAACAAAATACAGTAAATTAAGAAGCCCAGATTAGTTGAAGTTGTTCAGAAAGGCCTGCGAAGGGCTGGGGCTGAAAAGACCGTGTGGATGCGTGCTTGGTGAGCCTCCCTGAGAAGGCTGTTCCATAAGTGGACTGACACGGACAGCATGTGCTCAAGAGGCCTGGTGCATATGCGTGCTGCTTTATGGGGTGCTGGTCTGACTTTGAAAACCTTCCATTTGAGGCTGGAACAAAAGGGAAGTGTTGTGTTTTACTGATTTCTCCAGTTTTGTGTTCTCCAGTTGAATGAAACCCCTTTCCATAGAATCATAGAATAGAATCATAGAATCATAGAGTTGGAAGAGACCACAAGGGCCATCGAGTCCAACCCCCTGCCAAGCAGGAAACACCATCAGAGCACTCCTGACATATGGTTGTCAAGCCTCTGCTTAAAGACCTCCAAAGTAGGAGACTCCACCACACTCCTTGGCAGCAAATTCCACTGTCGAACAGCTCTTACTGTCAGGAAGTTCTTCCTAATGTTTAGGTGGAATCTTCTTTCTTGTAGTTTGGATCCATTGCTCCGTGTCCGCTTCTCTGGAGCAGCAGAAAACAACCTTTCTCCCTCCTCTATGTGACATCCTTTTATATATTTGAACATGGCTATCATATCACCCCTTAACCTCCTCTTCTCCAGGCTAAACATGCCCAGCTCCCTTAGCCGTTCCTCATAATAATAATAATAATAATAATAATAATTTATTATTTATACCCCGCCCATCTGGCTGGGCCTCCCCAGCCACTCTGGGCGGCTTCCATAAAAACCAAAAATACAGTAAAATGTCACACGTTAAAAACTTCCCTGAACAGGGCTGCCTTAAGATGTCTCCTGAATGTCAGATAGTTGTTTATCGCTTTGACATCTGCTGGAAGGGTGTTCCACAGGGCGGGCGCCACTACCGAGAAGGCCCTCTGTCTGGTTCCCTGTAGCCTCACTTCTCGCAATGAGGGAACCGCCAGAAGGCCCTCGGCGCTGGACCTCAGCGTCCGGGCAGACTGATGGGGGTGGAGACGCTCCTTCAGGTATACTGGACCGAGGCCGTTTAGGGCTTTAAAGGTCAGCACCAACACTTTGAATTGTGCTCGGAAACGTACTGGGAGCCAATGCAGGTCTTTCAAGACCGGTGTTATATGGTCTCGGCGGCCGCTCCCAGTCACCAGTCTAGCTGCCGCATTCTGGATTAGTTGTAGTTTCCGCGTCACCTTCAAAGGTAGCCCCACGTAGAGCGCATTGCAGTAGTCCAAGCGGGAGATAACCAGAGCATGCACCACTCTGGCGAGACAGTCCGCAGGCAGATAGGGTCTCAGCCTACGTACCAGATGGAGCTGGTAAACAGCTGCCCTGGACACAGATTTGACCTGTGCCTCCATGGACAGCCGTGAGTCCAAAATGACTCCCAGGCTGCGCACCTGGTCCTTCAGGGGCACAGTTACCCCATTCAGGACCAGGGAATCCTCCACACCTGCCCGCCTCCTGTCCCCCAAAAACAGTACTTCTGTCTTGTCAGGATTCAACCTCAATCTGTTAGCCGCCATCCATCCTCCAACCGCCTCCAGACACTCACACAGGACCTTCACCGCCTTCACTGGTTCTGATTTAAAAGAGAGGTAGAGCTGGGTGTCATCCGCATACTGATGAACACCCAGCCCAAACCTCCTGATGATCTCTCCCAGCGGCTTCATATAGATGTTAAAAAGCATGGGGGAGAGGACAGAACCCTGAGGCACCCCACAAGTGAGGGCCCAAGGGTCTGAACACTCATCCCCCACCACCACTTTCTGAACACGGCCCAGGAGGAAGGAGCGGAACCACTGTATAACAGTGCCCCCAGCTCCCAGCCCCTCAAGACGGTCCAGAAGGATGCTATGGTCGATGGTATCAAACGCCGCTGAGAGATCCAGCAGAACTAGGAAACAGCTCTCACCTTTGTCCCTAGCCCGCCGGAGATCATCAACCAGTGCGACCAAGGCAGTTTCAGTCCCATGATGAGGCCTGAATCCCGACTGGAAGGGATCCAAATGGTCCGCTTCTTCCAGGCGTGCCTGGAGTTGTTCAGCAACCACTCGCTCAATCACCTTGCCCAGGAATGGAAGATTTGAGACTGGGCGATAGTTGGCCATCGTGGCCGCATCTAAAGATGGTTTTTTAAGAAGCGGTTTAATAACCGCCTCTTTCAGCGGGTCTGGGAAGGCTCCCTCACGGAGGGAAGCATTCACCACCCCACGAAGCCCATCGCCCAGTCCTTCCCGGCTAGCTTTTATAAGCCAGGATGGGCAAGGATCCAGGAGACAGGTGGTTGGTTTCACTCGTCCAAGCAGCCTGTCCACATCCTCGGAGGTAACAGATTGAAATTGATCCCACTCAACTTGACTAGACAGAACTCTAGCACTCTCCCGCCCCGGCCCTGCTCCCACGGTGGAGTCTACTTCTTCCCATAAGGCATCGTTTCCAGGCCTTTGACCATTTTGGTTGCCCTCTTCTGGACACGTTCCAGTTTGTCAGTGTCCTTCTTGAATTGTGGTGCCCAGAACTGGACACAGTACTCCAGGTGAGGTCTGACCAGAGCAGAATACAGTGGCACTATTACTTCCCTTGATCTAGATGCTATACTCCTATTGATGAGGCCCAGAATTGCATTGGCTTTTTTAGCTGCCGCGTCACACTGTTGGCTCATGTCAAGTTTGTAGTCAACCAAGACTCCTAGATCCTTTTCACATGTACTGCTCTCAAGCCAGGTGTCACCCATCTTGTATTTGTGCCTCTCATTTTTTTTGCCCAAGTGCAATACTTTACATTTCTCCCTGTTAAAATTCATCTTGTTTGTTTTGGCCCAGTTTTCTATTCTGTCAAGGTCGTTTTGAAGTGTGTTCCTGTCCTCTGGGGTGTTAGCCACCCCTCCCAGTTTAGTGTCATCTGCAAATTTGATCAGGATGCCCTTGAGTCCATCATCCAAGTCGTTCATAAAGATGTTGAATAAGACCGGGCCCAAGACAGAACCCTGTGGCACCCCACTAGTCACTCTTCTCCAGGATGAAGAGGAACCATTGATGAGCACCCTTTGGGTTCGGTCAGTCAGCCAGTTACAAATCCACTGAGTGGTAGCATAGTCAAGACCGCATTTTACCAGCTTCTTTACAAGAATATCATGGGGCACCTTGTCAAATGCCTTACTGAAATCAAGGTAGGCTATATCCACTGAGTTCCCTTCATCTACCATGCTTGTAATTCTGTCAAAAATGAGATCAGGTTAGTCTGACATGACTTATTTTTCAGAAATCCATGCTGACTATTGGTGATCACAGCATTCCTTTCTAGGTGCTCACAGACTGTTTTCTTAATGATCTGCTCCAGAATCTTCCCTGGTATTGATGTCAGACTGACTGGGCGGTAATTATTTGGGTCCTCTCTTTTCCCCTTTTTGAAAATAGGGACAACATTTGCCCTCCTCCAGTCTGCCGGGACTTCGCCTGTTCTCCAGGAATTCTCAAAGATGACTGCCAGTGGTTCTGAGATCACATCTGCCAGTTCTTTTAATACTCTTGGATGCAGTTCAT
The DNA here is from genome assembly GCF_964188305.1 of Podarcis bocagei. Lineage (NCBI taxonomy): Eukaryota > Metazoa > Chordata > Lepidosauria > Squamata > Lacertidae > Podarcis > Podarcis bocagei. The sequence goes on from NC_138130.1 coordinate 1,924,756, forward strand.
CTGGCCCTGGAGACTTGAATACATCTAAACTAGCCAAGTATTCTTGTACTATCTCCTTAGTTATTCTGGGCTGTGTTTCCTCTGCTGAATCATTTGCTCCAAATTCTTCAGGTCGGGCATTGTTTTCTTTATCGGAGAAGACTGAGGCAAAGAAGGCATTGAGGAGTTCAGCCCTTTCTGTGTCCCCTGTTTGCATTTCACCATCTTCTCCTCTGAGTGACCCCACTGTTTCTTTGTTCTTCCTTTTGCTACGAACATACCCATAAAAGCCTTTTTTGTTGCTTTTAACCTCTCTAGCAAGCCTGAGTTCATTCTGTGCTTTAGCTTTTCTGACTTTGTGTCTACACGTGCTGGCTATTTGTTTGAATTCCTCTTTGGTGGTTTCCCCCATTTTCCATTTTTTGTACACATCCTTTTTTAATCTTAACTCAGTTAAAAGTTCTTTAGATAGCCAACCTGGCTTCTTTAGGCACCTTCCATGTTTCCGTCTCATTGGTATTGCCTGACGTTGTGCTTTTACTATCTCCCTCTTAACAAACTCCCAGCCATCATGAACTCCCTTTCCTTTTAGTATTGCTGTCCATGGGATCTCACCCAGCACTTCCCTAAGTTTTATGAAGTCGGCTTTCTTAAAGTCAAGAAATTGAGTCCTAGTATGCTTGGCTGCTCCTTTCCGCTGTATAGTAAACTTCAGAAGAGCATGATCACTCGCGCCTAATGATCCTTCCACTTCTACCCCACTAACCAGGTCATCAACATTGGTTAGGACCAGATCTAAAATGGCTGTTCCTCTTGTTGCTTCTCCCACTTTCTGGACAATGAAGTTGTCTGCAAGGCCAGTGAGGAATCTGTTTGACCTTATGCTCTTGGCTGAGTTTGATATCCAACAAATATTCGGGTAATTGAAGTCCCCCATTACTACTATCTCCCTTCCTTTTGCATGCTTGGCCATCTGTTCCAGGAAGGCATCATCTATGTCCTCCGTTTGGCTTGGGGATCTATAGTAAACTCCCACAATGAGGTCTCTGTTATTCTTCTCTTCCTTAATTTTGACCCAAATGCTCTCAATTTGGCTTTGAGGTTCTAAATCTTGAATCTCTTCACAGGTATACACATCCCTGACATATAACGCCACTCCTCCTCCTTTCTTGTCTGGTCTGTTTCTCCGAAATAGATTGTATCCCTCCATTATTACATTCCAATCGTGGGACTTATCCCACCAGGTTTCAGTGATGCCTATTATGTCATATTTAGTTTGCTGTACCAAGAGCTCAAGCTCATCTTGTTTATTTCCCATGCTTTGCGCATTAGTGTACAGACATTGAAGTCCATTAATCATTCCCCCATGTCTCTTATTTAAGGATTTTTTCCTCCCACCACTAGGTCTGCATGCTGTTTGCTCCATTTGGTCTATGACATTTGGATGATCATCTTCATCAATTGATAGACTCCTACCTTCAGGAGCACTGTCTCCCTCCCCCACATTAGTCAGTTTAAAGCCCTCCTGGTGAGGTTTCTGAGATTTTTGGCAAAAACATTTCTCCCAACCGTTGTGAGGTGCAGCCCATCACTTGCCAGAAGTCCATCTTCAAGAAACTGCAGTCCGTGATCTAAGAATCCAAACCGTTCCTGTTTACACCATTTGCGAAGCCAGCTGTTCACTTCCACTATTTTTCCCTCTCTCCCTGGGCCACGTCGTTCAACTGGGAGGACAGATGAGATGACAATTTGTGCATTTAATTGCTTCAATTTCTTGCCCAGAGCCTCGTAGTCTCCTTTGATCTTCTGGAGGCTATTGCTTGCAGTGTCATTGGTTCCCACATGAACCAAGAGGAAGGGGTATTTGTCAGTGGGTTTTATGATTCCTTGCAGTCGTTCAGTTACATCTTGGATCTTAGCCCCGGGGAGACAGCACACTTCCCGAGACATCTTGTCAGGCCCACAGATCACTGCTTCTATTCCCCTCAGTAGGGAATCCCCTATCACCACTACACGCCTCCTCTTAGGTTTGGTTGGGGTTCTTCCATGAGCTGTCCGTTCCAATGTCGCCTGCACATTCCCTGAGGACTGACTTTGCTGCTCGTCTTCATATACCTGATCGACTGAAATGAGGGAGAGATCCTCAGATGGAGTCTGCTCTTCGTCTTCCATGCTAGGGGAGAGGACCTCAAAGCGATTGTGTATTTCTAAACAATCAGAACGAACCCTGGGCCTCCTACTTCTTTGAGTCACGTTTCTCCATATATCTGGCTCCTGTGTTGATGAACTAGCCTCCTTCTCAGGGGAGTCCCCTGTCTCCTCCTTGGTGGAGACGGTGTGCTCTCTTGCTTCCAAGAAGAGTTCCAGATCTCTAATTCTTTGGAGCGTAGCTACACGTTCCTCCAGTTGCTGGACTTTGTCTTTTAAGAGGGCAATCAACATGCAATTGCTGCAGGTAAAGCTGCCTGCAACCTTTGGCAAGATGGCAAACATTGCGCAGGAACCGCAGGCGACTGCAGCTGTTCCCTCCCCCTCCATATTGAGAACGTCGTTGGGGTGGCTACAGCGGTCCTCCATCATAAAAAGCGTGAAGACAGGACAAATAACTCCCCCCACAAAAAAACCTAGGTCTCCCCCAACAAACATTTGAGACTAGCGCCCGAAATCTAAAAGATGGATCAAACTGCGCGCACCACTAGGCGCGCGCCGCTGCCCTGCTACCTCTGATAAGCTCCTCCCACAGCTAATCACCTTCCACAACAGAAACCCTGCCCCCTCTGACCTTTGCACAGGGAAAACAGCTAATCAGCCACAAAGAAACACACACACACAAGAAAACCCTTTTTGCTCCTTCTTTCCAGTTCCAATATGCCTACAACAGTGCAGAAGCCACTTGTCCATGGCTTCAGCTTTTGCTACAGTGGCAGCATCTGAAAAGTCAGGACTCCATGGGTGAGGCTAGTTATGCCTGGCCGTCTCACTGTATGGTTTCTCAGGAGTTAATACAAACTGCTCCAGATTAATTCCAGCAGCATCTCAGAGTGCTTTTGCTCTCAAAACATAATATGCATAGTGCTAGAAGAGGAAGAGGTCACCCCAAGTAAAAGCTGTTCCTTTGGAGAAAATAGCTTTTCTAGATTTCATTAAATACTGAGGGTTTCTCATCAACAAAGGAGAGTAACTGGAGCATCGCAGTAGCTGCTGAAGAGATTGGCAGGATCCTTCCTCTGGAAATATTGATTACAGGCAGCCATTGGCTCCAATAGCCTCGGAAAGGAAACGACATTTCCATATGCAGTTGCTATTCTGAATAGATACTGTGCATACCAAATCCTCATCAATTTGTAACCAACAAAAGGGGGGGGGATTGATTTCTTTTCAGAGACCATTTCTATCCTACGATGTTGCTGCTGAAATAGCACCAAAAAACGCTGACATCTTTTAGTCACAGATCAAAGCCTTTTTTAAAAAGGGAGAACTTTGCTTTTGTCAGAAGAATTTGAAATGTTTAATTTTCTCTATAGGAAATGCTATGATAAGGCACAAATCCTTGAAAACAATCTCTCCTCTATCTCACTGTGGTATTTCAAAAGGGCAGCTCAGGTATTTATACTGAATAACAAAGATATTGCGAAGGATCTAAACGTCTTCTGACAACTGCGGCCCACATTTCACACTGTGGATTTGGGAGTGTACATGTTGGGAGGAGATCCTATAGCCCTACAAGAACCAAAATGGAGCAACATCAGAAATAAACAAACAGTTCAACAGGACAATGCAAATTTAGCACTTAAGATTAGGAGAAGGCAGGACAAAGTATAGGTGCCATGCAATTCTCCAGCAATGAGAAGAAGAAGAGTTTGGATTTGATATCCCGCTTTATCACTACCCTAAGGAGTCTCAAAGCGGCTCACATTCTCCTTTCCCTATCTCCCCCACCACAAACCCTCTGTGAGGTGAGTGGGGCTGAGAAACTTCAGAGAAGTGTGACTGGCCCAAGGTCACCCAGCAGCTGCAGGTGGAGGAGCGGAGACACGAACCCGGTTCCCCAGATTACGAGACTACCGTTCTTAACCACTACACCACACTGGGTGCTAGGTTTCTCATTGGTTATTATCCACTGCTGTAATATTTTGATAGCTCATAATAATATGGATTCCATGCGGATATCCATAAACTGCACACTTTCTGTAGGACAATGGGTGTCAGAAAATTCTCCCACGCAAGTGTAATGGAAATGAATGGGAGGTGAGAAAGAGTGCAGCTTCCATTTATGACAGTGATACTTGCTCACGAGTAAGAACGGCAGTGAGTGGGAAGTGCAATGGTGCAGATGCTGGTGCTACACTTCTTAATTATGAATGGCTGCTATTAAATTCCTGAGAAATTTATGTTGCTAAAATACAAATATTTAAACCACAGTGTGGTATTTTATATCTCCTTTCTGCAAAATGTATATTGTTGTTAGCCCTCCTATGCACTTAGGATTACCATAACTAGACTCTACAATTACATTTATTCTTTTACACTATAGGGGTAAATTGTTCTGTGATGTTTCAGTCCCCGTCCCCAACTGATACATTCCTACAGAGTGGTTTTAGATACCACTTGTTTCAATAAAACTTTTAAAATATTTATTATTATTATTGAAATTAATATTTATTTATCTTTTAAACCACAATCTCAAGATAATTTGCAAATCAAATATTTAAAAACAGTTAAAAATGCAGCACACCATGCATCTAAAACAAGATTAAACCCCTAAAAAGTGGTCACCTGGTAAGGAATCTGATGAAACGAGGAGGATTTTTACATCTGTACTGTTCTCATTTTGTTCACAATAATAAATATGTAATTTCATACTCAAAGTAAATACAAATTTGGGGATGTATGAAGAAATCAAAAAGGAGCACTCAGTTCAAATGGGGTGATGGAAAATGGAGGGAGGGGAGAGAGAGGTGCTTCAAGCCAGCATGGCATGATTTTCAACACAATATATGTCCAATATATGTCCCCATTTGTCCAAGCATCCCTAGAAAAAACTCAACTTTTCTGTGAGGCATTTTGGTTTGATCTTGATTCCAAGCTGTCATCATTTTAAGTGTGTGTAGTTGTATTTGCCGCATTCATCCCTCCCTATTTTTGTGCCCCTCCTCCGTCTCCCAACTGTCTGTTTTAGATTGCAAGTTTTCTGGGATAGGGACGCTAGTAATTTTTGCCTGTGACATTTTGTAAGCCACCATATACACTGATGGTGTTCTAAAAATAAATAATGGAAACAGAATACTGAATAAGTTTTCTCCCAACTTCAAATTTTCATGAATAATTAACCACAATGCTGTATATTTTGAGTTTCGATTTCTGGCATGTTTACTCCCCCCATCCCCATGTAACTAACAATATTCCTATAAGGATTCTTTTCATCCCACACTTACTTATCTGTACTCTCAACTCCAACTTCCTCTTAATGAATATTTTTGTCGGCAAATTTCCTCAGGGCTTTAAAACTAAATCTTAATGTAATTTTCTTCAAATATAGCCTTTCCAAGGGTTTTCAAGAAGATTTAGCTATATGGAAATTCTGAAAGGGTGCTTATGTGGCCTTTTTCGCTAAAGGGGTTTCTTAAAAAAATACTATACCCAACCTTCGGAAAGGATTAGTTCTTGCTCTTAACTGATTATAGCTTCTAAGCAGTTTGGCATACTTCCACATCACTTTTGCACAAACTATGTAAAAGTATGTTGTTCTCTAGTTGTGGTTGAAAGCATATTATCAAAAAGATAGACTTTCATGTTAACTTTTATGGTTTTCCACATTAGCATGCCCAGTGCAATCAGAGGGAAGCAGCAGCCTTGACCATGTCTTTGGGTGGACAATGTGTTTCGACTTTGGGAACGCTACAGGGGAGGTGGCAGGCATGGGGGGCTTGGGTTTTTATCTGGGATTTGAAAATTCTGTGGCAAAACCTCCAGCTCTGATAAAGATCTTCAATAAAAACTGAATAAGGACAGGCTGAAAAAATAGTCTCATTCAAAAGAAGATTAAAATGGAGCATGCTGATTTTTTTTTGATTTTTTTAAAAGAAAAGGATCAATTGCTAATAATATGTCCTGGAAAGGAGAGGACAAGAGCAGGAGCAATGCTTTTAAATATCTTGTGGGGATTACTTAGGTTAAACAATAAAGTTGGTGAAAGACAATATATAGGTTATCCTGCTGCTAGCAAAAATAGAAATTCTGCATTTTTCCTCTCTCCTGCCACGCTTAGCAAAACAACACATGTTATGTCACCACCAGTTTCACCGTCCCCTGCTACACTTCACAGGGAACAGACGGCCACTTGCAACTGGAAGGAGCCTTGGAGTGCCTGAGCTTTAATTATAGACATTACTAGAAGACGACAAAATGCAGAGCAGCCATGCCATGCACCCGCCATAATTTCTAAAACAATAAATCACTTACATGTAAATTCTGCATTGAACATAAAACATACCTTACACAGGTACAGTAGGTGGAAAACTCTATTAAGCAACACATAAGATTGTGTATGCAACAGTTTGCCTGTGTGTCTACATTTCAGGCAGCAGTTCGAAGAGTCTTCCAGGCTCATTCCTGTCTGAGTGGCCTGCCAAATTGGGTCTTTAAGAAACAGGGGGTGGGGGGAAAGAATGCACACACAATAAAGTTTGTGAATCAAATTTAAAGAGAGAGTCTCCTAAAGGGAGACAGGAAGGATTTCATAGAACAGTCAGTTGAAATCACTAAAACGAAAATGCCTCATTTGAATGCAAAAAGAGCATATTTCCCTCATTTCCTTGCATCCACTTAGAAAGTATGCTGCCACATGGCGGAAATCTTCCAGTGTGATATTTCCAGGGCCTTGAATCTGCATGCAGCAGACCTACGCTGCAGACATCCTGCTGGATCCAGCAGATGAAGGCTGGGCTGTGGTGTTTTGGCTCTGGGCTGCTGAAATACTTAGGCTGAACAACATCAAAACAAAGCCCTTTCACTTTGAAAAGCAAGGGAGTAGGGATCATCCAGTACAGTTGTTCTGAAGTCCTCTACGTACTTTTTTTTTTTGCTAGAGTTACAAGTTGGTGGATCTGGGGAATGCTGTGGACATAGTTTATCTCGATTTCAGTAAGGCTTTTGCCAAGCCTTATGAGGGACAGTTGAAGGAGGTAGGTATGTTTAGCCTGGAAAAGAGGAGACAGAGAAGATATGATGCCTATCTTCAAATATCTGAAGGGCTGTCACATGGAGGAGGGAGCAAGCTTGTTTTCTCCTGCTCTGGAGGGGAGGACCCAAACCAATGGCTTCAAGTTGCAAGAAGGGAGATTCTGACAGTAAGAGCTGTTTGACTGTGGAATGGAAGGTGGTGGACCTTCTTTCCTCGGAGGCTTTTAAGCAGAGGTTAAATGACCACTTGTCATGTACGATTTAATTGAGATTCCTGCACTGCTGGGGGTTGGACTAGATGACCCTTGGGGTTCTTTCCAACTCTACAGTTCTATGATTCTATGAAATGTGATCACAGGCCAGCTAGATATGCCATACCATCAGTGTCACTGTCCAAAGGCTCTTTCTTTGTGTCCCTAGTCAAGATGTATGTGGCATCTTCTCATGCATAGCATCTCTTAGTGAGGGCCTCAGTTGTGGATTTAGAAGATTCTGTATTTGTAGAAGAGTTCAGCTTAACACCTGGTGCTACATGGAGGTAGATGTCTTACCCATGACTGAAAGCTGATCGAACTCGGATCTTACGTGAATAATGAGATGCCTAAGTCACCTGCTCTATTTCTTTTTACATAACGCTTTTCTATTTGTCTTCTTCATAACTGAAACACTGTGAAATTAACCATTCTCCAGTATCTTTTGTCTGGAAAGGATGCTAACCCTGAACCACACACACAGTTAAGTATAGCTAGGGTTCTTAATATCGCTGTTTTTAAATGATTGAATTCTACCATATATTTTTAAATAAATGCCATCACCTCACACTCCATTTCACCCCAGGTTAATGAACCCATAACATTAGAAATAAAACCAGAGGTGTAATCACTGTATGGTAGGTACCATGGTTATTTTCTAAAGAGGCATAAATTATCTGTCATGGAATTATGCTAATAATGATACAAAATGATGGGGTCAACAGGTGCATTTTCAGTGTAATTAAACACTTGCCTACCAATACACCACCTCTCTTAATCAAATGCTTCATATATCATGAATTTGTCAAGACATAGAGAAACATCCTGCCAAAATCTGAGGTGTACGTGCAGAGTAGCTGTTAACACCAGTCTTCTCACTCTGGGTCACTTGATGATAACTTATGTCACAGTTGGGAAAATACACAGTAAAACATTGTTTAGGCTTTTGATTTTGAAGGAGGCGAGGGTGGAATAGAACAGGAAATCAGTATTCTTACTGTTCTCAACAGAAATGCAACTAAGAAGTTTCAGTCAATTAAAATCAATGGGTTTAAGCAAATAAATAATTAGCCTATTTTTTTAAAGAAAAATCACGTTACAATCCTTAAATTAGTTGCTTTATTGAGATATTAAATACAGTAGTACTGTAGCACCCTGCTTGTGGTTAACGCTTAGCTGGAATGAAATATTCAACGCAGCAATAGAGAAATTAAAATAATAATTTATTTGTCAGACAAATAAATGAGAGACGCAGTGGTATATGGTTACCAAAGCTCTGCCCTTCCAGCCCTGATGGCCAGCACTTATATTCCCTCAGCCCAGCCCCCTTGCTCCTCCTTTGGCTGCCTCTGTCCAATCAGCCTGGTTGAAATTCCTATTGGCTGTTTGCTAGAACCAATCATAAAAGATACACCCATTTCCTATTACCTTTTATGGGAGACAAAGAGCTATATTTCCTTCTATCCATAAATGGCAGACAAGTAGCCATATATCTTACATTTGCCTTGACAAGGCACCTTAATTAACATTTCACCTTTTGCCCTCTTGCCCTATTCACTCCAAAACAGATGGCTAAAACAGATGGCTCATGGTAACAGAGATCTTGGGTTCACCTTCTCACACACCATCTATGAAATAAGAATCTAACATAAGAATCTAACATTTCTTACTTTCTAAATCCTTTGCATAATTACATTTAAGCCAATATATTTCATATATAACATATATAGATTTTTAGAAGAAAAGGAACTTAGAGAACTTAGAGAACTTAGCTTTTACTAAGTTCTCTGAAGCTTCAAAGCAGCTTCAGAGAGAAGCCTCTTTCCCTAGTCCAGCTGCTGTTTCTATTTGCCCTTTTAACCTTATGAAAATGTGGCTCAAGTTTTAATGGGAGGCACAATAATTCTTACTATTTACCAACTCTTAATTGTGTTTTTGCAGCTTGATTGTATTCTGTAATTTGTATGGTCAGTGTGACCTTTTGCTCCTAGCCTGTAATTTCCTTTTACAACCCTGAGGCACTGCTTATAGATCAGTGGTGCCCTTGAACAGGAAGATGAACAGCTGCCAGCTGCTTTATGCCTGGCATGAGATACAAACATTTACAAATATATTTTTAAGCTCATTTTAAAAATGCAGATCTTCATCAGATGCCTCAGTACCTTGGTTTTCTAATGTCTCTGTTGATGAACATTTCGGATTTCAAATGCCATAAACCTGAAAGAAAATGCTTCGGCAAATGATTAGCACAGAAAAATCTGAATGTTCTGAACGTATTGAAATTTTATGATGGCTTGTTGCAAAAAAACATTTCAGTGCAACTCTTTAAAAGGACCGCTTCCTACCATTGAACTTATCCAATTCCTGGTCTCTTCCGGAGACTGTAAACTGGCAGCACCTACCTTCTGATGTGCGGTAGGTGGAAGCTATGATGAAGTATTTTTAGTTATGGCTCCATCTTTGGAGAGCTATCTTCTGGCATAAGGTGAGAATGTCTTATTTGCCAAGGACTGTTACATGATAATAAATAATAATAATAATAATAATAATAATAATAATAATAATAATAATAATTGTTATTGTTATTATTATTATTTGTACCCTGCCCATCTGGCTAAGTTTCCCCAGCCACTCTGGGCGGCTTCCACAAAGACCAAAAATACACTAATTCCCCAGATAATTTGGTTGTATAGGTGGTATGGCTTACAAATGATCATTATCATTATGATATTATATTATTATTATTATTATTATTATTATTATTATTATTATTCCACCTTTCATTTCAAAAAGAAATACCAAGGTAGTTCACAAACAAAAGCTGACAACGAAAAAACAAGAATAAAACCAATTATAATAAATAAAGCTACTTGTAATTAAAATATATAGTAAAACAAATATATTTAAACTTTCATAATTAAACTATGTATTAAACAAGCCTCAAAACAGCATAACAGGCAAAACAACAAACAAAGCAGGAGAGTCAAGTCAGGAGTACAAGGAAATAATAATAATAATAATAATAATAATAATAATAATAATAAGGAGGAGGAGGAGGAGGAGGAGGAGGAGGGAAAGGAAGACGAAGGTTGGTAACAATAGCTCTATTATTTTAGTATTATTGCATTATTGCATTGTTTATTTTCTGTTTTGTTTTCCTTTCCAAATCCACCCTGGGGGTTCTTTGGAACAGAGGGGGGCGGGACATGGAATCGGACACCTTGTTCCTAGTAGTGGTGGCTTACACTTTTCATTCCTTTGTCGTCATTTTGAAGTGGGGTGTTGTTTCCAGGTTATGACAATGTAATACCACAAACGCTGTATTGTTCCCTGTTCCCATGTGACGTGATGCCACTTTTGTTTAAATATATGAGTACAAGATCCTCCAATCAGGCAAAGAGAAACAAATTTATTCCTTTAATAACTATCATCCCATATGGCCTTGTTGTTTTTCACAACCCAAGAGTCTTTAATGGTTTGTTTGTAATTCTGGTGATCATCAAAGAAACCCAGACTCATCTTGCTTCTTTTTGTAATCTAGAGCAATTGAATTTCAGATAAGAAGGAGGCGATCTCTGTGTGACCCACATTTGTTGGAGAGAAATGTGTCTCATACAAACCTCTCATTGCCAAACTTGAATTCAGGCTTCTCTTTGCCATCTTTTGTTCCTGTTAAGTAGGGAAGTTCCCCAATTCTCTTCCCACTCCAGTCATATGCAAATAATGTGTCTGATTCACTCCCCTTTTCATAGCACATTTGTTCATTAAACATTAACACACTGTCTGTGTTTTTCATCTCAATACATTTCCCCCCTCTGTTTAATACAAAGTCAGAGGGTGCTAGGGTACCTGCTTGTTATGTTGCTTTTTCCATCTCATCAACGTCCCTCTTTCCAGTTCACAGTGGAATTCAAGATATAGTTGTGTGTGTGGCTGTAGAAAGCTAAATAAATTATTCTACCCCTTATGACCACTTTGGCAGTTTCCTAATAAACACTCTGCCTAGTTTCTTGGTTTTATCATTAATATATTCTCAAATAGTCTTCATCTGTTGCACAAATGCTGGGACTTTAATTAGAGAGCTGTTAAATCTTCATACAGATCTCCTCTAATTCAGTGTACTATCCAAAGACACAAGGGAATGGAAAATCATCAGGCGAAACTGGGTTTAAAATATCAGATGGTTTCATGTTAATTTACAGTTGTATACATCCATAAGAAGAAGAAAAACTCTCTGTAGATATTCTGATCTTAAAGGCGGTGGAACCAAAGTCCACTGAAACCATGTAGCATGAAAATTAAAATCTTGTGATACCATTTTCTCATTGTTATATTGCTAACAAAGGTGGAATGTGACATCTCTCTCAGTCTAAGGGGATACCTAAAAATCCCTCAGCTGCCACAATTCCTGGAGACACCTGCCATTTCGTAAGAAAGGAAGGCATCACTGCTAGATTTGTAGTTGTAAAGGAGCTATCTGCTATAATCCCTTGGGATGATTCTCGTTTTCTCTTCTTTGTGCTGATCAAAACAGGAAGAAAACTACCAAACCTCAAACTTCACACTGAACAAAGGAAAAACAAACACAACAACAAAAAGAAAAAAAGTGATCAGCACTGACCCAGATGTAATTGGATTATAAATTATGGGAAATATTATCATATTCTTGTTGATCCTATATAACATTCATACTGTTTCCTTTTAAGGCATCTACATATTCTGTGCACTGTTGTATTCCATTCCAAGAAGGGAAGTGTGAAAAGAAGAAGATCTCTGGAGCACACCGTGGGGGAATTAGAAGCAAGGGGCATATCAAATTCTCCATGCTGCCTGGGGTCCCACAGAGAATTTCTAAAAAAAATAAAGAACTGAGTGCAGATTTGCTACTATCTCAGGGTTATTTATTGAAGTGTTTGCTTCACATACTTCTATTTAAGTAACACCAACAATTCCTCTTCCAAAGGTAAGATATTGTTGAACAATAAAGGGTTGTTTCAATATAAAAAGGAGTTTATTTTCAACTGCTTTGAACTCTCCCTTTTCTGCGTAGGTAACGCCCCAGGCTATCTCAGTGGTTGTTTCAATTGGGTCAGGTAAGTTCTCTGCAAAGGCAGACAAAGTCAAGACATGATGCCTCTGCCAACACTGTGCTCTACAAGACCACTGTAGACCTCACCCAAACACACCAGGTTATTGGATAAAAGTTGTGCCTACTCGCCAGGAATGGACAAGTCTACCCTGTCCACAGGCGGATGGGAAAGAGATCCCCACCCCAGGGGCTTCAGCTCTGTGAGCACGGCCTCTGCATGGCCTCTGACCAGCATCCCGTGACTTTGGTCGCAGTACGACTTTATTGGTGCCCAGGAGGGATGATTATGGCAGCCTGAAAGGGCCAGGTGTCATGGCTGCCACAGTATTACAGGTGAGTCTCAGCAGCCCTGACACAGTAGCCTGTTTTCTCTGTAAATACTTGTGTAACCCACTGCCAAGCAGTCTCTTGCCCAAAAGGTCCTGGGGTGGGAGGGAGGGAGCTTTTGCCTCATCAGCCATTTCAGTTCTTCCTTTGCTCTGAAGGTCTGCATTGGGGATTTGACAGCTGCTCCCATATCCCGTGAAGCCTTAAAGTGGGTCTGACGCTTCAGGGAGAACTTCTTCTCTTTGGGCTGCTTCGATGAAAACACATTCTGCTGGAGGCAGCCAAGATCCCAAAGTTTCCCACACTGGTTCTGTATCCAAGTTTTGTCTGAAGCAGATGCACCTCTCTAGTGGAGACTGCCTTGGAGACTGCCAGAACTTCAGCAAAACTCTTGCCTTGTGCCTGGAACCAGCAACACCTGCAAGGTTTGATCCTGAGAAGCGATATGCAGATTGTGGCCCGACACTGAACTCATGCTGGGGAATTGCAAAAACAAGAAACTTCATGGCTTGCAGCACTAATCAGAGAAATCTCTTGGTCAGAAACAGGCCAGAGTTTTAGGGTCAAGTATTTACATGTGCTTTTAAGCTGTTCAGTGAGGAGAATCCAAATCCTGGCTCAAGTTCCAAACACCAAGTACAATTGTTTGACCAAAAGATCTCCGGGTGGTTCCCATAGCCTCAGTTGGCCAACCGCTGAAGAGCCCTCGCGGTGCCCTTAGAGCCAAGGCTGATGGTCTCCACTCCTCAAGTTGTGCTTGCTAACTTGGCAGATACATCTGAGAGAGGTCTGCACCTCCCCCATCTTCAAGAGAGCAGAGTTATACAAAATTTCTTGTACTTTTACTTATTTTTACTTTTATTTTACTTATTTTTACTTACAAAATTTACTTACAAAATTTTTACTTACAAAATTTCTTGTACTTTTACTTATTTTAAAATTTTAAAACTTTTACTTATTTTAAAAGTAAAATTTATTGTACTTTTACTTATTTTAATATTTCTTTTTAACTGCTTAGAGGTTTTACTACAATAAGGTGATGTATTATTTTGAAAGGAAAATTCTCAGACTATTACTTAGTGATCATGAGTTGTATTCCAAATAAATTCTACGCAGAGTAGATCCACATAGACCTCTGTTAGCTATGCTCACATTTCTGTAATCAATAAAGTTGTGGCCTAAAATTTTGCCCAATAACCTTAAACCAAAATTCTGTGTCAGTGTGAATTTTATTCTAAGGAGAGGCTGGTTTGGGGGCCTTGCCACACAAGTCTTGTTTTGTTCCATCCCCAAATAAAATGAACTTAGAATAATGTATTTTTCAACAAAATATATTTTTAGCAATGATGAAAGAAGCATCCATACGTTTAAAGCAAAATATAACTTGGAATGTATTTTGACATATTTTATTGCCAGTCTTATTCAGACCACACCTGATCAATATGATTCACATTACTTTTAAAGAGAGAGAAGAAATGAAACAGAACTACTTTACAGGCAGATAGTGCTGCTGAAGAATTGCTATGCAAGAGTTCAAGGAAGAAGAAAATAAGTAATATCCAGTGAGCAAAAATGTATAATGTGCACATTTATAATTTTAATTAGATAATTTATAATGTATAAACAGAAGTGGGAAGTGGACTGAAATATTCTTACAAGCCAAATCCCCGCGACGGGGTGAGCTTCCATTACTCTGTCCCAGCTCCTGCCAACCTAGCAGTTCAAAAGCACACCAGCGCAAGCAGATAAATAGGTACTGCTGTGGCAGGAAGGTAAACAGCATTTCCATCCGCTCTGGCTTCCATCACAGTGTCCTGTTGTGCCAGAAGTGGTTTAGTCCTGCTGGCCACATGACCCGGAAAGCAGTCTGTGGACAAACGCTGACTCCCTTGGCCTGAAAGCAAGATGAGGGCGGCAACCCCATAGTTGCCTTTGACTGGACTTAACCATTCAGGGGTCCTTTACCTTTTTACCTAGTCACTTGCCAGTCCATGTGGGCAAACAGTTTCCTATCTGCAGACAGTCCTTTTGAAGAGCTAGAGCTGTGGATTGGGTCACTTTGCATTTGAATTCCTTCAGCAATCCCTACATCAGTGTGAGTCCCCTGGGTCTAATAAAAATAGGACTGTACTACCACGATTTCAGACACATCTCTTTGCAACACACTCTCTGTACATATCTGCAGCCTGGTAGCAATGCCATGGTTTTAACACTTTGCGCCTTTTATGAAAATATTTCCACATCAACTTCTGCATGATCTCAAGGATTCTGGGAAGTGTTCTAAGGTTCAAATTCAGTTTTGATATTGCACTAGTCCCACCAGACTTCACCATGGGCCCAGAACTTATTGAAACATCCCTTACAGCTGCACTTTGTAGAGGAAAACTGCTAGATGTAAACAACTAGCAAGTTGTCCATCACTGGTGATCTTTTTGTTGATGAACCTATGAGAGTGTTCAAAGGAACCAGGATAGCAGAAGGGCAGGGTTTTTCATTCTGAATTCTTATTCCATAGCTGGTACGTCAGATCTTGGAATTGGGACGATAGATGTTAATTACATTGACCTGCAGTCTAAACCTTATGAAAGGTATAGGATGCTGTATTTCACAAAACAATTTACTGTGAACAATTTAAGAGCTGGAACAAATAGTCAAAGAAGTTTAATTAATTTCACAAATTGTCACAGTGAAAATCTGAGAATTCATCCAAGGAAACAAATATTTGAATATGTTTCAGATATTTGAAAACTATTTTCTTCCTCTCCAATTAATTGGGTCAGTAGGGGGTTTGACTCTCAGTTTATTGACAGTTTTCCTCTTCTTCTGTTAGGAATGTAATAGTTTCACAATTGCAGTGAATAAGATAGGGAATTTTTAATCCCTAAAATGTTTGCTTTCTCAGTAGGCTTCTATTGATTTTTCTTTCAAAAAGGTGTCAACCACTTAAATTAGTCCACGTCTGCAGGGCAAGCCTCCACTTCTCCCTGCCTGCTTGAAGCTTGTGGATTTCTTCAGTTTCTTTAACCATTCAAATTAACCTACTTTTAAAAAATGATAATAATAGATGAGTGAGTGGAAGAATGACAACTGGGGAGCGACAGGAGGAGAGTGTCGAGAATGAGTTGCAGAGGAAGACAGAAAATGAGAGGAAAGGAGGTGGGAGAGAGAAGGAAAGAAGCAGGGCAGCAGAGTGAAAGGCAGCATTACTGTTACAGAGGAGAGTCAGGGATCTGAGAAGTGCTGCTGGGGTTTGCTGGAGCAGCTAGAAAGTCTTTCAAAAACTCAGATCATTTTAAAGCGTAAAACACTCGTAAGTTTAGAAAGGATCTCCATGGCAAACCAGTCATTCTCCAGGCCCCCCAGCCCAGAATGCCTGCGTCTAAGAAGAAGGCCCCCTTGCACCCTCCCCAGGTGCCAAAGGAGGTGGGGAAGAAGCTGTCTTAACTTCCACAGGGGTGTAGTAGTATCAGCAGCCCTGGCATTGCCAAGAGGAGGATCTGCTGGACCATGCAGAGGACCTCCTGAAGTCTGGCACCAGCCCTACGCACCCACTGGATGTCACACTTCTGTGGATCTTGGGCCACAGTTCTTGGCTCAAAATCATATCAAAGTATGTACAATGTGCATTTTCACAGAATCATAGAATTGTAGAGTTGGACAAGCCCCCAGGAGTCATCTAGTCCACCCCGCTGCAATTCAGGATTCACAGCTATGGATTCCATGACAGATGGCCATCCAACCTCTGTTTAAAAATCCACCACCTTTTGAGTGACCCCATTCCATCGTGGAACAGCTCTTACTGTCAGAAAATTATTCTTGATGTTTAGTTGGAATCTCCTTTCCTGTAACTTGAATCCATTGGTTCATGTCCTGCCCTCCAGAGCAGGAGAAAGCTACCCTATCACTTGCTTGCCTGAAAGGGTTAACCTGAGCCCTGAGCTCAAGTTACCAGTGTGGGTGTGGCTTAGCAGGTCCCAGCAGCCTTTGCCCCACCCTCTTTCCCCCTCTTTTTGTGTTTCCTGGAACAAGAAGGAGCCATGTCTCCAGTGGCTCCCAGCTGCAATAAAAACCAAATAAACTGAATATTTCCAAAAGGGAATTTTTACAGTCTGCATCTTTGCTAACCCAAAGATTGCATGGTCCTTTTCAGAAGTAAAAAAAAGTACTTTTTTAAAAAAGTTGTTTTGAACATTTTTTACCATTACTGCCAGCTGATGAAGACTTGTGTGATGTAACTTCTGGAAACTCTGTGAGTAAAACATTCACTTATTTGCCAAGCTAAGTGTCTACAATTTATTCTAGCCTAAGTATTTTCAGGGTAAACATTTGTTTAAAGGTGGATGAGGGCAACTATAACCAATCTAACCAAGTTTTAATGTGCTTGGAGCTATCACCACTATTCTAAACTCTGCTACGAGAGAGTAAGAACCTCTCCTCCAAACCTGTCCTTCCAGCAAACATTACAGTGGCTGTAACATGAAGCTGATGAAGCCAGAGGCCTGTCTGAATAAAAGCCTATTTGCCAGCTGGTGGAAGGTAATCTGAGAAGGGAACTGGATGAGGCTCACTGTGCTAGGAATTCCAGAGATCAGGACCAGCCACCCAGTTACGTTCTGCCAAATATGCTTCAGGTCTTGGTCGGACAGAAATCAGTGCTTCCCCTGATGATCTTAAAACCTGGGAACGTTGCTGTTGTGCCATTGAAGGAATTCCCTTTTAAGGTCAACAAAGCAAGGCATACTGGGGTTGTTATGATTCTAGAAACAGACTCTTACGAAGCTTTACATTCAGTGAAAAGAGTTGTGGCAGAAAGGAGAATGTAACTTCACTTATTCCATTTTTCCAGCAGTGCATTAACTTTTTAAAATTAGAACACCAATTTTTAAAACTAAAACACCAAGCAATGCAATTATTATAATTATAATTAAGATAGCTATTGGAATATTTTAAATACGTAATTTTTATGGTCTTGTTCTTTAAAAAATGTATAGTTTTCTTTGATGTAGGTATTCATAGCATAACCTTATACAGAAGTCCTATTGAGTTCAACACGTACGATTACAGCTCTAAAAATATTAAATGTTTATATGAAATAAATGTTTGAGAGGGGCTTGGAACAAAAATTAAGCTGCTTAAAGGATTATTTGAACTGGAATTGATTCTTCTAACTAGCAGCACCTGCTTTCGTCTTGTAGGACTGATATAACACAGAGGGTTGCTTTCCTGACAAAAGCAAAGGGGAAGCTGTTTGCACAAAGAGGGTTTCCACCCCTCCTCCCACTTCACTATAGTGACCTGAGAAGCCTTTCTTGAAATTTGGGGGCTGCGGCACAGTAGGTTGAAGGAAGCAGTTGCTGTGGGAAGTGAAACCAGGTTACCTTTCTCTGTTTTTATGGTTTTTCAGTAGAGTGCCGTATCAAAAAGTCATCATCAACAATGTCTCTTTTTTATTACCTTATGTCACAAAATTTAGCGTTTAGTTTGGAATCTACTGGTAGATTTCTGAGTTATTTGAATTAGATTTGTGAGGATTTTTGCCTTCTATTGCTTTAGCAATGACAACAACAAAACAACCTCTCCCCTAGGACTCGGCTACATTGGCAAAGAAAAAATGCTTTATATGCATTGTTTATGCATTCTAACACTGTGACACCAGATGGTGCTGTGGAGTTCCAGTTTTGCTTACCCAATTTCTCATACAAAGTTTTTATCTATCTATCTATCTATCTACAGCCCTATACCCAGAGGTCTCAGGGCAGTTCACAGAAAAGATCACAATATATAAAATCAAAATAAAAACAAAACCCAATAACATCCCCCCCCCAAAAGAGCCACATTTTAAAATGGTATAGAATGTCAATCAGGTCAACCAAAATTTGCAACATGCTTACCTGAAATGCTTCTTTGATGTGTCTAGATGCAGCCCTAACTTACACTGCTGAAATGATTAAACCTTGTGTGGAAGTCTGAAGTGTGGATTCTAGGCTTAGGAATGGTGACGATTTTCTCAGTACTTGAGCTTGCTCTCATGCTGAACTTCCGTTGCTTACTTGCAGTCATTTGTGAGCTTTGAAAGTCGAACAGGTTTCATGCAAGTGTTAGCAATATTTAGCAGTACAAATTTATTTGGTCATGAAATAATAACGAACCAATGGGCAACTTACTGAACCAGACCATTCCTAACCATGTCTACACAGCAGTAAGTCCCATTTTAATCAATGCTACCTACTCCCTGGTAAATCAGGTTACAATTCCACCCTTACTGCATTTGTTTTTACTACCACTAAGTAAGTATCATAGAAAAATTCAGCCACCTCTGCTCTCCTATCCGCTTTATCATTTCATTGCTTGTTTAGATACCAAATCATCAACAACCAAGTATTTGCAGGTGTGATTTAAAAGGGACAGGATAGGAACACAAATTGCTCTGTTGGTATTGCACAAAGCCAAGAATAAAGACACCACAAGACACAAAAATTATGAAACCCTTGGGAGCATGCAAATAGATATTGTGTGCAATGATTAAAAGTAGCAAAACTGCAAATAGCAAAATCCATTGCACAACATGTTCTTGCAGTGTAGCCTGGAGTACTGAAGTCAATTATGCAATTTTTGCAAAATGCAAGAGTGGGCTGACCTGACCTGAGTTTTATGAGCAGTGGACTGAAATGAACCATGAGTTAAAAACTGAGCAGCTACAAGACTGTGAGCCCCATCCCCGGGAAGGACTTTAAGATCAGTTCATTTCTGGTACTCAGGACAAATTCCTGCACTAAGAATTCTTTAATCTTTGATTTATTTCTTTTGCACTGAACTTAGAAGGTTGAATCTGGGGGATATAGTGAAAAAATAAAGAAGACCTTGCAGCCCTAAATCTAGAGTATTCAAAGCAGTGTACAAGCCTGCTCGTAGAAATCCATACCAGGTAGGTTTGTATTAATTATGACTGTGGATTACAGGAAAAAGACTGGACTATGGCCCTGAAGGTTTGGGGGGTGGGGTGTCAAGATCTTGGAATGACTAAACACTTTGCTCAGCCTCCACTGTATGTATGCAGGAAACAATCAATTAGGAATTTCTGCAATCTCTTCTGAGCCTTCTAGGGCTGCCTAGTACTACAAAACTATGTGAGTAAATGCTTAAAATGTGCTAATTAGAAGAAACTTTTCAAGTTGAAGTCTGTGAAAACTCACTCAGAGGAAGGGGAGAATGAATGAAATAATAATCTGCTGTGTAAATCCCCCGTTGCTCAACCAAGATCCATAAGGGGGCAAAATGAATGTGGTAAAACTCATGAACTATGTTATAAAACGCAAATGAAACAATGTGTCACTAAGGCCGAGATGACTAATGGATAGCAATAGGGTGCCTTTGTTGTCATAATGCCTCAGGAGCTAGGAGAAGGTTCACAGCACACCTTAGTTATAGCTCAGGCCATATGTAGAGCATTATTTGTCAAAATTTCCCTGCCAGCACTCCCAAAATGTCAGGGAGTGTGCACTGAAGAAGCTTATGAGGTAAAGGGACACCTTTAGATGGATGGAGGATCTGAGCACAGACACAACACGGATAAAGTCCACTAGACTGGTTTTCCACTTTAGATGCTGACTTGGTATGAAATGCAAGTTAACTGCAACAGTAAAAATAACAGAAGGTTAAAGATACAGTTCTTCACCCAGTTATTCTGGCCTGTTTATTATTTAATTTTGTTCATCTGTTTCATTCAGAGTAACTGGCCATAGTAGCAGCCAACAACATAGCATGGGTTGCCAGGTCCCGGGGCAGGCAAGCCGCCACCACCACCACCAGAGCGTCCCCCCCAACCAGAGATAAGTGGGGCCGCGCTGCGCTGCACTCCCTGCGCACAGAGGGAAACCTGGCTGCCTGGCACAGCCCTTGGCAGGTGAATCCCCCCAACGTTCGTGGAAAGGGGGGCCAGGCCAGGATGGGGTCACCCCTTGCCGGCTTCCCTCTGCTGGTGCCCACTCATTGTGGGCCTGGGCTGCTCTGCCCCCTTCACTGGGGCGGGATGGGGATCCCCACGCAAGCTGGCACCTGCAGAGGGTCACCTGGTTGCGCCCCCTCATAATTTAGTGCCCAGGGCCCCCTTCCCACACCCGCAGGCTACACCACTGGTAGCAACAATGACTAGCAATACCACCCCTCTAATCCTCATCTAATCCTCAAGGTGTGACTTGAAGGAACTGGCCCTCCTCCCTGATCTATGTATGGAAAGAATGATACTGCCCTGCCCTATATGCCTTTAGTAAATGGAATGGAAGACTCAGGTGGAATCTTTGTTGTTGTTGTTGTTTAGCTGTTTAGTCGTGTCTGACTCTCCGTGACCCCATGGACCAGAGCAGGCCAGGCACTCCTGTCTTTCACTGCATCCCGCAGTTTGGTCAAACTCACGTTGGTAGCTTCGAGAACATTGTTCAACCATCTCGTCCTCTGTCGTCCCCTTCTCCTTGTGCCCTCCATCTTTCCCAACATCAGGGTCTTTTCCAGGGAGTCTTCTCTTCTCATGAGGTGGCCAAAGTCTTGGAGCCTCAGCTTCAGGATCTGTCCTTCCAGTGACCACTCAGGGCTGATTTCCTTAAGAATGGATGCTGTCAGGGGTTTAGGAGCAGAGGCACGGGCAAGGGAGGAAACAGAGAGCGAAGGGGAGGAAGCAGAAGAAAAGATGAGTGATGACGACGACCCGAGATCTCCTAGTCTTTCCAGTGAATCAGAGGATTCACAGAAAGGAGCACCAGTGGCCAGGGCAAGGGGGGAGTCAAGGGGGGCACCCCAGGAAGATAGAGCCAGAAGGGACTCAGGGGGGAGCAGCTGGAAATCGGGACCAGCGTCACCGCCAGGAAGCAGGGAAGAGGAAGGGAGCCAGGGGGGAAGCGCTGGCAGCTCACCACAGGAGGGAGGGCATGAGTCAGGAGTGGCCACACCTCCATCGGGGAGCGAAGAAACGGTTAAGAGGAAGGTGGAAGGTTGGGCGCGCGCGCCAAGTTCAAATGCAGAGGAAGGCGGCGCAGTAAGCAGCCCCGAAAGGGAACCAGGTCCTAAAGCCCGGCGCAAGGAGGCAGGAGGGTCCGGGTCAGCGTCAGAAGAATCCCGGAAGGAAGAAGCCCCGGGGGGTAGAGGGACCCAGAGGAGGACAGTCAGGCGGAAAAGGTGGAGCAAGGCTAGGATATTAAGTTGGTGCACAAGGGGCGGAGATTCAGACGGAGCTTCGCCGATCTAGCTACTAGACGTAGAGTTTGCGCGCAGCAGCGTGAGAATGGAAACTGTAATTCAATAAAGACTTTTACTTAATGATCGCTGGCTAGCGTGATCCTCTGTGAGCTAGGATCTTCAAGCAGCTCTGACAGTAAGCTCCGTCTCCCCATTGTGGGCATCTACAGCCTCGAGGAGGGGAGAGAAACAGGTGCCTACTAGCGAGCTCACGAACGGCAGACGACATGACGGCTGAGCAGCAGATAGAGGACCTCAGAAAAGCAGTGGCACAACTGAACGCCGAGGTTCTCGCATCCAGGAAGAGAGAGGAGGAGGCAGCTGCCGCCTGCAGGGATCTCCAGGTCAGGTTAGACGTGCTGACAAAGCAGACACCCCGGCAGGAGGGAATTGGGTTGGCGAGACGGGCAGGCGGGCTGGTCTCTCACTTCGATGGGAACCTGCAACAGTATCCCAACTTTAGAGCCGACGTACTGTGCGCACTGCAACTGCTGCATAAAGACTTTAGAGATGAACAAGAGAGAGTGGGGTTCATCATGTCCCATCTGCATGGGGATGCGAAAGCATGGCTACGTAATTTATGGAGAGATAAGGATCCGGCGCTCCAGAATGCGGATGCCTTTATTAAAGCGATGGATGGGTGCTTTTTATCAAGTATTGACGTGGATCTGGCACGGAAGGAGGTGCATGGGCTGAGACAAGGGAGGGCCAGCGTCAGGCAGTATCATGCCCGCTTTTTCGCCTTGGTCAGTGCCCTGGAATGGGACAGAGATTCGGCTCCTGTAAGAGACCTCTTTTGGGAGGGGCTGCACAACTCGATTAAAGATGAGATCGCGAGGGGGGAGAGACCCCGAACCACCCAGGAGGTCGTTCAGAGGGCACTGGCAGTGGGGGTGAGGCTGGAAGGACGTCCGTGGAGCAAGGACGAAGGGCGTGGAGGGCGCGAACCAGCCGGGGGCCCCTCCTTCCTTCCCAGAGAAGCAGCGCGGACGCAATCCACGCCTCCGCCAGGAGGAGGAGCCGAACCTATGGAGGTTGGAGGTGCAAGGGCTCAGTCAGCAACCAGAGCCCTAGCACCGGCAGCAGTGAAAGCGAAGCCTCCTAGAGGGAACAGGAAGTGTTACGTCTGTGAGGAACCAGGGCATATGGCAAAAGAGTGTCCCCAGAGGCCCCACAAGCTCACTGCAGCCTCAGCAATGGTGACTGCAGCAACGCAGCAAGGAGGACCACAGCAGGGAAACGACGCAGTCTGGCTGGAGGAAGAGGCACTGGGGCCCAGCCAGACGTGTTAGTGACGCAGTCCCCAGAGATTTTACAGCCCGTGAACCCCCTCCCGCCCAAACCAGTAGTGAGGCTCACAGCATCTCTCCAGCTGCCCAATGGAATCACCATAGACGTGCCAATCACCATTGACTCAGGCAGCAATGCGGACTTTATAGGGCAGGACTTTGTCGACAGGCACGCTGTGCAGTTGCTGCCGGCCACACTGCCCCTGCAGGTTGTCACGGTGGATGGCAGGGAGCTGCTCGGGGGGCAAGTGGTGAAGCAGACGCCACCAATGGTGATGCGACTTGGGAATCACAGAGAAATCATCAGCTTCAACGTCACTCAACTATCTGACACGCCCGTTGTATTGGGCATGAGTTGGCTGGACAAGCACAGCCCAACGATGGCTTGGTACCAGAGGCAGCTGACCTTCGGCTCTTCCTTTTGTGCTGAACACTGCATTGTGCCCGGGCAGGAAGGAGAGGAAGAGGAGTCACAGCTGCTGCTAGGCACGCTGCAAGCGATTCCCCACAAGTACGCTGAATTTTTGGAGGTTTTCTGCGAGAAGGAGGCAGACAGGCTACCCCCTCACAGACCATATGACTGCAAAATTGACCTGCTGCCGGGGGCGGCGCTGCCTAAAGGGAGACTGTATTCCATGTCAGAGGACGAACTGCAAGAACTCAAGGAGTTCATTGATCATAATTTGCAGCGCGGCTTCATCCGGGAGTCCAAGGCAGTGGGGGGCAGTCCCGTATTCTTTGTTAAGAAGCGGGACACGCCCCAAAAGAGACTCGTAGTGGATTACAGGATTTTGAACAGTGTGACTAGGCCATCGGACTTCCCCATGCCCCGAATTGACGACCTCCTCGCAAAGGTACGGAAGGGCAGAGTGTTCACCAAGTTGGACCTGCGGGGGGCGTACAACCTCATTCGCATGCGGGAAGGTGATGAGTGGAAGACAGCCATGTTCACGCCACTGGGGACCTACGAATATAGAGTTATGCCTTTTGGATTGCAAAATGGCTCCCACGTTTTTCAAGCATTTATGCATCACGTGTTGGCGGGACTTCTCTACAAGACGTGCGTCTGTTTCTTAGATGACATCCTGATCTTTTCGGAGTCGCAGCAGGAGCATGACAAACACGTCAAGGAAGTGCTGAGCAGGCTAAAGCAACATAGGCTCTACGCCAAGCTGGAGAAGTGCCAATTCGACGTGACGGAGGTGGATTTTCTGGGCTACAAGCTGTCTGACAAGGGGCTCGCCATGGACAGCGCCAAGGTTCGAGCGGTGTTGGATTGGAAGAGCCCGCGCAACCGGAAGGAGGTCCAACGGTTTGTCGGCTTTGCGAACTTCTATCGCAAGTTTATCAAGGGCTTCGCGATGCAGACGGCGGCCATCACTGACACGCTTAGCTCCAAGAAAAAGAAGTTCATTTGGACAGAGCAGGCGGAGCAGTCCTTCCAGGCACTCAAGCGTCTCTTCGCGTCGGAAGAGCAGCTGCTTCATGTCAACCCCAGCAAGCCGATGAGGGTGGAGACAGACGCTTCGGACAGAGCCGTGGGGGCGGTCCTGCTGCAGAAAGACCCGCAGGGGGTGTGGCGACCGGGAGCGTTTTACTCCAGGAAGCTCAGCAAGTCCGAGCAGAACTACACCATATGGGACAGGGAGTTGCTGGCCATTCACGCAGCGTTCAAGGCGTGGAGGCACTTTCTAATCGGCGCCAAGCACACGGTGCAGGTTTGCACGGACCACAAGAATCTAGAGCACTGGCGCACGGCACAGTTCCTGAACCAGAGGCAGATACGTTGGGCTGAGTTCTTTGCGAACTTCGACTTCCGAATAGAGTATGTCCCGGGGGACACCAACATCATGGCAGACGCTCTCTCCCGTAAGCCACAGTATCTGGAGGACGCAACACCAGCGGCCGCCATGCACATCTTCGCACCGACAGTGTGGGCGTGCGCCGCGGCGACCGTGGACCTAGAGGCGGTGCGACGAGCGTTGCAGGGGGACTCCTTCGCACAAGCAAAGATGGCAGAGGTGCAAAGGGGCAAGGCAGCGGCCGACGGTTTCCAGCTGAGAGATGGATTGCTCATCCGTAAAGGGGCCATCTACATGCCGGGAGACGAACTTCGAGCCAAGGTGCTGCAGCAGCTGCACGACGCGCCCACGGCAGGGCACTTTGGCAAGGAGAAGACGGTGGAATTAGTAGCCAGGGATTTCTGGTGGCCTGGAATGAGAGGGGAGGTCGCAGACTACGTGGCGAGGTGTGACACCTGCCAGAGGGCCAAGCCAGTGCACAAACCGCCGGCCGGACTGTTGGAACCGCTGCAAACTCCGGTCGAACCTTGGGAAAGGGTGGCCCTGGACTTTGTCACGGATCTGCCCAGCTCAAGGGGCAAGACGGCAGTGCTGGTGGTGGTGGACCTGTTTTCCAAGATGGCCCATTTCATTCCGTGTGCTAAGGTGGCCACGGCGGAGCAAACCGCCAAACTGTTCATAGACCACGTGTTCAAGGTTCACGGTCTGCCACGGTCTATTCTGTCCGATCGGGGGCGGCAGTTCATCTCGAATTTCTGGCAGAAGCTGATGGGTTTCCTGAACGTCAAGATCAACCTGGCGTCGGCGAGACACCCGCAGACCAACGGGCAAGCGGAGCGGGTCAATGCCATCATGCAGCAGTACCTGAGATGTTATGCAAATCAACAGCCTGCGACGTGGGTGGATTACCTGCCGCTTGCCGAGTTCGCCTACAACAACACGAAGCACGTGTCCACGGGGGTCACGCCGTTCTTCGCCAACAACGGAAGGCACCCCAGAACCTTCCTGGGACTGGAAAGAATGGGGGAGGGGGAGCCGCAGACAGCAGATGCGTTCGCGTCGGAGCTGCAGGAAGTCCACGATCAGCTGAGGCGCCACCTGGAGCTGGCCAAGCATGCATACAAGGTACAAGCAGACAAGCACAGAAGGGTTGGAGAAGAGCTCCACGTGGGAGACTGGGTTTGGTTAGCAGCCCACGCAGTGCCGGCTAGGTCGTTGGCCAAGAAGAAACTAGGGCATAAGCAACTGGGGCCCTACCAAGTCGAAGAGCAGGTCAACCCGGTAGCTTTCAGACTGGCACTTCCGGAGGGTTCCAGAATGCATCCGGTATTCCACAGATCGGTGCTCACTCCCTACAAGGCACCGCACAGGTTCCAGGAACCCGGAACGGCGCCGAGTCCGGCCAGGGACAGAACAGGGCACGCGGGAGTGGCACAGAAGGAGCGCATCAACGAAGTCACGGAGATTTTGGACTCCAGATGGGGGGAAGAGGGGGTAGAATACTTTCTCGCCAAGGAGGGCACCCCGGCCAGTGCGAACAGCTGGGTGCCGGGCTACGCCTTAGACGACCCTCTGCTCAAAGACGAGTTTCATGCCCTCTTCCCACATAGACCTATGCCAGCAGACTTTTTCGATGACTGGCTTTTCACGCCCACGCTTTCGGCCAGCACGTTCCGGGGGTTCGACTCGGACGAGGAACCGACACGAGACGTCCGTTCCCCGGAGGGGTCACCCTCGGGATCTGCCTCAGAACCCTCGTATTGGTGGGACGATAGACCAGAGGAGCAGTGGCGCAGGAAGTGGCTGGAGGGTCCAGGACGAGCAACGCCGCCAGGAGGAAGTGAGGGAGAGACGGACATGGACATTTTCGGGGACGACCCTGGTTTCGAGCACGGCGGCACAGAGATGGAAGCGGAGGTGACTGTCGTCGACGAGAGCAGGGAGGAAGAACCGGAAGACTTCAGATGGAGGCCCGCCACGGGAAGCGACCGATATCCGACGTTCGTCCCTTTGCAACAGCAGCCCCCAGCTCCAGCACCGGAAGGAGGGGAGGGGGGAATGGGGGGCTTCGAGGGGGGGATGGATGTCAGGGGTTTAGGAGCAGAGGCACGGGCAAGGGAGGAAACAGAGAGCGAAGGGGAGGAAGCAGAAGAAAAGATGAGTGATGACGACGACCCGAGATCTCCTAGTCTTTCCAGTGAATCAGAGGATTCACAGAAAGGAGCACCAGTGGCCAGGGCAAGGGGGGAGTCAAGGGGGGCACCCCAGGAAGATAGAGCCAGAAGGGACTCAGGGGGGAGCAGCTGGAAATCGGGACCAGCGTCACCGCCAGGAAGCAGGGAAGAGGAAGGGAGCCAGGGGGGAAGCGCTGGCAGCTCACCACAGGAGGGAGGGCATGAGTCAGGAGTGGCCACACCTCCATCGGGGAGCGAAGAGACGGTTAAGAGGAAGGTGGAAGGTTGGGCGCGCGCGCCAAGTTCAAATGCAGAGGAAGGCGGCGCAGTAAGCAGCCCCGAAAGGGAACCAGGTCCTAAAGCCCGGCGCAAGGAGGCAGGAGGGTCCGGGTCAGCGTCAGAAGAATCCCGGAAGGAAGAAGCCCCGGGGGGTAGAGGGACCCAGAGGAGGACAGTCAGGCGGAAAAGGTGGAGCAAGGCTAGGATATTAAGTTGGTGCACAAGGGGCGGAGATTCAGACGGAGCTTCGCCGATCTAGCTACTAGACGTAGAGTTTGCGCGCAGCAGCGTGAGAATGGAAACTGTAATTCAATAAAGACTTTTACTTAATGATCGCTGGCTAGCGTGATCCTCTGTGAGCTAGGATCTTCAAGCAGCTCTGACAGATGCGTTTGATCTTCTTGCAGTCCATGGGACTCTCAAGAGTCTCCTCCAGCACCATAATTCAAAAGCATCAATTCTCCTAAAGCCGTATGACTTCATTCCAAGATTCTTCTAACATTCATTAATTTTACAGTATTTCTGTAAATAGTCTTTAAACTTTTTCCAGTCTTCTTCCACCGACTCTTCTCCCTGGTCTCGGATTCTGCCAGTCATTTCCGCCAGTTCCATATAGCCCATCAACTTCATCTGCCGTTCTTCCCGGGTGGGTAAATCTTGTGTCTTCCAATACTTCGCGATGAGTATTCTTGCTGTTGTTGTTGCATACATAAAAAAAGTTCTATCCTTCTTTAGCACCAATTGGCCGACCATGCCCAGGAGAAAGGCCTCTGGTTTCTTCAAGAAGGTATATTTGAATACCTTTTTCATTTCGTTATAAATCATCTCCCAGAATGTCTTAATCCTTGGGCATGTCCACCAAAGGTGAAAGAATGTACCTTCAGTCTCATTACATTTCCAACATTTATTGTCGGGCAAATGGTAATTTTTTTCAAGCTTGACTGGTGTCATGTACCACCTATAAATCATTTTCATTAAATTTTCTCTTAGGGCATTACATGCCGTGAATTTCATACCTGTGGTCCATAACTGTTCCCAGTCAGCCATCAGTATGTTATGTCCAACATCTTGTGCCCATTTAATTCAAGCTGATTTCACCATTTCATCCTGAGTGTTCCATTTCAACAGCAAGTTATACATTCTTGACAAATTCTTGGTTTTTGGATCTAACAATTCTGTTTCCAATTTTGATTTTTCCACCTGGAAACCAACTTTTTGTCCAAATTGTATGCCTCCATTATTTGGTAATAATGGAGCCAATCTCGCACTTTGTTTTTCAATTTTTCAAAGCTCTGCAATTTTATTCTGTCTCCATCTTGTTCCAGAATTTCCCAATATTTCGGCCATTTGGCCTCCATATTGAGTTTTTTCTGTGCCTTCGCTTCCATTGGTGACAACCATCTTGGGTTTCCCCCCCCTAACAAATCCTTATATCTTATCCAAACATTAAACAATGCTTTTCTAACAATATGATTTTTAAACGCTTTATGTGCTTTTACCTTATCGTACCACAAATATGCATGCCAACCAAATACATTGTTAAAACCTTCTAAATCCAACACTTCAGTGTTTTCAAGAAGCAGCCATTCTCTCAGCCAGCAAAAAGCAGCTGATTCATAATAAAGTTTAAGGTCTGGCAGGGCAAATCCACCTCTTTCTTTGGCATCAGTTAATATCTTAAATTTTATTCGAGGCTTCTTGCCCTGCCAAACAAATCTGGAAATATCTTTCTGCCACTTCTTGAAGCAATCCATCTTCTCCAAAATTTGCAATGTTTGAAACAAAAACAACATCCTTGGCAACACATTCATTTTTATCACAGCAATTCGGCCTAACAATGATAACTTCAAATTTGTCCATACTTCTAAATCCTATTTCACTTCAATCCAACATTTTTCATAATTATCCTTAAATAAATTCACATTTTTGGCAGTCATGTTAACCCCTAAATATTTCACTTTCTTAACCAGTGTTAGTCCTGCCTCCTCCTGAAACTTCTCTCTCTCATTCACAGTTTAAGTTTTTCTCTAAAACCTTAGTTTTCATCTTATTCAACTTAAAACCTGCTACCTGTCCGAATTCTTGAATCAGTTCCAATACCCTTTTAGTACTAGATTCTGGCTCCTGTAAAGTCAATACTAAGTCATCAGCAAATGCTTTCAGTTTGTACTGTTTAGCTCCCACTTGTATACCTTTAACCTCTTGGTCCTTTCTAATCATATTTAACAAAACCTCAAGGACCGATATAAAGAGCAATGGAGAAATTGGGCAACCTTGTCGTGTCCCTTTCTCAATCTTAAACTCTTCTGTCACTACATTGTTCACAATTAATTTTGCCTTTTGTTCTGAATAAATTGCACCTATACCATTTTCAAAACCTTGACCTACCCCCATCCCCTGTAGATTCTTCTTTATAAAACTCCAAGAAATGTTGTCAAAGGTTTTCTCTGCATCCACAAATATCAAGACTGCCTTAGTATTGATATTCACTTGTAGCTTTTCTAGAATATTAATTATATTCCTCATGTTGTCAGACAAATGTCTGCCTGGGAGAAAGCCCGCTTGGTCTTTATGAATTTCTTCTACTAACACCTTTTTTAATCTTTTAGCCAAAATATCTGCAAAAATTTTGTAATCCACATTAAGCAGCGATATAGGGCGGTAGTTCTTGAGCTGTGTCTTTTCAGTCTCTGTTTTCAGTATAAGTGTAATGTAAGCCTTCCATGACTCTGGTGCCTTTCTCCCTTCTAATATTTCATTGCAGACTTCCTTCAATGGTTGTATTAACCATTCTTTCAAAGATCTGTAATATCTTGAAGTCAAACATCTGGTCCTGGAGATTTACCTAATTGCATGTTCTGGATGGCCCCTTCCACCTCCTGATCCGTTATTTTGTAATTCAACATTAGCTGTTTTTCTTGAGAGATTTTGTGTAGTCCATTTATTTTCAAAAATCGATCAATGTCCATTTCTTTTCTTCGGCATCAATTCTTCGGCGATCAGCCTTCTTTATCAGCTCTCACTTCCATACATCACTACTGGGAAAACCATAGCTTTATCTATACAGACCTTTGTTGGCAAGGTGATGTCTCTGCTTTTTAAGATGCTGCCTAGGTTTGTCATTGCTTTTCTCCCAAAAAGCAGGCGTCTTTTAATTTCGTGGCTGCTGTCTCCATCTGCAGTGATCATGGAGCCCAAGAAAGTAAAATCTTTCACTGCCTCCATTTCTTCCCCTTCTGTTTGCCAGGAGGTGATGGGACCAGCGGCGATGATCTTATTTATTTATTTTTATGTTGAGCTTCAGACCATATTTTGCGCTCTCCTCTTTCACCCTCATTAAGAGGTTCTTTAATTCCTCCTCACTTTCTGCCATCAAAGTTGTGTCATCTGCATATCTGAGGTTGTTGATATTTCTTCCGGCAATCTTAATGTGGAATCTACACACATATAAAAAACGCTGTGAAAATGCTTTTTAAAAAATCTATTGAAGAATATATTGTTTTTGCCATAACCCACCATCGCCATCTAGTGTCACATTTGTATATTGAACTTTAGAACACACATAATTTTTATTTTATATGCAACTGTATAGCTGAATCCTCATTATCATAGAATCATAGAGTTGGAAGAGACCACAAGGGCCATCGAGTCCAACCCCCTGCCAAGCAGGAAACACCATCAGAGCACTCCTGACATATGGTTGTCAAGCCTCTGCTTAAAGACCTCCAAAGAAGGAGACTCCACCACACTCCTTGGCAGCAAATTCCACTGTCGAACAGCTCTTCATTTCCACTTACCCTACTGTTGATTTATTCTGCAACAGTCCCCCCTGCAGGTGCGTTCATAATTGGCATTCTAAAGCAGGTGCGTTCATAACTGGCCATAAAGACTTTCTTTTTAAAAACTTTTATCCCACAGTAAATCAGTATACCAAGTGCTCTTCATGGCTTCCTCCTCCAGCACTGACTACCTTGCTCATTCTTACTGTAAATTGGCCTAACATGGCAGAACGGGGGGGGGGGGGGGTGTCTTTACTATGGACAGTTTCATCACAACTGCATTCCAGTTTCTGAGAACAGTCTTTGCACTCTCTTTTAGCCCAGCTAAAATGACATAAAAATTGTCAACCTCTGTTAACTGTTTACAAAGCTTCATCAATGAATAGTTTCATAAATACTTAGCTCTCATCTAACTATGAAAGTTTCCTCATATTTATGTAGCAATGAGAACAGTGTTTTCATGCACACACAACTGTAGATATTCCTACCCGAACAGTGGCGTCAACCAACTGTCACTGCACTGTGATTCTACCACGGTGATATTGAATTTTAACAGTTAATTACATCAGGGAATCAGGCATGACCTCCTTCCCAAAATGGAATCATATAACTGTTGATTTGGCCTTGATTTAGCCAGAGATTATTCCACATCATCTGTCTTGGCTAGTTTTGGCATCATGATTTCTCAATCAATAGAGCAAAAGAAACATTTACAAAAGGCAAATACAGTGGGAAAAGAGGGGCTGTTTTAGGGTGGGAAGAGGATCTGCAATATTTAAATTTTAAAATATAAATTAAGAAACCAATTAAGTTCCATAGATCAGAAGGAATGTCAAATAAAACTGCTAACACATGCTGTCATTGCTGACGTTCAAGGCAGAATGGGATTCTGTTCCTGTGAGGACTGGAATTGGACCCCATTTCCTATCTTTTGTGGGCATATGGCAACAACAGCTGAACGGCTACAACCTGCTGATTTTGGACTGCTGTGCGCAAGGAGGTAGAACAAAATGCCAATGTCCTTTTTCTGTATACATGACAGACAGCATAGAGGGATGCAAAGTAGATTTCATTTTTTAAAAAAAAACAACCAGCTCACACTCACAAATACATTTCAGCAACATAATATATGTCTGATGGTTGTCAGAGGGCTCATATTAGCCATCAGTCTGAGCAAAACAGATGGCTGTGACTCCAGAAGCTTATTCCTCTAAATCTGCTGGAATTACTGCAACTCAGACCCTGTGGTGTTCTGTGGCAGCGAAAGGGACTTTGTGTGCTTGTCAAGTGGAACAGACCCAGGAAACCCCAGGACAACGGGAACGTGGCCAGAAATCTGTGTGAGATGGAATGGACCAGAACCTCACAGATGCCACTGCTGATAGATGTGTTCCTTAGGAGGCATGCCAGGCAAAGCCTGACATGCGCTGAAGATCTTCCAAAGATGCGTTAAGCTTTGTTTGCTCTGAGGGCTCTGGAGTCCAACTCATGCTGGATGCCTCTGATATACAGGTGTCTCCAGGACATTCTAGGCCTTAACTCACAGAAATGATTGCAGACTCCATTCCAAACTGCAGAAATCTGTCTCTGACTCTCACTCCAGCAAAAGAAAAATAAAAGAAAGTAGCGCTCCCCCTCAACACTCCTTACCTGTCTAAGAGATAAGAACACACCAGTTTATTTCCCTGTTTTCTCATATTTTGCTTCAAAACCATGTGGAAATTCTTTAATTTTTTTTGTATGCTTCTGAAATGCTTATCACAACCTGTATCACACAACCCACAAGAACAAGCTATAAAATGTTCCCCGATCCTCCCTCTTCATCTCTCCTGGAATATTTTAAGGTTTTTATATCTTCTGAAATGGCAATTCACAGATAGGGTTGCCAACTTTTAAAACAGCCCTAGCCTTTTGACAGAAACATGCAAGTGCCACTTTTCCGCAATGTAAATTTCATCCCAGGAAAACACGTCACCTGCTCCATTTCTGCTTGTCATGCTGCTGTAAATGGTGGGTGGTCAGCAAAAAGCACAAGCCTCATCTTCTTACACACTTGGTCAGGACATGTGTTCTTCTAGGCACAGCACATGGAGAAGTGTGGCCAAGCCCTTAGAGTGGGTGAACATTGATTGAAAAATGGAGCAGGTGGGGGGCAACGTGGCCGTGAGAGACAAAGAAACTGAGGGGGGATCAGATTACTGCTAGAACCCTTTGTATTGCTGTGCCTTTTAATCTTTGAATCAGTGAATGCTTTGGCAGCAACTGAATTGTTTGCTAGCAGCTCCAACTGAAATAACTTGTAATTTACAGCAACCCTGAATGCTGTTCTAACTCTTAATTTTTATACGGTGCATTTCCATGCATGCTTCTGGGCCTGTTCCATCAAGGTTCCTACATGGCTTTATTCAAAAAGTAAAAGATCTTATATGGACAACTGCTCCAAATTTTTAATATCCTTGTTATGTCTGTTAGTCTGTTAATGTGGGCTGGATGTTTATAATGAATGCTCCCCCCACCCATTTTAATGTACAGTATGTGGGTTTTTTGTTTTTCGTATGTTGAGTTGAGTTGCCCTGGTAAGAAAAAGCAATGAATAAATATAATTAATAAGAATGATGATGATGAGATGAGGAAGATAGTCAAATTTGTATAGGAAAGTGTTAGGATAGCTGTTAGGAAATTTAAGATTTTGCACTCTATAGACAAGTATCTGCTGAGCTTTTCCTTTATAGGCAAAGCAAACTAGAAGTGGTTTGAGCCAAGGTGCAGAACTGCGCTTTCCACTTTAGCTAAGCCACCAGTGAAGTTGGATGTTCCTCCAAGGGTGATGAATGAGAATGCCAACGGTGATAACAAAGGTATGGCACCATTAGTATGGGCTCCAGGTATCCTTTTTCTATGTTCGGCAAGAGGAATGGAAATGGCTGTCGTTCCAGGGTGAGCTGGCTTGTGCCAAGGGGGACATCCTGTCTGTGAAAGTCTTGCTCGGCATTTCAATTCAAAACATTATAGCTGCTCTCTCCTTACAGATTTTAGCAGCTAAATCTGGACAGCTGAATCTGAAGGGTTGCCATATTCCTTTAGTAAAGATGTGGCCTGTTTAATCTTAGCTGCCACTTAACGCTGACCTAATTCCACAGGATTTAATAAATCAGTTTTTAATATCCAGTGTGTAAATGTAGCTGTTCATATTACTAACAAGAATGGCACCCTGGAATTTGGTGGATTCTGCTTTGTAGTTCAATGACTATGGCACAAAAAAGCTCTTTTTCCTCAAGTTTCTAAAAGTTCTGGCCTTCTATGTAAGACCTTGATTTGAAGATGTATGGATCTGCATGTTCTTTTTTGTTCTTGTTCTGTGATTGTTCCTGACAGGCCTCAGGAAGTATCCATCTATTTGCAATAGACTTCTAAAAGCGCTGTAACATGCAAGCCTCGAGAATTCTAGCAGGTAAACAGAAAAATAAAAAGGTGACGGTTGTCCATTAATGCTAGCCACCACAGTAAACTAAAACAATGTGATTTTTATCTGACAGGAAAGAGAGAAGGAGGGGGAAGAGAGAAGACTTTCCTTGCCAATGAAAAATTGAACTTCACAGTTAAAGTGTGAGATTTTTGAAGTACCACAAATGTGTGCCTGACTACATAAGAGAACACACGCAGTTCTCTCTCGGTTGGCTTTACCTCCCACTGTGCCTATGGCTTAAAGTTAAGGGGAAAATGGAAACTTTCTGAAAGAAGGAAATGTTAGCCAACAAAAGGAGAGAGGGAGAGAAACTGACTATTTCAGGGCAATACAGCAAGTACTTTGTGCACTATGTTCATACAGTCTGAGGTGGTTATATTCACTCCAGACATCAGCACGGTGCCAAGAATACAAACTATAACAGGAATGTTACAGAGAACAAGGGTTTCTTTTTGGCTAAGGTTTCATCTACTGTTTGTTTCCTCAATAATCCACCTAAGAGCAGAGCTTTAAAAAAACCTTTGGAACTAGCAAAGTCTCTGAATCCTTCAGGTCTGCCAAAATTCCAGACGAAATTGAAGTAGCATTTATCTTCTGTCATTTGTGCAAATTCAATTAATGGACCCGGCAAACAATAACCATTTCAAGTCAACACTACCTGGGATGCTGCATCAATTAATATACCTACTTTGTGGTTCCAAAACAATGTTAGAACCTGGCTGGATCAGACCAGATCCATTCCCTCTAGCCCTCTGTTTCGAACAGTGACCAGCCAGATTTCTGGAAAACTTGCAAAAGGGATACATGAAAGCAATAGTGTTTCCTGTTGTCTGTCCCCAGGATCTGTCATATAGACATAGAGATTCAATTTAGGTTCAATTTAGCTCTCCTGCATAATAGTTCCAATACCTTTTATTGCTCAATATTCAACCAAACTGCAAATTTCATGGGGGAAAATAGCATTCCATTAAGCAGGCAGGGAAATTCCTCAAACCCAATCAATTTCAAGAGTTTATATTTGCATAACTAATCTCGTTTGCATATGCATTAGGAACTCAGGAAATGAATTTTCTTTGTGACAAAATATCTTATGTTGAATCACAAGAGGCCCAGCATATGTAGGCTTGCAACGGGAACTATGAGCTTTTGCTCAAACGGAACCTCATGTGGGGGTGATAGAGAAGTTCAATATACAATTAGTTCATATTCACTTAAAGCATATTAATGGTGAGCAAGGAGGTAAGGAAAGTAATAATGTGATCAAATCCTTAAAACTATCTGTTGAGGGATAATTTTGTGGAAGAAAACCATGAACACAAATAATTTGCACATTTATAAGCCGGTCCTTCTGCTTGTGTTCTAGAGGTAAAGACAACTCCTCAGTCAGTGCAAAGCCTGTCTGAGCTGGCATTAGAATAAGACCTGGGGATTATCCAAATTGTAATGCACTAAGGAGTTTTGCAGTGGCAAATGTGGGAGAGGTTTGGTGAATAGCTAGCTGTGATGTCAGAGAATGATCAGAGGGATTACAGCTGCTTAAACGAATGAACATCTAGATAATAGGATATTTGCTTCCACCCTAGTTGTTGATTTTTTCTATAATTGCTACCAGTTGTCTAACAGAGAGTCCAGATTTTGTCATTGTCAGTCCATTATTCACTACCTTCTCTGTCTTTTGAAACTGTGTTTTTGCTATGAGAATAGTTGCAGGACTAGATTGTCAATGTGGAATAGAAAGTGTTGTTAGTCTTTGGCGATGCTTTACCTTTCTACATTCTTAAGTCCTGCACTTCCACAGTAATGCTGTATTCCAGCTGCACAGTCTTTTCTTCCACAGCTTGAGTCT
This sequence comes from Podarcis bocagei, assembly GCF_964188305.1. Taxonomy (NCBI): domain Eukaryota; kingdom Metazoa; phylum Chordata; class Lepidosauria; order Squamata; family Lacertidae; genus Podarcis; species Podarcis bocagei. The sequence continues at coordinate 1,961,447 of NC_138130.1, forward strand.
TTTTTTTTGGGGGGGGGGGGTCAACTTTTTTATTAAACTTTAAAAACTTTACATATATATTCCAGATTCCAAATTTGTTATACATTTCTCTTTAAACTTCACGCCTTTCCCTCTATGCTGTTCTTAATCCTATCCTATTTACATTCTGCATTTGAATGAAAATAATAATAATAATAATAATAATAATAATAATAATAATAATAATAATAATAGTTTATTTAAACCCCACCCATCTGGTTGGGTTTCCCCATTTCACCTGAGACATATTATTCTATTTCAGCACCTTGAGAGGCGCTGCTCAAGATGGACTCTTCTTATGTTCTTTTGGGAAGGACTTCTATAGGATGACAGGTGATTCTATAGGATGTCAAGAAAAGGAGAACTGTGAATAAATGGGAAAGCTCTCTCGCTTAATTCCTCGCCCCTCCCACAGAGTAAACACAAAGCGTCTGTGGCAGATTGAAACTTTTGATGCTTTGGCTGTTCTATACCTTCAAGGCAGGCCAGCAGTTAACCTTTGCCGTTTCAAAGGAAGGTAAGAGCAACAGTCAGGCAGCTGATCCATTCTGTCAAAATGCCAGATGGTTATAAGCCTTTGCTTCTGTCTGCTAATAAAACTTGCTGCAAGGCATGTCTTCCTCCTCTCCCCCCCCCACACACAAAGAGAGAGCGATTCTACTTTTCTTATTGGGTTAAAAATAATTCATGATTTTAAAATGGAAGTGTCATTTAATATATTATACAGAACAGTTATTTTTACTTTATTCTGAAATATGTATATTTGATTTAAACCTTCTAAATCTTCTTAATGTGCGTATAAGACAATCCAACGCAGACTGAAGAACTCACTGAAATCAGCATGTTTAACACCATGTTCGAAAGTGGGATGGCATGGGGGGGCGGGGGGGGCTTTGAATGCCCCAGAACTCTCTTTGGTGGCAAGAGTAAGAAGGAAGGAAGAGTAAGAAGTCGGCCCCATTCAAATGAACGCATGCTTAGAATTGGGAAGTGTCAACATGAACATGGAGATGCTTTAAGTTGCATCCTGTTTTAGAAGATTCAGGAACAGAATACTGTGGTACCACGCTTTACAAACTTCATACGTTCCAGAAGTCTGTTCTTAAACCGAAACCGTTCTTAAACTGAGGCGCGCTTTCCCTAATGAGGCCTCTCACTGCCAGTGCCCTTCCACTGTTCGGATTCCGTTCTTAGACTGAGGTAAAGTTCGCAAACCATGACACTACTTTCGGTTTTGCGGAGTTTGTAAACTGGGCTGTTCTTAAACCAAGGTACCACTGTAGGTGGCTTTGGGCCTAGGAGAGCATTTGTGGACAGTTCTGAAAATATATGGTCAGGTGTAAGCCTACAGCTTAAATTTGACTGAGCTGTCACTAGATATATGGATTATTATTTTTTAATATAATGCCTAAAACTGTGCTGAGCAAAATATAGCCTGACAACATTGTTATTCAAAATGTTAAGAACAACCAGTTTTAAAAGTTCTTTGCCTTCTGTATCTCTCTGAAGAAAAAGGGTGTATGCTCATTCACCACACGTAAAACATGTCTTTCATTGGTACAAAACTGCCTTTTTTGGTGCTTGTTGCAAGAGCATGATTTCCCAGAAAGCGTTTCATCTTACCATAATTGTGCATCATTCCATTCCCTGGCCAAAATTCTAGCCTGCTTGCTATAACTATGCTAGTTACTCCTGTCAGTGCTGGTCTGGTGCTCAGAATTGTAGGCTATTTTATGTATTCTCCTGCTCTGTAAAGTTGGTTTAAGTGAACACCTTTTGCCAGCCGCTGCTCTGCACACGTCTACGCACAACCCACAAATCCATGATGACTGTGCACAAATCTGAAACCTTGTCTGAAATGCTTCTCCACAGCTGTGAATATGCAGTGCTCACTTTGGGCATCAGAATCACATTTGTTCAAGGTTGCACCCCTAATGTTCACGCTACTCCATTTCCTGACAGAACAGGATCTTTCTGTGAAACTTACTGTAGTAGTAACTCACACAACACCATTTTGCTACACGGAATGCTATGTAATAAATGCAAACATGTATATTTTAGCATATATACAGGTAGCAAGATGTGGGTGTATATTTATAATGTAATGACCTACATGTAAGATTCATGCTGTCTCCGATCTGCCTCTGACTTCAGTGTGAAAAATTGTCAGGAATCCAGTCTGTATGGAATCATGTGTGAGGAGGGAGAGGTTGCCTTGTGTGAATCAGCCTGTAGGCTCTTGAGACTTCTCGCTCAATATCTTAACAGTTTTGCATAAGTTCTTGTAAGTTAGAAAGTTTTAAAGATTTCTTTCTCCAGCAGAGCCTCCAAGCAAGAATCAAACCTCATCCTTCTAATTAATTTAAATGAAATCCCATGGCTTCTTTCAATGAAAAACTGCAGATTTCTATTATCCAGGACTGCATGCTACATTAAGTACCTTTCCTTTGTGCAGGGTAGAATTCAAGTAATCTGAAAGATAAGTGCCTCTAAAAATCACTTGGAATGTTATACAAATGAAAAGAAATATACCTCAAATTTAAAGCAGTCTGTAATGCTACTCGGGCTGCTTATAAGCCATAAGCAAAACTTGTTGACTTAAAATGTATTCTATCCATTTTCTCTGTAGCCGTGCATCAATAGTTTAGCATGCTGCCTGTGAAGAATACAGAGGAGCTTGCAGAGTATCTGGTCATTATCTATTTTTTCTGGATGAATTAGTTGGAAGTTTTACACTTAGGAGCTTGCTGAGATGGATTGGGCCACATGACTACAAGATTCAACTCAAGTAGAATTATGAAAGTTTGAATAGTATCCCACCTTCTTTGATCTTGTAACTATTGTCACCCTCCATAATATAATGCCAGCACAGGTACAATATAATCGAAGGCAGCCTAACCATCTCAAATCATATGTGGTTCTGCAATCCATACACAAGATTTATGTATGATGGGTGGGTTGGCATACATACAGAACAAGCAAGCATCCTGTGGAGGCAAGAGGCAAATGACACAGTCTCAAAACAGGCTTAGGAATGGGTGGGCCATGTGCTTGCTCTGCACTGGAGGTGATAGACCAGGAGAAAGACCTAGGAGTCATAATAGAGAGCCCAATGAAGATGTCGATTCTGTGTGCCATGGCTGTGAAAAAGGCAAACTCCATGCTAGCGATCATTAGGAAAGCAATTGAAAATAAGACTGCCAAAAACCTCATCCAGATCTATGATGGGACCACCTTTGGAGTACTGTCTACAGTTTTGGTTGCCTCCCCTCAAGAAGGATATTGTAGAGTTGGAAAAGCTTCAGAAAAGAGCACCCAAAATAATCAAGGGGATGGAGCAACTTCCCTATGAAGAAAGGTTGCAGCGTTTGGGACATTTAGTTTAGAGGAAAGGAGAGAAAGAGGTGACAGTCTTCACACACAGCATAGTCAGACTACGGAACTCTCTCCGCCGGAGGCAAGGATGGCCACCAACTTGGATGGCTTTAAAAGAGGACTGGACAAATTCAGGGAGCAGGAGAGGACTGCCAGTGGCTATTCTCTACTTCCGCAGTTAGAGGCAGCAATGCTAGCAGCTGGAAAGCACAGGAGATGAGCGTGCTCTTGTTCCCCTTTCCACTTGCTGGCTTCCCATAGGCACCTGGTTGGCCGCTGTGGGAGCAGGATGCTGGACTATATGAGTCCTTGGCCCAATTCAGCCAGCTAAACTTATGTTCTAATGATAGCAGCCAACCCTTGAGGCTGATCTTGGTCACTTGTAACATGCAGTCACAGGAAAAGATTCCTTTCCCCATTTCTTTTTATTTATGTGTATTGTTTAGAATACACAGAGGAATTATACCAGAAAGATATGAATGTCTCGTACACCCCAGGTAGTGTGGTTGCTGACCTTGAGCCAGACATCCTGGAGAAGAGTCGGACACGTCTATACGACTAAACAACAATTGTTTAGAAAATTCACTTCCTTTTTACATTTAGAAAACAAAAGGAATAAAAAGTGTCACTGAACATTTGCCAAGTGCTTTTCCCATCTCCAACTCCTCGAAAGATTCCATCAGCGGTGTCTCCAAAAAATTTTATACATCACTTGGAAAGACAGGCAAACTAATACCAGTGTACTGGAAGAAGCAAAGATCACCAGTGTCAAAGCAATGATTCTTCAACATCAACTTCGTTGGACTGGTCATGTTGTGCGGATGCCTGATGATCGTCTTCCAAAGCAGCTACTCTATTCCGAACTTAAAAATGGAAAGTGCAATGCTGGTTGTCAACAAAAGAGGTTTAAAGACTCTCTCAAGGCAAATCTTAAAAAATGTAGTATAAACACCAACAATTGGGAAACATTTGCCTGTGAGCACTCCAATTGGAGAACAGCCTTTACCAAAAGTGTCATGGGCTTTGAAGACACTCAAACTCAGGACGCAAGGGAGAAATGTGTTAAGATGAAGGCACGCTTGGCAAATCCACACTGTGATCAACTTCCACCTGAAAACCCATGTCCCCACTGTGGAAGGACATGTGGATCCAGAATTGGCCTCCACAGTCACTTATGGCCTCACTGTTAAGACCGTGTTAATGGAAGACAATCTTACTCAGCTAGGAGGGATCACCGAAGAAGAAGAAGCCGCCTTTCCCTCCTTTCCCCATATTTATTGAGGCTCAGGTAGTGGTTCCCAAAAGGCGGGGGCAGCTGGAAGGGGCACAAATACCCCAAATCTGATGAGATCCTGAGGAAAGTGGTGTCCCCTTCATCAATCAGCCAAAAACTTGTTAGACTGAACGCCTCCAGCAGTGGGCTCTCCTTCCTGCTTCATCAGCCCAATGTGATCTGAGAAGGGATGGGTGCAGAAAAACCTGCTTCTTTGTTCTTAGGTTTCTCCATGACTGGTTTTAGGATAGCTATATAATACAACAATCCAAACCCTGCTTACCTGAGAGTAAGGACCACTGAATTCAATAGGACTTACTCATGAGTAGGCTTATCTGTTTTGTGCCCTGTTGTCACATATGCCTTTTTTTACTGTGTGTTAGAAATGCAATATATGTGGGGATGTGCATAGCCCCTTCATCCACCCACAACAAGTTTTGCTTTCCCACCTTGTCTACTTTTCTTTTTTATTAATGGTCTAAAAGAAATGAGTTTTGTCCATGGCTTAAGAGCATATGGCATTGTACAATTAGACTTATTTGATTTGTCCTCAGTTTTCTAGCTTAAATACCTGCCTTTGCAGTTTCCCCTTTTCTCTTGCTGAATATTAAGGATGGTGTAGAATAATGGTCCCTCTCACTCACTCAGTCAAATTTATTGATATACTATATGCAGCCTTGATATGTCTCATTAGGGACTCATTTACATGAACCAGAGATACAGCGCCAGTCAAATCCGTCATCATTCAGAGAATTCTACCTTGGAATTCCCCCAGTTACGAACTCTCAGGGACCAATTGTATCAGCTAGGGAGTCTTTTACAGGGCACAGATACCTTCCCATACAGCTAGGGACTTGCCAGCTGACAAGACTCTAATGAGGTTAATAGCTACTAAAAGATATTTCACAAGAACAGTTAAGGTATCTGGTCTTGGCTAAACTTAATTACATGGCTGATTGCATGAAACTTCGAGTGCTGAAGGCTAATGTATGAATTTGCAAAATGTGAAGGACAACATGCACAAAAGGGTATCAAATGAAATGGAATAATTTTCTCTATAAAAAGGCTGCCCCACTTCTGACTATTTTAATCCACTTTGCCATTAGGTCCGTACACCTAATTATTAGAAACAGCTCTACCATGAGGCAGCAGAAGGAGGCAGATTTCGAGTTCCACTGAAGGTGGTGTAAGAAGACCCTTCTGGATCAAACCAAAGGCACGTCAAGTCCAGCATTCCATGCTCATGGGGATTGACCAGATGCCCATGAGAATCCCACAAGCAGGACATGAGGGCACTTTGGTTCTCCCACAGAGGTTCCCCAGCAGCTGGTATTCAGAACCACGGGGCTTCTGATAGTGGAGGTTGCAAACAACAAAGCTAATTTGCTGATTGTTCATGGGATAGATTTCCATCTTGGACATGAGATGAACAAGCAAACATGAGCAATTTCCTCTTCGGTTTCCATTTTCACTGGAATTCTCTGGCATCCCTAGAAACAAGATAATAAACCCTAGAGCAACAGGAAAGCACCCCTGAGAGTTGTTAGGAATATGACAGTCTGATGGTCTTAGAAGTGACAGTGGCCTGGGGGATACGTACCTTGAGAGAAGAGGGGTGCCCCAAAAGCCTCATGCACAGTGACTTCAGGCACCTCACACATTCGGCCACTGGGGGCTCCACCTGCAGGGTCACAGGAACCAGAGGTTCCATCCCAGGCAGCAATCCTAGCAGAAAGAGACTTCAGCATCTTAGCAGACATGCAGAGAACCTGGGTAGTCCCTGAGAAAGTGCATTTTCTGCACCATCCCCTTTGCCAGTACTTCAACCCTTGCAACCACATTGTTGTTCTCTTGTTGTTGAAGTTTGCAAGAGCTAGGGTGAAAGTCTTCCTCTGTGCCACAAAAGAATGGTGGAAATATTTGTCTCAGTTTGCATTTGTGTCCCTATCAGGAAGAAAAGCAGGGTATAAATCAACCAACCAACCAACCAATCAATCAATCAATCATAGAATCATAGAATCCTAGAATCCTAGAGTTGGAAGAGACCACAAGGGCCATCGAGTCCAACCCCCTGCCAAGCAGGAAACACCATCAGAGCACTCCTGACATATGGTTGTCAAGCCTCTGCTTAAAGACCTCCAAAGTAGGAGACTCCACCACACTCCTTGGCAGCAAATTCCACTGTCGAACAGCTCTTACTGTCAGGAAGTTCTTCCTAATGTTTAGGTGGAATCTTCTTTCTTGTAGTTTGAATCCATTGCTCCGTGTCCGCTTCTCTGGAGCAGCAGAAAACAACCTTTCTCCCTCCTCTATGTGACATCCTTTTATATATTTGAACATGGCTATCATATCACCCCTTAACCTCCTCTTCTACAGGCTAAACATGCCCAGCTCCCTTAGCCGTTCCTCATAAGGCATCGTTTCCAGGCCTTTGACCATTTTGGTTGCCCTCCTCTGGACACATTCCAGTTTGTCAGTGTCCTTCTTGAACTGTGGTGCCCAGAACTGGACACAGTACTCCAGGTGAGGTCTGACCAGAGCAGAATACAGTGGCACTATTACTTCCCTTGATCTAGATGCTATACTCCTATTGATGCAGCCCAGAATTGCATTGGCTTTTTTAGCTGCCGCGTCACACTGTTGGCTCATGTCAAGTTTGTGGTCAACCAAGACTCCTAGATCCTTTTCACATGTACTGCTCTCAAGCCAGGTGTCCCCCATCTTGTATTTGTGCCTCTCATTTTTTTTGCCCAAGTGCAATACTTTACATTTCTCCCTGTTAAAATTCATCTTGTTTGTTTTGGCCCAGTTCTCTAATCTGTCAAGGTCGTTTTGAAGTGTGATCCTGTCCTCTGGGGTGTTAGCCACCCCTCCCAGTTTGGTGTCATCTGCAAATTTGATCAGGATGCCCTTGAGTCCATCATCCAAGTCGTTGATAAAGATGTTGAATAAGACCGGGCCCAAGACAGAACCCTGTGGCACCCCACTAGTCACTCTTCTCCAGGATGAAGAGGAACCATTGATGAGCACTCTTTGGGTTCGGTCAGTCATGTGTGTGTGTGTGTGTGTGTCAGGGACGAACCAGAGGTCTCAAGATCCCCAGAGGGAGGGGGAAGCCTGGGAGCAGAAGATGTGGCCGAGGTGCCCGAGGGGGAGGGAGGCAATGAAGAGAGAGAGATTGGAATAAGCCCAGGAAGGGCTGGGGAGACGGGAAGTTCACAGGGAACGCAGAAATGGAAAGAGGACAAAGTCTCAACTATAGGTGAATGGCTGATGAAGGTGATGGACGAGGCCGAAATGGCAAAAATGACCGGGAGAATCAGAGACCAGGGTGAGAAGAATTTCAAGATGGAATGGAAAAAAATATTATTATTTTTAAAAGAACATTGTAAATAAGCAAAAACTTTGGCAGGATTAGAGTAATACTTGTAAAATATGGAAAATAATGTTGAACTTAATGATATTCAAAATAACTGGAAATTTTAATGATGAGCTGGAAAAAAGTGGATTGATAATGGAAACCAGGAAAGGGCTGGGGGGAGTCAAGAGATTCAAAGAATCCCAACTGTAAAGAGATTGATATGTTTAATTTGAAATGTTTTATGAAAATTTAATTAAAAAAATTTTTTTAAAAGAACTATCTGTCCTCCCCCCTTTAACCTCCTGCTGTCTTAATAGTTTATATTGGTGGCTTTACTGATATACGCTGCTGTGTGTGTCTCACCTTATCCATGTCACTGAAAAGGATATTTGTTGACTTCACTCATATAAATTTGAGTATCTCTTTGCACCGATAAGGGTTAGAAACTCACTTTCTAAAAACTACCCCTGATAGCAAGCTGCTTTTTGTTCCCTGTGCTGCATTCTCTTCTGTTTCTTCATTTTTGTAAAATAACAGTTTGCACACAGATTTTTTAATGCAGACAGATCAAAGTTCTAGAATAGATAATAAATATGTTTGAATTACTACTTTGTGCAATAGTTTAATTAATGTCTGATAAAGTTGTGTTGAGTGAATTGACACGTCGTACTCCAAGCTTTATAGAAATAACAAAAACCCTGATCTAATATATAAACATGTCTTGTTTTGTGCATATTTCATTGTGTACAATTATATTAATGCTTTTTTCTGTTATAAATTACTTTCCAAAGCATAAGGCACTATATCAGCACTTTAATGTTCACATTAATTATTGCCTTTAATGGGAAGCTCAGTGGAATTCATAGCTTGTATGATAATGTAACTTCAAATTTAAAGGAGCGCTGGCAACACACAGCAAAAGAGCAAAAGCCCCAAGTGATTTTCAGTTGGAAATCATGCTGTATCCCCAAAGAAACTGAAGCAGCGAGATGGTGCAGGGAGCGGTATTTCTGGCCTAGCGCCATAAGCAATGTGTCTCTCTCACCTTCTAATCAGATGCTTCGTATTGATCTTCCTTGAAGGCACACAAAATTACCATTCTGACTCAGACCACTGGTCCATGCAAGCCCCGCAGTCTGCTCTGATTGGCAACAAGTCTCTGTGGACTCAGGCAGCAGAGGCCGCCTCAAGTTTTGTTACCTGAGACACGTTAGCTGGAAATGCCAGGGACTTCCTAGCATGCACCCCACCCCTCAGGTATAGCTGACTCCCTTTTGCTGAACCACTTGCTGCCACTCCACTCTATTACAAAAAATAGTTAGTTAGAGTGTGGGGCTAATAATACCAAGTTCACAGGTTCGACCCCCATATTCCTGCGTTCCAGGGGGTTGGACTGGATGATCCTCAAGGTCCCTTCTCACAAGTGCTTTTTTCTGGGGGGACACATACCCCTAAACATTTTGTGATTCTTTGTCCTTTTGTCCTTTTACTGTATTAATTTTCCCTGATTTGAACTATAAAATGGTGATTTTCTTGAAAAAAGCACTTCTTCTAACTCTAGGATTCTATGAACCCACAGAGGGATGAGGAGTAAATGCAGACCTCCGTAGTCTTTTGTTTCCTTTGGGAGAGGCTGAGGAAGTGGCCATCAGCCTCTTGCTGCTTCTGCAGACTTGGTCTTTCTCGGCTTGGAGGCCTGTTGGGGGAGGAAAAGGAAAGGAATCAAAGTATTTCGTTTCCATGATGACTTTATCACCAGGACACTGACACCTTTTTTCAAGTCCTGGAATCACCCCAGGGCAGCATCTCATTCCTTTCCCTGCAGGGTTGGGCAGCTTAAAAACTCAGCCTGTGACAGAAGGAGGGAGGTCTTTCCCCTGAGTGGATTTCCCCTTGAGCACTGGGGTAAAGCCCAAGAAGATACTGATGACCCTTTGCAGTGTAGCTCAGTCTTGTGTACTTTCTGGAGACTTTTTAATATGTGTGTGTGTGTGCATATTCTGGATGATGGACTGCTTCTCCCCATGCAGACCCCAATAGATGGGACTTCTGACCAGAGGCCGAGCTAGCTGCTCCAGGGGTGGGGCCATGGGGGCGGGGTGAGCATCCCTGGGGGAATGGAGCATCCCATGGCAGCCTGCTTCTGGGGGGGGGGGAAGCCGTGCCGCTTTGCCAGCAGTCTTCTTCCCTTCCCTCTTCCTCTGGACAGCTTGGGGGAGGCTCCACCCCCCCCAGGAAGCAGCCCAGGAGCAGGGGGCAATGGCACGCCACCCGCCCGCCACTCCCAAGCCTCCCCCGAGTTGTCAAAACAAAGGGGGAAGGGGGAAGACCACCGACAAGGCAGCACAGCTCGTCCCTTCCCCCAATGGCTCTGGGTAGGCTTGGGAGTTGCGGGCAGGTGGCGCACTGAATGTCACCCCCCTCAGTGATGACACCCGTGGCAGAGAGCCCCCACTGCCCCCTTCCTCCGCCGCTGCTTCTGACCTATCCTAATAGGATTGCTAGTTTTCCCTTCTCCTTTGAAGAGGCTCTGTGACTGCCTCAGGTGCATAACAGGCAGAAATCCAACAGGCAGAACGTCTCTCATCACTTCTTATGGGAGATATTCTAAACCTGTGCAGCAGTTATTAAAAGCACAGGGAAATTTACTTCACAGAAGTTGGTCCTGTTCTAGAAGATTACTGTGCACATGCTCAAAAGCACTAATGGGTTTACTTTGTGTTCGATAAAGTGTAGCCTTGTGCTTTGAGCTTTGAGCCTACCTGAGTGGGCTTAGAAACTCTCAACCCTCATGTCATCCTGGGTTGCTGTCTCTGACTTTTAATTTTCTTCTGCATCTAGAAGGAGTGCCTTAGCTACAGGGTCCTACAAACCTGAGAAAGCTGGCAATGTGTTGGGATGCTTGCATTTGAACTGCGCTCTTCTGATTATTAGCAGCAAATAGAAAGAAGCTCAGAATCACATCTTGGATATGTCCTCTTAACGAGCCCAGGTTGAGTTACAAGAGACAATTTACATGATAACAAACAAAAATGTGAACAATGAAATAAGTATGAACAATGAGAAAAATGGCATGTGATTTCTATCCCCGGTCACCCTACAACCAGAATTTCCCATACAAAGCTAGAATACTGCAGTCGGAAGCAGTGTCCAGGTGAAAATCACTAAAAATGTCTGGGAAAATGCAGACATGTGGGAACCCATGTCAACAGTGTCATTTTGGGCAATTTCCCTTAAAAATAACTCAAAAACTTCAATTTGTGATTTTGCAAAAGGAAGCTCAACAGTTTTTGTGTCCAGATTTCACTTTTTGATATATGGCAACCCTATTCTCATCTGATCAAAATAATACCATATTTTTCGCTCTATAGGACACACTTTTTCCCCTCCAAAAATGAAGGGGAAATGTGTGTGCGTCCTATGGAGCGAATTCAGGCTCCTTGGCTTCAGCGATAGCAACGCGAAGCCTCTGAAGCGCAGAGGGAGCGCTCCCTCCGTGCTCCTTGGCTTTGCGTTGCTTTCGCTGAAGCCTGGAGTGCGAGAGGGGTCTTTGCACACTGACCCCTCTTGCTCTCCAGGCTTCAGGGATAGCCACCTGAAGCCTCCGGAGCGCAGCAGGAGCTCCCACTGCGCTCCGGAGGCTTCGGGTTCCTTTTGCTGAAGCCGGGAGAGCAAGACTCTCCTGGCTTCAGCAGAGAGGGTGAGCTGCGCAGCGCCTCTTCAGCCAAGGGGGAGGAGAGATGGAAGGGGCTCCGTTTCTCCTGCCACTTCGCTGAAGGGGCGCTGAGCAGAGAGGGGGAGATATATTTTTTTTCTTGTTCTCCCCCTCTAAAACAAGGTGCGTCCTATGGTCGGGTGCGTCCTATAGAGTGAAAAATATGGTAATAATAATAATAATAATAATAATAATAATAATAATAATAATAAATACTGTAAACGCTTGGGTAAACAGGTATGCACTTGATTCTTAAAGGATAAAAAGGTTGGGGGCTAGCTGTGCTTCCAAGAGGAGAGCATCCCGCAGGAGGCTATGACAAAGAAATCCCTTTTGGTCTTCCTGTAGAATCTACACCCCCCTGGCAACTGTTTAGAGCAGTGGTTCTCAATTAGCGAAGTACTGTGGACCCCCTACTTTAAAAAATATTGATATGTCTGTAGTCATTTTTGTTATGTGATTGGTGCCACGGACCCCCTGGGGTCTGCAGACCACCAATTGGGAACCACTGGTTTAGCGTGTAGAGCTTCCTCTAGAGATTCCAGGCTGGGGAAGGCAGAGGTGGGGCTCCCTCAGCAACCTGGGTCAGCCCTCAGGCATCCAAGATAAAATTTCAGGACTTTAGAGTCCCAGCACATTCTTGAACTGCAGCATCACATTAGCCATTATGGAAGTCCCTTTCAAAAATACACATACAAGGAAACTGTAAAATGTGTTTAAATAAAACTGAAAAGTAAAAAAAAGTAAAAGGAGACACCTCTCTGAGTGCTACGCTTGGTTTAAAAAATGAAGAGTCCTCATATCTAGAGAAGCCATGACAAGTTCTCCAGGGCCACATTATTCCTGTTATATTCTCTCCCCCCCCCCTCCTTCTTTCTTTCTGGTACTACGTTTGCCTTCTTTATTTGTTGTCCTAAAATACAAGGGAGAGGGGGCAGCAGGAAGACTTCATATGCAAATATACAACTATTATTTCTTTGTTTAGCTGCTGCTTGAGTGTATGAACTGGAGAAGTGACTGACAGTTGCCTGTGAGAGCACATGGATCTGCCAGTCAGCGAGCACATCAGAAGTCCTTGTGTGGAGGCACAGGCTGTATGGAGGGGGGGGGCTCGCTGGGGTGTCCATGGCGGCTGTGACAGGGTGATGTGGGGGAGCTTGAAATAAGGCCACTGCAATTGCATAAACTTTTGTTTATTTATTCATTCATTAATTTCACTCATTAGTTGTTTGTCACCCAAACATCTACATGTGAGTTACAGCAAATTTTAGTTGGACTAGATGGCTATTGGGTCCCGTCCAACTCTAAGATTCTACAAGCTGACCCAGAAACTCCAGCAGGTACAGAATGCTGCAGCCAGGCTCCTCACGGGGTCTCTGCCATGGGAGCATATTCACCCAATGCTTTTCAAGCTGCACTGGCTCCCGGTGGAGGACAGGGTCAGATTTTGACCTTTAAAACCCTTCACGGCCTAGGACCCTCGTACCTACAGGACCGCCTCTCCTGGTATGCCCCATGGAGGACCTTAAGGTCCATAAATAGTAACACCCTAGTGGTCCCAGGCCCTAAGGAAGTTAGATTAGCTTCAACCAGAGCCAGGGACTTTTCAACACTGGCTCCGGCCTGGTGGAACGCTCTGCCTCATGAGACCAGGGCCCTGCAGGATCTGATCTCTTTCCGCAGGGCCTGTAAGACAGAGTTGTTCCACCTGGCCTTTGGATTGGAGCCAATTTGATTCCCTCCCTCCCTCTCTTTCTTTTTTCCTTTCCTTCTCCTCCTGCAATGAGGCTACATTTTAATATTTTAATGTTTCAATATTTTAATGTTGTATTTTAATCTTGTTTTTAAGTTGTATTCATTCAACTTGTTTTTATTATTGCTTGTTAGTCGCCCTGAGCCCGGCCTTGGCTGGGGAGGGCGGGGAATAATAATAATAAGGAGAGGGAGTGGTCCACCCAGCACACACTAGAGCAGCAGCAGCAACAGCCGTGTCCCGGAGGCCTTGATGGAGGCCCTCAAGCTGTGGCTATGGGTAGAAATTATTATTATTATTATTATTATTATTATTATTATTATTATTATTATTATTCCATGAAATGGAGACCCTGGCATTGAGGAAGCATGTTTTCCTCTATGTCCTGAATATTATTCTGCATGTTGTCTTACCCCGACCCCAAGTTCCTCCCTCCTCTTCCTCATTTCTCTTGTTCTCTCCAGCTGTAAGCAGGGGTGTGTGTGTTTGTCCTCAGGGAGTGTCAGGGAATCCAGGGTTCCTCTGTACAGTGCAGAGCGAGATAGTCTTGCAAATGAAAACTTTTTGGGGACCCATTTCATAAATAAATGAAGAGGACTCTAGATCCACAGAGTGGACAGATACATCCCAAACTGTGTTGAATTCTGATCATTTGCAAGCCTTGCAAAGTGTTACGGTTTGCCTATTTAAGAAAACAATTAGTTTAATGGAAATGTAAGGGCAGCTGGGAATGAGTGCTTGTAGAAAATGAGATGAATTCATTTTCTTATCCTAGAGGGAATCCGTGGCAGTGAGAGATTGACAGCTGCCTCCTTTGGCAGCTTTTGAATTTAATGGAAACGACCAGGTTTTCTTTGTGGGGGAAGGCAGGTGGAATTACAATACACTTCCTTGCATTCTGATTTCTGTAAGCTGTTGCTTCTAAAAAGGGGCACAATCTTCCATTCTCTTGTGTAAGTCTCAAATGACTGGTCTTCAGTGGAGCTTCTGCAACAGACCTACTCATAGTTGTGCCCTATGACATCCAAGGATATTGCTGAATCTTCATTTTCCTAGCATTGGTTCAAACCCTTTTGTTTCTAAACGAACCCAAAGGGTGCTCATCAATGGTTCCTCTTCATCCTGGAGAAGAGTGACTAGTGGGGTGCCACAGGGTTCTGTCTTGGGCCCGGTCTTATTCAACATCTTTATCAACGACTTGGATGATGGACTCAAGGGCATCCTGATCAAATTTGCAGATGACACCAAACTGGGAGGGGTGGCTAACACCCCAGAGGACAGGATCACACTTCAAAACGACCTTGACAGATTAGAGAACTGGGCCAAAACAAACAAGATGAACTTTAACAGGGAGAAATGTAAAGTATTGCACTTGGGCAAAAAAAATGAGAGGCACAAATACAAGATGGGTGACACCTGGCTTGAGAGCAGTACATGTGAAAAGGATCTAGGAGTCTTGGTTGACCACAAACTTGACATGAGCCAACAGTGTGACGCGGCAGCTAAAAAAGCCAATGTAATTCTGGGCTGCATCAATAGGAGTATAGCATCTAGATCAAGGGAAGTAATAGTGCCACTGTATTCTGCTCTGGTCAGACCTCACCTGGAGTACTGTGTCCAGTTCTGGGCACCACAATTCAAGAAGGACACTAACAAACTGGAACGTGTCCAGAGGAAGGCAACCAAAATGGTCAAAGGCCTGGAAACGATACCTTATGAGGAACGGCTAAGGGAGCTGGGCATCTTTAGCTTGGAGAAGAGGAGGTTAAGGGGTGATATGATAGCCATGTTCAAATATATAAAAGGATGTCACATAGAGGAGGGAGAAAGGTTGTTTTCTGCTGCTCCAGAGAAGCGGACACGGAGCAATGGATCCAAACTACAAGAAAGAAGATTCCACCTAAACATTAGGAAGAACTTCCTGACAGTAAGAGCTGTTTGACAGTAGAATTTGCTGCCAAGGAGTGTGGTGGAGTCTCCTACTTTGGAGGTCTTTAAGCAGAGGCTTGACAACCATGTCAGGAGTGCTCTGATGGTGTTTCCTGCTTGGCAGGGGGTTGGACTCGATGGCCCTTGTGGTCTCTTCCAACTCTATGATTCTATGATTCTAATAAGCATACACCCAGACTCCATAGCCAACAGGCACAATTTAGAAATATTCAGCACATTGGAACCTAAGCTTTACTCCCTTTGTAAAGTTTTATTGCTGTATAGAAAAGCACATGAATCTGACCTTTGAAGAGTTTGTATGTATACCATTTTAAACTTACCAAACATGCGGTCTCTATGTTAAGAAAGAGGGGAACTTTGGAAGCAGCTTAAAGGGGGGCATTTTAAAGGTCTAACATTTCCATGCTTGGCTTTGCTGCATATTTTATGGTATTAAATCTCCTCTGGGGTTCTCAGGACATTTCATAATAGCGCCTCAGGTCTGGTAATGCAACTCTGCTCTATCTTTAATCTCAATTAGTAATTTGTGTTTAATTCCAAGTTTCTTCCCTTGGCAAATAAATTTCGATAGCTCCCTCTGCCAATCCCTGAAGCATCCAGTCCCACCTACAACTGGAATCATCTGGAACAGAAACAACATATTTGGAAGGACATTCATTTTGGCTTTTTGGTACTAGTAAATTGCTTTTATAGCTCTGCCGAAGAATTCTCCTAGGCCCATTGTCTCTATAGTCCTTATCATAAAATTCCGCGAGACATTGTCGAACACTTTTTCAGTGTCCACTGCTTGCTTATCCGGTCTCACCTCTAAATATTCTAGAGTCTCAATCACCATTCTCATGTTGTTGCTCATTTGTCTTCCCAGTAGAAACCCTGCCTGGTCTTCATTCATGACGTCCTTCAATATTTTCTTTAACCTATTTGCAATCACATCTTGAAAAGTTTATAATCATTATTCAAAAGACATATTGGTCTGTAATTTTTAGTTGATGTTAAGTCTCTTCCTTGCTTTGGAATCAACATTATAAACGCTTCTTGCCATGACTCTGGGTGGATCCCCTCCTTCAAGATCTTGTTCGTGACTGTCTTGAGTGGTACTGAAAGGATGTCTTCTAATTTCTTGTAGCAACTTGCCGCCAGTCCATCCGGTCCAGGCGATTTTCCTGGCTTCACCTTTACAATTGCCTGATGAATTTCCATCATTGTTATGGGGGCTTTTAGATATTCAGTTTTATTGCTTGTAAAAGTTTTATTGCTTTTGGGGAGTTTACTTGGACTTAAATATTTTCTTAATTTATCATCATCTTCCTTTCCTGTATGGTAAAGACCTTTAAAGAAATTTATGAAGTAAAGGTAAAGGTAAAGGTACCCCTGCCCGTACGGGCCAGTTGTGTCCGACTCTAGGGTTGTGCGCCCATCTCACTCAAGAGGCCAGGGGCCAGCGCTGTCCGGAGACACTTCCGGGTCACGTGGCCAGCGTGACGAAGCTGCAACTGGCGAGCCAGCACCAGTGCAGCACACGGAAACGCCGTTTACCTTCCCACTATAAAGCGGTCCCTATTTATCTACTTGCACTTAAGAGTGCTTTCAAACTGCTAGGTGGGCAGGAGCTGGGACCGAAAGACGGGAGCTCACCCCGCCGCGGGGATTCAAACTGCCGACCATGCGATCGGCAAGCCCTAGGCGCTGAGGTTTTACCCACAGAGCCACCTGCGTCCCACACAATTTTTGGCACAATTTGATCTGACCCTACACTTTTTGTCTATGTCCATTGCAATGTCATCTTCTTGCAACCCCAACCAACTGGCCAGTTCTTTTACCATCTTCTCTTCTATATTCTCCTCCTGGTACACCCCTATAAAACAATGTCATCTGTCATTGATGCATTTCCAGTGTAGTGACTGCACCCCAGGTTTCTTCCTGTGTTTCCCCCCCCCAAAAAAAAAATCTGTAATATCTTCCTTGACTTTTTCTTGATGTTTCTTCTTGTCTTTGTAGTTGTTTTGGACCTTCTTGATCACCTTGTTTGGAAGATTTATTTTTAAGTCCCTGCATCAATTTGTCCAGTTCTTTATTTTTAGTAGATAAATCTTTGATTTGGCCTGAGAGATCAATTATTGATTTGGAATTTTACTCTGTTTTATTCCCCATCAAGTATAGTTTCTCATCTAAGGCTTTGATGTTATCATTTAGATCTTTTCTCATTCCTTTTCTTTTATATAATAATTTTTATTGAGTTTTCCATATGTATCATATTCACATTTAGTTACATAATTCTATAACCTAGTACCTTACTCAGACAGAGCATCAACATCCTTCCCTCCCTCTTTCTGGCTTCCGAACATCTTTACTAAATTCTTAGCATTTCT
The DNA here is from genome assembly GCF_964188305.1 of Podarcis bocagei. Lineage (NCBI taxonomy): Eukaryota > Metazoa > Chordata > Lepidosauria > Squamata > Lacertidae > Podarcis > Podarcis bocagei. The sequence continues at coordinate 1,979,261 of NC_138130.1, forward strand.
ATAACCACTTTTTTACCTTCTGACTTCTTTTAATATTTTGCCTCATTATATGTAAATAAGTTCCTTATATTTACATTGCAAAACATTTCAACTCAAACCTACAAATGTTTTCAGATGTTTACAATTTTGTTTCATATAAAATATAAATTTGCTCCAGTCCTTTTGAAACAGTTCGTCGTGCTAATTCTGGATTTCCCCTGTCTTTTCTCATTCCTAATATCAATTCTTTGATGTCTGCATTGGGCTCTACCTCTAACATTGATCCTCTTCTTACTTGTGTTCCAGAAGTTGATGTCAATCCTATTGTGGCTTATTTTTGTTGTTGACATTTTATATTCCCTGTCGGATCCCTTTGTCCACACTGCTTATATTCAAATTTTCCAAGCACTTAATCTTAAAAATTCTACTTGATTTTTGTAAATTATTAAGGGCTGCAGCTCCCTCCTTGCATCCTTTATTCTGTTATCACCAGCTTAGGCATCACTTTCCTCTGGGGCAAGGTAGGCATTAAAGCAGTTCTACTTTCTCTCTATCACCCAACAGATGAGCACCTTTGTTGCTTCTTCCACCTTCAGGGAAATGAAACTGGCAATGAAGGAATTTCTTGGACCTTGCATTTTTCACTGAGTTTGTGTTCCAACGGATAATGGGGTAATTGATGTCTCCCATGACTACTATATCCTTTTTGAATGTTTGATAATTTGCTCTAGGAAGGCATCATCCAAGCCTTCAGTCTGGCCTGGCAATCTATAGCAGACACTCACAGTCATTGTTGTTTGCCTCTCATACAATTTTTATCCATATACTCTCAATCTGACTTCTGTGATCCAAGCCATGGATCTTTTCACAAGTGTATACGTTCTTTTCAAAAAATGCTCCTCCTCCTGCCTTCCTGTTGGGTCTACATCTTTTGAGTACGTTACACCACTCAATTTCTGCATTCTAGTCATGCCTTATCCCACCAGCTTTCAATAATGCCTATTACATCATATTTGCCATCCTGTATTAAAAGCTCCAATTCACCTTGCTTGTTTCCCATACTCTGTGCATTAGCTTAAAGATAACTGAAACCACAAGTAATTCCCTCCAGATGCTTCCTTCCTGTAGTTCTTGCCCTTTAGTGGGTTTCTGTAGCACCATGCCAGTTTCCTGTGCATCAATGAAGCTAGTATCACGGTATCAGATGTTACCCTGTCATCTGTAATCTTGTCTCCCTCCCCCTCAGCATTGAGTTTAAATCTTTGTTTAAATCAGCTACGACTCTTAGTTATCTTTCTGAAGATGAATCTCCATGTCCTTTGTTTTTCAGATCAAGATTATGGTTTACATATTTTTATATTTCTGATGTTTAATTTTTCACCTTCATTGGTGTATTGTTTCTATTATAGATATGTGAACTTTGTTGCAAGTTCACTCTTAACACACTGAAGCAAAGCACTACTTATGTTGTTGAGAGTAAAAGAACATCCTTAACATGTGTTAGGCTAAGGATGTGTTGACCCTTGTTCTAACATTGTTAATAATCTTACTTACAGTGTGATCTAGTCACTTAGACACAATCTTGACACATAAATTCCAATCTTTGGTAATTAATACCATGAGGCACGTTTATTTTAATAGTTACACATTCTGTCAATAAATTTTCCTGCTCCATTTTCACTGTTGCTGTGGTTGTAGTTCTTCCAGTAATGTGACAGAAATTAGTGTCCATTTGTCTCATACGGAACTGTGCAATGGCAGAAAGGGACCTGATGGTAACTAATTGGAGGTGCCATGTTCCACACACAAAGATTAATGGACAATTTCTATTAAAAGAGGGGGGAAAGGTTAAACTACATGATTGATTGCTTCAGCTTCCAAGTGGCCATATACATCATTCATAGTTCTCCCTGTAGCCCATCTGAGGTAATAAATTCATTATAGGGTCCATTCACAGTTCCTATACAGGTTGCATATGACTAATGGCAATATTGTCACAGCGTCTAAAAAATCAAGACCATGAACATCACAAAAGAATGGAGGATGTCAGAGGACAAGAGACACAAATATGAAGTGGTGTCATAGGAGCACATGAGAAGGGAACATTTTTCACCCACTATATTGAATTTCTAGTTCTGTATATTTCAATATTTTCATAATGGACCTAAAGTAAAATGTAGAAGCAAAATGTGAGGTCATGTATATTATAAGGAGAGAAGTGAACCTGCAAACACCAGTACTAAAAAAATATCCAGCAACCCACATAATATTTTAGCATACCTTACAAATGCAATAAAGACTGCAGATTTTTGATATGTAAAATAAATAATCTTTCACATGTGCTATGAGATAGCTTCCAACCCAGATGTACTTTGTACAATAGTCCAGAGCCTCGTTTTTGTTTTTGCTTTAAACTTTGTCCTTGTAGGCCATTGCCCATGAGAAGCCAGCACACAATACTGCCCAGATACAGAACAGTAAGCACAATCCGTTTGTTCTCTGCAGATGAAAAACTGCACACAGTTTCATGCATGAATCGTCTTTCCATATGGGGTAACAACTTACCACAAGCCCATATCAATGGCTTGAGTAAATAGTTATCCCAATACAATTTCTGTTTAAAGGACTTGCCCAAACTTACTTATTCAAGTTTAGGTTGATGCCAATTTAGGGTCAGGGTTCATTTAAAATTCATTCAGACCGGTTCAGCTATTTATAGTAATACATTGCAAATTGCAAAAAGAAAAAGAAAGCAAAGTAACCTTTGATAACTCTTTCCCCAGGATTCAAGTTCATGTAATCTCTGCATCACTTTTCACTCCTGCATTATCTTTACGTTTGCAATGTGTTACGGAAAAATCTGGGTGCGGGGTTACTCTGCCACCCAGCTCATCGGACTAAGTCCGTGGGTCCCTGCGGAAGAAAATGAGCTCAGCCGGACGCAGGAGCAAACTGCAGAAGGTCCAAGTTTATTGCGCAACAGGTTCAAGGCGAGATTGAACCCAGAGAAAGGGGTGACAACAACTTTTGAAATTTCCCTCCATATCCCAGAATACAGTGCATGAAACGTCACGAATACATTATGGGAAGGTTGGGTTTCGCAAGTTACATCATGAATATACTTTACACGTCATGAATACATTATGAAAAGGTGGGATTACATTAATTAGCATTTTCGGATGAGGGAGGGGGACATGCGGAGCGGGAAATATACATAGATACACATTTATTGAGTACCGGTGGTGGCAAGACAATGGGTCAGAGATATGCATTGTCTGCCACCTAATATTGCCTAGAGGAAAGGTTTGGGGAAAGATCTGACAGGATTAAGAAGTTCCTGCGTACGTGACCTGCCGCTTCGGGGATTATGGAAGTAGGGAGAGCATCATGGAGTCTAGAGGCAACTGAGTTGAATGACACCGAGAGCGAAGAAATCGGAGTTACGGTTGATTTTATATCAATTTCTAAAGATTTCAATGATTTCAAACCCATTCTGTACTATAGGGCAAAAGCAGAAACAGAATGGATATATTGTAACAGGATTTTGACAGTTTTACGAGGTCCCTGGTTTCGGATCCATTGTTCTCGCCGTGGGGGGGCCATGAGGCGTGCAGGGGCTCCCTGAGCTAGCTTCTGCAGGACGAATGCATGGCTGTGATTGGCTAAAGCGCGGCCATAGGAATAAGCGGGGCCTCGGATGTTCCTAGAAGGAAGGGGGAAAGGAGCCCCCCCCTTCCGTTCCGTATCACAATGAAAATCACACCCTTATCACATTTGAAAGAAATCACATCTCTCACTTCCCCCTTATCCCGCCCCCTCCCCTTCATAGAAGAGCAAAGTCTGCAAAACAGCAGCAGCAGCAACACCAAAGGAGCAAGTTACAACAGAGCAGAAAACTACTCCAGTCTTCCATCCATTCCCTCTCTCAAGAAGCCCCTGCGCCTGTGGGTTTCAAGCTGAGTGGGCTTCCTTGCTAAGGTAAGGTTACCAGAATTTTTTCAATGAATTCAGAGACACTTTTCAATTTCAATGGATTTTGTATGGGGACTGATTTGTAAATCCGGGGACTGTCCCTGGGAAATGGGGATGTCTGGTAACCTTATGCTAAGGGGGAACGCCAGTTTCAGGGTCAAGGGTGATGGGGTCAGAATGCTGACTCCCATCTACCTAAGCTTCAGTACAAACAGAGGTGGAAAGGATTGTGTGTTTCCAGCAGCGATCAAGGCTGCATCCTTTGTTCCACAATCCAGAGTGGCAAAAAGACACACATTTTCTGCCGAAATCATTCTAGCAGTACTAATAATAGATGACAGTGGCACATGTAGAGATGATGACAACTCTCATGAAGTTGGTGATTTTGTTCCAAACAAGTGAAGTTGGTCTGAAATAAAAGATCATCTTTTGGCGGAAGCTAATCTTGCTCAGATGAAGAGAAAATGGCAAAAAATAGTTGAAAGAGTGTCAGTAGTTTAAGTGACATAGGGAAGGGGAAACATCCCATATCCATGGTGGAAGGGGCAAGGGACCAAAAGCATCAACCTCAATATCTCCACAAAATATTTCTGATGCTGACATCATGAGAGGCAAGAATGGCAGAACATGGCAAACAAACAAACCCACGGCCAATACATCACCACATAACATTATTGGCTTAAAATGCATCTGGGGTGTTCTTTTTCTCAATTTGGTTTGGAAATGCAAGAGAAGTAGGGCAACCCTTGATAGAAGCAGTGAAATAAATGTGGGGATGAGTGGGATCCTACCATTCCTAAATAACTCACATATTTGTGGCCTGTTAATGTAGCTGGTTATTAATAACAGGACAGAGAAGCTGTCAGCCTTCACTGAGAATATCTTTTGTTAGAAGAAAGCAATTTTCCAGCCACACAGCTGCATGCTGAAAGCAATCCTGCCATATCAGATAATCAGGCTTCCTATCTGGATCTTGCAGAGAATGAGATGTGAAGCAAACATGGACTGGTTCTGTCAGATGTTTCTGGTATCAGCAGCTTTTTCATTAGCCAGTGTTGTGGTAAGTCCACATCCTTTGATAAAGATGAGAACACCCAGTGTTTACTGGGGGATGCAGAACAAGTGCTTATCAGAGAGCCACAATGCACTCTCATAAAACTAAACAGGGATTTGCACATTTGTGCTAGATTATTTTCATTTTGAATAGGACACTCTTGAAAACCTGTGTTTGGTGCAACAGGAAAAGGGGGGGGGGGAATGTAACAGCTAACACAGCATTCAGGTTCATGAGTATATGGCTGTGTTATCTTTAACATGTTCTCTTTCTGTACTGTTCACTGTATAATGGATGCTAGTTACCCTCTTTTTGCACACTCCCTAACCCACTTGCTATGTTGATGCTTTGCAACTGGACCCATCAGTCGGGACTCCCCTCTGGCTCATGAACAGGATAGTAAGCCTGGTCAAAACAGCAGAGCTGCGCAGGAAAACAAGTTTCAGTCATCCATAAGTATTTGTCCCAAAACACCAAGGGACTCCCTACAACTTCCACTCAGGGCATTGTGATCTGGGGTGGGAAAAGGAACCCCACTGGGGCTTTTCCTGCATAACACAGCCAGGGTTTGGGACTCACAAAGTTGTGAGCTGGTTGGGGCTCCTCAGGTATGGCCAGGTGGGGTGGAAACTGTCAGCACACGGCTTCCAATGCAGGATGCGCTCAAGCCAGCTCTCACTTAGGCTCCTCCCTCCCTCCCTCCCTCCTCCTCCTCCTCCTCCTCTCCTTCTGCGATCACTCATAGCCCAGTAAGATAGTCTTCCATGAACGTGGGCTTAAAGTGAGTCTGTAAGTGACTGTAGAGGCCAATTCTGGATCCACATGTCCTTCCACAGTGGGGGCATAGGTTTCATGGCAAGTGTTGATGAAAGTGAGGATTTGTTCTCCAATTGGAGTGCTCGCAGGCTAGTGATTCCCAGTTGTCAGTCTTTAGCCTACATTTTTAAAGATTTGCCTTGAGAGCATCTTTAGGCAGCAGGGAGACCACAAAGTGTGAGTGTTCCTGCAGTTGTGAGTAATTGTTGCCGTTCTCATTGTTTAAGCAGTAATAAAATGTTGTCCCTAGTTAATTCAACAACAATTGTCTTGCCTCTTTATTTCATGTATTGGAACAAAAACAAAGTTGATACCTGTATTGATTAGGTGTGTGAATGCACAAACTCAGTTTCTTAAAGAAAAGAAAAGAAAGGGTGACTGATTGTGTTGCTACTCATATTGCTATAGTTGCTGTAAAAGGTTTCAAAGATAACCAAAACACATGCTTTTTTCTTAATTTTTTTCTTAAATTTAATCTTGAATATATCCAATAGCAGGCTTTCTTAAATCTCACTGAGTCTAAAGCTTGACCCAATGCATATCTCCCTGCTTAACCTATCTCACAGGCTTGTAGTAAGAATTACATCTTTTTTAAAAATCCTGGTTGAGAATCTTGCCCTTCCTTTCACAAGTAAATGGAGATGATTTAAATGCACATTTTGTCACAGTAGATGAAATGAAGCATTACTCTGGAATTTCCAGTCAATATGGGCTATACATAAACATAAGTGCATAAGATGAACTTAATATAAGAGCGTCACTTTAAGAGAAAATAATGTCACTAAGAGTTTATAACTATTTGTTAAAAACCTAATAACATTGGGGGGGGGGGAACAGGCAAAACTACTACATAAAAACTGATGAAGAATGCAATGGTAAATTAAGCCTGGTATTGGTGAATTTATCAGCACCCACAGACAAGCAAGGAAACACAGCATCAGCATAATTTCTATGCACATTTGCACAGGGTTCTTATTCTGTTCCTAAGATGCATTTTAATTGCACTATCATTTCTATGTTTAAACTAAGTCATGCCTCCCTGGCCATTTATGACATACATTAGGCTTCCTGGAAAAGGAAAGAGACTAACATTGTCAGCAATAGGCAATGCGTTAATTTAGTTTTATCCATTATTGACAACATAATAAGAGTTAAACTGCATGCAGTTAGTGCATTATGCCATGTTGCAAAATTCTGCCTTTAATTCTGTATTGTAAGTGCTCACATAAAAAGTTGTGGCAAAGACTCGAGGCGGCTGGCCTGGTAGTTTACTGGCCAAGCTCCTCTAGTTAAGATAGTGAGGTCTGGCTGCTGTTGCCTTTATGATTCAGGAATATAGATTTACGTATTTAACTCAGTGACACTCTGCGCACTTTCAGATCTGCCCTTTTCCATCAGTGCATCCAAATTGCTTTCATTCAGACATTGTTCTTTAGTTCTCTCTTCCTTACTTCAACGTGTTGTAGCATCATTGTCTTGATACCCAATTGCTACTTCAGCTCATGCTCTGGTTTGTTATGCAGCTGCCTAACTTTGTTTCAGTGATCAAGATGAACACATTGCCAAAAATGTTTTTATTTGAGTCAATCCCAGTGGTAAGCAATGTGAGCTGCTTCAAAGAATGGCAAAAAGACATTTCAAAATTTATCTGGAGAGGGGGGAAACCAAGAATTAATGGGAAAAACTGGTTTTAATAAATGAATACAGAATATTTGTCACTTAAGAGAAGTGTCAAAGTTGCAAAGAGATAGAGGGAAGTCAACTAATATAGCAGGGATTCAAACTAGTTTAACGGAACGGATAGAAAGTGACTGTAAGGAAAGAAAGAAAAGAAGGATTACAAATGTAAATACTTTCTGAGAACCTGGCATATAGAAAATTCAAATTTCTGTTTGTATCCTTTGAATAATTTTGTGTACTTGACTAATTATTTTTTGTTTTTTATTATCTTTCTTTCCCCCTTGTTGTTTTTCTTTTCTTTTTCTATATTTTCTATATTTTTCCTTTTTATTTTTGAATATTTGGATGTAATGTTTAATTCATGCTTTCTCTGTAATTTTTAAAAACACAGTTTTGCTAAATATGATTAGAAAGGACCAAGAGGTTAAAGGTATACAGGTGGGAGCTAAACAGTACAAATTGAAAGCATTTGCTGATGATTTAGTATTGACTTTACAGGAGCCAGAACCTAGTACTAAAAGGGTATTGGAACTGATTCAAGAATTTGGACAGGTTGCAGGTTTCAAGTTGAATAAGATGAAAACCAAGGTTCTAGAGAAAATTTTAACTATGAATGAGAGAGAGAAGTTTCAGGAGGAGACAGGACTAACATTGGTTAAAAAAGTGAAATACTTAGGGGTTAACATGACTGCTAAAAATGTGAACTTATTCAAGGATAATTATGAAAAATGTTGGACTGAAGTGAAAAAGGATTTAGAAGTATGGACAAATTTGAAGTTATCATTGTTAGGCTGAATTGCTGTGATAAAAATGAATGTGCTGCCCAGGATGTTATTTTTGTTCCAAACATTGCAAATTTTGGATAAGATGGATTATTTCAAGAAGTGGCAGAAGGATATTTCTAGATTTGTTTGGCAGGGCAAGAAGCCTCGAATAAAATTTAAGATATTAACGGATGTGGGTGGGGGGGACAGACATGTGTTTGGTATGTCCCCCCCCCCCCCGCCCACTTAACATCTACAATTGGTTTTCAATGCCAAGCCTCACTAGGAACTTATTTTTTTTTAAAAAAAAGAAGAGTACAGATGGACTTCTATTTATAATTAGGCATTTAATTGTGCAGCTTTACTTAAGACTTAAAAGACTTGATAAAGATGGAAGAGGGGAGGTAAGATGGCGCTCGCTAATATGACGCAGCATGGAAAAATATGTTCCTCCCTTTCTTTGAGGGAAGCAGGAGTTATGTGCTGGCTAATTTTACAATGATTTGAGATAACAACTTGGAACAATACACAATGCAGCTGTTTGCAGAAGTTTTTTATATTCATTATGAGTGAGAGAAAAGACTAAGTGGTGTCTAGCAGCCCCTCCTCTAGGGCCTGGAGGGGGGAGAGTGTGGTCCCCAAAGGCTGATCAATTGCCAAATGACTGATATTTGTGGAATACAGTTTATCTACATTGCAATATTGCAAACAATTTTGCCTAACAATTTAACTTGGAAGATACTGGTTCAATAAAGTTCAAAAGGAAGGTTTGGACAATTAATGATTGGGAGTTGCTGTGCCATTAAACTTCAGATAACAGACTTGGACAACATCCCAGATTGGAATGGAGTCAGAGGAAGCTGCGCTGATAAAAAGGCAGTTGGAAAAATATATACTAACAAAGCTGTATTCGACGGATGAAAGTACATGATGTTTGACATGATTGAGAATCATGGACTCAGGGACGGAGAATTATAAAGCATCAAAATCGAGATGTGGAAAATATGGAAACAACGAGGAGAGGCAGGACTGAGATGTGGAGATATGCTTCAGAGATCCAGACCGTGGGGAGCTCCGAAAAATTAAAAATTATAATTTGGACTATAATTTGGTCTTTTTATTTTAGTTTTTAATTTTAATTGAAGTATTATGATTGGATATATTAATTGGATGTTTTTATTGGAAAATCAATAAAAATGATTTAAAAAAATAAATAAAGAATGGAATGATGATAATTTCAGAATGCAGATGGACTCTGAACTTCAGGAATATTGTGAAAATCATGAAGATTCAACTTTGTCCTGGCAGTTGAATGGGAAGATTGCAAGGCCTATATGAGGAGAAGGGCCTTGGCGTACACCTAACAGTATTATGAGAAGTAGCATAGGGCTTCACAAGAAAACAATTCAGGTAAAATGGTGATCTTTATTGAATCAAATAGCAACATGTCCTGACTTCCGGGTTAGCGCGATCAGCTAATGGCGGATTCCCTCCGAGCTCCGGAGGGAATCGGCTCGGTGGAAGAGGGGTCCTGCCACCGCGGCGATGCGGGGACCCTCAGAAACCACAGGCGCGGATGCCTGTGGACTTGGTGACTCGGCGGGCACCATTTGCGCCCCCTCCGACTTGCAAAGAAGCCTTTTTAAAGGCTTCGGAGCGGGTGGCGGAGAGCGGCGTGGTGCTGTGAGTAGACCGCTTCTTCCACGGAGTGAAGCCGCAAGCCATGGCTGGAGAGCGCTGACTTCTTTCCTTGATCATTTGGACTCAAAAAGTAACGACCCATGAGTAATACGGAATTTGGAATTAAAAAGCTTTTTTCAATTGAATTCGGTACGACCGGGGGAGGTGCCAAAAGGTAGTCCGTCTCCCCCCCCCTTGCAGATAACTTAAAGCAAGAATTAAACAACTAAGATCGAGAGACTGTCTTTCTCTCTTTGAGATAAAATTCTTAATTTCACGACTTGGATTTATAAGTTTTCTACTGGAGGATTAGAACTGATCGTTAGAGTTGAAGTGCAACCCCCCCCCCCCCGGATCCGGGAGCAACCCATGAGGGAGCCTGTGAAGATATTTACAGAGTTTGACAGCTGTCAATTGAGCTGTCAAAGTCAGGAAATTCCATTTTTGTTACTTGTGTCCGCTATTTTTGTTACATTGGACTGTAAGCTTTTAAAAATAGAGAGGTAATAACAACAAAATAACCTGATTGTTGGAGAAAGAACACTTAGTAACCAAAATCCCTCTAGAGGGGATTTGGGACATTACAATGGCTGCAGATGGAAAATTACAAGCAGAGCTGGATAGGCTGTTTGAGTTCCTGGGAAAACTGCAAGAGCAGAGTGATGTTATGGCTACGAATCTTATAATTTTGAATTCTAAAATAAACAACTCTGCTGAAGTGGTGGATTTGACTCAAGAAGAATCTACAGCTGGAAAGCAAGATATATGCGCAGTTTTGGAGGAAAGTGAAGGAGGAGCAGAAATGATGCAAGTGAAAAAGGACAACCAGAGGTCTGTTAGGTCAGATTACAAGGAAGGTAAAATTTGGATGTTGAAAACTTGGTTTGAAATGGAGAATGAAGATTGGGGATTTTTCCCTATGGGGAGTCCGGAAGACCCATGGATTACAAATTTGATCAAGGTGAAAACTGGAAAGTTTGGGACATTTGGGACACTTGGACTTAGAAATAATAAGAAGCAGGATCTGGACTCTTCCTTTGAATATGGAGGACTGGTTGGAAAAAATATTGACTCTACTGGGTCAAAGATGCTTCAACATAAAGGACAGTCAACAAAACCGGCGGAAAGGGACTGAGAGAGATTTAAAGGCCTCAGATGTGATAGATCCAGGCTGAGAACTGTTAGATTGAAGGACAATTTTTGGGGATCAAAACCGGGGGGGGGGGAAGAATTTTAGAATCCAAAGGGTTACAACTATATGTTTTTATTTGTTAAGATTTTTTGTAATAATTTTAATAATTGGGAATTTCGTGAAAGGGAATGTGGATTGACCTTAGTAAAAAGGGTTAATGTTGAGTACTAATGAAATCTAGAAGTTTGAAATTGGCTATTTAAGATGATTTAAGTAAAATATTAATGAGGGATTAATCTGGACATAAAGAACTTGCTGGGCTAAACTTTGGAATGGGGATGCAAGAAGGGGAGGTGGGGGAAGTCTGGGAAAGTGGTTAAGAAAATAAGGTTTTAAAATTATACGTGTTATTTGTGTGTAGTGTTTATATGTATGTTTATGTTTATGTTTGTTTGTTTGTTTGTGTGTATAAAAATTTTGAAAAACCAATAAAAAAATTATTAAAAAAATAGCAACATGTCCTTCCCCAAATCTTTATTGTGCTAAATAGTTTAATGTGGTAAATATGAATTGAATAATTTACTTTCAGCTAAAGCTGAATTTGCACTGGCATTTTGTCTCAGAGATATTGGGAGAGTGGTTCAATCTGAAAAGACAGATTACTTAGACTTTGTATTTGGTGTAAGGAAACACACTTAAGATGAATGTGTTGCAACATGTGTGCTTCACAGTATTTTACAGTGGTACCTCGGGTTAAGTACTTAATTCGTTCCGGAGGTCCGTACTTAACCTGAAACTGTTCTTAACCTGAAGCACCACTTTAGCTAATGGGGCCTCCTGCTGCTGCCATGCCGTCAGAGCACGATTTCTGTTCTCATCCTGAAGCAAAGTTCTTAACCTGAAGCACTATTTCTGGGTTAGCGGAGTCTGTAACCTGAAGCGTGTGTAACCTGAGGTACCACTGTATTTCATTTTTAAAAACATAGTTTACAGGTGTATTTTCAAAAGAAATGAAACAAGGGACTTCCGGTGAGGCATCATGGCGGCTGCAATGGCAGAAAACAGTTCCTGAAGCCAGCCAGAGTAAACAGCTCTGTCTGGCTGACTCCCGGGCTGCCAGGACTGCCGCCGCCAGCACTGCCAGCGGAGAGGAATCGGGGGGGGTGCCTGGTGCGTCTATCAGAGGAGCCAAAACACCCCCTCCCATGACCTTGATTGAGCCGGGAAGGCACCCGGCCACCCACCCACCCACCCAACAGGAACTCCAGGACCAGGAGGACAGTGGAGCTAACATGAAGAGGGAGGAAGAAAGGGGGAAAGAGGAAGAAAAAGAAAGAAAGAAAAAGGAGCCCCAGCTTTACCGCTGCTGCCCCCATCACTGCCGCTGACGGGAAAGGAGAGGAGAGGTAGGTGTGCACCAGGAGGGCAAAAGAGGCTCCCAAAGAACACGTGGCTGAGCCCCGACCGGAGCCCACCCCTCCAGCAGCTAAGGCTTGGAAACAGAGGAAGGCCGCATGACAAAGGAGATCGCAGAAAGGAAGAAACTACCTTTTTTTAAAACCCCTTTTCTTTTTAACCCCTTCCTCCCCTTTTTATTAATTAAAAGGGGGGAATTTAGGGGGAATTTTTTTTTATTCCCCCCAAATACCTACTTTTATCGTTTTTCTTTTTAAAAGGGGGGCCACTGCTGCTGCAGCCACCCTTTATTTGAATGTTTACTTTTATTTTTACCCTTTTTACACATTATTTAAAGACACACTTTTCCACCACCCCCTCAATTTATACCTTATTTTATTTTCACCTCAAACTCTCCTCTTAAGAATTAAAATGGCAGTACCCAGAAAAGAGCCCTGAACCAACACAGGCCATTTCCTGGGACTGCCACTTCGCCCCAGACTTTCCACTCTCTCTTACCTATCCTTTCTGTACTTTATTCACTTTTAGAAATAAAATAACGCTGACACCAAATCCTACATATAGTAAGTGAAATAGAAACATCACCACCCAACCCCTCTCTCACCCACCTCCTTCCCCCTTTTCTTCCTAATGTCTCAACAAATGAAAATGATTTGTAAAAATGTTACATGGGGGGGGGGGAAACACGAGAGACACCGCACACTTTTGTAAATCAACAAAATCTTTAATAAAAAAAGAAAAAGAAAGAAAGAAATGAAACAAACTGATCCAGCAGGATGAGAACCATGAGCACTAAGCAAGCAGAGACTTTGCAGTGAGCCCCATTTCTAATATGTGTGTTTGTACACACACACACAATGGGATATAATGTCTCATCAGTTATGTGATCCAGGTATACTGGGCTCCATAGGAAAGAGCTGGCTAGTTCAGATATCATGTAATGCTGATAATGCCTCTTTGAGTCATATGTTGTGGGCATGTCCTGGTTTGTTTGTTTTTTTCTGGCCAGAAACATTGTTCAAATTACCATAATTTTGTTCTGGAATAATCCTTAATATGTGCAGATGTTCAAACTATATTTCTGTGGAGTTGGGACAGCAGAAGTGGATCCTGCATGTCCTTCAAGGCTGGGATGATAAACACCCACTTTATATGGCTCTGTGGTCTGACCAGGGCTATTTTTCTAGAAAAAGAGGTTCTAGAACTCACCATGAGCACCTCCTTCATTCTCTTAGAATACCAATGGTGCCAAACGGAGTTCTGGCAAGCTCTGGATGAAAAAAAGCTCTGGGTCTCACTGCCCTTTCTTCATTTAAACGTGTACCTTTTAATCATCCATCTCATGCATATACCCATTTGAACATACAGACTTTTAATGTTAATATGTATATTTAAGTTAGGACTGATGGATTAATTTTTATTGTTAATGTGAGGTGCTGGTGTATCTTTCTTTTTCTTTTTGTTACATTTGCAAAACTGAGAAGATGTTGAAGCACCTCTGCAATACGGGATGTGCAAAAGCACCTGAGAAATTTTTAGTCATAAAAGATATAGTTTAGCTTCCCTGGAGTTCTGCAACGGTTTTCAGAACTGGACCGTAGATGCCTTGCTTTAATTCTATGGGTGCCTCCACAGTCCCAGCAAATATTGTTTCTTTTCAAGTGGACCACTGTATGAATTGCTGTCACTGAATTCATGACTTGTGGACTATAAATATTATAAAATAAATGCTATATATTGCTTGTGTATTCTCTCTCCACTGTGGGAATGTGATAACCTGAGCTAGATTAATTATAGGCATTTGGAGCAATTAAGATCAGGGCAAGGACACAGCGGAAGGTAACTTTGGTCAAAGAGAATTACATAAGTTGGTTGTATGAGGTTGGAGAGAAAATAAACAAGTGTTTCTATTTCATAAACTTGCATCTCTTTATTTGCAGTAGCACAATTATCTGTCATATCCTGAGATTTAGAAAAGTAAGTTTTTATTAACATTTTATAGGTGGAGGTATATTTTCTCTTCCATAAGTACATACCTTCCAATTATTAATTGTTCATTTCAGTTCTTTTTGTAGTTATATTAATATTTAAAGTAAAATAAAAAGATACGAAAGAGACAAGTGCTCTCCTCCAGATGTCCTGCTTCCTCCCAGTATACTCTTCCCCCACCTCCACATAAAAATTATGCAGTGGCACCTACCCTGAGGAATCACAGGAAGAATGGGTGTAGCCAATGCCTGCTTGTTTTGGTAAAATAAAAATGAAGAGCTGGTACTCATATCTTGATAAAAGCATTGCAGGTGCTGGTACAAAATGGCAGCTATAGGCAGCAAAAGGAAAAAGAGAGCTGACAGTAGTGATAGAATGAGTGATGGTGTTCACAGTGACATTCACAGGTGAGTCCACACAGAGTTTGTTGTTGTTGTTTAGTTGTTTAGTCGTGTCCGAATCTGCGTGACCCCATGGATCAGAGCACGCCAGGCACTCCTGTCTTTCACTGCCTCCCACAGTTTAGTCAAACTCATGTTGGTAGCATCTCGTCCTCTGTCAGCCCCTTCTCCTTGTGCCCTCCATCTTTCCCAACATCAGGGTTTTTTCCAGGGAGTCTTCTCTTCTCATGAGGTGGCCAAAGTATTGGAGCCTCAGCTTCACGATCTGTCCTTCCAGTGAGGATTCAGGGCTGATTTCCTTAAGAATGGATACGTTTGATCTTCTTGCAGTCCATGGGACTCTCAAGAGTCTCCTCCAGCACCAGAATTCAAAAGCATCAATTCTTCGGCGATCAGCCTTCTTTATGGTCCAGCTCTCACTTCCATACATCACTACTGGGAAAACCATAGCTTTAACTATACAGACCTTTGTTGGCAAGGTGTTGTCTCTGCTTTTTAAGATGCTGTCTAGGTTTGTCATTGCTTTTCTCCCAAGAAACAGGCGTCTTTTAATTTCGTGACTACTGTCACCATCTGCAGTGATCATGGACCCCAAGAAAGTAAAATCTCTCACTGCCTCCATTTCTTCCCCTTCTATTTGCCAGGAGGTGATGGGACCAGTGGCCATGATCTTCGTTTTTTTGATGTTAAGCTTCAGACCATATTTTGCGCTCTCCTCTTTCACCCTCACTAAAAGGTTCTTTAATTCCTCCTCACTTTCTGCCATCAAGGTTGTGTCATCTGCATATCTGAGGTTGTTGATCTTTCTTCCGGCAATCTTAATTCCGGCTAGGGATTCATCCAGCCCAGCCTTTCGCATGATGAATTCTGCATATAAGTTAAATAAGCAGGGAGACAATATACAGCCTTCTTGTATTCCTTTCCCAATTTTGAACCAATCAGTTGTTGCATATCCAGTTCTAACTGTAGCTTCTTGTCCCGCATAGAAATTTCTCAGGAGACAGATGAGGTGATCAGGCACTCCCATTTCTTTAAGAACTTGCCATAGTTTGCTGTGGTCGACACAGCCAAAGGCTTTTGCATAGTCAATGAAGCAGAAGTAGATGTCTTTCTGGAACTCTCTAGCTTTCTCCATAATCCAGCGCATGTTTGCAATTTGCCCATTTGACTTCACTCTCCAGGATGTCTGGCTCAAGGTCAGCAACCACACTACCTGGGGTGTACGAGACATCCATATCTTTCTGGTATAATTCCTCTGTGTATTCTTGCCACCTCTTCTTGATGTCTTCTGCTTCTGTTAGGTCCTTACCACTTTTGTCATTTATTATGGTAATCTTTGTACGAAATGTTCCTTTCATAGCTCCATAGCTATGTTTGCGTGAATCTGGGGCCATACTAGGTCACTGTCACCCACAGATGATCACTTCACATTGAGTCTGCAGAACTTTGTAACCTTGTTTTCTGAGGTTACTATCTGGGGCTAGATGTTAACACCCTTGGTTTCTGTCATCCCTTTCTACAATAAGCACATTAATTCTGCCTCAAATTATGTATAATTTGTGTTACTTCTAAAACAGAGAGAGAGAGAGAGCGCTAAAAATAAGCCAATCCTTGCTGACCTCCCAAGTAAAAATCCCATTCTCAATTAATAGTTAAAATCTGACTAAAAGCTATCATGGTACTCTCAAACTGTCAGTCTGCTGTCTCTTTGTGAATGATGAGTGTCTTCAACTGAATGGACGAAAGTTGTGATCACACATGATGCTGAGGTGCACAAGAAGGCATGTTGAGAAGCAAGAGATTACCAGAGCATGTTCAATGAATTATTTCAACTATATCTAAAGGTGCAGCTCATGCTCAATGTATTACTGGAAATATCTAAAGGCATAAATCATGCTGAGGTTTTTGAATGGCACAGTAACATGATCTATGTTCCCTAAAGACATTTATTCTTAGATCACTTTCTTTTCTCCTTAGTTTTCCTCTAAATATCAATCTCTTTTTTTCCTTTTTTTCCCTTCCAGCTGAACACATCAGTTTGTCATAAAAAATGGAATAGTTAATGAACACATTTTGCCTGTATACCCACTTAGAATGACCTAGCTGCATTTCCCCCCTCAATTTAGATGAAAGCTGGGGGGGGGGGGCGTATTAACCAAAGAAACTACAGGATAGATCCATTATCAATGTAGGTTCATAGAATCATAGAATCATAGAGTTGGAATAGACCACAAGGGCCATCGAGTCCAACCCCCTGCCAAGCAGGAAACACCATCAGAGCACTCCTGATGAGGTCTACCTACGCAGGTAGGGATAGGGATACACAAATCATTACTATGTATCAATTGAATATTATTTCAGTTTGCCCCAAGTGCAAAAGTTAGATTTTGTTTTTCTTGTTTACTCCCCACACTGTGAATTGCACAATTTTGATCATACTTCAATATCAGTATGTTATGAAATAAAGTTTCATAATGTGAAAGTGTAATGTGAAATACTACAAACATTTAGCAAGCCACTGTAGAGCCTGTATTTTATCTTTGGTTTCATGCTGCACATCAAGACCTTATATGTCTCATTCCCTTCTCTAATTGGCTGCTGGAGGGTATGTATTAGTCTCAGAGGTGCGCCATATTCTTCCCATGGATCCCACAGCCCTGAGCTGCAATCCAAATGTGACCAGCTTAATGGGAATTGGTAAGAGAATATGTTGATTATATTTAATCCTCTACAGAACCCACATATGTAGGATAAGGAAAGGAAAAATGGCTGGTACCTGTTTTTCAAATTGCAGAGCTAGCACATAAAGAGCCCCAGTAAAGGTGAAGAGGAAGAAGAGTTTGGATTTGATATCCCGCTTTATCACTACCCGAAGGAGTCTCAAAGCGGCTAACATTCTCCTTTCCCTTCCTCCCCCACAACAAACACTCTGTGAGGTGAGTGGGGCTGAGAGACTTCAAAGAAGCGTAACTGGCCCAAGGTCACCCAGCAGCTGCAGATGGAGGAGCGGAGACGCGAACCCGGTTCCCCAGATTACAAGTCTATCGCTCTTAACCACTACACCACACTGGCTCCCCTGGCCGTTAGGTCCAGTCACGGACAACTCTGGAGTTGCGGCGCTCATCTCGCTGAGGGAGCCGGCGTACAGCTTCCGGGTCATGTGGCCAGCATGACTAAGCCGCTTCTGGCGAACCAGAGCAGCACACAGAAACGCCGTTTACCTTCCTGCCTATTTATCTACTTGCACTTTGATGTGCTTTCAAACTGCTAGGTTGGCAGGAGCAGGGACCGAGCAACGGGAGCTCACCCCGTTGCGGGGATTCGAACCGCAGACCTTCTGATGGGCAAGTCTTAGGCTTGCCACCCGCGCCACCCACGTCCCAAGGAGCCCCAGTAGCAGAATTTAAATCTCATTGTTAGGCAGATTAATGAAACCTAGTAATGGGTTTCAAAACTTCTTTTATTCCATTCCATCTGCTTGATGCAGCTGTCCCTCTCCCATCCTGCAGTGAAACAGACCACATTCTGAAGTAAGTTTAATTTACTTACTTAATAGGGGTCAGAGTCATGCATTGTACTTCATGCAACAGCAATAAGATAATGCAGGTAATCAATGTACTGTACTTGAAATTCAGCAAAAGCAGCCTCAGACACGCATCTGACACTGGGAGCTAGGTTGAGGCATGCCTTCCCCCTTGCTTGCAGTGTGGAGAGGGAGGAAGGGAGGGAGAGAATGAACAGAAAGAAGCTTTGCTTCCTTCCTCTCAGGAGAAGAGGGTATGTGATATCATTGTACTTACTCTAGAAATTTGGAACTCTATGGTTCTTAACCCCTTCATATACTAACTAGCATTGTTATGTTTGACTGCAAATCTCTCACACAATTTACATAATTAGAATCATAGAATCATAGAATCATAGAGTTGGAAGAGACCACAAGGGCCATCGAGTCCAACCCCCTGCCAAGCAGGAAACACCATCAGAGCACTCCTGACATATGGTTGTCAAGCCTCTGCTTAAAGGCCTCCAAAGAAGGAGACTCCACCACACTCCTTGGCAGCAAATTCCACTGCCAGCACCCCTGAGAACCTAACCCTCAAATACATTGCAATCACCCTGCTGTTTGTGCTTTCCTCCCCTCTGGTCTATGGTACAGAGTAGGAGAGGACGTGGGAACCTGCCAAAATGCAGTCGGCCCAAAATTTCTACTCAGCTCCAAAGCAACTACAGGGAGTACATTCCTGGGGGTTTTGCAGGAAATCAGAACCACCCAAGATCTTCCAAGATCTCATATGGTGCCACAAGACCTCAGAGAGGCTCACACCCCAGAGCTCTGTGAGCAAGACAGAGGGCTTACAAGGCTCTTCTGCAAAAGGAAAACCTTGTGAGAGCCTTCAGAGCCTGGTAAGCAAGGTCTTCAACCCTGAATGATTGATTGGCAATTCGTGTAAAGCTGCAGTCATGCAAAGTTGCAATCAACCTGTAGTTTGGATCTGCACTATACTAGAGCAGAGATGGGTGCCATAAATGGAAAAAAGGCCAAAGAGGGGCACCTATGGGTTTAACCTTGTGGTCACAATCCTCTGTAGAGATGACCTACACGTGGCTATTTGCACACCACCATGCCAACCCTGCCCCTCCCCTCCCTCTCCACAAAATCTGCAGCAGGTAGAAGCCATGATCTAGGCTTTGAGGCAGCATTTTTTTCTGTTACACCCAGGGGAAAAGACTATACATGAAGTGAGTGAGTTTCCACAATGTACTACTGCTGCTGCTGCTATTTAAAAATAAATAAATCTCTTCTTAATGCACCCTAAAGTTCTGGCTAAGGGTAGCTTTAAAGAGAAGTAATTATATTTTACTTATTCTTATCTACACAGCAGTTTGATTGCTAACTGGCTGTGTAGTCAACAGCAAGGTAGATAGTTATCTCATTTGTTGAAATGCTAGTTCGGGATAACCTGAATGGTTGCAAACGTAACAAAGAACATGTAGGGTTGTAGCATAATTAAGCAAAATTAATTTGGCTAGCAAATGCAGACAGTTCTTCTCTCAGGCTATTTACCAATTGATTTTAACTAGATTTGTTTCAGAAGGAATATGTGAACAACTGCTCTGCTATTAATACATTCTTCTCAACACTGAATAATAGGATTTTAGGCTTAACCCCCCCCCCTCCGATGATCATGAACTATGTGTGGGATAACAAAGAATGTCTGATATTAAATTAAAAGAATGCCTTTTCAGATAGATACAATTTGGAACCTTGGAACTGAGATTACTTTAGAAACACTTTAAAAAGTTTGATTGACGATACAGTGGTGCCCCATAAGACGAACACCTCACAAGACAGAAAACTCGCTAGACGAAAGGGTTTTCCGTTTTTGAGCTGCTTCGCAAGACGAATTTCCCTATGGGCTTGCTTCGCAAGATGAAAACGTCTTGCAAGTTTGTTTCCTTTTTCTTAACACCGTTAATACAGTTGCGACTTGACTTCGAGGAGCAACCCATAGAACGCAGTGTACATAGTAGCCTTTTTTGAGGTTTTTAAAGACTTTGGTGATTTTTGAAGCTTTTCCAAAACTTCTTTTGCAGCCATTTGGTAAGTTAAGCTTTTAAAACTTTTTTTGGGGGGGTTGGATTTTGGGTTGGGGTGTTTGGAATTCAAGGACTTGGTGTTGGGAAGGGGTTTGCAAGAATCTGGAAGCTTGTGTGTGTGTTTTTCTGCATTTTTATGATTTTCTGTGACCATTGGGCCACTCTGCTGTTTTTTTTAAAAAAATTCTGGATTTGAATTTCTGTGTGCTGGGTGGCTGGGGGAACAGTTGGGGAGGGGTTTGCAAGAATCTGGAAGCTTGTGGTTTTTTTCTGCATTTTTATGATTTTCTGTGACCATTGGACCACTCTGCTGTTTTTTTAAAAAAATTCTGGGTTTGAATTTTGAAATGCTCTTTACAGTATGTGTGACTTTAAAGAGCACTTAATAAACTCTTGTTGTACCAAATTTGGCTTTGTTTGGACTTTTTTTGACCATAGGAACACATTAATTGATTTTCAATGCATTCCTATGGGAAACCGTGCTTCGCAAGACAAAAAATTCGCTAGACGAAAAAACTCGCGGAACAAATTAATTTCGTCTTGCAAGGCACCACTGTATTAAGAGTATTAAGAGCACACAGTTCAAATCACTTGAAAGGTCTACCAAGAAATGCTCTTGCATATCTACCTTTCAATTTAATGGGAGCATTTCCTGGTAGATTGTCCACAGAGTCTTTCAAGGGAGAACTGTAGCATTGTAAGGGAACCCAAGAGGCATGTAGTCCAACCCCCTGCAATGCAGGAATCCATACTAGATCATGACATATGGCCACCCATCCTCTGCTTTAAAACCTCCAAGGAAGGAGAGTTCACCATCTTCCAAGGAGACAGTTTCACTGTCAAACAGTTCACATCTTCACAAAGTTCTTGCTGATGTTTAGTCAGAATCTCCTTTCTTGTAACATTGAAGCCCTACCCTCTGGAGCAGGAGAAAACAAGCTTGCTCCCTCTTCCACATGACAGCCCATCAGATATTTGAAGATGGTTCTTCTATCTCCTCCCAGTCTCCTCTTTTCCAGGCTAAACATACCCAGCTCCTTCAACCATTCCTCATGAGGTTTGTTTTCCAGACCCTTGATCATCTTGGTCGCCCTCCTCTGAACATGTTCCAACTTTTGCCATAACTTTTAAGATACCACAGGAAACATTAATAGTTTTGCCATGGGCACCTGTCAGAGCCACATTAGGAAGACCTATAACATTACATTCTGGTTTCCTTCTTGAAAGCCAGTGCTGAGAATAAAGGTAAAGGGACTCCTGACCATTAGGTCCAGTCGTGGACAATTCTGGGGTTGCATGCTCATCTCGCTCTATAGGCCAAGGGAGCCGGCGTTTGTCCGCAGACAGCTTCCAGGTCATGTGGCCAGCATGACTAAGCCACTTCTGGCGAACCAGAGCAGCGCACAGAAGCGCCGTTTACCTTCCCACCGGAGCGCTGCTGAGAATAGCTGAGGGTTTAATATATAAAATTTAGATTGTATAAATTTTAATACAAATATGTCAATTAATAAAAGGTTGCTTGAAACCATTTCATATGCATATTGTTCATCTCCCAATCTCCCCTTCCTCTTCAGCACTGGCCTTTTGAAGTTTGTTAGATAATACTTTTTCCCATTTTGGTAAACAAACATGATTTTAAAGTATTGCTAACTTTTTATTTTTATTTTACAATGTTTCTATACTGCTTGATTGTAAGAAAACCTCTAAGTGGTGTTTAAAATAATACTAATACTAATGCTGGTTCATTTTGTTTAACATGTTTAATGAGGATAACATTTGGTTAATGGGTGAACCAGTAGATGCCTTGGCAGTCTGTGGCATATTAGAGATACCTAACATCTACTGACCTTGGTAAAGAAATTCTTAATTTTATTGAATTAGTTTTATTTTGATCATTTATGATTCATGTCTTTCAAAATGCTTGGAGCTATGTGCAAGGGTAATCAAAATAGAAATGAAAACCAATAACTGTAAAACCAGTCAACACTAAAATCAATTATATCAAAACATATAAAAGTTATAGCAACACGTCAGCACAAAATTCAATAGCAGGAGCACTTGCATTTTGTATCTTTGTTAATCCCAAGGCCCAGTAATAATCCGTTCAGGGTTGAAGGTTGGGAGGGATAGACGCTTTAGCTATCCTCCTCGAAGGTAGTGCCGTTTGCAGGCGAGGAAGAGGGTCTAGGAGCTCTCCTCTTCCCTTGGATGACAGTGCCCTTTGTTATGCCTGAGGTCTAGATGAACTTCCACCCAGAAGACCTTCATCATGCCAGCTGCCTTCCTTTGAAATGCCCCTGAAGCATTTCAACCCCATCACTGGCAGTCTGCATCTTTCCCTGAAAAGCAGCAACATACCTGGATGGAGAACATTACCCTATTTACTCTCTGCCCTGGTTTTCTTCCCTTATGTCAAATTTAAGCAGCAGCGGCTCTTGCATGACGGTGGGAGCGATGTATCATGCATGGTGGGTTGGTGGGTCACAAGTTGTGCAGATCAGTACTAGGATACATGTGCTATTTGCAGGAAGGCCGGCGAGGGAACCGTTGTAGGATTTTGTAGGAGGCTGAAGAGACTTGGAATCAAAGAAGTAGGAGCAGAAGGAGAAAATGTATTAATTACATATTGTATTCATTTGTAACAGATACAGTTCTGTATTGTGCCTAAGGCAATGAACAGCAGTACAGATTCACAACAACAACAACACAATAGAAATGATTAAAAACCAGCAAAATAAGTTCAGAAAGAAAGCCAGTAACAAGTGGGCTCAAAACATGACAAATGGACTGGTAAAATATTTAACTATAGAGAGAGGACTGAAAACATCAAGCTAACACAAATTCCAGTCAACGTGGGCTCGACATCTGAGGGACCCAAAGAAAAGTGCCCTTGGAGGTCCTGCCCCCATGCCACCCTGATGCCTCCCGGCTCACCAGATGGGGGGCACCCTTCGAGGGGGAGGCTGCTGCTGCTGCCGCCCCCTTAATGGTCCCCCATGTCTCTGGGGCCTTGGGGACGGACAGCGGCATTAGAGGTCAGTGATGTTATGTTTGCTGCTGACAGGCGGATTCAATTTTCTTTGAAATGTCATGGTTTTGGATTTTTAATGTTTATTACATTTTTATGGTTTTAAACCCCCCTGGGACCTTATAAAGAAAGCAGTGTTTTTTTCATAATGACCAAATATAAATAAATAGATACAGCCCTGGAAAAAAGGGGGCATCCTGTTTTTTCTTGTGAGAAGGCAGTGGCCAAAGTGGCTGCCGCGATCATGCATGATTTTGGGCTGGGCTTTTTCAGGCACAGTGCCCAAACCACACGTTTTAGGGCACTGTGCAAGAGTGCTGCCCTGAAAAAGCACTTTTTGGGGGAGTAGAGATCTTGCATGGCACCCCAAAACACACATTTGGGAGGCCCATGATCTTGTGCGGGTCATGTGACTCATTGCAGCTCCCTTTTATTTTGAATGAAGGATAATTATTATCCAAGGCTTCTTTAAAGATGACTAAAATGTAGATTCAAAACCCAGGCATTTTATTTTCAGTGTTAAAAAACCCATTTGTGTTGAGAAATATGATATGATGAGGGAACAATGATTAGTCTTATTAGTTCAAAATGTGCTATATATTAAATTAAAGAGCTTGATAAGCCATGTTTTCTGTCCGTTCACAGAAGCTATCTAGACAACTGGACACATCAAGTTATTTTTTAAAACCACATTAATATCAATAACCATTTATTTTGTTCAGGGCTAGCCTTCTCATATACTGTGTACAAAACTCATTAAGATTTATGTATTGTATATTTAAAAAGTGAAGAAGATGCCTACTGTTCTATTTGTCTCCCTTCCTGGCAAGGATTGAAACCTTTTAGCTTGCAAGCCACACAGAACACAGCAGGACTTACTCCTGAATAAATGTGCAAAGGATTGTGCTGTTCAAACTCATTGCAACTTCTCTTTTGTTTTGAATGAAGGATAATTAATATCCAAGGCTTCTTTAAAGATGGCTAAAGTTTCTGACCACTGTGTTATCAGTGAACAAACATGCTTAGCTATCAGGGAATGCTAGAAATAATTATTGCAGCCATTGTTCAAGTCATATAGCTGGTGGAGTTAGCAGAACTTTGAAATTGTCAGT
The DNA here is from genome assembly GCF_964188305.1 of Podarcis bocagei. NCBI lineage: Eukaryota > Metazoa > Chordata > Lepidosauria > Squamata > Lacertidae > Podarcis > Podarcis bocagei. The sequence continues at coordinate 2,003,882 of NC_138130.1, forward strand.
CTCTTTAAATACTTTTATAGGAAGTCTGGAAGGAAAGCCTTGTTGGTCTGTGGCAGCAAAAGCAACAAAGAATCCTATAACGCTATTTTATAATAAATAAGATTTATTAATAAAACTGTTAAATATGGGAGGCTGCAATATTATATTTGCTTCCTTGGGAGTAAGCCCACGGAATTCAATTGCACTACTGAGTTTAAGGGACGCGGGTGGCACTGTGGGTTAAACCACAGAGCCTAGGACTTGCCGATCAGAAGGTTGGCGGTTCGAATCCCCATGATGGGGTGAGCTCCTGTTGCTCGGTCCCTGCTCCTGCCAACCTAGCAGTTCAAAAGCACGTCAAAGTGCAAGTAGATAAATAGGTACTGCTCTGGCGGGAAGGTAAATGGCATTTCCGTGCGCTGCTCTGGTTCGCCAGAAGCGGCTTAGTCATGCTGGCCACATGACCCGGAAGCTTTACACTGGCTCTCTTGGCCAATAAAGTGAGATGAGCGCTGCAACCCCAGAGTCGGCCACGACTGGACCTAATGGTCAGGGGTCCCTTTACCTTTTTCACTGAGTTTATATTAATGGGCCTGCACTGTAAATATTAATTATTCAAAAGTGCAGACAGCTTGCTCATCCTTCCTTATACCTGCCTTCTTGTACCAGTTTAAGTCCCACTTGACAGACCTTACATACATCGGGTGGAACACGACATAGAGCTATTACGAATATTCAGTCGGCTTGCCAGAGGGAACAATGACCTTTCTCCTCTCCTCACAGGCTCTGCTGGTGGTTCTTCTGAGGGGAGATGGCTTTGTGCAGGGCTTCCACTGACAAGGCACAGGACGCGAATCCCAGTTAACTATTTAGTATTATTATTGATAATTTACCTGTGCTTCACCGTAAGGTTCTAGAGCTGGTTACAACAATTTAAAGGACAACATTAAAAATGTGCAATTACGAATATATACATGCATACCAAAATAAAGTATATAACGATCAGCAGTTATATCATTGCAATAAAATTTTGCCTCCTAAAAAATAGGGTTGGTCCATATAGTCTCTTGATAGAATCATAGAGTTGGAAGAGACCACAAGGACCATCGAGTCCAACCCCCTGCCAAGCAGGAAACACCATCAGAGGACTCCTGACATATGGTTGTCAAGCCTCTGCTTAAAGACCTCCAAAGTAGGAGACTCCACCACACTCCTTGGCAGCAAATTCCACTGTCAAACAGCTCTTACTGTCAGGAAGTTCTTCCTAATGTTTAGGTGGAATCTTCTTTCTTGTAGTTTGGATCCATTGCTCCGTGTCCGCTTCTCTGGAGCAGCAGAAAACAACCTTTCTCCCTCCCCTATGTGACATCCTTTTATATATTTGAACATGGCTATCATATCACCCCTTAACCTCCTCTTCTACAGGCTAAACATGCCCAGCTCCCTTAGCCGTTCCTCATAAGGCATCGTTTCCAGGCCTTTGACCATTTTGGTTGCCCTCCTCTGGACACGTTCCAGTTTGTCAGTGTCCTTCTTGAATTGTGGTGGTCAGAACTGGACACAGTACTCCAGGTGAGGTCTGACCAGAGCAGAATACAGTGGCACTATTACTTCCCTTGATCTAGATGCTATACTCCTATTGATGAGGCCCAGAATTGCATTGGCTTTTTTAGCTGCCGCGTCACACTGTTGGCTCATGTCAAGTTTGTGGTCAACCAAGACTCCTAGATCCTTTTCACATGTACTGCTCTCAAGCCAGGTGTCCCCCATCTTGTATTTGTGCCTCCCATTTTTTTTGCCCAAGTGCAATACTTTACATTTCTCCCTGTTAAAATTCATCTTGTTTGTTTTGGCCCAGTTCTCTAATCTGTCAAGGTCGTTTTGAAGTGTGATCCTGTCCTCTGGGGTGTTAGCCACCCGTCCCAGTTTGGTGTCATCTGCAAATTTGATCAGGATGCCCTTGAGTCCATCATCCAAGTCGTTGATAAAGATGTTGAATAAGACCGGGCCCAAGACAGAACCCTGTGGCACCCCACTAGTCACTCTTCTCCAGGATGAAGAGGAACCATTGATGAGCACCCTTTGGGTTTGGTCAGTCAGCCAGTTACAAATCCACTGAGTGGTAGCATAGTCAAGACCGCATTTTACCAGCTTCTTTACAAAAATATCATGGGACACCTTGTCAAATGCCTTGCTGAAATCAAGGTAGGCTACATCCACTGCGTTCCCTTCATCTACCAGGCTTGTAATTCTGTCAAAAAACGAGATCAGGTTAGTCTGACATGACTTATTTTTCAGAAATCCATGCTGACTATTGGTGATCACAGCATTCCTTTCTAGGTGCTCACAGACTGTTTGCTTAATGATCTGCTCCAGAATCTTCCCTGGTATTGATGTCAGACTGACTGGGCGGTAATTATTTGGGTCCTCTCTTTTCCCCTTTTTGAAAATAGGGACAGCATTTGCTCCTCAGCTTTGAGGTTCTAAATCTTGGATCTCTTCACAGGTATACACATCCCTGACATATAACACCACTCCTCCTCCTTTCTTGTCTGGTCTGTTTCTCTGAAATAGATTGTATCCCCCCATTATTACATTCCAATCGTGGGACTTATCCCACCAGGTTTCAGTGATGCCTATTATGTCATATTTAGTTTGCTGTACCAAGAGCTCAAGCTCATCTTGTTTATTTCCCATGCTTTGCGCATTAGTGTACAGGTATTGGTCTAAGTCTCTTGCTGTGTAGAGAGTGACTGAACTGAACCAGGGCATTTGCAGAAAAGGAGGTCATGGAGCCACGGTGATTCATAGCTGTATTCTAGAAAAGAGTTTCTGTTTGATCCAGAACCTTCCCCATCCTAGGGCTCATCCACACTTCTCTTTGCCCCATTTCTAGAAATCAGAGGCCCAAGCAGTCTTCCCCTTGTCCCAATCCTTTTCCCGGGGAAAACCTGCTCTTTAGCTCTACATCAGGGCAAAGTTCAACCCAGAGAAAACCCCGAATGCCATTTGCTCTGACGGAGCGTCCAAGAGTAGTTTTCCCTGGGCAAAAGCAGCAGTATAAGAAGAAGTGGAGAAAAGCCCCCTGTTGAGTATCTGACAACAGACTGCATAGGAATAGAAGCAGGAAACAGCTTTCTGTTTGTATCTTGGCTTTAAGGATGGAGCAGGATCTCTTTGGGATGGAGGGCAGCTCTGACAGCCATGTTGAGCTTCCAGGCTGTCAGTTGCCTGTACCTAATCTAAATAATTAACAGCTTTGCATTTGCACATGAAACTGATGAAAAGGGAGTGCAAATATTTTTGTTCTCCATTTCAGAGTGTAAATGATATTTCCATGTATTATTATTTCTCTCTGAAGAAGGTAAATAATGAATAGTTATTAAATCTTGACTATTTATAGAAACCTCCCTAATTAATTTGGAGGTTTTTGAAAATGCGAACTTCATAAATATTGAATTGAGTTTTTACCTCAGTGGGGAGCAGTTTTCTATATCTGCAGCATTAACAATCTGATAATTCATGCTTCATTTTTCTGTGTCCTTTCATTTGTATGTGATCTGCAGAATAGATAATAAATGCTTTAACATCCATCCTATTAGAATTCTTTTTTGCCCCAAATGTGCAACCTTTCAAAGAATGCGGAATATTAGAATCACACAAACTGTAGAATCAGAAGGTAAAGGTAAAGGACCGCTGGATGGTTAAGTCCAGTCAAAGGCGACTCTGGGCTGCAGCGCTCATCTCGCTTCAGGCCGAGGGAGCAGGCAGACAGCTTTCCAGGTCATGTGGCCAGCAGGACTAGGCCACTTCTGGGCGAAGGGAGGTGACTCTGGTGCGTTTCCCAGAGGTCGCACGTGGCTGGCTACTGTGGAAAAGAGGCTGGTGGGTTTGATACGCCTTGGTCTGATCCGGCGGGATCCCTCCTGCATTCCAGGCAGAAGTTTGGCGTAACTCTGGATAGAGCCTTAGGAAAGGAGATGAAGTGAAGCAAGTTGAACTAGAAATGTCCTTGAAGCAACTTCTGTGCAGAGTCAGTCCCTAGAACAAGGGGAATGCAGCTCTCCAAAAGTGTGGGGCGGATTGTTAACGTTCATAAAGTCCGTTAAGCAGGTGAAAGAAGACAAAGAAGAAAGTAGGAGCTGCCTAGAAAAGATATATAACTCCATGTTATTTCTGATTTGCTTCTGTTTTAATTTTTCCTTGCTGTCAGTCCAACAGGAATAAGTACTTGCCTATTTTGTATAATAGGATCCAATTCTGCCCCCCACTCTGGTGGGATGTGTGAATTAGAAATAAGCAAGCCTCACCCAATGGCAAGTGATTCACCTCTTTATTGCAAGTGTGCTTTAAAAAGCATTTAAAAAAACACCCTTCAAGTTTCACTTAATGAGAAACCTCAAACTTCAGTTAGTATTTTATTTTAGGCAATGGTACATTGGCATGTGCATGTCTGATGTAAGCCATTGTGAAACAGTAGTTATTTGTTGACAGGAAGCGTATCTTTCCATGGCCTTCCTCACTTTCACCAGTTTTTCTTTTCTTATTTCTGTTCTAGCAAATAATACCCATACACATGTCAATACCATAAACCAAAGCAGAGGAGAAATTGACCTGCATGATGCATTTCCATTCAGTGATTGCTCTCCAGGTCAGAGGGCTAAATTGTCTAGTGGTTCAGACTGAAACAAACTGCTTGAGCTGAAGCCTCTATTTTCACAAGACATTTTGAAAGGATACCGCCCACCTCATCTGTATTCCTGTTCAAGGCAACACAGTGAGGAAGAAAAAGTAACATGTGGAGGATTAGACTGGAAAATGGTCATTTTTTGAAAGAGCTTGGATAGTTTTTAAAAAGTGGATACTTAATTTGAGAAATACTTAGTTATTCATCTTATAGAAAGGGTGCAGAAAGATAAATGTTTCATGGAAAAGGGGGAAATAAATGTTCAAGGACTGTCATGTGACAGACCTTAAAGATAATTTCATACGGGTAAGATTCACACAAAAAAGGAGTGATCAAAACATGCTTTGGGTCATGAATGGAGGGAGGGGCAACAGTTCATTCAAGTTCCTTCCCACACAACTCAAGTAGTCCTGGGGAGTGGCTCCAACTCTTGAGGTTGGACTTTTTGCTGTTGCTATTTTTATTTTTTCAATATACTTTATTAATTAATATTTTCAATATCATAAAATACCAGCTGTGAGTGCTGAAGGCCCTTTCCACCTGGCCTGGGGGGGGGGGAGGCTCATCCTGCCCAGGGGTCATAGGAACAGGGAGACGGGACTTTACCTTCTGGGGACTTCCACTATAAGGGGGGCTGGAAAGCCCCTGTGTATAAGGAGAGCACAAAGCTGGTTTCATAGTTATCGTGAAAAGCGGTCACTGAAAAGCTATAACATATCCATAAGAGAATAAAGCAATATTTGCAAACTCTAGATATCTGGGATTAGTTTCTGTATTGCGGTCTTCCCTTTCGGTTTATTTTATGTGTGAAATGTATTGTATATGATTTGTGTCTAAACCTTGAGTCTTACATTGATTTTAGTCGAGGATTATAGTTTATCCAACTTCAAAGTTGTCTCGGGTCTCTAAAATTTCAAAAATATCTTGCCAAGTTTTGAAAACATGCAGCATAATCCCAGATCAGACATGGTCTCCTGTGAATTTCTCTACAACAAAACTGGATACAAATAATGCTAGAAACAGGTCTCTGAGTAAATATTTCTGAAGATAATGACTCAAACTAAAAGCAGTTTGTTAAAGAAAGGTGACCCCCCCCCCCCGGCGTGCACACACATTTGAATCAAATCATTTTAACACATGGATTTGACAACATCACCCAAGTTGAAACAGATGGCTAATAAGTGCCTGCCTCTTGGCCCTACAGACGTTCAGCAAGTAAAATTGGGAGGGAGGGGAATATGGATCTGTGGGTGGGGATCATTTTTCATGGAGTTATTCCATCCATGTTTTATGGTAATATCCATTTCCTAACTGTTCTACTTTTGTAGAAGAAGGTTGAATAAAAATATGAATTGTCATAATGACAGTCTATCTAAATTCAGGGTCTCTCACTGCCAGGATGTGCAATGATTGCTTTTTCCCTTTTATGCCTTTGTATTTATGTGGCAAGACTGGCCCGTACGGGCAGGGGTACCTTTACCTTTATTTATAAAGTGATACTTGCATAGAATAAATTAAGGACAATTTTTGCAAGTTATAAATGATTATTCATTTGGGCTCTTTTCCAGTAAGTCCCAATAGTATTATAGTAACTCTTTTAAAAAAATATTTGTGCCAGAATGCAGATTTGTTGTTGGTGAATTATTTGAGTTGCATACGTTCTTATAAGCAGATATCTTTATCCACACAACACAATGCTTATTCGGCTCACTAATCTGTTGGGACGTAGGGGTATCATTTAAGGGGACCAGAAAGGCAGCTGCCCATCAGAGTTCAGAGTATGCACCATCATTCCTCAGTAGCACTGATAATCTCTGAGCAGCTGAGCAGCCCAATGTATCAACTGGAGGAACGTGTAGCTACGCTCCAAAGAATTAGAGAGCTGGAGCTCTTCTTGGAAGCAACAGAGCACACCGTCTCCACCAAGGAGGAGACAGGGGACTCCCCTGAGAAGGAGGCTAGTTCACCAACAAAGGAGCCAGATATATGGAGAAACATGACTCAAAGAAGTAGGAGGCCCAGGGTTCGCTCTGATTGTTAAGAAATACACAATCGCTTTGAGGTCCTCTCCCCTAGCATGGAAGACGAAGAGCAGACTCCATTTGAGGATCTCTCCCTCATTACAGTCGATCAGGTATATGAAGACGAGCAGCAAAGTCAGTCCTCAGCGAATGTGCAGGCGACCTTGGAACGGACAGCTCACGGAAGAACCGAATGATTCAGCAAAGGAAACACAGCCCAGAATAACTAAGGAGATAGTACAAGAATACTTGGCTAGTTTAGATGTATTCAAGTCTCCAGGGCCAGACGAACTGCATTCAAGAGTATTAAAAGAACTGGCAGATGTGATCTCAGAACTACTGGCAGTCATCTTTGAGAATTCCTGGAGAACAGGTGAAGTCCCGGCAGACTGGAGGAGGGCAAATGTTGTCCCTATTTTCAAAAAGGGGAAAAGAGAGGACCCAAATAATTACCGCCCAGTCAGTCTGACATCAATACCAGGGAAGATTCTGGAGCAGATCATTAAGCAAACAGTCTGTGAGCACCTAGAAAGGAATGCTGTGATCACCAATAGTCAGCATGGATTTCTGAAAAATAAGTCATGTCAGACTAACCTGATCTCGTTTTTTGACAGAATTACAAGCCTGGTAGATGAAGGGAACGCAGTGGATGTAGCCTACCTTGATTTCAGCAAGGCATTTGACAAGGTGTCCCACGATATTCTTGTAAAGAAGCTGGTAAAATGCGGTCTTGACTATGCTACCACTCAATGGATTTGTAACTGGCTGACTGACCAAACCCAAAGGGTGCTCATCAATGGTTCCTCTTCATCCTGGAGAAGAGTGACTAGTGGGGTGCCACAGGGTTCTGTCTTGGGCCCGGTCTTATTCAACATCTTTATCAACAACTTGGATGATGGACTCAAGGGCATCCTGATCAAATTTGCAAATGACACCAAACTGGGAGGGGTGGCTAACACCCCAGAGGACAGGATCACACTTCAAAACGACCTTGACAGATTAGAGAACTGGGCCAAAACAAACAAGATGAATTTTAACAGGGAGAAATGTAAAGTATTGCACTTGGGCAAAAAAAAAAATAAGAGGCACAAATACAAGATGGGTGACACCTGGCTTGAGAGCAGTACATGTGAAAAGGATCTAGGAGTCTTGGTTGACCACAAACTTGACATGAGCCAACAGTGTGACGCGGCAGCTAAAAAAGCCAATGCAATTCTGGGCCGCATCAATAGGAGTATAGCATCTAGATCAAGGGAAGTAATAGTGCCACTGTATTCTGCTCTGGTCAGACCTCACCTGGAGTACTGTGTCCAGTTCTGGGCACCACAATTCAAGAAGGACACTGACAAACTGGAACGTGTCCAGAGGAGGGCAACCAAAATGGTCAAAGGCCTGGAAACGATGCCTTATGAGGAACGGCTAAGGGAGCTGGGCATGTTTAGCCTGGAGAAGAGGAGGTTAAGGGGTGATATGATAGCCATGTTCAAATATATAAAAGGATGTCACATAGTGGAGGGAGAAAGGTTGTTTTCTGCTGCTCCACAGAAGCGGACATGGAGCAATGGATCCAAACTACAAGAAAGAAGATTCCACCTAAACATTAGGAAGAACTTCCTGACAGTAAGAGCTGTTCGACAGTGGAATTTGCTGCCAAGGAGTGTGGTGGAGTCTCCTTCCTTGGAGGTCTTTAAGCAGAGGCTTGACAACCATATGTCAGGAGTGCTCTGATGGTGTTTCCTGCTTGGCAGGGGGTTGGACTCGATGGCCCTTGTGGTCTCTTCCAACTCTATGATTCTATGATTCTAATACCTCATCTACTGCATATTTTGGAAAGTCTCTCTCTGCCTATTCTCTGTGGATATGGAAACCCCTTGGAATGTGTCTCTTCACAAATAATTTAGAAACATTTACAATGCACAACCTTTTCTTGCTGCTGTATGGAAAAGCACATGAACCAGACCTTTGGGAAGATTGTAAGTAAACCATTTTTAACTTACCAAACTTGTGACCTCTCTATGCTAAGGAAAGTGGGGAACTTTGGAAGAAACTTAAAAGATATTTTAAATGTCTAACAGCCTATCTTTCCATGCTTGGCTTCGCTGCATATTTTGTGATTTTATTTGTCTGCTGGGGCTCACTCACCAAAGAGTATTTGCCGCAAACCTGGATTTAGACATTCAATAAATTTATCTTTTATTTTACCATATCTATTTTTCCTTTTAACTAAATTAACAAACACTTTCTCTCTTTTTGTACCAGTGGCCATAATCCAGAAGGGACATATATATATCCCAGATACTGTGGATGAAAACAGTGTATGTTTTGTATGGATTTATAGTACCAAGTAATGAGGGGGTTTAAAATCAATAGGATCTGCTTTATTGCTATGTGCAGTCATAGCTGTGAAGTGCAAAGAGGACAGGTTAATTAATCCATGTTTGTCTCCACTGCATTTATTTGAGGATTCTGAACATTAGGCTGTAAGTCCTAGTTGCTTATAAATGCCTGAGATGAACAATAAACAGATATCAATATCTCAAAATTGAGCAGCAACAGAGGTCTCTCTCTGATCTCTGGAAATCTTTCTTAAATAAAAATTAGGAAATTCTGAAGATGTCATTTGCACTGAATAAACAGAATTTGAGGAAGCAAACTCACAACTTTTGTTCTTTTAATCTGCACAATCCAGTGCCTGTGATGGCAAATCAAGGCATTCCTTGATTGTTGTTGTTCAAGGCATTCCCAAGTTTCTAGGTCCCATAAAAGGCATAGAACTCATTATTCCTTAGGTTAGTGCCATCCATTACAGAGAAATTCTATGCATTTCTTGTCAAATGAGATCAATGAGAGTGACCCAGGATAGCGTGCATGGAGTGGCAGTCTCAAACACAACAATTTGGTTTTGGCTACATTTGTTTTTATGTGGTCCATGTTATTTTACAACCACCTTAACTGAAGGGTTATATAGCATCCCAGGCCCCATTCAAAGCCATGTTCAGATGCTCCCCCGGAACCCTTCTCTGCTGAGGAGTGCAGGCAATCCCTTTTATTCTTGAGTTGTATGGTGAGATGGGGGTTGCAGCCTTCTAGCAATGAGGCTGCCGAGGCCTGGGAATGGTTCACACTATATTGTGGCACTTTTGTTGATATTTAATGTTACTGCATACTATTATATTCAAATAGATTATTGAATATTGTTTTCTTTGATATAGGTTGTTTATTTTAAAATTATTGTGACTTTTTGTATTGGATCATATTGGTATTATGTGTGTGATCTTTCTTGTCTATTTTGTTGTTTATTTAGCTTCTAAACTGCCTTGGGTATATCTAGAAAGACGGTATACAAATTAAAAATGAAATGAAATGAAATAATGAAGGTATTGTCCTAGTATGTATTTGAAAATACAAAAACACTCAACACTTGAGCCTTACAAGTGGAAAGAGAAAAAATGCACTTTGAAGTTTGATGATTACATCTCCCCAACTGCTAGGTAATACTACACGCTACAGTTCGTACTATTATTGGTTTTTTAAACTATGTAAGCCTCTTCTATATTTTATCATATTAAGCATTAAAATTTTATAAGCAAACAAGCACACTATACAGTAGTGAGATTAAACAACAATATTGAAACAGCAACAGATGAAACTGCAGTTTAATTATAAATCCTTAAAATTAAATGGTACCAAAATAAGAGAAAAAAATAAAGTTTTAATAACGTAAGCATCTGGCAAATATTCTACAAAGAAGGTGCCACTACTGAGAAGTATCTGTCCTGGTAGTGACTTCTAGAGATGGGAGGTTTCAAAGCAGAGCCTTAGCTGGGTATCTTAATAAACTGAAAAGTGCAGGAGGTGAGGCTTCGGATATCCTGGTTCCAGAGGGTTGACGGTTCATAGGTGAAAACTTGCAGTTTTTACTTTACCTGGAAATCGACTGCTGCCTGTAGAGGACCAATTCAGATCCCCACAAAGATGTGTGTGCAGCTCTGAGGTTCCTTTAATCTGGCAGCGTTTTTGTGAACTGGCCAAATTTCTACTTGCCCATAAAGGTCACTGGGCCACATTGGGGCAGTTTCAGCCTAACTTACATCTCAGTGTTCTAGTGAAGATAAAATGAGGGCAGGAGAGGACCATGCATACTGCCCTGAGTACCATGGAGGCAGGGCAAGATGCAAATTTAATAAATCGATTCTTGCATTGCAGGGGGCTGGACTAGATGACCCTTGGAGTCCCTTCCAACTCCACAATTCTATGATTCTATGAAACAGATCGCTGGGGTCTGATAATGTTTACTCGGGTTAGTTTTTAAGCTTTCCTAATCCTCCGTTCTCAATCTCTTGGTTTTCTTAATGGCATCAGAACATAGCATTAAATGAAGGTCTGTCTCTTGGGCTCTATTCTGTTGATGCCAGTGTGTGTGTTTTTATCAGTGCTTTAGAGTGCAAGACACAGTGCAGAGGTTTCTAATTATAAAATACTAATTAACACTCACATGGACTTAGCACATGCATTTGTTTTGTGTAGGTGTTAAACATACGAACTATTCCTTATCTAATCTTAATCCCAAATGCCCTATTTTGAGGAAAGGATCCTCCTCCATTAAGGTAACTATAAAGAATTTAAAGTAAATAATAAAGTAAAAAGGGAAGTACCGCTAGTGGATGAGATGACCTCGTTCATCAATTTGATGCAAAAAAAAGAAAGAAAGGTAAGGTAAAGGTAAAGGGGCCCGTGACCATTAGGTCCAGTCGTGACTGACTCTGAGGTTGCGGTGCTCATCTTGCTTTACTGGCCGAGGGAGCTGGCGTACAGCTTCCGGGTCATGTGGCCAGCATGACAAAGGCACTTCTGGCAAACCAGAGCAGCACAAGGAAATGCTGTTTACCTTCCCGCCAGAGCGGTGCCTATTAATCTCCTTGCACTTTGACATGCTTTTAAACTGCTAGCTGGGCAGAAGCAGGGACCGAGCAATGGGAGCTCACCCGGTCACGGGGATTCGAACCGCCGACCTTTTGATCGGCAAGTCCTAGGCTCTGTGGTTTAACCCACAGTGACACTCGCATCCCAAGTATAAAATAAAGTATAAAGGGTTGGTATAAAGTATAAAGGGTTATAAATAAAGTATAAATGATTATAATAAAGTATAAAGGGAAATACCACTAGTGGATGAGATGACCTCGTTCATCAATTTGATGCAAAAAGAAAGTAAGGTATTCCTGGTTTATGAGTGCATGTGCAACTATACACACAAATTTGTTTTGAATGTTTACTTATATTAAAACATCAACATAGTATTTAATGTATAGAAAACCCTTAGCTTCCCAACGCATCCCATTCCTAGATGGAGGACTGCCGAGAGCTTTGCTTGCCTCTCTCTTTAGCATGCAGAGCCCAGCCAGCCTTTACTCCAGCAGCACACAAGGTGGAGCGTGTCCCTTCCTAGTGATGTCACGATGTGAGCATCGCAGGACAAACTCAGGTGATATTTTACCTGTCAAACATCATCATCACTATTATTACATCTTTCTTTATATGCTGCCTTTTTCCCTGACAAGGACTCCAGATGCCTTACGGATAAAGGACTGAAATAAATATGAAACGCACTCACTTTCCCCTGAGCTGTGCCCAAACTGACCTGCTTTCTACCACCCTGGAGCTGTTGTGGAAGAGCTGCAGAATCAATGTATCCAGTACCCCCCCCCCCTTTAGTGGTGTCTTTCATTTTTGCATGATCACAAAAACAGAAAAGAGTTTTCACTGCCACTTTTTATTCATGTTTGTGGTTTTCACTGCACCCCTAAAGAAAAACTCAACAACTTAGACCTGCCCCCCAGGGGGGCGCTGGGCGGATCTTTGCACCCTGGCAGCGCATATGCTGTCCATGTTGGGATCAGCCTAGCTAAAATATAATCCACTGCATCAGGCAGGGAAGCCTTGGCCCATTTTTTTTGGGGGGGGGGCATTTAGGATGATAGGAGCTGTAGTCCAACAACATCTGTAGACTCAAGGTTGAGGAAGGCTGCCATAGGGAATGTCAAGGACCGAATGTCGCCCAATGGAGCCCTTAGCTAAAATATAGAAGCATAAAGGCCAACAGGGAATTCCAAGGCTGCAGACCCAAGGGCCATCGGGATAGCTGTGGGGGAGGCTAGGAGAAAAGCCCAAAATAGGCCGTGAGAATGTGACAGCCCAGCTAGAAAGACACCCCAAAGCATGTGGGGGCACAGGTACACCTGAAGAGATCAATCACATGTGTTGCTCAAGAAGACAGTGAACAAGGCTGGCCATGGCACCAGCCAAAAATAGGGCAGAAAGATGGTTGAGGCATGCCCATGTTGCTCAATTGGCTAGTGCTGTGGCTGGGAAGATGACAGCAAGGTGAAGCAGAAGTGGCTTCAGGGCTGAAGCCTCTCTCTCAACAATGAGAGAGGATGGGGATAGACAGAGACAAATGAAGGCCCCAAACTGGGAGAGCAACCTCTTCCCACCCAAAAGGAGAAGTGTGGTTTTCTTGAGATGCTCTCCAAAAGGAGCGGGAAGGTGTGGGAAGTGCAGGCCAAAGTATGCTCGGCTACACCACGCCCAGCATTTCTACGCAACAGGGGCCTACATGCCCACACTAAAGATGGCAGCTGGAGACTTTAGCCCTGAATCACAAAGACGCCCAAATTCCCAAAACCTTTCTCCTTTAAAACCCAGGTGGAGAACAGTTTAGGGACCAATCATTTCTTTAGGTTAATTACCAATTTACCAATGGCTGCATGATGAGAATATATTTCCTGATTGTCAGGAGACCAGCACAGCTGAACTTTGTTTAGGCTCAGAGACCTTGAGATCAAAAGGTCCTGCTTTCGTTCCCAGGCCTCGCTTCCACATATCAGGCTCATAAACTGTAAATCACTTGATCGTCTCCTACACCTTTTTACAACCCTATCCACACTGAAGCCCCCAAATCTCATCCTGCCTAGAGTCAGGAGGTAATTAACTCACACTTCCAGAGACGAAAAGTTTTAAGTTTACAAAGACCAGATACCGCTTCCCCAGAAGGCCACAGTTTTGTCTATCCCACAATACCTCACTCCTGTGTGAACCAGCGTTTGATATACCAATGTTTCCCAACTTCACTACACCGTAGCTTTAACTATACGGACCTTTGTCGGCAAGGTGATGTCTCTGCTTTTTAAGATGCTGTCTATGTTTGTCATTGCTTTTCTCCCAAGAAACAGGCGTCTTTTAATTTTGTGACTGATGTCACCATCTGCAGTGATCATGGAGCCCAAGAAAGTAAAATCTCTCACTGCGTCCATTTCTTCCCCTTCTATTTGCCAGGAGGTGATGGGACCAGTGGCCATGAGCTTAGGTTTTTTTGACGTTGAGCTTCAGATCATATTTTGCTTTCTCCTCTTTCGCCCTCACTAAAAGGTTCTTTAATTCCTCCTCACTTTCTGCCATCAGTGTTGTGTCATCTGCATATCTGAGGTTGTTGATATTTCTTCCGGCAATCTTAATTCCAGTTTGGGATTCATCCAGCCCAGCCTTTCGCATGTTGAATTCTGCATATAAGTTAAATAAGCAGGGAGACAATATACAACCTTGCTGTACTCCTTTCCCAATTTTGAACCAATCAGTTGTTCCTTTTCCAGTTCTAACTGTAGCTCCTTGTCCCACATAGAGATTTCTCAGGAGACAGATGAGGTGATCAGGCACTCCCATTTCTTTAAGAACTTGCCATAGTTTGCTGTGGTCGACACAGTCAAAGGCTTTTGTGTAGTCAATGAAGCAGAAGTAGATGTTTTTCTGGAATTCTCTAGCTTTCTCCATAATCCAGTGCATGTTTGCAATTTGGTCTCTGGTTCCTCTGTCCCTTCAAAATCCAGCTTGCACTTCTGGGAGTTCCGGTCCACATACTGCTAAAGCCATAAAAATGCTCACACCCACCAGTCCCACAATCAAAAGAGTAGGGAGAGGAGACGATTGTGCTGCCAACACTCTGCTCAACACCAACACGGCTCCCTATCTTCTCCCTGGGTGAATCTTTCAGGCAAAAAACAAAAACCCACCACAAATCTCTGCTATTTTCTCCTCCGAAGGAAACAGACCAAAAAACAGCATCCTGGAAGTTCCTACAGCTTGAGGAAATCAGGAGTTTGTGACGAATTTGAGAATCAGGGCCGTACCTGAACTTGAAAAAGATAATTTGATTGACTTTCTTACGCAGGAATTTGCAGACTTCTGGCAACTGGATTTGGGGAAGGAAGAATTTAAGATAGTGAGTGCATTCAGGCTTGGAAGAGGAGGAAAGAAGAACAAGGTGAGAGACTGTTTGATTACCCTTCGAACAAAAGAGGAGAGAGACAAAATCTTGAATCTGCATTTCCGAAAGACTCTGGAAATACATCAGTCAAGTGTGGAGATATTTAAGGACATTCCAAAACATCTTTTGGATTTAAGGTTCAACTACGGAGATCTGGTTGCCCTGTTGATAAGCAATAGAATCATCTTTAGGTGGGAATTTCCCCAAGGGTTGTCTTTTAAATATAAAGGAAGAAAGATAAAAATAAGATCAGTCGACGACAAAGATAGATTTCTGAAAGATCACGGAGAAGACTTACAGAAAGAAGTGGAATCTGGAGAAGAGCCAAGAGCACTGGAAAGAGGAATACTGGACATAGCAAATTTATCGTTTGGATTGCACAGGACGTTGGTCATAACATTATGTTTGCTGACTGGGAACAGTTGTGGACCACAGGTATGAAATTCACGGCATGTAATGCCTTAAGAGAGAATATTATGAAAATGATTTACAGGTGGTACATGACCCCAGTCAAGCTTGCAAAAATCTGCCATTTGCCCGATAATAAATGTTGGAAATGTAAAGAAACTGAAGGAGCATTCTTTCACCTTTGGTGGACGTGCCCAAGGATTAAGGCTTTCTGGGAAATGATATATAATGAAATGAAAAAGGTATTTAAATATACCTTCCTGAAGAAACCAGAGGCCTTTCTCCTGGGCATGGTCGGCCAATTGGTGTTAAAGAAGGATAGAACTTTTTTTATGTACGCTACAACAGCAGCAAGAATACTTATCGCAAAGTATTGGAAGACACAAGATCTACCCACCTTGGAAGAATGGCAGATGAAGGTGATAGAGTACATGGAACTGGCAGAAATGACTGGCAGAATCTGAGACCAGGGAGAAGAGGCGGTGGAAGAAGATTGGAAAAAATTTAAAGACTACTTGCAGAAATACTGTAAAATTAATGAATGTTAAAGGGATGTTGGATTGAAAATAAGCGGTATTGGTAAAAAGATTAACAAGAATATGTAAATATGGATTGACAATGGAGGAAAATATATATTTATAATAGGTTAAGATGCTGAGTAATGGATAAATGATAGAGGGTAAGGACTTGCTGAATTAAATATCTGAACTGGAATACAAAAAGGGAGGTGTGAGGAGGTCAGGAAACTAGTAAATGAAGTATAAGATATGAAATTGTTGATGCCTTTTCTTTTCTTTTTTTCTGTGTTAACTAGTTTCTATTTTGTTCTTTCCATGTGTTTTGTTTCTGTATTTTTGCAATTCTTTTTCTTTCTTTTTTTCTTTAATTATATCAGGGTTATTTTTTGTTTTTATCTTTTAAGTTTAAACTTTGAAGTTTTCCAATGTTTGTAAAACTTCAATAAATATTACTTAAAAATAAATAAATAAAATAAAAAAGGAACAATTGGACTTGCTTACAGGAAACACACGTGATAAGGCTATATAGAAAAGTACTGATTAATAAGAGATTGGGACAGGAGTTTATTTCATCTGACAAAGTCAAAAAAAGAGGAGTAGTGATTTATGCAAAGGAGAGATTATCACCGAAATTTATCTTTAAAGACAATCAAGGAAGATTTGTGGCAATTGAAATTCAAATACAAGGAGAGAAGTTTTTGATAGTGGGAGTTTATGCACCGAATGAGGGGAAATCTGAATTCTTTAAAAAGCTGCATGAGACCTTATTGGACTATTTGGATTACAATCTGATCTTGATAGGGGATATGAACAGAGTGGTATCTACAAACATGGATAAGGCACAAAGACAGGTAGTCACCAAGGATGGTAGACTACCGAAAACATTTTTTGAGATGACAGATAACTTGGACTTAGTCAACATTTAGAGAACAAAGAATCCCTTGGGAAGAGAGGGAACTTTCTTTTCTGAAGCCAAGATGACATGGACTAGAATCGACCAAATATGGCTAACTAGAGGAATCGCACCAAAGATAAAGAAAGTGGAAATTTGTCCAAAAACCTGCTCCGACCATAATGCTGTAAGGATGGAGATGAAACTAATATCAACTGGCTCCTTCAGATGGAGGATGAATGACTCCTTATTTAGAGATGAAGAAGTGATTAAGAAGGCCCAAAAAACTTTGAGAGACTATTTTGAGATAAATATGAACACTAATGTTGAAAAAAGAGTAATCTGGGACGCAAGCAAAGCGGTCATGAGAGGGTTCCTGATACAACAGAATGCAATAAAGAAGAAAAGTCAAAATGAGAAGAAAGACAAAATTTTGGAGAAAATAAAAGAAAGTGAGAAGAAATTGAGAGCAAAACCAAAATCGCAGGAGATTTTGAGAGAAATAAAGTTATATCAAGTACAATATATGAAAATGATGAATCAGGAAATAGAATGGAAAATTAAACAAATGAGACAAAAAACATTTGAATCAGCTAATAAATGTGGGAAATTGTTGGCTTGGCAAATGAAAAAAAGACAAAAATTAAATACTATTACAAATTTAGAAGTGGAAGAACATACAGAACCCAGCCGAGATCAGAAACTGTTTCCAGAGGTACTTTAAACAATTATATACACAAGGGTCACAGAAAGAAATTGATATAGATCGATTTTTGAAGACAAATGGATTACAAAAAATCTCTCAAGAAAGTAAATTAATGTTGAACTATAAAATATCTGAACAGGAAGTAGAAGGTGCCATCCAAAACATGCAACAGCGCAAATCACCAGGACCAGATGGGCTGACTTCTAGATACTATAGATCTTTAAAAGAGTGGTTAGTACAACCTTTAAAGGGAGTCTGTAATGAAATATTGGAAGGGAAAAGGGCACCAGAGTCGTGGAAAGAAGCGTATATTACACTTATACTGGAAATAGAGATTGACAAGACTCAGCTTAAGAACTACCGCCCCATATCATTACTTAATGTGGATTACAAAATTTTTGCAGATATTTTAGCCAAGAGATTGAAAAAAGTGTTGATGGAAGAGATTCATAAAGACCAAGCAGGCTTTCTCCCGGGTAGACACTTGTCTGACAATTTGAGGAATATAATTAATATTTTGGAAAAACTAGAAGTGAATATCAACACTAAGGCAGTTTTGATATTTGTGGACGCGGAGAAAGCTTTTGATAATATTTCCTGGAGTTTTATGAAGAAGGACTTAGAGGGGATGGGGATGGGTGAAGGATTTGAAAATGGTATAGGTGCAATTTATTCTGAACAAAAGGCCAAGTTAATTGTTAATAATGAGGTGACGGAAGAATTTAAGATAGAAAAAGGGACACGACAAGGCTGCCCAATTTCCCCATTGCTTTTTATATCAGTCCTGGAGGTTTTGTTGAATATGATTAGAAGGGACCAGTTGGTTAAAGGTATACAAGTCGGAGCTAGACAGTATAAATTGAGAGCTTTTGCAGACGATTTAGTATTGACATTACAGGAGCCAGAATCTAGTACTAAAAGAGCTTTGGAACTGATTCAAGAATTTGGTCAAGTTGCAGGATTTAAACTGAATAAGTTAAAAACAAAGGTTTTAGAGAAAAATTTAACAGCGATTGAAAGAGAAAGGTTTCAGAATGAGACAGGTTTAACAGTGGTTAAGAAAGTGAAATACCTTGCGATTAATATGACAGCTAAAAATGGTAACTTATTTAAAGACAATTACGAAAAATGCTGGACGGAAGTGAAGAAAGACTTGGAAATTTGGTCAAATTTGAAGCTTTCACTGCTAGGCCGTATTGCTGTGATAAAAATGAATGTATTGCCTAGAATGTTATTTTTGTTTCAAACATTGCAAATTTTGGACAAAATGGACTGTTTCAAGAAGTGGCAGAGAGATATCTCTAGATTTGTCTGGCAGGGCAAGAAGCCTAGAATAAAATTTAAAATATTAACAGATGCAAAGGAAAGAGGCGGATTTGCCCTGCCAGACCTTAAACTTTATTATGAATCAGCAGCCTTTTGCTGGTTGAAAGAATGGCTGCTTCTTGAAAACACAGACATTTTGGACTTAGAAGGTTTTAATAATGTATTTGGATGGCATGCATATTTGTGGTATGATAAGGTCAAAGCACACAAAGCATTTAAAAATCATATTGTCAGGAAAGCATTGTTTAATGTCTGGATAAGATATAAGGATTTATTGGAAAACAAAACCCCAAGGTGGCTGTCACCGATGGAAGCGAAATCTCAGAAAAAGCTCAATATGGAGGCCAAATGGCCGAAATATTGGGAAATTTTGGAGAGAGACAGATTGAAATTGCAGAGTTTTGAAAAACTAAAAAATAAAGTGTGAGATTGGCTTCATTATTATCAGATAATGGAGGCATATAATTTGGACAAGAAAATTGGCTTCCAGGTGGAAAAATCAAAATTGGAAACAGAACTGTTAGAACCCAAAACCAAGATTTTGTCAAAGATGTATAACTTGCTGTTGAAATGGAATACTCAGGATGAAACGGTGAAATCTGCTATGATTAAATGGGCACAAGATGTTGGACATAACATAATGATGGCTGACTGGGAACAGTTATGGACCACAGGTATGAAGTTTATAGCATGTAATGCCTTAAGAGAGAATATTATGAAAATGATATACAGGTGGTACATAACCCCAGTCAAGCTTGCAAAAATCTATCATCTGCCCGATAATAAATGTTGGAAATGTAAAGAAACTGAAGGTACATTCTTTCACCTTTGGTGGACGTGCCCAAGGATTAAGGCTTTCTGGGAGATGATATATAATGAATTGAAAAAGGTATTTAAACATACCTTCTTGAAGAAACCAGAGGCCTTTCTCCTGGGCATAGTCGGCCAATCGGTGTTAAAGAAGGACAGAACTTTCTTTATGTATGCTACAACAGCAGCAAGAATACTTATTGCAAAGTATTGGAAGACACAAGACTTACCCACTCTGGAAGAATGGCAGATGAAAATGATGGACTACATGGAATTGGCGGAAATGACTGGCAGAATCCGAGACCAGGGAGAAGAGTCGGTGGAAGAAGATTGGAAAAAGTTTAAAGACTATTTACAGAAATATTGTAAAATTAATGAATGTTAGAATGATGTTGGATAGAAATTAAGTGGTTTTTAGCTGTAATACTATAAGGGAAAATGAAAAATGGATTACTAATAGGTAAAAATTTAATGCTACAATATTTTAAGATTAAAAACTAGGATAAATAAAGAGTGGAAGGATTTGCTGAACTAACAAATTGAATTGGAATACAAAAAAGGGAGGCGTGAGGAGGTCCGGGAAACAAGCTAATGAAAAATAAGTAATGGAAAGATTGAGTTGTTCTTAACTGTTTTTTATTTTGTATTTTTCTTTCTTTTTTCTTTTTTCTTTTTTCATTTTGTAATATCTTGAAAATTTTAATAAATATCTTTTAAAAAAAAGGAAATCAGGAGTTTGTGATAGTGGGAGGAAAACCCATGAAATGTACAGGCACTTTTAAAACTAGCTTTCTTTAATATTCTAGTACTGAGAAATCATAGTGTTAAAAGGGTTCCTTCCTTGCTTTCCATTTTTCATCTTTTATGTGTGTTAAATAACAGCTGCAATCTGCTATATGGAAATTAATGGGATTAGATCACTATCAAAGCCTCTTTTCCTGGGTTAAATGAACTGAGCCCAGATAAAAGCCCCTTTGCTGTTCAGTGCTCCACCACCCTAGAAGCTCTGGCTATCTTTTGCTGGTTGTACTGTTATATGTCCTCATTGTGTTCCATAATGTCATTGTCTGAGATTCTGCTTTACCTGCACTCAGGAAATCCTTATTTCAGCAGCAGGTTAGCATTATACAAAGAGAGAGCTCATGTGAACCAATTTACTGTCTGAGATTTTACGGAACATAGTTGTTTTATTCTATGCACTGTAGCCAATTGCAAGTCTTTGATTTCTCACCTATTCTTTGCCTTAGTCTACCTGCCTGATCTGAACAGCATTCTCTTATGTCTTCATTTTGTGAGTCTGCCTTTCATACCAGATAATGTTTGGTGTAGGTTACCACTGTCGACCTACAGCGTTTCTTAATTTGTCTTCTGTGTGAAAGGCTCATTAATATATTTCTACATTATCATTAATCTGATTCTAAAAGTAAAATGAATAGTGGATTTCCATGAGTGCTAAGCATATGATTTCTCAGTTGCACTGGAGATCCTCTTAAGAGGGGGACACACCACCAGCCCCTTCAAGACAAGTGTAACTCCCCTTCTCCAGTGAAGCCTCCATCTCTCCCTGGACCTACCCAGTCAATTCTGTATGGCCAGGGCTAAGGAGCGAAGATGGGCAAGGATCTAGGAGGCAAGGGGTCGGCCACACTTCTCCAAGCAGCTCGTCCTCAGGCAGCAATAATCTAAACTGATCCGGTATAGATGGGGCAGACCTAAAGAGGAGAAGAAGCTTTAGACACCACCACTGGACTTGCTCTAACTGTGACATCCGAGTCACAGGTTGAATGATTTTATCCCTTGCAAAGTTGTTATAGCAGGCCTCTCTCTGATGGTGTCAGAGCAATGCTCTCTTGACTAGCTGGCAAAAGTCCATTCGCCACTCAGAAAAGCTCTGTGGGATGGCTACTTGTGGGTGCAATGGGGACAGGGAAGTGAGCTTTCTCGTTGCTGCCACCATCACCTGGTAGGCATGCTGGTGCACCCTCACCTGTTTCAGTCATGACCCATCCGTCTCATCCCACACAGGTCTCTAGAATACCAAGGGGATCCATGACAAAGGATCCATGACAAACATCCACAGCTCAGGAATGACTGGGCCAATGACTCTCTGTGCATCTCCCCATTCCACAGTGAGGCAAGAGCCTCCACTGGACCACCAGTCCAGTCAGCTGGAAAATCATCCAGACTGCTTCCTTCCATCTCCAAGAAAGGGCCAACTCAAAGGGTGCCCCCCTCTTGCAGAGTAGAGTAGCATTCACCCAAACCTCAGCCAGAATGGCCCTTCTATGACCACAGGCTCACAGGGAGCCCACAAAGTATGACCAATCCACTCTGAGGGAAAGGTTAGGTCGATTTTAGCAATTACTTTACCTTGTTGGTGCATCAGGTAAATTTGCATTCCCTGCTGACAAGAGTTTCACTCCAGTTTCTAAGCAATTTACAAAAGGGGGGGATGTGCCTCAAGGTACATGTGCCAGCTGAAATACAAAGATCTATTTTAAGTATGTCCAATGATATTTTTAAAACGGTCTGTCGTAATGACTAGATACCAGCTGCACCTAACTCACCGTCTTACAGATTTTACAAGGTGCGGCAATAGCTCAGTCAGTAGAGCATGGCACTCATACTCTGAGGGTCAGGGGTTTGAGCCCCATGTTGGGCACAAATATTACTACTTTGCAGGGGGCTGGTTTAGATGACCCTCATGGTCGCTGCCAGCTCTACAATTCTATGATTCTATATTTGTTTCTATTGTCTAGGCCAAATCTGGGTTAGCAAAGTAAACTCTCTCTCGTACAAATCTGCTTCCTGGCTTCATAGAAGGGTCCATGAAGCAGGAAGACTTATGTTTGTCCCAAACAACACATACAGTACCAGGAAACTGTGACTCTAGCTTGGCTCACCTCTTTTTTTAGGAACTGGAGAGTGCAGATAATGTCAGCAGCTACCACTGCAAAAGAACTAGACGCATGCCTTACTTTAAGTGTCATACTGTCAGAAGGAAGCCATGAGAGTCTTTCAAGCGCTGAGGTTTGTTTAATTGCTTTGTTTCCTAAGCAGCCCTAGCTAATCTTACAAACCTTGGAGATTTGTTTAAAGTGTATTTTACAGACTTCCTGGCTGGCTTATGAAGCCTGAGGCAAGTGAGGGTCATAACTCACTGTGGGCTTAATTATCATTGTTATATTGGTGACACTTGGATTTATTGTAACACTGACAATTCTCTTTTATTTACACAAGTTTCACAAGGTTGTCTGGTAGTCCAAAAATGAATGGTTTTTCATTATCTTTCTTTGAACGGTAATAAAAAAGAATGATTGGATGTTGTCCCTCTATCTACCTTTAAGAAGATTTGTTGCTGTACCTTTTTACTAGTTCCTTTCATCTAATATCACAGATGTGTAAAGTCAAGTTTATTGAAGAATCTATTTTGCCCCCTTTCCTCCAACATATTTTAAGCAGTTTGGAGATGTGCTTTTTAAATGAAGACTGAAAGAAGCCACTTGACTCTCTCCCTTTGTCTGGAACAAAAACACAGTTTTGCACGCATACAGGAGGCTTGGCCAACAAGATTCTGTATTTTTAAAAGGCAAGGTTAAACAATGCTATTTCTTTTTCCAACATGTGTCACTGCTAGGCATACCATAGGCAAACGTGTGTGTGTGTGTTTGTGTGTTTTCATATAACTTTGTTTGATGTCCCCCCAATCTCTGAGTTGTGCAAGATTCCAAGGTTCTTGTTTCCTTTGGAAATAAGGTGCAGCAGAGACTGTGGTGTCTTTATGATATACGGCTTATTTACAAATATACAGTATGCAACCTGATGGATTACACTCCAAGAGGGTCCTGTTTCTCCCATTGGTGCATGAACTGAGTGAAAGGCAACATACAACTTTTGCATGGAAAGTGAACCAACTTCTTTTGCAGAGAAAAAGTTTCTGTCATAAGTTGGATGAAGCACAAACAGTATTTTGACATGAGTATAACATATGATGTGCTAGATGTTGTAGTATGAAAGCAGCAATTGAAAATAATGGCTTGTAGGAAATTGCTTCTATTAAAAGACAACACAAGGGGGACCTGCCAGGATGAGCAGCTTAGGATGCCACAGATCTCTGACGCAGTCAGCATTAAGTCCCCAAAGCTGGCTTGGTGAAGGATATGCTGCCATACCCTGCTCATGTCAGCCTTTAAATAAACTCCAAGGAGCTCAAGGTGCTGTACATGGTTCTCCCCCTCCCCATTTCACCCTCACGACAACCCGGTGAGGTCGGATAGGCTAAGAGATGGTGTCTGGCTCAAGGTGACCCGGTGGGCTTCATGGCTGAGTGGAGATCCAAACCCTGGTCTCTCCCAGGCCATAGTCCAACACTCTAACCGTTATGCCACGCTGCCGTATAACTGGATCTGGTATAACATCACGTCAGCTCAGCTTACACCAGCTTGCTTTATGCCAGCTCCCCTTAGTTATGTCATGAGTCTGTGGGGTGAGAGACACCCTAAATTCCTCAGTCCAATAAAAGTTTGAATTAATCAAGGTTTAGAGAGCTAAGCTGTGCCAAACAGTGAAGCCCTGGATGCAGCCTATGTTAAAATGCAAGCCAGGGCAGCCTGGTGAGTGTGGGTCTTTTGGGGAACAAAGCCTGAGGACGGCCAAGGCCCTAACCTGACAAAAGTGCCAGGTAGCCGGATGGGGGACGCCCCTCACTGAGCCCTGGGTTTTCGAGTAAGATGAAAAGCCAGGAGGGTGGAGTTTTGCAAGAGAAGCAAGAGACTCTCTTGGGTGTATTGCTTTGGGCCCCTCCACAGTCAGCTGAGGTTGTTTATAAGGAAGCATAAAGACGCCACAGTCTCTGCTGTGCCTCATTTCCAATGGAAAGACAAATCCTGCGTAAGTCTCCCACGGCCTGGAGAAAGGGGTGGCGTGCATCAGTTATTAGCTGACTCTGCAGACATGGAAAATGTTCATAAATTAACTGGAAGTAAAACATGAATAATAAGTGTGAGGAAAACAAACACGAACACACACCCCAACTCTTGTCGCATCCATTTTTGTTCTGATACCAAATTCACTCTCTTTACTCTCCCGCTTCCCCTCATTCAGACATGCGCCTGCCTCTTTTTGCCTAACCAATTTTGCTGCATCCTAGCTTTTCCATGTGTTCTCATGCATGCTTTTAGAATAATAAAAAAATATTTTAACTCTTTTATGAGTGTACTGTTAATAGGTTCTGGTCTTTACTAATTCCCTTCTTGATAGAATCATTTTTACTGTTGCTCAATCTGTTGCACTTGGGGTGTCAAATTCTGGAATGTGAAAAGATCTGAAAAAGGTTGCCAGGATTACATGCGAGAACTGAAGGCAAATGGCGCACAACAGAACATTGCATAGAACACCAACCATGGTCTCACATTTGAAATGAGCTTTGGTCTAATTTATTTTATTTTAAAATTATTTAGCTCCTGTAGATACATATTGCTAATAATGAAAATATATAGTTGAGTTGCAATATATTTTAAAATCCTGAGACATACTAATGCTCAGTCAAAATCTGCATTTTGGGAAATTGGTAACTGGGAAGCAAAGGACTATGTCACCAGATTGTGAAGACATCACCCTAACACACAGATTCATCCTTGCTATTACGATTCAGGTTGCTCTTGAAGATTATGCAGAAGTTGCAATGAAGAAGGCTGCTGCATTCTTTCCAACAAATCTTGGGAAGCATGAGCATATTCAACCTGGTTCATGTCAGCTGCCTCTCTTCCTGTGTGGTTTAAAGGATTTGGTTTTAACATTATAAAAAGTTCATGGGACTGAGACATACATACTTCTAATTGTCTATGCACCTCTGGTGGTGAGGAAGTTGGCTGCCCCCACAATTAGATGCAATTTGAAACAACTTCATCCTGCCCCACCCCAAAACCCCATGGTAAAAAGAATGTTTAAAATGTTTTTAAAATGTTAATTTCAGGTAGAAGCACAATTTAATTTTTCATAATAAATCTACAGCAAAAGCATTTGGAAACAAAAGTTTAGAGGTGATGTTTAGATGAGCACCATGACACCATGATGGCTCAGCATATTAGATGCATTCCACACGGCCACAGCTCTTGTGCCATCCTAGTCAAGACTGGAAACCTTAGTTCAAAATTCCCAAGCTTAAAAAGACTCTCAGACTATGCTAGCATTTGGAAAGTTAACAGTGTGTGTGGTGATGGAGGGGCAGAGCAGCCTAAGAGTGCCAGATGTGCCAGCTGTTACTCCTGCTACCCTGTATGGTCCTGACACATTTGCTCTTGGTCACACCAAGATACCAGACTTAAAAATAATAATCTGCAGTTGTCTACCCTACTTGTAAAAAGGTAAAAGGTAAAGGGACCCTTGACCATTAGGTCCAGTCTTGGCTGACTCTGAGGTTGTGGCGCTCATCTCGCTTTATTGGCCGAGGGAGCCGGCGTACAGCTTCCGGGTCATGTGGCCAGCATGACTAAGCCACTTCTGGCAAACCAGAGCAGCACATTGAAACGCCGTTTACTTTCCCACTGGAGCGGTACCTATTTATCTACTTGCACTTGGATGTGCTTTCAATCTGCTAGGTTGGCAGGAGCAGGGACCAAGCAATGGGAGCTCACTCCGTTGTGGGGATTTGAACCACCGACCTTCTGATCGGCAAGCCCTAGGCTCTGTGGTTTAGACCACAGCACCACCCGCATCCCCACCCTACTTGTCGCAAACGTGTAAGGTTTAAAGAACTCCCTATAGGATCTATTTTAGGCATTCAACAAGAGGAAATCATGACAATTGCATAATACTCATTTCCGTAATATTAGGGTTAAGATTTTTAAAATTATGCTGCTGCTCTGTCAGTAGAAAGGTGGCTAATTTTTGTCACACAATACCATGTATACAAAGGAGAAGAACTAAGGATTGAAAGAAAACAAGTCGGAAAACGCAAAGAGAGAAAAGGGTCAATTGCTGTGCTCTGTCCTGAAAATCAAAATTCATTAGAATTCTGTCACATTCACAGCTCCAGCTTAACCCACTTAATGAGGGAAATAATTATATCACTTAGAATGCGCTACCTTAAAAGATAAAACAAACTATACGAAAATAGGAAACCTGTTCATTGGGTTTCAGCAGCACATTGATATAATATCCTAGTCACTATCAATTTCTTTCATATGTAATGTAATAACATGTGTTTTGAATTTGTGAAGATACTGTGTTTTTCCATAGCAATTGAGCATTGTAAAGAACAACAGCCATACAGACATACATACAGAAATTGTGCTTTTTTTTACTGGTTTGCAGAAAATGGTGAGGCAACGACTGAGGAGGATAAATGGGGAATATCTGCTTTCCCGTGGCTGGCTTCCATGCCTTTGGTGTGTCAGGTCCTGTCTGCACTTTACATTCTGAAGCAGTCCCTTGCCACTTTAAACTGTCATGGCTCCCCAAAGAGTGCTGCAGTAACTGAAGGGCGCTGAGAGTGGTAGCTTGGAGGGCAACCGGCGTCTCCTAGCAACTCTCAGCACCTTCATCCAACGACAGTTACCAGGATTCTTCAAGGGAAGCCATGGCTGATTAAAATGGTAGGATACTTATTTAAGGGAACAAACACAAGAAGCTGGTGCAAAACAAGCCGGTCTAAATTATGGCAGCATGAAGTTGCACCAGATCCAGAGCAGGGCTACTGCTGCAGAGCCAGCCTATGACTGGCAGAAGGAAAGCAAGCCTTTAAAATGTAGTTTGGGTTACCACACCCTTTTTTGTCAATTTAAGAGACACCAGTCATGTCCCAACTTGGATGGGCTGAGGATCTAACCTAAGTCCCCCCTCTCTGGTCCCACTCCCCCCCCCTTTTTCTGGGCTTATGCCAGCTTAAGACCTGCCAGGTTCAGATCAGACAACTGGATCAATAAGGGGGAAATATGCCAGTGTATCTGTGGTTAAGTCAAGGATGAGGGAGTTAAGCCAGTGTATATCCAGAACCTCCTTGCCATCCTGCTGCTCAAAGAATGTCACTGGCTGCCATTTTACTTCAAGGGGCTGGTATTGGTATAGAAAGCCCTACAGAGCTTGAGAGCAGGGTGCCTGAAAGGAGGCCTTGTCTCCAATGGATCCCAGTGGTCCCTGCGTTCTGCCAGAGAAGGCATCCTGCAGATCCCATCCTACCGGGAGCTCCTTTCTGCTCAACTTCAACATTGGGCCTTCAGTTTGGTGGTGCATATCCCTTTGAATTGCCTCCTACCACATACCAAATAGGCACCTCCTCCATTGCCTTTTCAGCAGCTGAAGTCTTCTAAAATCTCTATCCTAGCTGGTATCTGTTTTGGTAAAAACTAATGGTATCCGTTATCATAGAACATTCCCAGGGAAGCTTTCTATACCTTCAGGTTCTAAGTAGGATCCAGAACATTTGCTCCTGATTACTAGAATTTCATATTAAAAAATGAGGTGAAAATAATTAGGAACCGTCATGCTGTCATCTGAGAAAAAGAGAATACTATCACATAGAGAAAATGTAGCTGGGCAGTGAATAGGAAATGTTTATTTTTAGAGTGGTAAAACACATTACAGTGGTACCTCGGGTTAAATACGCTTCAGGTTACATACACTTCAGGTTACAGACTCTGCTAACCCAGAAATAGTACCTCGGGTTAAGAACTTTGCTTCAGGATGAGAACAGAAATCGTGCTCCGGCGGTACGGCAGCAGCAGGAGGCCCCATTAGCTAAAGTAGTGCTTCAGGTTAAGAACAGTTTCAGGTTAAGAAGAGACCTCCAGAAGGAATTAAGTTCTTAACCCGAGGTACTACTGTACTTGTTCTCTCCCCACCCTACCCCAAAGTACTAGGTTTTAGTCAAAATAAAATTGTAAATACAGGTTAAGTACTTAATTCGTTCCAGAGGTCCGTACTTAACCTGAAACTGTTCTTAACCTGAAGCACCACTTTAGCTAATGGGGCCTCTCGCTGCCAGAGCACGATTTCTGTTCTCATCCTGAAGCAAAGTTCTTAACCTGAAGCACTATTTCTGGGTTAGCGGAGTCTGTAACCTGAAGCGTATTTAACCTGAAGCGTATGCAACCTGAGATACCACTGTATACCATAGGTTTTTTTGTGCCCTGAAGATGCTCATAAACTGCTTATAAAGAGGAATATGACAGCTTAGATTTCAAAAGGGCGTTTCATTTTGTTATTGTGATTTCTTTCAGCGCTGTACACTGGTTTTGTCAGTAAACAGCATGTTGTATTTATGGAATTTTTGAAAAATCAATGGCGTCTTGTATCTGGAAATCATCCAGCTGTTTTTCAAATACCTTCTGAACTAGTGATTGAGACAAAAAAATCATGCTGGCTTTACACAGAGGCCTAGTGACACATAATTGTCAAGGACATGTAAACTGTAATAGTAGCAAACTAGTATTACATCTACATGAACTTCCTCTTGAAAACAAAGATTTCAGCGTAGATGGAATATGATTTTTCTATTTATCATGATCACAAAAGGAACATTTCTTGAAGAAATGTTGACTTTTTCCATTCCATCCATTCAATTTACAGCTAAGTAAACTGTCTCTTTAAAAAGAAAAGAAAAGTATTTTTTTGCAGTTTTGAAAGCAATTACATTTGCTCTTTTGGTTTGTTTGGGTAACAGTTTTTTCATTTTGACAAACTATATCACAAAAGCAATGCAAAAGCTCTTGGAGATGGTTGACAAAAACCCCTTAGAACACTGGGCTCTTGTTTGAAAGCTTATTTCTGTAGAAAAAGAGCATATTGAGTAAGTATGTTATGATGGATGCATAACCCTAGAATCATAGAATCATAGAATCATAGAGTTGGAAGAGACCACAAGGGCCATCGTGTCCAACCCCCTGCCAAGCAGGAAACACCATCAGAGCACTCCTGACATATGGTTGTCAAGCCTCTGCTTAAAGACCTCCAAAGTAGGAGACTCCACCACACTCCTTGGCAGCAAATTCCACTGTCAAACAGCTCTTACTGTCAGCAAGTTCTTCCTAATGTTTAGGTGGAATCTTCTTTCTTGTAGTTTGGCTCCATTGCTCCGTGTCCGCTTCTCTGGAGCAGCAGAAAACAACCTTTCTCCCTCCTCTATGTGACATCCTTTTATATATTTGAACATGGCTATCATATCACCCCTTAACCTCCTCTTCTCCAGGCTAAACATGCCCAGCTCCCTTAGCCGTTCCTCATAAGGCATCGTTTCCAGGCCTTTGACCATTTTGGTTGCCCTCCTCTGGACACGTTCCAGTTTGTCAGTGTCCTTCTTGAATTGTGGTGCCCAGAACTCAACACAGTACTCCAGGTGAGGTCTGACCAGAGAAGAATACAGTGGCACTATTACTTCCCTTGATCTAGATGCTATACTCCTATTGATGCGGCCCAGAATTGCATTGGCTTTTTTAGCTGCCGCGTCACACTGTTGGCTCATGTCAAGTTTGTGGTCAACCAAGACTCCTAGATCCTTTTCACATGTACTGCTCTCAAGCCAGGTGTCCCCCATCTTGTATTTGTGCCTCCCATTTTTTTTGCCCAAGTGCAATACTTTACATTTCTCCCTGTTAAAATTCATCTTGTTTGTTTTGGCCCAGTTCTCTAATCTGTCAAGGTCGTTTTGAAGTGTGATCCTGTCCTCTGGGGTGTTAGCCACCCCTCCCAGTTTGGTGTCATCTGCAAATTTGATCAGGATGCCCTTGAGTCCACCATCCAAGTCGTTGATAAAGATGTTGAATAAGACCGGGCCCAAGACAGAACCCTGTGGCACCCCACTAGTCACTCTTCTCCAGGATGAAGAGGAACCATTGATGAGCACCCTTTGGGTTCGGTCAGTCAGCCAGTTACAAATCCACTGAGTGGTAGCATAGTCAAGACCGCATTTTACCAGCTTCTTTACAAGAATATCATGGGGCACCTTGTCAAATGCCTTACTGAAATCAAGGTAGGCTATATCCACTGAGTTCCCTTCATCTACCAGGCTTGTAATTCTGTCAAAAAACGAGATCAGGTTAGTCTGACATGACTTATTTGTCAGAAATCCATGCTGACTATTGGTGATCACAGCATTCCTTTCTAGGTGTTCACAGACTGTTTTCTTAATGATCTGCTCCAGAATCTTCCCTGGTATTGATGTCAGACTGACTGGGCGGTAATTATTTGGGTCCTCTCTTTTCCCCTTTCCGCTGTATAGTAAACTTCAGAAGAGCATGATCACTCGCGCCTAATGATCCTTCCACTTCTACCCCACTAACCAGGTCATCAACATTGGTTAGAACCAGATCTAAAATGGCTGTTCCTCTTGTTGCTTCTCCCACTTTCTGGACAATGAAGTTGTCTGCAAGGCCAGTGAGGAATCTGTTTGACCTTATGCTCTTGGCTGAGTTTGACATCCAACAAATATCCGGGTAATTGAAGTCCCCCATTACTACTATCTCCCTTCCTTTTGCATGCTTGGCCATCTGATCCAGGAAGGCATCATCTATGTCCTCCGTTTGGCTTGGGGATCTATAGTAAACTCCCACAATGAGGTCTCTGTTATTCTTCTCTCCCTTAATTTTGACCCAAATGCTCTCACTTTGGCTTTGAGGTTCCAAATCTTGGATCTCTTCACAGGTATACACATCCCTGACATATAACGCCACTCCTCCTCCTTTCTTGTCTGGTCTGTTTCTCCGAAATAGATTGTATCCCCCCATTATTACATTCCAATCGTGGGACTTATCCCACCAGGTTTCAGTGATGCCTATTATGTCATGTTTAGTTTGCTGTACCAAGAGCTCAAGCTCATCTTGTTTATTTCCCATGCTTTGCGCATTAGTGTACAGACATTGAAGTCCATTAATCATTCCCCCATGTCTCTTATTTAAGGATTTTTTCCTCCCACCACTAGGTCTGCGTGCTGTTTGCTCCATTTGGTCTATGGCATTTGGATGATCATCTTCATCAATTGATAGACTCCTACCTTCAAGAGCACTGTCTCCCTCCCCCACATTAGTCAGTTTAAAGCCCTCCTGATGAGGTTTCTGAGATTTTTGGCAAAAACATTTCTCCCAGCCGTTGTGAGGTGCAGCCCATCGCTTGCCAGAAGTCCATCTTCAAGAAACTGCAGTCCGTGATCTAAGAATCCAAACCGTTCCTGTTTACACCATTTGCGAAGCCAGCTGTTCACTTCCACTATTTTTCCCTCTCTCCCTGGGCCACGTCATTCAACTGGGAGGACAGATGAGATGACAATTTGTGCATTTAATTGCTTCAATTTCCTGCCCAGAGCCTCGTAGTCTCTTTTGATCTTCTGGAGGCTATTGCTTGCAGTGTCATTGGTTCCCACATGAACCAAGAGGAAGGGGTATTTGTCAGTGGGTTTTATGATTCCTTGCAGTCGTTCAGTTACATCTTGGATCTTAGCCCCGGGGAGACAGCACACTTCCCGAGACATCTTGTCAGGCCCACAGATCACTGCTTCTGTTCCCCTCAGTAGGGAATCCCCTATCACCACTACACGCCTCCTCTTAGGTTTGGTCGGGGTTCTTCCATGAGCTGTCCGTTCCAAGGTCGCCTGCACATTCCCTGAGGACTGACTTTGCTGCTTGTCTTCATATACCTGATCGACTGAAATGAGGGAGAGATCCTCAAATGGAGTCTGCTCTTCGTCTTCCATGCTAGGGGAGAGGACCTCAAAGCGATTGTGTATTTCTAAACAATCAGAACGAACCCTGGGCCTCCTACTTCTTTGAGTCACGTTTCTCCATATATCTGGCTCCTGTGTTGATGAACTAGCCTCCTTCTCAGGGGAGTCCCCTGTCTCCTCCTTGGTGGAGACGGTGTGCTCTGTTGCTTCCAAGAAGAGCTCCAGATCTCTAATTCTTTGGAGTGTAGCTACACGTTCCTCCAGTTGCTGGACTTTGTCTTTTAAGAGGGCAATCAACATGCAATTGCTGCAGGTAAAGCTGCCTGCAACCTTTGGCAAGATGGCAAACATTGCGCAGGAACCGCAGGCGACTGCAGCTGTTCCGTCCCCCTCCATCTTGAGAACGTCGTTGGGGTGGCTACAGTGGTCCTCCATCATAAAAAGCGTGAAGACAGGACAAATAACTCTCCCCCACAAAAAAACCTAGGTCTCCCCCAACAAACGTTTGAGACTAGCGCCGCTAAATCTAAAAGATGGATCAAACTGCGCGCGCCTAGCGGCGCGCGGCACTACCCTGCTACCTCTGATAAGCTCCTCCCACAGCTAATCCCCTGCCTCAACAGAAACCCTGCCCCCTCTGACCTTTACACAGGGAGAACAGCTAATCAGCCACAAAGAAACACACACACACACAAAAGAAAACCCTTTTTGCTCCTTCGTCAGCTGCTGCCCTGCAAACTCTGATAAGCTCCTCCCACAGCTAATCCCCTGCCTCACTAGAAACCCTGCCCCCTCTGACCTTTGCACAGGGAGAACAGCTAATCAACCACAAAGAAACACACACACACAAGAAAACCCTTTTTGCTCCTTTTTGCTCCTTCTTCAACTGCTGCCCTGCTACCCTAGCACTTCCGACCCCATAAAATCCTCATGGAGCCTCTGAACGTCTACATCAAGCAAGAGCTCAAATTTTCCTGGACAAATCTGCATTCACTTGCCTCATTTCAAAGGGATCCGTGAGAAACTCTCACTAGCTACATATACACACCAATGTGAGACCTGCAGAGCGTACATCTCTCTTTCTCTCCCACCTGACACAATCCCAGGAACTTCTTGATTTGCCCCACTTAAGGGCTCCCAATTTATTTGTGTGTTTGCTTTTTAAAAACAAAAGCAACAAGGAAGCTCTATGTCTGAGGCATGGGCCACCCCCAGTAAAAATAGTGGCACTCGTTAAGCTTATAACAACTAGCAGCAGGGCTGACCCTGCCATGAGGCAGAATGAGGCAGCTGCCTCAGGCAGCAAATTCTGAAGGGTGGAAAGTGACTGGAAACGTGTGCCTTGTGGTCTGCCTTGTGGTCTGCCCTGCAGCCCCTAAGCTAGCTTCTAGCCCAAGGGTACAGTGGAGGACTCTGTTCCATCACTGGTGCTGATGTAAGAGTCAACTACTGGTCTAATCCAATTTTGTGCACAGAATGGGGAATGCACCATCTTGCCCTTCGCCTCAGGCAGCAAAATGGCTTCGGCTGCTCTGGTCTAGCAGGTCTCACCTGGCAGAAGGGTTCAGTCCTCTACTCTCTTGCCACCTAGATGGTTCCAATCTAGTTCAGTCTTGGAATAACCCCAAACAGCTTGGTTTCCCTTCCCTTCCCTTCCCTTCCCTTCCCTTCCCTTCCCTTCCCTCCCACTGTATTTTGTTATTTTGTATTTCATTCAGTTGGGGTTGCACAGCCTCATGTTCTCTCATCCAAGCCTTTGTCGCTATTCAGGGAACCCTAAAAGGGCTAGCCGTAGTTGACAGGGGCAGCTGGAGAGGTGCCCTGAGGTAATGTTGGAATAAAATTCTCATTACCCCTGATCACACATGCTGGGGCTCCTGGATGTTGGGACTAGAGGTGGAACGCAAATGGCTGAATGCTGTTCATAAACAAACATAATTAGGGGAGGCAGAAACTTTACTTTTTCATCTTGCACGAGTTCCTAGGACTCCTGAGCATGTATTGTGCTCAGCTCCACATGCTCGTCTGTCATTCTGCCCTAGGGATGGGGCCTGTTCCCTCAGCATCAGGCCACTCTAGGACAGGGCTTTCAAAGTTTAAATGATCACTCTAAATAGAAATTTCTGACTGACAGCAAAGCTACCCTTTAAACTCCTGAGCTCTTAGCTGCACCCCAGTTGGAAGGGCTTTGGAGGCATGGATGTGCAGGCTGGTCCTGGGCACAATGTGCATTAAGTATTTACCCTACTACTGAAGTTGGGGTTGGGATGGGGCAGTTAAATGACTTCCAAGGCACAGATCTGACCCTCAAACATCCAAACAGCAAAGGAGACTTTAAAGACATGGATAATACTGTTCCTAAACCAGCACTGAATATAAAAGAAAGTTGACATATGTGTATTTCTTAGTAAAAATGTACATGCTATTATATAGAAGAAACATGCTAAAAGTAAGAAAACCCCAGCATTCTCTTGTTTCAACAACAGGCCCAAATAGTCTATGGGCAAAAACATCTATTTCAGGGGCTCGATCTCCCTTTGAAATGTAATGGGTTCTGCAGCTAAAACACTGAGGTGCAGATAGCCCACTGAACCCCATTTGTGGTAGGGATCAGGGACTGCAATTATTCATCATGAATGGAAAATGATGATTTGTCAGTAAACATAAAGAGAACAAGAAAAATACACAAAATCCATTTAGAAACTAAAATAAAATGAATTGATTGGTTGGTTGCATTGTTTTTCAGGTTCAGCTCACTCAAGTTCATTGATTCGCCTCCTTTTAGTGGTTCACTGAGTTATGAGAACAGGAAAAAAATACAGCAAATGTGTGTTCCTCTTTTGTTGAGTTTTGTTGCTGAATTTGACAAATCAATATGCTGCAGGACTGGAACCACCAGAATATATCCTTCCCATTGGATTTTAAATTTAACTTCTGATTTCAAAACAGTTCAGGGTCATCTTTGGTTAGCTCTCATTCCTTGAAGGGCTAGACTCTCCCTTTGGCTTAAACTTATGGTTTTGCGGCAAGAAAAGTAGGCAGCTGCCATTATAGCCAGGGAACTGATCTTTTCAGTGTTCCCTTCTTTCAGTTTTACATTGCTGCATATTTTTTTAGTGCCTGCTTAAAACGTTTTTGTTTAGGAAAGACAGATATATGCAATTTGCATTTATTTTCTCACTTGTTAGTTACAGTTGATTTTAACTGTTTCTGAGGCCACCTGAGTCTCCAGGGAGGGTTTTGCACCACTAAGCTACCAATCTGCTCCTTCCAGGGCAATGCAACCCCATCCAGGACACCATGTCTCTTCACCTCCCAGATTTGGGAACTTGGGACACAGAACACAACTGTCTTTTCAGGATTCATCTTCAATTTATTGGCCTTCAAGGACCTGTCAAACAGCTCTCCCAATTCAAATAGAACAGAGATAGAGCGGGGAATCCTCTGCATATTATTTATTTTATTTATTTGATTCATTTGTATACTACTTAATCACTGTCATCTCTAAGCCATGTACAGGGAACCCATTAAAATAAGACTAAAAGTGAGTTACAATTATAAAAAACCTGTATCAGATGTTCAACAGGGAAGGGTGTCTTTCTGATCGCAGCTGGAAAAGAGATCTGCAGAATTGTTTCCACCATACAGAACATGCATAGCTCACTCTAAATCATCTGCTGGCAGCACTCAGTGGATTCACTATACGGAGCTCTGCAGGAGGGCGGCTCTCCTGATGCCAAACACTAACTCTCCCAGAACTACTTTCTAGAAATGGCTCTGGAGATAGAAGCAGAACCACTAAAGTATGGTGCCCCCAACCCCCACCTTCCCGGTATACTCCAGGGAGGAGGTGAGAGATCGGGGAACAAGGGACAACACACACACACACACACACACACTATCAGCAGGATGAAACTAGACTCGAAAGGATCAAAACAATCCGTTTCCTCCTAGCACACCTGGAACTGGACTGCCACCATGCTCTCAAGCACATTGTCTAGGAAGGGAATATATGCCGCTGGGTGATAGTTGTTTTGGATCTGGGAAGATCCTCTTAACGAGAAGATGTGCCATCATCTACTTTCCACTCCCTGCTCCTCCCAAGAAGTGTTAATTACTCCCTAGGCTCATCTAGTGACTCTTCTTTGGCTTGCTCCAGAAAGCCAGGATAGGCAAGGGTCAACCACACTTCAGGCAGCTTCTCCATGCCTTCAGGGCACAATAGATTGAAGAGAGTGCTCTGGATGCCTCCATTGCCCCGTGGCATCTAATTCTGTGCAAATAGGAGTGATCTTGTCCCTCAAGTGCCTCACAAAATTGCTAGACCAGGCCAGATGACAAAGTCCACTCACCACTCAGAAAAGCTCTGTCAGGTGGCTACATGCGGACACAATGGTGACAAAGACGACACCTTTCTTCACTGGGACCACAAGCACCTGGTAGAGTTTCAGTGATGCAGCCTCACCCATGTTCAGCCTGGTTTGGACTGAGATGTATGGCACCCGTGCTCTGGCCACTGACTCTCCTGTTTCATCACGATCAGGTCACCAGGGTACCAAGGTACATGCTCCACAGGGACTCAGGAGAAAGTGTGTTGGGGCCCTATGCAGCTCACCATTGCACAGTGTGAAAAGAGCCTTGACATGGTCACCCGCCTTCTCAAGTAAAAAATCCCTCAGAGTCTTCTTAGATCCATTAGGTTCCACTAGTCTCTATGGGAGGACCATCTGAATGGGTCTCCTACCCTAAAGGGTAGAGTATCTATGTTCTGCCTAAACCACACCATGAAGTGATTTGTTCACCATAATGGACTGACAATGAGACCCCCAAGGAACTGAGTATTACCCATTCACTCTGTGATAGAAACCAGGTTGAGGGTAGCCTGGCCAGGGTTGCCAACAGGATTTTCCGGACCCTGTACACTCCAACCCACCTGCAAAAGAAGACACAGATTGCATTCCTTTTTTTGGTGGTGGAGGAATGGGAATCCTTCAAAAGAAATCAGTGGCAACACACATTATAAAATACGTGAGGTGAACAGGTTTTCCCGCCTCAGCCTATTTGCAAAGTTTCCACCTTTTGCATTTGACCTAGAATGGCACTACACTACTCTGAGTGCACAGGTGGACACAAATGGGTCAGCATAAGACCCTTAAGTTCATCCGCCGAGGTCCACGTTATACAGTGGTACCTCTGGTTATGTACTTAATTCGTTCCGGAAGTCCGTTCTTAACCTGAAACTGTTCTTAACCTGAAGCACCACTTTAGCTAATGGGGCCTCCTGCTGCCGCTGTGTCGCCGGAGCACGATTTATGTTCTCATCCTGAAACAAAGTTCTTAACCCGAGGTACTATTTCTGGGTTAGCGGAGTCTGTAACCTGAAGCGTCTGTAACCCGAGGTACCACTGTAAATGCCAAGTCGGTCCCATTAATAACGGATGTGGCATTTAACAACACCAGAGCAGGGGGGGGCAGCTGACCAGCACTTCCAGATTCTGAAATACACTGGGCGAAGGAGAGGGAGCAAGAACTTTGATATAACCATCTCCCTGCCTCCACCAATTCCGCATCTCCCCTCACCTACTCTCATGGGGCTCCTAAAACACAGAACACAGGAAGAGGCTAGTGCCAGGGGACATCCAACTAGGAGACGCAATGAGAGAAATCAGATGTGACTCACACCCCTTGAGTCAGCCACATCGAATGGACTTCACATATTGTGCTAGTAAATTAGTTATAATCTCTTTCATAGTGTTGTGACTTTTCCAACCCATTTCTATTCTTCCTTGCCTTATTTTAATTTGTAAATGGCTGAAGCAATATGGAACATTCTAGTGGCTTAACATAAAAAGCATGCATGGGCATTCCTGTCCATATGCTGCGGAACACTCTTTTCATGAGTGCAAGTAGCACGTAAGAGTTAAAAAAGTGTTTTATTTAAAGTCATGAGCCTTATTTCCAGGAAGATAAAAATCTTAGTTTAGTCCTGTGTCTCCATGGGGGCTACAGAAATAAGAAATTCCAAACCACGAAATCATCCCCTAATGTCTCTTTCAAAAGTAAGTTCATGGCAAAAGAAATCTGAATAATATATAAACTGCACAGCATCAAATATGTAAAATCATAAAGCTTCATTTAGTGCTCTCTCCAAGCTAATTTAGCACAGTTTAGCACAAAAACTGTGAACAGCCTCCAGCAATAATTTACTGAGACTAGGTATGAATATAGAATACATATATATTTGCAAAAAGTCCCAAAAGGTGAAACAGCATGTGGGTTTGAGGGATTGCACCAAATTTTGTCTAACGGAAAATCAGGGTAGCAGCAAAGATTGGTGGTGGATCCCACCCCCTAAATTCTAGATGAGATCAAACATTAAGCATCCTGTTTCCAAACACAGCCAGTCAGATGCTTCCAGAAGAGAGACATGGAGGCTGTTTCTCCCCCAGCAATGTGTTCACCCTCTTCTGATACTCTGGACTGTGTTTGGATTAGAGGGTATAACACAGGGTGTAAATGTCTTTTTTTATCCAGGTTTGCTGATGGGCCACAGCACTCCGTCCTGGGAATGTCATGCCAATGTATATTTAAATGGGGGGGGGGGTGTGCAGAGTAAGCAGCTGCCCAGAAAGCAAGGCAAAAGAATCCAGCCCAATGAATCATAGTAGGAAACCAGGAAATGGTTCATGCTGTCCTCATTCTTTAAAAAGTCAGTCTAAATGATGCTGTT
This sequence comes from Podarcis bocagei, assembly GCF_964188305.1. Classification (NCBI taxonomy): domain Eukaryota; kingdom Metazoa; phylum Chordata; class Lepidosauria; order Squamata; family Lacertidae; genus Podarcis; species Podarcis bocagei. The sequence continues at coordinate 2,042,928 of NC_138130.1, forward strand.
CCTCTCATTGGTATAGCTGCTCACAGGTGTTTTGTTGACAGTTTCTATATACAGTGGTACCTTGGTTCTCAAACTTAATCGGTTACAGAAGTCGGTTCCAAAACCAAAACGTTCCAAAACCAAGGTGCACTTTCCCATACAACGTAATGCAAAACGGATTAATCTGTTCCAGACTTTTAAAAACAACCCCTAAAACAGCAATTTAACATTGATTTTACTACCTAACAAGACCATTGATCCATAAAATGAAAGCAATACTCAATCTTCTGTACAATGGTACCTCGGGTTACATACGCTTCAGGCTACAGACGCTTCAGGTTAACCCTGAAATAATACCTCAGGTTAAGAACTTTGCTTCAGGATGAGAACAGAATTTGTGCTCCGGCAGCATGGTGGCAGCGGGAGGCCCTATTAGCTAAAGTGGTACTTCAGGTTAAGAATGGACCTCTGGAACGAATTAAGTACTTAACCCGAGGTACCACTGTACTATAAAATAAATAAATAAATAAATAAATAAATAAAACAGTATTGCAGATGATAATAATTAAAATTATTTTATTTTCTTACCTGCACTGATGATAGTCATTGTTTGGATGGGGGGGGGGGCTTTTATGCATTTCCACAGTCACACAATCAATCATCAATCAATCAATCATAAAACAAAAAACAAGCCAGTCACAAAAATGAAAAAGCCACACAAACAAAAATGCAAAAATAGCAAAAACAAAAGCACCAAATATCACTTCAGAATACTCCAATCAGAAATGGAAGGCTTTAATTATGATGGGAAGGGGACTTAAATTAGTTGTGCAAGAGTAACATGGGATGAAAAAACCTTCACTACTATGCGGGGGACTCAAATGAGCTGTGCTCAGGAGCATGTTTGGCTTCTGAGGCAAAGTTCGAAAACCAGAACACCTACTTCTGGGTTTGTAGCATTCGGGTTCTGAATTGTTTGGGAACTAAGCTGTTTGAAAACCAAGGTACCACTGTATAACACACAACATTCCTTGGGAGAAAGTGATCCTGTTCTCCTGGGTTTCATGATAGAGGCAAGGGAAAGCTGAGTGTAGTCAGAAAAAATAAAAAAATTCCTTCCAGTAGCACCTTAAAGACCAACTAAGTTAGTTCTTGGTATGAGCTTTCATGTGCATGCACACTTCTTCAGATACACTGAAACAGAAGTTGCCAGATCCTTCTATATAGTGAGAAGGTGGGGAGGGGTGTTACTCAGAAGGGTGGTGGGAATGGGAGATAGGCAGATAGCTGAGAGAGCCTCTTGACGACTCTTAACGACTGTAATAGGTCTTACAGGAAAAGGCAAGGGGTGGGAAGGTGAGAAATGGTTTAGTTATGTATAGATTCTTATCTCACTATACATAACTAAACCATTTATCACCTTCCCACCCCTTGCCTTTTCCTGTAAGACCTATTACAGTCGTTAAGAGTCGTCAAGAGGCTCTCTCAGCTATCTGCCTATCTCCCATTCCCACCACCCTTCTGAGTAACACCCCTCCCCACCTTCTCACTATATAGAAGGATCTGGCAACTTCTGTTTCAGTGTATCTGAAGAAGTGTGCATGCACACGAAAGCTCATACCAAGAACTAACTTAGTTGGTCTTTAAGGTGCTACTGGAAGGAATTTTTTTATTTTGACTATGGCAGACCAACACGGCTACCTATCTACTACTGTAGTCAGAAATGCACTCTGGACCTTAAGAAGGCCAGTCTCATAGAATCATAGAGTTGGAAGACACCACAAGGGCCATCGAGTCCAACCCCCTGCCAAGCAGGAAACGCCATCAGAGCACTCCTGACATGTGGTTGTCAAGCCTCTGCTTAAAGACCTCCAAAGGAGGAGACTCCACCACACTCCTTGGCAGCAAATTCCACTGTCGAACAGCTCTTACTGTCAGGAAGTTCTTCCTAATGTTTAGGTGGAATCTTCTTTCTTGTAGTTTGGATCCATTGCTCCGTGTCCGCTTCTCTGGAGCAGCAGAAAACAACCTTTCTCCCTGCTCTATGTGACATCCTTTTATATATTTGAACATGGCTATCATATCACCCCTTAACCTCCTCTTCTCCAGGCTAAACATGCCCAGCTCCCTTAGCCGTTCCTCATAAGGCATCGTTTCCAGGCCTTGGACCATTTTGGTTGCCCTCCTCTGGAGGGCAACCAAATAAGCTTAAGGAGCTACTGAGTGAGATCTCATGGTCAGATATTCTCAGAGCAAAGAGAATCCAAGGTTGATGTGAGTTTTTAAAAGGAGAAATCTATTCTGCTTGTAATTGAATTTTTTCTGCTTTTCTTTTTTATTAAAGGCATGCAAGCACTACAAGGAATAAAAAATAAAATAAATCTGTGAGGTTTGCAGCCTTTGAGTCTTCCAAATTCCTTCTGACATTATTGCATACTGTGTCATCTGTATATGGACCAGAGAAGAAGGAAGGAAATGTTGGCATCAAACAACTCTTGAGGTGAGTCACAAAAGCAGTGCTCATCTTTTCTGTTTATCCTCTCCATCTGAGATGTTTGCTCTTTCTACAAAGAGAGATCCAGCACAACATCAGTCCTGGAAGAACTGGCTTGGAAAGAACCTCTAAGCATCTCTTCCCCAGCTCTGAACCTAGATGCTATTAGATTAAAGCACCGCTCTTGAGATGTGGCAAACCAGTGTTTTGGGTGAGGAAGGGGAAGACAGTGATCGGGGTGGCATGATCTGAGTAGCGAGGCAGGAAGGTTTATGCCACTTCTACACTAATTTCTTTCAGCACTTCTCAAACACACTGAAGTTGCACACTTTGAAAGTGAAGTCCCATCACTTGACAATCGACACTTGCAGTGAATGTGTAAACTCTCTTTGCTGAGGACCAAACTAGATAAGATACCAGGTACAAAATTAAGAATGGCTTGAATGGCTTTTTAAAAAGAAAAGAAAATTGCAGGCATAGTGGCCACAATCCGGACTGAGTCCTTTATGGAAGGAGCTTTAATTCCTGCCCCTACTATGGTTCCAGCTTAAATTGGAGGCCCATGTGTGCTATTTGCGTTTGGAAAAGTGCCCATTTGCACCAACAAGTACTTTAATTCCAATGTAAAGAGCTGGCACTTTGCCCCTTGATGCAGGACAAAGATGTTAATGCCTCAGTCTGGATCCAGGCCCCAATGGCTATTATTCACTTTTCTAAAGCTACAAGCACAACTGCCAACTGTGTGCATGGTGTCTCACCTAGTTTTGCCCAAAGAAGCATTGGTCTTTGGCATTCATAGCCCTGAGGTGACAGTGGATAATGTGAAAGCTCTTTCTGCGGACGTTAATGCACAACAGAACATTCACTTATGCATATCAGGACTTGGTATGTGCTCATTAAATGCACATGCAGTCAAGAGTTGAGCATGCAAGAGTAAACTAGTCCTGAATTTGGTTTTAAATTAATGTCAGAATCAAGCATTTTGACATGCTGAGGAATGCACAGCTTCTCCCTTTGCACATTATCCTATTGTAACTGAACTGTTTTTTAACTTCCATCTGCCTTATAAGAATAATAGAATCACAGATTTGGAAGGTAACCCAAGGGTCATCTAGTCCAATTCCCTGCAATGCAGGCAGTGCCACTTAAATATGCCTTTTTTTGTAAATCTAAACACCAAGGTTTGTTCAATGAGTATTATATGCATTATGCACTATCCATTCTGTATGTCAGATTCTCCCACAAAATATTTCAATGGATCACGTAACTCTTCCAGTGTTTGAATTAAAACAACCAAAGTGAAAATGACACCCCAAACTCGTAGGAGCTCTTTTAAATGTGTCCTACCAGAGATTTGCAAAAAACTTTTGAAGAACCTTTCACCCAAAGGCTGGGGAGGGATATTGCCTCCAAAAGCAGGCAAAAGATCACAGGGGCATTGGCATGAAACTGATTTACTAACCATATTTTTCCAATTTGCCTCAGGGCCTGTAAGTGATTGCAAGCTTCCATCCTTCTCAGACTTCTTCTGAAACTATGTGAGCAAACACACTCTTTTGCTTTTGTGTTCAAGTGTTTAACAGCCTTCTAAAAAATAATCAGATCATGTTAAATGATATGCACATCTCTAGATATGCACATTTCCCAATTTGCCTTCACTAATATGCTGTTTTCAGGTCAAGTCAGTGCATATTATGTACAGTTGTTCAACATGTCTACGATGATGAACACCATAATTATTTTATTTAGAATGTACACTTTCTATAAAGAAGCTGGATGAACATTATACACAGTTTGGGCTTACTGTGCACAGTAATGAATAGTTTTGCTAGAAACACCACAGTCATTAACTTGAAAGGAAAAATGGGATTATTAAATTGTGCTTATAATATGTGATTATTACTTCCTTATGTGTGAGCATTGTGAAATAAGGGCTCACTTCATCTTTCTTCTCCCCCTCTTCTACCCCCAAATATAACTGCTCAACTGAAAAAGAAAACGATGTTCAGCGCCAGAACATTGTTGTATATTTAACTAAAACATGCAGTAAAGTAACATTTTGCAGAGGTCTATATTGTTTTGTAATGTCTATAGATCAACTTTCTACGTAATAAGTAGGAAAAACATGACTTTCTGTTTCATGACAGTTTTCCCCAATGCATTTGATCGCCTCTTGTCTTAGCAAACCATAGAAACAAAGTCTGACATCTGGTCCACCAGTGTAATGGAGTTCAGTCTTCCTTTTCTTCTGCTGCCCCGTGTGAGCCCAAAATTGCTCAGGAGAGTTAGGGAGACTCCCTGGAGCAGACTTGTGGAGATGCAGGGGCCGGCAGGAGGAGGAGAAGAAGAAGAAGAAGAAGAAGAAGAAGAAGAGGAGGAGGAGGAGGAGGAGGAGGAGGAGGAGGAGGAGGAGGAGGAGGAGGAGAAGTTGTTGTTGTTTGGATTTGATATCCCGCTTTATCACTACCCAAAGGAATCTGAAAGCAGCTAACATTCTCCTTTCCCTTCCTCCCCCACAACAAACACTCTGTGACGTGCGTGGGGCTGAGAAACTTCAGAGAAGTGTCACTAGCCCAAGGTCACCCAGCAGCTGCATGTGGAGGAGCAGAGACGCGAACCCGGTTCCCCAGATTACGAGACTGCCGCTCTTAACCACAACACCACACTGGCTCTCAAATAAGCAGAGAATGGGAAGGCAGTCTGTGTGAACGTATTCATAGCCTGTCTTTCTTCCATCATGGAATCCAAGGCAGTCCATGTGCAGGCGGTTTGCAGGCAGCTGCTCCTACAGGCCCTCTCCAGTCCCAGACCTGCTTAGCTTCAGCAAGGGGATGGCCTCATTCAGGCACCCCCCCCCCATGTGTGTGTGTGTATATAAACTCCAGGCACTACAAAGTAGCATTTATCTAGAGCTGAACTTATTTTAGAAAAATCCTGTATCAAGGGCACTGTAAAAGTGCAAATGATGTACATTAAGGAAAGGATATCTGGTACAAAATAAAATGAAGAGGAATAAATTCAAATGAATTTGTCAAACTATTAAAAGTCATTGATAGCCAATCCATCAGTATATCTACCCCAATCTGATTTTGAAATGCAGTACAGTGGTACCTCGCAAGACGAATGCCTCGCAAGACAAAAAACTCGCTAGACAAAAGGTTTTTCCGTTTTCGATATGCCTCGCAAGACGAAATTTCCCTATGGGCTTGCTTCGCAAGACGAAAACATCTCGCGGCTTTGTTTTCTTTGTCTAAAAACAAAGACATGTTTTGTTTATAAAGTTAATTTATTTTCCTTTCAATTTTTGAACTGCTCTTTACAGTATGTGTGACTTTAAAGAGCAGTTAATAAACTGTTGTTGTACCAAATTTGGCTTTGTTTCGACCTTTTTTGACCATAGGAACGCATTAATTGATTTTCAATGCATTCCTATGGGATTTCGTGCTTCGCAAGACGAAAAATTCGCTAGACAACAAAAATTGCGGAACGAATTAATTTCGTCTTGCGGGGCACCACTGTACACTTGTACCTTGGATCGCAAACGCTTTGTGATTCAAACGTTTTGGCTCCTGGACGCCGCAAACTGTTCCGGTTTACGAACGTTCTTTGGAACCCAAAAGTCCAATGCAGCAGCCAATCTAAAGCTGCACCTTGGTTTACGAACGTTTTGGAAGTCAAACAGACTTCCAGAACAGATTCCGTTTGACTTCCAAGGTACCACTGTAGTATTATTTTTGAAGGTGTGTGTTTGTGCATAACGGGGAATGTGTGTAAATTCCATCAGAACAGCTGCTTACACTTTGTTGTGTATTCCTGTTAACCTGATATGCAATAGCAAATGTAACAGACAGTTCCAAAACACAACAGAGATGCACATTTCTGCACATCAGTGGTAGTTACCGTATTTTTCGCCCTCTAGGACGCACCGGCCCATAGGACGCACCTATTTTTTGAGGGGGGAAATCAAAGGAAAAAATTTGATTTCCCCCCAGGTTTGCGCAGCCATCCCCAAGCTAGAAGAGGGAGACGGAGCAATTCGTCTCCCTCTTCTGCCTTCAGGGACAGCCTCCCAAGCCTCTGTGGGGCAGCGCACTGCGCTGCCCTGCAGAGGCTTTGCGCAACCATCCCAAGCTAGAAGAGGGAGATGGAGTGCTCCGTCTCCCTCTTCTGCCTTCAGGGACAGCTTGGCCCGCTATCCCCCGAGCTTGTGGGGCTGGCGGGGGGAGAAGCAGGCTTGCTTCTCCCCCCGCCAGCCTCCAGATCAGGTTGGGGAATAGCGGGATGGCGGAGCGCTGCCATCCCGCTATTCCCCGACCTGATCTGGAGGTTGTGGGGCTGGCGGGGGGAGAAGCAGGCTTGCTTCTCCCCCCGCCAGCCTCCAGATCAGGTCGGGGAATAGCGGGATGGCGGCGCTTCGCCATCCCCCTATCCCCCGAGCTTGTGGGGCTGGCGGGGGGGGAGAAGCAGGCTTGCTTCTCCCCCCGCCAGCCTCCAGATCAGGTCGGGAATAGCGGGGTGGCGGCTCTGCGCCTCCCGCTGTCCCCAGCTTTTGGGTGCAGGCTGCTGCCCGCAAGCCTTGCGAGCCCGCGGGACATCCCGCCGGGCTTGCAAGACTTGGGATAGCTTCCTGAAGCCTGGAGAGCGAGAGGGGTCAGTGCGCACGGACCCCTCTCGCTCTCCAGGCTTCAGCGAAAGCCTGCATTCGCCCCATAGGACGCACCCAGATTTCCCCTTCATTTTTGGAGGGGAAAAAGTGCGTCTTATAGGGCGAAAAATACGGTACTTTAACTGATTCCATGGCAAGAGACAAGACAGGTCGTTCTGCTTCAACAGTCTTTAAAATTAGAGACTAGGTGAACAATTTCCAGAGCAAAGTGACAGTATCAAAAATCAAATAAGTAACCAAAGCAGCTGAGAGTTAGAAGACAGTGAAAATCAGTGTTGGTCCAAGACATTTTGGGCCCTGAGCGAACCACAAAATGGCACCCCCCCCACACCTTGCCAGGGAAGAAGGGTTGAGTGAAGATCTACATCAGGGATAAGAGAGTAGAGATCTCCCTTAGGAACAAGGGCGGGGCGGGACCAGCAGTGCCTCCTATTTGCCAGGAGGCCACTGCAGAGACTGCATCAGGGGTGGGGTTGCTGAGGAGGCACAGATCCAGCCTCCAAGAAGCACAGCAGCCTGTTGCTGCAGTAGCAGTGGGCAATGCATTCATTGGAGACTGGGTCTACTGCCCCTGTAGATCCTGCCGCCTGAGGCAGTTGCTTCAGCTTGACTCATGAGTGGGCTGGCCCTGGTGAAAATGATACTCCACATTATTTAAGGAGGGGCAGAAAATAACATCAAGATCTATTTGGCAGGGGAAGAAACCAAGAATTAAATTTAAATTGTTAACTGATACTAGAGAAAGAGGGGGCTTCGCCTTGCCAGACTTGAAGTTATACTATGAAGCATCCTGCCTCTGTTGGTTGAAGGAATGGATGTTGTTAGAAAATACAGATTTGTTGGACTTAGAAGGATTTGATAATAGATTTGGTTGGCACACATATTTATAGTATGACAAAACAAAGGTGCATAAAGGATTTGGAAACCACATATTCCGAAGATCTCTATATCAAATATGGGATAGCTATAAAAACCTATTAGAATGTAAAACACCATGGTGGTTGTCACCTTTGGAAGCAATAAATGTAAATATGAGTAAAAATTGGGCCACATATGAAAAGTTAGTAAGAGAAGAAGGAAATAATTGGAAAATTAAACCTTGTGAAGAGGTAAAAGAATATGCAAATGACTGGATGCACTATTGCCAAATTAATGAAATGTTTAAAGAAAAATGGATTTGGTTATACTAAGTCAAAATTTGAAATGTAAATATTAAATAACAAATTTAAAACATTGTCAAAAATGTATAAATTGCTGTTGGAATGGCATTTGAAAGATGAAAAGGTTAAGTCGGTTATGATACATTGGGCCAAAGACTTTGGTTATAATATTCAGCCAAAAGACTGGGAGAAATTATGGAAAGAAGGAACAAAATTTACTGCATGCAATGCTTTGGGGGGAAATGTAATGAAAACGTTGTATAGATGGTATATTACACCAGTGAAATTAGCTAAAATGTATAAAATAAGTAATAAATGTTGGAAATGTAAGGAAAAGGAAGGCACTTTTTATCATCTATGGTGGGAATGTAAGAAAGTGAAAGGCTTCTGGGAAATTATTTATAATGAGATGAAAAAGTTGTTGAAATACACATTTATTTAAAAAAAGAAGCATTTTTACTTGGTATTGTAGGCACTGACATTAAAAGACAACATAAAAAACAGTTTTTATATGTGACAACCGCAGCAAGAGTATTATTGGCACAGAAATGGAAGCAGGAAGAAGTACTGACAAAAAAGGAATGGCAGATGAAATTGATGGACTACGCAGAATTGGATAAGATGACAAGGAGAATTGGAAACCAGTGGGACCAGAAATTCTTGAAAGACTGGAGTAAATTATGAGTTATCTGCAAGACAATTGTAACCAACTGACCATGCTTGTAGGACTACAAGAAGTTTTGTAAGGAGAACTATATGAAATATTGCAGAAAAGATTTATGAGAATGGATTTTAAGTTATGGATTATTAAAAGTAATAGTTAGGATAGCAAATGTAAGATTAAAAGATGAGGTTTGAAAATTATTAGATGTGGTTGATGCCAAATAGCCAAAATGTTGTAGAAGATGATATGAGATGATATGTTCTGTTTGGAAAATATATGTAAAAACTAATAAAAATGTATATTAAAAAAAGAAAAAAGAAAATGATACTCCACAAGTTGGAACCTGTAAAGAAAGTTTAGAGGGAGACTTTTCTTATTTGTTATTGTGCCTCCTTTCTTTTAGTCCCTGTGTTTCCACCCCACTCTGAGAGCTAGCTTGCATATGTGTGGTATTCAGGTGATTGCAAGAATATCAAGGGGCCTCGTGATCATATGAGTGAGTCCTGGGTCTATGCACATATGCAGCCATGATTTGCTTTTCAGTTACTTAAAAAAAAAAAAAAAGGCTGCAGTCTCGCAACCAATCTTAAGAGAGTTTGTTTTCTAACCTACAGAAGATGTTTCTAGTGATCCTTCATCCACATGCTGTTAAATCTCTGCTTTTCTCATGTGTGCTTTTTAAATGCACATTGGAGGAAGATTAAGAGGGTTAATAAATGAAAACAAAAATAGCTTGTGGACAAAGGAGAAAAAAATAAGTCATTCATATATACATAAACAAGAGTTCTTTCAGATATTTGTACTTTACCTCTCCAAGGTGCCTTCAAACAGAACATAAAAAATCATGCAATTAAAAAGCCCTCAAAAATAAAGCCCTGATCAATAAATACCAAATAAGCAATAGCAGAAGCAGAAGCAGGTCCACAGCCGCCATGGGCCTTCCGGAAAGGTCAGTTTTGCAGCCTTTCTGAAAAGTCACAAGAGCAAATTAACTTCAAGTCTCATCAGGGAGGGAATTCCACTTTGGGGGACAATTCTGGTAAAGAGCCGGCATGGTTGGCATGGCGGTGCGGGCAGAAAGCGTTGCTGACCTGCCTTTGCAACACTGACGTCACTGCTGGCTCCTGAGAGGGGAGGTGGGAGGTGTGGGGAGCTCAAGCAATCCAGTATTCCAGTTACCACAGACCTCCTCAGGCCTCAACACACACACACACACACACACACACACACACACACACACACACACATATTGCCACCACCAAAAGCTACTGGCACTGCTCATTCCTACATATGCCCTCAGCTCACATGGTGCAAGTACAGACAGAAGGGTGAGCCTTGTACAATGGAATTGCATCTTATGTGCATTTAACTTACACAAATTCAGTTATGCACACTCAACATCTGCAAAAAGCACTGAACAAACCTTTTGTTTTCTTTGTTCCTCCTTCCCTTTCCTGGGATCCCATCCTCCGGTTTAAGGATCTGTTCCAGCTTTTTTCTTCGGCCCACCTTCATCTCTCTCTGCTCCCCTATGTCCTCCTCCTGTTTTTTTATCCTTGTCCTCCAGGCTTGGAGGTGTAGGAGTGGGGGCTGGTAGCAGAGAGAGAGGGAGATGGGGAATGTGAGGTTCCCCCCACCCTCTTGCCAGTCCGCACCCCTTGCACACAGACTCCAAAGCCAAACCCTCACATAAGAGGCGGTTCCACTGTGCTGTCACCAACACCATCAATTTATTCGTCGTCTTCTACACAATCACCTTAAGGTGATATACAATAATACAGGGGGAGTTAAAAAATGGGGGGTGGAGAGCAGATACATTTAAAACAAAAATAATACCATACAAAATAAGACACTCATGACATAAACCCATTCATTCAACTGGGAAAGCTTGTCGGAGCAAGAAGGTCTTCAGTTGTTTCTGGAAAGTGCAGACAGCGGGCGCCTTTCATTTCTTGACAGGGAAACCTGCAAGCAGGTGCTGGAATCACAGCCTTCCTATGCTCAGGTTGTGTGCATGTGTAAATAAGAACCGAAAGACCCCCCAGTCTCCGCTGGCCTTCATTCCAAGGAAGGCAAGCCCTGGGCAAAGCGCTTTGGGACCCCTGGAGCCTCCCCACTCAGAGACTGTGGTGGTGTGTAACTCATATGGAGCCCCCTATTTCCGGTATGTGGGCTCAGGTCAAATGATAATGGCACACGTAAGGCTCAGATACGACCGTTGGAGAGTATTGAATATTAAAGTGGGAACTTTCTGGTTTGCAGTCCAGTCACTGGGCTACATTTACTCCACCTGAGAAATGCTTCAGCTTTGGTCAGAGCCTGGAAAGCCTGTCACAGTGGGGCAGAGGCACAGCAGAGTCGAGGGAGAGAGTGGGGCAACAAGAATTAATCTGAGCATGTGTAATCAGTGGCGTAGCGTGGGGGGTGCAGGGGGGGGTCGGCCACACCGGGCGCAACATCTGGGGGGGCGCTCGTACTCGCAGCTCTCTGCCCCCTGCTAAAATCCACGGGTTAGGGGGTGCAAATTACTTGCCTTGCCCCGGGTGCTGACAACCCACACTACGCCACTGTGTGTAATTCATGACATATGGGTCAGATTATGGCCACTTGAGCTCATCAGACAAAATTCCATTTTATCAGGCAAAGAAGTCAACATCTAAGCGTGGAAGTGCAGCACCAAACCTAATTCAATGTGAATTATTTTCTGCATAAAGAACACCTTTAGTCAATAAACTATTCATAATAAAATAGAGGCTTCAAAACAACAGCACTCAAACATTTAAGTTTCTTTTTTTCATTCTCCACATGTTCCCTATTTTATAGATTGACTCAAGACTATATTTTTCTCCTGTTTTCCTTATTTTCTTATAGTGCTATTCCCATCACAAATCACATGCTGAATGGAAATTGGACTTGGCTGCTTTTGTTTGTTGTGACTTGTAATTAATTTTAGTTTAGTTTTAGCTGTTTAATATATGAAAGTATACATATGATATGTATGCTTCCAGAAAAGCTCCCATTTAAAATCTTGTTAATGGAAATTATGTAAAGCCTCATTTGAATGCATCTCTTCACATCACAAAGGAGCACTGTAAGATGGGTTTTAGTTAGAGATATTGGCTTCCCAGGTGTTGGCCACTTACAGGTCAGATTAATACATCAAAAACACTAATCAATAATATATGACACTGTGATGAAAATAAGTTTTGAATCCGTGGTTTCTGTAACATGCCCTTTCATCTTGAACAGAGTATGGTGCAGTTTGCTTCTCTAGATCAAAGTCCAGTGGTCCATGATTAGATGCTCATTTTTATCTTGGCTGTGAGGTCCCAGTATAGTCAGGGAGAACAAGCCTGGCTTCTAGCCTTCTTTCTTGGTCAGAGTGGCTGAGGAGGAAGTACAAAGGGCCCCCGGCAACATTTGTTGGTGAATGTATTACCATATCTTGCAGCTCCTTTGCAGATCAGGATCCTTCACAGTGATGCATCATGGGTTCCTTACAATAAGATGACACCACCAGCATCCCCCACTGGTGCCTGGTTCTGCTCTTCAACATTACATGGACACGTGTGTTCTGCTAGCGAGCCTGTTTGGCCTGGATCACATAACAATACAAGTCATGCCTTGGAAGTTGAACAGAATCTGTTCCAGAAGTCCATTTGATTTCCAAAACATTCGGAAACCAAAGCGCAGCTTCTAATTAGCTGAGTTGGTTCTATCCCCTCCTTTGGGCCAGCCTGTAAAAGGCCCCATACAACCTGGAAAAGCTCTGCTGGACGACATGAAGAGGATGCAAGGGAGGCAGCAAAGTATGCCTTCTTTGCTGCCTTCACTACCACTAGGTAGGCTCGATAATGAGCTGGACAGTATCTATTTGAACCCAGTGCAGGAGGAGGAGCTAGCGTAGAAGCTCATGACCCTCAAACAAGGGAGAGGGACCGTGGCAGATTATTCGTCTAGTTTCCAGATGTATGCCCGACAGTTGGGATGGGAAGGAAAGGCCCTAATTGCCCTATTCAAGGCAGGGCTAAATGATGAAATTCTGGATGATCTAGCAAAAATGCTGGCAATGGCTACCTTAGAGGAGGTGGGGCGAGCGGCCCTCCAGCTAGGCTTGAGATTGCAGATGTGAGACAGAGTATGTCGTGGACAAGTGAGGCCAGCGTCGTCAGAGCGTATGCACCAGTAGAGGCAGTGAGTGGCTTTGCAAACCACAAGGTGTGGCAGTGATCAGCCAGGAAGAACGGCAGAGTCTTATCAGGGACGACCTTGGCACCAGGGCCAGAGCATGCAGAGGCCCTTCCGGGAAATGACCTGCCCCAGTCCGTCCAGGAGGCCACGGGCTGGGAGGAAAAGCTACAGATGGGCCTCCGCCAGGACCAGTCATTCAGGAATTACAATAAACGCCACGCTACAACTCATAGGGGCGCGCAGCGAGCAAGTGTGTATACTCATAAATTCCAGAGCTTCCACAGATTTCATGGACATGATCTTAGTCGAGCGGCTGGGATTGGCCAAGCAGAAGTTGGAGCACCCCTTGGAGGTGAGGACTATAGATGGAGGACCCTTACTGTCGGGACGGGTCTCAGAGGCCACAATGCCAGTAGGCCTGGAGTTACCAGGCCACCAAGAGGAGGAAGAGCAGGGGGAGCCGGAGGAGACCCCTAGAGGAGGGGATGATGTCAGGATTGTAGAACCCTCATATAAGAATTTGCCACTGTCTGAAGAGCACATTCCAGCAATCAGCTACAGACTTCACCAGAGGAGGGGAGGCTTGCAAGTCAGAGATAGGGAGAAGCAGCGCAAGAAGAAGACGTACTTCCATTGCTTCATCCGTAGTAAGAGAAAGGGAAACCAGAGTTCAGTTGAGTCATCTTAGGCTGTTGTGGAGGCTGCTCGGGAACGATCTGCCAGACTTTCTGTTTGTTCTTTGCAATAAATCATCCTTTATCCAGATTCATGGATTTTAAGTGCCGCTGACATGAGCCCTTACCAGTGTTTGGCTGCATTCATTCGGCTCTTTCCTTCACTTGTGTTCAAGCCATCTCCAAGCTTGTTTCCTCACCCTAAGCTCTGGAGTATGCCAGTCGGGCTCCACAAAGTGGGAAAGTGAGTTCAGGGCCGATCGTGTCAATAGCCCAAGCCATTTGGGTGTTGCAGAGGCTGGCCAGGGCTTCGACAGGAGCACAATCATATCAGCCGGAAAACTCCCCAGAGCCATTTGGAATCCCACTGGATCCATCAGCCTCCGAGGATGGACCTTCCTAATAGGTCCCCCGCTTCTGTGGAGGGGAGAAGGTGCTGAGATACTAAATCTCAACAGGAAGTGATCTGACCATAACAAGGGACTGATGTCAATGTCCCCCACCTTCAAATCACCCTCTTCCTGCCCAGTCGAGAAGACAAGGTACCAAGGTATGACTGTATTCTTATGAGCTGGTGTGTGGACAAGGCCAGGCCCTAGCAAAAGTTTGGTTCATGCCTAGTCCCTTCAGCAGTATGGCCTCAGCCCCAGAGCAAGTATATCAAAATCAGCTCTGCTGTAAAGCCAAAATGTTGATCTCTAGCTCAACAGTGTTGTGTCGGATTTCAACCTAATGCAAATCATCAGACCCCAGGGCACACGAGAATGACACAGAGAAGAAGGTTCTGGTTTTTTTAAAACTTCTATCTAAAATGTGCATTCTATTAATACAGTGGTACCTCGGTTTAAGAACAGCCCTTTTAACGAACTATTCAGTTTACGAAGTAGTGTCCCGTTTACCTCTTTCTAAGAATGGAAGCCGAACAGTGAAAGGGCACTGGCAGCAGGAGGCCTCATTAGGGAAAGCATGCCTTGGTTTAAGAACGGTTTCGGTTTAAGAACAGACTTCTGGAACAAATTAAGTTCGTAAACTGAGGTGCCACTGTAATGTGATATGCAGTTCCTTGAAATCTGTTAATGACCACTCTACAAATTAAATAGTATTGCTTTGCCACCCCCCATTCAATGTCCTTCATTAATACTATTTGCACACACTCTCCAGTCCCCTTTGCCTCATCTAGCAACCTCACAGGATCTTTTCTTTGCCTGCAGGACACAAACATCTAAAGGAACGGCATCCATTGTTCTTCAGGTTGACCATTTCTTTGTTAGGATTATCAAGTATAAATACCTGACCCTCTCTGTTTGGAGACAGATAATTCACATTTTAATTGTTGTTGGTTTGCCCAGTGCTTTTTTTCTAAAAAAATGTTTAGGGGTACTCTCATTTTCCTACTCATATACTGCTGCCCCTCAATGAGGCCAAACTTAGATTCACAAAATGTTTAGGGGTATGCGTACTCCTGCGTCCCCTCAGAAAACCCCCCTGCTTTTGCCTATGTTCTCCAGACCCACTGACTCAAGATCACATTTTTCTTTTCTAGGGTGAAATCCTACAATACTTCCCCATAAAAAAATACTGACTTACTTATTCATTATTTCAAATTCATAATCCATCTTCCCTCCCTCAAGGAAGAACAGGACGCCTCACAATACAAAAAAACACCTAAGAGCAATTTAAAAACAACAATATAAGATATTGCAGACAGCAGTTAAAACAAGCAGTGCAGCAGCTTCATAAAACTATTGGCCAAAAGCCTGGATTGCTTTTCTTAAGCTATTTACATTTTCCCTGAATGCAGGTAGAGATTTATTTATTCTGCTTTTTTCTTCTTTTGGCAATGCATGCTGCTGAATGTTGACAGCGGTGGAGAGAATCTGCATTTTTACAAAAAGGTCCTCTGAAAGTTTGCTGTGTGATGCCAGTGCAGGAGGGCCCACAGGCAAGGAGAGTGAGTGCAGCTGACTTAGGAGCTTGCTCAGAAATCAAGAACAGTGAAGGGAAGTTTGGGGTGAAAAGGTTATCAGAAGATCAGCATCAAAGCTAGCAGGTGACTTCGGAGATCTTGCCTGCAAGGCAGGGGGTTGGTTTCTGTGTGAGTAGGTGAGTTTTGATGGAGTTGTTCTTTTGCTTGCTTTAAGCAACGTTCATTGCCATCCCTCCTAAGGAACTGTCTCTGATGCCTCTCTCAGAGCCCTAAGTCAGCCAGCCACCACCCTGCGGCTGGAAGGAAGCGGCATCTTCTGTTTGGCAGGGAGAAGCAGACATGTATCTTTGGTGACTGGGCAAAGCTGGGACCTCACTGCTGTGTGTGGCTGGCAGCAGTAGGCATGGAGGAAGAATGGAATCATGGAATGGTAGAGTTGGAAGGGGCCCTGAGGGTCATCCAGTCCAGCCCCCAGTAATGCAGGAATCTCAGCTAAAGCATCCAGGACTCAGGTCTTCACAGCCTCCCACAAAGTTACGTGAGAGTGACTATTTGTGGCAAAGTATTTCTGAATTTTGTGCCAGAGTTGTCAATAATTATTTGGTTTTTTAATAGTATGAAATGTCACCATCTCTCATAGTTAGTAACCCTGAGGTATGATCAGAAATTCTGATGGATCCCCATTTTGCTGCTTTCTCCTCTACGCCAAAGTGGGGATGTGATACCAATAATTTAGGAACATTCACCATTGTAACTTAAAACAAGTTTTACTGCCTGTAAAACGTTTTCTGAATGCTGTATGGGAAACCTCATGAACCTTTGGAAGAGTTTGTAAGTAAGTCAGTTTTTAACTTCCCAAACGTGCAATAATTTTCTATGCTACGGGAAGAGAGAAACTTTGGAAGGAGCTCACAAGGGCATATTTTAAAGGTCTAACAGCCTAGATTTCCACACTTTACTTTGCTGCTTATTTTGGTTAACAACAGCAGTCATGGATTAGGCCCCAGGTTATCACAGGGCACCTGGAATTCATCCATTGATATTTTTATTAAAGCTAGTTAACAAGGAGTAAGTATGCCTATCACAAACAGTTCAATACAGTGGTACCTTGGTTTAAGAACAGTTCTGTTTACTAACGATTCGGTTTACGAACTCCACAAAACCAGAAATAGTGTCTTGGTTTGAGAACTTTATCTTGGTCTAAGAATGGAATCCGAACGGTGGAAGGGCACCGGCGACAGGAGGCCTGATTAGGGTAAGTGCGCTTTGGTTTAAGAACAGTTTCGGTTTAAGGACGGACTTCTGGAATGGATTAAGTTCGTAAACTGAGATACCACTCTAAAGCAAATGAGTGTATCATCTGTTTCCTATGGCAGCTTAATTCAGATGAGACTTTGCTAAAGCCAAGGAACAATTCTATAACTGGGTCTTCCATTTTTTGCATAAACTCCAAAACCATCTTAAAGCAGCAAAATAGAGATCCATCAGAATTTCTGATTATACCTCAGGGTTACTAACTATGAGAGACAGTGACATCTCATGCTATTAAAAAAACAAAAAATTCTTGACAACTCTGACACATAAATCAGAAATAGTTCCACATAAATAGTCACTCTCAGGCAACTTTATTAGAGACAATGAAGACCTCTATCAGAGGCTGGGGTAGTGGAAGTAGTAGACTTACTGTAAAAAATAAGAGCAACACACAGCAAGACAGGAGATAGGAGAGAATTGGGGAGCAAGCCTATTGCAAAATCCACAGGGACGAGCAGTTTGGGATCCTGGGAATCTGTGGCTGGGCCAGGAACTTCCTGGCACAGCCAGGCTTTGCTCAGCTGGGACCCAAATGCCTGAGCCAAGTTGGTGGATCTCAAGCTGGCATAAGCCCTGAAAAGGCGGCATTCTGGGGCTGTGAAGTGACAGGAGGGGAGGGCTGAGGTTGGACCCTAAGCTTGTTCAGTTCAGTCATGTGACCTGGCAACCTGGACAAAATGAAGCCAGTGACAAGGCTGGTGTGACTGAAACATGGCGTCAAAGGCCTGTTTTTCCTTCTACCAGGTTTTGGTCAGTAGCCTCACTGCCAAACGGAGTCCAGTAGCACCTTAGAAACCAACTAAGTTTGTTCTTGGTAAGAGCTTTCGTGTGCAGGCACACTTCTTCAGGCTGCCTTAATTCACAACAGACTTGCTTTCTGCCAGCTTCTTGTGTGCAGGACTGCTCCCTAAAAGATTGGAAGTTAACCACACATGTGTAATAAGAAGACCTACGATACAAGGTTGTGTTCTTTATTGTTTCTTTCAGATAAATTGGCATATTTTTTCAAGTTTGGAATGCTGTTAAAATGAAGGTAAAATCTGCCTCAGACATTTGGTAGTTTGCTATTCTCTGACAAGAATTCTCTGAGAAACATGAGTGTATTGAATTGTTCTCTTTATGGAAGGGCAACAGAAATGATCCCCAGAGTCCTTGCAAAAGGAAAGTATTCTTCTCATCATGACTTAAATAACTGTATTAGCTTTGATGCCAACTCTGGGCAACCCAGGGGGCTCACTATCCCAGTTCGTTACCATTCTGCTCCAAATCACAAAGAGTACTAAGGCTGTGATCTTATTTTACTGAATCACAATCATATTCGATTGAAATAACTCATTGTTTTACTTAATTGCAAATACTATCAACTGAACACTCCTACAATCAATGTCTTTTGGACTGGGGTGCTGAGATGCAACACACATAGTTGGGAAAATGTTCAGAATATGGGTTTTCTTAGCACAGAAATTTAGAACCTCACCCACTCACAATATCAACTCTTCTGCAAGAAGGCCAAGTCTACATCTCTGCTATCTGCCTTCATCATTTACATCTATATAATATATATTTATGATGAAATATACTTTATCCTTTTGTGCCCATTCTCTTTCCAAATACTTTTCTTTGCAAGGCTCTATTAGCTCTTCCACAACTTGATGTGCTACTCACTGTCTGCTTAACAGATTTTCTATTATCTTCTTTGTTTTGCCAGCAACAACAAAAGCAACTGAAACAGACCATAAAAAGATGCCAAAGAGGGGGAGTTCCTTTTATGCCCAAATGCAATTCTCCAGGTTACTGCAAATGTCATTTAACTTTCCCTGTTTAATGTGGCACAGGAGTTTGATAAGCCCAGAAGCCCTGGCAAGCCTTCCTGACAGCTTGTCAAGCCCCAGGCAATGGCGCACTGTTGCTCCAGCCCATCATTAATAATGAACTATTAGCCATTCATTTTTAATGAAGGATTCTTTTGATTCACTTGTTTTATTTTAAACAATTTGTGTTAAAAACAAAGAACCTCGAAGGAAAAGGTTCTTACACCGCACCTTTCAAAACTTGCCACCTGAAAAACAAGAGAGAAACTCAAAACAGTGACTGAGAAAAAATAATGCTGCTGCCATAATAGCCAAAGGAAATCAGAAAATGACTTGCGTGCTCACACATTTATTGTTCCAATTGATCATTTAAATTTGTCTCTTGCCTTCCCGCATAAGCACTCAAGGCGGTTAACAACAGAAAAATGCCGTATTAAAGAAGAATCTTGTGACATCTTAAAGGCTAACACATTTATTGTGACGTAAAGGTAAAGGTACCCCTGCCCGTACGGGCCAGTCTTGACAGACTCTATTGTGACATAAGTTTCCATAAACTTCATCAGATGCATTAAGCATTATGTTAAGTTGCAAGTACAGATATCCATGGTTGTGTCTTTGTATGTTTGTGTGTGTGAAATGTCATAAAAGTGCAGTCAGTGATACTTATGATACTAACTTCAATAATAAAACGAAAGCTAGACTATCAAATAAATAATAAAATAAAAGCTTCACATCATCCAACATTTCAAAGATTAAAATAGGGATGCTTAAGTACTTGCGAGCATTATACCCCTATCCATACACTAATAATTTACTGCCTGAGGATGAAATTAGACATTTGACAGCAGGTTCAGGGTCTCTGGAAACGGCTGGAAATTGCTCGTGTTGTGTGTGTGATGCAGTTTGCAGAGGGCAAGTGGCAGGTAATATGATGACTAAACAAAATACAGTAAATATGTCTTGAGGAACCTGGTGAACATGCAAGTGGTGTGGGAGGCTGCGTGGCTGAGGTGGTCACCAGCTGTCCTTTGTAAATGGTGCCTTCCACTGCCAATTTTGCTGCAGTTTGGTAACAACCAGCTATCACCATATCTTGCAGCAACAAATTCCATATGTCAATTATGCATTGTGCAAATAAGTACTTTATTCTGTCTGTCCTGACTTTAATGTCAGCCATGGCCATTGGGTGACCCAAGTGTTTGGTTCAAAATATTGTTGAAATGTATTCTGCCGGCTACTCTCTTTTTCTAGGTCCTCTGTCTATGCTACCCAGTCATCCCCAGGCTCACTTTACGTGCTACTCTGACTCCCTTTTCTTTTCCTATGATTTCCCCTTTGCAGATCCTACCACCTCCACTTCCAGGGCTTTTTTCTAGGTCAATTTTCCAGCTTTAACATTTCTTGTTTAAAGGTAAACATTTCCTGTTTACCTTTACCTTTAAAAGTTAACACTTATTATTTCTAAGCATTTTCTATCATCATATCTGACCTTTCCTTCTCTCCTGTAAGCTACACAATCAATCAATGTTCTAGTAGCACAACATCCTCCCTGATAAATTAGAATATTTATGAATGTTCCTTGACATCACAGCAATCCAGCAGCAGACAGCTTTTAAGCCTATTACTCTCCTAAATACTGACAATATGTAACATATTTAGTGTCATGTGAAATTCTCCCAACCACCCCAATTTATTTATACATTTTAATGGAAATCCAGCATGGAGCTCCTGATATGTTCACATCAACTTAAAAAGCAGTGGGAAACAGGAGTTAAAGAATAGGAGTGGAAGAGAGCGAGGGAGCATATCTGTACCATATCTGTGCTGGTGGGGAAAGTTGGTACCCAAAGAACTGCTTTCAGATCCAACATCTTTTCAGTTTCCAAGTCAGAAACAAAATTTATAATTTCCATGGAACAAGGCTCATAATTTTTAGTAAACAATTTTTATCATGATTTTTTTTAATCTGAGAATTGTCTCACAGGGAATATTTTCATTTTCCACTCTGCTGTGCATGAAAATGACAGATAAATTGGAAATTAGACTTCTTTGGGAAAAGGGAGGGGGATAGCTGAAAATATGAAAGGTTAAATACAAAATTTACCTTTACAGAACAAGATCCAGCATCATCAGTGTTGAAGGATAGATTATTATTAATTATTATTTATTTGATTTCTATACGGCCCTATACCCAAAGGTCTCAAGGCAGTTCACATAAAATATCAAATACATAAAACCAAAACAAAACCAACAACCCAATAAAAAAAACCCCAAAGAGCCAGCATTTTTAAAAAGGGTATATGATGTAGATCAAGTCAGGCAAAGGCCTGGCTGAAAAGGAACATTTTTGCCTGGTGCCTAAAGGTGTGTCGTGAAGGTGCCAGGTGAACTTCCCTGGGGGAATTCCACTGCAGAGAAGGCCTATGCTCATATTGCCACCCTCCTGACCTCTCGCGGAGGCGGCACACGAAGAAGGGCCTCAGACGATAATCTCAGGGTCCGGTTAGGTTCATATGGAAAGAGGCAGTCCTGGAGGTATTGTGGTCCTGAGCCATTTAAGGCTTTAAAGGTCAAAACCAGTACTTTGATTTGGGCCCGGAAACTAATTGGTAGCCAGTGCAGCTGGACCAGGATTGGTGTAATATGCTCAAACCGTCTTGCTCCGGTGAGCAACCTGACTGCTGAATTCTGCACCAGCTGAAGTTTCTGAACTGTATAATGCATTGCAGTAATCTAACCTTGAGGTTACCAGAGCATAGTCAACAGTAGTTAGGCTGTCCCTGTCCACATAGGGGTGTAGTTGGGCCACCAGCCAAAGCTGATGGAAGGCACTCCGGGCCACTGAGGCAGCCTGAGCCTCAAGCAACAGCAAAGGATCGAGGAGCACAACCCCTTCCAGAGCAGGCAACCTCCCAGCCATCTGGTCTGAGGAACCAGACACTAACAGTGCCTCAGTCTTATCCGGATTGAGCCTCAGTTTGTTGGCTCTCATCCAGTCCATTACTGAGGCAAGACATTGGCCCAGCACTTCCACTGCCTCACATGTAAATGTAAAGGAGAAATAGAGCTGACTGTCATCAGCATACTGCTGACAGTGTACTCCAAAACTCCGGATAATCCCACCCAGTGGTTTCATGTAGATATTAAACAGCATGGAGGATAGGATTGAGCCCTGCAGAACCCCACATTGGAGGTTCCAAGGGGCTGAAAAGCACTCCCCAAGTAACACCCTCTGGGAGCGACCATCCAAGTAGGACTGGAACCACCGCAAAGCGGTGCCACCCACTTCCAGTTCGGAGAGTCGCTCCAGAAGGATACCATGGTCGATGATATCGAAAGCTGCTGAGAGGTCGAGAAGAATTAACAGGGACATGTTTCCCTTGTCTTTCTCTCAACAGAGGTCATTGTATAGGGCGACCAAGGAGGTTTCTGTGCCAAAACCAGGCCTAAACCCTGATTGAAATGGATCTGATCAGCGACCACTCGCTCCAGAACCTTGCCCAAGAAACGGAGATTAGCCACTGGCCGGTAGTTTGTTAGGTTTTTTGAATCCAGGGAAAGTTTTTTTAAGGAGTGGTTTTACAACTGCCTCCTTCAAACAGGCAGGGACCACACCCGCTCATTGATCACCTCCTTGGCTGAGCCAGCTGTTCCCTCCCTGCTGGATTTTATCAGCCAAGAGGGGCAAGGCTCTAGAGCACAACTGGTCACCCTGACTGATCCGAGCACCATGTCCATATCCACATCCTGTGCTCTGCACACCCCATGAGATTCATCTGCTATAAATCGTGTCCTCCCTAAAAGAGGGCACGTGTTGCAGTGAGACCTGGAGACTGACCTTCTGGTTGTGGGTGGGTCTATTGGATAGCCACAATGCCCGATTGGTAGGTCCCTCGTTGCTGGGTGTAATCTGGCCAATGGGTGCAGTCTAAATGGACCGAGGGACCTATATAATCCCTTGCACGTGTCCAGAGCTTTCTCTTTCAGCTCATGCAAACGGTACAGCGAACAGCTTGTCCTGTGCAGCTGAGACTTGCCTTTGAAGATTGTCTTTGGGATATCTTTCTTGTTACCCCCTTCCTTTTCCCCATTTAATTTTAATTTTAATTCTCCCCAGTTTAGTTATTCCCTTCCCCTATGCCTTTCCCTTCCTCTGGTGGGGCTCTTGCCTTCCTCCAGTGGGGCTTGCACCCCCCCGGGGCTCTGAGCCCCTGAGTGTCCCTATTCAGGGAGTTTGCCGCTTCTAGTTATTGCTGCCCATGCGGCTCCATTTGGCTTTCGCCTTCCTCTGGTGGGGCTTGCCACTTCTTGTTTATTACTGCCCACTGGGCTCCATTTGCAGTGGCTTCCCCTTTGCTTATTTTAGCAGCGGCTTCGACTTTGGGTTTTTTAGCCACAGTGCAGCCTTGGGATTCTGGGGATTGTCGCTGCCTTGTGGGGCTGCGTCCAGCCGATCACATTGCTTTATAATATATTGAGAGTGCCCACTCCCTTAAAGCAGTGATTTCTGGCTATTACTTTTGTGTACGCTGGTGGGAGTTTTTTTCTAGAGGGCTGGAATCGCCCTCCCCCATTTCTGTCCAGCCACCATCTTGGGGCTTCCTCTTGCCTTGGGAGGAGTCCAGCAGCATCTTGTTTTGGCAGGAGCACTGATTGGTATAGTGGGAACGCTAATTTAATACCCCCCCCCACCTGGAAAAGAAGGGATTGAGATGCCTGTTAAAAGGAATCCCAGTCCTGCTCTCCCTGCTAAGAGGGTGATTAGGGGTCTGTCGCAATCCCGACCTTTTGGGGAGGCCTCCGCGGTGCCTCAGCTTACTCTAGATCGCTTGGGGGCAATTGTGGCTAATATTGGATCAGACCCTGCTGCTGTTTCAGGGTTTAATTCTGAACTTGAGACGCTGATGCAGCAATTTTGGGGGCAGCCGGAGTCACAATCTGGCCCCTCCACGTCATCCACCATTTTTGAGGCTCATGGTCCTTCTGATGTGTGCGAAGGGAGTGAGGGTTGTGACCCTTCGGGGACCTTGCTTTTGCAATTCCAGCATTCCAGGATTCCACTGCTAGCTAGTCCCAGGGGTCATTCTAGGAGTCCAGCAGGCCTTTCGGCCTAGGCTGCCTCGTTCACAGTCAGCACCCATGGTGGCTGGGATTGCTGGGTCACAGTCAGCACCACGTGTGGGAGTGGAAGTTCTTGCCCAGCCAAGCACCTCACATGTTTTTAGTTCTTCGCAATTTGAACCAGCCCCTTCAAAGGAGGTTCTCAGTGTCCAGTCTTCAAATGAGGATCTCCTGGTGCTTAGAGTCCGGTGGCAAACGACAGCATAGTATGCCTTCTTTGCTGCCTTCACTGTCACTAGGTAGGCTCAATAATGAGCCCTTACCAGTGTCCGGTTGCATTCATTCGGATCTTTCATCCACTTGCGTTTGAGTCGCCTCCTAGCTTGTTTCCTCGCCCTAAGCTCTGGAGTATACCAGGGGGCCAATCAAGCTCTGCCAAGTGGGAGAAGGCACTCAGGTGTGATCATGTGAATAGCTCGAGCCATTCCAGAGGTTGACCAGGGCTTCAATGGGAGCACCAATCATATCAGTCGAAAAAACCCCCAGAGCTTTTGGAATCCCACTGGATCCATCAGTCTCTCAGGGCGGACTTTCCTAATAGGTGCCCTGCCTCTGCGGAGGGCAAAAGGTGCTGATATCCTAAATCTCAACAGGAGGTGATCTGACCATGTCAGTGTCCCCCACTTTCAGATCACCTTCTTCCTGCCCAGTCGAGAAAACAAGGTCCAGAGTGTGGCCTGCTATTTGCATTGGACCAGTGACATGTTGAGACAGCCCCATGGTTGTCATGGTGGCCATGAAGTCCTGGGCCACCCCAGAGCTAGCTGCCTCGGCATGGATGTTGAAGTCTCCCAGAACCATCAGTCTGGGAGTCCTCAATACCACTTCCGAGTCCAGCTCTGTCAGCTCAGGGAGGGAGACTGCTGGGCAGCAAGGCAGATGGTAAACCAGCAGAATCCCAATCTGTCCCGATTGCCCAACGCCAGGAACACACACTCTAGCCCCCCCCCCCCGCAACTGGACAGGGAGCCTGGAGATAGAGAATCTCTATAGACCACAGCAACTACCTCAACCCTTGATTCTGGCCTGATGCTGCACTGAGTACCCAGGTGGGCACAACTGGGTGAGACCAACTCCACCCTGTTCACCCACCCAGATCTCTGTGGTGCAAGCCAGATCAGCCTCCTCATCCATAATAAAATTGTGGATGAGGGTGATTTTATTCTGGGCTGACCTGACATTTAACAGCAGCAGTCGCAGACCCGAGGGCTGGCTGATACGACAATCCCAATTCCCTAGGTTGGAGGAGGGGCTGGCATACGGCACAGTTGCTAACTGCCTGGACTGTGTGCCCCTTACCTGGCCTGCCCCTCCTCCCACGCCATACCTCCCCCTACCCAGAACCACTGCAGTTGGGGCTCCCCCTGCTCTCCCCCACTCCTCTTCTCCCAGGCACATCACACCCTTGCAGCCCGATTTAAAAACCATTAAAACACTAAAAGAAAAAAAGGGGGAATTTAAAAGAATATGAAAACAATTTAAAAGAGGAAACCCACCTTGCTGAGCAGCAGTCCTTATGGAGCCCTCCAAGCCCCGCCCCAAGCCAGATGGAAAGAGGTCAGGCAGGACCTTTCAGGCTCTCAGCAGGCCCTGCAGATCAGGGAAGACCAGGTTAAAATGAAGCTTCTAAAATTACTAGTCGGTTACTCAATATGCACCTATTGATATTAACAGCTTTCTCCTATGTCAGTTCCTTTACCATCCTTGCTTTTTAAATAAGCCCCAGGCAGCCTTGCCCAGTGGTTAGAGATGATGGGAGTTGCAGTTCAAAAAATCTGGAGGGTGGATCTCTATTGCTGCATCCTTTTCACGTCTTTGTGAGATGAGTAGTTCTAGGGTCAATTCCAAGGTTTCATTTTCTTTGGCAGAGACCTGCATTGCCTGTTTATTTGCTAATAGACTCCTAAAGTGGGTAGCACAATTTATTGATCCTGCATTGATTTGCCAAATAACAACTGCACCCCAAAAATTCAGTTTTGGCTAGTTCCACTTTAAATGTTCTTATTTCTCTAAATCTTCCTCTGTCAAAATTGAAACTACTATTTTTGTCCTCTGACCCACCCTCAAAGTCAAAAATGTTGGGATCTCTGCTCGGTCAAGCTGATCATAGAATCATAGAAGAGTTGGAAGAGACCACAAGGGCCATCGAGTCCAACCCCCTGCCAAGCAGGAAACACCATCAGAGCACTCCTGACATATTGTCAAGCCTCTGCTTAAAGACCTCCAAAGAAGGAGACTCCACCACACTCCTTGGCAGCAAATTCCACGATCGAACAGCTCTTACTGTCAGGAAGTTCTTCCTAATGTTTAGGTGGAATCTTCTTTCTTGTAGTTTGGCTCCATTGCTCCGTGTCCGCTTCTCTGGAGCAGCAGAAAACAACCTTTCTCCCTCCTCTATGTGACATCCATTTATATATTTGAACATGGCTATCATATCACCCCTTAACCTCCTCTTCTCCAAGCTAAACATGCCCAGCTCCCTTAGCCGTTCCTCATAAGGCACCGTTTCCAGGCCTTTGACCATTTTGGTTGCCCTCCTCTGGACACGTTCCAGTTTGTCAGTGTCCTTCTTGAACTGTGGTGCCCAGAACTGGACACAGTACTCCAGGTGAGGTCTGACCAGAGCAGAATACAGTGGCACTATTACTTCCCTTGATCTAGATGCTATACTCCTATTGATGCAGCCCAGAATTGCATTGGCTTTTTTAGCTGCCGCGTCACACTGTTGGCTCATGTCAAGTTTGTGGTCAACCAAGACTCCTAGATCCTTTTCACATGTACTGCTCTCAAGCCAGGTGTCACCCATCTTGTATTTGTGCCTCTTATTTTTTTTGCCCAAGTTTTACATTTCTCCCTGTTAAAGTTCATCTTGTTTGTTTTGGCCCAGTTCTCTAATCTGTCAAGGTCGTTTTGAAGTGTGATCCTGTCCTCTGGGGTGTTAGCCACCCCTCCCAGTTTGGTGTCATCTGCAAATTTGATCAGGATGCCCTTGATAAAGATGTTGAATAAGACCGGGCCCAAGACAGAACCCTGTGGCACCCCACTAGTCACTCTTCTCCAGGATGAAGAGGAACCATTGATGAGCACCCTTTGGGTTCGGTCAGTCAGCCAGTTACAAATCCACTGAGTGGTAGCATAGTCAAGACCTCATTTTACCAGCTTCTTTACAAGAATATCATGGGGCACCTTGTCAAATGCCTTGCTGACATAAAGGTAGGCTACATCCACTGCGTTCCCTTCATCTACCAGGCTTGTAATTCTGTCAAAAAACAAGATCAGGTTAGTCTGACATGACTTATTTTTCATTAAACTAGCCAAGTATTCTTGTACTATCTCCTTAGTTATTCTGGGCTGTGTTTCCTTTGCTGAATCATTTGCTCCAAATTCTTCAGGTCGGGCATTGTTTTCTTTATCGGAGAAGACTGAGGCAAAGAAGGCATTGAGGAGTTCAGCCCTTTCTGTGTCCCCTGTTTGCATTTCCCCATCTTCTCCTCTGAGTGACCCCACTGTTTCTTTGTTTTTCCTTTTGCTACGAACATATCCATAAAAGCCTTTTTTGTTGCTTTTAACCTCTCTAGCAAGCCTGAGTTCATTCTGTGCTTTAGCTTTTCTGACCTTGTATCTACATGTGCTGGCTATTTGTTTGAATTCCTCTTTGGTGGTTTCCCCCCTTTTCCATTTTTTGTACACATCCTTTTTTAATCTTAACTCAGTTAAAAGTTCTTTAGATTGCCACCCTGGCTTCTTTAGGCACCTTCCATGTTTCCGTCTCATTGGTATTGCCTGACGTTGTGCTTTTACTATCTCCCTCTTAACAAACTCCCAGCCATCATGAACTCCCTTTCCTTTTAGTATTACTGTCCATGGGATCTCACCCAGCACTTCCCTAAGTTTTATGAAGTCGGCTTTCTTAAAATCAAGAAATTGAGTCCTAGTATGCTTGGCTGCTCCTTTCCGCTGTATAGTGAACTTCAGAAGAGCATGATCACTCGCGCCTAATGATCCTTCCACTTCTACCCCACTAACCAGGTCATCAACATTGGTTAGGACCAGATCTAAAATGGCTGTTCCTCTTGTTGCTTCTCCCACTTTCTGGACAATGAAGTTGTCTGCAAGGCCAGTGAGGAATCTGTTTGACCTTATGCTCTTGGCTGAGTTTGACATCCAACAAATATCTGGGTAATTGAAGTCCCCCATTACTACTATCTCCCTTCCTTTTGCATGCTTGGCCATCTGTTCCAGGAAGGCATCATCTATGTCCTCCGTTTGGCTTGGGGATCTATAGTAAACTCCCACAATGAGGTCTCTGTTATTCTTCTCACCCTTAATTTTGACCCAAATGCTCTCACTTTGGCTTTGAGGTTCTAAATCCTGGATCTCTTCACAGGTATACACATCCCTGACATATAACGCCACTCCTCCTTTCTTGTCTGGTCTGTTTCTCTGAAATAGATTGTATCCCTCCATTATTACATTCCAATCGTGGGACTTATCCCACCAGATTTCAGTGATGCCTATTATGTCATATGTAGTTTGCTGTACCAAGAGCTCAAGCTCATCTTGTTTATTTCCCATGCTTTTGCGCATTAGTGTACAGACATTGAAGTCCATTAATCATTCCCCCGTGTCTCTTATTTAAGGATTTTTTCCTCCCACCACTAGGTCTGCGTTCTGTTTGCCCCATTTGGTCTATGACATTTGGATGATCATCTTCATCAATTGATAGACTCCTACCTTCAGGAGCACTGTCTCCCTCCCCCACATTAGTCAGTTTAAAGCCCTCCTGATGAGGTTTCTGAGATTTTTGGCAAAAATATTTCTCCCAACCGTTGTGAGGTGCAGCCCATCACTTGCCAGAAGTCCATCTTCAAGAAACTGCAGTCCGTGATCTAAGAATCCAAACAGTTCCTGTTTACACCATTTGCGAAGCCAGCTGTTCACTTCCACTATTTTCCCCTCTCTCCCTGGGCCACATCGTTCAACTGGGAGGACAGATGAGATGACAATTTGTGCATTTAATTGCTTCAATTTCCTGCCGAGAGCCTCGTAGTCTCTTTTGATCTTCTGGAGGCTATTGCTTGCAGTGTCATTGGTTCCCACATGAACCAAGAGGAAGGGGTATTTGTCAGTGGGTTTTATGATTCCTTGCAGTCGTTCAGTTATATCTTGGATCTTAGCCCTGGGGAGACAGCACACTTCCCGAGACATCTTGTCAGGCCCACAGATCACTGCTTCTGTTCCCCTCAGTAGGGAATCCCCTATCACCACTACACGCCTCCTCTTAGGTTTGGTCGGGGTTCTTCCGTGAGCTGTCTGTTCCAAGGTCGCCTACACATTCCCTGAGGACTGACTTTGCTGCTCGTCTTCATATACCTGATCGACTGTAATGAGGGAGAGATCCTCAAATGGAGTCTGCTCTTCATCTTCCATGCTAGGGGAGAGGACCTCAAAGCGATTGTGTATTTCTAAACAATCAGAGCGAACCCTGGGCCTCCTACTTCTTTGAGTCACATTTCTCCATATATCTGGCTCCTGTGTTAGTGAACTAGCATCCTTCTCAGGGGAGTCCCCTGTCTCCTCCTTGGTGGAGACGGTGTGCTCTGTTGCTTCCAAGAAGAGCTCCAGTTCTCTAATTCTTTGGAGCGTTGCTACACGTTCCTCCAGTTGCTGGACTTTGTCTTTTAAGAGGGCAATCAACATGCAATTGCTGCAGGTAAAGCTGCCTGCAACCTTTGGCAAGATGGCAAACATTGCGCAGGAACCGCAGGCGACTGCAGCTGTTCCCTCCCCCTCCATCTTGAGAACGTGTCGTTGGGGGTGGCTACAGTGGTCCTCCATCATAAAAAGCGTGAAGACAGGACAAATAACTCCCCCCACAAAAAAAACCTAGGTCTCCCCAACCAACATTTGAGACTAGCTCCCCTAAATCTAAAAGATGGATCAAACTGCCCTGCTGGCTCTGATAAGCTCCTCCCACAGCTAATCACCTGCCTCAACAGAAACCCTGCCCCCTCTGACCTTTGCACAGGGAGAACAGCTAATCAGCCACAAAGAAACACACACACACAAGAAAACCCTTTTTGCTCCTTCTTCAACTGCTGCCCTGCTAGCTCTGATAAGCTCCTCCCACAGCTAATCACCTGCCTCAACAGGTGATTAGCTGATAAAGCTCATCTTCCGGAATCGCCCTCCCGATGAATAATTAACGACCTGAGCCTTTGATGAGGCCTCAGGCACGTTTCCATTAAGCAGAGTTTCCAGCAGCATGCGGAAGTGATGAGATTATGGCTACACTGCAAAGAGTTTTATTTCTAAGCTACGTAGACAGAAAAGACATCCTCTCTCTATGAAAGCAGAGAGCAACTGAACAACAAAGGAACAAAGGAACAGGAAATCACTAAAGTCACATCTGTCTCCCTTCTCCCGTGAGACTTCCAACAGTATGGGATGTCTCTGGAATGTAAACAGAGCCTTGTGACTCTAAGCAGCTGCTCAGTGGCAAAACAGAAACTAACACAAACTTCCTAGAAAATCTAGGTGATTAAGGACCACACACACACAAAAACAAGACACCTGCCATCATTCTCCCATGTGACCCAAAACAGAACCAAGGATGGGGGTTACAGAGGTAGGAGCAGGTTTGATTCTCAAAGATTTAGCTCTCACACAACAGAATTACTGGGTGTACCTCTCTTTCTTTTACATAAGGAAAAGGCTGCCATTCTTTTTGAGGGAAAGACAAGCTCTGCATTTGTGAATGGGGTGTGTGTGTGATGCCTTCCACCTTTAATATGGTATGGCGAGTTCCCTGGTTTCATGACACTGGCCACAAGGATTAGGAGACTTGGAGATATGTGAGAAAACACCTCTTTGGGCCCTTTTTATGACGGAGGCCGTTGCCACTATAATAGACAGCAAAAGGGCTGGGATTATGGCCCATTTCTGCGTTTTGGGTGGTGCCCAGTGGTGGCAGGGCCGTCACCTTTCCAACAAATGCCTGTCAGACATTGGCTGGTATATGATACTCTTTGCAATCAAATTCTGGGATAATTTCTGCTTAGAAAGTTTCACCCTACTGGTGTAATCAGGACAGAAACTATATTAAATGAAATCTTCCAAATCATAAGAGGCTTTGAGCAATCAGAACTGACAATT
The DNA here is from genome assembly GCF_964188305.1 of Podarcis bocagei. NCBI lineage: Eukaryota > Metazoa > Chordata > Lepidosauria > Squamata > Lacertidae > Podarcis > Podarcis bocagei. The sequence goes on from NC_138130.1 coordinate 2,074,084, forward strand.
GGTCTTAAAAGGGAATGAATTTTCTGCTGCGTCTCAGGGGTTTCTTCATTGCTCTCTTCCTTTTGCACTTAAATCAACATAAGGGAAAAAACCGACTTTGAGGATCTGTTCTTGTCATAAATGTGCTGCTCTTTCCTCTTAATGTGTTTTATTATATCTATTTACATCTTTAACTTCATATTATTTTAATTGGACAAGGACTAAATTAGGCTATGGCAATATATATGAGCTCAGTGCTCTCTTATCTTGGACAATATGCTAAATTTATCTTCCTGAAGATATGATTCATATGTCCTGAAGACACTGCACCTTGTAGACTAATTATCATATGAATATACTAAAAAAATCTACTCTTTTCTCAATATCTTTTCATAAAATCATAGAATCATAGAAGTGTAGAGTTGGAAGGGACCCCAAAGATCATCTAGTCCAACCTCCACAGTGCAGAAATCTCAGCTAAGGCATCCAGGACAGATGGCCATCCAACCTCTGCTTAAAAACTTCCAAGGAAGGCAAGTCCACCACCTCCTGAGGGAGACCATTCCACTGCTGAACTGCTCTTACTGTCAGAAAGTTATTCCTGATGTTGAGTCAGAATATACTTTCTTGTAACTTGAAGCCATTGGTTCATCTCCTACCCTCCAGAGTTGGAGAAAACAAGCATGCCTCCTCCTCCATGTGATATTTGAAGATGGCCATCATATCTCCTTTCAGTCTCCTCTTTTCCAGGCTAAACATACATAGCTCCTTCAACCATTCTTCATAAGGCATGGTTTCCAGACCCTTGATCATCTTGGTTGCCTTCCTCTGCACATGTTCCAGCTTGTCAACATCCTTTTTAAATCGCAATGCCCAGAAATGGACACAGTATTCCAGGTGGGATCTGACCAAGGAAGAATAGAGTGGGACTATTACTTCCCTTGATCGGGACACTATACTTCTGTTGATGCACCCTAGAATAGCGTTAACTTTTGCTGCTGCATCACTCTCATGTTAAGCTTGCAGGCCACCAAGACCCCATGACCCCTCAATACAGAAACATGGTATTTTTGTGGTGGAAAAGAGGTAGCCATGCTCATTTGCTGCTTATTTGTCATAGCAAAAATTGTATAGGTCTTTGTGGTGCCACCAGATTCATTTGCTGCAATCATGCAGGTGTTTTGTAGCTTACAACATATGCATATTTCCATTGGTTTTTCTTTATCATCTGTTGATAACGGGTTTTTGTTGTACAATTAGATCACCATTAATTTATAAATTCCAGTAAACTGCAAAGCTATAAAGCTACAGGTGAAAATCCTAAAACATTGCGGAACTCATTTCATTTCATCTTTTGTATGAAAATAATTTTGAGTACATATAGCTGAGCTTTAAGGGCACATGCATTCAGTGCCAATTTAGGGGGCTTAATGTAACATTTAGAGATAGACTTGCTGTTTATTCTCTCATACAGGGATGCCACTATGCTGTGCTTTGACAGAATTAGCTGGTGAGATTCTTATCCTGCCCTTGGCAGAAACAAGTTATACTCAGCTGGAGAAATTACTAGAATGTCCTCCCCAACTTTTTTGCCCACCAAGTATGGGTGATCTCCTCCTTAATTTCAGGAGTTTGCCTGAATCTGAAGAGCACCTCAGGCCAATAATGAAAAGGAAAGGCAAGCTTATTTGCCAGAAGGGCTTACAATTGCAGGGGACTTTTAAAAATAAAATAAATAAATAGATCTTTTTAAAAAATATGTTTTGCAATGGTTGATCTCTGCAAAACATTCACCATCTGTAAATGGCATGACATATTGTGTGTGGTTGGTGATTGCATTCCATTGACCATTGCTTATTTGGCTGACGGGGTTGTCAATCCACTGAAAGATCACAGTACATGCTGGTGGCCCTTTTCACCCTGGTGCATCACAAGCTGTACAAGAATGTGGAAGATTAAGGAACAACTTCAAAAGACTTCAAGAATGTTGTGGGTCAGTGTTTCTCAAATGTTTCCCCCCACAGACCACTTGGAAATTGCTGAGGGACTTACTTAATTAAATTGCTGAGGGTCTTACTTAATTATTTTTCTACCTGCTGTTGCAATCGCAATGCATTGTGTTAGATGCTGCATGCAATGTAATTGCATGTTTACAGACACACTGCAGACCATCAAGCTAGTGGACCATTGGTGGTCTACAGACCACAATTTTGGACCTCCTGATGTAGGCCATAACGTGGATGTTCCTGAGCATCAAATTCAGATTATGAATGGTAGTCATCATTGCACCATGTTGGTGGTGTCATATTTATGTGGTTGAAGCATTCTGACTTTGGTACTTTTTTTTAATATGATATTTATTGAATTTTTTTTAGAATTACAAAAGAAAACAAAGCAGAAAAAGAAAAAGAAAAAACAAGAAAAAACAAACCACATCAAACAATACAAGTTCAAAAAACAAAAATACACCACAAACACTCAAAAACAAATCCATCATTCTCAAATCCTCAACTGTCATTACCTTCTTTCTTTGACCTCCTCCTCCTCCCTTTTTTTGTATCCTGGTTGTTAATTGTCACAGCAAATCCTTTCCATATTTCATAATATTCTGTCATTACATTACCTTAATCTATTTTAATCTTATCTTACTATAAAAAACCGTAGAGCTTAAAACTTAAGTCTTATTTTTACCAACTTCTCATAACCATAATATTCTTACATAATTCTTTAAACATTTTTGCTAAAGCCAAGTAATTTCGTTCCAACATTTTTCTAACATTCATCAAATTTAAAAGACAATCCTAGTAATAAAAAGACAATAAAAACAATCCAATCTTCATCCAACGTCCCTTCCTCCTGGTCCCGGGTTTTGTCAGTCCTTTTTATCCCATCAATCTAGCGCATTAACCTGGCAATCTTGTATCCGAGGCCCTTAAGTCTCTTCCATGTCCCTTCCGTGGCTCTTCTTCATATTTATAGCTGTATTTTCCTTTGTCTCCTGCTCCTTTCACTCGTGGGAACTCCAGCTTAACAATGTTTTTGACCCTTAGTCCACATTAAACTCCATATGGTATTTAAGAACATGTTTCAAAGTCCCTCTAAAGTTAAGAGCCCCCACAACCCCAAACATCTCACGGCCCATTGCCAGACTTGAAAAGACCAAACATCCCTGCATAGGGGGGTCTATCCAACCCCCCATTTCCAAAACAGACCAAACTTTATCTTTCCAAATCTGGCTTTTTCCAAGTTCATTTGTCAAATCCAAAAGCTCATGATCCTGCTGGGCCACAGCTCCCTCCATCTCTGGCGCCCCAGATTCAACAACATCCTCTTCCCTCATCTGTTCTGTCAGGGCATACTCCTGATTTAATTCCTGGGTGGGCTCCATATAATTTCCCACTGCCTGTTCAAAATTTCTGATCGCATCAGTCATCAAGTCCGTCTTCTCATGTAGCTGTTCCAGTAGGGCATTTGTTTTACAGAGAGCACACAACAGAGCTTCTGAATACATTGTCCTGCAAGGTCAGAGTCTATTCCCACGATTGTAATCAGTAACAGCTGCAAGCTGGTTACAGTTTCACAGTCTCCCTCTAGGGGGAAAACTTCTATTTGTTCTTTCTTTTAAAGACAAGTCTGACAACAAGTTTCCTTTTTCAGATATTTTGTCAATATTTGTTCCTTTAAAATGCGAAGGGGAACAATGGAATCACCATGTTTCTCTTCTTTTAGCTATCTGTCAAAGACGTTTGTCTCTGGTCAATGAGCTTCAAAAAACGTCAGTCCTGACACCCCGCTCCAGGATCAAGACGGTGGAAAGTTACTTTATTTTGCACTCACTTCTGCAGGTTTAAACAGTCTGAAAAAAATCCCCCCTCTTCTCCTGTTTCCGAAGGGGGTTCAACAATTTTAAATGATGAAAGTTAACCTTTTACAAATGATTTTTACAAATGATTTTCTGAGCTCTAGTTTGCCATGTCTTTGCTTTAATCTATCTACAAAGAAACGGAAGGCTCACTTCCTGTTTAGACCTTCCCGTTTCAGTGCCAAATTGAAGTAAACTTTTAAGTCCAATTTTCCCTTCTGCGGGGACCCACAAAAAATCACAGGCAGGAGAAGCCTGTGAACGTGGGATTTGGCTGGCACCTTTTGCGCCTCCCCTACTCACGGGGAAACCCGATTTCAGGGATCCGGAGCGACGTGGGGTGAGTGGCGCGGTGCTTCGAATTGACTGCTTCTTTCACGGAGTGAAGCCGCATTGCTGTTGCCGGAGAGCGCTGACTTTTTCCTGTGGACAATTTGATCTTAAAACAACTACCCGTGAGTAGAACTGAAAATTGGATTTTTAAACGTCTTAATTTGGCACCAAAACGGGGAGGTTTCAAACAGGAAGTCCGCATTCCCCTTTTGTAAATAGACTGAAGCAAAGAGGCTGCAAGCTAAAATCTTGGAAAGCTTTTCATAAAGGATTAAACTTCCATCGGCTAAAATCACCAAACCCCCCTTGGAAGCAGGAGAAGGGGGGGGGGAATTTAGACCGTGTAAACCTGCAGGAGAGAGTGAAGAAAGTCAAATTACCACCGCTCTGAACCTGGAAACGGGCTGCTAGTAAGACTGAAATTTTGGATATGCTCATTGACTGTGAATAGATCGTTTGTTGACAGTAAGTTAAAGAAGAGAAATACATTGTTTCCATTGTCTCCTTCTGCATTTAAAAAGGAGTAAAAGTAATTGAAAATTAAAACTAACTTTATTGGTTGAACTGTGCTTAAAAGGATTGATACAAATAGAAATTGTTTCCCCCTAGAGGAAGCCTTTGAAATTGTTACATGATCTGAGCTGGGGGAATTTCCAGCTACAAGATAAGACTGTGAGAATCTGGGGTTGACCTTGGACCGTTAAGAATGTTGACAGAAGAAGCCTTAGTGGTTGCATTATGTAAGATTAATGACTCACTGGAACAGCTCCATAAGAAGATGGATGTGATGATTATAAAAATTCATAACTTGGAACAAAAAGTAACTAATTTGGGACAAAAAGTGAATATTAATACAGAAACTATTCAGGAATTGATACAGGGACCTACTTTGACATGGCAAATTGAGGAGAAGGTGGGGGAGAAAGTTGTTGTTGTGGAACCTAAAGTAGCACAAGTGGAGAGGGAGAGAGCCCCAGCCTCACAGATGCAATTTGATGACTATAAGTTGATGCCTTTTATGACTGAATTTAGAGAAAGTCAGACTTTGAGGATTGGAGCCCCGCTTGGACTGGAGAAGGAAAGTTGGATAGATCCCTTCACGCAGGGATTTATTGACCTTTGGGACCTGGACTTGGGTCAGGAGGAGACTGGAGTTGTGGGGACCGCCAGACTTGGAGGAACTTTGAAATATGACTGGAAATATCTTTTGAATTTTAGTTTTAACTATGGAGATTTGGCTGACTTGTCGAGAAGGAATAAAAACATTGCTAGGTGGGAATTTCCCCGAGATCTACTTTTCAACATCAAAGGAAGGAAAATAAGAACAAGATCAGGAGAAGACAAAGTAAAGTGCATGTATAAATATGAAGAAGACCTGCAGAAGGGACTTGGAAAAGAGTTAAGAGCCTTGGACAGAAGATCACCAGGTTGATGGACTATATGGAATTGACGGAAATGACTGGCAGAATCCGAGACCAGGGAGAAGAGACGGTGGAAGAATATTGGAAAAAGTTTAAAATCTATATATGGAAATAATGTAAAATTAATGAGTGTTAGAAAAATGTTGGAAGGGAATTATACGGCTTTAGTAGAAATGTTTTAAGGAATTAAGCATAAATAAGTATTATAGTATTAATGGAAAATAAAGTTAAAATATGTTAAGATAATCATATGACAGAAAATAGAGAAAGATGGAAAGGATTTGCTGAAATAATTAATAGAAATGGAATACAAAAAGGGAGGTGAGAGGAGGTCGATGAAACAAGGGAATGAAAGAGAGGATATTGAGATGGTATGATGTGTGTTTTTTGAATTGTTTTTGCTTTCGTTTTGTTTAATGTGTTAATGTTGTCTTGTGTATTGTTTATATATTGTACTGTATTGTTTTTTCTTTTGCTTTTTCTTCTTTTTTCTTTTTTCTTTTTTCTTCTTTTTTCTTTTCTTTTCTCCTTTTTGTAAGGTTTAAAAGTAATAAATATTTTTTTTTTAAAAAAAAGAAAGTGATTTTCAACCCTTCGCTTTTGTCTGAATGTTTATGGTGATGGGATTCCAACACCTTGGTTTATTTGTAAAGCTTATAAACCTTCAGAGTTACCTGTGAAATGTGTCAGAATAAAGGAGGCAGCCTTTTTTTTTTTTTTACTGTTGTCTTGTTGCCTGTGGGGCCCCTGTAAGTATCTGTGTTCCAGCACTGTCTACAATGTCAAAGAAGGAGGATAAACAGCTGTCACTTGTCCATTAGGAATGGGTAAGTTGTACCTGCTGATCTTATAAAGTTGGGCTGAATACAATGAATAAATCTGTGAAGCAGTGGCACCAGCCGAAAGAAAACAGCTTCCATGTTGCGATGCTTCATGTGCTAGTCAGCATGGTTGTAAGTCCCTTACCGTGTTCATAAGTTCTATCATATATTCTATCTGCACACTGGCAGATAGTGTGGGCTGCCTGACAGCAAGCAGCTGTCAAACATTATTCCTGCTACAGGGATTGCCGCTAAAGGTGCTTCCATATCGCCTTCCTTGTGTGATCCATAGGAAGATACAGGTGGCTCCATCCCCAATGTGGATTATCCAGTCCCACCCCTTGGATGTCCATGATTAGTGTGGTTGCCCTAGGAGGAAGGGTCAGTGGCAGTGGCAAAAGTATGTTTACCTTGTGTAGATTCTGTGTAGTGGAAGCTGGACTGTAATATTCAGTGATTTAGGGAAGGTAAGTGATACGGTGCAAGTTTCTGCATTGCTAAAAGAAAGGTCTTTCCCTTCCATTTCCCCTACCCCACTTGGGGAGAGGACTGGTATTTCTTGAGTTTATAAGCTGAAAAGTTTATATCATTATGATCAATAAAACTAGATGAGAACAGCTCAAGTTAAGCTGATTTAAAGTTTCTTGACTACTGAGAATATATTTAACAATTATCCTACCAAATCAAACAGGCCTCACTAGCTATGTATTCTATAAATGCCTAAGAGGTACATAGGAGTCCCTGCTTTTGCAGTCCCAGCAACACAAACATAAAACTTATTGAGCCCCTGACTGGTCCACATCCATGCCGGTGCAGACAACCTCACTTAAAATGAAACCGCCAGGTGAATATGGTCAATAAGAGGAAGGACGCTGCCATGTTAATTAAGGCAATCATAGGATAACCTATTACAAAACCACCTTTTATGCAAAAAATATTTTGTTTAAAAGCTACTTATTTGCTTTAACTTAAAATGACTGATCTGCATTACTCTTGATACAGGAACACAGAGGTTAATAGTGAGTACCGCCTGTACACATGGCCTTCATTAACACTATATAATTATACCAAGATTCCTTCAGCTTGACTTGTCAGACAAGATTTTATCTAGATGAATGGTTTTTCCTTGCTTTGAATGCCTGAATGAGCCTCAGAGTTATTTGGCACTTGGCAACTTACGTTATGACATGTTATCAGCCAAGTCGTGCAAATAAAATTTAATTATTTCAAAAAAAAAAAGCATGATAGAAATATTTGCGAATGTTACAATAACTGTGTGAGCTCTGAAGGAGAAAAGAAAAGAAAAACACACACACACACACACACACACACACAAAGCTGAGACAGGTCCAGTGAAGAAGAACATCTTTCTTCAGAAATTTACAACAAGGTTACCAATCTGTGAACACAGTAGTCAACTATCAGTCCCCTGCTGCAATGTTATTTTGGGAAAGTTTAAAGTGGTTCAGGAAACATTCATAGTGTCCTCCTCTCCATAAATTAACTTAAACATTTTTGCTGTTATCACTCTTGTCCTGAGGCATTTTTTTGACATAGTTTCTATCAAGGGCAGGAAGAAGACATATTGCATCGTGAGATGAACCTCTGGCATACGGTCCATGGCAGGCAGAGAAGCTTCAGCACTCAACTTGTGAAAGGCCCTTCAGATACCTCTCCACAGACCACAGTGTCCCAGATCTAAGAAAAGGTGAGCGTTTCACATGTGGTTTCAAACTCAAGCTCAGTTATGGATTCACTTGCCCTGATTGGCTATCAGCTATTTGGTTGCTCCCCTTCTCTGGTTGCTGCTGTTCTGAATGCTATGATTTGGCATGAACCTTGTAATATTGGCAGTGGCTTTGGGAGGCTGCTATAATTCTATTGGGGAAATGGCTATAAAAAGTGCAACATATCAAAAGTTTTAATGGCCTGAAATACATTAGCATTTTAGGGTATTTATTCTTCAGGAACAACAAATTTTTTGCATACCTTTTATAGTAATGTTTAAAGATAAAGAGACTCCTAACCGTTAGGTCCAGTCACGGACGACTCTGGGGTTGCGGCGCTCATCTTGCTTTATTGGCCGAGGGAGCCAGCGTACAGCTTCCAGGTCATGTGGCTAGCATGACTAAGCTGCTTCTGGTGAACCAAAGCAGTGCATGGAAATGCCGTTTACCTTCCCGCTGGAGCGGTACCTATTTATCTACTGCACTTCATGCTTTCGAACTGCTAGGTTGGCAGGAGCAGGGACCGAGCAATGGGAGCTCACCCCGTCGAGGGGATTCGAACCGCCAACCTTCTGATCGGCAAGCCCTAGGCTCTGTGGTTTAACCCACATTGCCACCCACGTCCCACTATATTAATGTTAGTTAAGTATAATTGTTTAATTGCACATTGAAATGAAGAATGCTTATATTTAAGTTGTTAAGAGTTTAACATTGGGAAATTCCATTTGAGTATACTAAGCTAGAAAGGGCTCTCTAAGCCTCTAGCTGAGTTGATAATTAACTGTTGTTCTCTACTAGCCCTCACACAAGTGTTTAACCTTAGATCATGTAATTAAGGTGTTAAATTGCAAATTCACCATCTTGAAGGGCGTTGCCTATTAGTCCTTCTCTGGGCGCCACAGAGAACAAAAGGATGTGGAAATGCTTCTCCAGGAGCTGTAAAGCCTTAGGCTGGATGGAGACTAATGCAAGCTATGGGAGAGACAGAGACTTGATTTCAGCTCTGATCATAATTATGCTTTATATTTAAGAAGAACCTGTGGTTGAATATGCATATGCTTTATACAAATTTCTGGGTGTAGCATTGAAGTTTTGTACCTGTTTTTGAAGACGTTCTAGTTAGTAAAGCTTTGAAAAATACTTATGGATCTGGACAATTTTTATTCCAAAAGGAATAATTTTATGCATCGAATTGCTTTGTGCTGTGCCATATTAATATCTGCAATAGTTTTTCATTGCATCACCTTCCTTTACAACTATACAGCTTTTCATGGGGCACAATAAATAATGATGGGAAGGTAGAGACGGAACATACAGCTGTATCTGTAGATGAGTTGGATAAAGATAGCATAGCTATGAAGGCTGTAGCACAGAGGAACTACTTCTGGAGCCTCTCTGGGTCAAGTGGCATGAAGTGTCCAGTGTCCAGGGGGGAGTCCACTTTCATTTGTGGGGAAGGTGTTTGGAAGGATCCCAGGGGCGATGCTGTGTTAGCTTGTGGGGGCTAGGAGCCAGGTTGGAAAAGTACAACAGGGAAGGTAATTCCATACCCTCTGAAAGTTTGTAAGGCTTGTTGACAAGGTAGTCACTCACATTTACCTGTTTACTTCATTCCACCCTCTCTTACAGTCCACCTCTGCTTCTCCCTCCCCTCCTCTTTATTGACTTTTCTACTGTAAGAATCTTGATTGAAAGTTATTTGATTTAAATTATCTCACTCAAATTGTTCTGTAGGGCATAAAATTTGTTCTGTAGGCCATTTTCTGATAGGTGGCATAAGTTGCAGGTACTGTTGATTTTGTAGCAAACCTTTCCTCCTTTAAACACACTCACTCAACAACATCTCCTATTGTTTCCCTCCCTCCATTGTGTATCTATTTATTCATTCATTCCATTTACAGACTACCCTTAATTTCAGCGTGGTTCACATCATAAAAACAATAAAATGCAATTAATATCAACAACTCCACTTATCTAATCACTCCTTTATCAGCTAATTATTTCTGCAGCAGACTTGGGCTGGTCTGCCAATTACTACTAATTATAATTGTTTGGAGATTGCTATTAAATCTGAAACACATTGAGCCATCCTAATGCAGTTTGCCCTGTGTTGTCCAAAATGCCTGCAGCATCAAAAAAATGCTAGTACTATGGTAGTGGCAGACTCCTGACACTTGGTTCCAACATTCTCCCAAGCAGGGTGCAGGGTGTCCTTCCCTGTGGCTGGAAAGCGAGGCAGGCCACAGGCATTGAATAACACCAAGGCTTTCGCTGGACAGGGGAGGTGGCCCTGTATAGACCTCATGCCAGCTGTAATAATGAGGGTGACTTGGATTACTTGAATAGCCAAGGGTCCACATCCTGGTCACATTTGCATCTTGGATCAGCCTCAGACAACCTAAACTCCCATAATGGATTGCAGTGCAGGATTACTATTTTAGTGACTAGCTGGTTATCTATTCGCCCCCTGCCCGCCCTCCCACCCCCAATTCTTTTCCTTTTTTCCTTCTTTTTGCTTCTGTTTCTTTTTAGATTATATTTTAAAAGTATTTCCTTTATTCTGCTGTACTTTGTATTGGGTATGAGCTTTTGTATATCTATGGATATGTATCAATAAAATAGATGAGAGAGAGAGAGACTAAGCTACAAATTTCCCTGTTGGTCCTAACTGGCAGTGCCTAGGGCAAAATGGCCAACCCTTTTCTGGCTGAGCAGCGCACTGACTGCATGTGAAAGCAGATGTTTCCAAAGTGCAAAACTGGGCGTGGACATAAAAAAAAATTGACAAATTTGGAGGTTGTGGGGAGAGTAACCTGCATTGGTGATAATGCTGATCATCATTCAAAGGAAGGCATGATCAGTTCCTTCCTTTCTCTCCCGCTGCAAAACAGACCATCATCCCAATTGCTGCTAATATGACCAGGCTAGTGCACCCAGCAGTCTCTTGTAGGAATCCTTTGTGTGGCACAGGCTCAATCAGTGCAAAGGTCTTTTAGGGCAGTTGTGAATGTCAGCCTTGGTATATGATAGGCTTCTGGAATATTATCTCAATTATAGCTATTACTTATCTTCATGTACCTTGAAATAAAGATGTTTCTTGTCACAAATAAAGTTGCCAAAACCCCCCAAAATGACTGCATTGGGGAGGATAGAGGTGCCTTTTCATGTCGGGAGATGCAGTGCTTGAAAACAGAGTGGAAGCTGAACTATTGCCATGGCTACGAGTTCAATTATTAGCATCCAGATTGAGAGTTCACACTAAAATCCAATTATCAATGATTTAGCAGTGAACATTTAAAAACAGCTCTCTATAAATAGCATCTCGACGAACAGTGATTTCAAAATAGCATTAAATAGTAGGAGTAAAGAAATAATAGCAACAACAGCTAGATGTAAGTTATATGAAAATTAAGGGTGAGACACACTTTGAAAAACAAAATTAACAAGCTTTCAGAGTACACTGCAAAGGGCGGGGGAGTAGAAAAGCACAGATTGCAACATGTGTGTTAAAAACCCACTAACCCTCCCCCCACTCCAGTAAACAGTGCTTGGGGGATTTGCATCTGAATAGCAAATCTGATTCACTTCATAACCACGCTGCAGGTGTCTCATACATCTGATATGTTTACAGCACTCCTGGGCATTAGGTGCAATAGGAAGGACAATAAGCAGTTCCAGCAGAACAATCCAGCCACCTTGATCTTCTCCAAGACCACTTCTGCAAACTACTGGTGCTCTGAGGATGCACCAAAGCACATTGAAGAGAGAGGGGATAGGCATCCCTTCTCCCTTCCCATGCCCCCAGGGCTGGCCCATCCATGAGGTGACCGTCAGAGGCAGCAGGATCCACAGGAGCAGCAGATCCTGATGCAGAGCTTTATTCCATCCTTAGCTGTGTTGTAGATCTTCACTTTCCCACTTCTTCCCTGACAGAGCATGTTGAGCACGTTCTGTGAGAGAGAAATTCAACCTTGTTGCTAAATATGAAATGCATCCAAATAAAAGTGGAAACCTGAAGTAAAATTAGGGCAAAAGAAGGGTAAACCAAACAACATCTTACAGCAAACTATTTTTTCTAGTGGGGATTTGGAGTAGTTTCCAGTAAGGCTATGCAAGCCCCCCCCCCCTAATTTGGACTGGGCCAATCTGTACCCCAAACAGGTATCAAAATTTGGAAATCTGAATCTTCAGTCCTTCCAGTAATTTCCCACAAAATTCCCAGAGATCTCTCAAACTTTCTTCACAGGTTGTGCCTAAGAAGGTATCTCCAGATGCATTTTCAGTTTCAACATTTGTGGCAACTCTTGTCTTAAACAAGTTGTGTTCAAACTGGGTGATCATGGTGCTCTTTCATATTTTCCCCTATCAGCAACAACAAAACAGCACATTGTTCCAGCTTTCAAAAGATGTCTCAATCAATTTAGTACATAATTTTGACTTGATTTAGTACTAGAAGTAGTAATTTATTTGCTTCGCACTGTTTGTGATGCTGAGGTAAAACTTAATGAACATGGTGGAGTTCTTTTCCATTATACTGTTAGTCCCATAATTTATTAAGCTTGCTGTGCCAATTCTCAACTGGTAGTATTATTAGTCATCGTCCTTCAAATGTTTAGGAGGTAGACAGGTTTGTACTTCTATTAATTGTGTGTGTTGTTGTAGTGTTGTGAGTTTTTTGGGGTGGGTAGGCTGTATGTCTCAGCACCCTTCTAAGTCTCATTCATTGTGTTTCCATTGCTATCTTGTTGCCTTAGAGCAACCAGGGCACAGTCCTGTCAAGTTTAATTTCCATTTTATTTATTTTTTAATGTTTCCCCGCAAATTCCAAAGACATCCCAGCTGAGCCCAGATGGGGGAGATGCACCAGGGCATCTCTGACTGAACCAAGAATGCAGGAGATAAGCAGAGCCAGACCAGAGTCTGGTGACGCAGTCCCTCAGAAATTCCACCAGGGGGCTGGAGCCTCTCTCTGATTGGCTACCAAGACAGACAGACAGAGGTGGGTGGAGCCAGCATGGCGCCATTTCTGAGGGAGAGAGTTGGAGAGGGAGATGGATGGAGAGAGAGCAGGAGGGAGAGAGGGAGACTTTAGAGAGCGTTGGTCCTGGTCTCTCTGTGTGTGACATCTGCTCTGAGGGAAAGGAGTCTCCTGAGCTTAGACTGGAAGACAGAGTGTGGTGTCTTGGGAGAGAATTCAGAGAGGAGTGAACTGGAGGGCTGAGTTTGAGCGGAAGAATTAGAAGCTGTGAGGATAAAGTCTCCTTGGGTCTCCTTCCAGTCAGAGGGGAGAGATGTTCTAGGTAGAGAAGACTCCCAAGCCTGTTAAGAGGGGTGAGGTGATTCCCTGGGTCTGTTGCACGGCCAGAAGTACCTCAGGAGTGTAACTGACAGAAGGTTGGGGATCTGACAGAAAGTTCCACCTTGCTTAAGGACCAAAGTATTAAGCTGTAACACCTATGCAAAAACTAAGCTAAGGAGCTGAAGTGAAATAACTGGAAATAAACTGAGCATTGACCATCTAGGCTAGAAACCTGTAACATGTAACTGAAGCATAAGAACTGAATTAAGCAACTGAAGTTTACTACCTTGTTTAGAAGCCTGTAAGATCCATTCAATTTAGATTATTAACAAGTTAACTGTTTCCAGAAAGAACATTACCTCCTGATATATCCTTGTTCTATAATAAATGTTTCTTATTTGTTCAACTTTTGCTTGAGTCTCCAAGTATCTAAGATTTCCCTCACACAAAATACAAAAAGATGACCTGTAGTGGTTAAAAATATAAATTTTTTTAGGAGTCATATGGAGGTGGAGGTTTGCGGCAACAACATAGCGCAGCTGTTCCGGGAACCTCAAGAATCAGCTGGTGATCCACTGGATCCTAACCCTGCTCATCTACTTGTATCTTGGTGTCCTTAACCCTTAAGTGCATTTAATTGGTCAGTTTTGGTACACCAAACTTTGTGTCACATTCTGTCTATAGAATCTCATCAATTTGTACTGGATTTGCTGCCAGAAAAGAAAATTTAAAATTCAGGTTCTGAATCCTAGGCTGAATTTCATCCCACCATTTTTAATCACATTTGTATAGATAACATACAGTCAATAATCAAGCAACAGTAATATTGTCAATAGTGAAGGACTACTAGTGCAAACCAAACTATCTATTTAATAATAATAGATTTGCCATAGAAAATCTGCTTTGAAAGAACTGGAAATTAGATTTTTTTTTGCCTGCAGATTTTGCTTGTGTTTGATGTGGGCTGTGTGTACAATTTCAAGCTCTGCTCCCCACCTCCTCCCTGGTCCATTTCCCCCCAAATACTTATAAAGGATTAAACAGAACAGAGTACATTTCTCTGGGATACAGCAGTTGAAGGCTGTTACAGAAATAAGGTAGGCAACTATCCTGGATCTAAAGGCAGTTCTAAAGTGATTGATTAGCTTTTGGCATGGTGTGCATTTTGCAATGTGCAATTATGTGAAGTATGGTGTCATATTATGCTAGAAATAATCACCAAGAACAGGAACATATACATTCATTAGAAATGACCAGGCATATAAAATACTCCATGTGATTTCCTAATGAGTAATTTAGATTCTGAGTAGGGTATCTATTTTCATGAACCTTTCTTGCAGTCAAATGTTAAGGAGCTGATATTCTTCTCCAAATGGCTTGCTAAGTCTTTAGGTCACTGTTCTAATAACTTTGCAAGATTTATATAGTTGTAACCGAATCCATGGGAACATTAGTAGCTGTACACTTCATTTCAAAGCAGAGCCGACTTTCTGAATGTCTCTTAATGCCCCAGGGACAACAGTCAGGCTTGGGGAGAGGTGGGTGTATTCTGTAGGAAATAATAAATGAATGAGGGGAGCTTCCTTCTCAACAGGCATTCGCTGGATGTTGGCCCACGGTTTCTAGTCTTTCTTTATTTTTATATCATGGATAGCTTTAAATGAGTACAACATGTTAAGCAGTACAGTAAGCAAAGGAATGATTCTCACAATATGAGATTGAGTCTAAATATTTCTACCTTCATAGCCCAAGGGAAGGCCTGGGGCAAAAGGTACCATCCATATTTTGCTTATAGGAAAATGCAAAGTAAATTTGGGTGTTCCCCCTCAGGAAAAACATGAAGGATTTGGGAGGAAGCCAAAAGAATATCAACAGGCAAGCAACATTTATTGGGAGTGTTTTGCACATCTCTCCATCCTGTGGAATGCCCTTCCATCTGACTTTTAGAAGACATCTGAAGGCAGCCCTGCTTAGCAAAGTTTTCAATGTTTGATTTTTAGTCTGTTTAATATTTTGTTGGGAGCCTCGCAGAGTGTCTGGGGAAACCCAGCCAGATGGGTGATGTCAGGGAACTGCCATCGGCTCAGGGGGGAAAGGGGAAAAGCCGGATGGATTACAAAGATCGTGGGAAGCAGCTCCTCCTCAGCAGAGGAGAGTAACCACGTCTCCAGTGGAGAGGAGCTTCAGGGTTCGGAGGAGGCGAGGCAGTGCCAGGACACCTTGCCTGAGCAAAGCGGGGAGGAGAGAGGTCCTCCATTACTCATGCCCTTCTTGCGCAGTAAGCTTTCGTGCCGAGAGGGGAGGCGCAGACTGGGCGTCAAGAAACTACTTTGCTGGGAAAGGTTTAAGGACCACCCACTCACAGATTCTGCCAGTGAATGAGCCAGCCACGGGACAGTGGCGCTCTGGACAGATAAAGTTTATTTTGGCATCAAAAGCAAGGCTTCACAGCCGAGCAGGGAGGCATTTGCCTGCTTGCTCTCGAGCAACCCCTTGGAACCATAACAGCAATCCCTGAGTCCTCTACGTTGTTCGAGAGCAGCCGTGGGAAGGCAGCACGATGAGCCAGACCAGACCAGCTGGGGAGACGGAGCAGGAAGAGATGGTGCGAGGGCTAATTGAGAGGAACCGAGATCTCGAGGCGCACGTCGCTATGCTGTCAGCATGGCTGGAGGAGAGGCAAGCACAGGATGGTCAGGTCAGAGCCACCCTGATCGGGCGGAAGGTCCCAGGGCTAGTGAATAAGCTTGGAGGGAAGCCCCAAGATTACAACGCGTTCCGGACAGAAATACAATACGCTTTAGAATTACAAGAAAGCGAATTTCCTAATGATAAAGAGAAAGTTGCTTACATAATCGGACACCTGCAGGACGGGGCTAGAGAATGGATTAGACTGCTCATAGCAGCAGGGAACGATGCTTTGAAAGACCTGAAGAAATTTTATCAGGCGATGGACGCTATGTTCTCCAGTGAGGCAGAAGGAAATGTAACACAAAGGGAGCTGCTTGGTTGCAAACAGGGGAGTTTAACCGTCAGAGGTTACTGGTTGCGTTTTGCGATGTTAGTGCACAAGCTAGGCTGGGACCTAGACTCTGAACTCATGCAAGCTCTGTTTGAGGCAGGTTTGAATCCCGAAATAAAAGATGAATTATCCAGAGCACCCCGCCCACGGTCGATGGATGAGCTTACAAAAACTGTGCTTGCAATTGGAGTAAGCCAGGAAGTGTGAGCTCAGGAAAGGCAGGAGATTAAGGGGGGAGCGTTTCCAAGGCAACCACATTCCTGAGATGCTAGGAAGGCTTCCCAGTTGGCAGAGCCAATGGAGATTGATGGAGCCCGCGTGCACAAGGTTTCAAACGCCAGTGAGCTCAGGAAGAAGGAGGGAAGGGACTGGAAAGCAGCCAAGAAGTGTTTCGTCTGTCAGCGCCCTGGACATTTCGTGAGGGTCTGTCCCCAGAGAAAGGCCTGTCAAGGCATGATTGGGGCAGCAGGCCAAGAGGAAGAGGGAGAGAAGGCGTAGGTGCAGGGAAACGAAAAAGCCTGGCTGCAGAGCAACGGGGCAGCAGCCAGGCAAGTGACCAGTAGAAGAGCCCCAACCAGACCCTCCCAAAGCAACCATAGCAGTTGAAGTGGTGCTAGAACTCCCAAATGGGCACCCAGTACAAGTGAATGGTCTGCTGGATTCTGGTTCCTCGTGTAATTTCTTCAGTAGAGACTTCGCTCTGGAGCACCAACTACACCTGTTGCCACTAGATTTCCCCTTGCAGGTGACCACTATTGATGACAGGGAGCTATGGGGGGGGGAGTGACACACCAGACACCACCAATGAGGATGAGGGTTTCTAGGCACACTGAAACCATTGCCTTTCACGTGGCCACACTGGTGGGACCCCCCATTATACGGGGAATGAGCTGGCTAGCACTCCATGACCCAGTGGTGTCGTGGCATCAGCGTTCACTCACCTTTGGTTCAGCTCACTGCTTGGAACACTGCCTGGGAGGGAAGGAACCAAGAATGACTATGGCCAGGTTGGCTGGGGTGACTCTGGAGGAGAAGGGGCGCATGACACCGCAATATGCAGATTTGTAGGAGGTGTTCAGCGAGAGGGAGGCTGACAGGCTGCCCCCCCAACAGGCCATATGACTGCCAAATCAACCTGCTTCCAGGGGCCCAGTTGCTGTATGCCATGTCCGACCAGGAGATGCAGGAGTTGAGGCAGTTTATTGACAAGAACTTGAAGAGGGGTTTCATAAGGGAATCCAAGGCTGTAGGGGGAAGCCCAGTATTCTTTGTGGACAAGAAACGGTCTAACCAGCCTCGCTTGATAGTGGATTATAGGCTCATGAACAGTAGAACGGAACCCGTGGCCTTCCCCATGCCCAGAATAGACGATGTTTTGACACGGATGAGACAGGGCAAAACTTTTACCAAGCTGGACCTCAGGGGGGCATACAATCTGATCAGAGTGAGAGAGGGAGATGAATGGAAGACGACAATGTTCACCCCCCTGGGGGCGTTTGAATATCTTGTCATGCCGTTCGGATTACAAGGGGGTCCGTCTGCTTTCAAGCCTTTATGCACCATGTGTTGAGCCTCCTGCTGTACAAGAATTGCGTGGCCTTTTTGGATGACGTTTTAATCTTCTCTGAAAATGAAGCACAGCACGTGAAAGATGTCAGGCAGGTGCTAGAGAGATTGAAGAAACATCAGTTGTGGGTTAAGCTGGAAAAATGCCAATTCCATGCCCGGGAGGTCGAGTTCCTGGGGTACCGACTGTCGAACAAGGGGCTGGCCATGGACCTGGAGAAGGTGAAAGCAGTGCTGGAATGGAAGTGCCCCAAAACAAAGAAGGATGTGCAGAGGTTCCTAGGGTTCAGCAACTTCTACAGGAAGTTCATCAAGAACTTCACTCACTTGACAGCACCCATAACAGATTGTCTTAGCAGCAAGAAGATGTTTGCATGGACCGAGGAAGCGCAGTAGTCCTTTGAAAGATTAAAGAAGGTGTTCGCCTCAGAGGAGCAGCTCCTGCATGTAGATCCGGGGAAGCCACTGAGAGTGGAGACGGATGCTTCAGATCGGGCCATTGGAGCAGTACTGCTGCAACAAGGGTCAGGGGAGGACTGGAGACCTTGTGCGTTTTTCTCCAGGAAACTGAGCAAGTCAGAGCAAAATTACACTGTTTATGACAAAGAATTGCTGGCCATTTACGCAGCCTTTTGGCAGTGGAGACACTTTTTGATTGGGGTGCGGCACCAGATCCAGGTCCGAACGGACCACAAGAACCTGGAATACTGGTGGACAGCGTGCATGCTTAACCAGAGACAGGTCAGATGGTCACAGATGTTCTCACAGTATGACTTCATAATATAATACGTACCTGGGGGGGGGATGTGAGGGCGGACGCACTTTCCAGGAAACCTGAGTACATGGAAGGGGAAGGACCTCCTGTGGCCAGGCTTGTGTTCCCAGAGGACTGCTGGTTGTGTGGGGGAGCACTGGTAGGGGAGCAAGAACTGGTTGGGCTGACCAGACATGATGAGTTTGCTCAGACTAAAATCAGGGAGCTTAGAGATGGAAAGGGGGAAAATGGGGGTGTGTGAGGAAGAAGGAGGGCTCCTGTACTACAAAGGGGCACTGTATGTGCCGGGAGAGACATTGAGGGCCAAGATCCTTAGACAGCTCCATGACAACCCAACAGCCGGGCATTTTGGGCAGCATAAGACCATGCTACTAGTCACCAGACAGTTCTGGTGGCCCAAGGTAAGGGAGGATGTACGAGAATATGTCCGGGTGTGTGACAGGTGCCAGAGGGCCAAAGGGGAAAGAACCACACCAGTGGGGTTACTGGAACCCTTACCAACACTGGAGAGGCCCTAGGAAGTGATGTCCATTGATTTTATGACAGATCTGCCCAAGTCAAGGGGGGAAACAGCGGTGATGGTGGTGATCGATCTACTGACCAAAATGTGCCATTTCGTGGCCTGCTCTTATGCAGTGTCAGCAGAGGAGACAGCCAGGCTGTTTGTGGACCACATTTTTAGGCTGCATGGAGATCCATTGAGGCTTGTATCCGATAGAGGAAGACAATTTACCTTGCAGTTCTGGCGGAAACTCATGAGCTTGCTGCAGGTAGAGGTGAGCTTCTTGAGGCAAAGCACCCAGAAACCAACAGCCAGGCCGAAAGGGCGAACGGAATACTACAGCAGTACCTACGCTGTTATGTCAGTGAGAGGCAGAACAATTGGATAGAGAAATTGGCACTAGCTGAATTTGTGTACAACAACGCTGAACACATGTCCACAGGAATGAGCCCCTTCATGGCTAATTATGGGTGTCACCCCAGGGCCTTCCCAGGGCGTGGAGAGGAGGAATGGAGTGTGCCAGCAGCGGAGCAATTTGCAGAAGAAATGGAGGCTTTGCACCAACAACTCCGGCTAAACTTGGAAAGGGCTAAAGAAGTCTACAAAAGGCAGGCAGGCAGGCACCGCAGGCCAGGGGAGGTCATACGGGTGGGAGACAGGGTGTGGTTGTCATCCCAGGGTCTGCCCTTAAAGGGAGGTTGCAAAAAGTTGCAGCCTAGACAGCTGGGGCCCTCTGAGGTAATACAGCAGGTTAACCCAGTGGCCTTCAGACCGAAATTGCCGGACAGCATGAGCATACACCCAGTGTTCCATAGGTCCCTGCTTTTGCATCACAGGGAGGGGTGGGGCTTCCTGGGGAGGGAGGGGAGGCTACCCATCCATGCACAGAGGAGAGGGAACACTGTAATGAAGCAACAAGAAATACTCTATTCTAGGTGGAGAAGGCAGCAGGTAGAGTACTTGGTGGCCTGGGAGGGAGAACCCAGATCCGAAAATATGTGGGTTCCCGCAGAATCCATCACAGAGGGTTATCTGGTGCAAGAATTTCATGGTTTGTTCCCTCATAAGCCTAAACCAATAGCTAGGTTCTGGGAGGAAGAGTTCAGACCCACGGACGATGAAGGGGACTTCGTAGGTTTCCCTGCCTCAGAAGAGGAGGGTGGGGAGGTGTCTGAGTGAGAAGAATCAGACTGGGAGGTTCAACCAGCTGGAAGGGACCCAAGAGGATGGGAAGCAGCTTTTGAATCCACGGAGGATGATGACGGTTCTTTCCGGGGTTTTCCTAGATCACCGGCCGACGATATAGAGGAGGAGACGTTAAAAGACCTCACCAGCGGGGGTCTTGAGAAGGGGGTGGATGTCAGGGAACTGCCATCGGCTCAGGGGGAGAGGGGAAAAGCCGGATGGATTACAGAGAGCCCCCAAAGATCGTGGGAAGCAGCTCCTCCTCAGCAGAGAAGAATAACCACGCCTCCAGTGGAGAGGAGCTTCAGGGCTCGGAGGAGGCGAGGCGGTGCCAGGACACCTTGCCTGAGCAAAGCGGGGAGGAGAGAGGTCCTCCATTACTCATGCCCTTCTTGCGCAGTAAGCTTTCGTGCCGAGAGGGGAGGCGCAGACTGGGCGTCAAGAAACTACTTTGCTGGGAAATGTTTAAGGACCACCCACTCACGGATTCTGCCAGTGAATGAGCCAGCCACGGGACAGTGGCGCTCTGGACAGATAAAGTTTATTTTGGCATCAAAAGCAAGGCTTCACATCCGAGCAGGGAGTCGAGCAGGAAGAAGAAGAAGAAGAAGAAGAAGAAGAAGAAGAAGAAGAAGAAGAAGAAGAAGAAGGTAAGAAGCCGAGTGTGATGGCCTGGGAATCCGATTCAGAGGCTGAACCGGAGGAATCCCAGCCTGCACAGGAGTCCCCGCCTCCAGGGCCATCAGAACTGGGACAGGGCCTTGATTCTGAAGCGCCTGCACCTGTGACGGATCCTCAGGAGCAGGCACCAGGTGAATCCACTCTGGCTCCAGAGGTGGTTGAGGACTCAGTGCCTACAGGTGAGTCTCCCCCTGGGTCCAGTAACCCTTCAGCCTCTCCTGAACTGCAGAGGCTCAGGGCAGAGAGGCGAAGGGAACTGGTTTCTCCCAGGAGGAATGCTCGCATTAAGGCCAGGACAGGCGGGTCTCCTGGGGGCCGGGGCCGCCCCTGGCCTCAGAGAAGATAAAGGCCAGTCAGCCCGGTTCCAGGTCGTGGGAGCAACGTTGTTGAAAAGCCAGCATCCAGTCCTGTTCCCCCAGAGTTCCTGTCCTTGCCCGGCTTCTCGCTGTGGACCCTGCTTCGCCCGAGGAGGACTGTCTGCCGACCTTCAACTCAGGTCCTGGACCTCGCCCCACGGTAACCTCCCCCCTGGATCAGCACACCGAGAATAGAATTTAAATTACCGTATTTTTCTCTCTATAACACGCAGATTTTTTCTCCTAAAAAGGAAGGGGAAATGTCTGTGCGTGTTATTGAGTGAATGTGTGGTCCCTGGAGCCGACTAGGGCGAACGCAGGAACAAAAATCAGGCAAAAATCAAATCGTGTGTCGGAGAAGGGAAACCTGAAAAGAGGAAGTTGCTGCTTTCCTGCATTCTGCCTCAGGGTCTTACTGCCCACCCGCTTGTGTTTCGTTGCTGTGTTTGCTCAAACGGAACAAAGAGCAGGCAAATCCCCTCCCCTCCAGGCAAGCAGAGGGGAAAGCAGAGTGTCCTTCCTTCTAATTCCTCTCCGTGCTCCTCGCAGGCAGCCAGAAAACATGCAGGTGGGAGAGAGGGAGAGAGAGAGGGCTGGCTTGGGTGGAGGGGGAACTTTTGCCTTTCTTTCCTCCCTCCCGTTAAATCCCTCTCCTGCATTCTTAGCCAGCTGCTTCTCTCCACACCCTTCTCATGCTCCTTGTCCCTTCTGTGTTTTTCCTTCCCTCCCCACTTAAAATGTAGTTACAAAGCATGGATCCACATGGATCCTCAGGATCTCTGTATTAGGACACCCCAAATTCATCATCAGATCACATAGCATGTCCATGGCTACAGCCTGCCCCCCCAAAATCACGCACCCACTGTTGCTTGGGGCTGCAGTGGTGCAAAAACGTGGTTACAAAGCATGGATCCACATGGATCCTCAGGATCTTTGCATTGGGTCACCCCAAATTCACCATCAGATCACATAGCATGTCCATGGCTACAGCATGCACCAAAAAAATCACGCACCCACTGTTGCTTGGTGCAAAAATTCACCATCAGATCACATGTCTGTGGCCACAGCATGAAGCACAAAAATGATACATCCACTGTTTCATTCAGAATCGCCCCCCTTGTTTTCCTCCTCTAAAAACGATGTGCGTGTTAAGGTCAGGTGCGTGTTATAGAGCGAAAAATACGGTATTAACAGATACTAAAGAAAGAGGAGGCTTCGCCCTGCCAGACTTGAAATTGTATTCTGAAGCGTCGTGTCTCTATTGGTTAAAGGAATGGATGAAATTAGAAAATACTGAATTGCTGGACCTGGAAGGTTATTATAATAGATTTGGTTGGCATGCATATTTATGGTATGATAAGAAAAAAGGCCATAAAGGATTTGGAAACCACATATTTCGAAGATCTCTCATAGAAGTTTGGGGCAGGTATAAAAACCTATTGGAATAAAAAAATTCACATTACTTATCTCCATTAGAAGCGATGAGTGTAAAAAAGGTCAATATGAATGGGAAATGGATAACATATGGTATTGTTGGAAATGATATAAATAGAAAGGAATGTAAGCTTTTTCTATACGCAGTAACAGCAGCAAGAATACTATTGGCCCAAAAATGGAAGCAAGAAGAATGGAGGATGAAATTAATGGACTATGCAGAACTTGACAAACTAACGGGAAGGATCCGAAACCGGCAGGACCAGAAGTTTACCGAGGACTGGAGTAAATTTACAGACTATTTGAAAAGTATTTGTGACGACCAGACAACGTTTGCAGGTTTGCAAGAAGTTCTGTGAGGAATAATATTAGAAATATTGCAAAGTGGAGAAGGAGACATTATATGTTAAGAATATAAAGGCAGTATTAAGCTAGGAAATGCGGAAGAAGTGATTAAGATGGAGGATTATCAGAGGTGCTGATGGAAGTCCAATAAGAATGTATTTGTGATAAATTGTGTGGTATGTTTTATAATTTTGTATGTTAAAAACCTCTCTCTCTCTCTCTCTCTCTCTCTCTCTCTCTCTCTCTCTATATATATATATATATATAGGTTTTGGTGTCTTCGGGTGTCTTCCCGTGTAAGAGTTGGGGTGTCTAGGCGACGTTTCGACGAGGTCTCACTCGTCATCTTCAGGCTGGTGCTTTCGGCTTCTTGTTACTGGAACAGAGCAGGATCTCAGTGTTTGAGTTCCTATAAATACTGTTGAGGGGGTGTGGTGTATAGCCTCCAACGTTCTGGGCAGAGAGGAAGTTTCCAGGTTAGTGTGCCTTTTCTTCTTTTGTTCATTAATTACTTGAGGGATTAGTTGCTAAAGCTTTCGTGTCTAATCCACACCTAATGACCCGCCTAAGTGGTACTCAGAATATCACTCAAGAAATCACTCAAGATATCCCTCAAGTAATTTCCTAGCTTAATACTGCATTTCCTAGCTTAATACTGCCTTTATATTCTTAACATATAATGTCTCCTTCTCCACTTTGCAATGTTCCAGTAACAAGAAGCTCTGTTCCAGTAACAAGAAGCCGAAAGCACCAGCCTGAAGATGACGAGTGAGACCTCGTCGAAACGTCGCCTAGACACCCCAACTCTTACACGGGAAGACACCCGAAGACACCAAAACCTGCATTCCTGTACCCGTGAAAATCTACGAAAGCATATATATATATAGCATCAATTCTTCGGCAATCAGCCTTCTTTATGGTCCAGCTCTCACTTTCATACATCACTACTGGGAAAACCATAGCTTTAACTATCCAGGGGTCTGCAACCCACAGCTCCGGGGCGGATACTAGCGAGGGGAGGAGGCGCATTGTGCGCCCCAACACTCCCCACTGTGGCGGGCGCTGTACTGGCTGTGATGTCACCGTCCCGACGTCACCTTCCCACCCGCCCGCTTCATTGTAAGGGGCATGTACGCTGGTCACTGTTTTGGACGGGAGTGAAGAAAACACACACATAAAAAGGTAACTTGTTAATTTAACGTTTATTTCTATGAGGAGAAGTAATTCTGAGGGGTCAAACAAAGAAATAATAAAAAAGTGACAAAAAAGTTATTTTTATAATGACGAGTTTTGCGGCTCCCAGTTTTTTTTCCTTCGGAAACGGGTCCAAGTGGCTCTTTTTGTCTTAAAGGTTGCAGACCCCTGAACTATATGAACCTTTGTCGGCAAGGTATGTCTCTGCTTATTTATTATTATTATTAAATTATTATTATTATTATTATTATTATTATTATTATTATTATTATTATTCACATTTCTTCTTAGGGACTCTGGCACACTGTCTCTTACTGTATAGTCTGGATTTTGTTGAATATTAATTTATTTTATTTCAGCTCATTTAATCTAATCTGTAAATCACATCCAGCATAGATTAGGCCTCACACATTTTCTCTCTTTATTTATTGGCTTAAATAATTTTGGTAGTGAACAGTAGTGACAACCTTATAAGGTAAGATATTATTAAATACAGGAATACTAGTATACAATGTTACTGTAAATATTGCAAAAACAATGTCTATAAAAGCTATGTATTTATTATAATATGCTGCAAGATAAACAAAGTATTTCAGTAGTGAACATAATACAGTGTTACCTTTGTTTTTGAACGTCTCCATTAATGAACATTTTGGCTTTCAAACACCATAAACCCAGAAGTAAATGCTTTGGTTTTTGAACATGCCTCAGAAGTCAAACAGGAAATACGGAATTATTGAGTTTTCAGTTTCCCAGCGTTTCAGAACCTTGAACAGACTTCTGGAACGGATTATGTTCGAAAACTGAGGTACCACTGTACATCCATAAAACAGCAAAAAAAAAAAAAAAACATAGTCAGTATCTCAACAGTGATACACAATAACCAGCAGTTGAGTTATAAACTGCCCTGTGATTGATCTTCATATGAGGGCAGCATAGAAATTTAATGATGATGATATAATGATGTTATACAGTGGTACCTCGATTTTTGAATGTAATCCGTTCTGGGGACTGTTTGAATTCCGAAACATTCGAAAACAGAAAACTCAATATGGAAAACTCAGTACCAAAGCCGTGTTTCCTGTTCAACTTCCAAGGCTTGTTTGAAAACTGGAGCATTTACTTCTGGGTTTACAGAATTCAAAAACTGAAACGGTCATCAATGGAGACGCTCGAAAACTGAGGTACCACTGTAATGCCACATCAGCTGAAATGGATCCCACAGCACCAGGTTAGTTGTGGCAGAGACTGTGCTATCAAAGTCTTTCTGGAGTCAAGTGACTTTGTCTTCAAAGCACAAATCAAAATGGTAGCAAAGGACCTCAAAGAGCACTAGAGGTCCATTCACCACAACAGGTGTAATCAGCCTTTGGACCACTTGGGAAAGCTCTGCTGGATCATTACCAGAAGATGCAATATAGCAGTCTTCTTTGCTGCTTCTTTGCTGCTTGCAAAGTCAGTCTTCTTTGCTGCTTGCTCTGCCATACAGTCGGCATGATTGTGTGGTCCAACTAATGTTCAGTCAGCTTCAGAATGAGACTTGCACCATATGAATCCTAATTGTCATATGGGCTCTATAATCTCTAGCTTCTTCTTTTTTAAAAAATAATAATATTTTTATTCAATTTCCAATATAAAATTTAAATATACATTTTCAATATTATCACAAATACATATTTTTGACTTCCTTCTGCTCATCCGCAAATCTTCTGTTTTCTAATCTTCTATCCGCAATTCTAAATTTAACATTGCCTTTTATTTTAAATAAACCTATTCCCTTGTTCCCTTTTTTACAACGTTCTAGTACTTATTTCTTCACAAAGCTTCCTGTAAACCCACAAACGTTATTTGTACATCACATATGCTTTTCATATAGTCTACAAATTTACTCCAGTCCTCGGTAAACTTGTGATCTCGTCAGTTTCGAACCTTTCCTGTTAATTTGTCTAATTCTGCGTAGTCCATCATCTTCCTGCTTCCATTTTTGGGCCAGTAGTATCCTTGCCGCTGTTACTGCATATAAAAATAATTTATGGTCCTTCCTATTTATTTCATTTCCAACCATTCCTAACGAAAAGCTTCTGGTTTTTTAACAAATGTATATTTCAACATTTTTTTCAGTTCATTATATATCACTTCCCAGAAGGCTCTCACCTTTTTACACTTCCACCACATATGATAAAATGTTCCCTCTTTTTCTTTACATTTCCAACATTTATTACATACTTGATACATTTTTGCTAATTTTACTGGAGTAATATACCGTCTATATACCATCTTCATCATATTCTCTTCTAATGCAGTACAAGCTGTAAATTTTATCCTTTCATTCCACAATTTATTCCACTCATCTAATTGTATATTATACCCAAAATCTCTGGCCCAATGAATCATAACTGATTTTACCTCTTCATCTTTCATATACCATTCTAGCAACATTTTATACATTTTAGACAAATTTTTAAAATCATTACTCAATATTTCACTTTGAAACTTTGATTCTTTTCCCGAAAAACCTCTCTCCTTTATTTCCGTTTTAAACATTTCATTAATCTGATAGTAATGCAACCAATCATTTACATGTTCTTTAACTTCCTCATATGGCTTTAGCTTCCATTTTCCTTCTTCTTTAATAATCATGTTATCCACCCCCCTCTCATATTGATTTTTTTTCACACTCATCACTTCTAATAGAGAAAACCAATGCGGTATTTTTGATTCTAATAGGTTTTTATACCTATCCCAGACTTCCAAAAGAGATCTTCGAATGATGTGGTTTTCGAAACCTTTATGTACTTTATGTTTTTTTTATTTTTATTTATTTATTTATTTATTTATTTATTTATTTATTTATTATCTCTAGCTTCTTAAAGTTGTAAGTGACTGGCAGGTTTGCATGGTGCTTGAGGCTGAATGTGTTGACAGCTTGCTTTGTCTCATTGTTCCACAGTGAGACCAAAACCATATGAGATTATCCAGTTCATTCTGCTGGAAAATGCCCCAAAGCATTCAGGAATTCTTTGGATTCCATATGCCTCATAAGACAGAGCATCCTCAATCACTGTAAAGAGAAACTACAACCAGAAGTCCAAACTCTACCAAGAGGTAGGCTGGCCAAGACAAAGAGGCACTGTGGACTCCCCCTACTTTCAGACCACTATTCTCATCAGTGGGAGCAAAAAAACCAACAATACTGAAGGTGTGCTCTGACAACATCTTGTGAAAACCCCATTGTAGCCATAGGTAAAGGTAATCCAGAACTGGACTCCATGTGAAAATTGACATTGTCTAGATTAGAACAATTGCTCTTGGTTCTTCCAAAATCATAGCAGACCACTTCAGCCAGGCAGGATACTCCAGAAGTATTCCTTGATTGTTTCTCTGGCCAATCACCAGATGCAGACCCTCTACGCCAGCTTTGAGTTCAGGAGGTTTCAGGAAAGGGTAATCAAGTGGAGTACCACTTCATCTTGGTGGCCCTAGCACAGTGCTGCACCAAGGATGCTGGTGAGCACACCAGAGTCAGGCCTGGCCCATCCAGCTCACCTGCCCATGTCTCGGCAGGGCATGCCAGGTCTTCTTTATCATTCACAGTTAAATCATGAATGACTGCTGCCTTATTATGACCCAGCCTGGCCTTTAGGAGCAGCACATAAGGTCAGAGGACTAGTAGAACAAGCAGCTATTTGGGGGGTTGGTGAGAATAAGGGGACAGTGAGCAAGCACCTATTCTGCCTGCTCTGACAACACATCCTGTCCCAAGCATCATATATTCCTTGCCATAGTGTCCTTGGGATGGCAGCACCTCTCACATTCCTTCCCACAACCCAACTATCCAGACACATGTTCTCTCAACCAAGCAACAAGTTAAGAGCCACAAGTGTACTGTCATTCCTTCCAAGTACAAATGGAAATCAAGAAGGAAATAAAACCTTAACAACACATTAAAGCAGCTGAAATATAACACAGCCCACAGAGACCAGACAGTGAAACTAGGCATTCATTTTGTACTGCTTTCCAGAAACCTGGCACAGGGGTTCCATTACTGTAGGAAAGATAAACGAAGTTCTTTCAATGGCATGATATGTTAATACAAACTGCAGGAATTTTAAAGAAATGTAGCAGCTAAAACCCCATTGCTTGCCTTCCATATCTCAAGTGATGGTTCAGCCGTGGCCCCTGCTCTGCTGCACACTTTGTTCTTCCCAGGAGGTGGTGTTGGAAGCAACGTGTATTAAGGCTGCCTGCAAAACTTCACCAGCCATGAGTCCTGGCTCTTAATAAACTGCTTCTTACACTGATATCAAAGATGTTATAGTTTTCTAAAGGGATAAAACAGATTGACATGGCTTCCAGGAGACTGTGCTATTATTTGAGTGAGAATTTTAAAAGGTCTGTATATCTGACAGTTTGAGCATTATATGTGCTCTCACACGGTCAGAACCAGTGGCGTAGCGTGGGGGGTGCAGGGGGGGCCGGCCGCACCGGGCGCAACATCTGGGGGTTAGGGTTAGGGGGCGCAAATCCACGGGTTAGGGTGCACAAATTACTTGCCTTGCCCCGGGTGCTGACAACCCACGCTAGGCCACTGGTCAGAACCTATACTGAGTCTTCTTGAAGTTGTAGAGGAGCAAGAGGCTTTTTGTTTTGTTCTAGTGCTTTTCATCTCCCTCCAAACCCAGTAGTTAGATTCATGTATTTACTATATTCCTATAAAGCTGCCCATTAACATTGTTCTCTTGGCAGTTAACAACTTAAAAGGATAAAATGCAATTTCACAAAGCAACAATCTCCAGTATAGTTTGAATACAACCTCTTTTGTTTTTCTTTTTAAAAAATCAATTTCAAAATTCATTTTCATAAACAACACAAAACAAACAAAAATAAATATTAAAATGCATAAAAAACTACAGAAGGTAAAAAAACAAGGGTTCAATCCTATAGCTGTTGGGATGAGGTTCCTGGTGCACTTGGGCTATGCTGGCTTAACCCCCTCATCCCCAGCTCAGTTGGAGATAAACCGGCATGACTCCCCCATCCAGGCTTAGACGACTGAGCCAAGCTTAGCAGATCTTGAACCAGTGTAAGCCCCGGAAAAGGGATGTGGCAGGGCTGGGAACTGGGTGGTGGAGACTTAGACTGGGTCCTACTCCCCTTCAGCTCAGTTACATGACCTGGAAACTTGGCATAAATTAAGCTGGCGGAAAGGGTGGTGTCCCTCAAACACCTTAAAGCCTTAAAGGCATGTTTCCCCCTGCCAGGCTTAGGCTGGTCCACCAGCAGCAGCAACTGCTGCTCAAAAGAGTTTGGCTCTGGCACAACTTTACGCCAGCTTTAATTGACGGTGAACTTGCTTTATGCCAACTTCTTGAGTATAGGATTGCTTCCTTAATTCACTCACCTTTTTGCCGTCACACATATTATTAATAATTAAATATTGTATAATTCTTTATTCCATATATTACACGAACATTTTAAAAAGATATGCACAAGAACAAGTTACCAATCCAGGTTGCAAGGGAGAGACAGTCAAAAATTCTTAGATGACTCCACATTTATGACGTACTGCTGGTGATGGAGACAGTCCATGTAGGAATGAATTGTATACAGTGGTACCTTGGGTTACAGACGCTTCAGGTTAAAGACGCTTCAGGTTAAAGACTCCGCTAACCCAGAAATATTACCTCGGGTTAAGAACTTTGCTTCAGGATGAGAAAAGAAATCATGCTCTTGCGGCGCAGCAGCAGTGGGAGGCCCCATTAGCTAAAGTGGTGCTTCAGGTTAAGAACAGTTTCAGGTTAAGAATGGACCTCCGTAACGAATTAAGTTCTTAACCCGAGGTACCGTATTTTTCCATCTATAAGACGCCCCATCTATAAGACGCCACCTGTTTTGGGGGACTCTGATTTAAGAAAATGGGGAGAGATCTATTCGTGTATAAGACGCCCCCCAATTTTGGACATTATTTTTTAGGGGGGAAACCTAGTCTTATACACGAAAAAATACGGTAGTATGCCAAACAGTGTAAAATACTGCCTAGATCTTTTACTGCCTTTATTTGGTGTGTAATGTTTCCCACAATCACAATCTTCCATATTTTCTTACACCATAAGGCAACATTTAGGTCTCCCAGCCTCTTTCCACTTTTGGGATTATTTTTCTCCTTCCAAGAAATGCAAGATCTATTGCCCAAGAATGGCATTCAACTATTTTTTCTCAGAGAAGATCCACTGAAATTAATGGACCTAACTTAGTCATTTTCTTTAATTTCAATAGGTTTACCGTATTTTGCGCCCCATAAGACGCTCCGGCCCATAAGACGCACCTAGTTTTTTGGGGGGGAAATAAAGAAAAAAAATTTTATTTCCCCCCCAGGTGCGGGGCTGGAAGAACCAGGTCGGGGAACAGTGGGAAGGCACGCTCTGCCTCCCCGCTGTCCCCCGAGCTTGTGGGGCTGGCGATGGGGAGAAGTGCACCAGTCCCGCGATGGCAGGCAGCTCTGTGCCGCCATCCCGAGCGGGGCGGGACTTAGCGCCCCGCTCGGGATGGCGGCGTAGACCTGCCTGCGGTCCCGCGACGGCAGGCAGATCTGTGCCGCCATCCCGAGCGGGGCGGGACTTAGCGCACCGCTCGGGATGGCGGCGCAGAGCTGCGCTGGTCCCAGGAGCGCAGGCAGCTCTGCAGGGCCACCGGGAGCGGGGCGGAGCTTCTCCCCCAGCTCCCGGTGGCCGGGCAGAGCTGCGCTGGTCCCAGGAGCGCAGGCAGCTCTGCAGGGCCACCGGGAGCGGGGCGGAGCTTCTCCCCCGGCTCCCGGTGGCCGGGCAGAGCTGCGCTGGTCCCAGGAGCGCAGGCAGCTCTGCAGGGCCACCGGGAGCGGGGCGGAGCTTCTCCCCCGGCTCCCGGTGGCCGGGCAGAGCTGCGCTGGTCCCAGGAGCGCAGGCAGCTCTGCAGGGCCACCGGGAGCGGGGCGGAGCTTCTCCCCCGGCTCCCGGTGGCCGGGCAGAGCTGCGCTGGTCCCAGGAGCGCAGGCAGCTCTGCACGGCCACCGGGAGCGGGGCGGAGCTTCTCCCCCGGTTCCCGGTGGCCGGGCAGAGCTGCGCTGGTCCCAGGAGCGCAGGCAGCTCTGCAGGGCCACCGGGAGTGGGGCGGAGCTTCTCCCCCGGCTCCCGGTGGCCGGGCAGAGCTGCGCTGGTCCCGGGATTGCAGGCAGCTCTGCGCAACCCTCGGAGCCGGTCTCCCGAGGGTTGCGCAGAGCTTCCTGAAGCCTGGAGAGCGAGAGGGGTCGGTACGCACCGACCCCCCTCGCTCTCCAGGCTTCAGCGAAAGCCTGCATTCGCCCCATAAGACGCAGGCACATTTCCCCTTCATTTTTGGAGGGGAAAAAGTGCGTCTTATGGGGCGAAAAATACGGTACTTTGAGTAAATTTAGTTGAATCCCACCCTATTTATTTTGTCATGTATTTGTTGCCTGGGTATCAAACATACACGTGATGCCTTCTCTTTGATAGCCCTGATCTGAAAATGAATGCAGCTGTATGGATTTATTAGAGACACAAGTTAGTGTGAGGTGGAGAAAGTTGATGTTAAAGTGCAGTGTCCAACAATTGAACCACGTTTACATTCATATGTGAATACTGATAATCCAAAACGGATTTCATAAATGCCTCAAATCAGATAATCCTCACTTCTTGGGCTTCCACTAGTAAATGCTAACAAATCCTCTTGAGTTGTCTGTCAACACACAGAGACAATCACACACAAAACATGTGGGATTATCAAAATCCATATCTGTGTGTAATATACATTTTCACACACGCAACACTACACAGACATTTGCCCTCATCCAGCAAGAGAAATTCATATAGAGAAGCAGGATTTGGTGTGTTTTAACCAATGTAGGTGGTGATATGCTTTATATGTGGATATAGAGTCTCATCCACATCACAATTCTTCTCTGGACCTCACTGAACTGGCAAGATGCATTTTTTATTTTTTTTATTTGCTGTCTGTTTCATAAAATGTATATACTGCTCAATTGTTTTTCTTTTAACCTTCAAAGTTATGCCTGTGATGTGCATCTCTGTCTGGTGTCACCAGTTGTTGCACATGTCTAGCTGCCTATGACCAAGAATGAATTGAGGCCAAACACTAAGACATTCAATTCAGGACTATCCTTCATCTCAGCTTCTTGTCTCTCAGCTGCTATATCTTCCTCCCTCCTTAATCTACAACAGAAACAGAACAGTTTCCATATTTTTGAAGCAGCTTCAATCTCCAAATCATGGTGTGGGGAGAAGTATACTTTGTATGCGATGGATATTCAAAAAAGAGCGGGTGAATACAGATGACCATTTGCCAAGTGGCAGATTATCACAGTGTACACATAGGTATTTGATAAGCTGATGGTCTACTAGAATAGACAAGCATTCACTACATAGACCAGGGACTGAAAAATTGAAAAAGGTTCAGCAAAATAATTTTCAGAACTAAACTATCCATTTTCTCCATCAGTCATCACTGGAGAAAATGTCTAGTGTGACTGGAATACATTAAACCATTTCAGTTATTTCCCCCATTGTTTAGTATGTCATATCTTCAGGACAACAGGAGTATTTTCAGTAGAAATGCACAGAATTTGAAATAAAACTTTCTAATCTTATCAGATTTTTGCTTTCCTTCAAAATACTGTAGGATCACTTCAGTATTTTGTTTTAAGAATTTTTTTCATTGCAATTATAATGTTTCAAGGAACCAATGATGTTTTTATTTATTTATATTTTACTAGATTCCTTACCTGCTTTTCACTATAGCCCCCCCCCCGGGGGGGTACATCAAAATTAAAATGTAATTTTTAAATAAATTTAAACACTTTACAAACAGAAGGGTTGGGTAGGGAGTAAAGTTTTTGAAGGTGAATTGCTACATTGCCCATTGTTTGTCATAATGCAGCGTCAACAGGAGCTGGAGTCTTGTTCTGGTCTGAGGAAGAAGTCTGTCAGCTCTGCTTCAAAGCTGTTAAACTCATTCTATCTGCCTGCACATTATGATGTGAGGAAAGGTCTGACCTCTTCTGTGATGCCTCACCCTATGGGGCTGGTACAGTTCTGTCATACTTCAGTGAGAAGAGAGCTGAACAAATGATTGGTTTGTGTCTTGAACACTAACTCCAGCAGTGAGGGACTCCAACTGCTAAAAAAAAGTCAGTGTTGTGTAGCATGAAAATATTCTAAGAGCTAACTGTGACTCCTGATATTTCATTTAATGGGTGGGAATGATTGCTTACTACATGTTCGACTACAGATTCTCCCCACCTCCCAAGGCAAAGGGAACACAAAACTAATCTATGGAAATTCTCAAATGTGCTACAATAGACACAGGGCACAATCCTTTTGATAAGGCAGCAATTTGCAACCAAAATGAAGAGATTCAGTGTGAACGGCGGACACATGATGACAAAATTGCCCATACCTGTGGGGCAGGGTTTAATGGCCAGAGGTCATTGAGAGAGTAAGCCAGGAGGTGGAACTCCACTGCTAACTGTAGAAAGGGGAACATATCTTGTTAGAATTGCTGCAAAAGGAGCAGGAGTCTATTTAGGAATAGGCTTTATCCTGTTTCTGATTGACTAAGATCACCTATGTGACCATCATAAGCAATGTGTCAAACACTGGCACTATGTGTGAAATATTAGGGAAGTTTTTAATGACTGATATTTCAGTGTATTTTTAATCTTTTGTTGGAAGCCGCCCAGAGTGGCTGGGGAGACACAGCCCGATGGGCGGCGTATAAAATAATAATAATAATAATAATAATAATAATAATAATAATAATAATAATAATAAAAACTCTCACTTTAAATCAGCTTTGTTTGTCCTCAGTGATGTTAGAACATAGCCAAAACTGGCTATGTTATGTTATAACACCATCAAAATCACTATGTGTTCCTGACTGCCTGAGATCAACCTATGAATGAAAAAGAAGTCCACACACACACACACACACACACACACACACACACACACCATAAAAGCAGAAGCATATTGTGAGAACAGTGGCAGTAATCCGGCACAAAAGGCAGAGTCTCAGCAGCAGTAGGAGTCTGGGGGAAAATATTCCAGAACCTTACTTTGCTGTGGAAATCAAAATGATAGCGCATTTGGCACAGAACTAGTCTATGAGGCTGAGCAAAAGAAGAGGATGAATCTGAAATTTCTCACAACAGCTTTCAGGACTCATCTCTGCTAGAGGCATTTCCCAAGACCTCTCCAACTCGCATCCCTGCCTCAAGGGGGTAGGCATCCTGTAAATGTCCTTATCTGAAAAAAGAGCTGTACACAAAATACCAGGCACCAACCATTAACTCTTCTGGGTTATGAAGCAATCTTCCTAATGAAACCTCACAGGAATTTACAGCAGATCAGCATAAGCCAGGTGAGCAGAGTGCCTGGAGCAGAAAATTGCTGGACTGGGTGAGAAGTGAAACGGTTGTGTTCTATGTACTACTAGTTTTATATATGGGTGCATGAACATCTCTGAACAAAGGTCAAAAGGTGTTGCAGCTTTGTGTGCATTCCAAGTGAATGAGCACAAAACCTTTGGGTTGATAGCAACTTTGGTGATCCAGGCCCTGTCAGAGCATCCTTCCAAGCTGAGGAATGAATTGCCCCTGGCCCCCTAGTCCCAGGACTCCTGATTGCAGATATTAATATTGTGCAACATGAAGCAATTGGATGCATAAAAACTGACATTAGCCCACGTCCAGCTTAAGGCTATGCAGCGCCTGATAAGGTTTCATTATCACATCCTTTGTTGTATTTGTGGCATCCAGAGAAAGACTAAAGAGGCAACTCCCTTCAAGATGGAGATTTGCAACTGAATACCCTCAAGTGATCTAAGGTTAAATACTCACGTGAGGACTACCAGAGAACAACAACAGTTAATTATCAACTCAGCTAGAACTCAGAGACAGCTGTTGCTAGCTTAATATACTACAATAGAATTTTCCATTATTAAAGCCCTAAAGACATACATGCAGGTAGTCCCCATTTCCATGTAAATTAAACAATTGTACTTAACATTCCTGGTGTTTTGAATACTTCCATAGCAGCATTTTGAGCACCAGGGAAATAAAAGAGGAAAGATGGAGCAGCAAAAATATGGGAAAGAAGAGAGGAAACCCCCTGCCTGTCACTTCCCTGCCATCATCACCATAGCAGTCATTGCAGAAGTGATTGCTAAAATCTAAGCAAGAAAGAACTTGTCTTATGAATCATTGAAGTTCATATTCTGAATCAAGGAATTAGAAACTTTAGTAGCATCAACTTCTGTTGAGTGCTACTTAGAATGCCTACCTCAAAAAACCTCAAAATATCCTTGCTTGTGGGTGAAAGATGGAAAAAGCATAGCAAAGGATTTTCATGGAGGT
Organism: Podarcis bocagei; assembly: GCF_964188305.1. Lineage (NCBI taxonomy): Eukaryota > Metazoa > Chordata > Lepidosauria > Squamata > Lacertidae > Podarcis > Podarcis bocagei. The sequence goes on from NC_138130.1 coordinate 2,110,011, forward strand.
AAGAACGAGCCAGAAGGTCTCCAGGAGTTAGCAAGAGAGATGTTGACCGTGATCCCAAAGAACTTCCTTTTATATCAGTGTAACCAAAAAATCCTCAGAGCCACAGAGACTGCAGATTGTTTAGTTTCCTTCAACTCTATGGACTTTAGAAATAAAGTTCTTCAAATTAGTAATAAGAAGAAACAAAATTGAAGGAAACAATATTATCGTTCCCAAAATTATCCCAAACCAATTGATTAAAAAAGAGACAATTATAAACCTCTAGCCGAGGCCTTGAAAGCAAAGGCAGTGGATTATAGATGGGAGTACCCCGAAAGCATCTCCTTTTTCTTTAAAGGCAAACAAAGAAAGTGCCTGTCTGTGCTAGAAGCAAACAAGTCCTGGTGGAAATATTGGAGAGAGCTTGGAGGAAAGAGACAATTCGGCGGGGAGCCAGAGGAATCAGAGTTAACGGTCACAGTAAACGGAAGCTAATCAGGAAATCCAACTCAGAAATCAAGCACAAACCGCTCCATGTGTGTGCGCAGAGTGGCACATTGTTGAGCATCCCTTTCATCAAGCGTCCAGAGCTCCGGAACGGATCCTGGACTCAAAATAAGGTACCACTGTAGTGATTGTTGAGGTAAAGATCAAAACTGAAAAAATAATCATTATCGGAATTTATGCACCAAACAAAAGAAAAGTGGAATTCTATCAATTTTCAGAAGAAAAAGCGCTAGAATACCTTGGGGACAAAATCATTTTACTAGGTGATTTCAGTGGCGTAGTTAATCCAGGTATGGACAGAACAGCAAATGAAAAAGCAATGAGACAATATAAACTCAATATAAAACCTCTTTTTTTCACTTAATAGACCTCCTGAATTTGAACGATACCTGGAAGTTTAAACATCCAATAGATAAAGAATTTACACGTTAACAGCCAATCCAAGGTCATATCTGAGGCACACACTGTTGACACCATTTTCTATGTGGCAAAAAAAATAAAGGCACCATAGACGTATCATCTGACTCAGTATCTTTCTAAGCAAAAGCCATGTGAGGGTTCAGGATAATTTTAAGGTGGTTAAAGACAGGGGTTTTTTTTGAAATTTTTCAAGAATGTGTTTGATGCCCCTGAACTTCAATATCACGAGCATTTCAATATTATGGATTCTCCACTTTGAAGGCTGTTGTAACTTGAATATCTGATGAAATATGTCATTTTCTTTGATGTCAGCAATATGTGTAATGACTTATAAATACTAAGAACCCCCCCCCTTGATGTTGAAATAAATAGGGGAAACTCATGGACATCCAATGAAGCTGAACATAGGAAGATTTGTGGAACAGGAACAGAACCACTTCTTCATGCTCCTACAGGAGACAGTGGTGACTACCAACTTCAATGGCTTTAAAAAAGGATTGGACAAGTTCTTGGAGAACAAAGCTAGCAAAAAAGTGTGCCACTGGCCTGCAAGTCCTCTTCTTTACAGTGGTACCTCAGTTTAAGAACTTAATCCATTCCTGAAGTTCGTTCTTAAACCAAATCCATTCTTAAACCGAGGCGTGCTTTCCCTATTGAGGCATCCCATTGCCGGTGCCCTTCCACCGTTCGGATTCCGTTCTTAGACCAAGATAAAGTTCACAAACCAGGACACTACTTCCAGTTTTGCGGAGTTCGTAAAACAAATAGTTCATAAACAGGACTGTTCTTAAACCGAGGTACCACTGTATTTCACTGTCTCAGTACCTGAATTTGTTTAGATTCCCCTCCCCCCCCCAATTAATGCTACTTGCCAAAGATAGCTAAACCATTCCTGTGTTGTTGTTTAGTCGTTGAGTCGTGTCCGACTCTTCGTGACCCCATGGACCAGAGCACGCCAGGCACTGCAGTTTGGTCAAACTCATGCTCGTAGCTTCGAGAAAACTGTCCCACCATCTCGTCCTCTGTCGTCCCCTTCTCCTTGTGCCCTCCATCTTTCCCAACATCAGGGACTTTTCCAAGGAGTCTTCTCTTCTCATGAGGTGGCCAAAGTATTGGAGTCTCAGCTTCAGAACCTGTCCTTCCAGTGAGCATTCAGGGCCGATTTCCTTAAGAATGGATAGGTTTGATCTTCTTGCAGTCCATGGGACTCTCAAGAGTCCATTCCTGTAGTATCCCTCTTTATTCTGACTTCCAGTTTGGGGCTATGACTTGCTTCAATATCATATTTCCATGGAGGCGCAGATTGCAGCTATAACAAAGGCGGCATTTTTTCATCTCCGCCAAGCTAAGCAGTTGGCTCCTTATCTCTCTCGCCCTGACCTAGCCACTGTGATCCATGCGACGGTCACCTCCAGACTGGATTATTGTAACTCGCTCTACGTGGGGCTGCCCTTGAGACTGACCCAGAAACTCCAGCGGGTGCAGAATGCTGCAGCGAGACTCCTTACGGGGTCTTTGCTGCGAGATCACATTCACCCGGTGCTATACCAGCTGCACTGGCTCCCGGTGGAGTACAGGATCAGGTTTAAGGTGCTGGTTTTAACCTTTAAAGCCCTATATGGCCTAGGACCCTCGTACCTACGGGACCGCCTCTCCTGGTATGTCCCACAGAGAAACTTACGGTCTTCAAACAAAAACATCTTGAAGGTCCCAGGCCACAGAGAGGTTAGGCTGGCCTCAACTAGAACCAGGGCTTTTTCGGCTGTGGCTCCGATCTGGTGGAACACTCTGTCACAAGAGACGAGGGCCCTGCGGGACTTGACATCTTTCCGCAGGGCCTGCAAGACAGAGCTGTTCCACCAGGCCTTTGGCCAGGGCACAGCCTGACTCCCTCCCTCGGCAATCTTTGCAGAGCTCTGGCCCAATGGTTGCCAGTGGCTTGATTTGAATTAATTTTATAATGAATGATTTTAGAGTGTTGTGTTGTATTTTTGTACTGTTTTATTGTTGTTAGCTGCCCTGAGCCCAGCTTCGGCTGGGGAGTGCGGGATATAAATAAATTTTTATTCTTCTTCTTCTTCTTCTTCTTCTTCTTGTTCTTCTTCTTCTTATTATTATTATTATATTTGGATGGATGGCCATCTGCCATGGATTCCTGCATTGCAGATGGCTGGACTAGATGGTACTCAGGGTCCCTTCCAACTCTGCAATCCTATAATTCCATGATTCTAACACTGTAATGTACCCGGTGGAGGGTGGTATTTACTAAATATGTATGCAGTTGACCTCACCGTTAGGCTAGGGGATCACTTCAACTCAATACTAGAATCAAAGTTACAGTTAGAAGAGGACTTCCGGGTTAGCGCCTCCGGCAAAGGCGGATTTCCTCTGATCAGGAGGAATCCGCTCCGTGGAAATCAGGGTCTGGACTGCCACGGCGAAGCGGAGACCCACTAAAAACCACAGGCGGAAGACGCCTGTGGACGTGGGATTCGGCTGGCACCTTTTGTGCCTCCCCTACTCACGGGGAAACCCGGTTTCGGGGATCCGGAGCGACGTGGGGTGAGCGGCGCAGTGCTTCGAATTGACTGCTTTTTTCACGGAGTGAAGCCGCATTGCTGTTGCAGGAGAGCGCTGACTTTTTCCTGTGGACAATTGGACTTTAAACAACTACCCGTGAGTAGAACGGAAAATTGGATCTTTAAACATCTTAATTTGGCACCGAAACGGGAAGGTTTCAAACAGGAAGTCCACCTTCCTCTTTTGTAAATAGATTGAAGCAAAGGCACTGCAAGCTAAAGTCTTGGAAAGCCTTTTCTAAAGGATTAAATTTCCATCGGTTAAAACTACTAAACCCCCCTTGGAAGCAGGAGAAGAGGGGGAAAATTTTAGATTGCCTAAGCCTGCAGGAGAGAGAGTGAAGAAAGATAAATTACCACTGTTTTGAACCTGGGAACGGGCTGCCAGTAAGATCGACGTTTTGGGAAAGTTCATTGACTGTGAATAAAACGTATGTTGACAGACAGTTAAATAAGAGAAATATATTGTTTCCATTGTTTCCTTTTGCACTTAAAAAGGAGCAAAAGGAGCTGAAAATTGAAACTAATTTTGCTGCTGGATCTGCGTTTAAAAGGACGGATACAAATAGAAATTGTTTCCTCTAGAGGGAGCTTTTGAAACTGTTGCAGGAGTGGAGCTGGGGAATTTTCCAGCTGCAGAGATTAAAGACTGTGAGAATCAGAGATTGACCTTGGACAAGAATGTCGACAGAAGAAGCCTTAGTGATTGCATTTTGCAAGATAAGTGCTTTATTGGAACAGCTTCATGAGAAGACGGATGTGATGACTACTAAAATTGATAATATGGGACAAAAAATGACTGATTTGGGACAAAAAGTGAATACCTATACAGAAACTACTCAGGAATCGATTCAGGAATCCACTTTGACATGGCAAGTTGTGGAGAAGACGAGGGAGAAAGCTGTTGTTGAACCTCAAGTAATACAAGTGGAGAGAGCCCCAGCCGTTCAGAGGCAATTTGATGAATATAAGCTGTTGCCTTCTACGATTGAATCTAGAGAAAGCCAGACTTGGAGGGATGGAGTCCTGCTTGGATTGGAGAAGGAAAGTTGGATAGATCCCCTTATGCAGGGATGCTCTGGCTTTTGGGATCTGGATTTGGGTCAGGGGGAGATTGGAGTTGTGGGGGCCTTTAGCTTCGGAGGGATTTTGAAACACGCTCTGAAATATCTTATGGACTTTAGTTTTGACTATGGAGAATGGGGTGACCTGTCGAGAAGGAATAAAGACATTGTTAGGTTGGAGTTTCCCCGAGATCTCCTCCTCAGTGCCAAAGGAAGGAAATTAAGAACAAGATCAGCAGAAGATAAAGTGCATGTATAAATATGAAGAAGATCTGCAGAAGGGACATGGAAAAGAGTTAAGAGCCTCGGACAGAAGATCACCAGGTTGATGGACCATATGGAATTGATAGAAAGGACTGACAGAATCCGAGACCAGGGAGAAGAGACGGTGAAAGAAGATTGGAATAAAGTTTAAAATTTATTTAGAGAAATATTGTAAAATTAATGAGTGTTAGAAAAATGTTGGAATGAAATTACATGGCTTTAGTAGAAACGTTATAAGGAGTTCAGTTCAAATAAGTTTTAGGGTTTTAATGGTAACATAAGGTTAAAATAAATCAAGACAATTAAATGACAGAAAACAGTGAAAGATGGAAAGGATTTCCTGAAATAATTAATAACTAGAATACAAAAAAAGGAGGTGTGAGGAGGTCGATGAAACAAGTTAATGAAAGACAAAGATATGGAAATATTGGATGTGTTTTTAACTGTTTTTGCTTTTGTGTTTGTTTTGATGTATTGTGTCTTTTGTTTTTGTTTTTATGTATTGCAATGTATTGATTTGTATTGTTTACCTTTTCTCTTTTTTTACTTCTTTCTGTAATCTTTAAACTTTTAATAAATATTATTTAAAAAAACAAAAACAAAGCATATGTTGCTGTAGCAGGTCTCAACATGTATGTGGATAGTTTTTTGCTTAAGTATCTTAACATAGGATCCAAACCACAAGCTATACTCAGACAGGTTACTAATATGCCAATATGCCCTGGAGCATTTAAATATCTAGAAATACATCTTCAAAGAAATATGGAATAAATATATGGTTTTAATTATGTCCTCTTTATTTAAAAAGCCATTTTAAAAGAATATTAGGAGATGGAAGACAAGAAATTTCCCTGTCTTGGGAAAGATTAGTGTTATTCAAATGAAGATAATACCATGCTTTGTTTACTTATTTCAAGCACTCCCCTTTCCCCTCTCTTCATATTTACTGAAGAATCAGCAAAGATTTTAAACTTCTTTTTCCTAAATAAAAGACACAGAACAGCACACATTGTATGCAAGGAGCAAAATGGAGGGGGAAGGGGTGTTTCTTACTTAGTCTTATATTCAGAGGCATTTCAATTACACAAGTTACATTACATTTTAATTAAAACTAAAACACTGTAGATGAAAATAAAAATGACTATGCAAAAGTCAGAGACCAATATGGGCCCTGCCATTTTACTGAAAAATAAATGTGTCAGAGTGAAAACGTTGCTAAGATGCAGTGAGACCAAGGCATTCGGCAAGCAGAGAGGCTGAGTGCTTGAGAAAGGAGTGGGAAAGTGGCCCAAAAAACAAAGGAAGCATTAAATGAGGAGGAAAGCCCAGAGAGATGCAGGAAGGGACATGGGGACAGCTGTGAGTGGGAAAACAGAAACCTGGGTGAGGAAAAGCTATATGAGAGGAGGGAAAGGCCTCTGGAAGGATGGAGAGGCTTTTCTGTCTGGACCTCAGAACTCTTCCAAGGCTGCCCAAAAGGTGATACGATTCTTGGACTGAAAAAATCCCCCTCAACCAGAGACACGGATGCTAGTCTGCATCCAAGCCCAGTTCACAGCACTTCTGATTTGCAAGGCTAGATGCAGGATACCTTGGCAGGTAACATGAACCTTGTTTTCATTTGAGTTTGTGCTTTAAGACATAAGGGTGGTTTTTGCTGTTGCTATTTTCTTTTGTAAGCCACTCTAAAACTTAAGAAAGCAGCATGTGATAAACACTGTACTATTCATACCTCATTTTGGCAGAACTCAGGCCTGGCTTATATATGAATAGGCATACAGAGAATGGAAATTGTTCAAAGTTATTCATTCATACAGATTTTCCTCAATGCTGTTTTTCTTATACTGGCAAAGGTGGGTGTATGTTTAGCAAATTGGCATAGATATACTCTTGTCTAGAATCTTTTTCAATTCTCAAATGCATTTCATGGCACTGACAGCAAAGCAATTTGTACATACCATGAAGAAGAAAAATATTTTTGTTAATAAATCACTGAGTAACTACTTTTACACTGCTTGGCTGTGACATGTCGCTCAATTTATCATTCACTATTCCATGAAGCTGAATCTTTATGAAGATATTAAATCGCACATATCTGACTGACTGACTGACTAAATTGCACATATTGTAATAAGAAGTTAATGTTCATCAGGAAAAAAGTGATCATAGAGTTTGAAGGTGGGTCCAACAGTAACAATGGATGAATAACAATATTGTTCTAGTACTCTTTTCCCTCAATTGAGAAATAGTATAACCATTCCCACCAGCCAACCATTTTGAAGAGGTTTGACCCTTTTGTCTTTCAACTTACTTTTTACTGATGCCCTCATCTTTGGGAAGTCAAATGTGACTCTGTTGGATTTTCTTAGCAGTTGTCCATTTACATCCACACTGAATTGGATAGCACTTTCCCCAAGCAGTTCAATAACCCATCTCATTCAAGGTTCTAGGCACCATTTAAGATTAAAGTCCAGAGTTGCTGGCCATCTACCTATTTAAACTGGCCCATTGTTGCAGCTGTTGGCGCTGAATGTGGACACTGAAAACCTGGGTTCAGCTATGAATTCATTGGGTGGCCTGGGGGTATTTTGGAATCAACCGGCATTTTAGCCTTCATTTCCTCTTTGTAAAAGAAGGATAATATTCAGCAGCTTCAAATGGTTACTGTGAAATCAAGATTCATTTTTAAATATAGTAAGGCGCTTTCTGGAGGAATTCCTCAGAAAATCGAGCCCAAATGTCTCAAATATTATTATGCCCTTTTTTTGTGAAGATTATTACTTCCACTTACATGAGAACTGTTTGGCACAGGAATTAAGAGAGTCAGGAAGTACAAGGTTCAGATTTCACCTCAGCTATAAGCTCATCAGAGTGGCCTTAGGCAATTTCCCCCTCTCTAACAGTTTCCAATATGCAGTGTGCTACTATCTGTCTTACAGGGCTCTAGTTTGCTATGGTAACATATGAAGAGCTTTGAGAACTGAGGAAAAATAACCTTAATGATAGCTATTATTTAAAAGTTTTGCTCTAATTAACATGCTTGGAGCATTTAAGGCCATCGGTAATTTATTTTTCCAGAGAATTTGATTTCTAAAGACAAGTATTTATTTCTCTAAATGTTTCATTGAGAGCAGGCGCAGCCAACCTCTGCCCTCCAGATGGCGCTGAATGTGTAGTCTAGCAACACCTGGAGGTCTGCAGGTGAGCCCTCCTGCTCTGGGGAACAGAGGCATTGTGCTTCCCAAGTGCATGAACTTGCAAGTTACAGTTACAATTTACTATTCCTTCCTTGTTTTAGGCAGTGTTCTAACCAACTTCTTGAAAAACATAGTATGTAGCAACATTAGGTATACTCTGTCCTCCACTCAGCATACTCATTCTCAAAAATAATCACTGGTAAAAGAGAGGATTTATTTTAAGTGCATGTTTGCTCCAGTCCTTTTTATCACACTTGTTGACTGACAATAAGACTTTAATCTGTGACCTTCATGCAATCAGAGTTTGTTCTATATACAGCTCTGCTTTCAAATCAAGGCAGCTCTTGAGATAAATCTTGGTGAAGACAATATGAAATAGGGTTTTATTTTGCTGCTACTTCTTCCCTGCCCCCCAAACCCCTTTTGCTTTCACTGGGCTTCTTCACCTAGCCTTGAATTTTCCCTTGAAAGAAAGATTGCCAATAATTCTTATACAAGAATATTAACTGAAATACCAGTGGCAGAGAAATTATATATGTTTTTCTATATGCTAGCTAGACTTAATGATTAATCATTCAGCCTGCCCAACAAAGATATCTCATTTTCTTTTATATATGTCTTGCATCGATTTCTCATCTATTTAAGGGTACCTCCAGACTGTCAGTATTTTGCAGGGGGGTTTCAACCACATACCAGAACTTTAGGCTTGCACATTTTAAAGCCGACAAAAGCACCTGGGCCCAATAGATCCACTTAAAAACAACAACACCCGTGTTAGGAAAGGAAGAGGGAAATGCATTGAAAAATGTGAAATAAATGATTAACAGGAAGTTCTGTAAACAGGACCCGCAAGAAAATCTGGAGGAAAGCTCATTGTCATATAAGTACCAGGTAAAGGTAAAGGACCCCTGGACAGTTAACCAGCCCATAAATGAATGGACAGAATGAATGCTCAGCACAGACCAGGAATGCTCTAACCCAAGGGTCCTCAAACTTTTTCAGCAGGGGGCCAGTCCACTGTCCCTCAGACCTTGTGGGGGGCCGGACTATATTTTGAAAAGAAAATGAACAAGGGACGATGAGTGGCACTCAAAACGGCTCCAGAGAGGGGCTGCTTTAAATGGTGGCTGCTTGAGAGGGGCACTCAGCCAACTGCGGCTCCTGTGTCTTGCGAGTGACAGGGGCTGGCAGCGGTGGTGGAGGGACGGTGAGCAGCACACAAAAGTGCTCCAGAGAGGGGCTGGCACCAACAAAGCCCAGCCCCCTTCCTCCTCTAGGCAGGGCGGGGAGAAGCCAGGAGGAGGGAGAGAGGAGGCGCTGCCACTGCCGCTGTGTGAGGGAGAAGGAGGGAGAGGGAAAGAACACGCGCGCTGGTGATCCACGTGCTGGCGATCCACACGACGATTCCTGGACCACCCATGGGCCAGATTTAGAAGGCAATTGGGCCGGATCCAGCCCGTGGGTCTTAGTTTGCCGACCCATGCTCTAACCACAAGCAAATCAAGATGAATGCGGAATAAACCTGTTGTCTAGAGACACCCTAAGTTAGACATCCTCTCTTGCTATTTCCTAATCGCCTCCAACTGACAAATGCCCTTGTTTCCTCATATTGACTCCCCCCAAAACTTTTGTTCTCACTTGAATCGTAACTGAAATGCTTTTAATGCATGTGAATGTACCTGACACATGGAGCCCCTCTCCCAAACTGTAAGGGAGCCAGTCCACCTTAGCAGCTGCAGCAGCTGCTGGTCCTAAAAGCAAGCGCACTTCCAGTTAATGTCACTAGTTGGTGCTAGTGGTAGTAAGAGCTATACAGTACAGTGGTACCCCGCAAGACGAATGCCTCGCAAGACGGAAAACCCGCAAGACGAAAGGGTTTTCTGTTTTGGAGGCGCTTCGCAAGACGAATTTCCCTATGGGCTTGCTTCGCAAGACGAAAGCCCATAGGGAAATCTCCGGGGACCTGTTTTAAATTGCTGGCGGTCGGGAGCAAAGACTTTCGCCCACAGCCGGCCTTCAGAAGAGGTCCTGGACCTCTTCTGAAGGCCGGCGGGTGTCAAAAGTCTTTGCTCCCCACCCGCCTGCCTTCCCGGGACAGCGGAGACTTCTCCGCTGCCCCGGGCGATCTTAAAATGCTGGCGGGCGGGAGCGAAGCGTTCGCTGCCGACCCCCAGCATTTTAAAATCTCCCCGGGACAGCAGAGAAGTCTCTGCTGTCCCGGGCGATCTTAAAATGCTGGGGGTCGGCAGCGAACGCTTCGCTCCTGACCCCCAGCATTTTAAAATCTTTGGGCGAGTGTCTGCAAGCCTCGCGCGCCCGGCAGGAGGTCCTGCCGGGTGCGCGAGGCTTGGGGCGGCAGCCTGTCACCCGAAGCACGGGGAGCCCTTCGGAGAGCTCCCCTTGCTTTGGGCGAGTGTCTGCAAGCCTCGCGCGCCCGGCAGGAGGTCCCGCCGGGTGCGCGAGGCTTGGGGCGGCAGCCTGTCACCCGAAGCACGGGGAGCCCTTCGGAGAGCTCCCCTTGCTTTGGGCGAGTGTCTGCAAGCCTCGCGCGCCCGGCAGGAGGTCCCGCCGGGTGCGCGAGGCTTGGGGCGGCAGCCTGTCACCCGAAGCACGGGGAGCCCTTCGGAGAGCTCCCCTTGCTTTGGGCGAGTGTCTGCAAGCCTCGCGCGCCCGGCAGGAGGTCCTGCCGGGTGCGCGAGGCTTGGGGCGGCAGCCTGTCGCCCGAAGCACGGGGAGCCCTTCGGAGAGCTCCCCTTGCTTTGGGCGAGAAGTCTCTGCTGCCCCGGGCGATCTTAAAATGCTGGCGGGTGGGAGCGAAGCGTTCGCTCCCGCCCCCCAGCATTTTAAAATCTCCCTGGGACAGCAGAGACTTCGCTCCCGCCTACCAGCATTTTAAAATCGCCCCGGACAGCAGGGGCTTTTAAAATGCTGGCGGTCGGCAGCTTGCGGGGCGGGAGGTGGGAAGAAGGGCTTTTTTCCCCACTGCCAGCCTTCAGAACAGCCTTCTGAAGGATGGCAGTGGGAAGAAAAGCCCTTGTCCCCCCCCCAGCCTTCAGAAGAGGTCGGGGGACAGACTGTCCCCGGACCTGGTCTGAAGGCGGTTTCCCTAGGAACGCATTAATTGATTTTCAATGCATTCCTATGGGAAACCGTGCATCGCAAGACGAAAAACTCGCAAGAAGAAAAAACTTGCGGAACGAATTAATTTCGTCTTGCGAGGCACCACTGTATATTGGATGGGCCAAACAAAATAAAGTGCTCTTTCGTTGCTCCTCCTTCATGCACAGCACCCACACAGAAATCGGTGGACACCCCACCCCATTTCAACTGAGAATCAGCTTGCTTTTTCCGATAAAGTTCTTGGGAAAATAACAACTTGGGGCTATGAAATCTCTGAAGACTTTTCAGATGTTTCCTTACTACAGACCCTCCAAATGTCCCTATTTTGCAGGGACAGACCCAGATTTACAGAAGCCTGATTTGATCCGGGAATATCCCACTTTTTCTTAGGACGTTCCTATTTTCATCAGAGAAATGTTGGAGGGTATACAGTTATCTGACCCCCGAGCCATCTGAAGGGATGTTTTTTAATGTTTAATGTTTTATATATGTTGGAAGCTACCCAGAGTGGCTGGGGCAACCCAACCAGAACAGTGGTGTATAAATAGTAAAAAATATTATTATTATTATCATCAAGGAATAGAATGTCCCTCTTTTCATTGGAGGAATGTTGGAGGGTATGCTACTAGCTTTCCACTGACTCCAGCCTTCTCTGCAGCTGACTTTCCCTCCTCCTTTTTACCTGCAGAAATGGCAAAGGGTATACAAAGAGAACCTTTCATTCCTGAAAGCCTATAAATATCTGGGAATTGTAGTTTGCAAGAATTCATATTAAAGGCACAGAGGCTTGCCAGAGCTCCAATACCTGGGGAACTTTTGTAAATCTTTCTGAAGAGCCCCACCCATATAGTTTCTGCTGGAAAGTAGAGTTTGTTTGTGGTTGAGAGGAAGGGAAAATTAAGGAGCTTCGAACAGACCAAGTTTATTTATGAGTTTAGACACAAGACAAGCCATTTCAACTCACAGGGTAAAAACCTTTTTCTGACAACCAGTCTGTTCCCCACACCCTGGCAGTTGTGAAACTCTGCAGCCTCATGAGGCACCAAAATGCATTAGTTGGGAAAAGACCATGACATAATCTGTGGCGGGGCCATGTTGATTGCCTAGCGCTACACTTACCCTACCCAGGCAGGGAAGCAGCTGCAAGGCCCTATCAAATGGCTACAGTGACCATGTCTCGTTTCTCTAGGAGAAAATGCTATTGGTGACAGTGGTTACTGTGGGGCCTTGCAGAGTGAATTCATGGACCATCCCCCCACCCCATTTTCCCCTTGGCAGTTCTTTCCTTAAACTGGCATCACAGAAGGGTCACTAGGTGAGCTGCGAGACTGGTCCAGCTGTTTTGGAAGCTGAGACAGAAAATCCCACAAATGTCTTGGTCCATCTCTGGCAGTAAAAAATAACTATTCACTGCCCCTCTGAGGTCGTATTCCCTCTTAATCTGTATCCATTATTTGACTGGAACAATTCTATATCATAAGAAGCTGATGAAAAGCAAGCCAGTATAAATTCAGTAGCCTAAAGTTAAACCAGATCCAGTTTTTGTTCAGCCACAGGGACACGACCGGCTGAGCCAGCCTAAGCCTGGCAGAGGGAACACAGTCTGTTATTTACACTACCCTTTGCAATGGCTTGACTTGCTCTGGGCTGCCAGGTTACATGGCCCTGCTGAAGGGGCTTAGGATCCAGACTAAGGCCCCCCTTTGGAATGCCCCCTTTTCAGGGCACAGGATCCACTGGACTCGGCTCAGTCAGCTCAGCCCAGCTGAGGTGGGATGGAAGATAAGGCAGTGTATTTCTGAGCCGGAATAGCCTGGCTGCACTGGGAACATCCCGGCTCAGCTGGAGATCTGCTGAATCCCAACCTGCTCATCCCAGTAGATCTTGCTATAGGATTGCTACCTAAAGCTTCAGTCCTAATCATAATTACCTGGAAGTAAGCCCCTCTGAATTCAATAGGGCTTACTTCTGAGTTTGACATGCAGGCGTGGTTAGGATCTCTCCGTGAGTTCAATAAATGGGATCTGCCATCAATGTCTTCAGTGATATTCATGTTAATTACCAAGAAACCCCAAAGCAAGTGAAATATAAATTTCAGGACTTTTTGAGTGTGTTGAGATTTATGTATTCTATTCTGATTTATTAATTTATGATCACTTCTCAGTCTGCTGTGCATTCAGAGTTGAGATGGTTATGACAAGCATAAACATATATACTTGCTTGATGAAAATCATCTTCAATTTGTGATTATACTTGCCTGCTTCTCGTACTTAAAACTGCTATAAACAGATCTCGGGGGAAGGGCTTCGTCTATCCCCTTAAGGTCAACAGCTTCACAAGTGGAAGCGAGTAATTGAGTTATAGGGCAAAGATGTGTAAAGTCTTTAACAAGTTAGGAAGCAAAAGGCTTTTGAGAAAATACACTCATATAAATTCCAGAATGTTACTTTAGTGCATATACTAGAATCATTATATTGCAGATTTTGTGAAGATTTACTGTTAATTACTTTTTTTAAAAAGTGAGACTCAGTTTGTGCCGATTGAGGGAATGTTTAGCAGGGTGAGTAGCGTACCAGCTCTTAAAATTGCCAAGTAAACATGTGCAGCACCCATAAATCAATAGCAGACACAGTCACCATAGGCAGAGGGAGGCAACAGGGTCCCTCCACATGCAGAAGTCTCACCTGCTGGGAGCCAGAGGACCTGTGCCTGCCTCTCTCCACCTGACAGGCTTCATCAGAACCGCTGCTGCTGCCCAGCAAGGACTGGGGTATTCTGGGGAAAGTTTTGCTGGGCGTTTTTGCTGTTATTGATATTAATTTTTTGCATCTTTATTTTATGTGGAAATTGTTCGGTTTGGTTATGTAGTTTTTGATGTGTTTTATTTATTTTTATGACTACTTTGCTATGTTTGTAACTATATAAATCTTTTCATATTTTAAACTGCCTTAAGCATTGTTTTAACGGTGAAAAGATGGTATACAAATAAAATGGTGATGGTGGTGATATTAAGTGTGCAAAATGCAATTCGTTGCTGGGAGTCCCTGTCAGGGAAAAAGGAGGAATATAAATAAATAGGAGAGAGAGAGAGAGAGAGAGAGAGAGAGAGAGAGAGAGAAGCACCATGTATGCTTGCCCTATTTCTACCCAGCCCTCCTTCGCCCCATGTGCAGCTCACCCAGACCCCAGGGAAAATACATGGGTGATGTGTTCTGGGTAATGGCCTGGCACACTGAAGTACATGAAGGGGAGGAAGGTTGAATCCAGGAGGGGGCATTCCTCTGCCCCAGAGCCCTGCTCTTCTCTTGCCACTCATAGCAAGCGATGCTGGCAAGCCGCACTAGGATCCTCCTGGCTCTTTCAAGATCCTGAGGAGTTGTTGTGAAAATAAACATGAAGAGATAAAGACCTAAGATTTGAACATCTATATCTATTTGCCTTGTATCTGCCTCTGAGTCATATGGGTTTGAGTGGGATGTTCCAGTTTACAGGCATACCAGTATTTATACACATATTTTTCATTTCCCCCATTTCTGTACACTTTGCTCTAGTGTGTGCATAACTGACCTATTTTTCCCCCCAGAACAGAAAATGTGGCCTATTTCTGCTCCCCTTCTCTTACTGGCAGCTGCAGGTATACAGCATTATTTTTTTTACCAGTGAATAGACAGCATTTGTGCTCATAATGGTAGATCTAGACCAGTTGCTAAGACAGAAGTTAAATGTGTATGTCCATGAGTAGCTTTTAGTCTTGGGAGCAATACTATTAACTTCACTCAAGTGAATAATTGCACTGAAGCCATGGAGTTCAATCAGAAATTACCCAGGCATAAACAAAATTTAGGGTTTTTCCTCCTTTAAGCGTTGAAAAAGGACAGTGTGATTGTAAGTATGCTGTGAAAACAAGATAACTTTGTGTGGTGCAGCTCTCTTTGATCTAACAGGAAATCCAACCAGTAGTTGGGTGGATGGATGGATGGATTTATTTATTTATTTTCTATCCCACCCTTCATTCAAGGATCACTGCATGGTTTACATCATGGAAACACAAAAATGCATAGTATAGTAAAGGTAAAGGGACCCCTGACCATTAGGTCCAGTCGTGGCTGACTCTGGGGTTGCGGCCCTCATCTCGCTTTATTGGCTGAGGGAGCCGGCGTACAGCTTCCGGGTCATGTGGCCAGCATGACTAAGCCGCTTCTGGCAAACCAGAGCAGCGCACGGAAACACTGTTTACCTTCCCGCCAGAGCGGTACCTATTTATCTACTTACACTTTGACGTGCTTTCAAACTGCTAGGTTGGCAGGAGCAGGGACTGAGCAACGGGAGCTCACGCCGTGGCGGGGATTCGAACTGCCGACCTTCTGATCGGCAAGTCCTAGGCTCTGTGGTTACTAACTTATTTCGTTCCGGAGGTCCGTTCTTATCCTGAGGCATGCTTTTGCTAATGGTGCCTCCTGGCACGCAACTTCCGCTCGCATCCTGGGGCAAAGTTCGCAACCAGGAGCAACTATTTCCGGGTTAGCAGAGCTCATAACCCAAAGTGTGCGTAACGAGAAGCATTCGTAACCACAGGTACCACTGTATATGAAACAAGAACTCTGTTCAAACCAAGTTTCAAAAACAACTATTCAAAAATGTTTTCATTGGTGCCAAATATAGTAATAATTAGTGCTGGTTCCAGGAATACTGAAACAGGGAGGTCATTTCTGAAATGAGGAGATGATCAGCTCCCAGGTCACTGCTCACCTGACCTCAGTACGCAAGTTTTTACCAACAGATGGATAAAAACACATGCAACTTAATGCACATTCAGAAGCAAGTCATACTGGCTGGGACACTTTGAATCCCTGTGGTCTTGAACCCCCGACTAGCCTTGTTTTCTGCTGGGACATTATTTGTGCTCCATCTGTCAAGTCCTCCTTTTGCTTTCAGCTGCTTGTAAGCAGCTGCTGCAAGTGGTTTGCAGCAGGGAACTGTTCTGTGCTCTAAGTGTGTGTGTTTTTCTGGTGGGGAACTGAATTCACCACAACTCATTTGCATACCATGGTCCTGCTCCAGATATTTTGTTGCATAAAGTCTTCCATTAGCACTTGTGGAACAACGCTAATAATGGAATTCAGTTTGTTTGGACCCAACTATATATACCAGGCGTTGCCAACCTTTTTGGATCAGTGAACATATTTTGAAAAAATGTGGGCACCAGACACAAAATAGCTCTTGTCATGGGGACATGTCTGCCATGGGGATGTGGCACAACACAAAAGTATAGAGGACATTTAGGCAGACATTGCTAATCCCCCTCCCCACTGCACCCCAGGCAACCTCAGGCTTTCCAGGGCAGTCAGCTGGGATCTGCTGCTTCTGACTGTAGAGATTGCACAATATTGGTTTCTCTCTCTCTCTCTCACACACACACACACACACTCACTCACTAATGTTGTGGGAGCATTTCCCAGTGAAGCCTTCAGAGGGGCTCCATTGAGGCTCCCAGCATGTTGGGCTTCAGCCAGAGAGAAAGATGAAAAAGTGAAGGGCAGCTGCAAGCTCCATCCTTCCATTTCCCCCATGAAGCTGAAGAAGGTGTGTTTACAAGGGATGCAGGGAGAGGGAGAGCTGGAAAATCTGGAGAGGCTGCGTGGCTGTTCCCAGTGAAGCAGAAGATTGGATTCGCTGTGGGTTTGCTACTGTGTGAGAAAGAAATTCTGGAGTTGCAGAGGGAGGGGCAGGAAGCTGACAAAGATAGGGTTGCCATATTTTGAAGAGCAAAAAGGGGACACATTTACCGACTTCCACTTTGAACTAGGAATCGCTATGATGACTCTCATTTTACATACACATGAAAAAGACGATGTGTCCTGGGAAAGGAGGACATATGGCAACCCTAACAAAGAAAATCAGTCGGACTAGATGATCCTTGGGGTCCCTTCCAACTCTACAATTCTATGATCCCTTCAGAACTTTGAATGTGTTTAAATAGCTGCAGTTGATTCATTTTACAGACTGTACATGAACTACACACAGGAAAGGAAGGGGTGTCTGAGCATTTTCCCTGCCAGAGGCAGATCTCTGGCAAGCTCTGGTCAGCCCAGCTGCATTAGGATCGTAATGGAAGGACACGTTCTACTTCAGACTCATAAAAAGGATTTCTTCACCTTATGTAGAACCGAAAATGACTACAAAATTATCATTTCCTAAAATGAGTAATCAAACAAAAATAAAATTGTGAGCAAATTTACACGTCAAAAATCATTGAAAGGGTTTTCACAGAACCAAGAAGTGGGGCGGGTGGCAAAAAGCCTCAAAAATAAGAAATAAGAAAACCAGAGGGTCTTGTTGATCTTATGGAAATGCAGTCTTTTAATGATCCTGTGACCAAATAAATCCAATTTGAAATCTGACCTCAGGTAGACAATTGCTGCACATGGAAATTCTACTTTTGACAAACAATTTGCTTTGTCATAATACCTCCTAAGATTCCTTTGTATTCAAATGATATATCACCTCCTTTTTATGCTCTTTATGAATAAATGAGATGGTGTGCAGGGCCAGATTTAGGTTTGATGAGGCCCTAAGCTACTGAAGGTAATGGGGCCCTTTATATGTCCTTTGTCAACAACAAATTGTTGCTGTTTTTTGTGTTGAATATACAGGTATGCTATATGGTAATTTATGGACCTAACAGCTTTCTAAAGCTTTCTAAATGCACGTAACAAAATATGTATTTTATCAAAGTAATTGTTGAACTGAAATTAAGAAGTATATTAATAGTGAAATACAATTAAGAAGAAGTATATGGGGGGGGCAAGAGATTGGGGCCCTAAACCTTAGCTTGTTTAGCTTATACGTAAATCCGACACTGTGTGTGTGTGTGCATATGCAAACATGTGTCATGGTGGGGGGTGCAGCCTGGCTTACTCTCTCTGGATGCATACAAACTCTCCACACACATGCAGGTGAGAGACACATGCCCATCTCTCCCACACTCTCCAACTCACACAAACACATTTCACATTTAATTCTCCCTCTTCTTCTCCTTCTCTCTCCCCAAGGCCATCTCTGTCTCATGCACAGACCACACATACACACAGACCACATATTCATACATATCTCCCTCTTTGTGAGAAGAATTATGACCCACAAAGCACCTTCCTATATAAAAGGATGTCACATAGAGGAGGGAGAAAGGTTGTTTTCTGCTGCTCCAGAGAAGCGGACACGGAGCAATGGAGCCAAACTACAAGAAAGAAGATTCCACCTAAACATTAGGAAGAACTTCCTGACAGTAAGAGCTGTTCGACAGTGGAATTTGCTGCCAAGGAGTGTGGTGGAGTCTCCTACTTTGGAGGTCTTTAAGCAGAGGCTTGACAACCATATGTCAGGAGTGCTCTGATGGGGTTTCCTGCTTGGCAGGGGGTTGGACTCGATGGCCCTTGTGGTCTCTTCCAACTCTATGATTCTATGATTCTAAGTAGCACGGGGTGCTACTGTTACAAGCGAGTTAGTGATGTGCATTGAGATAACACGGGCATGTTCTACACATCTGCTCAGTGTGCGCAGTCTTTTATGGTGGTCTTTGGAAGTGGCCCCAGACCAGCAGCTTCCCAGGGAACGAAGCTTACCCCAGCTTAACTTGTGTGTTGATCAGGATATTTTTTAAAAATACGTTTGCTTGCCTTTAAATCCAAGAACAAAGAACTGCCAGCTGGTTTGCCCTCTGCTCTCCTCCACCCCTGCTGGTTTTGTCTGCCTTGACACCAGTGGCTAGCTGGGAGGGGAACCTATGGCTCCTGCATAAATTGTCTTTGGAGGCGCCTTTAGTTATGCATCACAATATCATACAAATGGGGAGAGGAACAAAGCTGGAATTCCAAGTACTTGTTATTCATGCATGATGTGGGGTGCATACATCTCTCACAATGCAAGCCTCCTCACAATGCCGAACTGGCAGAGCCACCTTCTCAAGGGCATTTTGATGCCAGCTCAGTCCTAGGCCTCTTTCGTCTCAAAATGCCAAGAATACCAAGTTTTGTTTACTCCTCCTAATGCGCTTTGCCAGCCACTTGAGACACAGTCTGAAAAGAGCTTGTCTCTTCAAATTCTTTCATTTGAAAATGCCTCTTAACATGATAGTGAAACATCAGGGATAATTAGAGAAAATGATATTGTAAACCCCCAGATAAAAGTGTGACTAATGATTAATTCTTTGGTATTTTGTCAAAGTGCTCCTCATAATTTTAAAGCTTTAGGCAATATTCTTGTAGCTAATTCTCCATTGTAGACATTCTGTTCTCGTACCCAAAGGATGATGGTTTAAAAACACAAATTGTTAAACTTCTCCAGATCAGTTATTAATCTCTTGTTTGTTGATCTTACTGTCTTTTTAAAAAATAACATTGTCTTACATTTTAATGTGTTGTTAAATAGCTAATACCGCAATCCTAAATGCATATACGTGGACATAAGCTTCTTTGATTTTATGCAGCCTACTTACAAATGTTGTTTAAGATCATAGACTTAATGTATGAAATTTTTTTAAAGGAAAAACTTGCATTATTTTCAGATTTATGGTATTTGGCTGTGGAAGACAAAATCTAGAGATGGCCAACACAATAGCTGCAAATCATATTGCATTTGGTTTTCCCCTCAAAACAACTTCAATCCAACTGGAAAATGTAAACCTCATTCACTTTGTACTTAAGAACAGTGTGTGCATTTGAGACAGCATTTGCACAGATGAGTCCTTCAGATTAGGAGGGGGGGCAATGCAGGAAATGTGTTTTGGGTGAAGACATCCCCACCGCATCTCTGATGTGAACAACTCTGCAATCTGACTTGAAACACAGTGTGTGTGTGGGGGGGGGAACCTTGCTGCGTTTTAAGCCACTAATGTGAACCTTGGTGTTACGTTGGATGAGTCTGAGTTAGTAAATTAGCAAGGCTCCATAATGTTTCCACGTTTTTCTAGGGATGGGTGTCAACCCTATTTGGACGGCAGCCTTAGATTCTTCTTCAGTGGGGTGTTTGGTGCAGGCCCTTCTGACTCTGCTTATATTGATAGTTTGGTTCAAATATTAATAGTTATCTAACACTTATTTTGCTGTATTCTCCAGCAGGAAGACTGCATTTTTTTGTATTTTCTTTTGAAAATTCAGTATATGTGTGTGTATGTGTGTGTTATTAAGTATTCTACAATCTGCTCCCACAAACCAAAATGATCCCATCCAAAAGTATATTTATTTAACAAAAAATAAAATGACATCCCTTTGGAGCTAAAGAAAATTAACTGATCTTTCCAGAGTAACTTTTTAATTTATAAGTTACCAGTCTGGAGAGAGACCACAGAATAGGAACATGAAATGAGAAAATTGAGTTTT
The DNA here is from genome assembly GCF_964188305.1 of Podarcis bocagei. Classification (NCBI taxonomy): domain Eukaryota; kingdom Metazoa; phylum Chordata; class Lepidosauria; order Squamata; family Lacertidae; genus Podarcis; species Podarcis bocagei. Next base: position 2,130,518 of record NC_138130.1, read on the forward strand.
CTTTTCCTTCATTCTATAAAATATTATAGGCCATATTTTTAGAGCTTGGACAGTTAAGCTGGGAAATCTCTAACTGATCCCAGTGTCCGGCACCATGTTTTTCATCAGCATAAGCCATTATAATGCCTGTAATTGCCTGGGGATCCATCTGAGTGTTTCTCCACTGGCAGGAATAATGCTGTAACTGTGGTTCTTTAAGCAGAGCAAAGCAGGCAGCAAGAGACTGTATAAAGCACATCTTTGGGCCGGAGAACCAGGCATTTCTGAAGAAAGGTCCATGTTCCTATGTACCTAGGATGCTTTTGAGGAAACACCAGATATTGCAACCCACTGGTGTTTTCACAGGGCTTAAATCTGAATGCAGGCATGATGAGCACTCCCAGTGTAAAAAGATACATATTGCATGCCAATTCCACCCCAGAATAAACTCACTTTCAAAATAAAGGAGGAGAAAAACTGATATTGAGATTGTGTGCAGGAGTCTCTACTGGAGGATACTTCTGTGACTGGGCCATACTTTCTGATTCAGTATGATTCTTAGATACTGTTATATATGAGTTCTCAAGGTGCATTGTATTTTGCTATTGGTGGGGTACCAGAGTCTGTTAGTAAATGGTAGAAATTAATAAAGAGTGGTATTTAGATAATATTTGGAGTATTGAAGGAAGTTTTCCAGGCCAGTGGAAAAACACCGGCTAGGCTTCCTTTCCAAGCCAGGGCCTCCCCTGGGTCTTTCCATAGTGAGTGATCTTTTTCACCTCATGTCATCCAATTTTCTTAATATTTTGTACACTTGTTGAATGATCAAAAGCAAGTTTAAATCTAACAGCTAATTTTTTTAATCTCATCTCTTTTTGAGTTATGAGGGTTTGAAATGACAATTTTGGCCTTGCTGGACTACACAAAAACCTTTAAAGCACAGCCCAGAATTGATATACATCAAAACTAAAGCCACCAATCTCTTCAGAACTTCATGAGCTTTAATATGATATGTCACATGATCGACTTACTTTACATTTTAAATTTAAGTCAGAAAATTTTAAATTTTAAAAGTGATTAAAATGTTATATTGAAGCCTTAGTTTAGGGGGGATTCATTTGCCCGCTTGCCCAGGACCGAGAAGAGCAAAAGAGCACCAAAGAAGCAACTTCCTCTTCAGAGAAAAGAGTTTATTGAGATCTGCGCAGAGGCTGCCAGTGGAATCACTTCCAAAGACTGACCGCCAATACATGGCATTTGGCAGGCATTCTTATACTGAAGGTACACCTTTCCCTTCACCAATCACCACTCGCCAACCAAGCATTTTACCTTGAGGGGATAATCACATTAAGCAAGTTCCTCACCTATTTCCTTGTCTTGTTTGGTAAGCCTTTTCCTTGTGCCTACGTGGCTTCTCATCTACTTGACCAGTGTCATAAACCAAACCTGTTTAAGCAATCTATATTGGAATCTAAAGCCAAAGCTGCTCAGGCAATCTATATTGCAATCTATCACAAGCCAAACCTGTTTGAGCAATCTATATTGTGACAGGGCTAAATCCTCCCTTCCTTCAATATGATTCAAAATTTTCAAAAAAGTTATTGATTATGTAATATTTCTAAGAGCTACCTGCAAAATTTCATATTCAGATCTCAATGCGATCACATTTAAAAAAATTATTTTGTACACACGTGTTTGCCTTATTGGGCTCTATTTAGGATAAATGGGTCTTCTTGGAGGAAAATATAGCAGAATAAACAAGACTTCCAACTGTAATATCAGTTACTTCCAGCATTTCTTTAGAAAGTTAATCACCTAAAAGGTCTCTGAAAAGCTAGTCAGGCTTTTCTTTTAAAAATGTGTTCCAAAGCCGAGTGACAGCTTGCTGTTGCAGTACAGAATGAACGCTTCGAAAAAATTCTTGTTAGTATTTCATTTCATGAACATTACAAGAAAATACATATCAAACAAAATTCTGACACTGCTGGAACTGTTTAACTGGTGCCAAGATAACATCCCTTCTATCCAGTCCTCTGAAGTGTATCTGAAGAAGTGTGCATGCACACGAAAGCTCATACCAAGAACAAACTTAGTTGGTCTCTAAGGTGCTACTGGACAATTTTTTATATTTTTTTATATGTGAGAAACAAAATAGTGTCCCCATTCAGAGCGAGCGAGCGAGGAGTGTGTTCCTGAATGCTGCCGGCTTCTTCTTTGGCAATCCCTTGTAGCTGAGGAAGATTGTCTTTCATGAACACAGTTTTAACAATGAGTCCGTAAGTGACTGTGGAGGCCAATTCTGGACCCACATGTCCTTCCGCAGTGGGGACATTGGTTCCCGGGCGGGAGTTGATCACGGTGAGGGTTTGCCAAATGTGCCTTCCTCTCAGCACATTTCTCCCTTTCGTCCTGAGTTCAAGCGTCTTCAAAGTCCATGACACATTTCATAGAGGCTGTTCTCCAACTGGAGCGTTCCTGAATATGTGAGATGTGAGTGTGTCAGCTAGTATATATTTATAGCTTTCTGTAGTAGGCTGATTTCTACACACACACACACACACACACACACACACACACACACACACACTTCTCCATCCAGGGAAACAAGATGCAGTATTAGAATTCAAGGCCACATTTCAGCCCAGCAAATCAAAGTACTTAAGGAAGTTTTTAAAAGTTGGTGAGCGGTATGACCCGGGGAGAGTCTCAAGGGCCAGACCCAAAGACTTGGAGGGCCATGCTTGCCCTCTGGGCCTGAAGCTCTCTATCTTGCCATAGATGCATGAGCCAGTGGCGTAGCGTGGGTTGTCAGCACCCGGGGCAAGGCAAGTAATTTGCGCCCCCTAAGCCGTGGATTTGCACCCCCTAACCCCCAGATGTTGGGCCCGGTGCGGCCAGCCCCCCCTGCACCCCCCACACTACGCCACTGGCATGAGCCTTCAAGTGTGGCAAACGGGATGCATCTGTGGCAAGCTCTCTCTCTGTGCTTGTGCATGAATGTACACATTAGCCACAACCACTGCTGTCAGGTGATCCTAGGAAAGTTGCCTGTCAAGAGGGCCCTCAGGCTGACAGCCTCTAGTCACTCATTTTTGGGGATGGAGATTGCGTTTGTTAAAAGCGAGCAGAAGAGCAAGTTTTGATGGAGCTCACACGCCTTTGCACAAACAGATCTCCCGCCTTACGTTCAAGAGCTTGCAAGCAACCAATCTGTTAATAAGATTTCAGCCCAAAGTTCTCTTCCTTATTCTCAGTCCTTGACCTTAAGCTCCCAACTCTGCTTGTTTAGCCCAAGTATGCTATTTGTTTAAAATCCTAATTTGATTAAAAATACTAATTTAATTTTATGGTAAAATTAAATGCCTTGAGAAAACTTGCAGTCACCAGCCAAAGATATAATTTTTGACAATAATTTATTTTTACTGAAATTATTGTAACTCAGGCAAAATTCAATGGCTATCAAAAGGTTAAGTCTCTGGGCCGTGAGGGATGGGCTAGGGGCAGCGGCTGAGGTGGGGTCTGTGGCACAAAATGGCACAAAACTAGCATAAAACTTTTGCACCAGTTTGGAGTCAATTGGGCAAGGTAGGATTTTTGAACATAACCTTGCTGTGTCAGTTACTCAGGTTGAGGGGGCAACACAAAATGCAGGTTTGTGGCAGAAAATGGCACAAAATTTTGGCATTGGTATGGAGGGGATCCAAAATGTTGGGGTCACACATTAATGAAGCTGGCTGAGGTGTGTACTTTAGGCAAGCCCATCAAACAAGAAAGGTCTAAGTTGCAGAATGGGGAAAGTTGTTTGTTTCCATGTCTGTTCCCTGCAGGCAAAGAAAGGATCTGGTGGCTGGTGGAGGCACAGGGGCGTGGGGGAAGGATGGTAAATAAAAGTGTAGAATATCAAATTCAGAGAGGGAGATGGCAAAGCAATATTGTTTTATTTTGTGGAGGGAATATTAACAGCCTCAAAACAACTGCATACCATATTATAAAATATAAAGTTAAAGGGCCCCTGACCGTTAGGTCCAGTTGCAGATGACTCTGGAGTTGCAGTGCTCATCTTGCTTTACTGGCCGAGGGAACCGGCATTTGTCCGCAGACAGCTTCCAGGTCATGTGGCCAGCATGACTAAGCTGCTTCTGGTGAACCAGAGCAGTGCACGGAAATATACAATATGCCATATAGAAATAAGCTTAAAAACACATTCTTTGGTGCTCTGGGGCAGATGGTATGCGTTAGAGTTGGCATTGGTCATGACACCTTTGAGCTAGAGCTTGACTTTTTTGACTCACGGGGCTAAATCTTGACAACAGACTCAAGCTCATGGCCGATAGTCCCAACTAGAGGCTAAATCCACAGTGCAAAAGCAGACTAAATATCAGCACTAACCAACCTGGAATGATTAGGGCCAAAAGCACCAACGAATGGAGACATAGCAGCGAGCCCCATCCGTGCTCCTTATTTAAGGAGACCTCGCAGGTGGAGCAGATGGTGTGAATTCTTCTTACAAAAATGCTGCTCAGCTCCAATCTGTCTTAATAGAATGCAGTGGGAAGAACCCATAAAAAGGTGGTTCACACATCAGTGTGATAACCTATGAGCAGGTCTTTGTAAAGCATTGTAATAAATATTACTAAAACAAGTCTGGGAAGAGAAGATATGTATTTGGTGTGTGGTAGAGCCATATTTTTTGTATGAAATTGGAAAGTTATTCATGTACTTCTCAAATCTTAGACACAAGCTGTGCAGGTTTTCATAAGCACCATATTTATTTAATATACAAAGATGAGTTCTAGACCTTTGCCTTCTGCAGCGCCAGCCTGGCAGTGAGAGGAGTTGAGACCTTTGCCTCCGGGCAGGAGCCTCCGGACAGCTAGGAGAGTCCGCATGTCTGGCCTTGAAGGAGTGGGCTGCTTGCTGCCTCCCCCTCCTCCGCTGCACCATGTGCCCACTGCCACCCACTCCTCTCCAGTGGGCATGCAAGGGCTGGGCAGATGGGGGACGCTAAGCAGAGGGGGGGAGGAGGCAGGTGGGCATGCAGCAGGGGCAGCATTTTCTGTTTTGCATCTAGTACCAAGAGGTCCTGGGCTGGCCCTGGCCTTCTGCCTTCTGCTTCATGTCTATAGGTCAGCAAACAGCAAGGCTTCCATCAGTGGAAAAGGAGGGAGGGAAGCCATTTTTTGCTATTCCCTCTCCTTCTGCAGCCCCTAGACACTCTGCTCCAGATGAATACCATTTGTGGAAGATTTAGGATGCTTCAGGGGGAAGGAGGAATCACAGAAAATTGCTTCCCATCTTATTCCTCTGGCAAACATAGTCAGCAGAGCAACACAGTTGGATACAATGCTATGTCTCCAATAACATACATGAAAAGCAGATCTCTTGTTGAGCATATTGCAGGTGGGCATGTGCGGAACATGGCTGTCTGCTTGATTTCCCAATACTACACAATTATGTACCCAAAATGTATACGCCAACCTCACTGAGAACCTCACACAATCTAGTTCTTTCCCCTCTGGATGAAATCTGATGCATTCTCATAGAATCATAGAATCATAGAGTTGGAAGAGACCTCAAGGGCCATCGAGTCCAACCCCCTGCCAAGCAGGAAACACCATCAGAGCACTCCTGACATATGGTTGTCAAGCCTCTGCTTAAAGACCTCCAAAGAAGGAGACTCCACCACACTCCTTGGCAGCAAATTCCACTGTCAAACAGCTCTTACTGTCAGGACGTTCTTCCTAATGTTTAGGTGGAATCTTCTTTCTTGTAGTTTGGATCCATTGCTCCGTGTCCGCTTCTCTGGAGCAGCAGAAAACAACCTTTCTCCCTCCACTATGTGACATCCTTTTATATATTTGAACATGGCTATCATATCACCCCTTAACCTCCTCTTCTCCAGGCTAAACATGCCCAGCTCCCTTAGCCGTTCCTCATAAGGCATCGTTTCCAGGCCTTTGACCATTTTGGTTGCCCTCCTCTGGACACGTTCCAGTTTGTCAGTGTCCTTCTTGAACTGTGGTGCCCAGAACTGGACACAGTACTCCAGGTGAGGTCTGACCAGAGCAGAATACAGTGGCACTATTACTTCCTTTGATCTAGATGCTATACTCCTATTGATGCAGCCCAGAATTGCATTGGCTTTTTTAGCTGCCGCGTCACACTGTTGGCTCATGTCAAGTTTATGGTCAACCAAGACTCCTAGATCCTTTTCACATGTACTGCTCTCAAGCCAGGTGTCCCCCATCTTGTATTTGTGCCTCTCATTTTTTTTTTTTTGCCCAAGTGCAATACTTTACATTTCTCCCTGTTAAAATTCATCTTGTTTGTTTTGGCCCAGTTCTCTAATTTGTCAAGGTCGTTTTGAAGTGTGATCCTGTCCTCTGGGGTGTTAGCCACCCCTCCCAGTTTGGTGTCATCTGCAAATTTGATCAGGATGCCCTTGAGTCCATCATCCAAGTCGTTGATAAAAATGTTGAATAAGACCGGGCCCAAGACAGAACCCTGTGGCACCCCACTAGTCACTCTTCTCCAGGATGAAGAGGAACCATTGATGAGCACCCTTTGGGTTCGGTCAGTCAGCCAGTTACAAATCCACTGAGTGGTAGCATAGTCAAGACCGCATTTTACCAGCTTCTTTACAAGAATATCATGGGGCACCTTGTCAAATGCCTTGCTGAAATCAAGGTAGGCTACATCCACTGCATTCCCTTCATCTACCAGGCTTGTAATTCTGTCAAAAAATTACATTCTGTTCATTTCTGTATACCTGATATCTATCTTGTATCTTCTATCCCTTCTTGTATGGTGTGGACTGCTGCAGAGAGACCTAGCAGAGCAGGGTCAGCCCTATCAGTCAGCCCAGCCGAGCTCACAGGGTTGTTGTAAGGTTAAATCTGGTCAGAGAGAACCGTGTCTGCCACCTTGTTCCTCCACCTTCAAATAAAGTAAAATGTGAATGTAATAAATTTCTTCCCCTCTACTATTCTAATTGGGTCAGTTAATTTATATCAAATCACCTGCTCTTTAAAAAAAAATAGCATGATGCTACTGTAATTGCATGCCTCATATTTGCTACTCTAGTAAAGATGCAAAATTAAGGAGATATCTGTACAGTCGGGAATAAAATGGGGGGCCCTTAGAGCTGTCATGGCAGCCATGGTGATGTTTCAAACTCTTGAGAGCTGCCTGTGCATTATTGCTGAAGCCTGTTGCAGCAAATAATAATAAAAAAGAATAACACCCTAGGGATTCAAGTTTTGGGCTTTCTTATTTTTCCTCCACACAAAATCTGTGACACCGGCAACTTTCTGCCAAGAAATGTTATTTTGAGACATGTTTTGGACATAGCCTTCCTCTTGGGAAACCACTAAAATTTACAATTCATATTTCCTCCTTCCATGCTGTAATTCACCTTTCTTTACAGGAAGAACCGAACTATTCCTGACATTCAGCTGCCCTATCAAGTTTGGAATGCTCACTGGTAAACCATGTTTGCCAGTTTCCTGTGTCAGATAATCAAAGTCCTGGACTGAAATTACCCATTGGCATTTTTGAATGGTGGCATTCCTACTAGAAGTCAGATTTTTATTTCTTCTGTTTGTCTGGCAAGAGTGCCTGTGTGGTGAGCAGTTGGAGTGTAAGACTAGGACCTGGGAGAACAAGGTTCAAATTCCCACTCCGTTCATGCAGCCCATCACTGTCTCTCAGCCCAACCCACCTCACAAGGTTTCTGGGAGGATAAGATGGAGAGCAGCAGAACCATATATGCCACCTTAAGCTCCTTGGAGGAAAGGCAAGATATATATATGTAATAAATGAGTGGGGAATCAGAAGGGTGAAAGCATCAAGTCTAGAATCCATTCAAAGCTCTGAATAAGCCCGCCTTTAATGTGTGAATTATTTTCAGATCACTTTATAGGTAAACAACATATGCACCACCATAATGAAGAAAACCACCCTTCACCTTATAGCTTATAGCCTCAGTAAAAATGGCATGCTTTTTTTAATGTCATAGGTTCGATTAACACATATATGTAGGGTATACAACATGACTTCCTATTCCTTGATTACTCGAAGAAATGAATTTCTTCCAATCATTCCTTAGAAATTCTTCTCTGCAAATTTTGATGCCAGATGTTTTCTAACCATCCTCTGAATGCTCAAATATTTGCTGAATATACATACATAATATTTGGTAACCAGCCATATTTGACAGCCAATTATATTTAATTTTAAAATATTTAATACATAACAGATGGTGGTTGGCACTAATGATAGTTCATGGGCAATGATTTGTAGCAGGGCTGTCACCTGATTAAAGGAACCTTAATGTGCAATACTATGCAGATGTACAGTTGAATTCAATGGGGCTTACTCCCATGGAAGTGGGTAAGGGATGGCATTCTTACACGGCTGAAGGGGCTGAAGGATCACTACTGACAAAGCTCTGCTAGTAGGCAAGCTTGCCTTATTTTTGCCTTCATGTTGATTTTAAAAAAACACACAATAACCTCTGTATTGAACCCATAATAATAGTAACAATTTCATTTAAAAAATCTGCATAAAGTCAACCAAGCCAAGTAGGTAATCAAAACAAATAGATAAAATGCTATCCTGATTTATGATAGCCAAAATCCTTGTTACCCCACTGCCCCTAAATAACAAGACCCAATGCATATTAGTTAAGGAAGTACCCTTTTCTTCCCTTTCCTAGGACTTTTCAAATTTCTCCACTGAATTTCTGATCTCACTGCACAGCCCCCCCCCAAGTGCACAGACATTCTGTGATCTCTTTCTTAGTAATACAGTGGTATATCACCTTAGTCCTGCTCAGAGTAGACTCACTGTAATTAATCACCATGACCAATGCATACATTAATCTCAATGGGTCTACTCTGAGTAGGACTTAGTTGGCTCTAATCCATAAACTCTAATATATTTTGACCTGTACTTGTTCTCCTTAGGTCTTCAGTTGCTCAACAGGGATCATAAATCGTGCTTTACCTCGCAGGGTCATTGTGCAGGCAAAGCACAATGCAGGGGGGAAAGCCCTGGTGGTCAGAGAAGAACTTGCTGTTTCTTTCAGAGTACTATATCACATTCCAGAGATGGACTCAAATATTTTCATTCCCTTTCTGTGCCCTCCTCTGAGAGAGATTCTCTTGCCAAGTTCTCTGCCCCCCTTCCACACCAACACAAGCCGAATGCATTTATTCATAGCAAAGACTTCAGGAGCAACACTTTTGTGGGGAAGGCATTCATTCCTCATTATTTTTAGGTATGCAAACTGTAGGCTGCAAGCTTACCCCTGAGTAAATATGCATAATACTGCACTGTTTAGTGAAAATCCAGCAGGTTTCTTTCTAGACTTAGATAAGGAAATTTGGGATTTGGTTGTAATGCAAAAGATAAGACTTACATGTATTTAAAATAAGGACAGTGATCATTCATAAAACAGGGTTGATGGTAACACAGACATCCTGGCATTGATGGGTAAATTAGCACTTGTGGTGTGATTATACAGTCACCATCTCAATCCAGGCTCCGAGAGAACTGAGCTTCCCGTGGTTTCACTCTGGAATCTCCACTTGCAGTTCCTTTGTTCAAGAATTGGAACCTGAAGGTCTTCTGCAGAGTGTTCTGGGCGGCTGAAATATCTTCCCGTATGGCTTTGTGCATATTATCCTTCAGATGCCAGATTTGTGTCTGTTATTTTTTCATAGAGACTGACCTGTTTGCAGAACAGCATTGCCTCCAGACAATAGCAGATATCACAGTCACTGTCAAAAATGAACTGGTTAATAAACCCTTGATATGACCCTGAAATATGGTGGGTGTTGTCTGAACTGATAGGATATCATGCTGTGAACTGGCCTGAGATCTTTGGATGAGGGTCCTATACAAATTTAATAAACAGTAATAGTAAAGATGATGATGTTAAAATCAGACGCCACAATGCTTTGCTTTTGTTGCAGCTGACTAATATTGCCACCCATCTGGAAATAATTTGTTTCCTGGTAGACATGCAATAACGTGAGTTGCAAAAGTAGGGTTGCCTTATATCCTCTTTTTCATAGGTAGAGTCGTCCTAGTGATCCATAGTTAAAAGCAGTTTGGCAAATGTGTTCTCTCTTTTGTTCTTCAAAATATGGCAAGCCCAGAAGGCACAGTGTTGCCCAGTGGTTAGAACGCTGGGCTAGGACTTGGGAGAACAGGTTTCAAAGCCCCACTCAGCCATGAAACTCACTGCAGGCAATGTCTCTTTACCTGGCCTACCTCACAGGGGTGTTGCGAGGGGGAAATGGGGATGAGGAAGGAAAGGTAGGGTATAAATGTAATATATAATAAGTTGTCCAAATTAGGCTGAGAAGTAACACACTGAAAACCACTTTAATTGTTTTCAGCATGCATTTTCAGAAAGGGACAACATGTTAATTCTTCTTCATTTTTAATTTTACAGTATTGTGTAATGGCAAATGAATGTAACATTTCTTTTGTTCCCTAAAAGAATGAAGTTCTTCTTGTCAGCTCTATCATCCAATCAACAGGAAGGTTATGGCAACGATATGAACTGATCCAGTTTACAGCAACGGGAGTGGAAAGATGAAAGATTAGATATGAAATATAGCCTGTCGCTTAGAAAATCCACTGAGTCTAAGAAGCTCAGAAAGTGAAATCAGCCATAAATATAGCAGGGAGGGAAGCAATTTGCAAATGTTAAACATGAGCTGGAATAAAAAAAATACCCCTTTTGTTGTTAAGAGCAACAATTGGTTAGGTGTTAAGTCTCTGGTATCAAATGACATGAAATACTGTTAGACCAAGAGGCTGTGTGGTGCTTGACGTCCCCCTTAGAGAGGCCTATTTAACTCAGACACCTCCCAAGATACTCTCAGTTTTAGGTTTGGTAAGTATTTTGCGTCAGTTTCTCCTGCTGTTCTTTAGTTCTAAGTCTCTACACACTGACTACATAAGCCAAAAGCTTCCAACACTTTCCAAGTAAACACTCAGAAGGAATGAAAGACTAATGCAGAGCAGGGCTGCAAATCAGAACCGAGCGAAGGGCGAAGCAAGAGCAGCAGAGATAATGACAGTTGTGATGGACTGGATGTACAGTGGCATTCATCCTAATGCAGAAAAGCAGAAATGGGATCCAGTTGATTTGGAAGCTAAATTGTGGAATGAGCACATGCTTTCCTTTTTAGAAGCTATACAAAGCATTGCTTATCTCAAAGTTTCCAAAAGGTTATTTTGTAGATTTTAGTGTTCTAAGCTCTGATCATTAGATTTTATATAATTTCAGAGGCAATTCCTAGTCATATGAATCACACAGCAGAGTCCTGAAAGCAACGAGACCCACAGGGCTAGGCTCTTGTCCATTTGTTCTTCTCTTGGGAAGAGGCTCAGGTTGAGTTTACACATAAACAAGCAATCCTGGTTTCCTGCTCCAAGTCAGCTATGGTAAGCAGCAGGTCCATGCCCTCCTCTTCCTTTTCTAATACTTTCCATTGTGCTAGAGGAAGAGATTAATGGCTTCTGTTTGTAATGGTAGGGCCCATCCACCCCACCTGAAATGCTCTTGCATTTTTGAGCGAGGGGACACATGACATTTTGCCTGTGGAGCACATAATACACAGTTCTTGAAGCTAAAATGAGCTTTTGGCCTAAGTGGTAGTACGAAAAGGTTTTCTGATACGGTGGTAGGGTGCTCCCCCTTTAACCTCTATTTGGAATATTATGGTTCTTGCCTTGTCTCCTGCTTCCCAGGCTTCTGCTCCACACTTCTCTGCCTCATTATCCAATAGCTTCTTCCGCTGCTCATTTCTGGTGCTCTCAGACTCCATGCACCCTTGTGTGCTGTGGAATTCTTTGCACTCAATGCAGCTTACTTTTGAGTAGGAGTGTCGGGAGTCTCCACATTCCCCAGCATTCTCCACATCCAAGAGGGGTGCAAGCAAGTAAAACCCAAGACAAGGCTTATTCTGAGTAGGAGACAGCAGCACATGAGCTGGACAACACAAATGTCGTCTCCTCCAAGACACTGCCATCTAAAAAGGAAGAAAGCATACCTCTTCATGCTACCTGCTGGAGCTGAGGGAGGCAGGTGCCAGACAGAGCTGATGCTGAAATCGAGTTCAGCAGGGCTTCCTTCTGCCCAGTGCTATTTTTCTAGAAAAAGAGGTGCCAGAACTCCCCAAGAACACCTCCCTTGTTCTCTTAGAATGGCAATGGCACCCACCTGAGAGGGGCTGGAACTGAGTTCTGAAGAATTCTGGGGGAGAAAAAGCCCTGGTTCCATGCAAGTGGGGCTTGGAGTTCAGCTTTAGCAAGGGAGCGAAAGCTGGATTGGATCATTTCCTTTCCTTTCCCTTCCTTGCTCTTGGCTTTGCACCAGAACAACATCAGACATCTTTTGCCACCTCTTTCTCCCACAAACCTTGCTGCCCCCTCCCCATCAAGGCCAATGTGCCTCAAAGGAAATTGCAGAAATAATGCAGTCCTCCATGTTCTTAGTTGTGTTAGTCTGTAAGAAACACAAGCTGGATTTTCCTTTATTTTTATTTTATTTATTTAAATTCATATACTGCCCTTCACCTGAAGATCTCAGCATGGCCCACCGCTTGTGAAAGAGACACCCCACCCCTCAGACCCCCCCACCTATGAATGTACTCAGAGGAAACCCCTGGCATGGTACAACTGAGGGCAGGGCATGGTAGTTGTAGCAATCTAATGATGCCCAAAAATATGTGGGGTGGCAGGGGTGGGGGAGGGACAGAAGCAAGCAGATCACATGCGCCTTCTTTATTTCTGTCAGAAACAGTGATAGATTTTATGGGTTGGTGGCGAGGGGGTTGGAGGGTGGAGCTTTCAATATGAGCAAAAGGACACCAGATCCATTAAACAAATTAGCAGGGCGTGTGGTCCTGTTGCAACAGAATGTGAGATCAGTTAACAAACATCCCTGGTCTGGTTCCACAGAAGCTGCCGTGCACAAACAATGCATAAACAGAAGTGGGGGAATTGTGTGCATTGATATGTGGAAGAGCCCTTAAATGAAGCATAGTTCTCTCTGACAGCCAAACTCAGGAAATTGTTTTGTTTAAACAATGTCTTGGGAATGTGCTGGCATCTGAAACCATGGCCTAATCCTGGTGTGCGTTCACTGACCACAGTTGTTCAAGTTTGGAACTATTATGGAACTGTGGTTAGAAGAGTTTGGATTTGATATCCCTCTTTATCACTAACCTAAGGAGTCTCAAAGCGGCTAACATTCTCCTTTCCCTTCCTCCCCCACAACAAACACTCTGTGAGGTGAGTGAGGCTGAGAGACTTCAGAGAGTGTGACTGGCCCAAGGTCACCCAGCAGCTGCAGGTGGAGGAGCAGAGACGCGAACCCGGTTCACCAGATTACAAGTCTACCGCTCTTAACCACTACACCTGTAGTTGGGTGCTGGGAGTTATAGCTCTTTGAGGGCTGAGCCACAGTTCCCAGGAACTACTGTGGGTTCAGCGCCTGTTTTTCATTCCCCCTGCAGAAAGGTGCACATGGGTACACAGGGCACATGAGAGCATGTGAGAGGGAATGGGAAGTATTGTGCTCACTGCCCATGTTCCTCTCTTGGCCTCCTCCTCCATATGATGGATGTCAGGAATCCTTTGTAGGCTGTGCCTGTGTTGCTTTAGCTCATGTCCTACAACTTCACCATGTAAGTGTTAAGTATTGTTAACATCACAAGAGAGCAATTGGTGGCCCTCTGCTTAATTTTAAAAAGCTCTCTGCAGGGGATCAGGTCAGACCTCTGGCCTGAGCCATCTGCCTGCTGGCAGCCTGCAGAGAAGGAAGAGGCATCCAGGGGGAGAGAGAGAACGGAGCGCTGGGAAGAGAGGGAGGCAGAAAAGGGGCGGCTGCATCCACCTCCCACAGCTGGCAGGAATAATAATAATAATATTAATTTATTATTTGTACCCCGCCCATCTGGCTGGGCCTCCCCAGCCACTCTGGGCGGCTTCCAACAAAGATTAAAAATACATTAAAATGTCATACATTTAAAATTTCCCTGAACAGGGTTGCCTTCAGATGTCTTCTGAATGTCAGGTAGTTGTTTATCGCTTTGACATCTGCTGGAAGCGCGTTCCACAGGGCGGGCGCCACTACCGAGAAGGCCCTCTGCCTGGTTCCCTGTAGCTTTGCTTCTCGCAATGAGGTAACCGCCAGAAGGCCCTCGGAGCTGGACCTCAGTGTCTGGGCTGAACAGTGGGGGTGGAGACGCTCCTTCAGCAGATGAACCCCGAGGGAATGTGGCCCCTGATAGAAAAGAGCTGCCCAATTTGGCTTGACATGCTGAGATTACATTCTGCTCCCTTTGTAGCCGAATGTGCTGAGAGCCTTTACAAAGTAATAAGACCAGGAGATAAGAGGCAAAGCAACCACTGCAGAAACCTATGCGAGCATTCACCTTGGGTCTTTACAAATGAGAGGCAGTGTTTTAGCAAATGAGAGCGCTGGGCTTAGGGCCAAACTAGATGCAATGGTAAATGCATCTGTAACTTTAACACGCACATCTTTAAAGTACAACGGGAGGGAGATGATTCCTGAGGTCACAGCAGCCTTGGAGAGGGAATTTCCTACCTTGCTGCAGTCCTGAGGGAAATCCCCCCCCCCCAACCTAGGAATTGGCATTGGGAGCGAACTCCTTTCACCCCACACACATATTTTCAGGAAGGAAATCTGTATTTTAATGCTCATTTATTTTTAAATCCATGCTTAGGTACCATAGTTAACAAATGTATTTGGTTTTGTTTCCTCCCTGAAATAGCAAAGAACCTGCTATTGGCATTTGCACAATCTATTACCCAACCAAACAAAAGCCTGTACCAATGGTTTAAGGCAACGCTTGGTTTTATAATTCTATTCATATTGTTGTTATTTCTGTTTCTTACCTCCCCTTCACAACAAGGTCCCAGAGTAGGTTACAGCAATTTAAGGCAATGGTAAAATAATCTTAAAATGAATCGCTGTAAAGAGAAGAGCAACGGGAGTGGAAAGACGTGAAAGATCTCTGGCACCAGTGGCACCAGCGGGTGGGAGCGAGAGTGTCCTCTCAACTGCTTCAAGGAGGGCGGGTCTTTCCTTCACGGCCATAATAGGGTCAAAAGGGATCGAATTTCCACCATATCTATTGTGTTTCTGATAATCACCCCTGCCCCACAAGCAGATGCTATGTGGATTTTTAAAACATGCATGTTTATTGCAAAGAGGCATTTAACCACATGTCTTGTGCTTGTGGGACTCTTGAGTCTGCAAGGAGATAAGAGAGTTAGAATCAGCAGAGTCGTCTGCTTGCTGTACCAACTGGTTCAACAAACTTGTGTTTTCATTACTTCAGTATTATTTGACCAATATTGGAGAGGTCAACCGACAAAATTGTTTCTGGACTGGACAAATGCCATTTTAATTTTGTTCTGAACCTCTTTGCTGTTTCTAAGCCTAATTACCTCAGGAAATCCCCGCATCCTAACATGCCCTGTTTGTCAAACCTAGAAATGGGATTTTAGGCCTTACTACAGGTTTTTAATGCACCTGAAATATCTTCTTCTAAAGTTGCAGTGCAAAGAATTTAAAGCTTTAGCCCAGAGAAAAGACAGTTGTTAACTGAAACATTGCTTTAATATATACTTCACTTAGCTAAAGCCCCTATAGGTTAGCAAATGGATATCAAGAATTTTGAATTATTCAGATCCCTGGGTAGCCACTTCTAGATTCCTGTGGTTAGTGAAATATTCACCGCTGTAAACCATCTAATAAAATTTGTGCATATTCAACAGAGATAAATTCCCTTGAAAAATCCTATCTATAACTTTTCAGGTTCCTTGCCCCAAATTCTGACAGAATAAAAATAACTCTAGTATCTAAAATAGAAAAGCAGATGCCAGAGAGCAATGAGCATATTGATTGAAACGGAACACATTCTGCCAGAGGCTTTGCTTTAAGGTCTTGGCAGCACCACTTGGCTGCCTCGTTGTGGTTACCATCCCTGAGCTGTGTGAAGGGGCACCCAAAGGACTCTTCATCTCCCGCTGGAGAGGAGCATGTTGAAAAGGGCTCATCTACTTCATTTCTTCCTTCGTTCAGGAAGGTCAGTGCAAGTGTAGAGGGATGCTGAAAGGCAATAAAAGAAATTAACATGAATTCCAAAATTTATTGTGTTAATTAATTTGCAGAGAGACAAACCGTCATAAATACAAGGAAGGTCTGCACAAAGGCAATCACTTACGGAAAGATTCAGAAGGCAAAAAAGGAGACTATAGCTTGCCTCGCTCAAAAGGGAAGGGGGAAGCAGATTGCATGATTAGGAAGCTGCTGCACCTCTGAATTATTGTACAGTGAGAATCGTGGCAATTTCCTTCTAGGCTATCAACATAATAGGAGTGCAAGCGACCATGTGAACTCCTTTGCAAATATTTATGAGCGACTGTGTGAGTTTAGTCAGTGGACAAATTCACCAGCCTCTCTGTTTACCTTTTGCAGAAAGATGCCTTCTGGCTGGAGAAAAGGTAATGTCACCTTAATTGTGCTCCTGCCACAGCTGGCATAAATTATTTATGCTGCTGCTTATTTATTTTTAGACTTCCTTAAC
Source organism: Podarcis bocagei (assembly GCF_964188305.1). Classification (NCBI taxonomy): domain Eukaryota; kingdom Metazoa; phylum Chordata; class Lepidosauria; order Squamata; family Lacertidae; genus Podarcis; species Podarcis bocagei. The sequence continues at coordinate 2,147,137 of NC_138130.1, forward strand.
TTCCACCTCCACTTGGAAGGACTGTGTGGCTCTTAAATGAAGTTGAGCACAGTGTTGTTACGGTGCATCACCCGGCCAGACTTGTTGGCTCTTATTGCTTTGCCTCTTGGCATGTCGGTTAGGAGGAGGTGGCAGAGCTCTGCTTCCGTGTCCAGAGGGTTTGTTATGTCGGGCCACAACACACAGTGGGTACGGTGGCTTACATTCCTATTTACAGAGCCCTTCTCCTTCACCTTCTTTGAAAAAACATGCTCCAATTACTGGAGACAGCCACAAACATTGTTGGCATGCAGTAAAATGATACTCTTATTAAGGCAAAGCAATGCTCACTATACAGTAGGCGGTTTTTCAAGTCATGTAGACCTCTGCTCTCTCTCTCTCTCAATATATATATAATTTTCCATTTTAACAATTCAATAAAAGCCCCATTAAAAACATTCCAAATCACAAAATAACCAAACAGTCCAAATATTATGCCAAATCTTTGGTTGGCTCCCCATGTTCTGAGATTGGGGAGTGATGATCATCTCATGTTAATGCTGCTTCTCTTAATTAGTCCGGTTAGAACTGTAAATCAATCTGATGTTAATCCTTCGTTCATTTTTAACAGCCTCCGAGTTGGTCAGGCAAGCGAGTTAGATCAATACAATATACTTCTGTGTGTATGTTCATTTTCTTTTTCTCACTCTCTTTATATTCTTTATATGAATATATGACTCTGTCCATGGCATTCACTTCCGCTTCCAATTGTACCAGGCATATGTCCAAATTCTTCGTTTTATCTCAACCCAAAACAGATAAGCATGTACTTTAGCTAGAAGCCTTAATTTCTGTCTTCTATCCTTAACAATCCATTGAAGGTAAATTGCAAATTTATAAATCTTTTCCACACAGTTAGTAACTAGGCAAAAATTATAACAATAATAATACAATACTCCCCAGTCCCACTTGCGTAGATAAACAATTCGGTAGTCAGTCCTTCCAGGGAGATTTGCCCACTAAAATATCAAATATGAAATATATCAAAAAGAAGGAAAGGAGGCTCACTCCCCTTCTGTTCTGGTGGTAATCCCTCTTCCACTTGAATTCTTTAGCACCTCAGTGGCTGAATCAATTAGCAGGGTAGTTTATCTCCCCTCACTCAGAGCATGCCCGTTAGTTAAGTCTGAATTTTCATCTTAAAAAACAGGTGTTTGTTTGCTCATGGCAGTGACTTTGGAGAGTTGCCAAAGAGATGCACGGTGCTTTCTATCCAGCTCCCCCTGCCCCTTCATTCCTTCCGGATTGGGGGCAGGTGTTGGGTAATCTGCGGGTGAAGCTGCCCCCCCGGGCCCTGGGGGGATTGGGAGGATGATTACTCCCGTCTCATCCTCAAAATATTCCATGCTAAATGGCTTCAATGTAATGGGCAGCCGCCACCCTGGCAAGCCAAACCAAAAGCTGTAGACCTCTGCTTTTAGCCTGAAATAGGGGAAACTTAAGAGCCTCCTATAAGAGCATCCTTCCCCAGCATTTGGCCATGCCAATTGCCGCTAGGCAGTCCATTGAAGAAGAAGAAGAAGAAGAAGAAGAAGAAGAAGAAGAAGAAGAAGAGGAGTTTGGATTTGATATCCCGCCTTTCACTCCCTTTAAGGAGTCTCAAAGCGGCTAACATTCTCCTTTCCCTTCCTCCCCCACAACAAGCACTCTGTGAGGTGAGTGGGGCTGAGAGACTTCAAAGAAGTGTGACTGGCCCAAGGTCACCCAGCAGCTGCAGGTGGAGGAGCGGAGACGCAAACCCGGTTCCCCAGATTACAAGACTGCCGCTCTTAACCACTACACCACACTGGCTCTCACATTGTGAGTTTTCTCCCCCCCCCCCAATTTTTTTTATTAGTTTTCCAAATGTATAACACTTTTTAAAAAAGAACATCAGAAAACAAACAGACAGACAGACAAACATTTATCTTAATTGTAATAATTCCACTTTTGTTAACATTGTTAAATGACTTCCTCGAATCCCTCTGGCTGAGTTTCCATATATATCATTGTAGCAGTTTTCCAAAACTATTTTCACATAAAATTTACATAGTCAATTAGCATCTTTCTTTCTTTTCGTTTTAACTTTTAACATAGCATTCTACAACATCACATATTTAAATCCTAGGCCTATCTGATACTCGCAAGTAATTCTATTTAAATTATCTTGACATATTTAGCTAAATAATCTTTAAATTTCTTCCATTCCTCTTGGTATCCCTCCTTCTTCTTCTGTTGGTACTTCTTGTAGTTTCCAATTTTTGGCCAACAAAATTCTAGCTGCAGTTGTGGCATACAAAAATAATCTAAGATCTTTCTTGGGCAATTCTACTTATTTCAAGTAGAAGGGCCTCTGGTTTCTTAATAAATGTATATTTCAACATTTTTTTCAATTCATTATAAATCATTTCCCAGAAGTCTTTCACCTTGGGACACGTCCACCACATATGGTAAAAAGTACCTTCTTTTTCTTTACATTTCCAACATAGGTTATCACTTTTATGATAGATCTTTGCTAATTTTACAGGGGCTAAGTACCATCTATACATCATTTTCATAACATTTTCCTTTAACACTGTCCATGCAGTAAACTTGACCCGTTTCCTCCATAGCCTTTCCCAGTCCTCAAATATTATGTTATGTCCAACATCTCTTGCCCAATCTATCATCACAGATTTAACTTGTTCATCCTTTGTATGCCACTCCAGCAATAAATTATACATTTTAGACAAATTTTTACTTTAGAATTTAACAACTCCGTTTCTCATTTGGTTTCCCCCCGATGCAAAACCATTTTTCTTATCTAATTTATATAATTCATTAATCTGGTGGTAATGTAACCAATTTACTTTATCTTTGATTTGATCAAATGGTCTTAATTTGAATCCTTCTTTGTCTTCCAATAATAGATCTGAATATCTCAACCAGTTAGTCTCCATATTTAACTTTTCCTGGGCCTTTGCCTCCATTGGCGAAAGCCATCTGGGTGTTTTCCTTTCTAAGAGATCTTTGTACAGGGGTACCTTGGGTTAAGTACTTAATTCGTTCCGGAGGTCTATACTTAACCTGAAACTGTTCTTAACTTGAAGCACCACTTTAGCTAATGGGGCCTCCTGCTGCTGCCATGCCGTCAGAGCATGATTTCTGTTCATCCTGAAGCAAAGTTCTTAACCTGAAGCACTATTTCTGGGTTAGCGGAGTCTGTAACCTGAATCGTATGTAACCCGAGGAACCACTGTATTTTATCCAAACATTATATAAAGATTTTCTAATTACATGATTTTTGAAACCATTATGGGCCTTTATCTTATCATACCATAGATAAGCATGCCATCCAAACACATTGTCAAATCCCTCCAAGACTAAAACATCCTCACTGTCTAGTTTTATCCATTCCTTAACCCAAAAAAGGGCTGCAGCTTCAAAATATATCTTCAAATCTGGCAGGGGAAGTCCCCCTCTTGAATCCCTTTTGAATCTGTTAATAATTTATATTTAATTCTGAGTTTTCTCCCCTGCCAGATAATCTAGATAAAGCTTTCTGCTATTCTTTAAAACATTTCACATTAATAATTGGAAGGGCTTGAAACAGAAACAGCATCTTTGGCAATACATTCATCTTAACCACAGATATCCGGCCCATTAGTGACAATTTTAGATTTGACCAGCTCTCAAGATCTCTCTTACTTTCATCCCATAATTTCTCATAATTGTCTTTATATAGATTCAATTTTTTCACCGACAAATTTACACCCAGATACTTAACTTTTTTCACTAAAACTAGGCCTGTTTTTTCTTGCAATAATTTCCTTTCCTCATTGTCCAAGTTTTTGCCTAGTACTTTGGTTTTGCTCTTATTTAACTTAAATCCTGCTACCTGTCCAAACTCCTGTATGAACTCCAGTGCTTTTACTGCACTGGAGTCTGGATCTTGAAGTGTTAACACCAAATCGTCAGCAAAGGCCTTTAATTTATATTGTTTGGATCCTACTGCTCATCCCTCCTTATCATACTTAACAAAACCTCCAGGACCAAAATAAAAAGCAGAGTGGAAAGTGGCCACCCTCGCCTGGTACCCTTCTCAATTCTTATTTCCTCTGATACCACATTGCTTATTATAATTTTATCTTTTTGTTCATGATAAATCACGTTAATACCATTAAAAAACTCCCGCCCAACCCCAATACTTTCTGAATTTTGTATCATAAAACTCTAAGACACATTGTCAAAGGCCTTCTCCGCATCAATAAACATTAACATCGCTTTACAATTTTTTCTTCCTTCCAACTTTTCCAAAATGTCAACTATATTCCTAATATTATCTTTCATATGTCTTCCAGGCAGAAATCCTGCCTGGTCCTTATGGATATAATCTGATAAGACCTTCTTCAACCTATTGGCCAAAATATTGGCAAAAATTTTATAATCCACGTTAAGTAATGAGATTGGTCTATAGTTTTTAACATTAGATCTGTCGTGATCTTATTTTGGGATCAGGGTTCTATAAGCTTCCTTCCAGGTTTTGGGTGCTTTGTCCCCTTCTATTTTCTTATCACAAACTTCTACCAATGGCTGAATAAGCCAGTCTTTCATAGTCTTTTAGTATTTTGCTGACAGACCATCTGGTCCCGGGGCTTTGCCAAGTTGCATTGAGTTTATTGCATTTTCAACCTCCTGTCATGTAATTAATCCATTTAGTAGGATCCTTTTACCTTCAGGAATCTTCTGCAAACTATTAATTTAGATTAATTGCTCAGTTTTAACCTTATATTCTTTACCATTTTCATACAGTTGTTTATAATACTTCTGAAAACATCTTCTTATCTCCACGGGGTTCTCTACAGACTTTCCATCTGATACAATATTTGCAATAGTACTTTGTTTTTGCCTCTTTTTTAGCTGCCAAGCTAAGAGTTTCCCACATTTATTTGCAGATTCAAAATTCCTTTGTCTCAACATTCTTAATTTCCATTCTATTTCTTGGATTATAATCTTTGAATACTGATTCTGTAAAGCTTTAATTTCCTTTTGTATCTGTAAATTCTTTGGATTACTTCTAAGGATCTTCTCTTTGTCTTTTAATTGGCACAAAATTTTATCTTTTCATTCTGTATCTTTCTCTTAATTGAATTTTGTTGAATGAGGAATCCTCTCATTACTGCTTTACTTGCATCCCAAATGACTCTTGTTTCCATTCCAGAGTTCATATTAATCTCAAAATAGTCTTTTAGAGTCTTTTGTGCCTTATTAGTTATTTGCTCATTCCTCAACAAATTGCCATTCATTCTCCATCTGAAAGATCCCTGTATAGATAATTCCACTTCCGTAAATACTGCATTGTGATCTTAGCAAGTTTTAGGGCAAATTTCCGTTTAGGAACCAAGTCTCTGGATTGCCATAAATAATTAATAATCGAAAATGATTGATTTGCATCTGTATAAAATGTGAAGTCTTTTTCAGTTGGATTTCTAACTCTCCATATGTCTGACAGATCGAATTTGTCAGTTATGCAAAAAAAAAAAAAAAAGGTCTTAGGTAATCTGCCAGCATTGAGTATTTTTTGTCTCTGGGTCCTATCCATTAAATTAGATGCAACTCCATTCAAATCTCCCATTAAAATTGATTTGTAATCCAAATGGTCCATAAGTCTTGTTTCCAAATTCTTAAAGTATTCCGTCTTGCCATCATTAGGTGCATAAATTACCAATAGCAAGTGTTTTTCGCATTGTGCTGTAATTTCTACTGCTATGTATCTTCCCTCCCAATCTTTAAAAATCAATTTTGGATTCCATTTTTCTTTAACATAAGAGACCACTCCTCTTTTTCTCACTTTGTCTGAAGAAATAAATTCTTGGCCAAGTTTCTTATTCAATAGAATTTTTCTATGTAGTCTTATAATGTGTGTTTCCTGTAAAAAAATTACATCCAAATTCTGCTTTGCCAAAACGTGATAAATCTGACTCCTTTTTTGTGGAGAATTTAAACCGTTCACATTCCAAGAATAAATTCTCAAAGCCATCGTGATAAATTAAGGGGCCGCTGCTCCTGTCCCTGGTGGCTGTGGGCTTTCCAACCCGAGATCAACTGAATGCTTTTACAAAAATTTATCCTTCTCTCCAACAGTCTTGATTCTTTGTTTTCTTCCCTCAAATTTAAAGGAGAGGCCCTCTTGGAATTCCCACCTAAAGAAGATATTTTTCCTTCTCAGGGTAGTTGCCAAATCTGAAATTGGTTCTCAAATTCAAGAAGTGTTTAGGGATTTCCTTAAAAAGGACAATTGCTTTGTCTTGAATTTTTAAACCTTTTTTGTAGTGCAGGCCCAAAATAGTATCTCTTTGTTCTTTAGTCTTAAAGACCACCATGCAATCATAGGTAATTTTGGACTCTTTTTAGGACCAAATCTATAGGCCTTTTCTATCCAAGAGTCTACTTCGTCTTTTTGCAAGTCCCACCACGCCACAACTGGGGGAGAGGACAGAACCCTGAGGCACCCCACAAGTCTGAGTCCAGGTGTCTGAACATTCATCCCCCCCACCACTTTCTGAAGACGGTCCAGGAGGAAGGAGCGGAACCACTGTATGACAGTGCCCCCAGCTCCCAGTCCCTCAAGACAGTCCAGGAGGATGTTATGGTCGATGGTATCAAATGCCGCTGAGAGATCCAGCAAAACTAGGAAACAGCTCTCACCTTTGTCCCTAGCCCACTGGAGATCATCGACCAACGCAATCAACGCAGTTTCAGTCCCACGATGAGGCCTGAATCCCAACTAGAAGGGATTCAAATGGTCTGCTTCTTCCAGGCGTGCCTGGAGTTGTTCAGTAACCACTCGCTCAATCACCTTGCCCTTATCATGCTACTTATCATGTGTGGCTGCAATACTGCCTGTGTTTGAACTTCACTGTGTTTGAACTGGATAGCTGAACTGCTCACATTGGTCACTGATTTCCCACACCATTTGGCTTCTTCTGTTGACAGACTACACTCATTTTGTTAAAAATGCAATATTGGCATTTTTTTAAAAAAAAACATATTTTTATTTAATTCTCAATTTTACAAACGAAACAGGCATTTTACATACCATTAAATATCCAAAGATATTAAATATCTTCCTGTATATTTTACGACAATCATTTTTGTCAGTCCTCCATTTTACACCCCTCAAACAATAATTACACTGTGGATTTTTTCTTAATGCTGCCAATGTTTTCAGCTGTGTACAGTTATTTTCCATATAGTCACTGAATGTTTTCCACTCTTCTTTAAATACATGTTCTTCTTGCTCTCTTATTCTATGTGTTAAACCTGCAAGTTCTGCATATTCTAATATCTTAAGCGGCCAGTCCTCTTTGCCTGGGACCTCTCTCAGTTTGGGGCTAACAAGACTCAAGCCTGTGGCATATATACAGTAAATAATTTTTTCTGACATCTGGGAATTTCTGTCTGGATTAATCCTAACAAAAAGGACCCTGTTGTTGTTACTTTGTGGGGGGGGGGAGGGGGTTATTTTAAACATTTTTTTTAGCTCATTATAAATCATTTCCCAATATTCTTTTACCTTTTTACATGTCCACCACATATGAAAAAAGTATCTGCCATTTCTTTACATTTCCAACACATATCTGATACTGATTTATACATCTTAGCCAACTTACTTGGAGTTAAATACCATCTATGAATCATTTTCATATAATTCTCTTTCAGTGAATAACATGCAGTAAATTTCAAATCATACTTCCAAAGTTTCTCCCAGAGGTTTAAGTCTGTATTATGTCCTATATCTATTGCCCATCTTTTGTTTCCCATTCTAATAAAAAATATATACATTTTAGACAAATGTTTATCCTGGTTCTATAATAATTCTTTTTCAGATTGTGAGCTTTGGTCCAACCCCCCTGCCTTTTAATCTAGCATAAACATATCATGGTATTGCAACCAATCTGTGACTCGACTCCTTAAGTCTTCCATAGGTTTCAATCTGGGTTACCTCCCTGTAATATTATTGGCAATTTAAGGCAGAATTGTTTTTCTACATCAAATACCAGTCTCCCAGAAATGAGGGTGGTGGCTTGTTGGTAGCACCTGGAACCTGATTCTGCCATTTGGCTTCTTCTGTTGACAGACCACACTCATTTTGTTAAAATTGTCAACATGGCGTCGACAGCAGTGAGAGATCACATATTCCAGCCTTCATGCTCAAGCTCACATCACTAAATCAGCCTTCAACCGTGCCGGCAACAGTTTGCAAGTAACTGACAGGGCAGGAACAATGAGGGCACATGGGCAGTTGGAAGGCATGCAAAACTGAGCAGGTGCCAAAGTGGGTTATTGCTTCTTCTAAACGAACGGTAAAATAGTCAGTGCTGTTTCTTAGAAGAAGCTTGTAATTAAAAAAGTAGATTGGGTGCTTGATGAATCACATTTTCATGGGAAATCTTGAAATGTTAACAGCTCTCTCCATTACATGGGCATTTTGCTACAGCATTTGATGGTTATCAACATTCACAACAGGGTTTCACAATGTAAATTGCAGCTGTTGCCTGAGAGACTTTGCCTATCTAAACTTTAAAATGATGTGTGCATGCATAAGACTGGAAAGCTGTGTTCCTGCAGTAGGTAAATAGTTTAATTAATCTGCAAGCTTTTTTATGTGCATGTTTTTATAAGTCCTGATAGAAGCAGCTCAAGATTAATTCAAACAGCAATTATTTCATAAAGGCTTTAGAAAAGTACTTTCACAACACCACATGCATAGCCAAAACCAGAATGAATAAGCAAAATGCAGGTGGAGAAAGAGAATTAAAACTGAATATTTTCAACACAGTTTTTGGCTATGATATATATATTTTTTGGAAAGTCACAGTAGATTGCCAGAAATATCTGCAATTTCCCTTTTTATTTTGCTAAAAATAAAAATCACATTCACTATTGAAGATACTGAAAATAAACAGCGCATGTTTATATGAACAAGCAGTGGTCAAATGCTGGAGTGGAATGCAAAGCATGGTCTTAGTTTCTGTGCTTTACTGTGAGGGAAGATGGTATACAATTAAGCCAAGTGTGCTACTGATGTACATGCAACACATGTTTTTCCATGGAGCCAGCTCAAAGGATTATCTGTTAGTTATCAAGGCTTGGGTCTCACCTACCTATTCATCACTCCTGTTCAGGGCCAGCCTGGCCCATTTTGCCACCTGAGACCACTCTCCCGCTGCCACCCTGCCACTGGAGCCTTGTTTACTGGGCTTGTGTGGTGGTTGCTTCTGGCAAGATCTCATGCAAGCTCTGTGAGATCTCACCACAAGCCACCACCACTTCTCGATTTTTTGGTGGCAGCGGCAGATGCAGACACACCCTCCTGTTATAGGGAAGAGCCTGTTACACTCCTTGCTTGCAAAATGCCTGTTATGTGCTGAGTTGAATAGGATCCAAAATGCAGCAGTCTGATGGGTCCTAGAACAATAGGATTCAGAATGTAGCAGTCTGATTGGTCCTAGAACAATGCAGCAGTATGATTGGTCTGCAGGAGCCACCCAATCCAGCTCCAGATGGAAGTGAATCCACAACCTGATTGGCCTACAGGAGAATTCCGGAATTAGCTAATCATGTGCAGCCCATTGTGTAAATAATGTATATAAAGCAGATACTTTGAGGGGACGTTCATTCCTCCTCACCACTATGAGCTGAATAAAGAGCATGAAATCCACTCTCAACTCTGAGTATATTTCACTGGCAACGAAGGTGGGATCCCGCTGAGCTGACCGCCACACACAGCACTGCAGCACAGCCACCTTCCGCACCACTGCCTCGCACTTGGACTTGGCCCAAGCATATCAACAGCTGCCAGTAGATGAGGCCACAGCAGAGGCACAGATGATTGTGATGCACAGAGGAGCATTCAGGGTAAAGTGGCTGCAATTCGGGGGTCAGTGTGGCACCAGGCATATTCCAGAATCTAATGGACTCTCTCCTTAAAGGGATTCCTGGCGTCACCCCCTTCTTCGATGATGTGTTGATTTCTGGGCCCACACCAGAGGAGTTTGAGGACTGCCTCCGCACCGTTCTGCACCATTTCCAGACGGCGAGTCTCAAGGTGAAGTGGGGAAAATGTCTACTAGGAGTGCCTCAGGTGGACTTTCTGGGATTTATGGTGGACAGAGAAGGGGTCCACCCAACTGGGGACAAGGTACAGGCCATTTGTGATGCCCCAGCGCCCAAGAGCAAGACTGAACTTCAGGCCTTCTTGGGACTATTGAACTTTTACCATTCCTTCCTTCCCCACAAGGCTGCGGTAGCGGAGCCCCTACACAGACTCCTGGACAAGCGGGCCCCTTGGGTGTGGGCCCAGCACCAGGAGGCCACATTCCTGGCAGTCAAGGGCTTGCTCGTCTCAAACTCGGTCTTGGCACACTTCAACGAGAGGCTGCCGGTGGTGCTAGCATGCGACACCTCACTCTATGGCATCGGCACTGTCCTGGGACACCAACTCCCGGATGGAAGAGAGGTGCCGGTGGTATACTTTTCCCAGACACTCAACGCAATCAAGCGGAACTACTTGGAAATCGACAAGGGGGGGTCTGGCAATCGTGAAGGGAGTAAAAAAATTCCATGATTTCTTGTACGGGCGGCCCTTTACCGTGGTGACTGACCACAAGCCGTTGCTTGGTTTGTTTGCCCACGAAAAGCAGACCCCCCCCCCAAGTGCTGTCTCCTCGCGTCCTCAGGTGGTCAATTTTCCTTGCCAGCTACCAGTATGCACTGATTCACCACCCTGGGAAGCGGATGCCCTCAGGAGGCTACCACTATCGGAAACAGGCTCCAACCCAGCACCCGCACAAGAGGTTATGAACCTGGAGCTGCTTTCCAACCGCCCCATTCAGGCACAAGAAGTTGCACACCATTCCAAGAAAGATAGGGTCATCTCCCAGGTCCTAGACTGGGTGTGGAGGGGATGGCCCAGCAGCAGCCCCGCGCCAGAATTCGCGGGCTACACAACCCGCAAACACGAACTGTCGGCTCACAAGGGGTGCCTGTTATGGGGAAGCAGGGTCATTGTTCCCCAGCCTCTTCGCAAAAGGGTCCTCACAGCCCTACACGAGACACACCCAGGGGTAGTGAGAATGAAGGCCCTTGCCAGGAGTTGTGTGTGGTGGCCGGGGATTGGCGGAGAGATAGAGGCCTGGGTCAAACATTGTCAGGCCTGCCAAGAATCCCGCCCAGATCCTCCAAGGGCCCAAGTCCAGTCCTGGGAGTCTGCCCGTGCACCATGGTCACGCCTGCATGTGGACTTCACTGGCCCCTTTCAGGGGAAAACATTCTTCATAGTGGTGGACTCCTACACCAAATGGCTGGAAGTCGCACTGGTACCGTCCACTTCCACGTCCGCAGCCATCCGGGTACTACGCAGGCTGTTTGCAACCCACGAGCTCCCTGACACTCTTGTCTCAGACAACGGATTTACGTCAGGAGAATTCCAAACCTTCACAGCGCAGAACGCCATCTGCCACATCTGCTCGGCACCATTCCACCCTGCCACCAATGGCCAAGCAGAATGCATGGTGCGGACCACCAAGGACACCCTCCGCCGCATGACGCAAGGGGACTGGGAGTACCGCCTTGCCACATTCCTTCTAGCACAGCACCCCCAGCTCAACGACTGGCTGGAGCCCCACTGAACTACTAATGGGTCGGCGCCTTGCAATCAGATTGGACCGCCTTCACCCCGATAGAGCTCAGGATGAGGTAGTGGTGGGGGAAGGCAGGAACCCCCGGACCTTCGAGGCCCAGGACCCAGTGTACGCAAAGAATTTTGGGGCAGGCCCAGCATGGGTACCCGCCACAGTCACCAGGGTCACTGGCCCCGTGTCATACGAGGTGCTAACGGATGGGGGGCAATGCTGGCGCCGCCACTGCGACCAGATACGGCGACGATTCCCAGGAGAAAACCAGGAGGAGGACAGGTCAGAGGAGTCCCAAGGGAACAGTGGGGCAGTGAGGCCCATAGAGCAGGAGGGGCCAGCAGGAGAGGCAGAATCAGTAAATACAGAGAGGACCCGCGAGGACAAAAGGACACCGGAATCAGAACCATGACTGAGCGAGCCGGTTGCGCCAGACCAAACGGCCCCATCACAGCCAGCATCCTTGGAACACGAGCCAGAACTTGAACCCCAGACCAGGGAACACCCCAGGCTGCAATGCATACGTAGGCCGCCGGCATACCTTGAGGACTATGAATGCGACCTCCCGGGCAGGACTGGAACTTAGAGGGGAGGGGTGTTATGTATTGAGTTGAATAAGATCCAAAAATGCAGCAGTCTGATTGGTCCTAGAGCAATAGGATTCAGAATGCAGCAGTCTGATTGGTCCTAGAGCAATGCAGCAGTATGACTGGTCTGCAGGAGCCACCCAATCCAGCTCCAGATGGAAGTGAATCCACAACCTGATTGGCCTACAGGAGAATTCCGGAATTAGCCAATCACGTGCAGCCCATTGTGTAAATAATGTATATGAAGCAGATACTTCTCACCACTATGAGCTGAATAAAGAGCATGAAATCCACTCTCAACTCTGAGTATGTTTCAATACCCCAGTTCCAATCCCTGGCAGGGCTGGGAAACATTTCTGTCTGAAACTCTGGAAAGCTGCTGCTGGATGATACTGAGCTAAATGGATCAATAGTCTGAGAATAATGCATCTTTCTGTGTTCCTGTGATTCCACTGAAAAGCAACTTGAGGTGGCATGACCTGTGATTACTGCAGTTTGGCATTGTCAGGTCATAACATGGAATGGATGAGCAAGGTCTGCTGGGATTGGCCTGAAATCAGCAATGTTTAGGTTCCAACTGCGAATATCATGCTCAGAACTCTGCTAGGAAAAAGTTTCTTATTTCTATTTCTGATAGCAATTTCCAGTACATATTCAATGTACTTTTGTGATAGAAATCTATTTTCAAGTCATTTTGAGACAATCAGCCAGCTGAGCTTCATCGCTAAATGCCTACCTACTTTAATCTGTATATTATTAACTGCTCATCCGCAGAAAACCTGTGTTCATTTGCATTGGTTACCAATTGCATCAATACACCCATAATGATGAGGCAAGGCATCTAACATTTTGAGTTTACACAGGCAACTACCTTTATTAACTTTAAGTGGGATCAGCAACGGGTTGTCATTCTACATAATAAACATGGCAAATAGGTGCTTTTTCTTCCTCTTCCTCAGTATTCTCTGCTCAAACCTTCCTAGGTCAGGGCACATGGCTAGTTTTCCTCCTGCTCATGGATCTCACAATGATGGGTCTCACAGTCTGGGGGCCAGGACATGTCTTAAATAGATGCCACCCACTCACCCACCGCATCCTCTCCCTAGGGGTCGCAGGGGCCCTGAGTGGCGCCTTTGTAGAGCTAATGTGGCATCTACCTGGTAGGAAAGAAGCCCCGGAGGCCAAGGGAGCAAGTCCCTGACTGGGGAGATGATGATGCCTGCCAGGGCTTCCTGCATTACAGGGGATCAGACTAGATGACTGGGTGTTAAAACTAGCTAGAAAACTAATTGCATGCCTAACTGCAAGTGGCCCATAGACACATGCTACCTGAATAGTAATACACGATCTAATTTCAAAGCAGCTGGTGGCTACTTTGGCACCAACCGTAACCCAAGAAAGACAATGTTTTGTGATCACTGATGTGCCTGACTATTTGGATAAATTACTTCTATGGGGAGAGGCTTGTATTAATTCTATCTTGTTTAACTTGCTATCTTGAAATTTTAATAATTATCAACAACTTATATGAATGTGTGGGACTGTTATTTGTGGGAATGTTAAGGATAGTAGGAAAGGATACATTGAATAAGTATTATCCTTCCTTCACTCACACTAGTGAGTGATGTAGCAGATTCCCCTTAATATAGTAGGAAGCTGGTTTGCAGATTTGTTTGAATCTCTTTAGTTGAGTAATCCAGTCTGGCTAGCCAAGATGGATTGTTCACGGTGTCCCCTTTTATCCCTCTTAGCAGAATAAAGACACAAGAGTCTTTCTTTAAAAGAAACAAGAAGTTTACTCACATTTCAGTTCATGATTTGATCCCTGAAAGGCAGATTTTAGCTAGTAGTTAAATAACAAACTGTGAGTTCATCTCATATGGAGATTGAGCTCATGGGCTGCTGGCAGAGAGCCAGCAGACAGAACAAAATGGCTGCAGGAGGGCAGCAAGAGAGCAGCAAGCAAGAGAGCAGCAAGAGAGAGAGATCAAGAGAGAGAAAATGGCTGTGTGACTTGGCTCTTTTATGGAGTCAGCCACGCTCATCTCCCAGGTCACATGCAGGGGCAGGAAGCTCCAGACCAGTAGAACAGGAAGTTACACTGCCTGCAGTGACATCCCTCTGCCTGTGCCCACTCTAGGGAAATAAGGAATTTATATTGTACTTGACTGTTCCAATGGATTACATCCCACAGAATGTTTGTGACTTACAGCTGAAACAAATTTATTTGAGTTGAATAAAAAAATGGCGTTATTAGGAAACTCTTCAGTTAAATTCTCACACAGGTTTGTTCTTGGCCAAACACAAACAGAAATGCATTTTTAAACTATGAGGACCAGACAGGAGCAATGAATTCATTGTCTTGAGGAAATGAATTTTTCAAGAGCTAACATTTCACAAAGTTCCTAAGCCAAAAACAGTACACAGATAACAAACCCATTTCTATCTGGTATTATATTTACATTTCCTTGACAGAGCTGGAATCTCTGCTCACTTGTAAAGCCCATCATGAGTCCTTATGATTCAGTTGCTCCCATTGCAATCTCCCACACCACCTTTGCTGTGCTGTGCTCATTGTTCCACAGCACCCATTCATCAACAATCCACCACAACCTCAAGGGCTTTCGATGAATAGATGAGTCCCCATCTTTGTTCCTTTGGCTCTTCTGGAGGTGGGTTTGTTTCAACTATGCTACAACAGCAGGAACTGCAGCAGGATATCCATATGAACTAGGCAGAGTGGCATTTCTGTTTTTTTAGTAGTTCTTCATACATTTCTTTATGATAAGAACAAAAGTAGCATCCTGGTAGAACAGACCAACAGTCCATCAGATCCATCTTCATGTCTCCAATGGTGACTAATCAGATGCCTTGGTGAACTTTGTGGTCACAGAAAGAACACAAACATTCTTGCCTATTGCTTGTCTCAAGCAGCTGAAAACAGGCACTCCTGTCTACTACATCCACCCAGTCCTCCAGTGACAAAGTTTGCATCCAGGAGCACCTTCCTTGGCCCCAACCAGCTCATCACCACCTCCAAGCACTGGTCTAGTATCTCAGCCACCTCTCCTGATTCAGATAGAGCAGAGATGTAAAGTCTCATCTGCATACTGGTGACGCTCCACTCCAAATCTCTGGATGACAGTTTCAGAAAGATGTTTAATAGCATACAAGCTGCCAAGAAACAATACTCTGTGCTCCAGATGCCTCCACATAGAAATAAGTACTGAAATTTTTGAAGGCATTCAAAACTTGGGGGAAAGTTTTTGAAAAGGTTGAAAAAATTCTGAAAATATCCTCTGAACTATACAGCAGATTTGGTGTAAAAAGACTGAAAAATTGCAAGAATGCAAATGCTGTGGGAATAGATTGCAAGCCCACTTTTCAAACCAGCCAACTGCAAACCATGGAGCTCTGACAAAACTATGATTTCTGGTTTTAAAATTGTGAATTTGTGTGTGTGAGAGAGGGAGGGGAGTATTTGCTTTCCACAGATGTGAAACTTGCTCCGCTCAGTCAGACCCACTCCTTAGTAAGTGTATTTAAGATTTGCTGTGATGGCAAAGTTAAGCCTGTGGGATCTAACATGCATGAATCTGAGTTTTATTTTGCATAACCATTTACTAGCATTAATAATTTTAAGCCCAGAAATTACAGGCTTTCCCCAAACTGCAGTGGGTAGTTTTTGAATGTGTTTGTCTATATATCAAAGTAACCTGTGAAATAACATTAATTTGAAAGCTCAGTGATGGAAAGCTTGATGAAGTACCATTAGCAATAATCACACAGTATTTTCTATGATATGCTGGTTTCCAAATTACTTGCTGTGCTTTGCAACAGATTAAATGGCTTGAGCTACTTTTATAACGGAAATCTTTTTGCATTCTGAATGTAACACAATTTCTTCTCTTGCAGAATCAAAATAAAATGACCTAATGATTCTGGAATGTTTAGGCCACATACAAATATACTGTATTTTTTTCATGTATAAGACATCCCCATGTTATAAGGCGACCCCTTTTTTAAAAAAAACCCAAAATTAAGAAATTAATTTGTTTAGCTTTGGGGGTGGGGGAGGTCACTTCTGCCAATTGCTCACCCATCTGCTCGCCACAGCCACTGCTGATCGCACACCTCGCTGCAGCCACCAATTGTCTGCCCGCTCATTGCCACCAACAGCCCACCTGCCCACTTGCTGCAGTCACCAATTGCTTGCCTGTCTTGCCACAGCCACAAATTGCCTGCCCAATTGCCACAGCCACAGCCAATCGCCAGCAGGCCTTGCCGCAGCCACCAATCACCCGCCAATCTCCTGCTTACTGCTGCCATTATTCACACATCCCCCCTCTGCGTTCACTATCCGCGTATGACACCCATTTTTTGACTTTTTTTTAATAGCAAAAAGCATTGTCCTATACAAAGAAAAATACGGTATATATAGAAATAGTATAGGGTCCAGCAAATATAAAATATTTCAAGTGCTAGTGTTGGGTTCAGCACTGACCCAGGCTTGTTCCCTTTGGAAGGAAGTCCCTGAAGGCTTATTGACACTGTAATATATTGGTGTTTTTCTATAAATATACTAACTAAGCAAAGATGCGGGCAACGTTTAAATACTCCAACAGACAGCAAAACTCTTCTACTCCCATAGAACAGTGGTTCCCAATTACCTTTCAGGCATGGGAGTTCCCCCTCTCCCATTGGTAGCTCACTGATAAGAATTAATGAGCCTCTGATAGTTTTATAGTCCTTTTTTATAGCATCATATTGCTAACACAAACAGACAACCCTCCTCAAAGAGAACAGTTGCCTGCTTGGAATCATCCTTGTGACTTCTGCAGCAAGGAGCGCGCCAAAAGGAAGTCCCTCCCCCTCTCAGTCTCCTTTGTTCTCTGATGTTTCGGACCATTGAGTCCGAGGGGAGGGGGCTCCCCCCACACTCTCAATTGATGTGTCACCCAGCTGCCTTCTGCTTTTCTCATCCTGATCTCAAAACTGGGCTGCTCCTCACTAACTCCTCACTAACCCGTTTGGCTGCTGTCTGTAAGTCTCTCTCTGCTTCTGAGAACGTTGAAGGCGGGGGGGGGGGGTGAATCTCCCCCCTCCTCTTCTGAACTGAGCTGATCTGTGGCTGCATTTCCCAACCTTTGCCTTCAGAGCATTCCCTGACAATAGCCACACACTGCGGATTCCCTATTTTTCAAAAGCCAAGCCATGCCATGGACACCCGACTTTTGAAATTTTTGACATCTCCATGGTAGTTCTTGTTATGTGAATGATGCCAAGAACCCCCTGGGTGCGTTGCGTGGACCACCTGGGGTCCCTCCCAGAAGATCACCAGTTGGGAACCACTGCCATAGAATATTTGGTCGTCATCCCAAGAGTTTGCAGAGCTCTTTCTGTGTTTTTCTCAGTGTTCTTTTCACACGTTCCAGCTTGCTTCCTCCCCCCAGGGAGTTGTTGTTGTTGTTAACAATAAAAGGGTTAAGTCCACCTGTTCCACAGGCAAGCCTTGAATTTCCAGAAGTTACACAGGTGGCAGACTGTTCTCACAAACTCAACACACAACACAATTCAACACACAATCATGGTCTCCTGAACCAAAATGACTTTCTGGGTTCTGGTTTTTTTTTAAGAAGAAGAAAAAGAAGAAGAAAAGAATGCAGCATTAAAGGGTACTAGTGCTTTTCCCTTTGTCTAAAAAACCCCCTCATGTTCCCACTTCCCCATGCTGTTCCCAAAACTCCAGCTACCAAATGTTTAGTTTATGAAAACCGAAAGAAACATCTCACTAAGTTGAACTTCCGGTATCCCTGCCAGCTACCCACCTGAGACCATTCATAGTACTATTATCTTTAATCAAGTTGATGGGTTGCGATTTTACTTTGCTGAATATCATTTGTCAAAAGCTAACAAACAAGAAATATATATATATATATATTTGCCTGTGATTGATTCACTTCTCATGACTCAGGAAATTCAGGGAAGCTAATTAATAGGTAAAGAAAGCTTTACAAGATTCCTGGCTGTGGGATCATGGCCACATAAAACCTGATGTCTGCAATTTCAGATGTGAAGTTCCTTAATGGAATGGGACATGAAATGAGAGAAACCAATGAAAGCAGACCCCTCTGGTATCAAAATCCTCATCCAAAGAACATATTCTACTTATTTTGGAAACATCACTCCTCCCTTTATGCTGCCATAACAATAACAACTGGAAACAATATCAGTCCAATTGCACTGCTCTTATTCCGAAAAACATTGGTAGTTGTGTACATTTTATAAATGCACATGTACAGTGGCGTAGCGTGGGGGGTGCAGGGGGGGCTGGCCGCACCGGGTGCAACATCTGGGGGTTAGGGGCGCAAATCCACAGGTTAGGGGGCGCAAATCCACGGGCTAGGGGGCGCAAATTACTTGCCTTGCCCCGGGTGCTGACAACCCACGCTACGCCACTGCACATGTAACACTGGCACACACATTCTTCCATGTAAGTAAGGGCTGACAAACATAAACTGGAGGTAGCTAACCTATTGAAGTGTTCTGTTTATGAAGGAAGACAGCTGATAATCTCGGCTCAAAGGGGACTTGGCCTTCTCAGTGAAAATGCCCACATTATCAAATAGTTTCACCCAAAGTGGATGTTTAAGAAGGATGGATTTATGTTCTGGACTGTACCTTAGAAAGCTTTTCTAGATATTACTCAGAATAGGCAGAAGCTGTTCTTATATCTAGTGATGCGATATGACCAAATCTGAAACCCAAACATATTATTATAACTGAGTTGTGAAATGTTAAGAGGATCACAGAGAAGTCAGAATGCAGAGAATTCCAAATGTGATTTCTTTTTATTTTAAGAATGCCGTAGAAGTAAATCAACCATCCGGCACATTAGATATTGTTTCCTATTTTAGCAGCTACACTGCATTTGTCTTTCAATTTTATATCGCAATCATTTGTTTTGTTTTTCAGTTTTCTGCTGTGCACTGAATTTTAAAAAATGCAGAATTTGTGACTTATATGGAACATTGTCTTTGGCATGATAAACTGGGTTACTTAACCACCCTTTGATATTTCAAGCAGACCCAGTTTATAAGTCTGGGAAGAAGGGTAGCTGTACAACAAATGTATGAACTAGAAATGACAGATGAGCAATGCACCTAGAGTTTCAATTTGAACAGGAGAGACATCTTGTACTTTGGGGATCCAGTCTCTAGGCAACTAGAGATTGGGAAAAAAGCATTCATTTCCATCCTGTTCTACAACAGTAGCCTTCAAATAATAGGAAGAGAGCGATAGTAGGAAATGCTTTTGGCATTGCATTGAAATGCTTTCCAAAACAGAAGAAAGGACGGCTGTCCTTTTGTCATCACTGAATTAGTTTCTTTCTTTCTTTCTTTTTTGGATGAAGTGATTATATTAATGCACCTAAGGAAGGGTTGCATGGTAATGAAGATCTCTGAATCAGCACTAAGGGTTTAATAGTTTTTGAATGGTATCATTATCAAGAACATGATGCAAAGACTCACCTATTTGCCCAGGCGTTTGTAGATTATTGCAGTACCTATTGGATGTAGAGTGAGTAGCCTGCCCTGAAGTTTCTAAGAGGTTTAGACCCAATGTTGTATTTTTTTTCATGTTCTTGTTACTGCTATGTTAATTTGTGGTTGTAACTGTTTTAAATTGATCTCGTTTTTGCTTTGTATACTGTGTTATGTACCCTGTTCTGGGATCTTTCATGATGAAGAGTGGGTTAGGCATGCAATGCACACCACCATGGATTGCAGGAGAAATTCCACTTAATGGAATTGTGCAAAATATCCCTTAAGGAAGCTGGGAGTTTGAGGATGGAGGAGGGATTGGAGAGCAGGAGGCTGCACTTGCCAGCCTGAGAAAAGGTTTGTATTGGAAGGCAAAATAAGAGCAGGAGAGCATTTCAGAAAGAAAAACAACAACCTTAGGCTACAATCCTAAACACATTTCCAGAGAGTAACAATAGCTGAATGGAGTTGGGTTAATTTTTGAGTAAGCACTGTGATGCTATGGCTTAAGAGAATGAGTCCGGCAGTGTGGACATGGAGTGGAAGGGGAACACAAGTATTTTGAAAACCAGTGGTTTGGGCTTTTCTTATATAATTGGTATGTGTGGTAGCCTAGCAGCTAGCTACCTGCCAACTGGAAACTGGTGGGGCCTGAGCCATTGGATGTGGCAGCAGAGGAATGGGCCTATGGCTGTCAAAATAAAGGTGGACTGCAGTCTTTGCCAGAGTGGGAATGAAAGATGCAGCTAAAGACTACAAGTGTTGTGGCAACTGGTTCCAAGCGCCAGGGAGATCAACTTGTTCTGCTTCTTCTCACTTACACAGTGGTTGTAGACAGAGGGAAATTATTTCAGTGTTGTGTGCACTTATACACAGCTAGGGATTGACACACCCATTGACATCTAGTCCACCCCAGTTCTCAGAGAGGATAGGACTAAATCCACCCTTTCCTGTTTCCGGGGGGATTTTAAATGGATTTTTTTTTAAAGAAGCAAGCAACCAACCAACAAGGAAACACTTTTAATATGTGGTTGGAAGTACCTATGAGGCAGCACATAATAATAATAATAATAATAATAATAATAATAATAATAATAATAATAATATTATTATTATTATTATTATTATTATTATTATTATTATTTATACCCTGTCCTCCCCAGCCAAGACCAGGCTCAGGGTGGCTAACACCAAATATAAAAATTTGATTGAAATTTGATTGAAATACAATTTAAAAACAAGATTAAAACACAACATTAACACGCAGCCTCATTTCAGGAGGAACTCAAATCTAAAACTTTTTGGGGATGAAAACGTCAAATCTTCACCAAGGCCATCTATCCAGACTGGTCCTACATGGGCCAGAAAAAAGCCAGGGAAGTCCCCAAATAGGAGCTCCATCACAGAAGGAGAAAGGAAAAAGGAAAGAGGAAAGAGGGGGAGGGGATCAAGTTGGTTCCAAGCCAAAGGCCAGGCGGAACAACTCTGTCTTACAGGCCCTGTGGAAAGAAATCAGATCCTGCAGGGCTCTGGTCTCATGAGACAGAGCTTTCACCAGGCCAGAGCCAGTGTTGAGAAAGCCCTGGCTCTGGTTGAGGCTAATCTGACTTCCTTAGGGCCTGGGACCTCTAGGGTGTTACTATTTATGGACCTTAAAGGTTCTCCATGGGGCATACCGGGAGAGGCGGTGTCGTAGGTACGAGGGTCCTAGGCCGTGAAGGGCTTTAAAGGTCAAAACCAGCACCTTAAATCTGACCCTGTACTTCACCGGAAGCCAGTGCAGCTGGAAAAGCACTGGGTGAATATGCTCCCATGGCAGAGACCCCGTGAGGAGCCTTCCTGCAGCATTCTGCACCTGCTGGAGTTTCTTGGACAGCTTCAAGGGCAGCCCCGCGTAGAGAGCGAATTACAGTAGTGAAGCCTGGAGGTGACTGTCACATGGATCACTGTGGCCAGATCGGGGCAGGAAAGGTAAGGTAAGGGATCAACTGCTTGATGCGGCGAAGGTGGAAAAATGTCGCCTTAGCTGTTGCTGTAACCTACCGCGTCCAAAGAAAGGGAGGCTTCAAGGATTACACCCAACCTCTTAACGGAAGGCAATGGCACTAATTGGGCCTCTGTAAGAGAAGGGAGTTGGTCCCTCATCCCCATGCCATCCCGACCCAGCCATAGGACCTCTGTCTTCGAAGGATTTAGTTTCAATCGGCTCCCACGAAACCATCCAGCCACAGCTTCCAAGCATCTGGTCAGTGTGTCTGGGGCCGAGTCGGTGTGGCCATCCATCAGCAGATAGAGCTGAGTGTCATCAGCATATTGGTGACAGCCCAGCCGAAATCTCCGGACAATCTGGGCAAGGGAGCGCATAAAGGTGTTAAAAAGCATCAGGGAGTGGATTGCGCCCTGCAGGACTCCACATACCAAGGAAAGGCGCAACGACATCTCCCTCCCTAGTGCCACCCTCTGTCCCCGGCCAGAGATAAAGGAGCACAGCGATTTTTGGACTATGCCCTGTATCCCCACATCGGCGAGGCGGTAGTTCAGAAAATCATGATTGATCATGTCAAAGGCTGCTGACAAATCTAAGAGAATCAGCAGTCCCGACCCGCCTCAATTCAGTTGTCTATGGAGATCATCTGTTAGGGCGACCAGAGCCGTCTTGGTCCTGAAACCAGGACAGAACCCAGAATGAAATGGATCTAAAGCCAATGTTTCCTCCAGAAACCTACCCACTCTCTCAATTACCTTACCAAGATAAGGAAGATTTGAAACTGAGCCATAATTGAATAGATCTAAAGGATCTAGTGAAGTTTTCTTTAAGAGTGGACACACCACTGCTTCCTTCAGCTTGCCTGGGAATGTTCCTGGGCCAAGGGACAAATTGATAATTTCAACCAAGGGGATCCGTGCGACATCAGGGCATGGCCTAATGAGCCAAGATGGGCACGGGTCGAGGAGGCAAATGGTGGGCCTATCAGCTCGGAGGAATCTATCAACATCAGCAGGGAGTATCCGATCAAAATGGTCCAACACTGGACCCGAAGACAGTCAAGGGCCCTCCAGTTCTGTTACTGTATCTAAAATGGCAGGGGGGTCACGGAGGAGCAACAGGACTTTCTCCACAAAAAAGCTCGCGAATGCCTCTGAGCTGTGAGTCGAATTTGTGCTTAAATTTGGTTGTCCTCCTAAAGGACGTTATTGACCTAATTATTCTAAAAAGTTGTGCCAGGCGAGAACTAGTGGATGCAATGGAAACTGTAAAGTAAGATTTCTTAGGAGCTTTAATAGCCATCTCATAGGCTTTAATAAGTGTCCTATAAGATGTTCTTGAAGCTCCGCCACAAGTCCGTTGCCATACTCACTCTAGCTGTCTGAGGTCCCGCTTTATTTTCCAGAGCTCCTCGATGAACCAAGGGGCCCAGTTTTGGTGAGGTCGCAGAGGGCGCTTAGGTGCGATCTCATTGATGGCCGCCAAGAACTGGTTATTCCAGTCCTCAACAAGGTCATCTAATGAGTTGCCAGGGAGAGCAGGGTCCCACAAGGCCTGACGGAATCTACCAGGATCCATCAACCTCCGTGGGCGAGCCCAAATAGGCTCACCGCCCAAGCAGAGGAGGGGCGGGAAGTCAATCTTGGCTTTCAGGGCATAGTGATCAGACCATGGGACTTCCACGGGGGGAGCATGATCACATCTATGCCAGCACCAAAGATCAAATCCAGCGTGTGGCCTGCTTGGTGAGTGGGGCCGAAAACAAACTGGGAGAGACCTAGTGGCACCATTAGTTGTAAGCAGTGTTCATTCATCCCCATTTTGTTTTTATATAAAAACTTTTGAAATATTGTACCCAGCTCTCCTCAGTCTGAGCATGCAGGGCTTCTATCATGAAGATAGAACAATCCCTCTGGGACTGACAGGTGTTCACGTCCCATTGTTCCCAGAGGGAATTGTATGGTGACAACATGGCCACCATCAACTCTTGTCACTCTCAGGGGGGCTTGTTCTGTGAGCATCAAAGCCATTAAACAATTTCAAAAAGAATGTTGAGAGATGGATTGGAAGATTGTTTCCTGAAAAGAAAGCATGAGATTAAAAGAGGAATAAATTCCCTGTTTGTAGGTAGCATCACACAATATATGAAAACTGTCTTCCCCTCCACAAATGAAGTATTGCCATGACCCTGGCAGATTTTCATATGTTAGCACTTCATTTACTTTAACAGAAGAGAATTAAGCCTGAGTTGAACTCTCCCAATGGAATGAATTAGCTTTTGAACTGAGCCATAAATGCTCACCACTTTGGTTCTAAATGCAGAGTGAAAAGCACTGATGCACTTTCACCACCCAGAAAGATCCATTTCCAACTTAGTATTCAGACACAATAGTTATAGGCAGGAAGTTCAACTATCCTGACCTTGGAGTTCTAATGTAAGTCAAAAGCCCTTGCTGAACTGGGATCTGGCACTTAGAGTTTGATACAACACGTCCAAAAATCAATAAAGGCCATCCTGCAAGCAGCAGACAAGAGACATTCCATTCTACTTGTTAGTCATTCTCTTAGACTGAAAGAACACTTAAAATTCCCAGAATCCAAATCAACTGGAGCGTATTTAGCTCGATTTTTGACAGAATGGACTCAACATTCAGGTATATAAAATACTTCACTTAATTGGAAGGCTCAACTAAATGTTGCACACAGATGTGGGAAGTTACTTTTCTGCTGCGCTCCTGAAAATCTGTTTTGGAAGGGCTGGTTCTTTTCAGCCCAGAAGCAGCAGGTGGGGAGTCAGGTTAGGAATCCTTTCACTTTGCTTGTTCAAATCCCTTTCTCTACAAAGGAAATCATCGGGGGTTCTTACTGTACATACATAGGAAATGTTTAGTTGTGCCTCAAAATATGACTTTCTCATAGTATCTGTTTATTTAAGCATTTATACCCCACTTTTCTTAGTGAAATAAACTCAAAGTGTCTTACAAAAGAAAAAAATATTATATATAAAACACAATGTACCAGTTGAAAGAAAAGCGAACAGTAAATTAAGCAAGAATATTGTACGATTGCCAGAATAATATCCTGATATTTACAAACAAAATAAATCTTTAGAAAATATGTTAATACTCCGCCCCCACCAATAATATTAATTTTTTCCCCAGGGGTTGTGAATGAAACAACTAACATTTGTATTTTGGGTGGGTGGACCTAATTGTAACTGATCTGCATTGCCTTTTCTTTCTTTCTTGATTTTGGTATGTCATTGAATGTACTTGCTTAAGTAAATAAAAAGACATATTTTAAAAAAGACGAAGGGGGGAGGAGTGAGAATATCAAATTAGAAGGCAAGGCTATTGGCAAAAGTTGCGATTGATCCTGTATAGAGGAATGCCTACTGGTTGGCCAGAAAGCAACATATTTGCAGCTGGAATTGAGTCCAATGTGTGGACTGATCAAATCAGCTGCAGGCAAGGCCAAATTTGGCCCTCCAGCTGTTTTGGGACTACAATTCCCATCATCCCTGACCACTGGTCCTGTTACCTAGGGATGATGGGAGTTGTCGTTCCAAAACAGCTTTGGCCATGCCTGAAGAAGAGCTTTGCTGTGAAGTAAAGCTCACTTGTGGATGGACCTATTCTTGTGCCAACAGGCTCTCCCAGATGCATGAATAGCCCTCTCTCACAGGTTTCTATTTTGCATTGTTTTAAAAGCATCTTCTGTTATTTGTTGCACTGTTTTGGAACTGTTTCTAAGCTGTCATTGTTAGTCCATTGCCTTGGGGCATGCAAGGAAGGCATTTCATCAACAGGTAGTAATATAATAATGATGCCACTTGCTTGTCTGGCTGGAAGATAGAGGGGGGTAAGTGAGAGTGGAAAAGATGACATCTGCATTACTTGCTGTACTCACTTTTGCCTCTAGTTCTGCCCACCTCTGCCAGGTGACTCTCACAAGAACATAAGAAGAGCCTGCAAGATTAGGCCAAGAAGAGCTTTCTGGTTCAGGATCTGGCGCTCTCAAATTTCAGCGGCACCCTGTGCAACGCTAAAATTTGGTGTCTCCCCGCCTTTCGCACTCTGTTCCACAGCATTGTTTTGGCGCAGAATCTGAGCCCAAGAGCCCTCTCCCCTCCTGTGGTTTCCAGAAAATGGTGTTCAGAAGCATTGCTGCCTCCAGCTGTGAAGATAAAGCAGAGCCGTCCTGGCTGGTAGTCACTGACAGCCCTCTCTTCCTCTTGTGGAGCCAGTGTGGTGTAGTGGTTAAGAGCCGTAGACTCGTAATCTGGTGAACCGGGTTCGGGTCTCCGCTCCTCCACCTGCAGCTGCTGGGTGACCTTGGGCCATCACACTTCTTTGAAGTCTCTCAGCCCCACTCACCTCCCAGAGTGTTTGTTGTGGGGGAGGAAGGGAAAGGAGAATGTTAGCCGCTTTGAGACTCCTGAAGGGGAGTGATAAAGCGGGATATCAAATCCAAACTCTTCTTCTTCTTCTATGAATTTGTCTAATCCACATTTAATGCTCTCCAAGTTGGTGGCTATCACTGTTATTCACCTCTCTGTCAGAGATGCTTGAAAGTAAATAAACCTACTTCTGCACCTAATTATGGCTTATGTTTGACTGCAGCAAAAAAAATTGATACAGCATTTTATTAAAGTTAGTGACAAAAACTGATTCAAAGAACATCGAGCAGGTTTATACATCCAGACCCCTGTTCCATGCATACACCGTAAAATGGTGCTGAAACAGGGAGTTTTCTTCACACTCCTCAGCCCATGAAGAGACATTAATGTTCATTGGGATTCATGCAAAGACGTCAATTTATGCTGGTGGTAAATAGAAGAGTTTTTTTTAACAACAACAATAAATTGTCTTGGTCCAACATTATATGTTCATACACATTCCTTCAAGAGTGCACCATATTCATTTTGACCGCAAAATGTGCAGTAATCTATTCCCCAGACCGTTCTCTCCACAATGTGCCATGTGGTGCAGCTGCTGAAGATGATCCCAATAGATTCTGAGCCCGCTGCCAGATTCAAGTTACAAAAAAAGGAGATTCTGACTCAACATCAGGAAGAACTTTCTGACGGTAAGAGCTGTTTTACAATAGGATTGTCCTCCTTCAGAAGGTGGTAGACTCACCTTCCTTGGAGGTTTTTAAGCAGACACCGGATGGCCACCTGTCAGGGATGCTTTAGTTGGGATTCCTGCATTGTAGGATGACCTTCAGGGTTTATTCCACTTCTACAATTCAGTGATTCTATCGTTCTAATTGTAAAGCAGCCAACTCTGAACCATATTTGGGAGAACTACCTTGTTCTTATATGTATGACACTCGTACCCTTTTAAAAGTTCTGAATACTGCTTAATTTTTTGTTGAGTTTTTGAGTAGGTGCTGGCAAATCCTGTCTGATACAAACAAACAAATATACAGTTTTGGAATAAAAGAGAGGTATTTAAACTGAGACTTACATTTCATTTCCTACATGCCCTGAAAACAGGAAAATCATGGTTTTCTGACTCTCCTTGGAAAAGACTGCAGTCACTCAAGAGACCTAACAATGCATATTGCAGAACCACCATTGACTCTGGCCTCACAATTAATTCATGACAGACATAATTATGCCATTTAAGTGTAAGAGACTTGGGTCACCAAGTTTTCTGTAGTGACAAGCTCTAAAGTAAAAGTAATTGCTTAATTTGGGATTTGCTCAGTTATGGAAAGCTGATTATATAAATGATTGATACTCTTTAAAAATGTTTCTCTTGCAGAACACAATGGGAGTGCAGAAAGAGGTGGGGAACTGAGAACACAGACCCATTTAGAGTGATTTACAGCCAACCCCTCTGCATCTTTTCTCAGAGAAAAGTTCATCATGTTCTATGGAACTTCCTTCCAGATAAGTATGCATTAGTTTGCAATCTTAGGCTGGAATTCTCAGACAACTTTTCTCAAGGATTTCTTTGAAATAAGACCTAATCTGGAACAAATGATTACAATTCACCCCGGCATTATCTTTTCTCTTCAAAAATAGGGTCTGTCCTCTAAGGAGAAAACAATTGTACCATGAGTAGGGAAAACAGTATTATTCTGGTATCATGTGTTGTTCTTGACATGAAGCTCCAGATTCAATGTGATTATTCAGAAGAAGTATTTTATTAACATGCAATCATTCATATATGTACGATATCCACCACCTGAACTTAAACTTCCATACCTGAATAAGATAATTGACAGGCATTAATCTTAAAGATATAGTAACATGCCATCGTGGGACGTGGGTGGCACTGTGGGTTAAACCACAGAGCCTAGGACTTGCCGATCAGAAGGTTGGCAGTTCAAATCCCCGCGACAGGGTGAGCTCCCGTTGCTCGGTCCCAGCTCCTGCCCTAGCAGTTTGAAAGCATGTCAAAGTGCAAGTAGATAAATAGGGAAGGTAAATGGCATTTCCGTGCGCTGCTCTGGTTCGCTGGCCACATGACCCGGAAGCTGTATGTCGGCTCCCTCGGCCAATAAAGCGAGATGAGCGCCGCAACCCCAGAGTCGGTCACGACTGGACCTAATGGTCAGGGGTCCCTTTACCTTTAACATACCATCATGGAGTGTGCATGCAAAGGGGGCTGCAGAATAGAAGAGAGAATGAGGCATGGGAAGGGGGAATTGGGAAAAAGAAGGAGGACTGAGTGAGCAGAGACACAGCCCCTTGTAAGAACAAAAGAATGCAAAGAGCTCTGTTGGGTTAAGACAACACCTGCCTCCTCCACTATTTCTTCTCTCTCACAGTGCCGCCCGTGTCCCTATATAGAGAGACTTAGGGGGCTGCATTTTGTCCTGGGGCCCGAAGTCTGTGCTCCCCCTGCTATGTAATCCAAGAAGGACTTTCTAAATTTTCCTACATTCTCCTTCACTGAACCAGATGCCCATGGGAAGGCTGCAAGCAGGACCTGTGTGAGGGCAACAGCACTTTCCCCTCTTGTGTTCCCAAGCAACGGGCATTCATGGCTAGTAGTCATTGACAGCCCCAGCCTCCAGGAACACATTTCGTTGTTATAAACTGTATTGAGTCTTGCATGGTGAGCAGTGGGATATAAAGCTTTAAAGAGATAAAATAAATAAACATGCCAGTAGTGGACAGGGCCACAAGCAAAGATGGAGGGGTGTAATTCAAGTACAGCAGGCTTGTTTCTACCCCCCCCCAGCCTCCTCTGTGCACACCCAAGAGGCATTAGGAGAGCATCAGGGCACCCTCTGGCCAAGGAAAAACTAGACATGAAGAGTGTGAGAGACCAGATAGAGAGACTTAAAGGTAAAGGTAAAGGGACCCCTGACTGTTAGGTCCAGTCACGGACGACTCTGGGGTTGCAGCGCTCATCTTGCTTTGCTGGCTGAGGGAGCTGGCGTTTGTCCACAGACAGCTTTTGGTTCATGTGGCCAGCATGACAAAGCCGCTTCTGGTGAACCAAAGCAGTGCACAGAAACGCCATTTACCTTCCTGCCAGAGCGGTACCTATTTATCTACTTGCACTTTGAGGTGCTTTCAAACTGCTAGGTTGGCAGGAGCAGGGACCGAGCGACGGGAGCTCAACCCGTCGCAGGGATTCGAACCGCTGACCTTCTGATCGGCAAGTCCTAGGCTCCGTGGTTTAGCCACAGCACCACCCGCATCCCTATATAGAGAGACTTAGGGGGCTGCATTTTGCCCTGGGGCCCGAAGTCCGTGCTCCCCCTGCTACGTAATCTAAGGACTTTCTAAATTTTCCTACATTCTCCTTCACTGTGTGGCCTGAATTTCTAGAATCATGAGAAAGGGACAGAAAATTTCACAGCTCTTTGCCCTGTCCTATGGCCGGTGCCTCTTGGCGTGGCTACTGCAATGTTATATCAGGGCACAATGGCCACTGCTGCTGGTGAGTGGCCTCTGAGGTATTTGTGACAGCACGGTGGAGAGTTAGATTTCTATTTTAGCAGGACTACGCACAAAGCTAAATGTGATTTCTCAGTCCCTCATTTAAATAGCTATCAGGGGACATTATTAGGGATTGTCCCAGGAACCCCAGATCTTTGGTGGGAGGCCCAGGATTTCTGCTCCTTTCTTTATTTTAAAACTTCTTTAAAGTTCTGTTTATAGGGTGGCTGAGTGCACTACAAAGCACAATGCTGGTAAGAATTCATTAACTTGCCAGAGGGGAGGGGAGTTTTATGAACCTGTTCCTGTGTCCTTTAAGTACCTAGATATGCCCCAACCAGCAGTATTAACTACATCTTCAGATAAAGCCATATTAGGTATGTGTAGAGTATATTCTCATATATTCTGTGAAAAATAATCTAAATTAACCATCACACTTTTTAGTCCATAATAAAAAGAAAATAACTAGCATGAATGGAAGTTTTTTGTTTTTAAAAAATCCGTAGTGCACATTCATGCAACAGCAGCAAAATGTATCTATCAGTGAAAGTTCAGGTTCAGAAAAAGAAATAAACTTGGTTTACAGAGAGACCTACTTGTATATGAACTGGCACTGATCATTTCATAATGCTGTTCTCATACAGCTTTAAATAAAATGATTACAAATGAAGGAGCAAACATGTTATTTGGAGAGTACATAATAAACTAAGACATGTGCTGGGTTTTTTAAAAGGCTCCAGAGTAAACAGAGAAATCTCCAGTCTCTCATTCTAAGAAATTAAACTTGATTTTATGAGCTGTTTCCTCCTTCCTCTGAAAATTACAAGAAATGGAGTTTCAGTTTCATCCCCATAGCAAATTGCATTGAGATTCACTTCTATGAATCTTCATTATGGTGTGTGTTCCAGCTGGATGAGAGGTTTGTATTGTTGATGCCATTTTAAATTCAAGAAAGGTAGCCATTTTATAGCTATTCTACATTGTGTGTGTGTGTGTGTGTGTGTGTGTGTGTGTGTGCTGAAGACTGGTTTTGCTGCCTGTGATCTCAGAGTTTGGAGTTGTTGGCCAAAACCTGTCAGCCAAAGCCAGTGGGCAGGGATGTTGGGAATTGTAGTCCAAAAACCATATGGAGAGCAGCAGCTTGGGGAAGGCAGATGGAAAGGCTTGCAGGGAGGTTGTGGGAAATGACATGCAGGGAATGTCACTTTGCCATCAAATCCTAATCAAGCTCAGTGGGGTGTCCATAACGCATCCTCTGCCACTCAAGTCAAGGGAAGCAGCTTGACTTGAAGAATCCCTCCCAATTCTCAAGCCCTGTGTCCTTGCCTGTTATTCCCTTTACTTTATTGCCAACGTGGTGCCCACCAGACCACCACTCCCACTGACACCAGCTAGCCTTACTGTCATTAACAAATGGGACTCTAGCTCCAGATTTAAGTCTTTTCATATCAAGCAAGAGAAACATGGACAGGTCATTTTCTAGCTCATGCTATGAAGTTCTTTTTAAAAAAATATTCTCAGCAATGGAAATAAGAGCTGCCCATTAATGGAGGAATTGAATCTTTTGATATAGCACAATGTGTCCTATGGGTGTACATACTTCTTGTTGATTGTTCCTGTATATTATGTTGGAAACTGCCCAGAGTGGCTGGGGCACAAAAATAAATCATCATCATCATCATCAATTTGAGTTTCTCAGAGCTTTGCATTTTTCCAATCTCAAATTTCACATCAGCTTGCTTAAAAAAGTCAGTACACCAGAAATCATCAGTACTTTAGTGCCAATTTCTCCAAATAAGCACATTTTTCCATACAATGTTGCCTTATGTACACTTTATTTCGAATGAGCAGTTTGCCCTAAAGAAAACAACCTAGAGTTGAAACAAAGTGGAGAGCAGGAGGAAAGAATGCAGAATAATGGGCTGGGCTGGGGGAATGACTGGAAGTTCTCAAGAAGGCAGCATTTTGTTCTCAGGTGCCACTTAGCGTGGCCTCACGCACCCTCCCTGGTTGCTGTCAGGGTCCAGCAAGAGGCCAGGCTCCAAAGCGGCTGCTTTTCTTCTACAGCAATTCATAGAATCAGATCCAAGACACTGTTTTCTGATCTGCTCACATGAAAAGCAAGATTAAGACCTCAGTAATTTCCTCTTAGCCCACTTATTAATAAGCCAGAATGCTGCTCCATATATCCTGTGATACACGGAAGTCTCTTTTTTTTAATGGCTTGCACTGGTATATTTCTAATATTGAAGAGAGGCTTTTAAAGGGTCAGAAATCATAGGCATTGGCTTTTAAGTGTACTGCCAGCTCATGGATACTCTTTCTGTTGCCATGGAGACATCAAACAAGGAGCATACAAGTACATATTAATGGTTTAGTAGCAGGAATCACAGAAGGCTCTCCCAGTGCGCGCTCTCTCTCTCTCTCTCTCTCTCTCTCTCTCTCTCTCTCTCTCTCTCTCTCTCATTATGATGGCAATTCAGAAATTAAACAATAAGGGACATCATTGTTGAGAAATGATTCAGCACAGATTTCCTGTCATTCCAATCCCACAATATCAGATTTATATTTTTAGAGTAAGGCATACTAATTCAAAAATAAGTATTGCCATGATTTAAATGTCTGCCACGATCATTGTGAGCAAGCAGCAAAGAGCAACAGGCATACGAAGAGGGCCTTGAAACCAAACCACTTCTTTATTTACAGCATTTTTATACAGCCCGTGATCAAATGGTTCTCAGCATGGCTTACAAATAATGGTTAAAACCAAGGAGGAGGAGGAGGAAGCACCAAAGTGAGGTCATTATTTGAATGCCCTCTGCAAGAGTACAGATTCATTTGGCAATAACACTTTTGCCCCCTGCTGTCTCCACTGCCCTTCTTCAGTGCTACAACATGGCTGCCCAGAAGGTGCTGCACCCTGTGATCTGACATGCAGCCGCATCAGTTTGTCCAGCAACGCCAGTGGGGCTTCGACTGTCCCCCCAGCCCCACAAGCCCCAGTCACTGAGTGCCCATCAGTCTGGAAGCAATGGAAAGGCAGGGTCAAAATCTAAGCATAATCAAGGCTTTGTGCAACCAAGAGATTCCCACGAATGCCCTCAGAGGGCATCTGAAGCTCCTTTGGAGATTTTGGGCCAGTCACTCTCTCCCAGCCTCAGGTAAGCAAATGGTCAACTTGTAACTAAACGCATGAGAATATAGGCTGGATTTTCCTTTCAAAAGCAATGCAGCAGGAGCAGACTGCTTCCTTAAGGCCTATTCATGTGTCCAGAGCAAACACAATGGCGAGAGGCTGGTGCGTCCATGAAAGTGTCAGTCCATTTGTGTTCATCCTAATAAATCAGGAGATTTTCACTCGGATGTGCATCTGAATGCACATTTAATTTAGCTTATGATTCACAGTCCAACCATTGATACTGACATGTGTGGATCCCCAGGACTGCAGTCGCTATTTCTACTGAGATTAAGGGAAGAGGAAACCAAGTCAACTCCATCCATTGACACAAAGCAATAAAACACAATATATCATATTATAACAAGATGTAACAACAATCTACCCAAGCTGAAATTATACGCGTTATTTACTGGCTGTAACATTCATTAAGTTTAAAAGAAAGAAGCTGTCTGGCTTATATAAGGTCGTAATGCTATGTGTGTTGCCTGCTAACAGCCAGTTCAATTTCAAAAAAGGAGCCAACACCTTCATATTTACCTTATTCCAAGGTGGCTTTGTGAAATGAAATCTTAATAATATTTCCAGTATTACACTTCCCCAAAGAAATAATAAAAGGCTATATATACTAAAATGTCAACACTCATACCACTGAGGCAAATAGTGTTAGAACAAAGCACCAACTGAATTTAGGAAATTCATTTTCTGCCTTCTTCAAACCTCTAACAGGGTTTTCCAGACTCGCTTCCAGTATAGTGACACTTCTGCACAGCTTCCCAAGGACTGTGGTTCTGTGTGTCAGTTTCTCCTCCTCCTCTCCATGCTCATAAAGCCCATGGCAATTTTCAAAATTGAACATACCTTGTAAAAATTTCAAAAGCAAAATGTGTGCTATTTCAAGTTAAACTTTTTTTTAAAAAAAAGTTTAATTAGCAGCTGTATATGTAACTTGAATAGTGATATATCTAATCTATTAGTCATGGATATAAATACTTCTCTTTCTTTCAGATGAACTTGATCCATGTGGCCTGAACTGGTGGTGTCTGAGTAGCAAGTTGATCTTGGGATGGTGATGGCCGGTCCCTTGACCCCTGTGGGGGGTATTCCAGCTGTGAAAAAGGAGATCATTAGGAAAAGGCCTGTGCATAAATCTGCAAATGTTATATTTTTATATTTTATTTTTAATATTTGATTTTTGATTTTTCTAATAACAACAATTTTTCTTAACATATCATTTCCAAATTTGCATTGATTGACTTCCCCCATGCCCCTGGTTTCCATTCCCCCCCTTTATTTTCCTTGCATCTAATTACCGTATTTTTCTTCACTTAATTTCAAATTCTTTTTCACATCCTAATTTTACCCTCAATTCAGAAATGTTACAACAATCCTGCTAATGTTTCCACATATTTACAGTGTTCTTTAAAGTAATCTATAAAATTTTCCCATTCTTGATTAAATTTTCTTTCATCTTGGTCCCTGATCTTCACGGTTAATTTTGCCATTTCACCATAGTCTATCATCGTAGTCTTCTATTCTTCTTTCACTGGGACATTCTCTTCTTTCCACTTCTGGGCAAGTAGCATTCTGGCAGCTGTGGTCGCGTACATAAACAGTCTCTTTTGGTTCTTTGGCACTTCATCTCCTATTATTCCTAGTAAAAAGGCCTCTGTTTTTTAAACAAACGTATTTTTAAACATTTTTTTTCATTTCATTGTATATCATTGTAGCCTTACTGGAGTTCACCGATTGGGTCTGCGTTGCTCCGGGACAGGAGGAAGGAAGTCAAAATGACACCGAGGTTGATTCAAAGAAAGAGTTTATTCTGCTCTCTGGATAGCAGAAGGCACTTGTGTGATCAAGTCCACAGCAAGTCCAAAGAAATGACAGGTTTCATGCAGTTTATATATCCTCCAGGCACCCTCTCACTCCTCCCCTAGGAGCCCAACCACGTCGGCCTACGTACACAGGTTGACATCACAGATGTTCCTGCTCTGGTACTCTCAACCATAAAAGGATCTTCCTTCCTGTACTTCTGACCATAAAAGGATCTTCCTCTTCCTACTCTTATCTGGGAGGCAGAGGTCACCATTTCCGAGAACACACTCTGGCGTTATTCCCAGACGTGGGTCTGCGCGTCTTTGTGGTCAGCACACAAGGTAAGGCACACACGCATCATCCCTGCTGTACTGGAACTTGGCAAGGTCACTCATTGCCGCCACGGACTGATAAGGGAGAGAGCTTTGTTCTTGTTATGGATTTACTCAATGGCTTGAGTTTATGCATTTTAGCTAAGGAAAAATAGGAATTTTGGTGCAGTTTAAAACTGCCTGCACAGTCAGTTTTTGGGTTTTGGAAACCCATTCCTTCATCATTTCCCAGAAGCCCTTTGGATATTGAATATTCCTTCAACTTTAACTGATTTTCTGATTCTGTTAACATATTCTGTTAATATGTTGCCCAATTTCCTTTCATGTTTTCCTTTTTTAGAGATATCGCTTCCAGTGGGGAAAGCCACCAAGGTGTCTTACATTCTAACAAATTCTTAAATTTATCCCATACTTGGTAAATTGATTTCCTTATAATGTGGTTTTGAAATCCCTTGTGAACCTTTGTTTTCCTATACCATAATTAGGTATGCCAACCAAATCTATTGTCATGTCCTTCCAAATCTAATACACCAGTATTGTCTAACTGTATCCATTCCCGCAGCCAGCAGAGACAGGACACTTCATAATATAATCTTAAATCTGGCATGAAGAATCCACCTCTTTGTTTAGCATCTGTTAGCAATTTATACTTTCCCCCCTGCAAGACAAATTCTGTAATATCCTTTTTCCATTGCTTAAAGTGTTCGGCTCCTCTGACCACATGTATTGATTGGAATAGAAATAACATTCTTGGCAATACATTCATTTTTATCACAGAGATCCTTCCCCACATGGATAAATTCATCCTTCCCCATATCTCCATATCTCTTTTTACAACATTCCATACTTATATTTCTGGCTGTTAACCATACCCCTACATACTTCATTTTCTTTTCTATCACCAGATCTGTTATTGGCTTAAATTCATTTTTCTTATGTTCTGACATATTCTTCAGTAAAACTTTTGTTTTGTTTTTATTTAGTTTGAAACCTGCTTCTTGCCCAAAATCATCTATCTTTTCTAAGACCCTTGGCATATTTTCCAAGGGTTCTTCCACAATTATAACCAGGTCATCTGCAAAAAAAGCTGCCAATATTGTAAACCTGTTATGAAAATCTTTGGGGTGATCTCACTTGGAATACTGTGTTCAGTTCACATTACCATGTCTCAAAAAAGAAATTGTAGAGCTGGAAAATGATCAGAAAAGTGTAGCCAAAGCAGTTAAAGGGTTGAAGCAACTTCCCTGTGAGGAAAGGTTACAACAATGTAAGATTTTTAGTTTGCAAAAAATGTGAGTAAGGGAGGGAACCTGGACAGAGGTTAGTACAATCATACAGCAAAGAATCATAGAATTGTGGGCATTGAAAGGGACCCCAAGGGCCATTTAGTCCAACCCCCTGCAATGCAGGAATCCTGCCCACAGGACTTCCGGAGGCGGCGCGAAACAGGCAATGGCGGTCCTCTTCAGTCTCTGAAGAGGGGCTCCGCAGGAAAGGATCGTTCGCTACGGCACAGCGACGATCCATTAAGAAAAACCACGAGCAGAGTGAGCTCGTGGCCGTGGGACTCGGCGGGCACCTGGAGCGACCCCCAAAACGAAGAAGGGACCCCGTAAGGGCTCCGGAAGCGCGGAGGGGAAGCGGTGCTGAGAGTACATCGCTCTTTCTGCGGGAGCGAAGCCGCGCGGCTGCTGCTGATGAGCGCCGACCTTTCTTCCTTAAGCATTGGACTCCAAATTATCTACTCGTGAGTAAGAAGTGCTTGATTTTGGAACTACAAATTGGAAATTAGGCTGAAAGCGGGAGACGAGAAAAAGGAAGTCCGTCTCCCGGTAGCGCTTAGAGATCAAAGGCAAAGGAACTGACAAGCTGGAAGCAACAGAAAGGGATTTTAAAACGGGAAGCATCATGCGTTTGGCAGAGCTGGCAACTGAAAGGAAAGGCAAGCTTTTTTTCTTTCTTTATGTTATTGTGCTGATCTAACTTGGGGACCTTCTCCTTTTGTGGACTTTAAAAACTTTAAAACCCAGTCCCGGGCTGGCAGGGGGGAAAGGGTTTTTTGCGGATACAATTTACAAAGTTGAAACAGATACATAGAGGCATATTGGAAGATACAATTAAGCAACTGTATCTTGCACCTTCAGATGGGATTATCGTGGTAACATTGAAAGGGCTCTGCAAGTGGAAAAAAGTTTTAAGGACTATTGTTAACTTATTCTGTGCAGGAACTTTAATGGCGACCAAAACTTTCTTCCTTTCTTCCTGAACTGTAACAATACTCCCTCTAGTGTAGTTTGGGATTTACAAACTCCTGGGAACTAACTTTGTTTTGACTCTCTGCTGTCTGGTTATCTACTTTGAGGCCTGTCTTTCCCATGGAACATTTGACAGTTTGACCTTGAATCCAAAGACAGGTGTGGAATGAGTGGCCCTCCGAAAACAAGATCTGCAAAATTGAAAGCAGGGAAAGGCCAACTTGTACAAACAACTTTGACTTCTCAGTCTCGCAGATCTTCAGTCCCTGCCGTTCTACAGTGAGTTGCACCCTCAACAACAGCTCTATTAAAGGAACCTGAACAGCCAACAACTGAGGATATGGCAGCAGGGGGATCTGGTACCCTTCTAGATGAAATGCTACAACAATTTGCAATTTTAAATAAGAAGGTTGATGACCAAACAGCAAAAATTGACTTAGCCACATCCTCAATTACCAAACTATCTGAACAAGTGGTTCAGCATTCACAAGAAATTGGGAACTTAAAAGACGCCACATCTGAGAATCGGAAATTGGCTGAGGCTGCAAACGAAAAAGCTGATCAAGCAATTCAGAAAGTGGACGAATTGAAAGGAGAGGTAAGGCCACTACATAAACATATCACTGACCAACAGGCCTATCTGTCTATGGTGGAACTGAAAAACCGGGAAAGTAATTTAAGATTACGCTCTATCCCAGAGATTGAGAAAGAAGATCTGACCGGTTTTTTGACAACAGAATTCTCTAAATTCTGGGGTATAAAGGAAGATACGGACTTTAAAATAACAACTGCATTTAGATTGGGAAGAGTCGCCAGGAAAGACAGACCCAGAGATTGCTTGATTATTCTAAGGACCAAACAGGAGAGAGACAAATTACTGGACCTTCATTTTAACAAAGCACTCGAGATCCAGGACAGAAGAGCGGAAATTTACAAGGATATCCCTAAACAATTATTGGATCTCAGATCTAACTACACTGATCTAGCTGGACTTTTGAGAAGCAACGGGATACCTTATAGGTGGGAGTTTCCACAAGGTCTATCATTCAACTATAAAGGAAAGAAGGTTAAAATTAAAACGAAAGAGGACAGCCAGAAGTTCCTACACGACCACGGAGAAGACCTGCAGAAGGGAACAGCAGTTCCCTGGCCTCCACCAGAATCTGGAAAAGAACCAGCACCCTCGGATTCAGACAAAAAAGAAGACACCTCATAAAAGTAACAACAGATTGATACAGGATGTCTCTGCAGCTGTACAGCTGGAATATTAATGGCGCAAATTCCCCGGAAAAACGCAAAAGGATTTTTCATATTTTGAAAAAAGAACATTTGGATATAATCTGTCTGCAAGAAACTCATGTGACTAGGCTCCACAGGAAAGTGTTAATAAACAAAAGATTAGGCCAAAAATTTATTTCATCAGACAGAGTCAAAAAGAGAGGCGTGGTGATCTACGCAAAGGAGAATCTATTACCAAAATTTTTGTTTAAAGATGAACAAGGAAGAATCCTGGCAATTGAAATACAAACCCAAGGAGAAAAAGTTTTGATATTAGGAATCTACGCACCAAATGAGGGGAAATCAGAATTTTACAAGAAGCTGCATGAGACATTACTGGACTATCTGGACTATTCTAACATCATTATGATGGGAGACATGAATGGGGTGGTCTCCACCTATATGGATAAGTCACACAACCAGAACTTGACCAAGGACGGAAGACTACCAAAAACTTTTTTCGAACTAACTGACAATATGGATTTGATTGATTTATGGAGGACGAGAAACCCCCTAGGTAAAGAAGGAACTTTCTTTTCTGAGGCTCACCTGTCATGGACAAGAATCGACCAAATTTGGACAACTAGAGGGCTGGCACCTAAGACTATAAGAGTGGAAATCTGCCCAAAGACCTGCTCCGACCACAACGCTTTGAAAATGGAAATGAGATTTACCACTGCCGACTCCTTTAGATGGAAAATGAATGACAACCTGTTAAGAGATCAAGAGATTGTAAAGAAGGCCCAAAAAGCTTTAAAGGATTATTTTGAAATCAACTTGAACACCTCGGTGGAAAAAAGAATAATCTGGGACGCAAGTAAAGCTGTTATGAGAGGGTTTCTGATACAACAGAACACGATTAAGAAAAAACTTTGGAATGGGAAAAAGGATAAGATATTAGAGAAGATAAGAGATGGAGAGAAAAAATTAAGACTGAATCCAAAATCAAAAGAGACTTTAAGAGAAATTAAATTCCACCAGTCACAATATACGAAATTGATTAACCAAGAAGTGGAATGGAAAATTAAACAAATGAAACAAAGATCTTTTGAATCTGCAAACAAATGTGGGAAACTGCTAGCCTGGCAGTTGAAAAAGAGACAAAAATTAAATTATGTTACCAACCTAGAAGTTGAAGGGAAAAACATCCAGAAACCGGGAGAAATTAGAAAGTGTTTCCAGAAATACTTTAAAAAATTGTATACCCAAGGGTCCGAGGAAGTGATCGAGATAGAACAATTTTTGAAAGACAATGGCCTACCAGAACTATCTCAAGAGAAGAGATCAATCTTGAATTGCAAAATAACACAACAGGAAATTGAGGATGCCATTCAGAACATGCAGCTAGGCAAATCTCCAGGCCCTGATGGTCTTACCTCCAAGTATTACAGGACGTTAAAAGACTACTTGGTACAACCATTAATGGAGGTTTGTAACCAGATTATGGGGGGAGGGAGGGCACCAGAAACGTGGAAAGAAGCATTCATCACATTGATACCCAAAGTGGAAACTGAAAAGACTCAACTTAAGAACTACCGTCCCATCTCACTCCTAAACGTGGATTACAAAATATTTGCAGACATTTTGGCAAACAGATTTTAAAAAGTACTTAATGAAGTAATTCATAAGGACCAAGCAGGCTTTCTTCCAGGCAGGCATTTGTTTGATAATACCAGGAATATTATTGATATCTTGGAACTGTTGCAAACAAATATCAACACCAAAGCAGTGCTAATATTTATTGATGCAGAGAAGGCCTTTGACAATATTTCTTGGAAGTTTATGAAGAAAAACTTGGAAGGGATGGGAGTGGGACGGGGGTTTGAGAATGGAATAGAAGCAATCTATTCAGAACAAAAGGCTAAGTTGATAGTGAACAATGTGGTGACAGAAGAGTTTTATATTGAAAAAGGAACACGACAGGGGTGCCCCCTATCCCCTCTATTATTTATCTCGGTCCTGGAGGTGTTGCTGAATATGATTAGGAAGGACCGGCAGGTACAAGGAATACGTGTCGGAGCGAAACAATATAAACTGAAAGCATTTGCAGATGACTTGGTTTTAACATTACAGGAGCCAGAATCTAGTACAAAAAGAGTTTTAGAATTGATCCAGAAATTTGGTCGGGTGGCGGGTTTTAAGCTGAATAAACAAAAAACTAAGGTATTAGGGAAAAATTTGACAGCTACTGAAACAGAGGGGTTTCAGAAGGAAACAGAACTAAACATTGTCAAAAAAGTGAAATACCTGGGGGTTAATCTGTCTTCTAAGAACTTGAACCTATTTAAAGACAACTATGAGAAATGTTGGTCAGAAGTTAAAAAAGATCTAGAAATCTGGTCAAGACTGAAATTATCCTTGTTAGGTCGAATTGCAGCTATAAAAATGAACGTTTTGCCAAAAATGTTGTTTTTGTTCCAGGCCTTGCAGATTGTGGACAGAGTGGAATGTTTTGGAAAGTGGCAGAAGGATATATCGAAATTTGTTTGGCAGGGCAAAAAGCCCCGAATAAAGTTTAAAATATTAACTGATGCAAAGGAGAGAGGGGGGTTTGCCCTGCCAGACTTAAGGTTATACTATGAAGCTGCTGCCTTCTGCTGGATGAAAGATTGGATTCTGTTAGAAAACACTGATGTCCTAGATCTGGAAGGCTTTAATAATTCGTTAGGTTGGCATGCGTATTTGTGGTATGACAAGGCAAAAACATATGGAATGTTTAAAAACCATATTGTCAGAAAAGCAATATTTATGGTCTGGAAAAAATACAAAGACTTATTGGAAAGTAAAACTCCGAGGTGGGTGTCACCAATAGAGGCCAAGGCTCGGAAAAAACCTAATATGGAGGCCGGCTGGCCGAAATATTGGGAAATAATAGAAAACATTGGAGATAATTGGAGGTTGCAGAG
Source organism: Podarcis bocagei (assembly GCF_964188305.1). NCBI lineage: Eukaryota > Metazoa > Chordata > Lepidosauria > Squamata > Lacertidae > Podarcis > Podarcis bocagei. Next base: position 2,188,618 of record NC_138130.1, read on the forward strand.
CTTTGAAAAATTAAAGGATAAGGTGCAAGATTGGTTTCACTATGCCCAAATTAACGAGGTTTTTAAGTTAGACAAAAAAACAGGATTTCAGGTGGAAAAATCGAAACTTGAGACAGAGTTGTTAGAACCAAAGACCAAGTTATTATCGAGAATGTATAACTTGCTGCTTAAATGGAATACTCAGGATGAGACAGTCAAATCAGCCATGATAAAATGGGCTCATGACATTGGTCATAATATCATGTCTGAGGACTGGGAAAGGTTATGGACCACCGGTATGAAGTTTACTGCATGTAATGCTTTGAAAGAAAACATTATGAAAATGGTATACAGGTGGTACATGACCCCAGTCAAGCTTGCTAAGATATATCATTTGTCTGATAATAAATGTTGGAAATGCAAGGAGGCTGAGGGGACATTCTTTCACCTTTGGTGGACCTGTCCAAGAGTGAAGGCCTTCTGGGAAATGATCTATAACGAGTTAAAAAAGGTGTTTAAGTACACCTTCCCTAAGAAACCGGAGGCCTTCCTTCTGGGCATTGTCGGCCAGAAGGTGTTAAAGAAGGATAGAACCTTTTTCATGTACGCTACTACTGCAGCAAGAATTCTTATTGCTAAGCATTGGAAGACTCAAGATTTGCCCACACTGGAAGATTGGCAGACGCAACTGATGAACTACATGGAACTAGCTGAGATGACTGCCAGGATCCGAGATATGGGAGAAGAAGCAATGGAGGAGGACTGGAAAAAATTTAAAGACTATTTACAAAAGTATTATAAGTTATATGAACTATAAGATGCCGCATGATTTGGAAGGTTAGCCCCAGCAATGAGAGTGGATTATATATGAAATTGGATAATATCTTTGAAAGAATCAAAGTTTAAATGGTCAAAATGACAATATGCTATGTTTTTAGAGTAATTGGAAAATAAGGGATTTAAACTTAAACTGTAATCGAAAGTACAAAGAAACACATGAAACAAGGTTACAACTTGCTGACAAATTTATTGTTAAGAATGCACTGTGCAGGAGATGTGGGGAAGTTCGATAGAAGATTGAAATAAGTTGTTGAAATGGTTTGGTTTTCTTCTTTTTCTTTTTTATCTTTTCTGTTCTTTATTTTTTCTGTTTTATCTGTAATTGGAAAAATGCAATAAAAAATTATTATAAAAAAAAAGGAATCCTGCCCACAGCCATCTGTAAGAAGAAGAAGAAGAAGAAGAAGAAGAAGAAGAAGAAGAAGAAGAAGAGTTGTTTGGATTTGATATCCCGCCTTTCACTCCCTTTCATAGAATCATAGAATCATAGAGTTGGAAGAGACCACAGGGGCCATCGAGTCCAACCCCCTGCCAAGCAGGAAACACCATCAGAGCACTCCTGACATATGGTTGTCAAGCCTCTGCTTAAAGACCTCCAAAGTAGGAGACTCCACCACACTCCTTGGCAGCAAATTCCACTGTCGAACAGCTCTTACTGTCAGGAAGTTCTTCCTAATGTTTAGGTGGAATCTTCTTTCTTGTAGTTTGGATCCATTGCTCCGTGTCCGCTTCTCTGGAGCAGCAGAAAACAACATTTCTCCCTCCTCTATGTGACATCCTTTTATATATTTGAATATGGCTATCATATCACCCCTTAACCTCCTCTTCTCCAGGCTAAACATGCCTAGCTCCCTTAGCCGTTCCTCATAAGGCATCGTTTCCAGGCCTTTGACCATTTTGGTTGCCCTCCTCTGGACACGTTCCAGTTTGTCAGTGTCCTTCTTGAACTGTGGTGCCCAGAACTGGACACAGTACTCCAGGTGAGGTCTGACCAGAGCAGAATACAGTGGCACTATTACTTCCCTTGATCTAGATGCTATACTCCTATTGATGCAGCCCAGAATTGGCTTTTTTAGCTGCCGTGTCACACTGTTGGCTCCATTCCAACTCTTTGATTCTATGATTCTATGAAATGCAGCTGCACATACTGTTTATCTCTCAGAAATTCACCTTTTGGTGGAGAATAAGAAACACAATTGTAAAAACAGGACTAGGTACCAAGAAAACATGAATTCAGCAATCTTTGTAATATTATGCAAATTCAAGGCAAATTGCATCATTCTTATTTTACGTAGTGTATTCTGAAAAGGTTTTTTTAGCCCCGATGAATGACGTGAAATGACTCCAGTCCCTGACATTCACAGTCATCTCTCTGAGTTCTGAGAGGAACCTTCTGACTCTCTTCCTTTACAGGGATGAGCATGAGAAACATTCATTTTTAAAACAGAAAAGATAGAAACCTTGATATTCTCAGCAAGCTGAACAGTGCACTCAGTAACTTGTTCTGTGTTTGTATCTTTCTGCAGGTGTAGCCTACGCAGGGCCCTCATTATCTCCTCCTTTAAGCCTTTGGGTGCAGCCCATCGTCATCCTCCCTAGACAACATGGGCAACTGCATTTGATTCTGTTCAAATCATCTGTATCCTGCTCTCCCCACCCCTAATGTTACTTTAATTGCAAGCTCGAGGCTCACAGAAGGATCTTTTCTTGTTTCTATATGTTACCTTGTACAGTGCCATGCACATGGATATATAAATAGTAAGCAATACTGTACAAATTGGAGGGTACTTTTTGTGGCAGCTTCCTTAGCTACTGTTGAAGCAAATTGAGAGCAAAGCCATGAGAGCTGGATGATGGGATTTCATTCAGGGGTCCCTTTATTTCTTCCCTTAATTTGAACATTGATTACAACCTGAATCATACCCAGAAAATTATAATTAAGTGTCTAAGGGCTGTTTGAATGGGTAAAATGTGAAGAATTTAATGACCCAAGATAAGACTCTGGCAGTTTGCACAGGTCCCAAACTTTTTAATAGTTTCCAACTACTGCCCCATGAAGGGGCATCATAGGATACCGAAGAGGGACGCTCGCAAAAGTGGGCGGGGGGGGGGGGAGGAGAGAAGGAGCCTGTGTGTACCTTCACCCTTAGGGTTGGCCCCATAAGACCCTCCTCAAAGGCTGCCATAAGAAGCAGGACCTGGTGCTTTGCGCCCCTGTGTTTGTGCACATCTTCATGGAGCATATGGAAAATGCCACTCCTTTTTTTACACGGCTGCTTAGAGTACCCACACATGGCACCCCTTTCAGGGTGAAAGGCTAGGCACCTGAATGCCCCCAAGATACCAGCTTTTATTAATTTCCCATCAGCTATAAACTTGTAACAGTTTAAAATGACATTCAGCAAAATAAATAAGAAAGAAAAAATTGCCACCCAAATGAACTGTGAAAACAGTATGCAGATTGAAACGTAGCCTGTTGCATAGCATAGTGCTTCAATGGTGGAATTATATGCCCAGACTATTAGATTCCCTGTAATGTGCTGTACAGCTTTTCCTTCTTCAGAATGCCCATGATTGGCCGGCCAGGTTTTGGGTTTGGGTTTTGGGGTTTTTTTGCAGGAGGCCAGGGAATAATGTATTAGCATACCCATCTCAGATTTATTGCCAGTAATATGGCAGGAGCAGGACTAAAACTGCTTTAAATTGACATCCCATATTTCTGTATAACCATTAAAATATTTCTAATATCCAGAAAATGAATAATTAGATATTGGGAGTTCTAAATCTTCCACATTTTCCTATTAAATTTATCTTGCAGTTAACAATTATTAATGTGAGCACTTGTTCTTTATTTTTTCTTGCCATCTCTGCATTATATCCACAGTTACAGAGGAATAAGCTCAGCCCCTGTACAAAGCTACTATTTATGCTTAGGTCTAGTGAAATGCGTGCATAATTTTCCAATTTACTGTACTTGAAATGCATTTAATTCATAAGATGTATTGCTCTAGTCAATGTCTGCAAAACAATTTCCTGAAGCTTTTAAATATTCCTAAACAAAAGAACGTGGAAAGAAATTTTCCTAATGAATACCTAAAGCACAGAAGGCTTTCTCCCTTTTTTAAAACTTTCACATTTTAATTAGCTTGGGGTAAAAGAGCTTGGTACAGCAACTCATTACCAAAGAAAAAGACCCCCCCCCCATGAACATTTTTGACCACACGTAGTAGGTACATCCAGAAGAGAATGATTTATGGTGGGACTGCTGGTCAGCATAGTTTAAACCAGGGGACCACAACTCAATTTATATCTTTCAATTCAGGGCAGAAATAATATAATCAGCATAATCTGCATAACATAATCTGCATTGACATGATGGAACAACAGCACAGCCAGAGACCATGTCACACCTGTTTAGGAAACTTTTTAATGACTGATGTTTTATTGTATTTTTTATCTTTTGTTGGAAGCCGCCCAGAGTAGCTGGGGAAACCCAGCCAGATGGGCGGGGTATAAGTAATATTATTATTATTATTATTATTATTATTATTATTATTATTATTATTATTATTATTATTTCCATTCTGTGGGCAGTTTCTAGTGTGGGATTTGAAATGGCAGCTCTTGGCCTCTTTCAGAGTCTCAAGTTACAAAGTAGATCTCAGCTGACACTTTTCACAGCACAGCAGTGATTTGGGACTCAGCACTGCCAAAGATCAACATGACTTGCACTCTCTGTTAAATGAGGATTTAGCAGAAGATTAGGTTAGGTTGAACTGCTCACCGGAATTGCTACAATGGCTCTGAAGCTCCAGGACAGCTTTGAAGGTGTGGTGCAACCAGACCACCATCCCTATCCCCATAAAAACCGAAATGGACAATACCTTAAGAGAGAGACATTTACCGTATTTTTCACTCTATAAGATGCACCTTTCCCCTCCTAAAAAGTAAGGGGAAATATGTGTGCATCTTATGGAGTGAATGCAGGCTGCGCAGCTTTCGCTGAAGCCAGGAGAGCAAGAGGGATTGGTGCGCACTGATCCCTCTTGCTCTCCTGGCTTCAGGGATAGCCGCCCGAAGCCTCCTGAGCACATCGGTAGCACTCCCGCTGTGCTGAGGAGGCTTCGCTTCGCTGGAGAAGCTTTCCCTCTCTGCACAGCGCCCCTTCAGTGAAGCAGGAGGAGAAATGGAAGGGGCTCCGCTTCTCCTGCCACTTCACTGAAGGGGCGCTGAGCAGAGAGGGAAAGCTGCCCGCGCCCCTTCAGCGAAGCGGCAGGAGAAACAGAGCCCCTTCCATTTCTCCTCCTGCTTTGCGGAAGAGGTGCTGAGCAGAGAGGGAGAGAACATTTTTTTTCTTGTTCTCCTCCTCTAAAACTAGGTGTGTCTTATGGTCAGGTGCGTCTTATAGAGCGAAAAATACGGTATGTCTTTCCTTTGGCCTCAACAGTTGGGGTTCAGCTGAGAGTTGGATGTCATCGGGGCCACCAGGGGGTGCATTGGAAGATTTAATTACTCTTGCTTCTTTGTAGCCATGCAGGTTTGCACTGTTAGTATCATCATTTAACTGACATGTCTTGTTTAATATTTTAAATCTTCCTTCTCTTTGTTTATAACATCTCTCCGACCCACATGAGGTAATTAAGAGGCTGTGATGGGAGTATGCAGCCTCCCTGCCCCCCAAGGGAATGGGGGGGGACTGCCTTGCCAGCGGTGTCCATAATTCACCCCCAGATTCGAAAGAAGGGGGTGTGGGCACTTGGCACGAAGCCCTCGAGTGAGGCCGGCTCTCCCGGACGCTGTCTCTAATTCGCGCACTGGTTCGCATTAGCTCGGAATATATAATTGGAAAGAAGCTAATGCACATACATCAAGTGAAGATCGGGAGTAAAGACTGCTGATTAATGGATCTCTGTGAGCGGAATGACGGGCTGAACAATAAATCAAGTGAAGAATCACCATTAAAAGACTGGTACGTTGGAATGAAACGGTAAGGGGGAGGAGGAAAAAACTTTTCTTTTTTTATCTTATGTGAGTATCAATAACCCTCCCCTCCAGAAAGAAGAATCGTTGCAAATTATTAATCACAAGCAGGAGATCAAGAACTGTGTGGAAATGATCAAAGAGAGGATTGGTAGAAACACCGGGGAATGGAAAGTTTTATGACGCAGTTACAAATGGTGTTTCGCTAAGACAGGCTTGCCTACAGAAAGACGAGGGGGAGGAGGACCAGGGTCATCGGAATGTGAATGTATGGTTATCGGTATGTGATCTTGAACTGGCAGAGCCCCCGGAGATATGTTTGGCAAGCCTGGGGAAATTAACGGACAGACGGAAGGAATGTTCGGAGGTGTGGAAATGGCGTCTGTTCTTTATGTGATATGATTTTTGGAGAGTGTAAAAACCACACAGAGGATGTTTGTTTTCAACCCTCTTGTGAAGACTATCAGAGATCGCAAAGAAAGGAATATTTGATAACAACAAGAAGATGAGGAAAGTAACAAAGAGACTATCTGGACAGAACTGGATAGAACTGTTTAATTAAAGCAGCAACATGAGTGATGTTTGGTCCCCTTTCGGAGCTTGGTGTATGGGTACCCCCAACAAAAAATTAAAAATCTGGCTGTATAATTTGGAATTAATGTGATTTGGAATTAATGTGATTTGATTGGCCTGTTAAGAAAAATTATATTTTTAAAAAAGAGAGTTGGATGTCATCTGAGACAAAGCAGGTAATCAGCTCTGTAGCTATAGTTGGACGTGAAGATACTGGATATGTCTACATGACAAAGTGGTGAGCCTTATGCTCACTTACATTTTTATGTATACTAACTGTTAGGTTTTGGAGTTTTAGCATTATGTTATAGTATTACTATACTTTTTATTATATATCATTATTTTGCTACTGTACTTAGACCTGTTTATGTAAACTGCTTTGAGAGCATTTCTGGAAAATGTGGGACATAAATAAACAGACTTTGACTTTGTGTTAGAGATTTTGACTGTGTTTGCATGTAGAAATATAGTACTGTTCATCAGGCATGGCTGGATACTGTTACTAAGGAGATGCATTCCTGAGTCAATGACTTGGGTGGAATCTACACACATATTAAAAATGCTGTGAAAATGCTTTTTTAAAAAAAGTTTTGAAAAATACATTGAATTTGTCATAGCTCACTACCATCATCTAGTGTCACATTTGTATATTGCACTTTACAACACTTTTAAAATGTTTTATTTGCAGCTGTATAGGTGAGTCCTTAATGTGGGTGTAAATAACTGACATTATTGGTAACATTATATTGTTAAGTGACTTACTGCTATTGTCATAGGACTGGTGGCTTAGTTTTGATGTTATCTTAGGAGTCCACTCTCAGCTATTGATATGTCTCTGTAAGATGAAATTCAGTAGAAAAAGAGATGGTTCAATGGTCAAAGTCGTCTCTTAGGGTAGATCTAAACTATACATTTTAAGCACACGACTTCCCCAAAGAATCTCTAGAATCCTGTCCTTTCCCCTCACAGAGTTACAGTTCGCAGCATCCTTAACAAACTACCGGGGGGGGGGTCATGTGTGTCAAATATGCTTTGGATTGAAGTTACGTTCCTGGCTCTAGCCCAATCTATTTATTTGTATGAACAAAACGTACAGGTGGCCGATTGCCACAGATACCACTAGCTTGACATGATCCCTTGCCTGGAGGTGTTGTCCCATTAATAACACCAGATCTGGGACCAGTCTTGCTTCAGACTCAGCTGGGAAGAGAGAGTGAGAGAGACTAGAAACCTAGTGGTTGATTGAGATAACAAGCTGGAAAACTACCCACGCTGGTAAAATGCACTCTATGCCATCTGGGCAGCAAGTGAAAATGCTGGATCCAGGAACACAAGCTATGTACCTGCTTTTTCCCAGGGAGTTGAACCTCAATAGGCTGAACATCTGATTCCTGGATGCAGCCACTTACCCACAGTACCTCCATCTTGTCAAGATCCAACTTCGGTTTTTTGGTCCATTAATAAAGTTAAGGAATGCATGGGGAGCTGGAAGGAGCTGTCTCTGCAGCACCAGAGCTTAGAAAGTGCAAGTCAAGCATTGTTATCCCAGTTCAAGACAAGATTGGCCAACCTGCTCAGGGACGATTGCTCTCTTACACTGAGTATCAATATCACCATCAACCACAGAGGGGGAAGGAAGTCAGTTTCTGTTATCCCACCTTCTGTATTGTTTCAGCATGAGTAATTTTATTTCATGCCTTTTGCAAAACAACCCGAGGGCTTTGTGGGTGAGGAGTGTGTCCTAAATATTTTTGTAAATAAATGGAATATATGTCACCCAAACCCCATCACACTCCCCCTGAAATTTCTTCACAAGCCTCACTTGGTTTGTTTTCATCCATCATGTCAGACTAACCTGATCTCATTTTTTGACAGAATTACAAGCCTGGTAGATGAAGGGAACGCAGTGGATGTAGCCTACCTTGATTTCAGCAAGGCATTTGACAAGGTGCCCCATGATATTCTTGTAAAGAAGCTGGTAAAATGCGGTCTTGACTATGCTACCACTCAGTGGATTTGTAACTGGCTGACTGACCGAACCCAAAGGGTGCTCATCAATGGTTCCTCTTCATCCTGGAGAAGAGTGACTAGTGGGGTGCCACAGGGTTCTGTCTTGGGCCCGGTTTTATTCAACATCTTTATCAACGACTTGGATGATAGACTCAAAGGCATCCTGATCAAATTTGCAGATGACACCAAACTGGGAGGGGTGGCTAACACCCAAGAGGACAGGATCACACTTCAAAACGATCTTGACAGATTAGAGAACTGGGCCAAAACAAACAAGATGAACTTTAACAGGGAGAAATGTAAAGTATTGCACTTGGGGGGGGGGGAAATGAGAGGCACAAATACAAGATGGGTGACACCTGGCTTGAGAGCAGTACATGTGAAAAGGATCTAGGAGTCTTGGTTGACCACAAACTTGACATGAGCCAACAGTGTGACGCGGCAGCTAAAAAAGCCAATGCAATTCTGGGCTGCATCAATAGGAGTATAGCATCTAGATCAAGGGAAGTAATAGTGCCACTGTATTCTGCTCTGGTCAGACCTCACCTGGAGTACTGTGTCCAGTTCTGGGCACCACAATTCAAGAAGGACACTGACAAACTGGAACGTGTCCAGAGGAGGGCAACCAAAATGGTCAAAGGCCTGGAAACGATGCCTTATGAGGAACGGCTACGTGAGCCGGGCATGTTTAGCCTGGAGAAGAGGAGGTTAAGGGGTGATATGATAGCCATGTTCAAATATATAAAAGGATGTCACATAGAGGAGGGAGAAAGGTTGTTTTCTGCTGCTCCAGAGAAGCGGACACAGAGTAATGGATTCAAACTACAAGAAAGAAGATTCCACCTAAACATTAGGAAGAACTTCCTGACAGTAAGAGCTGTTTGACAGTGGAATTTGCTGCCAAGGAGTGTGGTGGAGTCTCCTACTTTGGAGGTCTTTAAGCAGAGGCTTGACAACCATATGTCAGGAGTGCTCTGATGGTGTTTCCTGCTTGGCAGGGGGTTGGACTCGATGGCCCTTGTGGTCTATTCCAACTCTATGATTCTATGATTTCCCTCTGTAAATATTTGAAACATTTGAAAACCAAGTTGGCCAAATTGCCTGTGTGCCCCTACTTACAATTCATAATAATAATTGCAATTGTATAACACTTTCAAATGATCCATGCATGCATTATATGGTTGCATTATAACATTGCAACCTTGTAATGTTAACCATGGTTTTTTTCTTCCAGGTAGTGGGTAGCAGTGGCGTAGCGTGGGTTGTCAGCACCCGGGGCAAGGCAAGTAATTTGCACCCCCTAACCCGTGGATTTGCGCCCCCTAACCCTAACCCCCAGATGTTGCGCCCGGTGCGGCCGGGCCCCCCTGCACCCCCCACGCTACGCCACTGGTGGGTAGGGATGGCTGACAGAGTCTGTGTTGCCGAATGCCTCCCAGTAAGCTTATTACAGAGTCCAGAATTGCAATGGGGATTTTGTGCTTCATAGCTTACCCTCTTTGCCACTATGCGGCACCAGCTCTCATTAGCATTTTTATATGAAGGTAATATATGGCTTTTGTGGAATGTGCTGTTATGCATTCAGATTGCTGTCATTTTGTTTTCTGTGAACAGCTTGGAGTACTATCTATTTATGAAAAAATGTGGCATATAAATAAACTGACCATCCCTGTGACTAAAAGAAGGCCTGAGCAAATTTAGGTCACCCCTCTGTCTTCCTGCACTTTTCCCTGAAGCAGTTGCTACTCTGGAAGAACATCTGCAAGGTGCCAGAGCTGTGTTATGGGTTGGTTTACACATACATGTTCATTATAATGTGATAGCTTGCATGTGTGAATGAGCCATCACAGATCTATAGGCAGCGCTTTCATATTGCTTTCATATTACCTCCATTGTAATTATCTTCCACTGGAGTCAATTCTCACTCTACTACCAGCCATCAAATGTTAGAAAATCAAGCAGCATGCACATGCATGCCTGAACTAGCCTTACTGCTCACTGGAGTATTGACATCCCCTCAACATTTTCCTCACACAGACAAGAATGAACATGTTCCTATTTTCCTAATGAAATAGAAAACAGGTATGTAACAATGGTTTATAAGAGAATCTTGCTGTGTTTTGCACAAACAGATGTAAGCACAGCAATTAATTTTGTATCCTGTTATAGTCTTTACAATCCACTGAAGCATCATGGATGTTAAAGAATCAGTTAGTTGTAAATTTGAAAGTGGTAAGAGATTTCATTTTTGTTTTCAAAGCAAATTTTAACCTTTAAAAATGTCTACCTTCTTCTGTGCTGTACTGAATTAGTGATTTTCCATGCCTTCTCCATGGCTGTCATGTCAATGTAGGATGCTTACAATTTAAAATTTGGTATTCTGGTTACAAAGCTATGAGTAAACCAGGGAGAGGGCAGTGGTTTGTGTTGCCACAGCAACCTGTGTTGCCAAACAACAGGCTTCAATGTTCTGCAAGGTTATACCTTTTCTGTAGCTGGGAGACCGTGGCTGAGATGTCAGGAAAAACAAAATATTTTGCTAGAACCCTCCATGATACGTTTCTGGTTTTGCCCTTTCTTCCCAGGTACATCTCACAGATGCAATCCTTCTGGGAAAGGGTCTTCCCTCCGTGGCAGAGGGCATGCAGAAGGCTCAGCATTCAGGCAAGCTCTTGAATGCTCCCATATGAGACAGGGAAGATGGCCTCCCTTCAAGAGAACATGGCCATGATATGCGGAGGCTGTGGAGCATGAAGGCCACATGGACACATGTGCAGGACTGTGACTTGGTTGGGCTTCCTGTGTTTCTTCTCAAGGGATATTAATTTGGGAAGGGAATTGTCAAATGATAAAACTGCAATAGGCAAGATTGTCTAAAATACTAGGTTGATCTATGAATTCCAATTCACTTTCCATTTAGCAGTTAATTTCCAAAATAGTCTCCTAACTCTTGACCTTGTTCCAATTATTATAAAACAAATTACAGCTTTTAAAAGTGGGATGTTAAACCTTTGTGTATGAAAAATACAGGGACTTTCATGGTACTCATATTTTCTAGGATGCAAAAATAGATTTTTTCATATATAGTTGACTGACTTGAACATGCAGCTAATTACTAAAGTGGAAAGCAGTTGTCGTCCCAAATGGCATATGTAACTCTCATCAACCCAAGTGGAAGGTACTTGTATCCTACCGGGTGCCAGGAGTTGGATTCTCCCCCCCCCCCCCGCCTTCCCTCTTGCATTTCATTTCTCTTTGTCATTTCCTAATTGGCCATTTTTCAAGTACCAAAATTTGTTTCTGAAAGAATTTGAAGAGTCCACATTATTTCCTATTAATCAGTTTATTATACTAATTAGTTTTTCCTTTATAGTTTTCTGCCATTGTAATGTCTACGGTACCAGCCTAGAGAGGGGCAAATTGGATTAGTCCCACCACAGTTTGCATTGCAATCTATTTGCAGAAATACTGGGTTGCTTCCTCTTATTGCTCCTGCTTGCAAAGGCGAATGGGAACACAAACCCATATTTTCTGTTTTAGAGATTTGCAGCCAAATATTGGGCAGCTTGTTTCAAATCAACGTGCAGTTCCTCGCCTGTGCAAGTACCACCCATCCATAAGGCCTCCTGGATCAGGCCAGCTTCCTCTTTCCAAGAAGCCAACCAGATGCCTGTGAGAAGCCCACAAATGGGACCAAACTGCTTAGTAATATCAGCTTACCTTAAACTGGTAAGGGCACAATAAGGACACTTTGTGCTGGGAGCAAAAGCCTGTAAAAACCTCCATTTCAGAAGCTAGTAAGCCTGTAGGTGATAATAAGCCAGTTTTCAGCTCTGTCCTAGCAAGGAAGCTCCCTCTCCTCTTCCAGAGAAGACTTGAAAGGGCATAGTAAGCCAGAAACCTGGATTAAACCCCATGTTTGGAGAGCTAAACACACACACAGTACAGACATAGCTAGTGGAGGAAGGAGCTCTGAATCAAAAAGGAAGGTTTGGCTTTTAGATTTGAAAAGCTAGTATAGTGTTCCCCATAACAAAGATCTAGCTAGTGGGAGGCTCAGAACAACAACAAAAAGGTTTTAGATCAATGGAGGCTTCACTTTAATATATTTTTTTTTAAAAAAAAGGAAGGAAAGGTTACAGTCAACTCACAACTTGCATGGGAGTTACGTTCCAGGGATTGCACATAAAGCTGAAATCGTGTATAGTTGGAAAACCCCCAGAACTGCCCCTCCCTGGCTGTGAGCCTCCCACCCTTTCTGAACCTGGCACATTGAGTGGGCCTCCCCTGCCCCCCCTCCCAGCAAGAGAGAGAGCTTTTAAGCTCCCCACTTTGCCTACTGGGCTCTGGGCGACTCTCTTGCCGGCCGTGGGAAGACTCACAAGATCTTGCGGCGCTGTTGTAGATCTGGCAAGAGCCTCCCAGCCCAGGAGGCCTGTCTGAGAGCTTAAAAGCACTTTGTGATCCCAGTCACATGAATCTCAGGGTCACTGTGGTGGGGCATAGTAAGCGATAAGTGACAGGACATCCTTTTGGGATCAAAGGGCCACAACATTATTGATTACAGGTATCAGAAGGCTTTGGCAGAGGCACTGGGTATGTATCCTGAATGAATCGTCCTGATTCCTGTTTGACTACTTCATCAGGGTCCATCCTAGGTCAAGGATCCCCATTTGACAGCCATGCAGGACACCACAACTTAACACTCCTGTTGCTCGGTCCCTGCTCCTGCCAACCTAGCAGTTTGAAAGCACGTCAAAGTGCAAGTAGATAAATAGGTACTGCTCCAGCAGGAAGGTAAACGGCGTTTCCGTGCGCTGCTCTGGTTTGCCAGAAGCAGCTTAGTCATGCTGGCCACACGACCCGGAAGCTGTACGCTCGCTCCCTTGGCCAATAAAGGGAGATGAACCCTAGAGTCAGTCACGACTGGACCTGATGGTCAGGGGTCCCTTTACCTTTTGTGGCCTATTAAAGTTCTGTAGTTCAGTTTTCATGGAGGAAAGGGCTATTGATAGGTATCAGCCGTGATGGCTCTGCTTTGCCTGCACAGTTTGAAGCAGCTGCTGGGAATCACAAGGGGGCTGTGCTGCTCCTCTGGGCAACTGGCTGACCAGTCTGAGAACAGGAAGGTGCTCCATTAGACAGGCTGTGCTATTTGTTTGTCTAAATAATCCTAACTCTTAACAAGCTAGAAGAGCTTGTGGTCAACTTTTTAGAGGGTTTTCTTTATACCTCTCTTTTCCAGAAAAGGCCCCCAGAGCCCCCAATCACTAAAGGGGGGGGGAGTTTGTCCCCACTCTCAGGTTTACAGGAAAGAAAGAGGCAAAACCACAGAGGAATTGTGAGGGTGCTCCCAGGCATAATGAGCCAGCAGACGAGGAAATCTTTTTTAAAAGGGTCAAGTCAGGAAAATGTGAACATAAGGAAAACAAAGGGTGAATAAAAGGAGACTAGATGGAAACAAAATGGAAATGAGAAGCCTCAGACAAAGCTGCAAATGCCATATTAGAGAGCCTATGAATATCCTCTAAGCCTGTGTCTTCCACACTGGCTTACAGGATATTTCCATACAAGCATCTCTTCCTATGAATGTTTCAGCTGATTTCCTCCAGGAATCCAAATGTGATTCTTACACGAAGCCCAAGCAAGGAAGTTTAATATTGTGAAACGCAGCATAGCACTTAGTGAGGTAGTTGAAGCAGGTGCCTGGGAATTAGAACTCAGACAGTCTGATCTGCCGGGGAGTTATGAGCAGCTCTGCTCCTCTGAAGTGCCAAGGATTTCTGAGAAATGCATGGGGGGGGGGGCATAGGACCTACACCAAGAGCTGCTTCTGGTGGTACTTTTCAAAGGGCGGAACGAGAGGCGATGGAGGCAGACCTATGTGTTTAATTGAACACACACTGACCAAGTCTCATAGAAAGAGGGGAAGGGTCAAAAGAAAATGGGACATACAGTTACTTTTCGCCTATAGTCCCTCCTTCAAAGTGTTTTTATCTATAGCTGGATATCCACACCATAGTTGCTGCAGGAGTATTTTGGACTCTGTGTGTAGGACCAAAATTTGTTTAAACATACAAAACTGCCTCATTTCTAACTAGTTTGGCCCTAAAAATAGGTAAAAAAACACAAACACTTTTGTCTACACATTCGTACAAAAGCAACTAGGAGCTGCTTCCTCTCTTGTCTTGGCAAGTTGGGGAAGTTTCAGAGAAGGGCAGCCAAAATGATCAAGGAGATGGAGCAACTTTTTAGTTTAGAGGAAAGAGGTGATACGATAGAAGTTTATAAAATTATGCATGGCATGGTGAGAGTAGATGGTGAAAAGTTTTCCTAACACTAGAACTTTTGGATATCCAAGGAAGCTGAAAGTTGAAAGATAAAAGAAAACACCTTTTCATGCAGTGCATGGTGAGAATGTGGAACTGAATGCCCCAGGAGGCAGTGGTGGCCCCCAACTTAGATGGCTTTAGAAGAGGACTGTACAGATTCATTGAGGAGGAGAGGGTGATTGATGGCTGCTAGCCAGGACGAAGGCTCTGCTCTGCCTCCACGTTCGGAGGCAACACCGCTTCTGAATCCCACGTGCCAGAATCCAGAGGAGAGGAGAGTGTTGCTCCTTGTGGGTTTTCCCCCTGGGGGCATCTGGCTGGCCATTGTGAGAGCAGGAGGCTGGGCTTGATGGGCAACTGGCCTCGTCCAACAGGACTCTTCCTATGATCTTAAGAAAAGCCGAGTATTCATCTTCAGCAGAAACATTTCCATTATTAGTAGGGCTATTCTAAATAAGCACTTGGCTTAAAACAATATATTTGGTTGATTTCATGCCTCTGACATTTTATATTTTACTATGTTTTATATATGCTGTAAGCCACCCAGAGTGGCTGGGGAAACCCAGCCAGATGGATGGGGTTTAAATAAAATATTTATATATTATTAATAAGATTAATTAGATAGATAAAGTGATGAAGCCCCAGGCATTAAACTCTTAAGTTTCATACAAGTTAAGGCTACTCTTGAGAAAGGGCTTTAGGGATCACCACTACATGAATTGTTTGCACACATCTAAAGAAGTCATGTTAAGCCTTGGTCTTAAGCCTTCATAGAAATATGAACATTCCTTAGCACACCAGGAAAGGAGTGAGCCTTGTTTACTAGCATCAGAACTGCACAGCCCACACTCCTCCTCCTTCTGGTGTATCAATCTGACAATCTTTCTGCCTCAGTTTGGAAGGAAAGGGAAAACATTTGCAATAGAAAGCACTTAAAATGATCATTTGAGATTTGAAACATTTCCGCAAGAATAATATTTGGCAAATGCTGTGATTTTGTCACAAAATGATGTGTTTTCTTTTTTTCGTCTTCTGTGAAAGGAATGCATAAAATATTGGCCCTGTCATTGCTTTTACATTTTCTCCTGTGTGTGTGTGTTGCTTCATTTTTCTGTTAATATCAGAAGCACACTTCACATGCTACAATGGAAACACACACATGCAAATAAAAGGATGCAAAATTATCACACACACACACTGTTGGTGAGACATGAAGGCCAATTACATGACAGAGTAACATGGAGTATTGGGTTGGTAGAGACATTGGTGCTGCACAGGAAGGAAGAAATGGCTGCTTAACTCGGTCCAAGGGTGGGCGGCACTTGTGACCAGGCATAGCGGCTCCCCCCCCCAGCCACGCCATGCCGTTTTGGCCATTGCCCCCTTCCCCTGGCCTCTGCAGGGCTCACTGGGTTCCTGCCTTCTAGGCTACCAGCCCCCTGACACTCTGCACGTTGAGTATGTGTCACGTCAGTGGCTCCATCAAACCTTCTGAAATAATCTAGGATCACTTAAGAGATTGCCAGTGCCGGCCCAAGACATTTCGGCACATGAGGCCAACCACAAAATGGCACCTACCGACCCCACTCTGCCAGGGGAAAAGGGGTGAGTGATGATCTAGATCAGGAACGAGGGGGCAATAAAGATCTACATTGGGATCTGCTACCCCAGGGGATCCTGCTGTCTGAGGGGGTCACCTCATGGCGAGATGGCCCCGCGCTGGAGATTGCAATCCTTGGAAACTTTGGGAGGAAGGGTAAGATATAAATGTAATAAATGTGGTTTGGGTGACCTTGAGTGGTGAGCATCACCAGAGCCCAGGTGAACTTGTTTGCTTGTTTGTTTCTTAGATTTACTAGATTTATATACCACCAGTTCCGGATTTACATATAAACTAAACAAGCTATAGCTTAGGGCCCCACTCTCTTGCCCCCCCTCCAAAAATATACTTCTTCTTAATTGTATTTCACTATTAATATACTTCTTCTTAGTTGTATTTCAGTTCAACAATTACTTTGATAAAATACGTATTTTGTTATGTGCAAGTGGCTTTAGATACCTATTAGGTCTATTAATTACCATATAGCATATATTCAACACACAAAAAATTGACAATTTGTTGTTGACAAAGGACAGCTGGACATATAAAGGGCCCCATTACCTTCAGGAGCTGAGGGCCTCATCAAACCTCAATCTGGCCCTTCATCATGAGATGTCAGGGAGGCTCACAGAATAAAATACAGGATAAGAACGAGTAAAAAACTGAAACAAAACAGCAAAATAATAACTCTCATCCCTTGTGGTAACTTATTACTGTATAAGTCACCATGTGTTAAGGAAAATTCTTCTAACTGCTCAGCTCTGTGGATGCCTGACTGTAAAAACAACCTCAAAGCAGTTCATAAAAAGAATTTTTTAAAATTAGTAAAAAACAGTTAAAAACAGCATTTAAAACATTTTTTTTAAAAAAATTCACTGATAAACTAAAAACAAATTAAAATATAAATCAACATTTTACATATCTGGATAACATTTTCTCCCAGGAAAATGAGTCTTGCTTGACCATAAATCTTCAGGCTTCAGGTTTTGGTGCTATCAGGTGTTTTATACACGTTTGGTTTTAAAAAATCTGTTTGAAAAATTGCGGTTAGTCATCCAACATGACAGATGCAAGTAAAGATAGCATAGTAAAATGGGGGTATTTCTACTATAAGGTTGTGGATTGGGCTGTTGAAATCTGTAATTTAAAGCACAACCAGTCTATGATTTGGCATTCAGTGTCAAATGGTATATCTCCGCTAAATCCCAAATATTTTGGCTAAAATCAATTGTGGATTGTGAGTTATGGGATAGCATTATTATGATTTGGGACTGCATGGGGGTTGAGTCTTTGCAGGCTCACACAGCTTCATTCTCCCCTTCCGATTGCACAGGGATCGTTCCCATAGTTACCATAGTTACATCATTGCGTGTGCGCACACACTCAGGCATGCTGTGAAAAGCAGCACAATTCAATAAACACACACATTGTGCACCATGCATTGTAGTTATTTTCCAAAAAACAGAAGACTCTATTAATTCTAGATATAATTAAGACTGCTTGCCTGCTACAATTAACATTTCTACACCCCATTATGAATAGAGCTACAGCCTGCCTCTTCCTGCTTCCTTTTCTCATTTTGGAATTCTTAATTGTACTTTTCCTTTTGTAATTGCAAACTCTATAGTTGTTGTTTTAATGGATGTTCTGATAGTTCTAGTTTTTCATAATTCCCCTTTGCCTTTTAAGCATAGTCAAAGAGAACTAGGACAATTTCCTCAAGAAATCCGCTGCACCTAGTTTGATACAGAGCAGAACTAACAAGTGACAACACAAAGCAAAGTCTAGTCCACTGCACTTGTATTCTGGCCTGGCAGGATCAGCGATAAAGAGATCAATGTTTTGTTTGCAGTCCCAGGCAGACAGCAATAGTAGGATCATTAATACTTTCGTGGGTATTAGATATACACAGCTGCTGTATCCGGCTTCATGGGTCACAAATTGTATAAGATATCTTCGGCAGGAAGAGTTATGGGGAGGTAAAATGCTGTATTTAAATGAGAATTCAGGTTCTGTTTTGTTAATGGGCTTGCAAAATTGAGGGTTTCTTAGGGCAGCAGTAGGGATGCTTGGGGAATTAAGTATGTGGTTTCAGTATTTTGGTATATTGTTCAGTTTCCCAAAAAAAGAAAAGAAAAAAAGATCCCATTCGGTGCCAGGCAGTCCTCATTACTCCACAATCATCTGATCTGTACCTTCCTGATTGGAAGTTAGTTACCCCCTGGTTTCTCACTGTGAATATTCTAACATAGACACTTCTTAGAAATGCTAATGATTAAGCAAGATACAAATGCCATAAAGTAAGTAAGCAAGCAAGCAAACAAACAAACAAACAAACAAATATTGTTATAGATTTGGGAGGGGGACGCCCCCAAACCCTAGAAATTAATAAATGGTAAGATTTTGATTATTTGTAAATTGAAGGCAGAAATAAAAGCTGCAGAGGAATTCCTGGGCTAGCCTGTGTAAAACAACCTAGTTAAGTTAGTGCCATTAAGAAATAATACAGGGCCATGGAGAGCCATTGGCAATGCAAGATGACTTTCCTTCCCCACTGCCCTGAGATGTGAACAGAGACAGAGGTTTGGAAGGTTGCCAGGGTAACAGGGTGTGAGGTGACAGGAAAAGAGTCCTGAGTAAGGGTTTCTGGGAAGAAGGAGGAGGAAGAAGAAAAACTGGGATCCATCTTGGGCAGGCTGGCTGAAGGCTGGCTGGGAGATTTGCCTTGGACCTCAGGGCTGCACTGTTGTGGGGTACAAGCCCCTTGTGAAAGGACCATGCTGCAAGATCTGGACACTCTCCATGCAGACTGAAGGTGTAAATAGGTGAATAATCCATATTTATTAAAGCTAGGACAGTCTCCGCCGTGTCTCAATTCTCCAAAGGAATATGGACCCTCAGTGAGTGCTTGGAACCCCCTGGGATTTTGCTATCAATCGACAGACAGTGGGAGGCACCCGACTTTTGTAACAATATAAAATAAGAGTTCTTGACTCAAAAATGCATCAAAATAAATTAATATATATATGAAGAGGAAATATGTTGAGAAATGTGTATTTTAAGAGCAAATGTAATTAGAAATGCATATTTAAATGCAAATATTCATGCGGGTTTACTTTTGAAACTGCATATTTATGTAGAAATGACATGGAAGAAGATTATGGGTCAATAGATGTGACTGTCTAGGGCTGGAAATGTATTGATTTTCCCATCTTTAGATGGAGTTCTAACAATATACATTTTAGTGTACAAGTGAGATGAACCTCTTTAATTAATTCACACTAAATATCTTTGTGAGGCAATCATTTTTATTCCTATTTTGCAGATGATTGTATAGAGTCCAGATCAAGAGAAGTAATAGTCCCAGTCTATTCCGCCTTTGCCAGACCACACCTGGAGTCCTGTGTCCAATTCTGGGCAGGCACCACAATTTAAGAAGGAAGGTGTGCAGAGGAGGGCAAGCCGGATGATCAAGGTTGTGGAAACCAAGCCTGATGAGGAACAGTTGAAGGAGCTGAGTATGTTTAGCCTGGGAAAGAGGAGACGGAGAGGAGATATGAGAGCCATCTTCGCATATCTCAAGGGCTGTCACATGGAAGAGGGAACAAGCTTGTTTTCTCCTGCTCTGGAGGGGAGGACTCAAGGCAATGGCTTCCAGTTATAAGAAAGGAGATTCCGACTACACATTCAGAAAAACTTTATGACAGTGGAAGTGGTCTCCCTTGGGAGGGGTGGACTCTCCTTCCTTGAAGGTTTTTAAGGAAAGGTTGAATGGCCATCTGTCGCGGATGATCCAGTTGGGATTCCTGCATTACAACAGGGGGCTGGACTAGATGATCCTTGGGTCCCTTCCAACTCTGATTCTATTATTCCAATGTCAACAAAATGCTTAAATACACCTAACAAAAACTTACATTTCTTTTGGTTATTAAGCAGTATTTGGTATTTATGCAGCACATTTAAATACTTTAAATGATTAAGTATTTAAATTCTTTAAATTCCTGCTGCAGTTTTAGCATATTAGCTGCTGTTTGTATTGCTTTTTTAGGGATTGATTTTTATACTAATTTTAGTTTTTAATATGGCTTATGCTGGTTTATTGTTTATTCATTGTAGTCCATCTCAAGGCCTCTTGTGGAGCCAAATATAGTAGGATAGAAATTGACAGTGGTTCCCTCCATTTTGTGACTGGTCTGGAATTTGAAGCAGAGAACCAGGCATTCAGCATTCTGCCATAATACACTGTCCAGCTAGAAAGAAAGAAAAGGAAACGAAGTTTGTAGTAATTAGTATCATTTCCCCTCTGGTCTCTATCAAGAGGTGTCCAAATTTGTAACATGCATGTTTGATCATTTGTTTTTGCCAGGTAAACTGCAGGCAGCTCTTGCTAAGCAGCCCTTCTTTTTACACCAGATAAACTAACGCTGGTTTCAGTTTCCATGGGGCAGATTAGTTCTCTCACACGCTTTCATCTCAGTGGCTTTGCCTTGACCTGCCCTCCTCCGCCACATGTTTCAGTGCCATCCAAAGCACAGGTCCTGCCTGCCTGCTAAGTTGTTATTTTCCGCAGCAGCTGAGGAGAACCATTTCCATCTTTGTGGTCCTGCTGTGTTTCTGTTGACCTTATCTACACCTGGCCCTGCTTCTGAGCCTGTTGGTTGCCAGCATTGATGTCTTTGATTGCTGCCCATCTGTGGCTTTTCTGCAGTGTCATGTTAGGGTATGCAACTGATACAGAGAGAAAATATTTGGAGTGGATGAGTACGTAGGAGGTTTTGTCAAATGCTCTTATCTAAAATCTGCTAAAAGCAGAAATATTGAAACCAATAGCCAACTGACTATAGATAAACCTGATGCAAAGCTGATTGGAATCATTGGATTCCCTCCACCAATTGTCTGCCACATACCCTAAAAATGAATCTGCCTGAATGTTTCTAATCTCTCCCTTGCTCTCATTTTGCTTTGCTATCGTAGGGTTGTCTCACCACTGTAACAGAGGAGAGTTCAGACAGACGTCTGCAGTAATCACGCATGCAATCCCAAATCCCATTGAAGTGCAGAACTAAATGCCAAACACACTTAGATGCCCTCTTCAGATCTTCCTTCTCAATGCGAGTTAGCTAGAAGTGGATCCAGCACACCTGGGGATGTTGGGAACAGAGCACAGGATGTTGGGAATTCAGGCAAATGCCTAAATGGGGCTAATGAAGAGCCCTAATAAAAAGCAATTCCCCCAATGTGACTCTCTGAGTTAAACCACACAGTTAGGAGTGGAACCACTGCAGAACAGTGCATTGGATACCCATCCCAGTCTGTTTGTCCAGGAGGAGAGCATGGTCAGTGTTCTTAAAGCCACTGAGATATCATGTATGAGTGCCAAGGTTACATCCCTCTCCCGTTACAGGTTACCCATCAGTGAGAGCAGGCAATTCAGTCCTGAAACCAGGCCTAGAGCCAGATTTAAGTGGACCTGCTATTGTTTATTTTAATCATTTTTTGTAATTTGTAATAATTCCTGCTTCCAGCTTATGTTCGTCTATCCACAAAGCTGCACTGTTGGGGTGGGTGTCTGTTCCCCAGGCTTCTTTACGTCCCGAGTGGTGATGGTACCAGGGAATGGAGAGCCACCTGACATACAAACAGCCAACCTGCCACCTCCTGCCTGGCTTCTCTGAAGGCTCCGCTGCTCTGGGATTGGTGCCAAAGACTGCCCTTCACTTGTAGGGGGAGGGATTCACTCTTCCAGACCTAAGTACGCACGGGAAGCTGGGCTGGTAAGATTATTACAGAACAATAATTATTCCACACTTGTTTTCAGGTACAGTAATGCCTCATCTTACACACATTTGCACAACGTCCAAACATTTAGGAGGGCAAAGCGGGACAGCCCCACCATTCCATCTGCCTGATCTCCCTGCTCTTTCTCCTATTGCACCCCACCCAGTCTCTGCCCTCCTTTTTTCCACTCCCCATTCCATCTCTGAGCTCTTTCCTGCACTCACCCCTGCTGAATCTCCAGACACTTTCTTTGAATGCAAGGCAGGACTATGGCCCATTGCCCCCTCCCCCAACTTCCCTCCAAAGGCTCACTTGTTTATGGGCTCCAGGCAACAAAGGGACCAATGGGTACCAAAGGAAACAGGCAGCTTCAACACCCGACCTTTCTAAAGCTATTGGAAGGCAGGGTCTGCAGCTTGAGTGGCAGCAAGGGGAGGAGGGTCAAAATGTTTTATGACCTATTGGAGAATGGCAGAGGCGGGGTGAGAAGCGGTCCTTGGACCAATCAGGGAGGTCAGGTCACTTACTGGTTTCAACAAAAGGAATGACAGTTCTGCCTTAGAGCTTGGGGCTTTAATCCCACTTGCGAGTTGGAAGGGCGGGATTCGGGACATCCAGGACAACATCACAGAGCTGTGGCTGCTAACATTGTTTCTGTGATGCCCCAGTTAAAACGGGACACTTGGAGAATATGTATTTGATGTGCTTGATTTCAACCATGGTTGAGGCGTCTGGCTGAAACTTTGCAAATTAAGCCCCATGCAAGCCAGAGAGCTTAAAAGCTCTTTTCATGCTGGATCTGCTTGGGGTTACCTGTCATGAGAAGAGCTTTCAAGATCTTCGGTTGGCATGCAAGGCCTACTTAGCAAACTTGCGAGATCTCGCGGGACAATCTGACTTCCTGGGAGATGTTACATGAGCATCCCTAGTCTTCCAGAGGCAGCACACTGAGGGAGCCTTGCCTCCCAACCCAGACCGAGAGCTTAGAAGATCTTTTTGTTCTGGATAACCTCGCAGACCTGGCAGGAAAAGAGCTCCAAAGCAAGCAGGCCTTGCCCGCCAGATGCACTGGCCCCGGGAGAAGCTGAGGATGCTCTCCCTGCCCCCTCATGGGGAAGTGCCACAGGTTTGGCAACATGCATCTTTCCCTTGGAACTGAACTGACGTATAAGATGAGGGATTACTGTCAATCTTTTTGCTGCTAAGATGTCCTAACATTTAATGACACATGCTACATCAGTGGGTGGGAGGGAGAACTTACTTCCACTTCTCAGTTTCCAAAGGTGTAGCAGTTGTTATTTTATAGTTGCAGAAGCAGCAAATAGTATTGTGGGTGCTAATAGCATCGGCTTTGGGGCTACTTTATTATATGAAGCTACCAGATATTTTTAACTGAGCTTTATTGGTGAGCATTATGCTTAATAACATTTTTATGTACATTAAATTAACTGCAGAAGCAGCAAAGAGTCTTACGGCACTTTAAAGACTAACAAATGTTTATTATGGCACAGGTACTATAGGCCTGTCATATTTTGTATTTTTTAAAAAAATGATATTGAATCATACGTATGCTGAAGATACCAATCTACTTCTGAATTTCAATTTTTCCTGAGAAGTGCTATTTATGTATTGTTGTTTGCCGGCCTCTTAGCTGCCATCTGCCTGTTTATTGTCTTTGTTTCCAAAACAAAGGACAGTTTTTTATGTAAAAACCCCCCTTCAGTATCTGTTGTTTATATAGAAGTAGTTTTGTGTGATAAAACTATGCATGTCTAATGTGCAGGAAGGTTACTGCTGAACATATGCCATTTGTGAGATTTGAGGTGGGGGGGGGAGAGATTTCACATCCAATTTAAAATCTTGCCTGAGTGTAGTTCACTTTTCTGAACAGTTATTTGTCTACTAAATATCTGCAAGTGACGATATGAGGTGCTTACTTGAATATTCAACACCAGACAATCATTTGTGACAAATGTAAGTTTGCATTTCAGTATGTTCAGTTAAATGTACTGAAAACTGGTGGTGCCTTGCAATTATTATGGGGCATTTGTTCTGTCTAGTGATCTCAGAATATTGGTAACTTACTGCTAAGGAAGGATGAAAGGATGATCTAGTCTACATGTATTTCATCAAAGCAATATAGCAACTTATATGCCAGCATTAATGTGCATGATCTTCCCCACTACAAAAAGACAGGTACCTGCCCCAGGGAACTTCAGCCTAGATAGGGTTGGGAAGGAATATAGAGGTGAAGCTACATGGGAAGAAAATGCATTCATTCCAACTAAATATTCTTAGCCTAATGTCATAACACAATGCCATATTAATCTAGGCTGCAATTTGATGGGAGGGACTGTTGGCATTTTTTCCTGTAAAATAGAATTAAAAGTGAATTGGGGGTTCCTCCTCAGCTGAAGCATCTGTAGAATGTCAAGGCAAATCAACGATGTTTCAATAACATCAGTGAAATGTTTCGGGAGGATTCTGTAGATTTATATTTTGGTTTGGAAGGTGGTGGACTCTCCTTCTTTGGAGGTTTTTAAGCAAGGGTTGGATGGCCACCTGCCATGGATACCTTAGTTGAGATTCCTGCATTGCAGGGGGTGGGACTAGATGACCCTTGGGGTCCCTTCCAACTCTACGATTCTATGGTTCCCAGATTGTCACCAGGTAACTGCTAAAGGCAAAAATGGGAATGAATGTGGGGCAGCTATTCAGGCAAAACCTCTGAAGATTTTCTCTCTCTTAAGGTTAATTGTGACTTACTCCCCTTCAGTGTGCAGAGGGTTACAGCCTTAGACCCTTTATTTGTTGTGCATTATATCTGTATTTGCACCTCCAACCCTGAGAGCCTTCCTAATGAAGCTGCTTAAGGAATAATTCTGAGGGGACTTTTTGCCCTTCTGAGTTGAGGCTTAATGTGGGGAGGAGGGAAGAGATTTCTGGGCACTAATATTATCAGCTTTGGGGTTACTTTATGAGATGAAGCTACTGGATATTTTTTAGCTGAGCTTTATTGGTGAGTATTATGCTCACTAACTGTTATGTACTGAGTTGAATAGGATCCAAAATGCAGCAGTCTGATTGATCCTAGAACAATAGGATCCAAAATGCAGCAGTCTGATTGGTCCTAGAACAATAGGATTCAGAATGCAGCAGTCTGATTGGTCCTAGAACAATAGGATTCAGAATGCAGCAGTCTGATTGGTCCGCAGGAGCCACCCAATCCAGCTCCAGGTGGAAGTGAACCCACAACCTGATTGGCCTACAGGAGAATCCCGAAATTAGCCAATCATGTGCAGCCCATTGTGTAAATAATGTATATAAAGCAGATATTGTGGGGGAACTGCCATTCCTCCTCACCACTATGAGCTGAATAAAGAACATGAAATCCACTCTCAAGGACTTCTGGAGGCAGCACCATCGGCAATGGCGGATTCCCTCTAGTCTCGAAGGAGTAGCTCCGCGAAAATCGGGTCTTGCCGCTACGGCGAAGCGGGGACCCCTTCGAAAACCACAGGCGGGTGAAGCCTGTGACCGTGGGACTCGGCAGGCACCCTTAGCGCCTCCCCAATCTGCGAGGGAACCCTGTAAGGGGCTCCGGAGCGAACGGGGAGTCTGGCGCGGTGCTGAGAGTCAATTGCTTCTTCCGTGGAGTGAAGCCGCGCAGCTGTTGCCGGAGAGCGCCGACCTTTTTCCTGTGACAATTCGGCTAACAAACAACTACCCGTGAGTAGGTTAAGTTTGAAGATTGGGAAATTTAAGGATAAAAGGACTAATTCGGTACCAAAGCGGGAAGGCGTAAACAGGAAGTCTGCCTTCCGTTACTCTGTAAATAGATCAAAGCAAAGGCAGTTTAAGCTAAGACCCTGAAAATCATGCTGAAAAAGACTTAAATCTTAACATCAATTAAAAGAGAACTCCCTCTCTGAGGTGCGGGAGAGGGGAGGGAGAAGGGAAAATACTTTTTTGCCTGCAAAAAAAGAAGAGAGAAAGGGAACAAAGACCACCACTTAATGCCTGGGAACGGACTGTCAAGGGACAATGGAACTGCCTTGCTGTGAATCGCGTTGTTAAAGGACAATGCAACTTTTTGACAGCTAACTCTGTAAGAGAGATACTTTGATTCTGAAGGGTCCCCCCGGACTTGAAATTGTTGCTTCTTTTGGTTAAAGGGGGGATTTCTGAAAGTTGGAAAAGTTAGTTTATTGTTACAAGTTTGGACTGTTACTGTGTCCCCCTAGAGGAACTTTGAAATTGCTACAGTTGGCCAGGGAATTTTCCACTCTAAACTGGCCAAAGGGAATTTTCCACTATAAAGCCGTGAGAGTGACCTTGATCCTTAGATAAAGTGTTATGGCAGACTTGACTCAGGAAAAAACAACAAGATCAGGTAAAATTAGACTGCAGCAGCGTAGACCGTCAGCATCTGGCCTTCCTGCCCCACCAGGGGAAGATCCAGCTCAGGTGACAATTAAAGGAATGGCATCTGAAGGGGGTTTAGCTTCAGCTCTAGATAAAATTTTTGAATCTTTGGGAAAATTAAGCAAACAAGTTGCTGACGCAACAACTAAAATTGATCAAAACACATCAAGCATTAACAACTTAGGGCAGAAGGTGAATTGAAATACAGAATCTATTGAGAAACTGCTGCAGGAATCTACTTTGAACCAAAAAACAGCTGAAGAAGCTAAGGAAAAAGTATTGGCTGTAGAGGAAAAGATACCACTGATCTGTAAACAGCTGGAGGACCATAAGTCATTGCTGTCTATGATTGAATTGAAAGAAAAAGTGATTCAAGAGTGGAGATATTTAAGGACATCCCTAAACATCTTTTGTATCTCAGGTCCAACTACGGAGATCTAGTGGCCCTATTAAGAGGAAACAGAACCATCTTTAGGTGGGAATTCCCCCAAGGCCTATCTTTCACCTTTAAAGGGAAAAAGTTTAAAATAAGATCAGTGGAAGATAAAGGAAAATTTCTGAAAGAACACGGAGAAGACCTACAAGAGCCTTAAAACCAGGAATACAAGACATAGTATCACTACCTTTGGGATTGGACAAGTTAGAGAAGGTGATACCACCGACAGAACAAGAACAATTACTTGGTGCAGTTGGAGGAAAAGCAAAATAAATACACCATGTCCCTGCAACTATTAAGTTGGAATATTCATGGATTTAATTCCCCGGAGAAAAGTAAAAAAGTATTTCACCTATTGAAAAAGGAACAATTGGACTTGATTTGTTTACAGGAAACACATGTGATCAGGCTTCATAGGAAAGTATTGATTAATAAAAGACTGGGTCAAGAGTTTATTTCATCGGACAAGGTTAAAAAGAGAGGAGTAGTAATTTATGCGAAAGAGAGCCTATCACCGAAATTTATTTTTAAAGATGATCAAGGAAGATATGTGGCAATTGAAATCCAATCACAAGGAGAAAAATTTTTGATAGTAGGAGTATATGCACCAAATGAGGGGAAATCTGAATTTTTTAAGAAGTTGCATGAGACATTGTTAGACTATATGAACTACAACATTATCATGATGGGAGATATGAATGGAGTGGTATCTACAAACATGGATAAGTTGCAGAGACAGGTAGTTACTAAAGATGGCAGACTACCTAAAACCTTTTTTGAGATGACTGACAATATGGACTTGATTAACATTTGGAGAATAAAGAATCCCTTGGGCAGAGAGGGAACCTTCTTCTCTGAAGCCAAAATGACATGGACAAGAATTGACCAAATTTGGATAACTAGAGGACTGGCACCTAAGACTCGAAAAGTGGAAATTTGCCCTAAAACTTGCTCCGACCATAATGCTGTGAAAATGGAGATGAAATTAACACCCACCAGTTCCTTCAGATGGAGGATGAATGACACCTTGTTTAGAGATCAAGAAGTTACTAAGAAGGCCCAAAAAACCTTGAGAGACTATTTTGAGATAAATATGAACACTACCATCGAAAAAAGAGTAATCTGGGATGCAAGTAAAGCAGTTATGAGGGGGTTTCTAATTCAACAGAATGCAATAAAGAAGAGAACTCGAAATGAGAAAAAAGATAAAATTTTGGAAAAAATAAAAGAGGGTGAGAAGAAACTGAGAGCGAAACCAAAGTCACAAGAGATTCTGAGAGAAATAAAGTTATACCAAGTTCAATATATGAAGATGATGAATCAGGAAATAGAATGGAAAATTAAACAGATGAGACAAAGGACATTTGAATCGGCTAATAAATGTGGAAAACTGTTAGCTTGGCAAATGAAAAAAAGACAAAAACTTAACACCATCACCAACTTGGAAGTGGAAGGAAAGAACATCCAGAATCCAGTGGAAATTAGAAAATGCTTCCAGAGGTACTTTAAACAGTTATATACACAAGGGCCACAGAAAGAGTTTGATTTAGACCAATTCTTAAAAACAAATGGACTTCAAAAAATCTCTCAGGAAAATAAGTTAATGTTGAACCATAAAATAACAGAACAGGAGGTGGAAGGTGCCATTCAGAACATGCAGTTGGGCAAATCTCCAGGGCCAGATGGCTTAACCTCAAAATATTATAGATCTTTGAAGGACTGGATAATTCAACCACTAAAGGAGGTCTGGAATGAAATTTTGGAGGGGGGGAAAGCGCCAGAGTCATGGAAGGAAGCTTATATTACACTAATACTGAAAAATGAGTCTGAAAAGACACAACTTAAGAATTACCGCCCCATATCCCTGCTCAATGTGGATTACAAAATTTTTGCAGATATATTGGCTAAAAGATTGAAAAAAGTTTTAGTTGAGGAGATACACAAAGACCAAGCTGGCTTTCTCCCGGGCAGACACTTGTCTGACAACATGAGAAATATAATTAACATTTCAGAGAAGCTGCAAGTGAATATTAATACTAAAGCTGTAGTAGATGCGGAGAAAGCCTTTGACAATATTTCTTGGAGTTTCATGAAGAAAAATCTTCAGGGGATGGGGGTTGGTCAAGGGTTTGAAAATGGTATGTGCAATTTATTCAGAACAAAAGGCTAAACTAATTGTTAACAATGTGGTGACAGAGGAATTTAAGATAGAGAAAGGGACACGACAAGGCTGCTCAATTTCCCCATTGCTCTTTATTTCGGTCCTGGAGGTTCTGCTAAACATGATCAGAAGGGACCATTTGATTAAAGGTATACAGGTTGGAGCTAAACAGTACAAATTGAAAGCTTTTGCAGATGATTTAGTATTGACGTTACAGGAGCCAGAATCTAGTACTAAAAGAGTATTAGAATTGATTCAGGAATTTGGTCATGTGGCAGGATTTAAGTTGAACAAGTTAAAAACTAAGGTGCTTGAGAAAAATTTAACACCGATTGAGAAAGAGAGGTTTCAGAAGGAGACAGGTTTAACACTGGTTAAGAAAGTAAAATACCTGGGGGTTAATATGACCGCTAAGAACTTAAATCTATTTAAAGACAATTATGAGAAATGTTGGTCAGAAGTGAAAAAGGACTTAGAGATATGGTCAAATTTGAAGCTTTCCTTGTTAGGTCGAATTGCTGTTATTATAATAATAATAATAATAATAATAATAATAATAATAATAATAATAATAATAATTTATTTATACCCCGCCCATCTGGCTGGGCCTCCCCAGCCACTCTGGGCGGCTTCCATAAAAACCAAAAATACAGTAAAATATCACGTGTTAAAAACTTCCCTGAACAGGGCTGCCTTAAGATGTCTTCTGAATGTCAGGTAGTTGTTTATCGCTTTGACATCTGCTGGAAGGGCGTTCCACAGGGCGGGCGCCACTACCGAGAAGGCCCTCTGCCTGGTTCCCTGTAGCTTTGCTTCTCGCAATGAGGGAACCGCCAGAAGGTCCTCGGCGCTGGACCTCAGCGTCCGGGCAGAATGATGGGGGTGGAGACGCTCCTTCAGGTATACTGGACCGAGGCCGTTTAGGGCTTTAAAGGTCAGCACCAACACTTTGAATTGTGCTCGGAAACGTACTGGGAGCCAATGTAGGTCTTTCAAGACCGGTGTTATATGGTCTCGGCGGCCGCCCCCAGTCACCAGTCTAGCTGCCGCATTCTGGATTAGTTGTAGTTTCCGAGTCACCTTCAAAGGTAGCCCCACGTAGAGTGCATTGCAGTAGTCCAAGCGGGAGATAACCAGAGCATGCACCACTCTGGCGAGACAGTCCGCAGGCAGATAGGGTCTCAGCCTACGTACCAGATGGAGCTGGTAAACAGCTGCCCTGGACACAGATTTGACCTGTGCCTCCATGGACAGCTGTGAGTCCAAAATGACTCCCAGGCTGCGCTCCTGGTCCTTCAGGGGCACAGTTACCCCATTCAAGACCAGGGAATCCTCCACACCTGCCCGCCTCCTGTCCCCCCAAAAAAGTACTTCTGTCTTGTCAGGATTCAACCTCAATCTGTTAGCCGCCATCCATCCTCCAACCGCCTCCAGACACTCACGCAGGACCTTCACCGCCTTCACTGGTTCTGATTTAAAAGAGAGGTAGAGCTGGGTATCATCCGCATACTGATGAACACCCAGCCCAAACCTCCTGATGATCTCTCCAAGTGGCTGCATGTAAATGTTGAAAAGCATGGGGGAGAGGACAGAACCCTGAGGCACCCCACAAGTGAGAGCCCAGGGGTCTGAACACTCATCCCCCCCCCACCACTTTCTGAACACGGCCCAGGAGGAAGGAGCGGAACCACTGTATAACAGTGCCCCAGCTCCCAGCCCCTCAAGACGGTCCAGAAGGATGCTATGGTCGATGGTATCAAACGCCGCTGAGAGATCCAGCAGAACTAGGAAACAGCTCTCACCTTTGTCCCTAGCCCGCCGGAGATCATCAACCAGTGCGACCAAGGCAGTTTCAGTCCCATGATGAGGCCTGAATCCTGACTGGAAGGAATCCAAATGGTCCGCTTCTTCCAGGCGTGCCTGGAGTTGTTCGGCAACCGCTCGCTCAATCACCTTGCCCAGGAATGGAAGATTTGAGACTGGGCGATAGTTGGCCATCGTGGCCGCATCTAAAGATGGTTTTTTAAGAAGCGGTTTAATAACCGCCTCTTTCAGCGGGTCTGGGAAGGCTCCCTCACGGAGGGAGGCATTCACCACCCCACGAAGCCCATCGCCCAGTCCTTCCCAGCTAGCTTTTATAAGCCAGGATGGGCAAGGATCCAGGAGACAGGTGGTTGGTTTCACTCGTCCAAGCAGCCTGTCCACATCCTCGGAGGTAACAGATTGGAATTGATCCCACTCAACTTGACTAGACAGAACTCTAGCACTCTCCCGCCCCGGCCCTGCTCCCACGGTGCAGTCTACTTCTTCCCGAATCTGAGCGATTTTATCTGCAAAAAACTTTGCAAAATCATAAAGATGAATGTATTGCCAAGAATGTTATTTTTGTTTCAATCATCGCAAATCTTGGACAAAATGGACTGTTTCAAGAAGTGGCAGAGAGACATTTCTAGATTTGTCTGGCAGGGCAAGAAGCCCAAAATAAAATTTAAAATATTAACTGATGCAAAGGACAGAGGTGGATTTGCCCTGCCAGACCTTAAACTCTATTATGAATCAGCGGCATTTTGCTGGCTGAAAGAATGGCTGCTTCTTGAGAACACAGACATTTTGGATTTAGAAGGTTTTAATAATGTTTTTGGGTGGCATGCATATTTGTGGTATGACAAGGTTAAAGCACATAAAGCATTTAAAAACCATATTGTCAGAAGAGCATTGTTTAATGTCTGGACAAGATATAAAGACTTACTTGAAAATAAAACCCCAAGGTGGTTGTCACCGATGGAAGCAAAGGCTCAGAAAAAGCTCAATATGGAGGCCAAATGGCTGAAATATTGGGAAATTTTGGAACAAGAAGGAGACAAATTGAAACTGCAGAGTTTTGAGAAATTAAAAGATAAAGTGCGAGACTGGCTTCATTATTATCAGATAATGGAGGCATATAATTTGGATAAGAAAATTGGCTTCCAGGTGGAAAAATCAAAATTAGAAACAGAACTGCTAGAACCTAAAACTAAGATTTTGTCAAAGATGTATAACTTGCTGTTGAAATGGAATACTCAGGATGAAACGGTGAAATCTGCTATGATTAAATGGGCACAAGACGTTGGACATAACATTATGTTTGCTGACTGGGAACAGTTGTGGACCACAGGTATGAAATTTACGGCATGTAATGCCCTAAGAGAGAATATTATGAAAATGATATACAGGTGGTACATGACCCCAGTCAAGCTTGCAAAAATCTATCACTTGCCCGATAATAA
The DNA here is from genome assembly GCF_964188305.1 of Podarcis bocagei. NCBI lineage: Eukaryota > Metazoa > Chordata > Lepidosauria > Squamata > Lacertidae > Podarcis > Podarcis bocagei. The sequence goes on from NC_138130.1 coordinate 2,220,998, forward strand.
ATGTTGGAAATGTAAAGAAACTGAAGGTACATTCTTTCACCTTTGGTGGACGTGCCCAAGGATTAAGGCTTTCTGGGAGATGATATATAATGAAAGGAAAAAGGTATTTAAATATACCTTCTTGAAGAAACCAGAGGCCTTTCTCCTGGGCATGGTCGGCCAATTGGTGCTAAAGAAGGATAGAACTTTCTTTATGTATGCTACAACAGCAGCAAGAATACTTATTGCAAAGTATTGGAAGACACAAGATCTACCCACCTTGGAAGAATGGCAGATGAAGGTGATGGACTATATGGAACTGGCAGAAATGACTGGCAGAATCCGAGACCAGGGAGAAGAGTCGGTGGAAGAAGATTGGAAAAAGTTTAAAGACTATTTACAGAAATATTGTAAAATTAATGAATGTTAGAATGATGTTGGATAGAAACTAAGTGGTTTATAGCTGTAATGTTATAAGGGAATATGAGAAAATGGACTATTAATAGGTAAAAATCCAATGTTACAATATTTTAAGATTGAAGACCAGGATAAACAAAGAGGGGAGGGATTTGCTGAACTAACTATCTGAACAGGAATAGAGAAAAGGGAGGCGTGAGGAGGTCTGGGAAATAAGCAAATGAAAGATAAGTCATTGAAAGAGCGAATTGTTTTTAACTATTTTTATTTTGTATTTTTCTTTTTTCTTTTTTAATTTTGTAATATTTTGAAAATTTCAATAAATATCTTTTTTAAAAAAAGAAAAAAAGAAATCCACTCTCAACTCCCAGTATATTTCACTGGTGACGAGGATGGGATCCCGCTGAGCTGACCGCCACACACAGCACCGCCACCTGCGCACCGCTGCCTCGCACAGTGTATCCAGGCTTCAGCTCCGGGACCCAAGGAACTCAGAATGGCAACCGACAGCAGCTTCTCACTAACATTTTGATGTACCGGTATATTAAATTTAACTTTTTTATAGTTGTATTGTAGTGATATATTTGTAAATTGCTATTGTGTTACTGTATTTAGACTGTTGTTCATGTGAATCGCTTTGAGCACAGATGTGATTGTGGAAAATGCAGTAAAAATTAGAATATTTAAAAGCCGAGACGAGCAGATAGTATCTAGGGAATTATTCTATCTCATTGCTGAAAATACCCTGCTCATTTCAAAGCTAATACAATAAAAGACTTCAGCTTAAGGCATTTTCTCCTTTGGGATGTCTGTGACCTAACAAGAGCAGAAAGCTCTATAAGGTATCTATTATATGTTCTTGTTTAAGTACCTTTGTCAGTTAAGTGGTGTATGGGGTGTTAGGGGCGGGTGTTACCTCTTCTGTGGTAGTTTGTCTACCTCTGGTCCCCACCCTGCATTCAGCTGTCACTCAGCTGTCAGCACTAGTGGCGGAGCTGCATGCTCCAGCACCGGAGGCGGAGAGCAGGCGGGGGCGGGGCTGGTGCATTTCCCGGAGTGGGGCGCACTGCCCTCAGGGGTGGGGGCGTGTCCTGGGGCGGGGTGCCCTCTCAGGGGTGTGACATGTATTCTGGGGGCATTGCCTGAAGGGGCGGGGCACCCAGCGCAGGGAGGGGGGGCAGCCGAGATGGAACCCCACTGGGATCGTGCTGCCGGGGGCGGAGCGCTACCCCGCCCCCTCTTCCTCCGCCAGTGTGTCAGTATGCAACCATGGCCACATTCCCGGAGGCAAGCTCCACCTCTCAAGACAGACAGACGCAAATCAACAAACAGCACATATAAGGAATCAGGAACCTTTAATGTAACGGGGAACATTTCTCTACATTGAAAAGGGCAGAACACATGTTTAAAGGGATGTTGCTGATTTATTTTTCTTTATATTTAAGCCACAGTTGCTTTTCTTTGTGTGGCACTTCTGGTCAAAATGGCCTTAGACAATTTGCAGGTAATTATCAATCCAACACACTTTTCCAGATGTACTCATGTACTCATGATCACTCAGTTCTATGACTCTTAGAAATATGCTTTTGTGTGAACATAATCTATAAGCCATTGTCCCCTTAAAACGCAATCTCCTACATCTGATAATGCAGTTCTCCCAATTAGCTTTTCTCCACAAGCAGAAACTGGAACATCATTTTCTAATGCTTTCAAATACTTTCCCACTTCTCTTCAAACATAGCCCTCTCTGTATGATCCTGCCATGAAACCTCTTACTTCCTAAATCCATTTTTTCTCCTTTCTTTGCTACAGATTACATGTACTGATCATTAGTAAATCATTTTCCCCAGCAATACTGAGCATCTCCTAACAGCATTTTAAAAGCCCATGTTCAGATACAGTTGGTGTTTGGCATTTTTGCCGAAACAGGAACAAGCCACATTTTTAGACTGAATAACAAATATATGCATGTTTGATCCAGACAATGGCAGAACTCGTTCCCAAGTGTGCAAGATAATTTTTGCCTTGTGATTCTTCAACAGCAGCTGCCCCATGGTCATCACAAGCAGGTTTGTGATATGGTATGGCAACCCCAACCTCAGCGTTCAATGAGTAGGAATTCCAGCAGCAAGGAGAAAAGAAAAGAAAAGAAAAGAAAATAAAAGAAAAGAAAAGAAAAGAAAAGAAAAGAAAAGAAAAGAAAAGAAAAGAAAAGAAAAGAAAAGAAAAGAAAATACATGACATGGAATTTATATGATTTTATAACTTCTATTGCAGGAGTATAGGAAGCAGGCAGCACAATCCAGTGCAGGTTTACTCAGGAAGAGGGAGAGGGACAAGGAAGTCTGTTGGGATCCTACTCTGCACACCTGGCCTATCAGGCAAAAAAGCAGTGGAGGGGGGATTGGTCACATGGGTCGTTGGCAGGAGGGGTGGGCTAATGGGGCTGATTGGACCATGTGGGAGGCAGGCTACTGGTCTAGTGGTGGCTTTCTACACTAGCTGCAGTTTCTGGACTGCAGTTTCAAGGGTGGCCCTACATAGAACACATTACAGTACTCAAGACAAGAGGTCGCCCAACTGTGGCCAGGCTATCCTGATCCAAGAGCTGCTCTGATTGTGAACTGTTGTAACTGGCAAAATAGATTAGTTGCTACTAAAGTCACGTTGGTCTTCAGGGCTACCTACCTTTCCTTTCTGGGGGAGTGCAACTCCATCTAGAACAGTCCAGGCACCCATTTTCTGCACACAAGAACCACCAACCTGCAGCACCTCCAGAATAACAGATTCAGTTTGTTGACCCTTATCTCGCTCTTATCCTCTTGGCATTGGTGCAGCACAAATGACTACTTCTGGTTCAGATGGTATATAGTGATATACAGAGCTGGGTGTCATCTGCGCTTTGATGACACTGAGCCCCAAACTCCTGATGACAGCACCCAACATATTTATACACATGTTAAATAGCAATGGAGACAGATTGGACCATGCAGCGCAACTGCCCTGGGGCCAAGCAGAAGTCAGCCAGAGCTGCTCTCTGAAACATACATGCAAGTAGGATCAGAATCAGTCTAGTACTGTGGCCCCGTCTCCAGAGCTGCTCCAGGAGAATCCATCAGGAGGCCAGGAATGATGCTGGCTGGCTAGTAAGCAGAGGGGAATTGGGGGAGAGGCAATTTGTTATTTAAAACCACCTGCCCAGCAAACAGCTGGGAACCCTGCTTGCCTGGGAAATATTTGCAGCAAAGCCCAGCTTATTGGGAAGGTGATGAGGAAGCAGTTGTGACTCTTACAAGGGCCCATTGAGCCATAAATCATCCAGCTCACACCGTGTGGCAGGCCACCACCAACAGTCTGACCTCCATGGGTCAACTCCCAAGGGAAAACATGAAAGGAGAACAAACCTTTTTGGTTGTGACAGGAAAGCTGCTTCCTCTGAAAATTTTATTTTGTTGGCCTGTTTTTGTTTTAAGCTAGACTTTTCTGTAACAAAGTTGCTTCATAACTTTAGTTCTATGAGGGCTAGAAAGCTTCATTATAAAAAAAAAAAATGAAATCTCAGAGCCAAGGTCCTCTGCTGGTTCTGCACCCAGCACAGCAGTACCATCCCCTGGGGCAGCCTTCAGCGGGGCATTGATCACCAAGGTAACACTTTCTGGCAACTTATGATAAGCCATGTGGCATAAAGTTGGCCACAAACCTTCAAGCAACTTGTCCACGTCCTCGGGTCACAGTAGCAGACATTGATCCTAATTAATAGAACTAGGTAGTTCTCTAGACTAGGGATGGGGTTTACAGTCATGTACCTGTTCATTTTTTTCTCACAGTGTAAACTGGTTTTGTTTTGGTCCACAGCTCATAAAATGCATGTCAGCTCAGCCCACTCTCAGACTTTACAAAAATGACTTACCGGTAATTTACTTCAGTTCTCCAGGTTGTGTTGTGAGAACTCCTTGCACAATAGATTTCGTCATTTGCAGTTCCTCTCCTGTTAATCATTGCTAGTTTCCATTTGCATGTCCCCAGGGGGGTTGTAATTTGTTTGTCTGGTGGTGTATTTGTTCTTGTCTGCATGCAGTGCCAACAGGACAACAGCCCCTCTGCTTATAAATCACACCCACAAATGTATTTTTTCTTAATTTGGTCTTCATGCAAGCAATTAAATAAAGAGGATTGGAAAGCAGAGGTGGCTGCATTTTCCTGTGATAGTTACTTAATGGTTTTATGCACGGTAAGGGTGAAATCCTAACCTGATTTACCTAAAAGTAAGTACCATTGATTTAAATGGGACCTACTGCTGAGTAGACGGGATTTGTACTGTTATAAGAAAAAAAATATGCTCCTTTCCCCTTATGGGGTATCCAAGAGCCCATATAGAGTCCTTAGTGGGTTCCCTTTCGGTAGGAGAAAATAACAGAGGCCAACTAGAGAATATTGAGAAGCAAAGCGGCTAGTAAGCCTGATCTTTATGTTGCAACAGGGTCCTCACTCACCAAACGCAGGAGGGGGGAGGAACCCAGAACAATGGTGTGCAAGCCCTTATATAGACTTTTGAAATTGCCCACCCTATAGCTCAGGACCATCCCCCAAAACATCATACATACATCACAGAGGGAGGTGGTCTCCAGCAGAAATCCTGTTTGTCAGGATACCTGTTAATGGTCACTTTACCTGGGCAGCCTGACCACTCTTTAGTGATGGTAAATACTTTAGTTCCGGAATCGAGGTCACAGGCTCACCCTATTCATATGTCATTACACCTTTAAGACAGGTAAGCAAAAGACAATGGAGAGGCTTTCCCATTTCCTTCCTCCTTGCAGAGAAATATTTGAGGTCAATTTGGGAGAGTCAAAATGGCTTCAGGATCATCTGTCCCAGCTGTTTTAGGGACACAAGAGGAAGAAACCGAGCAGATATCGTTAGAAGGTATGGCTGCAGGAGGATCTGCTGCAGTTTTAGAACAAATTTTGGGAAAATTGGAAAGCCTAGACAAAAAAGCAGATGAGCATTTGGCCAAAATTGATCAAGCTGCAGCCAGTATTAATAAATTGACGGAACAAGTTGCTCAACATACACAAGCAATTGGGAATCTTCAGGAAGCTACTGCAGAAAATCGCAAACTAGCTGTGGAAGCCAACCAAAAAGCTGCGGAAGCCAACCGAAAGGCCGAAGCATTACAAGTAGAGGTAAAGCCACTGCACAAGCAGATCGGCGAACAGCAGGCCTATCTGTCTATGATCGAACTTAGAAATAGGGAAAATAATCTCAGACTGAGGGCCATTCCAGAACTTGAACAAGGGGACTTAATTGACTATTTGACAAAAGAATTTTCAAAGTTCTGGCCTATTGAAGAAGATAAGGACTTTAAAATTGTAAGTGCCTTCAGACTGGGAAAAGTGGTAAGAAAAGCCAGATCCAGAGACTGCTTGATTATTTTGAGATCCAAGCAAGAGAGAGATAAAATATTAAGCCTTCACTTTGAAAAGTCACTTGTTATTCAAGGCAGCAGAGCAGAAATTTACAAAGACATCCCGAAACAACTTTTGGACCTTAGATCTACGTACACAGAATTAACAAGATTACTGAGGAGTAACTCAATTCCTTTTCGGTGGGAATTTCCTCAAGGATTATCCTTCAATTTCAAAGGAAAGAAAGTTAAAATTAAAACAGCAGAAGATCAAGAAAAGTTTGTGAACGACCACGGAGAGGACCTTCAGAAAGGGATCGCAGGACCTGGGTCTTGGCCACCACCACCACCTATACCTACACCTTTGGGATCAGAGGACCAAAAGAAAGAGACGCCACCACCAAAGGAATAGCAGATTGGTCCAGGATGTCTCTGCAGCTTCTTAGCTGGAACATTAATGGAGGAAATTCCCCGGAAAAAAGGAGAAGAATATTTCATGTATTGAGGAAAGAACAATTGGACATTATTTGCTTGCAGGAAACGCATGTGACTAGGCTCCACAGAAAAGTGTTAATTAATGAAAGATTAGGCCAAGAATTCATTTCATCGGACAGAGTCAAGAAAAGAGGAGTGGTGATTTATGCAAAGGAGAGCCTGTCACCAAAGTTCTTATTTAAAGATGAGCAAGGAAGAATTTTGGCAATTGAGATACAGACTCAAGGTGAAAAATTTTTGATATTAGGAATCTATGCACCGAATGAGGGGAAATCAGAATTTTACAAGAAGCTGCATGAGACAATGCTGGACTATCTGGACTATAGCAACATCATTATGATGGGAGATATGAATGGGGTGGTCTCTACAAACATGGACAAGTCACAAAATCAAAATTTGACAAAAGACGGCAGACTACCTAAAACTTTTTTTGAGCTAACTGACAATATGGACTTGATTGATATTTGGAGGACAAAGAACCCCCTAGGAAAAGAAGGAACATTCTTTTCTGAAGCCCATCTGACATGGACAAGAATCGACCAAATATGGATAACTAGAGGACTGGCACCTAAGACTAGAAAAGTGGAAATCTGCCCAAAAACCTGCTCTGACCATAACGCCATGAAAATGGAAATGAGATTAATCCCAACCGGCTCCTTCAGATGGAAGATGAATGACACCTTGTTAAGAGATCAGGAGATCATCAAGAAGGCCCAAAAGACTTTAAGAGACTATTTTGAAATAAATTTGAGCACCACAGTGGAAAAAAGAGTAATCTGGGACGCAAGTAAAGCTGTTATGAGGGGGTTTCTGATACAACAGAATACGATAAAGAAAAGATTACAGAATGAGAAAAAGGATAAGATCTTGGAGAAAATAAGAGATGGTGAGAAAAAGTTAAGATTGAAACCAAAATCACAGGAGATCCTGAGAGAACTTAAATTTCATCAAGCACAATATGCCAAATTGATGAACCAAGAAGTTGAATGGAAGATTAAATTAATGAAACAAAGGACATTTGAATCAGCAAATAAATGTGGGAAACTGCTTGCATGGCAGTTGAAAAAGAGACAAAAACTGAACACGGTTACAAATTTAGAGATTGAAGGGAGAAGCATTCAGAACCCCGAGGAAATTAGAAAGTGCTTCCAGAGATACTTCAAACAACCTTATACGCAAGGGCCGCAAAAAGATATCGAGATAGACCAATTTCTAAAAATAAACGGACTACCAAAATTATCTCAGGAAAAGAGAACAATCCTGAATTATAAAATAACACAACAAGAGGACTTCCGGGTTGGCGCCATCGCCAAATGGCGGACTCCCTCCGAGCTCCGGAGGGAGTCTGCTCGGCAGGGGCTGGGTCCTACCGCGCCGGCGACGCGGGGACCCTTAAAAACCACGGGCACGGAGACCGTGGACATGGGGACTCGGCTGGTACCGTTAGCGCCCTCCCGACTCGTGAAGGAGCCTTTTTAAAGGCTACAGATCGGGTGCCGGGGAGCGGCGTGGTGCTGAGAGTCCATCGCTTCCCCTGCCGAGCGCAGCCGCATGCCATTCGTCGGAGAGCGCTGGCTTCTTCTATTGGAAATTCGGACATTTAACAACAACCCGTGAGTAATTGGGTAATCGGGCATAAAAGGAGAAAAAAAGAATTTTTTTTTTCGAATTCGGCACGAGCGGGGGGGATCTAAAAAGGAAGTCAGTCCCCTTCCTGATTGTAAACATGCTAAAACAAGGACTGGGAAACCAAGATCGATTCAGAAGTTTATCGCTGACAAAGATGATCAATTCCACGATGGGATATTATAAGAATAAGAATTGTGCTGGAGGAGAAAAAGTCGAAGAGGGAAAAGGCACCCCCCCCCCTGGGAACCGGGGCGATTCGGAGAACCTGGTGGAGAGAGACGGAGAATTTGACAGCTGTCAAAGTAGCTGTCAAATTTTGAGTATATAAAGAGGACTCTGTTACAAGTATTTTGCTGGTTAATTCTGGTACAATTGGACATAAATATGGATACAAAATGTCGGAGGGAAAAAGAAACAACAATTTGACTTTTGGATTAGAGGACACAAAGTTACTGCAACCCCCCTAGGGGGGCTTTGGGACATTACAACTGGCGTATGTGGAAAACTACTCCGGGACGTGTACAGGTCTTATCTCCTGGGAAAGCAGCTAAACTGAAATATTGTTTCGTCTACAGAGGTGACAACACAATAGAATTTTTCTATTGAAGTAAGGTAGGAACTGGACGCAAGTTTTTGTTCCTGAATAACAAACCTCTGTGGAGATACTAGATTTCGGAATAAGAATGGTTTTGCAGCTGAACAAGACAGAAACCTGAGAAAGCAAGAAACAAAAGAGCAAAGGACCAACTACGTCACTGAAAGAACAATGGGAGGAGTAATAAGGACTAAGGAAAATTAAAGGCCTCTATAAGTCTGGATTTCTGAAGTTAAACATCATTAAAACAAGCAAATTTAAAGAAAACCGGCAAGATGGATTGAGAAAATTCTGGCTGTGGACTTGAGACCTCCAGGCCGACAACACATAGACTGATGGACATGGGGAATCCAAACCGGGGAAGGGAGGGGAATTCTAGAATCCAAAGGCTATGTAACCAAATTTTTGAATTTTCTGCTATCTTTTATCTTTTATCTTTCTATCTTGATTTAATATGTTTTGGGGGGAAAAAAGGGGGGGAACTCGTGGGAGGAAACGGGGTAGATCTTGGAGGAAAAATCTTTCTTTTTCTATTTTGTTAAAGATGAGGAGTGATGTTAAGATTGTAATTTAAATTGGCTAATAGGTACAACATATTAGGTTTAAATTGGGAATGAGAGCTTGTGGAACTAAATTAGGGAAAGGGGAATACAGTCGGGAGGGGAAGGAGGGAGTCCCAGAAAGAAGGCTAAGAAAATAAGGGTTTAAAGTTGGTCTCTTTATTTCTTTCTTTTCTTTATCTTTTCTATCTTTTCTATTCTGTTATTATTGGAAATTATAATAAATATGATTATTAAAAAAAATAAAAATAAAATAACACAACAAGAAATAGAAGGTGCCATTCAGAATATGCAACTTGGCAAATCTCCAGGGCCAGATGGACTTACCTCCAAGTACTATAAGATATTGAAAGATTATTTGACACAACCATTAATGGAGGTTTGTAATGAGATTTTGGAGGGGAAGAAGGCACCGGAATCGTGGAAAGAAGCTTTCATCACATTGATACCTAAACTGGAAACTGAAAAGACTCAACTTAAGAACTACCGTCCCATCTCACTCCTGAATGTGGATTACAAAATTTTTGCAGACATTTTGGCAAGTAGATTTAAAAAAGTGTTAAATGAAGTAATTCATAAAGACCAGGCAGGTTTTCTCCCAGGCAGACATTTGTTTGATAACACTAGGAATATCATTGACATTTTGGAACTTTTGCAAACGAATATCAATACAAAAGCAGTGTTAATTTTTATAGATGCGGAGAAGGCCTTTGACAACATTTCTTGGAAGTTTATGAAGAAAAACCTTGAAGGGATGGGAGTGGGACGGGGGTTTGAAAATGGGATAGAGGCAATCTATCAGAGCAAAAAGCTAAATTGATAGTTAACAATGTGGTGACAGAAGAGTTTAAAATTGAAAAAGGAACACGACAAGGTTGCCCTATATCCCCTCTGTTATTTATCTTGGTCCTGGAGGTGCTTTTGAACATAATCAGAGGGGACCGGTTGGTTGAAGGAATACAGGTCGGAGCGAAACGGTACAAACTTAAAGCTTTTGCAGATGACTTGGTTTTAACATTACAGGAGCCAGAATCTAGTACGAAAAGAGTTTTAGAATTGATTCATGAGTTTGGTCGGGTGGCGGGATTTAAACTAAACAAGCAAAAAACCAAGGTTTTGGAAAAGAATTTGACACCTTTGGAATCAGAAAGGTTTCAGAAAGAGACAGATTTAAATGTGGTTAAAAAGGTGAAATACCTAGGGGTTAATTTGACTGCCAAAAATTTGAATTTATTTAAAGATAACTATGAAAAATGTTGGTCAGAAATTAAAAAGGATTTAGAAACTTGGTCAAGATTGAAACTTTCCTTGTTGGGTCGAATTGCTGCTATAAAGATGAATGTGTTGCCAAAGATGTTGTTTTTGTTTCAAACCCTACAGATTGTGGACAGAGTGGAATGTTTTGGAAAGTGGCAGAGAGACGTCTCTAAGTTTGTCTGGCAGGGCAAAAAGCCCAGAATTAAATTTAAAATACTAACTGATGCAAAGGAAAGAGGGGGATTTGCCCTGCCGGACTTAAGGTTATATTATGAAGCTGCAGCTTTCTGCTGGATGAAAGATTGGTTACTTTTAGAGAACACTGATGTCCTGGATCTGGAAGGGTTCAATAATGCTTTTGGATGGCATGCTTATCTGTGGTACGACAAGGTAAAGATTTATAAAGTGTTCAAGAACCATATTGTCAGGAGAGCAATATTTAATGTCTGGACAAAGTACAAAGACTTATTAGAAAATAAGACCCCAAGGTGGCTATCACCAATGGAAGCTAAGGCCCGGAAAAGACTCAATATGGAGGCCGCATGGCCGAAATATTGGGAAATAATAGAAAAAGTTGGAGACACTTGGAGGTTGCAGAGTTTGGAGAAACTAAAGGATAAGGTGCGAGATTGGTTACATTATGCTCAAATTAAGGAGGTTTTTAATTTGGACAAAAAGATAGGATTCCAGGTGGAAAAATCGAAATTAGAAACAGAATTGTTAGAACCAAAGACTAAGGTACTTTCAAGAATGTATAACTTGTTGCTAAAATGGAACACTCAGGATGAAACAGTTAAATCAGCCATGATAAAATGGGCTCAGGATATTGGGTACAACATTATGTTTGATGACTGGGAACGGTTATGGACCACCGGTGTGAAGTTCACGGCATGTAATGCCTTGAAGGAAAATATTATGAAAATGATATATAGGTGGTACATGACCCCAGTCAAGCTTGCAAAAATATACCACTTGCCTGATAATAAATGTTGGAAATGTAAGGAGGCTGAAGGGACATTCTTTCACCTCTGGTGGACCTGTCCAAGAGTGAAGGCCTTCTGGGAAATGATCTACAACGAGTTAAAAAAGGTATTTAAGTATACCTTCCCCAAGAAACCAGAGGCCTTCCTCTTGGGCATTGTTGGCCAGAAAGTGTTAAAGAAGGACAGAACTTCTTTTATGTATGCAACAACAGCAGCAAGAATACTCATCGCAAAATATTGGAAGACACAAGATTTGCCCACACTGGAAGAATGGCAGACGCAACTGATGGACTATATGGAGCTGGCCGAAATGACTGGCAGAATCCGAGACCTGGGAGAAGAGACAATGGAAGAGGACTGGAAAAAAATTAAGGACTATTTACAAAAACAGTACAAACTGTATGAATGTTAAGAAACTGCACGATTGAAAATAATATGGTACCAGCAACTTAGTTGAAAGATATAGGAGACTAAGTGATGTTTAAGAAAAGGTTGAAATCTGAAGTAATATTATGTTCAAATTAAGTTGATAAGTATTTGACAAAAATTATTTGAAGTTTAGAGACATAATATCTGAGAAGTACAAAATAAGAACTGAAATAAGGTAATAATTTGCTGTTTTTAACTTTATCACAGAGAACGCAGGGAAGGGAGATGTGAGGAAGTCCAGCTAGTTATCAAAAAATGCGTTATGAACAGTTATGTTTTTCATATTCTATGTTTGTGTTGATGTATGTTTTTTTTGTTTGTTATTTGTTTGGTGAAGGGATTGTATATGTTTGGTGATTTCTTTATATTTGGAAATTGAATAAAAATATTTTCAAAAAAAAATGGCTTCAGGATTGTTCTCCTGTACGTACTATTTCAGACACGTGGTTTATATTCTTATGTATGTGTTTGCCTTGTACATTTATTTTCTATTTGGGACCTTAGAAGTCTTATGACAGTACATAAATGGCAACCTTTTCACTATCTGCTGTTAGCAAAAGCAGTGGCAGTGCCAGATCAATGGCATCTTGTGCTGCTTGGTAAACTGTGTCTGTCCACGTGTGTTTGTGTGAATGTGAGTGACTTTTGCTGAAAAGAATGAACTGCCCAGTTAGTTCCACTACTACTTTCCCTCCCTGCTATGCAGGCAGTCAGGGTAGGAGACAGGATTGCAAAACTAACTGTGAATGTTAATGGCTACTGTCATCCCCTCAGTTAAGCAGAGTTCAAGGGAAGACACATCTAACATTGAAGAAGCACAACACATCTGACATCAAAATGAGTTGCACAACTGTAATGGTCCAGTCCAATAAGTTGATGGTTGGTTCGTTATTTCCTCGCAACTGAAGAAAATTGTTCTGTTAAATATAGTTAACACTTGCATCAAACCTGATTGCATGCATGCTCCTGCCCTTTCCCCACTTTAAGAATTTACCCCCAGATGCCTAGGAATTTAAGTTGGGTAACATAGGCATAATTTATATGGCAGTCAATATAGATGCAGCAACATAATGGTTCTTGAGTTCCTCTATTTCACATGTTCATGAAGCATGGTATTGCTTTGTAAATTACATATTCATTTTGGAAGTTAACATTGTTCTCAGCAGTCAGTGCAAGTTTCATTGAGCATTAACAGCTGACATTAAAGATTTGGGAGCAGGGTTTGAGTAAAGCATGCAGAACACATTGTTCTTCCAGAGATGTTAGTGTGATAGCAATCCAAATTTCAGAAATGGGTGAAAAAGAGGCAAGCTAGATTCAGATTTTTAGAGAAAACAGCGTATTACTGTGACCAGTAATACTGGTAATACTGTGACCATTCTGATCAAAACCAACAGAAATTTCCGTTTATCATAAGTAATACCACTTGTTATTATATGTAAAAAAAAGAAAGAAAATGGTGCCCCTATGAAACAAGGTACAAGAGCTGGACCTAGGAAGTCTATGCCCCCCAAAACTTATTCATGCACAATTTTACACCTTCAAAGACCACCCACTCTCTTCCTACAAATTCCTTTTTGTTCTTAAGCTCTGCAGGGTGTTCTTCTTCTCAAAAGTTAGTTTTCATTGTTTTCTTCTTTCTCAACGTACAGGCTACTGTTTTCTTTCCTCAGTTGTTCTCTGCCTCTGCTTCCCTCAGTTTCCTGCTATGACAGCCACAGAACTCATTTTGTCCACAGGGCATGTGTGCAATTTGTACTTTTGGTTCTCCTGCAAAACAGTCTGTTTGTGCACATGCTGCTTCGTTTCTGTGGCAGCTGGAATTTTCATAAACATTCCGTGAAATCACAGCTGTCCATTAAGTTGCTGCCATAAGCTTCATCAGTGGTGGTACCATTTATATTAATATAATACCATCTTTCTTGAGGACATGAATGTTTATCACTCAATAACAGAGCAAGCAACAAACTGAAATAGTTCCCCCCATTCCTTTTATATCTATCTTGATTATTTAGTAAGAGAAAATTATGAAAATGACTGAAGAGCCCTGAGATGACACCATTATTTAAATTTTACCCTAGAAGGCTTCTTCACACATGCGTCTTAATGTCACATGTTTCAACCACATTGAATTAGCATGTTCAGTAACTCTAGATGTATTATGCAGCAAATTTGTTATTCATTTTAATGAGCTCTCTTTCCCATTCATCACTGATTTAGCACTGCGAAAGTGTGTGGTGCTTCTGCATAATTACAGGTGTCTGTTTCATTTTTACCAGACAAGATATAATTAATATGTAAATCCCCCCCCCCCCATTTTTGTGGGAGAGAGTGATATTAAGGTACTACAGGGAAATGTATGAGCTATGGGGACAATGACAGGATAAGTACAGGGGGGATGAGTTTGTCTCACTGTAGACAAAAGTAAATTATAACCTTCCATATCCCTTTGCTACTGACAGAACCATAAAACTGGTGCAATGGGTTAAAAATGCAAAAATGGCAGCAAAGGAAACATAGGTTCATTCGGAAATGGGTGTCAAAAACAAAAGAAGAAAGTTAGTGAAAGGACAATGGCATACTCATGGAAAAATGAACAACAGTGTCTGGAAAAGAGAAAAAGGAGTGCAGAGGCAGAACTGCAAGATAACACCATTTAAATTAATGTAACTCTTCCAGAATCAGATACTCCTGCTTTTTCAGTAGAGTAAATAGGGTGGAGAGGAAAGCCATAATCTAGAAGCTATACACACCAAGGTTGGATCCAGAATAAGCTGGCTGAACTTATTTCCAAATGAAATCAATAGAACTTGAGTCTTGACTAACATCCCATTGATAACAAAAAGGCCTGGGTTGAACTACGTTAGTTTGACACCAACCCCAAGATAGACTTTTGCTACAGCGATGCCACAAACCAGTACTGCAAGAGGACAGTTTTCCTTCTCATATCCTCCAAAAAGATTTGCCTCGCAGCCTTTACCTTGTTCCATATTTATTGAAACATTTGTTCTTGTCTGGATAGAACCCCAAGGCCAGCTTGAGTGGGTAGGACCAGTACAGAGCATTTATTTATGTAAAAGTATTTCTTTGCTTTTTAAAAATATTTTTTATCAATTTTCAGATTCTTATGGGACCACAGAGACAACAACAACAAATTAATAATATATCCAACAAAAGGCAGGGCATACAAAACCTAAACATATTACATAATAACACCTAATCTAAAATCATGGCCATATTTCTCTAGATGGCATGGGGAGAGATACCTGCAAAGTTGAAACTAAACTACATTATATGAAATAAACCACCACCATACCAAACAGAAATGATCTGTGTCTTCCTTTTGCTTACAGACCTGTAACTTATGAGTTAGGTCCTGTCCCCCCACAAAACTAAATTCTAGAGATTTTTATACCATAAGATTTTTATACCCTTGGGCATTTCCACCAGAGATGGAAAAAGTTCCTTTATTCCCACAGTTTGGTGGGGAGTGTGTTGGAAGTGATATGTGTTAACTGAACAGATGTATGATGCCATTGATGTATCAATTTTAAGGAAGATTCTCTCAAACGTGCAGATGCTGATTTGTATGACTTATAACTCCAAAATGCTTTCCAGTCCATGTCTGCTATACAAATACAGAAATCCCTTTCCCAAAAGGATTCTAAACCTGATAAACAGCCTGTTGTAATATCCAAACGGTCATCATTGTAAATAGCTGATATGAGGCCTCTACTTCCATGTCCATGATTTAGGACAGTTTGTTCAAAATGGGTTAGAGTCTAGTACTGTAGCATTTGCAAACTATGATCTGGCCATAAATGTTTAAATTGATGAACCAATTAAACCCAGGGTCCCACATCTTCAAGTTAAGTTGTTATATAGCATTATGATTAATGTAGAATGAAACATTTTTTTTGTTTTCCTCAGAGAAAATGGTTTTCTGCTCAGGAGAATTTTTAGCTGTTCCTATTTTATCTGTATGATGTTTTGAGTCCCTGTCAGGGAAAAGGGAGCATTATAGAGGATGATGATGATGATGATGATGATATCTGCTTAATTTATTTATTTTTAAAAAATCTAAACAACATACAGACTAAAAAATCAACATAAAACAGTATCATTAAAAACAGACATACATACAGAAATCCAGTGCTACAGGGTCCAATCTTATGGGTCACAAAAAGCCTCTGTAAAAATAAATGCACCATTATAAGATGTCAGAAGCAAAACAAAATGAGAATGCCTCACACATGGCAGAGCACAGGGCATCCCAAAGTGTGGGAATAAAAGCAGAAAATGCCTCTTTGGGTCGCTCTACCCTGTGATATTCTGTAGCATGTGGTGCCATTGGTAAAAAAAATTCCCAGATCACTGGTCAACAAATAATTTGTTGTCTGCGTTTTTTCAGTTGATTTAGGATGAATCTGATGCGCTGAATCCAAAAATCACATTGGTTTTGCTCAATCAGGTCATGTTTTTGAGCTATGGCCACATGTCGTTTTTTTACGTTTTTGTTCACATGTACGCTTGTGTGGAGCATTTTAGAAGAAGTTGGTGGGGGTAAAATGCCATGTCGAATAATTGTTTTGATTGGAAATGATTATTTTAATGACAAGAAGTATTCAGGTCCAATAGTTCTGGGTGATTATGTCGAAAAGGGATCAGTTTGAAGTCATAAAACCTCAAAATCTTCCATAAATTGGTGCGGCTGGGATCAACAGAAAGAACTGGAGCAGCCTCAAGTATCCTGATCTTCAATCAGCACGTTGTCCTGTAGCTCATTGTGATGAAATTCCAGTGCCTATCTTCGGAGAACTTCCTGACATTAGTGACGAAGATACCTCCAGTGTTGAAGGACATGAAGAAGAAGAAGTGGTTCTTGAAGATGATGCTCCACATCCATTTTCCCAAAAGGAGTTGAATGATCTAGTTCACGACCTCAGCTTGTCAAAGGACTCTGCTGAACTGTTGGCATCCAGTTTGAAGGAAAAAAACCTCCTCTTTGACAGTGCTCGCATCAGCTTCTTCCGCAACAGGCATCATTTATGTGCATAAATTGGTTATTGCCTGTAATGCAACACTACATTATTTCTGGTGGTATTTAATATCAACAGGAAGGTGTTGGGATAAGTCACTGGGAATTCTGGGGCAAGTTGTCATCAGTATATCAATGATACACAACTCTGTTTCTGTGAAATGTCTGAATCAGGAATGTCTGAGATGGCCCTGGACCAAAGTCTGAACAAAGTTGTGCTGGCAAGATGGAGGCTCTTTGGGCGAAATGAAATAAACAATAAAAGAGAAAGACTGGCTGTTCCATACTGACAATTACATAATGAGGCTTTCCACATTAGAAACCCAGGCCTCCTGGAAGAAAAAATAAAATTTGGATAACAGTGGAACAAGCAGGATAATCTCTGAAATACCTGCAGGGTTGTGTTTGTGTGTGTGTGTGATCACGAACCCCTTTTAAAATAATCTTTTTAAAAAAGCGAGTGAAAAAAGAAAACCTATCATTTCTCTCCTTAACTACCCTTCCTTTTATGAGAGATCTTTTATTATTGTTGTTGTTGAAAGGCTAGGAGATGAATGAATTAATATCACTTTTAAATGGGCATTATACCAATGCCAAGAGACCAATTTAACATCAACTAGATAATTGTGGGCATAACTGGCTCCTGATATTTCAAGTGCGGCATTTTATCACAAATTCTGACATCATAAATAGAGCAACATGGCCACTTAAAACAATAGAAGTTCTGATTAGCCCAACTACATACATGCATACATATATAGAACAACATGGTATATCACAATGACCTCGCCAGCAATAGGAAGCCCAAGTACAAGCAGGCAATGGTAATATCATTCCTAGATTAGGCATTTAGTGAGACCTAATTTCTCATGGCCTCCCTCGTGTGTTCTAAAGAATCATGTTCTGTAGTAACATGATTGTGAAAATAGATGGAGATGAAAAAGGGAAAAAGAAATAAATAATGAAAAGCTTATTTATATATCTCAGTTAAGAAGCAGTACCTTGAGAAATCCAACTGTTCTTTCTCCTTCTCTGCCCCATATCTCTCTCTCTCTCTCTCTCTCTCTCTCTCTCTCTCTCTCTCTCATGTGTTTGTGTTCCAACAACAAGCTAGACATTAATAGTTTGCTTGATAAATACCATCATTTTGTCATCTTTAATTCAGATTTAGATTTGTCTAGATATCAGTATCCAAAACCAAATCAAAACCAATATTTTGTTTCTAGCAGGATCCGAGGACTAATTGTAGCTGATTCCAAAAGCTTTGCTGAAAATTTTGCATGCCAGTCTTTATCATGGAATAAAGAGCTGGCTCTTTTTCATCTAAGGCAGGTACCCTAGCCTGTTGCTCAATTTCAATTGCTTTAAATTGATACAGATTGTACTTGAAATAAAATTAAAGAAGGCTGTTGCTCTCCTTTCTTGCTTGTCTCCCACTTTCACTTGTACAACGTGCCAATAATGAGAACCTAGCATTCTTTCTGCTTCAGGCAATAGAAACCTGTTGCTTAATTTGGAATTTGATTGCATGTCATTAATTCAGTTTGAATGCGACATTAATCCTGGGTGGGATGTTGGTGGAGGCTAGATGCATCTTTCTTTTCACTCAGATTTTTTATTTCTCCTTGCCGCCCCCCTCACCTTTTGCCAAAATCTGTCAGAGTGTGTTATGTGCTCAGAACAGAATATGAGTTACATTTTCTGACATCACAATAAAATAAAAGTAGCTGAAGGGTAAAAAAAGAGAAATATCTAGGATAGGCACTGGATTAGAGGTAGCAGTCTGCATGACTGAGGTGACACTTAAAGGTCCCTCTGGGAAGGTGCTCACTGAGCTGCAATAACGCTGCCTTTGTTGGCGAAGTCCCAGTGCAACAGGAGCTTGACACTAGCCAACAGCAAAGGCAATGAAGGGGATGGGAAACGGCTGGAGGAGACCCACAATATAATTGTAACTTGTTTGTAGAGAAAGGGCAAAAAGAGGGAGGGGGAGTGCGAGGGAGATGCAGAGAGATGTCAGCTGCCGTGTGTCAGAACAAGAACATTGCAGCAACATGGGGCTGCCATTAAAGATGGCGGTTGTGTTCAGCCTCTTCTTCCCCCTCCACTACCAGATGTGGTGTTGTTGTTTTGAGTGAACCCATGGTCACACAACCAGCTTGGGTGGCTAACATGAGCTGGCAGAGCTTAGAGCCCAAAACCTTCATCAGCTTGGAACATTTCTGTGCACAGGGACGTGTTCTCCGGCTTGCTGAGTGGGCATAGTCCTCCTGTTCTGAAGGAACAACACTGGCTGTTCCATGTTCAGGGTCTTGTTACCAACATATAAAATCCTGAACAACTTAGGACCAGGTTATCTGGATCAACTGGATCAACCTGTAAGATCACTTAGATAACACTGGACAACAATTTTTTACTTTTTGAATGTTGTCTAGATTTCTACAACTGATTTAGGGTATTTTTGCACTGCTGAATCAGGAAATGGCATCCGTTTCTTTCCATCAGGTCAGGTTTACAGTAAACTGAATGGTGGGCATTGATAAAGGTAAGTACATGTAAATTGCATGTTGCTTCACCAGTTTTAAATCTTCAGGGCTTGAACTTCCGTTTCTTGGAACTCCTGGAATGCTCAGTGGCAGGGAGGTCTCTCTTCAGAGTCCAACGGTAGTCAGCCATCATGACTGCGTCCCAGCGACCCTGATACCTGGTCTCCATCTCTTTCATGTCCTGATGGAATCTCTCCCCCTGCTTGTCACTCATTGAACCCAGGTTCTCAGGAAACCGGTCCATATGTGAAAATAGGTAGTGCATCTTGATGCTCATGTTGCAGCCCAGGTTTCTGAAAGCAGTCAGCATGTTGTTGACAAGTTCTGCGTAGTTTCTGGCCTTATTGTTGCCAAGAAAGTTCTTCACTACCAGAACAAATGCCTTCCACGCTTCCAGTTCCACTTTGTTCATTGAGTTTCCGAACTCTGGATCTCTGATGACCTGACGGATCTGAGTACCGTCAAAGATGCCAGCTTTCATAGAATCATAGAATCATAGAGTTGGAAGAGACCACAAGGGCCATCGAGTCCAACCCCCTGCCAAGCAGGAAACACCATCAGAGCACTCCTGACATATGGTTGTCAAGCCTCTGCTTAAAGACCTCCAAAGAAGGAGACTCCACCACACTCCATCAAGTGTATCTTCAGCTGAACTTGGCTTGGGGACTTAATGCCAGCTGAACTGAATATCTGCTTCGTCAACCAAGACTCCTAGATCCTTTTCACATGTACTGCTCTCAAGCCAGGTGTCACCCATTGCATCTGCAGAAAACAGCAGCAGGAGACTCTTTCAGGTGGTTCGCAATTTAACGGAACCACCTTTACCACCGGGGCCTTGTAAAGACCCCAAGATCTCCTGCAATGATTTTGCAAAGTTTTTTGCAGATAAAATCGCTCAGATTTGGAAATAGGTAGACTCCACTGTGGGAGCAGGGCTGGGGCGAGAGGTTGCTAGAGTCCTGTATACAGTAGTCAAGTTGCATGGGATCAATTCTAATTTGTTACCTGTGATGTGGACAGGATGCTTGATCACCTGCCTCCTTGATCCTTGCCCATCCTGGCAAATAAAAGCGAGCTGGGAAGGGCTAGGCAATGGGATCCACAGGGTGGTGAATGCTTCTCTCTGTGAGGGAGTCTTCCTAGACCCGCTGAAAGAGGCAGGTATTAAACCGCTTCTTAAAAAAAAAAACCTTGGACCCAACCAATATGGCCAACTATCGCCCAGTCTCAAATCTGCCATTCTTGGGCAAGGTGACTGAGCGGGTGGTACTGAACAACTCCAAGCATGCCTGGAGGATGTGGTCCATTTGGATCCCTTCCAAACGGGATTCAGGCCTCATCGTGGGATTGAAACTGCCTTGGTCACCCTGGTCGATGATCTCCGGTGGGCTAGGGACAAGGGTGAAAGCTGTTTCCTAGGTCTGTTGGATCACTCAGCGGCTTTTGATACCATCAGCCATAACATCCTTCTGGACCATCTAGAGGGGCTGGGAGCTGAGGGCACTGTTATACAGTGGTTCTGCTCCTTCCTCCTGGGCCGTGTTCAGAAAGTGGTGGTAGGGGACATCCCATCAGATGTCCAGGAAATAAACAATTATCTGACTTTTAAAAGACATCTGAAGGCAGCCCTGTCTAGGGAAGTCTTTAATGTTTGATGTTTTATTCTGTTTAATATTCTGTTGGGAGCCGCCCAGAGTGTGTGGGGTAGAAATAATAATAATAATAATAATAATAATAATAATAATAATAATAATAATAATAATAATAATAATAATAATAATAATATCTTAGAGTCACTGAGATTTTTGAGAAACATTTGTTAGTATGCAACTAAATATTTGTGTAAATGCAAGAATTTCCCCCACCATGAAAAACCTCACCCCCCCCCCAAATCTGCTCTGAGTAGTTGGTGGAACACCCAGAATAGTTTTAGTGAGCATGCAGGGGTAGAAGAGGGGGAGAATATTTCTTTGCACAATTATCCTTGCAATAATTGAACTCTCACCTTACCCCTACATTGTATACAACCCATAATTTATATAGCTTCAATAAAGCGGGGGAAAATATCATTTCTCTACATCAGGTATGGATTATATGCAATTGTAAAGTGAAGAAGTCTTTATGCAATTTAATCCTCAATAATTTTGTTACTTGACTATCATGAATGTAAAATTATCTACATGAACAGTTTGACAGCACATAAATCTGCTTTGGCATAATTTGTCATAAAGATTTCTTCCTTAGCTTGGAGAGTTTCTGAAAATGTGTAAATGATTAGACTGTGTGAAGCATGTGGCTAAAATCCAAGTCCTCCTACGTATAGGGCTGGTGTGGACTGGGCTGAAGAAGCTGGTTCTGTTTACTTCCAACAGCAAAGCAAACATTACTTGTTTTGGGCTTAATAGTACTTCATTTTTTATGCAACTGAAGAATATATTCAAATAAAGTTCACATTTGTCAGATTTCATGGCATGAATCTCAGTTTTATCTCATTTAACCATGTTTATCCAAAGATTTGTAGGACACGTTCCATTTAAATGTCACAACGTTTGGCCCACAGTTTTCAGCATCTTTCAAAGAAGGAAAGATTTATACACTTAACAAGAATCTTTATGCTTGATTCTATCACTTAAATAAAGGTTCCAAAGATACAGCATAATGGGCTATTTCATAATCACTTCTCCCTCTAAAGTAAAATAATGGGCATAACAACCAGCGATGACTCATATCCACCTTTGGGATCCACACCTCCAAAATTTATTAGAATATCTAGTATATATTTCACTCAATCTGTGTGGTGTCATATACCACTGATAAAGCAGTTTATAATGATTTTATTATCCCCAATTATAATTTTTATGCCACTCTTGATCAGAGATTTCTCTACCAACAAGTTTCACCCATTCCTTCTTAAAGCAATTACAATACCTCCTTAATAGCCAATAATAAGAAAAACACATTTCACATGCTGTAAATATCTTTCCAGGAAAAGAGATCTATGTCACCATAATTATATTTAGCTATTTTAAAACATATATATACTGCTTGATTGTCCACCAAAATATAACACTTCTCTGACTGGTTTAAAACCAACAATTCTACCAAAAGAGGGAAGACTCGCTTGTGTGGGTTGGGAATGTCTGCCTGTAAGGTTTTGCATCAACAGTTATGCCAAAACAGGCTCTGAGGTAGAGTTGCCATACGTCCGGAACTTCCTGGACATATCCAGAATACAGTCATATCTCGGGTTACAGACACTTCAGGTTGCATTTTTTGGGGGTTGTGGACTGCCGAAACCCAGAAGTACCGGAACGGGTTACTTCTGGGTTTTGGTGGTTGTGCATGCGCTGAAGTGCTAAATCGTGCTCTGTGCATGCGCAGAAGTGCCAAATCACAACCCTCATGTGCGCAGATGCGGGTTGCGAACGCTGTGGGTTGTGAACGTGCATCCCGCATGGAACACATTCGCAACCCAAGCGTCGACTGTACTGCATTTGTCAGCAGCATCTCCAGGCAGAAATTGGTCAGATGCCTGGGGCGGGAGTGGGGAATTGTCCGGGAAATGTTGCTTTCCTCCATTTCACAAGAAGTCTTCAGATTTAGAACAAGTAGTTTGAAGAATACAGTCTGAGTGTTTGGATTTGAATCAAAGGCTTTGGCAAAGAGGTAAACACAGCTAGAAGAGATTTAAGCCATGCCGTGCTAGATTAACACTGAATAAAACTCACTGCCTCAATAGAATAAATCACTGCAAATGTACTCAGTGGTAGCCGAGACAGTTTGCTAAAGATTGCTGTATATGACTAGTCATATAATGAAACTGGCTAGTAAAATAGTAAAACTATTTTTGCTTGATTTTAGTTTACAATGATTTTTTCTGCAGTCTGAGTTTGAGAATACTCAATATTCCAGAGGCTGTTGGAGGATTTAACTATGTCATTAATTGGCAATATTTTCCAGCTTGTTATCAAAAACTAATCTATCTGGGCCTCTACAACACTTATCACTGTCATAGCCAAGTCCTACAAGCCTGTATAAGGACCCCAGAATTAATAGCACAAGAATATTGGGTGTTGGTAGACACAGATTCAAGCTGGAAGGAACTTTTAAACTATCTGAAGAAGGTTGAGAGCAGCCTTGAGTGATCATAACATGCACAAATACTGAAGCGCAAGTGAGCTGTGCTTCCTATATCTGCACCATGCCCATCCAGCGTAATGCAACCGTGTACCAGTGGCACCCGCACTCTGCCCTCCCAACTAGGCTAGAGGGATGGGGTGGGTTCAAGTCAGATGGCAGTCTTACCTTTCCTTTTGTAAAAATATTTTTAAAATATATAAAAAATTGTTCAGTAGCACCTTAGAGACCAGCGGCTACTGGACAATTTTTTAATTATATATATATATTTCTACTGTGTCAGACCAACACGGCTACCTACCTTTCCTTTTGTAAGCTACAGTGAGCAATCAAGTCACTCCAACAAACTCAAGGAGGCAATCTATCAGCAGCAACAGCCTTCCAGATA
Source organism: Podarcis bocagei (assembly GCF_964188305.1). Lineage (NCBI taxonomy): Eukaryota > Metazoa > Chordata > Lepidosauria > Squamata > Lacertidae > Podarcis > Podarcis bocagei. Next base: position 2,244,858 of record NC_138130.1, read on the forward strand.
ATTGTACTGCAACTCTCATCATTTCTGAACCATGGCTGGGGCTGATGGGAGTTAGAGCCCTACTAAAACCCAGAGGAGGTTACTTGGGCCACCCCTGCAAGAGATGTTCAAACCTGGTGTGCTTTGACATAATTGTAGGGGTAAATGATTGCTACTCAAAAATCATAAACTGCATTGCTCGCCAGCCCTCCCTCCCTGTACACCTCACCAAACACCCCAAACCTCACAGCTCCTTCAATGCTCCACCCCCGCAGATGGCCCACAAGTCCTCCCCTCCCCTACAGTTTTCTCAAAGGCCCCATCCCCTCACCCTGATCCCAATATCCCCCTGTCGCTGCCACTACCGGTGATGGGGAGGCGAATGAAAAGGAGAAAGGATGGATGCATTTTAAAATGCACACTGTTGGTGGCAACAGATGATGGGGTGGGGGCAGGGGGGGGTAGAAGGCCTGCCATGGCCCCCATCTGCTCCACTCACTCTGTTGGCCTACTCACTCAGGTGTCATCTCCCAAACCAACCAGCAGCAGTGACAGGCAGAGTGCGTGAAAAGTTGCAAAGCCCGTCCCTCTCCAATACACTGGCCGGCTGGCCTCCCTTTGCCTCCCCCTTGCCCCCTCCCTGCTCACTTGCCTGGCTGCACCACCTGCCTATGTGCAGCCATGAGATCTGCCATTTGGCAACATTTTCCCTTAGAGAAATATAGCATAGAAAGATCCTGCATACTGCTAGGAGCATGGCAGCCTGCAAAGTTTCGTTTCTTCAGTTCCTTTCCAATGAGGGCACCTGGCACAAAGACAATCCAGCTGAGAAATATGTAGTCTAATGAAGTAACAGAGCAAATCCTGAGCCACCTTATAAATCCTCATCTTCCCTCAGAAGCATGGATCCTTTCCTTTCTTTCTTTTTGGCCCTGGGTACATCAACTTGTAGCTGGAACCTGCAAACATATTAGAAATTTGCTCCCCGCTAATGATCTCTATAGTCTCCTTACTTGTGGTAGGGACCGACTGTAGGCAACTTCTAAAATGCAGATGTACAGTAGCTACTTTCGTTCTTTCTCTTAAGTGAAAAAGGCATCTGATAATCAGCCTTCCTAAAGAGGCAGTAACATGAGGAATTCACAGTGCATCTGTTGTATCTGCAGGGGAACACAAACACAGGAAATGTGTGTATTCTTGCTTTGGAAAGTGTTCCCTGCAAAATAATAATAAAATGGTGCCAAGCAGATCTGTCATTGAGCCCTGCAAACAGGAGACAAGTGAATGGCGAAAGGAAGAATGAAAATGTTGTGAATCTTTTGAGCTTCTCCCCAAATGTCCTCCTATTTAGACTACTGTAAACATTTTTGTTTGAGAACAGCAGTATTAAGGACAAAGGACATTCCTTAAACCTTGGAATGAATTTGCAAGTGATCACTATCGACAGAGATAATATCAAGTCAGTAACAAACGAGGATGTATGAAATACAGTGGTACCTCGGGTTACATACGCTTCAGGTTACTTACGCTTCCGGTTACACACTCCGCTAACCCAGAAATAGTGCTTCAGGATAAGAACTTTGCTTCAGGATAAGAACAGAAATCGGGCTCCGGCAGTGCAGCGGCAGCAGGAGGCCCCATTAGCTAAAGTGGTGCTTCAGGTTAAGAACAGTTTCAGGTTAAGAACAGATCTCCAGAACGAATTAAGTACTTAACCCGAGGCACCACTGTAGTTCAAAATAAACTCTGCAGTTGTTTTTGCTTTATTAAAAGTGACAAATGCAGATCACAAATCACAAGACTGGAATTTCTGAAATGTAATTTTACATTTTGGTTCACATGATTGCACAGGTCTGCATTCCTCCCCATTTGACGTTCTGAATGTCTTGTTCTTATGCATGTTGGAATGCTGCTGGTTATTATTTTTGCATATCTTGCTCACTATTTTGCTGCTGCTGACTGGTTGCCAATGTGCTGGGCCTAGGCTATATCTCAAAGACTAGATTATTGTGCAATCTACCCTATTCTGTGCAGCTGTGAGATACGCTGGCAGACACGGGAGTTTCCCTTTCTCTCTGGGAGCTTCCGATAATAATTAACAAGCCTCTGACAGGTTTATAGTCCATTTTATTTACAGCAACACAGAGAGAGCGGCATAGAGCCACCCTCCTTCAGGATCTCAGATGCTCACGCGGAATCCCCGCCCCTTCCACAGCAAGAAGCGTGCCACCGCCTTGCTCTCCTGCCCCGGTGCTTCTGTTGAGCCTTCACCATTTCAGACCTCCTAGTACAAGGGGAGGGAGGGAGGTCCCTGCCACTCTCGAAGGAAGAGTCTCCCAAGTGGTGGCTCCCTCCTGGTTGCCTAGCTTCTGACTCAGAGTTATCTAGCTCTTCCCCCGACTGTGCCATCTCTGAATCGGCTGCTGGAAAGTTGAAGGAAGTGGTGATGGGGGGAACTCTCCCCTTCTTCTGTCAGAGGCTGCTCTGTCTGTGTCTGCATTCCTTCATCTTCAGAGTCAGAGCAGTCTCTGGCATCTGATCCAGCCACTGACAGCAGTTGCCCATGGCAAGTGGGGAGTGGAGGCAACTGCCTTGGGGAAAGGCACATAGGTGGACACCAGGCCCCCACTTTCCCCCAAAGCAGCTGTTTGCCAAGAATCTGGTGTTACTGTGGCTGCTGAACAACTCCAGCGAGTGGTTGCTGAACAACTCCAGGCACGCCTGGAAGAAGTAGACCATTTGGATCCCTTCCAATTGGGATTCAGGCCACATCATAAGACTGAAACTGCCTTGGTCGCGCTGGTCGATGATCTCTGGTGGGCTAAGGACAAAGGTGAGAGCTGTTTTCTAGTTTTGCTGGATCTCTCAGCGACTTTTGATACCATAGACCATAGCATCCTTCTGGACCGTCTAGAGGAGCTGGGAGCTCGGGGCACTGTTATACAGCGGTTCCACTCCTTCCTCCTGGGCTGTGTTCAGAAAGTGGTGATAGGGGATGAGGCTCTCACTTGTGGGGTGCCTCAGGGTTCTGTCCTCTCCCCCATGCTTTTCAACATCTACATGCAACCACTGGGAGAGATCATCAGGGGGTTTGGGTTGGGTGTTCATCAATATGCGGATGATACCCAGCTCTACCTCTTTTAAATCAGAACCAGTGAAGGTGGTGAAGGTCCTGTGTGAGTGTCTGGAGGCAGTTGGAGGATGGATGGCTAACAGATTGAGGCTGAATCCTGACAAGACAGAAGTACTGTTTTGGGGGGACAGGAGGCAGGCAGGTGTGGAGGACTCCCTGGTCCTGAATGGGGTAACTGTGCCCCTGAAGGACCAGGTGTGCAGCCTGGGAGTCATTTTGGACTCACAGCTGTCCATGGAGGTGCAGGTCAATTCTGTGTCCAGGGCAGCTGTTTACCAGCTCCATCTGGTACGCAGGATGAGACCCTACCTGCCCGCAGACTGTCTCACCAGAGTGGTGCATGCTCTAGTTATCTCTTGCTTGGATTACTGCAATGCACTCTATGTGCTCTTTGAAGGTGACTCGGAAACTACAACTAATCTAGAATGCGGCAGCTAGACTGGTGACTGGGAGCGGCCACCGAGACCACATAACACCAGTCTTGAAAGATCTACATTGGCTTCCAAGCACAATTCAAAGTGTTGGTGCTGACCTTTAAAACCCTAAACAGCCTTGGTCCAGTATACCTGAAGGAGTATCTCCACCCCCATTGTTCTGCCCTGACACTGAGGTCCAGTGCCGAGGGCCTTCTGGCGGTTCCCTCACTGCGAGAAGCCAAGTTACAGGGAACCAGGCAGAGGGCCTTCTCAATAGTGGCACCCGCCCTGTGGAACGCCCTCCCACCAGATGTCAAAGAGAAGAACAACTACCAGACTTTTAGAAGACATCTGAAGGCAGCCCTGTTTAGGGAAGCTTTTAATATTTCACAGACCACTGTATTTTACTACTTTGTGGGAAGCCGCCCATATATTATTATTATTATTATTATTATTATTATTATTATTATTATTTATTATTATTATTATTATTATTACTGTCTCTCTGGAATCAGACCAACCGAAAGCTATTGCCATCATCTTGAGTGGCTGCAACTGGTAAAAGCACTTTTCAAACTGGCAAGCCTTGCATTGGTATTGGGAAGTGGAGAATAAAAGCTACTTAATAGTTTAAAAGATAATGAAAGGTTCCTCATATTGATAAGCAAAAAAGTCGCTAAATTTAGATTAATACAAAAACATGGGAAGGCCTGAAAAATGAGGCAGCAAGAACTCAGAGAAGGGATAATCAAAAGTGGGTGTGCTTTTGAGAATTTGACCCTTCTCTGCTCCCAACTTTGCTACCTAGGTTTTAATAAAGAATCTTTAGCACTTTGTCCATGTCCTTGAGAAGTTCCTGAGACACCAAAGAAGCAAGCCCCCCTTGACAGCAAGACCAATGACTCTGATCTTCAAACGCCCACATTTAAATGTGAACTTCATTTCATGAAATATTGCTTTCTTGTATCGCTTCAACTAGTGACCAAAAATGTCACTGCTACACAAGCATTTATAACATTAAAATGTGTTGACTAAATACCAAACTATCAATTTTAGGAAACTGCTAAAAAGGGGAAGAGAGTTAATTTATCTATCACCAAAATGTTACCTACCTTCTGACAGTCCTGTATATATTTTTTTCTATTTAGTGTGGTTTTGCTTTCCTAAGTTCAGAGTCAGCATTTCAGTAAAGGAAAACTATCCTGGTTTCAAATGAAAAAAACAACAACAAACCTGCTATTTCGGAGGTGCATCCAGTTTGCAGTAATAAAAGCAGGACCTGCAACCACCTGTTGCAATGTGAAGTGCTCCTATTCAGGGCTCCAGCCATTGATTCAGTTCCTGCTCCTTTCTGTTTTTCCTCTCCAAACGGATCCATTCATTATGCCCAGTCCTTTTTGGGCTGTTTGGGAGATTATTCCATTCACCCCACCCCCACGATGTTTAATTTTTAAAAAACCACAACTCCATTCTGGGTGACTCTGGTGTGATTTAGAATGCTTGGCTTCTACTTCGTAACTAAATTATTTGAAAAGCCTGTCACATTTCCAATAACTAAACGTATCTGACGTGCAGTACTTGATGAAGAAAAAGAAAATTAATAAGGTGTGTTTTCAGAGCAATCCTAATTGACTGGGGCAGGGCTGCTGAAGGTCCATTGGCAGCTCAGGCCAGCTTGGGGGCTGCAGGGATGGATGCCCATTGGCAAAGAAAGAGGTCAATCACTGGAGGTTGCCTGGCTGGAACACCAGAAAGCCCCCCCCCCCCAACAACTATGTGTGGGTGCTCACCTTCTGCCTTGGCTAATAGAAGCCCCAGGGAGCCTTGCAGGGGTGGCTCCTCTGCAATGGATTCTCCCCTTTCTCTGCCCCCCATCCCCTCCAAATTGCCATAGGATTGCTCTTTTTAAAATGGTTTAAATGTTTTATTCAGATAAATTCAAAGCCTTGTGTGGGAATTACTTTACAGTGGTACCTTGGGTTACATACGCTTCAGGTTACATACACTTCAGGTTACAGACTCCACTAACCCAGAAATATTACCTCAGGTTAAGAACTTTGCTTCAGGATGAGAACAGAAATCGTGCTCTGGCGGCGCAGCGGCAGCAGGAGGCCCCATTAGCTAAAGTGGTGCTTCAGGGTTCTGTCTTGGGCCCGGTCTTATTCAACATCTTTATCAACGACTTGGTTGATGGACTCAAGGGCATCCTGATCAAATTTACAGATGACACCAAACTGGGAGGGGTGGCTAACACCCCAGAGGACAGGATCACACTTTGACAGATTAGAGAACCTTGACAGATTAGAGAACTGGGCCAAAACAAACAAGATGAACTTTAACAGGGAGAAATGTAAAGTATTGCACTTGGGCAAAAAAAAAATAAAAAAATATGAGAGGCACAAATACAAGATGGGTGACACCTGGCTTGAGAGCAGTACATGTGAAAAGGATCTAGGAGTCTTGGTTGACCACAAACTTGACATGAGCCAACAGTGTGACGCGGCAGCTAAAAAAGCCAATGCAATTCTGGGCTGCATCAATAGGAGTATAGCATCTAGATCAAGGGAAGTAATAGTGCCACTGTATTCTGCTCTGGTCAGACCTCACCTGGAGTACTGTGTCCAGTTCTGGGCACCACAATTCAAGAAGGACACTGACAAACTGGAACGTGTCCAGAGGAGGGCAACCAAAATGGTCAAAGGCCTGGAAACGATGCCTTATGAGGCTAAGGGAGCTAGGCATGTTTAGCCTGGAGAAGAGGAGGTTAAGGGGTGATATGATAGCCATGTTCAAATATATAAAAGGATGTCACATAGAGGAGGGAGAAAGGTTGTTTTCTGCTGCTCCAGAGAAGCGGACACGGAGCAATGGAGCCAAACTATAAGAAAGAAGATTCCACCTAAACATTAGGAAGAACTTCCTGACAGTAAGAGCTGTTCGACAGTGGAATTTGCTGCCAAGGCGTGTGGTGGAGTCTCCTACTTTGGAGGTCTTTAAGCAGAGGCTTGACAACCATATGTCAGGAGTGCTCTGATGGTGTTTCCTGCTTAGCAGGGGGTTGGACTCGATGGCCCTTGTGGTCTATTCCAACTCTATGATTCTATGATTCTAGGTTAAGATACAGTTTCAGGTTAAGAACAGACCTCCAGAATGAAGTAACTACTTAACCTGAGGTACAACTGTATTTCATTGTAACATTTGCGTTTTTGAAAAAAAGATAGGACAGCATTACTTAAATTTTAAGGGGGGACATGAAAACTCAAAACTGTTAACATCTAATTTTAGAATGCATATTTATGTTTACTGTAAAGGGACAGTCACCTTAAGAAGACAAATTACAATTCTGAAACTGCCTTGTTCAACAGATTTGTATGCATTTGTCATGTAACTAATTTTTATTGGTTAAAAAAAAATCCACAATTGTCATAGAACAGCAACTGGGAACAGGAGACAGAGGGAGAGGGATAGGAAAATCCAGCCCACGCTTTCCATGTAGATTCATTTGGCATACAGTGATGCTCATGTCTGCTAAATTTGGGCATTAATTTGTTTCAATTGTTTCATGAAATGGTGGTTTTGCTAGTCAGTGGAAATATTACTATTATTTATTTATTTATTGGCTTTGTATACTGCCCTATAGGTCTCAGGGCAGTTCACAAAATAAAACACAATATAAAAACACAAAATACATAATCCTAATAAAAGCAAGAACAAGCCATTGGACTGGATAGGATACAGGTTTTATATCCTATGTGGTCCAATGACAGAACCAGTCTCCCCTTTCAATACCTTCTGCTTGGAGAACCACAAGCTCTACATACACACTGAACCTTTAAGGTACATATGAAGCACACATTCCCCCAAAGCATTCTGTATTGTTTTTAATATTCGGTTGGAAACCGCCCAGAGTGGCTGGGGAAACCCAGCCAGAGACCGCCCAGAGTGGCTGGGGAAACCCAGCCAGATGGGCGGGGTATAAATAATAAATTATTAGTAGTAGTAGTAGCAGTAGTAGTAGTAGTAGTAAACTACAGTGCCCAGAATTCTTCAAGAGCGGGAAATGTGCTCTAAAGGTGTATTATGTAAACAGCCTAATCATCGCCATACACTTTAAGCCACTTTAAACCACTTTAAGGAGGCTGAGACAATTACAGTTTTCCAAATAGCCCCTGTTGTTCTTGTTGCTTCTTTTTATTTCCTGCCCGCTCTTGCTCCTCTCTGAGAGAACAGCCCCCTCATCTCAGGAATCTCTCTTTTTAATCAAAGCCAGTGCAGCTGATGTTTCAGTGTTTTCTTGTCTCAGCATCTAAGAGCCTAGGCTTACATTCTCCTCAGTTAAACAGTTCTAAATCTAATTAATGCCCCCAATTGCTAAATCAGTCCTATTTATTAAACTCCTCGCTCATCTTTTGCTGTATTGATTTGCTAACAAAATGGATTTTCTGCCTCGCTATTGCTTCTTATTGCTTCCATTTCCCCATCACCTCCCCACATTGGCTTGTTCTCTCTTCCTTTCACTCCCCCCCCCAATTTGTTCCCTGTCTAGTTTTCATTTCCCCCTAATTCCCATTTGCTCAGGTTGTATTTTGCTTCATTCATTTTATAAATGAAGACCTTTCTGCCTTCTCATTATATAGAGGTGCTACAACACGCCCCCTATAAACAACAAGAAGAACAAGTCTCCAGGGTTTCATTTGCACTCAGGTATCACATTAAGAAATGGATCCCAAGGTGAGAATATGTAAAAGAAGGGATGAGTCTATGTAGAGAGATCCATTCTCAGTGGCTCCCATTTGGTTACATGGAACAAAGTTAATCGGATGGCAACCATGAAAGAGGCAACCATGTTTTCTCTTTAAAATCAACTTTGCCTTCAGTAATTCCTACAAGCATGCCTCCATTTTGAATATCAGTAAATTCTTCCATCCATGTCTGTGGACTCTTCACTATGATCACATATTGAAAAAAATATTCCATAAATCTTTTCTTGTTAAGTCTCCATTAATTCACATCCAGTTCAGTATATTCAACTTCTATTTCTTGCTGTATTTCCATTTCCTGTTTTGTTTACCATAGCATTCCAATCTCCTCTAAAAGTGACGCTTCCACTTAAGTTTCTTCCAATCTTTTTCCAGAAAGAGTACTATGAATTTGGTGACACTGTTCTCTGAATTCACTCCAGATCATATGCAGAATGCTTTCTCTCTGCTAGAACTGAAGAAGAGCCAGGGCGGAAGTTTTTCCAAAGTTTTTTCTTTTTATTCTCGGCACCATCAATGCTAAATCAAAATGACTCTGCATCTCTCCATTTATGGTTTTATCTTCCCCTTCTCCTACAAGGCCTTGCATGTAAGGCATTTCCATCTCACCATCTGCTTTATCCAATTTTGCTGTTTCATCATCCAGTCCTGCCAGCTTTTCATCTGAAGTTTCTATCTCATCTCCAGTTCTGTTTTTCATTCTCTCTTAGGACTCAGCTACATTAGTAAAGAAAAAGTGTTTTGAATGCGTTATAAACATGCAACACCAGATGGTGCTGAAGAGCAAAAAAATAATATTAAAATTGCAATTTTCCAGAGTGTTTTCTTTCTTTTGTTATAACAATTTAATTTCTGACTTATTTATAGCATTTTTTCTTGTGTGTAGATCCGCCCTTATTCATTTTCTTTCCACCTTTCATCAAATGATTGTTTTTAATTGTTCAGTCATCAGCTATTGAACATTACCAACAGGCACTGGGAGATCCAAAGCTACATTTGCCATACTGGACATTTTGGATGTTATTAACAAATTAGTCTCTTAACATTTCCACCTTAAGATCACAGTCAAAACAAGATTATCTTCCCCACGGATGAAGTAATGGCCAAACTACTTTCAGTTTCTCAGCAAACTCCCCCTGCCCCCCAGATCATATAACTGTTTTAAGCTAAGCCATTTGCATACTTAATCGAAGGGATGGCTCACCACAGAACAATCCTCTCTCTTTTCTGGTAGGAAGAGACTGCATGGGGCATCGTTTGGAGGATGGATAACGTTTTACAAAATTCTATAGCACTTTGGAGTCATTTATAGGGCCCTAAGCACAGAAGAATTAATGCCATTTAAACCCATGGCAGTTCTCGATTCAACATGTCAGCTGAAACCTGCTCCCCCCACTGAGAGTTAACCAAAATTCTTCTTCTGCCATTTGAAAGTCAGCTCTGATGTTTTTGAAAAACCTCAATAACTTGGAATCTAAAATATAGCAAAGTACACATTAGATACTTTATAAACAAAAATGTCACCCAAAATGACAGCCTTATATAAGGCAAATATTTCCACATTAGTATTCAGAGCTATCATCACAGCATGAAGAAATTGAAGGGGGGGGGGAGAACCCTGAGAAACATACAGGAATAAGATAAAAGGAATCTAATGTGCATCAAAACAATGCTTTTTAATCATGCTGTGTGCTCACACTCTCTCTAATGGGTCCCCCAACCAACCTTCCCAAAGTCAAAAAAGCAGCATGACGCTTTCAGCACAGCAAAGAGCAATACAGCTGCATGCTATAAGGGAATGTTTGCTCAGGAATAGATTTTGCCTGCATTAATACATAGGGCAGGCAATCCGTTTCAACACAGGAAGCTAATAGCAGTGTGTTGGCATGTCTGTCTCCACTGGAGATGCCAAATTGACCATTTCTGTTACACTCACTTTCAATCACAAGGTCACAATGTGGAAGGGGTTTGTTCCCCTGATAATTCTAGGTTCTCATCTAGAACTTGGAGCCACCTGAGAACATGAATCAGATGTGCAAATTCTAGAAAGACGAAAGAAAGCACTCCTTCCTTCACATAGTTTGGGAGGGCCACTAGCTTTGCTGATGTTAAGAGGGGATAAAACAAATTTGTAGAATATAGGCTTTTAAATTATTACTATCTAAGATAATTAAATTAAAACTTCCAGATTTAGAAGCAGAACAGTATTGGGCTGTTTAAGGACTTTCAGGTCACTCTTGCAACAACAACAACCCAAATACCCACTGGTTTCCTCCATAATATTCTTCTTTTGTTCTTGTAACCAGCTATGCTAGGCTATGGCTGTGACCTTGACTCTGCCGCTGCCCAGCTACTTAAAAAGAAAAAGAAAGGTCGGCATTTGCCCTGTGCCTTCAATGTCAGACAGAAACTTCCTCCACAAGGAGAAGAGCCAGATATAAGGGAACGGCTGCTTGGGAGTCAAGATATCCTCATGAATGAGACCCTCCTCTGAGGAGACTTCTCTTTGACAACAGCTAATGGCAGTCAGCTGGACTCTGGGTGGGTTCCAGCAGCTCCAGCTGCAAAGCCTGAACACCAGGCTGGAAGAGTTGTGCAGGTCCTGTTCGTGAGCAGCTTGAATTCTCAGGAATCATGGAGTTGGAAGGGACTGTGAGGATCATCTAGTCCAACCCCCTGCAATGTAGGGATCTTTTTTCCAGTGTGGGGTTCAAATTCGTGACCCAGCAGGCCCTGCCCTCCCTTCTTAGGAGTCAGTGTCTTGAAACTGCACATAAGCATCAATACATGTAAGAACACCTTGTGGTCTATAGAAGTAGTAAACTTTGAATAGTAAAACTTGCAGCCTTAGGGCCAATCTACACATTTTATTTAAATGAAGTGTTCTAACTGTATTCTTAAGAAAGCAGTGTTTAAATGACACAGATGCATTTGTAAATGTGTATCATAGGCATACCTATCAGTGAATGATATTTGTTGTCGTGTGAAATGGCTAAAAGGTGCACTTACTAGGATGTAAATTCAATTCAGATGAATAGGAGTTAAGATTGTATGTTTACAGAGATCAAATAACTATATGATAACTATTTATAACATCATAGTAGTTCTCGAAACTGGTTAACAGGCATCATTCCCACTGTGCCCTGTGTTTCCTGCAGTGCAGACAAGTGCCTTTTGATATAAGCTGCAGGTGCCAAATATGCAGTTGGGGCGGGACACAGGAGGGGGTGATCATTAGCATTCCCATTCCTGCAGACCACCTGACTACATTCCTACCAATAAGCAAGGAACAGTGTTTGTGACTTGCTATTATAGTATTAGTTGTTGTTGTTATCTGTTAATTTGGCCTTCTGCTGAAAAGAAAATAATATGGCAGTTATCTGTTCTCATTAAAAGCTTTGTCTCTTGAACCCAATATTGTGATTTCCTTGTTTGTATATATTATGTTAATGCTACTTGAGTGGGCTTGAAACCAGTGCGGACTGACCTTCTTGGCATCTTGCATTTTCATTAGCTTGACACTTTCTGATGGCAATCTGCTCTAACTGCTGGAGAGAAAAAGAAATGGCCAACTAATTAACATTCAGAATGGCCACAGTAACACAACACCTTAACATAGTACCCCATTTGAACAGAATGTCCCTAGCCATTAAAAAAAAATTCCGATAACTCATTTTGTGACAAAGATTTTAATGAGAGCAGAAAGCAGCACAACATAAATCAGTCCGACACAAATTCTTAAAAAAGAAGAAGAAAGAAATAGTGCAAGTGCAACCCAATCTTATTAGTCTGATGATTTCAAACCTGTGATTTTATTGGGTTGCTGTAGTCCAAAGCAGAAGAGAACCTGACTAATTTGTCAAGCAATTCAGCTAATAAAGAGGCTGGAAGAGAGACAGAAAGAAATCATTTAGGTTTCCCAGCATGTAAATGAAAAAGGTCTACATTCTGGAATACACACTGTATTTCCAATAAGGGGCGATTCTTACATCATTATTCTACAAGCAAAGTTGCGACGTGGCTGGCATGAGGCAGCTTTTGCTGCTATTCGAGAATGAGGAGAATGAGGCTCACAGTGTGATGCGGCACCTCTCAGTCACTAAATCTAATCTATCTTGATGATAAGATGGGTGAGGCATGTAGGCCACTCTCAAATGAGTAAGTAACAAATAGTTAAATACAAATGGAGGCTGGCAGTGAGGCAGGGTGGCACCGCCCTCTAAGTGGAGTTCTCCTGTAAATGACTTTTAATTTTGTCTTTTGCATTCTCCTTAAATGAAGGTCCCACTGTGTAGGATACCAATCAGTTAAGGACATTACTGTTATCTAGAGAGGGGAGAGTGTAGGGAGCATATTTAAAAACAAAACAAAAATTCATCATGGTACGTGCACTCACACACAGGACCCTAATTCTTACATCCAGCAAACTGCAGACTAAGATCTCAAGCAGAGCGCCACGCACACACTTCTCTTTTGCTAACGGACAATTTTTCCAAAATGTCTTGAGAGGAAGACTGCTTTAGGATAATTACTGTCAGAGGGTTTTCTTGTAACTTGAATTCATTGCTTCGGGTCCTAGCCTCCAGAACAGGAGAAAACAAGCTTGTTCCATCTTCCATGTGACAGCCCTTGAGATCATCTCTCCTCTCAATCTCCTCTTTTCCAGGCTAAACATACCCAGCTCCTTCAAGCGCTCCTCATAAGGCTTGTTTTGCAGACCTTTGATCATCTTGGTCTCTCTCCTCTGCACACCTTCCAGCCTGTCAACATCCTTCTTAAATTGTGGTGCCCAGAACTGGACACAGGACTCCAGGTGTGGTCCAATCAAGGCAGAATAGAATAAACTATTACTGCCCTTGATCTGGACACTATACTTCTGTTGATGCAGCCTAGAAGAGCATTTATTTATTTATTTTTGCTGCTGCATCACACTGTTGACTCATGTTCAGCTTGTGGTCTACTGAGACCCCTGGATCAGTGGCGTAGCGTGGGGGGTGCAGGGGGGCCGGCCGCACCGGGCGCAACATCTGGGGGTTAGAGTTAGGGGGCGCAAATCCACGGGTTAGGGGGCGCAAATTACTTGCCTTGCCCCGGGTGCTGACAACCCACGCTAGGCCACTGCCCTAGATCCTTTTCACATTTACAGTTAGCAAGCCAAGTGCCCCTCATCTTATACAGTGGTACCTTTAATTCATTCTGGAGGTCTGTTCTTAACCTGAGGTACCACTTTAGCTAATGGGGCCTCCCATTGCTGCCACCACCCAATTTCTGTTCTCATCCTGGGGCAAAGTTCTTAACCCGAGGTACTACTTCTGGGTTAGTGGAGACTGTAACCTGAAGTGTATGTAACCCAAGGTACCACTGTACATTGGCGGAGGAAGAGGGGGACGGGTGGAGCGCCCTGCCCCCGGCAGCATAATCCCAGTGGGGTGCCATCGTGGCTGGCCCCCGCCCGCTCTGGGCATCACGCCTCCGCAGGTGGGGCGCCACACCCCCAGGACGCACACCACGCCCTCAGGATGCACGCCAGCCATGCCCCTGCCTGCTCTCCGCCCCCCGGTGCCGGAGCATGAAGCTCCGCCACTGACACTGTATATGTGCATCTGGTTATTCCTGTCTAAGTGCAGAACCTTACATTTTCCCCTATTGAAATTCATTCCGTTAGTTTTGGCCTAGTTCTCCAATCTGTCAAGGTCATCTTGAATCCATATTTTGTCTTCTGTGGCATTAGCTACACCTCAAAAGTCCAGAGCTTTAGTTGTGTGCATACCTGAGAAACTTGCTTACTCCCCAGTGAATACATCGGATTTCCCTATTGCTTTGTATTTTCTCACCGAAGGAAACCAGTTAAAGAATGACAGTAACCATAAATGCAAGTTTTGCATTTGATTCCAGATTATTATTTTTGGGAAGAGAAACCAACTGATTGGAGCTAAAGGATGTGACAGCAAGTGTTGTGAGGGAAAATGGCATTTAAAGTGTAAAGTGAGGTTTTTTTTAAATCCTAAAATGTGCTATAGACATTTTAATAGTTGAGGACAGATGGCACCTGGAAGATGTAGACTCTAAAAATAAATGGCTGGGCAGTCTTCCAAGAGGTGCCTGTGGGTCTGACTCTAAAGGCTGCATGTGGTGGAGCCAGAGGAGATTATGGCAGACATTGAAGCAGGGAATGCAGATCAGGATTAGGAAGGATGGATGCAAAACTCAGGAAATGTCCTGTGGAAATGTCAGTTGATGGGTTTTTAAATCAACAGTAGTTGGTATTCCTAAATATGCAAATAGGTATGAGCAGAGGAAGAGAATTTCTATACAGACAGTGCCTGCTGATTTCAAAATGGCATTAACTCTGCATGTTGAGACTTGGCATTGGTTTACCCATTGCAGTTTGTAAGAGGAAAGAGACTTCTTGAAGAGTTTCTTTCCAAGCTATGTGCTCCAAATCCAACCTTTGCCTTCCTCTCAACTTCCTTACGGCATGCCTCCTCCCTTAACTCACAAAGTGGCTCAAGGCAGGAACAAAAAAGATCATTCTTGTTTTATTATAAGGCCCACCCAATTATTTGTTTACAGCTGCAGATAAATACCCTAACGGAACAGATAAATATTTTAAACAGAACAAAGGGTGGAGGTCGCTGGGGGAATGTAATTTGGTGCCTTGTTACATAAGAAGAGATGCCTTCCTGCAAGTGAGGCATGGAGAGCTCCTTCTTCTAGTCCAGATCATGTTCACACATAACTGTTTTCGCTCCCTTCTGCGTTAATCTTCAGTTTAAAAAAACTGTGCAAAAACTTGCATTTAAAAGTATATTAAAATTCACATTGGTAAATGCATTTCTCTGAAAATCCACATATTTAAATGTATTTTCTGTAAAAACATTTATTTTAAATATATATTTTAAAGCCAAAAGTATGTTGCAACATTTGGAGAAGTGTGAAATCCAATTATTGCTTCAATCCAATGCGCACATTAGTCTGAGAGAGGTTTATCAAAACAGTTTGAACTAGATTTTGCAAAGATCACATTCCTACAGCATTCCTGTACAGGGTGCCCATGCCTTTTGTAGACTAATGTGAAAGCACCCTAAAATCTGCCACCCATGAAAGATGTTAAGGTGGCAGCAAAGTTGTTACAAAAGAAGGACTAGAACTTGGGAAGCCACTCAGCTATGAAGCTCACGGGGTGATCTCTCAGCCTAACCTAGCTCACAGGGTTGTCGGTCGGCATAGAATATGGGGGAGGGAAAATGTGATGTAAATAAGTATTTTTTTCGGGGGTGGTGGTGAACTATGATAGCTGAATAATAAGGTCTTAAAACACGTGATATGCTTTAGGGACCTCCCTTTGTTAATGGAGCAGGAATTATTCACCTGCCTTTATAAAAACCACATTCATTCATTTTATGCATCATTTTAACAGAATTAATTGTACTTTTACAATGCAGTTCCAACTATGTCAACTCATAAGTAAGTCCTGCTGAATTCTGTGGGGAGGTATGTGGGGTTAGGGTTGCAGCCTTACTCCCTAAGTAGTCATCCTCCTTTGCCTCATCTTCTACAAAAAAAAGTAACAAAGAAGCTTGCAGAAATGTTCTATTTATTTGTTTTCCCTTCTCAGTCCACGAACAAGCAAACACATCTTAATCATAGATGCTGATCTCAAGCTGTTGTTTAAAATGCCATTGTATGGAAAGAAAGAACAAAGATGCCTATTTTAAAAAATAACAAGCATAACTCAATGCCATACAAGAACAAGGTATAAATTTTAAACTGTTATATATTTCTTTCGAGAAGTTATTTCAAGGTGAAGGTATAGTGCCCAGCCCCATTCTCTCCCCAATATTGTTTTCCCTTACTGGCTTTTGCTGGAATCCGGAAGTCAGTTCTGTCCTGGGATGGGGACAGATAGTCATAACCAATGCCTAAGCAACCACTCACATTATGAATTTTAATAAAGTTGTGGCCAAAATTATGCCAAAAACATTAAACAAATATTTCTGTGTGAATTGTGATTTATTTAGGGGGTGGCTTGGGGACCTCGACACGCAAATGCGGCAGAAACAATGTGGGAGGTAGCCGCTGCAAGTTCTAAGCTCCACCTGATTGGCGTAAGGTACAAACCTCCACAGTAAGAAGGCATCAATTCTATTCCATGTTTGTCAAATGTGGTGCTTCTTCTGTTCTGCTAGTTATTTGTCCTGCTGGAAATTTTACATAATGAACTATGTAACTAATTACACTGTTGTTACGTTATTACACACCATTCATTTCAACAGAGGTGGATTTAGGGGAGTGGAACTGGTTCGTCCGTGCTGGCTGCCAAACCAAGAGAGCGCAGAAGGCGGTGCCACAGCAAGAGGCAGGCTGGGCACTGAATTTTGGCATCACACAGGTCACCGCTCAAATTTGAAAGCCCAAAGTCTGGAACTGCATTTCAATGCAAAGAGCAGGAGGGATGTCATCAATTACTTATCATTTGTGGACTTAAAACAGCAGCAAGAACAGCAAAAACTGATCAGATTTGCTGGATTGATTTCCATTCCAGACAGACAAATAAGTGAACACTGGCAATCTCCACTCCCATTTTCCTTGGAATGTGCTGATATCCCTACCTATATATCTGTTCCACACCATTCCTGCTTTAGTGTATAATTTGAAGAAAAAAATGATTGCACAAGTTTCTGCGTTTTTGGTGTCGCTCTTGGCTCCATCCTGTGGCCTATGAGTTTCCTTCACAGCTTTCAGCATTGTAAAAATTCATTAATCTTCTGTACAGTTTTGAGGAATATATTTTATTATTTTTGTCCTTCTGTCTTGTTTAACTGTAACCCAGATATAACTAACATATCTGAACCGAGCTTTGCAGCTAACTTATTGTTATGAGACCATCGGATGGAAAATTTATCAGAATTTACTTCTGTAATCTAATACTGCAGTACAATGTAAGAATGAAATATTAATATTCCCCAACCACTTCAGATCAAATCTGGAAACAAATAGTTTTCCCGAGATCTGTCAAATTTCCTAGAGCCCGTAATTCTGGTAAAAAACAATACCAATAATAATTATTAATGCTTGCATTATGGTAGTAGACAATTAAATCAATTATAGTACATTGCCTGGCACTGATGGGTACAGATTCTATTGCTGAAGAATTAAAAAGTCATAATTAATTTAAAACAAAACCATAACACCAAATGTGGGTCACATCTTTGCTCATATAGCAGAACAGATGTTGCACAGTTGTTGGTGCTCTTAGTTTTGTCTTGCATTCAATTTTGTATCTTTTAAAATAGCAAGGAACATTAGATTATTTTTAATATTTGCAATATTTAGCTCAGATCAGATCAACGCACAATGAAGATACAGTAATGCCAGGCATACATTTGTCACCTCTTAGAACTGAATTACATGCTTCCAAAATCACCCCCCACTTCCTTAAAAAGCAAAATGTACCCCTAAATCATCGTGCATCTCCCTGCCTCTGCAAGATGAGACAAATCATGCTGTGGAGAAGAAGCAGAAGAACAAACTAGGTGACAGAAACAGGATATATTTTGTCAAATGATGAAAAGGGAGACGCTGGCATGGGGATGCTTCTATACTTTAATACATTACATTGTTGGAAGAGGGAGCCAAGGCTGAGAATCTGGATGGGGTTGTGCTATCAGATCTGGAAGTGGTCTTGAACTCTGCATGGGTCCTCTGTGCTTGGCTAGTGGCTTGGTCAGGAGCAGAGGTGGACAGCATGGGGAGGGGGCAGAGCAGCTTACCTGTCACTGCTGCTGACTGGGAGGGGGAGGGTGAAATGGCAGGGAGAGCCAATGTACCCACAGAGCCCAATTGGAGCTCCCTGCTAGTGCATTTCCACCACATCACCCTCCCTGCCACCTTGCCCCTTCTGGTATGCAGCAATGACTCACCTGCTGGGAAGCCAGGTAAGTGCTCCCACCCCACCCCACCCCTCCTTATGCTACTGCTTTTGCTCAGCTTGGGCTGCTGCAACAGGCACATGTCTTCCTAGAACAGACAGATCTGCATCCTATTCCACATGCACCTGATGAAAAGTGTTTGGAAACTTCAGCTGGTCCAGGAGGTGGCAGCTTGTGTGTGGCCTCAGAGCCTGTCACCAGTTCCAAGGGCTGAGTTGTTGTTGTTTTATGTTTAAATCCATAGTGATCTATGACTAGCAAATTTTAAGGAATGCCTCCTTCCCTATGAACCAATAATGTGCTTCTGTTTTCAGTGTAGACTGGGGTGGAGATTGAGCATATATATATTTTTAAGATATTAGGGTGTGTGCATGGGGCAGGGGGGAAAGCACCCCCCAGGAAGGAGCTCCCATTCTATTTGCCTCCCACTCCCATTTCTTTCAGAGATCTTCACATTTGAGATAGAACTCACCTACCTAGAAATATACTTTGCCCATTCTGTGTCCCCCTCCCCCTATATATTTTCCTTGCTGCCACCACTCTTGTATGTGGGTGTGTTTTCTCAAATGGGAAACTGGTCAGCATGTAGATTTTACATGTCTGGTTTTTTACAGTGCCACCCGTTCATAAGGCTAGCATCCCAGGAAATCATATGGAAGCCCTGACAACCATCCATTTTAGGGATGTGGGATGAGCTTATGGATCATAGGTGCAGGAAATAGTGTGGTCAAGGGTGAGTAATTCACGAACTATGAAGGTTGCTATCCAATGCAGGGAGGTGCTGTTCCCCTGACATTCTCCTATCTGTAAAATTCCTTCAAAGTGTGTGTGTTTGTGTGTGAGAGAGAGGGGGGGGGGGAGAGATCTTAAGAAAAACTACATGCACACATTTTGCAAACACAATTCAGGATCAATCCCTGAATATATATATACATACAAAGTTTGCTATACAAAGATATCAAAGAACTCTGTGCTGTTTTTGCCGCCTGCTACATCTCATCCAGGCATTTGGTTGGTTTGTTTGTTTTTCCTTCCTACTTTTGAGTGATACATAGGAAGAAAGTGAAGAGAGGACCCTTTTCTGTGAAAAAGTCAAAACAAAAGCATCATCTGGAGACATGTAAAACACTCCTGTTTAAAGTCAGTCTAACCCATCTGTTTGCTGCACAATGTTAACATGACATATATAAAACTAGCAGGAGAGACCAAGAAAAGAAACTGATGGATTTTGTGTGTGTCTTATTGTCACAAAACAAGACACTTCCTAAGATTTATGCGGCTATGGACATTTGTGATCTAACTGCTTCAACTTGTATTTATTTTTATTTTTGAGGTTTTCCAGAGCAGTTTGCATTACAAACAAACAAAGCAAACAAACATCCTCATGAGAATTCAGGAGCATTTTAAGTCAAAATTCCCCTAATATACACATTTTTGCAAGCAATTTCCCCTCATATAAAACACTCTTATGTTATTTAAATGTTTTTTCACTGTATGCTCAATTTTCCTTAAAGTATGCATTCTTGTGCACAATATTTGATTGGAGAACTGCATTGCAAAATTTGAAAAAAATAGTATTTCAAAGGATAGTTGCATTTTGCTTTGTGTATTGTTTTTCAGGAAACACTAGTTAGCTAGGCTTGCATTAAAATGTGACCTGAACCATAGCAGGTGCTGTAACTCTCTAATGCTTTGTCTTTACCTCTGATGACACACTCCTCCATTGTATCCCAAGACAGGCAGATGTCAACCACCTAAAGAAGTGGTGAGCCAGTCAAAGGGTGACTTGTTCCACATGGGGCCACAGTTTGTCCAGGTTGGGTAGGTGGGGTTTGACCTAGAATTCAGCATGGGGTTTTACAACATCCTTCCCACATATTGCTCACATCTGGAGGGTAATGATTTGGGATGACTCAAGGGGAAGGTGTTACCAGAGTCTTGGAGAGGGCCAGGAACAAGGATAAGGGAGAAATTAGGGTTGCATTACTTGGATCTGGGTAGAGACTGATCAGAAGACATTAAACATGCTAGGGAGGAAATGTAAAGGCCTCACAGGTCAGGTCAAAGCAGTGATGCTTTCTTGGCAGATGTGCCAGGAAGTTTGTTGGAAGTTCTCCAGTGGGAGTGAGGAAGAACAACTAACTAGAGATTTGTACTCCTGTGGCATGGATGTGTGCAAAAGGAAATTGGAGAGAGCAGAGTGGGTACCCTGGGGTGTGTTTTCAGCTGAATTGTGTTTCCTGAGATTTGCAATAATGGCTTTATGACTTGTGGACAGAATAAGGATCATTGTTGGGGCAGCAAACCTGTTTCCCTCATTCAGATTTGTGGGACACTGATGCATGAATAAGAAAGGTCTACCTGCTCACCTGAAGAGGTACAGCTTGGTGTAGGTGAGATACTTCACTACGTGCGACATGAAAACTGACATAATAGTGTGCATGTATTGAAATCACACTCTTCTCTTTGCAACCATTCCAAGTTTAACCATACTGTTATGACATCTGCATATCTAAAAATACTCATTTCATGTCCCCCCCTCCATTTTAAAAATGAAAGAACTCATTAGTTTTATCATATTTTCCCCATAATACTAAAGCAATTACTGGGCCGCTACTCTTATAAAATAAATTACCTGTCAAGTTTCATTTCAAAAATAAAACACCATATTTAATTAATGCAATCATTAATAATAATAAAAGTTAAGCTAAATTGAATCCCTTGGACTTGTTTTTGCTCTAAACTAGGAAAAAAGCCTGTCACTTTGACAGGTGATGCAATTGTGAAGAGAGGAGCCCTAGAGTGATTCAGTTTCCAAATAGTGAGCACATAGTGAGAAAAGAATAATAAAACCAGAGAATCAGAAAGCCTGTAAGGGGGCGGGAATTGCAGGGGGTTGCCGGCTCTTGGTGGGGCTACACTCCTGCTGAAGGAGCAGCTGGGAACCTAGCTTCGGGATGCTTCTGGATCCATTGCTATCACTTGAGGCTCAGGTGGCCTCAGTGGCCCAGAGTGCCTTCCATCAGCTTTGGCTGGTGATCCAGCTGTGCACCTGTCGGGACAGGGATAGCTTAACTTCTGTTGTCTATGCTCTGGTAATCTTTAGGGTAAAGGTAAAGGTAAGGTAAAGGTACCCCTGCCCGTACGAGCCAGTCGTGTCCGACTCTAGGGTTGTGCGCCCATCTCACTTAAAAGGCTGGGGGCCAGCGCTGTCCGAAGACACTTCCGGGTCACGCGGCCAGCGTGACGAAGCTGCTCTGGCGAGCCAGCACCAGCGCAGCACACGGAAACACCGTTTACCTTCCCGCTATAAAGCGGTACCTATTTATCTACTTGCACTTAGGGGTGCTTTCGAACTGCTAGGTGGGCAGGAGCTGGGACCGAAAGACAGGAGCTCACCCCGCCGCGGGGATTCGAACCGCCGACCATGCGATCGGCAAGCCCTAAGTGCTGAGGTTTTACCCACAGTGCCACCCGTGTCCCTTAATCTTTAGGGTACATTACAGCAATGGGGTGGCCTCTGAAGACAGTTAGGAAATTTTAGCTGATGTAGAATTCAGCGGCCAGGTTGCTCACTGGGGCAAGAAGGTTTGAGCATATAATGCCAAACCAGCACTGACTGCACTTGCTGCCAATTAGTTTCTGGGCCCAATTCAAAGTGCTGGCTTTGACCTGCAAAGCCTTAAAGGGCTCAAGACTGCAATACGTCAAAGACTGCCTCTCCCCATATGAACCAACCCTGGACCCCGCGATCATCATTCGAGGCCCTTCTTCATGTGCCCCTTCATGAAATATTTGTCCAGAGGGTGGCAACACAAGAACAGGCCTTTTCTGTGGTGGAATGCCCTGTCCAGGGAGGCTGTGCTAGACAAAAATGTTCCTCTCCTCCCAAACCTTTGGCTAATTAAACAATCTATGACGCTGGATTATGGAGAAAGCTAGAGAGTTCCAGAAAGACATCTACTTCTGCTTCATTGACTATGCAAAAGCCTTTGACTGTGTCGACCACAGCAAACTATGGCAAGTTCTGAAAGAAATGGGAGTGCCTGATCACCTCATCTGTCTCCTGAGAAATCTCTACGTGGGACAAGAAGCTACAGTTAGAACTGGATATGGAACAACTGATTGGTTCAAAATTGGGAAAGGAGTACGGCAAGGCTGTATATTGTCTCCCTCCTTATTTAACTTATATGCAGAATTCATCATGCGAAAGGCTGGGCTGGATGAATCCCAAGCCGGAATTAAGATTGCCGGAAGAAATATCAACAACCTCAGATATGCAGATGACACAACCTTGATGGCAGAAAGTGAGGAGGAATTAAAGAACCTTTTAATGAGGGTGAAAGAGGAGAGCTCAAAATATGGTCTGAAGCTCAACATCAAAAAAAGTAAGATCATGGCCACTGGTCCCATCACCTCCTGGCAAATAGAAGGGGAAGAAATGGAGGCAGTGAGAGATTTTACTTTCTTGGGCTCCATGATCACTGCAGATGGTGACAGCAGTGACAAAATTAAAAGACGCCTGCTCCTTGGGAGAAAGGCGATGGCAAACCTAGACAGCATCTTAAAAAGCAGAGACATCACCTTACCAACAAAGGTCCGTATAGTTAAAGCTATGGTTTTCCCAGTAGTGATGTATGGAAGTGAGAGCTGGACCATCAAGAAGGCTGATAGCCGAAGAATTGATGCTTTTGAATTCTGGTGCTGGAGGAGACTCTTGAGAGTCCCATGGACTTCAAGAAGATCAAACGTATCCATTCTTAAGGAAATCAGCCCTGAGAGCTCACTGGAAGGACAGATCGTGAAGCTGAGGCTCCAATACTTTGGCCACCTCATGAGAAGAGAAGACTCCCTGGAAAAGACCCTGATGCTGGGAAAGATGGAGGGCACAAGGAGAAGGGGACGACAGAGGACGAGATGGTTGGACGGTGTTCTCGAAGCTACAAACATGAGTCTGACCAAACTGCGGGAGGCAGTGGAAGACCGGAGTGCCTGGCGTGCTCTGGTCCAGGGGGTCACGAAGAGGCGGACACGACTAAACGACTAAACAACAACAAATGACCTTTTAATCTGGGGGGATATTGTTTTTGAATGTTATTGTATGTATTTTTGTGTTTTTATATTGTAAACTGCTGCAAAAACAAACCTATCTGTGGGACCAGGATCAGAATAGCCTTAAGTGAGTCTACTGCTGTGCCCTTGCACTTGCATTATTGGGCAATGCTGTCCCCAGTATGAAGCCGTTTCGGAGCACAGAGATAGCAATGTGCTGATGATACCCAGCTCTAGTTCCCTGTTATTTCTGAGTCAGATGAGGCCATGCAGTTCCTGAAACAGTGTCTGCATGCAGTAATGGGCTGGATGAAGGCCAATACACTGAAAATGAATCTTGGCAAGATGGCAGTACTATGAGTGGGTAATTCCCAGATCTGGGAGCTGGGGAACATGCCTGCTCTGTTCCCCTAAAGGAAAAGGCATGTTGTTTAAAAGAGCCTCTTACATCTTTGGCCCTGGAAACCCAAGTGACTATGGTGTCTAGGAGTGCCTTCTACCACCTTTGGCTGGCATGGCAACTGTGCCTGTTTCTGGACCAGGATAGCCTGACCACGCTTTGGTAACCTCCACTTAATTATTATCATGTGCTGTATGTGGGCTTCCCTCGAGTTTGGTCCAAAAGATGCTGGTGGTGCACAATGTTGGGGTGGAAGCCCCATCAGGCACATACGACACCATTTCTAAAGGAGCCAAGAAGCCACAAGGCCAAGTTGAAGGTTTCAGATTTATTCTCTAAAGCCCTGAACAATTGGGGGCCGGTTAGGAGCAATGGGGGGGGGCTCCTGTGCAGTGGCAGCCCCCCCCAAATCCACTGTGCAAGAGGGAGGTTTTCTGATTAGTTAAATGACTGGATGAGTTAGTACATTAACTAACTGCTATTGCAAAACTGTGGTCAGATATTGTCTACAGTTGCAAAAGCATAGCGTGCCAAATGTGGGTGCTGAACATCAAATATTCTCATATCCAGAGAACATTCCCTATCAAAATCTACGGAAAGTTTTTGGGAGAAAATTCTTTCAAGCCTTAACAGTGAACCACTTCAAGCAAACTGAGTGAGGGAAGCTATTCATTTGTAGAGCACCCCCCTGCACAGAGCAGAGACAACCACTCCTGGCTGTGGTGTATTCCTTTGCAGGAGTCTGCCTAGCACATCCCCATAGTGCCACACGGGAGATAATAAACAGTTGTAGATGAAGAACAGCCTGCTAAGAGGCAGAAGCTCTGGATAAAACAAAGTAAAGAGGTGAGAACTCATGGTCTTCCCTGTAACACAGATCCACTAATGTCAAATGTATACATTCCTCGACAGATACAGAAAGTGATAACGTTTTGTAAACAGGCAAATACAGCACCCCAATATAGCTCAGATGACAATTTTTCTGAAACAGATTGTGCATTGAATCTCATATGAGCACAGATATTTGTACTTGCAAAGTTGACCAAGTGGAAAAGGTGATTGGACACAGACCCCTTTAGAAATCAGAACCCTAGGTTTCCATTATGCTGCTGTGGAATATTTTTTACCAGGCAACCTGTGGGATGGGTAAAGCAGCACCATCGTTTTAGCAAGGTGCACTCAGAAGCTAAGGACAAGCCAAAGAACCTTAGCTCAATATAATCAACTGGAGAGTTAATTTATGGTGTCTTGCAGATGGATTGTCAGTGCTACCAGTTTTGATCCATTCAATCATCTGCTAGTTGGACGGGGAGGAGAAAAGAGATTTTGGACTCTTTTTAAGTGCTCCCTTTCTCCTTCCCAACTGCCTGCTATCAAGGAGCAATTTCAATACTGATATAAAGTGTGCAAAACTGGATGCCTCACTAAGCACTCTAGTAGCTACCCCCGTGTCCCCTGAAGTGTCAGGAACCAAAGCCTAGAAGACAAAAGATCAATTAATAGTACAGAAAGATTCAGGGGAAGCTCTGCAGACCTTAGTTTTGTTTGGAGGAGAGAGCAACGGATCCTTTGATGTCTACATAATATCTCTTACATTCACAAATATACAAGCAGAGTCTATTGGAAAAACTAAGCTCTTGCACTAAGCAAAGGAACTGATATTTAGCTTTCATGGACACCACACTATGTGCTGCCTAGGCTCATAATTAAACAAACTTTGCATGTTAGTGTGTTAATATAGAGGGCAACCCACCTTCACAAATCTGCTTAAGCTGATTGGCCATGAAGGGTTGATTTAGAAACACCCCCTCCTTTTCACCACTCCAATGCCTCAGGGTGCTCTGCTGTCTTCCTGTGTCTTCCTGCTATTGTGGCAAAATGAATAGTGTCCCCACTTCAGGAAGTCTGTAGTGATTACCTGAGTCCCTGCTTTTCTTAGCCAATGCAAGAGAAGACAAAAAAAATGCCTACTCAGCCCCCCCCCCCCCAGATAACTGACTAATCCAGTGAAGAGACACCTCAGAGGAGGAATGGCTGCCTTATGCCCCCCTGAGAGTATGGCCAATGTTGCTTTGTGCTTCTCTCCCTCTAAGGGGTGGAAACAAAGAAGAACTCCCCATGGAGATATGATAGCCATTTAAAAATAACTTCAGAGGGCAGGACTCAAACCAGTGGCTTCAAGCTACAAGAAAGGAGATTCCAACTAAACATACGGAAAAACTTTTGGACAGTAAGAACTGTTCGACAGTTGAATGGACTCCCTCAGGAGGTGATGAAGTCTCCTTCCTTGGAGGTTTCAAAACATAGGTTAGAGCAGTGTTTCCCAACCACTGTTCCGTGGCACACTAGTGTGCCGCGAGATGTTGCCTGGTGTGCCGCGGGAAAAATTAAAAAATTCGAAGGATTTTTTTTAAAAAAAGTCAAATTTTCGATTGGGGCGCCGTCACTAGATGACCCCTGGGGTTCCCTCCCTCCCTCCCACTCTGCGCCTCCCTCCTCCTCCTCCTCCTCCGGGGAGGCCCTTCCTGGCTCTCGGCCAAGGCTTGGCGGCTGCCACTCACTCACTCGCTCGCCCACCCGTCCCTCCATCCCTGCACCCGGCCTCTCCCCCTCCGTCCCCGGTGCGGGGGCTGCCGGGATCCGTAGTCCCCTCGCCCTTGGGCTCCGCGCCCGCGCGGGGTGTGTGAACTACGTTTCCCAGCGTGGCCTGGCAGGCCAGGCGTTTTGTTTGAAGCGCTCTTCTCCCGGCCATGGAATGAGCGCAGCGGCGGCGGCCGGGCGGGCAGGGGCTCTTCCGCGCAGACCCTGCGCAGCCTGCCTGCGCCCCCGTGGAGATCGGGCGGCAGGATGGAGCCCGGGGATCCCTGCGGAGGCGGAGCGGCGGAGGCGGAGGCTGCCCCCCAGGTAGGGCTGCGTCGGGGGTTTTTTATTTTTGCAATGCTGCATCCGCACCGGAGGGGACGCATCGGACCGCGGGGAGACCCCTTGACAGGCGTGCAAGGCAATGCATGCGTGCAGGCGTTGCATGGAGTGCAGTGCAATGCAATGGCAACGCGGCGCCCTGCATGCATGCATGCAACTTCCACCGGCGCTCCGGACTTGGCAGGTGAGGGGGGTCCCCAGTGGGCGGCAGAGAGAGCCGGGAGGGCGAAGGGGAGCCGGGGGGAGCAGCGCTGCTCCCCGAGCCGAGCCTGGGGGGAAACTTCGGCGTCGTTGCGCCGGGTGTTGGAAGCGGAGGCTGGCGGGGGCCCCTCACCTGCAAAACCTGGTCGCCTCTCATATATTTCGTGCATTGCATTCATCGCCCGCTTTCTCCTCCAAGGAGCTCCCGGGGGCGCGCGTGGTTCTCCCCGTGTTATCCTCGCAACAACAGCCCTGCGAGGTGGGTCAGGCGAGTGGCCCAAGGGAGCACCCAGGGATTGTCCTGGCCAGGTTGGGTGATTTGAACCCTGCTCTCTGCCCGGTCTTCGTCCTCATTTAGCCCCCACATGTGCATGACTGTGCATGACTGAGGTTTTCCCCCCTCGTCTTGGCTATGGTGTGAGTCTGTCCTGTTAATTAATGGGGTTCTGCCTTCGGAGAAGATGAGCCAGCCCTCAAGGAGGTGATTATGTAATTTGCTAGCAATTCATGTCCCTCCCGGCGTGACGCTGCGCGCTGACGTCACGGGGCTGTAATGGTGGTGTGCCTCGATATTTTTTTCATGAAACAAGTGTGCCTTTGCCCAAAAAAGGTTGGGAAACACTGGGTTAGAGGGCCATCTGTCATGGATGCTTTAGCTGAGATTCCTGCATTGAAGTGAGTTGGACTAGATGACCCTTGGGTCCCTTCCAACTCTAAGATTCTATTATTGTATGTAGGACCTCCCAGTTCTCTGCCTCTGTCCAAATTTGCATTAGTAATGGGTGCTACTAACCAAAGGCAAGAGAGAGAGAATGCTTTCCAGTCATTAGCATTGCTCATTCTCCAAGCACTCACTTTAACAAAGGATGGCCACCCGGCAGCTGTAAAATGTACAGGGCAGATTTGAAAAATAGCTCAATATGAATTTAGATATCTATAGATAATTTTACTGTATGGAGGATTATACTGAAGCGGGATAGTGGCACTCACTAGTTGAGTACCGTATTTTTCGCTCTATAAGACACACCAGACCATAAGACGCACTTAGTTTTTGGAGAAGGAAAACAAGGGGGAAAAATATTCTGAATCTCAGAAGCCAGAACAGCAAGAGGGATCGCTGCGCAGTGAAAGCAGCGATCCCTCTTGCTGTTCTGGCTTCTGGGATAGCTGCGCAGCCTGCATTCGCTCCATAAGACGCAAACACATTTCCTCTGACTTTTTAGGAGAGAAAAAGTGAGTCTTATAGAGCAAAAAATACGGTAGTCACCAAGGTTTCACCATCTTAGCTGGCAATCATGAACCTGGCAGGGTTCTGGAAACAAAAACAAGGCATTTAATGACTGAAGTGTATTTGGAGAGAGCAAACAATGTAGAAATGCTGGGCCCACTCCACTGTGTCATTCTTGCAGACAAATCCCTATTAGTTAGCAATAAAATAGACACTTTTCTATCTTCAACACTGACATTAACAGTCCTTTTATAGTCTGCTCTACTAATGTTATGAAATCCTCCTGGAACTTCTCATGGTTTGATTTAAACATAAATATCTTGAATCATTTTATTTCATCTGCAAATTATCCCTTTTTTCTGCTGAATACCTTTTTCTACTTTTTGAATGCACTAGTTTTGAATGCTGATAATTGGGGCACCCCACTGTTTACCTTTCCCTACTGTGAGAATTGACTATTCATGTCTGCTTGCATCTTTCTGTCTTTCAGCTAGTGACAGTTTTCAGTGGAAAGATCCTCCTGTTGTTCTGGTGACTATTTTAAAAGCCTTTGGTAGGGAACATTATCAAAAGGTTTAGGTAAGTATCTTCTATTAACTTGATCATTCTTATCACAGGCTTACAAATTTTTAAGAAAACAAAATCCAGTAGGATTTCTCCAGCATGCTAACCTTTTATAAAATCAATATTGACTCTTCACTTACCTGCCATGCTTAACAATTTGCTTGGCCATTTGTGCATTTTTTAATTCTAGTGTTTGATTATGGTTACCAACAGTCATTGTCCTAGATCCTTTGTAAAATAATGGTGGTATATTAGCTATCTTCCATTCTTCTGTTTTGTACCATTTAGCAGTAATATCTCTTTAAAAATAATAAAGGCCATGCAACCGAATTGACCTCAGCCACAGATATAAGTGATTATCTACCAGCCAACACCTACCCAGGGCATACCGGAGAGTGGGGGCTATCATGGAGAAGGCCTGCTTCTACATTGACACCAAGGGACAGTCGGCTGGTTGTGAAGCAAAAAGCAGGATCCTCTCGGAAGATTTTAAAAATCCCCTTTGTGTGTACTGGGAGAGGCGGCTCTGTAGGTATCCTAGTGCCAAGTTGTTTAGGGCTTTAACAACAACAAGCCCATGAATTTGACTAGGCAGCCAATGAGAAGCCAGCCCAGATATTTCAGAACTGATACACTGTTATTTTTCTAGAAAAGGGGGTGTATGAACCTCCCTCATTCTCTTAGGATGTCAATGGCACCCCCCTGAGAGGTGCCAGAACTGAGCTTTGGCTATTTCTGGCTGAAAAAAGCCCTGGATATAAAGTGCATAAAACCGGGTGCCCCATTAAGCACTCTAGCAGCTACATTTTGTTCTAGCTGTAATCCACATACAGCAGATTGCAGTAGTCTAATAATGAGGTTACTAATGTATGTATCCCTGTGACAAGGCTATCCCTGTCTAGGAATAGGCACTAATGAGCCTCTTTTGCCAGCAATGGATTCCGAAGCAGGACCAAAGTCTGCACCTGTGTCTTCAGGGGGAATGTGATCCCATCCACAGCAAGCACACAACCCAATTCCTGGACCTGCCAACCACCCATCCACAAGGTTACTGTACTGCCAGACTTCAGTCATAATAAACTCCCACCCTGCCCATGACTGCACCCAGGCAGGATTTACCGTATTTTTTCATGCATAAGACACTGCTTTTTGCTATAAAAAAGTTAAGCAAAAATTGGGTGTCGTCTTCTACATAGATGGTGAATGCAGAGGGGGAACGTGTGATTAATGGCAGCAGCAAGCAGGAGATTGGAGTGGCGATTGGGCAGGTGATTGGTGGCTGTGGCAAGGCCTGCTGGCAATTGGCTGTGGCTGTGGCAATTGGGCAGGCAATTGGCGGCTGCAGCAAGTGGACGGGCGGGCTGTTGGTGGCAGCGAGTGGGCAGACAATTGGTGTCTGCGGCAAGGTGTGCAATTGGCAGTGACTGTGGCAAGTGATCGGCAGTGGTGGGCAGGCGCGTGAGCGATTGGTGGAAGTGACCTCCCCCACCCCACCAAAAAGCTAAACACTGACAAACTGGAACGTGTCCAGAGGAGGGCAACCAAAATGGTCAAAGGCCTGGAAACGATGCCTTATGAGGAACGGCTAAGGGAGCTGGGCATGTTTAGCCTGGAGAAGAGGTTAAGGGGTGATATGATAGCCATGTTCAAATATATAAAAGGATGCCACATAGAGGAGGGAGAAAGGTTGTTTTCTGCTGCTCCAGAGAAGCGGACACGGAGCAATGGATCCAAACTACAAGAAAGAAGATTCCACCTAAACATTAGGAAGAACTTCCTGACAGTAAGAGCTGTTTGACAGTGGAATTTGCTGCCAAGGAGTGTGGTGGAGTCTCCTTTTTTGGAGGTCTTTAAGCAGAGGCTTGACAACCATATGTCAGGAGTGCTCTGATGGTGTTTCCTGCTTGGCAGGGGGTTGGACTCGATGGCCCTTGTGGTCTCTTCCAACTCTATGATTCTATGATTCTAAACAACTTAATTTCTTAATTTTGGGTTAAAAAAATTAGGGGTTGTCTTATACATAGGGGCGTCTTATACATGGAAAATACAGTAAGACATGTACAGTTTCTTTGGGTTCAGCTGTTACATATATAAAGAGCTGGGTATTGCCAGCATACTGGTGAAATGTTGCCCTAAATCTCATGATGACTGCCCCCAGAAGCTTCAAATGAAATAGCATTGTGGACACAAGGAGGCCAGCTATTAAAATATGACATACAATGATTAGCACCCAAGATTAGTATAACATATTGACCAATGGACACTCCCAGGTCAGGTTTCCTTTATGACAGATAAATGACCACCCGGAACTGCTCTTTCATGTATATGTGATTTTATATTATTTTATGTGTGATTTTATATCATATTATTTTACTTTGCCTTGAGCTTATAAAAATTTTAATTGGTGCTTTTTGTTTTTACACTGATCATTGACTGTAATAAGACAACTTGATTTGGCATTCTGGACAAAATGTCCCTGTGGCACTTCACAAATAAACTGTCAGAGGGCCAAGGCACAGGCATTAAACACTTCTCTCTGGAGCCAACCACATAAGTAGGAGTGAGATGACTGTAAAGCAGGGCTCCCAAACCCCAAGGAATGGAAAGGGTCCAGGAGGATAGTATGGTCAAAGGTATCAAAAGCCGCAGAGATCTAAGAGAATGAACACAGTCACACTTTCCTTGTCCATCAGGACAAGTAAGGCCAATTATGTCCCCAAACTAGGATGGAAATGGTTAAAGATAATCAGTTTAATCCAAAGGTGTCTGCTCCTGAACTGCTACCACCCCTCTTGCTCATCCAAATGACTATGCTATTTGACATAAACCTTTGGCGGCTGTGTGTGTCTGTGTCTCTCTGTGTGTAATAGCTACACTACTGCCTCCTTTAAGACAGCAGGGACCACCCCATCCCATGATAAAAACAAGTCACTATATCCAGTCAACGCTCAGTGGCTGCCATGAACCAGCAAGGATGTGCCTAGGTGAAGAGAATATATAGCTCTTTGCAGCCACAAGAGTCTTCTCAACATCCTCAGGCGTCAATAGTTGGAAGATCCCACAGAATCAAATGTGATGGTGCACACAACACATCAGCAGACATTGTATCAATGGTGGCACTGAAGTTTTGAGGGCTCCAAAACTGAGTTTACTGGGGTAGATGAAAGCAACCTTTGTGCCACTGAGAAAAGCTCCACTGGACAGCTGCACCAGTGAGCAATGGGAGGGACCAAGGGGCCTTCAGGACCTTCACTGCCACACAGGGGGCACAATCTCATGCTCTTTGATACATTTGCTTGGCCACCCACGAAATGTGCAGACAGCAAGAGCACAGCTGGCATGCATGGTGGATGGGCAATAGTTTGCAGGCATCATGATGGTGATGGTGATGATTTATCTTGCCCAGGGCAACCCAAGGGGACTTACAGCCTCTCCCTCCTGGGTATGTAAGTGGTGTACCCTTGGACTGTCTCTCCCCTTCATCCCACCTCAGCTGTGAAATGTCAGGGATCTTTTATATGTTTTGAAGGACTGATTAACCATTAAATTGTACTTTGCAATCACAATTCTTCTAGTAGTCTTATTGCTGAAGGTTTTGATGAAGCGCAAGAGAAAGGAGCACACAAAGGCAGTGGAGCTGCTCGCCCAGGACCCGAGTCCAGATTCCCCGCTCAGGCACAGGAATATCAATCTGGAACACCTCCATCTCTGTCAACTATTGCAGATTTATATCACCTCAACTAAGCAATGAATTTTGGCAAGCTACTCCACTGTACAAGAGATGAATGTGCTTATTTCACACTATCCTTGAACTCTGCAAAAAAACAACAACCCCTAATCCAAAAGAAACAAAAGAAGAAAGATGAATAGTGTGAAAGAAAATATACAAAAGGAGAATGAGAGAAAAGAACGAAGGAATAAACGTGCAAGATTCCCTCCTTTTGGGCTTAGGTCACAAACTCCATTTTCTTCTAAACTTCAGATATGCTTTAACTTTCAGGAAGTCTCCCTAGATATTATGAAACTTTGTCAAATTAGCATCACATTGAAGTATTAGCTCAGCGGGGATAGCCCCGTCTTCCTGCCAATGCTATAGCCATTGTTTAATCATGAAGAATTCATTTTTCACTGTTGCCTCAACAGTGTTTTTTTCATGCATGGATAGGGATTGTCCTCATGGAAATGCTTCCACAAGCTGGCAGGCCAGTCTCTGCCATTTTTATGTGCTGCAAGGATTCACATTGAAATGAGAATTGATGTTAGCATGCTCTCACCTCAGCAGCCATTGGAGAGGGGATATTACAGAACAGAAAGAGTCAGGGTTCACAGGGCCTTTGCTTCAAAAGCTCAGGTGCTCAAGGAGGCAAGTGGGAGCTTGGGGCTCATTGACAAGCATTTCCCTCTGCACTTTCTAGGCACTTTGCCTGTGTTCTCCCCACCCCCATTTCCCCCACAAATCCCCACTCTTTCACACTCTCAGCAGCCTGCAAGAAACCTGGATTGCCATTTGTTCTAATTCAGTGCTAAAGAGTGGTTTTTCCTAGTGAGAGTGGCGGTGAAAACAAAGTGTTTGGACACAGACTGGGAAAGCTCAGGGGCAAAAGGTAAGTGGATGAGCCCTTAGTGAAGAGAAAGAAAGTATTAGAAAAGTAATGTGATGATAAAGTACTAACTTCCAAAACTAAAAGGATTTCATGCTTAATGGTGGAAATGAAAGCTCAGTTAACTCAGAAAAGGGTGGTTCGTATGCAGTTTGGAATGCCCTGCCCTGCCTCCAGAATGCCCCTTTTGAGGGACAGGGCTCTGCTGAGCACCAACCAGAGATGAAGCTATTCCACTCCACCCTTCTCCCCATGGATCTTGGGTTTGGATTGCCCTCTGAGTGGCCCAGTCTTCCAAGCGTTCCTAAGTGTTTCTCTTTTCAGATATATATTTAATTTTGGATTAGAACACAGAGCTAGATCAACACACAACTAATGAACTGAAAAAAAATGTTATACAAATAGAAATAGGTTGGTGTCCTTTTGTTATAGGAATGATGAACTTATAATATTTTCACACCTTTTTTGGATGCAGCTGGAGTGCTCAGATTTAGTAATAGCATGATTAGCTGGCACAGCAAAACTTCCCCCTTCAGAGAATTTGAATTTAAAGTGAAGTGGCTAAATAATATTTCAATATTTTATTTATGAGGGGAGGACAAAAAGGATTTAATACGTTTCTTCACAAGTGGTATTTTAACAGGGCTAGGGAATCTAAATGGTATTAGATTTGTGAACATGAAAACTCTGACATGGATTTGTGGAGATAGTCTGGTAGCTTGGAATATTCAGCAGCTGAAAGGACAAATCTATATGCAGCCCAAGTTCTCAGGGGGAAGGGAAGCTGCCCCTTTGGCTTGGATTAAAGTCTCATATAAGGAATGGTGGAGGACTGGGAAGAGACTCAAAAGATAAGAAAAGATAAGAGGGACAGAATGTCAAGAGGGGAAAAGGTTGAAGGAAGAATACCTGTATTGTGTGACTTGCTTTCCTTTCTTCTCCCCCCCCCCCACATGTTGGCCTTGCTGCCAACCTCAAGAAAGAAGAGGGTTCATCTCGCTAAAAATGGTGTTTAACTGAAAAACATCAACATACTTAAGTGAACCAGACTAAATGTGGTGTTAGGCTTCTTTCAACTCTGGATGATAATTTCATTCATTCCTGAAGATCAACCCAGGAACACATTTGGGCATTCTGCTCAGGACCCTCCTCTCTTCGTATTCCCTCTTAGACCAAATACTGGAAAGTGGATCTATTTGTTCTGTACAGGAGATGTTAATGCCTGCATGTATATTTTGCATAACAGTGAGCTATTATTTCTAGCCCTATGAATGAAAATGGGATAAACGGCCCCTAGCCTTTATGAAATGATTAAAAAGAATCTTCCAAGGATAGTGGACTTAATAAAACTACATCTACTTCCAAGAATACTATGTTATCTCATTTGCTGTTATGACCAACGCTGGGTATGTAGTCAATGCTTTCTTATGAAATAGAGTACCTATTTCCTTTGGTGTAAGATAGCTGCTTTCAGCGAGACTGCAGCATAATATTAGAGCATGGAATTGTTTCTGAAACTGTTTCTCTTAAAAATCCCCAATATCAACTGGATAATCTGTACTTATTTTCAAGTCTCTTTCTGGGGGTACACAGCTGCACAATTTATATTTTGTCTCTGGTTCTGTGAACTGCTGGGCTCTTTTCTATCTCATTAATTGGTCTTTTGTACAATAGAAGATAAACCAAAGAGCCATAGATGTGGATGTTTTCATTTCTTTTACAAAG
Organism: Podarcis bocagei; assembly: GCF_964188305.1. Lineage (NCBI taxonomy): Eukaryota > Metazoa > Chordata > Lepidosauria > Squamata > Lacertidae > Podarcis > Podarcis bocagei. The sequence goes on from NC_138130.1 coordinate 2,279,771, forward strand.
GCCAAAAAAGAAGTATTTGTTCTTCTGCTATATGTATCATGATTTGACTTATTATTTTATACCACTGTACTTGTAGAGACAAGAAGAAACATTAGAGTGGCCAGGGAAGAACACATCCCAGATGCCTCACTGTCACGAGAGGCCCAAGTGATCTCTGTGGCAAAGAGAGCTGTTTACCAGCCTCATCAGGTTCACCAACTGCGGGATAGCCTAACCCCTGCAGTCCATGAGGCTGGATTACTGCAGCACACTCTATGTGGGGCTACCCTTGGGCCTAGTCTGGAAGCTCCAGATGTTGCAGTGGCCAGACTGCAACATCATTCAGCAGGCACCTTCTGCCTTTAATCGCTTGCTGAAAACTTCTTTTGCCACCAAGCTTAAATGGGCAATTATGGGGGGGGGGGGGACATTGCGTAAGAGTCAGTAGATGACTTCCGATTTGTGGTTTTATTGTACAGTATATAGATAGCTATGGCTGTTGGAAACCATTCTTTTTTATGATATAGTGGCAAACAATCAAACAGCAATACTCTTATGTGGAGTGAATACTCTTATGTGGATCATAATCACTTAATCAAATGGACCTCCACCCACATAAGTCTAGGCCCTCATGCAGATGTTTTCCTATGTGTAGGCTGACTGGTACAATAACCAGATAAAAGCCAAAATTACATCTGAAGCCTTTGGGCTTAAGTCCTTACAGCACAATACTGTACCTAATAATTTATAATTAAGTGCAATGGGGATAGAGAGCTTGCCTTTTCCATAAGAGCTTCAGGAAATGATATTCGGGTGGAACCCATGAGAGCAGCCCAAGAAGGAGTGTTATACTGACCTTTTGCAGTGGCTGATGATGAAGTGCTGGAAGGGAATGTAAAATCCAGGTACTTTCAATACCATGATGATATTCTTTTCCTCCAGTGGGAGAGCAAAGCAAGTGGTTCCAGGTGGTTCTGCCTATTCCTAACTAGTCCACTGGGGCATTCTGTGTTTCCAGATAGACTTCATAAGGCATCTGGTGACAGTTCTTTTGACCTTGTACAAAGCCAAGCACCAACAGAGAGAGAGTGTTAAGATGAGGCACAAGGACAAGGCTCAGGTGAGCAGGCTTAGTTAGGTAATCCAAGTACTGGAGAAACCGTAGGAGCAGGACTGCGCTGCATTTCTCTTTTAACTTGATGCCTCCTTTCTGCATTGCTATACACAAGGTGGTTAACAGGCTGGAGAAATAACAAAATATACAACATTCACACATCTTGTAACAATCCAATCCAAATAAGTCACAATAACAGATTCAACTTAAAATAAACAACTTATATCAATTAAAGAGATATTCAATAATCCATTAGAATATAATAGTACACTATAAAATTACGTAACTCAAAATATCATTAAATAAACAGAAATTCACTCTCAATGATTGTAATAATTAATTGTTGTTGTTGTTTTGTCGTTTAGTCATGTCCGACTCTTTGTGACCCCATGGGCCAGAGCACGCCAGGCACTCCTGTCTTCCAAACTCCATGGACAAAAACAATAGGAATATAAAATAAATAATTACTTAAATTATAATCAATATAAATAACAGCAAAGTTATAGTACACAAAATATCACAATGAAAAACCCTGTAGAAAGATCAAATTGAGCTATAAGGTCACATAACTGATACATTTATTAAAAGAACCCCCCCCAAAAAAAAACACCCCTCCTCTTCTCCCTTCTCAGCTACTTTTGCTACTCTTAAAGCCCATGGCCTGAGAGAGGCTGTGGCTCAGCTGGAGTTGACTGCAGGCTCATCCACAGTTCCTCTTGTTCCTGTTGCTTCCCGTTGGGGAAATTGCTCTTTGGTACTCAACGGAGCAAACAGCAATTCAGGTTTTTTTCTGGATTGATGTTTGCTCTGATTTAGCACTAAAGGGCGGGCTTTTCCTGGGAAAGGAGCGGGACAAAGAGGAAACTGCTCAGACCCATGCCTAGAAAGTGCGAGTCAAGTGGGAGTGTGGATGAGCAATGAAGTGGGGGGGGGGGCGAATGCTCTTCCCAACTGGGGGAGCTGGCAGGTCGCAGAGGCAGTTGTTGCTGCCCAGGAGAGATGGAATAGCAAGGTTGCTATGGCTACTCACATCTCTGTCCCATTGGCTTATTTCCTTTCACTTACAGACTACACCTATAATCAGGTCTTAATTCCTAATGAGGCAGATGTTCAAAATAAAAATATGCATTATTTTGAAAATATACATTTAAGCCCAAAGTCCTTCTCAGCAGCCTAGCTAATTGCTCCTATTGTGTATTGGTATTTCTTCTGTACAGTGATTAGGACTGTGACCTTTAAATTGCTCAATCAACCAAACCTTTAGTTGACTCAATCAGCAGAGGTCATCTAATTGGTGAGGTGGAGAGCGAAGCACACACTTGCTTAGTTTTGAGGATGTGTTATTGGAAGAAGGAATTAAAAAGTACATTATCAAAGATGTTGTTTTCACCCTAATAATGATTACTATGGGTTCCATACAGCATTTGTGTATTAAATTGTCTGTTATTTTCCATTTCCTTCCACATATTTAGCTGACTGAGAAATCACAGAATAAAAGAGAGTAAATTAAAACATCATATAAAATGTCACTCAAAAATAATTTCAAAAGTGAACTCTTGCACATACTTAGAGATGGATATTAAAGTTATTTTGTGCTGTAGTGGAAAAAAGAGGGTTAGGTGCTTTAGCTAGACAAGTTTACTGAAAAAGCAGATTATTTTTACCTGTATTCTGTTTCTTAAATTAAAATTAATCTCCTGCAGGAACAGCAAGTGGGAAATTGGTGTGCTGCAGGTACCCAGAAGCGCCAGTCCGTCACTCCTTCCAGTGCATCTCCATCATGCAGACCATCCCACCCAGTAAGCCACAGTTAAACCCATGCCGGGAGGTGAGGTAAGTGCCACCGCGTCTCCCCATTGGCTGCTCATCTCCCAGGATCTCTTTACCCAAGGACATGTTGGGAAAGCATTGTGCCTCATATCCAACTTGGTCAATAATCAATCAACTTGACTGAGAGGCCTGAAAGACCTGCTCCCCTGCCTTGCAGGTTCCCTTCCACCTGGCCTTGGAGGGCCGGACTGACTCCAGCTACAAAAGCTGAGGCTGCTGAACAGACTTTGGGGCTGTGGTATTGCTCAGGGGGTTTTGCTGGTGGGCTTTTTTTGTTTTTTGTTTGCTGGTTTTAACATTATTTTTTATCTTTATTTTAGATTTTATTATGATTTATGTGGAAATTGTTTAATTTGGTTGTGTACTTTTCAAAGTTTTATTTATTGTTTATGACTTTTATTGTAATTACATATTTTTTCATGTTGTAAGCCACTGTGAGCATGGTTTTAAGTATGGAAAGGCAGAATACAAATAAAATTATGATAGAGAATAAATCGGGATCATATTCCATTCTTTCCTTGCTCACCAGTGCATGGAACAATAGACGCATGGAGTTCTCCTTCCACAAGGTCAGAACTTTAGGTAGACCATAAATTCTGGGCATGCTTCTAGCTAGCTAGCTCTTTGGTTGAGGTCAGCTTACTTAACATCAGTTTCATACTTCCTTACTTGCTCCTTAATTTATTCTACCTCTTTCTTAGTCTCCTTACGGCATAGATCTTTGAATTCCTTGACAGTTTTTAAATAGAAAAAGAAATTGTAAGCAAGTGCCCTTATTCTCACTCACTTTTCTCTTGTGCGTATGAACATACACACACACAAACCAGAAAGCAACCTTCCAACTCTCTCATCCAATTTTCAGTCAACTGCTCCTGTAATGGGATGATTAGCTGCTTGTGCGTAAAATCGTGCTCCCTCAGAGTTTGTGCGGCTCCACAAACCTCTGTGTGTGACAGAGCTCCTCAAACATGTCTGCTCTAGTCACTCGTAGAGTCTGACAGTGGCTGTCTGCGGAAGCGCTTCCAGCAAAGAAGCTCCTTAACGGAAACGCGTCTCCTGGACTCACGGCGTGACAGTTTCCGGCGAGGTGTGGGTCTCCCTATGGGAGACTCAGATACCTCCCCACTGTTCTCGCTGGAAGCGTCTCTGAGCCCTCCCTCCTGCTCGCATTCCCTCAGAGATCCACTCCTCCCCCTGCTGGTTCCTGCTTCAGCTGTTGAGTCTCTTTCTTCCTCCCTGAGCCCCTCCACCACCTGATGCTCCGATGGCAGTTCCCTGACATCCACCTCCCCTCCAGGGCCCCCCTCACCCCCTCCCATTTCCTCTCCTCTGGGAGGTGAAGGGTTAAAACCCCGAAAAGAATCTTCTTCATCTTCAGACGTCTCGAACAATTCCCTCCATCGATCGCCGTCCTGGCTCACTGAATCCTCCTCTTCGGAATCTGTGAACCCCTCCAACTCCTCTTCTTCGTCGGTGGTGGCAAAGTATTTCCTCCGGAACCTCGCTACAGGCTGAGGTTTACGTGGGAACCTCTGATGAAAAGTTTCTATTAAAACTTCGTCATTGACATCCTCTGCCCTAACCCAGGTGTTTTCCGACTCCGGTTCCCCTTCCCACATTACCAAATACTCTACTTGATCTCCCTTCCACCTGGAATCGAGGATCTCCGCTACATGGTAGCTGTGTTCCTTCTCCTCCATTGCTGGCCCCCTAGTGACCCTCCCTTCTCTGTCCCCTTTATACGGTGACAGCAACGACCTGTGGAAAACTGGGTGCAGCTTCATGTGGTTCGGTAACCGGAGTCTGAAAGCCACTGGGTTGACCTGCTGCATGACTTCAAATGGGCCCAGCCTTTTGGGTCTTAACTTCTTACAACCCCCTTTGAATGGCAACCCTTGGGTTGACAGCCACACCTGGTCCCCCACCCTAATGCTTTCACCTTCCCTTCTGTTTTTGTCTGCCTGCCTCTTATATTCCTCCTTAGCCCTGTTTAAGTTGAGTTGGAGCTGGCGATGGATCGCTTCCATTTCTTCAACGAACTGTTCTGCAGCTGGAACGCTCCAGTTCTCCCCTTCCCCCCCTGGGAAGGCTCTGGGATGGCACCCGTGATTAGCCAAAAAGGGGCTCATCCCCGTGGACACGTTCTCTGCATTGTTGTAGGCAAATTCTGCCAACGCCAGCTTCTCCACCCAATCATTCTCTCTGTCATTCACATAACACCTCAAATATTGCTGGAGAACACCATTAGCTCTTTCCGCCTGCCCGTTGGTTTCTGGATGACGGGCCGTTGAGAAATTAACCTCTACATGCAGTAAGCTCATGAGCTTCCTCCAGAACCTGGAAGTAAATTGTTTCCCTCGGTCTGAAACCACCCTCAAGGGGGCGCCATGCAACCTAAACACATTTTCTACAAACAATTTAGCTGTTTCTTCTGCTGTGACCACATGTGAGCAGGCTATAAAGTGGGCCATTTTAGTTAACTGGTCTACCACAACCATGATGGCTGTTTTCCCTCTAGACCTTGGCAGATCAGTCATGAAATCTATTGCCACTGCTTCCCACGGTCTTTCAGGTGTGGGTAGTGGTTCTAATAAACCTGCCGGTGCCCGCCTCTCCCCCTTGGCTCGTTGGCATTGTTCACACCCTCTCACATACTCCCGCACATCTTCCCTGACCTTGGGCCACCAAAATTCCCTGGTAACCAGCCACATGGTTTTGTGTTGCCCAAAATGCCCTGCTGTGGGGCTATCGTGCAGTTGCTTGAGTACCTTCTCCCTCAATTCCCCTTCGGGTATATATAACGCTCCCTTGTAGTACAATGCCCCGTTTCTCTCCTCAAAACCCCCGGGTTTGTCTCCCTCCCTCCTGAGACCCCTGAGTTTGTCCTGGGCGTATTCATCATGCACCGTTCCCTCTACCAATTCCCTTTGCCCCACCAATGTCGCCCCACACACCCAGCGGTCCTCTGGAATGACATGGGTCTCTTCGGGTGCTCCCTCCCCCTCCAAATATTCAGGTTTGCGTGAGAGAGCGTCCGCCCTAACGTTCTCTGGGCCTGGCACGTAACAAATCTCAAAGTTAAATTTGGAGAACTCCTGGGCCCATCTCAACTGCCGTTGGTTGAGCACTCGCGCAGTTCTCCAATACTCTAGATTCTTATGGTCCGTGCACACTTGCACCTTATGTTGTGCACCAATTAGCAGGTGCCTCCATTTCCGGAAAGCCTCATGAATAGCAAGAAGTTCCCGGTCGTACACCGTGTAGTTCCTCTCGGATTTGTTCAGCTTTCGCGAAAAGAAGGCACACGGTCGCCACTCTGACTCCTCCTTCCCCGGCTGCAGAAGAAGCACCGCCCCTATGGCTCTGTCTGATGCGTCTGTTTCGACCCTCAGCTTCTTTTGTAAGTCCACATGCAGAAGTTGTTCTTCAGAGGCGAAGGCCCTTTTCAGTTCCTCAAACGCTCGCTCCGCCTCCGCCGTCCATACAAACTTCTTTTTACTGCTGAGACAGTCCGTAATGGGCGCCGTCAGGTGGGCGAAGTTTCGGATGAACTTACGATAAAAGTTTCCAAACCCTAGGAACCTCTGCACATCCTTCTTGGTTTTGGGTGTTTTCCATTCCAGCACTGCCTGCACCTTGCCGGGATCCATGGCCAATCCCTTGTCTGACAGGCGGTACCCCAGGAATTCCACCTCCTTGGTATGAAACTGACACTTCTCCTGTTTCACCCACAGCCTGTTGGCTTGCAGCCTGCTCAACACTTCTCTGACGTCTCTCACATGTTGCTCCTCATTCTCCGAATACACCAACACATCATCTAGGAAGGCAACACAATTCTTGTAGAGCAAAGGACCCAGTACGTGGTTCATAAAAGATTGAAAGCACGCTGAGCCTGCTTGTAATCCAAAAGGCATAACGAGATATTCAAATGCCCCCAAAGGGGTAAACATGGTGGTTTTCCATTCATCCCCTTTCCTTATACGTATCAGGTTGTACGCCCCCCTTAGATCCAGCTTTGTAAAAATCTTTCCCTTCCTCACCCTGGTCAAAATATCATCAATCCTGGGCATAGGGAAAGCCACCGGTTCTGTCACTGCATTTAACCGCCTGAAATCACATACAAGTCTCGGCTTGTCCGTGTGCTTTTTATCCACAAAAAACACTGGGCTACCCCCCGCTGCTTTGGACTCTCTGATGAAGCCTCTCTTCAGGTTCTTGTCAATGAACTCTCGCAACTCCTGCATTTCTCTGTCTGACATGGCATACAACTTGCCCACAGGAAGCTGTGCTCCAGGGAGTAAATTGATCTGGCAATCAAAGGGCCTATGCGGGGGTAGTTGGTCAGCTTCCTTCTCGCTGAACACGTCGCTGAGATCTGCATACTGTGGTGGTACCTTCACCTTCTCCATTACTTCAGTCCCTGCTAGGGTGGCTTGGGCCCCTGCTGAACCCTTTTCCCCTTTGCAGTGTTCTAAGCAATGTGCTGAACCAAAGGAAACCACTCTTTGATGCCAGCCCACCAGCGGATCATGTAGCGCTAGCCAGCTCATTCCCAAAATAATGGGAGCGCCTCCCAAGGTGGCCACATTAAACGCTATCAGTTCTGTGTGCCTTGCCACCCTCATTATCATTGGGACGGTCTGCAAGCTGACTCCTCCTCCCAACAACTCCCTGCCATCGATCGTGGTCACCTGCAGGGGGTTGCTTAAAGGGATCGTCTGTATCTGGTGTTCAGCAGCAAACTCCTTGCTCATAAAATTGCAGGAGCTGCCTGAGTCCAACAGCGCCTTTATTTTTAGGGGGTGTCCATTTTGCAGCTCTAGCGACACTTCAATCACTAGAGCAGGTTGAGGAGCTTCTGGCACGGGCACTTTCACTGCTCTTTGGCCTGGCTGCAGTGCCCCGACTGTGGCAACCAGGCGTTGGCTTTTACCTGCTCTGTTTCTCCCTGCTCTCCTCCCTCAACAGCTCCCACCATCCCTTGCCATTCCTTCCTCTGGGGGCAGACTCTGGCAAAGTGGCCTGGCTGTTGGCAGAGATAGCATTTCCGGGCGCCCTTTCCCTCCTTCTTAGCCCCCTCACTGGGTTTTGAAAATGCGCGCGCGCGCGCTGTTCCGATTTCCATCGGCTCTGCCGGCGGGAAAGCTGGCTCAGGAATGTCTGGAATGCGGAACTCCTTCCAACGTTCCCCTCTCCCTTCCCGCCTCTCCAAGGCTCTTGCCTCCTGACGCGCTCCTATGGTCAGCGCAGATTTGGTCAGCTGATCCATAGACACCGCCCTGGGGCTCCGGGACAGCTCGTCTTTCACAGCCGAAGAAAGACCTTCTTCAAATAGCATCTGAATGGGTGCCGCCGATAAATCCCAACCCAATCTGTGAACCAGCATGGTAAACTCAGTCCAGTACTCACGGACAGATCGGCTTCCCTGCTTGCAAGCCATTAGCTGTCTGCGCACCACCCCTTCCTCAATATCGCTGGAAAACATGATATCCATTGCACGAAAGAACTTCATCGTGTCCTTTAGGACGTCATTGTGCGTTGCCATTAGGGGTCGAACCCAGTCCCGTGCCCCTTTCTCAAGATGCCCAATTACGAAAGCAACTCGCGATTCCTCATCAGGGAACTCATCAAACTGCACATTAATGGCATATTGCATCTCTGTCCTAAAGGCATGGTAATCCTTGGGGTCCCCCCCAAACTTCTGCACCAATCCTGGTACCTTTCTGGGGAATTGAGTGGCTCTCCCCTTCTTGTCTGCATCCTGAGCCCTTCTCTCCTCAAGCCTCGCCGTCTGCAGCGCAAGTTGGACTTCCAACGCTCGGTATCTTTCTTCCAAGCTTGGACCAGCTCCAACCCCTGCTCCTCCGGTTCCGGCTGGGTCGCTCATGATGCTTTCTCCTGCACAGGCAGCGTACAGAGACTGTCAGACTGCTGTAATGGGATGATTAGCTGCTTGTGCGTAAAATCGTGCTCCCTCAGAGTTTGTGCGGCTCCACAAACCTCTGTGTGTGACAGAGCTCCTCAAACATGTCTGCTCTAGTCACTCGTAGAGTCTGACAGTGGCTGTCTGCGGAAGCGCTTCCAGCAAAGAAGCTCCTTAACGGAAACGCGTCTCCTGGACTCACGGCGTGACAGTTTCCGGCGAGGTGTGGGTCTCCCTATGGGAGACTCAGATACCTCCCCACTGTTCTCGCTGGAAGCGTCTCTGAGCCCTCCCTCCTGCTCGCATTCCCTCAGAGATCCACTCCTCCCCCTGCTGGTTCCTGCTTCAGCTGTTGAGTCTCTTTCTTCCTCCCTGAGCCCCTCCACCACCTGATGCTCCGATGGCAGTTCCCTGACAGCTCCCCTCACTTTTTAATGTCTCTGTTTCACAAAATGGCAGATAGTTATGTTAGCAGCAGAAATGGCCAGGAAAGCAGGAAGAGAGGTGAGCCACATAGTTGTCGTACCTCCTATAAAGTAGAAACCCAAATTTGCCACTGAGCACATACATGCATTGCAGAGGGTTGGACTAGATGACCCTTGGGTCCCTTCTATGATATGCTGCAGCTCACCATGTTTCTGTGACAAGTTCTTCTGTATTATTGTACAGGGGTGCCCCGCAAGACGAATGCCTCGCAAGACGGAAAACTCGCTAGACGAAAGAGTTTTCCGTTTTGGAGGTGCTTCGCAAAACGAATTTCCTATGGGCTTGCTTTGCAAGACGACAATGTCTTGCGAGTTCCTGCTGGTTTTTTCCCCTCCCCCCTTTTTCTAAGCTGCTAAGCCGCTTATCAGCTGATCCAATCAGCAGATAAGCCGCTAAAAGCAGCTAAAAGCAGCTAATAGCGCTAAGCCACTTATCAGCTGATCCGATTAGCAGATAAGCCGCTAAAAGCTGCTAATAGTGCTAATAGCGCTAATCCACTAATCCTTCAATGGGCTTGCTTCGCAAGACGAAAAAACCTCTAGACGAAGAGAATCACAGAACGGATTCTTTTCGTCTTGCGAGGCACCACTGTACATAGATACTGAAGTTTGAATACTAAACTTGATTAGTGAACTGCCAACCCCACTGGACGAAGCAGATATTCAGTTCAGCTGGCATTAAGTCCCCAAGCCCAGTTCAGCTGAAGATACACTTGATCAATCAGCTGAACTGAGGCCAGTGTAAGTCCAAAAGGGGACAGGGCAGGACCGGGAGGGGGGGGGATTAAGCCTGTTCTGCTCAGTCACGTGACCTGGCAGCCCACCATTGAACACTATTTCAAAGGCTTGTTGGCCAAGCTTTAGGCAGAGTAGCAGCCCTGCAGCTGAATGGGGTTTGAATCTGTTTTAACCTTACACTGTTGTAGATTACACCAGCTTTTGTGCATGGGATTGCTTTTTAGGAGGACATTAACATTCACTCTTCTGCTAAGAGTGGTTCATGGCCAACACTCTGCAGAAGCCTTTTTTTATTTAAACAGATGTTTGGCTTGCTGGACTGTCTCATTTTGTTTTGTGCTACTGCTTTGTGCTTTAATCTGTATGGGGATTCCATAATATGTGCTATATTCATATTTTTATGCTTATTTATATCAATAGTAATTCATTTCTCATAGAACTCTAGGTTCTGCCCTAGCTTTATCTCTTACCTGCTGTTTCTCCATATGAGGTTATTTAATAATAATAATAATAATAATAATTTTTTATTTATACCCCGCCCTCCCCAGCCAAGGCCGGGCTCAGAGCGGCTTACAAGCAATAATAAAAACAAGATGAGTGATTACAACTTAAAAACAAAAATAAAATACAACATTAAAATAATGGAACATTAAAATATTAAAATGGAGCCTCATTGCAGGAGAAGGAAAAGAAAAAAGAAAAAGGGGGCGGAGGGAATCAAATGACGGACCTTGAACATGCGAGTCACATGAGTCAAAATATGTTTATCATGTTGGTGATAACCAGGCATCATTAAATATTTCAGTTCCCAGGGGTGCCACAGTTTAAACCCACGATACCCAGTCCCAGTGGTGCTATTTCACCACAGCTAATCAAACAAATGCTAGCATTAGACAAAAGCAGCCCATGTAGCAATGTTTTTTGTGACTATACCACTCCCAATACGGGAGGTTAATAATAGTCAAGTGAAATACCATCCATTTACTGTGTCAACATCCATCACCTAAAGTTATTAAATCTACATCTATCATTTGACATAATAGAAATAAAGTCATTGTAATAAAATGTTGTCAGAAGATCAATATCTTTGAAAATAAATGCCTTTGGCTCCTTGTAAGTGTTTACAGTACTTTCCAGTAAGATATAATTTTCTTTCTAGAGTGACCAACAGTGGTCTGAAGTTAGAATTAAAGGAAACAGCAAATGTCAGTTCCCATTACTACTTGCAGAGAGTCCCTTCACAAATTCACTATTTGTTAGTTATGGAGATGTGTCCTGGATTTTATTTTGTTTTCCTTAGCTATGACCTACCCACCCAACTTTTTATTAGTACTAGCCCAGATATTTCCTTGCCATCTATTTTCTACTTCACCTTTCCCACCAGTAGTTATGGATAAGCACAGGACAAAAGAACAGAGAGATACAAAAGTCAAGTAAAAACAGAGCAGGTTATATTATTTAAAATTATTGTTAATTTAAGCAGGTGATGTTGTCCTGTATTGCTATTTAGGTTTGAATAGGGAAATAAACTGGAACTTGCCTATCACCTTAGAGTGACAGGAATTCAATATGGTATTTGCTATATCATTGTTTCAGTCCTCAGTTGTCTCCAGACCAACACTGGAGCAACAGTCCAGGCTGCTGGTTTGCTGACTGAGACTGCAGCTGTTTCCACTGGTCATTCTTGTTTAGAACAGCACCAGGCAACTGTGAAAGCCTAGACAGGCTTTTCTTATCCCAGCCAATGGAATTTGCATTAATCCCAACTAACTTGTTCCGTTAGTTTCCATGGGACTTCAGGACAGCTACTCAGAGCTGAAATGAGACGTCTATGCATAGGGAAAAAACAGGTAGCACTATTCAATCAAGAATATTCTACTCCCATGGTACAATCTGGGGAAACATTAATTCTTAACTCTGCAACTATAATAAACTGCCCCTTTATCATCTCCAGTGGCTTTGAAGATCATTTCTGCAACATGGAGCAAAGCTTTTGTTTTTTAAAAAGTGCAGCGCACAAAGCACATGAGCTGTAAAACTGTAATCACACCTGATTAGTTAGCTGAGTGCCAGCTATTTTACATAGTAACTACCATACAATGGGAGAACAATTATGTGATTAGTTTTCCATTCTAAGCTAAAGAGTTACCAAGAGATTGAAAAGTGCAGTTTATGTGCTAATTGTTCTTGGAATTTTTAGCTGACTTCATATATCATCAGCAAATGATTGCGATCTCATTACCATCTTGTTCTTCTGGGGTGATATGAATGATAGTTATCGTTATAAATGGTTTTGTTTCCTAAATTTGGCCTGCATGTTTTGTGCATTCTCATTTCACAAATTTCCTTTCTTGGCTTTAATCGGTGGGACACAGTGAAGAAAATGATAAAAGCTGTAGTCTATCCACAGGGCTCTTGCTCCCCTCAATACCTGCTCTGAATGAGCCAGGAGTCACTTTCCCGATGTGCCAATTGGATGCAGGGGCGGGGACGATGACGACAGCAACAACAACAACGTGATTGCATGAAATTAAGCATTTATGTGTATGGAGCAGGGCAAGGTCTTCAGGTACCCTGGGGGGGGGGGGGAGGCTGATGGTGGTCAGGAGCTGGCCTGTGTTGCATTTACTTGTAAAGAGAGTTTCATGTGCTAAATAACCCTCCCTTAGTATCCTCTTCACACTGCTTACAGATTTAAATACATTATTTACATCATTACCATTGCCTAGTTCATTTATGCATCTTCTCATTACAGGACTGCTGAAGGACAGGGATTTTATTGGGGTTTTGCTTCATGCATTGCCTACACCCAAGTTTCATATCCTCATTCCTACGAAAACTAGATTAGAAATGGCTACCTGTTCAAACATATAGATGCATTTCTGCATCGTTCATAACTTGATTATTGTATGCCTGATGACTTACAACTAAGAAGTATTGGGATGGAGCCAAGCTAAATTACACACAGGTAGGCCTCATTGGAATAAGTGGGACTGGAATTAATGACACAATTTCAGATACTTCTAAGCCACTGTTTAGTGTCAAACACTCAAATAGCAGCTTCCAATGTAAGAAGCTAGTCTCGACTAGGAATGATGGAGAAATTCAATACAGTTAGCATTAAAAGGTGCATCTATCAAAATTGCTCTTTCTGGAACAATACGAAAGCTGAAACAAAACCATCCTTTGCAGTTCCCATTTACCCAAAGTTTGTAATCCAGTTCTCAAGTCAACCCATATTTATAGAACATTGCACATATTGGTTGTTGTTGTTTAGTCGTTTAGTCATGTCCGACTCTTCGTGACCCCATGGACTAGAGCATGCCAGGCACTCTGTCTTCCATTGCCTCCCGCAGTTTGCTCAAACTCATGCAGGTAGCTTTGAGAACACTATCCAACCATCTCGTCCTCTGTCGTCCCCTTCTCCTTGTGCCCTCCATCTTTCCCAACATCAGGGTCTTTTCCAGGGAGTCTTCTCTTCTCATGAGGTGGCCAAAGTATTGGAGCCTCAGCTTCAGGATCTGTCCTTCCAGTGAGCACTCAGGGCTGATTTCCTTCAGAATGGATAGGTTTGATCTTTTTGCAGTCCATGAGACTCTCAAGAGTCTCCTCCAGCACCAGAATTCAAAAGCATCAGCCTTCTTTATGGTCCAGCTCTCACTTCCATACATCACTACTGGGAAAACCATAGCTTTATCTATACAGACCTTTGTTGGCAGGGTGATGTCTCTGTTTTTTTAAGATGCTGTCTAGGTTTGTCATTGCTTTTCTCCCATGAAGCAGGCGTCTTTTAATTTCATGACTGCTCTACCCATCTGCAGTGGTCATGGAGCCCAGGAAAGTAAAATCTCTCACTGCCTCCATTTCTTCCCCTTCTATTTGCCAGGAGGTGATGGGACCAGTGGCCATGATCTTACTTTTTTTGATGTTGAGCTTCAGACCATATTTTGCGCTCTCCACTTTCACCCTCATTAAAAGGTTCATTAATTCCTCCTCACTTTCTGCCATCAATGTTGTGTCATCTGTATATCTGAGGTTGTTGATATTTCTTCCGGCAATCTTAATTCCGGCTTGGGATTCATCCAGTCCAGCCTTTTGCATGACGAATTCTGCATATAAGTGAAATAAGCAGGTAGACAAAATACAGCCTTGCCGTACTCCTTTCCTATTTTTGAACCAATCAGTTGTTCCATATCCAGTTCTAACTGTAGGTTCTTGTCCCACATAGAGATTTCTCAGGAGACAGATGAGGTGATCAGGCACTCCCATTTCTTTAAGAACTTGCCATAGTTTGCTGTGGTCGACACAGTCAAAGGCTTTTGCATAGTCAATGAAGCAGAAGTAGATGTCTTTCTGGAACTCTCTAGCTTTCTCCATAATCCAGCGCATGTTTGCAATTTGGTCTCTGGTTCCTCTGCCTCTTCCAAATCCAGCTTGCACTTCTGGGAGTTCGCGGTCCACATACTGCTTAAGCCTGCCTTGTAGAATTTTAAGCATAACCTTGCTAGCATGTTAAATGAGCGCAATTGTGTGGTAGTTGGAGCATTCTTTGGCACTGCCCTTCTTTGGGATTGGGATGTAGACTGATCTTCTCCAATCCTCTGGCCACTCCTGAGTTTTCCAAACTTGCTGGCATATTGAGTGTAGCACCTTAACAGCATCATCTTTTAAAATTTTAAATAGTTCAGCCGGAATATCATCCACTGGCCTCGTTATTAGCAATGTTTTCTAAGGCCCATTTGACTTCACTCTCCAGGATGTCTGGCTCAAGGTCAGCATCCACACTACCTGAGGTGTACGAGACATCCATATCTTTCTGGTATAATTCATCTGTGTATTCTTGCCACCTCTTCTTGATGTCTTCTGCTTCTGTTAGGTCCTTACCACTTTTGTCCTTTATCTTTGTACGAAATGCTCCTTTCATATCTCCAATTTTCTTGAACGGATCTCTGGTTTTTCCCATTCTATTATTTTCCTCTATTTCTTTGCATTGCTCGTTTCTTTGGAAAACTGCATTCAATTTACTGTATCTTTCACTATCTCCCTCACATTTTGCTTGCCTTCTCTCCCCCACTATTTGTAAGGCCTCGTTGGACAGCCACTTTGCTTTCTTGCATTTCTTTTTCATTGGGATGGTTTTAGTTGCTGCCTCCTGTATAATGTTGCGAGCCTCCACCCATAGTTCTTCAGGCACTCTGTCCAGCAAATCTAAATCCTTAAACCTGTTCCTCACTTCCACTGTGTATTCATAAGGGATTTGGTTTAGATTGTATCTTACCTGTCCAGTGGTTTTTCCTACTTTCTTCAGTTTAAGCTTGAATTTTGCTATAAGAAGCTGATGATCTGAGCCACAGTCAGCTCCAGGTCTTGTTTTTGCTGACTGTATAGAGTTTCTTCATCTTTGGCTGCAGAGAATATAATCAATGTGATTTCGATGCTGCCCACCTGGTGATGTCCATGTGTAGAGTCGTCTCTTGTGTTGTTGGAAAAGCGTGTTTGTGATGACCAGCTTGTTCTCTTGGCAGAACTGTATTAGCCTTTGCCCTGCTTCGTTTTGAACTCCAAGGCCAAATTGCACATATTAGTGGAAACAATATACAAAAATTCATTATATTAAAGGAAATGGTTTGGAAAAATGTGTACATTAGTCAAAATTGCCTACAAAGATGTGTTTGTTAGGATAAATTCACACTAAAATGCTGATGAATTTTCATGAGAATTCTTTGTTTTTAACCTTTCTTTAAAAAAAATTTAAAAAGAAAACAAAATTAGAAAAATACACTTTATAGACATTGCAGGTATACAAAAGAAAAAATAGTGAAAATATATAATTGACAATACTGAACACACACACACACACACACAATAAATATAATTATAAAGAAAAACCCAATGAAAAAGCATTAACATCTAATTGTAAGGAAAAGAATAAGGGGAGAAATAGACAAACAAAGTAAGGTATGGGTGAGGAAAACAAATGGGGGAAATGCTGATTAAAGCTACTTCTGGATGAATTCATTCTTTGCAGGGACTATACTGAGACAGGGGCGCTTATTATGATGTGCCCTAAAGGTGCAGCCAATTCCCACAGAATTCTTGGGCTCTTGCGTTCCCTGCAGCACACACAGTTTTTCCATGACTGCAACATGTACAACATTTTGAGCTACCTACTGATTCTTGACTGTGAGTCCTGGAAGACATGTCCCCTGCATTGCATACCTTTTCCTACCTGGCCTGGGAGGGCAGGGCCCTGACTGACTCCAGCTACAAAAACTGAAGATGCTGAACAGACTCCTTCCTTCCTTCCTTCCTTCCTTCCTTCCTTCCTTCCTTCCTCCCTATTTTGTCTCCTCTTTTCCTTATTTCTATTTAGATTAGTTTGGGTTTTATTTTATTGTATGCTGGAAAATTTCAATAAAATTTATATATATATATATATATATATATATATATATATATATATATATATATATATATAATATTACTAATAATCTCTGCAGAAATGTGGACAACTAAATTTAAGATTGGAAAACTAAGAAATGGAAAGAAATGAAAGTGACAGATCCTTCCAACCTTAGTCATGGCTCACTTTTCAGGCTGATTTCTAAGGGACTGTCTTAAAGCCATATTGGTATGATATAAATATTTTGTGTTGATTAATCTGTAGTGACTCATTCACAAATGTATAAGAACCCAGTAGAGTGATGAAAGTAGAAGTCTTTAATTGTAAATTGTATTTGGAACCCTCTGTGATAAAATTTTCATGGTTAAATAAAAGACTATTTTTGTGGGTGACCTTAAGGATAGAACGGTGGTTTGCTTCTTTTGTTGGAAGGAAGGCCAATGTCATTCTCTTTCATAGTACTGGAAGTTGCATGCTTTTTGGGGGGGGGACTTGTTTCCCCCATTTAATTCTCAGCTTAGCATTTTGATTGTCCTGTTGCTATACAGGAAAACACTTTCCCTGGTTTTTATAAATTGCTCCTATCTGTCAATATGGAAATGATTCCAGTACAGTAAACACCACTTGTAACATGCTGCCCTGCATTCATTTTTTTTTTACCCACTCTACTCTATATTAAAATTGTTGTCATTAACTATTTCATTAGTAAATGTTCGGTACTTATTCATGAATATTGTTGGTAGAATGGGGAAATAACTCATGCAGAATAAGAGATGTAAGAGAGGCAAACCATTTATTTTCAGAGAGTACTTTGCTGCTTTTTAAATGCTCACTGCACAATGCAAGGTGGACACATTTCTCAACAGGCAATTCTTTTAGCCATAGAAAAGCAAAATAATGGAAGAGCTTTAGCAATGAGCAGAAATGCACTGAATATTCTCCCATTTCAATATTTGTCATAGAATCATAGAACTGTAGAGTTGGAAGTGTTCTCGTATTGCTTCAGGTAGTACAAATTGAAACGGTTTCTCCCCCATTCCTAGATGAGGGCTTGTTGTTGTTGTTGTTGTTGATTTTTAGATGCCCATTGTCCTGTGGTTTCCCCTTCTCATAGAATCATAGAGTTGGAATAGACCACAAGGGCCATCGAGTCCAACCCCCTGCCAAGCAGGAAACACCATCAGAGCACTCCTGACATATGGTTGTCAAGCCTCTGCTTAAAGACCTCCAAAGTAGGAGACTCCACCACACTCCTTGGCAGCAAATTCCACTGTCAAACAGCTCTTACTGTCAGGAAGTTCTTCCTAATGTTTAGGTGGAATCTTCTTTCTTGTAGTTTGGATCCATTGCTCCGTGTCCGCTTCTCTGGAGCAGCAGAAAACAACCTTTCTCCCTCCTCTATGTGACATCCTTTTATATATTTGAACATGGCTATCATATCAGCCCTTAACCTCCTCTTCTCCAGGCTAAACATGCCCAGCTCCCTTAGCCGTTCCTCATAAGGCATCGTTTCCAGGCCTTTGACCATTTTGGTTGCCCTCCTCTGGACACGTTCCAGTTTGTCAGTGTCCTTCTTGAACTGTGGTGCCCAGAACTGGACACAGTACTCCAGGTGAGGTCTGACCAGAGCAGAATACAGTGGCACTATTACTTCCCTTGATCTAGATGCTATACTCCTATTGATGAGGCCCAGAATTGCATTGGCTTTTTTAGCTGCCGCGTCACACTGTTGGCTCATGTCAAGTTTGTGGTCAACCAAGACTCCTAGATCCTTTTCACATGTACTGCTCTCAAGCCAGGTGTCACCCATCTTGTATTTGTGCCTCTCATTTTTTTTGCCCAAGTGCAATACTTTACATTTCTCCCTGTTAAAATTCATCTTGTTTGTTTTGGCCCAGTTCTCTAATCTGTCAAGGTCGTTTTGAAGTGTGATCCTGTCCTCTGGGGTGTTAGCCACCCCTCCCAATTTGGTGTCATCTGCAAATTTAATCAGGATGCCCTTGAGTCCATCATCCAAGTCGTTGATAAAGATGTTGAATAAGACCGGGCCCAAGACAGAACCCTGTGGCACCCCACTAGTCACTCTTCTCCCCAAACAGCAAAGCCCCATGCCATGTTGCAACCTGCTGTTCAAACTTTCCCCAGTTTTCAAAGAGGCTTGCAGCAGCTAAAAACTGCATTTGAGGGAAAATGCACATGTCAATCTTCCTTAAACCTGCCAAGCAAGTTAATAAATTATTTGAAAGCGGTCAGTGATAACATCGTAACTCATGATTAATTTCAGATAGATTAAGCCAGGAAAAACATCAACACACCAAGTGGAAGGGTTGAAACTAGTTGCATTTCACTACCTGTGTGTTTTTGTGGGGAAATGTTCAAACACATAACCTCCCACTTGAAGTCTGAAGTGGTGCAGTCCAGGAAACATTTTGCCAAGTCCACTGGATTGTGGTCTGGATATGTCCCCTGTCACATTCCCACAGCCAGTGGGTGTGGGGGCGTGGTCAGTGCACAGCACTACTTCACCTGCTGGCTGGATCATAGCCTGCCTATAAATTGGCCAATCACAGGCAGGCTGAGGCACAGAGCCTCCTCAGGGGAAGGGCCAACCGCGCCAGCGGGCATCACTTGGGTCTGCGCCAGGGGAATAAATAGCACATCTCACTGTGCCCCCAAACAGTCGGTTTACCTGTTTGTATCTGAAACCCTCCCTCCCTTCATTCAAAGTTTTGCTTTTATGCTAAGACCATGCCATGGAGTTGATTGGCTGACACAGTCAGGGCTGGGCAGGGGTTTTTCCACTCAGCAAGTTGGCTCTGGCCATGTGGTTTTCACCTACTTTATAGCACTTGTCACAACTTTGCAGAGTTAAGCATTGGCTATGCCTTAGTTTTGGACAGAGGAGAAGTTGTAGCCTCTGCCTCCCACTTCCTGGGAAAGGGTATCCTGTTGAAGGGATCTGTGAGGAGTTGCTTCTGTCCAGATGCCCAGTGGGGGCTGGGGCCCTAGCACCTTTCAATCAGGGACCTCCTGGGGGATACCCCTATTTGATTTAGGTCATGGATCGACCCTGTGATACACTCCTAGCAGACGGGCTGGAGTTAAAATGGTGTGCCCAATGCCTAAGCCAAGCAATAAAGTTGTGGCCTAATTTTGACCCAATCTTCCATTACAACTGGTGTCTTGTCTGGTTATTTATCACATTGGGAGCGAGAGGGTCATGGGGCCTTGGCATGCAAATTGTTGATTGTGTAACGTAGCCTAAGGAGAAATCATGAACAGCACTGGTGATCCAATATGACAGAAGATTGAAACCCTGATCTCTAGCTTCCTTCAGGACACCACTCTTTGTTAGGACTGAAGTGTTACTGAGAAACCACATTGGGAGGGGAGGAGAGAGAGAGAGAGAGAGAGAGAGAGAGAGAGAGAGAGAGAGCGCAGTCTAGTTTGGACATTTGTACTTTGGTGTGCTCTGTCATGTCATCTATTAGAAGGACATCACCCCCCAAATTGTGATTAGCAGATGTTCAAGGTTTCATGTACAAGGTTTTAGAAGGAGGGGGAGGAGGAAGAGGAGGAGAAATACTTATAATAGGGACTGTTGCATTGCCAAGCGGGACCTGAGAAGTATCCAATTAGTGTTCATTTGTATTCAACAGATGTGAAGCAACAATTCTTATGCTAATAAGCTGCCTTGTTGTTAAGCAACAATATTATTCTGTTGTTCCTTGGTAAGAGAGTACCTATACAACATATGGTTATTGGGGGTTTGATGTTCCCCTTCCTATGGAACTTTATCCAACTCCTGTACTAGATCACTTTCCATGACTACATAATCACATGAGCACTGTTCCAGAGTATTTTTCATTCTCATGTACATTATATCAATTCGGGAAAAAGATTGGTTAATGAAGAAATTACACATCTTTCTACTTACGAGTGTTTGTTGAATTAATTGGCTGATGAAGAACTGAACGAAACAGTAGTTGCTATCCGGAAACACTGTTCAGCAGTTCAGAGTTGGACATCAGAATTGGACATTTGCCGATTATACAAAGCTTTACAAGCTTGATCGCTGCTGGGTAAAGTCTGGAACCGTGACTTATTCAAGGACTTTCAGAGACTTCAGTTTGATAGTTTTGATGTTTTGCATTATTTCATAAAGTTTTCTATACTGTTATTGTTTCTGGCCATCATGTTGCTTTCGATATGGCTGAGGATAGGGACAAGCTGCTTGGAGAAGGGTGTCTGGCCACATGCCCCCTTTGACCCTTGCCCATCTTGGCTTTGTAGGGCTAGCGGAAGACAGTGGACTGCTTAGTCCAGGGAGTGGCCCTAACCAGGGAGTGAAGCACTGGTAGTCATTTTAGTTTAAATAAAATTGCAGTGCATGTTTGTTTGTCTCCCAAGATTTCCATTAGCTCCAAGGGCGGAAAAATCAGCTGAAACGAACAGGGGGAAGAAAATCAATAATAAAGTTCTTCAAAGTAAGGATTTTTTTTATATAAGATATTTATTAAGATTTTCAAGAAATTACAAAAAGAAAAAGAAAAAATACAAAATACAAAATAAAAACAGTAAAAAACCATTCAGTCTTTCCATCACATATTTTTCATTTGCTTATTTCCCGGACCTCCTCACACCTTCCTTTTCTGTATTCCAGTTCAAATTGTTAATTCAGCAAATCCCTCCCCTCTTCATTCATCTTAATCTTCAATTTTTAAATATTATAACATTAAATTTTTACCTGTTAATAACCATTTTCTCATATTCCCTTATAGCATTACAGCAAAAGACCACTTAGTTTCTATCCAACATCATTCTAACATTCATTAATTTTACAGTATTTCTGTAGATAATCTTTGAACTTTTTCCAATCTTCTTCCACCGACTCTTCTCCCTGGTCTCGGATTCTGCCAGTCATTTCCGCCAGTTCCATATAGTCCATCACCTTCATCTGCCATTCTTCCAAGGTGGGTAGATCTTGTGTCTTCCAATACTTTGCAATGAGTATTCTTGCTGCTGTTGTGGCATTAAAGTAAGGATTTTATTACTTTATTGCAAGTGTTATCAGATTCTTTTATTTGCTGCATACATACATTTATTTGTATGCCACATTCCCCAGTTCAACCCATGCTCACGGCAGATTACTAGCATGAAATAAAACATAACTGTAACATAACAAAAGTAGTAACGAACAATAAACAAAATATCAAGAAATACACAACCAAACTGAACAATTTCCACATAAATCACAAGAAGTGATAAAACCAACAGCAACAACTCCCCCCAATAAAACCCCCGAAACAACACCCCAGCCCTTGGTACTGTTTATTTGTGTTATTTATTTATTGCATTTATATCCCACTGTTTTCTTCAAGGACCTCAAGGTGGCTTAGATGGTTCACCCCTCCTCATTTAATCCCCAGAACAACCCTGTCAGGTAGGTTAGGCTGAGAGGAGATTTGAACCCTGGTCTCCCCGTCCAGCGCACTAACTATTGCACCGTGCAGCACCCTTGGCCCTGACCTGCTTCTCTCCTTGCGTGGGGGGGTGGGGCCTGGCAGGCTCCATAAAGGAGTGTTCCTGCTGCGCAGGGAGGGCTCCGTTTTTGCTTTGTTTCTTAAAATGCTTTAGTTTTTTATCTATGTCACTTTAAATTGTGTTTGATATTAATGATGTATTCTTAGTTTTAGATTTTATGATTTATGTGGAAATTGTATTCCATTTGGTTGTGTACTTTTTGATGTGTTTTATATATGGTTTATGACTTTTGTTATGTTGGTAATTATGTAAATCTTGTCATGTTGTAAGACGCCTTGAGCATTGTTTTAACTATGGAAAAGCGGCATACAAATAAAATGATGAATGAATGAATGACTCACAGCCAAGATGGTCTACTATTCCAGTTGAAAAATATCTGGACATTTGCAACCCATAAACCCTAAAGGAAAGTGGGGAAGAGAGTCTCTCCCTCCCACCCCCTGAACTGGTAATCTTTTTCAAGAATTGTCAGCCTTAAAAGAGACAGAGAATATTTAATAACTAAGAATGTCACCATACCCCTGAAAAAAAGCTAGGAATTATGTTCTCAATACCCAGCTTGAAAGCCAGGTACACATTAGCCAATCATTTCTTTGATGGCCTGAGATCTCATACCCAACATCTATAGAATAGACAGAACTGTATGATTGGTAGGTGATATTCCCATCCTGAAATGCTGAATTGTGCGTGAGTGTGTGAATAACAGCTATGGATGGGACCTCAAAAGGGCACTTTAAGTGAAAGGTAATTCATGAGATTGTACTGTCTTCAGTAGCTATGATGGACAGGATTTTAAAATTATGAAGAAGAAACTGAAACTGTAGAAAGTAACTCTTGCCAATCAGCATTTTTTCCAGCAATTTTAAATAACATAAATTATTCTTTCTCTCTTAAGACTTCACAGTATAAAAAACCAGGATGACTTTGTAGCTTAACATTTCAGGGGGGAAAACGTGTAAAGAACTTGTGCAAATGAATAATATGGAAGAGTGTGCTCCCTCTTTCAGGCTGAGAGCACACTGTGCTTCCAAAGCACATTCAAAGAATTGTGGGCACTGTAGTTTATCCCACACAGAGTTATAATTCCCAGCTACCGTTAGCAAACTACAGAGCCCAGAATTCTTTGGGGGAAAGAATGCCATCTGAATGTGTTTTAAAGGTATCCTGTGCACACAGTCTCAGTCACACATTGCACCTCCATTTCATGAATGATTGGAGTCAGTTCCACTTTCATGGTCATTTGAAGACTGCATTATTGTGTACACCTGAATTAGTGAATGAAGCATCATAGACCAGACTTTTGTATCCCCTCAAACACAATGCTGTCTGTTTCTTTATTCCGATTCGTCATCAAGTTTATAATCAGTGCTTTTTTTCTGGGGGGACGCAGGGGTACACATACCCCTAAACAATTTGTGAATCTAAGTTTGGCCTCATTGGGCAGTATTTCAATACGAGTAGGAAAATGAGGTACCCCTAAACATTTTTTTTAAAGTAAAAAAGCACTGTTTATAATAATGTGTAAACTATCCTATGATGTAGGCCAAAGACAACCTGTTACTCAAGAGAGGTACAGTCAGCCTCTTGCTCAAAAGCTAAAAAATTTCACCCATCATATCCACTGATTAAGACCTTTCAAACTAAACTGTGCCATAAGCATTATTGAATTCTGGGCTCTGCAGTTTGTTGGCCCATAAGAAACAATCCAAAATTAACAGTTGGGCAATGCCTTTTTCAGGCAACTCAGCATATCACAGAATAGTGTGCAAGCTTTTGCATTCTCCGGAACTCTTCAATGGGTTTAAATGATAAAAAGCCATGCAAATGGGGAGGGGAGGTAAGCCGGTTACTGGTAAAATCATGGAGTCTGTGTTCTGCCCCAGTCTCCAGACAGAATGTGGGAAGAGGCTGCAGACCTTCAAACTCTGTTAGGTGATATGTGGGTTTCAGGTTGAACACATGGCTTCTGGGAATAAGGAACATGCCACAAACACCCCTTGATACTCGCCTGAGAAGAGCCGGTAGCCTGGACAGCTCATTGCATAGGGCAGACAGATGGGTTCATGCGATGTCAGAAGGGGCAGCAATGAAATAGAAAGCACAAAGAGTTACATTACCCAAACTTCAAGAGCGCAACCATCTCACTATCAGAGACTTTCCAAGAATACAAACTCCAAGTCACTGAAAGTGCTGAAGGATGTGGGGAGGGAAGTGAGTCATTCTCATTTTTATTTGTTCTTCTTTGTCACTAGTTAAATTACTTTCAGATAGTAAAACACATCTCTGGATACAATCCCTTATATTGGCAAACTTCAAGTAATAACCAAATGAAACACATTGTTCAAAATCAATACTGCATTTTCTACAGCTTTCGAGCACATGATGAAATGCTCAATGGAATATTCGCATGCAATTGTTGCACCACATTAAGCTTTCATGTTTTATTTAACAGAGAGAGAGAGAGAGAGAGACCTTGTCAAAGGTGTAAAGTGTGTTTCAAGAGAACCTGCAAATATTTTTATTCAAAAGTCTCTTTAATTTAGAATGTGTGTTAGATAGACAAGTGAAATCCTAGTGTGTCATGCCAGACCCTCTAAGGCTGCATACACAATTAGAACGCTTGATACCCTGATGTCAGAAACAAACATTTTCTCCAGCATTAGTTAATTATGGATCATGTAAGCGGGAATTCCCTGTTGGAGAGAATGGGCACAATTGCTCTTAACAACCAGAAAAAACACACATCTTGTTACCAATTAAACCATTCGTTTTAAGAACTCTTTTGTGCTCCTTGCCTATGTCCTCCATATCAGTATATCATAATCCCCATCATCATGATCCCATGCTGACAGTCATCCAATAGTTTTTGCTGATCCTATAGTGCTTAGAATCATAGAGTTGGAATAGACCACAAGGGCCATCGAGTCCAACCCCCTGCCAAGAAGGAAAAACCATCAGAGCACTCCTGACATATGGTTGTCAAGCCTCTGCTTAAAGACCTCCAAAGTAGGAGACTCCACCACACTCCTTGGCAGCAAATTCCACTGTCAAACAGCTCTTACTGTCAGGAAGTTCTTCCTAATGTTTCGGTGGAATCTTCTTTCTTGTAGTTTGGATCCATTGCTCCGTGTCCGCTTCTCTGGAGCAGCAGAAAACAACCTTTCTCCCTCCTCTATGTGACATCCTTTTATATATTTGAACATGGCTATCATATCACCCCTTAACCTCCTCTTCTCCAGGCTAAACATGCCCAGCTCCCTTAGCCGTTCCTCATAAGGCATCGTTTCCAGGCCTTTGACCATTTTGGTTGCCCTCCTCTGGACACGTTCCAGTTTGTCAGTGTCCTTCTTGAATTGTGGTGACCAGAACTGGACACAGTACTCCAGGTGAGGTCTGACCAGAGCAGAATACAGTGGCACTATTACTTCCCTTGATCTAGATCAGTTTGAATAGCATCAGTTTATTTTCCTTCCATTAGGGCATGGTGGGCCCATGTTACTGTTACTCCAGAGGCCAGTAAGACAGCTGTGTTTAGTAATGGGACTTCAAAGGCGTTTAAGGGGTGGATTCCTGTCGGTGGTCATTGACCTCCAAGTTCAGGGGTATGGGCTAGACTTGAGTGGTAGAAGGCTCAGAAAAATCCGGCAAAAAATAATACTTCTGAGGTAATAAATAGAATTATGCCGTATCGTAGGCCTTTCTGTACTGGCATTGTGTGGTGCCCTTGATATGTGCCTTCGCGGATAATGTCTCATCATCATTGTTGTATTGTTAAAAGTATAATAATTAAGCCAAGATATATTAGGTTTGTATTATTGAAGTGAAATCATGCTGCAAGGCTTGATGTTAATAAGAGGGCTGCGATGGCTCCTGTTAGAGGTCATGGGCTAGGATCAACTATGTGAAAGGGGTGTGCTTGGTGAGTCATTAGCTATTTTCTTGTAGGTAAAGGGTTAGAAGTAACACGAAGACATATGCTTGAATTAAGGCAACAGCTATCTCTAAGCAGGTTAATAGGATTAGTGTAATGAGAGCTATTGATGCAGTTAAAGTTATAGTGTTTATAAGGGCTAGTACTGCTGTTGAGGTGAGTTGAATTAATAAATGTCTGGCTGTTAGGTTGGCTGTTAGGCATACGCCTAGTGCAACTGGACAAATAAGTAAGCTAGCTGTTTTGATTATTACTAGTATAGGAATCAATAGTGTTGGCGTACCTTCTGGGAGAAGGTGGCCTAGTGAAGCAGTTGGTTGATTTCGTAGGCCAATTAAGACCGTTATTAATCAGGTTGGAATGGCAAGGGCTATGTTTATTGAGAGTTGAGTGGTTGGGGTAAAAGTGTAAGGTAACAGTCCTAAGGTATTAAATAGGGTAAGTATTAGTAAAAGTGCTATAAAAGTACTTGCTCATTTATGTCCTGCAATACTAATAGGTAATATTAGTATTGCAGGACATAAATGAGCAAGTACTTTTATAGCACTTTTATAGCACTTTTGTGTAGGAATCCCTTGCAGATGACCACAGCACCTGGAGACAGAGAGTCAGGTCGTGCATCCACAGCCGTGACCAGAGGAGGAATGACTGCCAGGAAGAGAGCAGAGAGAAGAAATGCCAGGGTGAATGTACCTGTAGCAGCACAACCAAACACCTTCAGCTGCAACAAAACATGTCTCTCCCATATTGGTCTCTACAGCCACAGCAGGTACTCTAACTCTGCAACAGTGACTTCTCCCCTGAATGTGCACTCCTCCTCCATTGTCTCCCGAGACAGATGGATGACAACAACAAAGCCTAGATGAGGATTTCCCCAAGGCAAAGCGACCTCTTACTTCTTTTACAAGATCCAAACTGTCAAAGTTATTGTTGTAAATAACCCAGAAGACGGAGCTAGTTTCTGTTTGAATCATCAGCCTTTGGCCTCGGACTTCTAGCTTGTCTGCCATGCTCTTTAATATCTATGTGAAAGCATCCAGAAGTTTGGACAGCATTGTCATCAGTATGCAGATGAGGACAACATCTCTTCTTTTTAACTACAAATCCCAGGGAGGCGCCTGGAGTTGTGTTTGGGATGGGTGGAGGCAAACAAGCACAATAAGTTAAGACAAGCAAGTGTGGGTTGGGAAGGTGACTAGATTATTCTTTCTCTCTTAAGACCACACAGTATAAAGAACCAGGATGACTTTGTAGCTTAACATTTCAGGGGTAGGGGGAACATGTGACTGATGGGGGCAGAGATGCCAGTCATGATTAAAGTTGTGCACCCCATGATAAGCAAAGTTTGCAGCTTGGATTTGATGCTATCCGTTCCTGGGTTGGTATGCCAGCAGTCTTCAACAGCCCTTGTCTTGGCCAAAGTTGACTATCCTAATGCACTCTGTATGGGGCTGCCTTTATAGATCGTTCACAAATTCCGCCTGATGCAAAATACACGTGCCTGAATGTCCATGGGGGGCAGCAGGTTTGAATGAATCACACCCATTTTGTTCCAACTGCACTGGGTACAAGTGCATTTCCAGGCACAATTTAAGGAGTTGCTATTAACCTTTGGCTAAATGTTTTGGGCCTAGGTTATCTAAAGGACCACCTTGGCATTTATAAATATTCCTGTTTATGAAGATCATCTATAGAGGTCCTTCTTGAGCACTTGCCAGTAAGGTCAATTAGGTTGACAAGCAGAAGGGACAGGGCCTTTGTGAGGATACCCAGAGCTTACAGTGTTAACAGCTCAATGGGAATGACGTCCTGTCACTGGGGGGGGGGTGTTCGCATACGGGTATTGTACTTTGTTATGTGAACGCTTTTACTTTCTGTTTTGGCTGCGACAGGAGAAGCATCATGTCTTCGCTCTCTCCTAGCTGATTTGTTGTTTTGCTGCTGTACAATAAAGCTTCCTAGAATAGAAGAAGCTGTTGTACGAGAGTTTTACTGCATGCCTGAGATTCCTTCCACACAGGCACACCTCTGCTTAAGATACTCTGCTGTAGATGGGCAGATGGGCGTAGTGGAAGCGGACTGGACGGCACAACAGTGCCGCTATTCGCAGCCTTGATGGACGCTCAATGGAACAGCCTTCTCAGTGGTTGCCCCACAGTTATGGTACTCCCTTGCTATGAAACTACACCTGGCCATTTCAGTGCAGACCTTTGAGTGTGCCTTGAGGACTCATTTGTTCCAGACTGCCTATGAGCTTCCTTACTAAACTGTATTCTTATACTTTGATCCCTCGTTCTTAATAAATATCCTCTCAGTTTGTGAGAGCTATGCCCTAAACCTGAGATGGAGAACTATTTTCAATGCTAGGGCCGTGCGTCCTGATGGACAAGGTTGGAGGATGTTGGATAACATTCAGCCCCTAGACCTGAGGTTCCCCTAAAAGGCAACATGCAAATTCTTTAAATAACTTAACTGTCTTCCCTCCACTAATTGAAAATTCATGAAAACTCCATCCTATTGGAGCAACTCAGCCAGCAACTTCAAAGGCTTCATTATTACAAATCTATTTAGAAAGTAAGAGTATAGACCTGTCTTACTGTTACGGCTTTTCAAATGTGCAGCTACAAAGCATCTTGAAAGTAATAGCTGTTTTCTAATTCAGCTGGAATCAGAAACTGAATTGCTTTGTCTTTGTCCTATTGAGAATAATCTAAATGAGAAATCCATATATTGCCGTTCACTCCCAAACACTTTTCTGTTATTAGATCCTGTCCATGACACAGTATTAATGTGATCAATAGAGATGCATGCAAAGATTGCATTGATTCAATATTTGTTTGAAGTTCCATGTCACTGTAAAAAAGCAGATAAACAAAACCTCTTTATTTATTTTTTACAAAAACCTTTCAAGAGCAGTTTTACCAACTGAGCAATATCTGGTTAACATGTGGTGCAATTATATTCCTATTTAAAATTTATGTGGATACTTTTCCATTTATTAGATTTTTGTATTTGGTGGAACATAAATTACATGATTGCCTATGATCATTTTGCTGAATTATTCCACAACCCTTAACAAAGAATATGTAGCTGTAATGCCACAAAGTTACCAACATAATCAGTACAACCTGCATAAGGGAAACCCATTTTGCCATTAAAAATGTGGCTTATAGTCCTTTTGTAACTAAGTATGCTTAAGAAACTCAGCTTTTCTGAATTCCAATATGAATTTCTCTTATTTGCAGCTCCTGGACTAATTTGTGTGAGAGAGAGATAAGAATCTTTATTTGCATCAGCCATCGGCCATAGCAATAAAACAACAATACGACACACAAAGAATAAAACTAAAAAGTCAATTATATAAAATACATTTTAGGGGACGACAAAATAATAGTAGCAAAACATAACGATAATAATAGTAAGATCCTAGGAGAGGAATCTGGGCGACGACACTAATGTCATTCAGATAGCAGCTCTCAGTCTCATTGCTCTCTCGATAAATTTGGCAACCTTCTCTGTTGTTGAGCCGTTCTGGTCGGCCAGGAGTGAGAACAGCTTGGCTTCGCAAGAGTGGCCCGGGATGGCAGACAGGAGCGGCGCGATGGTCTCGTCCCTGAGATCTTTAGATAGGGAGCAAGACAAGAGGACGTGTGACACAGTCTCCACGCAGCCAGCTCCACAGGGGCAGAGCCGGTTCTCAAATGAAGTTCCTTGATATCTACCCTCAAGAACAGCCGAGGGTAACATATTTAGTCTGGCCAGTGTGAAGGCCCGTCTGAGTTTTGGAATGGTTAAGGTAGACAAATAAGGTGCCCGAAAATCAAAGTGGGAGGGGGGCAGATAAGCGTACCAAGCACTAAATTTCTTAATATGGGCCAGATTATTTTGCTGCTCAATATCCTTCATGCGCTGATCAATAATAGTTTTTGCCTTGGGGAGACCCATTTTCAGGAGATGCTGTGCTTGGAGGCCACATATAAGTAGTTTTTGATGCACTACTTTGGACCACCGACTTCTATGTGCATCTCGTGCTACTAGAGGTAGTAGTCCGGATGGGTTTAAATTTAAGCGAAGCCAATAGTTAAATGTTCTTAACCAGGTTTGGGTTTCGACGGAGAGGAGGCCAGTCTCCAGCCGTAGGGTTGCATTTGGTGCGCATGGTGGAACAGCTAGAATCTGTCTTAAGAATTTAGACTGGACCGTTTCAAGTGTGCGGCAATGATTTCCTGTCCAGATTTGGGCCCCGTAGAGTAATTGCGCCAAGGGTTTTGCTTGAAAGACCTCCAGAGCTGCTGGGATATGTCTGCCCCCTTTCGTAAAGTAAAAGCGAGACAGTATTTTGGCGCTTTGAGATGCTTTTTCCCTAGCATATTTATGATGGGCCTCCCAGGCCCCTGTTGACTGGAAAACCACTCCTAGGTATTTGAAAATTTTGACCTGTTCTATTGGCTGATTGTCCATCTCCCATCTATGATGTCTGTGTCTCCTAGCGAAGACCATCACTTTGGTTTTTTGGTGATTAACCACCAATTGATCTCTCCTGCAGTAGGCTGAGAATTCTCTTAGTAGCCTTTTGAGGCCTACTTTAGTTCGTGATAAGAGAACTGCGTCGTCCGCATAGAGGAGTACTGAAATTGGTTTTTCGGCCAGTTTGGGGGCATGAAACTCCGGGGATGTTAGGTATTTGACCATGTCGTTTATATATAAGTTGAATAAGGCCGGTGCTAAAATACAGCCCTGCTTGACTCCTTTGGTGGCTGGTACAGGGCCAATTAGTTGTCCATTTACTGAGGTTCTTACATATAACTTGGAGTCTTTATATAGGCTTTTTATCAAGAATAGTAATCTTTTATCAATGTTGGTAACATTGAGTTTAGCCCAAAGTTTGACTCGTGAGATCGAGTCAAAGGCCGCCTTCAGGTCAATAAATGCTGCGTATAGAATCCCACGTGTTTTATTGGCGTATTTATCAATGAGATGTGCTAAAACGAAACAATGGTCTATTGTTGTTCTGCCCTGTCTGAAGCCGGCTTGCTCCTCTGCCAGAACTGCCTCCGTTTCCATCCAGTCAATTAGTTTGATGTGGAGGTGTTTGGCATACAATTTGCTGGGGATAGGGACTAATTTGTGAATGGAATGTGGTTTCCTACTAGCTTTTGTACTTCCTGAATGCCTCATTAAAGTTCTTGACTTTTAAAAATCCATCAAAATGCATATATTTCAGAGGACTCTAAATATTGATTTATGCTGTGCTGCAGGGCTGTCTATAGCAAAGATGCAGCAATATGCTGGAACTGTACTGTATTTATGAAGAAATGCCTTGAACATATTCTTGCAGGTGTTGACTAAAGCCTTACTTGCAGTGGTAAACCTCTGCCTAGAATCAATAGTTTCAGGCTGCAGATGGGGACTCATATTATTGAATTAATTCTCTCTCTCTCTCTCTCTCTCTCTCTCTCTCTCTCTCTCTCTCTCCCACACACAGACACAGACACACATATATATACACACACAAACACACAATCCCTCCCTCCCACCCTTCTTACCTTCTTACACATGCCAGGGCAAAGGGAAAATTGGTCCCTTCTCCCTGACTTGCTAGTTTTCTGTGTGCACAATTATTCTTTAAAAAAAAATTTTTTTTGAAAAAAGTTCTGACTAGCAGTCTTTGAAATGAAAATATCTTACTTCCCCATCAATCACTCAAGAGGTTCTGTGGAATATTCTGTCTCACAATCAGAATTATTCAGAATTGTATTACATTTCATTGACTGTGACCATACTTTTTTTTTAAAAAGCCGCAGATGTTACCAGGAATGTTTGCTTTGCTTCCAGGCACATAGGTTATTATATTCAGTCATTTGTTTGGGGAATTTAATATCCCACTCCTCAGGGAAAGTGACTCAGAGCAACTAAGATAAATTTTAGATAGTGAAACAACAATAATCAATCATATAATTATGAAATAGGAGCAGCACCAAACTATAAACGCTTGATTAATAAAAGCTTAGGAACTAACAGGTCTCGGGTGAATAAAAATCTAAACAACCACCACCATTTTAGTGCCAGAACCAGGATGAAAACCCATCTGAAATGGACCCAGATAATCAATGTCATCCAAACGTATCTGGAGGAGGAATTTTGAGGATTTTGATCTTCATTAATTCTGAAACAAAATGACCTGGTCTGTACTATGGCTGTGAGGCCCCCCTGCCCCGATTCACCTCAGGACCTGCTTCAGCCCTGTTAGGGCTCTATTTGGGGGCCCATTCGCTTGGGATTGCTTTGAGGGGGGGCTTGCCTGGGACCCCAAATCTGAAGCAGTATTTGGAAAACAGACGTTTCAGTCATCCTGCTAATTTTCATTGTGAAACTAAAACCGCCACCACTTTCTGTTTCCCCCCACTCTCCAATCACATCATTTTGGAGATGGGCTCTCTTGCTTAGATTGCAGTGGGCTAAAAAAGCAAAACACCTCAGAATATCTCCTAAGAGCTTGGTGGAAGGCAGAGGTTATATTTGGGGCAGGTGGCACCCGGGGCAGGGATGCCTCACCTTGGAAGGGCCTCGCAAGACGAAAAACTCGCTAGACGAAAGGGTTTTGCGGTTTTTGAGCTGCTTCCCAAGACGAATTTCCCTATGGGCTTGCTTTGCAAGACGAAAACATCTTGCGTTTTTTGCAAGTTTGTTTCCTTTTTCTTAACACCGTTAATACAGGTGCGACTTGACTTCGAGGAGCAACTCATAGAACGCGGTGTGGTAGCCTTTTTTGAGGTTTTTGGTGATTTTTGAAGCTTTTCCAAAACTTTTCCGACACCGTGCTTCGCAAGACGAAAAATTCGCTAGACGAAAAAACTCATGGAACGAATTAATTTCGTCTTGCGAGGCACCACTGTAAATAAAACTCTTGCTTGAGTATTTTACACCTGTCTCACAGTTCTGTTGTCTGCTGCCAATAGTGTGACTAACCCAAGGTCACCCAGCAGCTGCATGTGGAGGAGCGGGGAAGCAAATCCGATTCACCAGATTACAAGTCCACTGCTCTTAACCACTACACAGAGAGATGGAGGAGGGGGGCAGGGACTTTCACTACATTGCTTTTCACTGTCGCAGATTGAGATGGACTGGTATATAGTAGGTATACATTTGGTGCCCCCCAGAATTCGGCGCCCCGGTGCCCCCCACCCCTTGCACCCCCTGGTCCACACATAATGTCATATTAGTGATCCAGACACTTTCGCAAATGGGTGGACTGGCATCTGCATTAGCCTTTGCCTCTAACTCCACATTTGAAGGAAGTGTGCTCTCTATGTCTCTGAAGAGAACCTCAGGAACGTCAGAGGAATTGGGGCCATGGGACAGTGGGAGGCCGTGTACAGCCTTAGCATTTACCTTTCCCCCAGGTAGATAATTATATGCAACCTATGAGAAGTGCATAGGAGAACAAAGATAAGCGATTTATTCTGTTGCTATTGGTTATGGTTGTGTACACTGATTTGTACCACATAGAAGGAACTAGATGATATCTCTGAATTTATAATTAAAGTGTTAATTAATTGCAGCTGCTGTACTTTAATATAGTGAATACAATTAACCAAGCTGGAAAAAACAACTTAGCTAAATTATTAATGCCAGGGGCTGAAAGTTTTCCAATTCTCCCCTCTCCAAATTATTCTGTATCATATAGTGACATGTATCACTATTATATTGGGGTTTCAGTATGACTTTGAGAATTGCGTCTTCTTGCTGTCTACATAATAATGTCTGAACTAGGGATGTTGAAGAATTCTAATGGGTATAGAAATGGGTGTGGCATTTCATAGAATTGTAGAGTTGGGAGGGACCTAAGGGGGTCATCTAGTCCAACCCTCTGCAATGCAGGGATGTCAACTAAAGCACCCATGCCACGGTGTGTTCATTCACTCGTTGGCAGGGCCAGATTTACATAATATGAATGTAAATGGCATTTGTTTCCACCAGATTCCCCCCCCCGAAAGCTGCAAATATTACATAATAATGTTAACCCTGGAGAGGAGGAGACTTGGGCAGCTGTGGGGAGGTGGGGACCTTCAGTCTCAGCAGCTACTTCATGTGCTCATGAGGCCGGACACTCCTGTGCAGATCCTGCTTTTGGTAGTAAAGAGTTAACTCCAACTTGCATAGTGTGATTTACTGCTGGCTTCTCCTGACATTAAACACCAAGACCTACTTTCAAATAAATGCAATGGGTCTTACTTCTCAGTAGGCACATTTAGGACTGTGCAACTAAGTCATTGTAATGCCCCCTTTGTTTGGAATAATTAATATCCAATACTTCTTTATAGATGGAGAAAGTTTCTGAGCACAGTGTTAGCTGCACATTTGTTTCAAGGAATGAAAGAAATATTTGCAGTTATTTCCTTATGTCACAGGGCTCATGTGGTTAGAAGAACTTTGGACACTATGTGTCTATGGCAGTAAAAAGAATGAATAATCTTAAGGCTTTATTATAATAAAAAGCATTAAACTCTTAAATATTAATAAAACTGTTAAAGGTTTAATGGTGCCATCCTATTTAATACTTCCATCCTATATTTACATATCTGGGAGTAAGTCCCATTGAATTTGGTTGCACTTCTGAGAAGACATTTTTAGGCACTGTATATATTAAATGTATATATTAAAAACAACTGTGAGAAGTTTGCTCATTTCTCCTTCTTCCATTCTGAGCATCAGCTGGGGTACTGCCACACCCCCAGGAGATATGCAAGGCCTTTCTTTATACCCCTGAGGTGATGAGGTGCATCTGTCATTGAGGCCCAATCCTGCTCCTTCTCATATTGTGTGCTTAGGTCTGATCTTTTCAAAGGTCCACCTTTGTCCCATGCCTCTCTTGGTGTCCAGGTTCCCTGTCATCCTTCCTTCTTCCACTGAAAAAGATCTGTGGGGAGAAGGTAATTGATGGGCCATTAGCTACTTCACTTACTTTGAAAAGTCAGTTTGCAAACACACAGACACAGAAAACACTTCAAATGCAGTGATGTAGAAGGAATAGAATGCAATCCATTAGTTAAACCCAGTTACAGTGATGACAAAAATGTGAAATTCCACCCATAATGGACAGTGAGGCAAATCATGTGTTTGGCAGAAACCAAATAGAAGTGGAATGAAATCAGCTCTGCTTATGGCAAGTATATGGTAGAACAGGTATTGCTAACTTCATGCAATTTTAGTCTTTGACAAGTTGTCTGTGCAACTATGAAACTACAAACATGAGTTTGACCAAACTGCGGGAGGCAGTGGAAGACAGGAGTGACTGGCGTCCAGGGGGTCACAAGGGGTCAGACACAAATAAATGACTAAACAACAACAGCAACAGCAAACTGTGCAACTCTATAACTGTAAGCATTGAGATCCTGTTTGATGCCAGAGAAATAAACAAAAGAAGGCAAATTATATTAGCTTGAAGTTTGTTTCATTTGGGGATGAACACAGTATATTGTGGATCCAGTAAAAAGATATACAATTGTGTGTGTGGCTATCCAATTATTATTACACTTGTATATCAAAATCATTACATATTTACATTATTATAACTTACATTATAAAATATATTATTGTATAGTTTTATTTTACTTGTAAGCTGTTTTAAAAGCCTTATTTTTGGTAAAATAATATTTTATAAAAGCAATTTTATTTTACTTGTACATCATACCACTTGTGTAAAAGCAGAATGAGGAGGCAGCACAGGCAAAGGGGTAGGCAAGACTTGGGGGGAGGGGGCAGGAATCAGGCAGCGTGGCTTGACTTCACTTCACAGCAACCAGTTTGTTAGGGTAGGGAGAATTCTTTCCCGACACCCACGTGTCAGGGTGATCCTTTCAGAGATGCCTTTCACCTCTGACCCTTAAAGCAGTACTGGGTACCAGCATTGGCCAGGACTGTTTACAAATTCATTTTTAAACTGCTGTTGTATTAGCTCCTTCGGCCATAAATGATGTCAGATTACAGCATTGTGACTCTCATGACAATTCCTGGATACAGAATCAAAGTCCTTGGTTTCTAGGGAGAGTTACTGTGACTCACTGTGACTACTGTGAGTCATTTGGAGCAGTTTGGACTGCAGCAAAAGGCAGTAAATTTGGGTAGGGGCAGCCACACATAATGATACTAGGAAAAGATAATAGGGACTATGGCTGATAAATAAGAAGTCAATGAAGAGAGACTAAATAAAACTGACAAGTGCAAAATAAAACAAACTCATAAGACCTGGAACTGTTTTAAGGAAAATGGGAATCATCATATTGACTGTGACTAGTAAGAGAACAACCAACAGTTAAACTAATCTTCGCAAACCGGGTTCTCTCCAGGCCTATTGAACTATATTTCCCAGGCAGCACGGATGCCAGGTGATGGCTCCAGTTCGACAGACTCAAAAAACAAACAGCAGCAAGAATAAATCAAAAGGTGGGGGGATGAAGGGAAGTGTGGATAAAAAAGAACTGGGTGTATGAAGATTGGAATGAGGTAAAGAAAGCTGGTACCAGTTAGTGGGGCTGCATAGATGATCTGGTCAAATCAGGATGATTACATCAGCTTTCTATGCTTTTTCTAATATTTTAAATTAATTCATTGGTCAATCAATCAATCACTATTTAATTACAATTGCTGCCATATTTACTGTGGCCTGTTGTTTTTCATGTCATTAGGAGAACTTCTGGCAAGGGAAAAAGGAGAAAAATACTAATACTTTCCAATTTGTCTCTGCTCTTTTGGAATACATACTTCCAGAGCTTGGATGAGTTCTAAGTACAAAGACTTCAGGCTGTGTGGGACATCTCATTAAGCCTATTATCCTTTGCATATATTTTTTGCAAAGCCTGCAAGTTAATTTTTCCCTTAGCAAATATGTTTTCCCCTATTTATTTACTCAGTATATTATAAGCTCACCTTAAGGCTCGAGAAATGCAGTGCATTTGAATTTCACTGTGGAAATTCAGAATTTTGATGAGATTAGTTGATTCTTATTTGCAATTTGACACTTATTATTCATTAGCAAATTATTTTAGAGGGGGCAATGGTATATGGATATTATTGGAAGTTCGTAAACATAATGCCATGACACATACACATGCAAAGCAGCTTAGAAAATAATTCCTGAGGGGGTTTACCAAGTTAGTATGGTACAACAAAAACAACATAAAAGACAAACTGTTGCCCCAATCCCAGGATAAGAAGCTTAGTATGTAGAGGATCTTCACTTCTGCCGGCTGACTCCTGGCTCAACCAGGCCAAGTGGAAACCTGAAGAATTCAACCTCGGCTCAGCTGAAAATATTCCACCGTAACTTACTCAGATAGCTGAGTCAAAGTTGGTACAAGTCTCCCAAAAGACCCTTGCCCTCCAACATTTCTCCAATGAAAATGGGACGTTACATTCTATAATGATAATTTTACTATTTATACCCAACCCATCTGATTGGGTTGCCCCAGCCACTCTAGGCAGCTTCCAACATATATAAAAATGTAATAGAACATTAGACATTAAAAAACTTCCCTATACAGGATTGCCTTCAGATGGCTCAGGGGTTGAATAACTCCATACCCTCCAACATTTCTCCAATGAAAATAAGGACATCCTAAGGAAAAGTGGGAGATTCCAAGATCAAATCAGAAATCGGGACAGCTTCTCTAAATCAGGGAAGTCCCTGGAAAATAGGGACACTTGGAGGGTCTGAGGACCAGAGAGTGGGGGGCTTCGGCTGAAGCCTAAGCCCATTCAGTGCAGCTATGTGATCTGGCAGCCCAGCCTAAAAAACAATTTAAAAGCTCCCCACTGCTGAACAGGGTTTGGATCTGGTAACTTCATGCTGGCTTAATTAGCACCGACTTGCTTTATCCCAGTTTCTTGTGCATAGGATTGTTCCCTAAATCTGTTAAAATGTAAGGTGCTATATTACTCCCTGTGGTAAAAATATATGAACAACTACAGCAATTGGAATCCATACAATACTTTTAAAAAATGCATATCCTGACTTGGTGTGTATGTGAAGTTATAGATATAGAGATAGAGATAAAATCTTGGTGTGGTTTGGGGCTGGGCATAGGCCAGCCTTACTGTGGTCCTGCAAGATGGGGGGAATAAATAATCAGTACACTGCCTCAACATACAAATTTGTTGGAAAGCTTACATCAGTGATGTATGGGAAATTTCTGAGGACATTCTAATGTGGCATATAAGTACTAAATGCAAAAAAAAAAAAAAAAATCCCAGCCAAAATACTAATATTAACATTATTTATGGTAGTATATTCACAAAATAATAATAAATAAATGTCCACATGGTCATTCTTCCCTAAATGTTGCAGCTGTCACCAAAGGATGTGGAATTTGATACAACCCACAAAACTATTGTATTTCAATCGACTGCTGACGGGAGACGCCAGGGAAGGCAGACCTTCTGCCCCTAAGCTACAGCCATTTCCCTATAATACTGAGACCAAGTCTCTTTGAAAGACAGGCTCAAGTTAAAACAGATTTTATTGAACTTGCTGCTCAAATTCATGGTGGAAGTGACAGGGTAGTTGTTATGCAGGCATCAAAAGGATGAGCATAACAAACATTCCTTTGTCCTCCAAATCTATGATATTATGTATGCTACAGGGATCAATATCAGCCTCTCTGACAGTATTCTCTTATTAAAAGCACATGTGCAGTCCAAATCTTTGCATGTTTACTAAGAAGTAGGGTATGGGTGGGGTTAACGCTCGATAATATTACTATTCCTGTTTTCCCATGAATGTTCATGCGGGGAACAAGTGGGCTGCTGTGTCCCCCCCATCTTTGTTTTGTTTTGGAGTTGTTTTTTTAATTAAACCTTTTAAAAATTGTTTTGAATTCTAAGGCTAGACACAGTACTGAGAGGAAAGGAAAGACTCCCATGCTAAGGCAATTATACCCAGGTTACAGCCTAGGCCTGGAAGCTTCACTAGGATACTGAGTGCTCCTGAAGTATTACCTCTAATAGGGGAACAAATTCTCATTTACCTCACTGCCAGCAAAGCCATCTGTTCCTCCAGACAAGTATTCTTTAAAGAAATCCATCTTGGTTATACCTATGTAAGGATCCATTTTGTAAAACTGATGACCTCAATATGTAGTCAAAAACTGCGAGAGAGAAATTCTATGGAACCATTTACTTGCCTCGTCAATCTGATCGCCTGCTGGGAATGAGAAACTTGGGATTTATTCAAGGCATGGCCTCCTGTACTTTGAGGTGATATAGTCTCGGCACTATAGAAACAGTGCGCTCAATGCCCAGCAGTGAGGAAATGTCTTATCCTCTTCAAGACTTGTCTTTCCAGATTATTAGTACTGACAGGCTGTAAAGGAAATGTGCCCTGCTCTTCAGCAAAAATGGGGGTGCTTTTGAGGTGGCCTGGCATCTCCTAGAGAGAAGACTTGAACTTACCATCAGGACCCCAAAATGAGAGAAGTTCTTTGCTTACAAAGAGATTCCAGATTCCACCGCCTCTTACTTAGACTGATAACAATGCTATGGTTGAAATCTCTAAAAGCTGGACTAGTGTTAACAAAAATTGCTCTGGCAGCTAGCGAGAAAATGCCAGAATGAGAATCCTTTGCAGCTGGGAGGGGGAAAGAGGTGGGATGCCGCAATGCCACACATCAAATAACAGTGGGGAGGGGGAGGAAGCAGCAGGTTACATAAGCCTGTGTGCCTCCCCTCTGGTCTCTTTGGCTGCAGGGGAGTCAGACCGAGCAGCCAATCTGCTGCCGCGTGTGCAAGGAAGAGGTTTCTTTTTGGCAGACCATGCGGCTTACTGTGTTTTGTTTGGTTTTCCATTATCTTTGCAGCCTTGTTGGTTCTTGTTGCTTTCCTTATCCTTTTTCTTTTCTCTCTTTCTTTTTTGGGGGGCAGGACTATGGGGCCAGTCTTTGCAGCCTGGCAGCCTCTCAGTCTGGGCTTTGAGGTCCTTTCAGCCTTCTTGAACTTGGTAGTCTTATGATTTTGACTGATCTCCCCCTGAGTCATGTTTCTACTTTGGTCGGAGCTGCTTGGCAGCATTGTGGCTTGGTGGCTGTTCCCTTTGCCACACATGTCCAAGGTCTTGGCACTGCCTTGTTGCAATGCCTGTTTGCCCCTCACCACAGGGTTAAGAGCTGTTGATTTTTTGCTTTGCTTTTCAGCTGCGCTTATGGCTGCCTGTTCTACCCCACTGACTGTTTTTGCCTCACTTGCTGACTTTGCTCATTGATTTGGATCACGGCTGGTTAGTTGCCCATTGCAGATCACTTAAGATGCAGGTTACCAGGGGCTGGTTGTCCTCCTGTGGGTCACTTGACTCTGGGTTGCAGTGAACTAACGTTTTCAGGAAGGGACTTTAAGGAACCGAGGAAAATAGTAGTGGTGATGAGACACAAAGTAACTATGTCTTATTGATAAAACAAAAAATGGCAAATCAGTTGCTGAAGCAAGAGCACAGAGCTGAGTAGAGTAGGGAATCAGAGGAGGAGGAGTGATAGACATGGAAATGGAAGAAAGTGAACCGAGAAGACATTAATGAGAGGAGGCTAAGAAATGTCCAAATTGCAGAAGCCACCTATTCTGCAGGCACTCAGGAAGAGCAAGAAAGAAGGTTATAAAGGAAGTGATAAAACAACAACAACAACAAATGCCCAAAGACTCAGTAAATACCGGATATAAGCTTTAAGGAGGAAGGAGGGTGGAATCAGAGGTCTTGAGGGCACAGGAGATTCTGTGGACAAGGGAATGTCTAAAAGGTTCAGACATGTGGACTAGGAAGTTTAGGCCACGGGATATAAGTTAGAGGCTTCTGTTGCATGTAATACTAAACTAGGAATTAGCATTATGTGAACAAGTCTCAGGCTCAAGGGATCTCATTCAACATGACTGCAAGGAGTAAACTTGAAGTTTTTGCTTCCCTTTTCAGTAAGCATCTGATTAGTGTTATATTCAGTTAGCCAGAGCTTAGCATTAAGCAGTTTAGTGCTACATTTAATTAACCACAGTTTAGCATTAAATGGCTTTGTTACAGTTGAATTGTGGTTTATCATAACCTCAGTTTATTGAAACAAGCCATTTCATAAACTACTGCTTGAAGTTTGCTGGTTATAATAAATTATGGCTAAGGGAAAAAATCCAGGTTTAGCTATAACAATAAAAAGCAATTATAATTAGTTTCCAATTTCCTCACAACTTTGCCAGAGGAAAAGGGGCAAGGGGAGCTCATGTAATCTTGAGTCTCTTTCACATAGCACTGAACTGCAGTTTAGTGTTACATATGGATGAGGGGACGCGGGTGGCGCTGGGGGTAAAACCTCAGCACCTAGGACTTGCCGATCGCATGGTTGGCGGTTCGAATCCCCACGGCACGGTAAGCTCCCGTCGTTCGGTCCCAGCTCCTGCCCACCTAGCAGTTCGAAAGCACAATTAAGTGCAAGTAGATAAATAGGTACTGCTTTCTAGTGGGAAGGTAAACGGCGTTCCGTGTGCTGCTCTGGTGCCGGTTCGCCGGAGCAGCTTCGTCACGCTGGCCACCTGACCCGGAAGTGTCTGTGGACAGCGCTGGCTCCCGGCCTCTAGAGTGAGATGAGCGCACAACCCTAGAGTCTGTCAAGACTGGCCCGTACGGGCAGGGGTACCTTTACCTTTTATGGATGAGGTCATAGAGTCCACCCTTTTAAGAGAAGAGGGTAGAAGAGGAATTCTATCATGTCTGGCTTCCACTGTCACTTCAGCATTATGGCTTCAAGGAGCTGTTGAGGGCTGAGAAGCAGAAGGGGCTGAATTTCACATATAGATTTAACAAAGAAACTAAACCTTTGATTACAGGCTTCTAATACGAGAATGAGTGCTTCTGCCATTTTAAAAAATCATTCTCAAGGAAAAGGATCTGTTCTGAAAGGCTGTCATGTCACGTAGTTCTGCTGTGCATACCATTCTTCCTTAAGCACAGCTCTTCATCTGGTAGAACAAAGGGACCATTCTCTCTTAAGTCTTAAAAATCAAGATTTGCTTTGAATCTCACTTCTCCTCCATGCATGACTCACTGACAACTCACTGCCTTGTTCTCTGCTTCCTACTGCCATGTGTTGCTTCATTCATGGAACCAGCTATCAGGAGTAATCTTCCAGATGAAGGAAATCAGCAATTGTTTCAAGCTGCAGGTGCAATGATAGAAAAGATCTCATTCACTCCTGCAGGTATATGAGTTATTCATCCAAAAATAGCCATTGTCTTCTCTTGTGCAGCATAAGTGAGACTTGGTTCAGATGCACAGAGTCCTGCATATGAATACCCAGGCTACAGTAAATCTGGTTTTTAAGAGGCCATGGGATTCTCTTCAACTTTGCTGCAAGAAACCAAGTGCCGCACCAGAAGGCAGTGAGAGAGAACCCTTTTCAAATTTCTATCTTTCTGCTTTTTAAATTTAGTCTGATGAAAACTAAACAATATAAACATGGAATTAAACAAAAATAAAAACACAGCATCTAACCACTAAAAGAGTTCAGCGGTGAACTTGAAAAAGCTAGTTTTACACTCCTCCCTTTGAGTGCTTATGCTCCACATGCAAGGTGCTACCATGAAAGAAGGCCCCATCTCACCTCACTGCCCAGGGGGCCACAGCCACAGATGGAACCATGAAAAGGGTCTGGGCAGCAGATATGGGGAGATGCACTGCTTCACAGAATTGAGTCCTATGTCATTCAGGGCTTTATACATTAAAGTCAACACAAGCAATTGGGCCCAATAGCAAATAGGCAGCCGCATGGAGTCATATCTCACCAGAAAGGAACATATTCTTATGTGGGAACAAGATGCTGTTATATTTTCCCTCTAACTTGGCTTCTTGCAGTGAGGGAACCGCCAGAAGGCCCTCAGAAGAGGACCTTAGTGTCCGGGCAGAACAATGGGGGTGGAGACGCTCCTTCAGGTATATTGGGCCAAGGCTGTTTAAGGGCTTTAAAGGTCAGCACCAACATTTTGAATTGTGCTCGGAAATCAAACATGACATGGTAGTGTGTAGAGACAAAGCACGAGTCTTTCTCTCCCACAGGCTCTGGAGATTGTCTGAAGCAGCCTCAACAAGGCAACCCTTATAAAACTTCCAGGACTTTTAAAATAAGGGGTCCACCATTCTTTCAGTCCTTGTTTCTTCTGCACTGTCTGAAGTGGACTGAGCAGCTTGGGGGCAAGTGCAGTGTTTTTGATTCCATGTTTCTCCTGGTAACACTGCAAATCCACAGTCATGGGAGGGGCCAGTTATGTGCATCCTTCCCACTTCAATGTCACATCTCCTGCAAATCTGAACTAAACCATTATGGGAGCAAGCTGTCTCATGGATTCGCACTTTCTTATTGCACTATCAGAGTGGTGTGGGAAGAAGACCTCTTGGAAGTGGCCCTTAGAGCTCGGGTACACATTGCCTTTCCTCAGTGTTAAACATTGACACAATACACCTTTGGTTTGAGGCATTTGGAGCAGAGGCTTAGCTACATGCCCCAGCACCCGGAGTGGTGAACATGCAGGGGCGTGGCTGGCGTGCGGCCCGCCACCTGCAGGAGGTGTGGTGTGCATCCCGGGGGTGCGCGACAGGCGGCACACATCCCAAGGGGGTGGCTGTGATGTCACCCCCCCCAGATGGCACCAGGGGCGGTCTGCTTCCCCTGCCCCACCTTTGTCCACCAGTGATTTGGAGGTATCAGAACCAGTGGTTTGAAGCCCCTGGTTGTTGTGCTTGGTGTGAAGGCTGTTGCCTTCCTCTGTGCTGTGAAGCAGACAAGATGAGATCCAGGTTTCTACCAACATGACAAATCTGCAAAATGTGAGCTTAAATGTACAAGCCACCCAAGAGATTTTTTTCAGCAAAGAACAGAGAGCTAGCTGTCACTCCTTCCTTGTACGTTTTGTCTCTTAGAAACTGGAATGAACCACCTTCTCACTGTTACTCTATTTTCCCATTAGGGTTGACAACTCAATTTTATATGTGAACATCCACAGGACATTGTGCTGTTCACTCCAAACAGTTCCAGCAAATCAATGCTGACCGTTCTGTGCTATCTGACATAAAACATCAGAGGTATTAAGAACGGTTGCTATGCTAGTGATTAACTCAAACAATAGCTGAGAAAATAAGGCCCAGGTAACCTAGATCTGCCACCTATACATTTTAGCTGCCAATATATGGCCTCATTTTTGTATTTCAATAGGATACCAGTGTAACTACCAGTGGATTTATTGAATTGCTTAGTGAATGAAGCTGTTTTCTCTGCTAATGTCAATGACAGTGATATTAATGTTGGCATTCGCATCATTCATAGCTGTCTACCTTCCCTTTTTTGGTGGGAAATTCCCTTATTCCAGCAACTTTTCCTGCTGCTCCCCACTGCTATCCCAGATTGTTAGATATCCTGTAGACTGTCCCTGGGATAGGTGAGGCTGCTGAGCCCTTATTTTTGAGGCTGCTGATCCCATATTTTCAAATCTGAAAGTTGACAGCTATGGCATCATTTCCTGGTCCAGACTTAAAGAGTAGAAAATGAAATCTTGGATGAGTTGTGAGGGTCTTCTATAAGGCCTCAGAGTAATCTCTTACAATTTGAACAATGAAGAAAGAGAAAAACACCACTAAGTAAACATTAAATTATCCTAGGAAGAGTGGAACTGAACATTTCTGTTTTTAAAAGTTTTG
Source organism: Podarcis bocagei (assembly GCF_964188305.1). Lineage (NCBI taxonomy): Eukaryota > Metazoa > Chordata > Lepidosauria > Squamata > Lacertidae > Podarcis > Podarcis bocagei. The sequence goes on from NC_138130.1 coordinate 2,324,430, forward strand.
ATATTCCATTCTGTTCAAATTCCTGACTGATATGTATTCTGCAGTTCATTCTTCCATAACCCACTCTTCCATTGTACAGAGAAGCATGGGTGTCTCTACAGCTCTATAAATGATCCATGGCCTTTGCATGTCAACCCCACCCCATCCCTCTGGGCATCCACAGTAAGGCCTGGCATGCCCTGGAGATAGTGGCCGTTTCAACGGACTGGGCTGAATCCCAGGTTCATTCTAGAAATGTTTCTACCATTCCAGTCTATAATCTATATAGTCAGTCGGACAGGTAGCAGGTTTTAAGTTGAATAAGTGGATTTGTAACTGGCTGACTGACCGAACCCAAAGGGTGCTCATCAATGGTTCCTCTTCATCCTGGAGAAGAGTGACTATTGGGGTGCCACAGGGTTCTGTCTTGGGCCCGGTCTTATTCAACATCTTTATCAACGACTTGGATGATGGACTCAAGGGCATCCTGATCAAATTTGCAGATGATACCAAACTGGGAGGGGTGGCTAACACCCCAGAGGACAGGATCACACTTCAAAACGACCTTGACAGATTAGAGAACTGGGCCAAAACAAACAAGGTGAATTTTAACAGGGAGAAATGTAAAGTATTGCACTTGGGCAAAAAAAATGAGAGGCACAAATACAAGATGGGGGACACCTGGCTTGAGAGCAGTACATGTGAAAAGGATCTAGGAGTCTTGGTTGACCACAAACTTGACATGAGCCAACAGTGTGACGCGGCAGCTAAAAAAGCCAATGCAATTCTGGGCTGCATCAATAGGAGTATAGCATCTAGATCAAGGGAAGTAATAGTGCCACTGTATTCTGCTCTAGCCAGACCTCACCTGGAGTACTGTGTCCAGTTCTGGGCACCACAGTTCAAGAAGGACACTGACAAACTGGAACGTGTCCAGAGGAGGGCAACCAAAATGGTCAAAGGCCTGGAAACGATGCCTTATGAGGAACGGCTAAGGGAGCTGGGCATGTTTAGCCTGGAGAAGAGGAGGTTAAGGGGTGATATGATAGCCATGTTCAAATATATAAAAGGATGTCACATAGAGGAGGGAGAAAGGTTGTTTTCTGCTGCTCCAGAGAAGCGGACACGGAGCAATGGATCCAAACTACAAGAAAGAAGATTCCACCTAAACATTAGGAAGAACTTCCTGACAGTAAGAGCTGTTTGACAGTGGAATTTGCTGCCAAGGAGTGTGGTGGAGTCTCCTACTTTGGAGGTCTTTAAGCAGAGGCTTGACAACCATATGTCAGGAGTGCTCTGATGCTGTTTCCTGCTTGGCAGGGGGTTGGACTCGATGGCCCTTGTGGTCTCTTCCAACTCTATGATTCTATGATTCTAATTTGGCGATAGCAGTTTATGCATTCACAAGAATCAAATGGTCAAGGTTTTTTAGATGTGCTGACTGGGAACGGTTATGGACCACAGGTATGAAATTCACGGCATGTAATGCCCTAAGAGAAAATTTAATGAAAATGATTTATAGGTGGTACATGACACCAGTAAAGCTTGAAAAAATTTACCATTTGCCCGATAATAAATGTTGGAAATGTAATGAGACTGAAGGTACATTCTTTCACCTTTGGTGGACATGCCCAAGGATTAAGACATTCTGGGAGATGATTTATAACGAAATGAAAAAGGTATTCAAATATACCTTCCTGAAGAAACCAGAGGCCTTTCTCCTGGGCATGGTTGGCCAATTGGTGCTAAAGAAGGATAGAACTTTTTTTATGTATGCAACAACAGCAGCAAGAATACTCATCGCGAAGTATTGGAAGACACAAGATTTACCCACCCAGGAAGAATGGCAGATGATGTTGATGGACTATATGGAACTGGCGGAAACGACTGGCAGAATCCGAGACCAGGGAGAAGAGTCGGTGGAAGAAGACTGAAAAAAGTTTAAAGACTATTTACAGAAACACTGTAAAATTAATGAATGTTAGAATAATGTTGGAATCAAGTTATATGGCTTTAGTAGAAATGTTATAAGGAATTAAGTATAAATAAATTAATAGAATATTAAAGGAAAAATAAGGTTAGAATGTCTTAAGATAATTATAGGATAGAAAACAGAGGAAGATGGAAAGGAATTGCTGAAACAACTAACAGAAGTGGAATACAAAAAGGGAGTTGTGGAAATAAGTGAATGAAAGATAAGGTATTGAAATTGTTTGATATGTTTTAAACTGTTTTTGTTTGGCTAAGTTAGTTTTATGTGTAGTGTTTTTGTATTGTATTGTTCTTTTTTTCTTTTTTGTAGTGTTTTTTTGTAGTTGTGTTTAAATTGTTGGAAAAGTAATAAATATTATTTTTTTAAAAAAAATAATATAGACTATATAGTCAGGAATTTGTACTCTTCTGACTGGCCTATCACTACAACTTTTCCTCACTCCTATGTAAACGTCAGTAGATGTATGTGAGCTAATGCAATTAAATACTGCAACCTGAAATGCTTATTAAATTTTCAGGTATACCTGCATTAAAGGTAAAGGTACCCCTGCCCGAACGGGCCAGTCTTGACAGACTCTGGGGTTTGTGCGCCCATCTCACTCAAGAGGCCGGGGGCCAGCGCTGTCCGGAGACACTTCCGGGTCACGTGGCCAGCGTGACAAAGCTGCATCTGGCGAGCCAGCGCAGCACACGAAACGCCTGCATTAGTGATGGGCTATTTTCCCTTCCTCTGAGTTATTTGATATGATGGCCTAGCTCTACTTTCCCTCTTCTAGTCACATACCAATGAAACTGCCATTGTGTTGCAAACCTTTCATCCTTGTATGTTCCACAAAATCTTTGTGGCAATAGTAACAGCAGATAAATTGTGACAGCCATCTCCCAGCCACCCTGGGTCCTATGCCATCTGAGGAGAGAGTATTCCCAGCTAACACAAAGTGTATCCCTCAGCTCAGTCAGCTCTCTTCCATTTCACACAAAAGTCCAAAAGGGGTTCCCAATTAATAACATTGATAAATGTCAGTGATGCCCCAAATCTTCCTGAAGCGACACACGTGGGAGACGTTGCCCAAGACTCATAACGCAGCATGCTCAACACACAAACCTGGTAGACCTTCATCTTCATATTGGTTGTTCCCATCCAATTCTCTCTTGGAGAGGCAAGACAGCACCATAGCTGCCTTGCTAATATGCTTGTCCAGCTCAGCGTTGATGGAAAGGTTGCTGGTTATGATGGAGCCCAGGTAGACAAAATCTTATCAAACAGCTTCTAAATTTGCCTGGGGTCTCCCTGAAGCCTCTTAAGGTGATGTGGTATTACAGTTTGTAAGCACAAGGATGTAAAAAAATAATCTGAGACCAAACAGGGTTATGAAACAAGCAAAGAGTTTACTAAAACAGAAAGAAAATATTAAGTTATGCAACGCAAGAGTTACAAAAAAAGCCCCCAACAACAACAGTCTATTGCCTTTGAGGCAAAGTAGCAAAATAAAATAGATTAAACCACCTCCACTTTCCTCCTTGCAGAAGACTTTTACTCTTAAGTAGCAGCCCAGGCTTATAAATTTTTTCCTTATCACTCCCGGTTACACCTTGAACAGCTTACCTCCCAGCTATCTACCTATTTATGTAGAGATATCTTAGACTCATAGAATCATATTAACATAGAATTGTAGAGTTGGAATGGACCCCCAGAGGTCATCTAGTCCAGGGAATACAGGACCCAGGAAATCCTGTAGCCCCTTAGTCAAGAGTTGTGGCATCTCAACCACACTTAATGTTCAGTATTTCAGCCTCAGTGTTTGCGAGGTTTCCAAGTTAACCCTATAAACTCTATAACCAAACTTGATTCCATACACAGGCACATAGAGACAGATATGCACATACATTGATGCACATGGCATGGGCCAATAAATTATCCCATTATTTTTTCTTATTTTCTGCACTTTCACAGATAATGTGTGGTCTGAAATAATGTCTTTCTTGAGCTTTATTTGACTTTCAGAAGGGGGAGATTTCCAATGAGTCATGCATGTAAAAATAACCAACGTACAAGTTTATCAAAATACATTTGTGTACCTTCAAAATGAGCATACCACAGCATCGATCGTTTAATGAAAAAATGCAAAATGGAAGTTTTCACCAAAGATCATATTAATTTGCTAGTTTCTTGTTCAGAACGAGAATGCTTGTGTGAACTTTAAAAATCAATGCAGCCGTATATAAGGAAAAATCAATGCCATGCATCAGGGTGCATACATTATAGCTAAGATTATTGTGGAAGTCCTGTTTGCTGCATCTGAAGTATGCTGACTTTTATTTAAAACATTGTACAATCTAAGGCAGCATCACTGCATAAAATATTAATGCTATATTTAACTACAGTATAGTTCAGCCTTAGAAACAAGCCCACAATTATGATGTTTCCTGATAAATTCTGAGCAGCATTATTTTTAACTGCCCACCATCTAAATTGATTTACATGCTAAAGTACAATATAGTAATGAAGACAGTAATTTGGATAGAGTATAACATATAAGTCTTTAAAATAAAAATCATACACAAATGCTTTATTGGTGACTACAATCCATTTGTTGGTTCTTACTTCATCCCTCATCCTGTGTTGACAAAACTAGAACGGCTTCTGTAGCCCAGTTGCACTGAGGGAGATCTAGCTCTATCCACCCCCCACATTCCAGTGTCCCTGAGATCCAGTGACCTCTGGCAAACGTTCTATGCTGGGATGACGGAGTCTTCATCTTGCCATATCCAAAGACTTCCAGTCTTGCATGAGAAATGTGCTAATTTCTTCTCAATGAATGTAAAAAGCTTTCCTTCTGGGAGAAAGATGTAATTTGCCTGTGTTGTACCACTTACACACATACAAACACACACACACACACACACACACACACACACACACACACACACACACACCTTACATACTCCAAGGCATTCTTTCTCAAGTTCAGGTCCCCAGGTGTTGTTGGACTACAACTTCCATCATCCTAGGTAGCACAACTAGTGGTCAGGGTTGATGGGAGTTGTAGTCCAACAACACCTGGGGACCTGAGCTTAAGAAAGGCTTCCCCAACACCTCGCCTTCCCTGCTCTAGAGGACTCCTTTTATTCTGAAGTGGGCTCAGAACCCACCAGAAAGCTATGTCCTGGACCTGTTACAGAAGTGCTTCCACACCTGCCGGAAGTGGTAGATTACTATTTCAATGTGGGAGAAACCCCGTGCTCTCTCAGTTGAAACGGCCCTTTGTGTCATCCAGCAGTCAAATTGGCAGGCAGTTGTTAAGTGTACAATCCAAAGCGTGTTTTCATACTATCTATGACAGACAAGCGCATCAACCGCTGCCACCAGAATGTTCTTCTATGCTGTTTGATGTTTTTGGTGTGAAATTATATCAGGACCAATATAAACTTGTCTAATTGGTCGTCTTCTTTTTAGTCAATGAGGAAAAAGAAACAAAGCAAGAAAGTGAGTAAACAGATTGTTTTGCCCATATAACATTTGTGGGGTTTTTTAGTATTGCCATCTAAAAGGAGGAGGCAGACAAGAAGTTCATACAAAATAGCCTTGAATTGTGAGGAAAAACATGTCAAGCTGGGAAAGCTTTGAATAAAATCAGATTGCTCAACAGAGGCTTAAATAGCAAGCATGTACATGCTATTGTTTATGAGCTAATTATACTCAAAATGTTTGCTAGACACACACAAAATTTAGCAGAGTAACAACAGCCAAGAGGGAGCTTATAAATAACCAGTTTAAGAATCATTTGGGACTATTAATGCTCAGATTAAAAAAGCTGATAATGAGCATGCCAAATAAGAAAACTGGTTCCTATGTTTTGGAGAAGGAGAGGGTGATTTCATAATAGAGAGGAGGGAAACATGGAAGAGTGGAATGGAATGATGGGCTGGGCAAGAAGGGGACTCGGCCTTATCCTTAAAGAGGCACCTGGTTACCAAGTAATATATGGGCTCCAAAGTGTTGGATTTATGTACCAGAAACTAAAATGGTTATCCTGAATACCGGGAGGAATGTCCTCTTCTGTATCCTCCTAACCCTCAACTTAGAATCTTCTTGGAAGACTCCTGCCTAAAGGAGTCCCGCAGGCAGTATTGCCCTCCATGTGAATTTACTTGCCTGGGGTGGTAAGCATTTATTGCTTTCAGCAAGGGGTGGCCAACTCACTTGTGTACTTCAGAGGCACAGTAATGACATTTTTCTGTTTAAAAAAGCATTTGCCATGCTTGTGTGTATGCAAGAGAGAAGAAAGCAGACGATGTGTTGAAGCAGTACTGGGGCTGATTTTGCTTTCTGAGGTTTAGTGCTCCCTCATAAGTATGACTGAATAATTAAAAATATAACAACAACAAAACTTTTGGGACAGTAATAAATGTATGCATTTCTTTCTTATAAAAGGATGGGTAGCGGACATCTACAATCAGAGACCTGGCAGTTGCCAAGAAACACATATAAGCAGGCATTAGCAGAAAAGTACCACCACATATTTCATCACATTCACCAGGTGTGCACAGCAGCCCTATGGATATTGTCAGGGAACTGCCATCGGCTCCCCGACTATGCAGGAGAAGGGACCAGTAGAGGGAGAGAGAACACTCCCTTTGGGGAAGGTTATCAGCGTGACACCGGGGAGGAAGGGGATCAGGGAAGGACTTCGGAGAGAGGGCTCCAAGACTCTTCCACAGAGACCAGCGGGGAGAGTCCAGGACCTCCGCTGGCTACACCTACTCTGCACAGAAAGCTTCCACACAGGGAGGCTAGGCGGAGACGGGGTGTCAAGGAATTTTTATGTTGGAAGAAATTCAGGAAACGCCCACTGACGGATTCTGCCAGCGACTGACACAGCCACGGAGAAAGGGCTGTCCAGCCAGGGAAAGGTTTAGCCAGGCAACGTTGCCTAGAACTTCAGCATCCTTTACGCACGAGCAACCCCAATTCCCATTACAGATATGATTGGTTATTTGCATATCCCTTTTTTTTGCATTTTACAATAATGTAATATAATGTAGGTAGTAATGTAGGATTTTTGTCCTTATTTCGTAGGCTATCAGTTAGTTCTGCCATATCGGCATATTCAGTAAGTTTTTCTTGCCACTCTTCTTTAGTTGGTATTCTATCGCTTTTCCATCTTTATGCCAATAGCACCCTTGCCGCGGTTGTTGCATACATAAAGAGTCTGTGTTTTCCCTTTGGCAAATCTTGACCTAAAATTCCTAACAAAAGAGCTTCTGGGGTTTTAACAAAAGTTATCTTAAACATTTTTTTTTCATTTCATTATATATAATTTCCCAATAATTTTTAACTATTTTACAATTCCACCATAGATGATAAAAAGTACCTTCCTTCTCTTTACACTTCCAACACTTATTGGAGCTTGCTCTGTACATTTTGGCCATTTTCATTGGTGTGATATACCAATGGTACATCATTTTCATATAATTCTCTTTTAATAACATACAATCGGTATATTTCAAATTTACTCTCCATAATTTCTCCCAGTCCTCTAATTGTTATTTCAAGAACTTTTTTCATAAATTCCCAAGAGACATTGTCGAAGGCTTTTTCTGTATCTATAAGCATAATTGCTGCTTGTTTTTCATTTCTCACTTCCAGGTATTCTATAATATCAATAATATTTCTCATATTATCTTTCATTTGTCTCCCTGGAAGAAATCTTGCTTGGTCATGATGAATGTATTCCTTCAAGATTATTTTCATCCTGTTAGCCATTATATATGCAAACAATTTATAATCATTATTTAATAATGAAATTGGCCCATATTTTTTTTTTATTAAAGTTGGATATGCCTCTTGTTTAGGAATTAATGTTATATATGCCTCTCCTCTTTCCATGTCTTTGGTACTTTTCCAGATCTTAAAATTTCATTCATTACTTCCTGTAATGTATTAATAATTCTTTATGTAATATTTGATAATATTTAGCTGATAGTCCATCTGGTCCTAGCAATTTCCCTGTCTTTGCCTGCTTGATTGCCTCTACCACTTCCTGAGATGTTATTGATGCATTCAGATCTATTAATTCCTCTTCTTTGATTTTTGGTAGGTTACTCTCTTTCAAATACTTATCTATTTCTATACTTTTTTCCTTTCCTTTCCTTTCCTCTCCTATATAAATCTGTGAAATATTTAACAAATACTTTCCTAATCTCCTTCAAATTATCTATAACTTTTTCATTTAATTTTATTTTATTTACTATATTCTTTTGCTCATTTTCCCTCATTTGTCATGCTAATAATTTTCCTGGTTTATTTGCATGTTCAAAATATTTTGGTTTCATTATTTTGATTTTCCACTCTATTTCATAATTAACAATAATTGAATATTGATTTTGTAAAATTTTGATTGCCTGTTTGGTAGACTCTTTATTTGGTTTATATATTAATTATTGAGGACTTCCGGGTTGGCGCCATCGCCGAATGGCGGACTCCCTCCGAGCTCCGGAGGGAGTCTGCTCGGCAGGGGCTGGGTCCTACCGCGCTGGCGACGCGGGGACCCTCAAAAACCACGGGCATGGAGCCCGTGGACATGGGGACTCGGCTGGTACCGTCAGCGCCCTCCCGACTCGTGAAGGAGCCTTTTTAAAGGCTACGGATCGGGTGCCGGGGAGCGGCGTGGTACTGTGAGTCTATCGCTTCCCCTGCCGAGCGCAGCCGCATGCCATTCGTCGGAGAGCGCTGGCTTCTTCCATTGGAAATTCGGACATTTAACAACAACCCGTGAGTAATTGGGTAACCGGGTATAAAAGGAGAAAAAAAGGAATTTTTTTCGGATTCGGCATGAGCGGGGGGGATCTAAAAAGGAAGTCAGTCCCCTCCCTGATTGTAAACATGCTAAAACAAGGACTGAGAAACCAAGATCGATCAGAAGTTTATTGCTGACAAAAAATATCAATTCCACGATGGGATACTACAAGAATTGTGCTGGAGGAGAAAAGTCGAGGGTGAGAGGGAAAAGGCAACCCCCCCCCCGGGAACCGGGGCGATTCGGAGAACCTGGCGGAGAGAGATGGAGAGTTTGACAGCTGTCAAAGTAGCTGTCAAATCTTGAGAATACAAAGAGGACTTTGTTACAAGTATTTTGCTGGTTAATTTTGTTACAATTGGACATAAATATGGATACAAAATGTCGGGGGGGGGAAAGAAACAACAACTTGACTTTTGGATTAGAGGACACAAAGTTACTGCAACCCCCCTAGAGGGGCTTTGGGACATTACAAGTGGCGTATGTGGAAAACTACTCCGGGATGTGTACTGGTTTTAGCTCCTGGGAAAGTAGCAAAACTGAAATATTGTTTTGTCTACAGAGGTGACAACACAATAGAATCTTTCTATTGAAGCAAGGTAGGAACTGGACGTAAGTTTTTGTTCCTGAATAACAAACCTCTGTAGAGATACTAGATTTTGGAATAAGAATGGTTTTGCAGCTGAACAAGACAGAAACCTGAGAAAGTAAGAAACAAAAGAGCAAAGGACCAACTACTCCACGGAAAGAACAATGGGAGGAGCAACAATGACCAAGGGAAATTAAAGGCCTCTATTAGACTGGATTTTTGAAGTTAAACATTATCAAAACAAGCAAAGTCAAAGAAAACCGGCAAGATGGATTCAGGAAAATTTGGCTGTGGACTTGAGACCTCCAGGCCGACAACATACAGACTGATGGACATGGGGAATCCAAACCGGGGAAGGGAGGGGGAATTCTAGAATCCAAAGGCTATGTAACCAACTTTTGGAATCTTCTTCTATCTTCTATCTTTTATCTTTCTATATAACTTTGGTATTTTGATTTAACATGTTTTGGAAAAAAAAGGGGGAATTCGTGGAAGGAAACGGGGCAGATCTTGGGGGAAAAATCTTTGTTTTATTTTGTTAAAGATGAGGAGTGATGTTAGGATTGTAATTTAAATTGGCTAATAGGTACAACATATTAGGTTTAAATTGGGAATGAGAACTTGTGGAACCAACGTAGGGAAAGGGGAATACAGTCGGGAGGGGAAGGAGGGAGTCCCAGAAAGAAGGTTATGAAAATAAGGGTTTAAAATTGGTTTTTCTTTTTCTTTCTTTTCTTTATCTTTTCTATTTTTTCTATTCTGTTATTATTGGAAATTTTAATAAATATGATTATAAATATATATATATATATTAATTATTTTTCTTTTTTCATTAAGGCTTCTAGGATTTCTTTCTTATTCTTCTCTCTTATTTTCCTTTGGTATGCATTCTGTTGAATAAATAATCCCCTCATCACTGCTTTACTAGCATCCCATACTACCTGCAAATTTGTTCCTTTATTAAGATTTTGCTCAAAATATTTTCCTATAATCTTTCCTGTTTTTCCCACAAAGGTTTGATCATTTAACAACTCTTCATTTAATCTCTATCAAAAAGTGGATTGTTTTTCATATTGCAATTCCATTAATAACGGATTATTATCAGATAATGTTCTTTGGATTATTTCAATTTTTTTAAACTACTGTTTCCAATTCTGTAGAAATCAATATAGCATCAATTTGAGCACTGCTTTCATAAACATGTGAATAAAACGTGAATTCACTGTCTAACAAATGTTTATTTCTCCAAATGTCCATTAAATTTAAATTTTCTACCATTTAAAAGTCCTTGGAAGTCTACCTTCTTTGGTCTCCTTTTTTCTAATTGTTCTGTCCATTTCTAATGAAAAAATCCCATTCAAATCTCCCATCAGAATTATTTTCTGATCTGCAAATTCTAATAAATCTGTTTCTAATTTTTTTATAAAACTCCGACTTATTGTCATTGGAGGCATAAATATCTACTAAAAGAATCTTTTCACCTTGCACTGCAACCTGACTCCTATTACTCTCCCTTGTTCATCTTTTAATATTTGCTTGGGCTCAAATTTTGGTTTCACATACAAGACCACACCACATCTTTCAATTTATCTGCTGTTACAAATTCTGTACCAATTTTTTTTATTAATTATAACTCTTTTATGCTTACTCGCTATATGTGTTTCTTGAAGGCAAATAACCGGTACATCTAAATTCTGTTTGAGTAATACATGCTCAATTTTATTCTGCTTTACTTTGTTATTTAGACCATTTACATTCCAGCTCAATACATAGAATCATAGAATCATAGAATCCTAGAGTTGGAAGAGACCACAAGGGCCATCGAGTCCAACCCCCTGCCAAGCAGGAAACACCATCAGAGCACTCCTGACATATGGTTGTCAAGCCTCTGCTTAAAGACCTCCAAAGTAGGAGACTCCACCACACTCCTTGGCAGCAAATTCCACTGTCGAACAGCTCTTACTGTCAGGAAGTTCTTCCTAATGTTTAGGTGGAATCTTCTTTCTTGTAGTTTGGATCCATTGCTCCGTGTCCGCTTCTCTGGCGCAGCAGAAAACAACCTTTCTCCCTCCTCTATGTGACATCCTTTTATATATTTGAACATGGCTATCATATCACCCCTTAACCTCCTCTTCTCCAGGCTAAACATGCCCAGCTCCCTTAGCCGTTCCTCATAAGGCATCGTTTCCAGGCCTTTGACCATTTTGGTTGCCCTCCTCTGGACACGTTCCAGTTTGTCAGTGTCCTTCTTGAACTGTGGTGCCCAGAACTGGACACAGTACTCCAGGTGAGGTCTGACCAGAGCAGAATACAGTGGCACTATTACTTCCCTTGATCTAGATGCTATACTCCTATTGATGCAGCCCAGAAATGCATTGGCTTTTTTAGCTGCTGCGTCACACTGCTGGCTCATGTCAAGTTTGTGGTCAACCAAGACTCCTAGATCCTTTTCACATGTACTGCTCTCAAGCCAGGTGTCCCCCATCTTGTATTTGTGCCTCTCATTTTTTTTGCCCAAGTGCAATACTTTACATTTCTCCCTGTTAAAATTCATCTTGTTTGTTTTGGCCCAGTTCTCTAATCTGTCAAGGTCGTTTTGAAGTGTGATCCTGTCCTCTGGGGTGTTAGCCACCCCTCCCAGTTTGGTGTCATCTGCAAATTTGATCAGGATGCCCTTGAGTCCATCATCCAAGTCGTTGATAAAGATGTTGAATAAGACCGGGCCCAAGACAGAACCCTGTGGCACCCCACTAGTCACTCTTCTCCAGGATGAAGAGGAACCATTGATGAGCACTCTTTGGGTTCGGTTAGTCCTTCAGTTACAAATCCACTGAGTGGTAGCATACTCAAGACCACATTTTACCAGTTTCTTTACAAGAATATCATGGGGCACCTTGTCAAATGCCTTGCTGAAATCAAGGTAGGCTACATCCACTGCGTTCCCTTCATCTACCAGGCTTGTAATTCGGTCAAAAAACGAGATCAGGTTAGTCTGACATGACTTATTTTTCAGAAATCCATGCTGACTATTGGTGATCACAGCATTCCTTTCTAGGTGCGCACAGACTGTTTGCTTAATGATCTGCTCCAGAATCTTCCCTGGTATTGATGTCAGACTGACTGGGCGGTAATTATTTGGGTCCTCTCTTTCCCCCTTTTTGGAAATAGGGACAACATTTGCCCTCCTCCAGTCTGCCGGGACTTCGCCTGTTCTCCAGGAATTCTCAAAGATGACTGCCAGTGGTTCTGAGATCACATCTGCCAGTTCTTTTAATACTCTTGGATGCAGTTCATCTGGCCCTGGAGACTTGAATACATCTAAACTGGCCAAGTATTCTTGTACTATCTCCTTAGTTATTCTGGGCTGTGTTTCCTTTGCTGAATCATTTGCTCCAAATTCTTCAGGTCGGGCATTGTTTTCCTTATCGGAGAAGACTGAGGCAAAGAAGGCATTGAGGAGTTCAGCCCTTTCTGTGTCCCCTGTTTGCATTTCACCATCTTCTCCTCTGAGTGACCCCACTGTTTCTTTGTTCTTCCTTTTGCTACGAACATACCCATAGAAGCCTTTTTTGTTGCTTTTAACCTCTCTAGCAAGCCTGAGTTCATTCTGTGCTTTAGCTTTTCTGACTTTGTGTCTACACGTGCTGGCTATTTGTTTGAATTCCTCTTTGGTGGTTTCCCCCCTTTTCCATTTTTTGTACACATCCTTTTTTAATCTTAACTCAGTTAAAAGTTCTTTAGATAGCCACCCTGGCTTCTTTAGGCACCTTCCATGTTTCCCTCTCATTGGTATTGCCTGACGTTGTGCTTTTAGTATCTCCCTCTTAACAAACTCCCAGCCATCATGAACTCCCTTTCCTTTTAGTATTACTGTCCATGGGATCTCATCCAGCACTTCCCTAAGTTTTATGAAGTCGGCTTTCTTAAAGTCAAGAAATTGAGTCCTAGTATGCTTGGCTGCTCCTTTCCGCTGTATAGTAAACTTCAGAAGAGCATGATCACTCGCGCCTAATGATCCTTCCACTTCTACCCCACTAACCAGGTCATCAACATTGGTTAGGACCAGATCTAAAATGGCTGTTCCTCTTGTTGCTTCTCCCACTTTCTGGACAATGAAGTTGTCTGCAAGGCCAGTGAGGAATCTGTTTGACCTTATGCTCTTGGCTGAGTTTGACATCCAACAAATATCCGGGTAATTGAAGTCCCCCATTACTACTATCTCCCTTCCTTTTGCATGCTTGGCCATCTGTTCCAGGAAGGCATCATCTATGTCCTCCGTTTGGCTTGGGGATCTATAGTAAACTCCCACAATGAGGTCCCTGTTATTCTTCTCTCCCTTAATTTTGACCCAAATGCTCTCACTTTGGCTTTGATGTTCTAAATCTTGGATCTCTTCACAGGTATACACATCCCTGACATATAACGCCACTCCTCCTCCTTTCTTGTCTGGTCTGTTTCTCTGAAATAGATTGTATCCCCCCATTATTACATTCCAATCGTGGGACTTATCCCACCAGGTTTCAGTGATGCCTATTATGTCATATTTAGTTTGCTGTACCAAGAGCTCAAGCTCATCTTGTTTATTTCCCATGCTTTGCGCATTAGTGTACAGACATTGAAGTCCATTAATCATTCCCCCGTGTCTCTTATTTAAGGATTTTTTCCTCCCACCACTAGGTCCGCGTGCTGTTTGCTCCATTTGGTCTATGACATTTGGATGATCATCTTCATCAATTGATAGGCTCCTACCTTCAGGAGCACTGTCTCCCTCCCCCACATTAGTCAGTTTAAAGCCCTCCTGATGAGGTTTCTGAGATTTTTGGCAAAAACATTTCTCCCAACTGTTGTGAGGTGCAGCCCATCGCTTGCCAGAAGTCCATCTTCAAGAAACTGCAGTCCGTGATCTAAGAATCCAAACCGTTCCTGTTTACACCATCTGCGAAGCCAGCTGTTCACTTCCACTATTTTCCCCTCTCTCCCTGGGCCACGTCGTTCAACTGGGAGGAGAGATGAGATGACAATTTGTGCATTTAGTTGCTTCAATTTCCTGCCGAGAGCCTCGTAGTCTCTTTTGATCTTCTGGAGGCTATTGCTTGCAGTGTCATTGGTTCCCACATGAACCAAGAGGAAGGGGTATTTGTCAGTGGGTTTTATGATTCCTTGCAGTCGTTCAGTTACATCTTGGATCTTAGCCCCGGGGAGACAGTACACTTCCCGAGACATCTTGTCAGGCCCACAAATCACTGCTTCTGTTCCCCTCAGTAGGGAATCCCCTATCACCACTACACGCCTCCTCTTAGGTTTGGTCGGGGTTCTTCCATGAGCTGTCCGTTCCAAGGTCGCCTGCACATTCCCTGAGGACTGACTTTGCTGCTCGTCTTCATTTACCTGATCGACAGAAATGAGGGAGAGATCCTCAAATGGAGTCTGCTCTTCGTCTTCCATGCTAGGGGAGAGGACCTCAAAGCGATTGTGTAAATCTAAACAATCAGAACGAACCCTGGGCCTCCTACTTCTTTGAGTCACGTTTCTCCATATATCCGGCTCCTGTGTTGGTGAACTAGCCTCCTTCTCTGGGGAGTCCCCTGTCTCCTCCTTGATGGAGACGGTGTGGTCTGTTGCTTCCAAGAAGAGCTCCAGCTCTCTAATTCTTTGGAGCGTAGCTACCCTTTCCTCCAGTTTCTGGACTTTGTCTTTTAAGAGGGCAATCAACATGCAATTGCTGCAGGTAAAGCTGCCTGCAACCTTTGGCAAGATGGCAAACATTGCGCAGGAACCGCAGGCGACAGCAGCTGTTCCCTCCCCCTCCATCTTGAGAATGTGTCGTTGGGGGTGGCTACAGCGGTCCTCCATCATAAAAAGTGTGCAGACAGGACAAATAACTCCCCCCACAAAAAACCTAGGTCTCCCCCAACAAACGTTTCAGACTAGCTCCCCTAAATCTAAAAGATGGATCAAACTGCCCTGCTGGCTCTGATAAGCTCCTCCCACAGCTAATCACCTTCCTCAACAGAAACCCTGCCCCCTCTGACCTTTGCACAGGGAGAACAGCTAATCAGCCACAAAGAAACACAAGCACACAAGAGAAAACCCTTTTTGCTCCTTCTTCAACTGCTTTCCTGCTAGCTCTGATAAGCTCCTCCCACAGCTAATCACCTTCCTCAACAGAAACCCTGCCCCCTCTGACCTTTGCACAGGGAAAACAGCTAATCAGCCACAAAGAAACACAAACACACAAGAGAAAACCCTTTTTGCTCCTTCTTCAACTGCTTTCCTGCTAGCTCTGATCTATACGTCTGATCTATACCTATACGTCTGCCATTGTGTTTTACTGTGTTAATGTGATGGCCTGGGATTCCGATTCTGAGAGTGAACCGGAGGAATCCCAGCCGGCACAGGAGTCCCCGCCTCCAGGGCCAGCTGAACTGGGGCAAGGCCTAGATTCTGAGGAGCTTGCACCTGTGCCAGATCCTCAGGGGCAGGCACCAGGTGAAACCATTCTGGCCCCAGAGGTGCTTGAGGACTCAGTGTCTACAGGTGAGCCTTCCCCGGGGCCCAGTAACCCTTCGGCCTCTCCTGAACTGCAGAGGCTTAGGGCAGAGAGGCGAAGGGAACTGGTTTCTCTCGCCTTAAGGCCAGGAGAGGCGGGGATCCTGGGGGCCGGGACCGCCCCTGGCCTTAGAGAAGATAAAGGGCAGTCAGCCCAGTCCCAGGTTGCGGGAGCAACGTCAATGAAAAGCCAGCATCCAGTCCTGTTCCTCCAGTGTTCCTGTTCCCCGCCCGGCTTCCTGCTTCTGATCTTCGAGTGTTCCTGTCCCCGCCCGGTTCCCTGTTTCGGACCTCACCTCGCACTTTGTGGACTATCTCCAGGCTAGTGACTTAGGACTGAACTTGGACTACGGTAACAGTAACCTTCCCCCCGGGACCAGCACAGTTAAAGTTAAAGAATTATCTGATAAAAAGAGACAGCATTTATGTGTTCAATAGAGAGGAGCAATTGAAAGGGGGGGGGGACGACTCTCCTTGTAAAGTTGCTAAGACTGACATCTGTGTCTATGGTATGCCACATTATCATCTGCCCTACTGAAGACATTTTAAATGTTGTCTTGATGACTAAGTACTTTCCAAGTCCAGTGCCAATTTCTCCCTTTCATTTCTATCCCAGCATATCTCAAGCTAAGGAACTACATATTCCAACAAGCAATGGGTACAGGTTAAATCTTTATCTGTGGTGATAGGCTTGAGGATCTTTAGTCCCTAATTTCAGTTTCTTTTGCAATACTTAAGAACATCCACAGACAATTGCTATGTGTGCAGAGCCAGCCCTGTCATTCAGAAATGTGACAGCGGCTTGCTTCAGGTATCATGAGGGAAAGGAGTCAATGAAGATACACATTGATCTCT
Organism: Podarcis bocagei; assembly: GCF_964188305.1. NCBI lineage: Eukaryota > Metazoa > Chordata > Lepidosauria > Squamata > Lacertidae > Podarcis > Podarcis bocagei. The sequence goes on from NC_138130.1 coordinate 2,341,194, forward strand.
GAGCAGGGCAACAAATGTTTTTTGCACTTCTGGCAAAAAAAAAAAATGCCATGGAAAAGCCCTGCTCTAGAAACTTTCTAGATATCCCAAGACTAAGTTTAATGCTGGGTTCTAGCTGCGTTGACATCCAAGTGACAGCATTGAAAGAACTTTAAAATCCAGAATAATTCAGCTAGATGTTGATCTTGGACAGTTTGATTAATCCACTCAGAAAAAGTTTTGTGTATGCAGTCACTGGTGCTCACTCCCAAGTTACTGAAGAAGAAGAAGAGTTTGGATTTGATATCCCACTTTATCACTTCCCGAAGGAGTCTCAAAGCAGCTAACATTCTCCTTTCTCTTCCTCCCCCACAACAAGCACTCTGTGAGGTGAGTGGGGCTCCAAGGAGACTCCAAGGTCACCCAGCAGCTGCATGTGGAGGAGTGGAGACGCGAACCTGGTTCCCCAGATTACGAATCTACCACTCTTAACCACTACACCACACTGGCATGGTGTGCATGGCGTGAGCATGGCATGGAAACCTTGTCCTTAGTCTACAGTCTGCAAAATGTAGCAACTGATCTTCCTATAACAAAATCCCTTTTCATGCAATCCCTGCATAGTCACTAAATGTATGACCTTCATACATTCCATACAAGTTTATGGGGTGGGGGTCTGTACGGCCTAATAAAATACCCTGCCTTTTGAAGGGTTCCAGGTTCTCTAGGAAGCATCTATGAACAATGACTTTGCTCATGCATAGGCTTTTTCATACTGGACTTTGACAGAACATACTGAGATTGGCAGTACAGATCATGGGTATGAGACTCTTCCCTCCTCCATGTGCTCAACTGAAATCTCACATTTGTCCCATGAACTTCTGCAATAACTGTTTAGCCTTCGTATACAGCTGAATTTTCATTTCCAATTATACCTTGTCTGGTAGCAAGGACAGGCCTGCATGGCACCTCGAAGGCCATCTATGGCAGAGCACTTTAGAAACCACTTCACATGCATTATCTCAGTGCAGGCCTTGAAAGAGCAAATAGTCTGTGAAAAATTAAGGGTAAACCCATCGGCCTTCAGAATTGTTGAATATCATAACAAGCAAAGGGAATATATATCCCAGCCAGCCAATCACACTGCACAAGTGGGGAGCTGAAGCCGCAGCAGGCGCTCTTGAGCACAGAATCAAAACATACACAAATTGGTCTTGAAAGAGACTCTCACCCTCTAAAGCGCTTCCCCAGACTTTAGATACGTGGGTATCAGGGCATGGTGAGAGGGCCCTTGCCTCCTGCCAATGGCCCTGTGAAGGGTGCTGACACTTGCCTTTGGCATTCCTGTGCTTCAGTCTTGCCACATCCCCACTGGGCCCATCATCATCGCCATCATTTGAGGGCATCAGTAATTGACAAGATAAGGGCCCCCAAAACTGAAGATGGAAGACCTGTGAGTGGATGATTCAGTACTTACTATTTATTTATTTTAATTGATTCAGTATATCTCCCACCCTTCCTCCTCATGAGGATGGTGTTCAACTTCCATGCCCCCAAACTATTAGGCTTGCAGTCTGGGCATGCACCTAATAATTCTACTTTATTTCATGGGATTTTTTGAAGGAACACACAGAAAATCGTGTTTAAATTATATGCATTTTTACACACTTTTACATCTGTAACATGCACATTTTACATACATTTTAAAAGCAGAATAAATATTTTTGTGTATGGTTTTACCTTCAATAAAATTTCCCAGGAACAATATACCCTGCCTGCAAAAACAAAACTATATATCACAAATAAAACTGAACCGTGTACAGAAGATAAAAACAAAACAATCACAGTCCAGGCAACCTTGGGGAAATTATAATTTAAGGGTCCCAACATTTTGGCCTCACACAGGGCACCACTGGAGTTTGAAAGACCCAAGTCCCCTCCCCTGCCTCTTGTGACAGCAATGGATCTAGGTGCACACACACACACACACACACACACTACACACCTGCTCTTGCAGAGGGAATGCAACCCAATCCCTGGACCTGGGAACCATCCATTCATATGCCCTCCATCTGGTCAGGAATCAGTCTAAGTTTATTAGCCCTCCCCTAGCCCATGGTTGCATCCAGCGTGGTCTCTCTTGGTTCAGATGTTACAGAGAAATACAGAGCTGGGTGTTATTAGCATGCTGGTGACACCTTGCCCCATATCCCATGGTAGCCATCTCTAGTGGTTTCAAGCAGCACTGGGGCCAATATTTGCCCTGTGTCACCTGAAAGATCTAAAGGGGTAGCAACATAGAAAAACTCAGCAAAGACTAAAATACTTAAATCCATGGACCCATTCTCACTGTGTTTGGGTAGCACCACTAAGGTTGGAGGCTCATGTGACAGAATGTTCCACTGTTCCCAATAAAGGAATAAACCACTCCACAGAGACATCTTGTATGAGAAAGGAGGATGTGAGGCTCCCTGCGTATGTCCCTGATGAAACAAAGCCCCCACCTCAGTTCTGAAGTGGTACAGCACAGGTACAAGTTGATTGAACCAGGCATCTGTGATGCAGAGAGCTGCACAGTTCAAGGTAGTAACAAAATGCATGGCACCACATTTGAAGGTCACATATTTGAGCTGAAAATTTAAATGGAAGCCTTTAAAGAAAACTGGACCCATCTTTTCTCCTCAGCTCTCAGAAACCTGGAAGTTGCTGCAGACAAAAATAAAATGCAGTCCTAATGTACTGACTTTGAACCGTATTTTAAAATGAAGTGTTTATTTACAATTGGGCTTTCTGAGCTAACAGCTTGTGGCACTCATCTCACAAATTATGTCACTTTCTTGCAGCTCCAGCTTCATAAGAATGGGAGACGCAATAAAACCAATTTTCATCCAGCTTCTGTCTGTTTAAGCAATCAGAATAGGAATTTTTATGTTTAAAAATTAAAGTCTTGTTTAAAAATTAAACAGTTAAGTTCCAGATTATTCAGATTGGAGCAGAATTGGGGGTGGGGGTGATTTACAGTTTCTTCCTTCAAAGTATAATGCTGCAAAATCACAAATGGTGTTGAGATTAGAAAGATGACTTGCATCGACTGGAAAATGCCAACTGTACATTGTACTTTATTTTAAGGCACATTTCATTTTCTTTATGACAAACAGTGTGTTTATTTCCTGCAGAAATTTCATCAGACAAGGACACAAAGAGAGAAAGGCAGAGGGAAGAAAGTTTACTTTTGACCTGTAAAAGATGGTGCTATTCAAATTCGAGTCAAATCTGAATATGAAGTCACTTTGATAAATACTTAGCCTCCACTTCGTACCATGGAAATCTGTGAAATGCATTAGAGTCATCATTTTCTGTTTGTTCCTTTCAGTTGTATTTTAACTGTATTTTAAGTTTAGTGAAGGTCAATTTAGACTAACCTGATCTCATTTTTTGACAGAATTACAAGCCTGGTAGATGAAGGGAACGCAGCGGATGTAGCCTACCTTGATTTCAGCAAGGCATTTGACAAGGTGCCCCATGATATTCTTGTAAAGAAGCTGGTAAAATGCGGTCTTGACTATGCTACCACTCAGTGGATTTGTAACTGGCTGACTGACCAAACCCAAAGAGTGCTCATCAATGGTTCCTCTTCATCCTGGAGAAGAGTGACTAGTGGGGTGCCACAGGGTTCTGTCTTGGGCCCGGTCTTATTCAACATCTTTATCAACGACTTGGATGATGGACTCAAGGGCATCCTGATCAAATTTGCAGATGACACCAAACTGGGAGGGGTGGCTAACACCCCAGAGGACAGGATCACACTTCAAAATGACCTTGACAGATTAGAGAACTGGGCAAAAACAAACAAGATGAATTTTAACAGGGATAAATGTAAAAAAAAAAAATTAGAGGCACAAATACAAGATGGGTGACACCTGGCTTGAGAGCAGTACAGGTGAAAAGGATCTAGGAGTCTTGGTTGACCACAAACTTGACATGAGCCAACAGTGTGACGCGGCAGCTAAAAAAGCCAATGCAATTCTGGGCTGCATCAATAGGAGTATAGCATCTAGATCAAGGGAAGTAATAGTGCCACTGTATTCTGCTCTAGCCAGACCTCACCTGGAGTACTGTGTCCAGTTCTGGGCACCACAATTCAAGAAGGACACTGACAAACTGGAACGTGTCCAGAGGAGGGCAACCAAAATGGTCAAAGGCCTGGAAACGATGCCTTATGAGGAACGGCTAAGGGAGCTGGGCATGTTTAGCCTGGAGAAGAGGAGGTTAAGGGGTGATATGATAGCCATGTTCAAATATATAAAAGGATGTCACATAGAGGAGGGAGAAAGGTTGTTTTCTGCTGCTCCAGAGAAGCAGACACGGAGCAATGGATCCAAACTACAAGAAAGAAGATTCCACCTAAACATTAGGAAGAACTTCCTGACAGTAAGAGCTGTTCGACAGTGGAATTTGCTGCCAAGGAGTGTGGTGGAGTCTCCTCCTTCTTTGGAGGTCTTTAAGCAGAGGCTTGACAACCATATGTCAGGAGTGCTCTGATGGTGTTTCCTGCTTGGCAGGGGGTTGGACTCGATGGCCCTTGTGGTCTCTTCCAACTCTATGATTCTAATTTGGCGATAGCAGTTTATGCATTCACAAGAATCAAATGGTCAAGGTTTTTTAGATGTGCTTTCTGACTAAACATCAAGAAGAACTTTCTGACAGTAAGAGCTGTTCAGCAATGGAACAGACTCCCATGAGAAGTGGTAGACTCTTCTTCCTTGGATATTTTTAAGCAGAGGTTGGATGGCCGCCTGTCATGGACGCTTTAGCTGAGGTTCCTGCATTGCAGGGGGTGGACTAGATGACCCTCAGGGTCCCTTCCAACTCTACAAGTCCATGATTCTAAAGGGGAGTTTGACATAGTGCTGCTTAAGGCTCCTGGTGAGGCCTCTGCATTTGCAAACTCCAAATGAAAATAGCAAGTCAAGATGTTTTGCTTCCTGAGGCAGAATTGGCAAACCACCTCCACCCTGCCCGAGTCAAGGTACATAATACTGGCCAAGTCGTTAGGCAAACTCCAGCCCCAGCCCAAGTCAAGGTACACAAGGCTGGCCTAGTTATTCCATGGAGTAAAAATGCAATAGATGAAATAGCCATTAACCATTTGCTTTGCTTTTCATAGCTGCCTGAGGCAGTTGGTGGGGTCAGCCCTGGTAGGGAGAAAGTTAGCTCAGTTATTCTCTCTGACATCTTAGTTGTGTATGTACAATGAGTTTTTAGAGGGAAGAGCATCACCTGTTTTTTAATTTTTATTTTTGCGAAGGGGAGTTATCAGAAGAAGAAAAGCAGAAAGCAGATATGCAAGCTCAGTACAAAGTGGAACATTACTGCATGAACATCCTTCAGTGCAGCTCAGGTGTGCTTTTAAAGGGGAGGTTGATGAGGCTCTAAGGCAATTTCAGATCAAAACATGCCTCCATGGTCCCCAGTAGGGTCTTTTCCCCATGGGGAGCATAATGGCTCAAAGCCAACAGTCAGGTTTTTGCTTGGCTGATTTGCTTGTGCATCCAGTTGCTGCTTAAAAAAAAAAGAAACCAGCACATGCCTGTATAATTATTATTGAGATCTGCACAACAAATCTTCACATATCCATATACAACATGTGGGAAGGTGGAAATACTTTCACATCAGGACTGGTGGTCTGGGGGCAGAAAAGCAAGCTGGTGAGTTAATGAATTGGGTACTAAAGGTCAAGAGCTAGTAGGTGCAATTTGATGAGAAACTGGTCTTGGGGTTGCTCACACTTAGGAGCCAGACCAGGAACTCATTGGCTCTTGATGCTGCTTGACCTCTGCTGAACTGCAATGCCACCATTCAGCCATTTCCAGCACAGCAGACAGAGTTCATGTCATTCATTTTCATTCATGCCCACCTTTCTTCCAAGGAGATTGTGCCAATGAGTTCCCTTTTCTCAGGAAATTGGTCATACAGAGTGCGGGGTGCCTAGCTCTGTCAAAAGTCCCTAGTTTGAGATCCCATGTGCCCTAAGGGGAGAAAGTTTATTTATGCAGAAAGCAAGTTGTTCCATCAATTCAACAAGCAAGAGAAATCAAGAAGCATTTCTTGTACACTGAAGGCTTCAGCAAAAGTGTGGCTATGACTTTGTTCCACTTCTGCTTTTTCTCTACAGCTACTATAGTATTAACATCTTACAAACACAGAATGCTCTCAGCTGGTCATAAATAAACCCAGAAACTGTATTCACATCTGAGTGTAGTTATTGCATTACAAGAAACAGCCAACTCTAAAGGTGAAGCAGAGTTCAAATTTCAGTGGTTGTTATTGATTCTATTTTGTTTACTGCTATGGGGTACACTCTTATGAAAGGCAGTATATAGGGAAAGAATCAAACCCAGCTAGAATGACTGGAGGGCCTCCCAAAGCTTTTAAAGTAAAGTTTGACAAATCTTTTTTTGTATGTGTAAAGGCTAGTATGGGAGTCAATGCACAACTTAGAATGCAGCCGGCTCAGGTCCCCAGAGTTACAGAACAGCTGAAGTTAAGTGCTGCAGCTAATGAAGTCCATGTGAGCAAAGGCTGGTGAGATTCACTCTCTGCCTCTGGATGCCCAGCAAGATGCTGAACAGAAAGGCTTGAACAGGACAAGAGCAACACATGAAACAGCATCCAGGATGCACCCTTAAAACCACAACAGAGCGGTTGCTTGGTGGCTTAGGACAGGCATGCAACAACCAGCATGCAGCAACCTCACACAGGGCTGCCAGGGCTCTTACAGCAGGGACCACAGCTGTTGACTGCTCCACCCTCCCCTTTATTTTGTACTGAGGGAATCTGGCAGTGTTGGAGGAAGAGGAGTGGGGGGGGAGCACATCGCCCCCGGCAGCGCGATCCCGGCAAGGTGCCATAGTGGCTGCTCCCCCGCCTGCACTGGGCGCCATGCCCCGCAGGCAGTGCACCATGCCCCCAGGACATGCACCACGCCCCTAGGATGCACGCCACACCCCTATGGGTGGTGTGCCATGCCCCCGGGAAATGCACCACCCCCACCCCGCCTGCTCTCCGCCCCCCGCTGCCAGAGCATGAAGCTCCGCCACTGGAGTGCTGTGAGAGCATTTCTGCCGTTCACCACTAGTGTTGCTGCCGCCACCACGTCTGCCTGCCAGGGCTACCCAAACAGGAGCAGAACCCCACACCTAGGAAGGGGCCCACCGGAAGGCCATTGCCTAGAAGGCCCTAAAACCTGGATCTGATCTCCTTGCAGTAGTACTTTCTCCCTATCTTGGTCTAATTTTTTTTTACCTTTTTTCTTTTATTCATACATCCCCACACTCAATCCCACATATACTTCCTAGTAGATTGGAAGTCTAACACAAGGGTGGGGTGAGGAATGGTGGTGGGAAAAGGAACTATCTCAGTCAAAAGTTCAGTCCACACAAACTAACTGAGCTCCACAGAAACTCTTTGCCCCGTTTGCAGAACTCAGCTGTGCACAAAGCACAAATTGGCCAGGAACTAATGAAGTCACTAACCCACTTCCCTCATGCTCCTAGAAGCCGTATTTAACATTATGTTTTTTCTATTAAAAAAAGAAAGAGCCAAGAGAAAATATAGAAAAAGCTGAATGAATATTGTTATAGGTTTTGCAGGGGCAAGATCCCCCAAAAATATCTGGATTCAGTAATAGATTTTGATTAGTTGGAGTATTGAAGGGAAGAGTGGAAAAATACACGCTAAGCATCCTTTCCCTCACTTGGGATAGAGGAATTAACATGACAAAAGGTGCTGATGGCCCATCAGAGAGGAATTATCGGGACTGGGCAGACAGAGGTTGCCATGGTGATGGGGTGTATAGAATCACATTTGTAGAGTTAGGAAAAGTACGTCTATAGAGCAAGGTGTGCTGGGAAGAAAAGGGGAGAGGCCATCTTGGGCAGGCTGGCTGCAGGCTGGCTGAGAGAGATGCCTTGGACATAGCAGCCTTGGACTAGGAGCCTAAGTCCCTTCAGCATCCCCCCATAAAATATTTGAGGGGGCTGAGACCCTGCAAAGTTGATGGGCCATTCAAATGATGTGCATGGAGGGGGCGGAGCTTGCATGCTGATCCTTATTGGCCCCCTCATGTTTCCTCCGAGCATCATGGGAGCTGGTGGTGTGTGCTGGCCAAGATTGTGAGCTGAAACATTCTCAGGTCTCACTTCAGCCAGAAACCCATCATGTGACCATAAAACTTAATTCTCAGCTGCTCCTCCACCCCAGTTATACTGGTATATCCTAAAAATTTATAAGATTACCTACATAATATATGGATTTGGCATAGTTTCATACACATAGTTCCAACCTCCCCCAAGTGGAAGGAGTTCTGGACTCCCTCCATGCAGACTGAAGGCGTAAATAGGTGAATCAGCTCTATAGCACAACAGTCTCCACCATGTCTTCTATTCTCCAAAGGGACACAGACCCTGTGTCTGTGCCTGGGACCCCATGGGCTCTTGCCACTGCTTGGCAGAAAGAGGGGCAGGCACTCGACTTTTGTAACAGTATAAAGGAGGATGTGAAAACACACTTTTCATGGGCATTGTGTTCATTATTTTACAGCCCTGTGCGTGTGTGCGCGTGTGCGCATGCACATATGCACAGTGGAACTCAATTGCAGGATAAAAAGCATCTTTCAAAAGAAAGAAAACGCAGCATAGTTGGCAATATGATCATTACTCATAGCATGTTGTGAAGGTAGAGAACAGTATAATTATTCTTCTTTTGAGACTGCATGGCCTTAGTTTGAGTAACTGTTAATTCCTTCAAGAATAATTTTATTAGCATTGCTTTTGCACTATAAAATTTGTTTGGAAAGGCTATTGCAAATCTTTCTAGAAGATGCTTAAATATTTGCATGAATGCTATTATTTATGAAACACTAGAAAGACAAAATCCTGCTTTCCCCCTCCCTCCTCTGGCAGTTTTTGGTCCTCTATTATTCTCAAACATTATTTTTTTCTGGCATCATCACTGCACTATGTAGAGAAATTACTGCTGAATTATTAACCCTATTACAACAGGACAGTATTACTTTGCATGCTATCTAATCTAACAGTAGCTTTTGAAAATAATATACTTCCACAGGGTCCAGCAAGCAAGCAATACGATTTTTTTCAATGCTAAAAACTTCACTCCCATCCATGAAAACGACCAAATATAACATAGAATATAAATTTGTATGAGGCAAACTGGGTCATTTCATTCATGCAAATCAGGACCTGCAGCTAGGAAAGCAATCCCGGATGAACACAGGCACCAGTAACTGGAAGAAAAGGGCGAGGGAGTTTCTCCTGCTCCCTCGGTCAGGGCAACGCCACCCTGGCTCAGAGCACAGACCCAGCAAAGCAAATGAGCACCTATCCCAGCCAACCTGTCACAAAGGCAAGCTGAGAGGACCACGACTGTCATCACTGGTCTGCAATACCCTAACAGGAGGAGCAAAGGCTGAAACTAGCTGGCTTCTTATCTTTCCTGGATAAGCCAAGAGTTTGGCACCCACTGTTTTTTTTAGTTCAAAGGCATGAGAACATTTATAGAAGAGCTCTCCTTTCCCCAGGAATGCATAAGACATGTTACAGCCAGTCCAGATGGAAGTGCTGGATGCAGCAGGGCTGGCCAGTCTCAGGGGGCTGAACCTCAAGAGGTGGCACTGTTGACAGCGTTCCACCTCCCCCTGCCACAGCTACACCAGCTGCAGCAGCAGCAACGGCTTCTGGCAAGACGCCGTGAGATGGCACCCACTGTTGCTTCATGAATGCCACTGCACAACCCAGGTAAGGGAGACTTTGACAAGGGCAGGGCGGCAGCAGGATGGGGTGGCAATGGCACCTTCCCGTTTTGCCTCAAAGGAAGCCAGGTCTAGGAAGTGGGGTTCCGGCAGTGCAGCTTTGCCTGTCATTCCTGTGAGCTTGGACTGGACACACTGGTGGGATACAGGCACTCCAGCTGGAGTATTTACCTTTGCTCTGTTAAAAAAGGTAAAGGGACCCCTGACCATTAGGTCCAGTCCCGGACGACTCTGGGGTTGCCATGCTCATCTCGCTTTATTGGCTGAGGGAGCCAGCGTACAGCTTCCGGGTCATGTGGCCAGAATGACTAAGCCGCTTCTGGCAAACCAGAGCAGCGCACGGAAACACTGTTTACCCTCCTGCCAGAGCGGTACCTATTTATCTGCTTGCACTCTGACGTGCTTTCAAACTGCTAGGTTGGCAGGAGCAGGGACCGAGCAACGGGAGCTCTCCCTGTCGCGGGGATTTGAACCGCCGACCTTCTGATCGGCAAGCCCAAGAGGCTCCGTGGTTTAGACCACAGCACCACCTGCACCCCATTAGGCTCTATTAACCTTCATGATTCTTGCTGCATGCAAACTGCAGATGCCAACCACACTCCGCTTATTAGACTTTATGTAAGCTTATTGCGCTATTTATGCTTTAATATGCTGTATGAAGGCCAGTGCTGTGCATTACACTCAGAAGCAGGCTAGCTATTTGTGTTGTATGCCAAGGCTTGCTGTACATGAATAAAGTGAGTTTCCCCCCAAATGTGTGCTCATTGCATCTGAATCACAACGAACAGCTGCCCTTTGACTGAACACGCATCCTGAGGTGTCCCCAAACATGTCAGCTGAGAATACAGAACAACCTGAAAGGCAAAGACTGCTGAAAAGGGGGGAAACCACCAAAGAGGAATTCAAACAAATAGCCAGCACGTGTAGACACAAAGTCAGAAAAGCTAAAGCACAGAATGAACTCAGGCTGGCTAGAGAGATTAAAAGCAACAAAAAAAGGCTTTTATGGGTATGTTCGTAGCAAAAGGAAGAACAAAGAAACAGTGGGGTCACTCAGAGGAGAAGATGGTGAAATGCAAACAGGGGACACAGAAAGGGCTGAACTCCTCAATGCCTTCTTTGCCTCAGTCTTCTCCGATAAAGAAAACAATGCCCGACCTGAAGAATTTGGAGCAAATGATTCAGCAGAGGAAACACAGCCCAGAATAACTAAGGAGATAGTACAAGAATATTTGGCTAGTTTAGATGTATTCAAGTCTCCAGGGCCAGATGAACTGCATCCAAGAGTATTAAAAGAACTGGCAGATGTGATCTCAGAACCACTGGCAGTCATCTTTGAGAATTCCTGGAGAACAGGCGAAGTCCCGGCAGACTGGAGGAGGGCAAATGTTGTCCCTATTTCAAAAAGGGGAAAAGAGAGGACCCAAATAATTATCGCCCAGTCAGTCTGACATCAATACCAGGGAAGATTCTGGAGCAGATCATTAAGAAAACAGTCTGTGAGCACCTAGAAAGGAATGCTGTGATCACCAATAGTCAGCATGGATTTCTGAAAAATAAGTCATGTCAGACTAACCTGATCTCGTTTTTTGACAGAATTACAAGCCTGGTAGATGAAGGGAACGCAGTGGATGTAGCCTACCTTGATTTCAGCAAGGCATTTGACAAGGTGCCCCATGATATTCTTGTAAAGAAGCTGGTAAAATGCGGTCTTGACTATGCTACCACTCAGTGGATTTGTAACTGGCTGACTGACCGAACCCAAAGGGTGCTCATCAATGGTTCCTCTTCATCCTGGAGAAGAGTGACTAGTGGGGTGCCACAGGGTTCTGTCTTGGGCCCGGTCTTATTCAACATCTTTATCAACGACTTGGATGATGGACTCAAGGGCATCCTGATCAAATTTGCAGATGACACCAAACTGGGAGGGGTGGCTAACACCCCAGAGGACAGGATCACACTTCAAAACGACCTTGACAGATTAGAGAACTGGGCCAAAACAAACAAGATGAATTTTAACAGGGAGAAATGTAAAGTATTGCACTTGGGCAAAAAAAATGAGAGGCACAAATACAAGATGGGTGACACCTGGCTTGAGAGCAGTACAGGTGAAAAGGATCTAGGAGTCTTGGTTGACCATAAACTTGACATGAGCCAACAGTGTGACGCGGCAGCTAAAAAAGCCAATGCAATTCTGGGCTGCATCAATAGGAGTATAGCATCTAGATCAAGGGAAGTAATAGTGCCACTGTATTCTGCTCTGGTCAGACCTCACCTGGAGTACTGTGTCCAGTTCTGGGCACCACAGTTCAAGAAGGACACTGACAAACTGGAACGTGTCCAGAGGAGGGCAACCAAAATGGTCAAAGGCCTGGAAACGATGCCTTATGAGGAACGGCTAAGGGAGATGGGCATGTTTAGCCTGGAGAAGAGGAGGTTAAGGGGTGATATGATAGCCATGTTCAAATATATAAAAGGATGTCACATAGAGGAGGGAGAAAGGTTGTTTTCTGCTGCTCCAGAGAAGCGGACACGGAGCAATGGATCCAAACTACAAGAAAGAAGATTCCACCTAAACATTAGGAAGAACTTCCTGACAGTAAGAGCTGTTCGACAGTGGAATTTGCTGCCAAGGAGTGTGGTGGAGTCTCCTCCTTCTTTGGAGGTCTTTAAGCAGAGGCTTGACAACCATATGTCAGGAGTGCTCTGATGGTGTTTCCTGCTTGGCAGGGGGTTGGACTCGATGGCCCTTGTGGTCTCTTCCAATTCTATGATTCTATGATTCTATGATTCTATGATTCTATGACTATCCAACATGGGATGCCAGGAGTTCCTGCTGCAAGCACCGAGGCGAGGTAGCCTTGTGCAGACTTCAGGCTGGAAGCTATAGGAAAGCAGAGCTCTGACAATGCTTCAGGAACAGTCAACCTTAGACTGAGCCCTTTATACAAGAAGCGGATCTGTTCCAACGGCAAGCTCCACCTTAACTGAAAGTGCCCCAGCCCACTCCAGCAGACTTCGCTTTGATGGAATGAGGCAAGCTCTGGTTGGCCTTTTGTGATGCTGTCCTCCAAGTCAGAGGCAGGCAATGTGATGTCCTTGGACAGGAGGGGCAATGGAATCATGAACACATCTTGTAGACGGGCTTTGGGGATGGCCCTGCATGCCTTTGCTTTTCTGACCCAGAGTCTTCAGCCTCATTTCCTGAAGAAGGGAAATAACACCCAAGGATTGTGTGAGTTTCCTTCAGTCATACCCAACGGAAAATATTCTGGCTTTGCATTGGAATTCCTAAGCATTTGCTGAATCCCTAAGCCAAACAAACCTAGTTGGAAGATCCTTGTTTAGATTTATATTTTGAAATGGGCTCATCTAGCATTTATTCATCGTCTTCAAGTGGAACTTTTCATCCCTTTCCTTTTTTTCTAATTAAACTCCTTGAGCAGAAGCAACAGGGAAAGGAAGAAACTTGCAAAAGCCTAACTGAATGAGAGATGACAAAGGCAATGAGAAATGAAGAGATGGCTTTCATTCTCATCACACAGAGTCTTGCTCTCTCAGCTCAGTGCCTATTTCTGCTAGAGAAGGCTTTACAATGAACTGGGGGAAAGGACACTTTCTTTTAAATCTGTGGCTCCTGCTGGCACTTCATCTGAGGTTTCTTTCTACGCACTATTATTAAATGCACTTCAACCACACAAAGAACACCTAATTTATTTATTTCTAAAGTAGAACAGCTAATTTAGCAGCAGAGCTAACCTTGACTTGAGCAGGCAGGGAAATATCTCAAACGTACAAAGGCTTGGCTTTTGACAGAAACAATTCCCCCTCCCCCCATTTCACTACAAAGACCTTTAAGGGCCCTTCCAATTGGGACATTTAATGTGCATTCAGGCAAATTGGGGCTCCTGGCAGTATCAGGATGGTCTGTTATGTGTCTTCCTGCATTTCAACTGGTTGGCTCCCTCAGAACTTTTTGTCAATTTTAGTGCTCTCAGTTCCTCACTTTTCCAGTCTTAAATTCAGTTCTCCACATTTCTGCAACAATTTGAGATTTATTTATTTTTAATCCTCATGAATTGTCTTCAGCATTTTAGTGTTGAATTTTCTCAATGAACACATTTCTGCATGCTGCTTTAACTACTGCACACTTTTTTACAAGCAATTTTTCCTAACATACCGGTAATGCATTTTTGTATATTATCCTAGCTTCCATTTTTATGAACATTTCCCCCTAACATATGAATTTTTGTAAACACTGTTTGGCAAACTGCATCACAAAATCCAGATCAGTGTGAATTTCAAATGGCTGTTTCAATTCTCCTATTGTTTGGGAAAGTGTGAGCTTGATAAATCCACCCTTAAATGTGAGCTGATTCAACTTTCTTCCTTGTCCCTGTTGATACAGCATCTGTGGTGATCTCTGTGTGGTCTTTAACTTTTTGCAAGAAATTTCATAACCACAAATGTTCACTTTTTCTTTGTTTCCTTTTTTGTGCTATAGCACCCTGGCAATGCACCAAATTAACTTTGCTTCCTTGTGACATATTTCCTTTTTTGGGGGGGGGGCAATTTAATCTTTAATGATTTTAAATATTGAATCTACTTACCACAAAAAACCAAAAGAAAACAAACAAACAAATCACATCCAATTAAAAAAACACACATATAAAATAAAGTTATTCCATACATTGAGACTTCCGTCTTCCTCAGTATGGGTCCTTTGTTTCCTTGTTGACTGCATATTGTGCTATTGTACAACCTTTAATTTATCATAAATTGTAATTTTTGTTGAATATAGCATTGCAGAAGTTAATCATATTTACTGTTGATGTTGGATACTGGAATTCTTGTGTGTTTCTTTTTTTAAAACAAGTGAAGGTTGAGCACAGCAATCTCAGCCTTAAATACTTTTAAAATAGTACCTGCAGTGTCTTAGTATAGTAGCACAAATAACCACACTTGAAGGGAGAGAAGCTTTTACTAATAGCTGTGGCAATTTACTAAGTCAAAATTTCTTCAAAAAAAGAAAAAAGGAGAGGTTTTGGTGGACACACACAGAGGTGTTCTCCATAGGACCTTTTCACTGCTTGCTTTCTTCTCCTGCTACCCATCCATTTGTTTCTTAGAATTGGTGCAGTTATGAAATCAGCTTTGAAAGGTTCAGTCTGCCATCTTAATAGAAAATGGCATCCAGTTGTAACAGATGAGAACCTTTTCTTTGATCTTAGGAATCATCATGCAAAATTTGGTTATGTCTTAAGTGGAGTCCAAAAGCATTTGAACAAACAACTTATCCAAATATAATATCGGATACTATCAATACAAATGTTGTCAGCTGAGGAGATTCACAATTAAATAACAATAATTAAGGCTAGGTTGATCATTTATGCCGTTTTACAATGGGTTCCAAAGGTCACAAACAACACAGAATTTTTTATCATACAAATCTATATTCCTCCACTTATTATAAATATATTTAAAAAGGAAATCTCATTATTGTCTAATAAGAGATTGTATGCTTGTTTGGTATAGGATCAGAAAAAGATTTATGTTTGCCCAAAAATTTGGAGTGAACCTTTGCCATCTGCATCCAGTGGCTCATGCTGAGATTGGAACATAAACACGGAGATTAGATGGCTAATCTCCATGATGGGTGACACCTGGCTAAAATGGGTGACACCTGGCTTGAGAGCAGTACATGTGAAAAGGATCTAGGAGTCTTGGTTGACCACAAACTTGACATGAGCCAACAGTGTGACGCGGCAGCTAAAAAAGCCAATGCAATTCTGGGCTGCATCAATAGGAGTATAGCATCTAGATCAAGGGAAGTAATAGTGCCACTGTATTCTGCTCTGGTCAGACCTCACCTGGAGTACTGTGTCCAGTTCTGGGCACCACAGTTCAAGAAGGACACTGACAAACTGGAACGTGTCCAGAGGAGGGCAACCAAAATGGTCAAAGGTCTGGAAACGATGCCTTATGAGGAACGGCTAAGGGAGATGGGCATGTTTAGCCTGGAGAAGAGGAGGTTAAGGGGTGATATGATAGACATGTTCAAATATATAAAAGGATGTCATATAGAGGAGGGAGAAAGGTTGTTTTCTGCTGCTCCAGAAAAGCGGACACGGAGCAATGGATCCAAACTACAAGAAAGAAGATTCCACCTAAACATTAGGAAGAACTTCCTGACAGTAAGAGCTGTTCGACAGTGGAATTTGCTGCCAAGGAGTGTGGTGGTGTCTCCTTCTTTGGAGGTCTTTAGGCAGAGGTTTGACAACCATATGTCAGGAGTGCTCTGATGGTGTTTGCTGCTTGGCAGGGGGTTGGACTCGGTGGCCCTTGTGGTCTCTTCCAACTCTATGATTCTATGATTCTATGGCACGTCTCCATATGCACGTGTCATGCCTACCTATGATTTAAAACATATATTCTTAATTATGAGGGCATTCTGGGTTTTCTCTTTCTTTTTAAACACCTTTTCCTAACAGCTTAACAGTATATTTACTGAGATATAATGTACAATGTTAAAAATACTCTTTTATTTAAAATAAAGTACAGTTTCACGGTGAAGTGTTTTAATAGCGATAACACTCTTTCATAGGCCATGCATTGGAACATATCATCCACAACAGCACCCATAGCTATTGTTTTATAGATGTAAACAAATCAACCCATTATTCTTTTGGCACACACCATAAAGTCAGTTTTATGAAGACTTTTCTTGCCTTCTTACCTATTATGTGACTCATGAGATCCTATACATATTATTTTCAACTTTCTCTAAACTATGGTATCCTGTACTAGCATATGTGAAACAAGTATGCTCTAGGTAAACAAAAGCATGTATGAGGAACTTGGATCCTTGTGAATTTATATGCCTGATCCACATTGCTTGGACACTGTACACTTCTGAAAAGGTTGAGATTGAAATTCATATTTTGGTAGAGTATGTGCAGCTTAAATGCATTTTTAGAGAACATGCATATTTCAATCTGTACTTTGGGAAGATTGGGCTCCTGTCCTCCTTGTGGGCTTCTCTGAGGCATTTGGTTGGCCACTGTAAGAGCAGAATGCAGGACTAAGTGGGACATTGGCTTGATGCAGGCGGCTCTTATGTTATTTTAATATTTTAAAGATTTTTTTAAAATCACATTTCCTTTTCCTTTTCGCATATCAGTGTGCTACTAAACCCACAGAAGCAAAGCCAGCTTTAAAAAAAGGTTTGGGCTAAAATTTTACTCTGCCCAGCAGTGGGATCTAGCAATCCACAGTGACTGATCATAAGATGCATGTATGTGCAGGCTTGCATCAGATTGGTCATCAGAAAAAGAGGCTTAAAATGGGCTCCAAATGTAACTTTAAATTCATGAAAGGACAGAGGGTAGTGGGTGAAATAGAATGGAGTACTCCTTATACCGTATTGGCCCAAATATAAGCTGCACCTTTAAAATTCAAGGGGGGGGGGAGAGAAAAAGACAATACCCAAATATAAGCTGCTCCCTTAAAATTCCGCAGGCACTCACACCCATTCTGTTTTACCGTATGTCTGTTTCAGCAGCAATATTGTAAAAGCCAATTTTCATAAGGCCGTGAATTTAAGCCACACTTTAACTTTTCACAGTCGGAATTGGGGGGGGGGGGAGAGACTTATAGTCAGGCCAATATGGTGTTATGAGGTCTCCCAGGTGCCCAAACCTCTTCTTGAATAGGACCTGGGTTACTGTTTGCCCTGTGTGTAAAGGCTTCAAATTGGTTCTTTTGAAATTGAGATAAGTCATCTGTAATTGTGTTATCCAAAGCTGGAACATTACTGGCATTGTAACACCAAGGCCCGCACCAGGGACCTGTTCCGATTGGGAGGACTGCCTGCTGATCACCCAGACCACTGGTTGGCTATCGCACCAGAAACACTCATTTGTTCCGAAAGGCTTCTGAATTACTTTTTATTGTGGCCTGGTGCTTTGACACTGGAGTTCCCCTCTTGAGGACTACAGTAGGTGAGGAAGCCAGGCTACTGCTGTGATCATCTGTTCGCTGGAGCGTTGAGATTCAAGGGGGAACTAAGGGGAAAGCTGATAGCCTTTCCCTTGGCAAGTTGCTGATCAGATAGGAGAGACCAGTGTAGTCTATTCCACCCATGCAGTGGTAGAATTCACACATACTTCCAAGCAGAATGTGATTGCACTATGAGAAAGGAACACCACTGGTTATGTGCATGGAGTGGGGCTCATATAATCTTTAATTATCCTTTGCCATTTACCGGTAATCACTATTACAATATTTAAAACAATGTTTTCTGTGTAAAATTTCCCCCTGTTGACTGTAAATAAATATTCTGATGTCAATACAACATGATAACATTATGTCCAGGCTTGTGATTATACAAATGTAGAAAAACAATATTTGCACCGGCAGAATAGCTGCAATATTTGCATCTGCACAGCTGAGCGGCCACTCTTAAACTTTAAATCCAAAGAGATTAGTTTTCCCCTCATGGCAAGCACTAACAATATCAACAGTTTTACAGTTTTTTCTGCCAAGTAATGCATTTAACATATCTAGGTCAGATTCAAGAGGGAAGAAGGATTTCTTGGACCAGAGATATCAAGAATGAGCAAACAGTGAAATAGCTTGCTAACACTATAATATACAGAGGTAACAACCAGCCTGACCAGTCATCGGAAGACAGTGTAAAAATGCATTGCTAACATGAGCCTTCAAAATTATCCTTAACTTCAGTATGAGGAAGATGAATAGCAACATGCCAAACAAGGAAGAAGAGCAAGGGTATTCTGGAGAAGTCTGCCAAGATGACCCCAAAGCACCCAAGCGCAGTGAACTGGGTACCACTGGAAGCAAACTGGGCAGGAAGTTGTAGTAAAGTCTCTTCCTCCCCCTTTCTGTTCAGCTGCCCCACACTCTCTGAATTCCAGTGCCCGTCTCATGCTCGCAAGAGGGACCAACTTTACAAGCAGGAAACACAGGGATGTGGGGGGGGGGGGGCTTGGCAGGCGATATAGTGCCGGGTTGCCCCTCCCTCTTTCTCCTTTGCTCCTCTGCGTGGCGCTCACCTTTCCTGTCCTGCAGGTGCTCATCTATGTCAAACTGGTTGCTTTAGAGCCCATGGGGAATTCTTTTACCTATAAATTTCATTGGGTGGAGGATAATGGGATTTTGCCCTCCCTAAAATCTCTACACTCTCTGTACTTCACCGAGGATTGATGGAAGATTGGCTTCGGTGGCATCAATTTAAAGAGCTGATCACAAGTGGCAGTGTAGTACAGGAAAAGATGAATAGCCAAGCACCCTAGGGCACCTTTATGATAAAAGGGGGTAAACTAAGTCAGGCCTTTGAGAATTATGCAGCTACTGTGGTTGCTGTTGTATTTACTATAGAGTGTTAATTGTATTGGTATTTGCGTGTTATAAACAATCTTGGAATTTTTAATAAATGATAACATGAAGATCTTTCAAATAAATAAAAATAAATTAGTGCCCCTACTCCAATGTGGACCCAAGAGGAACAGAAACACTCCCTTTGAGGCATATTTAGCTCACACACCTTTGGGATGGGAGTGATCTGGGTGGGATTCACTCAATACCAGACAGGAAGCCAGTGAAGTGCTGCATCCAGTCTGTGGGACAAGGACAGGTTTGTCCAGATAACTGGTCTCTGGGAGGGGAGGGATTTGCTGGTAGACATCTTCTGTCCCAGTCAGACCTCCTGCAGATCACCAGATGATTAGCTGAGTGACCCCAGCTCACACAACACCTTTGTCTCCCCTCCTTCTCCCATGTGTAGGAGAAAGACAGATTCAATGTTTTCCCCACAGAAAGGCCAAATAAGGTTCCTTTCGTTTACCATGTTAAAAGATGCACTCTAGAATCTAGATTATTCAACAAGCTTGACACTTAATCAAGGGAAGCCAATAAAACAGAGTGAGCTTAAGTAAAATGTGCACCCTAGCAATATTTTACGTAAACATTTTCTGCTACCTTCAGTTTTTCAGTTTTGCAGTATTTCAAGTTTGTAGGCAGTATTTGATCACTTCAGGCATATTTCCATATCATTTTTAAAAAATGGGTTCCTAGTAAATTAAATATGGTATAGCATTAGGCCTGTCCAATACATCAAAGAAACTAGGGGAAAGTCTGTCAGGAAATAGTAAATGTTTTTAGTTTTGAAAAGTCAAAGAAGTTCTTATGATTTTTTCATGGAAATGAGTGTCTTTTAAGGGAGAGAAAAACAAAAGCAAGATTACAGGATATTTACTTTCTAAAATGAAAAAGCATAAGAGATGAAGCAAATGCATTATAAAAGTACATGTCCAAACATTATCAGAAAATGGTACACTGAAAAATAATGTATGCTTATTTCAGCTGTTCCTAGATCTGAGTCATGGTATCAGGTTATCAAGGAAAACTTAACTCTTTGTTGTCTAATATATACCAGAAAAATTGTAAGTTTTTGTCTTGTATGGGTATATTGCTTTAGTAGGTATACCATACAGTGCTTCAAAATGCATCTATATCACTAAATGAACCCAGATGTGTTTATTGTGAGATAGCTGTTTTCTTTGCAATTTGGCTTATAAAATTACCAATAGCAGATGAATAAACTTTGAGAAGTAACCATAAAACTAATGAGTAGGGAGGATGAAATTGGATAGAGAAGTTGAATGCTGCAATAAGAGTTTCTCTATTGACTATTGCTATTCTTATCAAACTGTATACCTTGAAGAAGCACACACCCCTTTTTTCATTATTGCAATCTGACAACACATTACATTACAAAATTATTCTGTACTTTCTAAAATTGTAAATAATTAAAATAATAATAAATAATAAATTTTATTTATATCCCGCCCTCCCCAGCCGAAGCCGGCTTTAGTGATCAAGATATATCCAGGAGTACTCCATAGCTATGTATTATAGATCACAACCCCATAAGTTAACTTGCCTATCTCTCTAACAAGGGAACCACAAACCCAAGAGCCCCTGTCTGCCTAGGATTCAAGCATAGCTCTTTGGCCCTCACCAGTCCACCACTGCATTCAGCCCAGAATTTCACAGCCCCTCAGGTGACACCTTACTCCAAAATTCCTAATGGCTGCTTCTAATGGTTTCACCTAAATGTTAAATAGCACCGGAGAGAGAATGGTGCCCTGAGCAACCCCAGAGCACAAGTGCCAGAGGGCCAAGGAGACCTTGCCCTGTGCTACTTTCTGAACATGGCCCAGAATCAGTTTAATGCAGGACCTTCAATACTCTTCCCATGGATACAGCTCAGGAGGATACCTGGCCAATGATATTGTGGTGGTGATGATGGTGGTGCCCATCTGATGGTGAGAGCTGTTTAACAGTGGATCAGTCTCCCTCGGGAGGTTGTAGACTCTCTTTCCTTGGAGGTTTGTAAGCAGAGGTTGGGTGGTCATCTGTCATGGATGCTTTAGCCGAGATTCCTGCATTGCAGGGGTTGGACTGGATAACCCTCAGGGTCCATCTCTACAATTCTATGATTCTGTGAATCTATTATTTTACAATTAGCCTGGATGGAGAACAAATGTGAAAATGGTCAGGCACAACTATGCTAATAGTAGATGTCAATATCATCAAGTTGCATTAAGTGGAACTGCTCTCCAACATTGGGTTTGACATTATATTGGACAATCAAATGGCCACAATAGTAGCATCTAAATCACTGTGGAACCAAGTGACTTTATCCTCAAAGTTCTTAGCCAACAAGTTACAGTGGGAAGCCATGTGCTCCAGAGGTCAGAAATGGCCAACCTCTGAACCACATGGGACAAGTCTGCTGGGTGGCTTCTCAAAGGCACAATAATTGCAGCAAAGTAAGATCTAGTCACTATTCTCCAAGTCTATATGTTAGGCCCAGTTAGGGGCCCGAAC
Organism: Podarcis bocagei; assembly: GCF_964188305.1. Taxonomy (NCBI): domain Eukaryota; kingdom Metazoa; phylum Chordata; class Lepidosauria; order Squamata; family Lacertidae; genus Podarcis; species Podarcis bocagei. The sequence goes on from NC_138130.1 coordinate 2,362,915, forward strand.
ATGTGCTTAGTCAGCTCTAGAGCACGATTCATGCTGCATATGCTCCAGCCCTTGCCCAACTCATTTAATTGGCCACTGCTCCTACCTATGAACAAAGGCAGCTCCATGGTGCCAAAGGCCCTTTGCGTCTCACCATTCCACAGTGAGACTTTGGCCCCAACAGGATCACCTGCTCTATCCTCTGGAAAAAGCTCAGTAAATAATTATCAGTATTTGGGGGCAGACTATCCTAACTGGTCTCCCATTCTTTCACTAGGAAGTGATCTGACCATGACAACGGGGTGAAATCCACCCCACCCATGTCCAGACTGCCACCCTCCACACATGGTGAAAGGTAAAGGTAAAAGGGATCCCTGACCATTAGGTTCCGTCGTGACGACTCTGAGGTTGCGGCGCTCATCTCACTTCATTGGCCGAGAGAGCCGGCGTACAGCTTCCGAGTCATGTGGCCAGCATGACTAAGCTGCTTCTGGCGAACCAGAGCAGCGCATGGAAACACTGTTTACCTTCCCGCTGGAGCGGTACTGTCAGGGGTTCAGGAGCAGAGGCGAGGGCAAGGGAGGAAACAGAGAGCGAGGGGGAGGAGTCCGAAGGAAAGATGAGCGATGACGACGACCCGAGATCTCCGAGTCTTTCCAGTGAATCGGAAGATTCACAGAAAGGAGCGCCAGTGGCCAGAGCGAGGGGGGAGATTAAGGGGACACCCCAGGAAAGAGGGACAAAAGGGGGTTCAGAGAGCAGCAGTTGGAAATCGGGGCCAACGTCCCCAACAGAGCGCAGTGGGGAGGAAGGGCGCCAGGTATCGGGATCCGGCGGCTCGCCGCAGGGGGGAGGGCATGAGTCAGGAGTGGCCACACCTCCATCGGGGAGCGAAGGAACGGTCAAGCGGAAAGTGGGAGGTTGGGCGCGCGCGCCAAGTTCAAATGCACAGGAAGGCGGCAGAGTAAGCAGCCCGGAAAGGGAGCCAGGTCCTAAAGCCCGCCGCAAGGAGACAGAAGGGTCCGGGGGGTCAGCGTCAGAAGAGTCCAGGAAGGAAGAGACCACGGGGGGCAGAGGGACCCAGAGAAGGAGGGGAAGGCGGAAAAGGTGGAGTAAGGCGAGGTTATTAAGTTGGTGTACAGGAGGCGGGGACTCAGACGGAGCTTCGCCGGTCTAGCTGATAAGACGTAGGGCTGCATGTGGCAGTTTGAAATTGGAAACTGTAACTCAATAAAGACTTTTATAAAGTGAACGCTGGCTAACGTGATCCTCTGTGAGCTAGGATCTGGAAGCAGCCCTGACAGTAAGCTCCGTCTCCAGTTTTGGCACCTAAAGCCTCGCAGAAAGGGGTGAAGACTGGTGCCTACTCGCGAGCTCACGAACGGCAGACAAGATGACTGCCGAACAGCAGATAGCGGATCTGCGAGAAGCAGTGACACAACTGAATGCCGAGATACTCGCATCCAGGAAGAGAGAGGGGGAAGCAGCCGCCGCCTACAAGGATCTCCAGATCAGGTTGGAAATGCTTACGAAGCAAGGGCAACTGACACCCAAACCGGAGGGAATTGGGTTGGGGAGAAGAGCAGGCGGTCTAGTATCTCACTTCGATGGGAATTTACAACAGTACCCCAACTTCCGAGCAGATGTACAGTGTGCGCTGCAACTGCTGGACAAGGACTTTAGAGATGAGCAAGAGAAGGTGGGGTTTATCCTGTCCCATTTGCATGGAGATGCTAAAGCATGGCTGCGCAATTTGTGGAGAGATAAGGATCCGGCGCTCCGAAGTGCGGATGCCTTCATTAAAGCAATGGATGCGTGCTTTTTATCAAGCATAGACGTGGATCTTGCCCGGAAAGAGATACACGGACTGAAGCAGGGGAGGGCCAGTGTAAGGCAGTATCATGCCCGCTTTTTTGCACTGGTCAGTGCCCTGGAATGGGACAAAGATTCGGCTCCAGTCAGAGACCTTTTTTGGGAAGGCTTGAGCGGCGCGGTTAAAGACGAAATTGCGAGGGGGGAGAGACCCCGGAGCACGCAGGAGGTCGTTCAGAGGGCGCTGACGGTTGGGGTGCGTCTGGAAGAACGTCCGTGGAGCAGGGACGAAGGGCGCGGAGGGCGCGAACCAGCGAGAGGGTTTTCCTTCGTTCCCAGGGAAGCAGCACGTGCGCAATCTACGCCTCCGCCAGGAGGGGGAGCGGAACCTATGGAGGTTGGAGGTGCCAGGGCTCAGTCAGCAACCAGAGCCCTAGCGCCGGGAGCAGTCAAGGCGAAGCCTCCTAGAGGGAACCGGAAGTGCTACATCTGCGACAGTCCTCAGCACATGGCGAAAGAGTGTCCCCAGAGGATCCACAAACACACTGCAGCCTCTGCAACGGTAACTGCAGCTACTCAGCACAGAGAACCACAGCAGGGAAATGACGGAGTCTGGCTGGAGACAGAGGCACTGGGGCCCAGCCAGACGAGTCAGTGAAGCAGTCCCCAGAGATTTTGCAGCCCACAGACCCCCTCCCGCCCAAACCAGTAGTGCAGCTCACCGCATCGCTCCAGCTACCCAATGGACTCACAATGGACGTGCCAATCACCGTGGACTCTGGCAGCAACGCGGACTTTATAGGGCAAGACTTCGTCGATCAGCACGCTATACAGTTGCTGCCTGCCACGCTGCCCCTGCAGGTTGTCACGGTGGATGGCAGGGAGCTGCTCGGGGGGCAGGTGGTGAAGCAAACGTCGCCAATGGTGATGCGACTTGGAAATCACAGGGAAATCATCAGTTTTTATGTCACCCAACTGTCGGACACGCCTATTGTATTGGGCATGAGTTGGCTGGACAGGCACAGCCCGACGCTGGCTTGGTACCAGCGGCAGCTGGTCTTCGGCTCTTCCTATTGTGCTGAACACTGCATCCTGCCCCGGCAGGAGGGAGAGGAAGAGGAGTCACAGCTGCAGCTGGGGATGCTGCAGGCAGTCCCCCACAAATACGCAGGATTTTTGGAGGTTTTCTGCGAGAAGGAGGCGGACAAGCTACCCCCCCCACAGACCATATGACTGCAAGATTGACCTCCTGCCAGGGGTGGCGCTGCCAAAAGGGAAACTGTATTCTATGTCTGAGGACGAACTACAGGAACTCAAGGAGTTCATAGATCATAATTTGGAGCGCGGCTTCATCCGGGAGTCCAGGGCAGTGGGGGGCAGTCCTGTATTCTTTGTCAAGAAGAAAGACACGCCCCAAAAAAGGCTCGTAGTGGACTATCGGACCTTAAACAGCATGACCAAGCCATCGGATTTCCCCATGCCCAGAATCGACGACCTCCTCGCGACGGTGCGCAAAGGACGCGTGTTCACCAAGTTGGACCTGCGCGGGGCGTACAACCTCATTCGCGTGCGGGAAGGCGATGAGTGGAAGACAGCCATGTTCACGCCCCTGGGCACCTACGAATACAGAGTTATGCCGTTTGGACTGCAAAATGGCTCCCACTGTTTTCAAGCTTTCATGCATCACGTGTTAGCGGGGCTCCTCTACAAGAAGTGCGTCTGCTTCCTGGATGACATCCTGATATTTTCTGAATCGCAGCAGGCCCACGACAGAGACGTCAAGGAAGTGCTGAGCAGACTACAGCAGCATAGGCTGTACGCCAAGCTGGAAAAGTGCCAGTTCGACGTGTCGGAGGTGGATTTCCTGGGCTACAAGTTGTCAGACAAGGGGCTCGCCATGGACAGCGCCAAGGGTCGCGCCGTGTTGGATTGGAAAAGCCCGCGCAACCGAAAGGAGGTCCAGCAGTTTATCGGCTTTGCGAACTTCTATCGCAAGTTTATCAAGGGATTTGCAATGCAGACGGCGGCCATCACAGACACGCTCAGCTCCAAGAAAAAGAAGTTCATCTGGACGGAGCAGGCGGAGCAGTCCTTTCAGGCACTCAAGCGTCTCTTCGCGTCGGAAGAGCAGCTACTACATGTCGACCCCAGCAGACCGATGAGGGTGGAGACGGACGCCTCGGACAGAGCCGTGGGAGCAGTCCTGTTGCAGCAAGACCCGCAGGGGGCTTGGAGTCCGGGAGCGTTCTACTCCAGGAAGCTCAGCAAGTCGGAACAGAACTACACCATCTGGGACAGGGAATTGCTCGCCATTCATGCAGCATTCAAGGCGTGGAGGCACTTCCTGATCGGCGCCAAGCACACAGTGCAGGTCTGCACGGACCACAAGAATCTAGAGCACTGGCGCACAGCGCAGTTCCTGAACCAGAGGCAGATACGTTGGGCAGAGTTCTTTGCGGACTTCGACTTCCGGATAGAGTATGTCCCAGGAGACACCAACGTCATGGCGGATGCCCTATCCCGTAAACCGCAATACCTGGAGGAGGCGAAGCCAGCGACGGCCATGCACATCTTCGCACCGACAGCGTGGGCGTGCGCTTCGGCAACGGTTGATCTGGATGCGGTACGGCGAGCGTTGCAGGACGACTCCTTCGCGCAAGCAAAATTGGCAGAGGTGCACAGGGGCACGGCGACGACCAACGAGTTCCAGGAGCGTGATGGATTGCTCATCCGTAAAGGGGCCATCTACGTGCCGGGAGACGAACTTCGCGCCAAGGTACTGCAGCAGTTGCATGACGCGCCCACTGCCGGGCACTTTGGCACGGAGAAGACGATGGAATTGGTCGCTAGAGATTTCTGGTGGCCCAGAATGAGAGGGGAAGTCGCAGACTACGTGGCGAGGTGCGACACCTGCCAGAGGGCCAAGCCAGTGCAAAGACCGCCGGCGGGACTGCTGGAACTGCTGCAAACCCCGTTCGAACCATGGGAGAGAGTGGCCCTGGACTTTGTCACGGATCTACCCAGCTCGAGGGGCAAGACAGCAGTGCTAGTGGTGGTGGACTTGTTCACCAAGATGGCGCATTTCATTCCGTGTGCGAAGGTGGCCACGGCGGAACAAACCGCCAAACTGTTCATAGATCACGTGTTCAAGGTTCACGGTCTGCCGCGGTCTATACTGTCCGACAGGGGGCGACAGTTCATCTCGAACTTCTGGCAGAAGCTGATGGGCTTCCTGAACGTCAAGATCAACCTGGCGTCGGCGAGACACCCGCAGACCAACGGGCAAGCGGAGCGAGTCAATGCCATCATGCAGCAGTACCTGAGATGTTATGCAAATCAACAGCCCGCAACGTGGGTGGATTACCTGCCACTCGCCGAGTTCGCCTACAACAACACGAAGCACGTGTCCACAGGGGTGACGCCGTTTTTCGCCAACAATGGGAGGCACCCCAGAACCTTCCTGGGACTGGAAAGAATGGGGGAGGGGGAGCCACAAGCAGCGGACGCGTTCGCGTCGGAGTTGCAGGAGGTCCACAATCAGCTCCGGCGGCAGCTGGAGCTAGCTAAACAGGCATACAAGGTGCAGGTGGACAAACACAGGAGGGTTGGCGAAGAGATCCAAGTGGGCGACTGGGTCTGGTTGGCAGCCCACGCAGTGCCGGCCAGATCGTTAGCAAAGAAGAAGCTAGGGCATAAACAACTGGGGCCCTACCAAGTCGAGGCACAGGTCAACCCGGTGGCCTTCCGGCTGACACTTCCGGAGGGATCCAGGATGCATCCGGTGTTCCACCGATCGGTGCTCACTCCCTACAAGGCACCTCACAGATTTCAGGAGCCAGGAACGGCACCGAGTCCGCTCCGGGAGGGGACCGAGCCAGGGGGAGTGCCACAGGAGGAGCCCATCAACGAGGTCACAGAAATTTTGGACTCTAGATGGGGGGAAGAGGGAGTGGAATACCTTCTCGCCAGAGAGGGCACCCCAGCCAGTGCCAACAGCTGGGTGCCGGGCTACGCTTTGGACGAACCGCTACTTAAAGACGAGTTTCATGCCCTCTTTCCACACAGGCCCATGCCAGCCGAGTTTTTCGACGACTGGCTTTTCACACCCACGCTTTCAGACAGCACGTTCCGGGGGTTCGACTCGGACGAGGAACCCACACTGAACACACGTTCCCCGGAGGGGTCACCCTCGGGATCTGCCTCAGAACCCTCGTATTGGTGGGATGATCGACCAGAGGAGCAGTGGCGCAGGAAGTGGCTGGAGGGTCCCGGACGAGCAACGTCCCCAGAAGGAACCGAGGGAGAAACGGACATGGACGTGTTCGGGGAGGACCTTGGGTTCGAGCACGGCGGCACAGAGATGGAAGAGGAGGCGACCGTCGGCGACGAGCGCAGGGAGGAAGAACCGGAAGTCTTCAGTTGGATGCCAGCCACGGGAAGCGAACTGTATCCGGCATTCGTCCCCATGACAATGGAGCAACCAGCACCCACACCTGAAGGAGGGGAGGGGGGAAGGGGGGGCTTCGAGGGGGGGATGGATGTCAGGGGTTCAGGAGCAGAGGCGAGGGCAAGGGAGGAAACAGAGAGTGAGGGGGAGGAGTCCGAAGGAAAGATGAGCGATGACGACGACCCGAGATCTCCGAGTCTTTCCAGTGAATCGGAAGATTCACAGAAAGGAGCGCCAGTGGCCAGAGCGAGGGGGGAGATTAAGGGGACACCCCAGGAAAGAGGGACAAAAGGGGGTTCAGAGAGCAGCAGTTGGAAATCGGGGCCAACGTCCCCAACAGAGCGCAGTGGGGAGGAAGGGCGCCAGGTATCGGGATCCGGCGGCTCGCCGCAGAGGGGAGGGCATGAGTCAGGAGTGGCCACACCTCCATTGGGGAGCGAAGGAACGGTCAAGCGGAAAGTGGGAGGTTGGGCGCGCGCGCCAAGTTCAAATGCACAGGAAGGCGGCAGAGTAAGCAGCCCGGAAAGGGAGCCAGGTCCTAAAGCCCGCCGCAAGGAGACAGAAGGGTCCGGGGGGTCAGCGTCAGAAGAGTCCAGGAAGGAAGAGACCACGGGGGGCAGAGGGACCCAGAGAAGGAGGGGAAGGCGGAAAAGGTGGAGTAAGGCGAGGTTATTAAGTTGGTGTACAGGAGGCGGGGACTCAGACGGAGCTTCGCCGGTCTAGCTGATAAGACGTAGGGCTGCATGTGGCAGTTTGAAATTGGAAACTGTAACTCAATAAAGACTTTTATAAAGTGAACGCTGGCTAACGTGATCCTCTGTGAGCTAGGATCTGGAAGCAGCCCTGACAGGTACCTATTTATCTACTTGCACTTTGACGTGCTTTCGAACTGCTAGGTTGGCAGGAGCAGGGGCTGAGCAACAGGAGCTCACCCCTGTCGCGGGGATTCGAACCGCCGACCTTCTGATTCGCAAGTCACTGTGGTTTAACCCACAGTGCCACCCACGTCCCACCTCCACACATGGAGCAAAGACTAAATCTAGGATGTGTCCTGCTCTGTGCATGGGACTGATTAACTTTGGAGACAAGAGCATGGTTGCCATGGAGGCCATACAAGATTTCCCTTGCATCCATTCATTTTTAAAGATTTTGACCTGTTTCTGAGTTGTGCTGTGCTTAAGGTTCCAATCTGTTGCATGAAGGCAGCTGAAACAAAAATATAGTTAACTCCAGAATATACAGTACTAATTGTAAAAAGAGAAGTATGTAAAAAAAAAATTGTCTAGGCATCTGAAGTTAGTTCATGCTTTTTCTTTTACTCTTTCATTTATGATATTTTGTTTTTGACTTCTGGGTTTCCCACCTGAAAGGTTTCCCTTTCCATCCAAATGTAGGTCAGACTTCAAATTCAAATTCCATGCTGCAAAAATATTTCCTTCCACAAATTTAATCAACTAGTTAAGGATTTTAGCAAATGCTTTTTTGTTTAGAATTTGGAGGCTATAGCAATGCAGAAGCATAGTTACCCATTATGATGGCCTGGGACTCGGGTTCGGATTCTGAGCCAGAGGAGACTCAGTCTGCACCGGATCCTTTGCCTCAGGCATCACCTGAACCAAGTCTGGGGCCTGATCCTGAAGAGTCCCAGTCTGCACAGGTTCCCCTGCATCAAACACCAGCTGGGCCGAGTCAGGGGCCTGAGCCTGCCCTGGCTCCAGATGCGGGGATGACCTCGTTGCCTCCAGCTGGGCCATCACTTACAGCTGCTCCACAACCAGTTGGGTCAGGGGAGGCTGAGGCAGCCCCTGGGTCTAGTAACCCACCAACGTCTCCCGAGCTGCAGAGACTGAGGTCTGAGAGAAGGAGAGACCTGAGTACTCGCAGGAGGGGTGCTCACCTTCGGGCAAAACAGGGAGGTGAGTCGCCGGGGGATCAGGACTGGCCGTTACCCCGACAAAGATAAAGGCTGTTGGACCCGCCCCAGGTTGTGGGAGCAACATTGCTGTATGCTAGACCCTGCCTGAGACCCTGTACCTGCCCTTGCCTGGTTTCCTGCCTTGTGTCCTGCCTTGGCCCTGTCAGACTGACTCCCAGCGGAACCTCCGGATTCTGGACCAGTCCTGGACCACGTCTAAAGAAATAAAAATTGCCCTTTTGATTTTTTTTTTACATTGAAATGAATGGCCAGTAGATAATTTCTGACCTCCCCTCTGCTTTTTAAAAGATCCTGGTGCAAGAACATGTCCCTAAAAAGATGTTGTCAACAGCCTATCCTCCGCCCTCAAGTATAGCATCACTACAGTGGTACCTCGGGTTACATATTCTTCAGGTTACAGACTCCGCTAACCCAGAAATAGTACCTCAGGTTAAGAACTTTGCTTCAGGATGAGAACAGAAATTGTGCTCTGATGGCGCAGCAGCAGCAGGAGGCCCCATTAGCTAAAGTGGTGCTTCAGATTAAGAACAGTTTCAGGTTAAGAACGAACCTCCGGAACGGATTAAGTACGTAACCAGAGGTACCCCTGTACTTACGGTCTTTCTTCTTTAACATAGTTGGCAATTACACACCTTTTAATATGATCTCCCAGTTACATTTAGTATAAAAAATATTGATGCCTGTCATCTGAACCTTTTGAAGAATGCAAAGCTTTTCTATTGCCTCTCACAAATATTCTTTCTATAGCACCAATAAAATTCCCAGTAGGTGCTCAACGCTTTAGAAATTGATGTGACTGTGAAGTCTTTGGTTTATTTCAATCAGAAATATTATGAACTTGGAAATAAAACTCTAAATTATTGGCTAACTCAAATAGGACCTTTCTGGCTCTCAGGTCTTGAACCCTGGGAGAATCACTGGTGAATTTGCAAATGATTATGAAACATTATAAAGGTAAAGGTACCCCTGCCCGTACGGGCCAGTCTTTCCAGACTCTAGGGTTGTGTGCCCATCTCACTCAAGAGGCCGGGGGTCAGCGCTGTCCAAAGACACTTCCGGGTCACGTGGCCAGCGTGACATCGCTGCTCTGGCGAACCAGAGCCGCACACGGAAACACCGTTTACCTTCCCGCTTGTAAGCGGTCCCTATTTATCTACTTGCACCCGGGGGTGCTTTCGAACTGCTAGGTTGGCAGGCGCTGGGACCGAACGACGGGAGCGCACCCCGCCGCAGGGATTCGAACCACCGACCTTTCGATCGGCAAGCCCTAGGTGCTGAGGCTTTTACCCACAGCGCCACCTGCGTCCCATGAAACATTATACACCTCCACTAATCTAGATGTCTCACAAATTGATTATTTTTGCCCCAATGGGCAAATAAAGAGGCAGACACATAATATGGGGTTATTTATACCCAGTGCTTTTTTCTGGGGGGACACAGGGGTTCACATACCCCTAAACATTTTGTGAATCTAAGTTTGGTCTCATTGAGGGGCAGTATTTCAATATGAGTAGAAAAAGCACTGTTTATACCTTAAATTAAAAACCTATGGGGTGGAACTAACTTAACTGGGTAATCTTAGCCATTGGGCATCCCACCCTTTCCTATGAAATTAGGGAACGGCTCCCCTGCCTGCCCTGATTCCCAGGCCGCAATCTGAAGGTGAGAATGGAGACCCTACCACATCACTACCCCTGGAACTGCAAAACCCCTGGAGGATGAGGGAGTTTGCCTCAAATAAGCTTGCCATACGTCAGGAAAATTCCTGGCATGACCTGGGTTTTGGGTGTAAAGATGGCGTTGGGGAAATTTTTGCTGAATCAGCAAAATGTCAGGGAAAACCTGGATGTATGGCAACACGATGGAAAAAGCAGCGGAAACAGCTCAAAAAACTCAACAACTTTGTGGGTGTCAGGAATTTTTCTTATATAGCAACCCTAACTCAAATGAGGCCCCTATCTCACCCCCTGAACTGCGGAGTCCAAGAAGTGAGCTTTGGGGTCAACCCATTACCTGAAAGGTATCTGTACAGTTACAATATACAAAAATTTATTGATTGATTTCAGAGTGACCTTTTCTCAAAGGATGTGAAAATGACAGTTCATGCTTTTGTTTTTAGGCAAAAGTTCATCTAAATAAGCTGCAGGAACTTGAGGTTGTAAAAAAGTTATAACCCTAATGTACATATGTCTGAGACAAGTACTTAGCAAACTTAGAATGTATGTATTTGATTCAACAGTGTGGATCAATGAATCTGCCACACACTCTTCTATATACAAGTACTAGGTTGGTTTAAAAATATGAGATCAATGTCAGGAAAAAAAATATTGTCACATCAAAAAAGGAAGCCTGTGGACTTTCACAGTGACTGCAGTCTCCAACAGAACAAAGATGTGAAATAATTGGAAAGGAACATCTCATAACAATCTTCAGTTGTGAAGGGAAGAAAGGCAGCCAGCATATAAGGGGAGGAGAAACAAGCCCATGAAGAAATGGGTATAAGCCACTGGACAGCTTTGATAGGGGAAAAAGAAGTACAATTCTAAGAGAAAGGCAAAATGCTTCTGAGAAATTTCACAAGCATTGGTACTGCTTATGCATCCCACAAAAGCCCTCAGAAACTTCTAAACTAATGCGGCAGCTAAAAAAGCCAATGCAATTCTGGGCTGCATCAATAGGAGTATAGCATCTAGATCAAGGGAAGTAATAGTGCCACTGTAGTCTGCTCTGGTCAGACCACACCTGGAGTACTGTGTCCAGTTCTGGGCACCACAATTCAAGAAGGACACTGACAAACTGGAACGTTTCCAGAGGAGGGCAACCAAAATGGTCAAAGGCCTGGAAACAATGCCTTATGAGGAACGGCTAAGGGAGCTGGGCATGTTTAGCCTGGAGAAGAGGAGGTTAAGGGGTGATATGATAGCCATGTTCAAATATATAAAAGGATGTCACATAGAGGAGGGAGAAAGGTTGTTTTCTGCTGCTCCAGAGAAGCGGACACGGAGCAATGGATCCAAACTACAAGAAAGAAGATTCCACCTAAACATGAGGAAGAACTTCCTGACAGTAAGAGCTGTTCGACAGTGGAATTTGCTGCCAAGGAGTGTGGTGGAGTCTCCTCCTTCTTTGGAGGTCTTTAAGCAGAGGCTTGACAACCATATGTCAGGAGTGCTCTGATGGTGTTTCCTGCTTGGCAGGGGGTTGGACTCGATGGCCCTTGTGGTCTCTTCCAACTCTATGATTCTATGATTCTATGATTCTATGATTCTAATCTGGAAATACTTACTTGGGCCAAATATCTGAGGGATTTGAAGGGAAGCCCTAATTTCTGACATTAGAGCAGAATCTTGGCTCCTGGTAGACCATTGAACATGAGAGCTGTGCTTGGCTTGGTGGGTGCCACTAGTTATGGATGGAAACTTGTGTGATAATTAACCAGCTAGGAATTTGGCCTCCTTCACTTTAGATGGTGGCAACAGCAGACAGTTTTTCTTTGCCGTTTGGCAGAGGATTGGGCAGCATTCAACTTAGCTACATTAGTAGCAGAGACATGAGGAGCAGTGAAGTCTGCAGCTCAGGGCTATGAGACACAGGGAAAGGAGAGGGACTACATTTGGGACCAACGTTCAGCTACATGGAGCTATGGGGTATTGTGGGGTTTAGATGAAGGTATGCCTTTATGCCTTATACTCACCTTTATGGTGTGGCTTGGGGAAAGGGTAAGCTAAATGGGTTGTCCTCCCCCCCCCCCCCCCCCGCCCAGCAAAGGTTGGTCTCTCAAACCACTGATCTGTATAGTTGCTTCCTGCACTAAGCCTTTCATCTGTAGGCCTTTGGTAAATTCTAATAAAAGTAGCCCATATTTCAACCCAGCGAAATGTGTTGGTGTGTTCAATTTCAGTCCTCAGCTGCAAATGCTCTCTTGGCATGCACAAACACATCTTCCAGAAAATGCTGTTGTTAGGTATTTGTATAACATCAGAATAGACTATTTTGTGAGAGCTGGTTACAAGTAATTTGCATGTTTTGCTATGTACAAAGAACTCATATGCCTAATGATTGGTATTAACACTTCTTTTCAGAAGACTTGCACAACACAAGCCAAGCAACTCACCAGTAGAGCTAAGGAGTAATAACCTAGAAATGGGCCTGTCACTTTCACATATTCCCTCTTTAGCCTGTGGTTTTAAAGTAGAATAATCTCAGAATATATAAATAATTTCATACTTAGATGAATATTCTATCTCAAACCCTGAATATACAGTCACACTTTCTCTCAAAATATGCATTTAATCCATATGTTGTCATGTTTAAATTGCTGTGCTGCTACATATGGATGATGATAAGATCTGTAGGGCAGCATGCTAGTCTGAGAGATGTAGTTCAGGACATGCCTTATAGGAATTATATATCAATTTATCAATAAATATGTAAATAATGTACATCGCAAAGCAATCTGTGTCTCTATTTACATATATGATGCACATGTAAAAAAAGCCCTTTTGTTGTAGGGAACTTAGGCAAAAGCATTATTTTATTTATTATTTAGCACATTTATAGACTGCTTCATAGTATGAAGCCATCAAAGCAGTGCAGAAAAAAGCAGAATAAAACACAAAACACAAGTAAACATCAATAACATAATTTCAGCAAATTCTAAAAACAGCAAAAGCTATCTTTATAAATTATAAAATCAATAAAACAATTCTATCCACCATAGTTGTTCCATGAGTGACTGGGGCACCACCACGCCATTCATAGCAAAAATCAAGAGAGAGTGGACTGCATTCGATAATATTATTTGGGATTTCCTGCTGAAACAATTGGAATATATGGAGGTTGGCACTAAGTTCTATAATGGGGTAAAGGCAATCTACACGGAACAAAAGGCAAAACTGATAATAAATAATGTGGAGACAGCAGAAATAAGAATAGCAAAAGGAACAAGACAGGGATGTCCACTGTCCCCATTGTTATTTATAATGGTATTGGAAGTCCTTCTGAAATCAATAAGAGAAAACAAGGGGATAAAAGGAGTAACAGTTGGACAGAATGAATATAAAATTAAGGCATTCACTGACGACCTGGTTGTAACAATGGAGGACCCAACAGATTCAGTAAAAGAGGTACTCGAAGAATTTAACCAATTTGGAAAAGTGGCCGGCTTTAAATTAAATAAAAGGAAAACAAAAATCATAGTAAAAAATATGGATACAGATAAAATCGAAGAACTACAAAGAGAAACGGAGATAGAGGTGGCCAGAAAGGTAAAATATTTAGGAATATGGGTAACGCCAAAAAACATAGACTTATTCAAAAATAATTATGAGACAGTATGGAAAGGAGTTAAGAAAGATATTGAAATGTGGGGCAAGTTGAAACTGTCATTCTGGGGCAGAATAGCCACAATTAAGATGAGTGTGCTCCCAAAGGTGTTATTTCTGTTTCAGAACGTTCCTGTAATCAAAGGTACAAAGATATTTAAAGACTGGCAGAGAGTGATCTCAAAATTCGTCTGGCAGGGCAGGAAACCGAGAATAAAATTTAAACTGTTGACAGATGCGAAGGAAAGGGGGGGCTTTGCTCTGCCAGACCTGAAACTATACTATGAGGCGTCATGCCTATGCTGGGTCAAAACATGGATAAGATTGGAAGATAAGGAAGTGCTAGACCTAGAGGGATTCAATAACAGATTTGGGTGGCACGCCTACTTATGGCATGAGAAGAGAAAAGTACACAGGGGCTTCGAAAATCATATCTTTAGAGGTCCTTTGATTGAGGTATGGGAGAGGAATAGAGATATGTTAGAACCCAAAACACCCCATTGGCTATCGCCACTAGAAGTCATGAGTGTTAAAAAGATTAGTATGAGAGATAATTGGGCTACCTATGAACAACTGTTAGTGAAAAAAGAAGGAAAGTGGAAAATGAAGCCTTACGATGAGGTCAAAGAGAAAGTCTATGACTGGATGCACTATTTCCAGATAAATGGAATGTTTAGGAAAGATATTAAAGACAAAGGATATGCCGACAAAGATTCTAGATTCCAGATTGAGATATTGAATAATAATCATAAAACTCTATCTAAAATGTACAATCAGTTATTGGAATGGAATTTGATAGACGAGGAAGTAAAGTCGGTAATGACACATTGGGCTAGAGATATCGGTCATAATATATATTTCAAAGAATGGGAGAAACTCTGGAAAAAACATCTTAAGTTTACAGCTTGTGTGACATTGAAGGAGAACCTAATGAAAATGTTTTACCGATGGTATATGACTCCTGCAAAGTTAGCTAAAATGTATGGAACTTGTAATAAATGCTGGAAGTGCAAGGAAAGGGAGGGGTCCTTCTACCATATGTGGTGGGAATGCCAAAAAGTTAAAGAGTTTTGGGAGAGTGTATATAACGAAATGAAGAAAATTCTAAGATATACTTTTGTTAAAAAACCCGAGGCATTTTTGCTGGGAATGGTAGGAAGGGAGATTAAGAAGATCACAAGCTCTTCCAGTATGCAACAACGGCTGCAAGAGTCCTATTAGCTCAAAATTGGAAATCTGAGGGCTTGCCGACAGTTGAGGAATGGAGAGCAAAAATGTTGGATTATGCGGAGATGGATAAGATGACAGGGAAAATTAGATACTCAAAAGACCAGAGGTTCATTAAGGATTGGGAAAGTTTTACGGAATATCTGGAAAATCTAAGTGATGGACAGATAACACTAGTGGGCTTTAAAGGAGCTCTGTAAAAGGTAAAGGGTATTGTCTATAGAGAAACGGAAGAACTAGTATGATAATGGCAATACAAACTAAGAAATGCGAACCTACATAAAAGACTATTACGGATGATTTGTGGAAAGGTTGAAGGAAGTCATACCAGAAATCTGTGAAAATGAGAATTGAATTTTCTTTTTTGTATTTTGTATTTTGTATTTTGTATAATGCAAACTAATAAAAAAATCATGCAGGGGAAAAAAAGAGAGAGTGGACTGCGTGGATGGAAGGAAACTGCATGACAGGCCATGTGCAACTGGTTTTTCCAACAGCCGTAGCTGCTGCAGAAATGTTCTTTTTATTTTCCTCTTTCCTCCCCTCTCTGCTCCATTCTTCAGACCTTTGATGAAAAAAGTTTGAAGCTGTCTGCTTACTTTTATGTTTTAAGGGAGAAGAAATCCTTAGTCCAACTCCCGGCATTCATTTTTGGACAAGTAACTTGGCCACATAGCACTAACACATTACAGGTCGAACTTTTCTGACAAGGAGAAAACTGACTTGAAAGGTCAAACGGCAGGTGTTGCAGAGAAGATCACCAGCAGACAGCCCACTGTCAATCCAAATAACTTGAGTGCCAAAAAGGCTTCTAAGGCTAGAAGCAAAACCAGTGAGCCAAGGGTGGGAGAGCGAGTTGTGAATTCTGATCTATTACATATCTATACATTTAGCTGGTGGACTTAAGCGTGCACTTCCTTTTTCTTTCAGTTCAGCTGTTTTCTTTGCACTCAAAATCAACCTGGGCAGCCTATGAATCTGAGTATTGGCAAGATGGACTGAGCAACTGATTACCTATTTTCCCAGCTGAAAATCAATCCCAGGAGGGAATTGTATGAGGCCCTCAAATGCTCATTATATCGTTGCCTGAGAAGGTGAAAACTCAGGTTAGGAAAGTCCATTTTAAACTGAAAGAACTGGCAAAAGGGAGAAGCAAGAGTGCAATTCTTCTCAGGCTGCAGCTCTAAACATGCTTTCAAAGGCGTTAAGGGGAACTTCCTACTGGAGTCTCCCTGAGTTTTTGTTTTTGTTTTGATGATGTTAAATAGAGAAGGGGGGAGGTAGGGAAAGGGGGGGAAGTAGCTATGTGTTGCATGTTCTTCAAATTTAAGAAATGAATGTGGATGTAGTGAATGGACAGCTGGGATATTGAAATGTAGTAAATACTACAAACCCCAATTTTTAATTCTGATAAAATGATTTTTTAAAAAATAAATTGATGCTCTAGCCTTTTTCTGTGCCTGCACACACACTCCCTTCAGTCAATTGCTCAAACTGACCTAGCAAGGAAGCAGATTTCCTTCACCACAACCAAATACTTTGCTGTAGGGCAGACATGTCCAACCCATCGATTGCGAGCGAATTGCCAGTCGCGGGATTGATTCTAGTCAATCATGGACCCAGTTCCTTTCCAAGGCAGCCTTCGAGAGCACAGCACGCTCCTCTTGAAAGATGCACACGCACAACAAAGGCAGAAGGAGAAGGAGAATGGAGCAGGCTGGAGGCGGGAGCAGGGAGCAGGGAGGAGGCGGATGCAGACAGAGAGGTCCTTTCAGGAAGCTCATTAGGGCGGAGGGGGGGTCAGAGGAAAGACGTCCTGCAAGGGCATCAGCCGCCCCTTCTCTGACTCCTCAGACCCCGAAGGGGCGACTCTGCCCACCTCAGCTTCAAAGACGATGGAAGAGGTCTTGCGCCATCCCAAGCAGGCTCTTTTAGGTTTTCTGAACCAAAAGCAGAGCAGGTAGAATTTAGGAGGAGCTGCATTTCTGAAATCAAGATTTCGCCCCATCAACACCCTTTCCATGTTTGCCTTTCAGGCAGAAAGGTAACAAAGTCCCATTTTGCCAGCTGTTGGGATGGGGGTGGTTGGAGGCGCAGGTAAGGGTGGGGGCAAGGACAAGTTTCCCCACCCCATGCTGGTGGTTACTTGAAAAACGGGTGCTTTTCACATGCAGTCCACAATTAAGTCATCAACTGGAAATTAGAAGCGAAGGTTGTGTTTACAAGATGACTTCCTTGCTTGAAAGCAAAAGCCATCCAAATCCAAAAGGTGGAAGTGCCATCCATGCTGCTGTTAAAAGACCTGAAGGGAAGTCTTGATCTCGTTTCAGGGTTCTAAGTGTTAATATGCTCTTTAAAAGCTCTTTATTAATTGGTTTCCTCTGAAACACTTGTAAACACTACTACACCATTCAAAAAGTCACATTTCACATAATGACATATGGCTGTGCTTATGTGGTCTTTGGTGATTGCCTACCTGGATGTAGCCCACTTTTCTTCAGCTGGTGGGTGTTTTGAGAGCCAGACTTAGGGCACACTTCAAGCACACCAGCAAGAGCCATGGACAGCATCAGAGGGCAAAAACCACCCCCAACACCCCAAGAAAACAGCCCTCCCCATTTGCCTCCCCAGTTGCTGGACTCCTGTCCTTAATGCATACTATTATTATTCTTTTCGAGATCATAACATGTGGGACAAAACTTGCCCACTGTAAATAAAATTTGTGCATCTGTGCCCCTCATTTTTCTGGTTCAGCCACTGGCAGCAGCACCCATCATTTTCTAGTATTATTATTAGTTTTATCATTTTAAAGAAGAGGAAGAAAGTGGATGAGAGAGAGCAGGATAAAAAGAATCAAGGAGATGAAGCAGGAAAAAAGAAATTGGGAGGGGGGAGCGTAAAAATACTATAAGTGATCCCA
Organism: Podarcis bocagei; assembly: GCF_964188305.1. NCBI lineage: Eukaryota > Metazoa > Chordata > Lepidosauria > Squamata > Lacertidae > Podarcis > Podarcis bocagei. Next base: position 2,380,560 of record NC_138130.1, read on the forward strand.
CCATTGGAGGATGAGACTGAATGTAGGTGGAGGGAGGGGGGCTGGAGGAGAGGCGGAAAGAGGAGCTACTGTAATTTGTCTGCGGATAGGGGCACAATCTGGATGGTTCTGCCGGGGCACAACATTACCTAGCTACAGCTGTGGGCCTGGAGGGGGTCTAAAAAGAACACAGCAAGTACACACTTGTTAAGGGGGGGGGGGAGAGTATGTTTAAGTTGAAGAACGACAGCGGGAGAGTGTGGTAGATCACTGCCAGTTTTTGATATTGGTCATAGCCTCCTGGAAGTTGGACGTGCCTGATGTAGGGGAAGGAGGGGAAGAATTACCGTATATCAAAAGCATGGGTGGTCGGTTGATTTTTTGCCAAGTAGAAAATTAGGATCACATCTAAGCTGTGCCTAAGAGGATGCAAGATAGTACAGTATTTTCTGTTAATAAACTCTTGAAGCTGTGTTTAGAGTGTGTGTGTTAAATGGCTCTTTATTCCGACCAACTGACCTTTGCTGAAGAATCATAGAATCATAGAATCATAGAGTTGGAAGAGACCACAAGGGCCATCGAGTCCAACCCCCTGCCAAGCAGGAAACACCATCAGAGCACTCCTGACATATGGTTGTCAAGCCTCTGCTTAAAGACCTCCAAAGTAGGAGACTCCACCACACTCCTTGGCAGCAAATTCCACTGTCGAACAGCTCTTACTGTCAGGAAGTTCTTCCTAATGTTTAGGTGGAATCTTCTTTCTTGTAGTTTGGATCCATTGCTCCGTGTCCGCTTCTCTGGAGCAGCAGAAAACAACCTTTCTCCTTCCTCTATGTGACATCCTTTTATATATTTGAACATGACTATCATATCACCCCTTAACCTCCTCTTCTCCAGGCTAAACATGCCCAGCTCCCTTAGCCGTTCCTCATAAGGCATCGTTTCCAGGCCTTTGACCATTTTGGTTGCCCTCCTCTGGACACGTTCCAGTTTGTCAGTGTCCTTCTTGAATTGTGGTGCCCAGAACTGGACACAGTACTCCAGGTGTGGTCTGACCAGAGCAGAATACAGTGGCACTATTACTTCCCTTGATCTAGATGCTATACTCCTATTGATGCAGCCCAGAATTGCATTGGCTTTTTTAGCTGCCGCGTCACACTGTTGGCTCATGTCAAGTTTGTGGTCAACCAAGACTCCTAGATCCTTTTCACATGTACTGCTCTCAAGCCAGGTGTCACCCATCTTGTATTTGTGCCTCTCATTTTTTTTGCCCAAGTGCAATACTTTACATTTCTCCCTGTTAAAATTCATTTTGTTTGTTTTTGCCCAGTTCTCTAATCTGTCAAGGTCGTTTTGAAGTGTGATCCTGTCCTCTGGGGTGTTAGCCACCCCTCCCAGTTTGGTGTCATCTGCAAATTTGATCAGGATGCCCTTGAGTCCATCATCCAAGTCGTTGATAAAGATGTTAAATAAGACCGGGCCCAAGACAGAACCCTGTGGCACCCCACTAGTCACTCTTCTCCAGGATGAAGAGGAACCATTGATGAGCACCCTTTGGGTTCGGTCAGTCAGCCAGTTACAAATCCACTGAGTGGTAGCAGAGTCAAGACCGCATTTTACCAGCTTCTTTACAAGAATATCATGGGGCACCTTGTCAAATGCCTTACTGAAATCAAGGTAGGCTATATCCACTGAGTTCCCTTCATCTACCAGGCTTGTAATTCTGTCAAAAAATGAGATCAGGTTAGTCTGACATGACTTATTTTTCAGAAATCCATGCTGACTATTGGTGATCACAGCATTCCTTTCTAGGTGCTCACAGACTGTTTGCTTAATGATCTGCTCCAGAATCTTCCCTGCTATTGATGTCAGACTGACTGGGCGGTAATTATTTGGGTCCTCTCTTTTCCCCTTTTTGAAAATAGGGACAACATTTGCCCTCCTCCAGTCTGCCGGGACTTCGCCTGTTCTCCAGGATTTCTCGAAGATGACTGCCAGTGGTTCTGAGATCACATCTGCCAGTTCTTTTAATACTCTTGGATGCAGTTCATCTGGCCCTGGAGACTTGAATACATCTAAACTAGCCAAATATTCTTGTACTGTCTCCTTAGTTATTCTGGGCTGTGTTTCCTTTGCAGAATCATTTGCTCCAAATTCTTCAGGTCGGGCATTGTTTTCTTTATCGGAGAAGACTGAGGCAAAGAAGGCATTGAGGAGTTCAGCCCTTTCTGTGTCCCCTGTTTGCATTTCACCATCTTCTCCTCTGAGTGACCCCACTGTTTCTTTGTTCTTCCTTTTGCTACGAACATACCCATAAAAGCCTTTTTTGTTGCTTTTAACCTCTCTAGCAAGCCTGAGTTCATTCTGTGCTTTAGCTTTTTTGACTTTGTGTCTACACGTGCTGGCTATTTGTTTGAATTCCTCTTTGGTGGTTTCCCCCCTTTTCCATTTTTTGTACACATCCTTTTTTAATCTTAATTCAGTTAAAAGTTCTTTAGATAGCCACCCTGGCTTCTTTAGGCACCTTCCATGTTTCCGTCTCATTGGTATTGCCTGACGTTGTGCTTTCACTATCTCCCTCTTAACAAACTCCCAGCCATCATGAACTCCCTTTCCTTTTAGTATTGCTGTCCATGGGATCTCACCCAGCACTTCCCTAAGTTTTATGAAGTCGGCTTTCTTAAAGTCAAGAAATTGAGTCCTAGTATGCTTGGCTGCTCCTTTCCGCTGTATAGTAAACTTCAGAAGAGCATGATCACTCGCGCCTAATGATCCTTCCACTTCTACCCCACTAACCAGGTCATCAACATTGGTTAGGACCAGATCTAAAATGGCTGTTCCTCTTGTTGCTTCTCCCACTTTCTGGACAATGAAGTTGTCTGCAAGGCCAGTGAGGAATCTGTTTGACCTTATGCTCTTGGCTGAGTTTGACGTCCAACAAATATCCGGGTAATTGAAGTCCCCCATTACTACTATCTCCCTTCCTTTTGCATGCTTGGCCATCTGTTCCAGGAAGGCATCATCTATGTCCTCCGTTTGGCTTGGGGATCTATAGTAAACTCCCACAATGAGGTCTCTGTTATTCTTCTCTCCCTTAATTTTGACCCAAATGCTCTCACATTGGCTTTGAGGTTCTAAATCTTGGATCTCTTCACAGGTATACACATCCCTGACATATAACGCCACTCCTCCTCCTTTCTTGTCTGGTCTGTTTCTCTGAAATAGATTGTATCCCCCCATTATTACATTCCAATCGTGGGACTTATCCCACCAGGTTTCAGTGATGCCTATTATGTCATATTTAGTTTGCTGTACCAAGAGCTCAAGCTCATCTTGTTTATTTCCCATGCTTTGCGCATTAGTGTACAGACATTGAAGTCCATTAATCATTCCCCCGTGTCTCTTATTTAAGGATTTTTTCCTCCCACCACTAGGTCCGCGTGCTGTTTGCTCCATTTGGTCTATGACATTTGGATGATCATCTTCATTAATTGATAGACTCCTACCTTCAGGAGCACTGTCTCCCTCCCCCACATTAGTCAGTTTAAAGCCCTCCTGATGAGGTTTCTGAGATTTTTGGCAAAAACATTCCTCCCAACCGTTGTGAGGTGCAGCCCATCACTTGCCAGAAGTCCATCTTCAAGAAACTGCAGTCCGTGATCTAAGAATCCAAACCGTTCCTGTTTACACCATTTGCGAAGCCAGCTGTTCACTTCCACTATTTTCCCCTCTCTCCCTGGGCCACGTCGTTCAACTGGGAGGACAGACGAGATGACAATTTGTGCATTTAGTTGCTTCAATTTCCTGCCGAGAGCCTCGTAGTCTCTTTTGATCTTCTGGAGGCTATTGCTTGCAGTGTCATTGGTTCCCACATGAACCAAGAGGAAGGGGTATTTGTCAGTGGGTTTTATGATTCCTTGCAGTCGTTCAGTTACATCTTGGATCTTAGCCCCGGGGAGACAGCACACTTCCCGAGACATCTTGTCAGGCCCACAGATCACTGCTTCTGTTCCCCTCAGTAGGGAATCCCCTATCACCACTACACGCCTCCTCTTGGGTTTGGTCGGGGTTCTTCCGTGAGCTGTCCGTTCCAAGGTCGCCTGCACATTCCCTGAGGACTGACTTTGCTGCTCGTCTTCATATACCTGATCGACTGTAATGAGGGAGAGATCCTCAAATGGAGTCTGCTCTTCGTCTTCCATGCTAGGGGAGAGGACCTCAAAGCGATTGTGTATTTCTAAACAATCAGAGTGAACCCTGGGCCTCCTACTTCTTTGAGTCACGTTTCTCCATATATGTGGCTCCTGTGTTGATGAACTAGCCTCCTTCTCAGGGGAGTCCCCTGTCTCCTCCTTGGTGGGGACGGTGTGCTCTGTTGCTTCCAAGAAGAGCTCCAGCTCTCTAATTCTTTGGAGCGTAGCTACACGTTCCTCCAGTTGCTGGACTTTGTCTTTTAAAAGGGCAATCAACATGCAATTGCTGCAGGTGAAGCTGCCTGCAACCTTTGGCAAGATGGCAAACATTGCGCAGGAATCGCAGGCGACTGCAGCTGTTCCCTCCCCTTCCAGCTTGAGATCGTGTTTTTGGGGGTGGCTACAGAGGTCCTCCATCATAAAAAGCTTGAAGACAGGACAAATAACTTCGCCCACAAAAAAAAACCCCTAGGTCTCCCCCAACAAACGTTTGAGACTAGCTCCCCTAAATCTAAAAGATGGATATAACTGCGCGCGCCGCTAGGCGCGCGCCGCTGCCCTACAAACTCTGATAAGCTCCTCCCACAGCTAATCCCCTGCCTCAACGGAAACCCTGCCCCCTCTGACCTTTACACAGGGAAAACAGCTAATCAGCCACAAGAAACACACACACACAAGAAAACCCTTTTTGCTCCTTCTTCAACTGCTGCCCTACAAACATGGATGACATTCAGTTAAAACTCTTTTTCTGAGTCACTTCAATGCAAAAGTGGATAATACATTATAGGCATTGAGAGAGATTGTAACTGACATTATTTTGGAAGGCTATGAAGAATAAAATCCATTGTGAATAGGCAGGGAGCAGAGAACACCATCAAGGACAAAACAGAAAGTATTTGAAAGCACTAAAAAAGAGGAGATGTTGATGACAACAACAAAGCCGCAGAGAGATTATCAAAATAACCTGAGGAAAAAACGCTAAACCAAAAGATACATAAGGGTCAAATAACAAGTATTGCCAGTAAGATTAGTAATATAGCACATGAAGAATAAAAAGAAAGATCCTTTACAAGCAATAGCTGAAAGAACTCTACAGTGGAGAGAGAACCCAAAGGTAAGAGAAGTTCTGTTATGCATTCTAAAAAAGTGTTGAAACATGGACTTCTTGGCACAAATGAAAACAGTCTAGGGAAGGGGGCCTTGAGGTCTTCAGTGGGTGGAGTTACAGCTCTGTGGCAGTTCCAGAAGCAGAAAGAAAAGCCAACAGCACAGAGACCATATCTTCTATGGGAAATGAACAATGCCCAGAATTTGTATGAAAGACACTGTTAAAGCAAGGTAATGAAAGGAATCAAATCACCAAGTGAAGCAACGAAACAAAATGCAAAGCATTTTTGCACAGTCTTTCTGCTGACATAGATGACTACTTTAACTAATCTAAGGTACTGTGAAACTTCCATTTAACTTGGCAAAATGTTACCCCAGGAGATGAGAGAACTTGCCCTGGGATAGTTTTATCACTGGCATGATCTCCTAGTTTGTCTTAATTTCTTGGAGGCTTTGGCTGACAGTAATACTCTATTAAAGAAAGTAGGGTGTGTTTCTGAAAAAAATAAATGCTTAGTATACTTGCAATGCAAGTATGGCAAAGTTTGGGTTATCTGCTCTGAACAGCAGATAGAGTAGAATAAGATGTGCCTTCTTTCCTGCTGCTCCGATTGCCTGTTACAAAGAGCAAGAACCACCTTATCAGCCTTGTCAAAGGTTGGGTGGACTTGTTTTTATTTTGCTTCTCTTCTTCACCAAGCAACTCTGCAAACAACAACATTTTTACACAAAAGCTGGAGCAAAAGGAGAGAGAATTAATAAGCACTATATATTTTTCCCAAGTGTTAAAACAATATTATTGATTTTGTGTGTGCAGGTGGACATGCAGGTATAACTTTCAGGAAATTTACCAAGTGCCTGAAGCACACATAGGCATGATTTTCAAGATGTAATCTAGGTCCAGAGCCTGACCCCTCTCAGGTGCATTCCAATCCCCTTTAATTTTGTTGTTGTTCTTGCAAAGTCTATCTCTAGCCTTTTAATTTGTGAACTACAAGGGGAAATGTGTAGACAGTATTCTGCCTGTTCTCTAGGTAAGAGGTAAGACTTCCATTGTTGTGTTCCACAAGAGCAAAGAGCTAGGCCTTTGTTTCTATTATATTAAATATTACACAATCATGGAAGTGATACAATCAAATAGGCATGTGCATATTAGGCTAGGAGTTGCAGCTGGAAGTGTGCATGTCCTGTGAGCTGCCCTGCACCCTTGAACCTGCCCTCTGCCCTGCAGTGTGGTGGAGGAGACCGTCCCTTGACCAAGTGATGAAGAAGCTTTAGGTCCCCTAATTCCGAGATTACAAAATTATTGACCTCAGTAACGGTGGGCAAAAGCTCCTCTGGAATCACTCTCAGGCTAGATAGGAAATAACAAAGACTTGCGACTCAGCTAGACTGGTAAAGAAAAAGTGATTTATGCATATGTGTTGCATATGCGATATAACATTGTGCCACCAGGTGGTGACGTGCAGTCCTGTTTTTCTCTCCCTGTTTTCCCTGTTTAAATTTACAACGCTTTAGACTGAAACACTTCTTTGATATCTCTAGATCCAGCCTTGGGTAAGATTCTGGATCTTCTTTTTTTCTTGGTTCTCTGTTACCCTCGAAGGGTGGCTCCTCTTTGTTGTGTCCTCCCCTTTCAGCCTTCCTCTTTGTGCCCCTTTGCAGTTGTTCAGGTGGGACATGTGTAGGATCAGAGTTTCCTCCTCCCACAAGAGCAGAGATAAGACACCCCAGGGAGGCCTGCGTATGGAGCCAGAGTGAGCCAGGTGCTGGGATGTCTCTCTCATCTAGCTGTCCTCTGCCAACGTCACTCACAGCCCTCTTGCAAAAGGCGCCTGGTGAAGAGAACCAGCAAAGATGCAGTCGGCCTCAGTCATGCACAGCAGCAGAAATGCCTGTTCACAGTTGCCTTCGCAGTTGATCAGACTGACTTATACTGTAACAGACCCTTACAAAATGCAGCCGGAGAAACAGATCCCAAATAACAGAGGAGCATGAAGTATAAAAGAAACAAAACTCTGCATGCATCCACAACTCACGCTGAGATCATCTGAGTTCTTATTTTAATTACCAAACTTCTTCTTTTTTTAAATGGGCTGCCATTCTGGTAATATACTCTTCTTTCCTTTTCATAAGGAATTCTAGCATAGCACATGTTGGCCTATTAAGAAAATGCTATAGGTGTGGGAGGATCAAATCCTTCCTAATGGCATTATAATGTCTACAATAAAACAAAACACAACAAAGATATTCCTGACAGTCCTCCTCATCTTTCTTCCGGTGGAGTCCAGGTAAATCGACCCTCCTAGCAGAAAATTACAGCACAACAGCATAAAAGCTCTTCAAAGTTTAGGAAAGTTAAGAAAGTATTTAGGAATATGGGGGGGGGGTAGAAAGAAAGGGGCCTGTACTCACCATGCAGTTGTTACATTAAGTGCCACACTTTTAGCACGGGGGGAGTTGCCGGTACTGTGTTCCCTTTAGTATCCTCAGAGTCCCCTGCCTACACATTCTCCAGAGTATATCCAATGCTCCCCACCAAACAGCAGCTTCAAGCAACAGCTGGGCTACAGTCTTGGGCCTATAGATCTGGAGAGCAGCTGGAGCAAACTGTCCATCTGTAGCATAAAAAAGCAGACTGTAGCCTGAGAGGTGTGAGATACCAAGGCTATAGCCTGCGTGATGCGGGTTTTCCATGTGAAAAAGTGAAAAAGAATCTGCAGGTAAATGTCACTTGCTCTAACACAGGGGTGTCAAACTCAAATTCATCAGGGGCCACATCAGCAGTTTGGTCACCCTCAAAGGGCCGGTTGTATCTGTAGGACTTTATCAAATATTTTTCCTTAGGCACTGGTGTGTGTTGTCTTGAACCTATACACTATTTAATATACCTATTCCAGTACGATTTTAAATAAGAATAGAAGAAGAAATAATAATGATTTTTTAAAAAGATGACGAGATGGGCTTCCAGGCAGACTGGAACTCCAACGGGGAGGAGACAGGAGCCTGTCCCAACAGAGCAGAGCAGAAGCAAATGTTGCCTCCCCCCGCCCTGCCGCCGCACTCAGGAGTCGGAGGATACGGAGCTGCAGTTTGGGCAGCAGCAGTTTCTTCCTTGCAAGGGAGCCCCAGCGGCACCGCGAGCGCAGGTGGCCAGGATGTCCTGCTGGGGCCCCCGAGCTGCTGCAGTTGCTCCCGGGGAGGGGGCTATCTGCCAAGTCCTCCAGCCCGGAGAAAGCCGATGTGTTGGCGTGGGGAGGGGGGCGGTGTTTCGTAGCCAGGCTCCCGCAGCCAAGTTGCTGGCAGGCTCCCACTTTGCTCCAGCCGCCCAGATGCTGGCACGGTCCTCTTCGGGGTGGGAGGCACCCCTGCTTTGCGGTGTGGCGCACCGCCCACCCGCCCGGCTCCCTCCACCCCACTCTGCGCAGCTGAACCGGCAGCAGCTTCGCCTCTCCCAGCCCAGCCAGGGCGCGCCGCCTGTGGCAAGACCTGCGCTGGGTCCCCGCTCTCCACTCGCCTCCCCCGTTCCCTTCCCCGCCTGCCGGCCCCGCTACTTATCCACCAGGGCGACCCCCAGCCAGCCCCTGGCCCCGCCACCCGCGCCCCCAGCCATCTCCTTGCCAGCTGCAGCGCCGCAGTGGCCTCTTCTTGCGGCCCGAGCAAGCCGCGTCCAAAGTGTGGCTCTCACTCCCTGCCCTCGCTGCCAGCCTCCGCGGCTCTCTTGGGCTCCAAAAGTTGCCGCGCGCGCGACCCGCCCCCTCGAGCAGCCGCGTCTGGGAGGCTCCGAGGGGCGGAGGCAGCCGGCTCCGAGCTCGGCTTTGTGGGACCGCCTCCTCCGCAGCGAGCCCCGGACTGGACCGAGCGAGCAGAAAGCCTCTTTGCCCGGCCCGCGAGGCAGGCAAAAGTTGTGGGACCGGCCGGTACGCAGCGCCGATGGGGCGCTTCGGTTGGAGCCCTGTCTGCAAGCAGGCAGGGAAGGCTGTTTGTGTGGGTCACTTTTTAGAAAGGCAGAGAGCCTCCGCCGGAGTGCGGACCCTAAAATCTGGGTCGGGACCAGTAAAAAGGATGAGAAGCTCGCTTCCTCGCCCTTGATGCCACGGGCCACATGACGAGGTCTGGCGGGCCGGATTCGGCCCGCGGGCCTTGTGTTTGACACCGGTGCTCTAACAGATGGCTAACCGCATATCACTTAGAAACAGAACTGCATCTAGAGAAAACCAATAACAGAGTTTTATCATGATTTACAACTAACTTCTCATTAATACAGTATGAAGAAAATGGCTTCAAAGCCCTCCTAAGGCCCACCTTTGTTAAGATGACAGCGAAGCAAGATCTGCACACAGTGATGTACTGTTGCACGCCAAGACCAACCTCTGAGTGGTGCGAGAGCCTAGGGGTTGCAGGTTCATGTTTCCTTTTGTAAATGAGGCACAGTGGAGACAGTGGTGTCTTTGTGATATCTAGTTTATTTACAACCTGAGTTTATTGACAACCTGAGCCTACAGTGGAGGGGTTCACAGCATTAATGCCCCAAAGGGGTCTTGTTTCTCCCATGCTTACAGCCTTAGATTCAAACAGAAACCAGAGATTACTCTCAAATGTTACTCTGACTCTCGTTTCAGCTTTCTTCTTTACTTATAGGTCACATCACTCCCATATTCAACTCTGGCTTATTTTGTTGGAGGGGGGCCTTTCCCTCTACCGTGCACCGAGACCCTTAATCTCCATTAATAGCTCATCACCTGGCCTCTCACCTCCCCAGGAGGCTAGCCTGGCTGTTCCAAGAATTAGAAGCCTTAATTAAATTCTAATACTTGCTGGATCCAGGGATTAGAAGGGCCAGGCGCCCTGCGTAACACTCCAAACTCATAACAATACTAATGGATGTGATTCACAGTTTGGCAGCATGAATCTCTGGTGAACTGAACTAGAATCAGACAAGTACAGATCAAATAGGGAACTAAGATACATCCTTCTCTCTCTCTCTCTCTCTCTCTCTCTCTCTCTCTCTCTCACACACACACACACACACAGAGAGAGAGAGAGAGAGAGAGAGAGAGAGAGAGAGAGATATGCTATGATATCCTTTGAAAGCTGACTTCCTGGAGCACATCTGACATGCAGGAATGTCCCCAAGTACAAACACCTAATCCTATAGGTCTCTTCTAGTTCCTTCCATAAAAAGATATGTGGGATTAAGACATGACTTTTATTGTATTACCTACTGGTTACCTGATTTCTAGCACTCCTTTTACATAGCAGTAACTTCTTGTGTTATGGAACTATCACTTTTTGAACAATATACCTCCATGTTACACTAATTTTTAAATGGTGTTAGAACTGTACACTGTTATGCTGCCCCAAATTTCAGCAGCATGCAACTTCTGCAATTCTCCATGTCAAGGGGATTTCAGACATATTTTTTTCTGGGAAGAATTAACATGGAAACAAACACTAAATGTCCGCTAGATTCCACTAGATTTCCAGAAATGGCTTTTAGGTCATGTGAAATATCATGTAAAATGTGAAAATGAAAAGGTCCGCAAACATGTGCATAGGTTGCTTATATGATGCATAGAGGTGCTGCTGCTGCTGTATTGCACAATATGTTTGAGCAGGCAGTGAGTAGGTGGCGGGCAGAGCAGTGAGTGAGTAGCAACAAGGTGTTGGGAAAATGGAAAGCTGTGTGCCTCATAGCCTGCCCTGAAGCCCCTAAGCTCGCTTGCTGCCTTCAGGTATGGCAGACAGTACTATCCCATTGCCAGTGGTGAAAATGATGCAACTGTCACTGCAGTGAGTTTGTGTATGTGGAATGTGGAGAGGAAATTTTCTAGTTCTTTGACTCAGGCTGCAAAATAGCTTGGGCCACCCCTGCCCTGGCTTCAGCTGTTCACCCACCTGCCTCTGCCTCTGGTTTTGTCCTCCTAGACCTCTGACACTGCTGGGATGGCCCAGCTGCAGTTCACAGTACCACCTGTTGCCAGCCATGTGAACGGCAATGTGGAGACATCCTTAGGAAAATATAGAATCATAGAATCATAGAGTTGGAATAGACCACAAGGGCCATCAAGTCCAACCCCCTGCCAAGCAGGAAACACCATCAGAGCACTCCTGACATATGGTTGTCAAGCCTCTGCTTCAAGACCTCCAAAGTAGGAGACTCCACCACACTCCTTGGCAGCAAATTCCACTGTCGAACAGCTCTTACTGTCAGGAAGTTCTTCCTAATGTTTAGGTGGAATCTTCTTTCTTGTAGTTTGGATCCATTGCTCCATGTCCGCTTCTCTGGAGCAGCAGAAAACAACCTTTCTCCCTCCTCTATGTGACATCCTTTTATATATTTGAACATGGCTATCATATCACCCCTTAACCTCCTCCCAGCTCCCTTAGCCGTTTCTCATAAGGCATCGTTTCCAGGGCTTTGACCATTTTGGTTGCCCTCCTCTGGACATGTTCCAGTTTGTCAGTGTCCTTCTTGAACTGTGGTGCCCAGAACTGGACACAGTACTCCAGGTGAGGTCTGACCAGAGCAGAATACAGTGGCACTATTACTTCCCTTGATCTAGATGCTATACTCCTATTGATGCAGCCCAGAATTGCATTGGCTTTTTTAGCTGCCGCATCACACTGTTGGCTCATGTTAAGTTTGTGGTCAACCAAGACTCCTAGATCATGTACTGCTCTCAAGCCAGGTGTCACCCATCTTGTATTTGTGCCTCTCATTTTTTATTTTTTTTGCCCAAGTGCAATACTTTACATTTCTCCCTGTTAAAGTTCATCTTGTTTGTTTTGGCCCAGTTCTCTAATCTGTCAAGGTCGTTTTGAAGTGTGATCCTGTCCTCTGGGGTGTTAGCCACCCTTCCCAGTTTGGTGTCATCTGCAAATTTGATCAGGATGCCCTTGAGTCCATCATCAAAGTCGTTGATAAAGATGTTGAATAAGACCGACCCAAGACAGAACCCTGTGGCACCCCACTAGTCACTCTTCTCCAGGATGAAGAGGAACCATTGATGAGCACCCTTTGGGTTCGGTCAGTCAGCCAGTTACAAATCCACTGAGTGGTAGCATAGTCAAGACTGCATTTTACCAGCTTCTTTACAAGAATATCATGGGGCACCTTGTCAAATGCCTTGCTGAAATCAAGGTAGGCTACATCCACTGCGTTCCCTTCATCTACTAGGCTTGTAATTCTGTCAAAAAACGAGATCAGGTTAGTCTGACATGACTTATTTTTCAGAAATCCATGCTGACTATTGGTGATCACAGCATTCCTTTCTAGGTGCTCACAGACTGTTTTCTTAATGATCTGCTCCAGAATCTTCCCTGGTATTGATGTCAGACTGACTGGGCGGTAATTATTTGGGTCCTCTCTTTCCCCCTTTTTGGAAATAGGGACAACATTTGCCCTCCTCCAGTCTGCCGGGACTTCGCCTGTTCTCCAGGAATTCTCAAAGATGACTGCAAGTGGTTCTGAGATCACATCTGCCAGTTCTTTTAATACTCTTGGATGCAGTTCATCTGGCCCTGGAGACTTGAATACATCTAAACTAGCCAAGTATTCTTGTACTATCTCCTTAGTTATTCTGGGCTGTGTTTCCTCTGCTGAATCATTTGCTCCAAATTCTTCAGGTCGGGCATTGTTTTCTTTATCGGAGAAGACTGAGGCAAAGAAGGCATTGAGGAGTTCAGCCCTTTCTGTGTCCCCTGTTTGCATTTCACCATCTTCTCCTCTGAGTGACCCCACTGTTTCTTTGTTCTTCCTTTTGCTACGAACATACCCATAAAAGCCTTTTTGTTGCTTTTAACCTCTCTAGCAAGCCTGAGTTCATTCTGTGCTTTAGCTTTTCTGACTTTGTGTCTACACGTGCTGGCTATTTGTTTGAATTCCTCTTTGGTGGTTTCCCCCCCTTTTCCATTTTTTGTACACATCCTTTTTTAATCTTAACTCAGTTAAAAGTTCTTTAGATAGCCACCCTGGCTTCTTTAGGCACCTTCCATGTTTCCGTCTCATTGGTATTGCCTGACGTTGTGCTTTTACTATCTCCCTCTTAACAAACTCCCAGCCATCATGAACTCCCTTTCCTTTTAGTATTACTGTCCATGGGATCTCACCCAGCACTTCCCTAAGTTTTATGAAGTCGGCTTTCTTAAAGTCCAGAAATTGAGTCCTAGTATGCTTGGCTGCTCCTTTCCGCTGTATAGTAAACTTCAGAAGAGCATGATCACTCGCGCCTAATGATCCTTCCACTTCTACCCCACTAACCAGGTCATCAACAATGGTTAGGACCAGATCTAAAATGGCTGTTCCTCTTGTTGCGTCTCCCACTTTCTGGACAATGAAGTTGTCTGCAAGGCCAGTGAGGAATCTGTTTGACCTTATGCTCTTGGCTGAGTTTGACATCCAACAAATATCCGGGTAATTGAAGTCCCCCATTACTACTATCTCCCTTCCTTTTGCATGCTTGGCCATCTGTTCCAGGAAGGCATCTATGTCCTCCGTTTGGCTTGGGGATCTATAGCAAACTCCCACAATGAGGTCTCTGTTATTCTTCTCTCCCTTAATTTTAACCCAAATGCTCTCACTTTGCCTTTGAGGTTCTAAATCTTGAATCTCTTCACAGGTATACACATCCCTGACATATAACGCCACTCCTCCTCCTTTCTTGTCTGGTCTGTTTCTCTGAAATAGATTGTATCCCTCCATTATTACATTCCAATCGTGGGACTTTTCCCACCAGGTTTCAGTGATGCCTATTATGTCATATTTAGTTTGCTGCACCAAGAGCTCAAGCTTATCTTGTTTATTTCCCATGCTTTGCGCATTAGTGTACAGACATTGAAGTCATTAGTGTACAGACATTGAAGTCCATTAATCATTCCCCCGTGTCTCTTATTTAAGGATTTTTTCCTCCCACCACTAGGTCTGCGTGCTGTTTGCTCCATTTGGTCTATGACATTTGGATGATCATCTTCATCAGTTGATAGACTCCTACCTTCAGGAGCACTGTCTCCCTCCCCCACATTAGTCAGTTTAAAGCCCTCCTGATGAGGTTTCTGAGATTTTTGGCAAAAACATTCCTCCCAACCATTGTGAGATGCAGCCCATCGCTTGCCAGAAGTCCATCTTCAAGAAACTGCAGTCCGTGATCTAAGAATCCAAACCGTTCCTGTTTACACCATTTGCGAAGCCAGCTGTTCACTTCCACTATTTTTCCCTCTCTCCCTGGGCCACGCCGTTCAACTGGGAGGACAGATGACAATTTGTGCATTTAATTGCTTCAATTTCCTGCCCAGAGCCTCGTAGTCTCTTTTGATCTTCTGGAGGCTATTGCTTGCAGTGTCATTGGTTCCCACATGAACCAAGAGGAAGGGGTATTTGTCAGTGGGTTTTATGATTCCTTGCAGTCGTTCAGTTACATCTTGGATCTTAGCCCCGGGGAGACAGCACACCTCCTGAGACATCTTGTCAGGCCCACAGATCACTGCTTCTGTTCCCCTCAGTAGGGAATCCCCTATCACCACTACACGCCTCCTCTTAGGTTTGGTCGGGGTTCTTCCGTGAGCTGTCCGTTCCAAGGTCGCCTGCACATTCCCTGAGGACTGACTTTGATGCTCGTCTTCATTTACCTGATCGACTGTAATGAGGGAGAGATCCTCAAATGGAATCTGTGATTCAAGAATTTGGACAGGTTGCAGGTTTTAAGTTGAATAAGATGAAAACCAAGGTTTTAGAGAAAAAATTAACTATGAATGAGAGAGAGAAGTTTCAGGAGGAGACAGGACTAACATTGGTTAAAAAAGTGAAATACCTAGGGGTTAACATGACTGCCAAAAATGTGAATTTATTTAAGGATAATTAGGAAAAATGTTGGATTGAAGTGAAAAAGGATTTAGAAGTATGGACAAATTTGAAGTTATCATTGTTAGGCCGAATTGCTGTGATAAAAATGAATGTGCTGCCAAGGATGTTATTTTTGTTCCAAACATTGCAAATTTTGGATAAGATGGATTGTTTCAAGAAGTGGCAGAAGGATATTTCTAGATTTGTTTGGCAGGGCAAGAAGCCTCGAATAAAATTTAAGATACTAACTGATGCTAAAGAAAGAGGTGGATTTGCCCTGCCAGACCTTAAACTTTACTATGAATCAGCTGCTTTTTGCTGGCTGAGAGAATGGCTGCTTCTTGAAAACACTGAAGTGTTGGATTTAGAAGGTTTCAACAATGTATTTGGTTGGCATGCATATTTGTGGTACGATAAGGTAAAAGTACATAAAGCGTTTAAAAATCATATTGTTAGAAAAGCATTGTTTAATGTTTGGATAAGATATAAGGATTTGTTAGAAAAGAAAACCCCAAGATGGTTGTCACCAATAGAAGCGAAGGCACAGAAAAAACTCAATATGGAGGCCAAATGGCCGAAATATTGGGAAATTCTGGTGCAAGATGGAGATAGAATAAAATTGCAGAGCTTTGAAAAATTGAAAAACAAAGTGTGTGATGGCCTGGGATTCCGATTCGGAGGATGAAACAGAGGAATCCCAGCCTGCACAGGAGTCCCCGCCTCCAGGGCCGGCTGAACTGGGGCAAGGCCTAGAGGCTGAAGAGCCTGCACCTGTGGCAGTGCAGCAGGAGCTGGCCCCAGGTGAAGTCCTCCTGGCCCCAGAGGAGCCTGATGACTCAGTGGCCACAGGTGAGCCTCCTCCAGGGCCCAGTAACCCTTCGGCCTCTCCTGATCTGCAGAGGCTTAGGGCAGAGAGGCGAAGGGAACTGGTTGCCCCCAGGAGGAGTGCTCGCCTTAAGGCCAGAGTAGGCGGGGCTCCTGGGGGTCGGGACCGCCCCTGACCTTAGAAGAGGATAAAAGCCCACTCATCCCGGCCCCAGGTTGCGGGAGCAACGTCGTTGTTGGCTTCGGACCTTCCTGTGATCCTGATCCTTGCTCGGCCTCCTGTTCCTGACTAACCGGTACTCCTGTTCCCTGCTCGGCTTCCTGTTCCTGACTATCCAGTACTCCTGTTCCCTGCTCGGCCTCCTGTTCCCGACCATCCGGTGTTCCTGTTACCTGCTCAGCCTTCTGTTCCAGCGTTCCTGTTCCCCGCCCGTCTCTCTGCATCGGACCTCGCCCCGCTTCGTGTGGACTCTGCTACACTCACGGTACCTTACCCCCGGGACCAGCACAGTTTGCTCCCGCCACACCCGCACTCCCCCTTCGTAGGGGTGCGTTCAGGAAGAGCCAGAGGCCATGGAGGACCAGGCGGCTGCACTGGTGACTTTGGCCCAGGAGAACCAGGCCTTAACTCACACCATGCAGCAGCTCAGTGACGCGGTCGTGGCACTTCAGCAACGCTTAGAAGCCCTACCGGCTCCTGGGGCCGACGCCCCGACTCCTGGCAAGTACCCAGTGGCTTTGCCTGAGAAATTTGATGGAGCCCCGGCCAGCTTTCCTATGTTCCTGGCCCAGGCCAAGCTATATATTCAGGGGCGAGCCCAGAACTTTCCTGACGACGGCACCAAGGTGCACTTTTTGATTAGTTTGTTAAAGGACCAGGCGGCCAAGTGGGCGTTGCCGCTACTCAGGCAAGACTCCCCCTTGCTGGCAGACTATACGGGGTTTTGCAATCGTTTGGAGGCCGCGTTCGGCAACCCCCAGAAAGGGAGTCAAGCCAACCGGGCGATTCAGCGGTTGAGACAGGGCAAGTCCACGGTGGCCGCATACACCACAGAATTCCGGCTGCTGGCACAGGACTTGACCTGGAACGACTCGGCTCTCCGGGACCAGTATCTCGAGGGGCTTTCAGATGAGATACTGGACCAGCTGGCCACGATGGAACGCCCCACCACGCTAGACACCCTTATCCAATGGAGTCTACAGATTGACGATCGGCTAGAGGACCGGCGTCAGGCTCGGGACCGCCGGCACCTCCAGTTCTTGGCCCCAGTGTCGACCAGCAGCCCCACGGGCCCAGCTAAGTCATTGGAGGAACCTATGCAGCTTGGGGCAGTGCGGCCACGCCTCTCCCCCGCAGAGAAGTCGCGGCGTCGGGAGGGGAATCTTTGTCTCTATTGTGGCAGAAGCGGACACTATGCAAGGTCCTGTCCTGAGAAACGCCAGCCGCAGGGAAACCACCAAACCCCAGTAGCTGATGGCCCTGGCTACCGGGGGTCCCAAACAGCACAGAATGGGGCCGCACCAATTGAATTACAACACCTTATGGTTCCGGTACATCTATACCCTCCAGGAGGGCCATGGATTCTTACCCATGCGCTGGTGGATTCGGGCGCAACCCGTTCTTATATGGACGCTGCTTTTGCTGCCCAGCATCGGGTGCCACTGCGGAACAAGCCAGAACCGGTGCAGGTGGAGGCAATCGACGGACGGCCCCTGCGTTCGGGTGCCGTCACTCAGGAGACCCAGCCCCTGGTCCTGTGCCTCCAGCAGCACCATGAGATGCGAACTCTGGATATTTCCTCCATGCCCCGGTTCCCCCTGGTGCTTGGGATGGACTGGCTGGAGGCTCACAATGTGCGGATTGACTGGGTCAAACGGACTGTACACTTCCCAGACCCCAGTTCTCCTGCTGAGACTGAGATGCTAGCAGCTGCGCCCACTGAGGAGGTTGCTGCAACGCTCCCCGCTGAATACCGGGACTATCACGACGTGTTTGAGGAACGGGGGGCAGACCAGCTACCGCCGCATCGGTCCTTTGACTGTGGCATAGACCTCCAGCCCGGAGCGCCTCTACCGGTGAGTCGCTTATACTCGTTAACCGAGCCAGAGCGCGAGGCTTTACAGGACTTCTTGCGCAAGAACCTGGAGCGTGGGTTCATTAGGCCTTCTACCTCGCCCACTGCTGCGCCAGTGCTCTTTGTTAAAAAGAAATGTGGGGAGCTCCGCCTTTGCCATGATTACCGGGCCCTGAACAAAATCACCATCCCGGACCGGTACCCTTTGCCCCTTATTTCGGAGTTACTGGAGCGGGTGCAAGGGGCGCAGGTGTTCACCAAGCTAGACCTCCGGGGTGCCTACAATTTGATTCGGATCCGCGCCGGGGATGAGTGGAAGACCGCATTTGGGACCCGGTACGGACAGTTCGAATACCTGGTTATGCCCTTTGGTTTGTGCAACGCGCCTGCTGTGTTCCAACGGTACATCAACCACATGTTCCAGGACTTGCTAGACAAGTATGTGGTGGTGTACTTGGATGACATTCTGGTTTACTCCCGTGACCCGGCGTGCCACGAAGGCCATGTCCGGACCGTGCTGCAGCGCTTGCGCGAGCATCGTCTATATGCAAAGCTCAGCAAGTGCGAGTTTCATCAGCGGTCAGTGGACTTCCTGGGTCACCGACTCTCACCAGGTGGGATGCAGATGGATCCTGGGAAGGTGGCAGCGGTTCGAGAATGGGCGGCACCTCGGAACCGCAAGGACCTACAGCGTTTCCTGGGGTTCGCCAACTATTACCGAACCTTCATTGCGGACTATGCTCACCGCACCACCCCGTTGACCCGACTACTGCGCCCCAAGACGCCGTTTTCCTGGGACAAGGAGGCGGAGGAGGCGTTTCAAGGGTTGAAGGCCTGTTTCCAGAGAGCGCCAATCTTGCAGCATCCGGATCCTTCTCGACCCTTTGTGGTAGAGACTGACGCCTCCAGTACGGCTCTCGGTGCCGTCTTGTCTCAGCAGCACGGACCGGAAGCGCCACTTTTACCCTGCGCCTTCTATTCCCGCCAGCTCCTCCCAGCGGAGCGTAACTATACTGTGTGGGAGCGGGAACTACTGGCCATCAAGGTAGCCTTCGAGGTCTGGCGCCACCATCTTGAGGGGGCACGACATCCGGTGGAGGTGAGAACCGACCACCGGAACCTGGAGTACCTCCAGACCACCCGCAAGCTGAACCAAAGACAGATCCGGTGGGCGTTGTTCTTTTCCCGGTTCCAGTTTCGGATCCGCTACATCCCTAGCTCTCAGAATCAGAAGGCGGATGCTCTGTCCCGGAAACCTGAAGACAACGCAGACACGGTACAGCAAGCAGAACCCACCACGATTCTACCTCCGGCTGCATTCCTGGCCACTCAGGAGGCGCAGCCACTGCAGGTTCGGGTGCGGGAACAGCAGCGGGTCGACGCTTGGGCCCAGGATCGTCTCCGGGAGCTGGCTGAAGGGTCCAGTCCACAATATCTGGGGCTGGTCCTGCATCAGGGCCTGCTGCTGCACCACGGTCGTCTGTACGTCCCGCCAGGGCCACTACGGCTGGAGGTTCTCCGGATGGCCCATGATGCTCCAGCAGCGGGGCACTTTGGACGGTATCGGACCACCCATTTGGTCAGTCGGGAGTTTTGGTGGCCCCGCCTGAAGGCTGACGTGGCTCGCTACGTTGCTGGTTGTGATGTCTGCCGTCGCGCCAAGGGTCCTACCGGGCGACCCCCCCGGCCTACTTCAGCCATTGCCAGTTCCACCGCGCCCTTGGCACACGGTTTCGTTGGACTTTATAGTGGAATTACCCTCGTCTCGCGGCTGTACCTGCCTTCTGGTTTTCTCCGACCATTTCACCAAGATGGTACACTGCGCTCCCTGTCCATCTGTACCCACAGCCAAGGAAACTGCGCAGCTGTACCTTCAACATGTCTTCCGCCTGCATGGACTACCTGAGCACGTGGTGTCCGACCGGGGCGTTCAGTTCACATCCCGGTTCTGGCGAGCATTACACCAGACCCTCGGGACAGAGGTCTGCCTCTCGTCAGCCTACCACCCCCAGACCGATGGCCAGACGGAACGGGCGAACGCGGTGCTAGAGCAGTACCTCCGGTGTTACTGCAGCTACCAGCAGGATGACTGGGTCGACCACCTGGCATTGGCGGAGTTCGCCTATAACAACGCGGTGAATGCGTCTACCCAGCAGACCCCGTTCCAGGCCAGCTATGGTTATCATCCACGGCTGTTTCCAGAGGTGCTGCCGGCATCCGCGGTCCCGGCAGTGACGGAGTGGCTTCAAGAGCTCCAGTCCCAGCAACAGCTTTTGGTGGAGCAACTGCACCAGGCCAAGGAAGCGTACAAAGCCCAGGCCGACCGCCACCGCCAGGTGGGGCCGGAACTTCGCGTCGGTGACCTGGTTTGGCTCTCCACTCGCCATCTCCACCCCTCTCGACCTTCGCGGAAGTTGGACGCCCGCTTCACCGGCCCGTTCCCTATCGTGGACCAAGTCTCTCCTGTGGCATTCCGTCTCCGGTTACCCGCAACCCTGAAGGTTCACCCGGTCTTCCACAGGTCCCTTTTGAGTCCTGTGGCCCCACCCGACGAGTTCCACCCGAACCGTCCCCAACCGCAGCCAGTGTTGGTTCGGGGAGAGCCTGAGTACGAGGTGGAACGCATCCTGGACTCCCGATACCGCAGGGGAAAGCTACAGTATCTCATTGACTGGAAGGGGTACGGACCGGAGGACCGTTCCTGGGAACCAGCGGCCAACGTCCACGCACCTGCCTGCCTCCGAGAGTTCCATGCGACGTACCCCGGCAAGCCGGGTCCGGACCCTCGGTTGAGGGGGGGGACCTGGGAGGGGGGATGGTGTGATGGCCTGGGATTCCGATTCGGAGGATGAAACAGAGGAATCCCAGCCTGCACAGGAATCCCCGCCTCCAGGGCCGGCTGAACTGGGGCAAGGCCTAGAGGCTGAAGAGCCTGCACCTGTGGCAGTGCAGCAGGAGCTGGCCCCAGGTGAAGTCCTCCTGGCCCCAGAGGAGCCTGATGACTCAGTGGCCACAGGTGAGCCTCCTCCAGGGCCCAGTAACCCTTCGGCCTCTCCTGATCTGCAGAGGCTTAGGGCAGAGAGGCGAAGGGAACTAGTTGCCCCCAGGAGGAGTGCTCGCCTTAAGGCCAGAGTAGGTGGGGCTCCTGGGGGTCGGGACCGCCCCTGACCTTAGAAGAGGATAAAAGCCCACTCATCCCGGCCCCAGGTTGCGGGAGCAACGTCGTTGTTGGCTTCGGACCTTCCTGTGATCCTGATCCTTGCTCGGCCTCCTGTTCCTGACTATCCAGTACTCCTGTTCCCTGCTCGGCCTCCTGTTCCCGACCATCCGGTGTTCCTGTTCCCTGCTCGGCCTCCTGTTCCCGACCATCCGGTGTTCCTGTTACCTGCTCAGCCTTCTGTTCCAGCGTTCCTGTTCCCCGCCCGTCTCTCTGCATCGGACCTCGCCCCGCTTCGTGTGGACTCTGCTACACTCACGGTACCTTACCCCCGGGACCAGCACAAAGTGCGAGATTGGCTCCAGTATTATCAAATAATGGAGGTATACAAATTGGACAAAAAAGTTGGTTTCCAGGCGGAAAAATCAAAATTGGAAACAGAATTGTTAGATCCAAAAACCAAGAATTTGTCAAAAATGTATAATTTGCTGTTGAAATGGAACACTCAGGATGAAACGGTGAAATCAGCTATGATTAAATGGGCACAAGATGTTGGGCATAACATAATGATGGCTGACTGGGAACGGTTATGGACCACAGGTATGAAATTTACGCCATGTAATGCCCTAAGAGAAAATTTAATGAAAATGATTTATAGGTGGTACATGACACCAGTTAAGCTTGAAAAAAATTACCATTTGGAAAATGTTGGAAATGTAATGAGACTGAAGGTACATTCTTTCACCTTTGGTGGACGTGCCCAAGGATTAAGACATTCTGGGAGATGATTTATAATGAAATGAAAAAGGTATTTAAATATACCTTCCTTAAGAAACCAGAGGCCTTTCTCCTGGGCATGGTCGGCCAATTGGTGCTAAAGAAGGATAGATTTTTTTTATGTATGCAACAACAGCAGCAAGAATACTCATCGCGAAGTATTGGAAGACACAAGATTTACCCACCAGGGAAGAATGGCAGATGAAGTTGATGGACTACATGGAATTGGCGGAAATGACTGGCAGAATCCGAGACCAGGGAGAAGAGTCGGTGGAAGAAGACTGGAAAAAGTTTAAAGACTATTTACAGAAATATTGTAAAATTAAGGAATGCTAAAAGAATGTTGGAATGAAGTGATATGGCTTTAGTAGAAAGGTTATAAGGAATTAAGTACAAATAGATTAATAGAGTATTAAAAGAAAAATAAGGTTGAAATGTGTTAAGATAATTATAGGATAGGAAACAGGGGAAGATGGAAAGGAATTAATAGAAGTGGAATACAAAAAGGGAGGTGTGAGGAGGTCGTGGAAATATGTGAAAGAAAGATAAGACATTGAAATTTATTTATTTTTTCTTTTCTTTTCTTTGTTGATGTGTTTTTAAATTGTTTTTGTTTTGTCTTGTTAGTTTAATGTTTTAGTGTAAGGTAGTGTCTTTGTATTGTAATGTATTGTTTTTTCTTTGTTTTTTTGTAGTGTTTAAATTGTTGTAAAAGCAATAAATATTATTTTTAAAAAAAGATCCTCAAATGGAGTCTGTTCTTCGTCTTCCATGCTAGGGGAGAGGACTTCAAAGCGATTGTGTATTTCTAAACAATCAGAGCGAACCCTGGGCCTCCTACTTCTTTGAGTCACGTTTCTCCATATATCTGGCTCCTGTGTTGGTGAACTAGCCTCCTTCTCAGGGGAGTCCCCTGTCTCCTCCTTGGTGGAGACGGTGTGCTCTGTTGCTTCCAAGAAGAACTCCAGCTCTCTAATTCTTTGGAGCATAGCTACACGTTCCTCCAGTTGATGGACTTTGTCTTTTAAGAGGGCAATCAACATACAATTGCTGCAGGTAAAGCTGCCTGCAACCTTAGGCAAGATGGCAAACATTGCGCAGGAACCGCAGGCGACTGCAGCTGTTCCCTCACCCTCCATCTTGAAAATGTGTCGTTGGGGGTGTCTACAGTGGTCCTCCATCTTAAAAAGAGTGAAGCCAGGACAAATAACCCCCCCCAAAAAAACCCTAGGTCTCCCCCAACAAACGTTTGAGACTAGCTCCCCTAAATCTAAAATCTAAAATGTAAAATCTATATGTATTAGGAGAGATAAACCAATGGTTCACACTAGTCAGAAGGGAAAGGTTATATTCTCAATGTGGAAAGGGGGGTGGGTAGAGTCCCCTGAGAATTATTTCCACATTTCATCACACTCTAGACATGTGCAGAAGTGGTCCTGAAGCACAGCAGAAATCAATCCACTGGCTCCCTTATCTTAAGTAAATGGCACAGGCAGTAATATGCCTGCCTACATCCTGCTTCTGGAAGCCTCAGTTCACACCTCTTGCTTATATCTGTTACTGATGGATGGAATTCTCTTCGTTGCAGTTCAGAAATAAGTCAACCTATCACCCACTCCCAAATTGAGAAACAGTTTAGCTGATTTGGGGGGCAAACTGCATTTGAGCCTATCTACCAGACTCTTCCCTCCCATTGCATTTACTGGGCTGGTGCCGAGCAAACCGCAGCACCAAAGGAAAACAGGCATCTGTCTCCCCCCTTTTTAAAAAAACACCTACGTTTTCCTGGAGCTGCTTGTGACCTGGCCAGGTGCCAGAAGCAGAAGATTGAGACCTCCCTCTCTTTACTCCATAGTTGCTGCTGCTGTGAAGCATCACCAATATCTACACCACAGGAGAAGAGAGAAGAGATGTAAATTGTTCTCCATTTCTATCTTGAAGTGTATTAGTTAAAGAAAGGCATTTCTCCTGTTCCATTTCTCTCACATTCTGCATAACAAACCATTTATGTCAGTTGCATAGTTGTGTAGCCTGCAATCTGACTACATTACTGGCTGTTGGTTAACTCTGCATGCAAGCAGACTGCTTCTGTATTGGTTTTTGTCACTTGCACCCATTCATAGATGAAGACTCCTTCCCCCCACACACATTAATGTTTAGAAAACAAAAGGAACAATCATTCACAGCCATCATCACCTCAGCATAACAGAGGACTTAGAGAATATGTAAAATTTCTTTTTCTTCTCTCTGTCAAGTCTGTCAGTGGGGAAAAAAGATGTCAACAAATGAATAAAAATGCAAAATAAATAGTTACATAAACTAGAATAGCAACTGATGAAGTAGTACATACATTTCAGCAGCCTTAAAAATTTAAAACAAACCAAAGTGGGAGTTTTTAAGTGGGGAATCTGACTCTGATAGTGTGTTGAAAAGATGAAAATTCATGCCTGGGACAGCATGAGTGAAATTCTTCCCTGGCTTAGATTAAATATGAGGGGTGTAACCTCATTTGATCTCATGTGCCCCAAAATATGATTCTTGGAAATACTACTAACAAGATTATTATAGTTACAGGTAGGTAGCCGTGTTGGTCTGCCATAGTCAAAATAAAAAAAATCCTTCCAGTAGCACCTTAAAGACCAACTAAGTTAGTTCTTGGTATGAGCTTTCGTGTGCATGCACATGAAAGCTCATACCAAGAACTAACTTAGTTGGTCTTTAAGGTGCTACTGGAAGGAATTTTTTTATTAAGATTATTATATTTATGTATCTAACATTCAAAGAGTGCAAAGTCTTTGAAAACTTTTCTGTGATCTGCTTACCTTGGTTCCAGTAGTAGATAGGTAGCCGTGTTGGTCTGCCATAGTCAAAATAAAAAAATTCCTTCCAGTAGCACCTTAAAGACCAACTAAGTTAGTTCTTGGTATGAGCTTTCGTGTGCATGCACACTTCTTCTGCATGCACACGAAAGCTCATACCAAGAACTAACTTAGTTGGTCTTTAAGGTGCTACTGGAAGGAATTTTTTTATTCTGCTTACCTTGGTTAGCTTTGATACTTCAGCCACATTCAAAACACTTTTATAAAATGTGCCACTTAATTATGGTGGCCCTTGTTATTCTTGTGCCCTGGATTCTTGGACACAGGGCTTGTTTTGCCAGTCAGGTCTGACAGACATCTGCTTTTGTGAAAAGTGTTGTTAGATTGCTGCACCCGCCATTGCCTTTTCCTTTGTCCTTAAGACTCAGACAAAGGCATTAAGTGATATGAATCCTTGTCCCCAGAAAGAGATGCGATACTGATCGCTGTGCTTGCATTCTAACAGTTTAGGAAAGTGTCATAACAGCAGCTGGCAAATGGGAAAATGCCAAATATAAGTGAGAGTCTTGCAGGTCAGTATGATTTACAGTGCTCCTGTAAATGCAGTTAGCAAAAGAAGTATTGTCGCAGAAACAGCAAAAACACAGCAAAACAGCCCAACTCTCTTTCAAACATGAGACCCGGCAATAAGTCTTGAAAATGCTTCTCTAACCATATTGCGTGCCTGTCAATTCATAAGGAAAGGTTTGTTGCAAGGATTGATGATAAAGAGTAATGGGAAAGGAAAAGGAGAAGGAGAAGAGATGATTGATGTCTGGAGAATATTGGATGCAATATATGTTGTATACAGCAGGCTACATATCAGTGACCCTCAGGATGATTTTTTTAAGCCACTGTAAAAATTTGTAATAGCTGAGATACAAAATATTGTTTAAATGCTTGGTCCACTAAAGTGGGAAGGTTGTTTTGGAGCATGTGGTGTGGTGTAGTGATTAAGAGCGGTAGACTTGTAATCTGGTGAACCGGGTTCGCGTCTCCTCTCCTCCACATGCAGCTGCTGGGTGACCTTGGGCCAGTCACACTTCTCTGAAGTCTCTCGGCCCCACTCACCTCACAGAGAGTTTGTTAAGGGGGAGGAAGGGAAAGGAGAATGTTAACCGCTTTGAGACTCCTTCGGGTAGTGATAAAGCGGGATATCAAATCCAAACTCCTCCTCCTCTTATCCTGGTCAAGCACCCCAGCTCCCTCAACCGTTCCTCATACGGCTTGGTTTCCAGACCTTTGATTATCTTGGTCAAGGATAGCTCCATTAAAGCAACTGTAGATAATAGGGACTGCAAATGTGGTCTTAGATCAATGCAGAAAGAGAACCCATACATATACTCTGATGTTTGGAGACAAAAAGACTCTTCTGTGCGCTTTCTGTAACTCTGAAAGCTCCCTGTTTGTTAATGCAATACTGTAGTACTATAGAAAGACACGACAGGAAGTGCATCTCCCAAGGCTGTAACCAGGAACAGAATGGCCAGATTTCACCTCAGCTTTTGAACTGCTAGATCCTGTTAGAAGCAGAATCATTCAAAACTAGCACTTTGCTTAGCTTGTATTTTTTTTTTAAGCCTCTATTTTAGAATACACTTGGAGGATCTTTTACATGGGTTTCCTCCAGCTGTTTGGGGAGGGTTTATTTGCTATGTGTGATGTGATACTACCCCCACCATGTGTAGATGCATCAGGAAATACAATGCTTTGCTAATTTTTAGCATCATATTTACATTTTCAGTTGTCTGCCAAAGCAGAATCACCCCGCGCTATATTTTCCTGCCCTTTGCATCCATTCACGGTAGAGAGAACACCAATTTCTTTCCTGTTAAAGTAGGAATGTGTGGGATTTCACTGGTTACATTAAGACTGTATTCAGGTTGGTCTGTTGGTCTATTGCAGTCGATTATACACACACACACACACACACACACACACACACACACACAATTGTCCAGTAGCACCATAGAGACCAACTAAGTTTGTTCTGTTTGTAGGTTACGTCTGTACAGTTAAGACTGTAGACAGCCCTCAAAATGCCTTGGCTATTAATCAAATCTCCAATTTCACCTTTACACTTTGCTTTGGGTCACCATGGCTGGCAATTTATTCAAAAGAAGTCAGCCTCCATTCAATTAAATTTATGGGCATGTACTGAGTTCCTTAGATGCCCCCAGAATTCAGTTATGAATTTCTCAAAATTTGGCGGGGCTTTATGGGCCAGTGAGGCAGCCACTGCACCTGAAGCCCCACCACACATGGCAACAGGGGCAAGAGTGGGGGGGGGGAGCAGTATGATAGCACAGTGATTGGGTTCAAATCAGGAATGATGCCATCCTGGGGTGGCAGTGTGACTGATTCAGGATTCAGTGGCTCCTGGGCTGGGACAACCTCTTAGTATTTTTAATATTCTGCTGGGAGCCACCCAGAGTGGCTGAGGAAACCCAGCCAGATGATGATGATGATGATGATGATCATCATCATCATCTTAGTTTTCCTGCCTCTAGAATAACCCATTTCAGGGTCTTCTGCTGACTCCCATCAGCAGGAATCCCATGAGCAGCACTTCCACTCTGCATATTCAGCAGGTAGAAGGGGAAGCACTGACAGACGAAGGCTTCGCTTCTCCAGCAGAGAATGACTGAGCTAGCAGAGCTGGGTGGAGGGAAACCTCAGTACCATCCCCATGTCTCCTGGGTGCTGTGGTGTTGGATTCCTCCCTTGAGCAACATTCAGGACCAGGACTGGCCCGAGATGTTTTTCTGCTGCTGCCCCTGCGGCCCTTCCTGCTGCACAGTGTGCCCACTGCTCATCCCCCTACCCCCTGCCTCGCCTTCCTCCGCAAAACATGCCCCGGAAGGCCAGATCTGCTGCCTCAGCTCACTGCATGGATGGGCCGGCCCCATTCAGTGCCACATTACAACCCAGACCCCACTGAGTTTGGCTCAGGTGTGAAGAGTTTTTGCACCAGTCTGTAACTCCCGCTACCACATCCAGGGCTGCAAAGGGGCTGAGGGTACACAACTCTCTTTGAACCTGCCTTCAAATTTCCTGTGTCTTTCAGGTGCAGGTGTGTGGCTGCGGAACTGCATGAGAAATCTTGCTGATTTCACTCATTTCTTTGATATCCCTCTGAGGGGAAAAAAACTTCCAAGTTTACCTATGAATTTAATTTGACTTTGGGTAAAGTTCAGTGGCCAACCCAGTTCCAGACCATGTCAACTTGGCCTAATAAAGAATAAGAGTTTCTTCAAGAAATTCAGACTCCCAGTATTGACCAGAGGTCTCTGGCAGCCAAGGTATAGTTTGACTGATCAATCATTGACATCCATGTTTCCTGTGGATCCCAGTGTGCAAAATACCCTTGAGTTGAACAATGGTGTAGCAAAGGGAAAAACACACATTTTCCAGTTTAATATGTCTCTTGTAGCTTTTCTTCTCATTTAAATGAACAGCACACTTTATCCCTGACCCTCACATTTACAATATCTTCTCCCTCCTCTTCTGGACAGAAAAACAGTACCTAAAGCCTAGCAAATAACTCTGACTTTGCAAGCGAATATCCTGCTAGCCGCTGATACCCTGCTATCTATAATGGTGTTTTGCAATCACACCCTATCTAGAGCTACACCATAGCTTATCTTCTTCCCCCCAATGAGTAAACAAAAAGAGAGAATATTCAGAAATGCCGCCTCCCTCTTAAAAGAGAGCTAGCTGCTGGATGTATTGAAATGAGTTTTTACAAAGAAAATGAAGTCAGTGTAAACTTTCCACATTCTCTCTCTCTCTATATATATATTTATATGGGTGTGTGTGGAATGTACAAGTTCATTTATTTCCTGATGATAATATTGCATTTTAGTTATACTGCAACATTGCATTTCATCTAGAGAAAGGTCCTTAAAATGTGCATTTATTGTGTGACATGACCTTTGTATTTTGCAACATTTTCTTATTTATAGGAAGGGAGCCTTACTTAACTACTTGGCCTGCTTTCATCCATAAAAGAAGGAAGAATAATGACCTACTAAGGAGCTTTATTGTACATATGACTGAGACAAGGATTACATTGCACTTTGTACACTGAGGTGCTGTAAAAATGATTAATAATCACTTCCTGTGATTGCAAGACTGTATCTTCTTGGAAGCAGCTGTGTAGAGGGGTCTTGAAGGAATTGGCTCTATGCCTGCCCTAATTTAGCACCTTTAATAATCTGATAACTGCTGGAAAATAACATGTTAATGAAATGTAGAAATGAAATTAAATGGAGCAGTATTACAAACACCACTGTGAACAGTGTACAAAGGTGACTGAAGGAGATTTGAAAAATAAGGGGAGCATGTAACTAGATTCAACATGCAAAAGGGGGAAAATGCAAAGAAATGTCTCCAGATGGGCAAAAAAACCAAGTGGAATATTAAGTGTTAGAAAAATAATTATAAAACAAATTACTGACTATGATCCCTGCCGGAAATGGCAGTTCAATTCTGAGCTTGACAAGTATAACTTGAGTAAGGAAGGAAAGCTAAATCTTACACATTAAAGTATAGAACTAGTTACATTTTACTCTAAGCATCTTCAAAAAATTATGTATGCATGTATAATAGTCACATCTAGTTAGGCTGCAACACTTGCCCCAGCTGCCTGGAAGAAAGTTCCACTGAATTCAGGAGACATGGTTAGGATTACACTGTCAGTTGATTTTACAATCTATTGCAAACCTTTTTGAACATTCTTTTCCAAAGCAATATGAATAAATAAAGGAATAAAAACATCATTCCTTCTAACAGCAAACTGGAGCACTGAGAATTAAGGTGGAAACACAAGATTTGCAAAAGTACAAAAAAACCCCAAAAGCTAAATGAGAACTGAGCATGCTCATTTGGAAAAGAAAATACTGACCATGTGGGAGGGAGAGGACTGGAATGCAATGCTTGTAGGGAATGACTCGCTAGCATCTTGACAATACTTGTTAAGTAGAAGAGAAACCCCGATAGTGGAGGGTTTGACACTGCAAGAATGCTATGAGGTCTGGATGCACACCCTACCACCAATGTTCTGCTAGCAGAAGTAGATGAATAAAGCAAACTGACGCCAGAAAGTAAATAGCTTTGCAAACTTTACTGATTTATAAACAAATAGGATGAACAAAACTGCTGAGGTGGGTCGACTGAATGGATCAGAGATGGGGCAATGCATCTTCGTGTGACAGAGTGCTGCTCGCTGCCCTTTAAGAGACAGTAGTGTGTCCACTTCTCAAAAAGCCCACTCTAGACCGAAAGAAGTGCAATAACTAGAGCCAGTTGCCAACACTCCGTTCTTGGCAAAGGTGGGGAGGAGGGAGGTGGTGGAGCAATTGCAGGTGTTCCTGGATGAGACTGATTATCTAGAACCACTGCAGTCTGGGTTTAGACCCGTTTAGCCTTGATCACTGTGATGGATGAGGGACTGAAGCAGTGTGACACTGCTACTTCTGCTTGATCTCTCTTAGTGAGATGGGTATCAGAGGCACCGAATTACAGCAGTGCTGTTTGTATCTTCAGGGTCATATCCAGAGAATAGTCCTGGGTGAGAGTATCTTGGGCCCCAGCACCTGTGCCATGGGTTCTGCAGGGTAATATTCTGAATCTATGAAAGGGACTATGAATGCGCTAGACTAGTGTCTGGATGCAGAGATGGACTTTATGAGGGTCAATAACTGTGTTTGAATTCTAGGATGGTGGAGGCTCTTTGGGTGGGTGGACTCCATGCTTAGGAAATTTGCAAGTTGGCAAGAGAGGTGCTAGACCAGTGGGCAGAGGCCATGATGGGCTGGAAGTGGGCCAGCAAATTGAAACTGAATCCCCAAAAGCCAGATTTGTTCAAAGTTCCTGAGTCTGGGAGGTGGGAAAACACCCTGCCCTGTATGGGGTTGCATTCTCCTGGAAGGAGTGGTTTCATAGTATGGGAATATTCCTGTTTCCAGCTACATCTGGTCCACCACCTACAGCCCCTATAAGACTTTTGCCACTGCCCTCCATGTTTGGTAACTGGATTGGATTACTGCAATGGGGCTGCCATTGAAGATGACACAGGAACTTCAACTGGTCCAAAATGCAGCAGCCAGATTACTGGCTGTCCCCATCCTTGATGTATTAATCTGTAAAATCATGATTACAGTTTATTTACAGCTGTATTTGACACACTGTGGTTATGGCCTGTGCCTTCAACTGTATCAGCTGGGGTCCCACTTTGTAGTTCTAACTAGTATTCAGAGCAAGATCAGCTGTAATAAACTGAACACCCTGTTGTAAACTGAAAACCAAATACCCAAAGGAGTGCTCCATGCCTGATTAAGATCCCTAACACTAAGGGCATTTATCCAAGCTAAGAAAACATCATTTTTAAACCTATCACTCTTAATAACACCACAATAGACAAAACATAGATTAGCGAGACTCACATCACAGCCTCGGCTATGATAATGATAGAAAGGAAACTGATTTGAGAGAGGGGTCATATTAAATACAGGGCTGGGAATATATTCAGCTGTTGATCTGTGAACTGTAGTTGAGGGCAAGCAGAGACATATTTCAAATAGTTAATTCATGCAGCAGCTTACTCAATGATCTTTACCCTCCAAAGTGTGAGATGCAGGTTTCAGTTGGGTTTCTAACCCCATAGTTCTGCCCATTGATCCTTAACGTCCTTGGCTGCCACATTTCTAGATATCAGTACAACCCATAATTTTCCAGTGACTTTGCCTGCTTTGTTGACCTGCTTATCACTGTCAGTGAGGTGTATCTTTTATCAGTTTTAAGAGTTATGACAAACTTTCTCTGATTTAGGTGCTTGGGTAAGAAGCCAAACCCTTATACACTTTCCTTAATGGAGCTGCATGCCTTACTGATCATAATGGTTAAACGGTGGATTTCATTCATGTTCATTTACATAATTTGCTGATTAAACTACATATTTAATCTGTTGACCTTTACTCTCCACTTCTCCCACATTTGCAAAGATGTAATCAATGTTCAAAATTTGCTAGAAGGAGTTCTTATCTCATGAAGTTTGTTCAGGGCTTAGGTCTCAAGTACTTAAAATTCCATAGCACAATAGTCCCTTTCCCCTTGCAGGTGACAATTTCAAAAAAAGAAAAACAAATAAATGCCTTCAGACATCATAATGGATATTAATATTCAGCTCTGACGATTGCTTAGCTATAACATTGCAACTGGTATGACAGCTGCATCCATTCCTGGACCAAGAAAGCTTGGCCACATGCATTGCCTACTTCAAAACTGGATTTTTTTCCTGCATTGCAGGGATTGGACTAGATGACCTTGGGGGTAATTCCCACTCTACACTTCTATGATTCTTTGATTTTATGGATTGCTGCAACGTCCTCTGCGTGGGGCTTCCTTGCACCTGACCAGGAAGCTGCAGTTAGTGCAGAATGCTGAGTGCAAGGAGACCCTTCCAGCACATGACTCTTGTGCTCAGGGACAGGTTCTGGTTGCCAGTTTGCTGGAGGGCCAGTGCAAGGTGCTATTAGTAGTATATAAAGGCCTTAGCAAGGCCATGGGAGGGGTGTTTCCAGGACTAAGGCGAAACTGTGAAGCTCCCTTGCTGCTTTTGCTGCATGTTGCTTAAGCTGTTGTGTTATATATATAGTATTGAAATGTGGGGATTTTGTATTTTATTATATGCTTGTTTTGCTATGATATGAAATTGTTATGATGTTATTGTTTGCCTATATTATTATTAAATTACTATTGTAGTGTTGGAAATGCATCTCTGTTTCTTTCTTCAGCATGATTTTTTTGGGTGTGGAAAAGTGCCATACAAATAAAATGAATGAATGAACAACTTGGGACCACTTTACTTGCAGGTTCGCCTAACCTCATCTATGCCTGTTCAACTGCTTCTGTCTGTGGAACTGGTACAGTGGTCCCTCGGGTTAAGAACTTAATTCGTTCTGCAGGTCCGTTCTTAACCTGAAACTTTTCTTAACCTGAGGTACCACTTTAGCTAATGGGGCCTCCCACTGCTGCTGTGCCGCCGCTGTGCAATTTCTGTTCTCATCCTGAAGCAAAGTTCTTAACCTGCGGTACTATTTCTGGGTTAGCGGAGTCTGTAACCTGAAGCATCTGTAACCTGAAACGTCTGTAACCTGAGGTACCACTGTACTGTTATAGTGACCACATAGTGCTTGTTCCCACATCTGTAAGAAATTCATCTTCTAGAGTGACGGCAACCAAATTTTTGGAACTCTCCGCTTGTTGACACCAGGCAGGCACCTTCACTGCAGTCATTTCCACACATGCTAAAACGTTTTTGTTTAGACAGGTCTATCTAGATATGTAGAAGGATTGTATGTGTTAAAATCTTGCAGGTAAACTGGATGCAAGTTATTAAGGGCTCTGTAAGCTAATAGGAACACCTTGTACTTGGCCTGGCAGCAAATCGGCAGTCCGTACAGGTCTCTGAGCACAGGTGTCAGGTGCTGAGAGGGTCTTCTTCCTGCCACATCTTCCAGCTAGCCCCTCCCACTGCCACCTGCATGTCAAGTACACCGCCTTGCTCCCGCAATGGAAGGGGCTGGGGCCATGTGAGGTCAGCATGCCCCATGGCATGCAGGCATGGCTGCCATGGAATTTTGAGGGGGCCTGACCCCCTCCTTGAATTTTTTAATGGGGTCTTAGCCCCACCCCGTCACCTCCCCCAGTTGGCACACCTGCCGCAGGGAAGATACCTTCATGAGATGGTGAAAAGTTGTCCCTTAATGATGGAGCTGGTTCTGTAAGATGTGAGCACACATTCGTACCCATTTTGTCATCTTAGCTATTTCTTGCAAGCCAAGCAGCCTGAATGCAGCAGCCAAGAGTTAAAACCAAGGAACTTTCCCCATTCAAGGTATGGGAATCTGCACATGTTCAGAGAGGCGTCTTTTTTCTAATGAGAGCTTTGGGAGATAGATTGGTGAGCAAAGCAAACGACTCTTCAACAGTATACTAGGCACACATGAACCTCAACAAACCTGGGAGCCCTGTTTAGCCGGGGTCCGTATGGCTGAATGCCTGGTAAGCTCTGTGCATGGAAGAGTCTCTTCTGAACAGCCCCTCACTCTCTCCTCTATATGCTTGGAATATGGTCCCCTTAGATAGCTGATCTATAGAAATCTAAATGCATTGTCTCCATAGAGGGACAGTGATTAGCATGTGGTTAAAAGCAACAACACCATAGAGAAATGTGGACTTAGATGAAATATACCTAAAACCCATGGGAGAAAATTCTCCTTTTCCAATGGAGCTGGTCTCTGGAACTGCAGAGTCTACATGGAGGAAATAAAAAAGGGAGATGAAACAGGATCCTGGTCTCAGCTGAGGAAGAGAAGTACCTCTATCAAACCAAAATTAGAAAGAACAACTTTTAAAATCAGAGGAAGCAAGAGCAACATATGCAAGGAATGTTACAATTCAGAACAACTCAGACCATGTCAGAGAACGTAATACCTGGCTCACAAGCAGCCAACAGTATTTCCTATCGATCTCCCCCAGCATATTCAATACAAAATTTCAGGTCACTGTCAGGGCTGATAATCACTGATAGGACTTGAGGTTTCTTCATCCATTGGCAAAACCGTTCAATTGCACTATGAGTGAAGCTTCAGTTTATCACCTGTTTGAGGACTGTTTTGTGGAATTGTGGGAATGCCTTTGGTGACCTAAGGACCTTTTTCTCAGCTGAACTTGTTGCTTGGGAGATGTACATTGTGGTAACTATATTTGTTACACCTTAAGACAAGCAGTTGTTCTTGCTGTCAGTGCTATACAGTATTTAATGCTGACCCTTACGGCTCTATACAGTCATGGTGCAAGGGTGTAAATCTGCTGAACTCACACACAGAGTATTTACACCAGTTGTGGATTTCCAAGTTTGAAAATTTATTGTGCAAGACTAATTGGTTTCTCCATGAAGTGCCAGTAATTTCATTAACTTTGGGTAGATAAAAATCTTGATCTAGTGTTGCATTTATTGATTAGTGCCTACAGCTAACTCTGCTTATTTAGTTTGCTAGAGGATACTCTTGATACAAATAAGGATTTCATGCTGAAAGAGATTCTTTTGCCAAATTCTGCACTGAAGAGCTACTTTCAAAAATATGTCTGGTAGATACAGTCAGCATTGTTAAGGAATTCAAAACTTTTTGTTGTAATTCTCCACAAAGCACACAGTGTTCTTTGAAGGCCACATTGAGAAAGTCAGCAAAGTGTGTAGGGCTGGCAGCTCAGCCCACATTCCGTGGACCAACACCAGTGACACCACATCTCCTTTGTTGGAAGGTTGCTCACAGGCATGCAGAGCAGTTGGCAATGGCATCTGATATCATGGACCCGCTCAAGGTTTTCTCAGTAGCTGATCCTATTTATAGTTATTATTTATGCTTTATTTATTTATATTTTTTGTAGCCCACTTTTCTGCTGAAGGCTCAAAGCAACTTCCTATAAATAATGAATAATATTGAAAATAGAAAAGGTGTGACTCTACACAAGTCCCATAAAATTCTTCATCATCTTCTGATGAGAACCATTTTGTTTTCTTTTTAATGAATCTTCTGTGCTGCACCTTCCTTGGTTGTTATCTGTGTGCCTTTGGAGAGATTCCTGCAAATAGTTACCCTGGCACAGGCCATCTCAAGCATTGCTGCCAGAATCCCCGGCAGACTCCTTTCAGGTTTGTCTACTACATTTAGTAGCAACATTGGATTATTAACCCCAAGCCATTGATTCCTTGCCAAGAAGCACTAACAAAACAGATGTGCCCGTGACCTTGTCTGCAAACTGGTCACACATTGCTCCTCAGACAATTAAATGGATTTCTCAGCCCAAATTGTTTATCCTACAACATTTCCCCCAACTCCAGGAGGTCCAAGCCAAGGATGGTTCACTTCAAGTTGTTCTTAAGATGTCCAACTCCAGCACTTCAATTAAATTCTTCAAGGACACATGAAAAGTCCTGAATCCTGATGATGATGACTTTTTTAAAAAATGTATTTCGTTAAAGATTTGCTACAAAACTAGCAAATAAGCAGGGGGAAGTACATCTTTCATCTCCACTTTCAGCTCATACCCTTTTTCACAGTTCATTTACATGCAGCAAGAGACACTTGCATCATAGACATCTTGCAGTTGGGGGAAGAGAGAGGGAGAGAGATGGGGAGTGTTGTTCTTTCGTTCTGCTCCATGGTGTTAGTGTAGGGGTTTGTATCAGCATCACATGGATAGGTCCTTTGTGTGTGTTTACAGAGAGAGAGATTGCAAGAGGTTGGGGGGTCCAGAGCTCGATTTGGGGGGTAGGTCATTGGGTCAGGTGAGCCATATTGATTTGTAATCTGCTGGGGGGACATTGTCCTGTTGTGCTGTGAATGTGATAAAGGGGAACCACACTGGGGTGAAGGCATCCTCTTTTGCTTGTCCCTGTGCTAATTTAAGTTAACCAACAAACTGAATCCTGATTATTAACAACAAATAAGGGAATAGTGTGACTTAAAGGTGAAGGATCAAGATTCAAACATGTTTCAAAATGTCATTTTTATTTTCTTCAGTAACTCAGCTCCACCACTGCTTTTTATTCCCAGCTCCACAATGTTAAATGTGCTCTGAGATATAATTAAAGTTAATATTTTATCTTAATTAGGAATGCAGCACTGATATATGATTTCCATATTGCAGAAGGAAAATGACATATTCATAATTGCAATATATTGAAATTACAGTTACGAAATAAAGATGCTATTTCAGACTGAAGTTGGCTGGTCTGTGTTCGAAGTGGAAATGTTGCATTTATTTATTTATTTATTTATTTATTTATTTATTTATTTATTTGATTGATTGATTGATATTCCCCATTTCAACGGAACAAGTCAGTGCTGCTCAGGAACATATCTTAACTAAAAAAAGCACAGCCTGTTACTATTGGGGATAGTGGAAAAAATCACAATAACTGAACATGAATGCGAACTCTGGAGCAAGCTCATCCACCAAGCCAGCTGGTTGGTATCCATGCAAGTGTTGGCAGTCTTTCTTTCTTTCTTTCTTTCTTTCTTTCTTTCTTTCTTTCTTTCTTTCTTTCTTTCTTTACAATTAATAGAATTGTGGAGTTGGAAGGGACCCCAAGGATCATCTAGTCCACCCCCTGCAATGCAGGAATCTCAACCAGATCTTCCATGACAGATGGCCTTCCAATCTCTGCTTAAAAACCTCCAAGGAAGGAGAGTCCACCACTGCTCGTGGGAGTCTGTTCCACTCACAAGTAGCTCCCACTGTAAAAAAAGTTCTTCCTGGTCTTTAGTTAGAATCTCCTTGCTTGTCACTTGAGTCCATTGGTTCGGGTCTTGCCCTCAAGAGCAGGAGAAAACAGGCTGCCCATCCTCCACGTCATAGCCCTGAATGTAACATATTTATTTACAAAAATGCTTACTCTAAATAAATTATTGATTGATTTCATTTCCCTCTTTTTTATCTGTTTTCAATCCTCTTTCTTATGTGTTGGCTTCTGCTCTAGTAGTACTCCATGCAGTAATGGCCAACACAAATTACCCCCCCCCCCAGGGGATGCTTTGCAAACCCTTATATATGCCGTGTTCTTTTCTAGTCCTTCTGGGTGTGTATGGATTGCGCAAGACCTGGGCAGTGAACGCTTCTAATGTGGTTTTTCACAACTGCATCAGTTGCTTTTTTGGACAGTGGAGGAAGCAAAGAGAGGTCAGTGTAGTACATAAATTCCGTACAATTTTAGCATTTGATTAAGGGAGCAATCCTCTGCACAGGAAGCTGGTGAAAGCAAGGTGGCATAAATTTAAGCTGGCATAAAGTTATACTAGATCCAAAGCCTGTTCAGCAACAGGACTGCTGCTCTGCCTAAGCCTTTAAAATAGTGTTCTATGCTGGGCTGCCAGGTCACCTGACTAAACTGAGCAGGCTCAGGATGCAGCCCATCTTTCTGGCTGCGCTTCTGCCACGCCCCCACCATGCCCCTTCTTTGAGACTTACACCAGCCTTGTCTCAGCCAGCTTCAGATCACCTGGCGGAGCCTCATCTGAGCCAGAATGGGCAAATTATGCCAGCATATCTTCATCTGAGTTTGCATTGGGGATTTAATGCTGGCTGAGCCTGGCTAATTCAGGAATCAGTTGGCTAAGCTGGCAATCCTGAGCAAAATTAAGGAATTTTAGTTTCACATATGTTCCTGCCCAGCTGGATTGGGAGATATTATTAGGAGATACAGATACCATTTAAAGGCAATGAAACTCAAGTGAACTTGTTTAAGCACATACCATTATACCCAAGTTATGCAGCAGTGGTGGACTTTGGGCTTTTCAGTTTCAGCGGTGTCCTGTGCAATGCCAAAAGTTGGCACCCCCTTCCTCTGTTGCAGCTCCCCCTTGGCTCAGCACCCAGCGCGGGTAAACTGGTCATGTTCCCATCTGTTTGCAGGTCACGTGATAGATATTATTTTCCATTATGGTTTGTTGGACTGCTTAATCATGACACACTACCTCAAACATTATAAGAATATTTCATAGAATCATAGATCTATGATTCTCTTTCAAAAATAATGTTTCCTTTACCTGGTGGCTTATTTGGTAATCCTTAATTCACTTGTATTGGGATGTGGGTGGCACTGTGGGTTAAACCACAGAGCCTAGGGCTTGCTGATCAGAAGGTCGGCGGTTCAAATCCCCGCGATGGGGTGAGCTCCCGTTGTTCGGTCCCTGCTCCTGCCAACCTAGCAGTTTGAAAGCACGTCAAAGTGCAAGTAGATAAATAGGTACCGCTCTGGCGGGAAGGAAAAATGGCATGCGCTGCTCTGGTTCGCCAGAAGCGGCTTAGTCATGCTGGCCACATGACCCGGAAGCTGTACGCTGGCTCCGTCGGCCAATAAAGCAAGATGAGCACCGCAACCCCAGAGTCGTCCACGACTGGACCTAACGGTCAGGGGTCCCTTTACCCTTTACCTAATTCACTTGTAGAGTTGAAACTTTAAGCCATAATGTAGTCCAGTTATAGCTTTTCTTCTCTAAAATACAACATAAGCTTGCTACATTTTCCACTTAGTTCTAAATCATTGTGTTTGATATAATTATTTCCACAATAGCCAATTGCTATGTCTCAAATATTATGATATCAAGTACTAAGGTAATTAGGTGGCAGATGCTGGGTTTGGGGACCATCTGCTAGGTTTGGAAATGATGTGTTGATGGGACTTGAAATGACACAGTCATATGGAAGATCTCTAATAGTGGCTGCACCCATCCTGCACTGTACCTGTGAAAAGCAAAACAAATACTCCTAGTTATTTGATGGGTAGTCAGGATGTGTTGCTATATATTCTGTGGAAGTGCAGGATTAGGATCCAAGATTTGTTGAAGGTGCAGTAAGATAAAAAATCTGAAAATAAATTAATTAAATGACCGGATTTTAGAAACTGCTTCATTGTTTAAAGTTTGCTTCATGAGCTTATGAGCTGTTAAAGTAAAGGGGAATCTAACAATTAAGATTCTATTACCACTAATGATGGGATTCAGCACATGTGTGAGCTGCAGTTATGTAACCTAGGCCTCGAGATATAAACTCTTGCATCCATGTGGGCCTTTGGTCTGATCCAGGATGGCTCTGTGGAACGCCAGGTTGAGCTTGAATTCTCTGATCTTGGCAGTGTAGCCTGGAGCCAGATATCTCTCCATACAGCATTCATGTCTCTCTAGTTTAGGAAGAACTTGGGTAAATCAAAAGGAAAGATGGTTGTTGGCCATTGGCTCCACAGAACCTGGCCAAGGGCACCACAGTTTTCTTTAAGCAATGGTAGAAGTGAGGAATACTATCAAAACAACTGCAGAGAGCGTCCAGTGGTCTGGATAATGTAAGGTGGACGCAGCAAAGCATTTACATTTCTATGCCTTAAACATTATTTGTTAAGGCAGAACTGTCAAAGTCTCTGGATAACGTTATCATCACCCTGCTTCCCTGGATCCCTTATCATGTTGGGAACTTGGTTAAGAATTTCCACAACACTTGTTTGCTCAAAATGGGTGGCACCTATGCCAATACAGGCAAGCCGGTTTACTGACTGGGGTTGTTAACCATTTCCTTTGGATCAGCAGTTGTTCATAGAACCTTAGAGCTGGAAAGGACCCAATGGTCATCTAGTTCACCCCCAATGCAGGAATCTTGGCTAAAACATCCATGATAGATGGCCATCCAACCTCTGCTTAAAAACCTCCAAGGTAGGAGAGTGCAAAACCTCCCGAGGGAGACCATTCCACTGCTGAACACCTTTCACTGTCAGAAAATTTTTCCATATGTCTGGTTGGAATCTCCTTTCTTGTAACTTGAAGCCATGGGTTCGAGTCCTACCCTCCAGAGCAGGAGAAAAAAAGCTTGTTCCATCCTCCACAGGACAGCCCTTGAGATATTTGAAGATGGTTATCATAGTCTCCTCTTTTCCAGGCTAAACATACCCAGCTCCTTCAACCGTTCCCCATAGACTTGGTTTCCAGATGCCTGACCACCTTGGTCACTTAAATTTGGAGTAAAATTATTATTTGTAGTAGTAGCATTCATTACCCACTTTTTCACTATATTTTAATATGTAATGGTAATTTTATATTGTGTTTTTTTTACCTGAAAAGTTAAGGCCAATGGCTAGGACAGTGAAGTTGATGAGATGGTTCTCTCCAAAAACAGGACCTTAAAAGCACCACCACATTTAAGAACCATATGCTTCTCAGCCCAAATGAGAAGACAAGAATTATTTCTCTTGCTTCCTCCCAGTTAACAGAATAGAAATTTCAAGTAATTCTATGAACTGCAGTTTACTCTAAATTTATACTTGAGGCAAAGCCATAGATCCACTAGCTGCTTGGTGAAAACGTCTGGAATATCTTTTTTGAAATCTTTACAATCCATCACCGTACATTATTGTAATATTTGTTCAAGACATTTGTTATATCTGGACATAATGCTATAATGCAGAACTCAGAATTATTTTTTTTATTGCTGGAAAGCACATTATTTGGCAGCTATGTGGAATGTCTAGGCATTTTACTTTGATGAAACAGATGTACAGAACACTACAGGAGCAGTATTTTCTTTTATTTATTTTGTGCTTAGTATATGTGACTTAGCAGAGTCGTGACAGGTTGTAATTTCACAGTGCAGGTGAAATAAAATGTCTGTGCAATAGCTCCATCATTCACAACTCCTCCAATAATGCATTTCTATTTTTCCCTTCATGCCTCTGATTTGTGTCTGCTTTGTGGTTTAAAGGTTACATGTTTTGGATGATCAGGTATGAAATCAACAGTCCCAAAAATGGGGTCTAGAGAACACGGGCAAAGCTAAGTAAGTTACAAGCGTTGGTTTATACTGAATGCAGAGAAAAACAAAACAATCCACTCTCTGGTTTCTTCATTAAATCTGCTGCGAGAGCAAAACTCCCTTTCCTTAATTTTTTTTAACTTTCACAAATGATCTGCTGGATATCCTGTGGACAGAATTATTGCTTTGGCATATCACCATCAAGACAGCTTTTATGGCTCCATATCTTCAGAATCATGTACACATACTTGTGTCAACACAAATTTCTGCATAAAGACAGAGCAGGGAAGGAGCATCGCTCTGTGGGAAAGTCCATGCATTGCTTGCCGGACGCCCCAGGGCCACGGCCTGATACTTCTAGTTAAAAGGATCTTGTGTAGAAGACCTGGGGGGTGATGTCGGCCTGAGGCCATGGACAGCCTCTGCCACTTGGAGGACTCAGCTAAACTGCTCAGTGGTCTGCATAGCAAGCATGCCTGGGATCTGAAACATGGCTGCCCAATACCCAGGCAGCCCCTGCCAAGACTGTTTGCAACTGGCTAGAGAAGTTAGCAATGTGAGCTTTGTTCTGTAAGGCTCAGAGCAATGCCTCAGGGGAAATATCAGATTGTGGCTGGGGAGAGAAAGGTGGAGCATGTTGCAATCCCAGTGAAGTCCACCCTGCACTTGCTGTTAAAACCCCCCTAAACTAAACTAAACACCCTCACCTGGTTTCTAATGACATGCTTAGAGTTGCATCTAGTTCATCCCTCCATGTCGAACCTGCTACAGGCCAATATTATGATAGCAATTTTACAGAAGAAGCCAGACCAGGTAGTATCACAAAACCTGAGAAAACATTAATAAAACAAATTAAATAGCAAAACCCATGGCTGTTCCCTTCAGAATAAAAACAACTTTCCCCCCTATCATATCACTCTGTCACAAATATTCCCCACCTCTCTAGCTGAACCTCACTCACTCTCCCTCAATATAATATTAAACAGTGATTCCAAGAAAATCCTCAAGACTGGGGCAGTATGACACCATTCTAAAAGAAGACCCAAATATCCATGCTCTTTCATTACGATGGTGCCATGTGAACTCTCTCACCTTTGCTGAGATCTACTTTTGCATATGAAGCCTGTATTAGAAATTGGCATTGAGAGAGACATAAACATCTCGCCTTGTGCCACATTTTTAACATGTGTGCAGATTTCACCATGGAGTGTTACTTTTCTGGAAAGATGGGCAAGGCTTTTATCCTTTAGATGTTTGTTGACATATCCTATACATATTCTTATAACTTCAAGATTTATATACAGTATCAGTGAACATGCAGCAATAGTATACAGCTCAGTTACAGAGCTGATCACCAAAACATCCCTCTGAAAGGACGTGAGCATCCCTGGAGGGCATCCCTGCACTGGCAGAGGTAATAAATGGGTACCACGCCTCATCCTTGTAATGAGTTCAGAATAGCTTCTTTATATTTAATAGATATTCTCTTCAGAAAAGAACTTCGTTTACTGAGGAAGTGGACATCAATATGAAATGGAGCACTCCGGGTCCCTAAGTACTAGCAGTTCTAGCTGAGAGCATAGCGATAAATCTGGCGTCGTTATCACAGCAGAGAGCCAACAATATATGTCTTCCGGACATTTGTATCTGAAATTGCAGGGCAGGAATTAGCTAAAAAATAAAGAGGCAGGGGGTGGGAGAGAGAGAGAGAAATTACAGTTAAGTGGGTTTAGAGAGGGAGATCACTAAAGCAAAAATTGATATGCAAGGAGGGTGTAATCACAATTTCAATGGGATTAAATATCTATTCTGCAAGAATGGTGTAATCTGTTTAAAAGGTATGTAGTGAATTAAATTATTGCTGTTTGATATTCTTCTCTGTGTATTTTCCAAGTACTTAAAAATGAAGATTTATGTCATTCAGGACAGAAGGCAACAGTCTCCATGGTTTATTGGCATATAATTTTTATCACAGAGATTAGAAACTTCAACAAAACAAAACAATTACAAACAAGCATGCTTCTAGATGGAAAACAGTTAACCTATATACCCTTGAATTAGCTAGGTTCTTTAGTCTTGTTATTTCACCAAAATGGCAATAAAACTTAACATCCTATGTATGATTTTTATTATGGTGTTCTTGGTTATTTTCAAAATGAAGTATCTCTCACACTTTTTACAATAAGCAAAAATTCAGAGCCCCTTTCTTTCTCCTGTAAGGCAAGGGAGACGCCACATTCCCTGCTGGGGAGCCTTCCAAGGACCACCTGGCAGTGGGAGGGGGGCAGAGGGGGCAGAGGAGCAGCACATGTACAGCAGGGATACACTGCAGCAATCTGTTGCAGCGCCCCACTTGCTCTACTCAATTGCTCGGTAAGAAGGGAAGTGGCTCCCATCTCCCAGTGTTTTGGCCAAAGGCAATGGGATCCCAGCCAAGTGCTAAGCACTCATTTAAAATTTTATATAATTAATTTTAATTGTATTAATATTTAATACTTTACATCTATTAGGCTACTTGCACATAGGTTCTGGTTCAAGGTACTCTCAGGTCCTCTTACCACAAAATGTTGGGCGGTGGGCCTGCATGGTTTATTACTGTTTGCTACATACAGGGAGACATATCTGAGAGGGCTCCTTTCCTGCTCCTATATTTATATATAGGGATTTTTAAAAATATAATAAATGAATAAATTTTACTCTCCACAAACCATATTTACACAGAAAACTAAACGTGCTTGTATCAGTATTTGATTATTTGCCTATATACTTTCATACATGCATTAACTGGAACATTAAAACCAAGAATAGAAAAACTTGCTTGTTGGCACTGATAAGACTTACTTCACAAAATAATCTACTCCAATACTTGCTGTTCTCAATTCTCTTTATACACAATTTGTTAAGAAACTCCACTGAACCATTTCTTCTTGATAATTTCCTCTATTCTTTAGCCTTGCTGTTAATTTGATTTTTTAAAAAACTGTTACCTACCCTAACTGCCCCAATTATATCTTGTTTATTTGATTTGCAGACATTTTCCCACTCTTTAGCAGAGTGCTCTAGGAATGGTCAAATATATGCAAAATTTGAAATTTATGTTTCAAAGTGTTTGCATTCAATAAAATGTAAATGCAGATTATAGGATCCATTGTGGGATCAGCCTTATATACAGGATAGCCAGCTAACCAGAATATATTTTTATAAGATGGGATGGGGCGGGGGGAGAATTGCTGAACTGACCAAACCAGTTTCGAAAACAGGTTAATTGTCAGATAAGTTTCTGCATCTCCACAACTGTAGGGTTGGCTATGGGGCCACAGTGGCAACTAAGTGGTGGTGCTCTCAAGGACGAGGTGGGCATTTTTGCACACCCTCACCTGGCTGCAGAATGCATCATCTTGCAAGTAGGAGAACAACAGCAGGCCTGCTCTCAACATGGCTGCTGTGGAGGACAGGATGCACCTGCTCCACAGAAGGCAAACTGGGGAGCCTGCGATACAAGCAAATTGCCCAGTTAACAGTGAGCCTCAGAAAGCAAAACTGTATTTGAACATGCAGTTTTG
The DNA here is from genome assembly GCF_964188305.1 of Podarcis bocagei. Taxonomy (NCBI): domain Eukaryota; kingdom Metazoa; phylum Chordata; class Lepidosauria; order Squamata; family Lacertidae; genus Podarcis; species Podarcis bocagei. The sequence goes on from NC_138130.1 coordinate 2,425,300, forward strand.
TGCTCCAGTACCCAACACCTTTCACAAAAAAGACAAACTTATTTCCCTGCCTGCCAGGAAACCCACCCATTTCACAGAAGGCATTTCTCTCTCTCCTCTAACAATTCAAGTTGTGTGGTCCTTATTAATCTGGCCCTGAGGGGATTAAAGACAATGGTGGGCACCATTTGGAGACCTCAAGATTACATCAAAATCCTTTATGTATGGTGCTTTATTGATGCACAAATGAGCTCTTGCACATTCATGAAATGCTGTGAAAAATAGAACAAAGTTTTGATACAGTCACATAAAGGTTGTTTTGTGATGCTTCATTAATTTGAACAAGTGCACATGCATATCAGTTAAACACACACCACAATTATGTGAGAGAATCTTGATGTATTCATATATATCAAAATCCCATCCATGTTGCTTTTTTGTAATGTACCATCAGTGCATAAATAGAGGGTAGTAAAAGACAATAGGGAATTGAAAGATCTGTCAAACCACACATATTCGGTACATAATTCAGACTTTTTTCTTAAAAAATAAAATAAAGAATAAAATAAAGAATTCTCAACACATCAGTTCTACTGCTGACCAAATGAAGATAATTATGAGTTCAACGGGCCAAACTAGATGTAACACTGAATGTGTATTTTACATTTAACATGCATGTTTTAAAATTTTAAATAGCAGCTGATGGAATTGGCTAGTCAGAAATTAATCCCATTAAATTCAGTGGAACTTACTGCTCGCTGATTGTTGCCTTAGTGCAGCCTTGGGTCCCTGGATGTTGTTAGACTAAAATTCCAACACTCCTTGACCACTGGGCCATGCTGCCTGGGGCTGATGGGAGCTGTAGCACTGGGGAACCCGAGGCTGGGAAAGGCTGCATCGGTGAATGAACACTGTGTGAGAAATCAATTGGTCTGGGGGAAATGGTGAATGCAATCAAAACATTTTTCATCAATGCTCTCCATCTAAATATTAATCAGGTTCCATCCATAGATGCACATGCTGCATGTGAACATATTTCCTCCACAAAAGTGCTCTACTCTTTATGCCATTTCACTGATTTATTGCCAGACACTTCTCAATCATCTTCCTGAATATTATACATTTCTAATGCAGGATAAGTAAATACATTGTAACTAGGGGGCATCAGAATGAAAATGATGGAAGATGTGGCACACATGCAATCATGAGTTATCCTGGGGTTTTTAAGAGGGTGGTGTGGAATATCATTGAGCCAAGGCTTCTTAGGGTGCTGTGCATGATAACCTGCTTTCCCATGAAAGGGAGCAGGGGGTTGCATGTGATAATCCTACACTGTACCTCACTAAGTTCTCTAGAGAAGTGGTTAATCCAAGGATATCCAATACTTCTGTGGCGGAGCATATGCTTTGCATATATAGAAAGTCCCTGGTTCAGTCCCAGGCATATCCGGTTGAAAGGATACAGTATTTGGTAGCAGCCATGCCGTTCCCCTTCCAAACATGGCTGGACCTCCAGGAGCAATGTTGCATTTTCACTGTGGCTGAGGCTGCTTGTGCCATCAGCAAAACAAAGTTTACAGAGCACAGAAGCAGTCCCACTGGTACACAAGCCCACCCCACAAACTGTAGAAATGTTAGAATAGTGGGAGAGTGTTATGTTCTATCTAGGTGGTGTAGGAGAGGCACAGGGGCATGGCTAAGGGCTTCTTTTAGACACCAGGATAGTACATATTTGATGGCGTTCATCTTTGGCCAGCCATTCAATCTGTGTTGCACAAGCCAGTGGGTGCACCAGGAACTGTTTCTATTCACTTTGGAGAGAGCTGCAAACCACAGCTAGCGGCAAGGGCACGGGTAGCCAATATGGTGCTCTTCTAACTACTGATGGTAGCTGAAGTCCAACAACATCGGAGAACACCATGTTGAATACTCCTGGGCTAGGACTTCTGGCCAGACGTGAAATGAGCTGTCAGGTTCAGAGCACTCAAGAGCTCCAGAATGCATTCAGTCCTGCATTGCAGAGGTTGGACTCATAGGGTCCATCCAAGTCTACAGTTCTATGATTCTGTGATTCCAGATTGCTGCCAGCAGGAAAGGAGAGACTGGCCGAGGTTCTATGCTCAGCTAAGATACTAACTTCTGTGTTGGTGGAACAATCTAGAGCACCAGAACTGCAGCTCCATTTGCAGGGATAGGGGTGATGACGACATGCAAAGGTTGAGTGTAGAATATATTCAGAAACATCCAAATTAGCACAGTTTGGAACTGCCACGTAATATGAGTCAAAGTCACATCAAACTCAGGGTTCGGTCTGCCATCTTGATTCAAAATGGCATCTGGTGTTGAAACACAGATGAAGATTGGCTCCTCCACCTCAGGAACCCTTGTGGCAAATTGGGCAACAATAACTTGAGCACATCGAGGAGAGACAGATAAGACAAACCACTTTCTAAAATATAGGTGGGGGGAGGGAGATAAACTGCTTAGAAGTTTTGATGTTTGATGTTTAATTGTGTTTTTAATATCCTGTTGGAAGCTGCCCAAAGTGGGCGGGGTCTACGTAGTAAATTATTATTATTATTATTATTATTATTATTATTATTATTATTATTATTTACAGTTAAGCAGTATAGAAATTCTGTATAAATAAATAAATACAGCATACCCATTTTTGAGTGGGGAGAGCAGCTCACTTTCAGGCCCCTCTTTTTTACCAAGTTAATATGCAATTAAATCTGTAAATTTGTTAAGGAATAACAGGTGACTTGGATGTGGTGGATGTACTGGTATAAAATAAAGGACGACCCACCAGAGTGATGAAAAGAAAAGAAAAATCTTTTGTGATCCGTTTGCCTCCTAAAGCTCCATCTTACTCTACACACACTCACTGCCTCATTTGGAGAAATGTCAAGGGGAAATAAATTGCAGTAATTGCAAGTACTGTATAATATAATAAATATAGCATAAAAAGAAGCAAAATGTATAATCAATTCTTGCATATTAAGAGGCTTGTTTATGTTTTTTACAATATTTCAGGGGCAATCCTATGGCAAGATTTGCCATAAGTAAGATTGTGATTAATTAGCAGTAGGTTGAAATATTTGCTTTGAGTTATGGCTCCAGCATATTCTAACCATTTATATGATTATTCTAAAACTGTTTTTGTCGTATTAGTAGTTAAAAATATCTGCTTTGCTGAATTTATTTATAAACTATTCAACTCTATCAAATTGTATCTTCAGACATGGGATGTTTCTATGTATTGTTATGAGGTTGTTTTCTGAGGAGAGGGGGAGTTAGGCTGTATGCCAAGACCCTTCTAATTCTTGGATTCAGAAAGCATTAAAATTCCTGGAAGAGTTAGCCCAGCTTCCTGCTGAGTTAATGACCTGAGTATGGAATGTTAAGGTAACAAAGGAAGTGGCTCTGTGCCAGACAGCAAATGGGTGCCCCCCCCCAACTCACACCCTCAACTTGCCAGTAGTTAGATAAAAACAAAGTCCGCAGTTGAGCATTGAGTTGTGTGAGCTGCAAGGCTGCAGGCTGGACAGTTGGGAGACACAGCTATGCCTGATTTGCGTTGGAATCCAAGGCTGTCACTATGGGAGAGGCCAGATCCTCTTCGGGTGTTAATGCTGTGAACCTCTATGACAAAACTGAATTACTAAGTATTTTGCAAAATAATCCAGGATAGCTGGGAAGATGAGCTAAAACTGCATAGCACTACAAAGATTCACAGCTTTTAAAGTGCATACAAAGGTATTCTTGTCATGGAAGGATGTTGTAATTTCACAAACCCATTGTATTGAAGGGCATAATTATCCAGTGGTTACATCTGCCCAATATCATACATACATACATACATACATACATACAGAGTTCTATATCCAGGCTCAAAATATGAACTTTCACCTTCAACACAAGCATGAGTGTTATGGTTCTAAGTCATTCCCTGCCTTAGATGAAGATCCAAGTCAGAAAACTCCCTCACTCATTTACTGACTTTACTGACTTCTCTTTTTTCCTATGTTCTGGTAACCTCTAGGTTAGATTACTGCAATGCATTTATACTGTACATGGGGCTGAAGACACCTGGAAACTTCAGCTGGTGCAGAATTCGGCAGCCAGGTTACTCAACAGGACAAGGCAGTTTGAGCATATAATGCCAATTCTTTCCCACTGCACGGGCTGCCAATTAGTTTCCAGGTCCAATTCAAAGTACTGGTTTTGACCTATAAAGCCTTAAACAACTCAGGACTTCAAGGACCGCCTCTCGCCATTTGAACTGACCTTGACCCTGCAATCCTCACCTGAGGGCCTTCTTCATGTGCCTCCTCCACGAGAGGTCTCAAGGGTGGTGCCATGAGATGGGGGCTTTTCTGCTGTGGCCTCCCGTTTGTGGAATACTCTTCCCAGCGAGCTTTGTCTGGCACCTTTCGGCACCAGGTGAAAATGTTTCTTTTCAACCAGGCCTTTGGCGAATCTATGGCCTTTAAAATGCATACACTCCAACATGAGTCCCCAAACTGGGGTGTGCATCTTCCTGCCCATGCTCCTGCACAAGTCATGTGACCCACATGAGATTATGGAACCCAAAAGACTGAGTTTTGTGGTTCTGCGCAAGATCGCAGCAAAGCACATTTTCAGGGGGAGATTTGGGTGTGAAATCATGTGAGATTATGGCACTCAAATAGCTGCTGTGGAGTATGAAAATTTATCAGAGGGGGGTATTGTTTTAATTGTTGTTATGTTATATATTTGTTGTTTTTATTCCATTTTTATGTTATAAATGGCCCTGTGATCTTCAGATGATGAGTAGTATACAAATTTAATAAATAATAAAACAAAATAATTACAACACAAGCCTTAGATTGAAGGAGTGGGAAGATGAGCTGCTTCCTCGGAGGGTTTTTCCCAGCAGTTCAAAGGACTGTGAGAGCTCTGCTTTTTTAATACTTTGTGCTTTGCAAGCTTTTCTAGCAAATAAACTCTGTTAATGTAATAAACTTGGAGTTTATTATATTGCCTACCTGAATCTAAAAAGACGCCCTCGGCAAGACCGCCCTCTATAGTAATACCATGATGCCAAATGCTTTTTTGTGTCTCACAAGACCTCCAAAATGTGTCCTTCTGAATTAAATAAACATTTGTCCCACATACTTCCATGCCTGACCTGCACCTACTTTTAAATCTCCCCTCCCAGGTTGATTGGTCAAGCTGTATCAAAGGGGGGGGGGATTAGGCTACAAATATTTGGTGCATGAGGTCTAGGAGTCACATTTCCACAAGTGTAGAATAAAATATGAACTGTTTTTATTCCGTTCCCAGTGAGTAAATACTCTGATTCTTAGAGGGCATTCCATTCTTAAAACAGCACAATCCCATATTAATGAATAGGGTCCTCCTTAGCTCTGCCTCATGCTCTTAGTGTTTATAATGCATGTCATGTAAATTTTCCTCTTGGGTAAAATAGCAATAAATCTTTAGTAAACCAACAAAACAACATTTCAGGCTGAGTGACAAACACTTTGCTGTAAAAGTATTACTGATAGATTATATTAAAAAATAAACACACACACAGGAAGGTATTTAAAAGGTTTGCCTCTTTTATCAGAGATGCTCCTTATATTTGAATTTCCCTGGAATTAAACCCCAATGAATCTTTAATGAAGCATGAATGAATATACAAATCACCCAAGAATTATTGACACATCAATATCCATAGAATAGGGTCTTATTGCTGTTCTTCCTTGATAGACTCTATATGCCCAGCCTTAATAATGCATGGACATTTTTAATTCATACTTCTTGTTGCAGCCCTGTGCTTACTCCTGTGGCAACGCTATTAAAGGAGATGTTATGAATATACACATAAACATAATTTTCAGGAGATACTATATACTCAGTGTTGCTGGCACTAAAAAGTTTCCCTAATTTAAAAGAACAATCCTAAACTAGGACACCAATATGTGAGAGGCACCATGCAGGCTGTCTGTAGAGAACTCAGTGCAACTTACTCCTGAGTAAGAGTGCATCAGCTCTCAGTCGTTCTTGTACAATAACAAGTAAAGCTTCAATTCTGTGAACACTTATCGGGGGGGGGGGGGAAGGCTCAGCCAAGAATGGCAGGATTTAATGCACCAGGTAGCAGGAGGCATGATTTTGCTAAAATTAGAGAGAAGCAAAAGCTTATGGATTTCATAAAGGCTTCCCCGCCACAAATAAAAAACTGCCCTTGGGCTACCAGTTGTCCTGCATGTGGTGTCCTCTTTGCAGTTTCACCAAGCTCAGATGCTGAGGGGAGGGGCTCTGGAGAGAGCATTCTCTGTGGCAGCCTCTGGCAACATCTGCCAATGGCATGTGGCCCCTGGAAAGGAATGTGGCCCTTGGGGAGAAAGGTTCCCCACTGCTTTGCAAGTGCAACTGCTGCACTAGACTGTACTTGTGCTTGACTGGGAAGGATTCTCACTGGATGACCAGACAATTTCTTCTACTACACAAGTCTGCTGTTTTCCTTTGAAACCCTGTTCCTAATCTAATTTGGAGAGGAGAGTTATCTCCTTAAAGGCAACAAGAACTCTCTTCCCTTTGCTTCTGCCTTCCCCTAACATTGTGCCACTTACTATTTGGTTTTCTAGCAGACTAAAGTAATAAGAGCTTTAGCAGCAACACTTGCCTGTTGTTTTGTCTGGCATCCAAGCAATGCCACTTACAAAAGAAATGTAGAAGCAAATGTCACATGCTCCAGTGGTCTCTATTTACCAGGGACAGTTTCTATTTCTTGGTGCCCGACTCTGATAAAAAATTGTCCCTGTTTTGCCTTCATGGGATGACTTTTAAAACCTGTGTTTAACAGCACTCATCATAACCACAGTTGCTGTTTTTCACAGGCTAGATTCATTTCTGGATCTCTAGATATTGGAGAAAGATACCAAAATTTCCCAAAGTAGGGGCTCTGTGGTTGGCTTTTGAAAAGCAGGGTGTCTGCAGTACTTAGCTAATTGGGAACCTCTGATTTAAAAGATCCCAGGTTCGATATGTTCAGGTAATGCTGGAGAATTCTGCACTGAAACTGTGGATACTGAGATTTGACTTCCTGTGTAGCTAACCTAACTTCGCCAACTATAGAACACTATATAATGCATTATCATTCACATGTGTGCTTCTGTGATTGCAAACTAGACAAGGCAATTTTTTTAAAAAATGCATCTCTCTTCAGTATCTAGAGATCTTTACTGCTCAAGGACTCAGACTACAAAAACAATTGCTTGGCTTCTTGGTTGGCTTATAGATCATGACTCTTTCCAAATAATCTGTAGCACTTTGATACTGGATCTTTAGCACCTTCACAGACCTACAATTATCAGGCAGCATTAAGAATTAAAGAGATTTGAAAATAGTTTAAATTTGTCATGTAGAAAGGCTCAAGTTGCTGCTACATCTTTTACTCATGAGAAGTGGTGCTAGAATGCAGGTCTATTAAAAAAAACTGAGAGGCAAACCCTACTGTACGTAGTCTTGTCTTTTCATTGTTGTTTTAAAATGCTTTGATACTGTAAGATGCCTTGAACTGAAGGAAGGCACAACAATGTTATATTAAATTCAACTGATAATCTGGCCCAAGCGTGGTTGACCTGACAGTCCTTTTGTACTATGACTTCCAATAGCTAAGTAGATGAGAACAGTTGGGCAGGTGCAGATATTCAAAGTCTCACAGCATCATAACTTGAGAACTTGCACCTGCGAAAATTCCCACTTCAGCACCTCACCTCAAACTATAGGCTGAAAGGTGTGTGTCCCTGGGGCATATCATGTGGTCTGTATACGTGGAGTGTAGTGTGTTTGGTTTCAGAATGGTCAAGAAATGTGGTCGTTTGGGAAGCATATCTAAAGCTTTGATTTAACTTGGAATGTGCAGCATATTTCATCTGAAGCTGAGAACATTCAGCTCTAGTTCTCTGCTGCATTTTACACACACACACACACACACACACACACACACACGAATGATCATTTGTAGCTGTGGTCTCTGCAGAAGCAGTGAGACAGCATGTGACAGATTTTGTCCCCTAACGAGAGCATGAGAGAGGGACCTCCTAACTAGAACTCAGCCTGTGTTTATTTGCAAATTTATTCAGAGAAAGATGGCTGTTCCAGGTGGAATAACTTTATAGAGAGTAGAAGAGTAGAAGCTCTACCTCTTTTATTATTCTGGTTGCAGCTGCAGTGTCTGCTTTCCACTTTATTACTATTAGGGGCACAGGTGATTCCATTGAATTTGCTTTGTAGGTGCTGTCTCTGCCTGATAAAGTGTTTCAGCTTCCAGTTGAAAAAGATTTGGTTTAATCAGTTCCAAGAATTGCACGGCTACTCCTGCATATCTTTTCCAACATTGGGCAAAGTAATTTTAAATGCTTAGCTGTAACCTTAAAAAAAAAAGAGGAGGGCAAGAGGTGAGATATTTAGTGTAAATTTAAAACTGAGAGACTGTTTTGCAGGGATGAAAACATGTAATAACAAATTGGGGTGCTTGTGTACCTTCAATCAGGTACAAGGGATTTCCGGAAGCTTTACATGCATTTATTATAATTAAGCTCTACAACAATCTCAGGACACAGACTCATGGGCTGGATTGGTTGCTGGATTAAAGTTGACTCAGAGACGGAACCATAAAAGGAGTTTCTTTAAGAATAGCATAATTCTTTATAGAGTTTGAGAACGAGACAGAGACATTATACAAAACTAAATTGCAGAAGTCCGATTTTGCAGACTCTGCATGAGTATATAATCATACATATCAGATATATTGATTCACCGAAAATCTTTCCCCTCACTTATTGGTTTGGTCAAACTCTTGTTTATTACACCTGCACAGGATAAACTATGGTTTCATCAAACCATGTGTGAAAGGTGAGGATTGAGGTGGAGTGTGACAGGCATGAATGATCAAACCATGAGCCAATGTTTGAACCAGGCAAGAAATGAGTAGGTGGATTAGCTGATGGGCGAGAAATTAAAATAGATTCACTGAAATATATGATGAGCTAACATCTAGCATAATTAAACCTGTGTGATTATCAGGCTTCAGACCTTCAGTCCATTAATGAAATGATAGTGGTTCTAACACTGGGCACCAAATGTATAATAAATGGTGTTCAAAAAGAATCCAAATACTGAGCTAAGGATTCCAGCATGGAACCAGAACCCAAAACAATAGGTCTTCATGGGGGAGAAAATATTTTTCTTCCTTGATGCCCCTTCTTATTTCTTTGTGAGCTGTATTCTCTGTGAATACAGGATCTGCTAGAGAAGTCTGAGCTGAGTTGAGAACTCTGTTTGACCTGGATAAACTTGCAGTCTGCTTGGTTTCCCTTTCCTAGAAATAGAAGAAATCTCTCATTGATTTTGCTTTGCATGTTCAACAGGCAGTTTCACCTTAGTTAAGTTTTAATCTGTTTGTAAAGGTACGATGCCAAGAACAACAGAATGTGCAACATGGCTGTGCAATCTATCAGTACCTTCTTCTCAGCTGTAGATGGGCAAGTTTAACAGATGTGGAGGGATTGCAGCAGAGAAAACATAAAGAACCTGGATGAACACAAAAGGAAACCTTTCAACACTGAAGAGTTATTTCGTAAGAGGATGGGTTGGGATGTTGCTGCTGCTACTGCTCATCAAGTCCCCAGTCACACAACCTCAAGGATAATGTCTGCTAATGATTTTCCAAATCAAACATTTGGCATCTGATGTGAAGTAGCTCCAAAACAGCACTGCAGAGGCCCCTGCTCTATCATGCCAGCACCTTGTGCAAAGGAAAATGTTAGTCTCATCTTTATGTCTCCTGCTGTTGGCACACACAATTCGTAAAGATTTGCATCTGCATTTCAGATATCCTATGTAGGTCCACCACCCAAGTTTTGTCAAGTAACATCCCCCACACAACATTTTCATGTACTTTCAAGGTGCAGTCATGCTCTCTACAATGTGGTGCATATTTTCGCTGGCATGACGGTGTACAAGAAAGAATTCCTCCCAATCTTCTCAAGGTGCCTCTGCATTCTGACAAGGACATATGCAACATTTCATGTTTGTATTTTGATTAAACAGTAAGTGATGTCCTGATTGTGATATTAACAGTATAAAAATCAGGGTCACTAGCTGGTGCTGGGCAAAGAGATTGGTATCTAGACTGCCAGTTATCTTCCCCTGGTGTCAAAGTGAAGCCTACCTAGACCATCTGCAAGGTACAGAAAACGTTATAAGAGGAAACAGAGAGACACAATTTTGTACCTGGAAAAACTCTTGGGATTCCTGCTTCTTCTCAGATTGCCAGTACTGTAATGCTTTATTCCAGGGCTGAGGAAGCATAGAAGAAAAGAGGAGATAGAGAAGGCCAAGGAGGAGAGGCCATGTGACAAATGAAAATGAGCAATGGACCAGCAGTTTCCCACACATCCTGCTTTAGTTCATTGCTCTGTGTTGATGCTATTTTGACCAACCAGTTTTGCAGTTTTGGTCTTTGGAAACCACTGTTTGCATATCTAATCCTCCAATCAGTGAAAGTAAAACACATTAATAATAATAATAATAATAATAATAATAATAATAATAATAATAATAATAATAAAATTATTTATATCCCGCCCTCCCCAGCCGAAGCCGGGCTCAGGGCGGCTAACAACAATAAAACAGTACAAAAGTACAGCACAAACAACACTCTAAACTCATTCATTATAAAATTAATTAATTCAAGCCACTGGCAACCATTGGGCCAGAGCTCCGCAAAGATTGCCAAGGGAGGGAGTCAGGCTGTGCCCTGGCCAAAGTCCTGGTGGAACAGCTCTGTCTTGCAGGCACTGCGGAAAGATGCCAAGTCCTGCAGGGCCCTAGTCTCTTGTGACAGAGTGTTCCACCAGATTGGAGCCACAGCCGAAAAAGCCCTGGCTCTAGTTGAGGCCAGCCTAACTTCTCTGTGGCCTGGGACCTTCAAGATGTTTTTATTTGAAGACCGTAAGTTTCTCTGTGGGGCATACCAGGAGAGGCAGTCCCGTAGGTACGAGGGTCCTAGGCCGTATAGGGCTTTAAAGGTTAAAACCAGCACCTTAAACCTGATCCTGTACTCCACCGGGAGCCAGTGCAGCTGGTATAGCACCGGGTGAATGTGATCTTGCAGCGAGGACCCCATAAGGAGTCTCACTGCAGCATTCTGCACCCGCTGGAGTTTCTGGGTCAGTCTCAAGGGCAGCCCCATGTAGAGCAAGTTACAATAATCCAGTCTGGAGGTGACCGTTGCGTGGATCACAGTGGCTAGGTCAGGACATAAGGCCAAGCTGGCTTTCCTGACACATTATCCAATTACTACTGGATAGCAAGTTTATGAAAAGGATCAGAAAAGCACAATCAAAATGACCAAGGTGTTGCTGGAAAAGTGGAACAAATTCCACTTGTTGGAAATTGTATTGTGGACTAGGTGCAGCTTTAGTATAACCCATTAGATCTCTTATGTTATATTAAAATTTGAAGAAGAGGCATTGCACAAGCCGCTTTCTATATAGTGCATCTTGATTTCAGTAAGACTTTTGGCAAGTCCCTCATTATATTCTTTCAGAGAAGCTGGTAAAATTTGGGTTGAATGAGGTGACTGTTAGGTGGATTTCTAGCTGGTTGACTGAGTGAACCCCAAGAGTTCTTGTTAATGGTTCCTCGTCATCCTGGGGGAAATGACATGTGGGGTGCCACAGGGTTTTGCCTTGGGTCTATTGAAGTTCAGCATCTTTATAAACAACTTGGATGATGGAATTGACGGGATGCTCATAAAATCTGCAGATGACACCAAACTGGGAGGGGTAGTCAATGCCACTGAAGACAGAATTGGGATTCAAGATAACCTTCACAGATTGGAGAATATGAGTCAGCCATGTGATGCCGCAGCGGAAAAAGCTAATGCTATTCTAGGCTGCACCTACAGAAGTATAGTGTCCAGATCAAGGGAAGTAATAGTACAGCTGTATTCTGCCTTGATCAGACCACACGTGGAGTAGTGTGTCCAGTTTTCTGAAGCAATGGCTTCAAGTTACAAGAAAGATTCCAACCAAAAATCAGAAAAAACTTTCTGTTGGTAAGAGCTGTTTGACAGTGGAACAGACTAACTCAGAAGGTGGCAGACTTTCCTTCTTTGGAGGTTTTAAGCAGAGGTCTTCTCATTATAGGGGATTGGAATGCTAAAGTAGGGAGTCAAGACATAAAAGGAACAACTGGCAAGTTTGGCCTTGGAGTTCAAAACGAAGCAGGGCAAAGGCTAATAGAGTTCTGCCAAGAGAACAAGCTGGTCATCACAAACACTCTTTTCCAACAACACAAGAGACGACTCTACACATGGACATCACCAGATGGCATCAAAATCAGATTGATTATATTCTCTGCAGCCAAAGATGGAGAAGCTCTATACAGTCAGCAAAAACAAGACCTGGAGCTGACTGTGGCTCAGATCATCAGCTTCTTATAGCAAAATTCAAGCTTAAACTGAAGAAAGTAGGAAAAACCACTGGGCAGGTAAGATACAATCTAAGTCAAATCCCTTATGAATACACAGTGGAAGTGAGGAACAGGTTTAAGGATTTAGATTTGGTGGACAGAGTGCCTGAAGAACTATGGATGGAGGCTCGTAACATTATACAGGAGGCAGCAACGGAAACCATCCCAATGAAAAGGAAATGCAAGAAAGCAAAGTGGCTGTCCAACGAGGCCTTACAAATAGCGGGGGAGAGAAGGCAAGCAAAATGCGAGGGAGATAGTGAAAGATACAGGAAATTGAATGCAGATTTCCAAAAAAATAGCAAGGAGAGACAAGAGGGCCTTCTTAAACGAGCAATGCAAAGAAATAGAGGAAAACAATAGAATGGGAAAAACCAGAGATCTGTTCAAGAAAATTGGAGATGTGAAAGGAACATTTCGTACAAAGATTTCCATAATAAAAGACAAAAGCGGAAAGGACCTAACAGAAGCAGAAGACATCAAGAAGAGGTGGCAAGAATACACAGAGGAACTATACCAGAAAGAAATGGATGTCTCGTATACCCCAGGTAGTGTGGTTGCTGACCTTGAGCCAGACATCCTGGAGAGTGAAGTCAAATGGGTCTTAGAAAGCACTGCTAATAACAAGGCCAGTGGAAGTGATGGTATTCCAGCTGAACTATTTAAAATTTTAAAAGATGATGCTGTTAAAGTGCTACACACAATATGCCAGCAAATTTGGAAAACTCAGCAGTGGCCAGAGGATTGGAGAAGATCAGTCTACATCCCAATCCCAAAGAAGGGCAGTGCCAAAGAATGCTCCAACTACCACACAATTGCACTCATTTCATATTTTTTTTTATAATATTTTTTATTGATTTTACAAAAAAATTTTAAAACAATACAAACATATAAAAAGACATACCAACACGTATAGTTTCATAACCTTTTTTTCATGAACCTTGTTTCTCAGACTCCCCCATACCTCCCCTTTCTGCATCCCAATGTCCAAATTTTTTTAGCAACTTCTAAATATTTCTGTCAAGTCTCTGTCCTTTTAATCTTTCCTTCAATCTAGTCTTGTATCGCTGTAACCCTTTCTTTCTCAAAACCTCGACATTCTAACATTCATCAAGTTTATAATAGTCCTTAAGATAGATTTTAAATTTCTTCCATTCTTCTTCCGCCGTCTCCTTTCCCTGATCACGGATTCTGCCAGTCATCTCAGCCAATGTCATATAGTCCATCACTTTCATCTGCCATTCTTCCAGGGTGGGTAGATCTTGTGTCTTCCAATACTTCGCGATAAGTATTCTTGCTGCTGTTGTAGCATACATAAAGAAAGTTCTGTCTTTCTTTGACACCAATTGGCCAACAATGCCCAAGAGAAAGGCCTCTGGTTTCTTAGGGAAAGTACATTTAAGTACCTTTTTCATTTCATTATATATCATTTCCCAGAAAGCCTTAATCTTCGGGCATGTCCACCAAAGGTGATAGAAAGTACCTTCAGTTTCTTTACATTTCCAACACTTATTGTCAGGCAAATGGTAAATTTTTGCTAGCTTGACTGGGGTCATGTACCACCTGTAAATCATTTTCATAATATTTTCCTTTAAGGCATTACATGCCGTGAATTTAATACCGGTGTTCCACAACCATTCCCAGTCAGCAAACATAATGTTATGACCAATGTCCTGTGCCCACTTAATCATAGCCGATTTAACTGTTTCGTCTTGTGTATTCCAATACACAACACACAATTGCACTCATTTCACACGCTAGCAAGGTTATGCTTAAAATTCTACAAGGAAGGCTCAAGCAGTATGTGGACCGCGAATTCCCAGAAGTGCAAGCTGGATTTCGAAGGGGCAGAGGAACCAGAGACCAAATTGCAAACATGCGCTGGATTATGGAGAAAGCTAGAGAGTTCCAGAAATACATCTACTTCTGCTTTATCGACTATGCAAAAGCCTTTGACTGTGTCGACCACAGCAAACTATGGCAAGTTCTTAAAGAAATGGGAGTGCCTGATCACCTCATCTGTCTCCTGAGAAACCTCTATGTGGGACAAGAAGCTACAGTAGAACTGGATATGTAACAACTGATTGGTTCAAAATTGGGAAAGGAGTACGGCAAGGCTGTATTTTGTCTACCTGCTTATTTAACTTATATGCAGAATTCATCGTGCAAAAGGCTGGGCTGGATGAATCCCAAGATGGAATTAAGATTGCTGGAAGAAATATCAACAACCTCAGATATGCAAATGACACAACCTTGATGGCAGAAAGTGAGGAGGAATTAAAGAACCTTTTATTGAGGGTGAAAGAGGAGAGCGCAAAATATGGTCTGAAGCTCAACATCAAAAAAACGAAGATCATGGCCACTGAACCCATCACCTCCTGGCAAATAGAAGGGGAAGAAATGGAGGCAGTGAGAGATTTTACTTTCTTGGGCTCCATGGTCACTGCAGATGGTGACAGCAGTCACGAAATTAAAAGACGCCTGCTCCTTGGGAGAAAGGCGATGGCAAACCTAGACAACATCTTAAAAAGCAGAGACATCACCTTGCCAACAAAGGTCCGTATAGTAAAAGCCATGGTTTTCCCAGTAGTGATGTATGGAAGTGAGAGCTGGACCATAAAGAAGGCTGATCGCCGAAGAATTGATGCTTTTGAACTGTGGTGCTGGAGGAGACTCTTGAGAGTCCCATGGACTGCAAGAAGATCAAACGTATCCATTCTTAAGGAAATCAGCCCTGAGTGTTCATTGGAAGGACAGATTGTGAAGCTGAGGGTCCAATACTTTGGCCACCTCATGAGAAGAGAAGACTCCCTGGAAAAGACCCTGATGTTGGGAGAGATGGAGGGCACAAGGAGAAGGGGACGACAGAGGACGAGATGGTTGGACAGTGTTATACCTACCTATATCTTCTCCCCTCCGCCCCTTCCTTCAAAAGAGGGGACAGAGGGGAAGGCGCGCGGCCATTCCCCTCTGTCCCCGGACCCCTTTTGAACCAAGGGGCTGCAACGGGGAGAAGCGATCTTCTCCCCTCCGCCCCTTGCTTCAAAAGAGGGGACAGAGGGGAAGGCGTGCGGCCATTCCCCTCTGTCCCCGGATGGTCTCCATAGGAACGCATTGATTGATTTTCAATGCATTCCTATGGGAAACCGTGCTTCGCAAGACGAAAAACTCGCAAGAAGAAAAAACTTGCGGAACGAATTAATTTCGTCTTGCAAGGCACCACTGTAGATAGATAGACAGACAGACAGACAGATAGATAGATAGATAGATAGATAGATAGATAGATAGATGATAGATAGATAGATAGACAGATAGATGCCGTGCCTTTAAAATACAACACATTCCTACAGTACTACAACCAAGGCCACCAAGCACTGGGGTAGAGGGGAAAGATTTGCCATTTATGCTGCAGTCTCATACTAATTACTTTTGAAATAGTTCTGGAGTAATTCTATTGACTTAAGTGAAACTTCAGAAGAATAAGTGTCTTTGGAGTCTGTGGACTGAAGGCTGTAGCCTTTGGTAATGAAGGAAATTTCTGACCCCAAGATGTAGCAATTCTAACTGGGGGCAAGATTTTGATTAAAAGTAGCTTCATTTCCAGCTAGGCTGGTAATAACTAAGTTACTCGTGATGAACATGACATATTTTTGTATCCTCAGGTAGAAGCAGGTAGCAGATGTATGACTTCCCTGCACATCCCTTGTAACCAAGCCCATTATGTATAAATTGGAATTTGATTTAAGCATCTAATTTAGAAATGTAAGACTTTAAACCAAGACTTTAGCTTGAATTTCCAAGCAGTGATTAATAAATCTGTCCACTAAATCAGTCTTCTTTAACAAATAAACTGGGATTCATAAAATAGACCTTAATACCCAGAGTATGTAAAGTCCTGATTTATAAATCACAGAAATGACTGAAAATCAAGTCATATTGGTAATAAATCAGCAATACTACTTTAAAAAGTGTCATGCTACTGAAACAAGGTATGAGACAAATGTGCCTGGCATTACAGATGTATATTTAATTTAGGTATTTTAAAAGAAGCAATTATCAAGCTACCCTGAAGCGCTATTTGAAAAGTGGCACCTTATAGAGATTAGGGAGAAGGAAGAGATCTTGATTGGTATTCCTCTGTACGCACCTGGCTATTTGTAACTGTCTTGGCACTCGGTTCACTGTGCAGGTTGTCTCTCATAACTGTGGTTGGCTGTCGGTTTCCTTCCCCTTTCCCCTCTTATTATGTGTGGTGCTGCTTTTGCAAGTCATGAAAGAATATATTTCCCACACCTTTACTTGTGAGATAAGGTGGATCATGCTTTCCAGGGTTGGATTTTGGGGATGATAGATAGCATCTCTACAGCATTTTCAAGTGTTGGGAGCCAAAGTCATCCAAGAGGAGCCATGTTTATATTGTAGAAGGAATTGTTGTCAGATGCTGAGAATGAGAAGGGCATTATCCAAATTAGGGTTAGGGCTGCAGTGTGTAATCAAAATGGAATAAAAAGGAACCTCCAACTAATATAGCAGCTGATTTTAATGTTTATCAACATTGACTTGGATCCAAAGGTTGTGTGAGTTCTTTCTTATCCTCTCTTCCCCACCCCTGACTCCTCTGTAGTCCTGGAAAAGCCATTCTCGATGAGACTCTCTTGAACAGCGTGGACTGCAGGGTGAAAGGCAGGATAGCCCAAAATCATATAGAAGTACCTTATGAGAATGTGCACGTCCCATTTATCTCTTTAAAATAATTATATAATCTGTGGATCATATGCATAGAAGGAAATGTTTCTTCTAAATGATACCTTCTAGGAATTGTGAATGCATTATTTAAAAATAAGGGAGGTCTTCCTGCCCTGATGCATATTGATGCAAATTTAATCAAATAGGTTAATAATAAACCAATTAAGGTTGCTGTTTTTAAGGGCTGCAGTTATAATATTGATGTCACTTTGTTCCACCGATGTCCCTAGCGTAATATATTACCGTCCCAGTCTCTCTACCCTACGTGGTGATATCTCCTTATTGCACGTTGACTTTCCTCAGCTGTAATCCCCATGGAAGAAGAAGGGGGGTGGAGTAGGGCGGGCAGGCAGATGCAGCATTGGGGTCGGCCCCAGTTGGACGCACTTCTCTGACTCTCACAGAGCCAACTTACAGCAACTGCCGTATGTGAAAGAGCATCTGGCTGCTCCTGCTCCAGTGGGGCTGCCTAGGGCTGCCTTGGTTGGTTTGGTATTTTGGTGTATCTGTTGCGTTTGACTAACACTGTTAGCCACCTGGAGGATTCTATTAAAAAGTGGGGTATAAATCCCTCTATACATTTAAAGCAGCATCACACCACTTTAAGCTGTCACATTGGCTCCCAAATCCTGGGAACGGTAGTTTGCTATGGATGCTGATACCTCACCCCCCCCCCCAGCTATGATTCCCAGAGTTCCCTGCAAAGGGAAGTTGATTGTTAGACCACTCTGGGGACTGTAGTTCTGGGGGGGTGGGGAATGGGGTCTCCTAACAATTCTCTCACAAAACACAGATTTGTGCATTATATATGGGCTGCCTCTGAAGATGGTTTGGAAACTTCAGCAGGTGCACAATTCAGCAGCCAGGTTGCTCAAAGGGGCAAGATGCTTTGACAAAGCCTGGCCCGACTGCACTGGCTGCCAGTTAGCTCCTAGGCCCAATTCAGAGTGCTGGTTTTGGCCTATAAAGCCTTAAGTTGCTCAGGACTGCCGCACTTCAAAGACCGCCTCTCCCCATACGAACTGACTCAGATCCTGCGCTCATCATCTGAGCAAGAGGTCCAGAAAGTGGCAAGTGCAGAAGGACGGGAGGGCTGAGTTGGGGTGGGGCAGCCAGGGACCTGCCGGACTTGCACTGCCATGCCAAGAGCAGCCCATGCCTCCCAGCCAGCGGTGCACTTAAAGGGTGAAACATGACTCCTGTCCCCAGCCTCAAACAAGCTCTGCGCAGGCCTGTTCTGAGGGGAATTAAAGGGAGAGGAAAGAAGAGTATTCTCGGTCTGGGGAGTGGCCGAGAGGAAAAGGGGAGCGTGTGGTTCAAAGTCAGATCAGATCAGCCAATCAGTGGAGCAGTTTCCAAGTTCTTGTTGCTTTAAGCAGCGTGGTTTCTTTTCTGAGCATCCCTGGCCCCGACCAGGGGAAGTTTATTTAGAGCTAAATGAGAACACAGACATAACATATCAGAAACGTGGCATGACAGGATTGGGATATCATTATTCCCAGAAACAAAATCTATAGAAAAGACAGGGAAGGGCATGCTGGGAATGCCAGGGCTCTGCTCAGCATAGTGCCCAATAAAAAAGCAAAAGTAAAAACTCATCCGCATGACTTATTTTGAGTTGAAACGTTAGGTCTTGAAAAATAATTTTGTACAGGGGACATCCTACTGCCTCCAGACTAAATAAGTGTTAAATTATAGCCCCTTTTCTCACTCTGCATGCCCCACCCACACAAAACAGAACCATGTCTCTGCCACTTTGACGACAACCAAAATGAAATTAGTGACATTTCCTAAGCTTTGGACATAATTTTTATATTCTTATTTCATCCCCTTCAAATCATGACAATTTTGGGTTTGGTTTTTTTGTTTTCTTTTTTGCTATGTAAAACAAAAACGTCTTCCTGCAGAGATTTGACTTCACCCTCAAAAGCACACTCCATTGTCTCTCAAGACAGACAGACGCCGACAACAAAGAACAAAAAAATTGTCAATTGTTGGGACTAAATTCTATTGTTACCCTGTGTATTGTGGTATTGCTGAAATGATCCACCATATAAGAATGTTTCAATGCTTAAGAAATAATTTAAATAAGTGGAGTACTGCTAAATGTTGCGATAGGGAGCATTTAGAGCCCAGCAGGAATAGTGGTGGATGGATCCCAGACGTTTTAACAAAATCTTCAGCCACTGGGGACAATTGTTTAAAATGAGCTTGAAAATTAAATTAACTCCCCAGTGGGTGGGTGAATGTTTCTGCCTCTCCTTTTGCCAGTTAAAACCGTATAGCATGAAAAGGCACAAGCACAATTTAAACACATAATATAGCACTCCTACATTTGTAAAAACTCACAGTATATTGGAGTCAGATTCCATATAATCACATATATTTTTAAACAAACACAATGTGATGCATGTGACAATTTACAATTGAATGTGAAATCTATGGAATTTACTTAAGAATTGATTATAGTATGTGGTACAGCTATTTAAGGATAGCATCAAGACTAGAGACTGTCCCATCCTATGGGATCCTTGATTTCTTATTCAATTTTCCCTTTAACTTGAAATTTTCTAGCGGTTTGAATTTAAAAAGATCCTGAATAGTTAACATATCCTCTTAATTACTGCAGCCACATAACGTAGACATCTGTTGCAAAATGACAGTTTTTACCATATTTCAGTCATTTAGACACCCACAGAACGAGGTGTGCCAGACGCTTCACCATTAGCTACAATTCAAGAGAGAGATAAGTGGGAAGCGCTGTGTGAGCAACCAAACTGAATGAGACCAAAGGTGGCTGACATAGCTTTTAGAAATCGGGTTACCAGATTTTTTTCCAAAGAATCCGGGGACACTTTTTTTTAAAAAAAAAGAGAGAGAGAGAGAAAAGGTTATTTTAAAAATGATTTGTTTGGGTTTTGTTTGGGTTTTTTTTACAAAAGAAGTAATATCTTTTCTTCTGTGGTCTCCTCTGTCATGCGACCTTCCTCTGGGCCCCGGCCTGCTCTCTTGGTGCGCTAGCCAGCATGGAGTAGTCTCGGCTTGGGCCTGGGCTCGTCCACGTGTCCTTGCCCTCCTGGTTCTCTACCTCTCCTCTTTAGCAGTGGCAGCGACAGCAAGGTCTGGGCTCCCCTCTTTTTTCTCCTCCCTCTTTATCTCTCTTCCTTCTCCTTCAAAGTAGCAAAGTTTTATTGTCTCCAGACACAAGACAAAGCTAAGTGGTACTCCCTACTACACATTACATCAACACTGATGTCATTGGGAGAGTCAGTTGTGTGCTTGAGCCTCTCTAGAGCAGGCATGGCCAAACCGGGCCCTCCAGCTGTTTTGGGACTACAACTCCCATCAGTTGGAGGGCCAAGTTTGGCCATGCCTGCTCTAGAGCAAAGAGATAACTATAATTGCTGGAGTAGGAGGAGCTCAGCTGAAAATTTCCTGAGTCAACTTTTGTCATGCAAGTGAACTGATTTAGGAATAGAGAACTTACATTGGATCCCAAACAAAAAGAGACTGATTATTACATTCTGACAGCCTTAAACATCCTCACTACTCTGGAGTAAACAAATGCACTTAGAATGCTTTCATCCCCCCCCCCCCAAAGAGTCTTCAGAAAGAGTAGGTGCTTCCCATTGTGCAATAAAAGGGTCAAAAATACTCTCAAAAATACAGCTGACCCCAATCACCCTCAGCTGAAAGCAAAGCCTCCAGTATTTACTCATGGGTTTCTTGTCAATGATAGCAATTACCAAAGACATAGAGCAGCTGCCTCCTCTCCTAAACCATCTTCTAAAGCACAGAGGGTGACACAGAGTTTTTGGGGAGACAAACTTAATTAAGCAGCCCCTAAAACAACCAGTGGGATGCGGGTAGCACTGTGGGTAAAACCTCAGTGCCTAGGACTTGCCGATCGTATGGTCGGCGGTTCGAATCCCCGTGGCGGGGTGAGCTCCCATCTTTCGGTCCCAGCTCCTGCCCACCTAGCAGTTTGAAAGCACTCTTAAGTGCAAGTAGATAAATAGGGACCGCTTTATAGCGGGAAGGTAAACGGCGTTCCCGTGTGCTGCGCTGGTGCCGGCTCGCCAGCTGCAGCTTCGTCACGCTGGCCACGTGACCCGGAAGTGTCTTCGGACGGCGCCGGCTCACGGCCTCTAGAGCGAGATGAGCACACAACCCTAGAGTCGGACACGACTGGCCCGTACGGGCAGGGGTACCTTTACCTTTACCTTTAAAACAACCAGTAAGTAAAACTCAACTTCCTGCTAATGATGAGGACTTCTTTCATACTGGGGCAATAAGGATAGATAAGATCCCGGAAGGGCAGAAATGGGGCACGCAGAACTCTCCAAATCAGGGCTGTCCAGCCGGCCGGCTGCGATCGACAGGTTGATCCTCGGGTGGCTCATTTTCCTCTGTGGTGGAAAAGAGCATCTGTGCATATACCATCCTGATGTGGCGAGAGTTGTTTGTCACTCAGCCGTTGCCAGCGGCGCCTTGCTGCACCAGCGTTTTGGAAGCCCCTGGTGACAGGCTGTGGCAAGTTCACTCTGGCAGGAGGCTTCGCGGATCCCCAGCCATGCTGGTCTACCAACGTGATCGTGCGGCAGTAGACCATACGTGGCACCCGCCCTCTGCTTCCCTGCGTTGTGCGTTGCCAGGAACCAAGGTCCACCTAAGCACCATATCAGAGGCAAGAGCGGCAGTGCGCTTATTGTTTTTCATTCCTAGTGTTATTGATTCCTAGTGTTCCCCCCAAAAGAACTATTTGCCCCCCGAATAGCTATTGCGCAGGAATAGTTGACCTGCGCTCCTAAAAAAAGCTCAACAACTTAGGGTTACCCCCCCCCCAAAAAAAATGGGTAGATCACTGCCATGTTTATATTCCGGGAGTAGATCGCAGTCTCTCAGCAAGGCATTTGACAAGGTGCCCCATGATATTCTTGTAAAGAAACTGGTAAAATGCGGTCTTGACTATGCTACCACTCAGTGGATTTGTAACTGGCTGACTGACCGATCCCAAAGAGTGCTCATCAATGGTTCCTCTTCATCATGGAGAAGAGTGACTAGTGGGGTGCCACAGGGTTCTGTCTTGGGCCCGGTCTTATTCAACATCTTTATCAACGACTTGGATGATGGACTCAAGGGCATCCTGATCAAATTTGCAGATGACACCAAACTGGGAGGGGTGGCTAACACCCCAGAGGACAGGATCACACTTCAAAACGACCTTGACAGATTAGAGAACTGGGCCAAAACAAACAAGATGAATTTTAACAGGGAGAAATGTAAAGTATTGCACTTGGGCAAAAAAAATGAGAGGCACAAATACAAGATGGGGGACACCTGGCTTGAGAGCAGTACATGTGAAAAGGATCTAGGAGTCTTGGTTGACCACAAACTTGACATGAGCCAACAGTGTGACGCGGCAGCTAAAAAAGCCAATGCAATTCTGGGCTGCATCAATAGGAGTATAGCATCTAGATCAAGGGAAGTAATAGTGCCACTGCATTCTGCTCTGGTCAGACCTCACCTGGAGTACTGTGTCCAGTTCTGGGCACCACAGTTCAAGAAGGACACTGACAAACTGGAACGTGTCCAGAGGAGGGCAACCAAAATGGTCAAAGGCCTGGAAACGATGCCTTATGAGGAACGGCTAAGGGAGCTGGGCATGTTTAGCCTGGAGAAGAGGAGGTTAAGGGGTGATATGATAGCCATGTTCAAATATATAAAAGGATGTCACATAGAGGAGGGAGAAAGGTTGTTTTCTGCTGCTCAAGAGAAGCGGACACGGAGCAATGGATTCAAACTACAAGAAAGAAGATTCCACCTAAACATTCGGAAGAACTTCCTGACAGTAAGAGCTGTTCGACAGTGGAATTTGCTGCCAAGGAGTGTGGTGGAGTCTCCTTCTTTGGAGGTCTTTAAGCAGAGGCTTGACAACCATATGTCAGGAGTGCTCTGATGGTGTTTCCTGCTTGGCAAGGGGTTGGACTCGATGGCCCTTGTGGTCTCTTCCAACTCTATGATTCTATGATTCTATGATTCTTGGAAGTTGGACGTCCCTGATCTCTATGATTCTATGCCTCCCCTGGAATCATCACACTGCACTATAACAGATGAAGTCTCAATGGAATCAAGTCAGCTGCCCTCCCCTGGCAAGTTAATGAGAGACACAGACATGAAAGTATACCTCCTACCACCCATGATGCTATACTGCATAACAAAATTATTAAAAAGAATAAAGATTTACTCCAACCCCCAGTAACACAGGAAGATCTTGAATTGGACTCTAGGATCCTACATAGTCTGTACAGTACACCAATATAATTCTACAGGACCCAAACATTTCCAAATCTTTAGCACAGGAACTCTTGGTGGCCCTCAACTGGACACCTTGCCCCCAACCATCACACAGTCCTCCGCCTGACTCAGAGGTGACACCCCAACAATTGGAGCCTTCTGAAGACCTCAGGCCCCTTAAGCTCCTACCTCCAACTACACAGACATCTGATCCCAGATTGACGGGAACTGAACACAGGAGACGCAAATCAGCCCTGATTCAACCAAATGACTAGCCACGGATGGTATTACAACACAATATCAGATTCTGTCATGCAACATTGCAGGCTGGGGCAATAAGAAGGGAGACCTAGACCTAAATAATTATTTACACCAATTTGACTGTTTAGCCGTTCAGGAAACCTGGCTTTTAAAAGCTCCTGTACTAGAGGGCTTCAGTACCTTTCACAAACTGGCATTCAAAATCAATCCTAATGGCCACTATCAAGCAGGCCTGGCTTTTTTCATACAACCTCATTTGACCTCCAAATTGGAATATCTGGCTCCATGCTCTCCTCTAGCCCAACCTTTGCTACTCGATCCATCCAAGTCTAACATTTTATTAATCAACGCTTACCTTCCACCATGTAGAAATAGGAAGGAACTGACAAACCAATGGTCTCGTCTTTCCAATTATTTAATCTCCACGAAGAAAAGTTATCCTATGGCTAGGCTCCTCCTTTTAGGAGATTTTAGCGCCCGAATTGGCGATAATAACCATCTTCTGGCAAAAAAGGGGGGTAATTTAGAAACCTCTTTCCCACCCTCTTTAGTAAAAGCCAGATACTCTCCTGACTTTCAAATTAACCAAGCAGGAATTGTGCTTACAGAGTTATGCATATCATTGAATCTGAGTGACTTTATATGCAAAAAACTTTGCAAAATCATTGCAGGAGATCATGTGGCCCATACTGGGCCCCGATGGAGTGGGTGGTTCTACTAAATACTTGGGAAAGCTGGGTGAAAGTTGACAGAGCATCTGATATAGAGTCAGATTTAATTATTTGTTCCCTCAAGGAGGCTGCCTCATTAGAGGCAATTTTTTGAGACCAGCTGTTCAATATGGGGGGAACCATATGATTCTTTGACGATATTGTGCCGTAGATCTCAAAGTTTCATGGTAAGATCTCTTTTGTGATGTATATTTACAAAATTGTTAAAGGCAGATGGTCACTCTCAGTACGATTAGCAATACCAAATGAAAGAACAGAACTGAGTAAGGAGGGGGAACATATACAGTAATAAATCACGCTGCAGCCCTGGCTGGAGATGTGTGTAAATCTGTTGGAGCTGGTGAATTGTGGGGACCCTTTAAGGGTGTATCAGAGTTTGCAGGGCAGCAGTTGAAGAAGGAGCAAAAAGGGTTTTCTCTTGTGTGCTTGTGTTTCTTTGTGGCTGATTAGCTGTTCTCCCTGTGCAAAGGTCAGAGGGGGCAGGGTTTCTGTTGAGGCAGGCGATTAGCTGTGGGAGGAGCTTATCAGAGTTTGCAGGGCAGCAGTTGAAGAAGGAGCAAAAAGGGTTTTCTTGTGTGTGTGTGTTTCTTTGTGGCTGATTAGCTGTTCTACCTGTGCAAAGGTCAGAGGGGGCAGGGTTTCTGTTGAGGCAGGGGATTAGCTGTGGGAGGAGCTTATCAGAGTTTGCAGGGCAGCGGCGCGCGCCTAGCGGCGCACGCAGTTATACCCATCTTTTAGATTTATGGGAGCTAGTCTCAAACGTTTGTTGGGGGAGACCTAGGTTTTTTTTGTGAGGGAAGTTATTTGTCCTGTCTTCAAGCTTTTTATGATGGAGGACCTCTGTAGCCACCCCCAACGACACGATCTCAAGATGGAAGGGGAGGGAACAGCTGCAGTCGCCTGCGATTCCTGCGCAATGTTTGCCATCTTGCCAAAGGTTGCAGGCAGCTTTACGTGCAGCAATTGCATGTTGATTGCCCTTTTAAAAGACAAAGTCCAGCAACTGGAGGAACGTGTAGCTACGCTCCAAAGAATTAGAGAGCTGGAGCTCTTCTTGGAAGCAACAGAGCACACCGTCCCCACCAAGGAGGAGACAGGGGACTCCCCTGAGAAGGAGGATAGTTCACCAACACAGGAGCCAGATATATGGAGAAACGTGACTCAAAGAAGTAGGAGGCCCAGGGTTCACTCTGATTGTTTAGAAATACACAATCGCTTTGAGGTCCTCTCCCCTAGCATGGAAGATGAAGAGCAGACTCCATTTGAGGATCTCTCCCTCATTACAGTCGATCAGGTATATGAAGACGAGCAGCAAAGTCAGTCCTCAGGGAATGTGCAGGCGACCTTGGAACGGACAGCTCACGGAAGAACCCCGACCAAACCCAAGAGGAGGCGTGTAGTGGTGATAGGGGATTCCCTACTGAGGGGAACAGAAGCAGTGATCTGTGGGCCTGACAAGATGTCTCGGGAAGTGTGCTGTCTCCCCGGGGCTAAGATCCAAGATGTAACTGAACGACTGCAAGGAATCATAAAACCCACTGACAAATACCCCTTCCTCTTGGTTCATGTGGGAACCAATGACACTGCAAGCAATAGCCTCCAGAAGATCAAAAGAGACTACGAGGCTCTTGGCAGGAAATTGAAGCAACTAAATGCACAAATTGTCATCTCATCTGTCCTCCCAGTTGAACGACGTGGCCCAGGGAGAGAGGGGGAAATAGTGGAAGTGAACAGCTGGCTTCGCAAATGGTGTAAACAGGAACGGTTTGGATTCTTAGATCACGGACTGCAGTTTCTTGAAGATGGACTTCTGGCAAGTGATGGGCTGCACCTCACAACGGTTGGGAGAAATGTTTTTGCCAAAAATCTCAGAAACCTCATCAGGAGGGCTTTAAACTGACTAATGTGGGGGAGGGAGACAGTGCTCCTGAAGGTAGGAGTCTATCAATTAATGAAGATGATCATCCAAATGTCATAGACCAAATGGAGCAAACAGCACGCGGACCTAGTGGTGGGAGGAAAAAATCCTTAAATAAGAGACACGGGGGAATGATTAATGGACTTCAATGTCTGTACACTAATGCGCAAAGCATGGGAAATAAACAAGATGAGCTTGAGCTCTTGGTACAGCAAACTAAATATGACATAATAGGCATCACTGAAACCTGGTGGGATAAGTCCCACGATTGGAATGTAATAATGGGGGGATACAATCTATTTCAGAGAAACAGACCAGACAAGAAAGGAGGAGGAGTGGCGTTATATGTCAGGGATGTGTATACCTGTGAAGAGATTCAAGATTTAGAACCTCAAAGGCAAAGTGAGAGCATTTGGGTCAAAATTAAGGGAGAGAAGAATAAGAGACCTCATTGTGGGAGTTTACTATAGATCCCCAAGCCAAACGGAGGA
The DNA here is from genome assembly GCF_964188305.1 of Podarcis bocagei. Lineage (NCBI taxonomy): Eukaryota > Metazoa > Chordata > Lepidosauria > Squamata > Lacertidae > Podarcis > Podarcis bocagei. The sequence goes on from NC_138130.1 coordinate 2,452,256, forward strand.
CATAGATGATGCCTTCCTGGAACAGATGGCCAAGCATGCAAAAGGAAGGGAGATAGTAGTAATGGGGGACTTCAATTACCCGGATATTTGTTGGACGTCAAACTCAGCCAAGAGCATAAGGTCAAACAGATTCCTCACTGGCCTTGCAGACAACTTCATTGTCCAGAAAGTGGGAGAAGCAACAAGAGGAACAGTCGTTTTAGATCTGGTCCTAACCAATGTTGATGACTTGGTTAGTGGGGTGGATGTGGAAGGATCATTAGGCGCGAGTGATCATGCTCTTCTGAAGTTTACTATACAGCGGAAAGGAGCAGCCAAGCATACTAGGACTCAATTTCTTGACTTTAAGAAAGCCGACTTCATAAAACTTAGGGAAGTGCTGGGTGAGATCCCATGGACAGCAATACTAAAAGGAAAGGGAGTTCATGATGGCTGGGAGTTTGTTAAGAGGGAGATAGTAAAAGCACAACATCAGGCAATACCATTGAGACGGAAACATGGAAGGTGCCTAAAGAAGCCAGGGTGGCTATCTAAAGAACTTTTAACTGAATTAAGATTAAAAAAGGATGTGTACAAAAAATGGAAAAGGGGGGAAACCACCAAAGAGGAATTCAAACAAATAGCCAGCACGTGTAGACACAAAGTCAGAAAAGCTAAAGCACAGAATGAACTCAGGCTTGCTAGAGAGGTTAAAAGCAACAAAAAAGGCTTTTATGGGTATGTTCGTAGCAAAAGGAAGAACAAAGAAACAGTGGGGTCACTCAGAGGAGAAGATGGTGAAATGCAAACAGGGGACACAGAAAGGGCTGAACTCCTCAATGCCTTCTTTGCCTCAGTCTTCTCCGATAAAGAAAACAATGCCCGACCTGAAGAATTTGGAGCAAATGATTCAGCAAAGGAAACACAGCCCAGAATAACTAAGGAGATAGTACAAGAATATTTGGCTAGTTTAGATGTATTCAAGTCTCCAGGGCCAGATGAACTGCATCCAAGAGTATTAAAAGAACTGGCAGATGTGATCTCAGAACCACTGGCAGTCATCTTTGAGAATTCCTGGAGAACAGGAAAAGTCCCGGCAGACTGGAGGAGGGCAAATGTTGTCCCTATTTTCAAAAAGGGGGAAAGAGAGGACCCAAATAATTACCGCCCAGTCAGTCTGACATCAATAGCAGGGAAGATTCTGGAGCAGATCATTAAGCAAACAGTCTGTGAGCACCTAGAAAGGAATGCTGTGATCACCAATAGTCAGCATGGATTTCTGAAAAATAAGTCATGTCAGACTAACCTGATCTCGTTTTTTGACAGAATTACAAGCCTGGTAGATGAAGGGAACTCAGTGGATGTAGCCTACCTTGATTTCAGCAAGGCATTTGACAAGGTGCCCCATGATATTCTTGTAAAGAAGCTGGTAAAATGTGGTCTTGACTATGCTACCACTCAGTGAATTTGTAACTGGCTGACTGACCGAACCCAAAGGGTGCTCATCAATGGTTCCTCTTCATCCTGGAGAAGAGTGACTAGTGGGGTGCCACAGGGTTCTGTCTTGGGCCCGGTCTTATTCAACATCTTTATCAACGACTTGGATGATGGACTCAAGGGCATCCTGATCAAATTTGCAGATGACACCAAACTGGGAGGGGTGGCTAACACCCCCGAGGACAGGATCACACTTCAAAACGATCTTGACAGATTAGAGAACTGGGCAAAAACAAACAAGATGAATTTTAACAGGGAGAAATGTAAAGTATTACACTTGGGCAAAAAAAATGAGAGGCACAAATACAAGATGGGTGACACCTGGCTTGAGAGCAGTACATGTGAAAAGGATCTAGGAGTCTTGGTTGACCACAAACTTGACATGAGCCAACAGTGTGACGCGGCAGCTAAAAAAGCCAATGCAATTCTGGGCTGCATCAATAGGAGTATAGCATCTAGATCAAGGGAAGTAATAGTGCCACTGTATTCTGCTCTGGTCAGACCTCACCTGGAGTACTGTGTCCAGTTCTGGGCACCACAATTCAAGAAGGACACTGACAAACTGGAACGTGTCCAGAGGAGGGCAACCAAAATGGTCAAAGGCCTGGAAACGATGCCTTATGAGGAACGGCTAAGGGAGCTGGGCATGTTTAGCCTGGAGAAGAGGAGGTTAAGGGGTGATATGATAGCCATGTTCAAATATATAAAAGGATGTCACATAGAGGAGGGGGAAAGGTTGTTTTCTGCTGCTCCAGAGAAGCGGACACGGAGCAATGGATCCAAACTACAAGAAAGAAGATTCCACCTAAACATTAGGAAGAACTTCCTGACAGTAAGAGCTGTTCGACAGTGGAATTTGCTGCCAAGGAGTGTGGTGGAGTCTCCTACTTTGGAGGTCTTTAAGCAGAGGCTTGACAACCATATGTCAGGAGTGCTCTGATGGTGTTTCCTGCTTGGCAGGGGGTTGGACTCGATGGCCCTTGTGGTCTCTTCCAACTCTATGATTCTATGATTCTATTTGTTCAACGAATCTATCAGCCATGCGAAATGGGCCCAGTTATGCACACCTTCCAGACTGGACCCCAGTGGAACCGGATGAAATACCATACTAACAATAATCCAGAGTTTCTTTAGAGGAAATAAATGAAGGCCCAATTGGCACTCTTCCTTTATAGCAGTAGCATACCACATTAAACAGTCATGGATGTCCCCGCCCAAGAATCCTGGGAGCTGCAGTTTGTTAAGAGTGTTGAGAGTTGTTAGAAGAGCCCTTATTCCCTTCACAGGACTACAATCCTTCTTCTCAGGGAACCCTGGGAACTGCAGCTCTGTGAGGGGAACAGGGGTCTACTAACAACTCTGAACACCTTTAGCAAACTACACTTCCCAGGAATCTTTGGGAGAAGCCGTGGCTCTTTAGAGTGGAATGATGCAGATTTAAATGTATAGTGCAGATGGTAACTTGGATAATGCCAATAATTTCATCCTATTCTGCACTGATACATTGTATATCAGAAATATTAATGAAGTATGTTCCTGTTGTTTATGGGTCACATTTTAATATTTGCAGTGTGTACATCCTTATACAATTAATAGAAGAACATCCATGTGCAAGGTGGAGGTATCAGAAGGCTTGGAAGAAACCCAAACCTTACAGAAACACATATTTTTAAGGGGGAATCCCTGAATGTAGCTCAAAGAGGACTGGGCATGTGCAGCCCAGAATGCCCACTGGAAAACGCAACAAAATATCAAACAAGGGGAATGGAATGGAGTATCCTGGGAATGGTATGGCTAGTCCTGAAAAGAAACACTTCACACTGCAACATTTTGCTGCATGTCCCCCACTTGTGTATATATGCAGAAGGTAATTATCTTTTATTCAATAAAAATACATTTTCCGTAATGTACTTCTAATTTGGGACTGGCAGTTAGTGTGTTCTGTAATCTTACTGTAAATAGAGCAAATGAAACCACTTCATGCCAAGGAATGTGGCTAAGTTTATTTTTGAATTCACTTGAGGGGGGGGGGGGACCAGTGGAAAGGGTGAGCTAAACTTCAAAGCCTCCCTGATAAAGTCTGTGGATGGAGAGTATGCCCTGAGACAGAGAAGACCATAAAGCACAATTACATTACTAATTAACCTCTCGTTATTAGTTGCATATGCTTAGAGGAGCAGGAAATGCTGTTTATGCTAATTCCTGTGATTAAATTACTATTACTGATTTCCATTAGCATTCTCCCTCACAGCAACAGTTCTGCATACATTCTTCAACGGCGGTGGGTGAGGAAGGAATATCAGAAATGAGAGACCGAGCTGTCAAAAAGAGAGTCTTCATTACTACCATTTACTCATAAAATTGTTAATTTCAGAGCACAGTCAGGCCAAATTTGACATGTTGGTCTGGTACAATAAAATCTTGTGTTGGCTTTCAGTGGTATGTAAATTGATATTTTTCATACATCACCAAGTTATATTATTAAACACTAACTTTTTAAAAAAAGAAAGAAAGAAAAGAAAATACATCTCTAATAGAAATTTTATGAAGTGTGCCTTGGGGCAGAGAAAACCTTTTGGTATTGTGGCATTACAGTGAGGGATCCATAGAAGCAATCTTCATGTATAGATAATTTTACACGCCACACCAGCCTCTGCCGAGTGGTGCTCAAGACTCGAGGGGTTCCAGGCACTTACCCAGGATCCGTGTGGTTTCCTTTTGGCAACGAGGCACAACAGAGACCATGGTTTCTTTATGATACATGGCTCACTTAAACACATATATATACCACCTCAAGCTTTCAGTGGAGGGGCTTACAGCATCAACACCCCAAAATGTGCCAGCTCATTCTATAGTCATAGTCCACAGCACCTCCCCTCTATTAAACCTGGCTGCAGCCACCTTTTCTGGAGGGGGGACTTCACAGAGCAGCTTGCTAAGCTGCTCTGTGAAGCTCAGCTCTCTCTTCCCCCCATCAAACCTCACTACATCCACATTTAATTGGGGGGGGTGCTTCACAGAGTAGCTAACTAAACTGCTCTGTGAAGCTCTCCTCTCCCTCCAGCTCACCTGGGCCACCTGACACCTACACTGCTTCCTTCCTTGCCTGCCTGTTGCTCATCATGCTAGAGTTGGCATGCTTGTCTATGGGCAGCAGGTGAACTGCAGCGTGATGATAGCCTTACATTTTTATGCATATAGGAAGATATATCAAGTGAGCTAATTCATTTATGCTGTTCATAATTATCACTTGGGAGGTCAAGTAAAATTGAGAGAAAACGTTAAACAGAAACATGTTTAGACAAATTGCATAAATGCACATATGTTAAGGGGCAGATCTCACATTTGTGCAATGGTGTTTATAACAGGTTCCATGCACAGTCCAAGACAACTGAAAACAAACAAAAAATCTAGAGTAATGCATTGAATTTCAACTTCTTGGAGTCTGGTAAAGATTCATAGAATAGAATCATAGAATCATAGAATCATAGAATCATAGAATCATAGAATCATAGAATCATAGAATCATAGAATCATAGAATCATAGAATCATAGAATCATAGAATCATAGAATCATAGAATTGGAAGAGACCACAAGGGCCATCGAGTCCAACCCCCTGCCAAGCAGGAAACACCATCAGAGCACTCCTGACATATGGTTGTCAAGCCTCTGCTTAAAGACCTCCAAAGTAGGAGACTCCACCACACTCCTTGGCAGCAAATTCCACTGTCGAACAGCTCTTACTGTCAGGAAGTTCTTCCTAACGTTTAGGTGGAATCTTCTTTCTTGTAGTTTGGATCCATTGCTCCGTGTCCGCTTTTCTGGAGCAGCAGAAAACAACCTTTCTCCCTCCTCTAAGGAGGGAGAAAGAATTAAATGTGTTTAGTTGTCTTGTGCATACTCTTCGATTGATTACAGGATCATGCTCAGTTCAAGGTGCTGGTTATTACTTTTAAATCCTTGAACTGGGTTGGCCCCTGCAGGGACCACGTGCCAGTCATGTGTTGCCAGAGTGGGTGTGGCTATGTCACACTGTCACATGCACACACAAACACAGGACACACACCCTGTTCCATACAGATCAGCTTAGGAGAGGGTTATCACCTCATCCCAACTTACCAAATGAGTAATGGGATGCCTGGGGAGGGGGCAAGTTGCATCACTATCAAGATGCTGCCAAAATCAGTCTTGTTGAGAGGGGGGCAAATCCCTGCCCTAAACAGTTGAGGGCAGGATATTTAAAGGGCCGTTTTTCCTTACCCCCTTGCAATGAACATTCCTGGAATAGCACTTAAGAAACAAGACATTCTGAAATGAGGGGGGATGTTATGGAAGCTTTTTGGTTCTGTGTAAAGAGGGTTATATTTTGTTTTTAGGAAATGGTATTGGAAACAATCCGTGAAATGCTGGGTGTTTATTTGCCATTTAGTTTTGTTGTTTCCTTGTTCAATTATGTAAAAAAGTATCTGCTTGACATGTTTAAATGACCTAATGTAGTATGATATAGATGCCTCATGATTGGTATTTGCAAAACATTGCAAAGCAATCTCTGCATCAGGGGGAAAAAACCCTGAATAGTTAAGGAAATTGTGATATTTGTTTATTTTAGTTAAGCTTACCTCTTATCAAAGATGTCCAATGGAGTACCAGAATGTAATTATAGGAGATGTTTGGAGTTCAACTGTACATTCTACACCGGAAAAATTACTTATTGTAAATGGCAATGTAAGAGCATTTGAATAGGGTATTTTTTGTTTGTTTATATTTGAATTTTCTTCCACACTTTGAATGGAGACATAAGAAAGCAGGTATGGATTGACCCAGAAGCTGAACTGACACCCTCAGCCACTAAAGCGAGATGAACACTGCAATCCCAAGAGTCGTCAGCGACTGGGCCTAACGGTCAGGGGTCCCTTTACCTATGGATTGAACTAGGGTCACAACTTTATTAATTGCAATTGGTCTGATCTGTAATTAAACCCTTTAAATGTCACCCCCCCTTGAAAACTCAGTGAACATGCCCCACATAAGCTGACTAATGCCAACTCTGCTTTTAAGCACAGTACTAGGTTAATAAAGGTTCCTTGTTCTTCCTTGCCCACACTCCATAATGGAACAGAGGAAATTATGTTATAGTCATGAGCCCCACCTCACTTGCCAATAAACTCCAGGGACGTGTAAAGCGGGTAGGATCCTGGCTGATGAAAGTCAGCTTGGGGGAGAGGATTACTAGTTCAGCACATGGTAAGCACATCATTGCAAGATGGGGATAGTGCTGGCCATCTTGAAAGAGGCAATAATGTGCCTACTCCTTTTATAGCCAGCCCTGGACCCAATGGAATGCAACAAACACTCCATTTTGAAGGGAAGGTGCTGGAGAGGGTTGTGTTAGGACAACGAAAGGTGTTTCTAGAAGAAATGCATAATCTAGATCAACATCAATACATCTGGGGCAGAGTCAGCCATGGTCACCCTAATGGATGATACAGAGACATGTGACCCTGCTTCTTCGATTTGAGCTTTGATACCATTGCCCATCACCTTCATGGATCACTGCCTTGCCGTGGCGAAGGGGCTTGAATAACTCAGAGAAGATATGAGCTATGCCGTGCTGGGCCACCCAAGATGGACAGGTCATAGTGGAGAGTTTTGACCAAACGTGATCCACCTGGAGGAGGAACTGGCAAGCCACTCCAGTATCCCTGCCAAGAAAACTCCATGAACAAAGACAACAGGCATATAAAAGTTATGACGCTGGAAGATGAGCCCCTCAGGTTGGAAGGTGTCCAACATGCTACTGAGGAAGAGCGGAGGACAAGTACAAGTAGATTCAGAGCTGATGAAGCAGCTGGGCCAAAGCCGAAAGGTCGCTCAGTTGCAGATATGCCTGGAAGCAAAAGGAAAGTTCAATGCTGTAAAGAAAAATATTGCATAGGAACCTGGAATGTAAGAACCATGAACCTTGGTAAGCTGGATGTGATAAAAAATGAGATGGCAAGAATAAATATTGACATCCTGGGCATCAGTGAACTAAAATGGATGGGAATGGGCGAATTCAGTTTGAATGACCATCATATCTACTACTGTGGGCAAGAATCCCATAAAGGAAATGGAGTGGCCCTCATAGTCAACAAAGAGTGGCGAAAGCTGTACTGGGATGCAATCTCAAAAATGATAGAATGATCTCGATACGAATCCAAGGCAGACCTTTTAACATCACAGTAATCCAAGTTTATGCACCAACTACTGGTGCTGAAGAAACTGAAATTGACCAATTTTATGAAGACTTACAACACCTTCTAGAAATGACACCAAAGAAGGATGTTCTTCTCATTATAGGGGATTGGAATGCTAAAGTAGGGAATCAAGAGATAAAAGGAACAACTGGCAAGTTTGGCCTTGGAGTTCAAAACAAAGCAGGGCAAAGGCTAATAGAGTTCAGTCAAGAGAACAAGCTGGTCATCACATAACACTCTTTCCCAACAACACAAGAGACAACTCTACACATGGACATCACCAGATGGGCAGCATCGAAATCAGATTGATTATATTCTCTGCAACCAAAGATGGAGAAGCTCTATACAGTCAGCAAAAACAAGACCTGGAGCTGACTGTGGCTCAGATCATCAGTTTCTTATAGCAAAATTCAAGCTTAAACTGAAGAAAGTAGGAAAAACCACTGGGCCGGTAAGATACAATCTAAATCAAATCCCTTATGAATACACAGTGGAAGTGAGGAACAGGTTTAAGGATTTAGATTTGGTGGACAGAGTGCCTGAAGAACTATGGGTGGAGGCTCGCAACATTATACAAGAGGCAGCAACTAAAACCATCCCAATGAAAAGGAAATGCAAGAAAGCAAAGTGGCTGTCCAATGAGGCCTTACAAATAGTGGGGGAGAGAAGGCAAGCAAAATGCAAGGGAGATAGTGAAAGATACAGGAAATTGAATGCAGATTTCCAAAAAATAGCAAGAGACAAGAAGGCCTTCTTAAATGAGCAATGCAAAGAAATAGAGGAAAACAATAGAATGGGAAAAACCAGAGATCTGTTCAAGAAAATTGGAGATAGGAAAGGAACATTTCGTACAAAGATTACCATAATAAAGGACAAAAGGGGTAAGGACCTAACAGAAGCAGAAGACATCAAGAAGAGGTGGCAAGAATACACAGAGGGATTATACCAGAAAGCTATGGATGTCTCGTACACCCCAGGTAGTGTGGTTGCTGACTTGAGCCAGACATCCTGGAGAGTGAAGTCAAATGGGCCTTAGAAAGCACTTCTAATAACAAGGCCAGTGGAAGTGATGATATTCCGGCTGAACTATTTAAAATTTTAAAAGATGATGCTGTTAAGGTGCTACACTCAATATGCCAGCAAGTTTGGAAAACTCAGCAGTGGCCAGAGGATTGGAGAAGATCAGTCTACATCCCAATCCCAAAGAAGGGCAGTGCCAAAGAATGTTCCAACTACCGCACAATTGCACTCATTTCACACGCTAGCAAGGTTATGCTTAAAATTCTACAAGGCAGGCTTAAGCAGTATGTGGACCGAGAACTCCCAGAAGTGCAAGCTGGATTTAGAAGAGGCAGAGGAACCAGAGACCAAATTGCAAACATGCGCCAGGTTATGGAGAAAGCTAGAGAGTTCCAGAAAGACATCTACTTCTGCTTCATTGACTATGCAAAAGCCTTTGACTGTGTCGACCACAGCAAACTATGGCAAGTTCTGAAAGAAATGGGAGTGCCTGATCACCTCATCTGTCTCCTGAGAAATCTCTATGTGAGAGAAGAAGCTACAGTTAGAACTGGATATGGAACAACTGATTGGTTCAAAAATGGGAAAGGAGTACGACAAGGCTGTATATTGTCTCCCTCCTTATTTCACTTATATGCAGAATTCATCATGCGAAAGGCTGGGTAGGATGAATCCCAAGCCGGAATTAAGATTGCTGGAAAGAAATATCAACAACCTCAGATATGCAGATGACACAACCTTGATGGCAGAAAGTGAGGAGGAATTAAAGAACCTTTTAATGAGGGTGAAAGAGGAGAGCGCAAAATATGGTCTGAAGCTCAACGTCAAAAAAATGAAGATCATGGCCACTGGGCCCATCACCTCCTGGAAAATAGAAGGGGAAGAAATGGCGGCAATGAGAGATTTTACTTTCTTGGGCTCCATGATCACTGCAGATGGTGACAGCAGTCACGAAATTAAAAGACGCCTGCTTCTTGGGAGAAAAGCAATGACAAACCTAGACAGCATCTTAAAAAGCAGAGACATCACCTTGCCAACAAAGGTCCATATAGTTAAAGCAATGGTTTTCCCAGTAGTGATGTATGGAAATGAGAGCTGGACCATAAAGAAGGCTGATCACCAAAGAATTGATGCTTTTGAATTTTGGTGCTGGAGGAGACTCTTGAGAGTCCCATGGACTGCAAGAAGAACAAACCTATCCATTCTTAAGGAAATCAGCCCTGGGTGCTCACTGGAAGGACAGATCCTAAAGCTAAGGCTCCAATACTTTGGCCACCTCATGAGAAGAGAAGACTCCCTGGAAAAGACCCTGATGTTGGGGAAGATGGAGGGCACAAGGAGAAAGGGATGAAAGGGATGGTTGGACAGTGTTCTCAAAGCTACCAGCATGAGTTTGACCAAACTGCGGGAGGCAGTGGAAGACAGGAGGGCCTGGCGTGCTCTGCTCCATGGGGTCACAAAGAGTCGGACACGACTAAATGACTAAACAACAACAACAACCATTGCCCATAGCATCCTGCTGGAATGGCTCTGTGGTGTGGTTATCAAGGGCACTGGACTACCATGGTTCCATTCCTACTTGCAAGTACATGTCCAAAGACTGGCATTGGGAGATTGCTTTTTGGGGCCATGTTAGTTACACTAGGGGGTCTCACAGGGCACTATTTCATCCACAGTACTATTCAACACCGTACTATTCAACTGTGTGAAGAAACTGGGAGTGGTCAGGCCCAGAATATCTTAAGGACCGCCTTACCCAAGCTGATCACTGAGATCATTTGGTGGAGCAGTATGAGCGGACCAGAAGCCCAACTTGTGTCAATGAGGAGTCATGCCATCAGTGTAGTGGGTCCAACTGTAATGAAGCCCCTTCTATTAGAAATCAGGTAAGGGCCACCCTTGCTAAGTATTAGACACCTGCTTGAAATTGTTTTGTTCCAGAAGGCCTTTGCTCCATGAATGCCATTCTTTGGGACCCAGATGGTGAAAAAAATTCATTTCCCCCCCAAGAGATGTGAGAGGGTTGTTGTTGTTTTTAAGGGTTTCCTACTCCAACATTCAACCAAATTCCTCGGTTTCAATAGGCATCCAAACCTCTCTCATGTTTCAGGGCACTGTGTCTTTTGCGCACCTCAGCCACACAGCTCCCCATTCAGACCAAAGTAATATTTCCAAAGGAAAACCATGACAAATCTGGACCCACATCAGCAATTCATGTGGGCAAAAACACCTGCTCACTCCAGGCTAATCAGATAGGAAAGATGAAGAGTTCTTACATAGCGGCCAAGTGATCATTCAGCTAATATTCCACTGTGAGCATCACAAGGTGTGAGTGTGAGAGCTACTTTAATGCTTCCCAGAAAGAGACAGGGACACCTTATAAAGCCCACTAGCATGTTACTACCTCTTATTTGGGCGCCAAGCTCTGCCATATCCCTACACACTACATGGGAGGAATTAGCAGTACCATGAAAAGCTGATAATTATTAGTTAGCATCTGAAAACAGCTATATTTAATATTCCACAGGGCAGCCTCAGGAATTCCTTATCCTAAAACATGCAACATGGACACTTGGGTGTTCTGGTTTTAGATTCAAACAATGTAAATACTTAAAAACAGATGTGTCACCATTCCACCCATTTTGAAGGTTTACTGGTCACACTGGTGGGCAGCCAGTCAGATTTTTCCATGTGGGAAAATAAAGAGTACCACATGCTTCCCTTCCCACATAAATATGCAGAAGTGCCACTCTTTTCTTCTGTCACATTGAGAAGAACTATGGTTTGCACCAGGTCGGGGGCAGGGTCTGCTGTGCCTTGACTAGTCGCCATTTATAGGAACTGCGTGACATTGGGAAAATGAATCTTTCATTTTCTCCACAGGGTTCTTCAGTGTAGTTGATAGCAGTTCAGTAGATTATTATCTGTCTCTGTTCCAATTGGTGAGAGTATGATCTATGAAATTGGATACTGCTGAGAAATCTTTGTTTTCTTATGACATTGGGGAAAATCACAGGTGACCACCTTCTTGCTCTGTCCTAAGAATCACAGCTTTATCAGAAAATTTGGCTACTGCCAGGGAAACCCCTTTGTGGCTGACTTCTGGGAGACATCTAATTATTGATCAAATTCAAAAATTGGGAAGAATGAGTTGCTCCATGGGCTGTATAAATGAAAGGGAATATAGATCAGAATGCATTGAAACTTCTTTGTATTCAATGAAGCTGTGGCCTTTTAGAAATAACTAATTAATAATAATAATAATAATAGAACTGTGGACTGATTTAATTTCCCAATAGCCATGTTTCAGGATGGCTTCTTGTAGGGTTGTTTTGGGAAGAAATCAGTTTCTACCAGAGAATAATGTGCCACCTTCATAGCAATATTATATGCACTCCATTTCATCATTATTTTAGGAAAAAATATTACAGTACAGCAGAAGTGCTAAAAGGAATTACAGTGCTATTAACTTGCAGCTTATTAATACTTCAGCTATCACAGTGATTCTGGGTTATGAGTATTTGGGGCCATTAGTGGAGGCATTAAACATTTTTGGTTCATAAAGAAATATATACCTTATGTTCTCCTTTTTGATTGGTACATTTGTTTATTAATTATATTTGTAGCCTAGTATTCTGCACAGGGCTCTCAACGCAGCATCTGACTTGTCATATATGCAATGTATTTATTATTTTCAAGCTTCATACCCCTTCTCCTCTTTTCTGTTTATCAACAAACAAGACACACTTTAATTTGTAGCAGCAGTACCTCTCTCTCCTAATTGAAATTTCCAGGGAACCAAAGTGATATAATTGAATTATGCTTCAAAATATCCACCTCCTTAAAGTCTTGCAATTACATGACACATGACTGTTAGACCAAACAGAACTTTCTCAATATAAACACAGTAAGGTTCCAGCAACTGCTTTGATGGTGGCCTTCAGGCTGACCTGTGAGGACATCTGTAAACTCATGAACAATCCCCTTAAAATTATGGGAGCTGTGATCCATCCCTTCATGGGTGGCAGTCATTCTGCATGTGGGAAGACCAGTGAGTGACATGCAAAGGGGAGGAAGATGATTGGTTGACCCGCCTCATTCCTTATCATTTTTGTTCCCTCTCTCTGCCATTACTGTCATTGGACCTAAAAGGCACTGCACTGCCATGGCTTCTTCACTGTGTATATCCAGGAACCCGTATCCCTGCACATGAGGCATGTACCAGGAGCAGCTCTTTAGGTGGGCTTCAGTCACTGAAATATGCACAGACATTGTTGCTGCCCTAAATCAGGTGCTTATATGGGAAACTGAGTATAATAGTGTGAAAGAAAACAGCTATGTCAAGCTGGCCCATCTCTTTGCTCCACCTTGTTTCCCCAATCCCTCACTCTGATGACTTCCTGATTTCTACAATAGCCACCTTGCAAAAAAATAATAATTTAAAAATCCAAAATTCCTTTGCAGTGCAAAACCTTTATTAGACTGTGTTCCACTGGCTTGGTTAAAAACTCAAAAAGACTATGGATTGTACAGAATTGCTTGAATTTTGGGTAGTTTGGCAGAATTCTTGATGGTTTAACTAAATGTAGATCATACCTATTGTAATCTCTTGAGTTTGATAGATAAGGGAAATCACAGACCCGCTGCTGAAATTGTTTTCCACAGAAAAGGCTTGAAGGAAGGGATGGAAGCTATTACCAAATAAGTAAACTGGGAACCTACTGCAAATCACTGTACACTATAATGTTGTGAAGTTTTGGTAATAAGTTAGGCAAACCAAAAATGACCCAAGATATTTGACATGAAGAAAAGTGATGAATTGTTTGCAGGGGGGTGGAGATTATGAAAGATACAATTAAGCAGTTTGAAAGGACTGGAGAGTATTGCTGAACAAGATGTTATCTGACGTTTGGATATCTGCAAGCAGCAGTGGGTGGCATGGTGGACGGGGGGGGGGGGGAGCAGCTGCTTATCTCACCTCCCGTCAGCTGCTTTGCTGATGCTTACCAGAAGGAAGGGAGGAAGGCAAAGGTGGCAGTGAAGTCAGTGCAGTCCACACACACTGTCAGAGCCCATGTTGTACTCCACTCTGCGCTGGAATCCCTTGCTGCCACCTCACCTTTCCTCTTCCACTTCCCAGCAGATGGCAGAAACGTGACCAGCTAGAGGTCAGGGGAGGGGCTGTTGCCTGCATGACATCTGCTGCAGTCTGGAAGGGGTCTGGAGGTGTTCCTCTCCTCCCATCAGCTTGAGTTGAGGCTTAAATCATTTATTTACACTTGATGACTGTACATCAGACAAGATATACAAAGACAGTGGAAGTTGTAGTTTTCGGTTGCATCGTGTCTCCCATGGGTGTACAGGGTCCTTCTTCAGATCCTTTAATGAAGTTGCACAAAGGTTGGGATGCGCATGCCCAAAGCACATGCAAATGTACACACAGGTGTGCACAGAACACATTCATTATGCGCAGATTTTGAATGTCTGAAGGGATTTTGATGAAAGTGTAAACTGAATCAAATGGGAAACCTGTGGCTTTTTTCTGGTGGTACTCAACAGTACACAGCACTGGCACTTTTTCCCCAAAGTTGAAGATGGTTCGGGAATGCCAGTTTTTCAAGAGATATGGGGAAGAAACAAACACCTGCTTCTTGTTCCCTTAAGAAATCCCTCACTTTAAAACATCACTTTCTCTCTCCCTCCTGCCTATTAAGGCTGCTACCCTCCCTTCATCTGCCTCAGGAACAGACAGGAAGCAGAAGCAAGGAGCTCCACGCACCCCTTTCCCCGCATGTCTCCTTTCCCATCCTTCCTTTTCTCCATCCCTTCACGTCCCCCACTGAAGCCTCTCTCCTAAGCACTCCAAAGGTTGGTGTCACCACCAAAGGTGTCCAGAGAAATAAAGGAAGCAGCTATAAGGCTGGAACCGCTTCCATAGTGACCCAACCTCAGCCTCTTTTGGCGCTCAGCAATGCCTTCTCAGTTGCTGAGCATGGAGGAGGGGTTGTTGACAGGGCACCCTGTGGGGAGTGAATCAGCAGGGGTGGTGGCAACAGCAGCAGAGCCACAGGTCGATGATCTCCGGTGGACTAGAGACAAAGGTAAGAGCTGTTTCCTAGTTCTGCTGGATCTCTCCGAGGCTTTTGATACCATCAACCATAACATCCTTCTGGACCATCTAGAGGGGCTGGGAGCTGGGGGCACTGTTATATTATGGTTCCGCTCTTTCCTCCTGGGCCGTGTTCAGAAAGGGGGGGGGATAAGTGTTCAGATCCCTGGGCTCTCACTTGTGGGGTGCCTCAGGGTTCTGTCCTCTCCCCCATGCTTTTCAATATCTACATGAAGCCACTGGGAGAGATCATCAGGGGGTTTGGGCTGGGTGTTCATCAGTATGCAGATGACACCCAGCTCTACCTCTCTTTCAAATCAGAACCAGTGAAGGCGGTGAAGGTCCTGTGTGAGTGTCTGGAGGTGGTTGGAGGATGGATGTCGGCTAACAAATTGAGGTTGAATCCTGACAAGACAGAAGTACTGTTCTTGGGGGACAGGGGGCAGGCAGGTGTGGAGGACTCCCTGATCCTGAATGGGATAACTGTGCCCCTGAAGGACCAGGTGTGCAGCCTGGGAATCATTTTGCACTCACAGCTGTCCCTGGAGGTGCAGGTCTATTCTGTGTCCAGGGTATCTGTTTACCAGATCCATCTGGTACGTAGGCTGAGACCCTACCTGCCCACAGACTGTCTTAACAGAGTGATGCATGCTCTAGTTATCTCCTTCTTGGACTACTGCAATGCACTCTATGTGGGGCTATCTTTGAAGGTGACCCAGAAACTACAACTAATCCAGAATGCTAGACTGGTGACTGGGAGCGGCCGCCGAGACCACATAACACTGTTCTTGAAAGACCTACATTGGCTCCCAGTTTCCGAGCACAATTCAAAGTGTTGGTGCTGACCTTTAAAGCCCTAAACGGCCTTGGTCCAGTATATCTGAAGGAGCGTCTCCACCCCCATCGTTCTACCCGGACACTGAGGTCCAGCACCGAGGGCCTTCTGGCAGTTCCCTCACTGCAAGAAGCGAAGTTACAGGAAACCAGGCAGAGGGCCTTCTTGGTAGTGGCGTCCGCCGTGGAACACCCTCCCAGCAGATGTCAAAGGAAAAAACAACTACCAGACTTTTAGAAGACATCTGAAGGCAGCCCTGTTTAGGGAAGCTTTTAATATCTGAATATTATTGTCAGGGGTTTAGGAGCAGAGGCAAGGGCAAGGGAGGAAACAGAGAGCGAAGGGGAGGAGGCAGAAGAAAAGATGAGTGATGACGATGACCCGAGATCTCCGAGTCTTTCCAGTGAATCAGAGGATTCACAGAAAGGAGCACCAGTGGCCAGGGCAAGGGGGGAGTTTAGGGGGGCACCCCAGGAAGATAGAGCCAGAGGGGACTCAGAGGAGAGCAGTTGGAAATCGGGACCAGCGTCACCGCTAGGGAGCAGGGAGGAGGAAGGGAGCCAGGGGGCAAGCGCTGGCAGCTCACCACAGGAGGGAGGGCATGAGTCAGGAGTGGCCACACCTCCATCGGGGAGCGAAGAAACGGTTAAGCGGAAAGTGGAAGGTTGGGCGCGCGCGCCAAGTTCAAATGCAGAGGAAGGCGGCGCAGTAAGCAGCCCGGAAAGGGAGCCAGGTCCTAAAGCCCGGCGCAAGGAGGCAGGAGGGTCCGGGTCAGCGTCAGAAGAATCCCGGAAGGAAGAAACCCCGGGGGGCAGAGGGACCCAGAGGAGAACAGTCAGGCGGAAAAGGTGGAGCAGGGCTAGGATATTAAGTTGGTGCACAAGGGGCGGAGAATCAGACGGAGCTTCGCCGATCTAGCTACGAGACGTAGAGTTGCACGCAGCAGCTTGAAAATGGAAACTGTAACTCAATAAAGACTTACTTAATGATCGCTGGCTAGCGTGATCCTCTGTGAGCTAGGATCTTCGAGCAGCTCTGACAGTAAGCTCCGTCTCTCAAGTGTGGGCATCTACAGCCTCGAGGAGGGGAGAGAAGCAGGTGCCTATCAGCGAGCTCACGAACGGCAGCCGACATGACGGCTGAGCAGCAGATAGAGGAACTCAGAAAAGCAGTGTCACAACTGAATGCAGAGGCTCTCGCATCCCGGAAGAGAGAGGAGGAGGCAGCTGCCGCCTGCAGGGATCTCCAAGTCAGGTTAGACGTGCTGACAAAGCAGACACCCAGACAGGAGGGAATTGGGTTGGCGAGACGTACAGGCGGTCTGGTCTCTCACTTCGATGGGAACCTGCAACAGTATCCCAACTTTAGAGCAGATGTACTGTGCGCACTGCAACTGCTGAATAAAGACTTTAGAGATGAGCAAGAGAAGGTGGGGTTCATCATGTCCCATTTGCATGGGGATGCTAAAGCATGGCTGCGCAATCTATGGAGAGATAAGGATCCGGCGCTCCAAGATGCGGATGCCTTTATTAAAGCGATGGATGGGTGTTTTTTATCAAGCATTGACGTGGATCTTGCCCGGAAGGAGGTGCATGGACTAAGGCAAGGGAGGGCCAGCGTAAGGCAATATCATGCCCGCTTTTTCGCTTTGGTCAGTGCCCTGGAATGGGACAGAGATTCGGCCCCTGTGAGAGACCTCTTTTGGGAGGGGCTGCACAGCTCGATTAAAGATGAAATCGCGAGGGGGGAGAGACCCCGGACCACCCAGGAGGTCGTTCAGAGGGCACTGGCAGTGGGGGTGCGGCTGGAAGAACGTCCGTGGAGCAGGGACGAAGGGCGTGGAGGGCGCGAACCAGCCAGGGGCCCCTCCTTCCTTCCCAGTGACGCAGCGCGGGCGCAATCCACGCCTCCACCAGGAGGAGGAGCGGAACCTATGGAGGTGGGAGGTGCAAGGGCTCAGTCAGCAACCAGAGCCCTAGCACCGGCAGCAGTGAAAGCGAAGCCTCCTAGAGGGAACAGGAAGTGTTACGTCTGTGAGGAGCCAGGGCACATGGCGAAAGAGTGTCCCCAGAGGCCCCACAAGCTCACTGCAGCCTCAGCAATGGTGACTGCAGCGACGCAGCAAGGAGTACCACAGCAGGGAAACGACGATGTCTGGCTGGAGGAAGAGGCACTGGGGCCCAGCCAGACGTGTTAGTGACGCAGTCCCCAGAGATTTTACAGCCCGTGAACCCCCTCCCGCCCAAACCAGTAGTGAGGCTCACCGCATCTCTCCAGCTGCCCAATGGCATCACCATGGACGTGCCAATCACCGTGGACTCGGGCAGCAATGCGGACTTTATAGGGCAGGACTTTGTCGACAAACACGCTATACAGTTGCTGCCGGCCACACTGCCCCTGCAGGTTGTCACGGTGGATGGCAGGGAGCTGCTAGGGGGGCAAGTGGTGAAGCAGACGCCACCGATGGTGATGCGACTTGGGAATCACAAAGAAGTCATCAGCTTCAATGTCACTCAACTATCGGATACGCCCATTGTATTGGGAATGAGTTGGCTGGACAAGCACAGCCCAACGCTGGCTTGGTACCAGAGGCAGCTGATCTTCGGCTCTTCCTTTTGTGCTGAACACTGCATTGTGCCCCGGCAGGAAGGAGAGGAAGAGGAGTCACAGCTGCTGCTAGGCACGCTGCAAGCGATTCCCCACAAGTACGCAGAATTTTTGGAAGTTTTCTGCGAAAAGGAGGCGGACAGACTACCCCCTCACAGACCATATGACTGCAAAATTGACCTGCTGCCGGGGGCGGCGCTGCCTAAAGGGAAACTGTATTCCATGTCAGAGGACGAACTGCAAGAACTCAAGGAGTTCATAGATCATAATTTGGAGCGCGGTTTCATCCGAGAGTCCAAGGCAGCGGGGGGCAGTCCTGTATTCTTTGTTAAAAAGCGAGACACGCCTCAAAAAAGACTGGTCGTGGACTATCGCATTTTAAACAGTGGGACCAAGCCATCGGACTTCCCCATGCCCCGAATCGACGACCTCCTAGCGAAGGTGCGGAAGGGAAAAGTGTTCACCAAGTTGGACCTGCGAGGGGCGTACAACCTCATTCGCATGCGGGAAGGAGATGAGTGGAAGACGGCCATGTTCACGCCACTGGGGACCTACGAATATAGAGTTATGCCTTTTGGATTGCAAAATGGCTCCCACGTTTTTCAAGCTTTCATGCATCACGTGTTGGCGGGACTTCTCTACAAGACGTGCGTCTGTTTCTTAGATGACATCCTGATCTTTTCGGAATCGCAGCAGGAGCATGACGGGCACGTCAAGGAAGTGCTGAGCAGGCTAAAGCAACATAGGCTCTACGCCAAGCTGGAGAAGTGCCAATTTGACGTGACGGAGGTGGACTTTCTGGGCTACAAGCTGTATGACAAGGGGCTCGCCATGGACAGCGCCAAGGTTCGAGCGGTGTTGGATTGGAAGAGTCCACGCAACCGGAAGGAGGTCCAACGGTTTGTCGGCTTCGCGAACTTCTATCGCAAGTTTATCAAAGGCTTCGCTATGCAGACAGCGGCCATCACAGACACGCTTAGCTCCAAGAAAAAGAAGTTCGTTTGGACACAGCAGGCGGAGCAGTCCTTTCAGGCGCTCAAGCGTCTCTTCGCGTCGGAAGAGCAGCTGCTTCATGTCAACCCCAGCAGGCCGATGAGGGTGGAGACAGACGCCTCGGACAGAGCCGTGGGGGCGGTCCTGCTGCAGAAGGACCAGCAGGGGGTGTGGCGACCGGGAGCGTTTTACTCCAGGAAGCTCAGCAAGTCCGAGCAGAACTACACCATCTGGGACAGGGAGTTGCTGGCCATTCATGCAGCGTTCAAAGCGTGGAGGCACTTCCTGATCGGCGCCAAGCACATGGTGCAGGTTTGCACGGACCACAAGAATCTGGAGCACTGGCGCACGGCACAGTTCCTAAACCAGAGGCAGATACGTTGGGCTGAGTTCTTTGCGAACTTCGACTTCCGCATAGAGTATGTCCCGGGGGACACTAACATCATGGCGGACGCCCTCTCCCGTAAGCCACAGTATCTGGAGGACGCAACGCCGGCGGCCGCCATGCACATCTTCGCACCAACAGTGTGGGCGTGCGCCGCGGCCACCATGGACCTGGAGGCGGTGCGACGAGCGTTGCAGGATGACTCCTTCGCGCAAGCAAAGATGGCAGAGGTGCAAAGGGGCAAGGCTGCGGCCGACGGTTTCCAGCTACGAGATGGATTGCTCATCCGTAAAGGGGCCATCTACGTGCCGGGAGACGACCTTCGCGCCAAGGTGCTGCAGCAGCTGCACGACGCGCCCACGGCCGGGCACTTTGGCAAGGAGAAGACGGTGGAATTAGTAGCCAGGGATTTCTGGTGGCCTGGAATGAGAGGGGAGGTCGCAGACTACGTGGCGAGGTGTGACACCTGCCAGAGGGCCAAGCCAGTGCACAGACCGCCAGCCGGACTGTTGGAACCGCTGCAAACTCCGGTCGAACCTTGGGAAAGGGTGGCTCTGGACTTTGTCACAGATCTGCCCAGCTCGAGAGGCAAGACGGCAGTGCTGGTGGTGGTGGACCTGTTTTCCAAGATGGCACATTTCATTCCGTGTGCGAAGGTGGCCACGGCGGAGCAAACCGCCAAACTGTTCATAGACCACGTGTTCAAGGTTCACGGTCTGCCACGGTCTATTCTGTCCGACCGGGGGCGGCAGTTCATCTCGAATTTCTGGCAGAAGCTGATGGGCTTCCTCAACGTCAAGATCAACCTGGCGTCGGCGAGACACCCGCAGACCAACGGGCAAGCGGAGCGGGTCAATGCCATCATGCAGCAGTACCTGAGATGTTATGCAAATCAACAGCCTGCGACGTGGGTGGATTACCTGCCGCTTGCCGAGTTCGCCTACAACAACACGAAGCACGTGTCCACGGGGGTCACGCCGTTCTTCGCCAACAATGGGAGGCACCCCAGAACCTTCCCGGGACTGGAAAGAATGGGGGAGGGGGAGCCGCAGACAGCAGATGCGTTCGCGTCGGAGCTGCAGGAAGTCCACGATCAGCTGAGGCGCCACCTGGAGCTGGCCAAACACGCATACAAGGTACAAGCGGACAAGCACAGGAGGGTTGGCGAAGAGCTCCACGTGGGAGACTGGGTCTGGTTAGCAGCCCACGCAGTGCCGGCCAGGTCGTTGGCCAAGAAGAAACTAGGGCATAAACAACTGGGGCCCTACCAAGTCGAAGAGCAGGTCAACCCGGTAGCTTTCAGACTGGCACTTCCGGAGGGTTCCAGAATGCTTCCGGTGTTCCACAGATCGGTGCTCACTCCCTACAAGGCACCGCACAGGTTCCAGGAACCCGGAACGGCGCCGAGTCCGGTCAGAGACAGAACAGGGCACGCGGGAGTGGCACAGAAGGAGCGCATCAACGAAGTCACGGAGATTTTGGACTCCAGATGGGGGGAGGAGGGGGTAGAATACTTTCTCGCCAAGGAGGGCACCCCGGCCAGTGCGAACAGCTGGGTGCCGGGCTACGCTTTGGACGAACCTCTACTCAAAGACGAGTTTCACGCCCTCTTCCCACATAGACCAATGCCAGCAGACTTTTTCGACGACTGGCTTTTCACGCCCACGCTTTCGGCCAGCACTTTCCGGGGGTTCGACTCGGACGAGGACCCGACACAAGACGTACGTTCCCCGGAGGGGTCACCCTCGGGATCTGCATCAGAACCCTCGTATTGGTGGGACGATAGACCAGAGGAGCAGTTCCGCAGAAAGTGGCTGGAATGCCCAGGACGAGCAACGCCGCCAGGAGGAAGTGAGGGAGAGACGGACATGGACGTTTTCGGGGACGACCCTGGTTTCGAGCACGGCGGCACAGAGATGGAAGCGGAGGTGACCGTCGTCGACGGGAGCAGGGAGGAAGACCCGGGAGCCTTCAGATGGAGGCCCGCCACGGGTAGCGAACGATATCCGACGTTCGTCCCTTTGCAACAGCAGCACCCAGCTCCAGCACCGGAAGGAGGGGAGGGGGGAATGGGGGGCTTCGAGGGGGGGATGGATGTCAGGGGTTTAGGAGCAGAGGCAAGGGCAAGGGAGGAAACAGAGAGCGAAGGGGAGGAGGCAGAAGAAAAGATGAGTGATGACGACGACCCGAGATCTCCGAGTCTTTCCAGTGAATCAGAGGATTCACAGAAAGGAGCACCAGTGGCCAGGGCAAGGGGGGAGTTTAGGGGGGCACCCCAGGAAGATAGAGCCAGAGGGGACTCAGAGGAGAGCAGTTGGAAATCGGGACCAGCGTCACCGCTAGGGAGCAGGGAGGAGGAAGGGAGCCAGGGGGCAAGCGCTGGCAGCTCACCACAGGAGGGAGGGCATGAGTCAGGAGTGGCCACACCTCCATCGGGGAGCGAAGAAACGGTTAAGCGGAAAGTGGAAGGTTGGGCGCGCGCGCCAAGTTCAAATGCAGAGGAAGGCGGCGCAGTAAGCAGCCCGGAAAGGGAGCCAGGTCCTAAAGCCCGGCGCAAGGAGGCAGGAGGGTCCGGGTCAGCGTCAGAAGAATCCCGGAAGGAAGAAACCCCGGGGGGCAGAGGGACCCAGAGGAAAACAGTCAGGCGGAAAAGGTGGAGCAGGGCTAGGATATTAAGTTGGTGCACAAGGGGCGGAGAATCAGACGGAGCTTCGCCGATCTAGCTACGAGACGTAGAGTTGCACGCAGCAGCTTGAAAATGGAAACTGTAACTCAATAAAGACTTTTACTTAATGATCGCTGGCTAGCGTGATCCTCTGTGAGCTAGGATCTTCGAGCAGCTCTGACAATTATTATTTAATTTAATAATAATAATAATAATAATAATAATAATAATAATAATTAATAATTAATTAATTAATTAATTATTGTTGTTGTTATTATTATTATTATTATTATTATTATTATTATTATTATTATCTGCATTACAGGAGAAGCCCATTGAGGAAGCCAAGGCCATGGTAGGGTGAGAGGAGTATCAGGGGGAGAAGTGGAGAGTGTGCACTAAGCTTGAGAGTGGTGTGGCAGGGAATGCGATAAGTTGTGGGGTAGTTTAAAAAGTGTGGTGGAGAGCGTTAAGTGTCCTGAAGCAGGGCACATGGGACCAAAGCGATGTTGTGGTGGGGTGTGGGGTAGAGAAACTGCTTTGCATTTTAGTGCAGACATTGTGCACACCTGCTTGGACTGCCGATGGCAGAATATGCACAAGGCGACTTGCCATCTCAGAGCCCACATGGAAAATATGGCCAAAAGTTTATATTTGGTTGGGTTGGACTCTCCATGCTTTGGACTGTATATACTATATAAAGTTTGTATAATGGTTTGGACATTAAGAGAGAGTGATAAAATAGACCTGTGGCTTACAGCTGTCCCTGAGTTTGAGTGTGTTGGTTGGTGTTTGAGTGTGTTGGTTGGTGTTTGAGTGTGTTGGTTGTGCTTAGGGTAAAGAGTGTTTGAAACAGAAATCCCATAGCAAAAATCCAGATATCTTTAAATGCTTTGCTTCATATTTGTTCACTCCTACTAGGCACTGTAAGAAGAGATGTTTTATATGGGTATGATAGATGCATTCTTTTATTATTATGGGCTGCATTCAATATTGATAATAATTTATTACTTCTACCCAGTGCTTTTTTTCTGGCGGTACTTAGTGTAACAATTCCATGGTGACCTCTGGCACCTTTCTTTTCTAGAAGAAAATGCCTGTGGGAAACACAATGTTTGAGATGTTGTAGAGTGATATGAAATGTATGTGATGTTACATCTGTAATGGCCCTTTCATGCATTCAGATTAGCACTTTGTGATTCAGGCATCAATAGCTGGTGCATCCAGTTGCTGATCACAGTTCTACTCTGGAGGAGCTGACTGTACTGCTGAATGATATGGATAGGACTGGGAAGTGGAGATGAACCTCATCTTCAAATATCCAGTGTCCTGGTGCCTACCCTTTCATCACTTCTTTTTCATGATTGCCTCTTGCACATGAATAAACTCTTTTCTTTTGGGGGGGACCCTTTTCATCCATGGTTATCTTGAAAAGCCTATTCCGATTGGTTGATTTTGCTCCTTTGATCTGTTTACAGTTTCCATGCTGATCACTACCAGGCACCTCAGCTACACAAATTCTTAATGTATTATATAGAGCATCTGGTGATTGAAAAATACTCTCAAGGCAGTGCGTATGTGTATGTGAAGTTGATTTCAGCAGCAGCACAATTAATTAATAGCTGGAAAGCATTGCAGGTTTCAGTGGTGAGTGGAAAGGTGTTGCCTGGATGCAAGATCGAGAGATGGATGAACATTGGGAGGCAGAATGCAGGTCTACATAGAACTTGCCACTGCTCAGTTCCCAGATCTACTAGAAATGCTAATTATTCTGCTTGTTTCAAGTATTTACTTTGCCCCATCACTGGACGAATTCCTGTGGAAGCCCATCCACATTCAGGACAAAACAAGCTGTTATCTCTTTCTCTTTTTATTATTATTATTATTTTATTCAAAGTTATAACAAAACATATTTTCCAAAAACATATCCTTATTCCCTCCCCATTTCCCCCCCCACAAAACCCATCCCCCACCCCACCCCCTGACTTCCCTCAGTTCCAGTCTTTGGTTTCTCCAATAATGCTATTTTCTGCATGTTACAGAGTTGTATAGCTCCTCCAACTGTTTAGCTAATTATTATCAGTAAAAAAATTGTGAATGTTTATTCAAAACCTGCCAAGGAGTCCAGTTCACTTTGTTGAGTCTTCAAATACTTTGTGAAAGGTTCCCATTCATCTTTAAAGTCACAGTTATCCTTGTCCCGTAGCTTATGAGTCAATTTTGCCAGTTCTGCATAATCCATCAATTTTTCTTGCCATAATTCTTTAGTTGGGATTTCTTCAGTCTTCCATCCTTGTGCTATTAAAACTCTTGCGGCCGTTGTCGCATACATGAAGATGTTTTTCAACTTTTTTGGCAGGTCTTTCCCTACAATCCCCAACAAAAATGCCTCGGGTTTTTTAACAAATGTTAAATGGAACATTTTCTTCAGTTCATTGTATGTTGTTGTTTTTCATTCATTCAGCTCACAATTTTTGAGGCATTTCCCATCACTTACCAAACTGCTTACCAAACTCTGTTGTTTTTAAAGTGGATTTGTGGGCTTGGGTGACATAGTTCTTTAATCCACTTTTACTTTGCAAACTTACAAGTTCCCAGATGTGCTCAAATCCCTCCTGGAAAACAGAAATACTCTGGAGCCATCCTTGGAGGAGAAAGATGGATACAGTTAAGAAAGAACACTATTTTATGATGTGGGCAAATTGTCACTTATCTTTCCATTGCTCCTTCCTCAATTTTTGTGGTATGTGGCTTGGGGCAAACAAAGCAATTCTTAGAAAATGCCAAAATTAATGTATTTTATTTGCATAATTAGCAAACGGTTTGCACAATATGCAAATCAGGCTGCTTTGAGCAGGGTAAGTGGCAATTGTGGTGATAAGAAAATTCTATCCCTGGAAATTTATCTTTTCCCCACTCACACATGCCAGTCATCACTTGACACTGCAATCATTAAGTGATAAGAGCACAGGCAGGACCATCTATGAAAGTGTGAGTTGGGAAGTTCCCAGTGCAAATTCTCACCTCAGCTACAACTTTACTAAGTGGCCTTAGGCAAAAAAATACTATTTTCTCAGCCTCAGTCCCAACCATTCTCACTGATAATGTGAAGATGATAATACTAACCTACTTAGTAAAGATTACTGAAATACATCTGTGAAGCATTTTGTCGCATCCCACCCGCATCTTCTCCCTGCTTTCTGTGATCACTTGCTTGCAGAAGCCAACTTACCTACTTTATTTTATTTATTTGACAAATTTACAAACTACTTCACAGCCTGGACCACCAAATTCTAAACACAATAAGACCATTTGTACAAACTCCAAAACCAATAAACCAATTTCTACACATGCACAATTAATATTCCAGGAAAATAAAAGGCTAAGGAGTAAACTCTACAGAAATCCTAAGTGGAGTCCCTAAGGCGGTTGGATGGCTCCTCATACGCCTCCTTCTGGCAACTCCTGCAGCCAAGATGGTGCCAAATGTTTTGCTCTGCTTTCCTCTGGACCTCATTAGCGAGGCCAAAAGGAGGGTCTTGTACCTCCACATACACTGCCCAGGTTTGCACGGGGGGGGGGGCTCACTTCAGTGCTGCTAACACAGTGGTTTGACTTCACCCCGTCTCTTGAGACTGACAGATGCCAACAGAAATGACTGGGTCACACCACTGGGAAAGCCTTCTTGAACAAAAATGTCTTTAGACTCCTGAATGTCCTGACCCGTATCTCCTTTCTTGCAGAGGCCAGCCTATTGCCCCAGCCATTCTGTTGCACACAGCAACCTCCCAACCCCAAACCATATTTGAGACCCCAGCCATCAGCTTCCATTTTCTCTCTCAAAAATGCCATTTTCTTTTCTTTTCTTTTCTTTTCATTTTGCTTGCTTGTTTATTTAAAATATTTTTCAGACCATTATTTCCACTCTTTTCACCCTGAAAACACCAAGGCAGCTTCCACTAAAATACAAACATGTAGGCAACCATTAAAAACACTGAAAACACTGAAATGAATAAAACATAATATTAAAACACAGCAAAGCCTTGTATCTCATCACCTCCTTTCTTGCCTCTTTTTTATTTATTTAGACCCCACTGATCGCTCTGCCTGTGGGGCTTCAATACTGCCGTTAAAGTGAGCCCTGAGGCCCAGACTCCCGGTAGGAAGCCTTGTTTCTGTTTATAACAGAAGCTCAGCATTTGAAGGTGATTTCAAAAGTTCCATTAAATACACAAAAGACTGCAGCCAAGTTATTATAGTGAAAGATGAAGCTGAAGACTTATTTTCTTCTTTCTCCCCTCCTTTCCAAAAACCTGCTGGGAAGTGTTTTCTCTATTCTTTGTGGGTTGCAAAATCTCAACTCACTGTGTTCTCTCCAGGTTACAATTACTTTACATTTTCGCATCCTGACATTTTCCATTTCCCCATAGTTTTATGCATTGTGCTCTTAAGTTCTAATATGGCTACTGATAAAAAGTTGCAGCAACATAAAGTCCATGTTTGTTATCGTTCTTTCATGCTTCTTAGTGGGGGTATAATTAATTTTTGATTGAACCAGGCATAACCACCATTCAAATGGAATGCTCTCAGCTCAGAATTCATTCACACATATGTTGTCCAGAACACTCCACGTCATCCTCTCCAAAATTGTTGTTGTTTAGTTGTTTAGTCATGTCCGACTCTTTGTGACCCCATGGACCAGAGCACCCCAGGCACTCCTGTCTTCCACTGCCTCCCACAGTTTGCCTCTCCAAAATAGGCCCAGGTTAGTCTTAAATCACTCAGCACTAATTTTGCAGGTGGAAGAGGGTAAATGTAAATTTATCAAGTGGCAAATTTTACTGCAGTGTGCACCCAACCACATGGTCAGCACACACCTGCATCTATTTTTAATATAGATATGATTTTCTTTGGTTACAAAAGTATGTGCACTGTCGCTTTTTGTGGTAAAAATCTGCTTACCAAATAACAGGATATAAGCCGCCCTACAGATGAGAGAGCTCCATTTCCTCTTTACCACTTGGTAAAACAGTACAGTGAGTCCATAAAGTTACCTGGTGTTTGGCCAATTGGTTGACATTGTTAAGGTCTAGTCTAGGTTCTGGAAGCAGCTGATGCTGCAGTTATGTAGTTGGGGGGGTGTGATTTCTGTTATGTACTGAAGTTCTCACCCTGGGCCAGCAGGGGGATACTGTAGATCACGGGTGTCAAACACAAGGCCCGCGGGCCGAATCCGGCCCACCAGACCTCGTCATGTGGCCCGTGTAGCCGCCGCTGGCTGCCAGCCTTCACCTTTTATTCTCGCTTCTTTTTTTTTGACACAAGAAAGCCGCCTCTTCAGCGCATGCGCGGCAGCCTACAAGCCAGAGAACGTCTGCCCTCTAGCGGCACCGGCCGTTCTACACAGGAAACCTCCACTTTACACATAGTCCTACAGATACAACCGGCCCTTTGAGGGTGACCAAACTGCTGATGCGGCCCCCGATGAATTTGAGTTTGACACCCCTGCTGTAGATAGTTATGCAAATCAAGGATCGAAAGTGACGTTCAGTGATTGGATAGTTTGTATGCAAATGAAGGATCGAAAGTGACGTTCAGTGATTGGATAGTTTTAGAAAATGGCAACAGTTACATTGTTCTGGAGCTCTATATAAGCAGGCTGACTGAGCTCCTCAGTTCAGTTCTGTTCCAGCTTACAAATAAAGAGCTGCTTTGGAAGAAACGCTGTGTCGTCTGATATGTTCGCCCACAACTTAACAATTTCTTCCTCAGTTTCAGGCCTGTGTGTGTATGTGTCAGTGTGTCAAGGGGGAGGGGGAATAATTGTGGGGTCCTGTAGATTTAGCAGAGGATATGCGCTAACCTTGCATCCTCAACAACAATGGATACAAGCCTAAAACACCAACTACTGTAACTTTCATACTTGGAGTTACTAAAATATTTTAAGCACATAATTCTCACTGTTTCTGTTATGCTTAGAGAATATATACCGTATTTTTCGCCCCATAAGACGCACTTTTTCCCCTCCAAAAATGAAGGGGAAATCTGGGTGCGTCCTATGGGGTGAATGCAGGCTTTCGCTGAAGCTTGGAAAGCGAGAGGGGTCGGTGCGCACTGACCCCTCTCACTCTCCAGGCTTCAGGAAGATATCCGCAGCCTAGGCAGCCCTGTGGGAGGTCCCACAGGGCTGCCTAGGCTGCGGATAGCAGCCTGCTTCTCGGAGCGTCGGGCGCCCTGAAGGCAGAGCGCCCGACGCTTCGGGAACAATTCCGCCACCCAGGCAGCCCTGTGGGAGGTCCCACAGGGCTGCCTAGGCTGCGGATAGCAGCCTGCTTCTCGGAGCGTCGGGCGCCCTGAAGGCAGAGCGCCCGACGCTTCGGGAACCATTCCGCAGCCCAGGCAGCCCTGTGGGAGGACCCGCAGGGATGTCTAGGCTGTTCCTTGAGCCACTTGCCGGGGCTTTATGGGGAAACCCCTGGCTTCCCCCTTCAGCCCCGACACTGGCCGACAAACTAAGCCGGGGCTGGCTGCTTCCCGGGGCTGTAATTCAAGCAAATTGAAAGCTGCTTACACTCTGCTAGATTAACAGTGTGCCGGAAGGATCGGGACTGCCCCTTCCGCCCCTCCCTCATCTTATTGTGCCGGGAAATTCCCGCCATTTCCTCCTTTTGCTCTGGTTGCACGAGGCAAGGCAGCTGCCCTCCACAGACACCCAGAAATGTAAGATCTCCCTCGCTCTTCTTTCACTCCCTCCCTCTTCCAACTTAAAAATATGGGGGGGCAGTTAAGCCCCACCTCACAGACAATTCAGCCTTTCTCAAACTGTGGGTCCCCAGATGTTGCGGAACTACAACTCCCATCGCCCCAGGTAGCAAGGCCAGAGCTCAGGGAAGATGAGTTGAGGAATGATAGGAGTTATAGCCCAGCAACATCTGGGGACCCACAGGTTGAGCTCTCCCTTTCCCTTCCTTCCCTCCCTCCCTCTTCCAACTTAAAAATATTGGGGGGGGGGCAGTTAAGCGCTCAATGATAAACGTTGGAGATACTGTCCTGTACGTTACTGACAGTTCCTTACCACTGTATTTTCTTGCAGAAAACCTCCCCCATTCTGATAAGGATGATAAAGCAGAAAAGACTAGCATATAAGATTCCTTTTAAACTAGAAGTAGTAAAATATGCTAGGGAGCATGGAAACAGAGCAGCGGAGAGACATTTTGGGTCACCTCCAACTGAAAAAATGATAAGAGAGTGGAGGAAACAGGAGGATCAGCTGCAAAAAGCAGAAAAAAGTAAGCACACTTTTCGTGGATGTGCTGCAAAGTGGCCACAGATGGACATTGCCATGAAAGAATGGATCACAAGTCAGCGGAAAAATGGCTTCGCAGTCTCTACAAAAATGATAATATATGAAGCCAAACGGATTGCTTTAGAGAAAGGCATTCATGACTTTACTGGCTCACCATCATGGTGCTACAGATTTATGAAGCGATGTGGCCTTGCTATGCGCACCAAAACTAGAACCGCACAAAAAATGCCGGAGGAATATGAATCTAAGATTATGTCTTTTCATAACTTTGTAATTGATGCTAGGAAGAGAAATGGATTTGAAATTGGCCAGATTGGGAATATGGATGAAGTCCCTCTAACCTTTGATGTGCCATCAAATAGGACTGTTGATCGGAAAGGTGCCAAAACTATCGCCGTGAAAACCTCTGGACATGAGAAAACCCATTACACGGTTGTGTTGTCTTGCTGTGCAGATGGCACCAAATTGCCACCCATGTTAATTTTCAAAAGGAAAACATTTCCAAAAGAAGTGATTCCACGAGGAGTTGTTGTACATGTTCATGAGAAAGGATGGATGGACGAAAATGGAATGAGAGTATGGGTTGAAAAAGTGTGGTCCAAACGTCCTGGAGGGCTTTTGAAAAAACCTGCCTTATTAGTACTTGACCAGTTTAGAGCACATATTAGCAAAACTACAAAAAAGCGCTTTAAAGAAGCGAAGACTCATCTAGCTGTAATTCCTGGAGGTCTTACCAGCCAGCTGCAACCTCTCGATGTTTCCATCAACAAGCCATTTAAGATCTTTATGCGAGAAGAGTGGAACAAATGGATGGCTGCTGGTAATCATGATCTAACACCCACTGGACGAATGAAGAGGCCCACTATCACTCAAGTTTGTGAATGGGTGAAAACATCATGGCACTCGGTGAAGGAGGAAATCGTTGTCCGGTCATTCAAAAAATGTGGCATTAGCAATGCTTTGGATGGAAACGAAGATGATATTTTACATGAAGATAGCGAAGAAAGTGATGTCAGTGACTGTGAGCAACTGAGCTTCATAAATTCTGACTCTAGCAGTGATGAGTTCTTGGGGTTCACAGAAGACTAGAAGAGTACTCAAACCTTAAAGTCTCTCTTCATTTGTTAATGACAGTGATGATGGTTCTTAATGCCACTGTTGACTGCTGTTCACTTTACATGGCTGTATTATGATTCTGATATATTGGTTGTTTATTAAATGCAGTAGTTTATACAATATTTGATTCAGAATATTTTTTACTTGTTTTTCTCCTCTAAAAACTACGGTAGGTGCGTTTTTAAACCTCGGGCTTCCCCCGCCCCAGCCCTGCGGCTGGGTGGGGGAATAAATTTTTTTTTCTTTATTTCCCCCCAAAAAAACTAGGTGCGTCCTATGGGCCGGTGCGTCTTATAGGGCGAAAAATACGGTAGTTTTCTTTGATGCAGACATTTATAGCACAATGCCTACTCCAAAGTAGGTCTGTATGACTTCAGCTCTAAATGTACTCTGTGCAAATGTACAAAACAAATGTGGGGTTGTTGTTTTTTGGTGGGGGCAGGTGAAGCAAACATAAGAAGCTGCCTAAAAGATCATTTGATCTAGAATGCAGCTTCTAAGTTGGGACACTGGCTTTCTTCTTGAGAACTGTGCATAGTTGATATCGTCCATTGCAGCCTTCCTCAACCTGGTACCCTCCAGATGCTTTGAACTACAGCTGCCATCATCCTGCGCCATTGGCCAGGGTGGAGAAGGCCGCTTCATACGCAGGGGGATGCTCAAAATATATGGGGAAAGTGGCTTTTGCATTGCTCTTACCCCAATGCTCCAATGCTCTTACCCCACTTTAGAATGTTATGCCCCTGATTTGGAGTTGGTGATGGGTTGGATGTTGGCCAATAAACTAAAGCTGAATCCTGAAAGGGCAGAAGACATTCAGGAGGTGGGGAGATGGGATTGCACTCTCCTGGAAAGAGTGTGTCCGCAAGTTGTGTGCGCGCCAGGATCCAACTGGAGGCTCAGGTGACCTCAGTGACTAGGAGTGCCCATTTTCAGCTGCTGCAAACTATGCCCCTTTTGGACAGAGATGACTTGGCCACTGTAGTCCATGTTCTGGCAATTTATAGATTGATTGTCTGTCTGCCTATCTGTCTGTCTGTCTGTCAATCATTCAATCAATCATCTTTATCTTCCAAGGATCTCAAGGTAGTGTCCATGGTTCACCGTTTCTCCATTTCATCCTCACAAAAATCCTGTGAGGTTGGTTAGGCTAAGAGATGGCGACTGGCCCAAGGTCGCCCAGTGAGCTTCATGGCTGAGTGGAGATTCGAACTCTGCTCTCCCAAGTCCAATGTACTCTGTATGGGGCTGCCTTTGAAGGTGATCCAGAAACCTCAATTGTACCAAAATGCAGTGGCCAGATTACTGACCTTCAAATCTCAGGTTACTTCAGATCTCTAACCAGTGCTTTTCTTCTATAAAAAAAAGCTGCCAGTACTACCCTTGAGCACCCCCAGAAAAAAGCACTGCCTATAACCCGTTTTAAAACAGCTGCAGTGGTTGATAGAATGTGGCTGGGCCCAATTCAAGGTGCTCACATGAGTGTTTAAAGCCCTAAGGCCCCAAATACCCGAGAGACTGCCTGGGCCCTGCAGACTCTCTTGGGTGCTAAGTTGGCAGAGGGGCCTCTCTTGGTTGTTCCACCACCCTCAGAAGCCCAGGAGAGGACATTCTCTGTGACAGCCCCTAAGTTATGGCACCTCCATTACAGAGCTTTTTGTGAATGCCGAAGACACACCTCTTCACCCTAGCTTTTGAATATGCAAATATGCAGATAAATGTGCAAATAAAAAGGGATCCCTGAATAACGAGAAAATACATACTCAAGCACAATTTTGATAAAGTGAATGGGAAGCTGGGTAATTTGGAAAGTGAAGCCAGCATCACACCAGCATCACTTTTCTAGTTGCGTGTTAAGATCCCAAGACCTCCCTCAATAAATAAATACAAAATTGACATGGAATTTAGTTTAAGGTTCTTGGCATAATTTTGGCCACAACTTTATTGACTATAGATTGTGAGTGGTTTGCTTAGGCATCGGTTCCCGACTAGCTGCACCTGACCTTGGGAAGCAGCACTGACAACTGGACTCCGGCAGAGGTCAGTAAGGGAAAACATCCTGGGGGGCATTGGACCTGGCTCAGACTCAAGCTCACCCCAAATGCTCCCAGGGGCTCTGGCCTGGCCCTAACCCCTGGAAGGAGATCAGACAAAAGCAAGGCGAGCCCCTGGATTCCTTTAACGGAATACCCTTCCGCGCATTGGAGATGCAGGCGTGACAACCTCCCCTCCCCTCCACATTGAACCAATGCCTAACTGCCAAACCTTACAAAGTTGTGGGGATTTGCTACACGAGAGGCGGAACCCAAGTGGCACCAGCCAATCAGCCAAATGGGAAAATTCCTACAGGACCCCTGTCCCCAAAACAGACGACCCACGACGGCATAGCATGGTCATAATGGACCCCAAATATAGGGAGGGTGGGCGGGTGAACCGATGCACAAGGCAAAAAGAGGAAGCTCAGTTAATGCATGAAATGATCCCATTGGCCAGAAGGACCCCAGCAACTGAGGGACCACCAGTCGGGTTGTTGTGGCTATCCAATCACTCCCACCCACAATAGCAGTGAGGTCAGTCTTGATGATCTCACCGCAACGCATGCTCTCTGGGAGGAGGACACAATTAATCTAATGTGCAAGTTGTACAAATTCTGGTGTGCCGCCCAGTGGCAGAGTTTCATGCTCTGGCACCGGGGGGGGGGTGAGGGTGGGGCTGGCGCATGTCCTGGGGGTGGGGCACGCTGTCTACAGGGGCAAGGCACCCAGTACAGGGGTGGGCAGCAGCTGCGATGGCACCCTAACAGGATTGTGCTGCTGGGGGTGATGCGCTCCCCCCGCACTCCTCTTCCTCCACCAGCAGGAAGGTAGAGTTTTACATTTCCATGTCAAAGTTATTTTAAAATTTTGGCTCCAGGAGATGAAATTTGCATTATCTTCAAGCTTTTTATTTATTTATTTATCTTTTCTCTAGAAAGAAAAAAGGAAACCATGAAAGTAATCCAGATTTGCAGATGAAGCAGGCATCTCATCTTAAGGGTCAAAAATACATCTCTAATGCTTTAGATCTCAAAATCGAGAGTTAGAAGCCAGAAATTCTGCTAAGGGAGCTAATGGCAATAGCTTTCATTTACAGCATACATTTCTTTTTTTAAAAAAAGAACATATCCAGCTTTATACAGGAAACAGACTATGAGAAGATACTCAATTCCTGTTAGGAATTGACTTACCATTCATTCATTGCAAAACAATCTTGTTATTTACTTGGCTAAATAAAATTACCGGTATTTGTTCTACATTTGGAAAAAAAATACAACAGCACCATGTCTAAAGAGTTTAAGGATAGAAACTAAGTTTTCCCTACATTTATTTTCATAGCTGTGAATGCCAGGAATCGTCAGTTTTAATTTCAGTTTGGCAGTTTCAGTTTGGCAGTCTATCACTCTATTTCCCCCCCCCCCCACCGCACATTTCTTGTTGAAGAGCTTCTTCTCCTATTCAGCAACATGGGAGCCATTGAAAGCAAGTTCCTTCCTGAACTTCCTGAACTTCCGGGTACGTTGTGAAACCCCAAGTCAAGTTTCAGAAGGCCATGCTGCAGCCTCTCCACACACCAACATGTCCTACTTTCTGGGAGGTGGTTATGGAAAAAAAGTTGCAGCCTAGGTCTACAAGGCCAAGAGCTTCCCATATTACCTCAGTAGCTCAGGAAGGAACCATCCTAATGCAACACAACCTAAGAAGAGTTCAGTGAAACCTAAGCAGTTTCGGTGATGATGGCAATGTCATCTCAAGTGAGTCATGAACCCCATCTTTCCAGCTTCTTCTCTGATTGCTTACCCTCCTCATTTTAAATCAGGAATTGCTCTAGCACTGCTCTCATTTATTCCAATGGGTTTTGTGTAAAATAGCCACCTCACATAATTCCTAAAGGGCTACTTGGTCTTTGACCACCCTTCTTTCCTCCCCCAAGGGAAGACGTGGAAGTTCCCTCTGCATGCCAAGATGTACTGCATGTGTGCAGCCCTGTGTAAAAGGCCAGGTGCTGCGGGGGGTGGGGGCATCCAAGGATGATCTCTCTTTCCAAGTTCCTGAGTCATACTGAACATAAAACTGAAAGTGCAGGGAGATCAGTAGTTAATTTCCTCCCACTCCAAGCTAAAGAAGGACCAAGAAAATGAAATGCAATAATCCAAGAAATGAAAAACAAAGTGTCAATAGAAATTAATTGGAAGCGTCTTTCCCCTTCTTCCCTTCTGTTTTTTAAAAATAAATAAAATACATCTGTTGTGCTGGCAGGTGACACCTTGGAAGTCAGTAACAGAACAAAGAATACATAATACAAATATAAATGTCTCTCTTTTTAAATGAGAACATTTTTTTCATTTGAAAACCTGGGACACTGGAGGATATTTTTCCATATTTAAGAGGATATTTTTTCCAACCTTGTAGTTGGTATATTGCATTATCATTTCAGCACCAGGGGGAACAAGAGAAAAGTGTTACTTGGAAACAACTTGGGAGCTGGGATTAATTTTGGCAAAAGAGAAGTTGGTTTTGTAGCATCTCAGTGTGTTTGTTACTTCATTAACTTGGCAACTATTTATTACTTTGTAGCTCAAAATGACATCCAGAGGAAGATTCCATTTGCGCATGGCCCTCTTCATTAAATAAGGCAGTGTTGGTGGTTTATTGCATTATGGACCACATGAGAAACATCTTAAACCTTCACGGATCTTCTCAACACTGGCACCACATTTAAAGATATTCACATGCAAACATGGATTTTCACAATGCCAATCTGTATCACAGTTTCCTTCATAGACTTTTCTGTAGTTGTCCTAATTCTCAATCACGTTCTGTACTAAAAAACGCAGAGAGAATGCAATCCCTTATGAAGTTAAAAATCCTCACCTTGCCTTTTAAGGATGAAGCTTTGGACTCTGCTGGCTTTAGTGTTTAGCTCTTGCTGGTTTCAGTAATATGTTTGCATTTAAATTATTATGATGCGGAATTTGATGAGTTTTTAAATTGTATTGTGATTTATTTATTGTGATTGTTGTAAACTGCTTTGTGACATGTATGCTTAAGCAACAGTTTAAAATTCTCTTAACTAAATAATAAATAACTGTATATCCCACATATATTATTGTGTTCAATTAGCTAAATTATGCATCGGCCTGCACACGTAGTGCCTTTTTTAATGTAAAAAATGGAGCTGTCCATAATGCTTGGCACTGTTTGATACATTTAGCTGCAAGAGGGGTTTTGGTTTTTTCAATCTTACACAATGGGACTGCAGGGCCTCTCCATCCCCTCTGCAGAAAGATCATCTTCATCAGGCTCCTCTCTCAGCTATAATTCCATCCTCAAAATACAGAAGGAGGAAGGAGGTAGAATTGCAAGTCTCTCCATCAGCTTGAAGGGACGCGGGTGGCGCTGTGGGTAAAACCTCAGTGCCTAGGACTTGCCGATCGTATGGTCGGTGGCTCGAATCCCCGCAGCGGGGTGAGCTCCCGTCGTTCGGTCCCAGCTCCTGCCCACCTAGCAGTTCGAAAGCACCCCTAAGTGCAAGTAGATAAATAGGTACCGCTTTATAGCGGGAAGGTAAACGGCGTTTCCGTGTGCTGCGCTGGTGCTGGCTTGCCAGAGCAGCTTCGTCATGCTGGCCACGTGACCCGGAAGTGTCTTCGGACAGCGCTGGCTCCTGGCCTCTTAAGCGAGATGAGCACGCAACCCCAGAGTCAGACACGACTGGCCCGTACGGGCAGGGGTACCTTTACCTTTACCATCAGCTCGACTGAAAGACCAGCAACTTTTGACTGCTTCACCCCTTGAATTGTTTCCATTTCAAATCTCTTCTTGCAATACTGGCCACTCCTTTCCTCTCCTCTCTCTCTCTCTCATTCATTTTTCCTTTTTTGTCATGATCATGAGCCTGAGGGCAAGGACTATTTTATCAATGACAATTGTAAGCTGCTCCCATGGCTAAAAAGCTTCTTTTGGCTAAAGAGCTGGATAGAAATGCTTTATATAAATACGTAAATATTTTCACAAACCTGTTTAAATAACTGCCTTTAATATTTTGTTTTGGTTTAACTTTATCTGAGGTTTTGTTTTTTACCCCATGCCCAATTGCCTCACCACCCAGTAAAGGGTATTAGCTGGACCACTAAGTGCATTGCAAGGATCATTGCAAGGGTTAAAGGGCTCTTCAATGGAGGTGGCCTGCGGATAAAGACATGACTTGGTGTCAGAGGTGTGGAAAGAGGTTTGCATCCCTCTCATGGTTACAGCCTGGGCCATCAGAGCAAGGGTTTTTTGCATTAGAAATAGACAATCATAAATATTTGTGGCATTCAGATTTTTAGGTAGATATGCATATGTATCAAGATACATTTCTCCCCAAAATGCATCAAAGTCAAAGAAAGGGCAAAAAGAATGGTAAATAGTATCGTTCAGTTGCTCATTTACTTACAACCCTAAACATGAAACTATTTAGGTATTCGATTCATATACTTTCAATTGTCCTTTAGAATAGCAAATGTTCTACTCCATTTCAAATATTCCAAGTTTGTCTTTAATGTACACACTTACCGGATTCCATTGGTTCCATGCCTCCACAAATTTTACTTATTCTTCAACACAGGTGTTACTTTGATCATATTAAACTAATGTCATATATTTCTATACCATTTCTATACTGCTTTTTCTCTGTGTGGCTCTGGCTCAACTGTGTGCAACTAAAAACACAGATATGCAGTAAAACCATCAGCACAAACTAGTAAAACAGCAGTAAAGGTATAAAAATGCAATAAAGCATTGTAATATACAATTTCCCCCCTAATTGTCCTAATTATATCTGATTTATTTGGTTTCTGTACATTCTTCCATGCTTTAGCATACACAATCCTTGCAAATTGTTAAGATGCACAATACTTGGGCCCAATAAACTGCTGAGACCCTATCCTTAATGTAATTAAATTAGCATATTAGCAGATCCAAAGGGACCTCTACCTCAAACATTTCTCTTATTTCCTCTGTTACTTTGGCTCTAGAACTGTGGTGTTTTTCTGCACCTCACCATACATGATAGAAATTGCATATTCATCTCCATAAAATTAACAGCTCTCAAAAATGATGATGTGCTGTTAAATAGGAAACTCTGAACATCCTCTTTGCAGTGGGCCAGTTTGGTGGGTTGGAATGGGCAGAAGTTGCCTCTCCCTGCTAGCCTCCATCTTATTGATGAACAGTGTCTTGCAGTAAATAAAAAGAACTACGCAGAGTCAGAGTAAAAGGAAAAACTTTACTGAGGCAAAAAACTTTGTTACATGCAATGTACTAACAAAGTAAAAGACAGAGAGAGAAAAGAGAGAGAAAAGAGATAAAGCAGCTTGCTGAGCCCAGGAATTTATCTCTCCTGGCTCCACATGACCTTGAGTTAGTCAAAATAATATGAACCTTCCAGAGTCTTCCAGCACTTTCCAGTATTTTCTAGTACCGGTAGTTTCTGCCCTCAAAGACCTTAGTCCTGACACTTCTGTGATAAGAAACTAATAGTCATAAGAGGTATGATAAGAAAGGAGGACTCAGCCTTGGTTTGCCATCATTCCTTGAACAAAAGTGGCAAGGCGCATGCTGCTGCAATTTGGACAGAGTGGTCTTTCATTTGCAAGTTTATATGCTTTTGCTGTGAAAGGGTGTGGTTGTCTTACTT
This sequence comes from Podarcis bocagei, assembly GCF_964188305.1. Taxonomy (NCBI): domain Eukaryota; kingdom Metazoa; phylum Chordata; class Lepidosauria; order Squamata; family Lacertidae; genus Podarcis; species Podarcis bocagei. Next base: position 2,490,721 of record NC_138130.1, read on the forward strand.
GTTTATTTTCTACTATTAAATAAAAGTAGTGATGTATGGAAGTGAGAGCTGGACCATAAAGAAGGCTGATCGCCGAAGAATGGATGCTTTTGAATTCTGGTGCTGGAGGAGACTCTTGAGAGTCCCATGGACTGCAAGGAGACCAAACTGTTCCATTCTGAAGGAAATCAGCCCTGAGTGCTCACTGGAAGGATAGATCGTGAGGCTGAGGCTCCAAGACTTTGGCCACCTCATGAGGAGAGAAGACTCCCTGGAAAAGACCCTGATGTTGGGAAAGATTGTGGCCACAAGAAGAAGGGGACAACAGAGGATGAGATTTTTGGACAGCGTTCTCGAAGCTACAAACATGAGTCTGACCAAACTGCGGGAGGCAGTGGAAGACAGAAGTGCCTGGCGTGCTCTGGTCCATGGGGTCACGAAGAGTCGGACACGACTAAACGACTAAACAACAACAACAACAACATTAAATAAAAAATTCTTATTGGACGTGTGTGTGTGTGTGTGTGTGTGTGTGTGTGTGTGTGGTCGTGGTGTTAAGGTTGTGACATTTGCTGAAGTCTCAAAGCCTATGCATTGAGAAGAGATAGCTGGGAATCTGACGGCGGTGCCCTACTCTCAGTCCCTGAATTTCCAGCAATCTTTTAGCCCCCATGCTATGTTTCTTACTGCAGCTTCCAAATGATCTGCAAAGGCAGCCCTACATACAAAGTCGAATCTGGAAATTGGTGAACAGGCTCTCTCTGCCCTGAAGGGAGTTGCAGTTTGTGCATCAACATTAAATGTTGAAAATCACTCTGCACCATGGCTGTTACTTTAGCCTCTGTGGGATGTAAACCACTGGGAGCAGTCAAGTACAACATTCCTTGTTTTGCTAGAGTGGACATGCAAGGGAATGTTTGGTCCAGCCAGCTGAAACTTCCTGTTCCTCCTGGGCTGGAGCATCCTTCCTTGCATGTGACTAGTGGGTGGGCATGACCTTCCCAGACCTGGTAAAAGGCCAGGGAATGCTGCCACTCTCTCTCTTTTCCATCTTCCTTTCGTCCTGCGAACTTCCTGATTCACCCGGACTGGAGGTTGTCTCCCATATGGGGTAAACCTGTTTGTACATGTGTGTAAGTTTAAGCCTAAAGCCTGCCTTCAGGGATCACACTGTGCTCTGCCTGATCATGAGTAAACTTTCTTTTTATTGCTTATAAACAAGACTGTGGTGTCTTTATTCTTTTAGGGGGGGATTCAAGGGGTCTTACCAGGAAAGTATTAGAGCACATTTCAATCTGGACAAGCCAGACTGAATTGTGTATTGTCTTAAGATACTCACATGAGTTTGCAACTAGTTTTCTGTTGTGTAAAGGGAAATGCACTCTGCTAAGTAAAGGAACTTGCTAGTACAAGTTAGGAAGGATATTAATAAACAATATATCCTCTCCTGCCACCCTGAACATTCCCACAGCCTCCAGCCAACATCAGACTTGAATCTAGCAGCTCTGAGCCTCCAGCCTCCTTGACAACCTAGAACAGGGCAAGCATCCCTTCCCTTCACACACAAATCATCCATCTTACCTGGAGCGAGTTTCAGTTTAATGACCCCTATTCAATTCATTACTAATCCCAGGCACTGATTTAGCATTTCCATTAGCTCTGTTCACTTTTTCCTCATAGGTGGGGCATTTCTGTGCTGACTGAAGAGCAAGCCTGCACTTCTAGTCCCACCACTGACATCACTAGTACAAAAGCCGCATCTTGCATGCAGTTGTCTACAGATAAATCCATGCTTTTTCTGGGGGGTACGCAGGGGTACGTGTACCCCGAAACATTTTGTGTTGACCCGACTGACAGATTGACATGCCAGCTCTCTCCGCAGCAGCAGCCTGGACTGGAGCTCCATCGTTCTCCCTGCCTGGGGAGGGGAGTCTGGGGCAGCCGCAATGGAGCCAGCCAGTGAGCACAGTCAGCCGGGGGCCTTCCTGTCCTCTCAGTGCCACTGACCCCCCCCCTCGAGGTCCTTGTCTGGGAGTTGGGGGGAGGGGGAGCAGCCAAAATGAGAGTACCCCTAGCCATTTTTTTTATTTAAAAAGCACTGAAGACATCTCTATGTGCAAGCACATATGCCTGTGTGGCAGCCCCACATGACTGAGACACCCGCAGAACAAGCTGCCCCAAACATGCAGAGCCACTTCGTGTGAGGTTGCTGCAGAACCTGCTCATGCATTGCTTGTTGGGGATAACAATTGCTTGAAGTGACATCATACAGCCTCCCCAGAAACAAATCAAGGTGAATCCTCAATTAACAGATAATCTGGAAGTGATTTAATACTAATTCCACTTCTAAATTGGTTCCAAGGGCACACAAGAGGGAGGTAACGCTTTAACAAGTACCTTGGCCTGAGACCACAGCAACATAAAATCATCAGGCAAAACCAGACAAATTATTATTATTAATAATAAAAATTATTATTATTATTATTATTATTATTATTATTATTATTATTATTACCCCACCAATCTGGCTGGGTTTCCCCAGCCACTCTGGGTGGCTTACAGTATATCTAAAAACATAATAAAAACACCAAACATTGAAAACCTCATTGGCTGATTTAAAGAAATAGAGGCACCAGATAGGAAGGATTTTATTCTCAAAGTCCTTGGGTTCTGTTGGGAGTGTTGTTAGAAAGGGATAGGGATAGTTTAACATGCCCAAGGAATGATCACCAAAGAACTTTAGGTATTAAGACAGTGTTTCAACATATTATTACATCACTGTTGTATCTGTCAGTTTAGCTAAAGTAAAACACACATACATGCACACCAGCTGAACAAATGGGGACAGATTGTTCAGTTAGTGGCCTGGAATTCCTTGTAAAAAGAGAAAAGAATGAGACAATGCTTCTTTGTATCTAATAGTTACCATTAGCAATGTTTTCAAGTGGCCCTAGACTGCAGTCAGAGGGACTGAGTGGATGTGTTGGATCCTGAAGGAGAGACAGCAGACACCACAATATCTGAACAAGGAGCACTAATGAGAGAGTGTGAATGTCAGGGTCTTCTGTCATCCCTCCTCTTTCTCATTGGAAAATATATGAAGGGGAGCAGGAGATAAAAACAACCACAACACTCCAGCATGAATTGGTTTTCCTAGTGAGAAGAAGGTAGGGATAGTACAAGAATTCATCCAAAGTTGGCTCTGTATCGAACCCAAGGAGCTGCAAATGCCACGAACTACCTTTCCTGAGTACTGTACAGTGGTACCTCAGGTTACACACGCTTCAGGTTACATACGCTTCCGGTTACAGACTCCGCTAACCCAGAAATAGTGCTTCAGGATAAGAACTTTGCTTCAGGATGAGAACAGAAAACGTGCTCCAGCGGCGCGGTGGCAGCAGGAGGCCCCATTAGCTAAAGTGGTGCTTCAGGTTAAAAACAGTTTCAGGTTGTTAAGTACGGACCTCCAGAACGAATTAAGTAGTTAACCTGAGGTACCACTGTACTCAAAACTGAGCCCAAATGCAAACTAATGGCACTGCCTTGCTCTGTTAGTTTGAAGGAAGGGTAGATAAAATACTGTGGTCATGGCGGCAAAACCAGGTGGAGGGGGTGAGCCCCTCTCCTGGTCCACAACTAGGAGCATCCCCTATCCTGCTCCGTTGTGCCCCTGCCGTGGGTTTGTTGCCTAGTCCCCACACAAACTAATGTAGCAAAGCAATTTGAGTAACTTGCATTGAGAGTGGACTGAAGGGAAACCCATGAGGGGGCAAAACTGCAGGTGGGTGGGGGAGATCCCTGCAGAGGGTGGGTGAGGAGCAGAGTCCCCTCTCCCACTTCCTCTATGCACAGTGGTTGCTTCTGCTGGTTCCAACTGCCCAGTGAGCTCCTGTTGTGACTCAAAGGTGGTCCCAAGCAGCCTGCAGCCGCCCTAGGACACTCTGCTGCAGCCGCACAGGAGTGCAAAGGTTGCAACCCCATACCTGCCAGTTATGTGGGTGGGCTTAGGGGCCATGTGCATCTCTTGCGTGACCCAGATTGCCTTCCACCCACTATCTCGATATGTTTCTCTTTGAAGCAAAGGGCAGCTAAGTAGATACAGCATCACTTCTAAAGAAGTAGGGCCAAATTTAGAATCATAGAATCATAGAGTTGGAAGAGACCACAAGGGCCATCGAGTCCAACCCCCTGCCAAGCAGGAAACACCATCAGAGCACTCCTGACATATGGTTGTCAAGCCTCTGCTTAAAGACCTCCAAAGTAGGAGACTCCACCACACTCCACTGTCAAACAGCTCTTACTGTCAGGAAGTTCTTCCTAATGTTTAGGTGGAATCTTCTTTCTTGTAGTTTGGATCCATTGCTCCGTGTCCGCTTTTCTGGAGCAGCAGAAAACAACCTTTCTCCCTCCTCTATGTGACATCCTTTTATATATTTGAACATGGCTATCATATCACCCCTTAACGTCCTCTTCTCCAGGCTAAACATGCCCAGCTCCCTTAGCCGTTCCTCATAAGGCATCGTTTCCAGGCCTTTGACCATTTTGGTTGCCCTCCTCTGGACACGTTCCAGTTTGTCAGTGTCCTTCTTGAACTGTGGTGCCCAGAACTGGACACAGTACTCCAGGTGAGGTCTGACCAGAGCAGAATACAGTGGCACTATTACTTCCCTTGATCTAGATGCTATACTCCTATTGATGCATCCCAGAATTGCATTGGCTTTTTCAGCTGCCGCGTCACACTGTTGGCTCATGTCAAGTTTGTGGTCAACCAAGACTCCTAGATCCTTTTCACATGTACTGCTCTCAAGCCAGGTGTCCCCCATCTTGTATTTGTGCCTCTCATTTTTTCCCCCCAAGTGCAATACTTTACATTTCTCCCTGTTAAAATTCATCTTGTTTGCTTTTGCCCAGTTCTCTAATTTGTCAAGGTCGTTTTGAAGTGTGATCCTGTCCTCTGGGGTGTTAGCCACCCCTCCCAGTTTGGTGTCATCTGCAAATTTGATCAGGATGCCCTTGAGTCCATCATCCAAGTCGTTGATAAAGATGTTGAATAAGACCGGGCCCAAGACAGAACCCTGTGGCACCCCACTAGTCACTCTTCTCCAGGATGAAGAGGAACCATTGATGAGCACCCTTTGGGTTCGGTCAGTCAGCCAGTTACAAATCCCCTGCTAGACAGCAATCCCATCCTCCCTAAGGCCTATCTCAGTATGCTTCCAGGTTGATCCTTTGTCAGTGGCAGTTTGTCTGGGTGCCTCCCCCTGGCTTCCAGGTAATCACCTGAATAAGGCACACATCTGTGTCTTGGGTGAATGTTAAAAATACTACGACTCCTTTGTGCTGTTGGTCCATTTTGGACCACTCAAGCCAGATTTAGACATCAACTCCACAAGGCTTATGTCCCTGAGAACTGGGGGGGGGGGGGGAGTCACTAACTGAGCTGGTGGACCTATGTGGAACATTTAAAATATGCTAGGTAAATTCCAAGTCTTATTGTTTAACTCACTCTCACTGTCTCCAAGTTTGTATGTTTCAGTGAATCTTTCTGATTTATTGTGCTGCATGTAAACAAAGAAATGTTGTAAATAACTCAGTTCAGTGCTGGTTTAAAAAATGAACAATAACTGTCTTGTATGAATGACTAGTCAAACATTTCTGCACTGACAGAACTTTCCATTGAGTATCAATGTAAAGCTGGCAATGACATTCTACAGAGCCAGCGTCAGAGGTGACCATTAGCCACCCCACCCCCCGATCAATGACTCCATCCTCAGCTATGGGGAACCGCTCCTCTTTCCTTCCTAACCTCACCCATGAATGTAATTCCACATAGAAACTTGGAAGTAAGAATCTGCACTGATTTCAACAAAGCTCATTTCTGAGCAATGATGCTTAGGACTGACATTCAACAGTACAGTTTGTGTGATTATTAATTAAAATGTCATCTATCTTATTCCAGTTCATGTACACCAGGGGACAGATACACTAAATGTGGAACAAACCCCACAATACCAATCTCCCCAGAGTTTGGTCTATTGCTTTATTGCTCAGAGAAGTGATAGATTTAATGCTCTCATTTACATGTGAATCTTTATTGGCATTTGTGAGATGGAAAGCTATGACAATCCTCCGAGAGTCACTCAACCCATTTGCCACTCAGAAGGGAAATGTCTCCAATAGCTTCTTCCAGTCCTTTTTTCTGGGGGGTACGCAGGGGTATGCGTACCCCTAAACATGTGAATCTAAGTTTGGCTCATTGAGGGGCAGTATTTCAATATGATTAGGAAAATGAGAGTACCCCTAAACACTTTTTTTTAAAGAAAAAAGCACTGCTTTTATGGATAGAAAATACTGTATTTACACAATGTGTTTGATATGATTATAAAGTGCCAAGCAGGTTGTCTGGGAAGAGTCCCATCTATCTCAGTGACATCAGAAATGACAGTAAAGGGAACTTGAAGGTTCCTCTCTCTATTCATCTCCATGCAGACATACCAGCCTCCAGTTGCATCCTGACATTTCCAAGATGAACAATGTGCAATGAGGACATGTGGGCTGTCAGCTGAAGGAGGGGACTGCTGGAAGCCTTCCTTCTCTGAATCACCAAAATATGATCAGTAGATCCATTCAGGAACAGGGATGCTTTATGGAATTCCTTCCATAGGCCTTTTCCTCAGATGTTGTTCAGAACACTTCACATGTGCAGTTTGCCACAGTTTTCCGTATGCACACCAGCACATACACACATGGATTAAATCACAGAGTGCAAAAAACTAATATTCATGTGATCATGGTCCTACCCAGATCATAATCAAATGGACTGGGGTGTCAGTCTGTACACAACAATAATATCTCTGCCCTGCTGATAATGTGTTGCCGTTTTGCTGGCATAAACATTTTGCCCAATAAAACTACCAGTTTGGTGGTTCACCAGTTCTCAACCATATCACATTGGCATTGCTGAAAATCATTCTCTTCTAGCCTAACCACGACCCTTCCTTGTATTATTCCTATGTCAAATCCTGTTTTTTTAAAAATATGTTGCCATCATGACACTCTCCTTCTGGAACCACTTTCAGTGCAACACTTCTGGGATCCACTTCATTTAGGAGACAATTATATGTTTTTGTCTAATATTAATTAATAGGTCAAGCAGCACTTAGAGAGATTTTAGGCATTAATTAACATTTAAAAACTATCACATATGACACATTAATTAGATATCAATCACTTATTACTGCGACTGACATTTAATAAGTATTTTCATTTACACCAAAACCCAACTTGCCGCAGACACATTTTAAGGAGGCAAAAATGATGCAAATAGTCTCTGGAAGTTTAACATGTTAACTGCTGTCTGTTCTTTGCCATTAGCATTCATAACATGCTCAAACAGTATTTCCCCACAGAGCAGCTTAGAAAAACAAAACCTTCATTTATTGTAGTTGTTTAGATAAAAATGCAAAGCTATAAAAACAACTGTGTGATCCCTATTTAAAATATTTAAAAAGTTGTAACAGGGTCATAAAGGCACATTTTTGTACTCCAAATAAGTAAATTATGCAGAATTCATTCTCTACTTGTTTTCTTTCACTCTAAAAAAATATATGAAAGAGCTATTCTCCTTAGCTCTTGCTTAATTTTTGCATGGTGAGAGAAACCACATTTAGATAAATTCTGAGGTGTCTGAGTTGGTTTCACTCTTTCAGTAAGTCTTCTGAAGATAAACAGCTGAAGAATGTGGGTGCCAGGTATTTTGCCTCATTGCTAGCCCAAAACATGAATGACTTCATGGGGGGTGCATCTGCTACAAATATACTTTTGCATTTCTATTTTAACCCGCATAGGCTGAGGCTATGAGATTGTGGTTTGCCTAAGGTCACCTTTTGAGCCTATGGCAGAGGCATGATTTGAAACAGGCAGGACTTCCCAATTCATAGCTCAAGCTCTTAACCACTAAGCTATATCAGATATATCAGATTATTGCACCATCAGCCCCAATCTCAAGGTCCATTCATGCAGCTCCTAGAGCTGCCCAGGCACTGCACTGGCTAGATAATCTGAAGCCTGTCAATCAGGTGTTCAGCGGGAACAGGGAGGATTAAAACATCCATTTTATGGTTATCCTGAGGAGCTCACTGGTGGCATTGAGAGAACCTAACTAGGCCTGGGTGAACTCAGCTAGTAGGAGACTCACACATTTAACATTTCTATACATGATCCAGTCATATGGAAGCAGATGTCTGCCACCGCATTTGCAGAACCCTTAACATGATCAGGACAATTAGATAATAATTGGTGCCTTTCAGCAAAATATAAAAACATAATAAAATGTCAATCATTAAAAACGTCCCAGTACAGAGCTGCTTTCAGGTGTCTTCTAAATGTCTTATACAGTGGTACCTCTGGATGTGAACGGGATCCATTCCATTCTGCGGGTCACGATTCGCCGCTTCTGCGTATGTGCGTGATGTCATTTTGAGCGTCTGTGCATGCGCGAGCGGCGAAATCCGGAAGTAATGTGTTCCATTACTTCTGGGTCGCCACGGAGCACAACCCAAAAATGCTCAACCTGAAGCGACTTCAACCCAAGGTATGACTGTAGTTGTTTATTTCCTTGACATCTGATGGGAGGGCGTTCCACAGGGCGGGCGCCACTTCTGAGAAGGCCCTCTGCCTGGTTCCCTGTAACCTCACTCCTTGCAGGGAGGGAACCACCAGAAGACCCTCAGAGGAGGACCTCAGTGCCCGGACGGAATGACTGGAGAGGAAACTCTCCAGGTATACTGGGCCAAGGCCATTTAGTACTCAGAAACATACTGGGAGCCAGTGAATATCCTTTAGGACTGGTGTTATATGGTCCTGGCGGCCACTCCCTGTCAGCGGTCTAGCTGCCACATTCTGGATCAGTTCCGAGTCACCTTCAAACATGTAAGTCTCAAAGCTTTTATCAAAATAAAATAAAATATTTGCCCTTTGGTTGGCTGGTTTATTCTGTGCCTCAAAAATGGGAATATCAAAAGGAAACTGGAAGCAGAAGCAAACACACACACTGTCAGAGCTGCTTCAAGATCCTAGCTCACAGAGGATCACGCTAGCCAGCGGTCATTAAGTAAAAGTCTTTATTGAATTACAGTTTCCATTCTCACGCTGCTGTCTGCAACTCTACGTCTACTAGCTAGATCGGCGAGGCTCCGTCTGAGTCTCCGCCCCGTGCGCACCAACTTAATATCCTAGCCTTGCTCCACCTTTTCCTCCTGACTGTCCTCCTCTGGGTCCCTCTACCCCCCGGGGCTTCTTCCTTCCGGGATTCTTCTGACGCTGACCCGGACCCTTCTGCCTCCTTGCGCCGGGCTTTAGGACCTGGTTCCCTTTCGGGGCTGCTCACTGCGCCGCCTTCCTCTGCATTTGAACTTGGCGCGCGCGCCCAACCTTCCACTTTCCTCTTAACCGTTTCTTCGCTCCCCGATGGAGGTGTGGCCACTCCTGACTCCTGCCCTCCCTCCTGTGGTGAGCTGCCAGCGCTTCCCCCCTGGCTCCTTTCCTCTTCCCTGCTTCCTGGCGGTGACGCTGGTCCCGATTTCCAGCTGCTCCCCCCTGAGTCTCCTCTGGCTCTATCTTCCTGGGGTGCCTCTCTAGATTCCCCCCTTGCCCTGGCCACTGGTGCTCCTTTCTGTGAATCCTCTGATTCACTGGAAAGACTGGGAGATCTCGGGTCGTCGTCATCACTCATCCTTTCCTCTGTCTCCTCCCCTTCGCTCTCTGTTTCCTCCCTTGCCCGTGCCTCTGCACCTAAACCCCTGACATCCATCCCCCCCTCGAAGCCCCCCAGTCCCCCCTCCCCTCCTTCCGGTGCTGGAGCTGGGGGCTGCTGTTGCAAAGGGACGAACGTCGGATATCGGTCGCTTCCCGTGGCAGGCCTCCATCGGAACTCTTCCGGGTCTTCCTCCCTGCTCTCGTTGACGACAGTCACCTCCTCTTCCATCTCTGTGCCGCCGTGCTCGAAACCAGGGTCGTCCCCGAAAATGTCCATGTCCGTCTCTCCCGCACTTCCTCCAGGCGGCGTTGCTCGGCCGGAACAGTCCAGCCACTTCCTGCGGAACTGCTCCTCCGGCCTATCGTCCCACCAATACGAGGGTTCTGAGACAGATCCCGAGGGTGACCCCTCCGGGGAACGGACGTCTCGTGTCGGTTCCTCGTCCGAGTCGAACCCCCTGAACGTGCTGTCCGAAAGCGTGGGCGTGAAAAGCCAGTCGTCGAAAAAGTCCGCTGGCATAGGTCTATGTGGGAAGAGGGCATGAAACTCGTCTTTGAGCAGAGGTTCGTCTAAAGCGTAGCCCGGCACCCAGCTGTTCGCACTGGCCGGGGTGCCCTCCCTGGCGAGAAAGTATTCTACTCCCTCTTCCCCCCATCTGGAGTCCAAAATCTCCGTGACTTCGTTGATGCGCTCCTCCTGTGCCACTCCCGCGTGCCCCGTTCCTTCTCTGAGCGGACTCGGCGCCGTTCCGGGTTCCTGGAACCTGTGCGGTGCCTTGTAGGGAGTGAGCACCGATCTGTGGAACACCGGATGCATTCTGGAACCCTCCGGAAGCGCCAGCCTGAAAGCCACCGGGTTGACCTGCTCTTCGACTTGGTAGGGCCCCAGTTGTTTATGCCCTAGTTTCTTCTTGGCCAACGACCTGGCCGGCACTGCGTGGGCTGCTAACCAGACCCAGTCTCCCACGTGGAGCTCTTCGCCAACCCTTCTGTGTTTGTCCGCTTGTACCTTGTATGCGTGTTTAGCCAGCTCCAGGTGGCGCCGCAGCTGATCGTGGACTTCCTGCAGCTCCGACGCGAACGCATCTGCTGACTGCGGCTCCCCTTCTCCCCTGCATTCCAGTCCCGGGAAGGTTCTAGGGTGCCGCCCGTTGTTGGCGAAGAACGGCGTGACGCCCGTGGATACGTGCTTCGTGTTGTTGTAGGCAAACTCTGCAAGCGGCAGGTAATCCACCCACGTCGCAGGCTGTTGGTTCGCATAACATCTCAGGTACTGCTGCATGATGGCATTGGCTCGCTCCGCTTGCCCGTTGGTCTGCGGGTGTCTCGCCGACGCCAGATTGATCTTGACGTTTAGGAAGCCCATCAGCTTCTGCCAGAAGTTCGAGATGAACTGCCGCCCGCGGTCGGACAGAATAGACCGTGGCAGACCGTGAACCTTGAACACGTGGTCTATGAACAGTTTGGCGGTTTGCTCTGCCGTGGCCACCTTAGCACACGGAATGAAATGCGCCATCTTGGAGAACAGGTCCACCACCACCAACACTGCCGTCTTGCCCCTTGAGCTGGGCAGATCCGTGACAAAGTCCAGAGCCACCCTTTCCCAAGGTTCGACCGGAGTTTGCAGCGGCTCCAACAGTCCAGCCGGCGGTTTGTGCACCGTCTTTGCCCTCTGGCAAGTGTCACACCTCGCCACGTAGTCTGCGACCTCCCCTCTCATTCCAGGCCACCAGAAATCCCTGGCTACTAATTCCACCGTCTTCTCCTTGCCAAAGTGCCCGGCCGTGGGTGCGTCGTGCAGCTGCTGAAGCACCTTGGCTCGAAGTTCGTCACCCGGCACGTAGATGGCCCCTTTACGGATGAGCAATCCATCTCGTAGCTGGAAACCGTCGGCCGCTGCTTTGCCCCCTCGCACCTCTGCCATCTTCGTTTGTGCGAAGGAGTCCCCCTGCAACGCTCGCCGCACCGCCTCTAGGTCCACGGTCGCCGCGGCGCACGCCCACACTGTCGGTGCAAAGATGTGCATGGCGGCCGCTGGTGTTGCGTCCTCCAGATACTGTGGCTTGCGGGAGAGAGCGTCTGCCATGATGTTGGTGTCCCCCGGGACATACTCTATTCGGAAGTCGAAGTCCGCAAAGAACTCAGCCCAACGTATCTGCCTCTGGTTCAGGAACTGTGCCGTGCGCCAGTGTTCCAGATTCTTGTGGTCCGTGCAAACCTGCACCGTGTGCTTGGCGCCGATCAGAAAGTGCCTCCACGCCTTGAACGCTGCATGAATGGCCAGCAACTCCCTGTCCCATATGGTGTAGTTCTGCTCGGACTTGCTGAGCTTCCTGGAGTAAAACGCTCCCGGCCGCCACACGCCCTGCTGGTCCTTCTGCAGCAGGACCGCCCCCACTGCTCTGTCCGAAGCGTCTGTCTCCACCCTCATCGGCATGCTGGGGTTGACATGAAGCAGCTGCTCTTCCGACGCGAAGAGACGCTTGAGGGCCTGAAAGGACTGCTCCGCCTGCTCTGTCCAGATGAACTTCTTCTTCTTGGAGCTAAGGGTGTCAGTGATGGCCGCCGTCTGCATCGCGAAGCCCTTGATAAACTTGCGATAGAAGTTCGCAAAGCCGACAAACCGTTGGACCTCCTTCCGGTTGCGTGGGCTCTTCCAATCCAACACTGCTCGAACCTTGGCGCTGTCCATGGCGAGCCCCTTGTCAGACAGCTTGTAGCCCAGAAAATCCACCTCCGGCACGTCAAATTGGCACTTCTCCAGCTTGGCGTAGAGCCTGTGTTGCTTTAGCCTGCCCAGCACTTCCTTGACGTGCTTGTCATGTTCTTGTTGCGACTCCGAAAAGATCAGGATGTCATCCAAGAAACAGACGCACGTCTTGTAGAGAAGTCCCGCCAACACGTGATGCATAAATGCTTGAAAAACGTGAGCGCCATTTTGCAGTCCAAAAGGCATAACTCTGTATTCGTAGGTACCCAGTGGCGTGAACATGGCTGTCTTCCACTCATCACCCTCCCGCATGCGAATGAGGTTGTACGCCCCCCGCAGGTCCAACTTGGTGAACACCTTTCCCTTCCGTACCTTCGCCAGGAGGTCGTCGATGCGGGGCATGGGGAAGTCCGACGGCTTGGTCACACTGTTCAAAATCCTGTAATCCACTACGAGTCTTTTTTGGGGTGTGTCTCGCTTCTTAACAAAGAATACAGGACTGCCCCCCGCTGCCTTAGACTCTCGGATGAAACCGCGCTCCAAATTATGATCGATGAAGTCTTTGAGTTCCTGCAGTTCGTCCTCAGACATGGAATACAGCTTCCCTTTAGGCAGCGCCGCCCCCGGCAGCAGGTCAATTTTGCAGTCATATGGTCTGTGAGGGGGTAGCCTGTCCGCCTCCTTCTCGCAGAAAACTTCCAGAAATTCTGCGTACTTGTGGGGAATCGCTTGCAGCGTGCCTAGCAGCAGCTGTGACTCCTCTTCCTCTCCTTCCTGCCTGGGTACGATGCAGTGTTCAGCACAAAAGGAAGAGCCGAAAACCAGCTGCCTCTGGAACCAAGCCATCGTTGGGCTGTGCTTGTCCAGCCAACTCATGCCCAATACAATGGGCGTGTCAGACAGTTGAGTGACGTTGAAGCTGATGACTTCCCTGTGATTTCCAAGTCGCATCACCATTGGTGGTGTCTGCTTCACCACTTGCCCCCCTAGCAGCTCCCTGCCATCCACAGTGACAACCTGCAGGGGCAGTGTGGCCGGCAGCAACTGCACAGCGTGCCTGTCGACAAATTCCTGCCCTATAAAGTCCGCGTTGCTGCCGGAGTCGATGGTGATTGGCACGTCCATGGTGATTCCATTGGGCAGCTGGAGAGATGCTGTGAGCCTCACTACTGGTTTGGGCGGGAGGGGGTTCACTGGCTGTAAAATCTCTGGGGACTGCGTCACTAACACGTCTGGCTGGGCCCCAGTGCCTCTTCCTCCAGCCAGACATCGTCGTTTCCCTGCTGTGGTCCTCCCTGCTGCGTTGCTGCAGTCACCATTGCTGAGGCTGCAGTAAGCTTGTGGGGCCTCTGGGGACACTCTTTCGCCATATGCCCTGGCTGCTCACAGACGTAACACTTCCTGGTCCCTCTAGGAGGCTTCGCCTTCACTGCTGCCGGTGCTAGGGCTCTGGTTGCTGACTGAGCCCTTGCACCTCCAACCTCCATAGGTTCGGCTCCTCCTCCTGGCGGAGGCGTGGATTGCGCCCGTGCTGCTTCTCTGGGAAAGAAGGAGGGGCCCCCGGCTGGTTCGCGCCCTCCACGTCCTTCGTCCTTGCTCCACGGACGTCCTTCCAGCCTCACCCCCACAGCCAGTGCCCTCTGAACGACCTCCTGGGTGGTTCGGGGTCTCTCCCCCCTCGCTATCTCATCTTTAATCGAGTTGTGCAGTCCCTCCCAAAAGAGGTCTCTTACAGGAGCCGAATCTCTGTCCCATTCCAGGGCGCTGACCAAGGCGAAAAAGCGGGCATGATACTGTCTGACGCTGGCCCTCCCTTGTCTCAGCCCATGCACCTCCTTCCGTGCAAGATCAATGTCAATACTTGATAAGAAACACCCATCCATCGCTTTAATAAAGGCATCCGCATTCTGGAGCGCCGGATCGTTATCTCTCCATAAATTGCGCAACCATGCTTTCGCCTCCCCATGCAGATGGGACATGATGAACCCCACTCTCTCCTGTTCATCTCTAAAGTCTTTATGCAACAGTTGCAGTGCGCACAGTACGTCGGCTCTAAAGTTGGGATACTGTTGCAGGTTCCCATCGAAGTGAGAGAGCAGTCCGCCTGTCCGTCTCGCCAACCCAATTCCCTCCTGCCGGGGTGTTTGCTTTGCCAGTACGTCTAACCTGACCTGGAGATCCCTGCAGGCGGCAGCTGCCTCGTCCTCTCTCTTCCTGGATGCGAGAACCTCGGCGTTCAGTTGTGCCACTGCTTTTCTGAGGTCCTCTATCTGCTGCTCAGCCGTCATGTCTCCTGCCGTTCGTGAGCTCGCTAGTGGGCGCCTGTTTCTCTCCCCTCCTCGAGGCTGCAGATGCCCACAATGTTGAGACGGAGCCTACTGTCAGAGCTGCTTCAAGATCCTAGCTCACAGAGGATCACGCTAGCCAGCGGTCATTAAGTAAAAGTCTTTATTGAATTACAGTTTCCATTCTCACGCTGCTGTCTGCAACTCTACGTCTACTAGCTAGATCGGCGAGGCTCCGTCTGAGTCTCCGCCCCGTGCGCACCAACTTAATATCCTAGCCTTGCTCCACCTTTTCCTCCTGACTGTCCTCCTCTGGGTCCCTCTACCCCCCGGGGCTTCTTCCTTCCGGGATTCTTCTGACGCTGACCCGGACCCTTCTGCCTCCTTGCGCCGGGCTTTAGGACCTGGTTCCCTTTCGGGGCTGCTCACTGCGCCGCCTTCCTCTGCATTTGAACTTGGCGCGCGCGCCCAACCTTCCACTTTCCTCTTAACCGTTTCTTCGCTCCCCGATGGAGGTGTGGCCACTCCTGACTCCTGCCCTCCCTCCTGTGGTGAGCTGCCAGCGCTTCCCCCCTGGCTCCTTTCCTCTTCCCTGCTTCCTGGCGGTGACGCTGGTCCCGATTTCCAGCTGCTCCCCCCTGAGTCTCCTCTGGCTCTATCTTCCTGGGGTGCCTCTCTAGATTCCCCCCTTGCCCTGGCCACTGGTGCTCCTTTCTGTGAATCCTCTGATTCACTGGAAAGACTGGGAGATCTCGGGTCGTCGTCATCACTCATCCTTTCCTCTGTCTCCTCCCCTTCGCTCTCTGTTTCCTCCCTTGCCCGTGCCTCTGCACCTAAACCCCTGACACACACCAAAAAAACCACACCAATGGGCTTGTTGTTGCTGTTTAGTCGTTTAGTCGTGTCCGACTCTTTGTGACCCCATGGACCAGAGCACACCAAGCACTTCTGTCTTACGATGGGCTTAGGACCCTATAAATCCTGATATGGGAAAATTCAGAGAATAGTGACTCGAAATTCAGAAGAGGTAGCACATTTGAAGGTTGAGTCATTGTTCTCTCAATTTCTCTGAAGAAGGACCAGTAGGGTTATCAATAAACCACTTTCATGTCTACTCAATGTTTATTTAGGGTTGTTTTGCTTTGGTTTCTAGCCTATTCATGTGACCCAATACCTTTCTCTGAAAATTTAGCTTTTGGTTATTATCTAATATTGAGACCCCAAACTCTTTGACAATAATGGAAAATCCACCTTTCTAGGGAAATTTGACATGTGAGACTTTTTTTTGAATGTCAACACTGAAGGGCTCCTTGAATCTTCATTCCTGCAACATTCCTTTCATTGTAACTCTCTTTTCAAAACACAAACCCTCTTAACACCACAAAGTGTCTGCTTCCCCCTCCAGTGCCTGCATTGGCGTCTGATTTGTTTACTCTGGCTTTTAAAGTGACATTAGCTAATTGTTAAGCTCAGCAGGATATATTTCATTTGAACTTTAATGTCACTGTAAAACACAGTATTCCTTCACAGAGTCTGAAATTGTTGTTATAAGTTGGCCACCTGTTCAAAGCACTCAATCCCTATGTACAGAAATCAATCATACTGCACTTGATACCCCATTTGAAGCTAATGGTGATTAATTGGTTGCTTAGCTTTAGGTTGATATCAATTTGTTATTATGCTATTGGAGAGTAAAGGCAGAGAACCAACTGGATTTTGTTAGAGTAATTGTCAAATCCATCAGAGCCTGGTCCATGGAGGTAAATGGAGCCCTGCCCCACCAATACTGGTGTGGCCTCCACCAGACCCGCATCTTCCTACTTCCCTTTGGACCATCAGCCTAGGGGTGACACTGCCTGCCAGCACCAAGCTCCTTACTGTCTGGGTTGGACGAGTCAGCCGGAAGGAGGAAGGGGGCAAAACTAGAGTTAGGGCTCATCCAGACTTCCTTTTGAGCCGGGCTTTCCCGGCACAGGTCCAGGTTTAAAAGCTCCATGTCCAGGTAGGGGTTTTTTTGTGGGGTTTTTTGGTCAATCCAGGGAAAACCCGATTGCTGTTTGCTCTGATTCAGCAGGAGAGCAATGGGACAGCAGCAGCAACAACAACAGCAACAGCAGCAGCAGCAACAACAACAACAACAACAACAACAGCAGCAACAACAACAGCAACAGCAGCAACAACAACAACAACAGCAACAACAGCAACAACAACAAAAGTCCGGATAAGTTTACTCTGCCTGGTCATTGGTTCTGTCTCCACCTACTGTTGGGTCTTCTGTCCTACCAGTCCCACTGGGGAACAGCCACCACTTGTCCAATCTCTGTATCCTTCTCTCACCCAGCCCCCACACGCATTGTTTAGTGTTGTAATTAGGACTGAATGGAAACTCTTTGCTGCTTTTCATTTTTAACTTCTCAGAAATGGCCTAATCTTGCAGCCTATTTTCAGTTGTCCTCTAAAAATGCTCATTTAGATCTAGACAATGCACTGGAGCACATCATTACATGATATATATTCCTATCGTAGTATGTCAGAGTCTTCTTTGATTTACTGCATTGCCTCAATGACTTTAAGTATATCCTGTTCTGGCAAAGCAGTGAGCCCATGAGATGGTGAACAGGGAAAGGAAGAAACTCAGCTGCGGCAAGGATCCAATAGTCAGGGCTGGATCAGACAAATCAAGACCTGGGACTGCTCCCAGTGCAAAATCCTAGGAGGAATGGATGTGACTTCAACATGAGTTCTAGTTCAGCTAAGCACCTAAATTGTAAAGCAAGTTCAGCCAATGTCTTGGCAAGAGTCTTAAAGGAAGCTGAGTTGTGGCTGAGAGCCTTGCTCACTGTCACGGAATGGTCTGGACAGGAGAGATGGGAAAGGTCCCCTCAGTCTGCTTAGCTCCTCTGAGAAGAAGGGGGGAGTAGGAAGTCCCCCCCCCCATCTCCAGCAGTTTCAGAAGGAAAAGGAGACAGGGCTGCTTCACAGCTGTGTAAAGAAATGTCGAGCTACGAGACAGTGGAGGAGGAGGGGGGAGATAAAGAGCAGCCAGCAGAGACCTCTCTGGAGAGTCTGGAAGATCCTCCTTCACCAAGGGCTTGTAGGTCTCTACACATTCAAGAACAATGGATGCAAAGGAGTATGACTCCTGGGACTTCCCGTAGATTTTCAGGATGTTGTTGGGGGTGGAAGAGGAGGGGCTCAGAGTAGCCAACGTCTCCTATGCGTGGAGACATGGATCTTTTGTCTTGCAACCAGATGACTGAATAAAAAGCCATAAAATATGAACTGTTTGTTCTTCTTGCTTCTGAGGCTACTGGGGGAGGAGAAGATACTCCACGCCTGACACTCACATTGCATTTCTACTGAGGACTACCAAGGGGTCTTGGGCAGCTGGATACACGGATGGAGCACTGGGTTCTGATTCCTCATTTGAGGAGTCTTAACCCACTGTCTCAGAGACATAGTCAAGAAATGAATTGGGCACCGCAAGGAAGTGCAACACTGTGAGGTCTCACAATGTGCTCTTAGGTTCTACACGCTGCACTCAAACCCCTGCTAGTGTGTATTTTCCAAATCAGATTGTAAGAAATTAGTAGGACATATCTTCAGGCGACAACATTGTCCCAATCCCAATGTTTTGGCCAGTTAAATTATGTCAAGACATGACTGAGGTAGTGGGCTCTGAGCTCAGTTATGGAACCACAGCTGAGAACTTGAGCTGGAAGATAGAAACCCTGGAACCTGAAGTACAAATGATACTATTCTGTCAACCTGGCAAAGGCAGAATGCAAGGTTATTTCTATCAAAGCAAGCCTTGTATAATCTAGCAACTTAATCCTGCCTGACAGCCATAGGGGCTGGTGATTCTGCTCATCTCTAGTCCTTTCTCTGCCTGAAGGTGGTTCTGAACTGTGGCCAAAGACAGTCTTAAGTGATTCATTTGATCATGAGGATTCCTGTTTGAGACCCTGACAGCTTGGTCTCTTATCTTATCAGAATGTTCTGATCTGATAGGCTGGCACATATAAGCTAACAGTTTCTACCTTAGTTTGCTCTCTGCTATTCTCAGAGGGTGTATGGGTTGTTAGCAGGGGTGGAGGACATGTCACGGTCCTTCTGGAGTTTGTCTACCGTTGGTCTCCACCCTGCAGTTTGCTCTCACCTGTGGCCCCTAGAAGAAGTCAGTATGTGACAGTGGCTTTGATGAGCCAGCTAAATCAGGAGAGGGTAGCCAGTGGGTCTTAAACCCTTGGTAAGTTTGGAACTTCCCCTGCTTGTGAAGGCAGGCTCTGGCGGATTGAGCAGATGAGACCAATAGTGGGTCTAACAGTCAAGAAGGCGGTTTCTGCACATGTTGTAGAAGGTAGTGAGGGGCAGACGGGGTTCATCAACCTGGGAAAGGAGCCCATCTAGGAGAAGGAAAATTCTGATCCTAAACCTCCACTGCCCTGCGGGATATCTTTGGGAGAAGAAAAGGCTAAGGAGTATAAATCCTGCACAAATCTGGAGTCCCTAAAATGGTTGGGTGGCACCTTATACTTCTCCTTCTGGTAACTCCCGCAGCCAAGCTGGTGCCAAATGTCTTGCTCTGCTTTCCTTTGGACCACATCAGGGAGGCCCAGGACCTCCAGACCCACTGGCCAGGCTTGCGCCCCAGCACTTAGGTGCTGCTAACACAATGATTTGACTTCATCCCTGGAGGTGCACTCCATTGTCTCTCAAGACAGACAAATGCCAACATTATTATAATTATTTCTCATAGTTCCAGACCATTCTTGGGCTTCTTGACCAAAAAGTCTTCATTGCTACATTTGATCATTACTGAGTCATTAGATAAATGTGCTTATTTAATGCTGTTTCAGATTAAAAACAAGTGCCTAGCGGTAAATGGTTATTTTTGTTAATTCTCTTTGTATTTACTTAGAAGTTACAAGTTAAAACTTCATTTATTGATTGATCAGGGAGAGGCAAGTATTTTTTAATTTCATCTTTTATATTATATATCTTAGTTCCTATTGTGAGACCAGGCAGCGACAGCCCCCCCCCCCCAGCCCCCAGGGATCGTAAGGAAGGAATAAGGACTCTGAAAACGTTATATGGAATTAAAATTAGGCCACAACTTTATTAAACTTCCAAATGTAGGAAAATCTTGGCTTAGGCCTTGGGTGTGTGTCCCTCCCAGCCCCCCCAGCCGGGGGAAACTGGGGCTCACCAGGGTAAATGGAATATGGGGGTGCTCTGCAAGACGTAAGTGTAGCAGGCAGCCAAGCCTATATCCCCGCATGCAGGTCGTTCACTGACGACCTTTCAGTGATGCCCATATATATAACCCCTTTAGGAGGGGGAGCCTGGAATCGCCGCCACGGGGGGTTAGGCACAATGCCCCCGCCCCATATAGGGAAGAAAAGACTAAAGGATTCTACTCAAGGCCATAACCACAAAAGTTGTGACAAATTGCTATGGGGAAGACAAAACCTGCTAATGCAAGAAAATTTATTCCCAGTCCTTCAACAGCAGCACCCGCTAAAGAAGAAGGAAAAGTTATCTGCAAACAAGAAACATTAAACAAAGGGAAGGTGAATCTTCAGAGCCAACTGCCTGGCTGTTGTCGGCTCCACCTCCTATTTATAAATGGGGCTGGCCCCACCTCCAGCAAGAAACTTGATTATTGAAGCTGTGAGTGAACCTCCAAAAATTAACACTGAGAGGCAAGTCAGCCCCTGTTTGCCAGTAAGCTCCCTGGGAACTGTAGCACCAGGTGCGATCCCACAAAGGGCACCCACAATGTAAAGTGGGAGTGCTCATTGCCACACAGTCCCTGTAGAGGCCAGTATGCTCATCAAAGTAAATACCCCTCAAAAACCCACAAAGCGCAAGAGACTTGTTTCTGCTCAGGTTTTTTTTAAGGTGTTTTTTTTAAAGTTTTTTTTTTTATTTTGCAATGGCTTGACCTCCCACATGGCACATGCCACCTTAAATATGCCTACATTTAATTGGATGCCAGGATTGGGCACATGCCCTCCCTTGTGTTCTGAGCTTCTTTTGTGAGAGCGTGTTCTCCTTCATGGAGAGCACGTGTTGCGGTGGGGTCTAGCAAGACACCCCCTTAGTTGCTGGGCGGGACCGTTTGGATGGCATGACTGTGATTGGACCAAGTTGGGTTGTTGGGGAGATTTTGATTTTACCGTTTAGAGGGTTGGCCTGAAGGTTATATATTCTTGGCACGCAGCTTGGTGCAGTCTCTTTTGCTGCATGCATCGGATCGCCTGCCCACCCTCCCTAATTTGGGGCTGTTGTGTTTGACATTGCTATGCCTCTCATGGGGTTGTCTGCTTTTGGGGCAGGGGCCTGGTAGGAATTTTGTCCATTTGACAGATTGGCTGGTGCGATTTGCATTTGCAAATCATCACAACTTGTAAGGTTGTGGGTAGGGATTGGTTAAAATTTGGTTAGTGGAGGGGTAAGGGTTGGCTGTGCCTGCCCCTCCAATGCTGCTGCTGCAAGAGAATTCCATTAAAGGAATCCAGAGGTTTGCCATGCTTTTGTCCGAATCCCTGGCAAGGGGCTAGGGCCACGCAAGCCCCTGGGAGCATGCAGGGAGAGGTGACGGTATGGTGCCCAGCTCCATTCTCTCCCCAATATTGTTTTCCCTTACTGACTTTCGCTGGAATCCAGAAGTCAGTTCTGTCCTGGGGCGGGGACACATAGTCGTAACCAATACTTAAGCAACAACTCACATTTATGCATTTTAATAAAGTTGTGGCAAAATTATGCCAAAAACCCTAAAGAAGAATTCTGTGTGAATTATTTAGGGGGTGGCTTGGGGACCTCAACATGCAACAAGAGCCATGGTGCCTGATGTAGCTGCCTTATTTTCCATTAACTGGAGGGAAGGAAGCACGCCTGCACCCTCCCAGACCCCCAGAGCATCTGTTATTTTCTGTTATGTTGCACCCCATGGCGGCTCTTTTGTGACCAAAGGACTTTCTCAAAAGTGGAAACGTGCCCGCTGTCCCCCAAAGGTTGATGACTCCATGCCTTGGCTTATCCCAGAAGCAGAGGAAAGTAGCTTGGCATGCACAGAGCTACTTGGAGTATTGAATGCACAGCGCTAACTGCACCAATAAAATTACATTTGGATAACAAGAATAGGCTCACATCATCTATGCACACAGGGGAAAGCATTTTCAGAGATTGTTTTCTTTTATACAATACAATGCCTAAGACTGCCGTTTGGAGAATGAGACTGGCACAGAGGAGTTTCTTAATCCTTTCCCTTGCATGATTTTTCCTTGGCAAATTACACACACAATATGCCCCCACGATGAAGAAAACATGAATAACCACATTTCCCCCCTCAACATGGATAAAATTAACTTGAGGGAGATTCTTCAGTGGGAAAATACTATAATGGAAATGTTTTAAGATGTCTCCCCACCCACACAAGTATTTCACTTTAAAATGCAGCCTTAGCAGCACAGTGGAATTCATTAAAAAAATAAATGAAATAGAATAACAGAGTTACATGTAAAGACTTATTCTGACTTCCTTTTGTGCTGCGTTTCTAGGCACAGGTCTGGGCTTTAATTATTAGTAATCGTATTTACTATTTATTAAATTTGTATACCACCCTTCATACAAAGATCAGAGTTCACAACATAAAAATGCAAAATGAGGACATAAAATACATAAGACCCCCAAAACACTCCCCACAAACACATTTGAAAGAATATAGAATGTTAATCAGACAAAGGCATAGTAGTTCTAGAGAAAGGTTTTCACCTGGTGCCTAAAGGTATCTAATAAACACACCAGGCGACCCTCCCTGGAGAGAGCATTCCACAAGGGGGGGCCACTGCAGAAAATGGCAGTCAAGTTTTCCTTGGATGCCTGTTTGCTCTAATTCAGCAGTAAAACACAGATTTTCCTGGGGAGAGTGCCAGGACATAAAAACAAAACAAAACACTTGGACATAGAGCTTTAAAGCACAGACCTGGGCCTGGAAAGCACAGCACAAAAGCAATTCTGGATGAGCCCTTAGTCAAATTAAGAAATGATGCTTAATCTGATCAGGAGTTCAGAAGCCCTTCATGACTGCAGTTGTCTTACTTTGCAATGAATAATGACATCTGGCATATACCAAAATAAAATGCACCAGAGAATTTCACAAGTGTCAGCTTCTGTGTTGGAAATCATGACTTTTGAAAAAGGACGCCTCACAGAGTAAGCTCAGTTTTTCAGGATTTTACTGGTTCTTGCAGCATTATTATGCACCAACTCACTCTTAATATGCAGGAAAAAAGTTTGCTTTGAAACTGCCTGTGAACTTTCCATGATAAAGGCGCCATTCTTTGGGAGCAATGACCACAAGATTAAGATCTAGAAAGCTACTAAAGGAAAACTATGATCAACATAAAGTTATAAACTTGGGATATATTATATCCTTGGAAAATGAAGAATAATGAAAAAGTCTGGTGGCAGTGGTCACTTATGGTTGGATGACTGCAAAAGGGGGGGACCCCATCCCTTTATCTCCTATGTACCTTTCAAGATATGACAAGATTTGATCTGGGCTATGTACTGGAGTGGCGTGTGCAACACTTCCTTGATTAGAAATGCATCATTTGTGCCTGGAACATATTCAAGGACAAAAGAGATGGCCAAACGTACTTTCCCTTTGTCTCGAGCAGCTGTTTAACATTATGTTGTGTCAGACCTGCCATTTTCATATATAGTTTCTATCTTTTGTCATGTGCAAGCTGATTTTATCAATTTGGGTGCCAGTCCTTGCTGGAGACATGCATGAGGAGCCTGACAGTGGACAGAACGTGAATCTAATGAATATTTGAGATTTTTGTTTTCAGGAGCAAAAATACACACCTTCGCAGCTACAGAGAAGTGCCTCGGATACAGCTACAGGTTCCCAAACACTTCCAGAATTTCCACAGTAGGAGTGGGAGGTGGTAAAGGGACGACTAGTTCTGCAAGCTTCAAGTTCTACTAGCTTTCTCTGCTAGTGTATTTTACATGGCAGAGGCAAGCACATTGGCAATGCAGGATTGGTATCACCTGGTTTGTATTATATGGTTTTGTTAACTAAGTGGAGTAACTGAAAGAATATACTTAATGACCACCCAGAATGTAACATATGGGTTTGTTGGGGGTATTTTTTGCAATCCTTATAGTTTGAGGTGGTATCATTTTGATTGTGAATGTTGTGTTTTGTACACCATTTTCACAACTTGGGACAGAATAGAATATAAATCAAAATAAGTGAACAATATATGTGTAGAGGTTGCTGCATACTGAGTCAGACCACTGGACCATTTCAGCCCATGCTGTGCTTATCTCTCTATCTGGCCATGGGTCTCCAAGATCCCAGGCTCAGTTCTCACAATTTAAGGGACACCACCCTACATCTCACCCCAACCCTATCCTCCCGGCAAAGTCTTGAATGGTCCTGTTATGGACTGAAGTTCTCACCCTGGGCCAGCAGGGGGATACTGTAGATAGTTATGCAAATGAAGGATCAAAAAGTGACGTTCAGTGATTGGATAGTTTTGTATGCAAATTAAGGATAAAAAAGTGACGTTCAGTGATTGGATAGTTTTAGAACTTTGCAACAGTTACAATTGTTCTGTAGCTCTATACAAGCAGGCTGACTGAGCCCCTCAGCTTAGTTCTGTTCCAGCTTACAAAATAAAGAGCTGCTTTGGAGAAATCGCTGTGTCGTCTGCTATGTCAACTCACAACTTAACAGGTCCTTCCATCTCAGCCACCTGAGATCTGTTTAACTGGATGGCTGGGATTGAGCCTTGGACCTTTCAGGTGTAGAGCACAGCTGATCCATTGGCTAAGCAACGGATCCTCCCATCTTTTATATTCACATACAAATAATGCAAATATGTGCATGAAACTAGTGAAGAATCCTGCCTTCTGTAAGCTAACTACACTTTGGGCTTTGCTTGATTCATCTGTGTGCTCATTTACGTGAATTCTCATCCAGATATTTCTTATGAGCCCTGAAATACTGCTTTAATTAATGTCTCTTTCCAGTAAACATTATGGATACTCCTGATTTAGTAGTCATCCCCCACCCCCATAGGCACTTATCCCCGGAGTATGTGTTTTGTTTGGCACTGCTCATAAACAGCAGCACTGCTGTCAAGTTATCAAGATCAGAGGCAGCGTCAGGGAACTTACCAAAGGGAGGGAAATTAACAAAGCTGAAGTGAAATTAACATGCTCTTTGACAGGCTAACAAGCTCATTACGCTATCTCAGTAATAACTGACACATAGTAAAGCACCATAGCTCCCGAAAGCAGCTAAGTAACCTGTGGAGAGAGAAGAACACTCACAGATCACAGCAGGAAAGCTAGTTCCTGGCTGAGCCACTAAGGCCAGGCTCTTCCAACCTAAGGCTTTGTGGCTTCAAGCCCATGGGAAGCTGTTGCAGTGATGTCATCACTTTCTACAGATGTTCTCATTCTTAGACACAAACGCTATGTAATGATGGACAACTCTGCTTGCCAGATATCCCTTGTTTTGCCATGTGGTCCATCCCATTTCCACACTAGTGTGTGATCAATTGATTTTAAATCTGCTCAGATTCCTCTAAACATGCCTTGTCTGAAATGAATCACATCACAAACTGCATTTTAAAATGTACTTCAATACTTTTTTTTAAAAAAGGCCACATGTGCACCTGGCCATTGGTCATATAGAAAGAGCTATCAGTGCAGATTTATTTATTTTTAGGTGAAAGTGCACTGCTCTCAGCCCCTCCGGGGCCAGCCTCCCCAGCTGCAACATGTCACACACATCACATGGGGCTTTAAGAGATCAGGAGGATCAGCCAGGAAAGAAGACGATTGAGTGCTAGAGAAAAGTTTGATGGGAAACACACACATCCCACCCTATAGCCACCTCACAACCATAAAATAAACTCAACCCTATACCCACATAATTTTAAAAAGAAATTTAGGATTTGCTTTGCAAACAAGGCAAAAGAATGGAAGCTTCCTTTGCATGAGAAGACCTGGGGGGGGGGGGATTGTAGGACAACTGTGAGACCAGCTATAAGTGTATCTTCATATGGAATTTTATGAGTTTCCTGATAATGCCAACCTAGAGATCATAAAGACATGTTTTGCATATTGATGCACTTCACAGCCTTACTACAGTGATGCTGTCTGCTGATTTCAGGTTGTGGATTTGCTGATCAGTTGCCAAATTTATTTTCCAATCTGTTCAGGCTTTTGTAGTGTAAATCTGAGGTGTCAATTTAGCTTTGGTCGCCCTGATCCCGTGGAGTGAAGGCTGCATGATTGACTGCAGGTTTGGCTTTTCTGTTCAGCTCTGGAAAGGATTTAGCATTGTTTTTGAAAGAATTATGGCTATTTCTATTTCTAATCTGGGGATGAGCCTTCTGTGTGCGCCCTTAAAGACTAGCCTGGTGACCGATACTCCAGGCTGACTTGGCAGACGACCAGAAACGTTCAGAGTCAGATCATCCCTTTGCAAAGCCATAAGCTTATTTTTGAAGAGTGTTTTTAGACATACATAGCTGCAGCTTTTGGATTTGCTAAGGGAATTCTTCAGCTCAGGCTCAAATCTGTGTGTGTGTTTTTAAAAAATAGTAAAAATTAATAATGCTGGCATAACATGCACAAGCCATGTCAAGTGGTAATGTTAGGCATAGTTGTAAGTTATGTGCATCCTTACAAGAGACTTAGGATATGATAGAATAAAAGATTATATAGCATATTGTATCAATAAAAGGGGACTAGGGGCATTAGCCTATCCTACTTGCAAAGATTCCCCAGTCAGTGTATGTATGTAATTAAAAAGGATGTCTCAAACTGCATGAGATTTTTCTCATTCTCTGCTCAGAATAACATTTAAATTGGCCAGTGCTTCTATCCAGGAGAATACTTTCTCTCTGGTAAATGCATTGCTGCTATTGCTGGAGCTCTCAATATATCAATGTATTGGGGTGGGACCTGGCCTGCTTTTGTGCCTTTTGACAGACCTTTCCCACAAAGATCTCACTGAAATGGCAGCACTCATATGGGAGAAGGAAAAGTTTCTCAAAAGCAAGGGGACTGGTTGGGAAGGGCTTTACATGGTCAGCACCCACTCTGCATGAAATCTACTTATAATTTAATATCGAAATATCCCCCCCCCAAAAAAATCAAACCTTTCTTGAGATACAAAAAATAAAAACTGGTGGCTGAAAAGAAGCCACACAAAGTGATTCTCTTGTTCACCTGCTCCTTTAACAAGGGATGGAGCTAACCCTTTTCAGCCCAAGGGCCACATAAACACGCTATGTCAGCCTTTCCCAACCTTGGGTCCCCAGCTACTGTTGGACTACAACCCCTCTCATCCTTAGCTAGCCAGACCAGCGGTCAGGGTTGATGGAAGTGGTTGTCCAACAACATCTGGGGATCCAAGGTTGAGAAAGGCTGCTTTAGGTTAACCCTCCATGGTGTCCCGTTTTATGTAACCTGGTTTTGCTTTATTAAATATATTGCTTGCAAGGAACATGAGTGGAGATCTCTGAACACACATAGTCTTTAATGGAAAGATGCACAGAGCTAAACTCTCTTTGAAATGACTTGGACATCTGAGAAACCAAAACAAAACGCTACAATATGTCATATGTAAATGGCATATATTCATTGCTATGATACTTTGCTTTATGTGTTGCTTTGTTTTGTAAATATGTTGATTTATTCACACACACACACACACACACACACACACACACACACACAACGTCCAGGGGCTCAGTGTCAAAGTAGGTGTGGGGAACTTAAATGTGTGAGGTTTTCTTTAAAGGACAGGTGGGGCTTGGGGGAACCACAAAAAACCCTTTTTGGCATCACAGAGGAGTGCCTAGGGGACCAGAAAGTAACATATTATTATTATTCTAAAAATTATTTAAATTTGATTTTTAAAATGTGGGGCTTTAGGGTTGCACAAGAAACAAGATATACCACCATCTTTTTGTGTGAACCACCCTGAGACCTCCAGCTATAGGGCGGTATATAAATTCAAGAAATAATAATAAATAATAATAACTTTTGGCAGCAGCCAAAAATGTAAATGAAAAAGCCCAAAATGCAAAACTTCATTTGCTTCTTTTTAAAAATACATGACAGATTTTGGAAGGTCTTGGAGGCCATATGCAGATGATTTGTTAGCCCCCCCCCCCCCCGGTTGAACAGTTGTGTGAGAAACCGAAATTTGACAAGCAAAATTTCCCTGCTATGGCGGCGGGGGGGGGGGGGGCACAGAGCACACAGGCTAAACTGCTCCCCACCCCTGCCCATTCAGCAGCTTTATTCCATGCATTTGGGGTCCATGAGAAATAACTATGTGCGTATTTATAGGAAGGCCTGTGGTTCCAAACAAGAAGGCACCCTGGGGCAATCTGGATCTGCCCTTGCATGGAAAAGCTCTGCAAGTGTTTCTTCAAAGGACATTCTCAGGTGCCCAAAATATGGGTGGGGCTGCCTGATGATGTGATGGTGCTACAGTTCTTCAAAGGTAAAAGAGGAAATATATCACCCAAAAGAGAGAGGGCAGAAGAGCAGTTTTACTTCATAAAAGGACCACATGTCCATAAAAAGTCAGGAGTACCACAGTGTAGAAAAAAACAAAAACAACCACCACCAGTCACTGCAACATCATGGGGGTTTCCTTAGTTTTTGAAAAGCTTTAAAGGAAAGTTTGGCCATGACTGCCCTTGGCAGGTCACCATAAAGTTCAAAGAAACAGCAACCAAGAAAATGGGAGCTTCCTTTTTCAAACATGCAAACTGTAGTTGTAAATTTGCCTAATTAGTGAGCAGTAGCAAAGTGCCCAACAGCATCTCACATTAATTGCAAGCTTTTAATGTAAATCTTTTTTATTTTATTTTTCAACAACAGCCATGAAAGTGGATGGGAGGATGCAAGATCAGGACTGTGGCAGGGAGAGTTCAGTCAATAAATAAATGAAACCCTCTTTCCCCATGCACTGTCACCTCAATGAAAAACGGGAGGGGGGGTGCTATTAATCCTTTGAGGGAAGCTTGCTCTCTCCCTTTACTCTGTAAAGAATAACAGGTGCATACTGTGCTTAATGGTTACCCACATGTATCCTACAGTTTCAGTCAGGCATTTGGCATCTCATCTGAAACGATCCCTTGAAGATTTGCTTGCCTGGACTTCTGCTGCTCCAGAGAAGCGGACAACGGAGCAATGGATCCAAACTACAAGAAAGAAGATTCCACCTAAACATTAGGAAGAACTTCCTGACAGTAAGAGCTGTTCGACAGTGGAATTTGCTGCCAAGGAGTGTGGTGGAGTCTCCTACTTTGGAGGTCTTTAAGCAGAGGCTTGACAACCGTATGTCAGGAGTGCTCTGATGGTGTTTCCTGCTTGGCAGGAGGTTGGACTTGATGGCCCTTGTGGTCTATTCCAACTCTATGATTCTATGATTCTATGGTTCCATGTGCCCTACACAATTGCTTGCTACGGGGGGGAGGGGGAATTGATCTCATATATTAAAACTTCTCAATCACACAAAAGCAGTTGTAATTGTCCAGGTATTGTCCAGGTGACTGGACAATAAGTGGAAGGGTTTTCCTTAAAATTATTATTAATGATATTTTTGTGGTTGGCATATGAAAAATGTAGACATTAGCAAATTGACTTATTTTCACACCATGGCTCAGTTGCAATCAACCACTTCTATTTCCTCCATGCGTGTGTGCATCCAATTTACAAATGCACACTTATAATTGATGATACATAGCTTTCAGGGCATGCAGATGGCTCACAAAGTAAGATACCCATTAAATGCTTATTTGACAATGAGAAAGAAAGAAAGAAAGAAAGAAAGAAAGAAAGAAAGAAAGAAAGAAAGAAAGAAAGAAAGATGCGACCTTTTTAGCTTTGCCATCAACAAAAATAGAGGAAAACAGATTACAGACTAATTGATGAATTGTGGAGAAGCTTAAGAAGGAATTAAAAGCAATGCTATTGCAACAGAAATAGAAAGGAAAGCTCCTTCCATAATTGTAAATGTTAATATATGGCGTTTCCCACCCACCCCTTCTGTAATGTGAGATTAATTCCCTGAAGTGGTGTGAAGCCCCACCCAGAAAATACAGTGCCCCCTCATCTGTCAGGGCGGATGTCAGGACCAGATCACACAGTGAAGCTGACTCTCTTTGTTCAATGATACAAAACAGCTCAGGAGGCCAGGGCTAGTAAGCACAGCAAGTCTTCCTGGTGGAATTGCCCCAATGAGGCAAGTTGCAAGGACTGAAGGCCCTTGCCTCCTCACAGTTCCCTAAGTCTCCTCCTCCCCCAGTTCCTTCCCAAACAATCTGAGGCTCCTTTGTCTTGCCCCCCCCCCCTGCTCTACTCTCTTCACACCTCTTTGGGTTTTGGAAGACCAGGGGGGAGGGGAGTTGCCCATCACAGGAGGGGGAGACAGCCTGGCTTCTTCACCTGCCTGACTCATCTCTGTCTCTTCACCTCCTCCTCTCCAACCTCCACTTCTGATTCTGGACTGCTCTCTGCCACAGCCTCTTCCTGCTCACTAAACCCTGTTACTTCCTTTTCCCAATCTTCTCCCTCTGAACATGCATCATTGTCCTACCACCAGTCCCATGGCTCTGAATCTTCTTCCCTGGGACTTCCCTGGCTGGTGCCTCCCACCACTCTTCAGTATCCAAGTCAGTCCATGACAACACCTCTTCAAAACAAAAGAAAACTTTTGTTAGAGAAATGCCATAAACTATAATTGTCACACAACAGCTAAGTATTTCATCTGAAGCAAAGAAACTGTCATAAGCTGCATTGTTGTGAATACATTCTTTTCCCCACTGATGTTTCCCCCCCAAGGCCTTAGTGTTAAATGCAAATCAGATGCATTTACTACCAAGCTCGCTGTTTCTGTATCTCCCAAGCCCAAGCTGGGAGCAGCAATGAATGTTTGAAGCTGGAGGGAAACTGAAGGCAGGAGGAGTTTGTGTAAGGAAGTGCTTGCTTCAGTACTCAATTTATTGATAAACTGATAAAAATAATCAAGATGTACATTAAAAACAGCAACCTGTCTTCACCAGTGCTGCTAAGTTCTTTTAAAAAATACATGGGGGGGCAGCTGCTCAAATGAGGGATGTAAGGACAGGGGAAAAACAGGGGTCGTAGCCAGAGTAGGCTAGCTGAAATGAGTGTACCAACGTTAGTCATGTTTATTAATTTGAGTGGATATACTCAGAGTAGGACTAGCATTGGCTACAGCACAAGGAAAGGTGCTTGGGTTTCTTGTGGGTGGTGAAGAGAAAGTCTTTTTAATTCAGTTCTTATCATAAGTCTCCTCTGAGCCAGAGACAACCTTTTCGTGAGATTAAGCTGTGTGGCAAATTATTTTTGAGACTGCAGTGAGGGAAATACACAGCAATGGTACTTTTCTTCCTATGTTTTATGACTTTGTTGTGGTATTGGAAGTAGGTCTCTGGGCTAAGTTCTGATGAACTATTGGCATAAGTAAAGTCAGGAGGAGGAACAAGTTGCCTATAATAATGTTACTGCACTCCTGTTTCTGAGTAGCGAGAAATTCTAGGGCTTCCAGGGCTTACCCAGGGTTTGGTTTTCTTGGAA
Source organism: Podarcis bocagei (assembly GCF_964188305.1). NCBI lineage: Eukaryota > Metazoa > Chordata > Lepidosauria > Squamata > Lacertidae > Podarcis > Podarcis bocagei. Next base: position 2,522,110 of record NC_138130.1, read on the forward strand.
TAAAGGTCAGTGGAGACTGTGGTGTCCTTAGGATAGATGGTTTTGCACATATATGCAACCTGATAGAAGGGCTTGCAGCATTAATACGCCAACAGAACTTGCCTCCATGTTAGATTTCCATGGAGCTGGCCAAGCCATAGCTTTGGGTCCATCGCAGGGCGTGATGGCTCTGTGTCTCCAGGGGCATACGAAGTGGGGGGCTGAGGGGGCGGTCCACCCTGGGTGCCACTCGGGGGGTGACAAGATGGCCCCTGCCTCCCCCAGCTGTATAGCGGCCAAGGGCGTGTGCAGTCCGTATGGGTGCTGCTCGCACAGCGTCCGTACGGGTTGCCGCTCTCACATGCCATCCATATGGGCGTCTGTACGGGTTGCCTCTCACATGGAGACCAAACGGGCTGACGCGTGTGCGCACTCTATACGGGATGCTGCACATGCACAGTCCATATGGGCTGCCCCGCCCTGGGTGCCAGAGAGGGTTCCTCCGCCACTGTGTGTCTCCACCCCCAGCCCCAAATGACACACAAAACTGTTGCTTCTTGTACTTCTTGTACTTCTACCTTACCAGATGATGTCACTTCCAACTAGGTGAAGAGGTAGAGAGTTACCCAATTTGTCTCTAAGACAGCAGGACAATCTCTTTGGACATGTAAATGGCAGTAATTAACTGGCCATTATCTTACAAACAAACAAACTGATCTGACTGATTTAACAACTTATACCAAGATTCTAGACCTCACTGGATACAGAATCACAGGCCTGGAAGGGATGCATTAGTAGGTGGCTGTCTTATGTTGCTGACAATGAGATCTAAGTGTGCAAGGAAGAGAGTCCTATTGTTCAATAGCAAGGGGAAATCACTTGGCATATGCATAGCGGCAGCACTCTACTATTGACTGTTAATTATGTTTAAGAATTCTGTGCCATGGAATCACTTTCGGATCCTGGCCCAGACTTGACCTCAGCAGCTCTCTATTGCAGAATTGATTCAAAGCCCTCAGAACAGGATAGTGTGTGGTATGTAATAGACTGACTCTGGTTTGTGTGTGCTTTGCCTCACTGCTTTTGTTACCTAGGGTCAGTTGCTTGCATGCACTTTCTACCTGTGACGCATATGTGTGCAGATTGTGTGAGCTGCACAAGAGTCTATGAGACACAAAGCTCTCGGTCTCTGGCTTTTGACCCACTTGCTCATACAGTACATAGGACTGTCCCTGTTTTCACCTGTGAGATGTTAGCATACCTTCCTGAGTCCAACTTCTAGTGTCTCTGTTTCTTTCTCCTTGAAAATTAAGTGATTTCTGTTATTTAACACAAGAAACTAGTTCCTACTCATGTATTTGACAGAGTCTCTAGAAGAAAAAGCCTGAGGGGATTGGAGAGTTTCTCCTGATTGTATGAAATTCAATTTTAGAACAAGTATTTCTTGAAAATGTACTGCATACATTAAAAAAAAAATATGTGGGTGTTTTGACACATTTAACTCAGTGCAAATATATTATGGTCATCAGATGATGTGGCATGCTCTCATACAATTTGTAATTAAATGTACAATGCAATGTATGTATGGAATAAAACACAAATGATTAATTGACAAGCTCTAATTTATCATTGAACCACTGTAGATACTTTTGTGCATGTTTAAATGAAATCACTGCATTCCACATAGTTAAAGTCAGTGTTTCTCAAAGTTCTGCCCCCATCATCCCTGACCACTGGTCCTGCTAGCTAGGGATGACGGGAGTTGTAGTCCAACAATATCTGAGGACTTACAGAAAGGCTGGTCCAGCATAGTAATAACTCACTATTCTATGGCTACCAGCTGATTCCATATATGTTATGCATAGCTGCTCTTTTGCGTGGTATAGGGGATCAATACAGCCGCTTCCTCCTTATGGGAAGAGCCATAAAGACTTCCAGGATGAGATCCTGCATGTCACACTTTACCACTACACAGCTGGTAAGGTCCTGTTGCTGTGCAGATGGTAATACCTGCAGCTGGACTGCAGAATGCTGCGCCAAGGGGGACAGACCATCACCAGCACAAAAAGCTACACATGCACTAGTTGGCCAGTTCAAGGTTCCTGTATTAAACTATAAGCTTGGGTACAGGATGCCTCAGGGACCACATGATCCCTTATATCCCTGCTCATTCACTGAGGTCTTCAGGGGAGTCACTGCTATGGGTCCTCCATGACTCAGGTGCATTGCACATGCATTCAGCATTGTGGGACCAATCTTATGCAACTCTCTTCCAACTGAGGTCCAATTGGTCCTTCCCTACTGAACATCCGGAACTTACTGAAGACTTTTCAAAAATTCCAGTAGGCTTTTTAATTGAATTCTATTTTTTTTTAATATAAATTTTTATTAGTTTTACAAAAATTTTAAAACAATACAAACATATAAAAAGACATACAAACACGTATAGTTTCATGACCTTTTTTTCATAAACCTTGTTTCTCGGACTCCCCCATACCTCCCCTTTCTGCATCCTAATGTCCCAAATTTTTCCAGCAACTTCTAGGTTAGTTCTGTCAAACATATGTCTTCTTAACCTTTCCTTCAGTCTAATCTTATATCGCTGTAACCCTTTCTTTCTCAAAACCTCGACATTCTAACATTCATCAAGTTTATAATAGTCCTTAAGATAAATTTTAAATTTCTTCCATTCTTCTTCCGCCGTCTCCTTCCCCTGGTCGCGGATTCTGCCAGTCATCTCAGCCAGTGTCATTTTAATTGAATTCTAATTTAATAGTTTTATTCCATTATTAGTCTCATAGTATTGGGTCTCCAGTACAATGACTGTGATTAAGTGGCATACAAATTGTTGAAATAAATATATATATATTGCTACCTGGTTTGTGGTGTCCTCAAACTGGTGCCTTTGAGAAAGGACATTCTCTTCCCTTTTACCTTAAATATTAAGAGGCAAAGGGTTGCACTGCTGCCACACTCCTTCTCCTCTGCCTCCCTCTGCTTTATTTAAAATTGTTTTTATTCAGTTACTTAAATGCTCTTCCAAACTGCTTAATATTTAAAGATCTCTAAGCAGTTTACAAAAATGCAAGATAGAAACAATAAAACAGTATCATAAAAGCAGAGCTACAACATGAACACTAGTAAAACCATATTGTAAAAACAGATAAAGACAGGAATTCAGTAATAACATGGTCTATTCCTACAGGTCAGGGAAAGCTGGTGGGAAAGGACACCTGAAGTACTGGATGGATGATGCTTCCATGTATGGAATTTCATAACACAGGGTTTGTGTTTGCCACCACCAGCACAACACAACAGCAGTGCTTGAACACTGCCCCCCCCCCAAGGAAAAGAAGCTCTTTCCTTATAGCAAAGCAATCGGGTGACCCAGGAGAATACATGTGCCACTGCCACTTTGCTGCACAGGTTACAAAATGTTATATATATGTTCAGAATTAGCACACACTTGCTAACTCCTCTATTGAAATTAACATGTTTCAAAGGTGCTTACATTTGATTTGCTGGTTTATTTATGCTGTAACTAGCTGAAAAACTGCCTGATTTCTCTTTCCTGTTCTGTTGATTTGTTCTATTTGCATCTATTTGCAACTGTGATCTGAAGATACAGACAAAGTACTTGCAGTAATATGGCCAACCCTGTGCCCTCTGGACCTTCAGCCGTCTTGGCAGGGATGGGAGAGAGTACTGACCTGATGGGTTCAGTTTACATGGGGGAAGTGGCATCTGCTTCACTTAAGGAGGCAATAGTGTGACTGCTCCTGAAAAGACTCTATCCTGGATTCAATGGTTTTAAACAACTAACATCTGGTCACTAATTTTTCCTTATTGAGCACAGAGGGTCGTGGAGGTACAGCAGCAAGTATTTTTGGAGGTTACTGATTTAACTCACTTCAGTCTGGCCTTGGTCACAGTGATGGATGGATCATGGACTTGGATAAATTAAACCGACTAATTAAAAACAGATTCGGCATGCCAGTCCCTGGGTTCCAGGCCCCGGGGAGCAAAGAGTGGGAAGTGAATCTTGTGCTCTTGGTGGGCTGTCTAGAAGCATCTAATAGGTTATTTAGAGAAGCAGGTCCTGGGCTAGCTGGGCCTTTGGCCTGATCCTGAAAGGTTCTTATAGCTTCTAAGAGTACAGGAATTGGGAAAGAAAGAGATCCACAAAAGGTTTTGTACATTTAAGATGATGAGATGGAAGTCAATAAAGGGAACAGAATGCCTTTTTATCCTCTCATCAGTTCATTAGAATGTTAAACAGCACCCTGTGTGTTACCAAGTAGTCTAAAAGAAACCGAGCGAAGCAATATTGTGCCACCAGCCATGCACACGCCAGCAACAACCAAGTCAGGCATCAAGAGCTGGATTGAGATGGAGCTGCCAACTGCATCCCATATAATTATGTATTTCATACCAAGAACAGAAGGATAGTATGTGGGGATTCTACCATTCAGTTAACAGTAAGGAATACTAATTCCTTCCTTCAGAATGTATTCAAGAACAAGTTCAATGTTCCAAGCTGAAGAGCTTGATGTGGCAGAAGTGATAGAACTAGTATTAAAAATAATGGAAATAAAATTTGTATATCAGAAATGGAAAAGAATCTAAATAATGCTTAGCAGTGCCAACACTAGCATCTCAATCTGTTTGTTTCTTTCCCCTGACTGACAGCTTTCTGGCAGCTGCTCATATGCCTAAATCAGAATGCCAAATATCATTAAGTTTCATGAGCAATTCTACATTATCTGGGAGTATTTATATTAATCTGCATATGCTTAGACTAATCAAGCATTTTGCTCCTGTTTACTTATTTTTCAGGCTGATCAAATGTAGGCAAAAGAAGGCATCCGCACCACCAGAACTCGGCCTTTTCTGTGTCTGAGAACCAGAAGGCAAAACTTTTAAGGTTTTCTTTTTCGTAGCTGAGCATATAGTTCTCTTTCAATATTTATAAGTGAGTGAAGGATTTCAAGATACTGCAATGATGAGATGTCAAGAGTGCTCAGGGAGAAAGAGTGTGAGAGCACAAGGCCCCAGGCCAGAAATCTATCAGTCATTTTTAAGCATGCCTATGACTTGTTGGAAAGGGTTGACACATTCACTTAGGGCGGCGGCAGGGGGGGGGGTCTTTCATACATGTACATAACAAACACATATATAATAATTTTGCATATAAAATTTGCGTATGAGCCGCATTCCAGGTGCAACAATGCTCAGGGTGGCTTTGCCCAATTGTGAGTGTTCTGGAAAGCTGTGGGAAGGTGGAGTTGCATCTTCCTCTTATGGTTTTGCAGGATCTTGTGGGAAGGTGACTGGCCTGCGGGATTTCACAAGAGGGAGGAGGGGTCAAGACATTTAAAGGGTCTCACCCATGAATCTGACCCAATCTAGTGCAATTATTTGCCTGCCCTTCACCTTCCCCCTGGTCAGTCTGAACAGCAGGATGCCACCACCCTGTCCCAGAGTCACTGCTTGGCACTGGCAGAGGAAGAGGAGTGCGGGGGGAGCCCACCGCCCCCGGTAGCACAATCCCGGTAGGGTGCCATCACAGCTGCCCCCCCCGCCTGCGCTGGGTGCCACGCCCCTGCAGGCAGCGTATCCCGCCCCCAGAATGCGCACCAGCCCCCCCCCCCGCCTGCTCTCTACTCCCCGGTGCCGGAGCATGAAGTTCCGCCACTGCTGCTTGGCTGGATTTTGATTGGTCTTGCCCATTATGCTTAGAATAAATCCATTGAAATCACTGGCACTTATATCTGGATCCAGTGCTTTTTTTCAAAAAAAATGTTTAGAGGTACTCTCATTTTCCTACTTATATTGAAATACTGTCCCTCATTGAGGCCAAACTAAGATTCACAAAATGTTTAGGGCTATGCACCCCCCTGCATCCCCCCAGAAAAAAGCACTGTTTGGATCCAACACAATCAAGCTTTGGAAGAACAATTTTAGGCATGCCCAGTCAAGGATTGAAGTCCCCTCAGTTCCAAAATTGCTTTGTCATCTTGCCTGTGGAATATGGGTCAAGAAATGCAAGCCCAAAGTTTCATTGGGTACACAAAACTAGACACACATGTCTTGAGATCCTGGTTTATGGATGTGTACGAATGCCTTATTTTCTGCCTGAGCTACTCCAATCAATTGCAAATTGCAGCACATCAAGAAAAACTAGATGTAATCCAGCAAGTGATGCTACTAGTTTAGCTGGGCTTACTCGGACGGATCTTATACCTGCTGGATTGCATCAACTGCCTGTAATTCAGCCTAAAATTTCATGTATTTAATGGTCCATATCTTACTCAAAGTAACCCCATACTTGCTGCCTAAGCCTATATTGCAAAGATAATTGAACCTATAGCTGCAATCCATAAAATCTGTAGCTGCATGCAGGATTGTAGCAATTGCTCAATTTACCTTTGCAGTACAGCCTTGGGCAGCAAGTAGTTATAACAGTAGTTCTCTTTGAATATGGTCCAGAGGTGCTGGAGATACAATAGGGAACCTGTCAGCTTCAATCATATCTACAAGAGCTGTCTTGTGGTAGCCAATTTCTTGGAGAAAGTTGGAGAATAAATTTAAGCCAACACTGTACAGCATATTGAAGTCTGACATGTTGGATATTGGAGTCCTTGCCATCTATATGGAAAGTGAAGTATGGCCAACTGGATTGGAATCACAGAGTGGGAGTTGTCACTAAGTGCTTGAGGCTGCAAAATTGGAAATTGAATTCAGCTCCAAAGATTGAGGTCTTGGCCGAGAAACAGTCTGAACCTTCTGCCAGTGGAAGAAAATAGCATAACGCAATGAAGGCCTATTTGTGAAAGTTTGGGAAGGTTGTGTTGCATTTCATAAGTGTTTTGCAAAGAAAGGGAATGTCATATTCATCACCACCACCATTATTATTATTAAGATTTCTTTTAAGGGCTACTTTTGTTTCCTTTCATGCAATATTTGGGTAATGAATAAGAATGAATATACAGTTTTTGAGTATTCAAAGGACTTCATACAGCATTATCTTGGTAATCCATACAACAGCTTTGCCTGAACTGTTGTTTCCATGGTCCAGATCAAGCAGCGCCTCAGCTAAAGGCCCCAATGAACTTATGGTGGAGTCAAGATTTGAACATATCTAATAGAAGAAAGGTACGCGGGTGGTGCTATGGTCTAAACCACAGAGCCTACGGCTTGCCGATCGGAAGGTCGGTGGTTCGAATCCCTGTGACGGGGTGAGCTCCCGTTGCTTGGTCCCTGCTCCTGCCCACCTAGCAGTTTGAAAGCATGTCAAAGTGCAAGTAGATAAATAGGTACCACTCTGGTGGAAAGGTAAACGGCGTTTCCGAGCGCTGCTCTGGCTCGCCAGAAGCAGCTTAGTCATGCTGTCCACATGATCCGGCAGCTGTCTGCAGACAAACGCTGGCTCCCTTGGCCTATAGAGCGAGATGAGCACCGCAACCCCAGAGTCGTCCATGACTGGACCTAATGGTCAGGGGTACCCTTACCTTTAGCTAATAGAAGAAAAACACCCTAACCCATATATTCTTATATATTTTTTTTTATTATCCTAATACATATGTAAATATTAATAGCCTACTGCATTTTGTATGAAAACATTTTTATTTTCCTTTTTTTTTTCTTTGCATCACTTTATTTGTTTAGATTTGAAACTATAAACTACTGTTGTAGTTTGACCTGGCAATAACTGTAACTACTGTTGTAGTTTGACCTGGTATGAATTGACCTGGCAATAATTCCAGGTGCACAATTTGCTGAAGTGGATTAATTAGCTATAGTTAGCAAATTGGCATTCTAAAGACTGTGCCAAAAATTGGTAGCACTTGCAAAGCCAAAATTTCGGACAAGTGAGGAGTTAGGAAGACCCGCTGTTTGTATGCAGATAGGTTGCTGCAAACTGGTGCAGGGAGTGTGGGAAGCTTATGCATGGAGAAGACAGGATATAATTAATTGTTCTTAGTAAATCTCTATAGTTAGAGAGTTACCTAAATCCTAAATTATTTCTAATGTTTCATAGTACTGGTCAAACACCCTTCCTTCAAAATACTGTGTTATTCATGTCAGCAGACCACATGGCAGCAGTAGGTGAGGATTAGGCTATATTTTACAAAGCATAACTCCTTTGACTAAGGCTTGCAACTCAAACACATCTCATGCATGTCATGGTGTCCCTGTCAGCTCCAAGAAGAAATGCTTTACTCAGCTGACAGAAGAATAGTCTGTCTGTCCAAGTCCAGGCGCAAGATTTGCCAGACATGATAATGATTGATTTGTAATATCTGACATGATATTCTGTTGCCTCTTCTTCTCACACCTCGCCAGCCAGCTACAGTGTGCATGCTGTACACAAAGCATGTGCATATTATACTTTTGTGGAAAGAAACACCAAAGAGGAGGGGAACAAAACTTTGTAATCTGTCAAATATTCTGTTACTGTTGGCTTTGGAGCCTGTCCACTAAGAAGGATAATAGTATTAATTTCATTTAAAAAATAAATAAAACAAATTTGTCCAGTAGTTTGTTCTACTAAGTTTGTTCTTGTCCATGCACACAAAAGTTTGTACCCAGAATGAACTTAGTTGGTCTCTAAGGTGCTACTGGACAATTTTTTAATTTATTTGACTGTGTCAGACCAACACGGCTACCTAGCTGAATATTAATCTCAGCTATTATTCTTTTTCTTCTGTACCTTGGTTTGAATGCCCACTCCTAGCCATCTTCCAGCTAGGGATTCAGGGGCAGCACTTGCCAGCTCTTTAAGATGAAATCAACTGATCCAGACCTCTCAAATTAATGTGCAGATGGGAAATCAGCTCTCTGCTGGAGTTTGCACCTCTCAGGATGTTGTGACACAGTTTTGTCCAATTTTGCATTGGAATACACATTTAAGTGTGTGAATACATATTCTAGAACAAAATGCATATTTAACCTTTATCCAGAATTCTGGGGTAAGTCACTTTTATCGCAGCACACTTTTCATTGTGCAGTGTCCTTTTAGGACATTGTCACAAACTGCCATCTGTACAATCCTTATTGCTTACTGATTTTTTTCTGGAAGCAACAACAAGAAGAAACAACTTTGGGCATTAAATGCCCCAGAAGGGCATTAAATTTTACCATTGGGCTGTATTTATTACATCTACCAATATAAGTAGATTGGGGCAGTAAAACACCCCATTGTTTTTCATAGACAAATGATCAGGGAAAGACCAATGTTATTATTTTTCCAACTTTGGGTGAAGGCTAAATATTTAGAGAGGATTTTTTAAAAAAATTAATGTGGATGAATGCAGAAATTGGAACAGAATTGTGTGTAAAAAAAATGCAGAAGAAATATGGACTAGAAGACAGATTTGCTCATCCCTACTTTCATCTTTGCAAGTTTGCTGACTTATGGTTAGATGGCGTGAAATGATCTATGAATTCTCCAAGACATTTCAGAGGCCTATCAGAACTCCCTCAGCAATCTTGAAGTTTCTTAAATTAATTCTTAAATTAAATATTGCAAACCAAATAAGATTCAAATATAGTCAGATACTGAATACTCTTACCTGCCATCAAATATTAAATATTGCAACTTGAAAGTAGAATTTTGCTAAGAATTTTTAGGATTTGATTGTTTCAGCTCTATTAATTGTTAGCTAATTTATCATGCTAACACTAATAGATAATTTTTAACAGGTGTGCTTATTAATGTTCTAGCAATTTGTGTGATCTAAACTATGAAATCCTACTCTTCAGAGAGATTGTTATTGAAACCAGCTGCAATTACTGTTAAACATTCAGTAGATGTGTAACTTAGTTGTAATATCCCAGTTGTACTGTACATTTTAATTGGGATATTGGCGCAGAAACAGATTTTCAAGTCTCCAGTGGAAAACACAGGGTGGTTTTACACTCCGTATTGAATTTCAATCTAGCTAAATTCATTGCATAAAGATATGGAGGGTGAAGATGTTGGCACAATTTCCATAATCTAAAAAGTCTATGCAGTTTTATCATATCTTTATTCATGTTTGATTAAGATCTCGGTAGCAAGGGTTGGTCAAACTTTAACAAACCTTCAGTGTCATAGATGAAGTACAACTTCAAAACAAAACTGAATTTGGTTTAAAGAATTGGGAGCCTTAGTGATGTGCTACTCTTGTGTAGAGGAAGGAGTGGCACCATGGTGTTAGCGCGGCTCTCAGGGTTACACCATTTTCTTTCAGCAATTATATGCTCTTCACAGTTGGGTGAGAAGAGAGCTGAACAATGGAGCTTCTGCTCATGAGCAGGAGAGCCATGCAATGCTTCATGAGCTGCTCTTACACAACTGTGCACAATGTGTGGTTGTGGGGAAGGTGCAGAGGCCACACCTGAGGCTGCTCCTTGCTCTGCAGGTATGCCCTATCATGGGGCTCTCAGACTTTATACCTCCAGGGTCCACTTGAAAATGACAGAAACCAATCAGTAGCAAAGTGGGGCTGCAGGTGCAGAGCCATTCACAAAAATTATTTTGTTTATTATTTATTTTATAAAAATTCATATACTACTTGACTTAAAAAATAAAAAAAATGCAACCTCAAAGCAGTTTACCAAAAATATGACACAATAAAATGATCACCATGGGAGGCAGAGTTTGGCATAATCAGCCAGCAATTAATTAATTTCTGCTGGTATCTAATCCACCTTTGCAAATGGCTAAATTCTTGGTCACAGCATTTCCTTTGGTGTAAGGAGTTCTGTAGCTCAGCTGCCCACAAGCTAAGTATAGCCTCCCCCTTTTAGGCAGATTTTTGGATCCAAAAGCATTCCCCCCCCCCCTGTCACTTCTTCTGCTCTTCTCTCTTCATTCCCAATTTGCACTTTAGCCCCTCCCCCAAACTGTCAGTTCTTTTCATCCCTTTTGCCTGGTCCTTTAACATTCACTTATCCCTTTTATAACACATTTCATCTCTTTTTTTCTATTCCTAGTTTATTTGTATATTTATGCATGATAAACAAACCTTTCTCTCACTTTCTAATTTCTTTCTATGTCTGCTCTTCTCCTATCATTATCAAAGCTATTATTTATTGCGTAAGTCATCTTACATTTCCTTGGCACCTCAAAAAGCAACCCAAATTTAGGTTTGGTCACACGCACATGGATTTGACTTGTTAAATAATAAACATTACACAACCTTAGAAAGGAACAATTGAGCTACAGTCATGAGAATTGTACCAAAAAAAAGATAAGGCCCTGGGACTACTGAGTAATTATTGGTTTCTAGAGACAGAGGAGAGAACAGCCATTAGCCTTCTGTGTCAAAGTAGATTCATGTGGACCCCAAAATGATACTTTATTAAAAGATGTTGAGTTTATAGTTCAGGACTAGAAATGGCTTATTGATTTTATTGGCATCATGCTTCAGCAGCTGAGGAGCTGTTTCTATTTGTAAAGTGAAAAATCTCTGCACAGTGTATCAACATCTCTAAGGGTGGAACAACACATTAGGCTCACCTTGAGGCTAACCTGGGGACAAGGTTTTAGGGCAAAGGAACACTGTCTCCTTCCAGTCTTCTACCTTGCCTAGCGGTTAACAGTAATCTTATGTGATTACAGAATACATGCTATTTAGCACACAAAGTGCTTTTTTTCAGGGGGTACCAGCACCTCTCCTTTTTTGTTTTTTCTTTTTGTTAAAAAGCTTGACTCTTACTGTAACAACTTCATGATGAGTTCCGGCTCTTGTTTTTCTGGAAAAAAGCACTGAGCACACACTTCCCTAATTTTCCCCCCTTCCCAATACACATTCTCAGACTTACAAATCCATATTTATCTGTAACATAAGGTTGTTTTGGGAAACGCCATTTGCAGGGTATACTGAAAGGGTTTACTCAACAGCAAGTCAGACAGACTTTGCATATATATTCTAAAAGTTGTAAAAGCTGTTTCCACATACATTCCACATACATTCTTCGCCCTGAAAGCAAGTGCCTCAGAATGCAGCAAAGGTGTGTAAAAATGCTCCAAGGTGAGTGTCTGGCTTCTCTCTTGTGATGTCACACATCAATGATGCTGCCTGCACATTTGTAGGTACAGTGTATGCTATATTAACTATTTTCCCTTTGTATTTTTCTATATTCAAAAGCTATTCAGATGTTGCTAAAGCAACATGGTTGTGGGGGCAGGGAGGTCTACTGTGGTTCTTCTTTTGATCATGTATTTTGTGTTTTATATTGTTTTTTACATTGTGAACTGTCCCAAGATCTACAGATTAAGGGTGGTATACAAATTTAATAAATAATAATAGATAAATGCATAAATATATAAATGAACTTATACTTATCATTCTGTGACTACTGAGAATCAAAATTTTATTTAAGTGACAGGTATACATAGTATTTCTAGTGAAAGTTTATAATTGAAACCAAATTGCTAATCTCACCTACTGAAATCTTCAAAGGCACTATCTTTTTGCACCAGGGACTGTGCGTGAAGGATCCTTGTAAGGACTCATCCACACTTTTGCTTGACCTGTATTTTGATCATAGTGCACTGATGAATTACTCCAGGTTTCATTTTTTTAAAAAAAAATATTTATTGAGATTTTAAACAATAAAACCAACCTTCCGATCAAACAAAAAAAAGAAACAACATTATCACCCACAAAGCAAAACAGAAAAATACAATAAAAACATAAGAAACAAAGAGAAAAAACATAAAAAGACATTAAAAAGACATAAAAATCTAAATTTTTACTTATTGTTTTCATAACCCTACTTCCTGACTTCCTCACATCTCCCTTTTCTGTGTTCCTTTTTACACAAATCATATTCAGCAATATCTTACCCTCTTTCAAATCTTAGTCTATATTATGCATTTCAACCCATTGTGTCTCCAATTTTCCCTTTATATCCTTTTGATTACGTTTGTCACAGAGTATTCTAATTTTTTCACCCTTATCTTTTGAAACATTTGTTACATACTCCTTTTACTTATATCACTAATGCCACCTTGTCTTTATATCTTGCATCATTTTAGCATTCCAACATTTTAACATTCCAACATTTTACAATGTTTTTGCAAGTAGTCTTTAAACTTCTTCCAATCCTCTTCCACTAGCTCTTCTCCCAGGTCTCGGATTCTGACAGTCATTTCTGCCAACTCCATATAGTCTATCACTTGCATCTGCCATTTTTCCAAGGTGGGCAAATCTTGTGTCTTCCAGTAGAATTACTCCAGGTTTCAAAGCTTTTTTCATTGTGCCTTGCAAATATCTGATCTTTCCGGCTGAATCGGATCTTATCAGATGTAAATCCAAAGAGAGATTTTGTTTTCCCTCCTACTCAACCAAAATGTGTGAACCCTGATGCAGGCACCATGCAAGATATAATAAGACAGGCTGGGGGAGTATACTTTGGCCAGGTCTACCCAGCAAGTTTGACAAGAAAGCAGGCATTTGAATGCATCTCTCTTCTAGTTTCAGTCTAACATTATATCTACTACTCTACACTGGCTCTCTCAGGAAATTACAGCAACAGATTATGCTCCTCCTTTTCATTATTCACTTTTTGTATGGAAATTTTAAATACGTTCTCCAGCCAACAGTCGTTCCAGTTTGCTAAACTTGTTTCCATTCTTCCAAACAAATCATACAGGTATATGAATTCCAACAGAAAGGAGCAAAAAACATTATGGGAGCATAAAATCCATTTGACTACTACAAAATTCATTTTTCTACAACCCTAATCTCAATAAGTGAGTGAACTTTGGAACTGGATCAATTATTTCCTCTTCTTTCAAATTCATGCAACTCTTCTGCTTCAATTATCATTAGGAAATAAATGTCTTTTATAAGCATCTTTAATACCACTATTTTTCTTCCAATGGTGATATTTTTGCCATCTCACATACTAAGGCTTCAATATTCCACAGAGTAAAAGTGATCCTCCCACCCCTGAGTAATATATTGTGTAAGTGGGAGTGATGCCTGGCTTCTCAAAATGAAAAGAATAAATCCTTCATAATCCTTAGCAGATTAAAATGCTTTTCCTGCAACAGTATCCCTTTTTAACATTTCTAAAGTGCAATATAAAGACAAAATAAGCATTAGAGACATCTGTCTTTTTGAAGGAGCTTGAACATAACATAAAATTGTTGGAAATAACCCTCTATAAAGGAATTTGAGTTAAGGAACTTGAACTGTTCCTACTCTACTCAATCGGAACGTCCTTCCTTCCTTCCTTCCTTCCCAATAGGTTTTGTGAAATGAACAAGCTCATTGTGCAACAGGAAGAACTAGAGAATGAAGGTGGAGAATGAAGCTGAAAATTATGTTTCTGAATTCCGACTTCAAGCCAGATCATTTTTAAGATCAGACCATTATGAAGGTAGCTTCTTTTTAAAAATACAATTTCTAAAAATTTTAAATGGACTTATGTGCATGCTAAGTGACATTCAGTTATATGTTGCTGACTGCACCTGTGGACTATTGCAAAGGTTTAGGGGCTTGCCATAATAAGCCTAAGCAGAAGCACAGCCTCCTTTTTCCATTTTTTAAACTCCCTTTTAGGGCAGTCACCTGTGGCAGCAAGTCTTACTGGGAGAGATGCATACTTTTGGCACCTTCGATTCAGCCTAGAAGTGAATAGGCAGCGAGTGCAAGTCATGCAATTCAGGTGTAAGATGATTCTAACTTGGTAAGGTGATAAATAACTGATCATTGTGGCTAGATCATCCTGGTCTATGAATAGCTGTAGCTTCAAACAGGCACTGCTTTTCAGCCCTAGCAACAGCTCTCAAAATAGTTCACTTTGTTAAGTTGTGGGTGAACATATCAGACGACACAGCGATTCTTCAGACAGCTCTTAGAATCATAGAATCATAGAGTTGGAATAGACCACAAGTGCCATCGAGTCCAACCCCCTGCTCTTGTTTATTCACAGGCCAGAACAGAACTGGGCTGAAGGGTTCAGCCAACCTGCTTATATAGAGCTTCACTACAACGCAACAGTAACCACTTTCTGTAACTATCCAATCACTGAACGTCCCTTTCAATTCCTTATTTGCATATGTGGTCCTGAGTGAAAACTATCTACAGTATCCCCCTGCTGGCCCAGGGTGAGAACTTCAGTACATAACACACTTAAAACACACACACAGTCAAATACCAAAAATTAAGTACTAAAAACCTAAAATGTGGAAGTTAAAACTTGCAGTCATATATTTAAAACCCTAAAAAGTCATGCTGTTTTTAATGTCCACCTAAAAGCCATCAGGGATGGCTCTGGGAGGATATTCTGCAGCCACTGGGTTACCACAGCCAATGGGGCCTGCAAAGATAATCACAACCTATGGGCAGGTTCATATGCAAGGAAATGGCATTGCAAATGTTCTGGCCATGAGCAGATGCAGGCCAGCTGCTGCCATAACGAGCACCATGCTGCTGTCTCTCTCACAGGTGACTCTATAATAAAATCTGAAAAAGAAGGCAGGGGAGGGGGGGGGGATGCCACTGGGCTGCCACCTATGACAAGCACCAGACTCTTCTGAAATGTTTTGCAAACACAACCCCCTAATCACTCTCTTCTTCAGCTTCCGACCCCAGTTCCACAGACATCCTGATTTCCAGACAAATACCCTAATTGTCAAATGTTTGGTTCAGCACAACAATTAAACAACCAACAGGTGCCCATCCTCTGCCCGCCCTCTGTGGATGCAGCAATGGTCATCCCAGACTAGCAAGCTCTTCTGGACCAGGGGTGGTAAATCCCAGGTATTTGCAACACTCATTGTTTCCTGACTGGCGTGCTTTACATTCACACATACCTTACAGCTACAGCTCCTTAACTAGACAGAAAATGTAAAGTTCTGAAACCTGTGAGATCTGAAGAACCTGCAAAGCTGGCAGATACTGAGACAACCTGTTTGCAGCTGCACCCCGAGGGAAGTGCATTTCCTTACTCATCTTTAATCATGCTTACTTTCCCCCAGTGTTAAGAAGAGTTAATCAACCATAATGGACACTTGCCATTTCATTTCTTCTCTGCTCTCTATTACACTATGCAGGAGAGGCACACACAGAGAAAGGCATTATTTAAATACTTCAAAATGATAGGGTGAAAAGTGTGTTCCTGCAGCTATTATTTCTCCATCCTGCTAGCTCTTCACTTATCATTCCTGATCATCTCCCTGATGAAACAAGCCATATGAAAAATCTAATGTCTGCAGATGCCTTTCTTCTGTTATCTTTTGTTCAATCTTTAACAAGGATTAATATTCAGTCACAGTGCTACAAATTAGGTGTCTTCTTGAACCACGACCTTGCTAAGCCAAAGCATTTGAAAGGAATCAAATGAGTCACAAAGCAAGCATGATGACTGTTAACTGGATTAAGCTCCCCTTAAAGGAACCAAAAGGGATCTGTTGTACTGTAAATAAGAGACACACTTGATTTGACCTGTTGTCTTGATACTGCCATTAGGATTCACTTTCAAACCAAATGTTTGAAAGATGCAGAGGGTCCTCCAAGCAACAATGCAATAAAGAGAATATAGGGAGGTGGTTTTGAGCGGGTGCTCACTGCGGAAATTAGATCTTGGCTAACAAGTTTGGCTAACAGGTTTTCGAGGGGAGTGATTATTAAGACAGTTTAAGTTTACATTGCAGATATTCTGGAAAAGAAAGGGGGGGGGGAGAGATTAAGCTTTACCATCCAGGGCACTGGCAATGGCTTCTTGTGCCAGTTTTTCCACCAGCTGAAGGTTAGGTGGTCAGCAACTCATTTGGAATCAGCCGAAGCACCAGCCACTTCTCCTCTTCTCAGCTCCTTGATGAAAAAGACATTGTTGGTCTCTTTGAGCCTGCAAAAATAACTTTGGTGTTCTTGAATATTTCCTTGACTGCATTTTAATAAGAACTGTCTCTCCTGAGTTATTCTGGGGTTATGTTTCTTGCGCATTCTGACAACTGAGGAAGATCAGCTGCACTATTCGTCAGAATCCCCTAATTAATCACGGTTGCTTAGAATCATCATAGATTTGCAACATTACTCTGGTATTTCCACCCCATAAATAACTGAGCAGGACTAATTCCAGTGATGGACTCGGGAAACAAGGATCATTATGGGTACTTTGCTACAAAAAAGGGGGGAAATGCTGTATATATTTTTGGCTCTATTAAGCCACTTTCTTTGGGTTAAAAAAAGGTGTTTGGTGGTTTTATTTTACTGGTGGATGTTTGTTTTGCATGTGTATTTATTATCTTCCTCATTGATAGCTTATTGTCCACCACTGTGGTTTTTAAACGTTGTAAGATACTTTGGGTGGCTTGCCTAGAAAAATAGCTTTAAATTACTGATACATGAAGAATAACAATAAAATAAACAAAGCTCTGCCAACCAGGGCCACTATTTCTCTGGTGTAAAATGGCAGTAGGAATTTGTAGGGGGAAGATTATGGACAAGAGGTCTTCATCATCTAATACTTTCCCCTCCACGTAGAGACACTTCAACAATTCTTCCCCCTGTCATTCAAATTCTGATATGAAATTACCTGAACCAAACACACAGGACTGATGTGCAGATTGGTATTTAGTTATCCACCATAATAATAATAATAATAATAATAATAATAATAATAATAATAATTTATTATTTATACCCCGCCCATCTGGCTGGGCCTCCCCAGCCACTCTGGGCGGCTTCCATAAAATCCAAAAATACAATAAAATATCACACGTTAAAAACTTCCCTGAACAGGGCTGCCTTAAGATGTCTCCTGAATGTCAGGTAGTTGTTTATCGCTTTGACATCTGCTGGAAGGGCGTTCCACAGGGCGGGCGCCACTACCGAGAAGGCCCTCTGCCTGGTTCCCTGTAGCTTTGCTTCTTGCAATGAGGGAACCGCCAGAAGGCCCTCGGCGCTGGACCTCAGCGTCCGGGCAGAATGATGGGGGTGGAGACGCTCCTTCAGGTATACTGGACCGAGGCCGTTTAGGGCTTTAAAGGTCAGCACCAACACTTTGAATTGTGCTCGGAAACGTACTGGGAGCCAATGTAGGTCTTTCAAGACCGGTGTTATATGGTCTCGGCGGCCGCCCCCAGTCACCAGTCTAGCTGCCGCATTCTGGATTAGTTGTAGTTTCCGAGTCACCTTCAAAGGTAGCCCCACGTAGAGTGCATTGCAGTAGTCCAAGCGGGAGATAACCAGAGCATGCACCACTTTAAGAATCTTCCCTATACAGGGCTGCCTTCAGTTGTCTTCTAAAGGTTGTATAGTTACATATCTCCTTGGCATGGAAGTTGCATAATTCTAAATTCTCCAACAGTTCTCAGATAAAAATAGGAATTTCCTACCATACCCTCCAATATTTCTCTGATGGAAATAGGGATGTCTTAAGGAAAAGCAGGACATTCTGGGATCAAATCAGAAACCAGGATTGTTTCTGTAAATCTTGGGCTGCCCCTGGAAAATAGGGGCACTTGGGGGTCTGCATAATGTGACTGGCTTTCTACAATATTGATTTGAAAACCAATTACCAGCAAAGTGGAGAAAATCAAGTCAAATGACCTCATTGGCACATTTTGTCTTAAACATCAGTGCCATTATGTTTATATATAAAAGAACAAAACAAATTATTAACAATTTTGGTTCCATTTGTTTTCCCACCCTCTTAAACACAGGATAAAGTAGGAATGATGAGAGAAAAACTTTTTGTGAGAGAACAACTGTGTACACAGACACTCCAGTTTACTCTGCATCCCATGTGCGGGAGTTCCACTGTTGGTTTGGGAAGCCGTGTATAAATTACACAATCCATCTCTATAAGGCTGTTTTTCTGGAAGCCTGGAAGCCAAGACTCAAGATTGGGGCAAAAGTATTGATGAGAGAACCTCAGCAGAGATTTAACATCACAAAACATGCAGCAAATAAAAGCATGGAAATGGAATCCGTAAAACCTTTAACATGTGCCCTTCCAGTGAGTTCCCAAAATGTCCCCTTTTAAAAGCTCATCCCACACCATGCCACTTCCCTAGCATAGAAATAGACCACACATTTGATAACTCATAAAATGGTTTACTTATAAAACACTTCAAAGGTCAGGTGCATGTGCTTTTCCATTCAGCAATCAGAAAAGATGCACAGGCAGTCAAAACACTGCTTAGTTACCAAAGGCAGAAGTTTCTAAACTATTTGTGTCAAAGGTACACTGGTTTAGACTTCATTCTAGTCTGAAACAAAACAGGCTGGTTAAAGCCATGCAGTTGGCTGGAATAAGCAGCTCAGAGCTCCTTATATTCTTGAATGGGGAGAGATATATAACAAAGGCTTGGTGACCCATTTCCTCTTGAAGCGGTGACATAGGCTAAGCCTGGCATGACAGCTTACTCTATAGTTTGACCCCTTCGTGCCCTAATTGGATTCAAACACACTAGAGTTATATGAGGCTAGAACCCTACAGTTTCTTATGGAAAGCTATGCTTTGATGCATTCTTCCAAAACCAGCTTCACTTTGAATTCAGAAAAAAGAACAACCGGGCTGTGTTTTAAGCTAGTAATGTTTATACAGCCCAAGACTCCGCCCACAGTTCTTTGGATCTAAGTCTTTTTAATTGCTTCAATGAAGCTCATTTCACAGACATCAACGAATATGCTTTCATGACAGAAAGAATGTAGACTAAAAAATTCATAAAACAATGAACTGTGTGATATGTTATTATTTTCTCAGATAAAGAATTTGGCTTTGATTCCTCCTTGTTCCATTTTGTCCTCATGGAACAATTTCAACAGCTTGAAGATATAAGTTAGTTATGATAAGAGCCCTCCCTGAAATCATAGAAAAGTTTCCCTTTTGTGTCAGAACAAATTAGAATTTAAAAAACCCCACAAGCAACTGCACAGCTGGGAATTTGGCCAACAGGGCCTTAAAAACGATGCCAACTTCAAAATGCATGCTGGTGTTGCCAAAAATCTTCCCATAGGCATGACAAGGGATTTGCTGACCTGGAAATGTTTAAATCCCTTCTGAAAAAAAAGATGCAGCAGGTCAAAATCATGATGCAGAAGCAGAGCTACTCCAGTGACCCAGACTAATAGACTTGTAAGCAAATATGGAGTTTTTGTGGGTCTGTCATCTGTTGGAAGAGACATGTTCTGAGTAGCTACAAACTAGGGGAAGGCATATATTTAGCATTGGAGAAAAATAATCATAATGGCAATGGAAGGATGTGAGAAGGCTTTTTCTCATTGTGAGCTGCGCTTGTTTCTGCTCACTGACTATGTTTCACTGGGGCATGAGGGAACTAGTATATAAATGATAACGAATAGTTCCTTGTGAACCCGCATACAAGACAGCCAGCTGTGTATCTATAAGAGTTACTGCTCTGGTTTTGCCTCCTTCTAATCTGTTTCCACTGCGGGGTGGAACATTCTGCATGATCCATCTAGTGTGACAGGATCATTCAGTAATCTGAATCGCAGATACCTGGGAATTGCCTATTCTCAGAACAGGCTGCCTGTTGTACCTCTGCATGAGATACTGCTCTGGATCTGCATCCTTCCAGATCAGTGGCTCAAGCAAAAATACACGGTCAGGAAAACCGTGCATACAAAGTAAACCATTTCAAAGTGTAAGAGATGAAGTGTGTCTCCAATTTTGATTCAGATCATGGTTGTGTCACATGAATGGAAAACAATGCTTTACCATTTTGAGGAAACTGTCACAAGAGTTTCACTTGCAAAGCTTGCAAAATTAAAGAGAACAAAAGAATCCACAGTTGAGCTGATTAATACCAGTTATATGTACTCCCCCCCAAAAAAAAAACTATTTGGCAGTCAACTACACAAGGCAATCTTGTTCATATTGTTGAAGGTGACTTTCACCTTACTCCTAAAGACATTTATTTGGAATTAAGTCTCCTGGATTTCAATGGAATTTACTTCCATTTAAGTGGCTTAGAACTGCAGCCTAAGACATATCAATCACAGAAAAAGAGATTTACCGGTAGTTTGCAGTTCTTCAAGCACCTATGCTGTGGAAGCCCAAGCAAAATCAATGAAGTACCTGTAAACAACTCAACATAGAAACATCTGAGAAAACTGCTAGTTAGAAACCTATAGCACTTACTTGTAAGTCAATGGGACTTAATTCTGAGTAGACATGTAGAGCTTTACAATATAAATCCCTGTTTAACAGCTGTATCTGGTCAGTTGAGGAATAGTTTGTGTATCAAATGCAGAGTTCCGTCTTTTAAATTGCCAAGATGCTGTTAAGTTTCATGGAGTGCACAGTTTCCATGCAAGCCTGCAGTTCTCACATGCAATCCTGACACCCATTTTAGGATATTTTGACCTACATCCCTAATGCACCTCAAGGGTTAACACAGTCAAGGACAACAAAGATAAATCTCAGGAAATGTTATTGTATCTAGAAGGGAATTAGCATATTTATTGAAAGATATTAAACAGAATCAGCTGACCAAGACTTTCATAAGCAACAAACAGTTTATAATGATATAACAGTAGTAGTAGTAGTAATCATTCATTCATTCATTCATACATAGCCCGCCTATCTGGCTGGGTTTCCCCAGCCACTCTGGGCAGCTCCCAACAGAGTATTAAAAGCACAATAAAATGTCAAACATTAAAAACCCTAAATAGGGCTGCGCTGCCTTCAGGTGTCTTCTAAAAGTTAGGTAGTTGTTTATTTCTTTGACATCTGATGGGAGGGTGTTCCACAGGGCGGGTGCCACCACCAAGAAGGCCCTTGGAGCTGGACCTCAGTGTCCGGGCTGAATGATGGGGGTGGAGACGCTCCTTCAGGTATACTGTGCCAAGGCAGTTTAGGCCGTTAAGTTAGTTAAAACTAATCATGTAAGCTATCGGTTCAAAAAGCACGCATGGATGCTTTTAGAAAATGGAGAACTCGCTTTAAAAAAGATGAGGGGAGGTTTTCAGAGGAAGAAGGGAGTTTGGATAGTGATTTTATGGAAGTTTCCCACCCTGCCTTAAGGCATGATTTCTCAATTTCGTAGGCGATTTTCCAGAAGAACACAGGACGTCAGGGATTAAGTTCTGAAGAATAACAGACCTGCAGGGAGGGGATATGCTTTCGGTTCATTAAGGTAAAGGTAAAGGGACCCCTGACCATTAGGTCCAGTCGTGACCAACTCTGGGGTTGCGGCGCTCATCTCGCTTTACTGGCTGAGGGAGTTTCCGGGTCAAGTGGCCAGCATGACTAAGCCACTTCTGGTGAACCAGATCAGCGCACGGAAACGCCGTTTACCTTCCCGCCGGAGCGGTACCTATTTATCTACTTGCACTTTGACATGCTTTCAAACTGCTAGGTTGCCAGGAGCAGGCAGGGACCGAGCAACAGGAGCTCAGCCCGTCACGGGGATTCGAACCACTGACCTTCTGATTGGCAAGTCCTAGGTTCTGTGGTTTAAATCACAGAGCCACCCGCGTCCCTTTCGGTTCAGTACAGTACATCATTGCCTGGGCCTGCCTTTGGATAATGGTAGAAGTCCCTGGTCTTGAAGAAGGATAGATGGTAGATTGTCAAGAGAGACAATCTTTCCATGTGCAATAAGAGAGAGTGTAGGTGTGATGGAACGCCCCATCCTCTCTGCTACCTCACCTTCCACTTGCTTGCTGCCCTTGACAAGTTGAAAGGTGAACTTCCACTGTGGGATACCTTCTCTGCTTGTGAAGGATTCCACCATTTACAGTCCTGTATGATCTGATTTCTAAAACACAAAGCTGTCTGCTGTCTGCTGCAGAAGTTTTCCCCATGGATGTGTGCAATTAAGGGGAAGGTGGTGCACCAGAAGAGGCAGGGCTTGAAGACATAGGGTGCCTGAAGAGGACTAGACATATCTTTCTTTATTGGATGTTTGGCGGGTTGATTATATTGCATTATATTTAACTATATTGTATTTTTTAGGGCTAGAGTCTATTGATGGAAATCAATCATAGTGTTACATATCCTTCTTTTGAGTTTGTAGTTAATGCATGTGTTACTTTAAAGCACCAGAGGGCACTCCAGCCATCACTCCTCTTTACGTTAATTCCACCTGAAACACTTAGCCATTTTGTTTGTTGTTCTCTCCCATTTTGTTCATATAAGATGTCTACTATTTTCCTCTCTCATTTCCTCTTATCCTGTAAATAGTTTCTGCATGAATAAAGCATTTAAACTCCAGAAACTGTAAGCAATTATTCCAATCTAATTCACCCAAGCTGCAGAGTCCACCAACATGTGGTCCATGGCTGCACATGAACCCAATGAGCATTTCCCTGCTCTGGCTGAAGTGAGGCTTGAAAGAAGCATTTATTGTAGGTTGTGGTGTGTGCTTGGCTGCAGTGTGTGTGTGTGTGTGGGTGGGTGGGTGGGTGGTGCCCACAATAGTTTTTCTGGTTTGCAAATGTGCCCAGAGGCTCATACTATGCTCACAGTAAATAAAGGGAAAGGGGGAGTTGGGAAGGGCACCCATCCCATCCTTCTTAACCCGGTTCATTGCATGGCGTACAGAGCCAGTTCCGGAGTGGCCTGCAGGGAAATTCTGCAGCACCAGTTATTCCTCCATTAGTTCCTCAACTCAGCATGCTCTCTCTGCTTTCTGCTCTCTGCTTTCTGCTCTCTGCTCACTCAACACTGCCATTCGCTGCTTTTGCACAGAACTTCCAATGGTCTGGCACGACCACAGTCTCAGACAGACAGCTGCTGGTCAATGGGCCCTGATATGCATGAGGCGGCCGGCTGTGATGTAAGACGAGGTTGGGGACTCATCACATGGCCTTAATGGTTTGTTACAGTCACAAAGCACAAACACATCAGTGGAGTTTCAAATCAGAAGCCTTTGAAATAGAGTTATCTGACTTGCAAGAATGAGTCTCAGGAGAATGATTGTAAATTCAGCATGGTACCACTTTTTGGTATGAGTGCTGGCTCTGTAATAAGTTTGATATATCTGCGGTATTTCTGTTTTCTTTTGTTTTTGGCATTTTATTATTTATCTAGCCAATACATAAACCACTTATATGTAAAACTATCTCAAAGTGATTTACAATAAGGAGTCAAAGACTCTAAGATAACAAAGAGTCAAGGACATACAACAAAACAACTGCTTTGTTATTTTATACGAAAGGTGGTCTAAACATTTTAATAAATATGTAATGAATGAGTCCCATGTGTTTTGCAACAGACACTAGCTCTTAAACTGTGAAGTCCATGGCTATGGTATTATGAGATCTCTTCTGAATTCACTGCTACCCTTGCAACAATGCCATAGTCAAGTTTTCACAGAGGCCTTTGCTGTGCTGGTTGAAATATTTTGAGTAATATGCCCCGAAAGGGAAAGGAGATCCCAGAAATCCCTCAGGCTGCCTGATAAGCATTATATAGGTTTTTTGTTTCTTTTATTTTTCTGTTTTTCTCTCTCTCTCTTTTACATTTTAAAAGCATACTTTTTAAAGCATTTTGCTTAAAAAAAATCTGCACAGCCATTCAACAGAACAGACTTACTGGTCTACTCATGTACAAGGGTCAAGAACCCGATAAGACCATTTCATCCATGTCTAAATGTGGCTCAGCTTTCCAGAGATGGATCTGCCCAGGAAAGCCCTAACTTGCTTCCTCGTACTATCACAAGCCTGGGGAGTGATAATGGAAAGTTTAGAAGGGGCAGAAGGCTCCTCCTTGGTTGCTAATTGAAATTATGGTGCTATTGAAAAAGAATGCATGATGAATCACTAGGCTGAGAAATGGATAACTCATCAGGGTGAGCTGACTTACAATTTCTCAAGAGCCAGCAGCAGAAGTGGACAAATGTCTTTCACAGAAAAGACAAGAGGAACAGGAGAGTTCAAGTGGAACCATCTTCTTGCTAATCTACTGTAGAGTTTGCTAGTCCCGAACTACTACAACAAGGGTAGGAAAACTAAGGCCCAGAGGCAGGATCCGGCCCAATCACCTTCTAAATCCGGACTGTGGATAGTCCAGGAGTCATCATGTTTTTACATGAGTAGAATATGTCCTTTTATTTAAAATGCATCTCTGGGTTATTTGTGGGGCATAGGAATTTGTTCTCCCCCCCCCCAAAAAAAAATAGTTCGGCCCCCCACAAGGTCTGGGGGACAGTGGACCGGCCCCTGCTGAAAAAGTTTGCTGACCCCTGTACTACAACATATAAAATTCTCTCTGGTCCAGCATCCTGTTCTCACAGTGGCCGACCAGATGCCTCTGGGAATCCTGCAAGCAGCCTTCGAGCACAGAGCATTTTCCCTCCTGTGGTTTTCAGAAAGTGGTATTCAGAAGCATTCCTGCCTCCAGCTGTGGCTAGTGGCCATTAATAGCCAGATCCTCCTCTATGGATTTGTCAAATCTTCTTTCAAAGTCATGCTTGTTGTTGGCCATCCCTGCCTCCTGGTGGAGAGAATTCCATCGTTCAATCATGGGATGTGTGAAGAAGCCCTTGCAGTTGCCTCTTCTGAATCTCCCGCCATTCAGCTTCCTTGGATGCCCACAAAGTCTAATGTTATGAGAGAGGGAGAAAAACTTCTCTCTAGCCACTTTGCCCATGTTGCTTGCTCACTTTTTATTTAAACTAAAAAGGCCCAAATGTTGTAACCTTTCCTCTTGCTCTGTCCTCTTGATCATATCATTTGCTGTTTTCTGACCCTTCTGTTTACTCTGAACTGCATTTGCCATTTTACCACCCACTGACTCAGTTTGGAGAGGTCCTTCTTCATATTCTCTTTTTTCAGAACCACAGTTGGTCCCTCCTCCTTCTCTCTGCTTTTAGAAAAAAGGGCCAAACAGTTCATTTTAATTTGGCCTTTTCAATGTCAATAGTTGCTCCTTCTATCATAGAAACCTGCATTTTATTTCTCTTCTCAATTGCTTTCATTTAGACTAGAGTCATGAAACATTCCGCCATGCACCACCTGCACTAAAAACAAAGTGGATTCCCTATTGACTTCTGTTATTTGTTTCCTGCATGGTCCCCCAATGAACTTGAGTGCTTGGGGAAATCAATACACATGGACTCCACAGTCACCAACACATATCAAGAGAAAAGTGCTCTCTTCTTCACCGAGCCATCCATGGTGTGGCATGGTGTGGTGGTCACTTTGAGCCCACTCATGGTGGGGCGTGAGGTACACTGAGATACACGGATTCTTGGAGCACCCACCCTCCTGCCCCTTAACATAGGTAACATTTGTTGTTTCAAGCCGTGTGGGAACTTTGTGCTCCATGTCCTAATTGACCATGGATGGTGAGTTCCTTTTCAACTACTTATGGAATTATTTGGGACAACTACATGGAGTGCTGTCAGTTAAATGGGGTTAGTCCTGATTTTTAGGTCAGAGCAGTAAGGAAAATGGACAGCGAGACACTGAGAAGCACCCTGAGGAATCATTACAGTCAAGGGATTCCCTGGACTACAGGGCCATTGGGCTGTGGAGAGAGAGTTTTGGAGGCCACTGAGTTAAGAAGTCCTCCTTCCACAGCTGAATCTTGCTTATTTTCTTTAACATCAGACCAAGAGGTCCACAGGTAGTCTTCACGCAGCCAGCAGCTCATGCACATCTATAGCACGACAGATTTCTTTTGCATGTTTAAATAAAAGTTATCACCCTAGCCACCCAGCTGCCCCTCTTTCTTCTGGGTCTGAGTGCAGAACTCTTAAGTTGCTGAAAATGTTATTCCAGCAGCATCCATGATGGATTGGCCTTCTGCAACTCGGGGCCCTCTAGACACTATTGGAGCTCCTATCAGCTCCAGTGAGCATGGCCAAGGTTCAGGGATGATGGTAGTAATACACCAAAACATCAGGGGGAGGGCACCAGGTTGAGGAAGAATGTAGACCATCTGATTCCACGAGTGACCCAGAGCCCTACATATTGCCTATCCTGTATTCTAGCAAGCAGCTCTTAAGCAATTGGTGTGGGGGTATTTCAGTAAGGGGCAACATTGTTAACATTAAACACTTAAGTCCCAAACCAGCTGAAGTTAAGCACTTTACCTCAAGACAAATATTTAAAGAAGAAACATTGGGAAGGAGAGTTTCTAGTCTATGATTTCATCACAGTTTTGCCATCCCAGCAGTTTTAACAGCGTCTATCTGATTCAGCACTATGGAATTATCATTATGATCCCCTCCCCATTTGAGTAGTATCTCATGTTGAATATCTTTGTAGCAAAAGGTCAGTCCTCCCCACAGACTTAACACTAGAAAATGCTTTGCACAGGTCATGTCAGTACAAGAGGCCATGGCTGAACAAGACCTTGTTGGGGAACAGCTGGCACACCAGAGCAGCCATGGTAATTTCTCCCACTACATTTGTTGCATCAAGTGATTAAGCAACATTTGAACAGATTAAAGCGAAGTCTAACATCTATTTTGATACGTGTTTAGTTTTCTTCTTTTGCTCTAATGTGTATGATGAGGATTGTTAGAATCTGTGGATAAATGAGACGAGGGGTCTTGTCTACCTCCTCCAGTGGTCAGCCAGATGCTGCAGGAAGGTTGCAGGCAAGGCCTGAGGCAGGAGACATGTCCTGTTGTTTACCCCAGCAGCATCCAGCTGTATCCTATCCTATCCTGAACTGGACTGGACTAAATCATGCATTTCTGGTCTTTTTTGTTTCTATTTCTTTGCTTAATGGAGCACCTAGACTGAATTTGGTGAGGGGCCCATTACATTCATGGCCACCTACTGGGAAAAGCAGGAGAGCCTTCTGAGTATCCCTAGGTGGAGGTTCTGTGTTTGCATGGCTTTGGCTGGGATGTGGCCTGGTAGTTACGGCTGAGACTCTTTCTGCTCTCCACACAGGGCCATGTGGGCACGAGACATTCCACTTTGGGCTATACAGGTGCTAACAAATTCCAAAGCAACAAGGACAATGAGAAGCATGACAAATTTTGAAATACACACAGTCCTACTACATGTTCAAAATCCAAATAAGAAGATGAATTGAAAAAGGGATAAAACTGAAAAAAGAAAAGATTTGAGTAGACTAGTGAAATGAAGACTAAGCTAATGGTAAAACAGATTTCACTTCACTTTCTTTAAATCTTTTGAGACATCTTGGCTGGCAGAGCTTTCCAGAAAAGAGGCAGCAGTCAAATAAAAGGGGTGGGGACAAGAACAGAAACGAAAAGACTCAGCTTCCCCCCTCCAAACCCCAAGAAAGTAAGGCATGCGATGAAACCAAATAGGGAAGACAGCTGAGGACCCTTAAAAGTCAGCATCCAAATTTTATTCTTATCCCCCTGTAGCTTTGCTGAACATATTTATTTATTTTATAAAATTCCTCCCCACTGTGATTCCACAGCTGTTTCTCTGTAGGTAAACCCCACTTATCTAAGTTATAGGGACCACATTATTAGAGGGGGGACAGCTACATTGTCTACCCTTGTTATTTTCCTTTAGTCTAACCACTTTCCTCTTGAGCTCTCCTTTCATAATCTCTCTAAAAATGTAAGCATTTAATGACAATTGCATTGACTTGCCTGCTCACATTCACATCCAAATGTAATTTCATTATTTTGGGTTAGAGGAAATTCAAGAAAATATGCAGAATCCTTTCATAAATTGCAGAGTTTAAAAGTTGTCATCTGACTGAGCAAGTTTTGAAAAGGGCCTTTGTATTAGTCCTTTAGAGGTAAGCATATTTCGCTCACTAATTTGGAACACGTTACTTATTAATGTGCTTGCTTCCAGTGAAAAACTGCCATCTTTATTCTTACAGAAAGAAAACAATGGGAATTTAAAAGCGTGGTCAGAGCAGAGAGAGAGAGAGAGAGAGAGGGAGAGAGAGATTAAAACAAACAAACACAACACAAAATAAGTTCTTGCATATATTCTCTCCCCCCCCCCCAATATCTCTAAACTTTGCTAGACACTTTAAACTGTAGGAAAAACCTGGAGAGTTCTTTCCATTAGGAGTTTTTTAAAACCAAAACGTAATGAAAGTTAGGAATGGTAATGGGGCATTACCAAAAAGGGGATAAAAGAGAGCTCACAGATTTGCATAATATTTGGATATGCAACTTTAAGAGTAAAAATACTTACTGTTTTAGCAATAATTAACTAAAAACACCATTGTAGGGAAGTTGTGTGTCTGCTCCATCTACTTCCGAAGTGCCTTAAGCAAGACTTGGACCAGGCTGGCTTTCAGAGAGAGGGTACCTTCAAACATAGAACAGGCCTCTGTGAGAGAGTTAACGGGGCCACCCCACTGATAACTCTTGCAGAATAATGTATCCTGTTTGTTTCTTGGAAAGCTTACAGAAATTTTCTGAATTCTTGACTCTTCTCCCTGCCTCCAACCTAGTGACTCCCTTTCTGGCAAATCCTGCATGAAACAACAGAGTGCCCCACAGAACTTGTTTAGCATCTGCACCAGGGACGCTATTCGGGGACTGACAATGACGCAGAGGCCTCTGGAACATCTGTAAAACTAGGCTTTCTTTCACCCAGGTCAAAGGCTCAGTTTGGCAAACCCCCCCCCCCACATGTTTGCATACACATGCCCACGTTCCCCCCCCCCACCCTCAACACATTTTTTCTTAAAGGGCATTAAAAAGTAGGCAATATATAAATACTCTGAATACAAAGTTTTTATATATAAAACTTTTTATTGATTTCCAACATAAATTACATAACTATCCAACTTAACATAACGACAAGTAAAAAAAACAAACCACTATGCATTTTTTACAGTACAGTGGTACCTGGGGTCACAAACACCTCAGGTTACAAGTGCTTCGGGTTACAAACTCTGCTAACCTGGAAGTAGTACCTCGGGTTACAAACTTGGCCCCAGGCTGAGAACAGAAATCGTGCGCTGGTGGTGTGGCGGCAGCAGAAGGCCCCATTAGTTAAAGTAGTACCTCAGGTTAAGAACAGTTTCGGGTTAAGAATGGACCTCCAGAATGAATTAAGTTCGTAACCCAAGGTAACACTGTATTAGGATATAGTGTATATCAATGTATAGCATTATAAGTATTGGTGTTTCGCAACTTTGACCTGTTGCAGGATCTTAGCCAGACCCAGTATAGCAGAGCATACACAGACTTCCAGAAGCAATCAGTTGCAAGAAGGATGAAGCAGGAACAAGACGCTGCTATCAGTAACTTGATTACTTAGAGGTGTTTATTATTTACAGCAGACTTTAAGTTACTATATACAAGAACAGAAACGATAAAGATGAATGTGCTGCCGAAAATGTTATTTTTATTTCATTTTTTTTTATAAAATATTTATTAAAGGTTTTAAACAATATAACCAACTTCACATTCACAACCAAAGAGAGAAAAACACCATCGCAGTCAATCAAAAAAAAAAACCAAAACAAAACCAAAAAATACAAGAAAAACATACAAAAAAACAGAGAAAAAGCATAAAAAAGACATTAGAAAAAGAAAAAGATTCAATTTCTTAAGTATTATTTCCATAACCCTCTTTCTTGACTCCCTCACATCTCCCTTTTCTGTGTTCTCATTTACAAGATCTTATTCAGCAAAACTTCACCTTCTTTCAAATCTTATTTTGTATTATACATTTCAACTATTATGTCTCCAATTTTTTCCCCTTTATTATCAATTATTTGAGCTTGACATAATATTGTTCAAATTTCACCTTTGTTCTTATAAACCAATTTTGCATACTCCTCTCAAATATGTCACTAATGCCATGTTATCCTCATATCCTGCATCATTCTAACATTCATACAGTTTGCAATACTTTTGCAAATAGTCTTTAAATTTATTCCAGTCCTCTTCCACTATCTCTTCTCCCAGGTCTCGGATTCTGCCAGTCATTTCTGCCAGTTCCATGTGCCCATTCTTCCAGAGTGGGCAAAACTTCTGTCTTCCAGTACTTTGCGATGAGTATTCTTGCAGCTGTTGTCGCATACATAAAGAAAGTTCTGTCCTTCTTTGGCACCATTTGGCCGACAATGCCCAAAAGGAAAGCCTCTGGTTTCTTAAGGAAGGTATATTTAAATACCTTTTTTAGTTCATTATAGATCATTTCCCAGAAGACCTTAACCTTTGGGCACGTCCACCAAAGGTGAAAGAATGTTCCTTCAGTTTCTTTACATTTCCAACACTTATTGTCTGGCAAATGATATATTTTTGCAAGCTTGACTGGGGTCATGTACCACCTGTAAATCATTTTCATAATATTTTCTTTCAAGGCATTACATGCCGTGAATTTCACACCGGTGGTCCATAACCGTTCCCAGTCAGCAAACATAATGTTGTAGCCAATGTCTTGCGCCCATTTTATCATAGCTGATTTAACCGTTTCATCCTGAGTGTTCCATTTTAACAGCAAGTTATACATTCTTGAAAGTACCTTGGTTTTTGGTTCTAACAGTTCTGTTTCTAGTTTCGATTTTTCCACCTGGAAGCCTGTTTTTTTATCCTTATTAAAAACCTCCCTAATCTGACCATAGTGTAACCAATCCCGCACTTTATCCTTCAATTTCTCAAAACTCTGCAATCTCCATGTGTCTCCATCCTTTTCTACTATCTCCCAATATTTTGGCCAGTTGGCCTCCATACTGAGTCTTTTCTGAGCCTTAGCTTCCATTGGTGACAACCACCTTGGGGTCTTACTTTCTAATAAATCTTTGTATCTTGTCCAGACATTAAACACTGCCTTCCTGACAATATGGTTCTTAAAAGCTTTGTGAGCTTTAACCTTGTCGTACCACAAATATGCATGCCACCCAAACACATTTTGAACCCTTCCAAATCCAAAATATCAGTGTTCTCTAGAAGTAGCCAATCTTTCAACCAGCAGAAAGCTGCTGATTCATAATACAGTTTCATGTCTGGCAGGGCAAACAATACCAATAATATTTCAAACAATACCAATAATAAAAGGAGTGACAATATTTAAAGAATGGCAAAGAATATTATCAAGATATATTCGGCAGGGCAAGAAACCAAGTATTAAATTTAAGATATTAACTGATGCAAGAGAAAGAGGAGGTTTCGCCCTGCCAGACCTGAGGTTATATTATGAAGCGTCATGTCTTTGTTGGTTGAAAGAATGGATGAAGTTAGAAAATAATGAATTATTGGATTTAGAAGGTTATGATAATAGATTCGGTTGGCATGCGTATTTATGGTATGATAAAAAAAGAATACATAAAGGGTTTGAGAACCACATCTTTAGAGGATATTTGATTGGAGTTTGGAATAGGTATAAAAATGTATTAGAACCAAAGATTCCACATTGGTTATCACAATTAGAGGTTATGAGTATTAAAAAGATAAATATGAGCGGGAGATGGATAACATATGAGAAACTATTAAAAAAGGAAGGAAATAAGTGGAAATTGAAACCATATGAAGAAGTAAAAGAATATGTTAAGGATTGGCTGCATTATTTTCAGTTAAATGAAATGTTTAAAAAAGAGGTTTTAGAGAGGGGATATTCTGAAAAAGAATCTAGATTTCAACAAGAAATCTTAAACAATGAAGTGAAAATTTTATCTAAAATATATAAAATATTGTTGGAATGGAATACTGTGGACGAAGAGGTTAAATCTGTTATGATTAGTTGGGCTAGAGATTTCGGATATAATATTGAATTTGAGAAATGGACTAAATTATGGAAGGATGGGCTAAAGTTTACAGCCTGTACAACGATTAAGGAAAATGTTATGAAGATGTTATATAGATGGTATATAACACCAGTAAAACTGGGTAAAATGTATAAAGTGTTTAATAAATGTTGGAAGTGTAAGGAGACAGAAGGAACATTTTACCATATGTGGTGGGAATGTAAGAAGGTAAAAAGCTTCTGGGAGATGATCTATAATGAGTTAAAGAAAATGTTGAAATATACTTTTGTTAAAAAACCAGAAGCTCTCTTGTTGGGGATACTGGATAATGAAATTAGTAAAAAAGATGTGAAATTAGTTTTGTATGCAGTAACAGCAGCCAGAATTTTGCTGGCACAGAAATGGAAACAGGAAGAGATGCCCACGAAAGAAGAATGGAGGATGAAACTGATGGAATACGCAGAAATGGACAGATTGACGGGGAGAATTAGGAACCAACGTGACCAGAGATTCTCCGAGGACTGGAAGAAATTTACAGAGTATATCAAAAATTTATGTGATGAGCAAACAACGTTTGTTGGCTTTCAAGAAGCTCTGTGAAATTACTGTTAGAAATATTGTTTAAAAAATATGATGTGATTAAGAGTATTTGAGTGCAATATAATATTGGAAAATGTGAGACAAGGATAAAAAATAAACGGAAAATTATCAGACAAGCTGAGGGAAGTTCTGGAAAAAAGGGTTTAAGTTAAAAATGGATGTATAATTTTGTAAAAATGTTTTTTTTAATGGAAAATCTAATAAAAAATATTTATTTTTTAAAAAAGAACAGAAACGGATCTTAACTAGCTCTCTTAACAAACTCCTAACGACCCTCAGAACACCACACTGACCAACACAACAATCCAGTCAGGAAGGTCATGAGTCATCATGCCTGTGTGGAGACCTCAACCAATCCTAGAGCTGTATCCAAGGTCCCATATCTCTAGGCAGAATAACTCCCTCTGCTCAGTCTTCTTGGCCATCGGCCAACTCTTTTTTTTTTTAATAAGATATTGCTGTAAGATTTTTTCACACATTACAATAAAAATGGAAAAATAAAAAGAAAAATGCAAAATAAAAACACTTAAAAACACATTAATTTTCCGTTTCTTATTTTCCTTAAGCTTATTTCCCCGGACCTCCTCATACCTCCCTTTTTTGTATTCCACTTAAATTTATTAGTTTAGCAAATCCTTACCATTAAGCTTTTACCCATTTATAGAACTTTGTTTCATATTCTCTTAAAGCATTACAGCTAGAAACCACTTAATTTCTATCCAACATCATTCTAACATTCATTAATTTTACAATATTTCTGTAAGTAATCTTTAAATTTCTTCCAATCGTCTTCCACTGACTCTTCTCCCTGGTCCCGGATTCTGCCAGTCATTTCTGCCAATTCCATATAGTCTATCACCTTCATCTGCCATTCTTCCAAGGTGGGTAGATCTTGTGTCTTCCAATACTTTGCAATGAGAATTCTTGCAGCTGTTGTAGCATACATAAGAGTTGGCCATCGGCCAACTCTTAATTGCTTTCTGTGAAGCTGCATGTAGGCAAAATCCCAACAATAAGTTGATAAGGAAGCTGGTAAAATGTGGGTTGATTGAGGTAAAGTGGATTTGTAGCTGGTTGTCCGACTGAACCCAAAGAGTGGGGCTGGTGTGTGTAGGAGCACCCCACACTGTGCAGCTTTCCTCCTTAGCTCCTGCTCTGAGTACCCCAAGGAGATGGCAGTGCTGCTTGGCCTGGGGGGGGGGACCAGGGAAATTGGGGGGGCTGTTTTCCCCCCAGAGCCTTTTTTAAAAAAGGGAGAGAGAGAGAGAGTGAGTTTGATATAGTTTGACTGTTCCACACACTTCCTCCCCTCCCCATTTTTCCAGAAAAAATGGCTTTGGAAAAAACCAGGGGTTTTTATTGAGGCCTTCCCATCTCCAGTTGGGGCTGGTGTTGCTCCAGTGGCAGAGGCTGAGCTGGTGCCATTTTGCGCCACGGCCCCCTGCCGTGTGTGCATGCGCACGCCCCCCAGGCACCATGAAAGCATGCTCTGCCACTAGATAGAACCAAAGAAAACAAAGAGAGACTGTGAACACTGTGTGTTCAAAGGTGCACCCAACTACCCTGTGAGCAAAGTAAAAAGCAAAAACAAACTCTCATTCAAAAAGCAGAGGCGTTTGGAGAAGGAGATACGGGGCCCAGGGCAAAAGATGCCGGGCTCAGGCCCCAGGGCTGCCCACTATCAGTGCCCCTGGTGCCTATTCTGTGGATGTTTACTGTGGCAAAACACTCTTCTGCCGGGGCTACCTGGAGAGGTGAAAGTGCCCGGAGGTCCTAGTGGCAATTCGCAAGCCTACATAACCAGGGGCAGCAGGAGTAACAAAGGCTAATATGAACATTTGTGGGCTATCGTTTGTTAAAGCAACACTGCAGGGTTTTATTTTGTTTTTTATTTTATTTTATTTTGATTAGGATATATTTCTACAGTTTACAATGCTAGACGCATTTCAAAGTAAAAAAATAAAAATGCTGAACACCCATATTTAGCTATTGTGAAATTAAGTAATTTGTCTATGTTGGCATGGAAAGACAATGTGCTTTATAGTTTCAATTCCTGTCAACGATTTGAATGTGATTGATACAAATGTATAGTGCAGGTCCATATTCCATGATTAATTAATCCTCATGGAAACTTCCATAACTGACACTCCAAATTTCTCAGCTGACATTTTCTGAACATTTCTAATATATTATGCATAAAGAAATGAAGACACCCACAATTACTTTCTCTGTGCATTTGCCATCTCCCACCCAATGTTTCTAAGGTGAACCAAAGAGGCCATTTAAATTCCTGATCATCATTAGGTGATGGCCTTGTTAATTAGTGAATGAAATAGAGTACTTTCCATTTTAAAGTGCAATTAGCACCCGTGTGGTTTGATTACCAATGTTATCTTAAGTTGGCTATGTCAACTTTTCTAGGCAATAAAGTAAGGAATCATTCCAAGCTCCTTTTGCACAGTAATTTCTCTGGTGCTTATTCCTGCCAGCTGCAGCATTTGCCTAGTAACTGACTTGGGACTTTTCAGTTGGAGGAAAAACTTCAGTTCCAGAGATTTGTGTCCTTATCCATTAATTTTATTTCTCAGAAGTAAGAATCTCATTCTGTTACTGTTTCAATCACAGATTTTTCTGAGGCCGTGGAAGCTGAAACGTATCTGGCCAGCTATATTAACTTGCTCAGTGACGATTTCGAAGACATCGGGGGGCTTCAGTTTCCATTCCCTGCCATTGACAGTGAAGCGATGGGACCACCAAGATTTAGAAGGAATGCCCCGCAGAGGACCTTAAGGTCTATGAATAACCATAGTTTAGATGGTATCCAGCTGAGAGTAAGATTTTTCTTTTTCTTCATTAGCATCCAGTGTTGGGTGTATAAGCACTTAGACTAGTAGCTTGTTGGTTTTTGGTGAGTTTTATTCAAAGGATTGAAAGTCACTCATTAATGGTGGTAGGGACTTCTGACAACAGCTTCACAAGATCATTTTTGATAGCAAAGCCTACTCCCTATATTCAACGTTCTTTTTCAGGTAGACGTTTCCAGAAGAATGTGTAGCCTCTTTTTTCTTCCTTCAGTGGCCAAGTGTCCCTTGACTAACAAAGATACATAAATATGCTTTAAACTATGTCAGCCTCCTTTGCCTGACCTCTTTTAGGCTGCATGGGAACTCTCAGCTAATTATGCTGAAGGTAATTAGCCTTCCCGTATCTACACAACCGTTTTCTCCACCTCTATGTGCTCCACCAGGTGCATCTCCTCAAAAGAGGTATAAATAAAGCACTTGCTGTAAATATTTCAGAAAGGGGACAGATGGCACCAGATAACAATATTATGCCTCCATTTAGCAGAAACGATATCCTAATCTCCTTCAATTATAGACAAGGAGGGAAACTCTTTCAAAAGTGCATGCTGAACTCTGTCTTTAAAGAGTAATTAAACATCTCATATAAAAGCTGAAACCTTAATAACATGACAGTTTTGTGCAGCTAAACAAAAAACCAAAAAAAATGTTGCAACCGAGTGTATTTTGTTTCTCTTATGTCTGTTCTACAGTAGTAGTTTTACCTTTAGAGGTATTCAATGACCACCCTGACCATTTATCAAATGTGTGAACATGGAAGGGATTGTGACGACTATCCACATCCCCCAATGCCATCCCGTCTGTTATCTGTGCCCACAGCGGCCAAGCATTTGACTTTCTTAAAAGGGCACTAGGCACACACAGCTGTACACATGCATGACTCTTCCTTACAACTGGCATCCCTGATTAGCCTGAGGAATATGCTGTTGGGAAACTGCCAGGGAGATATAGTCCATCATGGCCCAATATGCATGAGTGGATCATTTGGTGGGGGTGGGGGAACTGTGAGATAACTAGCTTCATATAACCAACTTCCTTAAGTCTGATTAATACGTGAAGGCATAGAGTACTGTAATGCCGTAGAGTACAGAGAAAGGTAATCAAGCCTATTGTTGTACCTCAGACTATCAGAGAAGCTCAGCATGTGAAGAGGCTCAGCTGATTGCCACAGCTTAGCCACATGGCTCTGTATTTTCTGACTGCAGTATGGAAAAGCACATGAATTTGACCTTTGGAGAGTTTGTAAGTAAACCATTAACTTCTCAAACTTGTATACTGTAGAAGAAAGGGAAAATTATGAAAGTAGAGGATACATGAGCAGCCAACAGTTTCAGGGAGAAGATTAGATAGACTAAAGATCATAATGAGCTCAGGCTTGCAAGACAGATTAAAAATAATTAAAATGGTTTCTTCAGCTATGTTTGAAGCAAGAGGAAGAACAAGCAAGTGTTAGGTTCTCTGTGTGGAGAAGCCAGAGAAATGCCATTGGGTGACAGAGAGAAGGCAGAACACTCAACCCCTACTTTTGTCTTCACCCAAAACAAAAGCAGTATACAACCTGGTGAAAAAAGAATAAACAATGCAAGGAGGGGGCTGCCATACTAAGTAACCGGGGGTGGGGTGGGGTGGGGTTGTAGCTGACCAAACTGACCAAACATAATGAGTTGGACCACCCTGCCCTGAAGCAATGGAGGCAGAGTTGCAACCCTTGGAACATTGCATAAAGGAATCCATAGAACTGTGGATTCTGAAGTGAATGCATGAACAGATCCACTTCATGATCCACCCAAATCCAATCAGGTCCACTTTGGCTCATTCCTCCCCTCCCCCTACAGCTTCCCCCACACCATTTCAAAAATGTGACACTGAAGGTGTGTTATGCAGTTCTCGCTGCGATTGATGCCAGTGCAGTAGTAAAGCCAGCAGCCAGCCAGTCCGCATGGATTGTCATTCAAATCAACAAATCCTTCTAAGTGTTCCTTGTCCTGTATCTCTAAATTGTACTCTGCAATTTTCTTCATCTTGAACAGCTCTTGCTGAGTGCCTAGTAACACTCAACCTTAAAAATCGCACGTACCTGACTATGAAAGAACATGATCCCACAATACTTATCTGCTCTTGCATTTGACCTTAATACTACTATCACGTTAATGATATGCTTAAGGTTAATGAGCCAATTATTTTGAGACAAGACACACAGCACACAGTTGCACTTTCCTATGTAAATAACCACTAGCTGTCGGTGGCCTTTGCATTGCTGTTTCACCTGTATATTAATCCTCAGCAATTATTAATAAGAATGAAATGTTTGCATTGCTAGCCTTAACAGCTGAATGCTACAATGCAGAAGACACACTGTTCGCAAAAATATTTGCTATACCGTGTGTATTCACTGCAAGTTGTGGACACACTCAGGCTTTGGTGCAGAAGAGAATGAATATGAAAAACGTTAAGGGTCTAGGAGTTGCTCCTGAATTCACTGTGACACAGTAGGAACTGTATGGGCACACTGAGCTAGGTAGCAGGAACCTCAAGCCAGAACCTCCTTGAATCCAGAGATGCTTCCACTCTACAGTGCTTTAGTGCTGCTGAAACATAGCTTTTCTACAGTTAAAACAACAAACGAACATTCCACCCAAGCACCTATTTTCCAGCCACATCCTTCTCCATGGCCCAGATCCTCCTAATTTATTTTTTATTTGGTTCATCAAATGTAGACACTAGGTGTTAAAAAGAAGGGGGGAGGCTCAAAATGGTTTACAAAAAACTAAAATTGTCCCTTCGGTAATAAAGAATAGTTAGAAACAACAATAGAAATCAAAAGCAGAATTTAAGAACAGACCATGATGGTGATAATTTAAAACCCACCAAAACCAGATAAGGCAGAGTTGTTTGCAGAGCCCAGCAAGGCAAACGTGAGGCTGGCCT
This sequence comes from Podarcis bocagei, assembly GCF_964188305.1. Classification (NCBI taxonomy): domain Eukaryota; kingdom Metazoa; phylum Chordata; class Lepidosauria; order Squamata; family Lacertidae; genus Podarcis; species Podarcis bocagei. Next base: position 2,561,055 of record NC_138130.1, read on the forward strand.
GACTTCCTTAGGGGGGCAACTGCACAGGTGGAGGTGGCAGGAGCTACTGCAGAAAAGGCCCTGTCCAAGTCTCCACCACGCTAGCCTTTCTGGCTGGGAGGGGGTGGGGGGCATGGAGCAAGGCCTCTGAGGGCAATTGTAACTTTCAGACAGGCCCATAGGGAAAAGGGGGGTGCTTCAAATATCTTGACCACACATCATCTAGGGCTGTACAGGTAAAGGTAGCATCCTAATTGTGCTCAGAAACAAATGGGACAGAAACAGAGTTGATAAAAGACTGCTGCTATATCCTGATTTTGAAGTAGCTGCAGTTTTCAAACAGCCTTCAGGGGCTGTAATCGAGATGAGAGGTGACTGCAGCATGGATGACTGTGGCCAGATATACGGTACCTTCTCCAGGAAGGGGTTCAACTGATGCCCCAATGGAAACTCAGCAGAAACACTCCTGGCAATAGCAGTCATAACAATACCAATAGTGCTAAAAATGAGAAAGAAAAACTACATATACTGCAGAGAAATAACTCATTGAAGTCTTTGGTCCATGGTAGCAGAAAACAATGGGGCAATTAATAGGCCAGTCATCCTTAATCCCCCACTTACCGTCATCAGAATGCAGTAAAGCAAACCAAAACTACAAACTGGAAATGTTTTCATTAAACCATAATATCCCTTTAAATGTAAAAGCTTCAGTAGAGCTTTGCTTGATCATGCTATACAAACTAGGGATCAAACAGCACTTTGTATTATTATTATTATTATTATTATTATTATTATTATTATTATTATTATGCCCCGTCCATGTGGCTGGGTTTCTCCAGCCCCTCTGGGTGGCTCAGAGCATATATCAAAACATAATAAAAAATCAAACATTAAAAACTTCCCAATACAGGGTTGTCTTCAGATGTCTTCTCAAAGTTGTGTAGTTCTTTATCTCCTTGGCACATTATGAGAGGGCGTTCCACAGTGAGGGAACCACCAGAAGACCCTTGGAGGAGGACCTCAGTGTCAAGGCTGAACGATAACAAACAATGTTGCAAATCAGGTATGTAAAGCATGGGAGGATAATCGAGAATGCTGGAATTAAATGGACCGGGAATAATGTCCTTTGGGTTCTCTGTAAAACATTACTCAGGGGTAGCAAATATGTTGCCCCCCCCCCCAGATGCTTCTGGGGTCCATTCTCACCAGCTCCAGTCAGTATAGGTCAGGGGTCTTCAACCTTTAAGACAAAAAGAGCCACTTGGACCTTTTTTCGAAGAAAAAAAAACCTGGGAGCCGCAAAACACGTCATTATAAAAATAACTTTTTTGTCACTTTTTTATTATTTCTTTGTTTGACCCCTCAGAATTACTCCTCCTCATAGAAATAAACGTTAAATTAACAAGTACCTTTTGTGTGTGTGTGTTCTTCACTCCCCTTCAAAATAGTGACCAGTGTACATGCCCCCTTTCAATGCAGTGACCAGCGTACATGCCCCTTACAATGTAGTGGGCGGGCGGGAAGGTGACATCGGGACGGTGCGTGACTAACGCACGCACTGCCCCCATGCGACGTCACAGCCAGTACTGCGCCCACCACAGTGGGGAGTGTCAGGGCGCACAATGCGCCTCCTCCCCTCGCTAGTATCCGCCTGGAGCCGTGGCAAAGGTGTAAAAGAGCCACATGCGGCTCCGGAGCCACGGGTTGCAGACCCCTGGTATAGGTATTAGGAGGGCCACAGGTTAGCCACACCTGACATAAGTGAACAAAAATGGCAATTCCAGAGAAAAGGAGTTAAAAATGTTTTAATAAAAAACCCTAATGCTGTTTTTTTCTTTGCTAGTACAATGGATTTCTTCCTTGTTCTTCTTAGGAGCTTATGAAAAATTCTACATGAGCCGTATTTGATGCTTAGTGAAATCAATAGAAATGCTTCAGTTTGGATTCAATGGGTATTGGAGCCTCCATTCTTGGATCAATGACATATTGTAGATTTAATATTTCTAGGCACCAGGTGACCATAAAAGGGGGAGAAAGAAGTTAGTTTCCTCCCCGTCTCCTTCCTCCTTTTTTCCTTTGCAAAGCACAAAGAGAAAGAACAAGAAAATAACCCCAAAACACGTCCAGTTAGAATATAAAGAGCAAATGGAGGCTTCTCATAGTCCGAGCATTAAGAGAGGATAAAAGCTATATTATATCTGTCAGTCTAGCAAGTAATAGATGCACTTCTAGAGGCAGATGACCACCAAAGTGGTATCCTAGCAACATAGAGTCGTCCAGTTACAAACAGTGCTGTCAAGCCCAAATTATCCTTTTTCACTATCTTAGTTTCAAAAGCAGAGCGATGAATACATGGTGAAGGTGAGAGCTGTTTACAGGAGAAAGAAAGTCCAACTTTTTCAGTTTAATAAGGGATTAAAGAATCCTGTGCAAGTCAAGTAAAAGGTGCTCCAAATACCACAACCCCTATGTTTTGGAGGACAATAATTTAGTTCATATTCATATAGCCTCATCAGTACACACGGCACTTAGAGTAACATCACCAAAAAACAAATGTAAGGCAGGTTTCTGTGCAGTAGAGTTTACAGTCTACATTTGGATAGGGACAGAGGCAAAGGAAGGCAAATACAATGCATGCAGAAATTAGATTATAAAGCTCTTACCCTGCACTCATCCACGCCAGAATTAAATGTAGATTGGAAGCGGTTTGCACCTGTCTTAACGCTGCCATCCATATGACGTCCTTTTCATTCCACTGCTATCCCATGCTTCCCCCACCTTTAATATTTTATTAAGAGGCTTTTTCAGAATAAAATAAGAGAAAAGAAAAGAAACCAATCTAAATAAAAACAAAAACACAGAGAGAGAAGAAAACAGAGAGTCCTCTCTCAAAGGTAGCTCTTAACCCTTGCTGCCCACTGAAAGTGGTGGACCCTCCCAGACCCAGCTCTCACCTGGGAACTTTCATTTCTTCTCCTAGGAGACAAGTTGTAATAAACTTGGAGGTGCAACTCCTTAAGATATTTAGGTACAGACACAGGGATGCACATCAGACAGATGCACTTTGCGGACTCCCCAAAAGAAATCTGAGGATTACAAAATGGCAGTTGCCATGTCAATTAGGCCAGGATCATCATGGAGCCAAATTATGCTTTATTCATTAAAACTCTGGTCCAAAGTGCCTAATTTAAAGCTCCTGTTGTGAATAATATCCCTATGCACACATGCCCAGGGATTTTTGTCTTAAACATAGCAACATTCCCAAACCTCTCTGTGGATAAATGTGTAGACTTATTTGGCTTTGAAAACTGGCAAAGATTCTTTTTGTTTGATGTCTCATTGTGTTTTTAGATTTTGTTGGAAGCCCTCCAGAGTGGCTGGGACAACCCAGTCAGATGGATGGGGTAAAAATAATAAAAATAGTGTTTTCGTACCCAAGTATAAAAGGTACAACATGGTATTAGTCAGAGTTCAGCTCAATGATACTATGAACAGATTAACAAGGAAGGAAAATTATATAGTAATAGTTTTAAATTTGGAAATTGTTATTTATAAACAACTCTCCAAATAGCCATAATTTACATTCTTGCCTGAACTGAGACTGGGGCACTCCAGTGCTGCTGATGAGTTCCTGAAAAGTTATGTTTTCACCTCTTTACATTTTCCATTCTCCTTGATACTTCCATTATTCTTAGATCATCCACATCCACATCTTTCAACAGAATGCATAATCATCCCTGCTCCAAATAACCTTGTCCTTTAGTTGACAAGTGTACTTGTGTATAGATTAATTGTGGGAACTGATTCCATCTTCCTTGTTAAGAGGAGGCAAGGAAGACCATTAGGCAATTTATTCAAGAATTTCCTGGCCTTCATTCAAAAGATGCGAATTTATTGTACCAAAGGACCAATTTTTTAAAAGCACAGGCTCTCAAACTGCTGTTGAAAGCCTATGATGCTCTCATATCCCTATGATTAAGATGTGCATTTATAGCAACACCTTTAATTGGGAAGAGAGGGCCATGGACTTCAATGGGAATTGCTTCCAAGTACAAGTGTTGGAGATTGCAGCCTTGACCATCATTCCAAAATCCCCATAAAATACACCCATATAAACAAGGATTTTAAAACCCAGAGCTTCCTAAGTTGGCTGTTCTATGGTTAGAAGCAAGTTCAAATACTGCTTTATTATGCAAAGAGTTTATCAATCTAAAACTAGTATTAACAGAAATTCTAAAGTGCCCTGTGAATGAAGAAGAAAGAGAGAAGCATCTTTCATTGGCAAAGAACATTTTAAGAAACTGAAGGCCAGATTTCTGCAGAACTTCTGGCAATTCAAGCACACTGTACTTAGGATAGCTGGTGATAAAAACATTTCTGTATTTTATGCAAAATGAAAACAGAATGGGTAGTGATGCATTTCTGCTTATCACCTTAACACTCACTTCCTATTTGGGGGGTAATTAGCCTCAAACAAACAACATGCTTAAGTCTAATTAATGTGTGAAGTGGTTAAGACCCGTAGAGTAAGCTGTTATGCCATGCTTAGTTAACCTTGAGAGGGACTAGGTAATCAAGACTTTGTCGTCCCGTCCCCCCCCCCCAGTCTACCTGGGAAACTCAGCATGTAATGAGGTCTAAACTGCATGATTCTGGTGGGTGGGTGTTTTGGATCAGGTTAGCCATATTGATTTGTATGCTGTTGGTGGATTATTGTCACTGTCCTGTTGGGCTGTGTATGTAATAAAGGGGAGCCATACCGGGGTGAAGGTGTCTTCTTCTGTTTGTCCCCGTGTCAGTTTCAGTTTATTAGTTAATTTTTCTAGTAGAGCTGTTTCCCATACAATTTGGTACCATTGGTCCATGCTTACTCCTGACAGGTCTCTCCAGTGTCTGGTTATAGTGTTTCTGGCTGCTGAGAGCAGGTGGGTTATGAGTTCTTTGTGGTGTAAATGGGCATTGTTGTCTCTCTCCACCCCCCCCCCTCTTTTTTCTTTTTTCTTTTCCTCTCCCCCTAATGCCTCAACAAATGAAACGGATTTGTAAAAATGTTACATGGAAAAAAAAATACGAGGCACTACACTTCTGTAAAATAAGAAAATCCTGAATAAAATATATATTAAAAAAAATAATAAACGGCATGATTCTAACAAGCCATTATTGTGTTACTGTTCCAATAATTTAGGCACTTTCACCACTGTTAATAAGCCAAGTTTTACTGCCTGTGTTTTCTGACTGCTGTATGGAAAAGCGCATAGATCTGATCTTTGAAGAGTTTGTAAGTAAACCATTTTTAGCATTTCAAATGTGTGGCCTTTATCTATACTAGGGGAACAGGATAATTTTGGGAGGAACTAACAAGGGCATATTTTAAATATCTAACAGCATATATTTCCAGGCTTTACTTTCCTGCATGTTTTGTGATTTTAAATCTCTGCTGGGTTCTTTCACCAAAGAGTACTTGCCCCAAATCTGGATCTTTGCATCCTTTATATATTTCACTTTTTGCTTCCACCAACATTATTGTATGTCCTGAAGAACTGACAAGGGTTCACTGTGTCTCTTCATAAAACCAACAAGACCTGTAGATTAATTATCTAAAAATTCTGAACTGTCTTCCTCCTCAAACGATGGGCAAGCCAAAGCAGGGATCAGTCTACCTATAGAGCGTTCTTCATCCATCCTTCAAACAGCATGAAAAAGTCTCAAATAAGAAGGCTATTGTGTACACAAAGGAAGTAATGGAGGAAATGTGGTTTTCAGCCCTTGATTCTTCCAGGTTACACAGGCTTCATTCTGAGACAATTAGACCTTTCTGGGCAAGCTCCAAGCTCATACCCTTCCCTGGGTGCTTAAATTATATGTGGAAAGTATACAGAGAAAGAGAACTCACACCACGTCCCAACAGTACTGTCAGGGAGGATTCTGAGGAGCAATGGACAGAAGAGGCAGAAGAGGGAGAGGAGAGCAGTCAGGGAGAACAGGGACTCAGAGATGCGGAAGAGCCCCGCAACCACCCAGAGGCTCGGGAAGGAAGCTGAGACTCAGGAAGGGAGGGGGCTTTCAAATCAGCACAGACAAGGAGGGAAATGAAACGTAAGCGTCAAAGACTTCTCACACAATTCCCACGCCTACTTTATTGGCGTGGGAATCGTAGGAAGCCACTCCCCGAATCTGACTCAACGGGTTCGGACGCGTAAATTCTGAACTGTAGCTGTTCTTGTATATATGTAACAAAGACGTAAATATCACACTGATTGTGCGGGAGTGTTGCTGTGAAGGGGAAACACCACCTTTACAAATACTAACAGGCAGTGTAGCCACAATTTGCCGAACTGTAATATTCTGTTGCATTACATTTCAGTGAAAGCCTTGCATATCATTAGACAGCATGAAATAAAGTGCTTCACTATCTTATGACCTATATGTGGGATCTATATATATGAATGAGGTCAGTTATCTATATATTAATATATGAAGGCTGCTTTTCAGAAGCCTAAGTCTTCTGTCCGTGGCAAAGCATAATTCAGGCAACTTGATTCTGCTTTATTGTTTAGCTTATCCCAAGTCATGCTCTTTGACTGAGAGACTGAATCCCTAAGGACAAAACTCCCTTACCCAGCAGCACCACGCTGCTAAATTATCCATACCGGGCCAAGAAATCCAGGGACCCCTCTCCCTTGATAATATTCAACCCAGCAGTCACTCAAATCATTTTCACGTCACCAGGATGGGTGCCTTGTGAGGCAGACGGGGGGGGGGGGAGCACAAATGAAACACAAAAAACTGCAGGAGGGGTAGTAATCACTAAATGTCTTATAGCACAAGTAGGTATTAAACTATCCTCTAAAATTCCTCATGATTCCTCAAAAAGCTTAGGGGAGGGAGGGAGGGAGGGGGAGAGAGAGAGAGAGAGAGAGAGAGAGAGAGAGAGAGAGAGAGAGAGAGAGAGAGAGAGAGAGTTTCACGTGGCACACAAGAGATAACTTTGCACCAGGTCATCTTCTCTGCCTCCAGATATCCATTGCTGGGAATCACAAGTGAGGAGCAGGCTGCTGCACTCAGGTCCTTCTTGTAGGCTTCCCATGGGCATCTGGCTGGCCACGGTCAAAACAGGATGCCTGATCAGGTGGGCCTTGGGTCTGCTCTGTTCTCGCTGCAGGGCTCTTCTGAAGAGGGCATTTCACAAGAACCAGGGTGCACTGCCAGCACCGAGAAGACCCTCTCCCTGGAAAGTACTTCCCAATCTCACTTGGGTGGGATACCCAGAAAAGTGCCCCAGGGTCTAATAGGTATGTATGGGAGATGGTGACCCTTCAAGTAACCTCAGCCTCAAGCCATATGCATAGACCCAGATGCTCATACGCTTGATCAGCTGAGATGCTCACTAGCTTCATTTCCACACTTACTCATGAGCAGCATCAAGGAGTGAGACCATGGCAGCATCCACAGGAACTCACTGAACAAATGAGGACTGGCTGTGGTTTATGATTGGGTGGTATTCAACAAAGTTTTACTCAGAGCAGATCTAATGAAATTAAGGGTATGTCTTAGTCCTGTTCATGAATGTTAATGGGTCTACTCTTAGTAAAACGTCACTGAATACCTCCTGTTGTTTTAAATGGCAAGGTAAAAAGTAATAAATAAGACATACCGTACATTTCTTAGGCATATGTATTCCCTAATTTTTACACACTACTGTAAAATTCTCCCATGTCTTCCTGGACTGAAAGGTTTTGTAACAGCAGCAAGAAACCTCTGGCGCCAAGGCCTAATTAGGGGTGCCAGGCCACCCCAAACCACACACAACTGGCCACCAATGTCACACGACATCAGCCCCAGGACAAGAACCCCAATGGGGCAAAGCAGAACAGGAAGAACAGGAAGCACCTTCAGTGCGCAATCCCAGTTATTCCTTCCAGCCCCCTGGGTAGAATACACTGGGTTTTGTATTGTGTTAAGAAAGGCCTACTGGCAGTTGTTGTTGTAATAATAATAATAATAATAATAATAATAATAATAATAATAATAATTTATTTATACCCCGCCCATCTGGCTGGGTTCCTCCAGCCACTCTTTGTGGCTGTTGTTGTTGTTGTTGTTGTCGTCAGAGCCAATGAGTATACAGTGGTACCTTGGGTTAAGTACTTAATTCATTCCGGAGGTCGGTTCTGAACTTGAAACCTAACACTGTTCTTAACCTGAAGCACCACTTTAGCTAATGGGGCCTCCTGCTGCCGCCGCGCCGCCGGAGCACAATTTCTGTTCTCATCCTGAAGCAAAGTTCTTAACCCGAGGTACTATTTATGGGTTAGTGGAGTCTGTAACCTGAAGCGCATGTAACCTGAGGTACCACTGTAGATCACTTTGGGTCCGATATATATGACCAGTGTTGTCTGGGAGATGATAGGTGACGCTCTAGTCTTCTCTGATTAGTAACAAAGACATATTCCTCAGAAGCTGAGGTTTTTGCATACTATTTTTAAATCAGTTCAATAGGTTAAATTATCTTCCCATTTTGATAAAATGGTAAGCAGGAGAAAATATCCCTCTATCTCAATAGCAGCAAGTTAATAAAGATCATTTTGCCCAGTAATTTAAGCACAAAGAAATTTTATTATGCACTTAATAACTGGGGAATATATCACTGCTTGATTTATTATACAGCCATTCTAAGAAATAGAATATGTGGTTTTCTCTCCCCCTTCCATCACAAAATAGATCTGATGCAATTAATATGCTTTATGAGCATGACTGATATATAACATTCCACTTTGTTTAGCAGTATACTTTTCTCTTATTTTTATTGCCTTTCTGTCCATAAAATGAAGATATAATAAAGAAAAGTCCCAAGGAATCATAACAGAAAAGGAGAAGTACAGTATTTTTTGTATAGGTTTTTCTGAATTATCTACAGATGAATAAAGCCAATCATTCAGCAAGCAGCTTACCATTTCAAACTTACCAAAGTGTTCATATGCCCATTTGGTACTACGGAATTTTTAAAATCACATTTCTATAAGAAAGTCAGAACATCAGAAGAGTCTCTGGATTAGCCCAGAATGCCCTTCTAATCCAACATCCTGTTAGCATAAACACTAGGCATCTATGCCAAAAGGAAGGAAGGAGTCCATTTGGATTGTTTTGGCAGCACTCAGATTATTATCACTGCTTCTCTGCAATGATATCCACACTCTGGAATTTTCATGTATCATAAACTCATCTGGACACATTTAGCTTGGTAATTCAGCAGCTGGTCAAATCCTAGCTATTTAGGAAGGCTTTTAGTGCTGGCTGAATATTTCTCAATTTTATTTTATTCTGATTTTAAAAACTGAAGCATATTTGTAAGTTCTATTGTTTGTTTGCAATTTTGTCACATGGTAATTTTAAATATTGAAGCTCCACCACTTCAAGTGATGCTGTGGTGGCAAAGCAGGAGTAAACTCATGAACAATATGTGGATTGTGTAGGGGAAGCAGTCATGCTTCTTTTTTCAGTTATGTCTTGAATATATCCAAGATGCAACCATAACACAAACATTGCTGAGTGTTGCTGAAATCTCATTTGCCCTCCTCACAGGAATCTGAAATGGCATCCATGTTTGCTTTTTGGAAATACAGTGCAAAATGGCAAATAATCTGGAAACTACTTTTCAGAAGAGGCATGCTGTTGCAAGCTGCTACTCCCTCTTGCCTTCCTATCTGATGCAGCCGTAGCCCTGAGAGCTTTCATGCCTCCCTTCCCCATTTACCCGCCCTAACCCTCATCCTGCACTTTTCTTCTTCCTCACTCCATCAAGCTCTGGCAAAGTGGCATTTGCAATTTCAAGGCAACAGAGGGCTTGCTGAGCAAGGTCAGAGTACACTGAGATGTCACCTGATACTGTTTGCTTTGGCAAACGTCAAAGAGAACAGATTCAAAGTGGTGAGAGTGGGCTTTTTAGCTGAAGAGATGCCTCGACTTGCTCCAGCTCAGCGAGTCATTAGCCCAATTAGTAACCGAAGGCTGATATTGGTTTATTTCAAGAGGATTTTAGACTGATATGAAAGTCTGCGGATGCTTCACACAGAGGTATGCTTTTGTGTGGCTGCATAATTGATTCCCCTTCTGCCACAGTTCCACTACAATCAGAAGACACAGCTGGCGATCAGAATCTCTCCAGCTGCTCCGACGAGTGGACAAAGTAAGCTGACATTTGACACAGAGTTAGAACTTAGTAAAATAAGAGAGAGAAAATACATCTTCAAAAATACTAGAGGTTTCCTCTCAGATCAGTGTTCCACCAAAAGGTTTTGCCTGACTCATTTACAGCCCTCCTCCCAATTTAAAAACACAAAGTTTAGTCTGAAAGAAAATTTAATAGGTTGTCGCTCACCCCTTGTATATTACCTTTGGCTAGAGTCCTCTTTTAACAAGATTTAATTTTATCTTCCAATAATAAGGTGTTTACATTGGGCAGGACAATGTTATGTGTTGCAAAAAGGACATGGGGCAGTCCACATTCCTGTTCATCATTTGTTGACTTCACTAACAACTGAGTATTAGCATATGTGAATTGGGAATTGCAGATTAACTGGAGAAAAATTCCATATTGCTGAATGTCAACTTTGTCACTAGGGCCAGCCGATACATCAATATATTGTGTAAAACCAGTTTGAAGTCCATATTGTGAAGAGCTCCTCAGTACCAACCTGGACCCTGCACTCATCATCTGAGGTCCTTCCTCACCTGCCTCCTCTCTTGAGCCCTATTTCTGAAAAGGGTGGAATAGCTGTGTCATGCGTATAAGGCCAAATTGCACACAGAAATATGTAAACTGAAACAGACAGATAAGCCTATCTCATCAGGTGGTCTACTCTAGGGACAGGTACTGGCCAGACCTGCAAACTGGCTGCACCAAGGGCCCTCACACACTGACCCTTAGGATCCTTCCAGTTGGCGTGGATCATTCTACCACATAATTTCATCTGCAACAAATGAAATGCAAATATATAATGAGTATAGTTGGGCAGGTATGTTCTGATTTTAAAAAATAATAATCCAGTGCATTGTTGGTGATGGGTACTCAAATAATAAATTTCATACCATCACAATGTCTGTAATTTTAAAATGTCAAGATAATGACATTTTAAAAGTTATTCCTGAAGTATGACTCTTTCGGACACATCCGCTTCATGAGTTTAAAAACTGCCATAACTTAAAAGAGGTGATCACTCTCTAACTCTCCATCACCCCTCAAATCTCCTAATACATGCCCTGGATTGCCACATATACAAAATTTGATCTTTTCATCTTTGTGGTCTTCATTTTCTGTCTCTTCTTTAGAGGGATACAGTGGTACCTCTGGTTACAAACTTAATTCATTCTGGAGGTCCGTTCTTAACCAGAAACTGTTCTTAACCTGAAGCACCACTTTAGCTAATGGGGCTCACACGATTTCTGTTCTCATCCTGAGGTAAAGTTCTCATCCTGAGGTAAAGTTCTTAACCCGAGGTACTACGTCCAGGTTAGCGGAGTCTGTAACCCGAGGTGTTTGCAACCCAAGGTGCCACTGTATTTGAAATCTACTGGACTTAATATTCACTTATCTTTGCCTAAATTGTATAGCAATAATTTTTAATTAAGGACGAGCAAATTTTACTAATTCCATTCTGTTATTATTCCACAGCTCTGATCTCAGCTTGTCTTCCAGTATGTTGGTATGGGAGTATGCAAATGCACTCTCACGTAATTAAAAAGGACCATAATTCCCCAACCTGTGTTATCAAAGAATCTTTAAAGAGGAAACTTCCCACAAAGGTATCTATACTGTCAAAATGTGTTTGATTATGTAAATCTTAATTGCTGAGTGGCTTAGTAATAAATAAGTCTGCTATGCAGACGAGGAAGCATCTTTGTTGCACATGCTGTTTGATGTGTCTGTACACTTCGTCATGTGGCAGGCTGCCAGTCCAGAAATGGGCACCACATGGACAGAAGTTGAACTTTCAGACTTAAACTTTGCAGATGACATCTGCCTTATAAATAGATCAGTTGAGGCTACACAGTGAAAGACAGATGGCCTTGCAGGCTCTGCCAAGCAAATAGACCTCATTATTAATAAATCAAAGGCAAAGGTTTTCAAACTGTTTTACCCATAGATGATTATCATGGCCCCACCTATTTGGGAGCTGCAGTCTTGAAAAAAGAATATCACTACTTTGATTTTCTGGCGTGCTCATTTGGTTGACAACCTTTGTTGCCCCTTCCTTCACAAGTAAATGAGTCACTGCATTCTAAAGCCTTAATCCTGTGGAAAACTAACTGCAGTGGTCCAATATAATGCATACTAAACTATATACTGATCAAGCACTAAAACATACAGCATGACTGGAAGTTAAGGCTACATCAAATCAATTCAGGATTATTTCTATACTCCTTTAGCACTTATATTGCTCTCCAAATTGTTATAATCAATAGTAAATACACTAACAGCATAACTTCTGACAACCTTCAATAAGCTAGTTTCCCCTCATACTTGGAGTATAGTTTGTTTGTTTTAATTAATTTGGAAGCATGCTTTTTAGTTTTGCACTAAATATGCCCCCAGTCCAGAAATTAAAGGCCATTGACAGATAACCTAGTTATTATTGCTTCTTGGCTACCTGGTGCCCTTTCACCCAGTCAGCCAGTACTTCAAGGCAGGAATGGGGAACTTGTGGCCATCCATATGCCATTGGACTCCAACTCATATCAGCACCAACCAGCATGGTCAATAGTCTGGATGATGGGAGTTGTAGTCCAGCAAGATATGGAAGCCACAGAGTCCCCATCCTTTCTCTCAGGGGATGGTCAGTGGGCGTTTGGTGATGTTATTAAAATGCCAATGATCAAATTTTGGGAGAAAAAGTAGGGGGGGGGGGCTTAATGAAAGTCACAAACCCCATCCCAGCTTCTCCCAAATTCAGTCAAGTCATGCCTGAACCAACAGTGTCTCTTTTTATATATATAAAAAAGTAGTTAAGTGGGTCACTCCAAAGGGCAAGGGAGCATATTAACCTGTGACACCCCCCCCCCGGTGTGATTTCATGACTGGTAATAGCACCTTAGAAGTATGTCATTTCTCATCCATGTACAGAGAGATGGGATATTGACACTACATAGCAAAGTTTGGTAGATGCATCCAAGAAGCGTGTGTGTGTGTGAATTATTCACAGCACCCCCCATACCATCATGTTACATCCTGATGTGCCCTAGCACATACTTTGAGAAACAATGTGGTACAATAATCCATGAAGCTGTTCATTGTCATTTAGATTTTAGTACGGTTAGTTACAAAATCACAAGAACAAAGAGCAATGCTTTTAAACAACCATTTAAAAATGGTAACACAACTTGTGACCCAGCAGTCTAACTGGCCTTCCGTCTCCTTTTTTGCTGCCCCAGAGATCCCAACAGAAAGAAGAAATAAATCAGAGTGCCTGGTGGGCTGCCATCCATGCCCCATGTGAATTCTGTGCAGTGTGGAGGGTTTCTGCTTGGGCAGCTGAATGCAACTGCTGCGGCTGCTCTCCTGCCCCCCCCCCCCCGCCCAATAACCAAATCCAGTGCACCATCCAGCCAAACCAGAGTATCTAGTTCAAAACCAGCTGACTGACATCTGTTGAAGATAGTTGGCTTAACTGGTTTTTGGACTCAGCTTTAGAAGGAATTCTCCTCATGCATCATATTGTCTTAGTCCTTAAAATCAGCAAAGGATAATTAGAGGAATTTAAGGTTAGTTCAGGTATACTTTCATACAAACCAATCACAAATCAATTTCCTAGACCCATTTGGAACAGAATTATATGTTTTATGCAATCCAGTTTAGCTGCAGAAAATGTGCAATTACACATCCAAGGCTGTGTATAAAATTAATCTCCAAACAGTTATGCTTTTCCCATCAAGGTTAGCTGGATTGTAGCGGCTAATTTTAAAGTTGATTTGAGAGCTTGATTGTAGTTTAGACGTGGGTTCTCGAAGGAAAACCAGCCAAGTCTTCATCTGGGTTAGGCCGTATATGATCCATTGTTCTTCAGGAAAGAGATAAGCAATAGATAAGCCATAGATATTCATGTAATGGGAAAGAAACATGATGTCCTGAATCTGGGCAGGCAGCAATGCAAAGGAAGAATGGCAATAGGCTTCAAAAATAGTCAATGATCATGAAAACTTAAATCAATCTTCAGTAGCTGGTGGGTGACAGGAGTGTTGGGTTGCCCCCGTGATTGAGGGGCCAGTGCTGCATGATGTGTACACACTGTTCATGCACGCTGTGCGACATCATGTTGACGTCATGTGTACATGCTGCATGGCACGCGCAAGTGACATGAGCAGGTTGTGCAGCATGCATGCACCGTGCATGTGCACAAGTAATGCAGAATATTTGAGGGGGCCCAGCCCCTTCCTTGACATTTTTGCCCCCGCCCCCCAGTTGATGGCAATTGCTGAGGACAAGAGGGGTGAGTGTAATTTGAGGAGCACAGACAAGGGCCCCAGGGCCCCATGATACCCTGAGCCCAAGAGTAGTCATCTTCCTGAAGCCAGCCCTGAATCTGGCACAGTTACACATCATGATAAACTTGAGCAAGTCAAGCAATAAAATTGGGATTAAACACAGAGTTCTGGAAAACAAATCTGGAACCACCAGCATCCATAGAGGAGCAGCAGTCCAACCAACTGTAATGCAGATTAAACTTTTGCTACCATCTTCCTGCTTTGCCCTGCTCCTGCTCCCCCCTGAAGGGAGAGGAGAGAGGTTGCACCATCCCTGGAGGAAGACGCAGGACCCACCGGGGGCTGGTATGCAGCAGCTGGCCTGACACCAGACTTTGGGGTGGGGTGGTTCAAAGGGGGGGGGGAATAGCTGTGTATCTGCTAATTCGTGGGTGGGAGTGGTCTTTGATTATTATTTGACTCTAGTTAATGCTGTTTGTTATTAGTTCTATGGCAGGTATGCTGTTTATGGTTTTTTTTATAAACGTGATGTTAGATGTATGGTATGAAACTCCCTTTCTCCCTCCCCTCATGGTATTATGTTTGTGAGTGTGTATATATATATATATATATATATATATATATATATATATATATTGTTGTAAATTGCTCAGGGACCTTTGTGTGACAAGTGACTATTAAGTTTAGTAAAACAGTTTATGAAAGCAACAGGAATGCAAAGAAAATGCCCGTTAATTATTTTAGTTGCTTGCAAAAACACTTCCATTTTCTACTTGATAATTTTCAAACATTCCTTCTCTATTGCCAGCACCTCAATAAATAGCATTTTTTTCATAATAGGTTTCAGTACTATTATTCAGTCCAGGAAACCATCCCAAAGTTTTCCAACCCTGAGGGAACCATTGTAAGCTGCCCTGAGCCTTCCAATAGAAGGGGGGCAAAACTGAATAGATTTAACAGAGTTGAAAAACTCAGGACTCTGTAAATCTCAGCACTTCAACATGTCAACAGTTTAGCAAACTGGATGAGCGCAGGGTGGGTTTTGTGTGAAAGGCAATCAAATGGCCTCTGCTCTTTATTTGCCAATCAATACATTCCAAGTCTTTTCCAGGAAGGTGTACTTTTCAGCTAGCGAATGACCTTTCTTAGGAGATGGGGTCAGATGTATGTGCATCTGCCCACCTATTGATGACTAACTCTCGCTGAACTCTGTGGGAATTACTTTAGGGTAAATATGGGTAGGATTTCACAAGACATCTGTTGAAGGATTTTTTGACACACGTTAATCAGTTAATACAAGAAGAAGACGGTAGTAACCAAAAGGCACCATAAAAGAGTAGCAAATCCAATAAAGTGACAAGAATAAAAAAAAATAGCTTAACTTGTTTCTGGTTCTTGCAAGCTTGTCTTTGGCTGAAAATGCAGTTGAAATGAGCTGAGAACCACATGCAAGGTTGTGGTGGGATGATCTTGTGCAGAAAGTTTTCTTTTCAGTAATGGAAAACAACAGATAATATATGAAATAGAGTTTTTGTGTCAAACCTTATAGAAAGAGATTTTAACACCAGACATGATTTTATATTAATATTAGCTTTTTAAAGTTTCTTTTTTCTTTATTTGCTCTGGTCTGTACTTTGGGTATAAAATAAAATATAAACTTGGCAGAGTCCAACTGGCCTCCAATATCTCGATGGCAGCAAAACAGTGGGGGAGGGGATTTGCTAGCTATTAGAGGAAAGGTGAAATTACCAAAAGTTCCCCCACCCACAAAAATTCTCTTTTCTGAAATTTCAGCTTATTTAATGGTGAATTATATTACATATTGGTGGATGGAGGAAGCAATGGGTTTAGAACGAGTGACTGGAATGAGCCAAGAAATTGCTTCCTTCAATAATATTAAAATAATGTTAAACAATATTGAAACTGGATTCACAGTGCACCCAAAATTAATGGCTGGTTTAACTGAGGAGGCCATTTTGTCAAATATTTTCTGGGACTAAAATTCTCCAACAGTTCTGAAGGAATTTAAAAAAGAAAACTCCCCTCACCATGTCCAAAAAATATTTCAAGTGAGCCATATTAAAAATAAATAGATGTTGGACACTAATTACTAATTACAATGACACCAAAATTAAACCATTGCTATGCTGAGAAATCACAGCCAGAAGGGTAGATAAAGCTTCCAGATGATCCGTTTATTGAACATTCACCCTAATTTATTTGCAGGGAGATTTGATGGCATTTATGTATTTACTGAACATTCATTTCTATTTGTGAGGAAGTTAGATGATATTTCATCCAGTGCATTTTCCCACCATTTTCCTTATCAAAAAGTCTGATTTGTGTGTGTGCAAGACTGCCAAATCAACTCCAATTGCACAATCTGAATTTGCCAATATGTGATTGAATCAAATACAGAAATACTGGCAGTCTGAAAGTAGAAGAAATATCCTAACATTTCTGTGCACTTGCTGTTTCAACACAAGCAGACAGGCCAGATTTTATGGCTTCTGGGGGGAAAAAACCCTAAAATGACAGTAGGTGTGTGGTGATAAAGATGTAATAAGCAATAATGCTGTATAATATATTGAACTCTGAAGGTCTCTAGGCACTTGACCAAGATATGACAACATTTTAATTCATAAGTAGGACAGCGCACATCCCACTTTGGCAGCAAAGAAACCATTAGATTCCCAGTGCCAAAGACTGAATTGAGCCCACGCTCAGTTATTGGCACCCTGAGCAGCATTTCACTGGCCCAATGTTAAGACAGACAGACTTGAAAACTGTTAATTCTCCCATTGCAGTTCTCTTCTTCTCGTGAATAAAAACTCTTCCAGATCACCCATCCAAACGATATTATTAGGTGAACATATGGAGATTCTTTATTCTGTTTGTTCAATGACCCATTAGGCTGAAATCCTAGGCACACTTATTTAAAAGCTTTCATATACTAAGTCAGACCATGAACATACTAGGCTAAGTTGCCTACTTTAACTGAGGGTGGCCAGATTCACATGTCATGTTATTCCAAACCACATGACATCACCTTCATCAAAATGCCAATTTCACTTAATCAGAGATTTGAGTGTCCACCAACATTGCTGCACCTACGTAATTGCAATTATTGCCATTTCAGTGATAGTAGTATATATTGTTTTGTGTATGGTTTTCATGTGTATGATTTTAATGTATATAATGTTCATGTTATTAGAAGGGCTTGGGGCTGTACAGAGAGATAACAGTTTGAAAAGATGCTCTGCCAAAAGGCAAAATAGTCCTTTTGAAGTCAAAAGGTATGTCAGCTGCCCAAGTGGGACAAGCACCATCTGGCTCTAGAAGCTTCTGACTTGCCATGGGACCAACCTCAGAGGCCTTGCCCATCGCATTGCTACGGTGTGTATACTATTTGGAAGTTGCCCACCAGAGAGTGGGCTCAGAAACTGAAGATTCAGGGGCTCCACAAAAGGCTGCCACTTCGCACATACAAATTAACTCTGTTTGCAGCGTATAAATAAGGATGGAACAGTTTAAGAACAACAAAAGCAGAGCCAGGGATCAGGAACATAAGTGTCTAACTTAATAGCATTTGGAACGGATGATGTCAGCAGTCGAATGCTCTAGTTTCTGTTCACCATTTGAAATTTCTATTCTATGAGTGCATAATGAGTGTGTCTGGAGCAATCACATTTAACAGTAAAAATTTCTTTGACATTGGAAAATATACGGGTTATATTCCACAGCGTGACTTTCCAAATCTTTCATTTTTGGCTTTTGACCTAGTCTTTCCGATACTGAGGAGCACTGCATTATGAACTGATGAATAGAAAAATAATTATGAGAAAGTTGGAAGGTTAGCACCAGCACTGAATAAGATCGTGGACTAGTGTTAATTAGTTGTGTGATGACATTACTCACATGGCTGTGCTCCCAAACCCCACTGAATGCCTGTAGGTTTCATTGCAGCATGCTCCCTTGATCTGCTTCTCTCCCCCTGGGGGACAGAGGGTGCTTTAGATGCAGTTATGGAAAACGCACCTGAACATTTCCAAGAATAGCAGGTGGGTTTTACCTTTCTGCCTGGGGAGATGAGCACGCAGTAATTTTTATCCCACCAACAGCCACTTGAGGGCTTAAGGCACTTGCCTCCACATGGGTGGCAGCAGAGGGGGGCTGGGGAGCAAGGGCCCACCCAAGAAGCAGCTCCCCCCCCCCCAACTCCCTCCACCATTGCTGAACTCCTGTCACTGACATATACTGCTGTTCTTTTCCAGAGATCTAAGGGGCACCTTCTCCAAATCCAGCCCCCCAAAACACATACCTCCACACACAGCTCGCTCACCTAGGTATTTCTGGGGCTGCCTCTTCACCTCCACTTATGAAAAGGCACAAGTGCCCTCCGTTTCACCACTTTTCACGAGAGAGCAGTTCTGAGTTACCCAGGAGTTTTGAGGAGCCCTCAGAAGAAGCTATATAAGCAGTACAGACTTTCTATTAAAATACTAAATATTTTTAAAGAACTTGTTTTAAAGAACCATTTACCATTTAATTTTTAAAAAAACTTTGATTCCAAGATTATTCCTTTAAAACATTCATCTCCCATCTTTCCAAAGAATTAACAGAAATTCTGACTCTGTTTAATACCGAATGAAACTAAATCTGTAGTTCTTACTGGAGGGTGAAGGAAGTAACAGGCCGAGAGCAGAGGACTGGCAGGGGTTAAAGCAATAGGGGCTGAGCACCAACACATCCACACCCCATAGGCAGCCTCTCACTGGGTACTTCAAGGCAACAGGAGCCTTTAATTTGAATATATCTGTTCAGCACTTGAACAATACCTTCACCACATACTGGTTGGAACTTACTGATCTAAATACTTAAGAACAATGAACAATTACTTTAATCATTCCAATTGTGACTCTCTTTTTTAAAACCACTACATAGCAATAATTTATAAATGATCAGATGTCTTCCTTTTTGCTGGAGACAAAGAGTCCTCACTTAATGTACTAGATCATCTATGAATTCAGGGCGTGAGCAGATGGAGAGGTACAGCGGCTTAATCCCTGCCAGGCTGAATGAGTTTTCTCTTACCTCTGAAGAACAAAGTGGTTGGAAGCAAATGGTGAAATTTCATGGCCCTGGCAAAGCACACGTCTCATTCTCGTCAGCTGCTGGATATCCTGAAAGGAGTTCTGTAAAGTCAGCTCTGGGGAGCCATGTTTGATCACACCCGGTCTTCCTGCTTTCAAAGGGAAGGGGATATTGCAAGGGGCAAAAAATCACCTTTTAATCGCAGCAACAGCTTTCCATGGAAAGGCAGCACCAGCTGCAAGCTGGCTTCTCCCTTCACCAGGTGTGCCGTTCTCCTCATCTCCTCTGTCTGAAAAAGGATGTGAATTTGGGCCACATCCTTCAGCCTCTTTCCAGAACCTTTGCAAAGTCTGGCTCCCAATATTTTCCTTCCTAGTCTTTGTGCTTTGTGCCAAATTTTTGTCTGCAAGAGAAACAGACTTGTATGTCTCGCAGAATGCATTTCAATAAACAGAAACTGAATGTCACATCAGATTGAGAAGGTCTAAAGTTTAATGTCTGCTAACTGCCACACTTGTTTTCAAAAGGAATATTACCTTTGAGACTGGCATCCTTGTTGTTTCGAAAAGGAAGGGGGTAAAGAGTGGACTGTGTTGTTCGAAGAAGAAGATGACAGCAAAGAAGACGGCTATAAGGAAGATGACACTTCCTAGGAGACACTTGCCAGAAGAAAATTAACAATTGGGGGGGGGCATGGAGAACATGAAAGGCAAACATTGCTCTCCCTATCCTGCACTCTGGTTGCTGAGAAAATTCTGTAGGCCTTGCTTTTTTATTATTATTGCACTGCAGAACAGATTAATTAGCTGTAGCTGATGTGGATGTGGACAATACAATGATCACAGAGGGAAGCATGCAGCTCTTGGAACTCTGCCTACACGGGAGAAAGCAGGGTGTGTTCCAAGCAGTGGGGGAAGAAAAGAGAAAAGCAAAAATCTGGAGAATGCCTAATGCATATTGAATGCCAACCAGAATCTGTATGCTGTTCTTTTGTAAAGTACAAGGCCCACCTGAAGACCAGACCGCGAGGGCAGGGGGAAGGCAGGCCGTAATTTCACCACAGGCACATGACAAGGTGAGCTCTAAAGATGATGCTAAGCAGCAACCACATCCAAGTAAACCTGGAAATGGCTAACCAGCTGTTTGCCAGTGTTAGCTGTAAGCATGGCTAATTATTATTTTGTGTGAGTAATTATGGCTGTGAACTCCATGATGTCCTATGGTTTGTCTACTAACTAACAAAGACGGCTGGTCCACACACAATCACAGACCGCTAGGAATGCCAGTCACACATCCATGCTGGGGCGGGGGGGGGGGAGCTGGCTGGGTCCCATCTTCTGCCTGGGAACCCTCCCATGCACCAGCAGCTTTGTGTCTGGCCAGAGAAAAAGTATGAGTTTCTGCAGCCGACTGGCAAGAAGCAGTCTTGAGGGATTGGGGTTGCTTGTGAGAACAGATTCTCTTTTAGGAGGTAGCATTGCTTCTGTGAGTTTGCTTCCCTTCTGCTGAAATTGTTTGTTAGTTGTTTGTTGCACTCACAGCACTAGCTGCTCCCAGGGACTTCTTCCTCCACTGTGTGGCAATAACTGGTCCTATTTGACTTAGGAGTTCACAGCACAAATAAAAGGTCTCATTTGTTACGCAAATATATAGACCCTCACCATCATTTCAACATGTGTCCTGTGTAGAACGGAGGATGCTAATTACCTCCAGGAACAATGGTTGTGATAAGTGAAACCAAATGAAGGGCAAGACATTTTGCCTCATGGAGAGGTCTCTCCTTTGGTCCGTGAAGTAGGGTTGGCTGTCCCCTGGGATCCTCTTCCCCTTGGAGGGCGCATGCCTGGGGTGCACAGGGCCAGTGGCAAAAGTGGGCAAAGCACCTCCATCTCCCAGAAGCAGGAGAGGGTGTCAGCGGGTAGAGGAGGAGCAGCTTCCACGCAGGCATTGTCTCTGGCTTTGTGTGTGCAGCCCATTGTGGGGGTGGGGGTGGTACATAAACTGGTGCAGGGGGGGTAATCCCCTGTTGCTGTGAATAGCTGCCTAGGCACTAGACTGGTGTGCATGGGTATCCAGAGCTGTAGATGCGACTGTGTTATCTTTGACAATAAAGAGTTAAATCTCTGCCGTGTGTATTCCTTTGGCTTGGCCCCTGGGGAGCGGGGGTGGCAGGAGGAGAGTTCTGAGGGCCGCATAAGCAGGCTGCATTTGGCCCCTGAGCTTGGGGGGTTCCTTATCCCTGCTTTACACAATGGTCTTTCTGGGTGCCAGGAGATTGCAGGGACCAAGTCTAGTCCTTCCTTCACCCTGCTTCTACTAATCAGCCTTTTATGAGGTGCTATTGAAAAAACACATGCCCACAACCCATCACCTGATTTCTAGGTAACACTCCTATCCCCAGAAATCGTGGGGCCACTGCTTGCCCTGTTTTCCTCCGCATCCCCACCTGAGCCGCTGTGTTTTGTTCCATTCTTTCAGGGCTACCACTGTCCTCCTGCTCAGTGCTAACTTAGCCCCGTGTTGTCACACTCCAGGGTCTATATTCAGTCCAGTCCTAGCTTGCTTGGCCAAGAAGACAAAATAATGTATCAGCAACATTTAGTGGTTCATCCTGATACACCCTTTTATTGCACACGCAATAGTTACACAGATGCCTGCAAACATGGCATGAAGGCTGACAACACTAACCCTGCCATATTGGAATCACTTGCAGGTGATTACAGAGCCTGGAGACAGGCATTCAGGTTGTGTATCCACAGCAGTGACCCGAGTAGAAATGAGCACTGGAGGAGCACAGAGAGAAGAAACGCCATGATACATCTGTAACAGCAAAGCCAGACACTCTCATGGGCCCCACCTGCAATAAAGCATGTCTTTCCTGTATTGGTCTCTCCAGCCACAGCAGGCGCTGTAACTCTTCAATGGTTTGACTTCACCCCCAAATGTGCACTCCTTCATGGTCTCCCAAGACAGACAGATGCCAACTATAGTAACTCAGCAATTCTTGCTGATACTAGCTTCCTCCTCATTGCCAAGAGTGATATGTGAAAGAAAATGACAGGCATGTTGTACTTCTTTGCAAAGATACCCTGAGCAGTTTGTCACCTAGCAGTCAGATTTTTATGTGTCAATGATTATACCATTAGACATTGGCAAGAAACTGTTTCCCCCTTGGAAGGAATAAGGCATACATTAAACAGGCACGTAAAAGTATCTACCCTCTTCTGTACTGTGGAGCTTCAGGTGCAGACTGCTAAGGAATAGTGCATTTCTGATGCTCGTCTTTCTGTCTAGCTCCTTGTTTCTGTACTACAGTGGTACCTCGGGTTAAGAACTTAATTTGTTCAAGGGGTCCATTCTTAACCTGAAACTGTTCTTAACCTGAAGCACCACTTTAGCTAATGGGTCCTCCTGCTGCTGCTGCGCCACCACTGCATTATTTCTGTTCTCATTCTGAAGCAAAGTTCTTAACCCGAGGTACTATTTCTGGGTTAGTGGAGTCTGTAACCTGAAGCGTCTGTAACCCGAGGTACCACTGTATTGTATTTCCCCAGAGTCCAGGGGATGATGACAGATATCAATGCAATATCAGAGTGATCCACCACTTGTGATCCACCAAGCTGAAAGCACCTCACTAGCTATGGATTCCTGCCGACCAGGTGCTTCATAAGCCCTCTGTTTTTGCAGTCCCAGGAAGGCAGCAAAAGAGATTTACTGAGCTCCTGAGAGGACTAAGCGCTTGGCTTAGTGTGAGTTGCATTTTGCTCAGTGAATCCAACCTGTGTCAACCTGGCTCGTCTTGCGGTCTGCTTCTAGTATTTGCATCCCCCTTGCAGCACTTTAGGAGGTTCCTTCTGCTGTCCTGCACCCACAAGCATGTTGGTTTAAAATACATTAACCTTGAGAAGAAGAATGTGAGAACTGAATTTGTCCAAGTGACACAAGATAATCAACAAATGCATTTAAATCTGTTTTTAAAACAGCAGTTACAAATTTATAATATTCTGCAAAGTCAAACCATTTTCTAACCTCCCTCCAACTTTCCAGTTCTTCACTGTACCCCACTGTCTAATTCCTGCCTCCATATCAATTTGAAATAACATGTTTGCCTTCATTTTTCTTTCCTAATAATTAACTTCTAGGACATGGGGGTGGGTGTAAACCACTTTTTTTTTGTCCCCAAAGCAGCCTGAAAGGCTTGTTCACATTTACATTTTCTCTGCTCTTTGCAGGCACTATCGATGCTTTAAAGCTCTGTGTCTGAACACACTGCCCCCCCCCCGCCCGCCCATGATTTTCCTATCAGAACCGGCTATTTAAAGCTCAGTTGGAGTAAATGGCAATCCCCAAAAAACACCTTTTTGGCATTTGCTCTGATTGAGCTCTGGGGCAAAAAAACCCCACCACCAACAAACCATGTTCAAAATGGGAGCTTTTAAGCATGGACAAAAAGATGAGCCCTAAATAAATAAAAATGTTGTTGTCTGTACAAATTACTATATTAGCCAGGGCCTCCAAAACCCTGGGGCAGTAAAAACCTGCTCTGACCATAACGCCTTGAAGATGGAAATGAAACTTACAACAACTGGTCAATTCAGATGGAGGATGAACGACACCCTGTTTAGAGATAAAGAGATTTACATGAAGGCCCAAAAAACTTTAAAGGACTATTTTGAAATAAACCTAAAGGCCGATGTGGAAAAAAGAGTGATATGGGACGCAAGTAAAGCTGTGATGCGAGGATTTTTGATTCAACAAAATTCAATCAAGAAGAGAAAGCAGAATGAGAAGAAGGAAAAGATTTTGGAAAAGATAGGAGAAGGAGAGAAAAAATTAAGATCAAAACCGAAGTCCCAGGAGATTTTGAGAGAGATTAAGTTATATCAAACACAATATATGGAATTGATGAATCAAGAGATTGAATGGAAGATAAAGCAAATGAAACAAAAGACATTCGAATCGGCAGATAAATGTGGCAAACTTCTGGCATGGCAATTGAAGAAAAGGCAGAAACTAAATACAGTTACAAGCCTAGAAGTGGATGGAAAGAATATATCTAAACCCAATGAGATTAGAAACTGCTATCTGAGTTATTTCAAAAAACTTTATTCTCAAGGACCACAAAACGAAGAGGATATAGATAAATTCCTTAATAAACATGGATTACAGAAAATCTCTCATCAAAGCAAGGTGGACTTAAACCAGAGAATAACAGAACAAGAGATAGAGGGTGCCATTCAAGACATGCAATTGGGCAAATCTCCAGGGCCAGATGGACTGACTTCCAGATATTATAAATCTTTGAAGGAGTGGTTGGTTTATCCGTTAAAGGAAGTCTGCAACGAGATTTTAGAGGGGAAAAAGGCACCGGAATCGTGGAAAGAAGCGTATATTTCACTCATACCAAAGACAGAGACTGAAAAGACTCAACTTAAGAACTACCGCCCAATATCATTACTTAATGTGGATTACAAAATTTTTGCAGACATTTTGGCAAAAAGATTTAAAAGAGTGTTGATGGAGAAGATTCATAAGGACCAAGCAGGCTTTCTCCCAAAAAGGCACCTATCAGACAATGTAAGGAATATAATAGACATTTTGGAATTGCTAGAGGTGAAAATAAACACTAAAGCAGTGCTGATCTTTGTGGACGCGGAGAAAGCCTTTGACAACATTTCTTGGAGTTTTATGAAAAAGAATCTTCATGGGATGGGGGTAGGCCAAGGATTTGAGAATGGTATGGGTGCGATATACTCTGAACAAAAAGCCAAGTTGATTGTAAATAATGTGATAACTGAGGAACTTAAAATAGAAAAAGGAACACAACAGGGATGCCCAATTTCCCCATTGCTTTTTATTTCTGTCCTGGAGGTGTTGCTGAATATGATTAGAAATGACCAGCAGGTTAAAGGTGTACAGGTCGGAGTTAAACATTATAAGTTAAGGGCATTTGCAGATGACTTAGTATTGACCCTACAAGAGCCAAACACTAGTACGAAAAGGGTGTTGGAGATAATTCAACAATTTGGCCAGGTAGCTGGATTCAAACTGAACAAACAAAAAACGAAAGTTTTAGAAAAAAATTTAACAGTCATGGAGAAGGAGAAATTTCAAGAAGAGACAGGTTTGACAGTGGTCAAGAAGGTGAAATACTTAGGGGTTCATTTGACATCTAAAAATTTGAATTTGTATAAGGACAACTATGAAAAATGCTGGTTAGAAATTAAAAAAGATCTAGAAATATGGTCAAATTTGAAACTGTCAATGTTAGGCCGAATTGCAGTTATTAAGATGAATGTATTGCCTAGAATGTTATTTTTGTTTCAAACCTTACAGATTCTTGACAAGATGGACTGTTTCAAGAGGTGGCAGAAAGATATTTCGAAATTTGTCTGGCAGGGCAAAAAGCCCAGAATTAAATTTAAGATATTGACAGATGCCAAAGAAAGAGGGGGATTTGCCCTGCCGGATTTAAAATTGTACTATGAAGCAGCTGCGTTTTGCTGGCTGAAAGACTGGATGCTCCTCGAGAACACAGACATGCTGGATCTGGAAGGGTTTAATAATGCATTTGGTTGGCATGCATATTTATGGTATGACAAAATCAAGGTGCATAGGGCCTTTAAAAACCATATTGTCAGAAAAGCATTGTTTAATGTTTGGATAAGATACAAAGATTTGTTGGAAAACAAAACCCCTAGATGGTTGTCACCCTTGGAGGCTAAGGCATTGAAGAAACTCAATATGGAGGCCGGATGGCCAAAGTATTGGGAAATTCTGGAACAGGATGGAGATAAATTGAAATTACAGAGTCATGAGAAACTGAAACCTAAATTACAAGACTGGCTTCAATATTTCCAAATAATGGAGGTTTTTAAACAGGACAGGAAAATTGGCTTCCAGGTGGAAAAATCAAAATTAGAGACTGAACTGCTAGAACCCAATACTAAGAATTTGTCAAGAATGTATAATTTGCTGCTGAAATGGAACACACAAGACGAAACAGTTAAATCGGCTATGATTAAGTGGGCACAGGATGTTGGGCATAACATTATGTTTGCTGACTGGGAATGGTTGTGGAACACAGGTATTAAATTCACGGCATGTAATGCCTTAAAGGAAAATATTATGAAAATGATCTACAGGTGGTATATGACCCCAGTCAAGCTAGCAAAAATTTATCATTTGCCTGATAATAAGTGTTGGAAATGTAAAGAAACTGAAGGAACTTTCTATCACCTTTGGTGGACGTGCCCGAAGATTAAGGCTTTCTGGGAAATGATATATAATGAAATGAAAAAGGTACTTAAATGCACTTTCCCTAAAAAACCAGAGGCCTTTCTCTTGGGCATCGTCAGCCAATTGGTGTCAAAGAAGGACAGAACTTTCTTTATGTATGCCACAGCAGCAGCAAGAATACTCATCGCAAAGTATTGGAAGACACAAGATCTACCCACCCTGGAAGAATGGCAGATGAAAGTGATGGACTATATGACATTAGCCAAGATGACTGGCAGAATTCGCGACCAGGGAAAGGAGACGGCGGAAGAAGATTGGAAGAAATTTAAAATTTACCTTAAGGACTATTATAAACTTGCTGAATGCTAGAATGTCGAGGTTTTGAGTAAGAAAGGGTTACAGCGATATAAGACTAGACTAAAGGAAAGATTAAGAGGACAGAGGACTGACAGAAATATTTAGAGTTGCTAAAAACTTTTGGACATTGGGATGCAGAAAGGGGAGGTATGGGGAAGTCTGAGAAACATGGTTTACGAAAAGAAGGTTATGAAACTATACGTGTGTGTATGTCTTTTTATATGTTTGTATTGTTTTTAAAAAAATTGTAAAATCAATAAAAAATTTATATATAAAAAAAACAAAACCCTGGGGCAGTGGTCCTCAATGGGCATGGCACGCCACACTGGAGTGGCAGGAAGACCAAGGGACAATCAAAGAAATGTTTAAACATTTCAGTGTTGTATGGTACAGCTCAGTATCTTTCATGTTTGTTTGTTTGTTTGTTTGTTTGTTTGTTTGTTTGTTTGTTTGTTTGTTTGTTTGTTTAACAGGCTATGGAACTGTATTCTTCTACAGTTCTCCATGACATATTGTTGTGAAGAGGGATTTTCAACTCTGACAAATATGAAAGATCAGAAAAGAGAAAGGCTTCTTTGTGTTGGTGAGGAGATGAGAGTTTGTTTGTTTCAATTTAGACCTAATATAAATGAGATTACCCCGCAAATCAAGCTCACGCCTCTTGCTGAGATTGTATACATACTTAAGGTAGATAGAGACTTGCTTATAATTATATTTTGGTAATTATTCACCTTAGGTAGCTGCATTGTTTTATACTTTCTAGATGTTGCTTTCTTTGTTATTTTCAAATGTAGTTCTTATCAATAAAAAAATATGGAGTGGCACAAGCAAAATTTTGTTCTGAAAGTGTGACCCAGAGAAACACTGCCCTATGAGAACCACTGCTATGCCCAGTCTACACATTTGGTATATGAAAGTTGAATCATAATCACATATTTTGTTGAATTCTGACTGACTTTATAGATGTTGTCAATGTAAACTTGCAAATACGACAGTAGCTAGATACCTCCCCCTGCCAAAAATAAATAAAAAATCACTGAGGGCAAGATCACAGACCTTTTAAAAAATCTTGAAGGTCCTATTTCCCATAAAATGTGCACTCATTCTTTTTGCCATAAATGTACTCTACCTATAGCTATCATGGCCTCATTTTGAAAATGAAGTTCTGGCCGTAGATTTATTTCACCATGTATAAGGACTACAAATTCAGCAAAGACCATTATTATGAAGCAACCCTCGTCTGTGACTTTGGTGTGCTGATAGACCAATCATCTGTGAATTTGTCTAACACCCCTTTAAAGCTTCTTAAACCATTGGCATTGCCAGTTTTGGCTCCCAGCACCGAAAGACGTGCATCTTAGCATTGTACTCCCTCCCTCGACCAGCTCTGGCCCCTGGACCACAGGGTGCTGCAGCCATGGCTTGTGCTGCTCCCCTGGAGGCAGCAGTGGCTCCCAGTCCTGGCCAGTCTCGGGCTCAGAGGAGGCAAAGGGCACAACCAGCAGCAGCAGAGGAAGAAACTGAAGCCTTGCAGAGCCCACCATTCCTGGCACCAGACCCAACGTGGCCTCTCCCACTAACAAGGTGGCAAGAGAAAAGGCAGCGCTTCCCTGCCGCCAAGGCTGCTTCATTCATCGCAATCCCTCAACCAAACCATAGGCAAATAGATTCTTCCCAAGGACATTCTGGGAACCATCGGGATCTTTTGCAAAAGCGTGCTTTTCTCCACAGTGCAATGGTGGCCTTCGAGGCGTCTTGCCCCCTTGCTCTGCAGCTGCCCCTCTGATCTGAAAAGAGGGAGGCGTGTCTTCTGGTGCTGGTGATTTGCGCAAGAGTGCGGGACCAAAAGAACGGGACTTTCTGAGATCCACTCAGAAGCCAGCATGGCTTCTGCAATTCAGGGATGTCCCACTCATATTGGGACAGTTGAGTGGTATGGCATTTTACTATACTTTGCATGTGTTAAAATAAAAAGGGGATTAAAAGAAAGACTTCCCAACCCCCATTGTCATTCATTGTCAAAACAGCAGGTGCTTACAGTGGAGAGCACCTCTCTTTGGAGAATATAAGTCTGAACACCCACATTCTTTTTTCTTCTTGTGATCAAAAGATGGATCTTAGTTATTCTGTTTGTTCAGTTCTGGACCTCTAAATTTGGAAACAGATCACAATTTTGCCATAATATGAAGCAGATGGCATTCAGACTGTAATCTACTGAAAACTGAGCTGAACCATCAAATTCATTTTGATTGTAATCCCAAACAGTTGAAACACAGTTCTACAAAGGAAATTTAAATACATTTAAGCCAGTCAAGGTATTTTCATTTTCTTGTGTGTTCTGTAGGTATCTCAACGGGGGGAGGAGGAGAGAGAACTTGGTAGTTAATACCTTTTACTTTATGGAAGTTCTTTTTAAATAAGTGACTGAAAGGCAGCTTAACCCCTTTGAACATTTCTACATTTGAAGCAATAAGGACATAAGAACTGCTTTGCTGGATCAGACCAAGAGTCCATCTCATCTAGCATTCTGTTTTAAACACTCAGCCTTTAGAAACTCACAAAGCAGGATATGAAGGCAACATGAATCCGCTGCAATTTGTCCCCTGCATCTGGTAAACAAAGGGATATTGCCTCTGAACATGAAATAACACAGGGACCAGTTTTATAGCTTGGTTGCACTACTCTTATTTATAAATAAATAAATAAATGCCCTTCGTTAGCATTTCAAAATATTATCCTTAATTACTCCGTAAAATGAGCATGTAATTGCAATGTATGGAAATGCAAATTACGATATTCTGCTATTTCACTTTGTACATTAGTAAACGCCAAGCAGCTTATTTTTATGCCTTTTTTACAGTCTCTCCATGACATGTATTCTGCCAGATAATATGAATCTTGTTTGAGTTCAAAAGTAGCCAACAGATTAGCAATATTCATGAAAGACGTAAACACACATTTGAGTTGGAGCTTAATTTCTCTTCAGACAGGATCACATGCTTTGTTCAGAAACTGCACTGTGTTACAAATCCCAAAGTGGAAACAGAATGCCTTATTTGAAAGTGATTTTTTCCTCCATGTAGCCTAGAATGCTTACCCCCATAATTATCATTAAAAGCTTATATAATTACATATTGCAAGTATAGCTGGAACAAGTCAATGCATTGAAACACTCTCTCTCACCTGTGATTATTCTTGTAACAGACTCAGTTCAATAATGCTCTTCCAAATTACAATACTTAAGAACACTTTATACCTGACATTTTTCAGACCATTTCAATGTTTAGCAAAACAGCCCACAACAAAGGGAAGGAGCTCTGAAGGAGCAGGCATGAGGCTTGAGGGAACTCCAGGCTCCACTGCTGTTGCTTGAGGCTCAGGGGGTCTCTGTAGGGCAGAATGCCTTCCATCAGCTTTGACTGGTGGCAAAAAGGCACAAATTACTGGTATTGGTAACAAATAAAACACATTTCAAAGCTTTTTAAGAACCCAGAGCTAGCCGTTCATAAAAGTGTCTTACCCAAGTGTTATAACTGAGCTTTTCCTAAAGACAGGACTGAGTCTAAACCTTAATGAGTCTACCCTTAAACTTATATGGATCAGCAATAATATCTAATCTAAAAAAAGTCCTGGCTCATCACTCTCAAGTGATAAATTGTCTGAAGTCCAGTTTTGTCATCTATATGTCAGCATTTTCTGAACAATGGATTTCCACCAAATTTCATAACAAAATATGTGACTACAGGTCAGGGATGAGTTGCCTACCTAATAAGCCCCCAATATAACTGCTTTAAAGCTCCAAAAAGATTTCCCCCACGTGATCAACTTGTCACGTCCGCATACAATATTAAGCAACATCAGCTATAAATGTCACTAAGTCTTTCTTGTTCCCAAGGTATTTTAAGGTAGCCTTTGGTTTCACGTTACTGTTTTTTATTCTCCCATTTACTAGGGAGTGTTTTTATGTACACTTACAAATGCAAATAATTAAGCAGTATATAAATGTCTGAAGTAAACAGGCAAACCCACACTCCTTCCTCTTGAGCCTTGCTCTTATTTAGGTAGGAATGACGCAGGTGAACAAATAACTACGTTGGCAGATAGAAATCACCAAGCTGAGAGTTCAGAGGTAAAAGATACAGTGAGCTGCAGAGGCTGGCATGGAAAACTGAAAAACTGAAGCAATAAAAAAAGAGCGTGAAATAAGAGAAGAGGGGGAGGGAGACGCAAAGGCCAGGTGGTCCCTTTTAAAATGTCTGTTTCTGTTTAGAATCACAGTCTTAGGAAATGATGATAACAATACTTAATGCTGTTTTAAGGGTGAAATAACTTTGAATTGTTAATCAAATTTATATTGTTGCTGGTGAGATCAGCCTCAGCAATGAATATTTGATTTCTATACAAAGTAATAGCATACCCTCCAACATTTCTCTGATGAAAATAGGCCATCCTATTCCATAATAAAAATTTTACTATTTATACCCCATCCATTAGACTGGGCTGCCCCAGCCGCTCTAGGCAGCTTGCAACATATATAAAAACATTAACCATTAAAAAAACCTTCCCTACAAAGGGCTGTCTTCAGATGGCTAAGGGGTTGGATAACTCCATATCCTGCACCGTTTTTCCAATGAAAGTGGGGGTGTCCTAAGGGAAAGCGGTAAGTTCCGGGATCAAATCAGAAACTGGGACAGTTTTTGTAAATCCAGGACTGTCCCTGGAAAATTAGGGACAATAATAGGGAAGGTTGACCCATGCAACACGGAAACATCAGGTGTTGGTTTACATTTGCAACTGAGCCATTGGGTCATTTCCAGGGTAGAGACAAAAAGAAAACAAAGACAACATGAATGGACATGTCATTTGGGCTTTGCAGAGAGATAATGGTGGACTGACATAAGTTACGTAAACAGAAATAACAAGCAACTGAAAATCAACACATCGGCCCCAGTTCCCCAGGCAGCTTTCAGAACTGAGATCCAGCCTGTGACCCACCCCATTCAACTTAATGAAACATTGGGTTGCAGAGGATTCAGTGCACAGGATTTGCCATGATCTCTGAAGATGTTTGTGTACTAGTTGTTGTTGTTTAGTCATTTAGTCGTGTCCGCCTGTTCGTGGCCCCATGGACCAGAGCACGCCAGGCACTCCTGTCTTCCACTGTCTCCCGCAGTTTGTTCAAACTCATGCTGGTAGCTTCGAGAACACTGTCCAACCATCTTGTCCTCTGTCATCCCCTTCTCCTTGTGCCCTCCATCTTTCCCAACATCAGGGTATTTCTAGGGAGTCTTCTCTTCTCATGAGGTGGCCAAAGTCTTGGAGCCTCAGCTTCAGGATCTGTCCTTCCAGTGAACACCCAGGGCTGATTTCCTTCAGAATGGAGAGGTTTGATCTTCTTGCAGTCCATGGGACTCTCAAGAGTCTCCTCCAGCATCAAAAGCATCAATTCTTCAGTGATCAGCCTTCCTTATGGTCCAGCTCGCACTTCCATACATCACTACTGGGAAAACCAGAGCTTTAACTATACGCACCTTTGTCGGCAAGGTGATGTCTCTGCTTTTTAAGATGGTTTTCGTTGCTGCCTCCTATATAATGTTTGTGTATAATTCTCAACCAAAAAACTGAGAATCAGCAGCACCCTTTTTGCCACCTTCTGTCCTGCTGCCAGGGCACTAAAACACTGGGAGGTTTCCTTCATAGAAGAATAGAATTGGGAGGCACCGTGAGGGTCATCTAGTTTAACTGCCCACAATGCAGGAATCTTGTACTATATCGATCCCTCCAGTGTTATTTTGGAAACATTTTTGTTGAAAATGTCCATTCGTCGTCGTCGTCTTCTTCTTCTTCTTCTTCTTCTTCTTCTTCTTCTTCTTCTTCTTCTTCTTCTTTTGTCAATGTGATGGTACATTTAAATTATCTTTCCTGCCCATTTTAAAAGAATCAGAGCTGTTTTCTAGATCCCCTGCCTAAGCTGAGATGAGCTATGTGCACAGGTGGTTAAATGTATTAAGAGGATGCCTTATGGCTCCTTTTCTTGCTCAGCCGTAATCAGTGCAGAAAAAGCGGGGAGGGGGGACAATTTAAAAGGAAAAAAATGAATCAGTTCAGCAATTGTCAACATCTGTGAGGAAAAAATACTCAGTAGAAAAAACCCAGCTGACAAGAAGAATTAGCATAGACAGGAAGTCTCTTCACTCTCATTCTGATAGAAGAAAGAGGAGAGACTCATGATGCAAGCAATATGCATCTGTCAATATTTCAGCAAAAACGCTTTGTTTCTTATGACATGTACTGAGGCTTCAAGCCTGCGTCCTGCTGAACCTAAGGGGCTCAGGATAGGGATAATTGCTGCCATTTTTGTTCTTGATAATAATTCATTTACAGCATAGCAGGGGGTTGGACTAAATGACCCTCGGGGTAACTTCCATCACCACAACTCTATGATTCTGTAGCAGGGCATCCTGCACATTTTAATTGAGAAGTAAATCCCGCTTGTTCAGTGGTGC
This sequence comes from Podarcis bocagei, assembly GCF_964188305.1. NCBI lineage: Eukaryota > Metazoa > Chordata > Lepidosauria > Squamata > Lacertidae > Podarcis > Podarcis bocagei. The sequence goes on from NC_138130.1 coordinate 2,594,708, forward strand.
TTACTCTCTAGTGTTTAAGATGCAGCTTAAATAGATCACTTCATAAAATAGATAATAATTCTAAAAATATCTGGAATTCTTGAATCTACAGAAATATGTAAGGGCAAATGTGGACATTCTCCTTGGGCAAAATAATCCAGAAAAAAATAGGAAAGAAGATAATGTTTCAGTTAGCCTACTAAAATTCTCAGGGGGTGGGGAAATCCTTGTTAACACATTTTATGCTTTGACTGAGTTTAAAAGGTAAAGGTAAAGGACTCCTGACAGTTAAATCCAGTTGCAGACGACTCTGGGGTTGCGGCGCTCATCTCGCTTTACTGGCCGAGGGAGCCGGTGTTTGTCTGCAGACAGTTTTTCCGGATCATGTAGCCAGCAGGACTAAGCCACTTCTGGCGCAATGGAACACCGAAACCAGAGTAACGCATGGAAACGCCGTTTACCTTCCCACCGGAGCGGTACCTATTTATATACTTGCAGTTTTTGGCATGCTTTCAAACTGCTAAATTGGCAGGAGCTGGGACAGAGCAACGGGAGCTCACCCCCATCACGGCGATTCGAACCAGTGACCTTCTGATCGGCGAGCCCAAGAGGCTCAGTGGTTTAGACCACAGCGCCACCCGCATCCCCTTTGACTGAGCTTACCTAAAGTTAAATTTGGAGTTAAATTTAAGATTCATGCCTGGGCAAAAATCTGAGAAATTTCAAGGGAAGCAAAGGGTATTTTAATAAAACTCACAACATTTCTCAGCGGAATCTATGCAATGATCTCACCCCCGCAAGAGCATGGATGCTATACAGTGTTTCCTTGGTTTAAGAACTTAATTCATTCTGGAGGTCCGTTCTTAACCTGAAACTGTTCTTAACCTGAAGCAACACTTTAGCTAATAGGGCCTCCTGCTGCAGCCGCGCCACCAGAGCATGATTTCTGTTCTCATCCTGAAGCAAAGTTCTTAACCCAAGGTACTATTTCTGGGTTAGCAGACTCTGTAAACTGAAGCGTCTGTAACCCGAGGTACAACTGTATATGTGAAATGTTTTTGGGGGGAGTGGGGAGTTATCCAGGTAAAGATATAACTAACCTACTGTAGATCCCACATGCATTTCAAAAATTCAATATACCTCCAGAAATGCATTAGAAATTCACCTCATTTACTCTTTGTTCCCTTTCTGTACTGCTCCACAGTCAGGATCTGGATGGGTTACAGCAAACTGCAGTCTATATGCAGGGTTGCCTCTTTGTCCTCTTTTTCGTGGGTGGAGTCATCATAGCGATCCATAGTTAAAAGTAGCAGTCGGCAAATGTGTCCTCTATTTTACTCTTCGAAATATTACACACCTTGCCATTCTTGTATTTAGTAGCCCCTTTTCACATGCTCCCCCAGCGTCCAACCCCCAACCGAATATGAATGGCTACAACTGTGGTGGGATGGCGCAAAGGTGCCTCTCAGAGGGGGGTGCTGCCGGGTGTGGGGAGTTGGTGGGGCTCCACCCCCCCCCCAGCAGAGGCCCCAGGCACACGCTGGCAGCTGGAACACTCCTGCTGGCAGAAGTGAGCAGAGACAAGATCCAAAGCAAGACCCAGCAGCTCTGGAGCAGTCTGTACCTGGCACAGCAAACTCTGCTCTGGGAAAGTGCACACAGCAGCAGGGCTTTGGTTGTGATGGGGGATCCTCTGCTCTATTTTCCCCTGTTCCTGTGTTAGGACTGCTCTGTTAACAAGCCAGGTCCTAGCAGAGCCAGGCTGGGGAAAATATGCTGAGCCAATGATGAGGGAGTTAAGCTGGTGTTGCCTGAGAAACTCCCAGTTCAGCTGCAGATCACCAAATCCTAATGGGAGTTGGGTTGTCTTGCAAGCTCGGTCAGTTCATGTCTTCTCTGTATGCTTCTGTGAAAATCTGGGAAGTGGGAGAAGACCACTTTGTTGAAAGCACCTTCACATCAAAATCACATATTGCACATAAAGCTTACATATATGCGTTTAAAAGTTTTTTTTATGCTGTCCTTCACCAATGTTGATTCCAGCGTGGTTGACATGTATGGTTTTAAAAAAATGAACAAACAAGAAACCACAAATAACAAATGAGGCAATGGAGAAAAGAGCAGTTAAGAAATACTTTTAAAACATGGGCAATTAAGCAGGTTTTTGCCTGGCACCTAAAGTACAGCTGTGTTGGAGCCAGGTGAGATTCTCAGAGGATAATATTCCATAAACAGGAGCTACAGCTAGAGAGACTGAACAGCTGGCACCTGCTTCCCTAGCAGAGACACGGAAGACTGCAGAGAAAAGCAACAGCTGACCATCTCAGAGCATGAGCAGAGGGACCTGGGACCAGGCTCCTTCACGCTGCAGGGGAAGTAAAGAGCTTGAGAAAGCAGCAGGAAATTAAAATGACCTCACCTCTTTAGGAGCGGGACGAGGGTGGTGCTGTGGTCTAAATCACAGAGCCTAGGGCTTGCCGATCAGAACGTTGGCGGTTCGAATTCTTGCGACGGGGTGAGCTCCCGTTGCTCAGTCCCAGCTCCTGCCCACCTAGCAGTTTGAAAGCACGTCAAAGTGCAAGTAGATAAATAGGTACTGCTCCGGTGGGAAGGTAAACGGTGTTTCCGTGCACTGCTCTGGTTCGCCAGAAGCAGCTTAGTCATGCTGGCCACATGACCAGCTGTCTGTGGACAAACTGTCTGCGGAAAAACGCCGGCTCCCTTAGCCTATAGAGTGAGATGAGCGCCGCAACCCCAGAATCATCTGCAACTGGACCTAACGGTCAGGGGTACCTTTACATTTACCATCTCTTTAGGGGAAATCGTAGTCTAGTTCTCAGTGACAGTGTAAACTTCAGGCTCTAGTTAGGGTGCTCACATGACTAAAAATCTAGAATGGGGGAGGTGTAATTAGTCGAGAATCCTTCTCACGGACATCTAATTTTCTATGAGATGTGTATATCTGCATGAAGGATCATTCAGTCACATGTTATGGCCCCCAGTGGCTGGCACCCACTGTGGCGGATGGAATGGAAATCAAGGGGTCCAACAGTGGGTGGAGCCAGAGCCAAGCAGTCCAGTCTTAGTCCCCAACCTCCTCCTCCTGGCTGGGTCCTACCAGGGCCAACACTTGAGGCTCAGCAGGAGGAAGCTGACCAGCAGAGCCACCCCCTGGGCTGCCTGTAAGGAAAGAGACAAGGGGGGGCTGGCTGAGGGCAGGCGGGGGGTGGGGGGCTCTTGCCCATATGGGGTAGCCTCCCCTGGTTTGCCACCTCACTGAGAATGTAGGCCTAATTGCCCCATTCCAAGCCTACAATATTCTAAGACGTTGTTTTCTAGGACTTTATTTTGAAAAGTGGAGAGAGCGTGCTTATGTTTCTCTGGTTGGCTGACCATGCTCCATATGGTCAAGAGCATCAGTTAAAGTCATGCTGAGAACATTTATCTGATGAGCTGCTATTCCTTTATGTGATACAAATCTTTTTTTTTAAAAAAAAAAGACCCAGAAAATAGGCCTGCCGTTTTTTATAAGTCAAAACAGAAAGAACCAGTTTCTGATTTATTTCCTAATTTATTTCTTCATTTTCTTAACGTAGACTCTGTGTGTTCCTTCCTAGATCAATACTGCATGCAATGTTGTTGGGCTGGCTTTTCCCCCCTCTCGATATTTGAGACAAGAGAATTTGCTGTAAAAAATATCCACTTCTTTCAGTAGTTGGGCTCTAGAAATTTTGAGTGTCTCTTAGTGAATGAGTGTAAAATATAACAGGGAATGCAACTATAAAACATCATGAGCAGCCCAAATAAAACACAAATTCTACATCCATTTCACCTATTTACACCAAAGTCATCATGTTGCTTGAAATCCCCCACTCAAGAAGGTCCTAGGGCAGGGATCCTGGGCTTAGTTTCTGTTGGAGGAGGCTGTAGTGCAGACATACAGTGTTCATACCTTGTGTATGTTATACAGACCGCCCCTGATTCAGCAGGCCACTGGTGGATTACCAGGCGCTGGAGAGAAACAGCAAGAGAAGGCCTTCCCACTTTTCTTGTGGGCTTCCCAAAGGCATCTGCCTGGAAACTGGTAGAAAGGGAGATGGAAGTGATGGTCCATGGCAGGACAGAAATGTCACTGCACAGCTGAACAACTTCACAAAGAGCAAAAGTGACTCTCTGTACCCATAGTGGAGCAATGAACAGATGGATTATTTCCTTTTATCAGATTATCCAGAGACTGGAAAAATTCTGAATGAAGTGGGGGAAAGTGCTGGATGCCACATGGATGAGGGAGACATCCTGCAGAGGGGCAGGGATGCAGTTATAAATAGTTCCAAATCCACATTCAAGTCCCATGTGGATGCTCATGTCCTGTCATTAGCTCTCATTGTTGAAACATGAGCCTGTCGTCCCAGTCATCCTCTATCCTAAAATATGGGTGGTTTTGTGTTGGGATTTTTGTTGGTGTGGTTTGTTAATTTGCTTAGCTGGGAGCTGCATCATAACGTTTGAAGAAGTGTAAAATCCAAAGGATAACGTTCTGATCTGTGTAGATGATGCAACTTAGGTAGGTTCGTTTAAAAATGCAGTCCCTATGGAATTCTACCCCATCTCTAGTTTAGCTTGATGAATATAGCTATGCCACTTATTAGCTGAATTGGCCTGAGCAGAAACTGGTTTTCTCCTTCCGTGAGCCTTAGAAGAGAGGAGAGCATGGTTTCAGCTGCTGCAGCAGCAGCATGCTGGTAGAGCGAAGGGTTTTTGTCTGTGCATTCTCCTAAGCAATAATAATTCTCAAGGCAAAACTGTGTTAAGTTAGCACACTTTTCAAAAAGTGCGTAGAGCTTGCCCCTCTCTTTTTCCAGGAAAAACAGTTGCAACAGCAGGAGGAGAAAGAATAAGAATTTAACCCTTTCCCCCACACCGTTTTCCCACCAAAAATGGTTCCTCTCCCAAGGTGCTATTGGCTGCAAAGTCAGGCAAAAGGAAATTGCACATATCACTGCATAGTGAAATGATGCACAAATTCTCCTCTTTGCACATTTTACCAGAAGCATGTGGGGAAATGGATACACAAATCTCTTGCACATCCAATTTTCTCTCTTTGGCATCTAATATTGCTCCTAGCTACTCGATATGCTTCGCTGCTGCTTTGGATAACAGGCAAACAAAGCTGGATATGTCAGCCGGAGGTTTTTCAGCTCAGGAACACCACAAGCAGTGCATCAACAGACAAATGAGCCACAAAGGTGGTCTCCTTGTATCCACATCATTAGGCACATAATTCTGCAAGTTACAAAAACAAAATAAAAATGTAAAACCAAGGCTTGAGTGAACACTAGAATCTGGGCAGACAAGAGCCTCTAGAATAAAGGGACTCTTGCATTAAGTGAAATTTTCCAACCAGGGAGCAGAACAAACCCTGTGTTGATGCCACAAATAATAGTAAGAAACCTCTGAGAAGCTAAAAGACCATATCCAGCTGTAGTGCCTGAAAGATAGAGACACAGGAAGGAATCAGGCAGTGTAGTAAAAACATGCTGGTTTGTTAACTTACCATTGTGCAGTATACCTCATCAAATGAAAAACATGCAAATAATTGTTGGTTTTGTAGGGGAATTTCATTCCATAATATATTTATTATTTCCATTATTTATTACTTGAATTATGGGGGGTAAACACCCCTGAAGCATGCATAATATACATAACAATGATAGTAGTGCAAAATAAAAATAAAAATACAGCAAATTGTGCAGCAAATGGCAGAAAAGTAAAAATGCACACAGGATTAGATCCAGACTAATGACGGACTCTTATTCATGTTTACTCATATGTAAATCCCACCTGAGGTGCATACTCATAAGTTTTATGCCAGCGTGTGGAATTATGACAGGAGGGGTCCCAATGCCAACTTCTGTTTGGCCTTTGAAATAAAATGCCACTTGTGTGTTTGTTGGTTATATATATATCCCACCTTTTCTCCTCCACGGACGGAGCTCAAGGTGACATACGTTGTCCTCTCCCTTCTCACAACAACCCTGTGAGATAGGTTTGGCTGAGAGGCAGTGACTGGCCCAGTGTCACCCAATGAGCTTCATGGGATTCAAAGTCTGGTCTCCCAGGTTACAGTCCAACACTCTAACCACTACGCCACACTTCTGCTCTGCACATCAGAATTTATGGTACCACACTTTGCCCATGTGATTACATGGTTGCAACCCACAAGCGTAAAGCACAACCAAGGTTCATCAAGGTGAAGGTTATTCAAGTGGAAGAAGGCTTTCCCCTACAAAATTTTCCTGTTTTAAATTGTGATTTAAATTAAATGGGGAAAAGTTAGGTCTTTGTCCCAGCAACCACAGCCATGATTGAATTCATGTTCCCCATGCTGTGGTTTTTATCTAGGGGAATTGTGAAAGAGACAGCTTGTCTGATGTCATGTCCAATTTGGCCCTAAAACATGCCATGTCTGAAAAGGTCGCTGAGATCAAGTGGAAAGGGTTATTGACTGTCTGGCTCCGAAGCGCCCTCTCCGATTGCATGGAGCCCGGACAGCCCCGTGGTTTTCCCCGGAGCTGAGGGTGATGAAACAATCGTTGAGACGGCTAGAGCGCCGGTGGCGGAAAACTCATTCTGAATCAGACCGGACACGGGTTAGAGCTCAACGTCGAGCCTACCAAGTGGCAATGGCGACGGCGAAGAGGGCCTTCTTCGCCGCCTCCATTGCATCTGCAGAAAACAGCAGCAGGAGACTTTTTCAGGTGGTTCGCAATCTATCGGAACCACCTGTACCACCGAGGCCTGGTAGGGACCCCAAGATCTCCTGCAATGCTTTTGCAAAGTTTTTTGCAGATAAAATCGCTGAGATTCAGAAGGAGGTAGACTCCACCGTGGAAGCAGGGCCAGAGCGGGAGAGTGCTAGAGTTCTGTCTGGTCCTGTTACATGGGATCAATTCCAATCTGTTACCTCCGAGGATGTGGACAGGCTGCTTGGACAAGTGAAACCAACCACTTGTCTCCTTGATCCTTGCCCATCCTGGCTTATAAAAGCTAGCCGGGAAGGACTGGGCGATGGGCTTCGTGGGGTGGTGAATGCTTCCCTCCGTGAGGGAGCCTTCCCAGACCCGCTGAAAGAGGCGGTCAATAAACCGCTTCTTAAAAAAAACATCTTTAGACCCGGCCAATTTGGCCAACTATCGCCCAGTCTCAAATCTGCCATTCTTGGGCAAGGTGATTGAGCGGGTGGTTGCTGAACAACTCCAAGCACGCCTGGAGGAAACGGACCATTTGGATCCCTTCCAGTCGGGATTCAGGCCTCACCATGGGACTGAAACTGCCTTGGTCGCGCTGGTTGATGATCTCCGGCGGGCTAGGGACAAAGGTGAGAGCTGTTTCCTAGTTCTGCTGGATCTCTCAGCGGCCTTTGACACCATCGACCATAACATCCTTCTGGACCGTCTAGAGGGGCTGGGAGCTGGGGGCACTGTCATACAGTGGTTCCGCTCCTTCCTCCTGGGCCGTGTCCAGAAAGTGGTGGGGGGGGGATGAGTGTTCAGACCCCTGGGCTCTCACTTGTGGGGTGCCTCAGGGTTCTGTCCTCTCCCCCATGCTTTTTAATATCTATATGAAGCCGCTGGGAGAGATCATCAGGGGGTTTGGACTGGGTGTTCATCAGTATGCAGATGACACCCAGCTCTACCTCTCCTTTAAATCAGAACCAGTGAAGGCGGTGAAGGTCCTGTGTGAGTGCCTGGAGGCGGTTGGAGGATGGATGGCGGCTAACAGATTGAGGTTGAATCCTGACAAGACAGAAGTACTGTTTTTTGGGGACAGGGAGCGGGTTGGTGTGGGGGATTCCCTGGTCCTGAATGGGGTAACTGAAGGACCAGGTGCGCAGCCTGGGAGTCATTTTGGACTCACAGCTGTCCATGGAGGTGCAGGTTAACTCTGTGTCCAGGGCAGCTGTCTACCAGCTCCACCTGGTACACAGGCTAAGACCCTACCTGCCCGCGAACTGTCTCGCCAGAGTGGTGCATGCTCTAGTTATCTCACGCTTGGACTACTGCAATGCGCTCTACGTGGGGCTACCTTTGAAGATGACCCGGAAACTGCAATTAATCCAGAATGCGGCAGCTAGACTGGTGACTGGGAGTGGCCGCCGGGACCACATAACACCGGTTCTGAGAGATCTGCATTGGCTCCCAGTACGTTTCTGAGCACAATTCAAAGTGTTGGTGCTGACCTTTAAAGCCCTAAACGGCCTCGGTCCTGTATACCTGAAGGAGTGTCTCCACCCCCATCGTTCAGCCCGGACACTGAGATCCAGCGCCGAGGGCCTTCTGGCGGTTCCCTCATTGCGAGAAGTGAGGCTACAGGGAACCAGACAGAGGGCCTTCTCGGCAGTGGCGACCGCTCTGTGGAACACCCTCCCATCAGATGTCAAAGAGATAAATAATTACCTGAGATTCAGAAGACATTTTAAGGCAGCCTTGTTCAGGGAAGTTTTTAATATGTAACGCTGTGCTGTTTTTAACACTGATTGTGAGCCGCCCAGAGTGGCTGGGGAAACTCAGCCAGATGGGCGGGGTATAAATTATAAATTATTATTATTATTATTATTATTATTATTATTATTATTATTATTATTATTATAGTCTTGCACCCGTGTTCAAGCACTTGTATGTTTCATGAACTAAGGTGTGGGGGGAGTAAACTCTGCCTCTTTTCATCCTGCATTCTTGTTGTACATTGGCTATAAGACATAGCTGGTGGAAGGCTTCTGCAGTCCACCCCCCCCCCTTTTGCTGCTAATATCAGGCAGACAGAGATTTCTACATGACTGCAGGGAGTCCTGATATAAACAAATAGATCAAGTCAATGCTTGTATGTTTGTGTCCTTCCAGACATCCTTTTCATTGCTCATTCATGATTATTTGTGCTCATGATGCTATCAGTCAGATCCCCACTCGCTGGATCATCACCTTGTCGTGGTGAGTGGGCTTGCATGTTCCTATGACCCTTGTGAGCAAAGCAGTCGGGAATCTCATACTCCCAGCAGGGTCACCCAAGGCAGTAAGGGCAAAGGGAAGGAGCTAGACAAAGAATGATCCAAGAAGTCCTCAATGGCGGAACAGGTGGGTGATAACAAGTGGTATGTTACAACAGCTGTGAAGGTGGATGAAGGCTGCTGCATATAGAAATCTACCGGTTTGTCATGACTACTTCATGCTATTGGAACAGATCCCTAGTGTGAAGACTGTGTGTTGGTCAATGTGCACTGATCTACACACATAAAACAAATTCACGCACAGGCGTCTTCCAAAAACCCAACCCAAACCCCAAAAGTCCTATGGCGATCGGCAAATGGTAATGGAGGCAGGATCATGAAATCTGGAAGCCCCTAGCCATGAACCGGCACATGGGTGGTGCATACAGATTCAGTCGTTCTGACTCAAGCAATAAGACAGTTGAGTAGCTCGGCAGCTGTATCCATGACTGAGAAGCCCTTTTTAGGACCCACTCTGCTCGCCCCGAAAAGGGGGAGGGGCTAGAAACATAGTCTGCCTCCCTTTCCCCCTGACTGGAATACCACGCCCAGTGGGGTCACCACCTAGTGGTCGTAAAAAACAATTGAACTTTGGAACATGGAATATACGGACTTTGTCAGATAACACAGACAACGAACATCCAGAAAGCAGAACTGCCATCATTGCAAGAGAGCTGCGACGTTTTAACATCAATATTGCAGCGCTTCAAGAGACTCGAAAAGGGACAACTGAAGGAAGAAAAAGGAGGCTACACATTCTTCTGCAAAGGTCTATCTGAGCAAAAACATTGAATACATGGGGTAGGCTTCGCTATCAAAAACAGCCTTGTGAAGCTCCTGTCAGAAGTCCCTACCGGCATTAATGAGCGACTCTCAACCCTTCTAATAAAGCTCACCAAAAACCAACAGGCTACTATTATAAGTGCTTATGCATCAACATTGGATGCTGATGAAGACATTAAAGAAAATTTTTACTCTCAGCTAGATACCATCCTATCAGAGATGCCTAAGGAAGATAAAATTATCCTCCTGGGTGATTTTAATGCAAGAGTTGGGCAAGATTTCGATCTGTGGCCTGGGACTATTGAGAAAGAAGCAGTTGGCAACAGCAACCAGAACAGAATCTTACTTTTGACAATATGTGCAGCGCACAACCTTGTTATTACCAACACACTCTTTCGACAGAAAAATAAATTAAAAACTTCATGGAGGCATCCTCAGTCAAACCACTGGCACCTCTTAGACTATGTTATTGTCCATGCTAAAGACGTGCTCCTTACCAGAGCTATGATGAGTGCTGACAACTGCTGGACAGATCACTGACTAATATGCTCCATGACGCCTATCAAGATTATACCTCAACAGGCTTCATGGAAGGAAACCAAGGCGCAAAATGAACACTCAAGCCCTTCAAGATCCAATTAAGCGTGATTGCTTCCAAACGACTCTTAAGGACCATCTGCTTTCAGAATTCCCTTATAACATCGAGGAACACTGGACCAAGCTAAAAACATCCATTATTTCAGCCTGTGAACAAACTATTGGATACCAAACCAAGAAACACCAGGACTGGTTTGATGAGAATTACAGTGAGATTGAACGCATGATTGACAAGAAAAGGAAGGCCTTTCAGATCTGGCAAAAAGATAGAAACTGTGCCACTAAGAAGAAAACCTATGCCAACGCTAAGATTGAGGTTCAAAGAAGAACTAGAGAACTAAAAAAACACCTGGTGGATAAAAAAAGCTCAAGAGATCCAGCACTTAGCCGACACTCATGATGCACAAAGTTTTTTTAAACCCACAAAGACCAACTATGGCAGGGGTAGGCAAACTAAGGCACGGGGGCCGGATCCGGCCCAATCGCCTTCTCAATCCGGCCCGTGGATGGTCTGGGAATCAGCGGGTTGTTACATGAGTAGAACATGTGTTTTTATTTAAAATGCATCTCTGGGTTATTTGTGGGGCATAGGAATGAGGGACAGTGGACTGGCCCCCTGCTGAAAATGTTTGCTGACTGCTGATCTATGGGCCAATAAATCATGGCATATGCCCCCTACGCTCAGCAGACGGTATCACACTTCTAAAAGATAAAGAAGCTATTGCACTGGACTGGAAAGAACATTACCAACATCTCCTTAACCGCAACTTCCCTGTGGCTGCTGAGGTCCTCTCACAAATTCTGCAAAAACAAGTTAGAGATGAGATTGCAGTATCTCCAAATCTGGGAGAGTTGTGTACAGCTATTAACCAAATGAAAAACAACAAAGCCAGTGGACCTGATGGGATACCTGCCAAAGTCTTCAAAGTGGGAGGAATAGAACTTGCACAACAACTTCACAAGCTTACCGAAAAAATCTGGGAAAGAGAAGAAATCCCAGCAGACTTTAGAGATGTAAAATTATCAATCTCTTTAAAAAAGGTGACAGAACTGATTGCGGAAACTATCAAGGCATCTCTCTATTAGCTGCAGCCCGCAAAATTCTTGCAAGGATCTTAGCAAATGGTCTTGTAACAATATCCGAGGTGACCCTTCCTGAATCCCAAAATGGTTTTTGGCCTTCTAGGGGGACAGTGGACATGATTTTCACTGCTCAACAGCTTCAAGAAAAATGCCTGCCCAGATAAATTAGTGAACATCATTTGGCTGCTCCATGATAATATGACAGCAATGATCGCAGATAACAATGGCTCTCAAAGTGAACCATTCACAGTGGGGTCAGGTGTTAAACAGGGTTGTGTTATTGCCCCAACTCTATTTATTATTTTCATTGCCATGATCCTACACTTTGTCAAAGGGAAACTCCCCACTGGAGTAGAAATCATATATCGAACAGATGGAAAGCTGTTCAATCTGAGCAGGCTGAAAGCAAAGAGTAAGGTTACTGTAACTTCTGTCATAGCGCTTCAGTATGCTGATGACAACGTAGTGTGTGCATGCTCAGAGGATGACCTCCAAACCATCCTAAATATCTTTGCAGAAGCTTACGAAAAGCTTGGCCTATCACTCAACATCCAAAAAACCAAAGTGCTGCACCAACAAGTGTAAAATAACCCCTCTGCAGTGCTACAAATCCAACTCAATGGTGTAATGTTGGAAAATGTTGATCACTTCTCCTACCTAGGCAATTATCTTTCCACAAGGGCCAACATTGATGGCGAAATCCAGCATCGCCTGAGCTCTACAAGTGCAGCTTTTTCCCGATTGAAGTGCACAGTGTCTGAGGACCAGGACATTCATAGGGAAACCAAAATGCTTGTTTACAAAGCTATTGTACTACCAACCTTACTATAAGCTTGTGAAACATGGGCCACATATAAACCCCATCTCCAACTCCTTGAAAGATTCCATCAACGGTGTCTCTGAAAAATTTTACACATCACTTGGGAAGACAGGTGAACTAATATCAGTGTACTGGAAGAAGCAAAGATCACCAGTGTTGAAGCAATGATTCTTTAACATCAACTTTGTTGGACTGGTCATGTTGTACGGATGCCTGATGATCGTCTTCCAAAGCAACTACTCTATCCCGAACTTAAAAATGGAAAGCGTACATAATTTTGGTATATAAACTTTGTATACATGTTTGAAATTATATTATAATATGGTCTGTAATGTAATGTAATATGATAATGTATGAATTCATTTCCAGTCAGTGTATGTTCTTTAACTTCTTGCTAAAATCCCACAACTTTTTATACCACAAATATTATGGTTTATTTTTGTTCCACTTTTGTTGCGCTATAGCCTGTCCAGACAGCAGTGATGTGATAGCACTGGGAAAGCATCACAGAACAAACCAAAGCAGAATGAATTCATTACTGAAGCAATATTGTTTCAAGAAGATGTTGCAGAGTATACCCACAATAAAACACAAGTCTGAAGGCGCTCTATATCAATGTATCACATTAAAATTGCTGTATTTATAATACAGTAATGAGCTATTAAGTCTCACTCCATCTAATTCTCTTGAAAGAGGCACTACTATTCTGAGATAGATGCAGATTTCCTGGGATAATGTGCTGGCTTTAAGAGGGTAAATGTTTTGATGTCGAATGTCTGCTGTTCACGCATTAATGGGCTATGTGAGCATGCTTTCACATGACAAACCTTCAAAGCACTGGCAGGGCCATTATGGGGTGTTGTACTAATGATCCATGGCTAATGAAAGTGTCTTATTCAGTTCCATTTACATCATGATGAATCCTTCACACTGGTTCCATTGAGCATGATAGATTTGTTTTCCTTTTTGGAAATGAAAAGTGGACATTAATTATGTCTAAAATACCATGGATTTCCTAAGGAACAATATACATTATTAAACGGTTGGGTTAAAAAAAACCATTGTGAAGTTTCAAACATAGCCACCTAACAAAGAAAAATGTACCATTTCCCTGATAATGTATTGTATTCTTCTAATTGCAGGGCAACGTTCTAAACTTTATTTCACGGACAAAGTGGTTTATTGGGCAGTTAAAATTTGATAGGCACATTGATTATCCATTATTTCGGTTTGTGAATTATGATTATATCATCTTTTCTCAGCATAACACTTGATATTGATCAAATATGCCAGAGATAAATTTCCCAAAACCTACATTGTTGCTAAGCTTTTAATTTGGATATCAGAGATGTTGAAGAAACTTCACACTAAGGTGGCATGGTTGGGAAAGAACTAGCTTTTGCATTTGGGCAAAAAGATGGTAATGTTTACCTCCTTAACCATTTAGGAATCACTTCAGTTGATGTTGGTCACATCTGTCTCTCTCTCAAGGAAATGGAGTGTGCCTCCGGGGGTGAAGTCAAGCCACTAGAGAAACATAGTGGCTTCTGTAGCTGCTGCTTCCTGCATTGCTTTTGCCGCATTAACAGCACCAAGTGACCTCTCTGGGACACAAGTCTGGGCAGCGCGTATGGAGCGCCTGGGCTGCCTGGATAACAAGACATCCACCCCTGCAGCTTCGCTGATGTGGTCCAAAGGAAAGCAGAGCAATACATTTGGCACCAACTGCAGGAGTTGCCGGAAGGAGGTGTACAAGGCCCCACCCAACCACCTTAGGGACTACACTCTGCATTTGTAGCCTTTTTCTTTTCCAAAAATGCCACACACTTTGGTAGATAAGAGATTGTGATCTGTTTTCTCACTGGCGAGTTTCCTGCATCCCCTGTCAACTGAACTGGAACTTGCTCTAATTTGGAGGCCCTCCTTGAGGTCCTACCACTCTCTGAAATCTCTCTGAGATAAGGCAGCTGGGTACCTGAGGGAGGCTTTTCATAAGTATAATTGGTTTAATTCACACAGAAATGGAAAATGCCTTTGTATATTGGTGAAAAGGTTTAACAGGGGGAGATTCCACTGAAGCTATATTAAGAGCAAGAAGTGATCTCTGAGCTTTAACTGGTTGATTATTCTCTAAACTGAATATAACCTTTGATCATGTGATGAAGGTACTGAATTGCAAATTTGCCATCTTGGAAGGGTAGTGGCTGCTGTTCTTTGTTCTCAGACTCCATGGAAGGAGGATGTAAATGTGCTCCAGGAAAACAGCTCCAGGCTAAAGGAGGCTGGAATGGGGGAGAGACAGAGTTGTGATCTCACTCCTGTTTAAAGGTATTTCTAAGAAGATGCTGAGCCTGTGCTAGATATGTACAAGAAATGGAATTACCTTGATGTAACACTGTTTTTCTGTTGTTGTTTTTGAAGAAAATTCTGCAAGTAAACTTCTGAATTAAACTTACAGGCCTTGACAATGTTTTTTTAATTTCAAAAGGACTCCGTTTTCATGCATCCAGTCACTTCAAACTACACAGTGTTAATGTTTGCAATAGTCTTTTCAGCTGTGGTGCCCAGGATTTGGAGCAGCTTCCTGAGGGACGCTTGCCAGCCCCTCTGCACTTGCAGGTGTGAGGTGGAGATGATTTTATTTAAGCAGCCCTTTTTAGGATGCTGATCTTATTATGTGTTCTGCTGCAGTTTTAAATTGCTATGTTGACTATGTTGTAGTCAGCACCCTGTTCATTTCCTCCCTTTCCTTCTCTACTTTTTCTTTCCTCCCATCCAGCTTCTCATGGTACACCTCCCTCTCTAACCAGCTCCCATGCCAAGGCATGCCTATGCACTGCACGTGCAGGGAGCTGCTGCTGCTGCCATGGTCCAACTGGGGAACTAATTGCACTGCTCATGTCCATCTGAAATTGGCCTGAGACCCACTAGTGGCCTATGGTTTCAGAAATGCTGTGCTAGGCAATTATCATCAGCAATAAGGTTATTGTATTAACCAAAGACCATGGCAATGCTAGACAATTGTATCATCCCATATCACGCTGAGTAAATACATTCTCTTGCTGGATGACCTCCTGCCCCACATGGCAATTTGCTGTATCCGCCATTCCTGGAGATTCTCAAGGTGTCCATATGGAAAACAGAGCACAGAGAGAAACCACAGCAGTTGTGTTGTACTTTGTGTAAGGTAAAGGTAAAGGGACCACTGACTGTTAGGTCCAGTCGTGGATGACTCTGGGGTTGCAGCGCTCATCTCACTTTATTGGCCGAGGGAGCCGGTGTACAGCTTCCGGGTCATGTGGCCAGCATGACTAAGCCACTTCTGGTGAACCAGAGCAGTGCACGGAAACGCCGTTTACCTTCCCGCCAAAGTGGTACCTATTTATCTACTTGCACTTTGACGTGCTTTCGGGTACTTAGCCCCAATTGAGACCAGGGTACTCACTGGTGGAGATGCAGGGAGAGGAGAAGGACATTTATTAGCAGCTGAAATTCTAGATGGGTAGCAAGGGAAAGATTGATGCTTGCAATATGTTTGTCCCTGAAGTAGATATCCATCTACAATGGGCTAACTTGTTTTCAGGGATTAGCCCTTCATCAGCAGGTTACACTCTATTATGAACAAGATCACAAAAGCCATATTAATTTTACACTTATATCATGTTGATTTTGTTTCCTCTGTTTCACTCTCTTATCTTCCTTTTTATGTACTAAAACTTGGAGCTCAGGTTCTTGCAATATCAGGACGGAGTAAAAGCTGGAACGAAATAGCTGATCTCTGAATTTCCTCTGTTTTTGTGCATTAAGTCACTGTCTTATCTCGACTTATTGTTCACAGGATTTATTAAATAAAAGCTAAAGCTGGAAAACCTTATAAATAGAGCACGTACTCACTACTCGGGGATTCTGACAAACAACCTCTTTATAGAAGTCTCATACTTGCTCAGAAAATTCAAACACTGTTTAATAATTCCAGCAGAAGCTTTCTGCAATTCATTCCCCCACAAAAAAATTATATTTAAACCATTTGGAGAAAATAAACTTGTAGTGCCTCAAGCAGGTGGAGTCATTCTAATAGCACAATCAGGGAACAAATCTTTCTGTACAAACCCCATGTAATGAATGTGTGGGCTTCTCCTGAACTGGCCATTGGGTTGGGTTGCATTATGAAAAGAGGGCCTTGCAACAAACCATTGCAAAATAACCTCACTCTCAAGCTGGAATTCTCCTTCTCCAGGTTCCAGCCAGACAGCCCGACCTTCCTCCTTGATATTATCAGTTGTAAGGAACAACTGACCCACAGTCTCCCATGGCTTCTGAGCATGCCCAGCCTTCACTAAGCTGCTTCAGGAGGGGGGTTGCCTACTGGCCTTTCTGCTAACCTTGGGGGGTTTGCTTATACTTCTCCTTTCTTTCTTAGTTTTGTATACATTTCTGTTAGCAAACTCAGCTGGTGGGTGCCATTACAGGGAGCTATTACCAGTAAGTCAGGGTTGCCATATCTTGAAGAGCAAAAAAGAGGACAGTCTGAGCCACTGCCAGCCCAAGCTGGGGAAAGAGGTGCACGTGTGTGTGCATGTGGGACTGCCGCTGCACCCACACACCTCTTTCCCCAGCTCAGGCTGGCAGCAGCCGCAGTGTGCAGAGCAGCCCGAGGAGCGCTCCCCCCCCCACCGCAAAACATCCCCAAACCCGGACATTTCCTTTAAAATGTAAATATCTGCCCAGAAGGGCATGTTGGGCCCCAGAAAGAGGACAATTTCCAATTGGTGAGACTGTTTTTCAACTGGCTCCACCGCTTTCCCCTCCTCTTCCCACAACTTCACCTGCACTCTTACCTCAGGCCGCTGTCTCCTTCCCGTCCCTCCATCTCCCAATCAGCTGTAGCCACTAAAAGGGGGGGGGAAGCTGGGCATAGCGCATGCTTTGCAAAAGAAAGAAAAAATAGGTCCCTTGTTCAGTTCCTAGCCTCTCCAGCCTTGAAGACATCCCCTCCAACATTTCTCCAGTGAAAGTAGGGATGTCCTATTCCATCTTCATCATATACTAAACCCATCTTACTAGGTTGCTCCAGCCACTCTGGGCAGATTCCAACATAGATGAAAACATAATAAAACATGAAACAGGGCTGCCTTTAGATGTCTTCTAAAGGCTGTATAGTTACTTATCTCCTTGACTCGGGGTCGCATAAGGACTTCTGTCTGGAACCCTGGAGAACCACTGCCAGTCAGAGTAGATCATACTGAGTGAGATGGTGCTGTTCCATATTTAGTGAGGTGTCCATCAGGGTTGTCAGGCTTGCAATAAAGAGCGGGTCGTGGGATGGTGGGTAAGGAATTTCTGCTGTTCTCTTTCTGCTGTTCTCTTTCTCTTTCTCTCCCTCCATTTTATCTGAGGGCTGAACTGAGGTTTTGAAGTGGTGGAATGGCTGCTGACAAATTTGGGGCAAAGCCTCACTCACTCACTGACTTTCAGGAAAGCGCATTCAGGAGAAGATACTCCGATACAGTGCCCAAAGTGGGAGGAAGAAAAGGATAGCATCCCACCCCACTTTGCTCCTGCATAGATAGGGAGGTGGGCAGACATTTCAATATAAAATCCTGCAAACTGTGAAGTCTACCTGCTCTGCTCCAAAACATTAACATTATAATCCAACTGGCATGAAAGAATGTCAAGCGAAGAATTTATTTTTGTGCTGTAGAGTTTCTAAAAGGCATCATTGTTCACCCTCTTACTGACATGATTTTCTATTTTGTGCAATGTACAGAGACCGGCAAATGTCTCCACCTGAAAAATAAAATACTGTAAAGCGGTTCAGAGTTTTTATACTGCAATTGTCATGTATCTGGGAGGTTTGCCAGGCTAAATCAAAAGCAGAACACCAGCATTTTCTCATCTCTAATAACAATGACCTGCAGTCACGTTGAAGATTGTAAGGTCAATTTCCCTCTTAAATCGAAAAAGAAAATAAGAGAACAGATGTGGGGAGCTGCTTTTGTATTTATAAATTGCACTGACATCTGGGTGAGAGGATATGATCTTAGCTTGCCATTCATTGAAGTACTTTTTTAAAAAAATTTAAAACATATTAATCAAGAAGAGAAACACACGTGTGATTCCTTTTGATCTTGACAGCTGTGGACAAATGGATTAGGTTACTTTTAACTCAAGAGTCTCTCAATTAAAACATTTAGATGAACGTGCTGGACAGCACAGAGATCCCACAGAGTGTACAGAACCAGGATATTCTCCTGAGGCCCAGATAAGGAGCTGGGAGCAGCAGTCTTGTCAGCAGGAGGGTAGAATCTTTCTAGATCTTCCCTTTGATTCCCAATTTGAGAGTAGACTGGTTCAGTTAGTCTGCAAAACAGTAGTGGTTCATACATCTGTGTTCACCACTTGATTCCTAACATCCAGGGAAGGGGGCTGTGGCAGGTCTAGCATCCCAGATGGAACGTTCAGATCAGCTTATACCACCACAACTACAGGGAATTTTCAGGGAAGTCAGTTTACACAACTAGCTGTCAACCCATCCATTGGAGAAATCAATTCATGTACATGTGAACCACGGCTTGGTCTTATACAAATAGGCCTGACAGTAACTCTTTTCAGAAAACCCCTTCAGACATTCATAAAGGGGGGCAGGCTTCAGAACACACCAGTCGATCATGGCCCAACATTTGCCTGCCCCTCTGCCTGTACACCCAACACCCACACTTTCAGGGAACTGCTTCAAAGAACCCCCTTTGCTTACACCCCAGGATGAATGTTGGGACAAACAAGGGTCCAACAAGAAGCAACAGGGCAGTCGTGTGAACTTTGCTAATGGAGTTAAGAGTTAATGGTCTAACTTCTATGTTTCCATTTATTCTTTATGGGTGGTATTCAACTACCTCCCCCTGCTCATCTGCATGACCCCCACCCACTATGTTGAATACAACAACCCAATGTATTTAAGACAATTTCTACACTGCTGTTTAACTGAATCTGCAGCATTCAGCCACTCTTGCCTCAACCATGTTCAAGGCATCTGGCCTCTTCAGGCCTTCTGTGATGGCTTCTGCTTGATAAACACACAGGAATGAGCACAACATTGCTGTTCCAATTGCCCTCATGGACAACCGTCTGGAACAGGAGCCTCCTTTACTTTCCCCACATGTAATCTCCCTTTCCGCCCACAAGACTCCAATAATCAGTGCTGGAATGTAAACAGACATGTGACATGTACCAATCCCACACACATCTGCAGCATGGGAGGAATGGAATTCTCAACACCTCTTGCTCTCCCTTGCAAATACACCAGAAGAGGGCTAGAGAAGAGCCCTGGAAACAAGGCAAGGCGAGTGAAACCGCCTACCCTTTCTTCCCCCATCTTGCTCTGTTGCTAGCTCTGTGCTCTGCCATTAGCAAGTTTCTTCTCAGCCAAGTTGAGAGAAAGACCCTTGAAGCAATAGCGCACAGTGAATTGAGGCTTGGTTAAGGCTGGGGAGGGGAGTTCCCACATCCATGTCCTCCATTTCATGTAAAAAAAAAAGAAAAACACAAGAGCCCTGCATGGTGCTGCACTCCTTCCTGCTTTGTGTGAATGCCACAGACAATATACCAATAGATCCATATATGTGGCTTCCTCATGATGCCTTCACTTTGATCCTCAATCAAGATGTGTTGCCGTGCTCTCTCTTAATGCGCACCCAGTCATAAAATTCTTACATTGTAAACAAGAATGAAAGTCTCTAAATCCTCTTGCATACAGCAACAGTATGCAACAACATATGGCAAGTTGTTTCATTTGGTTTTTGAGGGGGGGGGGGGCTTGCTTAATGACTGGTGAAGGATTTAGTGATTTTAGACTGCTGTCTTTCCCTCTTTTTTATAGCTTGATTGTTTTAATTGAAATTATGCTGGTTTAATGTTTTAAGTCTTTTGTAAGTTTTTTTTGAGTGGCTCAGAAAGGGAGGGTGTAAGCCGTATGTATTTGTAACTATCAAAATAAATGACACAAAAGGGCAAGGGGAAACAATACCAAGGAAACCTGAAACCCACCCAAAACCTCTGGGATGTTCAGACGTTGTGAGATTGTGCCCTGCCTTTTGCAGTTCCCAGCTGCACATAAATGCAGATCGGGTGCCCAAGTTTGCTTAGACATCCGGCCAGTTCCGGACTGCAACACACACCGGTCAGGGCTGACAGGGCTGGCCAGTCTGATCCTGCTCCGCACTCCCTTTATTATTATATTCATAGGATTACTATTGGAGTCAGAGGGGTACCCGAGGGTAATCTAGTCCACCCCCTCCTGCAAAGCAGGAATCTAAATTCGTGGTCATTATTATTCTTTTTGTTTCAATACTATTTTATATTTTAATGGGGGGGAAATCTTAAAGCAGTTTACAACACATTGAATAAAACAAACCAAAACAAAACATTACTGAAAGAAGTCAGATATAAAGCATACATTCAAAGCAAAGTAATTAACAGGAAGCTAATATCAGTGGCGTAGCGTGGGTTGTCAGCACCCGGGGCAAGGCAATTAATTTGCGCCCCCTAACCCGTGGATTTGCGCCCCCTAACCCTAACCCCCAGATGTTGCGCCCGGTGCGGCCGGCCCCCCCTGCACCCCCCACGCTACGCCACTGGCTAATATATTAAAGATTTCAGAATAAAACATTATGAAGGTCAACTACAGAATGCACTTTTACTGCAGCAACGTTAACAATAAATAAATCTTTAAAAAGACATTACTAAAGGAAGTCAAATATCAAATGCACATTTTCAAGGAGCTAAGAAAGGCACACATTGAGTGGCGGGGGGTTATCTTATTCCATCTTTATGGCACCCCTATGAGCTAGATTAGGGTGGCAATGCCTTGCTCAAGGTTATCCAGAGAAATCAAGGGCTGGGCAAGAATTTGACCCAGCTACCCTCATTCAACTCCAAAACAGACCATGATAATATTCAAGGCAATTTACAGTATTTCCCATGTGCCCGTTAACTTTGAAGCTAGTCCTACTATTTTCAGTGGAATTTACTCTAACGTAGGATTTCAGCCATAATTCTGTTGGATTGTGGCCTAGTTGGGTGAAAGAATGCTTCCAATTGTTGAACCCAAACAAGGTACAAAAAACCCCCCTCTGCTTTAGCATTTCTCCCTCTTCTTGCAATGTTCTCACCTCCTGGTTCCCTTTTAAGATATAACACTGAACTCCTCTGCTCTGCCTTTCTGCCAGGTTCTTAAGAGCAAATTAATGTGAGCAGCTGCCAGCAAGTTCTCCTAGCTGAACACAACCAACTTCCAGAGGTAGAAAATTGCTTAAATAGAACAGGAATCTATGGTGTTAAATTTTTGAAAGAAAATCATTTCTGAGCAGGATGGGAAAATGCATTTTTTAGTTACCTTGGTTTCTTTCCACATAACAAAGTGCTTGTATCTTCCAACTGTACATATTTGATAGCAATGGTGCCTGTGGTTCTCCCTCAGCATACTAGATATTGGTGTGAATAAAATTAGTGCACAATAATGGAGCTTACAGTGCACAGCTAAAAGATCAAACAAGCGCTAGATGCTCTAGTAATTAGCTAAAAGTCCCTCTATAGCCTATCTTCAATTTCCAGCCATGTGGAACATCATGGGCAGGAGAGTTCACATGGTGAGTACATGCCCTCTTTCCCTAATTTCTTGCACAGAGCTCACACGGTTTCTGATGAAGTTTCTGTTTGCTCAGTGTGCTTCCTGCTATGCTTATGAAGAGCCAGCTCTTCTAGCTTTTATCTGACAAATGCTAGAGGTACAGATGAGCTTCATTAGTGAGCTCTCTGTGCTTCTAGCCTTTTCCCTTTGACTGACAGGCAAGGCATGTTCACATTAAGAATTAAAGTTGAGTCAGTGATGAGCTGTAGTTGATTAACCCACAGCTGTCTAGCAGCATCTCGGAAGAAAGCTGGGAACCGGCATAGGTGGTGCCACAAGCTCCATTCCTATATTTCACATTTTGCCATCTTGAAGAGGGACTTTGCTAATTGGTTGGGGCCTATTGAACTGAGACTCGGCCTAGAGCAAAATTCTCAGCAAACCACCATGGTGACTTTGGAGGTAAAAGAGCAAAGGAATGTTGAGGGCAGCCAGCAGAGTATTGCAGAAGGAGATCAGCAACCTCTCCCAACGTTGCCACTGCACACTGCAAAATTCAAAATGAATTTGAAGTCATACTGAGCACCATTTGGTGAGAAAGCAGGATAGAAATTCAATCAATAGCCTACAACACTACAAGGGGAGTCCCAGAGGTTGCTCTGTGCAGTCCTATCAACATCTACTTAGCGACCTGCCCCCAAATTTAAATGCACACTAATCATCACTAGCCAAAATAAAATACTATATTTTTTCAAAAATGTAATAAGAATGTATTAATCTATCCATTAATCCATCCATCAGCCAAATTACAAAATGGTCATTGGTTTCACAGAAAAAAAGGATCACATGTATTAGTTGCATCCCTATACTCGATATCCTTACTGAGTAAGGATGCTGCTTCCTACTGATATTACATGCATTGCTGTGGGTAAAACCTCAGCGCCTAGGGCTTGCCGATCGCATGGTCAGTGGTTCGAATCCCCGCGGCGGGGTGAGCTCTCGTCTTTCGGTCCCAGCTCCTGCCCACCTAGCAGTTCGAAAGCACCCTTAAGTGCAAGTAGATAAATAGGGACCACTTACTAGCGGGAAGGTAAACGGCGTTTCTGTGCTGCGCTGGCTCACCAGCTGCAGCTTCGTCACATTGGCCACGTGACCCGGAAGTGTCTGCGGACAGCGCTGGCTCCCGGCCTCTACAACCCTAGAGTCGGACACGGCTGGCCCGTACGGGCAGGGGTACCTTTACCTTTTTAATGTATTTAAAGTACATATGAAAGCCAGAAGGTTAATTCTTTGCATTTACTTTGAAGCCAGTGAGATAAGTAAATTGTTTGTGAATCCCGACATCTGTGGTTTGCATTCACTGTAGTAGTAGTAGTAGTTGTTGTTTTTTGTTTTTAAATACAAATCAGGTCCTTTACATAAAAACAAGACAAAATCCCACCATTAAATTGCCTGCGCCTCTGTATTAATAATGAGGCTCTTGGCCTGGAAGCAATATGCATCTCCAAGGTTAGAGGAGAATTGGAAATCTTTTACGCAATATTCCCTTACTGTTTTAGCATTATCTTCTAAAATAGAAAAGCCTCACACTGGGAAAGCTAAGAGACAGTACAGGGCTGGACCAATAAATTTGTTTGTAGATGTGCTGTCCATCTATCATCCATGCAACAACTAGAAAATCTTCCCTCCTTTGTTGTGAG
Source organism: Podarcis bocagei (assembly GCF_964188305.1). Classification (NCBI taxonomy): domain Eukaryota; kingdom Metazoa; phylum Chordata; class Lepidosauria; order Squamata; family Lacertidae; genus Podarcis; species Podarcis bocagei. Next base: position 2,618,338 of record NC_138130.1, read on the forward strand.
CGATCCAACCATCCTTTGAAACGTTTGAACTGAATTTAAAATACAATGTAAGTTGTAATATGTACCCAGACTGGGAGACAGGTGCTCAGTTCACTGGCCCCAGTGGAAGGTGTCCATCAGGGTCCTGGCTCTGGCTCCGTAGCCCCTTGTACTGTGAGATCTGGCCCAGGAGCCTCCTGCCTGCCGGCCAGCCTTGAGTTGAGGGGACTCTGGTCTCCACATCAAGCTCAGAGTCAGGAAACCAAATCTTCTGCTGCCATTTGCCTTCCCTTCCAATTAAGGCTAAGGTGGCACCAAAAAGCTCCCTGCAGACTGGAGGTGGCAAGTGTTGTCCTTTTCTTCAACACTTGTGTTGGAGAGAAGACCAATCAGTCAGCTTGATGCTGAACCTGGAAATCTCCTAAACGGTTAGTCTGTGAGCACTTAGAAAGGGTGCCATGAAATAAGGTTAAAGCTTACTGGGAAATGATATATAATGAATTGAAAAGGATGTTCAAAAAAACCATAATAATAATAATAATAATAATAATAATAATAATAATAATAATTTATACCCTGCCCTCCCCAGCCAAGACTGGTCTCAGGGCAGCTAACAACCAATAATAAAAACAAGTTGATTAAAATACAACTTAAAAACAAGATTAAAATACATTAAAACATTAAGATGCAGCCTCTTCACAGGAAGAGAAAGGAAAAAAGAAAGAGGGGGAGAGAATCAAATTGATTCTAAGCCAACGGCCAGGCAGAACAACTCTGTCTTACAGGCCCTGCGGAAAGAAATCAGATCCTGCAGGACCCTGGTCTCATGAGACAGAGCGTTCCACCAGGCTGGGGCCAGTGTTGAAAAGGCCCTGGCTCTGGTTGAGGCTAATCTGACTTCCTTAGGGCCTGGGACCCCTAGGTTGTTACTATTTATGGACCTTAAGGTCCTCCATGGGGCATACCAGGAGAGGCGGTCCTGTAGGTACGAGGGTCCTAGGCCGTGAAGTGCTTTAAAGGTCAAAACCAGCACCTAAAATCTGACCCTGGGAGCCAATGCAGCTGGAAAAGCACTGGGTGAATATGCTCCCATGGCAGGGACCCCGTGAGGAGCCTTGCTGCAGCATTCTGCACCCGCTGGAGTTTCTGGGACAGCTTCAAGGGCAGCCCCGCGTAGAGCGAATTACAGTAGTCAAGCCTGGAGGTGACCGTCGTGTGGATCACTGTGGCCAGATTGGGGTGGGAAAGGTAAGGGACCAACTGCTTGATGCGGCAAAGGTGGAAAAATGTCGCCTTCACTGCTGCTGTAACCTGCACCTCCATGGAAAGGGAGGTGTCAAGGATTACACCCAAACTCTTAACGGAAGGCAATGGCACTAATTGGGCCCCCGCAAGAGAAGGGAGTTGGTCCCTCATCCCCATACCATCCCGACCCAGCCAAAGGACCTCTGTCTTCGAAGGATTTAGTTTCAATTGGCTCCCATGAAACCATCCAGCCACAGCTTCCAAACATCTGGTCAGTGTGTCATGTTTCTGGGATTTGGGAGATGTCAAATACCCACTGTGAGCTGGAGAAGATGGTTGTCGCTGGTGGAAATTGCCACTGGGATTTCTCTGTCTTCCAGACAGAACCTATCTGATGTTTCTGGATTTGGGAACTTGGCTGGAGGGTGTGCCTGGATCACTTGGGCAAAATGGAGGGCAAGAGAGCCATGTGCACCCCCAAGAAACACCAGATAACTTTCAAAGATTTCCACATAACTTGTCAGAAACAAACTAACTCCAGAAATTGCAGAGTTCTACTTGGAAATCTCCACACCTTTGTAGTTCTCTCCTCAATACTAGTCTTTATGGTACAACTCCCCCAGTATCTGCATGAACAAGAGGAGGGGTGATTGGGATGTCTGGGACACTGCAAATACCCAATAAATGGCCAATGTGGAGGTCCCCACCCCCAGTTGCAGTAAAATGCAGGAAAACGTAGAACTAAATGAAAAACAAATATACAGAATATGCATTTTATTTCCTTCTGCTGCACTTCTTGTTTTCCCTTGTTTTTTAAAAAAAGCCATTCAAATTGATGTAGGCAAAACTTTCCTGAAGAATAAATTGAGTTTTCTGCATTACAAATGTTTCCTTGCATTGACAATTTACAAAGTTCTATCAAGAAGAAGTGCTCTGCCTTGTTCACTGATATTTAAGGGCACTTTCTGGGGGAGCAGAATTGTTATTACTGCAAGTGACATAGCATATGGTAAACAGGATAAACTGCAGCTCTGCACATTTGTTTAGCCACCCTCATACAACATTTTTACGTGAGGTAATGATCTGCTGTAATTGTTCAACATTCTCTCAAGCTTGCTATATTCCGTGAAATGTCACTTGAAGGATGTTACAGCTGGTGTTGCTTCCAGGAGTCTGCATACACTTCACAGAGGTTAATCACGCTGCTTTCCCACAGGTGAGCTCAAACTTTAAAATTTTTCTTACTTTTTATTAAGGGAGGTGGAGAAAAAATATAAGGGAAATGTAGGATAAATGAAACCAAGTCATAAGTGCTACTGAATGCCATTTCATGATATTGTTCCGGTATCTCTGAATGTATCTCTTATGTACCCGTTGGTGACAATATTTGCACTACCTTTAAAAAGTGTATTACAAGACTGGAAGTAGAAAGCATTCCTCTCTGAAGAGTGAAATGCCCCAGAAGAGCAATGGCCAGTTGGAAAAATGTAAGGGTTTTTTTCACTTGACTCAGCTCTTTTGCGAGCTGGCACTGTATAGCAAGTGTTGTTTTTCCAGGAGAAAATATTAATGTTCTCTTCTGCTAGCACCAGCTACTACATTCAAAACTACATTCTCTGATGTTTATGAACCTAGGGGGAAGTCAGGCCAGAGTGATTGCATCACATTCTATTCTGAAAGCCAAAGAATGATAACTGAAAACATCCACAATGTGCACACACACAAAAAACAAAAAACAAAATTAAGCTGCGCTTTGAGCAGCAATGATGCTCAAAATGGAACTCTTTCAGAATGTCAAGGTTTAAGAGCCTCATTCTTCACATTACACAGAATGAGATAGTTGGTTTTTTTAAAAAAAGTTGCCAACTAGTGAATCAAATATATCACACACACTCTAAAGTGATACAATTCAGAATCTTACCATTGCATTTATGTGATGTGTGCAGTAGCCCTGTAGGCCGCCTCAGTGAGGCTCAGTTCCTATGGTGATGCAGCAGTGTGCTAAGGGCTGGATGGGGAGCGACCAAGTAACATGTGAACAAGCCATGTCATTTGCCACATCATGTACAGCCTCCGCATGGATGTTCCTGGATAAAGAACCAAGGAGGAGACTGACTGTTTAATTATCTGTTTTAGGACCTTCTCTGGGTCTTCTCTCCCCCCCCCCTTTTTTTTGATGAGGGGGACAACATTTGCCTGCCTCCAGTCTGCATGGTCTCACCAGTTCTCCAAAAATTCTCAAAGGCTATATAGCAAGTTCATCACCTCTCTTGAAGGTATATCATGGGATGTTTCAGGTGCTCATCTGTGCTCAATGAATGTGCCCTGACATACACATGTTCAGAAGAATGTCTGTGGGAACCTCCCATAGGTTTGTATGAGCAGACATCCTATAGATATTCTACTGAAGATGCATTGGTCAGATAATAAGCTGCCACCACAATACTCCTCACATTCTTGTACTCTGGTGAACTCCTGAAAAGCGGCCTATGAACTGCAATATGTATAAAGCACTCCTATTCAGGAGTGAATACTCACTTGAGTATTCCTATAGATAACTTCAGGGTTATATATGACTTCAGCCCAGCTTCTCAATATGCTCACTAAGATGTAAGTCCTATTGGTTTTTCCAGTCAGCAGCAAACATGACAGGGCTATTAATCCATATCAGTGTTATGGCTGTAGTATGTTATGGCTGTAGTATGACTGCTCCCATAACACTTTGTGAGCCAATGAGGTGTGAAAGTCAATGTGGTGTTGTGTGTCGTGAGTCTTTACTTTTACCCTGTTCAGTCACACTCATTGGGTATGAACATATAAATTCATTTATTTAATTTAAAATTTTCAACATTACTATTTTCCAGGGCAGCTAGCAATGAGATAAAAAGAACAAAATCAATAAAGTCATTAAAAATAAAATAAAGACAACATAACAGTAAAATAAAGGAACTGTCGCAGCAGAAGAAAACCAACACAGCTAACATTTAAAATAAAGATGCCATGGTCTGGCCACAAAGGGAATGGAAGGTGGGCACCAAGTGATTCTTCCCTGAGGAAGCGCTTCGCATGCAGATCCTTCCAGTTTTGACCCCGGCATCTCCAGGTGGAGCTGGGAAAGCCCCTGCCTGAAACCACTCAAGGTAGACATGGCTGAGTTGGTGGACTAATGCTTTGGCTCAGCTTCCTCTATTCCTCAGACAGGGCATTGTGCTTGAGAAGGCAAGTCCCTCTCCGGTCAGGCTTCAGAGGGCAAGGCATATAGAGACAGGCCTCTGGCAATGGGAAATGGACAGATATCCTGCTTTTAAACCTCTTTTGAAGAACCTGTCTGGATTCCTTACTTGTTCTCTAAAATTGCAGTATTCTAACCACTCTGCCCTGCATGGCTATGAAAGTATTTTGTTGTGGTTTGTTTTCCTAAGCTGTGTATGCAACAGATCATGCTCCTCTTTTGTCCTATTTCTTGGCAATGTAAATATTATTTTTCATTGATAAACAAATAAATACATTTTTATTTATACCCCACCCTTCCCGGTTCAGAAAACTGGGCTCAGGGCGGCTAACAACAAATTTAAAACACTTAATTGTAATACAACATAGAAGCAGCATAAAATACAGTATAAAAGCATGAATAAGAATAAAATTCAAAGTTCAAAAATCCATCCAATAAACATTAGATAGTCACCAGGGCTAGCTGGCTGAATTAGTCCTACTTGGGCCAGCGAGGAGGCCAAGGGAGAATTAGCTGTGGGGTCTCAGAGCAGGTAATCTTCATAAAAGGGGAGGGGGAGGGAAGAGAAGGGAAATAAAAGATTGGGCTGGAGGGAAGAGAAGGGAAATAAAAGATTGGGCTGAATTCAAATTAAAGGCCAGGTGGAATAGCTCTGTCTATTGATGCATAAGTGGTCACCCTGGACAATGACACCGGTGCATGGATAGTCAGGTTTGTGTGGGAGAAGTCCTTCAGGTACCCAAATACCAAACAATGTCATATAGACATTGCTTGAAGTCTTGGGTCTGTGACTGTCTCTCATCATAACCTAGTTTCTAGGATTGTTGTGAAGACAAAAATGGTGTGGCTCCTACATATCTATGTTCTCCTGAGCTTCTTAGAGAAAGGATGGAACGGCAATAAAAATATTGGGGTGGGATACAGCAGTACTGGTGCTAGCATGCCTATGCCACTAAAAATCAAACTGCACTTTTGATATCGTTTTGATGGCCCCAATTTACTGATTTACATGGAATTGTCTCATTGATTTCATTGGAGCACAGTACTAAGTAAAGAAAGTTGCAGGTTCAGGACACAGTACCCTGGGACTTTCTCCTGCACATGTTCTGCTGTGTGCCGCATAGTACTGCTCATTCATTTAAGTGAGACTTGGTGGAAATGCAATCTGCTCTAAAGGCAGAGCAGCTGCAATGTCTTAAGCAATGGACTACTCTGCCCAGGCTCAATGAGTGCTAAACTTTGCAGCAAACTCTGACAACCTTCACGTTCTCAGCACCTGGAAGCTAGATGGAGCTCTTGTTCTTATTCTGAATTGTCCTGGGATAGGGAACCACAGTGTTTACATGCTAGCGATATAGTCTCACTAGTGGATGGGGGTCACGCTGTGGTCTAAACCACTGAGCCTCTTGGGCTTTCCAATCAGAAGCTTGGTGGTTTGAATCCACGTTATGTGGTGCGCTCCCGTTTCTCTGTCCCAACTCCTGCCAACCTAGCAGTTCAAAAGCACGCCAGTGCAAGCAGATAAATAGGTAATGCTGTGGTGGGAAGGTAAATGGTGTTTCCGTGTGCTCTGGTTTCCATCACGGTGTTCCGTTGCCCCAGAAATGGCTTAGTCATGCTGGCAACATGACCTGGAAAGCTGTCTGTGGACAAATGCCGGCTCCCTCGGCCTGAAAAGTAAGATGAGCGCCACAACCCCATAGTCACCTTTGACTGGTCTTAACTGTTCAGGGGTCCTTTACCTTACATTTACCCTTATAGTCTCTGGCTCCAACACACACACACATTGCCAGTGGTAAAGAACAAAATCTCAGGATATTTGTGCAAAATAACTGTAAAGTTAATGCTAATGAAAATTGCTAGAGAGAGGTTATAAAAAGGCACAAGATAAAGTATGGATATGTTTGCCATGAATGTGACAAGACTCAGCAAATGAGCTGTGTAATCCCAGCTGGTTTGTTTAGCTGAGGCTTAAATTAGCCCAATACTGGTTGGAATTAAAAAACATTTTTAATCAAAGGTGTCTTATAAATAAATAATAAAACCCAGGATAAATGTGTTTACCACCTACCAAGGCAGGTCTTTGTAGGAAGCTCTATCAATAAAACCTTCAGAATACATTTAAAGAAGCTTAAATGTGATTATTTTAAGCCAGATAATATATGAATATTATATTGTAATATAAAATAATTGCAGTGTTAATCTTTACATTGGACCCTTTCATGCTGTTTATTTCAGCAGTATCAATTTGGGTAGATTTATACAGATTGGATGTAGAACATAGATCATCCACTCATGGCATAATTCTTACTGTTTAAATTTAGTCTTATTCAGGCATGGACGTACATTAAATGTATTCAAAATAGAGTAATAAAGGCTGCAATCCTATACACACTTACCTGGGAGTAGGTACCATTTAAGTCAGTGGGCTTTACTCCTTAGTAGACTTAGTAGCATTGCACTTTTAGGGTACTTTTTATGTGGTCAAGACTGACCTACTCCAGGAACTGACCGTGGAACTGATTTTGTTCAGTGAAGTACAGTCGTACTTTGGAAGCCGAACAGAATACGTTTGACTTCCAAAACGTTCAAAAACCAAAGTGTGGCTTCTGATTGGCTGCAGAAAGCTCCTGCAGCCAATTGGAAGCTATGGAAGCCCTGTCAGACATTTGGCTTCCAAAAATAGTTTCCAAACCAGAATACTCACTTCTGGGTTTGCGGCATTCGGGAGCCAAAATGGACAAGAACTAAGCTGTTTGAAAACAAAGGTATGACTGTATCCTGCATAATGTCCCAAGACTTCATTTGTATTTTCTTCACCTGTCTTTAAGACAATGTTTTATCCTTGACCTATTCTTGGTTTGCATCAGAGGTGCGTCTTGAAGGAAGTAAAAGCCACACCAAGACAAGACCCATTTCCCACTGCTTTTTAAGAAATAAGCAAGGGTAAGATACTACAAAGAAAAAGAGCTGATTGCCAACTAAACTTCTGGAATAAAAGTAATGGGCTTCATTCAACATAGCGCTAAGGAGATAATTCCTTCAGCAAGCATTTGTGCTTGCTGGATGAAGCCGCTGTCCCTCTCCACCCTCTGTGTGCTGCTCTGTGGCTTCTCCCAACCCCCCAAACAGATCTGTGGGGGGGCATTGGGGGAGAAGATGGGAAGTCCCACTGCGTTGGGCGGGGGGTTGTTGTGATGGATTCCTCTAGCACAGCAATTGAATTGAATACAGCTCAATGTATTGAGAATTCTCCTAAGGGATGTTGGAGAATTCTTTTGAAATGGGAAATGGTTCCGGAGATTGTGTCATTGCGTGTCCATCACCAAACAGGAATGAAAACCAAGGGGGCAAACACAATACATTTTTTGCTATTGTCATTTTTCCCCCAGTCTGCAATTCACTGTTGTTATTTTGTTCAGTGTATTATTGATATCATTTCCCACCCACCACCAGCCCTGAAATGGTGCAGAATCATGTAACCGTAGCATACTTATTTACTTTATTAAATCTGGCCACAGCAAACAGCACGTCAAATAAAGTTGGGCTTTGTTTTTTGCAGAATCCAAACTGTGGTAGAAGGGATACAGTGCTGCATGTGACTCATATAGGGCAAAATGGAAACAAATGCCTTTTTGCATCCTCTTCCCCTGCTGGAATCACATAAAGTCACTTGTGTGACTTTCGGGGGGGGAGGGGGGAATATAAATGCCTAATTAGTTCCTTCTCTCTGCATACTCCCCTCAGCCTTCCCCCAGGCGGCAGCAGCAGCAGTGTCTACACACAGTTAGCCTTACCTTTACATTTTTTCTGTCAAATTGTAGAGGCTCCGGATGCAGTGGAAGCTCAGGAGTCCTATCCACCACCTTTGCATTTTTGCTTGTTTGCATTTTTGCTTGTTTTGCTTGCTTGTTTGTTTTATTTTCTTGTATTTATTTCACAAAATGTATACACCATTTGGTTGTAAAGGAATCCTCAAAGAGGTTTACGAAAAGCTAAAACAAAATCAGGAAAAATTTACAACTGTAGTATTTACAAAAAGTTATATAGTAAGCATCTGGGTAGAAGTGTCTAAACAATAATGTTTTGGGCATTTAGCATTTAGCACAGTGAAGGTGCCTTCTTGATATCCACAGGCAGGGAGTTCCAAAGTGCAGGGGCTGCCACACTAAATTATCAGGTACCATTTAAGTAGAATTTATATCCTGCAGACATGGTGCTCAGGGAGATTGATTACCATTTGAAAAAGACACAATAAACTACATCAGCCAACAATGAAAGACAATAAAAATATCAAAACAGAAAAAGGTATGCACATAAAATCAACTTAGAAGAAACAGGACTGGCCCAAGATATTTGACTGCCTAAGGCCAAGCCAATTGACAGGATGGCGTCTCCCCCACTTCAGTTGCAGGAGCTGACCAAACTAGCCTTTGAAGCGCTCTTCAGCTCTGAGGGCAGCAGGCTCGCATAGGAGATGCAGGAGCAGCTGCCTGGCCCAGCCAGCAATGTCTACACCCACACCCTCAGCATCTTCTGCCTAAGGCAGCCACCTCACTCTGCCTCATAATAGGACCAGTCCGGAGAGGAACTTCTCTCTTTTTTAAAAAATAATTTTTATTAACCGACCAATCAAATCAAATGAAATCAAATCACATAAATTCTGAATTACAAAGCCGAATTTTAAATTTTTTGTTGGGGGGACCCATATTTCAAGTTCCGAAGGGGATTCCAATCATCTTCTTGCTGCTGCGTTAATATCCACAAATCTGTCCAAATAATGATCATAATTCTGTCCAGTCCTATCTTGTTGTTTCCACATCTCGTCTTAGAATCATAGAATCATAGAGTTGGAAGAGACCACAAGGGCCATCGAGTCCAACCCCCTGCCAAGCAGGAAACACCATCAGAGCACTCCTGACATCTTGTTCGTATATTTTTCTTTTTTTTCCCCCTTTATGATCTCTTCTGATAATCTCCTTAAGCAGGTAAACACCAGTTATAATCCTGTGTGAATTTTTCCGTTCGTCCAATCATCATGTCTAGATGGTTTCCATATATCATCACTTTCATAAATAAAAGCACTCTTTCCATCATTAGTCTCGCAAATCTGTCGCCTTCTTTAGTCCCTCTGAGGAGGCTCACCCATAATATGAAAACAGATCTGTTCCTCCTCCCAGACATAAGTCTTTTGACAGAACTTGCCAAAATGGCGACGCTATTTTTTACTGCGTCATTCCAAAGCTCTTATACTTTCCACGATCTTCTTAAAACATGCTTTTGGTTAGAAAACTATCTCCACACAGTCTTAAATCATCAGCTTAAGTCATTTAAACGGCATTTCTGACTTGGGGGGGGGGATTCTTGGTTAATCACATAGAGAAAAGAAAGGAAAGTCCCCCCCCCATCCAGTCCCGTTGCCGACATACCGAGCCTTGGTGTGCCTTCTCATGATTTATTCCTGTTCCTCCAACCTGTCTTGTTTCTCAGAGATGTCTTCAGTTAGCAGTCTTTACTCCCCATTCATCCTTGAAATATGTGCATTAGCTTCCTCCTAATTGTTTCTTTTGAAGTTGCTGCAGCTAGAGGCGCGAATCAGAGACAGCGTCCAGGAGCGCCGAAGTCCGCACAAGGGCTTTCTGCCTAGTGCCCCCACCCCCTCAAATTCAGGGGTGGTATAGGGCACAGCAGGCAAGGGCAGTCCCCCCCCCCACGCCTCTTAATTACCTCGTGTGGGTCGGAGAGATGTTATTGTCAGCCATCTTCCAATGCGCCCCTAGTGTTCCCCCCCGGAGAGGAACTTCTCAGTCCAGCTGGAATAAAAAGAACTTAGTTGTACCAGTAGGAAGCAAGAAGAGACAGGTACAAATAAAACTCCTGAGGATGGAACCTCTATAATCCAGGGGTGGCAAAATGTGGGCCCCTAGATATTATTGGACTACAACTTCCATCATTGCTGACTGCAGGCCAGGGGGCCAGCAATAAAGGGGGGGCACAGGTTATTAATTCACAATCCACATACAGCCACAGCAAAGGTCCTCACTGAGCCTTGGCAAAAAAAATCTTGAGGAAAGGGCAGGTTGGTATGAAATTCAGAATTTATTTGGCATAAAATTGGCTTCTACAGTAAGGTTACCAGATTTTTTTCAATGAATCTGGGGACACTTTTCAACTTCAATGGATTGTGGGGACTGATGTGTAAATCCAGGGACTGTCCCTGGGAAACAGGGATGTCTGGTAACCTTAATCTATAATTGTAGTTTTCCCAGCATGCTACCATTGCCTTAAGGGATGAGAGTGGCACTGTGGGTTAAACCACAGAGCCTAGGGCTTGCCGATCAGAAGGTCAGTGGTTCGAATCCCCGCGACGGGGTGAGCTCCCAGTGCTCATGACCGGAAGCTGCCTGCGGACAAATGCCGGCTCCCTCGACCTATAGAGTGAGATGAGTGCCACAACCCCAGATTCGGCCACGACTGGACCTAATGGTCAGCGGTCCCATTACCTTTACCATTGCCTTACATAGCACTTTAGACCAGTGGAGTATCAGTGGGGAAGTGCAATAGGGATTCCACAGTTAAAAGAGCAGACACCAGATAACCTTCCCTGAAAACTGCTCTCTCACCCACCACTCACCTTACCTTACAATGAATAGCCACAGACAATAGCCCTCTTCAGGAAATGCAGCTAAAAATGCACCATTCCTTCCCCTTCCCTATATTGGAATATACAGCATATCTTCCACTGTGGGGAGTCTTTTCTCCTTGTGGAGAAAAGTGGAGAACCTTGGAAGATCATGAGCACCTGATAGTTTTTTTGGGGAAGGGGGTCCTAAAGTCAGACCCCTACAGTCCTTTTCTGCTCATAACATTCTCCTGTGGACCAAAGTGGATGAAATTTACAGCCATAGGAGCCCCTCAAGGTTAGACTAATCCTGCCAGATTGAAGGCAGATCCATCCATCCAGCTTTGTTTTCTTTTGTTTGTTTGTTTACCTTTACGTTTTGCTTTTTTGTATAAAAAGGAAAAGTCCATAACGTTTTCATTTTTTGCCAGAATCGAATGCCATTTGTAGGCATGGCCACACCTTCTAAAGCCTGTCATATGATTGCTGCGGAAGTTCTCCCACAAGAGCAGGTGTTCCCACTGACAGGTGGGTACAATAGGAATCATGGAAGTGGGCTGGGGTGGAAAATGAAGAGCATGGATTCTCAGGACAGACTGCAGTGAGGAAAATGTCACCACCCAGCAAAAATCCTGTTACACAAAGATTGTTAATGGGCTTCTGCTCACTCCTATGGAATTCCCTCAGCCTCTTCTCCTTGGGATAGAAATAAATCTTGCATAGGTGAATGCATGCTGGAGAAAAAAAACAGCCTAAATCCCCAGGACAGACTGTTGTGGGGAAAATGTCACCCTAGAGCAGGGACCTTGTAACCCCATGTGCCATTGGTGGAGAGTAGCTTCTTTCTCTCCCATGGATTTTGAGGGATACAATGGCAATCTTGCAATGGGGAAAGGATCCAAGTGGAAATCAAACAATTTTTAATTCCTCCCCAAGTCACTGTGATTGGAGTGCACTGGGGAAATAATTCACTGTGATTAAAAGCCAGATCTGCCTGTCAAAATGAATGATCCTCCTCTTCCACTCCTTCCTCTCTGCCACTTCACTCTTTGTGCTCTGGACATTCCTCCAATTAGCTCAGTGTTATTTCTCGGGAGTAGCAGGTGGACCATGGCTTCTTGCACTGAGGCCAACCACTTTCATGGGGTTCTTCCTGCATTCTGAATGTCCTTCAAATCTTTCCCACAGTTGAGAACTTTGCAGAATCAGGGTTCTCAGTTGCAGGGAGGAGTCTAAGCACCTTTGGCCAGACTTTCCTTAGCTTTTTCAGGATAGTCATGGTGGAATCAGTGGGCACAGGGAGACTGGGGGCTGGGTTGGTGCATGCGGCCACCCTCACTCTGCCCCTCACTTATTCCCCTCATCTGAAAACCTGAATGGCACTTGTGAGTATCTAACAGCTACAACGTAATATTTCTGAATGTGTGCAAAAATTACCCCCACATTGATTTTCTCAGTTCTTATCCGTAATGTATTTTGAGGGATTTTTTCTGTTAAACTCCATCAAAATGAACAGCTAACAAAATGTGGAATGTGAAATCTACAAAAAAACAACAACTATAAATGTGGCATTGTGTTCGGAAATGCTACCTGTTGTGACAGTTTCCATCCCTTCCTCCCATATACATGAACTCCCCTCTCATTACCTGTCATTGATAAAGACACCACCAATACTGCTGGCCCCATCTCCTTCTCCTTGTGCCTTGACATAAGTTATCCAAGTGGTGGGAGGGAAAATGAAAGGTGGAGAAAAGGGGACAAGGACAGAAGTCTCTAACTTGGCATTTTTTTGTAATGGCTATTTCTTCATATATGCCTGTTTTTTTATTTGTGCCCCCCTATAACAAAATGTGTTACAGGTAGCTTGCAGCTTTACAAAAAAATTACATAAAAATAAAACCAATAACCATAAAACCCAAAACAGCATAAATCCAGCAGCAGAGGACAAAAAAATTAACAAATACTCCCAACAGCACAGTAATTCTTATAGAACTTATGTTTTTCTAGAATACTATAAAATAACAAAAGATGAAAATGTTAGCAAGAAAGAAAGAAAGAGCGAGCCACACTCTCTCCTGGTCATCATTCAGGGTGACCAGAGCAGTTTCTCAGCCAGAACTGGACCTAAACTTCAACTCAAATGGATCTAGAAAGCTGACTTCATCCAAGAGAGCCTGGATCTGGCCTCCAACCACCAGCATAAGAACCTTGACCAGGAAGGGACACTGGTGACTTGTTGGTAATTATTTTGATTTTCTGGATCTAGGGAGGGTTTCTTAAGAACTCATGACTGCCTCCTTTAAGCAGCCAGGGACCACCCATCTCACAAAGAGACATGAACCACCTCCCTGGCCCAGCCAGCTGTCCCCTCCTTGCTAGCTTTTATCAGCCATGTGGGGCACAGGTGGCTGTCCAGATAGAACCAATCACTTTGTCCATTTCCTCAAGCCTTCCTCACTGAAAGTCATCCAACACAAAAGGACTAGCTAGTGCTCTGGACTGAGTAGACTCAATGATGAGCACTCACCAGAGTTTGCATTTGTCTGGAGCTTACCCAGCTTGTTTCATTGCCCTGAGCTCTGGTGTATACCAAGGAGCCACACCAGCTCTACGAAGGGGGAAAGATATGGAAGATTTGAAACTGGGCGGTAATTGGATAGGTCTAAGGGATCTAGTGAAGTTTTCTTTAAGAGTGGACACACCACTGCTTCCTTCAGTTCCCCTGGGAATGTCCCCGTGCTAAGGGACAAATTGAGAATTTCAACCAGGGGGGTCCGCGCGACATCTGGACACACCCTATCAGCCAAGACGGGCACGGATCAAGGAGGCAGGTGGTGGGCCCACCAACTTGGAGGAATCTAACCACATCAGCAGGGAGTATCCGATCAAAATGGTCCAACACTGGACCTGAAGTCAGTCGAGGGGCCTCCAGTTCAGTCACTGTATCTAAATTGGCAGGGAGGCCACGTGGCAAGGGACCAATGTCAAGATCTCCATTTTCAGATCACATGTTGAAACTGCCCCATGGCCTTAGGGCTGGCCCAATACATTTTGGCACCTTAGATGAACCACAAAATGGTGCTTGCCCCATGCCAGGAGTGGATGAAGAACAATGTGAGGAACAAGGAGGGAATAAAGATCCACATCAGGAGCAAGTGGGGAATCAAATAAACCTCACTCGACAGTTGAAGTCGGGCAGAGGGCCTTCTCAGCAGTGGCACCCTCCCTGTGGAACGCCCTTCCATTAGATGTCAGTGATGATGATGATGAATCAAAGGCTGTCATGGGAGGAGGCAATGAGCTGAGTGAGTGCAGAGCCCAGAGGGCAGCCCTTTCCATTTCCTCCCTAGGGGTGGAAAGGGACCAGCAGTACCTCCTATTCACCTAAAGGTCTCTGTAGAGAAGGCATCAGGGGAAGTCTGCCAAGTAGGTGGCAGATCTGGCATTCATGGAGTGCATGGCTGCTGTGTCAACTTGCCTCATGGGTGGGATGGCCCTGCATGTTCATAATGGCAGCCATGAAGTCCTGGGCCTTGGTATTGATGGTCACTTGCTGCTGCACTGCCCCACCTCCAGCCCACCTCTTTGTGCTTCTGGTCAGGTCTGCAGGTGGGTCAGTGTGAAGGTTCAACACACTGTTGCCTCCTCACATAGTTCTAATCAATCAATTCCTTATGATCACAATGATTAAGACTGGTGGGAGTTGGGGTGCAACAAAGAATACAAGACAGCATTATTAAGTGTTCAGTGTTATGATGATTATTTAGATTTCAGGCATGACTAGAGCCAGTGCTCCACATTAATAAAATGCTTTGCTTCAATTAGCATCACTCCTCAATTCCCTCTACCCTTGTTTAACATCTCCCTTAGCCTTTCACATAAACTAAGTATGTGAACCACAAGCAGCTGAAAGTTCATCTTACAAAGCACAAGACAAGATCCTAGTTTGCATATTGAGCTTGCACTGTTTAGGGCTATGATATTTTTTAAAAAAAGAAACCACAATTATAGGAGAAATTTATTGAATTAAAACAAAGCCTGTTGAGCATGTTTGCTTAAATGCAGTTATCTCCCATTAATTCAGGGTTCACTGTAGCCAAATTAGTCTTATTCATGAAAGGTTACAGCCAATGAACCAGCTTAAGCTGGAGAGGGATGCTCTGAACTGCTGAGATCACTTGGGTCTCACGTGACAACACTGGATCATGAAGCACCCCCAAATTGCACACCTCATTCAAGGGGAGTACAAGCCCATCCAAAACGGGTGACGTACAACTTTCTGGGCCAGGAACCGCCAACTCACAGTGCCACTATCTTGCCAAATCCTGCTCCAGTTTATCCAGGCCATTCCACGTCCATATAGCAGTCCAGCACTTCCAAAGCCTCTCCTGACTCCAGTGACAAGGAGGGCTCCATGACTGCCTCCTGCACGCTGATAACCCCAAGACACACAGAGTCCAAATCCTTGGATGACCTCCCTCAGCAACTTAAAGGTGGTTAAAAAGCTTGTTGAGTGCGAGTGTTGAAGCAGAACTTTGCAGGAAGGCATAGCTGAAATGCAGGATTAAGCAGAAACCTCCAGTGCTGTTTTCCAAACCTTGTCCTGCCATATTACTGGTATGCCTAGGAGTTGGCCTGGTTGGCCCCCACCGATGGCACAGGCCTGGGGGGGGGGGGAATCATGCCTCTCTACTCTGGCTTGGAGTAGCCATGAGTCTGCCCACTCCTCCCTGCTGTCCCTGGGCCACTCCTCCTTGCTCTGGACACCCAGCGAGGTGCGCAGGCGACAGAACCCCATGCCGCCCTACAACCCCCCTGCCGGTGCAGACTGCCCCCCCCCCGCTAGCTACACTACTGCAACAAGTTCTCCTGGGAGGAACACACAAAAAGAGGGGAAATATCACAAAGAAAGAGGGCGCATATTTGTGTGATTTTTACATACACTAATTTATCTACAGAGAAGCACATTTTAAACATCTGACTAGGGTTAACTTTACTACCCTAAACCATTAAAATTTGTTTTTGCTTGGCTGTTTAATAGTGTACCTCCCCCTCCACCAAAGTTTTCATCCAATGTACCAAGAATATAAATATACTGAACATAAATATACTAAAAAATGTGGATCCATATCTCATATAAATAAATGTATCTTTTGTATTCATGAAGTAGCAATAACATGATAAATATGTGAGAACACCCTATATTGTGTAATCCAAATAAATCACGTTTTGATACCGCTGAGGCACTGAATCCAATCCACATCTCTCTTTCTTTCTCTTTTCCAGAAGCTGCTGTTAAAGGACAGGAGCAGGGCCAGTAAATGACAGCTTTAAGTGCCTTTAAAAGCAGCTACACAAAAGTTGTCATTGTTTGATTGGCTCTGGTCATGTGACTTTGACAGCAGTCTACACAAACATTTTAGGTATTCTTCACGTTGTCGCGAGATAACCTTCTTTTCCACTGCAATCCCTAAACCAGCTCAAAGCCTAGATAAGATGCCACTGTGAAGTGTATAAAATAACAAAAATTAAAATAATAGCAGCTTAGAAATCAATATATGAGAGAAGACAACATTTACAATTGCAACTCACATGTCTGGAAATGATCCCTAACTCTCGTAAAAGGGCCAGTGGAGGAGATGTGGTGCATTTCAGCAAGAGAAAGCTCAAGAGCTGAGGAATCCCCACCAAAACCCAGACTAATCTCAGGTGGTTTCAGGTCCTGCTCTCAAAATATGGGGAGTAAAATGTGGGTGAAGATGCTCCCTCAAGAATCTTAGACCTGGAGCATTTAAATTTTTGATTATGAGCACTTCTAATTTGGCTCAGAAACTAAGTAAGATGGTGAAGCTTTTCCTGCCATATATCTCTGTGCTAAAAAAGGTTTGCTTCACCTGCTAAGTTTCAGTAGGTCAGTGTCAGGTGACTATTAAAAATACAGAAACGGGTTAGGGGTTATATGCATGATAGTACATGGACCACTATAGGTAGAATTTGTGAGGCAGATTTTAATAGCTGATCCCATTGCTTTTTAGCTGGTTTCATTTGCTGCAGTTGTCTCTGCTTTATATTGTCATTTAATTATTTTATTGAATGTTATTGTTTTTGTTAAAAAAATTGCAAACCACCATGGGTGCTATTTTGACAACCAAAGGTCAGAATATATTTTTTCTCAAGTACATGAAACCAGATCATAGAATCATAGAATCATAGAGTTGGAAGAGACCACAAGGACCATCGAGTCCAACCCCCTGCCAAGCAGGAAACACCATCAGAGTACTCCTGACATATGGTTGTCAAGCCTCTGCTTAAAGACCTCCAAAGTAGGAGACTCCACCACACTCCTTGGCAGCAAATTCCACTGTCGAACAGCTCTTACTGTCAGGAAGTTCTTCCTAATGTTTAGGTGGAATCTTCTTTCTTGTAGTTTGGATCCATTGCTCCGTGTCCGCTTCTCTGGAGCAGCAGAAAACAACCTTTCTCCCTCCTCTATGTGACATCCTTTTATATATTTGAACATGGCTATCATATCACCCCTTAACCTCCTCTTCTCCAGGCTAAACATGCCCAGCTCCCTTAGCCGTTCCTCATAAGGCATCATTTCCAGGCCTTTGACCATTTTGGTTG
The DNA here is from genome assembly GCF_964188305.1 of Podarcis bocagei. NCBI lineage: Eukaryota > Metazoa > Chordata > Lepidosauria > Squamata > Lacertidae > Podarcis > Podarcis bocagei. Next base: position 2,636,043 of record NC_138130.1, read on the forward strand.
GCCTCCTCTGGACACGTTCCAGTTTGTCAGTGTCCTTCTTGAACTGTGGTGCCCAGAACTGGACACAGTACTCCAGGTGAGGTCTGACTAGAGCAGAATACAGTGGCACTATTACTTCCCTTGATCTAGATGCTATACTCCTATTGATGCAGCCCAGAATTGCATTGGCTTTTTTAGCTGCCGCGTCACACTGTTGGCTCATGTCAAGTTTGTGGTCAACCAAGACTCCTAGATCCTTTTCACATGTACTGCTCTCAAGCCAGGTGTCCCCCATCTTGTATTTGTGCCTCTCATTTTTTTTTGCCCAAATGCAATACTTTACATTTCTCCCTGTTAAAATTCATCTTGTTTGTTTTTGCCCAGTTCTCTAATCTGTCAAGGTCGTTTTGAAGTGTGATCCTGTCCTCTAGGGTGTTAGCCACCCCTCCCAGTTTGGTGTCATCTGCAAATTTGATCAGGATGCCCTTGAGTCCATCATCCAAGTCGTTGATAAAGATGTTGAATAAGACCGGGCCCAAGACAGAACCCTGTGGCACCCCACTAGTCACTCTTCTCCAGGATGAAGAGGAACCATTGATGAGCACCCTTTGGGTTCGGTCAGTCAGCCAGTTACAAATCCACTGAGTGGTAGCATAGTCAAGACCGCATTTTACCAGCTTCTTTATAAGAATATCATGGGGCACCTTGTCAAATGCCTTGCTGAAATCAAGGTAGGCTACATCCACTGCGTTCCCTTCATCTACCATGCTTGTAATTCTGTCATTAAACGAGATCAGGTTAGTCTGACATGACTTATTTTCAGAAATCCATGCTGACTATTGGTGATCACAGCATTCCTTTCTAGGTGCTCACAGACTGTTTGCTTAATGATCTGCTCCAGAATCTTCCCTGGTATTGATGTCAGACTGACTGGGCGATAATTATTTGGGTCCTCCCTTTTCCCCTTTTTGAAAATAGGGACAACATTTGCCCTCCTCCAGTCTGCTGGGACTTCGCCTGTTCTCCAGGAATTCTCAAAGATGACTGCCAGTGGTTCTGAGATCACATCTGCCAGTTCTTTTAATACTCTTGGATGCAGTTCATCTGGCCCTGGAGACTTGAATACATCTAAACTAGCCAAGTATTCTTGTACTGTACTATCTCCTTAGTTATTCTGGGCTGTGTTTCCTTTGCTGAATCATTTGCTCCAAATTCTTCAGGTCGGGCATTGTTTTCTTTATCGGAGAAGACTGAGGCAAAGAAGGCATTGAGGAGTTCAGCCCTTTCTGTGTCCCCTGTTTGCATTTCACCATCTTCTCCTCTGAGTGATCCCACTGTTTCTTTGATCTTCCTTTTGCTACGAACATACCCATAAAAGCCTTTTTTTGTTGCTTTTAACCTCTCTAGCAAGCCTGAGTTCATTCTGTGCTTTAGCTTTTCTGACTTTGTGTCTACACGTGCTGGCTATTTGTTTGAATTCCTATTTGGTGGTTTCCCCCCTTTTCCATTTTTTGTACATATCCTTTTTTAATCTTAACTCAGTTAAAAGTTCTTTAGATAGCCACCCTGGCTTCTTTAGGCACCTTCCATGTTTCCGTCTCATTGGTATTGCCTGACGTTGTGCTTTTACTATCTCCCTCTTAACAAACTCCCAGCCATCATGAACTCCCTTTCCTTTTAGTATTACTGTCCATGGGATCTCACCCAGCACTTCCCTAAGTTTTATGAAGTCGGCTTTCTTAAAGTCAAGAAATTGAGTCCTAGTATGCTTGGCTGCTCCTCTGATAAATAAAAGGAAGCAGTGTTGATATGTACCTGGGGGGGGGGGAGAGAAATGAGACAGGGCTCTAGTAGCAGCAGCTGGGTGCAGGGTCAGGGTTAAATAAATGAACGATGGAAAGCAATGTGATGGTGCAGTACAAGGGGAAAGAGGCATGCAGTTATTCATGACAGCCACAGAAATTGCTGGGGTTGGACATATGAAGCTATGTATAGCTGTGGTTGTGGAAGCCGGTGAGAACTGTGGCAGCTTCGTACGAAAGAGAGAAAGTTTTTGTGCAAATAAAGTACATGGCCTCACTCAGCAATTAAACATTAATTGATTAATCAGAATGATTAATCACTTTCTGCCTTCAGCTGTGCTTAATGAGAGTGTGATGAAGGACAGGACATCTTCAGAATCTAGGAGTGGATTGTAAATTATAGTACTAAGAAGATCTTTATCAGAATAGTTCAAAGAAGTGGAAGAAAAATATAACTAAGCCTATGTTCCTGGAAGTACAGGGGGAGGCTGTGAGGCGCCCATCCTATCTATGAGCAACTGCATTGGACACAAGTAGGAACTAAGTCCTGTGGAGATCACTGGGACTTATTTCCAAATAGGAAATGGGCATCTTTGGAAGGCAGGCAAGTGAGCAGCAGGCAGTCATTTGCTCACCTGGAATTGGTGGCAGCAGTAAGTAGGACTGCCAACTCTCTTTCTAACTGTGGAGGGGCGATGGGCAGAGAGAGAGAGAGGGAGGGAGGGAGGGAGGGAGGGAGGGAGGGAGGGAGGGAGGGAGAGAGAGAGAGAGAGAGAGAGAGAGAGAGAGAGAGATATGAAGGCAGCCTATGGCAGCACACCTAATGGGTCCCCAAATTCTGCATTTAGCCCTAAAAATGGTGCACTGGAGCTGAGCTCAATGACCGGGTTCTTTTGCAAGCATGTGTGAGCCGAACATTTCAAGCCTGCATATGGTGTGGAAATGAAACTACTGGGTTCTGCTCAAACACCATTATTATTATTATTATTATTATTATTATTATTATTATTATTATTATTATTATTATTATTTTAAAAAGCAACCAGCCAACATCCTGGTCTTTACCGAAGAAAATCTGGCAATTTTCCCAGATGAAAAGTCAAGCCGGGCCATTTTGGTCTGGTTGCCTAGCAACCCTAGTGATCAAGCATCCAGGATCAGCTGTGGTTCCCTTTTGTGTTTACATTTAATGGCAACTCTGCTGTTTCAACAGCATAACATGTGAAAAGACCCTGAAAGAAGCCTTTAATGTTTGGGTGCTTGCGATCTACTGAAGTGATTGTTTTTGTCTGGTTTTCTGCTGTAATAAACCCCCCTGTTTTGAGTATCTCCATAAAGCTTAAAGAAATCAAAAAGAAAAAGAAAAATCGACTTGCTTCCAGGCAGCTGAACCATCCTGCTAAGTAGCAACAAAGAAACCGGGAGGTTCATGTTGAGTTCAATTGGATAGTCAAAAGACCCTGTTCTTTTCCCCATCCTGAGATGGTGAAGTTCCTGGTTAATGGACCTCTGGCAGCAACAGCCATTTCTCTTTGTCTTTGTCTCTCCATCCCCTGAACAGACATTCTCTCCCTTATTCTCTAATCACTGCTCTGTATTTGGACCAACACTTCAGCTTTGGAAAACTATCTGCGCATGTTCTAAAATGTGAAATTGGTTTTATTCAAGGACTGAAACTTGAGTTTCTAAGACTGTTCCAGGATCTGCCTTTGCACTTCATTAAACTTCATTAAAAGTAACTTTGGCTTCATTCAAAGCAAATCTTTTCTGTCCTTTAAGCTCAGAGCATTTGATATATTTAAGCTCCTCCACCACTCACTGCCCCCAATAAATAAGTAAATTTGTGTGACTTCAGCACCATTCAGGCGGTAGTGAAAAGGTGCATGAAGTATGTTGAGAAGGATAATAAGGAAGATTTTTAACAGAAACCAAAATATGACTATTTTAAAAATAAATAAAAAACACAATTTGGCTTACTGGGGGTGTTAACAAGCAAAGCAGTTTACTGTCTCTGCACCCATTTAGATGGGAAGTAAAACTTTTATTTTGTCTTTTGGTGTTTTCCTAATTGTCACTGCTTGTTAGCTGATCTGCTTTTCTAACCTAGTTTTGGATGTGTTTGGTCATACTGTATTTTGGCTTGTATTAACTGATGTTTTCATTATTTTGTTTAAGTCATTTTGGCCACTGAATGATGTAAAGGTGCGGTGTAAATTCTTCAAATACATAAAGTAAAAAACAACTTGCTTTTGAAACTCCACAGGAGGAAAATAGGCTGAATTTTCCCTCCCATGCCATTTCTCTGTTCCAGGTCACTCTCCCAAAGTCAGCTTTTCTGTCCCTAAATGGTCTAAAAAGGATGTCAAGCTACTATTACACAGATTTGGTCCCTGAGGTTGTGGCCCATTATAACACCTCCTAACAGTGAGTTCCATGCATTATCAGTGCATTGTATTTGTGTTTCTTTGGACTATCCTGACTACTTCCTGTTAATTTCAATGAATGAGCACAAGTTCTAGTCTTGTGCAAAAGGGGAGGGACTTCCTTCATATTATTTATGCATTTATAAACCTCTGGCACCACCCTCTTCACACCTCTTCTGGTTCTGGGAGACCAGGAGGGAGGGGAGCTGGTCATTGCAGGAGGGGGAGACCCCTGGGCTTTCTCGCCAGCCTGCCTCATCTCTGCCTCTTGGCCCCCTTCCTCTCCAGGCTCCTCTTCAGCCTCTGGTTGTGGACAGCTCTCTGACAGAGCCTTTTCCTGCTCACTACAACCTGTTACCTCTTCAGTAGAGCTGGGTGATAGATTGGTAAATTGTCTGAAACCAGTATGGTGTTCAGATCGTGATACTGATTTCAGTCAATTTGAGCTGGCAGTACAACCTTCAAACTCAAATTGCCTGCAGACGGCAAAAGCACAGCCAGGCAGAACCTGAGAAGGTTCTGGGCGAGCACATTCTTGGGCTCTGCCTGCCGGCCTGCCTGTGCCTTTGAGGAAGCTCCCCTGCCCCTCTGGCTTGTGCAAGCTGGAGCATTATGGGGGCTGGCTCAGCTGAGGGGTGGGAGGCTTCCCAACCCCCAGCTGAGCAGTTAACAAACCCTCTGGCACACAAGAACCAGAGAGGCATTGGGGTTTGCTCATGTAGGGCTTGGTGATGTATTTTGACTGTTTTTTCTTCCCCTAAGGGGGGGGGGAGGAAGAAGCAGCCTAGATCCATTTCAGACATTGTGATATATCTGAATATCACAGTATTTAGCTGCTAATATATCACAATGTTGAAAACCAGGTATTGTCCAGCCCTACTCTTCAGCTTCCGACACCTCTTCCTCCCAGTCTCCCTCTGACCACTCATCGCCATCCCACCACCACGTCTTCCCTTGGGGGTTTCCCAGCTGCTGCCTCCCACCACTTCTCTGTATCAAACCAGTCCATGATATGCTTCATGAAATCAGTTGCCAAGTCTAAAAGTCCACAGCCATCTATGTCTCCGCCTCTCCAGGGCTTCTTGCAAGCAGTCAGTGACTGTACCTGAGTGCAGCTTGTCTTTGCTCCTCCCATTTCATGCCTCTCCTGGTTCTGGAAGGCGGGGCGGGGGGAGTTTGCTGCTGCAGAAGGAAGAGGCTCCCATGACTCTTCACCAGCCTGCCTTATCTCTGCTTCTCAGCTGCCCTCCTCTCACTGCCTCTGAAGGTTCTGCTTCTGCACAGACTCTCCCTGCTCATTAAGCCCTGTTAGCTCTTCAGGTTCTGACACCTGCTGCTCCTCATCTTCTGCCTCTTCTCCCTCTGACCATTCATCATTGTCCCACTACCACTCCCTTGGCTCTGAGCCTTCTTCCCTTGAGGATTCCCCAGCTGGTTCCTCCCACCTCCCTCCTCTGTGTCCATCCAATCCACAACATTGGTGGAGCTTCTGCCACATCCACAGCCCAGCCACTTACGGCAGCAGTGGCAAAAAGTTTGGACTAGGCAAATGGTGAGGAGCTGGCTCAATGCTGACTGTAATATGATCAGCACAGGATTCAGCAGATACTGTGTTGCCTCAGCCCTGTTCTTGTAACACCACCTTTTGGGGCTTTCCACAGTAGAGATGCCACCAGTGGAGCTACTCCTTGCCTGCATGTTCAGCGGCAAGTGGGAGGCCAGCTGAGCTAGCAGAAGCAAGAGGAGTGATGCGCCCACTCAAGCACTTGCCCCCAACAGTCCAGCTTAAAGGATGTTTGTGTTGCACCCAGTGTCATCAGCCTCAGATGACAACTGAGGTATTTGCACAGGAAAGACCTCAGATCTTTCTGAGGTTCTGATTGCCAGAACCTCAAATCTCTTCTAAATTCCATTCAAGACATCAGATATCTAGATTAGGATTGAATTGTGAAATCTGTGTTTCAGCAGCAAGCATACGTCACAATGTTTAGTCCACAAATAATTTCTGTTGACTTGTGTTTTCTTTTCCTTTAAGCTATGTGTTTTTCAGAAGAATGTGCCCTACGCAGCCTTAATTCTCATAAAGAATTGTCAAAACACTTCCCAGCATTTCATAACGTTATTTTTAGCACAAATTAAAACCTTATTTAAAGCCAGCAGGCTTATTTATGTTGACTTGCACTTCCAGAGCTGAAATGAACATGATTCACAAATTCAAAACCCTGAAAACCATCCTTTGGAGTTAAGTGCCAAATATTTGCCAATTACGTGGGTTTTCGCCAAATATTCAAGATCTGGCATCTACAATCGACATCTAATATGAGAGCACGTTCTAGAAATGTAATGATATTAAGTGTTCGTTTGTATCATTGTACACACCCTACTTCCTTAAGCAACGAGGACTTCCTTCGTATGAGATCCCAGTGGAGTATTTCCATGTCTTTGTAATATTTGCTTTACTTACAGATAAGCAAGCAGAACCTACTGGAAGCAGGCCAGTTCCTAAGAGCAGACATCACACCCACAAAAAACTCATTTCAAGGCTGCACCCCAACAAGACTTTGAAGTTCCTTTCAAGCATTCATTATGGATGTGTAGGGCTGCTGCCCATGCCACTCCTTATTTGTGTCCCTTCATCAGAAGAGATCCTATACACACATAGCTGTATGTATGTGGGCTTTCTTCAGCTGAATATCCATCATTCTAATTGTATACCACTTGTTGGTAAGAAAGCCTAAGCCATTTGCAACACAAGGAGAGGTACTACCCCCCCCCCATGCATTTTCACTATCAATGAAATGAATGCTGAAAAAAGCTTCTGACTGTCCATTCACATTTGGATTACTACTTTTTGCTATTTCACTGCCCCCTCCCCTCAGCTGCCACCTTCTCCAAGCTTTGGTGAATGTCATGTTCCAGATATCACTGTCGGGAAAACAGCTGTTATTATTAGTTGCCATTAATAAAACAGCAACTGATCATAAACTAGTTGGAGCTTACCTTTACAAAGGACAGCCAGACAGCAGCTGACAATATTTAACAGTTGGCATGCACTAATATTTAGTATTTAACAGTGTCAGAAAATTTACAATAGTATTTGGTATCATGTAACGTGAAATGATTCTTTCCAGTGTACTCAGAAGATGAGCTGCAGATATTAGGGCTGGAAACATCTCCCATGACACAGGTTTGCAGAAAAACAGGTTTTGTTGAAAAACTGCCCTTTGCAAAATAAAAACAGCAGCAGCAGCACCACAAAGCTCACCAGAATGATGGTGCTTGATCTTAACTTCTCAAACACTGTCAGGCAAATCTGTATTGAAGACATGCTGAGCATTCCACCCGTTCCCCACATTATAAACCGAACGAAAAATGGCAGCTGTCAGAGGCACGTAAGTGAGACAGGAGCATTGGTTTCTCCAGAAGAAGGAAGAGAGGGCTATTTCTAAGGCTGTTTGTATTTTTCACAGAGCAGAGATCCCTGGGTGACTAGCGAACCCTGAAATCCGCATCTTAACTGTCTACTCTTCGTGCTTTCTTGCAATACCAGTGATGTGTCTCACATTTTCATAGGTAAGAAAATATTTGCAGCAAGAACTGGGGAGAGGATGCATAAGTTTATTCCCTTTAGCCCAGCAAAAATTTCAGCCAACTCACAGAATTGACATAAAAGCATCAGTGTGTGTGTTTGTACATGTGCGCTGACTAATGCGATCTGGGGTGATCTGAGTCCTTTTCCGCTTCTCAAGGCAATGCATGATGTCAGTAAACCACCTGAGTCAGATCAGCCACTCACCCAACCCTGAGCCTCATGTTGTTCTAAAATTTATGCATCTTATAGCTCTATACTCTGCTATAGCTCTATGTTTATCTAGGTCCAAGAGCTTCACAGTAAGTAATACTGTTTAAAACCTTGGTTGTGGAGCACAAAGAACAAGGTCTGTTTTGGGTTTTTGTTTTGTTTTGTTAAAGCACTGTAGTGGAGGTTGTTTTCTTTTATAGATAGAAGCTTCATTTAAGGTTCCTGAATGTTTTAATCCCCTGTTCATAGAATCATAGAGTTGGAAGAGACCACAAGGGCCATCGAGTCCAACACCCTGCCAAGCTCTGCAACAACAGTGACAAAGCCCTCTGAACCCTTCAGGACTCCCCAGGCAACATTTTGGAAAGCCTCCTTTGTAAGAAAAGGCCAGTGAAAAGCTACAAAGCTTATAAAAATGCACAAGCAAAAATATACCGCACCCAAGCCCCCTATTAATTATTTTAAGCTAAGACAGAACAAGAGACAAATCCGTTCATAAAATATTATGGAAGAAAATGAATCTCTTTTACTTCTCCCACATAAAGTCTTAGGACCTATTTGCCCGAAATTCAGCAGGTTTCAGGAAGGGTTCCCTGTGCCTGTAAATTTAATCCACTTTGACCAAGGGGGGAAATATTATAGCCATAGTTACATTTCCCATTACACTGAATGGGGAATACAGAGCAGCTCAGAACCCCATTTGAAGCAGAGAACAGAGAGTGATGCTGAAACAACAAATGGGGGGGGGTGTTAAGCACAGATAAAAGGGGCATATAGATTTGAATAACTGTCAAATCCAGGCATGGGGAGGGTGATAGGGCAGCTGCAAATATTTTCCGGTATGAAATATGGTGTGTTGGGATAATCCATAAAAACCAATAAGCTAAATTTCAATGAAATTGTGTTTTAAGAGTTCTACAGTAACAATAATATGAGAGTGTGCAGACATATTCCTTATAGGTACACTCAGAAGAAAGTCCCATTTTCTTCAAGTAGCTGTGAATAAGACTGGGGTTTAATGTTACTACAAAGTATATAATCAAAGGTACGTATCATGAAGAATAATATAAATAAGCACCTCTTAACACTTATATTTATTATATTATTACCAACAGGACCTACTATTCTTAAACCTGTCTAACTGTTATATTTCAAATTTTGTATTATAACTATTGATTCAGCTAAAGGTCTCGTATTCTGTCATATGCCTGTGGAATTATAGCTTTTAATAATACATGTCTAAAATGGACAAAAAAAGGATAAATTCTTCACAGAAGTTTGGATCCATTGAAATTCATGTCCATAACCCTCCTGCATTCTGTGATGATGCAATTTTTGTGCTTTATATTGACCACAAGAGCTGAATTAATAGGAAACCTATAGTGGTGGCTTTAATGTACTATAACATGCACTCATATCATGAGAGTCTAAGCAGTTCTTTCCCCCTTTAATTATACTTGATCAGTCAAATCCAGAGGAAATGTAATCTATGCCCTTGAAAAACTGTAACTAGATCTTTATAAATATTGCAAAAACAATAATTTTTGCATCAGTATGGCAAACTAGTAGCATAGAGCTTGAAGAATATAAATTGGATGTTCCCTGGAAGAATTGGAAAGGTTAAAATTCATCATTTTAACTGATAGGCTTTCTTAGAGAAATAGCAAGTGTATCGAATACAAAATAGTATTATTTTTGAGATCCCTGCAGTGTGTATCCCCCCCAAAAAAATAGTATTTTACAAATATTCATGAGTGATGTTTTAAGGTACTTTAGCTTTAAAAAGTATTGATTTGAATTCTATTTTCTTCTCTCTCTCTCTCTCTCCCATCACAGTTTTATCTTTCAAGAATATTGATACAGCATATACAGGTTGATCCACCAGTACAATTGATGTCCAAGAGATCCAACAAAGATGACTTTAGTCCCTTTAAAAGAAATGTGCTTAAAACAATCCAAATTCCATCCTATAAATTGCTTGAGAATAAAGGTACTCAAGAAATAAAAAATTCCTTCTAAACTTTGCATTGGTTATGAAGGTTCCTAATATAAATCCTTCCAGCCAATAAACTCATTGTGCAAATTAAGTGGAAGAACAAATAAGGGTTAGATCTGTCTTCAACTCATATCTCTCACTTTCTAATTCACATCCCATCTCCAGCTGCAAAGTGAAAGCTGAATTTTCCAAGCATTCTGTCAAGTAAAACTTTTTTGTTTTAAGGAAATTGTTATTTGGAGCAGTTGTGCATTTTATGTGGCAGTTGTACTTACTCCAGGTATCAGTATCTCTCACACCAAATGCATAAACTATGTCAACAACAGATGTGTTTTCTTCAACACCTGTGCCCATGTGCCTGAGAGCTTTGATTGGCCTAGGGCTCCCAGGTGTGTGCCAAGCAACCAGGTGCTTTGGGGCACCCAGCTGCCACTCTTACTTTATGCTCTTTCTTGGAAAAACACTAGTATACCCATGGCAAACACAGCTGTTGTGTAAAGTATGGGGCTGCCCTAACACACCATGCTTCAGAAGGCAAAAGAGTGTATTGCAGAGTGAGGAAAACCGCTTTCAACAGGCAGAGAGGAGTCCGACCATTGGCCCACCTAGCACAAGGCAGGAAGTGACTTGCTAGGTTTTCAAAAACTAGTCTGTTCCAGCCCTACCTGGAGGCAGCAGGTGAGCCATAGCTCAGTAGAGTAGTAGAGCACATGATTTATATGCAGAATATCCCAGGTTTGGTTCTTGGCTTCCCCAGTAGGGCTGGTAAAAATAGCAATACAAAAACCTGGAGAACCACTGCCTGTCACAACAAGCAGTGCTGAAGTCTGTTTTAGTATAAAGCAGCCTGCTATTATTACTAGGTGCTGGAGAGGCCAGGATTTAACCTGGATCTAACCTGCATGCAAAGCATGGGATTTGCCCCTGAGCTATGGCCCTCCCCACCTGTGCGTTACAGCTGAGGGGCTACCCAGAATTGGGAGCATTTCAAGCAGACCTGTGGCAAAATTTCTCTCATTTTAAAAACCATTTCCCATCCATTAATGACAATATAAAATTACATGAAGATTGTTAAATGGAAGAAAACATTTTAGCAAAAGAATTATCATAGGCTTCATGTTTACCTCTCAAGGTAGCCTAGGAGTATTTTGTGTTTGTGAATGCTCTTTCCCCCATTGTACAAATCCTCACTCTGCAGTCTTCTGTGCTGCTTTCCTTTCCTAGAATTATCATAGACCCTCCGTGAGGCTTTCCTGCTAAGTATAGGAAACTTCTCACTGGGTACCTGACAACTGTTCAATGTCATTTCTTTCAGTGAAATACAAGGTGTGACTGGAAGGGAGGGCAAATCACCCCTGTATGTGATAATGGGAACTACTGGATTTCAGCTAACATATGCGCACATGTCTCAGCATTTGTTGACAGGCCTACGTTCATGCAGTAGCGTTTAATAGCTGTTGATAGTGCAGTGTGTTGTGGTTGAAAATGGAGCAGAGGGTCAATATGAAATTCTGTTTCAAATAGGGTAAATCGGCATCAGAAACCCAGGAAATGCTCACAAATGTGTATGGAGATGAAGCTGTAACTCAAAAGACAGTGTGTGAGTGGTTTTCCGTGAAGGGCGGCAAACCATTGAAAATGACCCTTGGTCTGGCAAACTGTCAAAGCGCAGAATGGCGGCAAATGTCAGCAGAGTTCATGAGTTACTGATGCGGGATTAGTGTTTGTCCGTCCAAATGATGGCGGAAGAATTGCATATTCCGCATGAAATCGTTACTGAGGTTACTGAGTTGTCCCACCCTCCATATTCTCCCAATCTGACCCCACCAGATTTCTTTCTTTTTCCAAACTGAAATCAGCGCTGAAAGGGCACACATTTTCCAACATTTCACACGTCCAAGCTGCTGTGATGAGGGAACTGAAAGCAGTACAAAAGAGGACTTCTCCAGAAGTTTCCAACAGTTCTACAAACCTTGTCAACAGTGCATTGTATCATAGGGGGCCTACTTTGAAGGTCTGTAAGGCATGTATATTCAAATATTTCTCACTGTCCGATTTCTGTGACCATTCAATGAACTTTCCGGTCACACCTTGTATTTCTCCTTTTGAATAAATCAGTGTAGAACTTTTATTTTATTTATTTTATTTAGAAAAAAGCGTAAAAGGAAGCAGTTCCTTTAAAAACAAAATCAGGGAACACATCAATTTCAGACATTTAGTAGGGAACTTCCTACACTACAGTGAGAGCTCAGGGGAAGGTACTGTCAGGGAACACCATCCATGGGGGTTTCTCCGTTCAGAAGGTCCAGTCAGTGAATAAGGCTGCAGAATGCTGGACAGACCTTTAACAGAAAGAAAACACACATGTACACCACCAGTGGCTACATCACAATGATAAAAAGTAAGGTCAATCCCATTCCCTCAGTAATTCCAAAGAAATTCCAAAGTACTGCAAGAAAAACAGAAGACTCTTTCTCAGGGGAAAAGACTGAAGGACAGGCTTTGACAGACTTCCGGCGGGCGCGGATCCGGTTGCAGGCGAGGGTTTGTCTCTCCGGAGAGAGCTCTAGCTTTTCGGCCGAATTGGGAGTTTTTGAGGGCGACAAAACTCCCGCTAACCCTCTGGAGGGTATCCAGAGGTCTTGGTGCCCAGCAGTGCGAAGGTGTCACTCGTCTGGTCGTCAGGTAGCCTTTGTATAAAGGCGAAGAGAGCGACGGAACGAGAGACGGCAATTTGGGCAGCCATTACAGCCATTACAGCGGCGAATTAGCGAAGCCTCAAGCCTGCAGGCTAAGCGCCTTGCCCTCGATACAAAGAAACTCAGATACGCAGAAAGAGTGCTGGAAATTGCAAAGGGGAGAGCGTAAGGAAGTATCTGAGAAGAAAGAGAAACAGCCGAGTTCAGCGTTAGCTTGTCTTCAGTGGGAAAAGACGCAGTGTGGTTTGCAGAGCCGAAGGAGAAAGTAAGTTACTGCTAGTGGCTACATTGTCCGTCCCTCCCCCACTGACTCACTTTGAAATTAGACCCTCTCCCACTGTAGAAGGGGAAAGGGAAACAACCGAGGGAGGGCAGAGAAATGCGGTACTAGAAAAAAATTTAGTCGTCATGGCAACGGAGACACAGAACTACAAAGAGCAATCTACATAAAAAAAGACAAAAGGAGATTACTGTTAAGAGGACTTTTACTAAGATTCCTGTGAGACATTACGCCAAGTGGTTTATAAGAAAACTCCGGGGGTAGGGAAGACTACTCTTTGGACATTCGGAATCACGTTTGCTATTGTATTGCTGTTTGGGAGCTTTCTTTATCTGCTATGTTTGTTATGCTCTCTCTATCTTTTTTTTGGACTTAATATTTGGGCCACGGGAAGAGGCAGGAACGGGGGAAGAACAGTGTGAACAGCGTGAATCCACAAACAGGAAAGACTAATTGACTAACTCTCTTTACACTTAAGAACTCTGCTTAAGAACTGACTTCCCCTGCTGGACTAAATTAAGCATTGCACCTAAACTCTGGAAAAGACTAACTGGAGATTCAGACTCTCACAGGCTAAGTGGGAAGAGTGTAATTAGAATCTGGTTGGTGGACCTAACTAACCTCTTTAAAATCTCTGGAGGGGAGGGATAGTTTTTTATTTATTTATTTATTTTTTCTTTTTTTTCTGTTGGGGAAACAGACTCTGTGACTTCAAGGGACTATTTCAAGTGGTTAAATTTAAGAAGGTTTATACTATCCCGAGGGACTAAGACCTCTTGGGGGCTATTTGAAAGCTGAATAGTTTAACTATAAGGAATACATTTACATTTTTTCTTTTTTCTTTTTTTTCGGCATAAAAGGAATTCCCAAGGTTTAAGGACAATGTCACATACGCAGAAGAAAGGGGCAGAGGGAGGTACCCCAACTGATAGGAGAGCTTCAAAACAAGAAACAGAATTTAGGACAGAAATACTGAGGATGTTCGCAGAAATAAAACAAAGCGAAAAAAATTTGGAAACAAAATTGGAACAGGTGGACAACAAAATCGGAAAAATGGACAAAAAGATTGAAGAGACAGTAAGCGAGCTAAAAGGACAGATTAAAGAGGTTTCAAAAAGAGTGGACGAGGGACTAAAAAAGACAAAGCAGGAAATGAAAGAGATGAAGCGAGAGGAGGAAAGATTGAGAAATGAGATAGTAGAGTTAAACAAAATACAGGAAGAAATTAAAGACTCCATCGCAATGAACGATCTAAAACAGAGGGAGATTAACTTAAGATTGAGACAAATTCCAGAAGTACAAAACGAGAATATAAAAGAAAGATTAGTGAAGGCAATAGCACAGTGGATGGAAGTGGAAGAGGAAGATGTGGCTAGAACAATCATAAATGCGTATAGAATGAAAATTAAAACAAATAAAGCCAGGAAATATCCAGGGGACTGTTTAGTTACATTTAAAGACAGAGAGATGAGAAATTTGGTTTTGCAAAGAAACAGGGAAAAAAGATTATACATCGATGGGCATTATATTATTTTATTTAAAGACATCCCCATAAGGTTGCTTAAACGGAGGGAATCGTATAAACCACTAGTTCAACTACTTAAAAAGAATAGAATTGACTTCCGATGGGAATTTCCGGAAGGGGTCTCTTTCTTTTATAAAGGTGTTAAAAGAAGATTGACTAGTCCCGAAGAAATAGGAAAATTCACAAGAAGATATAAAGAGCTCCAAGTGGGAGAGGAAGAGGAGAAGGGTGCAGAAGGTAGATCTAGATTGAGGGAGGATTTAGAGTTAGGTGAAGAGGAAGAACAAAGTAGAGGAGAACTAGAAGAAGAAGAAGAGGAGGAAGAAGGAGAGGAAACAGAAAGGTTACAGAGTAACAACTAACTCAGAGTAGCACCTAAAATAATATGTCTTTAAAACTATGGAATTGGAATGTTAATGGAATGAATGATAAGAAAAAACGCAATGGAATTGAACGCATTCTAAAAAAGAAAAATTTAGATATCATATGCCTTCAAGAAACCCACGTGGCCAGTAAACATAAGAAAATCCTTATTAATAAGAGGTTAGGAAATGAGTTTATCTCCTCCGATAAAAAGAAAAAAAGAGGAGTAGTATTATATATTAAAAACAACATTGAAACACACCAGCTATTTAAGGATGAGGAAGGGAGAATGATCGCAGTCCGCATTAAATGGCAAGGGGAAATGATGATAATAGTGGGAGTCTATGCACCAAATGGCAATAAAACAGAATTTTTCAGATCATTGGAAGAGAGATTATTTGACTACATGGACCAAAAAATCATAATAATGGGAGATATGAACGGGGTGGTCTCAACAGAAATAGATAGATTAAGGAAAACTAAGACAGAAGGAGGGAAACTACCTAAGACATTTTTTGAAATGGTGAAGAACTATAACTTGGTAGATATATGGAGATTGAGACACCCCATGGAGAAACAATTTACATTTCACTCAGGACCGAATGAATCACTGTCAAGATTAGACCAAATTTGGATATCAAATGAACTAACAGTAAGAACTACAAAAATTGAAATACAGGCCAAAATTATCTCCGACCACAACCCCATAATAATGGAGATGAAGGGGGTTGAAGGACGAACTTTCAGATGGAGATTAAATGATAACTTATGGGACGATCAAAAATTTGTGGAAAAGATTCGGACGAAATTATTGGAGTACTTCATAGATAACCAAGACAAAGGGGTTAAAATAAACGTGGTATGGGATGCGAGTAAGGCCGTCATGAGGGGCCTGCTCATCCAACAAAATGCATGGAAAAGGAAAAATAAAGAAAAAAGAACTAAGGAGATTTTGAGACAGATTATGGATTGTGAACAAAAACTAATTAAAAAACCAAATAATGAAAGGATATTGCAGGAAATAAAATCCCTCCAAACCCAATTTGCAATGTTGATAAATAAGGAGGTTGAGTGGAACATCAAAAGATTAAGACAGAGAAATTTTGAATTTGCTAATAAGCCAGGAAAATGGCTTGCGTGGCAAGTCAAAAAGAGAAAGGAACAAAACACAATAAACAAAATACAAATAAACGGAGAAGAGATAACTGAACCAAAAGGGATTAGAAGAGGATTTACGGAGTTTTACGAGCAATTATACAAGAATAAGGATAGAAACAACAATAGGAAAATAGAGAGATATTTAAAAGAGAAAATGGTAAGGAAGATTTCGATAGAGCAAAGAGAAATGTTAAATGCCCCCATTTCCAGAGAGGAAGTAGAGGAAGTGATAAAGGAACTGAAAAGAGGTAAAGCTCCGGGCCCAGATGGGTTTACTGCGAGCTACTATAAAGAAATGAAAGATATATTGACGGTTCCGTTAGTTGAGGTGATGAATAAGACCCTAAAGGAAAAAGAGATCCCAAGCACCTGGAAGGAGGCATTTATCACAATAATTCCAAAACAAGATACTGACCCAACCCAAGTGAAAAACTATAGACCCATTTCCTTATTAAATACAGATTATAAGATTTTTGCGGGAATTTTGGCAAAAAGGTTCAAGAAAATATTAGTGAAGATAATGCATGAGGACCAAGCGGGTTTTCTACCGGGAAGGCAAATAAAAAACAATACAAGAGGCATAATTAATATAATAGAATATTTATCGGACAGAATTGATAAGCCAGCTAGTCTGATTTTTATTGACGCGGAGAAAGCCTTCGATAACGTCACCTGGGACTTCATGCTGAGAAATTTAGAAATTATGGAAGTGGGTCAAGAATTTTGGAATGGGATAAAAGCAATATACACCGAACAGAAAGCGAAGCTGATAATAAATAATGCCATAACAGAAGATATAAAAATATCTAAAGGGACAAGACAGGGCTGCCCGCTCTCTCCGCTGCTCTTTATAGTGGTGTTGGAGGTTCTGCTAAACGCAATAAGGCAAAACAAACAAATTAAGGGAATATCATTAGGCTCAAACGAATATAAAGTTAAAGCATATGCTGATGACGTGGTATTAACGGTAGAAGATCCTATAAACAGCTTAAAGGGAATTTTGGAGGAGATGGAGGAATTTGGGAAGTTAGCTGGATTCAAACTAAATAAGAATAAGACAAAGATGATCGTTAAAAACTTAGACCAAGACAAGATAGAATCACTACAGGAACAAACAGGAATTGAAGTAGTTAAAAAAGTTAAATATTTAGGACTCTGGCTTACCAATAAAAATATTGACCTATACCAAAATAATTATATCCCAGTGTGGAATGAAATTAAGAAAAAGCTGGAGATTTGGGCAAGGATGAAATTATCACTCTGGGGCAGAGTGTCCATGGTCAAAATGATGGTACTCCCCAAAATGCTTTTTCTATTCCAAACAATCCCGATAATAAAGGGCACAAAAAACTTTAAAGAATGGCAAAGGGTGATTTCTAGATTTGTCTGGGAAGGAAAGAAGCCCAGAATTAAGTTTAAGATATTAACAGATACCACTGAAAGAGGGGGCTTCGCCCTGCCAGACATGAGAACGTACTACGAAGCGGCATGCCTTTGCTGGATTAAAGAGTGGATAAAGTTGGAGGATACAGAGTTATTGGATTTAGAAGGGTATAAGAACAAATTTGGATGGCATGCCTATTTGTGGAGAGATAAGATAAAAGTACATAAGGGATTTTGCAGCCATATCTTTAAGGGACCTTTGATAGAAGTTTGGAATAGATATAAGAACATATTAGAACCAAAAACCCCACACTGGTTATCACCAGTGGAGTTAATAAGTGTAAAGAAAGTCAATATGGGGAAAAAATGGGGTAGGTACGAAGAATTGGTATTGAAGGAAGGAGGGAAGTGGAAAATTAAACCATACGACCAGGTAAAAAGATATACATACGATTGGCTGAGCTACTATCAGATAAATGAGATATTTAAAAAAGAAGTGAAAGAGAGGGGCTACGATGAAAAGACATCGAAATTTCAGAGAGAGATAATAAACAGTGATCGGAAAAATCTGTCAAGTATGTATAAAATACTGTTAGAATGGAACATGAAAGATGAGAAAGTCAAAAAAGTGATGACTCAGTGGGCAAAGGACCTCGGCTATGATATTCAATTGGAGAATTGGGAAAAATTGTGGAGAGTGAATATAAAATTTACAGCATGTGTACTGCTAAGGGAAAATATGTTAAAAATGTTATATAGGTGGTATATGACACCCGTTAAACTAGCCAAGATGTATAAAACAGATAACAAATGTTGGAAATGTAGACAAAAAGAAGGGACGTTCTATCACCAATGGTGGGAATGTGGGAAGGTTAAAAGCTTCTGGGGCGAAGTCTATAATGAAATCAAAAAGATATTAAGCTACACATTTGTAAAGAAACCCGAAGCTTTTCTATTAGGTATGGTCGGAAAAGATATTAAAAGAAAGGATTATAAAATCTTCCAATATGCGGTAACAGCAGCTAGAATCGTGGTGGCGCAGAAGTGGAAGCAGGAAGAAAGCCCAACGTTAACAGAGTGGAGATTAAAATTGACGGAATATGCGGAGTTAGATAAATTAACAGGGAAAATTAGATATATGAAGGATCAAAAATTTATAGATGACTGGGGAAAATTTGCGGATTATCTGGAGAACAAATGTTTAGTAAACACAACGCTAGTAGGATTTAAAGAGGCACTGTAAAACACTAAGAAGTATTGCTTATGGAAAACAATGTCTGAAAAATGGTACTAATGGCAGTACGAAAGATTGGAATGCGTTATAAAGAGATAAATACGAATGAATGTCAAGGACGTTGAAGGAAGTCCAAAAGAATGAGATGTATGAAACACGGATTTAATGTATATATATGGAAAGATTAATAAAAAATTTTAAAATGCAAAAAAAAAAAAAAAAAAAGGACAGGCTTTGACAGAGCACAGGTTTCCATTAGCCAAATAATTATCATCAGAAGAAACAAACAAAAAACCAGCACACAACTCTTCTTATTTTCATTTTTGAGGAGTTGGAGGATATGTATCTGTCTGTTAGGTTGAAACTAGATTCTATCTTCCCTCCAAGGAAATCAGGAATCTCTCTCATTTTCTCTCCCTCCCGCCACTCTCTCCTGAGAGGGGTACTTTTGTGCCTCTGTATATATCACCCTCACATCCTCCATGAGGAAATGATAACTGCTGCTTTCTCTTGTCCTTTTTCCTCCTCCCCCACTTTCCATTCTGCTGTCAATTCCGAGAGGGGAGGGGGAGTTCATTGTCCATAGAAGCACCACATTATACGGAATAACTGGAGGAAATGGAAAGGAAGGTTTTGCAGAAGAGTGACTTGCAAAAGCTGCTGCCAGCACCATCCCTGGACCTGAATTTAAAGTTATCACAGGAATGCTGTTAACATTTATCTGCCTCTCTGTGGGCCAACAAATGAAAATCTCTCCCAAAGTTTCCGGCTTTGGCATTTCGTTTTGATTGATGACCTCTATTAATGCTGGTGGTGTTAGTTAGTTTTAAGATGCCCAATTGGTAGACATCTAGTTAAAACTCCAAACGTAACTCATGCCAACATTTTGCCCCCTGAAAGTTTTTACGGAACTTTGATTGATAAGATCTTCAGTCATGACAATTAAGTCTTTGTGTAGTTCTCAGTTCCAAGAGCCATCTGCTATATAGCTTTAAAAGCTCACTGCTCTGATTATCTAACACAGCCACCTCGCATTTGAAATAACATTTGCTTTTTAGAAAGGTGGGAACTACATGACAAAAAAGTTTCAATCTCCACTTTAATAATCAACACTTTCTATGATGCATTTTTCTCTTTTATTGTACTCAGGCCTCTTACAAATCAAAATGCATCAAGTTAAAACAGTAATTAATGTCAAACGACTAGCCACAAAAGGCCCTATTTAATTAAAAAGTTCTAATCTTTGATTAAACCTTATCACACATCCCTCTGATTGCAAACTGTTGTCTGGAAAGTGAAAGTAATTGGTTACATAATCTATTGTTTCTTTTCTAATTGACACCTGCTATTTGTCTCAACATTTGATGGCAACAGATGCATTGCAAATGTTAAAAGTTAATGCTGAAATTACAGTTCCTTTGAAGTCGGTGGCAAAACTTTCATTAATCTTTACCAAGACAGGACTTTTCGTCCTGATTTTCACATCACAGGGTTTTTGTTAATATATTCAAATGATTTGAAGTTGGTTCTGATACTCCCATTATGAGTCCAAATTCACCATTTGCTGAAAAGCTGGAGTAATCATAAATCACTCAGCTGCTATTGCCTGTTTTGCATGGTGTCAGCACTTTGGCCAGAAGCATCTGCTTGTCGGTCAGATAATGTGCACACTCACTGAAATTCTCCCAGGCACGAGCAAGGCTGTCGCCATTGGGTGTTCCACTCTTGTCTCTCAGCTGATCATCAGAACATTGGAAGGGTTGGCTTGCTATGGCCAGCACCACCCCAAGGGCTTGAACTCACAGTATACAAATGATTTCACCATATCCCAGGCCACTTAAAGCCAGATTGAATTTTCAAAAGCCTTACACCACTGGACTGGGTTTGATGAGTCTCCAGATCAGATGGAAAATATAAAGGTCACCAGGCTTTTTTAAATAAACTCTCTAAAGCAGAGTGCACTTAAAACCTCTAAGGTGGATTAAAATAAGAGGAGTCTTGCAGCATGTTAAAGACCAGCTCTCTTCTTATAACATAAGCTTTCATGGAGAAGAGTCCAGGAAATTGTAGCCCAAATTGCAGGTAGACAGAAACATGGTTTTTTTGGGGGGGGGGTCAGATGTGAAGGTTGGACTGTAAACAGTTCAAGACAGGCATGCACAAAACACAGAGAGTGACAATCACATTACAGCTGAATGGTGACCATTCACAAAGCAATGTTGCTGCTCAGTTAATTAGTAATCACATTAGCACATGTGAGATAAAAAAACAACAACCCCTCATTCTGTGTATTCAAGCCACAGGAGATGAAATCGAACTTTTCCATCACTGGTAATTCAGAGTTAACTCCTTCTGCAGATGGGGGTGGGGGTAGGCAGGTGATGAAGAAGGGCTTCCCCAAGGCCAGCTAGCAAGTTCATGACGCAACAAGATTTGAACCAGGGACTTTTTGACTCATATTCCTAGCCCTGCCCAGGTAGCGGAATTTTTGGAAGCAGAAGCAGGAGATCCCGTCTGGGCTCTCCTTCTTTGGGACGACTCTTGGTCATCCTTGCGCAGGACTCTGCTTTGGAGCTCACCCGACAGCTCAGCTGTGACGCCTCCTTGCCAAGCTGTCGGATGGCACCAGTGAGTCAGCAGCAGTCACAGCGTGGAATGGTCTAAATATTTTGATTGAAAGCCTCTATTCAGAGAGGCAATCCACAACCCACCAGAACAGCCCACAGTTTCTTTCTTTTTTCTCCCACAACATATGTCTGAGCCAAATTAGAGCAATATTTCAGAGTGGCAGCAAAATATATTTACATATTTAATTTTAAATAATTTACGTTGCCTTTTGCTAACGCAGGCTTTACGCAGGCTGGTGTGTTAAGCCTCCCATGATTTACTGACTGCAGACTTTATCAGTATTGCATCTTCTTCCTATGCAAAAGGGAGAGAAGTGCCCTCAGCCATTGTCTGCCAGGCTATTCTCAAGGCATGGAATCAATAACCAAAAGAAGCAGAATGAAGGTGGACCAAGGAGTCACTTCCAATGCTCTAAGCAGAGGCCGGCTGGCTATCTGTCATGGATGCATTGCAGAAGGTTGGACTAGATGACCACCGGATCCCTTCCAACTCTATGACAGTAGACATATGCACAAAGATTCATTTTCTTATGGAAATTGGCATGATTGGATGACTCTCTCCATTGTGAATGCATGTTTAATTTCCCACCAGTATCCTCATTCATGCAAATTAATCTGCACCACAGAATGAAACTGATTTAATAGTAATTCCTTTGTGAAGTTCTACGCAAGAGGCTAGAAGCGTCTGACAGAATTCTCACCACCTTCAACATCTAATAATAACAAATAATCATAAGAATCACTTCTAAATTGCTTAGATTTTCAAAGTGCAGTACAGGTACAGACTGACCCTGCCCAAGGCTCGCAATCTAATAGACATTATGCAAAATGAAAAGGAATGGGGAGGGAAGAGGAGGAGGAAAGCCATGAAAAATTAGCTTTCATCCTTAGTAGTGGAGTCATAGAATCTTAGAGTTGGAAAGGACCCCAAGAGTCATCTAGTCCAGTGTTTCCCAACCTTTTTTGGGCAAAGGCACACTTGTTTGATGAAAAAAATCTCGAGGCACACCACCATTACAGCCCCGTGACGTCAGCACGCAGCGCAGCGTCGCGCCGGGAGGGACGCACGAAAGTGTAAGTTTCAATTATTTTCCTCCCCTCCTGTGTAAAGGGGAATGCACTCTGCTAAGTAAAGGCACTTGCCACAGCAGCGTCAACGTCACAGCACCCACCGGCACCCAAGAGAGAAGGGGTCTCAGCAGCCCTTTTGCCAGGAAGAGGAGCAAGAACGAGAGGAGGAGGAGGAAGAGGAAGAGAGTCCCCCCCAAAAAAACATTCTCCTTTTGATCTTCCTTATTTGCAATTCCTCATTGCAAAACAGCGGTTGATATACAGCTGATTTTTTTTGTTATTACAGTCCCCACCCCCTCACCTAGAAAAACACCACCTGTCAATATTATTATTATTATTATTATTATTATTATTATTATTATTATTATTATTATTATTCCCCGCCGCTCTGGGAGGCTGAAGCCCTTTAAGGCTTCCTTCTGTCCACTCTCTGTGAATTACCTGCCCGGAGCGGGTTTCTGGGGGGGGGGCGCTGCTGCCGGTGTCCTCCCCGTCGAGTCTCGCCTTGCCCGGTGCGTGGCGGCCGCCCTTTCCCACACTCTGCCGGCTGCGCTGCCAAGCCCCGCGGCTCGGCCTGTCAGCGTTACCGGGCTCGGCGGGCGGTAATTCCCGAAGAAAGCCGGCGGCGCTTGAAGAGCTGGCAAGCCCCCATTTGCATGTCTGTTTTCCGCAGCCCTTGGAGAGGATTAAGTTCCCTCCTTCCTGCCGGGGAACCTCCAAGCTTTGGGGGTGGGGGGGGAGGCAGCAAAGCGAGGCAGGAAGGAGAGCGCGGCTTGGCTGGGTGAGCTTTGGCAGGGGCAGGGAATGAGAGCCGCGAGGCGGGTGCTGTGGACGGAAGCGCTGCCCGCCGAGCTCGCAGGCAGCCAGGCAGGCAGACGGCGAGAGCCCCGCGCTGGGCGGCCTCTCCTCGCCGCCGCCGCCCCGCCTCTCGCTGCCCGACTCGCCCGCCTCCCTCCCACGGAGGTAGGCTGGTGTGCCGTGGGAGGGAGGCGGGCGAGTCGG
The DNA here is from genome assembly GCF_964188305.1 of Podarcis bocagei. Lineage (NCBI taxonomy): Eukaryota > Metazoa > Chordata > Lepidosauria > Squamata > Lacertidae > Podarcis > Podarcis bocagei. Next base: position 2,659,387 of record NC_138130.1, read on the forward strand.
GCGGCGAGCACACGCGGGGCAGCGAGCGAGCTCCCTCCCACATCCCATCGCCGCTCGCTTCGGCCGGCCTACTGGGCTGTCGCAGGCGGAAGGCCTGCGCATGCGCGAGGTTTTCACGCCTTCCTCCAGTAGGCCGGCCGAAGCGAGCGGCGATGGGATGTGGGAGGGAGCTCGCTCGCCGCCCCGCGTGTGCTCGCCGCAGCCGCCCCGCCTCTCGTCGCCCGACTCGCCCGCCTCCCTCCCACGGAACACAAGGCAACGTTCCGCGGCACACTAGTGTGCCGCGGAACACCGGTTGGGAAACACTGATCTAGTCCACCCCCTGCAATGCAGGAATCTCAGCTAAAGCATCCAGGACAGATGACCATCCAACCTCTGCTTAAAAATCTCCAAGGAAAGAAAGTCCATAACCAAGGGAGACCATTCCACTGTCTAACAGCTCTTACTGTCAGAAAGGTCTTCCTGATGTTGAGTCGAAATCTCCTTTTAACTTGAAGCCATTGGTTCAAGTCCTACCCTCCAGAGCAGGAGACATCAAGTTTGTTCCCTCCTCCATGTGACAGCCCTTAAGATATTTGAAGATGGCTATTATATCTCTTCTCAGTCTCCTCTGTTCCAGGCTAAACATACCAGCTCCTTCAACTATTCCTCATCAGGCTTGGTTTCCAGACCCTTGATCATCTTGGTCTCCCTCCTCTGCACACCTTCCAGCTTGTCAACACCCTTCTTAAATTGTGGTGCCCAGAACTAGACATAGCATTCCAGATGTGGTCTGACCAAGGCAGAATAGAGTGGGATTATATTTTCCTACAGGATTAAGAAATTAAAGGGAAAGTGGAACTTACTTACTTACTTATTTAATTTTTATCCCACTCTTCCTCTATGAAGGTCCTGGCTTAATGTACTGGTTTATCCCATGTTTTCTTCACAACAATTCTGTGAGGTAGGTTAGTCAGCGAGATAACGACTTGCCCAGCTCAGCCAACAAGATTCACAGCTGAGAAGAAATGGTAACTCAAGTCTCCCCAGTACAGTTTTAACATTGTAAGTAGTTACTATTCTAGGATAAGTAAGCTATTCCAGAAACACAAGACTCATTCATATGAATGCACTTATTCATATGAATGCTATGCTCTCGAAATACCCAGGAAAATCTGATGGGCAATATCTCTCAGGGTAACGCTAGCTAAACAGATACATTTTTTTGTGAAAACAGAGGATTGTTGCTTTGGAAATCTCATTCTTATGGTCGTACACTCACCATTGAGGGAATATTGGGTCACACTTTTGTTTTCCAGTTCTAAGTGTCATATTGTAAATAGTATGTTGCCAACAAACAAGTCCATCCCACTCCCATTTAAACAAAAGGGGTTTTTTGTCACCACCCTCTCCTGATGAGAAATAAGACCTTAATTAGAGTGTACCAGAGCTTGCAGCCAATTGCCTTGAGCTGAGATGGATGTTCGCGGTGCACAGTTTCAAACACACAATCACTTCCACAGCTTCCAGATTTGCAAGGTAACTGGTGCTGCATCCTATCTGATAACCCTTCCTTTCCCCCAACATAAACTGTCTATTTTAGAGGATTTTAAAAAGGCTTTCAAAACTTTAAGTAAAATAATCTGAGAATAGATAATATAGATTGGAGAATACTATATACAAATATGTATTCTATAGATACTATAGAAACTCCATGTTGGCTCCAGACTTTAGAGGACTCTTGGGCAAGAGGTTTTCAGTGGGGCTCCTCCCCTGCTGAGTGGGCCTGATTTCTTGCCCCTGTCCCTGCTGCTCACACCAGTGTTTCCTTCCTCAGGGCCCAATGGAAGCTGCTCCTTCTTCTTGTCTCGTCTCTGATTTCCTGCTTGGAGAAGCCAGCAAACAGACAGAAGCAGCAAGGTGGAAGATTAAGGCTGGAAGGTGGTTCCACTGGTCAGCAGGGGGTCTTGGAAATGCCCCCACAAAGCTGAAGCCTGACCTCTGTGATGCTGAAATTCATTGCACTAATGTAGGTTTTGTACTAGGCATATTTGTTTACATTGATAAACTAAAGTACTTTAACCCATTGACTCCCACACCACCACAAACAGTTGGACAGTCAGCCTGTATCTGAAAATTAGCATTATCCAACCACTAACTTCACGTGAATCAGAATTTCACTGTAATATTTTTGGTGGGCCCAATGTATTTCAAGGAGTGCTTTGTTTTTGATTTTTAAAATCGTCTGAGGAGGCTTTGCTTTGGGTCAAACCTGCTAGGGAAGATGGATCAACAGGGAGTTTGGGGAAGGCATTTCCAAACTGCAGCGTAACGCCCCAGGAATTTTCTCCCTGGAGAGGCCCGCACGGCCACGTTTTTTAAACCACATTTTCAGCATCCCAGCTGGGTCTCATGTAAATGGGAGATGGTGGGGTGGGTAGGGTGGCAGTACTCAGCTGACCTGCTGCTTAACAAGTAACAGTCACAAGAACAGGACACACCTTTACATGTAGAGAAATAAACTGGCTCTGATTCCAGCAGTAGTCAGGAGCAACTAGCTAAATACAAATGGTGGCGCTAGATGTGGGGATGCACCTCAAAAGTTGTATCCAGCCATTCAGTAAAAGTAGGATAGGCATTTTGATGGCTGGAGAACTCCTTCATGCCTGTGCTTGACCCAAATCAAGATGTGTGCGGGTCTCTCTTCCTTGATCACATAATTGCTTCATATAAAATGCTCACAGATGTCCTTGCATATTAACAAAGTACATTTTTATCTGGCTCAACACAAGGGGTGGTTTAATTCAAATGCATGCCATTAGGTATTTGCAGGCTCAGGAAACCTGCCATTTTCAATCTGAATTGAGAACATTTCATTCTTACAAGGCAAAGGTCAGAAGAGGTCATTGTCCCTTAAAGAATATAACAGTAGGTAAGTTTTTAAAAGATGCATATTCAACAGATTTCTGAGTAATTAAGTTTTGCATTAAGAGTTCAATAACCTCTGCATCAATTTGATGACCCGAGGTACTTCCAACAGTCAGGACAGCAAATGCTATATTTCAGAGGAATTCACATCAGTATTGTGGCCTGCATCAATCAATATGGTTTTCACTTTACAGCCAAATTAACTAACCTTCTGGGCTAGCACTTTACATTAAGTTTCCCAAATATGCATTTAATTAAGGTTGAATGTGACCATTTCTAGATGTTGGCTATTGACTACTCCTCAATAAAGAGTGAAATGGAAAAGCACAACCCTTAAGAGGCAACATTTAAGCCTCAATAAATGTGCTGTAGAAGTTTTCTATATTTTATTCATGTACAATAACAGTCTGATCAAATCCATATGACAACTCAATGGGAAGTTTAATTTAAAATGCAACTCTTCTTCCAAACAATTCTGCCTGCTATTTTACAGCACAATGGACTCACCAATGAGGAAACACATAAATGATGTGGGCAATTATCCTAAGTTACCCATTTGGAAAACTTAAAACTGTTGTACATATTAAATTAAAACAAATTGTGCAGTATGGGCACAACTTACTCATTTTCTCTGCAAATGCAAATCTTAATTTGAATACAATTTTTGGATATTAAACTCTGATCTTTTAACTAAGACCACTCAGTCCAGGGCGTTCCCATTAAGGACAACTAGGCAATCTATTGCTGGTAGATAGCGTTGTTGCATTTGCCCTGTTTTCCTATGGCAAAGTGTCAGCAATGTATCTTTCTTTCTTTCTTTCTTTCTTTCTTTCTTTCTTTCTTTCTTTCTTTCTTTCTTTCTTTCTTTCTCCCATATTCTTGGGCCTGAGAACTTTGCCAGGAGTCCTTAGCCCATGTGCATGGTTGTTTAAAGGCATGTTGGCTGCCGAAGGAGTTTAAATAAGAATCCCTTCCCTGGATGAAGGGGATAGGCTTCCTCTTAAGGCCGGGGGGGGGGCGTTCCATGCAAACCCCTTCCTGAATCTGGAAGGATTTGCATGGAATCCTGCCTAACTGAACAGGATTTAAGCCCTACTCATCAGCTGATGGGAGAGTGTTAAATCCTGGCCCTTGGTTGTGTGCTCCGAACACCTGTGTGAGGCCAATGCAGGATTTAACCCAGTCATCCCTCTCAAGTGATGTCAGCTGATTGTCAAATGGGCGTGGTTTGGGGAAACTGCCTCCCCACAGAGCACATTTGTGACAACAACCGTTGCTGCTGCCATAATGTCTAGTTAGGTTATTGTTTTTGTTTGTTACTACATTATGTATTTTTGTGCTTTTATATTGTAAACTGCCCTGTGATCCTCCAATGAAAGGCAGCATAGAAATTGATTAAATAAATATAAGAAATAACATGAGGATAGGATCTGATTTTAATATCAAAAGGGGCACATGGGTTTGGGGAGCTCATCTCTTCATGGTCAGCTCCCTGAGCCCCTTTGTTTCTCTGCCTTTACTGCCAGGTCGATTGGGAGAAAAAAATTATTTGGCTGTGGTTAGGAGGGAGGTTCAGCTTCTTCACCTGTGTGCCCATTTTGATCTTAAAAGCAGCCCACACCCCATGGGCGTAGATCCACAAATATTATTGAAAAGCATTGAAAGTACTCAATTAACTGAGGTTCTGGGCCCCCCCCAGCAGAAGCTTGCCCATCCTATCCCCTGTAATGTATTTTTTAAATTTTAAATTATTCTTTATACCCCAGCCACTCTGGGCGGATCCCAAAAGAATATTAAAAGCACAATAACTGTCCTCTTACCAGGTATTTTTACCTTTGATTTCCCCAAAAAGCTAAACAACTTTGGCTGCCCCCCCCCAACAAATATCCTGGCTATGCCCATGTCCCCACCCCTTTCTTTATTATTGGCTGTACGCCTGAATGTGGAGGAGATGTGATTTAGCAGTCGTGGTTGGTGCCTTTGCATCTAGTTTAGCCTGAAGGTGTTTTAGTGTGCTGGGGAGTCAGAATGGACAGCAGCTTCTTGTTGAGCGTATGCTCAGCACATCTGAACTGCTTTGCAGGGCTTCCCTGGCATAAGTGAGGGGTGAACTCATCGTGTAACAACATTTGCTATTGCCATAGAATCAAACTGTATTAATTGAAGTGTACTAACTGTGATGACACAACTGTTCAGTCGAGCTCATGTTTAATGAAATTTTAAACATCTAGAGAGATTGGTCAAGAAACCTTCTGTTTGTTTATTTATAAGAACAAAGACATTATCAGTACTTAGCAAACAGCAGGAGAGACAAACGAGATAATGAAGAGTGCCGATTATGTTAGCAAAAACTAATAAAAAATGCAAAAACTGCCATAACGAAACTGGGCTTGAAAATATGTTTCAAAAATCTGTTGGTGAACTAAAGCATCAACTTGTGTAACTCGGTGTTCATGCTCAGAAGTTCTTAGTATGTTCTGGGGCGAAATGCGTGTTAGCGGGGGGGGCCCTGCAGTGCAGCTTCCCACCCAACAGCTGTTGAGCAGGGTAGCGCGGCAGCAGTGAGAGCTCCCATGCCTCATTTTGGAGCCTTTTCTTTCTTGACTTTTGGCTCACTGACATCCTCTTCAGGCTCTGGGGAGGGTCTCCTCATGAGCCACAAGGACTTTCCAGCTCTCTCCTTCCATTTCAGGTTTGAATTGATTGATGGATGGATTGAAATTGTTTATTTATTTTCCAGTGCCGCATGTATATACGGTTGAGCACAAGTTGATTGTGTGAGAGTGGGGGGCGCCTGTACTCTCAAACTTGGGTGTGTCAATGAGTCAAACACACCTGCCTCTCTGATGTGGCAAGCATGCTTGTGGCTGTCTCTTTCAACTTTTGAGGTGCACACGTAAAAGACCTTAGATGCACACCTACAAATGTAAATGCAGAGTGTCCTTTGGCCCTTGACTAGTGGGCAAGAATGTTTCTGGTATTTTCCGAGTTTCTAGATTTCTTGTTGCCACTCGTTTTGCAAACTGTCACTATTTTGTGACTGGGAATCAGTTGCATACTGACAAATTCAGGGTGCTCAGCTGAAGTGAATTGGGCACTCTTGCCCAACAAACCCAATGCCAAAACAAAGAAAAAATTGCAGTGGCAATTTTGGGTAACATAGCATCATATAAACTGCAAATAAACCAGAATGAATGCTGAATGAGCACCTGGAAATGACTCCCGTACCTATAAAAGATCATTCTGTTTGCAGTAGTTTGCCCTTTTCTGAGGCCTGAGACCAGCATAATTTGTGTATTGAGATGCTTGTGAAGAACTTCCAGCAGGCTTTTAGACTGAATTCTGATTTTAGAGTTTTAATTGATATTTAGTTTCATTATATTACATCTCCTGCATACTGCTTAAAGATGACTGTGATTAAGCAGTATATGAATTGTCAAAATAAATTAATAAATAAATAAACTGTAGCACTGTGGGAGGGTCTCATGGGGGACTCTGTGGCTACTTCTGCTGTGAGTAGGGGGAGAAATTTGCTCAGTTTGCGTTTTGAACTGACCCGATTCTCTGGCCCAGAACTTATACATGAAGTGAAACACAGCAATCAACTGGATTACACACTTCTCTGAGTTTTGCAACACTGTTTCAGGTTTTTTTAATGTGCACAACATGACTTTTATGGAAGAAATGCATTTTAAACAATGTGTATTTTAGGGAAAGATTGTGTACAAAGTGTATATAATACGTGAACAAAGTTTTAAATATTGTGTGTATAAGTGTGTGTGTATCTGCAAATAGGAAGAAACAAACCTAAAACAGAGTGCATGTGAAACTGAAATGACATCTGTCCAACCCTAGCTGTGATTACTCATTTCTAACATCATAGTGCTCATGTGGACAGGCAGATAAATGCACACTTTAAAGCTGAGTCACGAATGCAGGTGGGAGGGTAATGTCCTCTCATTTTCCCATGGAGCAGCACATCTGCCTTTCTTGGCCCTCTCCCTCCACTCTGCTCCTAGTGCCAAGTGTGGTGCTGCTTCTAACCTTGCACTTGTGTTCCACAGGGAACAATGGTGCACCTCCTTGGAAGGAAATGGCAGCTGCCCTCGCGATTCCAGTTTGGCGCAGGGAGAGGATCTGGTGGGAGGGGAATGGTTGCACTTCCTGGCTGTGGGGTTCCAATGACAAAGAGAGTAATTAAAAACACCAGGTTAAAATGAAGCACTTTTATTCCAACAGGAGATACTTCTGCATTTGCTTGATTTTCCCATTGATCTCTGTGTGGCTTTGGGGATAAAGTCCTCCGCATGCTTCCTTAGAGCAGATGTGTCATGGACTGGCTGCATGCAGAGCAGTGATGGGAAGCCCCAGCTGGGGACTCGGGTGCTGTTCTCTCCTCCTGGTGGAGAGTGTGCTAAGCCTCAAGTTTTGAATCCAGCCAATTCTTTTGTTATCCACCCCACACATGTAAGTCACAGGGATTTAATCCCACCAGTGTGCCCAACTTCAGAGTAAACGTATCTGAGTATCATGCTGCATTGTGCATACGCTTGGCTGAATCGTGTCCTTTTCTAGTAGGCATGTCAGGCACCACAAAGTCTGGGTCAGCTAGAAGATTAATCATAGAAATATGCGGCCACAAATGGCAGCGACTGTATCTGCAAATATGTCAAAACTTTCCCCCCAAGCTTTAAGCTTACAACAGGATTGCCTCGCTGCTAATTGGTATGTTTTCCTCAGAAGAGTGAAAATTCTAACCTTTTACTTGACAGATATGTGGGTAAAATGCCACATAACAATTCGAAAGCTTATCTACAGTATGCTCTTTACCATTTTTTGTTTACGCTCAAAACTCACACAATATACACATACTGAGGAGGAGAAAAAGCACAAGCAAAAGTGTAACCTAAAAGGTTCTTTCAACAAATGCTTAAAGAGCCACTGGCAGCTGGTTTTCAGTGATGTTAAAACAAAACTGCTTTTCCTTTTTCCAAAAAACGATAGCAAAATGGCAATATTTTTGTCAGTAAGAGATCCCCCCATCCATTATCCCCTGATAAACAAAGGTTCCCAGTTGCATGGAGGTTTCTAAGCAGGTGCAACTGAACACATGCAGAAGCCTCCTTCAGATCTTCATGCTCACACCTTTAACCTTCATGTGTTCAGGGAAAAGCCTGTGTGTTCAATTCAAGCCTTTGTGTAAGCTTGCTTGCTACCAGTGCTTTCTCCACATGGAGATCGCTTGATGATCTAGTGAAGTATAAGATTCATCACACGTTTTTAGTGTCCACCTCAACCACATTAATATACCATTCCCCTAATGTGTTTATATATGTGGCACCACTATAAAGCATGAAACATAAAGGGTTATTTAAAAACATGACTCAATAATTTCAGCAAACCAGTAGCACCTTTATTTACTGATGAAAAGTCATTGGATAACAGCCACAACTTCTTTAGCACAACAAACATGTTTGTGTGCATGTATGTTGACGCAATTTGCATGGAATTCTGGGGAACGACATCAGTTGATCCAGAGCAAGCAAACAAAAGAGGTGGGAAAATTCTACAAAACCAATATTTACTAGGGAATTGTGGGTGACTTCCAGGGATGTCTGCCTGCTTATGGACAACCACTTGAAAAATAAGACTTCTGGTTTCTCATTTTCCCCCTACATGTGCCTTCCATGTGCCCTCCAAATCAGTTCTGGATGGTTCCTCAAACCTCCAAAACTGATACAGAGGTAGAAGTAGAAGCCCCACTGCGTGAGCAAATGCTCACTCCCATTATATTGGATCTCACCTCAAATTCCCAATGATTTCATTGAAAGGATGAGGTCCATCAAGATTGTAATTTGAAAATTACAAAAAAGAAAATATGTATTTCATTGTTGAAAACTGTTTATATAGATAATAAAACTATTGCAATTCACCAAATAACTAGCATACCCCATTGCCTCCTCAAAAGAACTGATTGGTCAAACTTCCATAAACCCTATGAAAAAAATTGGGCAGTGGCTGTTTTTGGTAGTGGTCATCTTCTTTGTTTAAATGGAACTCCATTTAAACTATGTGCTTTTTGCAATAATTAAGATGCTCATCCCATGTGGATCATGTCTCTGTTCCACTACTTTGTAGTGGAAGATTCTGTGGTGGTGACAGATTTTTTTTCTTTTGTGGGAGGGGGAGTTAAGAAAAAAAAGGCACGTAGAAGAACATTACACATCTCAGTTATAAAACCTCCTAGAATTCCTAAATAAATTATAGGGTTTAGCCTGATAGACATTAGAAACAACACAGCATTTTGGTTCATTAAAGACCAACATAGCACATTTATACTGTAATGAGTTTTGCGGACTTCAGTCCCTTTGTCAGATGCATGACATGTTATCCTGGGAGAAGAGGGGTGGCTGCTGTAAACAGGCAACATCAGAGAGATATCAAATGCAGAAAAGCAGTTGTTGATAACACAGACATCCTAACATTGGCAATGCCATTAACACATACTCGGTTGCTCCTTCTCAGTACCATTCTAACCTCAGTACCATTCTAACCTCTAGAAATAAAAGCCCATCTAACTTTTTAAAAAAAAAAAGCTGAAACCACTCTGTGGTGCGAATGAGCGTGCACCACTGAGCACTACCGAGCGTGCACCACCTGCCCGTTTCAGTAGTCTTTGAGGCGCCACCCGCTGCGCCTGGTCCAGGGCATCCTTTGCTCCTTGTCAGCGAACATGCCCCCAAGGCCGTGCTACTGGCTCTGCGCACTAGAGGGAGGCACAGCCTCATCGCAAGGCGGGTCTCGCCCCCCCCCCCCGCGCTTCCTATGGAGAAGATAAAGCACGGCCAAACTTTGCAAGGTGCCTTGCAACCACCGCAAGCAGCAGCGCAGATGGAGCACCCTCCCGCGACACGCAGTTTTATCTGAATAGACGTTGTTGTTGTTGTTGTTGTTGTTATGAATTTGCAAAGTTGCGTGACTGGCTGAGCGAGGGAAAGAGGCGTGGGCGCTGCAGCAGGAGGCATTCCCCACCGCGCAGCCCAGGATCTGATTATGATCCTGGGAGATCCTTTCTCAGCCAATCGCATCCTGAGTTTCAGTCTTCTCCGGTGCTGCTCAGTGCTGCATGCGCTTTTATGGGTTTTGTTCCCATTTCTCTGCCCCCGCCCCACGCTCGCGCGCCTTTCCTCCTTTCTTTTTGCACAGTTCTGTATCGGCTTGATAATGGCGAGCAGCAGCAGCAGCGCCGTTCTGCACGGCTAGCTGTCCATTTGCAGGCTGCCGAGGGGGCTTGGCTGGGGAAGCGTCTGGAGGAGGACAGGAACCGGAATGCAAATCCTCCCAAGACGCGTCTCGGACTGAGATTTATGAACAACGTCGCTCGAGAAGAGTCCCAGCAGTTATCCTTGGAGAAGTCTGCCAAGCCCCAGAAAAAAAGAAAAAAGGAAAGAAAAATCCCGGCCCTTTAGATAATTTCCAGGGGCTTTTGTAATTGCCCTCACAATCTGATATTCTCTTCCTCCCTCCCATCCTTAAGTGATTCAAGTCAGTCTCTCACGCGGGAGTCATTCACAATTTATAAATGGCAACCTGACTTTAGTATTTATGAATCGAGATCAATGCTTTAAGCAATCAAAAACGTTCACCTTTCCCCAAATGCCTCCTGGAAGGGGCGAGGGCGAGTCTGCGCGCGTTATTTCCCTGCAAGTTTGTTGTTCACAACTAACACCTCCAACCGCAGCGGAGGGAGGCCCAGAAGGCGACCCTGCGCGCCTCCCCGCCTTCTCTTCCTGGGGGGAGTCCCAGCCCTCCTCTGCTGCCGGGTTTGCTTCTCTCGAGATCGCGCAGGAGGCAAAGCGAGCGAGGCGCGCTCCTTTCTGCCTTGGACCTTTTTCCATTCTCTTAGTCCTGGTGGAGGACAGGGCGCACCTGGGGAAGTCCCCTTCCTGGGTACAATAAGGCACGGGGGTGTGCGGATTCCCCCTCCCGCTACTGAAGACTTGCGTGGCAACGAGGAATTAAGGGGGGGGCGGGCATCCCAAGTGTAAGGGGCTTAAGGCCTCCTTTCCATGCCAGGGCAGGGCTTAGCCTTAGCAGGAATAATGAAGAAAGCGCCCTTTGCCAGGCGCACAATGCTTTCCTTCCCCAACCAGTCCTGACGTGTCTTGAACGGAGATTTCCAGAGCAAGTGACGAGTTGGGGCAACAGCGCAGCCTTGGCCCCCGATGCGTTTACACCTCTACTAGGACTGGGAGAGCCGGGAGGAACACGACGCCTAGTCAGTTCTCCGCTGTTGTTTCTGGTCCTCATTGAGAAGAAAGGGGAGCTGTAGACCAGGGTGTCGAAGACCGGTCTACAGGATCTCAGCCCCTTCTCAACGAGGACCAGAAACTTTTGTTTCAATTACAGTGCCCAAAGTTGGCGAAGAGCTGCGTGCCTCGGGAGCCACCCCACAGACTTGCAGCCTTGTCTCCGCCGCTGCCTGCCCGCCGACCCCAGTGCACCTAGCTTTTAGTTGATTAAAAATATTTTAAATTCGCGCCTTAACCTCAGGAGGGTTGGCTTGGTACAAATCATTGCGCTCTTTGAGTAGCGGAGAAAGGGGACTTTGGATGCGTTTATGTGCCTCCCCTTTGCGTGGGACTGAATCGGATCATCTTCGCCTTGCTGCGCTTTTGCTGGCACCCTTGCGAGTAGTTCAGTGACCTCTCCGCTACCTTCTCCAAAGGTGCTTCCCATAGCGCCACTCTCGCGTCCACTGCGCGACTGCTTGAATCGCGCAGCTTCTCCAGGGAGCGAGTGCGGAGCTCCTGGCGTCCCCTACACCCCAGCCTCATCCAAAGGATGCCTTGCAGGGCGTGGGCAGGCCAGTATACCTTCCCCTAGGCTGGGGGCAAAAGGATCCGTGGGAACCTCATTCCCCCCCCCCCTTATTTTGCAACAGCCATCAGTCAAGAAAGATGGCAAGGGGTGTTGTCGAGAGATGCCCAATGGGGCGCTGCTCGCTGCAAACTGGCAACAGGTTTGCGTTGTGTTTTCTCATGCGTTTCTTGGAAATGGCAAATCCGGATTAAACAAAACAGAATCGAACGTGGACGAATCTGGCTGCACGTGGACCCTGCGAAAGGGAGGGGGAGCTGCATACACCGTGAGGCGCACCCCCTAGAAAAAGCCCCCGGAGCAGGAGGAGACGCCGCGTCGCCCGCGCCCCATCCTGCTTCTCGCTCCCGCTTCTCTCCTCCGACTCCCTTCTCATCAATGACAGCGAAGCCCGGGGGGTTCTGGCCCCGCCCCGCGGCAGCCCGGCACTCGCCCCTCATTGGAGGCCGGCTCCTCGGCCTCCTCCGCCATTGGCTGGCGAGAAATCAGTATCAATGTTTAAGCGGCGGCGTGAGGTGAATAGAGTCAGTCGGCAAGACGGAGGCGGGAGCCCGCGAGAGAGAGAGAGAGAGAGAGCGAGCGAGGGAGGGAGCGCGGGGCTGCGCGGCGGCGGCGGCTGCTGCGGCTGCATCCGGCGAATGCTGCAGAAAGGGAGGAGGGGGAGGCGCCCCTGCCGATCCTCCTCTTCCTTGGCTACATCCAACTGTTGCATCTGCCTCCGGTCTTCCCAGCCGTTACCTGCTGCGGGATCGAAGCGGGATGGATTTGCTCGCTGCGGGCTCCGCGCGCCCTCCTGCTGCGCGTGGGGTTTGACCCACTGACCCACCCGCGAGAGGATTTTTTGCTTTCAGGTGTGGGAAGCGACCGAAGCAGCCTTCGCCTTCCAGCGGATTGCAGGATTCGCTCCTGGCCCGTCGATCCTCCTCAGGACTTACATAGAGATACAAAATAACAGCAAGAGAAGACAACTGCTTCTCACGTACATCCAAGCAGTGCCGAAACTTGCCAGAGCTGGGCTTTTCAGACTGCGTGTGTGCGCAGTGCGAGCGTGCGGCGTGTTTCTCTCCCGCCCCCCCCCCATCTGAACTCTGGGTGTCTCTATCACACGTGATACCCAGGAAAACAAGGGGGCACAGCAACCTTGCATCCCAGAGCAGCGGGGGTGGGGGTGGGGATCCCAGGCTGCTTCTCGCCCTCTCGGAACCTCCTTCAACCTCCAGGGGCCGATGCCAGCACCCTCCCCACGCCTGGGCTCCCCCCAGCTCTGCGTGGATTGCAACAAATGGCATTATTTTTAAAAGCAGCCTCTTTTCCTGCTCCCGCTCGGCGCTTCTGAGACTGTAGAATTGCATCCTCCAGCCCGGACTGCCGGGGGGGGGGGGGTCTTGTGTGTCCAGAGCCCTGGAAGCTGCAACTCTCGCCTGCCCCGGAGCAACGTGAGGCGGTACTGACTGGGTGCTCTGTGCTTTCTGTTTTTGCTCGGCGAGCTTTGACTCACCCAGACGCTTCGAAACACCTGCAATTCTGGCTCTGGCTTCCATGGACGACAGCCGGGAGAGAGTAAAGACTGCTCTGTGAAATCCTGACATCCAGTCCAAGGGAGGGAGTTGTGCGTGTGTTTGTTTTAAAGACCCTTCATCCACCAGCAATAACCGCCCCTCCCGCCAGCCAACTCCCCCCCCCCAAAAAAAAATCTCTCCCCGTTTTGCTGTCGCTCCACAGGCACGTATTTCTTTAAAAAGCTTGTAAAAATGCAGCGAAGAGCCGTAGCTGCTGGCTGCTGCAGCCTCATAATTTCCCCTCCCAGTTTCTGAGAGCATTTTTTTTTAATAAAAGGATTCGAAAATATTTTTTTTAGCCAAGCTGTGTGAGCTCTACTCGGTGAAGAGGACAAAAGTGGCATTTGCGGTGGGGAGGAGATGGAGGCGCGAGGAAGAAAAGAGGGGCGATTGAAGGCGCTGCCTCGTGAATGCAAAGGCTGTTTTCCCTTTTAGGGAGAGACTTCGTGTGCGCGTCTCTCTCTCTCTCTCTCTCACACACACACACACAGCGCCCACCTCTCGCTTCCCCCCTCCCCCCTTCCATTCTATGCGCCCAGCCATGGGTTGCCTGTTGATTTCCTCTTGACGGCCAAGACAGAGCGAGGCAGGCAAACTGAAATTAAACTGCAGCGAGGAAAGTGCAGAGCTCTCGCAGACACGCACAGAGGCAGCAGCGAGAGGCGGGCGGGCGGGCGGGCGAGGGGCTCGTCGCGGTGGCGGCGGCGGCGCCACGAGCAGCAGCGGCGGCGGCTCCTCCCGATCGCCCAGGCGCAGCGACCCCCGGCGTGCCTCTGACGGGGCCGGCGGCTGATTTTTTCTTTTTTTAACTGACACCCCCTCCCCGTCTCGTTTTGCCGAGAGACCCACTGCAGATCCGGAGGAGGAGCGGCTGTGGCGGGCTCTGAATCATCTCTCTCTCCCTCTTCCTCCCGGAGGAGGATCTGGTGTGTAGGACTTACAAACCTGCAGAGACCCGGCTCTTTCGGGGGGCTTCTGGACACCGCGCTTTGCCTCCCCTCCGATTGAGAACAGTATTTCTGGCGCCGCAGGAGGCGGCCAAGCGGGCGGCGGGTCCAGCCGGGAGATGCGGCGCTCGGCAGCAGCGCAGCCGGCGAGATTGCATCGGCGACTGCAGCAAGAGGCTCGCTGAGGAAACCCGGCAGCCGGAGCCGTCAGGCGTCGCTTCCCCGCCGCCGCGCAAGTCTTGGCCGAGCGACTGCGGCTCCCTCCCCGCCCGGCGGCTGCTCGCCCCTCCCTGGCCGCGCTGGCGGGGCTGCGCTTCTGGGCCAGGCGCCTCGGAGCGAGGAAGCGCTTCCGTGAGAACACGCGCGCACTCTCGCCCTCAAGTCCCGGCATTTGAGGAGATTTCTCTTCGGGTCCAGAAAAGAAGCTGCGGGGTTCTGACTTCTTCTCTCCGCCCCGCTCGCGCCCCGCACCCCGAAGTTGGAGGCAGCAAGGGGGAGCCGCCCGCCCGCCCGCGCGCTGCCTCCATGGTGGGGCTGGCGGGTCTGCGCGGATCTTGGCGAGCAACAGGTCCTGGAACTTGAGCGAGGCGGCGGGGAGCGGCGGCAGAGCGGGCGGCCTCGTCGGGGGGCTTGGTCGGCGCGCCCGGGGATGTGGCCCCTTTCGGCCTGCTGCCTGCTGCTGCTGTGCTGGGCTCTGCCTGCCCTGGCGCTCAAGAACCTGAACTACTCGGTGCCCGAGGAGCAGGGCGCCGGCACGGTGATCGGCAACATCGGCCGCGATGCCCGGCTGCAGCCCGGCGCGGGCGGCGGGTTGCCGTCCCTGGAGCGCGCCCGCGGCGCCAAGTCCACCTTCCGCGTGCTGGAGAACTCGGCGCCGCACCTGCTGGACGTGGACGGCGAGAGCGGCTTGCTGTACACCAAGCAGCGCCTGGACCGCGAGGCGCTGTGCCGGCGGAGCGCCAAGTGTCAGCTGTCGCTCGAGGTTTTCGCCAACGACCAGGAGATCTGCATGATCAAGGTGGAGATCCAGGACCTGAACGACAACGCGCCCGCCTTCCCGTCGGAGCAGGTGGACCTGGACATCTCCGAGAACGCGGCGCCGGGCACCCGCTTCCCGCTGGCCAGCGCCCACGACCCGGACGCCGGCGAGAACGGGCTGCGCACCTACGTGCTCACCCGCGACGACTACGGCCTCTTCTCGCTCGACGTCAAGGCCCGCGGCGACGGCACCAAGTTCCCCGAGCTGGTGGTGCAGAAGCCGCTCGACCGCGAGGAGCAGAGCCACCACACGCTGGTGCTGACGGCGCTCGACGGCGGCGACCCTCCGCGCTCGGGCACCGTGCAGCTCAACGTGCGCCTCATCGACTCCAACGACAACAGCCCCGTCTTCGAGGCCGCCTCCTACGTGGTGGAGCTGCCGGAAAACGCGCCGCTGGGCACGGCTGTCATCGACCTCAACGCCACCGACGCCGACGAGGGCACCAACGGCGAGGTGCTCTACTCCTTCAGCGGCTACGCGCCCGAGCGGGTCCGCGAGCTCTTCAGCATCGACCCGCAGACGGGCCTGATCCGCGTCAAGGGCAACCTGGACTACGAGGAGGGCGGCCTCGTGGAGATCGACGTGCAGGCGCGCGACCTGGGGCCCAACCCCATCCCGGCCCACTGCAAAGTCACCGTGCGCCTCGTCGACCGCAACGACAACGCGCCCACCATCGGCTTCGTCTCGGTGCGCCAAGGGGCGCTGAGCGAGGCGGCTCCTCCCGGCACCGTTATCGCCCTGGTGAGAGTGACGGATCGTGACTCGGGCAAAAACGGGCAGCTGCAGTGCCGGGTGCAAGGGGATGGCAGCGGGGGGGACGGGGCCGTGCCCTTCACCCTAGAGGAGAACTATGACAACTTGTACACCGTGGTGACAGACCGGCCTTTGGACAGAGAGGTGCAGGACGAGTACAATGTCACCATCCTGGCTAGAGACGGGGGCAGCCCTCCACTCAACTCCACCAAATCCTTCTCTGTCAGGATCCTGGACGAGAACGACAACCCTCCCCGCTTCAGCAAGAGCCTCTACGTGCTGCAGGTCCCTGAGAACAACATCCCCGGGGAGTACCTGGGCTCTGTGCTGGCCAAGGACCCAGACCTGGGGCAGAACGGCACAGTGTCCTACTCCATCCTGCCAGGGCACGTGGGGGACGTCTCCATCTACACCTATGTCTCCGTCAACCCCACCAATGGCGCCATCTATGCCTTGCGTAGCTTCAACTACGAGCAGACCAAGCACTTTGAGTTCCATGTGTTGGCCAAAGACTCTGGCTCCCCCCACCGAGAGAGCAACGCCACCGTCCGCGTCACTGTCCTCGATGTCAACGACAACGCTCCTCTCATTGTCTTGCCGGCCCTCATCAATGACACCGCCGAGCTCCAGGTCCCGCGGAACGCTGGCGTTGGGTATCCCGTGGGCACTGTCCGTGCCATGGACAGCGATTTTGGGGAAAGTGGGCGCCTCACCTACGAGATTGTGGAAGGCAACGAGGAGCACCTCTTTGAGATGGACCCGACCAGTGGGGAGATCCGCACACTGCACCCTTACTGGGAAGAGCTGAGCCCTGTGGCTGAGCTCGTGGTCAAGGTCAGTGACCACGGAAAGCCCAGCCTTTCCGCAGTGGCCAAGCTGATTGTGCGGGCCTTGGCTGGACCTCTGCCTGAAGCAGGTGAGCCCCAGGTGAATGGCGAGCAGCACAGGCGACCCCACTGGGACCTGTCCCTGCCTCTGATCGTCACCCTGAGCACCGTTTCCATCATCCTCCTGGCTGCCATGATCACCATTGCCGTGAAGTGCAAGCGGGAGAACAAGGAGATCCGCACCTACAATTGCCGCATTGCTGAGTACAGCCACCCCCAGCTGGGTGGAGGGGGTGGTGGCGGAGGTGGGGGAGGAGGCAGCGGTGGGAGCAAGGGCAAGAAGAAGAAGATTAGCAAGAACGACATTATGCTCGTGCCCAGTGAAGGGGAGGACAGCCGGGGGCCCCTCAATGTCATGAACGTGGTCAGCAGCCCCTCCTTGGCCACGTCCCCCATGTACTTTGACTACCAGACCCGGCTGCCCCTGAGCTCGCCCAGGTCGGAGGTGATGTACCTGAAACCTGCCTCCAACAACCTGACTGTGCCGCAGGGCCATGTGGGGTGCCACACCAGCTTCACAGGGCAAGGGACTAACGCCAGTGAGGCTCCCCCGAGCCGGATGTCCATAATTCAGGTAGGAGACTTTTAGAAATGACCCGAAACTCCCTCACTGCCCAGTTGCATTTTAGGTCTGCAGTGAAACCTGCTGAGAGGCCTCTCTCCAGCCGCCCCCCAAGATGGGTTGGCTCAGGGTTCAAAAACCTGCCCGCATTTGGGCCTGATTCTTGTTTCAGTTCATTGGTAGCAGGTTGATTGGAAGTTAGGTCAGCAAAATCAAAATAAAAAATGACACACCAATGAAGCATTACGGTACTGTGAAACTGGTGCACATTTAGACCTAGAGCCACTATGTTTGATCAGGTTTCTCAGAACTGGAAATTGGCCAGCAGAGGTGCTTTGTCTGAGGTTTCACTGTAATATTCCCAGGGAAAATGGGTAGGCCTATCCCTCGCTGCTAAGTGGAGATGGTAGATATTGTTCAGTTTAATAAAAAAATATATCTACATATATGGGGTTTGATTTGAGGAAATTTGCAGATGCAGTATATGTAGCTCTCCATTCGTGTATGTCATGGTGAATTCTGTTTGCAAACGTATGTTTTCATGTTTAGAATGTCCTATTAAATATATCTGTACACAGAGATATACTGTACACATAATATTTATTTTTGACATAAGAGTACTGTGTGCCCTTGCCACTTTTTCTTCATGACCAAAAGAACTAAGCAGTTAAAAGAGACATAAATTCTGCAGTGAGATTTGCTAGATTGCTACTATCTGATGAAAGTTAAACACTTTGAAATTCCACAGAAAAGGTTTTAGCCACGTGCCTTTATCCTCCCCTTGGCTCGGATTGTGCTTAACTTCAGCTGGACTGAGAATATATGTTTAATTTATATGTTTAGCTCCACTTCATGGGATTCAAATATACAAACAAATAAATAAAAAGGATGCGAAGGCACAATATTTATTCTTGGCATGAATCGACATTTTGATTTTTGCCTTGTAGCCAAGGACTTCAGGCTGACTTGGCAGGTGTGCGTGCTCCTCATTTGATGGCAGCAAATCAAATGGTGACTTGCATGTATGAATGGATCATCAGAGTTTGAATACAATGGATAACATTTTAATAGTGTACATTCTCTTGACTGTAGTGCTTTTCAGTGGAGTCAGTTCAGCCATTCAGCCAGCGTTTATCAAGGGTTGCATTGTTAAACTGTCTAGTAGTGTACATGTATGTGTAAATCTGCTCTGAAATGGTTTAATTTTTATGGTGCAAGTACATGTGGGGCTACATTATGCTTTTACCTGAAACTGATGGCAGATGTTTGTGGAATGGCAATGATCCAGCTAAAATTAATTACTTTTAAAGTCTAGTAGAGACTTAAGCATATGCACAACTGTCCACCTGTAATGACTAATTTAAACATGTTCAACTTGGGGTGGGTTGCATGCCACTCCTCTCTTTACTTGCAAACGCGGGTGGAATGTTGTGCATTGGTTATTGGTTTTAATTCAGAGAAGGAAATTATTTTCTTCGAGGGGGAAGATCATTGGTTTGGAATAATGATTCTATGGAAGTCATCTCCCAGGGTCTCAGTATTTCGAAATCATGCCCTTGTTGTTTCAGAGGGCTGTTGTAGGCTATAGATGGCATCTCCATAGCCTGGACCAGGAGGCTTAAGTTTGAGCTCAGTTTTGCTGAAACCTGAGGACTTCACTGGGGTGTGTCTCGGGCTACTCAGAGTCAATCTACACCTAATTCAGGATGAAGTGGTTGCATTCTAGATTGTTCCACTTTGGTTTGCAGGTGGGGGGTGTCATATTTTTTTCAAACACTGTTTTTTGCAAGCTCTCTGCATGGTAGTAAAATACTATATACATTGGGATTCAGCTCTTGTTGATGTGCTGGTCTATTACATGCAGGGAGCATAAAAAGCATGACCCACCCTCACCTAAACTTTGAAGCGGTACATTTCAAAGTTCCACCCCTTCATTTATTCTGCATGATGAGTAGATTGGGTCTAAGCCCTATGGAACAGGACTTGTCCTGGGTTTGTTTTCTTCTGTGTACAAATAGTGGTAGTTATGGAATGATGTTTGCCTATGACAAAACAACCTTGTGCAGGAGCTGGATAATGGCTGCTAAACACGTTGCCAGTGTCGTATGTTTTGTCCCGGGTTGCTTCTAATATGCTGTTCTGAGTCACAGGGGAATGATCTAAGTGTATCAGAAGTGACAGAGACTCATTTATGTTCCAGGCTTAATGGGGAAAGTTGCTCTCTTGCTCTTGGTGCACTGAAAAGAAATTATAATGGGTTTGAGAGTTTCATTTCTGCATGATTTCGTATACTTACGGTTGCTTGCTCTTTTCTGTCTTTCTGCCTCTCGCAGCAAACATATGTGGAGTAAGATCCATTGACATTAAGGGGATTTATTTCTGAGTAAACATGTGTGGAATTGGGCTTCAGAAGGCCACTCCCTTACATTCTGTCCCGCTGCAAGTTACACTTCGTCACACTCCAGTGTCACCAAGAAACAGAACACAAAATGTGCCCATACCCATTTTGAACTCCCACTCGAATGGTGTCGCTGAATGGCTCATGTTTCAAGTTCCTATGTAGGTGAATAGGCTGTTGTTCATTCCTGGGGGTGGGGACCAATCTTGGAACCAATGTTGAGGGGAGAGCAGAAGCTGTCTCCACCAAAAGGAATCCTGTGGGCCTCCAGCATGCCCCCCCCCCATATAATAGGTTGCCGTCCACACTTCCCTGGTACGTCATTATGCTGGACTAATCTCCAATGGCTGTGCTGAGGCTGGGTGCTGATATCTGGCAAGCCTTAGGCCCAAATACTGCCGTCACTGATCCAGCAGAGTTATGTCTTTTAATAACTGCAAACCCCCTTACAAGGTCACTGTGAACGATTCTTCAATTCCCACTATTGAGTTGTATTACAGAAACAATTTCATTTTATGCTTATCATGAATGTGTGTTGCTATCAATTAGGTGAGCTGAGCAATACTCAAAATTTGAAATTGATTTTAACAAAAAGTGACACTTGGAGGAAGAATATCAGGTTAGGGCAGAACGGAAGGTAATTTGATTTATAATTCATGCATTTAAAATGGATATTTTTTTTCCTAGTGGCATTTGTCTAGATCATGTCTGTCTTAAAAATGTAAAATGGAGTAATTAAAATACCAAGCCCTCTAAAACCCACCCTCTCCAAAACCATTTTTATCTAGTGTAATAGTTACTTAAATCTTAGAGAATTATATTTTGCTAAAACCATGTAATATCCATCTAGAGCAAATAACACATGTATTGATGGTGCTGAATCATTAAAGATTTTAATGTAGTGTAAAATCCCAGGTGGCAAACATGACTTGTTTTCCTTTTTACATTGTAATACTGCATAATATCTTTTTGTCCTGAAATTTATATAAAACTGAAAGAGGAATTTCCTCCCTTAAAAATGTGTTCTGTGGTTTCTGTATATATGTAATAAGATGCTAACCATGGATGGGAACTAACTGCAGGATCTGTAACATGGTGTGGCAGAGGGGATTATGGAGTCAGCAGACTAAATTTTCTCTCCTTTTTTTCCACCTGGGAAAATCAGGGGCCCCAAGGTTTAGGCCATAAGTAATAGTGCCCCTGGCGTTACATGTTCTCGAAACAGATATTTCAATCAAGTGGTAGGTGACTAATTTCTGTGGGTTGTGGGTATGAGGCTCCTTGGGTACAAGTTGAGGAGCTACTTCCAATCTGCAGCTAGTAATGGAAACCTCCACCCTGGAGCTTAGGACAGAATCTTAGAGCTTCTGCTCCAGCCTCATGTTCCATGTGGGAGCTGCAGTTGGCCATCCAGCCCCTGCTTAAATACCTCCTGTGAAGCTTCTCCTGTTTTTTCTTGGGCAGAAATGTCACTTTCCTCCATTTTTGGCTTGAAAATGCTAGGATAGGGAAAGGCTCGTTGAATTGCTCCATTTCATGCAATGGTACAGATGGACCAGTGCTAGAAACCCAGGTTAAGGGAGTTAAATAAAAATACTTCCTCAGAAATGAATACGACTCTCGACCCACATAGTCTCAGCAGGCCAGGATGCCTCAAGATGCTGGCACTAGCGTGAAATAATACTCTTTCCCTCAAATAACAGGGGCTTTAAAAGGTAAGCGACTGCGTTATTAGCTGGCTACACAAGTGTCGCAGTCATATGGTACGGTACAGCTTTTCTGGGACTATATCACATCAGGCTGCAGGTGGAGGAATCTCATGTTTGAATTCTTTCCCATGGGGAAAAATAAAAATCTCCCTGCACAAGGAAAAGTAACTGATGTGTTGGATTTCTGTGTCTTTCTTTTCACAGTGGCAAATAATCCAAGTGTAGAAAGTTATCAGTGCACCTGATGTTGATACCTCAAATTCAAATTTTAGTAGGAACCACAACAGCCAAAGTGCTAAAATAGTTCAAATGTTTTTTGGGATGTGTTTTAAAAAGGGAACCCCAATCCCTCACCCCCATACATTTGTAACTGTGAACTCTTTAAATCTCCATGCTTTTTAGTCTTCAGAACAAACTGTTAACCCCCCTCCCCCCAAAAAAAGATCTACTAGTAAAACTCTCTGGGTGTTTATTTCATTTTTGCATGATTGCAGAACAGACTACATTTTGTAATACTATGCATCTGGAACAGTTATTGTGTTATAAATCATGAAATCTAAAAGGCAGCACAACATGGCAATTGCAGGAGCAAGGAGCTCTGATCCATTTCCACCCCTTTTAGAACAAGCTCCCACAGAAACAGGAATACTAGCAAGGATGAACCTTTCTTGGTTAGGGAACTGGCTCTAAGAGGGAATGATCCATGGTGGCTGGTTTTCATGTTCAGGTAAACCAGAGGGGATTGCATGCGAGAAAAAGTAGAGCTTCAACTCACCCTTATTTTGGATGTGTACTATAGTATTACGTACTCCTATTATTGTGAGGTTACTCTGGGCTGAGGAGGCTGGGGAGAGAGTGACTTCCCCAAGTTCAGGGTTCTTGCATTATTCTACAAAACCCTTAACCACTTGGGAACCTTCAGGACCGCCGGACTCCTTACATCCTTTAGGCCCTCTCCCAGTTGGATGTCCAGGGCTTGATGAATACTCAAAAAATAAAATCCAGAAGGCATATTATGTGTAAGCTTTTCTCATTACATGGCTAATTATAACTGATTCCCCCCACCCTGTTGTTTCCTGTTTGTAACCTTCATCTGAACCTGCTGGACAGTTCTTAAGTTCTTATACAGACCCAAGTCATTTAAGTAAGGCAAACAGGGATTTGTTCTGTTTCTTTCAGATATAAGCATCCTTGCATGTAAAATCAGAAGAAGAAAACTTGTGTGGATAAGTGCAGTAATTTCATGCTAACAGTCACACACAAAAGGCTTGTTTTTGGGGTGTGTTTTTTTACTTCTGGCAAACAAGCCACTCTTTCTTTTTCTCTACATTTTCAGAAAGATGAAAGAGTTGATGGATAAAGGGAAAGCAGCAGATATAGGTTCTTTAAAGTGACATGACAGCAGCATTGAAAACTATCTACATATGCAAGTCGTGCTGATGATCATAGAGAATATTTACGATTGTACTTGTGATCTGGTGCGGAGAGATTTGTAAATATAGCAAGAGTGGAGACAGAATAAGAGAACCACGGCTGCAGATTTTTATTGAGCAGTGGCAACAAAAAAGGCCATTTTGCAAGAAACTCTCAAGCTGAGAATCGCCACGGTTTGCTGTGGTAGGCAGTCCTGTAACATTTTAAGATAAAGTACAGATCGTTCATAATACTTCCAGGCACCTGATGTTTACGATGTGCTGACAGATTACTGTCAAATCCCATTGCAACCTCATCACCAGGTGTCCCTAGTAGCATCTGAGAAGAGAAGAGACTTCGGGGGGGGGGGGGAAGAAAAAACCCATAAGCTGTGTTCATGCTGTTCATCTATATGTGCTATTGTTGCATTGCTTGCTGTTAGAAACTTCAGTGTGTCTGTTCTGAGAAGGCTTAATAGAGCCTGAGGACACAGCAACAGGAAAGGGGGAGAATTCTTCTTTTTTAAGATGCTGTGTTTATGTTACATACTGAAAAATCCACTACCAAATTTGCCACATACTTCTTAATTTTGTTTTTATCCTTCATGTGTGTAGCAATTTTCAGGTAACAGGAGTTAATGAAATTCACTAGCTGCCTGGATCTCTGGCTGATAGTCCTGTTTTGAAAAATAATGAGGGCCTGTGTCCCAGAACTCATGCAGCATGTGCTGAAGGAGGTTTCCTCAGAAGTCAGGCCCAGATGTTTTAATGTGACTTCCACATTCAGTGCAAGAATTGTACTATTCTGCTTGGGGCTGATAGCAGCTGGAGGACCACAGATTTCCCCTTTTTCAGTATGCATGCCTAGGAGGATTGCATAGTATCACCATTTTGTTGTAATTACTATGAAGACCTCATGGGACCAAATAATACAAGTGGAATTCAGTGTAGCGGCAAGGAGATTGTTCCACCAGCCCCTGCATTTCCCCTATCTGATGGATCATCCTCCCCTCCCATTCCCTCGCATGCTGTTTGGGGGTTGTTGCAACCCCCCGAGTAGATGTGGGGGAGCAAAGGGGGAAAAACTCCACTGCGCTAGTGAAAATCCTTGTTCTGTCTTCCAAGAACAGAAGGGGTTCGTTGAAACAATATTTCACCCAAATACGATAGTCAGACCTTCTCAGAAACAGTCTATATAAAGAACATTCAGAATGACTGTAAAATGCTATCTCAGCTGGCATATAAACCGTTCAAGAGCAGGAAGTGCCTGATGAGCTGGTCTTTCTTGCAGAGCTGATGAAATGAGCCCTGCTTCTCATCTCTCCCATTGGTTGTGGTTTGTTTAAACTAATTTTGGTAAGAAGAAACCACAGTTCCCTAAGTTTGGGTGCAATGTGCAGCTTTTAAGCTGCTCCTCTAGCAGAGAGGAAAGGAAGTACCTGAATCCAAGTCGTTCCACAGCTCATTCCCAACCCCCTCAGCTGTGGTTTTTGTGTTGTGGTTGTCTGAACCAGGCCAGGGATCTGTGTTAAGCCACCCAGTGATTTTATGTCAAAGACAAGATTTGAACTTGAGATTTCTTGTTTGTTTAGCAAAGTCCATTGTTTAGTCGTTTAGTCGTCTCCGACTCTTCGTGACCCCATGGACCAGAGCGCGCCAGGTACTTCTGTCTTCCACTGCCTCCCGCAGTTTTGTCAGACTCATATTTGTAGCGTCGAGAACACTGTCCAACCATCTCGTCCTCTGTCGCCCCCTTCTCCTTGTGCCCTCCATCTTTCCCAACATCAGGGTCTTTTCCAGGGAGTCTACTCTTCTCATGAGGTGGCCAATGTATTGGAGCCTCAGCTTTATGATCTGTCCTTCCAGTGAGCACCCAGGGCTAATTTCCTTAAGAATGGATGTGTTTGATCTTCTTGCAGTCCATGGGATCCCCTTCATGGATCACTGCCTTGTCGTGGCGAAGGGGCTTGAATAACTCAGAGAAGCTGTGAGCTATGCCGTGCAGGGCCACCCAAGATGGACAGGTCATAGTGGAAAGTTTTGACCAAACGTGATCCACCTGGAGCAGGAACCGGCAAGCCACTCCAGTATCCCTGCCAAGAAAACTCCATGGACAAAGACAACAGCAAAGTCCATTACTATCCAGAAATTGTACTGAGAAGCCTCAGATCTGGAATAGATGCTTTACAAAGAATTGTCAGTATATTTTAAGTGGGCAACTATAAATTATGTCAAATAAATGATCATTTTAATGTATATTTTAAAAATCAGCCACAAGGGTAAGGATATGATCAGGAAGCAGCTATTTGCTGTGGGAGGGAAGCTGTGCTTTATGGGGGGGGGAGGAATAACTCCCTCTCTTCAGTCCCCATCCTGAAGGAGGCTCCCCATGGCTCCCGCTTAAAACACACAAAAATACCAGTACATTCAGTGTGATCTTGCATTTAATATAATACCATGTTTAGCCCTAAATGAAGCCTGCTAAGCCCAGCTTGCACAAGTTGTAGATCACCATGACAAAGCCCACTTACCCAAGCCAAAACACTTTGCTCTTTCTCAAAGACCACCTATCCTGGCTTCCTGACCAATTGCTTTAGAAACCATTAGAGCAGACCTCTCCATCAGGTCTTCAGTCTGAACCCATTTTGGCTGCCCACAATATCCCAGTTGGGATTGCACTTTAGTTTCCCTTTCCTTATGCTTTGCAGATGGGGAATTGGAAAGCCAGCCTTCCTGGAGGGGAAAATTGGTTCTGGAGATTGACTCTGAGGACTATGTGCTGAAGGCTTAAATAGATTTTCCCTTTGTGTTAACTGAGGAATCCTCAGAGTTTGAGAACTTTGAAAGTATGCATACTAGAAGTTTGCAGTGAATGACAGATGGTCCGTTCAAATCAAGATGCCCAATTCAGTTCTCTACCCTACTTCCCCTTGGCTCCCACAGCCTGCTTTGGACTGCAAGTGTCACAGTGTAGCTGCAATGAGAAGGCAGATCTGGCAGAATCCCAGCTTCTACACAACTGTCAACTCTTGGCAAGCCAATACATTATTGGATCCTGAAACGCAGTGTCTAAGCTTCTCCAGCTCTTGCCTGTCTCCATCCTTCTTCAGTGCCATCCAGCCTCACTTCTCTAGATCTTATGTGTGGTTTTTCTCAGACATGTTTTTGCCTTTACCCCTTCATTCTTCAACTCACTTCCTTCATGATCTGCATTCCTTAGCTACCTGACCTATCCATGCAGGTCCTCCTGTCTTCTTCCTTCTCCTTAACAAGACTCAGCAATTTCCCCATAGCTGTGATGTATGTGCAGCCTCCAAGGCGTCACAGCACCACGATCAATTGCTGGGAGGGGTTTCATTGCTGCCATGGTTTGAGGGAGATTGTTGCAACATTGATAGTGAAGCTACAAGATAAGAAGCCAAGAGGGGACATACTGCTTTTGTGAGAATGGAGGATTAATGGTGCATTTGAAATGAAAGCACCTTCATTAAATCCACGGTGACACTATTGGTGTTCTCTAGATAAAGAGCAGTTCTGTGGGCTGAAAATGTTATTCAGTAAAACTATTTCCAAGCACCAGAGATACTCAGGCACAACAGCATGTGTGGCTGACCAGCAATATGGGAAGAAGCTGGTAGTTGTGGTCCTAGGCAGCATGCATTCCCTTTGCGTATCCAGGTGTGCAGGTTCATCTGTATTTTGCGGGGGGGGGGGGGTATTGGGTTGTTGTTTTTATTTTAATTATGTATTTTGTGGTTTTATATTCTGTTTTTACTCTGTGAACCGCCCTGAGGCTTCTGGATATAGGGCAGTATATAAATTCAGTAAACAAACAAACAAAATTAGACAGACTCTGTGGGGGAAACACTTTGGATAGTGCAATACAGTGGTCCCTCGGGTTAAGTACTTAATTTGTTCCAGAGGTCCATTCTTAACCTGAAACTGTTCTTAACCTGAAGCACCACTTTAGCTTATGGGGCCTCCTGCTGCTGCCACGCCGCTGGAGCACGATTTCTGTTCTCATCCTGAAGCAAAGTTCTTAACCCGAGGTACTATTTCTGGGTTAGTGGAGTCTGTAACCTGAAGCGTATGTAACCTGAGGTACCACTGCAGTAGGTATTCTATCCATATCCGTTTGCACCCACAGTTTTCTGTATAGGTTGACTTCTTCATGTAAGGTGTCAGCTGTGCTAAGAAAGATCCTTGGATTGATCTGCTCTTGCTTTAGGTTAGCAACATCTGACTTAGGTTTGCCTTTGCGCAGGGCACCTGTCCAGTGTGTGCTATTTGATCTGGTATAGCTCTCAGTGCCAGTCAGCTGATGGGTGCCTTTGTTGTTCGTTTGCAAGAGGATTGAATACAAGCAGTTTGCAAATGGACTTCAAAGTGCTGAGAACCTCATCAGTGCTGATGGTCCCCGTGGAGCTCTCTGACAGCCCTGTCTGCCAAGAAACAATCAGCATCTCAGTGATTTATTTGCCACCTCATCTTCTTTACTTGCCCCTACATAATGTCATGTATGACGTCTGGTGTGGGCCAGGTGGATGTGTTTGGGGGGAAATGTCCTCTCAGGCCCAATTTAGCTCTTTGCTGGGTCATGTCCAATTAGGCTGGTGGGCTGGAGGTTCTTCACTGGTGCTTCAGATCCTGCACCCTGCTGTAAGCATCTGCAGCTGTGACCAGGGCCAACAGGAACCACAGAAAATGTAGTTCCCACCGTTCCTGGCTTCCCTGGCTGCTTCCTGGTAGCCAAAGCAGTGCCTCCTAGATATTGTTGAATTTGACGCCTGCCAGCCCTCACCAGCACCTCTTGCTTTAGTAAGCTTTGGAAAGAGAAGCCCGTGGTAGGGTGTGTCATTGCCACCCACGGCTCTATACTCTGTGGCAGGGAGGGACTTGTGTTGGCACCATAAGGAGTGTGGCGCTGTCAATTAAGAATGAGACTAGTCTTAAATTAGATTCAGTATATGCAGGAGATGTCCAAATTAATATGAATGGACCCATTTCCACTGTTAGTGGGAGGAGAGGTCTATCCATAGCTATGAGTCTTCGGCTTGGTAGAACAGGAGGTGCTTTTATGAGGAGTGACATTTTGACAAGGAATGGAGAAATCTGTCGATTTTAGTTTCTCTCAGTTTCTCACTTCTCCAGTCTTAAATTGAATTTGATCTAATTTTGCATCAGCTGGAGATATTTTGTTTTAAGAGTGTATGAGCATTTATATGCTCTGTGTGTGTGTGTGTGTGTGTGTGTGTGTGTGCATGCGCACATTTCTCCTAATATACACATTTTTGCATGAATTCCCCCCTAATACAATGCATTTTTGTACATTTCTCCCTACTGTATCCTTTTTGTACACCTGCATTTCAGTTTGCATATTGTTTTGGGAATTGTGAATGAGGTAGGTTTGAATTAAAATGTGAACTGATCAAATTTCTCCCCATCCCTAATTTTGACATAGTTTGCAGAAAGAGCCTTGAATCTCTTCTGTGGCAGCTGCTCCTCTTAGGGTGCAGACTTATACAGCAGAGTAAGTCCAAATGAACTTGATGGAGTTTGCTCCTGAGTAGACACATAAAAGATTGGATTTTAAATCTCATTTTCATTAACATTACTGTATTTCATTGGCCTTGTTTAATTAAAGGGGAAAACTTACACTGATCTTTCTTTTTCAGAAAACATAGGAATGGATTTAGGCTTCTCAATGTCGCTAGCTATTATCCAAGTTACTTGTGAGTTGTTCTCCTGCATTATATCATATCTTAGGGTGACACAGAAGTTCACAAATCTTGCGAAAAGGGGCTAGTTGCATGCTTATTTAAATGTGTAGACCTTTAATCATTTATAATTATTATTAAAAATACACATTGGGTGCAGTGAAGAGGGTCCGAGGGGCAGCCCTGGCTTGCTCCCCGGTGCTGCTGCAGGTGGAATATACCTGTGGGGCTGTGGGAGGTACAGAGGAAGAATTCTAGAATTTCTAGGTTATGCGTAAGATCGGTAAGGCGCACAGATGGATTTATATCCTAGTAGCTTTCAGACGGGACGTGGGTGGTGCTGTGGGTTAAACCACAGAGCCTAGGACTTGCCGATGAGAAGGTCAGCGGTTCGATTCCCCATGACGAGGTGAGCTCCCATTGCTAGGTCCCTGCTCCTGCCAACCTAGCAGTTTGAAAGCACGTCAAAGTGCAAGTAGATAAATAGGTACCACTCCGGTGGGAAGGTAAATGGTGTTTCCGTGCGCTGCTTTGGTTCACCAGATGTGGCATAGTCATGCTCGCCACATGACCCAGAAGCTGTATGCCGGCTCCCTCGGCCAATAAAGCAAGATGAGCTCCGCAAACCTAGTCAGTCACAACTGGACCTAATGGTCAGGGGTCCCTTTAGCTTTAGCTTTCAGACATGTAATATATCCAGTTTTCTGCTTTATTGTTAATTGGCCCAGTCAGCCCTATAGTCAATTAAGGTACTAAAAGAATAGACCAAAACCCACCTCCAAGTGAATTAGATGTATTACCTCACATTAGTCATTGTCCCCATTTGGAAACGATAGTATCATTGACTTCTGGCTGGCTAAATTCATTGGTTGCAGTTCTGCACTGTGCTCAACTCTTTCCCTCTTTCTTTGTCACACCCTGAGCTGCCATGGTCAGGTGGCTTCATAAAGAGAAGGCAGGAAACTAACTGAGGGGCTTGCCACCTTCTCTGTTCTGGGGTATCTAGCCTGGGGAAGAGGGAGGGATATACCGGTAAATGGATTTCTGTGGCTTTCCCCACTCCCCCAAGCCCAAAGATTTCAGAAAGCCAATGGGAGAGTGAGAATGCAGGAAGGTTTGGTTCAGGGGGATGGAAGTGGTCTTGTAAGTCTTCAAAGCCATCGGTATCCCAAGGCTTTGTGGCAGATGGGTGGTGTGTAAGAAACTTGTTTCACGGCACTGAAGAACTCACATGTGTTGATAAAGGCCGTGCCCGTGCAGCAGAAATTAGGCATCTGTGTTCTCTAAAAATTATTTTCATTTTGCTCTTGGAGTGATCGACACCCGAAATTAATTTCAGACGATGTTTCAGACGATCTATTGAGATTCATGTGCCAGCCTTCCTCCCTTTGCCCATTCTAGTCCTTCTGACGCGTTGATTACGGGTATTTGCAGGCCCTGCCCTGGAACACTTCCAGGCAGTTTTATTGTACTGAAATGGCTCCTTCCAGTTCATTGAGCATCTAGCATAATACGGCTGAATATGATTGGCGCGTTTACATATATTTATTCAGAAAAAAAATCCGGCAGTTAAACTGCATAATTATGGGAAAACGAATCATAACAATAAAAGACCATTTAAGTTAACAAGCTTTGTGATCGAAGGATAAATACAGGTTGGATAAATTGAGACTGTAGATGTAACTAATCTACATAAATAGGCTTTGGTCTGATTAGGAGAATGGAATACATTAAAATAATTTAGATGTTACTTTAAAAAATCATTTTGTTTCAGTAATTTTTTAAAAAATAATGAGTTATTTCTATTGTTTGGTGCATTTCTGTTAAAAATAACTGCTTCCAGTGATAAAATGCAGCAATGCACTTTTTTAAAATAAAAAAGTAATGTTTACCATTAGCAGAAAACAGAAAACACAAGTAAAAAAGCACAAGATTTTAAAGTTTTCATTTGCACTTCTGCACAGTGGAGTTACCACATTCTGTGGTATCCTGGGATAACAATATAGTTTATTATTTCAGAGTCTGCTTCGATCAAATATTAATTTAAGGCTTAAACAAATAGAAAGTCCTAGGATGAGGAAAGGATTTTTCACTGTTTCATATCAACTGTGTAAGCAAGTATGTAAGGAAGGAAATGTCGACAATGGAATTGTCCCCTGCCCCCCTCTGACAAGGAACTCTTTCATCAGTAGAAGGGGTGGGGTGCATAAACTGAGAGAGCACCCCGAGTTATCTCCGTAGGTGACTCAGGCCAGTGAGCCCAGGCCATATCCTGAGAATAATATTGTTGTAGAGGCAGAATTCTGTGCAAATTTGGCATTTGTTTCTTTCAATTGAGGGCAACAACAAGTTCATTCACTGCAGGGGGTTGGGCCAGATGACCTTTGGGGAACCTTCCAACTCTACAATTCTGTGATTCTAAAAAGGGCAAATAACAACCATTTGGTCTTCCTTCAGCTTCACCCAGTCTCCTTGGTGCTTCCTGCAACCCTTTGGCCTCATGGCGGCTTGCTCCCTTCTGGAACCATCTGTGACCCTAGAGTGGCTGGCCATAGCAAGAGTCACACCGGCAGAAACAACAGGCAGCCACAATGATATATATGTTATACCCCACCTTCCTCCCCCAAAAATTCAGGGGTGGTGTGCATGGAGCTTGCTTCTGGATAGCCCCCCCCCCGATCTATTTCTTGTTTTATACTTGAATGGGGTAGACGTGTATAAACAAATTTGGCTGCTCCATCCTGAGTCATGCCTAGTTTAGTTTAAATAGCCCAGGATTCCAGACTATCAATCCAGGGTTGCAACTCCTGAATTTATCAGCCTCTGCAACAACCTTGGGCGCTTCTCATTGTGCAAAACAAAAACAAAAACAAAACTCTGTCAGAAACCTTGAACTTAAAAACAAAATTGCTGCACAATTTTGATTGATTTTTAATTAAAGAAAAAAAAACATTAAAGGGAACATTTAAAGGACAATTTCTTGTTTACTGTCTTTATCAGAGGAGAACAGCCTTTGTAGTGTCTGAAGCTGTGCATTAAAAATCAATTGCAAGTCTTCAAAGCTGTAAAGTCTCTCTTGCTTTGTAGATATATACTTTGACCTCCCTCCCCCCCAACCCCCCCCCCACGGGAACATAATTGACTATTGGATTTAAAAACAAAAGGTAAATAATAGCATCATCAAAATTTTGAAGGATTTTGATGTATTTTTAATAGTAGCTAAAAGATATTTTGCCATGAAGTGGCATGGACTTCACAATTTGCAATTTTGTTTTTTAATGAATAATTTGTAACAATTTCATTATTTTGTTGATAGCTGTGCTGCTTCCATCTCTTCTTCTTGATGGCAGTTTAGGGGAGCCATCCTGCGCACAAGAAGCTGGCCTAAAGCAAGTCTGTGTAAGTTAAGTTGGTGTAAAATTACACGCGAGCCAAAGCCCATTCAGTAGCTAGCAGGGCTGTCGCTGCTGCGGTCCTGCCTTAGCCTTGGTAGAGGGAAAAGAAGCCTTTACATTCACATTCTGTGCTGGGTTTCCTGGTGATGAGCCAAACCAGCTTAGGATCCAGCCTCCTTCTCCCTCTCTCATTGTGCCCCACAGTGCCCCCTTTGGGCGATTTACACCTGCTGAGCCACGCTGAGCAAGTTCTGCCAGTCTGTGTTTGGCTGAGCTGGACTTGTGCCCTGAAAACCGGCTGAGCTCAGCTGCCTGCAGCATCCTAGGCTGCTCATCCCGGTGGATCTTGCCATAGGATTGCCACCCCTGGGTTTCTTTTTACTTATTCATTTTAATAAATACCCCAAGTCCATACCAGAGCTTGCCAGTAAATTATATTAGTAGCCATATTTTCACCCATGTCTTTGCCGATTGCTGAGCTGTTATTTCTGGAGAGAACCACGGGGGCAAAAAAAGGGATGGAAGTTGTGTGGCCCTTTGGGTGCTGTTGGGTGCCCAAGTCTCATCCACACCAGCCACTGGTCGAGGGTGAGAGGAGTTGTCCTCCCAAGAACACCTGGAGGCCCGCAGGATGCCCATCCCTGCAATGGAAATAGTTCTGCAAGTTGTGCCACCGAATGCAGCCCAGCAGCCCTGCCCTGTGATCGGCCAAGTGCTTGACCCCTTGCTTCTTTCTGCAGCACTAGGAAGACCCTGGGATTGGGGCAGGTAGTAGAGTTGGGAGTGGCTGGCCATGATTATTATTCACCTGCCCTTTGCAATAAGGGTCCAGGACAGGTTACAACAACAATAATAAATACAAAAACAATGAAACACTCTTGCGTTCAACTCAGGTGGATCAAAGGTTCTTCAGGCTTGCTTTAAAGGAAGAACTGATTGTGGGAGAACTGACATATATCTGTCCTGAAACACTGAAGCTGGTTGAGTGCTTGAGCCATGGCTTGGGATGTTCTGCTAAGGTGGCTGCCAGCGTGTCTGCTCCTTCACATTTTTTTTCTATTGGAAAAGTGAGATTGTTGGACTCCAAGATCGTTTGGAGAGATCGCCGGGGGTGTGATGGGAGGCCACAAGCAATATCCCTTCTTCCTCTCCTCTTTCCTTTCTTGGAGACTTGCAAAGGGGAAGCGGCACCCAGACCACCTTTTCCAGTCTTTCATAGTGAACCAGGCACAGAGTAGCTAAGCTGCAGGTCAGTACCCACCAATGAGGACACAAATGTGCAATGGAGACAATCTATGGGGTCACCAGCCTTCCTGGGCCAGTGGGCACATTTACAATGTTGAGAAAGTGTTGTGAGCACCAGTCACAAAATGGCTGCCATGAGGTGTTTGGCTTAACATAAAACAACTGAGGTAGGAGGCTTGGTATAGCACAAAGTGGCTGCCACATGTAAAAGAGCAGAAAAAGCGGCAGACCCCCCCCCCCAAATGGTGCAGGAATTAAACCCCCTCCCCCAAATCAAGAAGGCAGCTACATCAGCCACTCATAGAATTATAGCACTGTAGAGCTGGAAGGAATCCTGAGGGTCATCTTGTCCAACCCCCCGCCATACAGGAATCACAGCTTAAGCATCCAGGGATGAACGGTCAGACGGAGAAAAGGGAGCAGACGGGGAGGAAGAGGTGTCAGAAGCTGAAGGGGCAACAGGGGTTAGTGTGCAAGAACAGTCTCTGGCTGGGTCTCCCCCTCCTGCTGCAACTAGACCCCCCATCTCCCAGAACATGCAGAGAAATGAGCAGGACGGAGCAAGGACAGGCAAGGGCTTCAGCTACCCCAGGAAGTGCCTTAGAGAGCGGTGGGAAGGTGGGGACCTTCAGGCCTTGCAGCTGCCTCATTGGGGCAAGACCTACTGGGAAGAGCTGCCCGGATCACTAGGCCTGCACTGCCTTGGCATCTTTGAATGCAGAGTTAACTGGTGTTATTTCTTATTTACTCTGGCTCTTGACAGCTTCATGGGTCATGGGATGCAAGTCTCTTCTGTGAATACTCTACCACCCAAAAATTGGTCATCCTTGCTTTAAATCAGTGATCAAAATAGAACCCCATTGGGAAGTATTCCAATACAACTTGTCCATCATAACCTTTTGTTAAGAAGTAAGTGTACTGCAGGATAGGGCCCAGCCCCTCAGGCACTTTTTGTTGTAGCCTCTCCCCTTTAACGGCATCTCTGCATTCCCAAGGCAGCATCAGTGCACCTTTTAACTAGGAGCCTTCCAAGTGCATTCTGTCGTGTTCTG
Organism: Podarcis bocagei; assembly: GCF_964188305.1. Classification (NCBI taxonomy): domain Eukaryota; kingdom Metazoa; phylum Chordata; class Lepidosauria; order Squamata; family Lacertidae; genus Podarcis; species Podarcis bocagei. Next base: position 2,693,849 of record NC_138130.1, read on the forward strand.
TTGAGATAATCCTCAGGGCTGCCAGCTTGATAGCTTAGCTGTTTTGCATACACTTGTGTGTAATTTGAGATGCAGATCTGAAGATCATTCTTTTTTAAAAAAACACACCACACAATCCTGCTTTGATGATCAGGCACAAGATTATCCTGCCACAGCTGTAAAAAAAAACTGTCCACTGTGTTCTTTCCCAATCTCTTTGTCTCTCTCTCTCTTTTTTTTGCTGGATCAAATGACAGTAAGAATACAGTCGAATTTAGAGTACCCAGGAAATAATGGATTTAAAAGCCTTTTATTTTTATTTTTTTTAATGGCTATAAAATCCCTCAGAAATTATTTCAATATCTAGGCCACACTTCAAACAAACTAAATGTGTGTGTGCAGTCAGGATTGGGGGGTGGGGGTGGGAAGCAGCGTGCTTCAAAGGGAGACAGAGATCCACTTCAGCAGGAATGGAGAAAGAATCTTACTTAACAATGCTCATCTAATGGCATTTTCTGGAGATATTATGTGGCCTATAAAGAATAGTTAAACAGCCTGAGAAAAGATGTTGTCCTTTTTCTAGCCTCTTATCCAGTGAACACTATACAATGACTCAGAGCCAGATCCTGCCTCTTACATTCTTTGGGGAAAGAGGAAGGAGTTGTTTTTCCTTTTTCTTTCAGAGTCACACAATTCTGTGTAATCTGTGCACCTCCTAACAAGTCTTCAGAATTGGAGAATATTTAAATACATATGAAGAACCACTCCATTTGATGTTAGAAGACAGGCAATATCTCAGCAATCTTTGTTCATTCTTATAGGATAGATCGGTAGTGTTTCTCCTGTATTGCAAACAGAGGTTGAGAAAATAGATGTTTGCCTAGGGGTCCCTCAGTGAGTGCAGAGCAGGGAGGAAATGTGAATTGGGGATTTCCTAGCTCATTCTCTTATCTACTTTGCTACACATCCATGAAGAATAATCTCTGTGAAATTGCAAAAACAGTGGCTGTGGATCAGGCATATTTAACCTTTCTTAGCAGGTCTTATTCAATTATCTTTCCTGCAACTCTTGGTTCTGTTTTGCCCTCACTTGCCCAATGACGGTTATTCCCATGGAACAGGTTGGAGGGGATACTGGCCCTGCAAGCTGAGCGGTGTTTCCTTGGCCCTGCTCAGTCACACGCATTTGCAAGTAAGTGCAAAGGGCTCAGATGACCCCAGCCTCCTTGTGTCCCCCAAAGCAGTGGTCAGATGTGTCTCTAGGTCTTTTGGATCTAAATCCAATACACCTACTGGTGTTAAGGAAACTTCTTTTTTTGTTCATGGCCCTAATTGTTGTTATAAATCATATCCAAAGGATTATAGACTGTAATAAACTATTACGTAGGCTGTTTTTAAAAACTGGCAACTTCTTCACTGTCTTGGTGCAGTCCCACAAATGGGTCCTGCACCTGCACAGAGCAAAATGAAACACCCCCCCCCCCCCCAAGGCTCTTGAGGAGCACATTCAAAAGCCTGGACTCTGACTTTCCGACTCTTGCTTATTTGCTGCCACAGCAGTTGCACTGCTTGTGATCTTTCCTAACCCCCACTTTGGGAAAAGTAGGCTTTATTTGTTTTGTTTTGCCACCTCCTTGTTTTTCCTTGTCTGTCTTTCTCAGATTTTGCATTTTATTTCATCACTTTTGTATCTTCTCACATCCTCTTAAACACAGTGCTGTTCAATGAAGGTGGTTCATATACATGTCAGGGAAGATAAGTCAAAGGAGAATGTGTTTATAGTAGGTGAATTCATTGCCCATCATTAACACATCTCTGTCCATACATTCAGCTGGCAGTGATCAAGTGATGAGAAACCAAATATTGCATTGTACCAGTATGTGTGAACCAGCCTTACATTGTGATGAGGGTTCAAGAAGGCAACCTTGCCCAACCCTCACAGCTCTGTGCCTAAAATAAAAAAGCCAAAGTCTATTGAGTAGATTTCTTTTGCTGTTCATTCATAGATCACCTTGATGTACAGCATTTCTTTATCGAGAGGAATATGAATTTCTTGAAATAAAGATTTTATGAAGAAAGGAAGCTCATTTGCTACTAGTTTTCAATTACATGTCAGAAGTTCTGCCATCAGAAGTAAGACTTATTTTAGCTCTGTTAAATTGCGGGGAGAGGCAACTTCTCATCCCAGCATTTTGAATTTTGGCAAGGGATGCCTTACAATTAGTGACTATACTACACAGCTTTTGGCCTGCTCAGTTAGGCAGCTGTTTATCCTAGCATAAAGGTAAAATGAGGGACAACTGCATTTGTTTAAACAAATGAGAACGGCAGGATTTCTTTGGCTGGCAGTGACAATAGCTGATGGCTTAGAGGTGGGATTTTTTTTTGTTTTGCTGATATTAATAAAGGAAGCTATATATTGAATAGTTGGAGAGTAGGAGAAGATAGAGTGAAAAGGTCTCCTTCCCCCAACTCCTATTTTGTTCTAAAGTACATTTCAAGCAATAGATTTTCTATAGGTTTTTTTTTCCTAATCAAGATGATTCCCAAAGTAATTTGGGTTAATTAAAATGCATGCCCAGTTTCCCATCTTAAACCCATTTTTAACCACCTGTGGCTATTTCTATTCTAAAAAGAAGCACCCATATATAATTGTTATGACTCTCAGCAGTCGACATGCAAAATTTGCAATTACAATGCCTCCCTTGGGCAGATGTGTGAAATGGCAGATTAATTCACGGCAAGCCCAGCCAATAGACTTTCAAAGGGAGGCTTGTAGTTTAGCATAGCTTACTAATTGCGTGAATTCTGTGGGGAAGGGTAGGGTGTCCCCACATTTCCATCAACAGTGGTTTCTCTTCAAAAATCAATGTACGCCACTGCAACAAAAACCCTTCCCACATGAAAGCTCACCTAGAAGTTTGCATGACAGTATTGTGTAGTGGTCAGTGTGTTGGACTAGGACCTGGGAGGTCAGGATTCAAATCTCTATTTGGCCAGGAAGCTCACTGGGTGACCTTGGGCCAGTCACTGCCTCCCAGCCTAAGCTACTTCACAGGGTTTTGGTGGGGATCAAATGAGGACGGGTGTCAGGGAATGGTGTGAATCAGAGGATTGGGAAATGCATTCTCAGGCAGATCAGCTCTTTGAAGAGGAGAAGGAGGGGGAAGATCCCCCCCCCATTTCCAGCGGTTTCAGGAGCAAAGAGAGAGACAGACACTGAACAGCTTAGACAGGAGTTACCTAGCTACAAGATAATGGAAAGAGAAACAGAAGGGAGGGAACAGCCAGCAGAGACACCATTAGAGAGTGTGGGGGACCCTCCCTCCCCAAGAACTAGGAGGTCCGTCCGTATTAAAGAACAAGGAATGCATAGAGACGGAGCCAACTGTTCTCCTTGTGGGGAGAGGTGGGTTTTTGCTTGCAACCCGATAACTGAATAAAAAAGACCATAAAATACAAACTTCTCATTAATTCTTGTCTGCAAAGTCCACTAAGGGAGGGGAGGACTCTCCATGCCTGACAGCGGGGGAGAAAGTCACCATTAACATCTTGGAGAAAGAAAATGGATATAAATGCAATAAATGAATGAATCATAAAATTATGGAGATGGAAGGCACCCTGATGATCATCTAGTCCAACCCCCTGCAATGCAAGAATCTCCACTAAAGCACCCAGGACAGATGACCATCCAACCTCTGCTTAAAAACCTTCAATGAAGGAGAGTCCTCCACCTGCTGAGGGAGTCCATTCTGCTGTTGAACAGCTCTTACCGGAAGAAAGTTCTTCCTGATAGAATCTCCTTTCTTGTAACTTGAATCCATTGGTTCAGGTCCTGCCCACCAGAGCAGGAGAAAACAAGCTTGATCTGTGTGACAGCCCTTGAGATATTTGGAGATTGCTATCCTATCTCCTCTCAGCCTCCTCTTTTCCAGGTAAAACATGCACAACTGCCTCAACCATAAGGCTTGGTTTCAAGACCCTTGGTCACATTGGTCAACTTAACTCTGTCTTCATGGAAGCAGAGAAGGCAAAATCCCAACGTTACAACTGGAAGAAATATCTAGTCAGTCCTCCTTATTTTATATATATATTTCAATTCAAGGGATTCAGTAGAGCTACAAGGTAATACTGAGGGTTAATGGCAATGAACTGCAAAGAGTGTTGTCTATGACAAATCAGTCACAGCTATATGCAAAATTAGAGTAACTGTTCACAACAGCGGTAATGAGTGAAAGCACAAAAATATAAACTTATATAGTACTAATAACTTGGCAGATAAAGGGGTTTGAATTATAACTGTAAGTAGCATTCAAAATTAGTAAAAATTCCAAATCGTGCCTCTCTGATTTTGTATTTGTATTTATTATTATTGTTGTTTGATTTATGTTTTAATGTATCATACTTTCATGTTAGCCACCCGGAGCCCAGTCCTGTCTGGGAAGGGCGGGTTTATTATTATTATTATTATTATTATTATTATTATTATTATTATTATTATTATTATTATTATTATTATTATAGTGCAACTCAGAGCTTCTCTCCAATCCAGAAAATGGTGAGAACACATCTAGCCTTATTGTTGATATGCTATCTTTTGAGATTGAATTCTTTGATTTGAAGGCAGAGTTCTATTAGCATTTTGTTCTACTGTCAGCATTCTTGGGATTCTCCTCCTGTGGATTCTTTGCAGTAGTCCAGTACTCTAACTGCTACCCTACCCTAGCACTTTGCATTAATCTGTAAAGTGCCGTGGTCATTAATGGAACAATAAAAACAAAGAGCTCCCTAATAACTGTGTGCAAAGCATAGCATTTTTGGGGTAATATTAATGAATCACCCTTTTACTATTACACACAAGGTGATGTACAATAAAATTATACAACAATAAATCATCCTTTGGTTCCATTCTGTATTCTTATGCTTTTTCCAGTTTCTTGTTTCTTTGTTGTTATTGGAGAGGAAAGGAAGAAACGGGCATAATTCCTTTTCAGAGGACCATAACCCCATGATTATATTCTAGCGGGAGAGGAAGAAATGTATATTAGGTGTGCTTAATGATGTTCTCCCCATTTGGTTTTATCTGCAGAATACTGGCTTACAAGTTACCAGAATGGATTAATTTCATTAGGAATCCATCATTCTTCCTTTTATGATTTTCAGACAACCCCACAATACTTATACACAGTTTGCTGCAGTTTTTCAGTTTGCCTCATCTTCCCAAGAGTCTAGATTAAGTCACCATCCAATCTGTATCTTGATGCACTTGGATAATCATATGCAAATTTCTTTGCTTTAAACAATATGCATTAGTAACTTATAAAACAACAACTGAAAATCTTAAAATTATGGCATGTTTCATGTGCACTAATTCTGAAATCAATTTTAAAAAGTTATCCAAGTTAAACTGGAAGATTGTGAGGCATAGCAAAACCAGAGAAGAATAACAGATCAGAAAAGGGAAATATACTCAACCTGTTGTCAATGTGTGAACAAGAGCTGCCTTCTGTTTCTGGTGATCAGCAGAGGAAAGATTTAGGTTAAAAAAATGGTAAAGGACCCCTGGATGGTTAAGTCCAGTCAAACTTGACTATGGGGTGTGGTGCTCATCTCGCTTTTCAGGCCAAGGGAGCTGGCGTTTGTCCACACATCTTTCCGGGTCATGAGGCCAGCAGGACTAAACCACTTCTGGCACAACAGGACACTGTGACAGAAGCCAGAGTGCATGGAAACGCTGTTTACCTTTCCACCACAGCAGTACCTATTTATCTGCTTGCCCTGGTGTGCTTTCAGACTGCTAGGTTGGCAGGAGCTGGGACAGAGCAACGGGAGCTCACTCCATCACGGGGATTCATACTGCCGATCTTCAGATTGGCAAACCCAAGAGGCTCAGTGGTTTAGACAGCTCCACCTGCGTCTCTAGAGGAAATATTACTTTGACGCCAGCTCTAGAAAATAAAAACAGGCTTCATTGAACAAAACTGCACATGCAAGTGGTCTAAATGAGTAGCATAAAATTGAAGGAATGAACTAATTCATGTGAGTTCACAACTCCTTCCATGAAACAGAATATTGCCATTTCCGATTTCACAGTTCATGAAAAGGAAGAGGCAATCTTCTTGTTTTCCCACTTCTTGCAGCAATTTTTGTGTGCTAGCTTCTTGTCTTTTCATTTTTTAAATGAACTATGTCTGGATAATAAAAAGTTACAATAAGAAAGCTTTAGATTCGGCACTGCCTGGGTTGGCCCCCTTTTGCTGTGGGAGGCACCTTTCCCCTCGCCTCCCCTCCTCTTACCGTGACAGTGAGCGGTGGGCCAGCAGCACCCAAAAATGCACTGCTGCTGGTGCCTGCCGTGTTAATAGCTCCACGTGGCTTCTGGGATACCAATATAGCACAATCCTAGAGCAAAGCTACAGCAGAGCCCCTGCGGCGTGGTGGGTGATTTGAAATGTGTCCATCAGTCACAGCTGCTGGAGCTCCAGTGCTGAGCAAAGGAAAACGAATGACCCCAAGCCCTGGGAGTACGACTGAGTGCAGGTCGCTGGAACTTGGGGGCAGGGTTGGTGGTGGGAGCTTCTGAGGACTGGGGCCATGGGCAGCTGCCTGGAGGTGCCACGCGGTGTTGCTGGACCTTCCAGGCTCTGTGAGAGTGCTTAATTGATATGGTTAAATCATAACCAAATCAAGCTCACTACAGTACAGTTTTGAAAGGCAAAACCAGTAGCAATAAAATGGTTTAAACACATTGAAAAATGATAAATGTTAGTTACATTTTAACTTTAAATTATTGATCCCTTTTGTGCAATGCTTGGATCTATCCTAGTGGGACAGGGGGATGTAAATAAGTACACAGGTTTCAATAAGTAAATATAGAAATAATCTTTTGGAGTTTGCTAGGTATTGCTTTATTTACATACAAATGAGCCAAGAGTAGCATCCATGTGTGAAAGTAATCTTCACAATTTACTTGTACTGATGTTGTAGAAGGACTAGAGGTTTCTTTTATCTTCCTTCAGGGAACATTCTTTTCGGTGGGCTAGTTCACACAGGAGCCATAAACAAGCCTCAATATAGCCATAAGGGTCCTTATAACTGTACTATAGCAGCTATTGTTTCTGACAGCTACTACAGTCACCCACAGAGGGCTGCTTTCAGCCCTTTCTGAACACCACATGCCTGCCTGTCCCTGCAGCAATGCCTGGTCACTTCTTGCAGCAGAAGACAATGTTGCAGTGATTGCTTTGTCTGTGCTTCTGGAAAAAGCTGCAAGAAACTCAAGACAGCTAGTGTAGCATGGCAAGTGACATTAGGTTGCATCCAATGCAACTCTTTTGCTTGCACACGAGACTTCTGCTTGTGCAATGAAACTACCCCCTCCTCTCTACTACAGCCCACTTCCACACACCCTCAAAATCTGCTCCAGAGCATCCTCTGCAGTAGATTTTTTTTTCAGTGGGGGAGAGGAAGGAGAAATCCCATTACACAAATGGAACCCTGTTTGTGCAGCACTGGATACAACCCTTAGTTGTGAATGGTGATGTCTCCAGTTTGAAATTTGCCTTTACTTGAACTCACTAGGCAGCCATAAGTTGGGTGGTTGTGAATATTGTTGGGACTCCAATACATGACCTCTGACCATTGGCCATGCTGGCTGGGCTGATAGAATCTGGAGTCATAGAATCATAGAATCATAGAATCATAGAGTTGGAAGAGACCACAAGGGCCATCGAGTCCAACCCCCTGCCAAGCAGGAAACACCATCAGAGCACTCCTGACATATGGTTGTCAAGCCTCTGCTTAAAGACCTCCAAAGTAGGAGACTCCACCACACTCCTTGGCAGCAAATTCCACTGTCGAACAGCTCTTACTGTCAGGAAGTTCTTCCTAATGTTTAGGTGGAATCTTCTTTCTTGTAGTTTGGATCCATTGCTCCGTGTCCGCTTCTCTGGAGCAGCAGAAAACAACCTTTCTCCCTCCTCTATGTGACATCCTTTTATATATTTGAACATGGCTATCATATCACCCCTTAACCTCCTCTTCTCCAGGCTAAACATGCCCAGCTCCCTTAGCCGTTCCTCATAAGGCATCGTTTCCAGGCCTTTGACCATTTTGGTTGCCCTCCTCTGGACACGTTCCAGTTTGTCAGTGTCCTTCTTGAATTGTGGTGCCCAGAACTGGACACAGTACTCCAGGTGTGGTCTGACCAGAGCAGAATACAGTGGCACTATTACTTCCCTTGATCTAGATGCTATACTCCTATTGATGCAGCCCAGAATTGCATTGGCTTTTTTAGCTGCCGCGTCACACTGTTGGCTCATGTCAAGTTTGTGGTCAACCAAGACTCCTAGATCCTTTTCACATGTACTGCTCTCAAGCCAGGTGTCACCCATCTTGTATTTGTGCCTCTCATTTTTTTTGCCCAAGTGCAATACTTTACATTTCTCCCTGTTAAAATTCAAAACATCTGCAGGACCAAATGATGAAGATAATATATATGAAGCACTTTGAACATTCTAAGTTTCTATGTAAATGCTACACAATGCTAGCATCTATATAGTTTGTGCTTCAGTAAAACATCCTCCTAGATTTCCAGTTTGTCTATATATGGTTATGGAAAATGAAACTTTTAAACAGATCCATGTGTGTTTCTGTCCTTCCTGCTCTTTTGGTAACCTTTCTGTTGTTTCAGCGGAAACAGCAAAAGGGAGTATAGAATTACCACCAATGTACCGTATTTCCCCTAGAATGAAAATGGTGTGAATGGCACACCCTTAGGGAGCAACAGGAGTGTCAAACCTCAAAAGAAAGATCCATGAAAATGATATAGAGCTGATGCAGAAGCAACAGACGTGGATATTAAAAGAACAGAGCTAACTCTGGATAATATGGCTCAGTGCACATTGCACAAAGAAGAGCCAAAGCAGGTAAATATTCCTGGCACACATGCAGATCTGCAGCTGAATGGAACTTCTCAGCGACATGTAGGAAGGGGAGCTTCTGTTAATGCCAGCCAGTTCTGCCTTGCAGATCCCCGCCCCAGAGACATCTTCTGCCCAGCTGATGAACTGACTTTCAGTTTTGGAGCTCACTAGAGAGGAGGGGAGTTTGGTGAAACTTCGAAAGCAAGCTAGGTGGGGGAGGTTCTCATGGGAGAATGGATGGGCAGGACAAGTATTAAGAACTTCCCTCTTATTTCCTCCCTTGCTTTCCCTTGCTTACCTGGAAATACTTTGCAGGAATGTTTAACTTTGTGATGTGTATTTCTGCCCCAAGCCTGCTGAACTTAGGACCCAAGCTGAATAGAGCTCACAAGTCAAGTGTTGTAGCCTGCTAGGTGCCTCACACCCAAGCAGCCAGTAGGAACAAGGGATTTATCCTTCTGGGTCTGCATACATAGGGAGAGGGCTGTGTTGGGTTTGGTAGGTCACACATTCTGCAGGTTGACTTGGTAGAAGAGGACTTTGGTTGCTGAGTTTGAGGTTAAAGTAGGAATAAAATTTAACTTATATGCAGAATTCATCATGCGAAAGGCTGGACTGGATGAATCCCAAGCTGGAATTAAGTTTGCCGGAAGAAATATCAACAACCTCAGGTATGCAGATGACACAACCTTGATGGCAGAAAGTGAGGAGGAATGAAAGAACCTTTTAATGAGGGTGAAAGAGGAGAGCGCAAAATATGGTCTGAAGCTCATCATCAAAAAAACGAAGATCATGGCCACTGGTCCCATCACCTCCTGGCAAACAGAAGGGGAAGAAATGGAGGCAGTGAGAGATTTTACTTTCTTGGGTTCCATGATCGCTGCAGATGGTGACAGCAGTCACGAAATTAAAAGACGCCTGTTTCTTGGGAGAAAAGCAATGACAAACCTAGACAGCATCTGAAAAAGCAGAAACATCACCTTGCCGACAAAGGTCCGTATAGTAAAAGCTATGGGTTTCCCAGTAGTGATGTACGGAAGTGAGAGCTGGACCATAAAGAAGGCTGATTTGCCAAAGAATTGAGGCTTTTGAATTATGGTGCTGGAGGAGACTCTTGAGAGTCCCATGGACTGCAAGAAGATCAAACTGTTCCATTCTGAAGGAAATCAGCCCTGAGTGCTCACTGGAAGGACAGATTCTGAAGCTGAGGCTCCAATATTTTGGCCACCTCATGAGAAGAAAAGACTCCCTGGAAAAGACCCTGGTTTGGAAAGATTGAGGGCACAAGGAGAAGGGGATGACAGAGGACGAGATGGTTGGACAGTGTTCTTGAAGCTACCAACGTGAGTTTGACGAAACTGCGGGAGGCAGTGGAAGACAGGAGTGCCTGGCGTGCTTTGGTCCAGGGGCCACGAAGAGTCAGACACGACTAAACGACTAAACAACAACAACAAGAACAACAACAACATGATTGTCTTGTTAGACTATGCCATTTCATTAAAAAAAAATAAAAATGACCTAGATAGCTTGGTTACAGCACCACCCAACACCTTTAAAAATGCAAATTACGGTATTTTGTCTTCTTTTAGTATTGATGGTTTAAAGGTTTTTTGCATATTCTGCCAGCTGGTTTACAGAATACCTAACGTTCAACTTCATCAGGGTCTCTGTTAAACAAAAGAGTTTCTGAACTCTTTAGTATTAGTTAAACCAGTGGTACGCGTGAGTTGTCAGCGCCCGGGGCAAGGCAAGTAATTTGCGCCCCCTAACCCGTGGATTTGCGCCCCCTAACCTGTGGATTTGCGCCCCCTAACCCTAACCCCCAGATGTTGCGCCCGGTGCGGCCGGCCCCCCCTGCACCGCCCACGCTACGCCACAGAGTTAAACCACAGAGCCTAGGACTTGCTGATCAGAAGGTTGGCGGTTTGAATCCCCGCAACGGGGTGAGCTCCCGTTGCTCTGTCCCTGCTCCTGCCAACCTAGCAGTTCGAAAGCACGTCAAAGTGCAAGTAGATAAATAGGTTCCGCTCCAGCGGGAAGGTAAACGGCGTTTCCGTGCGCTGCTCTGGTTCACCAGAAGCAGCTTAGTCATGCTGGCCACATGACCCGGAAGCTGTCTGCGGACAAATGCTGGCTCCCTCGGCCCATAGAGCGAGATGAGCGCCGCAACCCCAGAGTCAGTCACGACTGGACCTAATAGTCAGGGGTACCTTTACCTTTAAATGTCTGAGCCACTACCTTTCCTACTTATTTTCTGGAACCACATGATGCAGAAATAAAATAGATGCTGAACTTATGGTGCCCTTTGCATATTCATTCCTGTGTAGCCCTTCATTCTGATTCTTTGTCATTTTCTCTGCCCATTACTTACTTCACACAGGGGTAGAATTACGCCTCTCTCCCTTACACACACTTACTTCTCTTACATGTGTGACACAGGCAGGATATCTTGTAAAAGTGTAGACTACCTTCAGGAGAAAAGGCAGCCTGGTGAGATTTATCTGTTCTGCTGTACTGTTCTCTTGTTTTGAAGCTCATGTAACAGGGGGAACGTGATTAGGCAGCTGTTCTTTCCATCCGTAGGATCAAATTCCTATAGTATTTATATAACATCACGATAGATGCACCCACTGTAACCTTTTAATCCTATTTCACACTCCCCCCCCCAAAAAAAATACTGGATAGTTCAATACATAAGAAGCCAATTATATTAGCAAGGTAACTCCATTAATAGGATGCTGATCTGTCTTATTGACAAGCCCAGCACTCTTAATATGATCCAGTATATTAAACTGACATGCGGAAACTAGAATGACAAAATCTATCTGTGGCTTAATTGACAGGGAAGCACAGTCTAACGTTTTGCTTTGATTCTTTCTTATCTCTCTCCCCCCCCCCCCCCCCGGTCCAATGTGGTTATTATTGGCAGTGCTACTTCAGTAAATAATACATACCTGTGGTGAATGATGTGAATATATTTCATACAACAATACGGGTGGTTTAGAGCGAAATAGATTTTGTTACGGTTTCCCGTACTTCTATCTTAACTTTGATGTAAGTGAAGCCGAGCTTTGTCACTTAGTCTTCACAAATCCTTTTTAAAACATCCGTCTCTGCTGCGGCACTCGTAAGCGTTTGACATGTTGTGAATTATTTCAAAAATCTTCAGCGTTTTCTTTCCTTTTTAAAAAATGAATAGCAGCCGTACTGAGTAATGTAATAATGTGCCATGAATTTCATTACGTTTATTTATTGACTCGGCTGGGTGATGGCTGAAGGAAAAGCTATTGTGTTCTCTCTTGACTAGAAATATTTATATACTGTGATAGTTGGCACTTCTTACGGGAACCTCATCTACCTTCTCAGAAGAGTAGTTTGTCTTGAGAAGCCCCGTTGAGATACCATAAGATCCATCTTCTCCTCAATTAATCAGTTGGCACATTTTTAAAACACTAAAATCATTGTGAGGATCAAAGACTGGTTGTTTGAAAAAAGAAGCAAGGGCCCTTCAGGAGATTGTCTCTGGAATTTGCTTTTCTATTAGGAGACATGTATTCAGGTAGGTAAGGAAGGAAGCCATGTTTTCCATGACAGGATGAAGGTGTTGTTTGAACCCTCCAGTATTATAATTGAATTCCGAAGAATACAAACTCATTCTCCTTGAAACCAGATTAGCTGCTTCTTGTGGCTACTCACTGGTAAGCCAAACTGTGTATGCTGAGGCTCAGCCTTCTTGATTTGTCAGTTTACGTCTCCCAGAGATCAGCTGGGCATTCCAAGTAGATTCTGGGACCCAGACCTGAGGGATCCCACGTTGGGCAAAAGATTCCTGCATTGCAGGGAATTCGAGTAGATGACCCCAGAATCATTACGTGGTTCTATTTGATGGCAGTGGGGCTGGATCTCAACCCAGCAGATCCCGAGCTGGCTCTGCATCCCAGAATGCCCAGTTGTGGGGCTTTCCATGGGCAGCAACTGGTGCAGATTCCACTGGCGGCATTTCTGCTCACCCACAGAGGAGGGAACTCCATGCCGCAGAGCCACGCTGGCATCACTCCTTGGGTGGAGATTGGCAGGGCTGGGGGTGGGGAGAAGCACTTCCACCCAAACCACACGCCCTTCCCCCGCCTGACAAAAATCAGACTTGAAATTGCTGTGTTAAATAAGAGGATGCAAAGCCATAATATATTTTTAAATGTTTAATTTTTTTTATATACTTCCCTCAAAAAGATTTCTTTAAAAGAAGGGGGACAGGTAAGACGACACTCTGCATATCCTCAGAGACACTGTGACCTTACATGGATTTCTTTGTAAAACTTTTATCTATTAGCGCTGAAACTTCCATTTTGTAAAATAGAATGCAGTTCTTAAAGGAAAGTACATCCTCAAAGTCATGTTGATTAAAGGGTTTTCTTCCTGTTCTGAGTCAAAATGTACCATTTCTGTGAAAACCACAGTCGTCGACTCTTCTTTCCACATTTTGCAGAATGCAGTTCTCTTGTCTTGCAGAGCCGTTTAACAGTAATGTTAAATTACTGTGGCACTGAAGGAGAAATACTTGGAATTAAGATTTCCGGGGAAGAACTGGAATATGCTTCAATGAGATATTAAAGAGCTGCTCCATAAAGGGTAGAGATGTTCCATTTCATTTTTTTCTAGTAATGTTTAATTAAAAAGCAGTTAAAGTCAGCAAAGACATTTTGCTTTATTACAATTTCAGGTATGAACACCTACATGCAGTAAGGCCAGCACTGAATCATGCGGTTTGAAAATGTGATACTTGTTCTTGTAATTCTGGGAGTGGGGTGGGGGGAAACCTATGAATATTCCAGCAGCCTCACATTCATAAATCTGATTAATGTTTAAGTCTTTGTTAGATTTTGGAATAAATCTTCCTCTAATAAGACAATTCTTTCTGGGCATGGATTCAATAGCAAAATTCTTCTGACATGTTTTTTTCGCATGTTGTTCCTAGCTTTTGGCTTCTGGGGGAAGGGTCCGGATATGAAGAAACTATTATCATCAGTTCGTGTGCAGTATTTACTTTCACATGCATGACCTCTGTCATGAGGACAAAGATTTCTCTCTAAGACACAATCTGATTCTTCATTTATAAATTCCCTGGATTTGCAAACCTTGCAAATTAAGATGGCTATTTGTGCCATAGGTTTTGTATCAAGAGGCATGAAGATCAGAATAGTTAGGAGATGATATCTATTCATGCAAGGAGGTGATCATTTCTACATTTCACCAATGTGAAAGCATGCGGACTGTGTAAAGGGCACCATGTAGTCCAAATAAAACATTATCTCCCTTCTGATGTATCACAAATTCATCAAGATGTTTATAATCACAATAATAAACAACATTAGAAATTAAAGGGAAGACTTTTGAAAAGCAGGGAGCTCATGTGGTATAAAGCTATCAGGAACAAAATATACCTCCAGTAATTAGATTCTGTTTCTGTTGTACAGTTTTTGACATCTTTAAAATTACAGAATATCTGGAATTTCCCCCCATGAGATATTGGCACATAAGGTCAAAAATAGGCAAGAATAAAAAGGAGAGATGGGAAGGATAGACTGGGAAGGTAAGTTTTTGTGACAGCTGAGAAAGGAGTCAGATTACCAGATCACAACTTGCTGGTTTGAAGCAATACTGCAGAAAGGTGTCCTAGATGTCATTAAATTTACATTAAGGACCATCATCACTCTTCTAACATCCAGCATGTATAGAATCCTGTTCACTTGCAGGGCACAGTGACAATTATATTTAGTTGAAGGGAGAACAACCCTCTCCAGTGAAGCAGAAACAAAAACCCCAAAGAGAAAGCAGAGCATGGTGAGGCCCTGGAAGCTATGCTGAGAAAACCAATTCTTTCTCTCAACTGTTTGAAACAGTAAAACAGACCACTTTGTGAGCAGTGTTCCTTGGAAGGGTGGATTGCGCACAGAGTAAACCTTTGCAGGCAGCTTAGGCTTGCAGACTGCATGCTAATTGCGGAATTTGGAATAGTTTCATGCAGAAATGGTAGAGATCTCTGCCCCAAATATGCCACTGCTCAACCATAGCTTCTCCTTTTTTCTTTTTACAGTGGTTTGTGTGATGATAAAGATTTGTGGTTCTGGGCCTGCTGGAACTGCTCTATGGCCCTCACCTATTAGTTGTTTGTGATTTATTAGTAATTGTGTTTGCTCAGTTGAAGGTAGGCACCCAACCATTATGTTGTTTTGCTATACATAGTACAGTATGAAGAAAATGTGTCAAATTGTTGAGTTACAGACTATTAACAAGTGCTTTAAATACAGTGTTTCACAGTAGTAGCTCTGGTTAAAATTATCATTAAATTGTCCTTCTAGGTGATGTTTTTTAAATGCAACTTGCAGTTTGATTTAATTTATTTTTGGCTTAAAATGACTTATTTTATTGTTGTCTTATTTTATTGTTGTTAGCTGCCCTGAGCCCGGCTTCGGCTGGGGAGGGCGGGATATAAATAAATTATTATTATTATTATTATTATTATTATTATTATTATTATTATTATTATTATTTCAGAGTCCTTTTGTAAAAATCAATGCAAAATGCCATATACTTTTTCAGTGTTTCTGGTGATACTGGAATTCATGGCTGCCTTGCACTGATTCAATTAACAAATAACCTCTTAGTTTAACATGTTGTGTTAAGGGTTTTCCATGTTCACTGAAGCTCCAAGATGGTGGGAAATTGCAGCTGTCAGAGGCCACATCCCTAATAGATACGGTACTTAGGCCATATGGATATGATATATCTTGTGCTATGGTGAGTTGGAGTTGCCTCCACTACCGTTAAGCTGCAAGAGTGGCAAAGCTAAGATTTGTCTGATCCCTGGAAGAGGCATGTGAAATCTACGCAGCTGAAGCTACAATTCCATGTTTCAAGTATCAAACTGGCAACCAGTGTCATGCACACAGAATGACAAAGTTGCCATTGTGTGTTGGCTGCATTTTCAAAATTTCAAAATTGCCATGTCCCTGTGCATTTCTATTAAATTCTGTTGAAATTGAGGGGCAGGATGGGGTTGAAAAAGAAAGGTGAAGGCGCATCGTGGCTTGTATGGGGCTCAAACCTTACTAGCCCCACAGTCCAACCCACTAAGCTCCTAACTGCCTTCCTCCCCAGAAGGAGCAAACAGATCCTGTGATAAATTTCAGTTAGGGTTTCTTTTACTCATCCCTAGAAACATATGCTCATCAAACCAACCTGGTTATTTCATACTAGATTAATAACTGTAACAAAGCTAGTAATGAATTTGAATAGGCCCACAAACTGGATCTGTGCCCAGAATGAAGCAACTGTTAGAATCCCAAGCCTGAATCAAACAAGTATGTTCATCACGGATGACTAACATTGTGGCTTGATTTTGTGAATAGGTCATCACAGATGCAATACCATGAAAAGAACTTTAACCTCAAGCCCCATGCTTTTCAGAGTTCACACATTTGGCTGCCCCAGTAATTATGCACACAATAATTAGATGTAGATAAATCAAATAATCTGCATGCATGTACAAAATGGCCCTGAAACAGCTAAATATATTACTATAAGAGCAGTAAGTGGCACTTGTAGGCACCACACACAGAAGGTTAACCTGGACCAGGCCCAGTGAAATGAATGGGGCTTCACAGAACTCCTCGGTAGAATTTCCAAAAAGCAGTATTCCTACATTCCTAAAATACCCCTGTTCATACACTGAAGAAAACACGTGTAAAGTGTGTCAGAGAAGCAGATGCATTACCCTGACCCCAGCGCTTTCAGCCTGTCTTCATTGTCCCTGCAGAGGCCAGATATGCTGCTCCACTTCAAGCCTTTCTGGATGGAGCTTCTGGGAACATTTGGCTGAATGTGTCTAGAAGCATTTCTGCGAGTGAGAAGAGGCATTCTCTGGCTTCCCATTGGTGAGAAGGAATGCTCATTGGAATGCACCAAGAAGCCTCTCTCAGACCTTCCCATTCAATGCAGGAAGGTCAGGGTAGAGCAAGCAGGCACAAAGAGGGTGGGAAGAGGGCCGGTGCACCTGCTCCCCCCCAGGTCCCCCCCCCACATTATTTTCATTGCATGAAGAGGACTCTTTACATCATTTGTTTTATTTTAACTATGTTGTCTTCATTTTTATTAACAGTAATATGAATATTTTCAGTTTTTTCTTATACTGAAAAATATAGAAACGTCTTACTTAAAATCATTTTTACAAAATTACATCATATTTTGAAGTCTATTTTTGCTGTCAAAAGACAACAATTTCCATTCCCACCCACCCCAAATGCATAGCTGCTGGAGCATTTTAAAGAGAACTGCTTGTTCATATTGCATACCTTAAATGAAAACACGTCCAGAAAATCTAATTACTTTAAAATCTGCCTACCCAGTGATGCACATTTCCTCAAAAATATTAATGCTAAATGTCTAATCATAGATTGTTTTTTGTGTGTGCATGTGTGTTTGTTGCTGGAAACAACAAGCCATAAGGGAGTAAATCAGAGTAGCTGGTCCTTGGTGGGAGCTGAATGGCTTTTCTAAATGAAGACTTGAGACTGATATAAAGAATATTATTAATTTTGGTTTTATTCCAAGGATGATGGTATGTTGTTTGCATAGAGTGTCAGCATAGTGACTTATTCATAACACAGCATCTCTTTCTTTTAAAACCTTCCAATATTCTCATATAACAGCATTCATTATTTATCTCAAGGCAGATAATCGTTCGTATATCTCATGCCTGTATGTTCTGGATTTGGCTAAAAGTGAAATTTCAAGGTTCCTACCCTGTTTGGAACATGTAAGGAATTTTGAGCAAAGCAAAAGGAGCCTTGGTAAGAGCAGTGAAATTTCTCTGTAAGGCTTTGCACACATTAATTAAAACAACACCCATTAATTTAACTGCTAACACATCTTTCTTCAGTAAGGGCTCATGTTTATGGGTATTGTGCCTGTGGGCCTGCAAGAGCAGCAGGACCTGAGGTCTTACCTGGCTGCGGCACAAAGTCAGAGCTGCACTTCCGTCCTCCACTTCTTTGGGCTAAAGGCAGCTGCATGTCACACACTGGCTCCTGTATATCTGCTGCAATCCAGGCTAGAGTGCCACCACCTCATACATCTGCCCAGGAGGCTCTCTGCTGCTGGTCAACTCTCAGAGCTTTTCATGCAAAGAATTTGCTCTAGCGATGAGCCTTCCCACATAGAGATACAAGGGGGAGCTGATGCCAATCGGACCACTGATCAATGTATCCCCGTCTTGCCTGCTCTGATGCCCAGGTGCAAGTCTTTTGGCCCACTTCTCCTTGAAGTCTGTGCTTAAACAAGTGATGCCAGAGATTAAACCTAAAAGCAGAGCACAAAAAGTGCACCCATGTTTTCAAGAGAATGAAAAGCATACCTAAGATGATAGGTTAAAATTAAATAAATGTTTGAACGCCTTGTTAGCTTCTGTACATGGAATTGGGTGAGGGGGAAATATTCTTTGCCCCGGGTAGGAAAATGTTTTGGGCCAGCCCTGGGAAGCTCAGCCCCTGGGCCCAGGGCACATCCTCCAAGGTAAAACCTGATGAGAAAGCTCATCCTCCAAAGCAAAATCCTGTTCAACAAGACCATGGAGGTATCTCTTGCCATTGGGCACGTTAAGTATGAAGACTTGCGAATATGAAAAGAATAACTTTTGATACAAAGGGCATAGCTTCTACCACTTAGGACCCACTGTCAGGTTTTAGTGGGCTCTTTACACAGGACCACCAAGCCACCCCCTCCCAGTGCAAACCTGGGCACCTGCCCGGGGCTCATACCCCCCCCCCTGTCTGTCGTGCTTTGGAGCTGAGCAGCGTCTCAGACTCCCATGCAGAAGCCCCCCACCCCATGGCACACATGCATGGGAAAGGGGGTGATGACAGGTGGTGCCCACAAGCAGCAGTGCAGGTGCCCCCCCCCGGTGGCACTAGTAGTGCTGGGTGGTGCAAGGATGTGTGAGAGTGCAGCCTCCTCCTCCAGCCCTGCCAACGTTTCAGCTTCTTTGGCTCATTTCAGTTTCATTTCATAACTCCTCCTACAGATTCCTAGTTCTAGATCTTGTTGAGCGCTTGTCTCCAAATTCAGATTCCGTATCTCAATAGCCTTGAAGTTCACAGGTCTTATCTTTGTTCAGCTTGCGTTCATCATCCTGTGTTCTGTCTGCAGATGGTTGCTAGAGATGGGATTGACTCATGCGAATGTACCCATGTCTCTAAAAAAACAGGAAGAGAAATGACACTTGGATTATACTCATGAAGGGAACAAGACAAGGTGTGAATTGAGC
The DNA here is from genome assembly GCF_964188305.1 of Podarcis bocagei. Lineage (NCBI taxonomy): Eukaryota > Metazoa > Chordata > Lepidosauria > Squamata > Lacertidae > Podarcis > Podarcis bocagei. The sequence goes on from NC_138130.1 coordinate 2,713,073, forward strand.
CCCCCACTGCGCGGTTGAAGCACACCATTGCCCTATGAAACAGTTCAGCCATAGTCATACTCGTCCTTGGCTCTGGTGCAGACCAACAGACCCCCCAAAGAGGAGAGAGAAGGTGCTCTGCTCACCTTGGGGGACAACTTAACTGCCACATAGCACCTAAAATCTCCTGTCTTCGCTCCCTGTCCAGAACTGCAGAAGCAGGGGAGGGGGTCACACTGTTTGGAGGGTAGGCAGCATTTCACTTGATAGGTCATAAGCTGTGGGGACGTGAGACCTCACTCCCCAAGCAACGACTGCTCTGGTACCCGCATGCCACACCAATGCTGCCCAAGAGAGATCACAGGAGGTCAGAGGAGGTGGCAGCAGCAGGTATGGGCAACAGGGCAGCAGTGAGCAACCTGGGCTCTGAGGAGACACACTGGGCGAGGCAGGTGCAGAAGTGACCGGCCACATCTTCATTTCTCCAGAATGCCTGTGGTTCCTACGTTGTAGCCCAGAAGGGTCCAGAAAGGTAAAGATGGCAACTTTCACTGCAGTCGTCTTGCCCAATGCTTCTCTTCTGCCCTGGAATTTGCTGGTTGCCGACAGTGGACCTTTCACACCCTATGGCAGGCATAACAATGATAGGAAAGTACCATAAATACATAGACGTTCGTCACCAAGGGTATTATGGCAGGCTGAGACTGAAGAAAGCGTTCTCCTCTCCTGGTGATCAGTTTTATGCGAAGAGGCTGTTAGGCTTGATGCCACCGACATTTCTTAAAGTGAAATAAGGGGTTTTCCCTTTTTACAATCAAGTGGTGTGTAACTTTTATGAGATAAATAAATAAAATAAGTGGCAGATTCTGGTCACCATCCCCATAGAGTTTGGAAAGACTTTCGGGGGAGGGATGGGAGGGATAGCTGGACCTCAGGAAATCCCAGTTTATCCCAGATTGCATCAAAGGGTTGTTAATTATGTCATTGCCGGAGTTCCATATTTTTACTTGCCATGGTGACAGCTTAGTGACCCCTGACATGACAAGCTCCAGTCTTCCATTCAACCATGAAACTGCAGAAAGAGGGGAGAATCGTCCCCTCAGTTGTATGACTATGCCCTGTCCTCCAACTCCAAGGTTAGGAGGAAGGCTGACATTGCTTGGCCTGTATACGCCTAAGGTCTTCCGAGTGCCTTCGTTGTACACGGACAAACAGAAAAGCAAAGCTTGGAGAAGGAGCAGGGGATTGCCCTTAAGCTCACAGAGAGGTAGGATCCTAGCAACCTCAATTTAACCAGAAATGCCCCTTTTAAAGGATACTCTGTTTCATCCACTCAGTTTTCAGTTTTGCCACTCCCCCCTCCAAAAAACAGATTCAGCATCCTGTGGTCATTGAACATCTTCTGCCTGGTTTTGAGTGTGTGCATGCATGCGCAAGCACGCGCGTGCACACACATACAGTCAGTTTCCTTTTCACTTGCTTTGTTCTTACTTCTGCAAACCTGGGGTGTTAATAGTTGACACAGGTGACATCACAGTGGGTGAGGGCTGTACAGGAGCCTGAAGCCTTTTCAGAGCTGCTGGTTCCCATGTTGTACACTATTTTATTCATGCGCATTAAATATTCAGAACAAAGAGTGTCCTGAATGCTGGATAGGACAGCCCATTCCTGTTCTATCCAACTCAGTCCTGCACATCTTGCAGTCCTGACACACAGAGCATACAGTAATAGCCCTAGACAATGTTGCAGATCTCGTCGCTGCTCCGCAGCATAGAGGCGTGGTGATGAAGAACACAGCAGGAGCCTTGTCAGTCGCAAGGCCACCCAGTGATGTGTATGTACATTTGCTGGAATTCTGTGAAACAATTTTTTGCCCAAAATACTCTCTCAGAAGACTATACAAGAGTGGTTCAGTTCTAGTATTTGGCTGGTTTCCACAAATACTGTAAATACCTGCCTACCCGCTCACCAAACCTAGGGCATGATCAATCCAGTGTTAAAACACTTCTAAGCCCTATTGATTTCAGTGAGAGTTAAACACATGCTGGACAGTGCAGGCCTAGACACAGCTATCCAGAAGTGACCCCCACGGAGTTCAATATGGCTCGATGTGGCAGTTCTGTTGAAATCAGTGACACTGCAGAGTGCTTAATGTTCTCTGGATCCTTGTTCATAATTTACATTTCTTCTGACTACCATCTTATTAATGAATTTTAGGACATTTTATGTGCTTGATAATATGTAAATAAGCTTGCAAATTGTCACTAGCATAGGTTCCTTCGAACTTGTAATATAGGGGTATCGCCAGTGATGCATGGGAGAATTTAAAATGTAATTTTAAAAGTTAGGATGTTTCCTTTGTCACCTTGTTTTACAGTTAATACATGAGAACTAATTAGCTGCAAAAATAATCAAGTGTTCTCAAGAGTTCCCATTTAAAGTTGACCCTCAGTGACTATTTCACTAAAGCTTTAGAATATGAAAAACTAAGCACTTTTAAAGAGGCCGACTGGTTTCAGTGGGAGAGATTTAGGCCTGCATCTAACATTCCCTGTGAAATGGAACAACTGGAGCTGGGTTGGGTCCTTAGCTGCCTGATCTTCTGACTAGAAAGCTCGCCACATCACTTTCCCTTTCTTTTTAAGAGTCCTATTTGTTGGTTGTGTTTGCTTCAGCCCCCATGCTTGGAAGCGCTTATTAAAGGGAATCAGAGTTTTGCTGAGACTTGAAATCAAGCACATCCATCATACTTGCACTTGTTTCCTCCGATTTTTGCTTGTTTGTTAAAAGAACACAAGCTGCCAATATAAGTAGCCTGCAGTGGTTATTTGAGACTTAGGGAGAATGTTGCAGTTTGTGTAAGAAGTTATTAAATAAACAAAAGGGTGCTAGGAAATAATGCTATTGACAATAGCAGTACTGTAACTGCTATTTCCTTTTGGACATATTCAGGAAGGTGACTTTCAGTAAAGTACATTATTCAAACCTCCAGTTCACATGGGAAACTGACCAGAGATACTAAGTGTAAGGTTCAGAAATGAGAGCTTGACGTAGAGGTTTCCAAAAGAGACCAGCACCCCACAGATCCCTTTTGATAGGTGGGTGGGTTCAGCAGTCTCATTCACCTGACATCATATGTTGTCATGTGGATTCATGCCTACTATCAGCAGGGGATCTCTCGGGAGCGCCTGATCTGATCATGTCAGGTGAGTTACAGGTGGGCATGGCCAACAGAAAATGGCTACACAAGCCAGATTCGTGGGCCTAATTTGGCCTGTTGTAAACCATGCTTTGTTTCACAAACTACTAAACAGCCACAAGCTGCCATGCAAATGATCCAACAAACTATGGTTTGTTTCTTGAGTGGTCTTTGTGTAGGAGGTGCTAACTACACTGTAGCTGTGAGTTGCAAATTATGGGCAGTACTGACAACTGACAATGGGCAGTACTGAGTGAAAGCTCACTAGGTCCCCCCACCCTTTCTTCCAAGGACTGTATTTCTGTATTGCAAGGGGTTTGAATTTCTTAAATTTTTGCCAGTTTGACCTATGTGAATGATTGTTTTTATTCTCTTCAGCAATTGTAGTGTAACTATATCTATATGTACATATTAAAATCACAGAAATTGCTACAATTTAATAAGGGAAATTGGAGTATCACTATATACAGTTTGCTTTTGACCGGACTTAACCATCCAGGGATCCTTTACATTTACCTTTTACAGTTTGTTTAGCTCTTTGCTTTCATGTTCCACTAATTTTAGATGTTAGTAAGGAATACAGTGGTACCTCGGGTTACATACGCTTCAGGTTACAGAAATACAGCTAACCCAGAAATAGTACCTCGGGTTAAGAACTTTGTTTCAGGATGAGAAGAGAAATCGTGCTCCGGCGGCGCGGCAGCAGCAGGAGGCCCCATTAGCTAAAGTGGTGCTTCAGGTTAAGAACAGACCTCCAGAATGAATTAAGTACTTAACCCGAGGTACCACTCTACTTAGTTGCAGTTGCTTTAAAATTTCATTTTCTCAGCAGCAGCTGCAAAGTTCAGTTGTCTGTCTTGTGAGTTAGACGTGAATTCTTCTTAGGCAAAGGGCGAGCAAGAGCCACTTAGGCGTGGGGTGGTTTTGTTTTCACGCTGCTCTTCCGCTTGGCAGAGGTCTGTGATGAAGCAGGGTAAACCATGGTTAGCAAACCGTGTCGGGTTCATGTGTAATAAAAAGCATTTGCCAGAACAAGCCAAGACTTGAAAGCCATTCACAATCATGACTTATGATCATAGTTTGTTGGCAACAAATTAATCATGGTTAATCTACTGGGATGTGTTCATATAATGAAACAAACCATGGTGAGATGCTTTGTTCACACAAAAAGTAGTAAAAATAAAATAAAACTGTTCCTGGAATTTAACACTTCTGTTTTTGACTTCAGGTGGGGAATCACATGGTTTATTATTTTTCTATTAGGAGAAAACAAACCTACACCTACAAAATTAGCATACCAGAATGAAGCCTTCATTAGAGCACTTTCCCCCATAACATTTATTTTCTATTAGCACGTTATAAAATTAAAATATGTATTCACTGGATCTCCCACCTTCAGTCTGTAGTGATATTATCCATGTAAACTTTTACAGTCCTCATCTGTTAGTTGCATGAACTATGAGACGAGGCTTACCTTGCCAGGTGACATTACCACACTTCCAGATGCAGCTTCCATGAAAGCAATGAGAAATCCACTATTCCCTCATAAGCAGTATATCACTCCTTCTTAGTGAACTCAGCTGCTGAGTGCAGAGAGGACTGTAGCTACCACAAGGTCACAGAGAAACAAGCAGTAAATATTTGCATGCACAGGGATATTCCAAGGTTCATAGAAGTACACAATATTTACTGGAAAATCTCTAAAGTTGGCATTCCCCAAAGACCAGCTCAGCGAGGACGGCGTATGCTTAGAATTAGGATGTACCATCAAAATGGAGGAAATGCATCACCAAAAAAGATGAGACATATTTGCATAATATTTACACGTGACTCTTTCTATGTAAAAATGCAACTTTAGAAAACTCCTATAGTTTAAATAAAAATACAAAATGTCTCACCGTAGTGAGGAGAATTGTGACCTGAGGATCTGTGTGTCTGTGGAGTCAGCTGCCCCGGGGCTGTGGATGATCTCTCCCAGTGGCTTCATATAGATATTTAAAAGCATGGGGGGGGGGGAGGACGGAACCCTGAGGCACCCCACAAGTGAGAACCCAGGGGTCTGAACGCTCATCCCCCAATACCACTTTCTGGACACGGCCCAGGAGGAAGAAGCAGAACCACCGTATAACAGTGCCCCCAGCTCCCAGCCCCTCTAGATGGTCCAGAAGGATGTTATGGTCGATGGTGTCAAAGGCCACTGAGAGATCCAGCAGAACTAGGAAACAGCTCTCACCTTTGTCCCTAGCCTGCCAGAGACCATCGACTAGCATGACCAAGGCAGTTTCAATCCTATGGTGAGGCCTGAATCCCTATTGGAAGGGATCCAAATGGTCCGCATCCTCCAGGCGTGCTTGGAGTTGTTCAGCAACCACCTGCTCAATCACCTTTCCCAAGAATGGTAGATTTGAGATTGGGCAACAGTTGGCCATATTGGCCGGGTCTAAAGATTTTTTTTAAGAAGCGGTTTAATGACCGCCTCTTTCAGCGGGTCTGGGAAGGCTCCCTAACGAAGGGAAGCATTCACCACCCCGCAGAGCCCATCGCTAAGCCCTTCCCAGCTTGCTTTTATCAGCCAGGATGGACAAGGATCAAGAAGACAGGTGGTCGGTTTCACTTGTCCAAGCAGCCTGTCCACATCCTCGGAGGTAACAGATTGGAATTGATCCCATGTAACATGACTAGACAGGACTCTAGCACTCTCCCGCCCTGGCCCTGCTCCCACGGTGGAGTCTACCTCCTTATGAATCTGAGCGACTTTATCTGCAAAAAACTTTGCAAAAGCATTGCAGGAGATCTTGGGGTCCCTACCTGGCCCCGGTGATGAAGGTGGTTCTGATAGACTGTGAACCACCTGAAAAAGTCTCCTGCTGCTGTTTTCTGCAGATGCAATGGAGGCGGAGAAGAAGGTCCTCTTCGCCGTCGCCATTGCTGCTTGGTAGGCTCGACGTTGAGCTCTAGCCCATGTCTGGTCTGATTCAGAGTGAGTTTTCTGCTACCAGCGCTCTAGCTGTCTCAACAAATGTTTCATCGCCCAGGGAAAACCATGGGGCTGTGCGGGCTCCATGCAATTGGAGAGGGTGCTTTGGAGCTAGACAGTCAATAGCCCTGGTTAACTCCGCATTCCAGTGGGCCACCAGGGAATCAGCTGAAAGGCCATCAACATGGGATAAAACATCCCCTACCACTCTCTGGATGCGAATTGGATCCATTAAGTGGCGTGGGTGGACGATCCGAATCGGTCCCACCTCCCTGCAGAGGGGAAGGGTTGCAGAGAAGTCCAGTTGCACCAGGAAGTGATCTGACCATGGCACTTCTTTAGTTTCACTTTTACTTAGTGTCAGATCACCAACATCCATAGAGGTAAACACCAGGGATAAGGCATGTCCGTGGCTATGAGTTGGGCCAAACTTATTCAGGGACAGCCCCATGGAGGACATGCTTTCCATGAAGTCCCGAGCGGCCCCTTGTAAGTTCGTGTCAGCATGGATGTTAAAATCCCCCAGGACAACCAAGCTAGGTGTCTCCACGAGCATATCCGCCACGACCTGAAGCAGCTCCGGCAGGGAATCCTTGGCGCAGCGCGGAGGCCAGTACACCAAAAGGAATCAAGTACTGCCCCTATTGCCCAACTTCCAGAACATGCACTCAGAAAACTGGGTCTTCACAGTAGGATGCCTGTTGCAAACTAAAAATCACTGAAACCCCTCCCTCCCCACCCACATGACCTGGGTTGCTGTGCGTAAGAGAAACCTGGTGGGCAAGCAGCGGCAAGGACAGGCCCATCTGCTTCATCCAACCAAGTCTCTGTCACACATGCCAGATCAAATCCTCCATCCACAGTGGTTTTATTCATCATTGACCTGGCATTGCACAGCAACACTTTCAGGTCATGTGGGTTTCCCTTGCTGATTCCAGTATCCTTCCGGTCAGGACCAGCTGCCCAATATATCCGCCCCTGTGGAACCCACCCCAGCCATTCTGTTGGCTGAGGCCCACTCCCAGGCAGCCCTGACCCTTGCCCCTTAAAAAACAAAATACAAACTATACAATAATGTAACAAAATAATGAAAGTAAAAACAAAGCAAGAAACAATTATGCTAAAATTAAACGACTCCCTGCCCCGACTAAAAATTTGTCCCACCCCAAACAGAAAGAAAATAATAAAATAATATTACATTATAAAAAACCACCATTTGAGGTGCAGCAGATTAAGAACTTAAAACCATTTTCGCCACATGCTTCAGAGAGCTGCTCAGAGTATGTGTGAGTGTAGGTCCCACCCCTTGGGCCTGGTGGAATTGACTTGCAGGGGGGAGTGGTCTTGCCAAACACAGGAACAGCAACAGCTTTAAGTAGACATGCTTGGGATGGGACTTGGTGGGGGGGGGGGGAAATCCCTAGCTAACTTTGCAAAGCCATGCAGGTGGAGTTGCTTGCCCATTGGCTTTGAGGCACTTGTTTCGCTCCAATGCTCCTCTGCCGAGCTGAGAAGATCCCACCGGTGTGGATTAAGGATCTCTCCTAGCCTTCTGGCCATGGAATCGGGCAGAGAGTGGAGGCAGGCAGAGCCTGGGGGAAAAGCATTGGTGAGCAGGAGACTGGCTGGGCAGGCAACTGTGGAAAGCAAACTGGACAGGGAGGAGCATTTCATATTTGTAGAGGAGAGCAAGGCAGGGAATTGGGGAGCTAAGATACTCTTAAAAGGGCTGCAAACTAGTGGCAGTCTTGCCTATGTCCCCAGCTTAAACCAAGATTTCCTTTGGCACAGGAACAAAGCAGGATAGCTTATTAATTTCCATGGCTGAATAGTGGCACTTGGAGGCTATGCTTGTGGTTTGAATACACATGCACTGCCCTGGAAACAAAAACTGGAGTTCCAATCAGTTCCTCTGTTTGGTGACCTCTGTCTCCACCCTTATTTATTCCAGCCCAGACCATTTGATCTCCCTTCATAGGGGGCACAATAGCATCTTGTGGGTGAACCGCATCAAATATCCAAAGTCCTTGTGCTTGTGGGATTCATATGCAGATTGTCCTTTTCCCTGCTTTCATCCAATATTCTATCTGTTACCACTGATAAGTTTGTTTTGTTTTAGTGGGGGGATTCCTGTATTCAGGAGCAGATGGGCAACTTGCTGCTGCATCTGTTGACTGAAGCCTTTGTGTGAGCTTACTAACATGGACTGGAGAAGAGCCTTTCTAAGCGTGTGGTACAATTGTTGCTCGGCTGTGCTGCTTCATTCAGACTGCAGTCAATCAAGTAAGGTTGTGGGGCTACATGACTGAATAGTTCTTCACTGGACAGGGGAGGGGGCTGAAATCTATCATATCAGGGGGCTTAAAACTAGCTAGCCTGGAACCTTCTCCAACATCTGTTTATAAATCAAAATGAATATTCCAGCTGGGGTTTTTTTGCTGTTTGTCAAGAGAGCTTCTACTGCATCTGCAAAAGGTGATACATAACAGTAAATACTTGTGAACAAAATGTGGTGATCTGAACTTGCCTTAATACAAAGCTTAAGATGAGCTTAGTATTTGGTTAATTACAAGCCATATTTCCATGTCACTTATGTAAATCTTCCTTGTTTGTTTCAGCAGGTAATTTGTGGGCCAGTATCACTTAATTGTTCTGAGTGCATAATGATATACCAGCATTTTGCAATTTAATTAAAATGTACAAATCTGAACATTAAGGGGTGGGGAAAATTATTTTTGAATTATTAATCATTCCTCCTCTAGGAAATCTTGTTGCTCTGCAGGAGATTTGTCCAGTGTGCAACTAGATATGTTTTTTTTTCTTCTCTTTCACAGACAGACAATTTTCCCGCAGAGCCCAATTACATGGGCAGCAGGCAGCAGTTTGTTCAAAGGTAAGGCCTATTAAATAACTTTCTCGGCTTCCCCATTTGCATCCTATTCAGAAATTCCTTTGCCAGAAAGAACAATTCAAATGGGGTGGGGGAAAAAAATAAATACAAGTTTAACACATTCTCTCCCCCTTTCTCTCTTGTTCTCTTTCCTTCCATACATGAAATATCAGTAGCTCCACATTCAAGGACCCTGAGAGAGCCAGCTTGAGAGACAGTGGCCATGGGGACAGTGACCAAGCAGACAGTGACCAGGATACCAACAAAGGCTCCTGTTGTGACATGTCGGTGAGAGAGGCCCTCAAGATGAAAGCGACTTCGACTAAAAGCCAGCCGCTCGAACCAGGTGAGTGAAGCAGCCACCGCTTGCTACGTCTGCAGCTTAAGCAATGATTAGAAACCTATTACTTCTGTTCTGGCAGTAGATAGGCAAGCCCATTGATGCAGCACTAAATCTTCCAGCCAACTTGCTACACAAACATGTTCTCTCTCTGTTTGTATGCATATACCACACACATATAAATATACTGGTGTATATACACATACGTATGTAATAATGGATAACTGGAACAGACAGTTATCATGCCTGTTCAGCCCCAACAAGCCATGTATTAATGAGTAATAGTGGTGTCCCCCCCCCCGGGATCCAGAGAGGCTTTTAACTAGCTCCACATCTGCAAAGAGGTCTTGGGACTTTTCGGGAGTATCTTGTGATATGGCATATGGGCCTGATATTTAAAGACAGAAAAAGCAAAAATCTCACCGGGTGTATACAAAGCAGCTCTTTGGATCCTGACTTTATGTTCTTGAGGACTTCTAGAAATGGATAGCTTGCTGCCGTTTTTCCTTAGTGTTGTCCCGAAGAGTGAAGTTGGATTTACACAGTTAGAGCAATGGTTTGATCATCACATCTGCCCTTCTCCACCACATCGGTGGAATATTCCTTGCCTAAATGCTTAATTGTGATAACAGACTCATGGTTAGAAAGCTCATGGGACCCAAGATATTATGTGATAGCTGCATTTATTGCGTGGAAAAATATGGCCACAGTATGGTTATACTTTTCCTTTTTCACTTGCTATGATAATTTGGCAGGATAAACATTTGAAATCAGAACCAACTCCAACTAATGGTGGCTTCATGTTTTTTTGTTTCCAAGATTGATTTCATTATCAAATATAAAACATGGTTGGCAACCTCAAGAGTCGGGGGTTGTGTTCCGAACCCCCATGTGCAAAGTCTCGTAAAATGGGGAGTTGCCTGGATCAACTCAGCTGCTGGGCAGGGAAGAACCTTCGAGGAGACCCTTCGAGGAGACTGAAGAGGATGTCCTTTCCGGGCCCTAGGGAGGGTCTCCTCAGGAGCCAGGACTCCTCTCCAGGGTGTTCCCCATTTCCGGGTTCAACTTCCAGGATCCTGGCAACATCTGTGTGCACAGTTGTGCACAAATAGAGTATGTGTAAATGAGGAGTTGCCCGTGCTACTAAATGATCAAATCACGACACAGGGCTCACTCCACCAAGTGCTAGTGCGATGCAGGTTCAAATTTTTTCAGTGGATTCTAACTTGAGCCCTCAATCTGTTCCTTTGCCGTGTTTGTTTGTTTTTAATTGCAACCTCTTGCAACACACTCGTTAATTTGCCTGCTTGAGAACCCGGAGCACCTGCCAGATATTCATGCATGTTGCAGAGGGCAACGTGGTGTTCTCCGGATGTCGCTGGACTTCAGCTCCATCAGCCCCAGTCAGCATGATAGAAATTGTAGTCCTGCAAAATCTGGAGGGCACTGCGTTGGCTTCTCCTGTTATGGAGGATTCTGTATCCTGTTCTGAGATAGACAGCTCCTGCCAGGCACCATTCCAGGCCCTTTAGAACTCACTTTAGAACATGGCAGAGGAAGGTTAGTCTCCGGGGGCAAGTTGTCTTTCAGAGAAATTTGTCCACCATGGTTAATCTCATGGGGAAGCCCCTGACAAGTTTCCAAACAATCCCAGGAGTTCCCTGAAATGCAGTTTGAAAACCCCAGTCTCATTGAAATAAGTGGAAGCTGTGCAGATCCTTGGCACACCCACGACCTGGCCCCTAGTTAGTAAATCATTTCATTTACACGCTACAAAGAAGTTACTGACAGGTGCCTGTGACACTGCTAGAGTGATGTACAGCAGAGCGGTGACTGTTCTCAACTGGGGTATATTTACAGAAACAAAAGCATCTCTGTTTCGCCAAAGTCTGTGTCTGATTTGGTTTATGCTCCCTTTTGCTAAGAGTAAGTTTATTTCAAAAGAAACCCATTATTTCCTATCAGTGCCAGTTAAACTGAGTATATCAGCTGTGTGTCCGTGTGTGTGTGTGTGTGTGTGTGTGTGTGTTGTACATTTCGCTTCCAAGCAGTGAGGAGGAACACAGCTGAAATATTTTGAATTTGGTTTCTCATCTCCATTAGTCATTTCAGCTTGTTGTGTGGAAAATGATTCACAGCACTGAGGATGTTTTAAAAATTGATTAATTAAGTCTTTCTTAATGAGAAGCTATATTTATAATTAAGCAGAAATACATTCTAAGCTTTCTATTAATTGGTGATTAATTAGAACTAGATTTTTGCCTCCAGCACAGCCAGAGTTGTACCACATTCATCAGCAAATGCATGCTTGGCTTCCTTTTCTTGATCATGTCAAGAATGCAATAAGATTTTGTTTCCATGTAGAATATTTAGAATGCTGCATTGTAATTTATTCCTCATTCATTCAAGGGAGGACCTCATGACCTTGTTTTCCAAATGATAGATGCCAAATTCCCCCCTTTGCATAGCGACTCTTGGTTTATAATTGAACCACTATTCTGTGTACCAAATATTTCTCTCTATAAAAATCTCTTCTAACATATATACCTGCTAATTTATTTTACTATGAAAAACACAGAATAAGACTTCCAAACTGTTCTATAGCTAGGGTTGTACAGATAGAATATATTTTGGCATTATGAGGAACATTTTAAAAGCTTCACTACATTTGCTGGGGAAAGAGTGTGGAAGGTTTTTTTCATTTCCTAGCTGCCATCAAATTTTATCTACACTGAAATTCATTGTAGCTTTTAAAAGCCTTGCTTCAACAAGAAATCTGCTGGATTTTGTAGGAAAATTAAAGGGCTTTCTGTAAATTTTTATGCCAGCCTTCCTTGAAGAAGATTTAGAATTTAACCTCACAACAACCTTGTGAAGTAGGATAAATGGATAAATACTGAGACTCGTCCAAGGGCCACAAAACAGCTTCAAAGCTGAATGGGGAGTTGAATCTGGGATTCTCATCTCCCTGTCCACAACCTTGTACATCCTGTCTATATATTTGCTATCTCCCAGGTACTTTTTTCCCCCTCTCACATTCCATTTAAATGAATAGGAGAACCCACAACTGTGCTTTTATGCAAGTGCTGTTTGTTGCAGTGGCTGAAGAAACCTACAGTGGACAATGCCTATAGATGCAAAAAAGCAGAGTGAAAGTCAAAATACTGGTGAACAGGATATGCCCACCATATGTTGCTTTCCCTAAATATCATGGAAATCGTTGCCCTCTTTAATTCTGTATGTAATCAACAGGAAAGTCAGAAATGTTCAGAGTTGCAGGTAGATTCTTCTGGTCTAATTGCATCCATTTTGGAGACCCTGAGGGATGTGATCAGCCTTTCTCACTCTGATGCTCTCCAGTGCTAGCTGGGGCTATTGAGAGTTACAGTCTGAAACATCTGGAAGGCACCGGGTGAGGGAATGCCCAACATGTGTTCCATTAGGCCCAGAAACAGAATCCTGGCACTCACCAGTGGCACCTGTGAGGTACCTGACTTCTATTCCTACTGAGGAATACTAGTTCATGTATCCAGATAAATAATATGGTCTGTCCAAACTATATCCCAAATCAGGCTGGGTAGGCAAGAGGTGGAGTTTTTCTCACTTCTTCCCATTGATCAGAGTTGCTTGCCAAAATTTGGGCAAAAGTTATGAGTTATGGTTGGGATGCTGCAGGCTGTGAGCTGAGGAAGGTGGAGGCTGCATGCAGTACAATTTCAAGGTTTCTGCAGGGCTTAGAAGAAAGTGGTCAATAGGTCACACCAATATAATATATAAAAAATAGGCTCACGCTGTTAGAAGAAACAACACTTAGAACCCTGCAAGTTGTCCTACAAAGCAAAATATTAAAAAAATCAAAATAAACCAGGTTTAGTCAACCATTACTATTGCTTATATGAGTGATAATGCAAAGTGTTCAGGCAAAGTGTTTCACCATATTCTGGAACCAGCTCATGCAAACAGCTGGTATTAACTCTTCCATCCTTAGCGTGTAGATTGGACTGGTCTACTCTTCTAAATGCCTAAGAGATGGAAAGATTAATCCTTGTGGGTATGTGCACTATTTGAGTGTTTTATGTGTTTGGATGGATACCCAGGAAGAATGTATGCCTGAGGGTGCCTGCGGTAGCAGAAGGTATTTTACAGATGTACTTCAAGGAGTAACAGTAACTCTTACTGTACATCTTCAAAAACAGGAAATGAGAAAGAATATATTTTAAAAGGTTAAAGAAAAGAGGCACCGAGGGTTTAATAATGCTGAACTCATTGTGTGGCTGTGCATCATTAATGATTTCCGATACCATTTTGAGAACAGATTGTCCCTGAATTTTCTTTAATTATTCTCCCTTCCCAGGCTACATAACTAAAGAATTGTGGAGGTTGCTGCATCTCAATTTTGGAGAAAAGTACACACATTTATAAATATAAGGACTAATAGTTATTTCCTTAGCATATGTGAAAGTAAATAAAACGCTAAAGAGAAATTTTTATAATGCTAAGTCTGTTGGTGTGTTTGCGTATGGAGGAATTATTCAAGCCAGCAGAATGGTAACAGCCAAACCAGAAGAAGTGACCTGAATGGCTCCTCCCATTCTAGTATAGTCTTGCTCTGCATTCCTTACCTTTGGCCATCGTTGCTGGATCTGATGGGAGCTGTAGTCCAGCGGCATCTGGAACACCACTGGTTCCTCATCCCTGTCCTGGAGTAACAGGGTCCCAGGGTCCCCAACCACCAACTGCCATATTCTGCAGCATTCTTTGAAAAGGGAAGCCGCCTCTTTTGAGCTCAGATAAGGATCATTTCACAGTTTTCTGGGGGTGTATCAGCTCCTGCCCTGTGGCTATGTATCTTTTTATACATTGCAGTCAGCTGTTGTTGGCTGCACATGGTGGGGTGTGTGACTTGCTCAGTGGAGCTCAGCTGCGGCCCCTCTTAGGTGGGGGCCATTGCCATTCTAAGAGAATGAGGGAGAAGTTCATGGTGAGCTATGGCATCTATTTTTCTAGAAAAACAGCACTGGTGATATATACACACTTTCATTCTACACTGCCACATGTGAAGTGACCCTGAACTTTAGGATCACAAAGTCTATGACCTCCCTTAGCAAATGACTGGTCACACCACATACTTCAAGAGTCATTCTTTCAAACTGTGGAGACACATCACATGCAAAGTTGCTTTGATCAGAACAGAAGATGCTTCAGGCATCTCACTGCTCCCCTTAGCTCTCAGGTTGTATTGGTCCAGCACGGTGCTTTTTCTGATCAGTGGATCAGAAGAGAAGCCATATTATTATTATTTGCCTGTGATGTTCAAACTTTGTAGAAGGGAAATAAAATAAAAGACACATCTCTTAACTTGGCTTGAAATCCTTGGGAATGCCAGTGTGTGTCTGCTTTAATCTTCCAGTTGCTCAGCTAAACAAACACAGTCCCTATTCTCATCTCACTTGACAAGGCTTGGTTGAAAACGAAGGAATAATGAAGAAGAAAACCCAAGAATATCTGCTCTTCAGGAAATGTTGCTTAAAAAGAAAGCTCCACAGATAGCAATATTTGCTCTGTGCTAGCCTCCTTGGTAAATGTAAATAAAGGAAGGAGAATAAAAAATGAGGGTGCTTTGATAAATCTTGGCAGGTGGCCTAAAGGAGAAAAAGCTTGTGTAAAAGAAAGCATAATCATTGGGACAGAAAGTCTTGTGGAATAGCCAAGCATGTCCCCTTTAAGTTATCTTCACTCTAGCTATCTGAAGGAAGTCTCTACCTACTCTTTCTATAAAAATGTCTAGCTGTCTCATAAGCTTATTTATGCTCTCTGATTCACTGGACTTACTAAGCAGCTCCCTCCATATGTTTACTACTCTTTAAGGGAAATTGTTCAGCTTGACATTTTGTTTGTGCCTCATTTTTAGACTGTGTGCTCCCCCCACAAAAAATCCTCGTCAAGCCGCGTTACCAGAATTGAACTCTGCTTTGTTCACTAGCATTTTGCTGGGATTTGGCATTGTGCTGCAGGTCTCCATCTAAAGGCATAAGCATGTGCAATCTAAAGTGAGGCAGGAATACTTCCCCATCCTCCCACAATGGCAGCCCAGGGATTGCCCAATGTGACAACTGAGTGAGGGAGAATGGCAGGAGCATGTGTGCTTTCCCTGCCTTCGTGCACAGAAGCTTAACCCACTGGATGCATGTAGGTGGACCTGGAACCCCAAATACTCAGGGTCCTAGTTCACAGGAATAACCTACATGCAGTCAGCAAGCTGCCCCATTGTGGACATGCCCTCAACAAGCAGACAGTCTTGCAGGGAGAGAGGGCTGGTGCAGGACAAAGCAGCAGGGCAAATGTGTGTGGCCCTCCTGTGTCCTCCCTCATGTGATTATTACCAGGGGCTTGAGAAGAATGCCTGAAGAAGGCTTGTGTGAAGCTCCAAATGGTTTTAGTTTTACCTCAAGGGATCATGGGAAGTTCCATAGAGAGATATAGTTATCTCTAATAGAAAACGATCTGCACCACCACTAAACTTTAATTTCCGTGTTATTTTGGGAACTGGACAGGAGAACTGGTACAAAACCAATGTAAGCTTGCTGTGTAGATGTGCTCCAAAGCGAAACATTCCAGTTACTGCTGGCATCTTCTCATCTCAATTTTGTAAAGTAGGGTGGGGTTAGGGGGTGCTTTCCATATTCAAATCTGGGTAGTCTGTGTATCCAAACAGTAGGAAAGGTAAAATTAGAAAACAGGAGGGAAGGAAGGAAGGAAGGAAGGAAAGAAAGAAAGGGAAAAGGAAAGAGAAGAAAGAAAGAAAGAAAGAAAGAAAGAAAGAACATTCCAAACCCTCAAACCCAGTAGGAACCAATTCAATCTCTCAGCTAACTGGTGATTAGGCCACTGAAGGGAACCAGCTTCCCTTCAGCCTAGAACCCAAGGGCGTGTTGGGTGTATATTTCCCCACCTGCATGGAGTGTAATTTAGGGCTGGCCGGTGCCACTTGCGCTCCACCAAACATTGTTCTGTGCTGTGCTCTGGCAAGTGCTTCCCCTTTTTTGCAGTCCCAATAAGGCAACAAATCAGGACTGATGGGCCACATTTGTTTGGCCTTGTGGATCAAAAGTTTTACAGGCCTGGTTTAGAAACAACGAAGAGACATGTGGGACTTAACGCTTGGTGTTGTTTCTGCTGGGAGCAGTAGTGGTGGTGGTGGTGGGGTGTAGAGTGTCAGGTCACTGCTTTTTACCAAAAGGAGAGGGAGAAGAGTGAGGCATTGGGGTCTCTCACCTCGCCTCTAAAAAATTCACAATTGCAGGCCTGATTTAGGGTCTGGAAGAAGGTAAGCCTTCATTATTTAGAATTCTTCCATTCTTGCCCAGCAGTAAGATTTTTTTCAATGTCTCTAGAAA
The DNA here is from genome assembly GCF_964188305.1 of Podarcis bocagei. Lineage (NCBI taxonomy): Eukaryota > Metazoa > Chordata > Lepidosauria > Squamata > Lacertidae > Podarcis > Podarcis bocagei. The sequence goes on from NC_138130.1 coordinate 2,729,855, forward strand.
GCCTTCTGATGCTTTGCTTTGATAGGAAGTGCAGTTTAGACGTAAACCATCAGCAGCATCGCAGGGAAGAGAGCTTCCAGCTACTGTTGCAAAATCCACAACACCAGCCTCATTATCAAATACCTAATGCAGATGAAATCACAAACAGCTTTAAAAACTCTACATGTAATCCTATCAGCCAAACTAAACAAGAAAATAAATCTGAACTCTTATCACGTGAGACATGCTTTATGGAGCTTCAAAGTGGAAGAGGAATTCCATGCTCCCAGCGGCTATTTTGGAGGTTTCTCTGTGGGAAGGAATCTCCACTGAATGCATGAGTTGTTCCTTGACTAATTGAAGAGAATGAGGCAAACTCTGTGTGTGTTTCAGCTACCATATGTACACCAAAACAATCAGAGTGGAACAGATAATAAATAGTATCATATCATAAAGTTCTAAGGTTTTAAATGGGGAAATCAGATCTGGAAATAATAAAAGTTTTAAAGTTTACAAATCAACTTTCAAGATTCAGTGTTTTCTCAATCTCTGAAACTTAGATTTTAGTGCCAGAAAATAGTATCCATTATTTGTTATTTGTCTTTTGCATTCCATTACATACATGTGAAAGCCACCTATCCCATTTCCCCCCTAAATTCACACTTTCAAGCTCAGTATTATGCTTGAGCTATGAAGCCAAATTCTGCATTTCAAATTTGTTTCATCTTTGCCATTCACATGGTTAATTTGCCCAATGACCGCTATAGGCATAATGCTGCAAGTTGTGAACCTGGTCTTGAGAGCAGAGCTTAATAACCCAGCACCACTCCAGAGAACTACAGTGGTACCTCGAGTTACATACGCTTCAGGTTACACACTCCACTAACCCAGAAATAGTACCTTGGGTTAAGAACTTTGCTTCAGGATGAGAACAGAAATTGTGCTCCAGCGGCATGGCAGCAGCAGGAGGCCCCATTAGCTAAAGTGATGCTTCAGGTTAAGAACAGTTTCAGGTTAAGAACGGACCTCCAGAACGAATTAAGTTCTTAACCCGAGGTACCACTGTATAGGAACAAAGCGGGAGCCTAGCATGGGGGGGGGGCGAGGGGGCAGCTTATGGCATACACTGCCTCATTGCTGGAAATGTTTCCTTCCATTCATGCTGCAAGTGAACCTCATTGAGCAGATCTACGAAACCTTGGCTTTTGCTGAATTGGGCCATCAGTTGCCAACTGAATCACGCAATAAAGACATGTGATTGCACTGGTGCTCAGAATCAGGAAAATATATTTGGCACGTTCTAGGTCCAAAGACTGGTGGGACAATCTTAAAGCTGCTTGTGGTGAGGAAACTGAAGGCAGTTTAATTGCCCAATAATGTCCTGCTTGGGTCACACACTGACAGAGTGGAAGTAAAGCCGGAGGAGCTCTCTAGTCCTCCAGTGTCCTTTCCCCTTTAAAAAGCAGCCCCCTCCACTGAAAACCATGAATGGGGTGGATTTATGGCATGCCCTGAGCTGGCATGAATCTCTCCCAGGGTTGAGGTTTGTGTGTCAGGGTTGAAAGGCTGCGTTGCAGGGGTTGGATGAGATGACCCTCCGAGTCCCTTCCAGCTCTACAAGAGTTCCCCACTCTTTTCGAGATGCCCCACCCCTTTTGACCCTCCTGATGTTGGTAGAACCAGGGCAGTGGGAGCTGCTGTGGCGGTGGGAAGGGTCATCTGACATCCGCTCTCTTGCTCTGGCATTGCAGAGGGAAGTCTGATGAATCCCTCCAAGGGGCGATAGAACTGCAGCTTCAACTTTCCTGGTGAAAATGTTAAGTTGTTAAATCTCTGCTACTGAAATCAATGAGATCTACAAATTCTCACTTTGGCTCTTGTCAGTGGTTTCATGTTCATTTAATTATTGTAAAAGATTCTATCTTATTTTTTATTTTTTTAAAAAAATCAAATGGGCTCACCAAAAAGTAATATAGAAATTTGTACAAATATAAAACACTCATGATTCAGTTCCATGATTGGGATCTAGGTCATTAATGTCACCATAGATTGACAATTGCTAATTCACTGACCTACATGATAATGGAGCTGGGATCATATGAACACCACTGAACTCTTCAATCTGCGTGGTTGTGGGAGAGAGAGCTAGGACGCTAGAGATCTCCAGAACAGCATTCACTTAATAGCAACTCTCAATAATCATTATGGGTGGGGCAGGGGCAGGGGGAGTAATAGAATCATAGAATTGTAGAGTTGGGGGGGTCATCTGGTCCAACCCCCTGCAATGCAGGATTTTTTAATCATGACACACAAACTGATATTGAAACAATACAAATAATAATAATAATAATATAATAAATTTTATTTATATCCCGCCCTCCCCAGCCAAAGCCGGGCTCAGGGCGGCTAACAACAATAAAATAATCAATCAAATAATCACACAATCTAAAAATTTCATTATAAAAATTAATTAAATCAAATTGATGGCAACCAATTAAGTAGAATTATGTGCAGGTTGCCAGAGGAGGGAGTCAGGCTGCGCCCTGACCAAAGGCCTGGCGGAACAACTCTGTCTTGCAGGCCCTGCGGAAAGATGTCAGGTCCCGCAGGGCCCTAGTCTCTTTTGACAGAGCATTCCACCAGTTTGGAGCTGCAGCCGAGAAGGCCCTGGCTCTAGTTGAGGCCAGCCTAACCTCTCTGAGGCCTGGGACCTTGAGGATGTTATTATTTGCAGACCGTAGGTTTCTCTGTGGGGCATACCAGGAGAGGCGGTCCCGTAGGTACGAGGGTCCTAGGCCGTATAGGGCTTTAAAGGTTAAAACCAGCACCTTAAACCTGATCCTGTACTCCACCGGGAGCCAGTGCAGCTGGTATAATACCGGATGAATGTGCTCTCGCAGCGAAGACCCCATAAGGAGTCTCGCCGCGGCATTCTGCACCCGCTGGAGTTTCTGGGTCAGTCTCAAGGGCAGCCCCACGTAGAGCGAGTTACAATAATCCAGTCTGGAGGTGACCGTCGCATGGATCACAGTGGCTAGGTCAGGACGAGAGATTTGTAGTGTAGATATACCCTGGATCTCAATTATGAAATTAACAGCCAAAGTTGCTGGTATCATACCCTTGGAAAATGTTCTTACTATGATTTATATAAAAAATATTTGCACAACAAATTTCCCATGAATAAGAAAGAGTGACAGCTTCTGAAATCCAGGGCTTTGCTATGTTTTCAAAACAATAGGTTTGAATTCCTTAATAGGCTTTGAGTCTCCAGTATGTTTTGAACTTCCTAATGCCACCGGTGATATTTATCCATTGGCTCATAAAAGAAAAACAAAATAAAATTGGAAGCACTTGAATAAATATCTAGAAATTGGCCAAGTTAAATATTGGGTAGGGTGGTCTCACTTTGTAAATTAGAACTCCCCCCCCCCCTTGATCACCAATATGTTCTTTGCAAATCCTCCGTTCATACAATATGAATCAATTTACAACCCCAAAGCATGTAAACTGAAATACTTCCTTGATTTTTTTCACCATTTGGTGATTTCCTCCCTAACTGTGAGCGTGGCCTAGTTTGGGAGTCCCACCCTAAAATGACACAATCTGTGAAATGTTGTTCACCGTTGCTTCCTCCCATAGGTTTTTCCCCCTGGACAGAACATCTTCTCTCTCATTCTCTCTGTGCCCAAAATGAGAGTAGCTGTCAGACTGCACTCCTTGTTCTGACTCCACCTAAGAAACTTTATGTCCAAGAGTACCATCCTCTCCAAGTTGGTTACCCCTAACAAGGTCAGGTAAGAAACTGCCTTGCTGTTGTATGTTAGGACGTGCACGCAATTCCCATCTTCACTTCCATCTAACTCAGGAAACTAGTGGTGAAGAGCAGGCTGGATTGTTGATAGGTAGATTGCAGGTACAGACAGCGGACCCCTTGCCCTGGTTTTCCGATAGAGATTTAGTTTTCATTTTGATTGCGGATTGATGTCTGTGTTTTAAGCAACTAAATACTACAGTCAGGGGAAGCACATCAACACCCAGTGCAAAAAGGTCCCAAATCTCTCCAGCTTTACTTTAAAATATTTGGGGGAGAAAGGTGGCTTAAAGCTGAGTAGAAGGGTTGAAAATTCATTCAGTACTTTTAGTACTGTGTATGTTTACTTTAGCAAAACCACCTCCAACCAATTCGTGAAAGAACTCTATTCACCCTCCATATGCAGAGAGGCATGCATGTGGGGGGGGGGGAGTGGTCCCATGCAGCCTGTTCCTCCCCTGCTATGATGCTTCCGCATCAGTTGCTGGGCAATGGAAATGAGCTATTCATTCAAATCAAAGTCTTCTGCACCTTGCATGTAAGCCACTTTTGCAAAAGCGGAGGTGGTGCTGCCCATTGAGACCCGGAAACTGCCAAACTGCAAGGCAATCTAAAGTAAAGCATGAGACGGAGAAGCCTGGCCGAACTATCATGGTGCCTTGCACAATACCAGGCTGGTAGGGAAGAGAGGACTTAGCTGTATTCATATGAGAAAATCGAGAAGGGCCATAGCTACATGATATGGTACATTATTTGCATATACTGAGGTGGTTCCTTCCTGGCAGGTCTAGTTTTGAAACAGAAACTCAGGGCAGAGCAGCGCCTGAGTCTTTGGGAGCTGCTGCCCATCTCATAGTCTAGTTCAGTATTAAGCAGGTTTCTCTACTTCTGATGTCTTTTGCAATATGCTTGGTTCTTTCAGCCACAGCTAAAGTATTTTTAGGAACTGCATGCTCAGTTTAGAAGTTTAATCGAAAATTTTAATAAATCTCAGGAACCATTCCACTTGAAAAAAAATGTTGTTCAAGGTTTCTTTTGTAAATTGTAGTACACAGTGTCATGTGCATGCAGTTCTTGCTGGAACCTGTTGCTGGTGGGGTTGTCAGCCAGTCAGAAAAACAACCACCACTGAGGCCTGAATTGGCTTCGTGTTGATTTTCACTTTGCCAGAATCCCAAAGGGCAAGGCACAGACTCCCTTAGTCTCCATCTCCACTTTTTAAAATCAGCACATATCAGGTGATAAAGCGAGTTTTGCACTTATTTCTGCCCCTGGTCCTGAGAGCCACTGAGTAACCCCTGAGGCCCCAGCACTGGTTAAATAAGAAAAAAGAATACTGAGTGTGTGGAAAGAGGAGCAATGTACAATATCTCACATTAACTTTCCCATCTGAAATGTGTTTCATCTCAAGTAAGACATACCGATTTTGATGGCTTGAGCTTTCACACAAGGATGTGGAGCCTTATTTTAATTTCCAACTTGTTGATGCAAGTGCCTTCCCTTCAGGTAGTGGGGCTCTCCGCAGGGGCTTCCCTTCCACCGTCCCCCTTGTGCTGCTGTTTTCGTTTATTCCAAGTATCGGAAAACAGAGCATACTAAGAAATGATGATGTGAATATGTGCAGGCCACTCCATCCTAAACATTATTTCAGCATTTTGGATAAAAAGTTACTGGCAATGATAAAATTTATTGAAATAAATGGAGAATAGTCCACATTTAAATAGTAGTGTGTTTGCTTGGTTTTAGTTAGTTTCAAAATGTTTTCCTTTTGTTTAAAATCCTAAATTAAAAACAAAAAACCCTGTGTTTTGCTGTTCACTTAAGCTTTTCAAGTTTCATCCTGAAACAGTGGAGATGAGAATATAATAAAATGGTAAAGGGCCCCTAACCATTAGGTCCAATTGTGGATGACTCTGGGGTCGCGGCGCTCATCTCGCTTTACTGGTCGAGGGAGCCGGCATATGGCTTCCAGGTCATGTGGCCAGCATGACTAAGCCGCTTCTGGCGAACCAGAGCAGTGCATGGAAACACCGTTTACCTTCCCGCTGGAGCGGTACCTATTTATTTACTTGCACTTAGACGTGCTTTCAAACTGCTAGGCTGGCAGGAGCAGGGACCAAGCAACGGGAGCTCACTCCATCATGGGGATTCAAACCGCCGACCTTCTGATCAGCAAGCCCTAGGCTCTGTAGTTTAGACCACAGCACCACCGGCGTCCCTGATAATATAATATAATATAATATAATATAATATAATATAATATAATATAATAATATAATATAATATAATATAATATAATATAATATAATATAATATAATATAATATAATATAATATAATATAATATAATATAATATAATATAATATAATATAATAATAGTATTTTAAAACATCTGACCATAGGGTATATTTCACACTGCAGACTTGTATCAGATTGATATCACTTTTGTGGCTTCATTTTGAGAATTGTAGTTTGGTGACAATGCTAAGAATTGTCTGTTTGAGATCCCTCCTCTCCTCCCACAAAGTGCAGCTCAGAGGGTTCCCTGTTAAGATGGAATGAGAACAGCTTGAATGTCTTCAATGAAGTAGAGATACTCCTATAAACAGTAGGGAACTGTCACATATTTTTGACTACATGAGTGAGAATCAGAAGGAGTGAACAATCTGGAATGCAAAAGTAGAGGGACAGGGTTGGCATTTTGGCCCTCTGCTGGAGAAGGAAATCAAATTTGCCTGTTTGTTACCTATGCAATTATATTTGGGAGCTCATTACCATTCTTAAGAATGCTTTAACCTATAATTTCCATAAAAGAGATGAAAATCTACCTACTTAACTTGCTTAGTTGTGGAACTCCATTAGAATTAAATTGCAGGCCTATTTATGTATGTGTGTGTATCCAGTTATGTAAATTACAAAATTAGAACAGGCACATAATTAAATGTGACAATGGGCCATGTCCTCCTTTTCTGAAGAAAAATGCACAGAAGGGGAAAATTTAAACTGCATCATCCCGAGGGTTTTTGTCTGCGAGAAAGGCTAGCGGTGGTGCAGAAGTGGAGAGGGTGTGCCTGGACTGCTGAGTGCTTTGGCAACAGTTAATAGTTGTTGAGCATTTATGCAGATATTTACATAGAGAAAGAGCTGTGGCCATAGTAAGTCTCTAAATATGAATAAAGGAAATAGGTGATGTACAGATTGGACCAATTCCGGACCAATCATGAAACGCACTAAGGCAGTCTTTCCAGGTGGTGGATTTTAAGGGGCAATAAAGTAGAGGCAGGAAGTTCTGATCCATCAGGAGCACAATCCACTGGGAAATCCACAATTTGCAACCATAGTGCTTATTACTAGAAAAACTTCCCAAGAGCCCAAACTGTAGGTTTATCAGGGGAAGGGTGTGAGTGTCATTGCGGATCTTCCACCCCGGCCAGCAATTTTTTCAAGATGCTTCTAGAAATATTTAAATTATGTATATAGTGTGTTTGCCTCTTATCTTTCCCTCCCCAAACTGCTAATGTGAACAAGAATAGTTTTAAAGTTTTCTTTGGTGTTAAGGCAACGCTTACTTGAAACCAAAATCTATAATTTTAGATGTACAATATTGTAGGTTTGAGGCTATGTTTTATTTAAAAATAATTATTCTAATGGGAGTTGGATTGTGAACGCAGGAGGCTTAGGCAGAAGGGGCAGTCTGCTACTGCTGAAAAAGGGTGAGGAATATTAGCAGCATAGAACTGTAGAGTTGGGAGGGATCCCCAGGGCCATCTGCAATGTCCAGTGCCCTGCAATGCAGGAATCTCAACTGAAGCATCCAGGACAGATGACCAGATTCTGGACTTGGGCTCTTTGATGTTCAGAGTAGCAGCCAAGTGTAATCAAATAACTCTCGTAAAGCTCATAGCAATCTGCATGTTCAAATGCAGAGCGTCCTGCCGAAGATGAAGCCATTGCTTTCACTTTCTGACAGGGATTGTTCAGAATCATCTAGTGGTCCACTGTGGGCAAACAAAATCCTGAACTAAGCGGACCTTAGGTCTGATCCGGTTGAGTATTTCTTATGTTCTTTTAATTGGATTCCATGACTTGATGGTATTTTTCCCCTCCACATTCAGCTGATGATACACTGCAATAAACCCTTTTGACCTTCATTCTGCCAGAGCCCACTTTTCATGAAAGCAGGAAGGATTTTTTTAAAAAAAGTCTGCATTCATGTTATTTCTGCTGGAAATATGCCACCAGCAACATACATTATTCTTGATTCTTCCCCTTTCCTGAAGAAGCATGCCCTTTTCATTGTGGAGGTTCTGCTGTGAATTTCTTCCGAAGGGGCTGCTTGTGACTACATGGTGTTAGGGGCAAATGTCACACCATTTCCCATGGGCGCTGTGCCAAATTACATTTCTTTCCATCTGCTCTGCTGCGCAGTTCAGCAATGGGAGAGCAGCGTCTGTGTTGTGACAAACCTGTACTGTGACATCAAAACATATTTCTTTGAGCAGGGATCCAGGCATACATTTTGCTAATGTCCTCCACCTGAGTGAGGCCAGTGAAGTTGTAGTCCTGTGACCTAGGATGCCATTGGCTCAAATATTTGCATCTAATCTCAGCCATGAACTTGGTGGGTGACCTTGGACAAAATGCTACGTCTCAGATGTAGGAACATAGGAGCATGCGTTATACTAATTTTTAGTACAGTAAGCCTGCTACTTATGTACATCTAACTTGTGTGCATTCGGCTGTATGTATTTGGCAAAAAAAAGAAAAATGTTTAAGAAAAAGAAGGGGGGTGTCCAGGGAAAAAGACTTTGGCAATCCCACCCACCATTGCACCCAGTGTGTTTTGACTATACAAGGTTTTGGCTTTATGTACAATCCCTGGAATGTAATTCCTGTGTAAGTTATGGTCTTACTGTACTGTATATCTAAAATCCACATTTGGTAGATTCAATCCATATTAGCATTTCCTCATGGTACTGCTGCTTCTTTCTTGCTTGTGATTTGCATGATGCATGTCCCAATTTATAGCTGTTGTGCTAGTTGTGCCCCTTTACTATGGTATTCTTCATACTTGTTTTATGATTATTTGGGAGTGGAGAGGTTCTGCTCTTGCATTGCATTGGCGCAGCTGTTTCCCACGGAGAACCAACCTTGTTCTGTTGTCACTCTTACTGGTGGGAATGGCTTCAAACATGCCAGAGTAGTTTGGCAACCTTTACTCCACCTTTCTCTCCCCCGCAGCCGCTTCATCCTTGGGCATGTGGGGAAAGCTCTTTTTGGAAGAAAGTTATATCCACTACTTTACTGACAATTTTTTGAATATTCAGTGTGCAGTAGTGGGCCTGCACAGCTTTGCTTAATGACCGAGCCCTTTCCCCATTCACTTTTCATGGGGATGGAAGTGGACAGAATAATAGAACCATAGAATTGTAGAGTTGGAAGGGACATTCCAACCCTCTGCAGCACAGCAGTCTTGCCCACAGCCACCCCTGGGTGGGCTTGAACCACCAAGCTTCTGGTTACAGCCAGATGCACCAACCCATTGCGCCACCGTACATTGACTTATTTTTAAGTGCTACTGCCCAGTGCATATCAGTGGACTTCAGTAGCTTTGCTTAATGTCAGATGCCTTTTCCTGTTCTCCTGCTTCTGTGGTGATGGTCAGGGATGATTGAACCCATTCACATCTAGTCTATTTTATCCCATTTATTGGCAGTTTTTAAGCCACTACCCCTGTGCGCATTGAACTACATCCTTTCTCCATTATCCTTCAGCTTTCACCATGGGGGATTTGTTTTAAGAGGTAATTGTCATTCTCTTTTTTCTGACAGATGGAGCAGATTTAGGTATTGCCCTCGCTGCTGCACAGCATTGTATGCAAATAGAGCATTCTGTTCACGAAGTGTTTATCAGGAGTCAGAAAGGAAAAACCAAACAGAATATTTATTTCCCCTCATGCCCAAATGTTCTTCAAGTAGATAATAATGAGAGGCATCAGACTATATCCACACCCTAAACCAGTGCATGAAATAAGTTGAATCATAACCATCTGAATGTGATCTGGGCAGAGAGGTCCACAGCTCTGAAAGGTGTTTTACAGCTGTTGTTGGACACTGGAAGACTAAGCATGTGATTTGAGGGTACTCTTGGATTTGGCACCGATTATGGAAACCCAAATGATGGTCAGTTACCAAGAATGCTTTTTACCACTTTTGACTGCTTTGCCAACCACACCCCTGTCTGGAGAGGACTGTGTTACAACACAGCAATCCCTTTTCTGTTCATGTCCAGACCAGATGGCGGAAATGCATTATTTGTGGGGTTGCCTTTCAATATGGTTGGGAAACTTCATCTGGTCCAGAATTCAGCTTCCAGAGTCCTGTTGGAAGCAAGGTCTGTAGTACCTCCATTATAATAGCTGCACATTATAATAGCTGCACCAGCAAGTTTCTGACCCTATTTTTAAGTACTGGTGTTAATCTTTAAAACTACAAATGGTTTGGCCCTGCTATTATTAGACTGCCTACACCCATGCCACCTTTGCTAACATTTCAATTATGAAATTCCCTTCTACTGAACACTGAACTGTGTTATTCTTCTTTTCATATTATCATGTTTTGATTATAAGCACCTTTGGGTGGACATTTGTCCAGAAAAGCAGCCTCAAAATCTTTTAATTAAGTAAATAATAAATATTCTACCATATTTCTTCCCTCCCCACCAATTTTTATTGAGCATAAGGCAGAGGTTTGCAGTTCAGAATCATGACTTTATTAATTTCATAGTAGCTGAAAATCCATAGATAATTACAATGCAGATTACTTGAACATACAACTCCACTCTTTGAGGATCCATTTTGAGATACGAATGAACAGAAGTGAATGCTATTAAGAACAGCAGAAAAAGCCACCTGCAAAGGAGTGGAAGCCACAAGGCACTCTTTAGGCATGTAATGATTTGCCCAGGCAGGAGTGCATGTGTGCACCCGAGACCAAAAAGGAGGCTTTAAAATGTTGCTTACTTACCATGCAGTTATAACCAATAACAGTCATGTGTGGCACTGACTTTTGAGATTACTAACGTGTGTGTGTGTGTGTGTGTGTGTGTGTGTGTTTAAGTGACTTAAGAACCACCCACAATTTCATTACTGTTATCCCAAATCAAATGGTGTAACGTAGCGCAGGGACATAATACGAAGAGGGAAGAGACGGTATTGTGTAGGATGCTCTCTGCGTGGCAGTTGCTTAAGTGGAAAGTGCCACGACAGTTATACCTGACAAATGAAAGGGGCTTCAGTGTGGATTATATGTCAGTCAAGACTATTTGTCTGTCTAGCCAAATATTGTCTACTTCACCAGCCAGCAGTTCTCAATGGCTTATGGAAGACATTTTCCATGTGCGCAATTGCCTGAGCCTTTTCACTTTAGCCTTAGCAGCCCCTCCCCCAGCTGCTTCACAACAAATGGAGTTGATAGCATTCACCTGCTTTACAGGGTTGTTGTAAAGAGCACTGAGGCAAGGTATGTGAAAGACTTTAAGCACTTAGGAAAATTAATTTTTAAAATATAGATGCAAAGCATTGGTCTTTTCTGTAAGTTTTAATGAGTTAAACCATTGCTGAGTGAATATCAAACTGTTTGTATGGATTGATGAGACTCAGTGCTGCATTTTTGTTGATAATGATCTGATACCATGGCCATGCCAAAACAATGGCATTTTTATGCTTGCTAACGTTACATGCATTGGCTTAAGATTGTTCTGGCTCAGTTTGATTAATGGTTCACAGAACTGGGTGGCTTCTGCACAAGCCAAGAAGTGACTTCCCCATTCATTTCCGAATCCAGGTGTACCCGGATTGCATCATATTACTGAATAATAAATGCATTTGCAGCTGTGATATATTTTTATTTTTGTTTCAAGTTAAAAATAAGCACTGTTGGAGAAGCACAACTGACCAGAGAACGGTTTTAGAGGATGTTGTGTTTCCTCTTAAATAGCCCAGAAGAATGACTGAATTTAAGTTAATTATGCCTCAATCCATTAAACTCAGAGGGACCTATTATCAAGTAATGGGTTTAGGATTAGGTTAAGTTGTTAATTATGTGGACATTGATGGGATTAAACTGGTTTGTACTCAAGTTTAATTTATTTGTAGATTACAAGCACCCTAGACCTTATAAAAGACCTGGAGTGATTGCTATTTCCTGTCTTTTTCTCCTCTACCACTTGAGTGAACCCTTCTACCGTATCCTAAGGACTACTGGGAAGGACTGCAGCTAGAGATTGTCACTTGTCAGTCCCATGTTCCTGCTCCATTAGTTTAACACAGAATGAGGCTTTAGCTGTTGCAGTGAAAAGCTCTGCTTACACCAAAAACAGACAAAGAACCAGCATAAGATGAGGTTGTGTGAGAAATGTAGGATTGCAAAACTCTTTGAGGGCTGGTCCATAAATGTTCGTACATCTCCCTTCCTGACTGACTTATGTTTATAAATGGACCATGAGATGGACAAGTTAAGTACTGCCTCACATTACCTTAAAATACAATGCTTTCCAGTGGAGTTCGTTCATGCATTGAGATTCCTGACCTCAAGTGTCCAGGAGCATGTGCAGAGAGATCAAGAAATGTTTAAGCTGGTATGAACCAGTCCTGAAGCTGAAGGAAGTCGATTACGATTTGTATTCAGTAGAAGGTGGCATGACAGAGGCATCACTGCCTGTGGCCTGTACGTTCATGCTACTATTGCCTCTGGTAAGAATGTTTTGCATGTTAAAAAATCCACCAAACCTCTATCACCTCAAATGACAGTGACAGAAAAGAAATTAGTGTGTATACTGTGGTTGGTGATGTAACAACCTTCTAATAATCTTAAAAAGTATTGCCTGTCTCTAACCTTAGCAGTCACCCTTTTTTGCAGCAAAATGTTTCTTTCATAACCCCAAAGATTTAAAAAAAGAAAGAAAACAAACCCAAAACTTGAGCAGTCACTTTGGGTCAAATTACCTAAGGACATTCCATGCCCAAGTAAAGTTCAAAGGCAGTGTAAGCGATATGAATAATCTGAGCTGCCCAGCAGCAGAGAAACTCATCCAGGCTGATTATGCTGCACCATCCACAAGTGTGCCAAGAAAAGGAGAAAAAAATGAAAGGTTTGTGTATTTGCTGCAGGCAGCATAGAAAGAGAAATAAGGACATGCAGTGTGGCTTTAAACTCAGCTATATATTTTCTAGGAGATCTAGCACTAATGTATTTGTTCACTGAAGGTCACTACGCCATCAGGAATATAATAATACTTAGCATTTATATAGCACAATTCAAGTGTTCACATACATTATCTCGGCAAACCTCGCAATAGCCTCGTATAAGAGGCCACTATTATTGTCCCCACAGAGCAGCTGTTGGAGTGTGGCTGTAAAAGCAGTTACCGTATTTTTTGCTCTATAGGACGCACCCGAGCATAGGACGCACCTAGTCTTAAGAGGAGGAAAACAAGTAAAAAACATTCTGAATCAAATCATTTCAGCTGCCTTGCCTCGTGGAACCAGCGCAAAAGGAGGAAATGCCAGGAATTACCGGCACAGTAAGCTGGAGGAGGGGCGGAAGGGGCAGTCCCCATCCTTCCAGCACATTGTACATCTAGCAGAGTAAGAGCTGCTTACACGCGTGCAAGCAGCTCTCCCTTTGCTTGAATTACAGCCCCAGCAAGCAGCCAGCCCTGGCTGAGCTTGTCGGGGCTTTATGGGGAAGCCGGGGGTTTCCCCAGCCAGCCCAGCCAGTGTCGGGGCTGAAGGGGGAAGCCCGGGGTTTCCCCATAAAGCCCCGGCATCCCCAAGCTAGAACAGCGAGACGGAGCACTGTGCAGCGCTCCGTCTCGCTGTTCTGGCTTCAGGGACAGCCTTTCAAGCCTCCGCAGGGCAGCCGGGTGCCTCCACAGGAGAGTTCCTGAGGTGGGGGCAGCCATCGTGGATGATGTTTGGACACGCAGACCAAAATGTGACTTTGGCATGACTTCAGCCAATTTTTGGCATGACAAAACCAAATTCACAAATTGAACTATCCATTTTAAAATGCCACAAGGCAATTGGTGTGGTTCCCAATCCTCCATGTCACACCTCATGGGGACTCCATTTTGCTCTGTCAAGGTACACATTCCCTACAAATTCTTCCCCTCTAATTTCTGCTCAAAATTGGGGTTTGACACAGCATTTGTACACCAGCCAGTTGGGTAGGGATATTCTAGAATAACTCTGGCAAACTTGGGTCAGTCACTGTCTCTTATCTTATCCTACTTTACAGGGTTGTTGTTGCTATTAATTTGTTTATACCCTGCCTTTTCCCCTGATGAGACTCAAGGCAGCTTATAAATAAAAACAGGATTATGAGTATGAAATGGGGAGGGGGATGTATGGTACAGCTTGGAAGAACATTGGGGTTATGGATTTTTATCAGCTCTAGCCTTAGATAAGAAATTGACATTGAGCAGCTCAGCTAGCTGTATGTACAAATGTGTTTGTGATACAGTGTAAGTTAATGAGCAGTCTAGTTCCTGTCCAGTTCTGGATACAGTTTTGGCAGATGGGCACATTTTCCCGTACCGTGGTACCTCTGGATATGAACGGGATCCGTTCTGGAGCCCCGTTCGTATCTAGAAGCAAACGTAACTAGCGACGGCACATTGTGCACACACGCGTCGCTTTTCGCCGCTTCTGCGCATGCGCGTGACGTCATTTTGAGCGTATGCGCATGTGCAAGCAGCGAAACCCAGAAGTAACGTGCTCCGTTACTTCCGGGTTGCCACGGAGCGCAACTCGAACGTGCTCAGCCTGAAGCGCATTCAACCCGAGGTATGACTGTATTTGGTAGGAGTACCAATAGTTTTCAGACCTGGTGTTATCAGCATGTGGGGAAACTTTTAAGCATGCATTTGCTAAGAACCCCAAACTCGTATACTGCACAGCATTGACAGGGAGATGCTCTGAACTTGTACAGAAATTTACAGAATTTCATATTGTTTCTGAAAGCTATAATAGCCTGGATGAGTAAATGAAGGCTTTGAACTTTGGTTAGTCATAAAGATTGGAAGGGGAAAGTGTGGGAAGCAATCATTTTTCATAAGCTTACATGTCAGATTCTGAGGACCAGGACTTAGAAGAGTAGAAAAAGAAGAAGAAAACTTTATAATTCTTGGTTCCTCTCTTAACCCTGCCCCAATGCCATATGTCTTTATTCTTAGGTCAGGTCTGGGTAGCTAGGCGGGCAGTGTGGTGTTGACTGAAAGAGAGTAATGCTTTATTGATCAGTTATGCATTGTATGTTCCTGATTGGAAACAGGTTTCTCTGCTCACATCTACTGCTGTTTTCTTGCAGCTGTATATCTGTACCCTCGAATGTCCATCTGAATTGTTTTGTGTTTGGCTTATTTGCCTTTTTGGTGCACTGCACCTCCCCCTTTGCTTTAATAGTACAGTGGTGCCCCGCAAGACAAATGCCTCGCAAGACGGAAAACTCGCTAGACGAAAGAGTTTTCCGTTTTGGAGGTGTTTCGCAAAACGAATCTCCTATGGGCTTGCTTTGCAAGACGAAAATGTCTTGTGAGTTCCTGCGGGTTTGTTTTCCTTCCCCCCCTTTTTCTAAGCCGCTAAGCCGCTTATCAGCTGATCCGATCAGCAGATAAGCCGCTAATCGCCGCTAATAGCGCCAATAGCGCTAAGCCGCTAATCCGTCAATGGGCTTGCTTCGCAAGACGGAAAAAACCGCTAGACGAAGAGAATCACAGAACGGATTCTTTTCGTCTTGCGAGGCACCACTGTACCTTAATTTCAGTTGATATGTACCCTTAATGAAATTGAATAATAATGATGCTTAAAAATTGTAAATAGAGAAAAATAAGTTTGAAAAATAGAAAAGGCACTCAAGGATAGAGTGGAAGTTTTCAAGTGGGAAAACTCTGCTGAGCTCTGTCACGTATCGGGAAGCATTGGCTGTGAGTCCCTGTTTTGCAGTCTGAGAGCAAAGGAATGCTGAGAGGACGAAACAGGTCAAGCTCATGGGCCCTAAATTTATTGGATGAGGGCAAGATAAATGATGTGGCCAATAGGCTCTTATTACATCAGAGGTATTTGGTTTTGTTCACCTTGTTTCATGTACAAAATGTGGACTTGAGGATTTTCAGTCTTTTACAAAGTTCTATTTTACCAGACCTACTAAACAGTGATAAAACAATCACAACAAGGGGAGATAGAGGTAGAGGGGTGTGTGTGTTTGCGCGCACGCGTGCATTAAAGAGTTATAAAGAGTGCTAGGACAGAGATGACAGGTGATGCATCAGAGTGTAAATTATAAAAGTGACTTGAATGGGCTTCAGTGCATTTCAATAATTAAGGGTATATAATATTGCTGGGGTATTGTAAATTTCCTGTTTTACTATATTTACTTTCTATCCTGAAGAATTATAGAGCCTATGCAAATATGCAATTTTAAACATCCTCTAAAGTGATACTATTCTAAATTATTAAATGAAAATATGAAGTTTGATTATTTAAATGTGATCTAGTTTCCATTTCTATTCATTTCAATTCTAAATGTCAGTTGACATTAAACAGTTTTAAACAGTCATTAAAGTCTGTTGAAAACAGATGATAATTTTCATCAAGGTCTTTTAGTCAGTTCAAGGAGACCAGCATTATCAGAATAAACACAGCTATCACATCACTATGTATTTAGGTGTTAAGAGGTTTATATACCACCTACACCAGAAATGGTCATATGTAAATTTCTTTTTTAAAAAGCATATACAAACACAGTGAAATAAATAAAAAATAACACTCATAAAAATAACACATTTATTCTTCTTAACTTTTAAAAAATTCTAATGATTAATTTAAACTGTATTTGGGAACTTAGAGATGTTTTGATTTTGTAAAAAATGCTTTTAACCTAGTTGTTTGGGAATGTTTTGAAATATCACAATAGTTATTTTCCCCATTAAAGTGTAAAGTAATCTACTTATGTCATGCAAATAGCTAACTGTATATTTTAAATTAATCTATTTGATAATGATATTACTATAGAAGCCACTTATTGTGCTCAGTAATTGCAGATGGGTCTTTAAACAACTATTAATCTTGACAAATAGGTTTTGGAATCAGTAGGCACTTAATAAATATGTAGTCCAAGTCTTATTAAATCCAAACAAATATGCATTGCAAGCTCTTGAAGTCAATCTACACTGCCCAGTTCTATTCATCATCGCTCAGCACGTATCATTATTTGAACGACAGAATCACATAGTGTATCACAGCACTCCTCTCATTATTAGAGGCTTTCTGATCCGTGGGACCCACAGATGCAGCTTACAGAATACACTTCTGGCAAGCGTATGAGGGCATCTTAAGAAAGAACACGAGGCGTAAACTCCCATCTCCTAAATAACCTCCTAATCAAATGTTGATCTCTCTGGGTATCCATCAAAAAGCTCATGACATGGAGATGTCAGGGACAGCTTTGCAGTGTTTGTTTTCTGATTTGTCCAGTACTGAAAAATTGGCACAGTTATTAGCAGTAGGATAGTTTCTTGCTGAGAGAACAATTTGGAGGATATTTCCCCCAGGTTTGTGCAGCATGCGCAGGTTCAGTCCATATATATGCAGCAGTGGAAACACATGATGAGGCTGAACATCATCTCAAGATTTGCCATTATAATAATCAAACCGCATCATCAGCAAAGTTGTTTCCTGTATGTCATTGAAAGTTCTATTAATGTATGTTTATAAATACCATCACTTGTAGTTTTAAACTGTTTGCAAATGGGGTGAATAATTGTCCTCCACCCAATTTCAGAATAATACACTTTTTTTCTCTCCAGCTAAAAAATTCATCACAAGTAGAATCTCCTTCATCTCCTAAATCAGGTATTCCCTCCAGGTTTTAAATTAGATGGGAGTAACCATTCATTTCTTGACCATTCATCCCTTGATTAATTTTAGTAACGGTTTCTTGTAATTCTCTATCAGAGGACATTTTTTGGAATCAGTAAATGTTTGGATAAATTCATCGGAAATATTTTTGTTCTGCTAATTTGTTGTGGAAAGCAGCCAAAATGTTGGGTTTTCACATACCATCTATGAGGCACTAGCGACTATCACACTGTTGCAATAATTTTAGGAGACCTAAGGATGTGGAGACTGATTGCAGTTACTCTGTGCTGTACATGCTCAGAATTACATTTATATTGTAGCTATTGGTAGGATATACAGTGTTGTATAAGATATATGTAGTTTTACTTTATATATTTTCTTTACAGAAGAGATGCGGCCAAATGCAGGGTGATTAATGGGGACACAAGTGGAGAAAAGGAGACAGTTCAGACCAAGGCCAAGAGCACTGGCAAGATTTGTTCTGTTTTACAGATGTTTCATAACCTCTTCTGATTAGTGCCAGGCTATGTTCCTCATACCTGCTCCAAAGCGCCCACGGTTAACAAGGCGTCAGTTGTGGCCCCACTGTGAGACGGCTCAAGCAGCCGAAGGTGGCGGATTTGGAGTATGGCTTCAGAATAGCAGAGTGAGAGGCTGATAGCTTTGGTCTCCTGTGAAAACCCCACGGAAGGGCAAGAGCGTGGCAGCAGGGCTGATGAACTTGGTTCGGATTAGTGCGCAGCCTCCTGCCTCAGGCGGATGGACGGGCTTCCTCCCATCTATTGGCATTCCTCACTAGCAACTGGCTCATTGTTCATAATCAGGCAGGTGAGGTAACATCTGGTTATATCCAAAATAAGCTGTTACTCCCCCCCCCCCCGCCGCCACCTCTCTCTCTATTCAGATGTAGATATTTTAATACATGTTTTAAGCTGAACTAAGCTGGTACTTAAAATAGTTCTCTGACATTCAGAATAATGGATATGAAAGCAAGTGCAATAAAAATTGTCAGCAAGATGCAGTGCAAGCACAGATTCAGCTGTAGCCTTGCTCATTTTAAACATTTTATTTAGTCCAGAAGATCTGCATCTTTAAGAATTAAAATACATGCTTTACTCTCAAACTTCCCCACCCCAAAAGTACAAATATGCACAGTTCAGGCCCCTGTAGCAATGGCTGTTTAGACACTTGCACTGGACAGAAAAGTTATAGTGATAACCCCAACTAATGAACAGATCAGATTTAATTAACTAACAGTATACAATTAGTTGATTGATTCTGCAACACTGACTTTTATTTCAGGATCCACTCACTACCTAGAGCTGCTGATTTACAATGTGGAGAATCATACTGTACTTTTGAAATCGCCAATTACGTTTCAGACATACCAGTCTTGGCCTTTCACAGCACTTTCTTTGCCAATTGTTCATCTGTCTTTCTTCCACACCTGCTTGCTGTAGTGAGAAAAACTCAGTGTTTGCCACACACAGGCAAGGGACGATGGTAAGGGAACTCTTTCCTGCAGGGTTAATACATTTTGAGCAGGCAAATTATGAGCAACCTGGCCCTGCTTTCATTCTCCAGAGAAGTGCAGCATGCAAAATCTCATGAGAAAGAAGTCCTCAGTTTCCCAGTGATTTTTGCTTTCCCCCCGTTCCTTTGTATGAATTTGTTTCCTTGCATAAAGAGAAATGTAACATATGTAAGGTGACATGCCACTGTTTGTGATGTAGAATGCAGCCAGTGACAGAAGATCGATTGCATAATTGAGTCTTTCATAGTGGCAAACACCTCACCTGTGTGACAAGCGGGGGTGCTGCAGGGTTCTTTCCTGGCCCCAGTGCTGCTCAGTGTCTTTATAAACAACTTTGACACCAAACTGGGAGGGGTAGCTTATACCACAGAAGACAGAATTGGGATCATAGAATCATAGAATCATAGAGTTGGAAGAGACCACAAGGGCCATCGAGTCAGTATGGCCTGTCTACACATGCAAGTCACCACATGATGTTGCACTCATCAAGTGATAAACATGCTTGTGAATGGACACAGTGCTAAGCTACACTGCTTCTCAGAGATTACTAATCAATGTGATTCCTTGATCAACAATTCACTTTTTACAGCAGTTTCACATTGAGAACAAGAGGGGTATTTATTACGACCAAAGGTGCAGTCTTAGAATAGGGACACCCTTCTCTACTGTAAAGCTCGCTGAGTGATCCTGAGACCTGCCACAACCTTTTACTACTTATCTCACGGGATTTTTCTAGGAACAAAACAGTAAAACCACTGTGATGGTCCCATTAAGTTCTTGAGGGAAAGTGCTATAAACACAGTTAATAATTATTATTTATCTTCTGCTCCTATAAACCATTCACCCTGGCCTCAGACTATTATTGTATGTTATTAGGCTTTTGTAACATATAACACTGATACCATATTTGGAAAGGTTTCTTGTGTGCTCCATTTGAGTTTCATTTTAGGTTCTTCTGAGGGGTCTTTCTCACGCAACAGCTAGCAACTGAAGAGCAATTTTCCCCTCCAGCTTTTGACAGTTTCACTCTTGGTGCCATCTGGATTCATTGGGCTAGAAGAACACAGCTGTCCCTGTGTGTGCAGTGAGCGGAACTCAGTTTCTGTCCTGCCAGGCCCATATTGATTTTGACCTGGCTCTGGAAGTAGTTTTGGATAGTCCTAAGCCAGAGGGGCACAGTCAACATTTTCTGCCATGGCGAAGTCTTCCTCACACCTTGCCAGTGTTTTTAGGTTGACATAAAAGGCGGGGGAGGGGGGAAGCAAAAGTGTTCACGTATATGGGAGTCACCCAACCCGCAACTTCAGTGCTCCTCTTTCTGGACCATATAGATATAATCAACTTCTTCTTAGAAAGGATGAGCTCATCAGCCACTCAGATTTGGCCAGTGGGAAACACTACTGAGGGAACGGAAGCTATAGGCTGCATCCCTACCCTGAAACAAGTGGGGGGAGGGTAAAGGACTCCTGGGGTTGCAGTGCTCATCTCACTTTCAGGCCGAGAGAGCCGGCGTTTGTCCACAGACAGCTTTCCGGGTCATGTGGCCAGCAGGACTAAACCGCTTCTGGTGTGACGGGACACTGTGATGGAAACCAGAGTGCAAGGAAATGCTGTTTACCTTCCCGCCACAGTGGTACCTATTTATCTACTTGCACTGAATAACTTACAAGACTAGTGTTTGGTAAAGTACTGCTTATCAGCTGTAGGACGATAAACTCCAAATAATGATCTACCTGAATAGCTTTGGTACCCTGGGACTGGCCTTAGCAGTAGGTGAGCTAGGGGGTGCTAAGTGTTCACACAGAGCTGAGTGGGGCTCCAGGTTTTGCTCAATGACTGTGTTTTTTAAATGCACTGCCTACACTGAGCTGGGGTGGCAAATAAGGTACCTGCAACCTTTTCTTGTTTAGGTAGTCAGCTTTAAATGCATGTTTCTTTTTAGTTTCCACTTTGATGTCATTTGTGCTAGACAAAAATCAGTAGGTAAAAACACAGCTTAACTTTTGAGCTTGTGTTACAGAGCACTTTGCACTTCAAATGCTGTAAGCATAATAATAATAATAGCTGTAAGAGGTCAGTTGGATACTTTTCTACTTATAATGTTTATTGTGTATATATATATATATATATATATATATATATATATATATATATATACTGGATGTTCTGTTCTTCCTTGCTGTTTTCTAATCAAAATTCCTCCTATCCCAGTTGTTTTCCCCCAAACATGACATATCCTCCAACATTCCTCAATAGGGATATTTCTCACTGCCCCACAACTGACCCTCCTTGACCCCATACAGTGGTGCCTCGCAAGACAAACTTAATTTGTTCCACAAATTTTTTTGTCTAGCGAATTTTACGTCTTGCGAAGCACGGTTTCCCATAGGAATGCATTGAAAATCAATTAATGCATTCCTATGGTCAAAAAAAGTCCAAACAAAGCCAAATTTGGTACAACAAGAGTTTATTAAGTGCTCTTTAAAGTCACACATACTGTAAAGAGCATTTCAAAATTCAAACCCAGATTTTTTTTAAAAAAAACAGCAGAGTGGCCCAATGGTCACAGAAAATCATAAAAATGCAGGAAAAAACAAGCTTCCAGATTCTTGCAAACCCCTCCCCAACTGTTCCCCCAGCCACCCAGCACACAGAAATTCAAATCCATAATTTTTTTAAAAAAACAGCAGAGTGGCCCAATGGTCACAGAAAATCATAAAAATGCAGAAAAAACACAAGCTTCCAGATTCTTGCAAACCCCTTCCCAACACCAAGTCCTTGAATTCCAAACACCCCAACCCAAAATCCAACCCCCCCAAAAAAGTTTTAAAAGCTTAACTTACCAAATGGCTGCAAAAGAAGTTTTGGAAAAGCTTCAAAAATCACCAAAGTCTTTAAAAACCTCAAAAAAGGCTACTATGTACACTGCATTCTATGAGTTGCTTCTCGAAGTCAAGTCGCAACTGTATTAACGGTGTTAAGAAAAAGGAAACAAACTTGCAAAACTCTAGCGAGTTTTCCATCTTGCGAGGTATTCGTCTTGCGAGGCACCACTGTATTTTGTCCCCCTCACACAGCATTTCTGCCACCAAGACACCAACAGGACACAGCTCACACACCCTCCGCCATCCTGAGAAAACCCCTTAATCCTGATTTTACTTTATATTATTATTTGGTAGATTTGCAAAAAAGAAAAGCACATAGCAATAAATACATTTTAGAAAGAGGCAAGATTAGACACAGATGCACAGAACATATATATATATATAAAATCCAGACTCCTTGTGCTCCACTCTGCTCCCTTTCTTCCCGCCCAGGACGCCCTGCCCTCTGCCTGCCCCGCAGGGCTGGGCCTCGGCGGTGGCAGCCTCTCCTCCTCCTCCTCCTCCTCCTCCTTGCTTGCTCTCCAGCAGCTGCCCAGAGCTGCCCAAGGGAGGAGGCTGGGAGTCGCGGCCATGGAGAGGCAATGGGAGGCTTCCTTGCAGCTCCCACTGCAGCCACTGTTGTCGCTCAAGAACAAGCGCCAGATTCCCCTACTCCCTGAACTCAGTGTCAGCAGCACTGGGGGGGGGGGGATAGGGACATTTGAGGATCAAATTAGAATGCTTTTGTAATTCCATTACTGTCCCTGGAAAATCGGGACTCTTGGAGGGTATGACATGGGGGGAAAGATTCTGAGTCCCTTCACAACTGGGGGTGGAGAGCCATTTTCAGCAGAAGGACTGGGAGTGGGCAAAGGATGAACTGATTCTTATCCCTGCCATTCCTTTACAAAAGCAGGCAGCTTCCAATTGTAATTTTCAGTTAGGGAAAAACTGTGTGTTCACACATTTCTTGCCCACATGACTGACAAAAACTGACTGGAGTCTTTCTCCCTTAGATGGGTGGGGAGAGAGAGAAACTTGAAGATTTACAGGACGTACATCTGTTTAAATTCCTCCCACATCTCCAGTTGATTGATGGCTTCAACAAGCTGTTAATTGCCCACTTGGCTTTAAATGAGTCTTATTTTTTTGGATTTGTGATGTAGATTTGCAAGAATTAGGAATTAAGTAGGTCTAATTGCCTGCCTTTTCTTTTGTAGACCATTCAGGGAGATGATAGTAACATTTAACTGAAGTTTATTCAATAGTTCTTTTCATCCCTGATTCTTGAGCTGCTTTTCATTTAATGGGGAAGAATTGGTTTGTTCGTGTTGCATTTATTATTGTCCCTTAGCTCTTTATTTTGAACAGCACATGCTCCTATTTTAGAGTTCTCATGTACTTGTCCCATTGTCTAATCTAATGTCTAAAATCAGGGGAACCTGGGATCAAGGTTGCTAGGAAGTCACATCCTCTGGCCAAGAATTCCCACCCCTTCCTCTACTATTTATGGAAGCTGGTGGCAGTTACTCAGTGCTGTGACTTCAGACACACCCAGGTCTCAAACAGAGGTGAAAGCTAAGGCTTTGTGAGCCCAGGTTCAGATGAAACTCTGGATTACAATTGGGGAAAAGGTGAAAGAGAACAGAACAGGCTAGAATTTTAATATCAAATGTGTAAAAAACAACAAAAGAAATAAAAGGATATATGCAAGAATCACTTGATAATGATATTTTTGGAACTTAGTTACTTATTTAATATACTTCTAAATCGCTCAATTATTCACATTTCTAAGCAGTGCATATGAAAACAATCCACAGAAAACAGTATAATGAAACTCTAAAAAATTATCATAAAACTCGAACACCATCTGCCTCCGAAGTTTAGCAAGGAGAGTTGGGTGGGAGTCCAGAGCCCTCGGTCCACGGATCAGAATGATTTAATAATAACATCCTTACATAAAACCATTCCTAACCATTGTCACAGTGAAGAAAACCTGGAACTCTTCATTTCAATCCACATTAAAGGGGGGGGGGATGAAATTCCACAAAGAACAAGTTGCAAAGCCAGAGTCAGAGTGTAGCCCCAAACTGCTCTACTCCACCTAATAATTTATGAAAAATAGACTGTTTGTTTTCTGACATGGTAGCTTCCATGTAATGAATAAGATACAGTGGTGCCTTGGGTTACAGACGCTTCAGGTTACAGACACTTCAGGTTACAGACTCCACTAACCCAGAAATAGTACCTCGGGTTAAGAACTTTGCTTCAGGATGAGAACAGAAATCGTGCTCTGGCGGCGTGGCAGTAGCAGGAGGCCCCATTAGCTAAAGTGGTGCTTCAGGTTAAGAACAGTTTCAGGTTAAGAACAGACCTCCAGAATGAATTAAGTTCTTAACCCGAGGGACCACTGTACTTTTTTAAAAATGAAAATTACGGTGTTTGTGTGTGTGGCAGAAGCCCCTTCCCTTCCCTCAAAAAGTGACAGTGCCCCCAACTCTCTTATTCCCTTGCTCAAGGGTGGATTTTTCAGGATCTTTCCCATATCACATGTAGTACTGACCCTCTTTAGCTGCTATATCCACAAGCAGGATAGTGTCCTTAAAGCGGCATTAGAGAAAACTTAAAGAGGTTACTGACAGAACATATCTCCCTTTGGGTAAGATAAATTGTGAATTAAGCGAAATTCCCCTGGAGCCTTCTTGGGCACCACACCCAAAGGGGAAAGGTGCAAATCCGGGTAAGGAGGGCACTCAAAAGGGCCAGACATCTTTCCCAATGCTAATTCCTTCCTGATCTTTTTCCTAGCAATATCCGGCATTTCCCTCACTGATTTTTGATTTTCAATTTCCGTGGCCCTGGGAGGGAACGCCACTGGGATACGAAAGCCTTCTGAAAATCCAAGCCACAGATATGAGGCAGCAACAGTGTCACAATACCTGAGTAGCCACGCCCTCAAGGTGGGCAATTTAATGGGAGTGAGAGCTAGGGTCAATAAGACAGCATTTAGGATCGCAGGCTGCTTGGGAAGAGGCTCCCTTTGGTTCCTGCTGGGGGCCTCTCCTGGCCCTCAAAAAGGCCGCTTGGCCCCACATGATATGGCAGGGTGGTCCCCAAAACACTTATCACATGCATGGGAATACTTACAGCCCTGACGCTGGCAGGGCCCTTTATGGTATTCCCAGCAAAAGAGACGCCTCCCTGACTTCTTAGCATCCTTTGGTTTCTGCTGCTCAGTGGACTTATGCTCAAAATTAGGAGAGACATAAGTAGTCCACACATCGAGATCCTTTCAATCCCAACGAGCAGAAGGGATCCTGGTGGCCCAACGTTGAAAGCTCTTATCGTAGCTTATAGCTGCCACCTCTGCAGCCAATGCAAAAGCCTTACGCACCAAAGATTGATAAATCCACAGGTGCAGACTTCTCTTGCGATAAGCTGCAGAAATGACCCCAGCAAATAAAGCCACTGAAAGCCATCAAGCCACTTTTCAAAGGTTCTCTCCACTTGCAAATTGGTGTTCAAATTCTGGGACGCATTCCAGGTAGCAAATTCAAGTTAAATCATGCTGTAGTAGTATCATGTATTTTACTTTTGAATGTCACGATAATTTTAGAAAAATAGTGCAAATGAGAGTTGCAAATGGTGAACATGAACAAAAGTCTTGAGTTTCCTTCATTGTAAGTATTAATAGCAGTCTATCCTGCACTTTCCTAGCTTTTCTGTTCTATTTGTTCTTTAATAATTTTGCCTCCTAATGCACACCATGGAAAATTACAGGCTGAAACTTAGGTGTCAGATAAGCAAAACAGCATAAATGATGGATGCAAAGCTTCTTGTGTCTGGTACTGAACAAGCAGAAACTAGTTCATATTAAAACAAATTTCTCACGTCACCTCTCACCATGGTAGAACTGGGTGAGCTGGATTATATTCGTTGCATGTACAATAGCATTTTCGCCAATAAATGAATTTTACACCTATAGATGAGCAACAGTTGGCATTGGCTGCTTCATATTTATTCAGCTATGAATATTTGCACTAGTTGAAGATGCCCATTAATATGTGATTTTGCTGTTAAGGAGGTTAGCATGGCTGTGGTCAGAAAATGGCTGGGAAGGAATGTCTACGCTTTTCTGTGCTGAGTCTTTGTTGTTTTAAAGGAACATCACATGATATGATATCAGTAATGACACTCCAAAAAGAGTCATGACTAGCATATCTAGAACCTATTGAACCTTCCCGACTCACAAATAGTATACAAGATTGAAGTAAACTAAAGTTATTTACTTGCCATAACATGATTAGAACCCACCTTTCTATTTCTTGCAGTGTATGCTACCATATGAACTAACAGACCACTTAAATTGGTCATGTGGCTAAAGTACATCAATGTTTGTGGCCTTAAAGGATGCATTGAAGAACTATAGCCCTCTAGGATAGACCTTCCTCCAATATTTTATGAAATGTTCACTGATGTCTTCCTGTTAATGAATAGATGGTCCGACTGAAACTGGAAGCCTCTATGGGCAACTGGTGTAGTTTCAGCATAGCTCTCATATCCATGGGACGACTGTACAGCACATATGGAGGTGTGAGACAGATAATTGATGTTGTTTTGAATGCCACATTCTAATTGCAGGATATCTCATGTTTCTGGAAGCATTGGGGCTATTTATCTATAGCGCATAAAGCAGGTCGAGTCCTTTGCTCACCCAGCCCTTTCAAGTCAGATTATTTACTCCCTGAGCTATATGTGCTCAGGCCTCAAAGTCTTCTTTGGAGAAGAGGAATACTAAATTGGCCCTTGGGACTGTCAGGCGATATGAAACCTCTGGACTGGTCAGGTTTGCCTTGACTGGTCAACAGAGTAGTCCTTTCTGTCCGCTGCATTTCAGAAACTGCCTTCAGGGATCATAAGCTAGAGAACAAACACACAATGTCTGCATTTGAGCACAGCTGCCCACAGCTCTGGCTTGCCTGTGGCAGATTGGCGCACTCTCTGCTGCAGCAGATGTGCTCTTAGAGGATGACGCTGTGCTGGGGCTCCCGGTTTAGCAACACTTCTGTTCTACAGTTTACTTTAGCACGCTGGTTAATCCACTGCAGAGAACCTCTGTTTTAAGTGATACAGAATTTATTTCATTTTTTATTTGAAGCTGATGCTTAATAGTGTGGTTCAGGAAAATAGTGCAGACACTTAGTTCTCACTAAGCCGTGTCTGAGCGATAGCAGTTCAGACTGCTTGGTTGAATGCTCTACAAAAAGGCCCTGGCCTCCACTTAGAAAACCAGATATCTCTGAGAGCGTAGAATCCTAGAATTGTAGAACAGGAAGGGGCCACGGGGGTCATCTAGTCCAGCCCCTTCTAATGCTGGGTCTTTTTGCCTAATATGAGACTTGAACTCACAACCCCGAGATTAAGAGTCTCATGCTCTACAAAGGCTGTTGCTTTCTGATGAATATGCTGATTTTCTGTGTAAACGGAATAGGGTTGTGGGTGGGTGTAGAAGTGATTAATCATATCAGTTTTAAGTGGTTTGATGCCAAAGACTCCTGAGTAAGATTAGTAGTCATAGAAGAAGAGGAGATGTCCTATTGCAGATTAGGTATTGGTTAACAGAAAGCAGAGAGGAGAAATATTTGGGACAGTTTATTGGAAAGATGTAGCTGGTGGAGCCCCCCAGAAGACTGGACCTGTGCTTTTTAATTTGTTCAGAAACTAGAATTAGGGCTGAACAGTGAGAGAGCCAAGTTTGTTCACACCAAATCTGTTAAAGTCTAATCAATATAATAAATTGTTAAGTCCTAGCTCTTACCTTTTGGAATCGGTCATAGATAAAATAAGGGGAAGTACTTGGAGGTTTAAAATGTGGGAAATGAAGTAAATGTTCAGAATAAAAGATCTAATAAATCAAGAACAAATTATCTCATATGCAGAAGTGGAGAGAGATGCAAGGTGTAAATTAATTTTGGTTTGAGTACTTTCAAATTTGTTCCAGAGTGCAAGAGTATATGAGAGTTAGGGAGATGACTGAATCTGAGAAAGCTATACTAAAAACAAATAAACATAGCTTGGTATATACACCGACAACCCAGAAGTGAATGCTTCTGTTTTCGAACGCACCTCAGAAGTTGAATGGCTTTCAAGACACGTTTATCCATTTTTTCAATGGATTTTGCTGACCATCAATTGCGCTTTGGTTGTCAAACGTTTCAGAAGTTGAACGGTCTTCCGAAATGGATTATGTTCGACAACCGAGGTTCCACTGTATGTTATTTATTATTTAACTTTCGCACAGAAAAGAAACAAAATAAAGAGCACATAAAGGAAAGGGCCCCAAATCCCAGAGGAAACAGACCAATGGAGGTTAGAAAAAAGCTGTGGACATCTGTGTACATGTTTCTTTGAATTTGGGAATAAGAGAAAACTGCTAAAAAGTTGTGAGGTGGTGGTATATCGCTCCTGCCAAAACAGTTAACAATTATACCCCCCAAATGTTGGAAAGGACAGAAAGAAAAAGGAGACCTTTTCCCTATGTGGTGGAAGTGCGAAGTAGCAAATAGATGCTGGGAAACTGTTTAAAAAACACATCTGAGAAGGCTTGGGTTATGAAGTGCACTTCAACCAGTGATATTTTTTATTGAATTATTTAGATGGTTTGATAACAAAGGATCAGAAGGAAATTGTTTCTTATATCTTAGTGGCTGCTAGAATATTATATGCAAAAACTGGAAGAGAATTTTCTTACAAAATGGTTTAGTAAGATATGGGACTGTTTTATTAGTGAATATAATTATAGATACCGTATTTTTCGCTCTATAACACGCACCCGACCATAACACGCACATAGTTTTTAGAGGAGGAAAATCCGTAGGCATGCCACCCGTAGGCATTCCCTCCATAACACGCACAGACATTTCCCCTTACTTTCTAGGAGGAAAAAAGTGAGTGTTATGGTGCAAAAAATATGGTAATTCTTTTTGGCAAAGTAGTAGGTTTATTGAGTACTGTAGTTTACACGGAATATTCTTAATATTAAGTATGCATTTTCAATACTTTGACCAAGGCAATAATTGTGGAAAAGATGCACCTTCATTGTGTTACTTAAATTGTTGTTTTGATTTTATGCTTTCAATGTATGATGAACAACATCACCCTCCCATCAGATGTCAAGGAGATAAAGAACTACACAACTTTTAGAAGACATGTGAAGGCAGCCCTGTATTGGGAAGTCGTCCAGATATGTCCATATGTGCTGGAAGTCGTCCAGAGTGACTGAGGAAACCCAGCCAGATGGGCAGGGTATAATAATAATAAACACCATCATAATTAATAAATATTATCCATGGTGTAGAGAAAGTGGGAAAGTTTGCCTTCCTCTCACAATACTAGAATTTGGGCCACATGGTGAAGCTGAATGCTGGAAGTACTTCTCACAGATAACCGTAAAGCTAAAGAATTCACTACTGGATGATGTAGTGATGGCCACCAACTGGATGTCTTGAAAAGAGGATTTGACAGAATCATGGGGGATAAGGTTACCTGTGGCTTCTGGGCCCCCGTGATTGGAGGTGGGGTGTCTCTGAATTGCTGGGAGTCTCAGTAGGGGAGCTTGTTGTGCTCATATCCTGCTTGTGGGCGTGAGGACAGGATGCTGCCCAGAGGGGCTCTTGTTTTCTTGTGGTGCTAACCAGCTCCCACATGAGCTATGAAGTGGAGCAGTCCACAGCCACAGGCTAGCCACCCCAGGAAGAACGAGCCTAAATTGATATATGAAACAAACACTTGGTGTGTTTTCACACAAAGCAGAGTTTGTAGGGCTGTTGGAAGCTATTACATAGCTGTTTTAATCTGAAATGCCTCAGATGGTAAAGAAATACTCCTATGTTCTCCATTACTTCATTCTTTCAAGGCAGCTCCTAACAGCTCCTAAGTCCACTGGTGGACTCATAGACAATTTCTTACCATCAACGTAGCTGGCATGAGAGCAGACACCTGAGATTCCTTTGGCTCTTTCACCTGCCACTTCTACCTGCAGAATCAAGGGAAGGAGCTAACCTTTTCCCGCTAGATTTCAGAGAGAGCAATTTGCTTTTCGTAATTAGAGCTCAGCACGCAGTCTCTGTTTATTTCAGTCTTCTTCAGCTTGGTGTAAATAGAGCTCAGGGTTTCTTTGACAACTGTTTAGCTTACAGCACAGATTTAAAGTATTACAGGATAATGAGAGACTTATTAGATTAACTTTTGCCATGATATTTTAGCATCCCGGATAATTATTATTTGCAGAAAAAGCTGAATGGTTAGTGTTTCTTTGCATATGTATTGCTGCATGTGCTGCTGATAACAGTTAAAATATATCCTAAAGGTAAAGGTAAAAGGACCCCTGACCATTAGGTCCAGCTGTGACCGACTCTGGGGTTGCGGCGCTTATCTTGCTTTATTGGCCGAGGGAGCCAGTGTACAGCTTCCGGGTCATGTGGCCAGCACGACTAAGCCGCTTCTGGCAAACCAGAGCAGCACACAGAAACACCGTTTACCTTTCCGCTGGAGCGGTACCTATTTATCTACTTGCACTTGACGTGCTTTCGAACTCCTAGGTTGGCAGGAGCAGGGACAGAGCAACAGGAGCTCACCCCATCGCGGGGATTCGAACCGCCGACCTTCTGATCGGCAATCCCTTGGCTCTGTGGTTTAACCCACAGTGCCACCCGCGTAAAATATGTCCTACCCTAATGTTAATGTCAATTTTAAGTTCCAAAAATGCCACTCCTATGAGCTACTCTGGTTTCTGAATTAAAATAACTTCGGTTTCTCAAGTACCTGCTATTTCACTTCAAATAAGGCTGCTTTTGTAACCAATCTCAAGACCCCATCCCCATCCTCAGCCATGCAGCATAAGTCTTCCTTGATCGTTTTGTTAGCCTAACATACCTTCTGCAGAACTGTTAAATTTCTGTGCATGCTCTTACATTCTTCTTACATATTTTCATCTTGTTGCACAGCTCATCACATCTTTCTTGATTTGCCCTGCTAACGACATACTGGCTTTGCATTTCTGTTTCATAGGCATCTGCTTCTGTCCTACCCTTTAATTAGGATTTGTTGGGTCTTTAATCTGATTGTATAATTGGCTTTCCAGCTCACTGTTGTTGTTATTATTATTATCAGTAGAATTATGTAGTCTCTGTATAGCACTATACATGCACATGTTATTTTACAATATTAATTAAATGAAATTCTTATTTGAAGTGTACCATCCAAAACCGGGACTCTTGAGCCTTGTGCTAGTGAATCTCCTGCAGTAAGTTGAGATGAGTGGAGAGAGATGGAGTGACAAGGGGAAGTTGAGCAGCTCACTGCATAGTCCTCACTCTCACCCCAAATATCGGTTGCAGCAGCCATTCCAACCCCCTGTGGGAGAGGGGCAAGGATGGGACTGCAGGACATGCCCACCAGCTCTGTAGAGAGGTCAGCAACCTCTTTCCATTTCAGCTGATCATGTCAAAAATTCTGTAACTAAGAAATAGTGCCTGAGCTTGCCGTTTTCTTCTTCCCTCACAATCCCTTTTCTTTACAGAATTTACATCTTGCGTCTCATCCCATGTGATCTCGGGGGGGGGGGGTCACAGCAATATCAGATGCAATACGATAAAGGAAAATATAATCTCCTTCCATCTGTTAGGTATTTTAGTCAGTATGGCCATATAACCCAATACATAAACAAATATATCACAGATGCCCACACAGCACATTGAGAAAACCTGGTGGAAGAGGAAAACTGCTGCCAAATAACTGCCAAGGGGGTGCAAGCCGAAGCTTGGAAGTGGGGAGTGTTCCACAGCCAGGGTGCCCTTGCCAATAAGTCTGCAATGGCCTTCTGCCTGGAAACAATAGGGCAGCTACTACGCTCAACAAGCCCTTCACTCCTCCTCCTCCTCCTCCTCCTCCTCCTCCTCCTCCTCCTCTTCTTCTTCTTCTTCTTCTTCTTCTTGCAGCAGAAGAGACTCTGTGTTCTGCTTAATGTCAAGGTTGGGATGCATGAGTCAGCTGCATGAATGAAACCCTGTGCAACTCATTGCATTGTTTGAATGACAACGGAGGCACCCGCAGAAGCTGTTCTTTCTTGTGCAAAGAGGACCAGAGGGTTGTGGGAGTGTGTGAAAAATCTCTTCGCTTTCAACAGCCGAGTCTGTTTGAAGGCAGAGTGCGCAACAGGTGTGCAAGTTTTCATTCAAACACTGAAATAACTTTCAGGATGATTTTTACTATAAACAAGATGAGTGATAAACACCTAACCTCTACCAAAACATGGTCATGGAATTATTGGGTGGCGATGGACTATTACGGGTCCCTGTCAGTACTGCATGTCTTCATTCATGAGTCCATTCTGCCCGGCTTCCATATTAATCTCCTGGGTTAAAATAAAAAAGAGCATGGAAATTAACATTTAAATAAACACTTTAACAAAAAATAGTATTTTATATATTTTAAATATATAAAATATTTGAATTTCTTAACATATTCTTTCCAAAAATATTAATGTTTGATACATTTTGGTATGTTTTTTGAGCTAAGAAATGTTTGCAAAATTCAGAGAAGTGTGACATCCAAAGTTTACGTCAGGTCACATTGGATTTTAAAAATATATATATATTTTTTAAAATCTTCAAGCATCCATATCATCAGTCCCTGAAAGTCTCAGGTTAAAATATGCTATTTTGGTGCAACTTTGAATATGCTGCTTTTGGTGTATCTTCATTTTTGACGCACTATTAGATTAAAATAAAGCACCTGGGATCCTGCTGTGTACATCTCAGCAATTTCGGTTCCAGTCCTGCCTCCCACATGTGCGTTTGCTGTGGAGTTGCTTTGGGTTCCCGACCTGGGGTTTGTCATTCACTGTTGCCTTTAACGTCGTTGTTTTTTTATCATTATGCTGTGGGCTGCTGCTTTGATTCCTGTGTAGAAAGCAGATGAGGACAGTTTGGAACAAAAGGTGGGCTTGTAACTTCAGTGATTTTAAGAGAGCACAGAAATGCAAGCCCCACCCCCTGAAATTTTTACATTACAAAAGAAATGTCCACATTACATATGCACATATTTATGGCTACTATTAAAGGGTACTTTCACTAAAAACTACAAATGTAATCTTTTTTTAAAAAAAGCAGCTTCCAACATAAAGGTCTTCTTAAAAATAATTCAAATGCTTCTGCTTATCAGATTTAAAAGCATGATTTGATATGAGATGTTTGACATTGAAATTATTTTTAACCTTCTGCTTGGAGGGAAAAAGACATTATTCAGAAGAACAAAAAAGAGACTTTTCTCTTTGGATTTCTCCCTTAAGAAAATCACATTATATTTAAAGGATTTCTGTCCATGTGTAATAAAAGGTAGATGCATGAAATGCATAGGCAGGTCTCTCTCTTTTTCAGATCCATCTTTTTCTGGCCTCAAATGGCAGATTTACAAGGAGAAGAGTCCCTGTTTACTCACATTTTTCCAGTTCCTTCAGTATGAACAATTGTTCATTTAAGGGCATTTTGTTTTTTGCATATGGTTACACAGCATTATGGATTTTATAGTCTTAACACTGCTTGGGCTGTTTGCTGCTTCTGTGCAGGTGGAGCTTGCTCCTGAGAATAAAATACACATTGTTTGGAAAAGTTAATGTTTTGGGAGACAGGAAATAATCAGGTGAGAATGCATAATACTTTTTCTCATGCTATCATATCTGGTGTTGACAAGTTTTGAAAATAGCCTCTGATTTGGAGGTCAAAAGCCCTGAAACTACAGTGCATAAAATTAAATTCCATTTTGTAAAATTTTGGCAGTGTTGTCAACATTCTTATTATCAGTTATGCTAACCAGCCCTATTGACACAGTCTCTCCCCCCCCCCCAGCAGAAGTATAGGACAGACAAACAGGCTTTTAAATATGACACAGGATACACTTGAATTACAGGTATAAACTAGCTTTAAAATAAGTCCCTCTAATCAGGAAAAACTGGGATTTGTAGTTATGCAAACTACAACTAGTGGCTACAAAGACCACAAAGGCTAGTGGCTTAGCAGAAAACTTTCAGCAACTCACCAAACTATAATTCACAAGATAATTTGAGGGAAGCCCTTCCATTTAAAATTGTGCTTGCAATGTAGATAGTATGATGACCAGGTTTGAGTGAGCAAGTTAATTTATAAAACTTGTACCAAAGTCATCCCATCCCATGTGGATTCCCTTGTGTCCCAAAGCATTTTTATGTGGCCAGCAAGGTTGCCATTATTACATAGGAGACAGCATCAAATGATACATGCAAGACCCCTTGTGGAACTGTCACATTCTACTTCCTTTGGGACTTGTGTGCCAGAAGCCAGGTGTTGGGGGTGGTATGGTGTGTTGTAAGAAAGGCCTAAGACAACCCAAGGGCCACATTCCCTTCTGAACAAACTTTCAGGGGCCGCTTGCCAGTGGTGTGTGGGTCCACAGGCAAAGCAACCAATGTGAATTTTACCTTTGTTACCATGAGCTCGTTTCTGCACTCTCTCACCCAGCCCTCTCTGTCCTCCAGACAGACAGTCAAGAAGCGTCATCAGAGTTCAAATACTCACTATTCCACCAAGGCAGAAACACTGAAAGCGGCTGCCCTGCAGGATCCATGAGGCCACAAGGACCACATTTGGCCCCTGGACCTGATGTTCCCCATCCCTGCCTGGAGAGTACGCTTCCAGCAAATGAATTTTGCCACAGAGCCTCTCCTAAAGCAAAATGCCAGATGTATGGGGGGGGGGATGTTTCAGCACATCCTATTACTGATTATTATAATTTAGTGTCATATTTTGAACTGATGTTCCTTCTTGTTTACCCTTTATGCTAATACATAATAGGCAATTAATTAGTCTATTCTGTTGTTTCCCTTTATGTGAACTTGTCCTCTCCCCTTATTGTAACCTCATTTCCATTTGCTCTTAAGAATCTTTACTTATAAATGATCCATTTAAAATTCAGAGGAAAGCAAATATGTCATACTTTAGTTTTGTCTGTTTGAATGAAATAATTCTAGATAGCTAGGATTTTAGAACAAAGAATCTAACTTTCTGCGTGACACCTCATACATTTTTGTTATTTTTGCTGAATGGCAAATGTGGTTAACCAAAATCATATCTTTGAAAAATTAGGACTGTTTATCAAAGAAGTCACTGTAAGATTTTTATTTGATGTTAGAGAGATCTTTCCTTCCAAAGACAGTCAATGGATTACAAAGTTGCTCCAGTTTACAAAGTCAATGGATTCCCTCCATTGGCTTCAGCTTACAGTATCACGGAACTGAGGCTGTCAGACTCACAGTGAAAGGGACAGTAAGACCTATGGAGGGAGGGAGGAGGTAAAGGAGTAGCTGAATTGAAAGGAATGTAATTGAATGATAGAGGTGGGGTTTAATTTATGTAATACAGCCGTACCTTGGTTTTCAAACAGAATGCGTTTCCAGAAGTCCATTCGACTTTGAAACGTTTGGAAACCAAGGCGTGGCTTCCGATTGGCTGCAGGAGCATCCAGCTGTGGAAGCCGCTCTGGACATCCGGCTTCCGAGTAGAGGCATTCGAGTTCCAAGTTGTTAATGAACTAAGCTGTTAGAAAACCAAGGTACGACTATATAGAGAAAAGTTCTTATAAAGGCGCTTTAACATCTTGGCCAATGACAAAGTCAAGCCTTTGACATTCCCCCCTAGAGCCAACAGGTCTGAGAACCATGGCTGCATGTGGGATGAACTATGGCAGCAGTTGCCAATATGGTGGCCTCCTGATGCTATTCAACCACAACTCCCATCAGCTCTAGGCAGGGATTATGGGAGTTGTGGTCCAATTGCATCTGGAGGGCATCCCATTCATTACCCCTGAGCTGGGTTGTTCACCCAGCTTCTCTTTAAGGACATAAAGCTGGACAAATTCTGTGTAAACCAAGATCTTCTACAGCTTGTACCTTTTGTCTTAAATTCAGTGTTCTGGCGTCTTCATGTCACATGCTCAGTTCTGCTGCTCCAATACCTTCTCTCCTTGAAGAAATTACGATTTTCTTAAGCGTCCAAATGATACAGTAGCACGAAGCCCAAGAGTGCAAATGTAGGAAGGATTTGAAGTCCAGCAGGAATGAATGCAGTACAGATTGTGAGACCAGGCAGCGACAGCCCCCCCCCCCCCAGGGAGCATAAGAAAGGAATAAGGACTCTGAAAATGTTATATGGAATTAAAATTAGGCCACAACTTTATTAAACTTCTGAATGTAGGAAGACCTTGACTTAGGCCTTGGGTGTGTGTCCATCCCAGCCCCCCAGCCGGGGGGAACGGGCTCACCAGGGTAAATTGGATATGGGGGTGCTCTGCAAGACGTAAGTGTAGCAGGCAGCCAAATATCCTATATCCCTGAACACAGGGTGGTTCACTGATGACCTTTCAGTGACACCCATATATATAACCCCTTTAAGAGGGGGATCCTGGAATCGCTGCCACAGGGAGGTTAGGCACAATGCCCCCCCCCATATAGGGAAGAAAAGACGAAAGGATTCTACTCAAGGCAATAACCACAAAAGTTGTGATGAATTGCTATGGGGAAGACAAAACCTGCTAATGCAGGAAAATTTCTTCCTGGTCCTTCAACAGCAGTGCCTGCTAAAGAGGAAGAAAAAGTTAACCTGCAAACAAGAAACATTAAACAAAGGGAGGGTGAATCTCCAGAGCTGACTGCCTGGCTGTTGTCTGCTCCACCCCCTATTTATAAATGGGGCTGGCCCCACCTCCAGCAAGAAACTTGATTATTGAAGCTGTGCGTGAACCTCCAAAAATTAACACTGAGAGGCAAGCCAGCCCCTGTTTGCCAGTAAGCTCCCTGGGAACTGAAGCACCAGGCGCGATCCCACAAAGGGCACCCACAATGTAAAGTGGGAGTGCTCATTGCCTTGACTGCTGTTCTAGAGTGTTACTCTTCTTCATCATTGTCTGAAGTGGTGTGTGTAACCAACTAATCATAGAATCATAGAGTTGGAAGAGACCACAAGGGCCATCGAGTCCAACCCCCTGCCAAGCAGGAAACACCATCAGAGCACTCCTGACATATGGTTGTCAAGCCTCTGCTTAAAGACCTCCAAAGTAGGAGACTCCACCACACTCCTTGGCAGCAAATTCCACTGTCGAACAGCTCTTACTGTCAGGAAGTTCTTCCTAATGTTTAGGTGGAATCTTCTTTCTTGTAGTTTGGATCCATTGCTCCGTGTCCGCTTCTCTGGAGCAGCAGAAAACAACCTTTCTCCCTCCTCTATGTGACATCCTTTTATATATTTGAACATGGCTATCATATCACCCCTTAACCTCCTCTTCTCCAGGCTAAACATGCCCAGCTCCCTTAGCCGTTCCTCATAAGGCATCGTTTCCAGGCCTTTGACCATTTTGGTTGCCCTCCTCTGGACACGTTCCAGTTTGTCAGTGTCCTTCTTGAATTGTGGTGCCCAGAACTGGACACAGTACTCCAGGTGAGGTCTGACCAGAGCAGAATACAGTGGCACTATTACTTCCCTTGATCTAGATGCTATACTCCTATTGATGCAGCCCAGAATTGCATTGGCTTTTTTAGCTGCCGCGTCACACTGTTGGCTCATGTCAAGTTTTTTTTTTGTTTTTTTTTCCAAATTCTTTTTATTTTATTCCACAAAGACAGCATACACACAAACAACGAAACACAAACATATAAAAAAAAGAAAAAACAAAAACTCTCAATCACAACAAACAAAAAAGGCGCGCAAAGTTCTTGTTTCCATAGATTTTTCATAACATATTTCTCTCTTTTGGGACTTCCTTCAGCCTGGCCACAAATCATACGGAAACAGTAAGTAAGGTCTCACGTTTCTTCTTTTATATTGTCATTGTGTCCGTTGTTGGTCTCTATTTTCCTTAAACAATAACCTTAGTCTCTCACAATACATCTCTAAACCCCCTTAGCGTTATTTGCCCGTCACTGATGTTTTCCAGATAGTTCGCATATTTTCCCCAGTCCTTAATAAACACTTGATCTTTTATATACCTGATCTTTCCCGTTAGTTTATCTAACTCTGCATATTCAGTTAACTTGCATCTCCACTCCTCTACTGTTGGGGTTTCTTCCTGTTTCCATCTTTGAGCTATTAAATTCCTTACTGCCGTAGTCGCATAGTATATCATTCTG
Source organism: Podarcis bocagei (assembly GCF_964188305.1). Taxonomy (NCBI): domain Eukaryota; kingdom Metazoa; phylum Chordata; class Lepidosauria; order Squamata; family Lacertidae; genus Podarcis; species Podarcis bocagei. The sequence goes on from NC_138130.1 coordinate 2,768,174, forward strand.
CAGTCCTCCTTTTTTATCTCTCGTTGTAATATTCCTAATAGGAAAGTTTCTGGTTTTTTCCTAAACGTGTATTTTAATATCTTTTTCAGTTCTGTATATATCTTTTCCCAGAACTGTCTTACCTTCCCGCACTCCCACCACATATGGTAGAACGTGCCATCTGCATCTTTACATCTCCAACACTTTTTGCTCACCTTATACATTTTTGAAAGTTTTACAGGTGTCAAATGCCACCTATAAAACATTTTCATAACGTTTTCTTTTATCGCCGTACACGCTGTGAAATTCAGTCCCTCTTTCCATAGTCTTTCCCAATCCTCATACTGAATACTATGGCCTACGTCTTTTGCCCAACAAATCATTACTGATTTCACCTCCTCGTTTGCCAAATTCCAGTCTAACAGCATCCTATATGCTCTAGATATATTTTTCACCTTACTGTTTATTATTTCCGTCTGGAATTTTGAGTCATTGTCTACATACCCTCTTTCTTTAATGTCTCTGCTAAACATCTGGTTAATCTGTTGATGACTAAACCAATCGTACACGTATTCTCTAATCGTCTCATAGGGTTTAATTCTCCATTTCCCATCCACTTTAATTACTAGTTGGTTGTATGTTACCCGGTTACCTCCCATGTTGGTGGTTTTCCTGTTTATTATTTCGAGTGGTGCTAACCAATGAGGTGTTTTCGGTTCCAATATATTTTTGTATCTCTCCCACACTTCTATTATCGGTCCTCTGAAGATATGATTACTAAATCCCCTGTGTTTTTTCGTTTCACTTTTCCACATGTATGCATGCCAGCCGGAATGGTTATCGAAACCCTCCAAATTTAGTAGTTCCGTATTCTCTAGGTTGACCCAGTCTTTTAGCCAACTTAGGCATGTCGCCTCATAGTATAGTATAAGATCTGGCAGCCCAAATCCACCCCTTTCTTTTACATCTGTAAGTAGTTTAAATTGTATTCTGGGCTTTTTGCCCTGCCATATGAACCTCGAGACTGCTCTCTGCCACTCTTTTATAGTTTTACTTCCTTTTATTATAGGTATGGACTGAAACAAGAACATCAGTCTTGGTAAAACATTCATCTTTATCATGTTTATTCTTCCCCATAGAGATAGTTTTAGGCGTCCCCATTTCTCTAAGTCTTTCCTTATTTCCCTCCATACCGGCTCGTAGTTGTTTTTGTAAAGATCCATATTTTTAGATGTTATCCAAATGCCAAGATATTTAACTTTCTTTGCTTTCCCTATCTGCCATTGCTGTTGGGTTAGTTCTATTGTCTTTGGGTCCACATTTTTATATATCATCTTTGTTTTCGTCTTGTTTAATTTAAATCCAGCCACCCTTCCGAATGTTTCTATCTCTCTCATTATCTCTCCTATTGATGTTAGTGGCTCTTCGGTCATTACTACTACGTCGTCGGCAAAGGCCTTGGTTTTATATACGTTCCGACCTAAGGTCACCCCTTTTATATTTCCATTTTTCCTTATAGAGTTTAGGAGGGTTTCTAACACTGTTATAAATAATAACGGAGAGAGAGGGCATCCTTGCCTTGTTCCCTTCCTTATCTTAATCTCTTCCGTTATTGTACCATTTACAATCAGCTTGGCCTTCTGTTCTGTATATATAGCTTTCACCCCATTGTAAAAATCACTGCCTACATCCATATACTCCAAGTTTCTCAACATATAATTCCATACCACATTATCAAACGCCTTTTCGGCGTCAATAAACATCATTGAAACTTGTTTGTTAAACCTAATAGACAGAAATTCCAGCATGTCCACAATATGTCTTATGTTGTCTCTCATCTGTCGACCTGGCAGGAATCCCGCCTGATCCTTGTGAATAACCTCTGCCAGTACCTCTTTTAGTCTTCTGGCCAGGACTCCTGCGTATATCTTATAATCTACATTCAATAATGAGATCGGTCTGTAATTTCTGACTAGGGTTAGATCCGAATCCTGTTTGGGTAGGAATGTGATATACGCCTCTTTCCAAGTTTCCGGGATTTCCCCTTTCTTTAATATTGTATTCATTGTCTTTTTCAGGGGTTCCACTAAGACTTGTTTCATTTCCTTATAGTAGCCTGCCGTGAACCCGTCTGGGCCAGGGGCTTTTCCCCTCTTCAGGTTTTTAATTACCTCCTCTATTTCCTTATTTTCAATAGGCATGTTCAATCTTTGTTTTCCCTCCAGTGGAATTTTTTGACCCCCTTTCTCTTTCAGAAATCTTTCTATCTTCCTTTGTTCTATTTTTTCTTGATCATTATATAGGTTACTGTAGAAGTTTATAAATTCACTCCTTATTCCTTTAGGGTCTGTTCTTTCTTCCCCCTCAACTATTATTTTATTAACTATCCCTTGTTCTTTCCTTTTTTTAATTTGCCAGGCAAGCCACTTGCCTGGTTTATTAGCATGTTCAAAGTTCCTTTGTTTAAGTCTTTTTATATTCCATTCCACCTCCCTATTTATTATTGTGGCAAACTGAGTTTGAAGAATTTTTATTCTTTCCTTTGTTTCTGAACAGTTAGGTTTCTGAACTAGTTTTCGTTCGTTTATCATTATTTGTCTTAGGATTTCCTCCTTATTTCTTTCTCTGTTCCTATTTTTTATTGCATTTTGTTGAATGAAAAATCCTCTTATGACCGCCTTACTGGCATCCCAAACTGTACTTTCTTTCGTTCCTTTGCCACAATTGTCCTTGAAATATTCCGTCAATTTTTTCTTTGCCGTTTCCACCACCGTCTGGTCATCTAACAGGTAGTCTTTTAATCGCCATCTATAAGATCTTTTTTCATAGCTATCCAATTCCATCTCTAGTGGGTTATGATCTGATATTACTTTTGGCTTTATTTCTATATTTTTAATTCTTGGGCATATTTCTTTTGAAATCCAGATCTGGTCTATTCGAGAGGAGGATTGGTTGGGTTCTGAATAGAAGGTAAATTGCTTTTCTAACGGGTGTCTCAGACGCCAAATATCTACTAATCCGCAGTTTTCCACCACTGGAGCAGCAGAAAACAACCTTTCTCCCTCCTCTATGTGACATCCTTTTATATATTTGAACATGGCTATCATATCACCCCTTAACCTCCTCTTCTCCAGGCTAAACATGCCCAGCTCCCTTAGCCGTTCCTCATAAGGCATCGTTTCCAGGCCTTTGACCATTTTGGTTGCCCTCCTCTGGACACGTTCCAGTTTGTCAGTGTCCTTCTTGAATTGTGGTGCCCAGAACTGGACACAGTACTCCAGGTGAGGTCTGACCAGAGCAGAATACAGTGGCACTATTACTTCCCTTGATCTAGATGCTATACTCCTATTGATGCAGCCCAGAATTGCATTGGCTTTTTTAGCTGCCGCGTCACACTGTTGGCTCATGTCAAGTTTGTGGTCAACCAAGACTCCTAGATCCTTTTCGCATGTACTGCTCTCAAGCCAGGTGTCACCCATCTTGTATTTGTGCCTCTCATTTTTTTTTGCCCAAGTGCAATACTTTACATTTCTCCCTGTTAAAATTCATCTTGTTTGTTTTGGCCCAGTTCTCTAATCTGTCAAGGTCGTTTTGAAGAGTGATCCTGTCCTCTGGGGTGTTAGCCACCCCTCCCAGTTTGGTGTCATCTGCAAATTTGATCAGGATGCCCTTGAGTCCATCATCCAAGTCGTTGATAAAGATGTTGAATAAGACCGGGCCCAAGACAGAACCCTGTGGCACCCCACTAGTCACTCTTCTCCAGGATGAAGAGGAACCATTGATGAGCACCCTTTGGGTTCGGTCAGTCAGCCAGTTACAAATCCACTGAGTGGTAGCATAGTCAAGACTGCATTTTACCAGCTTCTTTACAAGAATATCATGGGGCACCTTGTCAAATGCCTTGCTGAAATCAAGGTAGGCTACATCCACTGCGTTCCCTTCATCTACCAGGCTTGAAATTCTGTCAAAAAACGAGATCAGGCTAGTCTGACATGATTTATTTTTCAGAAATCCATGCTGACTATTGGTGATCACAGCATTCCTTTCTAGGTGCTCACAGACTGTTTGCTTCATGATCTGCTCCAGAATCTTCCCTGGTATTGATGTCAGACTGACTGGGCAATCATTATTTGGGTCCTCCCTTTTCCCCTTTTTGAAAATAGGGACAACATTTGCCCTCCTCCAGTCTGCCGGGACTTCGCCTGTTCTCCAGGAATTCTCAAAGATGACTGCCAGTGGTTCTGAGATCACATCTGCCAGTTCTTTTAATACTCTTGGATGCAGTTCATCTGGCCCTGGAGACTTGAATACATCTAAACTAGCCAAGTATTCTTGTACTATCTCCTTAGTTATTCTGGGCTGTGTTTCCTTTGCTGAATCATTTGCTCCAAATTCTTCAGGTCGGGCATTGTTTTCTTTATCGGAGAAGACTGAGGCAAAGAAGGCATTGAGGAGTTCAGCCCTTTCTGTGTCCCCTGTTTGTATTTCACCATCTTCTCCTCTGAGTGACCCCACTGTTTCTTTGTTCTTCCTTTTGCTACGGACATACCCATAAAAGCCTTTTTTGTTGCTTTTAACCTCTCTAGCAAGCCTGAGTTCATTCTGTGCTTTAGCTTTTCTGACTTTGTGTCTACACGTGCTGGCTATTTGTTTGAATTCCTCTTTGGTGGTTTCCCCCCTTTTCCATTTTTTGTACACATCCTTTTTTTAATCTTAACTCAGTTAAAAGTTCTTTAGATAGCCACCCTGGCTTCTTTAGGCACCTTCCATGTTTCCGTCTCATTGGTATTGCCTGACGTTGTGCTTTTACTATCTCCCTCTTAACAAACTCCCAGCCATCATGAACTCCCTTTCCTTTTAGTATTACTGTCCATGGGATCTCACCCAGCACTTCCCTAAGTTTTAAAGTCAAGAAATTGAGTCCTAGTATGCTTGGCTGCTCCTTTCCGCTGTATAGTAAACTTCAGAAGAGCATGATCACTTGTGCCTAATGATCCTTCCACTTCTACCCCACTAACCAGGTCATCAACATTGGTTAGGACCAGATCTAAAAGGCTGTTCCTCTTTTTACTTCTCCCACTTTCTGGACAATGAAGTTGTCTGCAAGGCCAGTGAGGAATCTGTTTGACCTTATGCTCTAAGCAAGTAGCTTGCATTTTCTTCTTCTCTTGAAAGCACTGGAGGTATATATTTAGTAATCATCTCAGTAAGAGCATTTTGCAAACTTATTTTCAGGTGTTTCCATATGTTGTGTGCATTCATTGTAAGAGAAAGGGAGAAATATACAAAAGGTAAAAAAAAAAAATCTGCAGGGTAACTGCATGAATATTTTGAGAAGTCTGTACACAGCCTGTTTTACACTGGAATTCTGCACAATTATGTTCCTAAGGAGGAAGAGACAACAGATGTTGACGAAAGATTGAACATTCTTAAAAGAGGCTGTTTAAATAAATAATTTTTTTTAATGAGCTACAGTTGCTCTCAAAAAGAGATATTTTGGCAAGCCAGTTAGACAGCAATCTATTTCTCAGATACATTGCCCATTTCAGTAAGATTAATGTCAAATAAAGTATTTTTTCTCACATCTTATCAGTAGAACAATTATACAGCTCCAATAATCCCCAAGTCAGTCTTTCAGAAAATAGCTGAATATTTCCTCCAGCAATTCATAAAGCAGATTAAATTAATATGATATCAGGTCAGAAATGCTACAAGTGGATGTATTTTTCACTGTTACAAATTAATTGTTTTACTTAGCACAAAAAGGGAGAAACAATCAGTAAAGGAGTACAGTTGTCAAGGTCTTTGTTGAATAAACGTCATTACAGTAGAGTTACATGCTATATCCAGCAAAGCACTTCAGGCTCTGCAAGGGGCAGAGAAGCCATCGTTTATTTGAAGGCCTTGAACTGTTTTAGGATTAAGGTTTGGATTCCATACCCTCTTAGCCAAGGATCCTTGTTAGATGTATTCTGCCCTATGCAAGGCAACATGTTCATGGATGATCCATTCATAAATCTGCATGCAGTAGGTTTGATAGTCCTCCCTCCTCGTTTAGGAAGCAAACTGGGCTTACATGGGGAGTCATAACATCAGTCAAAACATCGGACATAATTTGAAAAGGATCATTGGCTAGGTGAGTTTGTGAATTTGCTGTGAAACCAATAACAACATCCAAAACACCCTACATTGCAACCCACATTTAGTGAAATAGAAAAAAGTTGTCAATACTGGTACAGTAGAATATACACAGCATTCAGGGCTGGCAGTAAAGCATTCACATGACCACATTACAATTGTTTGAACCGCTCTGGGTATGTGAACTGGCCCAAAGGCCAAAGAGACATGAGAAGATAACGTGGAAGTATTATGGCCGACACAGGTCAAACAAGAGAGAGATGGTGACACATTGGTCAATAAGGGCCAATGTGAACATTTGGTGTGTGTGTGTATTGTGTGCATATTGACAAATTAGAGCATGTTCAGGAATAAAATATGAATACATTTAAAAGGCAGGTGGTACGACCCTTTTGAGACTGAGATTAGTAGATTTCAGAAGGCAAGTGGAGAATTGCAGAACAAAAACAAAAAAGAATGCTTCTATGAAAAAGCGGTATCCCTGATGTTTTAATTTTCAAGATGCAAGGCTTTTGTTCTGTTCTAAACGTGAGAGAGAATCTCACGTTTAGATCTGATCCCTAGTCTGCATTTTATGTCAGGGTTGGAGAACTTGTAACCCATGGGCCAATCTTGGCCCACCAAGGAGTTTGGTTTAATTCACAAGCCCATTTTACCCAAACCGCACCATTTGCCCATCACCTGACATGCGCTGGTGCCATCAGCTGATGGACAGGGGGCAGGGTCGAAATCTGCATTAGCTATGACCAGCAAGTAACAAGACCACAGAGCCTTGGCAGCAGGGTTGGGTATCTGCTGATCAGCCGATGGGGGGGCATTGAAGCACTTTTTTACGCTTCTCCTTTAACTGAATGGAGAGGTGGTGGCAACCCTAGCTGGGGGGGACTCCCCCCCCCCATAATTTAAACACTGAAGTGAGCACATGAGTGGCAGCAGCAGCAGGGGTGTGGGGGACTCTGCTGCCCACCTGCTCCAAGGAGAAGTGTTTTGCCCCTTGTAAAAGTGTTCCTTGGTTTGCACAAGCACTCTTGGAAGCACCCCCTTAAAATGTTATCCTTTTAACATTGGAGTGACTAGGTAGGCAGTGGCAGGGAGGACTCTTCCCCTCCCCACGCACCCCACTGCACCCCAACTGCCTGCTTGCTTGCGGGGAAGATGCTCCCAAAAGCACTTTTACAAGGCTAGTCCACGTCACTCTTATGTGAGCCTCTTGAGGCTCCAACTTGAACATGGCTCTTTTAAAGCTTTAGTAAGTTGCCCTATACTTCTGTTTTAAACCTCTGGGATCTGGAGTTCAAAGGGGCAGGGAGGCGGCTTGCAAAGTCAAGTGATGGGTTGTGACAGATGAGTGGGTCCTCACAGCTGATCTTGATAAGGATTTTGCGCGTGGAGCTAAAAGGTTTACCTGCCCCTGTTTTATGTGGGACAATCCATGGTTCTCTCCTCCCTCATTTTATCCTTTCAGCAATATTGTGGGAGCTTCATGGTGAGTGAAACTGTAAACAGTTACAGATAGGTAGCCGTGTTGGTCTGCCATAGTCAAAATAAAAAAATTCCTTCCAGTAGCACCTTAAAGACCAACTAAGTTAGTTCTTGGTATGAGCTTTCGTGTGTATCTGAAGAAGTGTGCATGCACACGAAAGCTCATACCAAGAACTAACTTAGTTGGTCTTTAAGCTGCTACTGGAAGGAATTTTTTTATTGAAACTGTAAAGGAAATCTGGGTCTCCCCCAAATTATAGGGCCTTTCTGCACTTATCATTTATAGTAGAATAATTGCTGGGGGTGGGGTGTTTTTTGTATGTTGCCGCATGACGTCGACATCACTGTCAGGTTTGTGCTTTCTTTCAGTGATGAGTGACATCTCTGTCCAGAGTACCTCCATCATATTCTATGAAACTTTTTGTGATGTTTAGCATGATAGACTCACTACCTAGGGATTCATGATGGACTGCTGCTGCTGCTGCTGCTTCTGTAGCTTTCTGCAATATATACCAAACTAAATGGCTGTTTCAGGCACAAGCAGAGACCATTTGGGGAGCGGGGTTTGGAATGCAAATGAACCCTTTCTCCTGCAAATGATTTTTTCCTCCTTGTTAACTAAAAATATTTTATTTTTCAAGCATTCCCGACTTTGCTTTCCTTTGCTTTCCTCACCCTCCACACCATCACAAGTAGACTTCAGTCTGTTGATCTGCTTCTGTCAGGTGAGCAAACCCTTCGTCTGCTAGCTGTCTTACTCTCGGGGTCAGAATTTTACATGTGAAATTGTAAAAGTTCCGGGGGTGGGGTGGGGGTGTCTTCTTTTTTAAATATTGCAACTGAGAATTTGATAAAAGTGAATTTTTACTGCAAAGAATTTAAAAGATCTTGTTGAATTCGGATTCCGAACATTAATTAGAAGCACATTTTGCATTGCAAATGAGCTCAGTTTTGGCTAAAGTGGATCTGAAATTCCAGCTGTTTTGACCTCTCCTCATTTCATGCACAAAGCACATGATATAGGTAACTGACTGACTTCTGTTGCATGTCCAGGGAGCAACATGCTTTGTAAGCTTCTTCACATCCCTTGTGGTAGCTCCTTTGTGCTTGGCCAGCAGTGACCAAATCAGGTCCTTGCTTCAATTCTGCCTGCTCTTACTGTGCAGGATTGGTAATGTTGTGCACTGTTTTGGCCTGGGCATTGCTACACCTATTGAAGTGCAGCTTTCCTGAGACCAAAGCAGCACATTTCTGATACTAGTTGTACTAAATGTGTGTAACGGAGAAGGTAGGAGTAGCAAACTTTCAGCATCAGGGTGGCAATCCCTACTGGGAGGCCACATGCGGGGGGGGGGGCAGAGCAACAAATGTGATGGCTACCTTTGTACAGTAGGATAGTTTCTACACACAGTCTCACACCCCTCCACCCTCCATCCAGGCAAGCCTTAGCAGAGTTCAAGGACACCTTCCATCGATTCAGAATTACTCAAGGAAGGTGCAAGGTGGGACTGGCAAGGGGTGTGTGTGGCCAGGGAGGGGCTACGGCCCGGGGAGAGTCCCAAGGACCAGAGAGAGGGCATGAAGGGTTCTGTTGGGCCACTGGGTCTTTGATTCCCTATACCTACTGTGGTGCCTTCAGTTTGTGCAGCCTTCACAATTTAATTGCATCCAGGGTAGGGGTTAGGATTCTACCCCATCCCACCTCCTTTCTTAGTTAGCTAGCACAGGCTCCCCCCCCCCCATTTAATGCCTTTCTTTACTGCCTCACCTTTACCACTGTGTTTGTGCCCCAGGGAACTGATAGACATTTGAAGACTCTCAGTTGTGTCATTAGCAATAAAGCAGATATCCAGTCAGCCAACAAACTGCTCTACAGTTAGGTGTGCCTCCCATCAGTTTACCATAGCTGAAATCCCACTGTGATTTCTGCACCCCAAGTAGTTGCTCGGTTTGCTTTTCTGTTTGGGCCAGCCCCGCTAAGTGCTTGCCCCTTTCTGAGTTAAGGAGACACTCAAAGGGGCAGCACAGAATTGAAACACAGAATCCAGAATACTGACTTACGAATGCAAAAAGAATGGTTGCACAAGGTGTTCACACATTCCTATGGGATGGTTGCCACTAATTACCAGTCTCTGAATCACCTGTTTCACAACCTTACCAAGTTGATGGATCTGTCTGTGGAATCAGAACAAATCTTTCCAATGATTCATTTTTTGCCACAGATAAGATGTAAAACCATGACAGTGGATTGATGGGGGTTTAGGTTTTCTGCTCCTTTTTTAAGCGAAGATGTAGAACAGGTTCTTCTGTTTTATAGCCTGAAGCCGAACTGTCAACATAAATGATGTGCGGACTTTAATATCTGAGAGCCACGCTGAAAGAATTCCTTTTTAGCTTCTTCTTCTTTTTAAAGAACAGATTAAATGCCGCACAACACAGCTCATTACTGCCTAGCGTAAATTTATTGAAAAGGCAGTTTTTGCAAAAGTAGCTGGCATATTTTGTCTTGTTATTACCTGCTTTTGCTGAGCAGTGGATGACAGCTGGAGACAAGAAACATCTCCCCCCCCACCCTCTTAAATTGTTGTCAGTCTGTGAAAATTTCTGTTTGACCAAAAGCATCATTAAAAAATCATTAGCATATTGGTGAGTGTTAGGACTGGCCCAAAATGGGAATTAAGAAATTTGTTACCGTTTCACCCATTTCAAAATATGCTATGTGAATGCACCTTTTCCTTGGATTGAGAGAAATTGACATGCATCTGTCATCCCAAAGTTACATGATGGCAGTTTCGGATGCTGTTGCATTAAGAGTAATAAACCTTAGGTTTTTGTTTTTGTTTTCTGTTGAGAACCTTGAGGGTAAGCTGTCGTGGCCATTTGCTGCCAGTGGGCAGGGCTGGAGTCCAAGTGAGCTCAGCCAGAGCCGCCAAAGGGACAGGACAGAGTTTTCTCTCTCCATCTTTCTGCCACTCCTTTGTCTCACTCACCTTCCAGCTCCCCTTCATAGTCACCCACATGAAATTAGACCTCATGAAATTAAGCCTAGGGCTCACTGCTGTCCAGCTGTGCTGTAGCATTTTCTATACATAATTACAGTCATCCTTACAACTCTTTAGGGCAGGGCACTGTTATTTCCACATCTCAGACGCGGATGGAGCTGAGGTTGAGACCTGGGAAGGTGGCCCATCTAGGAGATGGAAATCTCAGACATCTGCTACCCTGTGAGATATCTTCAGGAGCCAAAAAGGCTAAAGAGTAAACCCTACACAAATCCAGAGTAGAGTCCCTAAGACAGTTGGATGGTGCCTTGTACACCTCCTTCTGGCAACTCCTGCAGCCAAGCTGGTGCCACACACATTGTTCTGCTTTTCTTTGGATCACATCAGTGAGGCCGAGAAGGGGGTCTTGTCGTCTGGGGAGCCCAGGTTCTCCATGCCCACTGCCCAGGCTTGCATCCCAGAAAGGTCAATTCAGTGCTGCTAACAGAATGCCTGGAGGCACACTTCATTGTCTCTTGAGACAGACAGAAGGCTGAGTTTATGGCAGGAGAAATGCTAGAGCTAGGGCCTTAGCTGCTATGCCTCACCTTCGCTGAGTGGTAGGGATGATGTGAGTTGAAAGCATTGCCTATCTCTCTGAATTTGCATTGAAAGGATGGATGCCTTTCCCTCTTCTTGGAGATTGCAATCATAGTCTTGTCTCTTAAAGCAGCAGATGCCTGAGGAGGAGCAGGAGAACTCTGACAGTTTTGCTTACAATGTGTGCAACTTAATGAGAAAGCAAACACTTCTAACACATGAAGACACCCCCTCATGGAATAACTGCAACCACCCAAGCATAGCTCTTTGATTGGGGCAATGACTTCCATTGCGAAGGGGCGCAGCTTGCAACTGGGTTTGAGTCCCGGAAACACTTGGTTGTGGTTGTTTTTTAAGGAAAGAAACAATGCCTGCCCTTCTTTACAAGTTTTCAGCACTCTCTCCTGTTGAAGGAATGTGGCTGGCTGGCAGGGCTGCAGCCACCACCACCACCCCCGCTTTGAATAATGTTTTCTCCCCAAATATCCTCTCCACAGCACCAAATATCTCCAAAATAAACTTTCTCTCCCCAGCCCCATAAATCTAACATATATGTCAACAGTAATTTTCAGGTTTGCATTTCAAAGAAGCTCCCACTAAGACGGTTTCAGGTATCTCTCAGGCCTACTTCTCAAAAGCAGCAGATTATGGCCAAGCTGACTCCAGACTGTATCGCCTCCAACTGCAAGCTGATGTCCTTTCATGAGAAAACATTCCTATACATTCCTGCTGTTCATTGTCCCCACATCAGCTGCTCTGTGAGGGAGCTGAGTCTGTGAAATCCCACTGGCCAAAGCCACCCATGAAAATTGCAGTGGAGGCAGCCCCACCAGTTCTCCTCACTCAAAACCACCTGCACTTTAAAGTGACACAGTTTGGGGATCAAATGAATTCACAGCCGTCCCCCCCCCTTCCTCTGACTGAAGTAATGTCAGGTGAACGCCCCAGCTTGATTCATAACTGACTCGAGCCATTTGTAAGGGTCAACACTCCATGAAATGATAATCAGATGGAGGGAGGTTGTGTCTCTTAGGATAGCTAAATGGAACCTCCATGTTCAGAAATAGTATATCTCTGGGTACCAGGTGCTGAGGACCAATAACAGGGAACAGTTATCTGACTGGCCATTGTTGGAAACTGAATGATGATCTGGATGAAGTGAAGATCTGACCTCCAGGTACCAGGATGGTGAGAGGGCAGGGCATGGGGGGAGGCTGGGATCTCCTGGATCTTAGCCTGATCTAGTGTAAGAATTAAACAAGGTTTCTCCCCTCACATTGTCCTCATGATCATCATCACGTGTGGGAGGAGAGCAGCGTCACTTCGTTGGACTCTCACTGTCCACTGTGGCCACGTGCCGGAAGGCCTGTTTTACCCACACGGGTTCCCTAAATGCAGGAGCTGATGATAATCGGATGAACTAAGGCTCTGTTATCAAAACTGGCTCGGTTAGGCCTGGGGTAGTGTACAGTTATTTAATAGAATGAGGTCTCTGCTTTCTTCACTTGGTAGGATCCAGATTATTGTAATGTAATCATTGTGTGTGGTGGGGGATTTTATAGAATTAGCTTTGTTATCCCTTTTTTACTTTTTTGGATTTCTCTGTCATTTTTTAAAAAAATACTTTTCTATTTTAATGAGCAGTATCTTGTAATATGATCGTGGAGAAAATCAAATTAGGAAAGCTGAGTGGTGGAGAATCAAAAGAAGACAGAGACTAGGAAGGCAGCCAGAACATTTTGACATGAACCTGGCATTTCAATGGCACCTATTTACAGTATATTGCCAGCTCAGCTTCACAGCTTCCTGACAGTGGAAACTGTGCCCTTTTGTTCCGGCTCCTTTCTAACACTGAGCCTAGTACTTCTGTGGCAGAGCTTTCTCTGGAAAGCAGCACTTCAGGTGCAGCAGGTGGGGCATCACACGATGGAAGAATCCTCCATTTCTCTCCCCCTGCAAATCCCTGCATGTAGAAAACCAACATGTCTCCTGCCTTACATCTTACGTGCAGGACATTTTTATTTCTATTTTGCAGTAAGGCTTTTTCAACCATGAAAACCCCACCTGCAATCTGAAATGGCAGAGCCCAAACCTTAATTACCCATCTCAGTGAGAGCCAAGTTTAGAGTCCCAAATCCATTTCAGTATAGTCTGCTTTTACTGAGTAAAATTGCAACAGTTCAAAGTCTCTTAGCATCCAACTTCACCTTGAAATTTTGCTGCAGGTAATGTAGGCAGTGCTTCACTTCAGGGGATACTGGCATCTTTGGGGGGGGGGGGTAAAAAGTGTGCACTTACTGTAACAACTTTATGGTGAATATTGGCATCTATTTTTCCAGGGGGGGAAAAGCACCGAATGACAAGTTAAGGATTCAAAGCACCATTCAAAGCAGCTTTATTAAATGGATCAAAATTTTATTTGTTTCTCTTGACATTCCTCAGATGTTTAGCCATTAAGGAACCTCTAAAATTGCTTCCAAAATTCACTCTAATTTAAACTTTTATTATTTTTTAAAAACCAGAATTCTTAATTTTAGTTAGGTAAAACTACTTAGGAGAGATAATTATATATAAAGACCCCCCCCCCCATTTTCTCTTTCCAGAAAACGAGTAAATGTCTTACCTCCATGTCTTGCAGTATATACAAACCATGTTAGCTGGTCAAGGAGCTTCTCCTGAGCCCACTCAGCTTCTCTGTTCTGTGTGCATGTTTGTTGTAGACCTCATTCATTCATTCATACATGCATGCACACCTCTTGATTTCTCTGCACTTGACTCACCCTACACTTAGTGATTGGTGGCTGTGTGTGTGAATTGGCCTCTACTGAGAAATATTTGAGGTGCTATAAAAATGTTGTCTGCACAGCTAGGTTTGAAATAACCCATTCACACAAACATGCCAAAGGGGCCTGGGTCACCTGCACATGATGGCTTGCCTGTATGAATGGTCCAGAGACATAACTCCACAGCTGGAGCTCTCAGGATCACACAGGGCTTTTCAGTAGAGTCTCTTCACCAGTTCAGCACCTGCTTACTAACTACAGAGCAATTAGGAGCGAGAAACCAGCTGGTCTGCTTGCATGCAACGCACAGGCCTCCTTCCACCCTGTGCCACCAGATTCTTCTTTATTATCATATTGTAATAAGTGTTTTCTTCTTTAGAATTGTTGAGGCAATATTGTGAAAGCAACCTTTTCAGTGATATGCTTTCTTATTTGGCGCTTTTAAGAAAAAGGCTCCTTTGTGCTATGTAGGATTTTCTTTTCCAATTGACTTGAGGTCACTTGAAACGCCCCCACTCTTGTGGCTAGACGGAACCTGTGTATTAATGTTTTCTACTGAACCTGCAGGTATTATAGGAGAATGAGCAAAGCAAGCGACAAAAACTCTTTCAGAAAAGCAGTTTGGGCCTTTTTACAGGCACTAAATGATTTAAAGTGATACAGGGTAGTGAGCTGTGTACTCTCTTTGTGCCTTTGTTTGCCTGCTTGTATACTTCTGTGTATTGCCATTGATTGGAGGTTCTGGTATTACAAATGACCTTTGAATGAAGTCTCTTTTAACTTAGCAAAAAATGTTAAGTTATTGTCTCTTTTAAAAGTAGAATACAGTGGTACCTCGGGTTACATATGCTTCAGGTTACATATGCTTTAGGTTACAGACCCCGCTAACCCAGAAATAGTACCTTGGGTTAAGACCCTGCTTTGGCTACTCCTGCCTCAAACTATTAGTCTCTACCTTAAAGTTTTTGGTAGATCTGGGAGGCAGATTAATCAAACCGTGAATCTGAGGGTGACATAGAGGACATTTCAGTCCCAAAGCCTGATCCATTTCTGGGATATTTAAGAGAGCTGTTTTTTTAATATCAGAAGAAAAAGTTTTGAGTACCCATGTCATAAAGTCAGACAGGATTATCTCCCCAAGCCAATTCCAAACCCTATGATCAGACTAGATAGGCCAGCGTCTCCATCAGGGATTAAAGATGTCATAAGATCCAACTTGTTTTTTTAAAACGACACTTTTTTGAGTAAGAAGGATGTCAGTATGAGCAATTGCAGCGATCTCATATTGGTAACAAAATTTTACTCATAATATTCTCATAGCATTCCCTTCATAGGGAATACAGCTCTAAGAGCAATCTCTCCCAAATGGAACTTTTTAATGAGACATAAGGCTGACAGAAAAACCTGATTAAAAGAACTGTCTTAGCCAAGATTGCTTTCTGCCATTAATGAAGTTGCTTTAGATCATGACAATGATCTTGTTCACTTAGATTCCTGTCCATCTTGCTTAATTTAACTTAATTGGCAACCTTAGATCCCTCCATGGTGCTGTTTCCATGAATATGATGAATGAGCTCAAGAATGGAGAGTGTCAGGAAGCAAGCTGATTTTAACCCTTCCCATCGAACTCATGTCTTCTGGGACACTCTGATCCTATTGGCAGGCACCAATACCTGAATAATAAGTGGGAGGGGATTAGATATATCTGCATTTTCTGTGTCTTCAGAGGTTGCTAACAAGAATGCCAGTTCTGTTTGCCTAACTCTGGGAGAAGAACAAAGGAAGTGTGCTAAGAGGTAGAAGAGGAACAACAAGATTTAGTGTGGCAAATAGAAGGGTGCTGCTATAGTAATTGCATAGGTGCAAAACAGAGAGTGTAGCAGGAGAACAATCCCTGCTACTCACAGCTGAGCCTAATATATGGGCTTGCTGCCTTGGCCTTCAGTTCAGGATTATGGCTTTGCTAGAAGAGAAGTGTCTCCATGAGACATAATCATCTAGACAAGACTATGATCCTGGGTATTGCTGGACTTCCACTTAGGTATCTGTGACGTTGATAGAAAAACACATTGAATTAGTAGCTTCTCTAAGCCAAAAACTACAAATACTTATACAATTCACTTTTGTTTTACAAAGCACTTTATCATCTTTTTTCTTTTGGAGAAGTGGGGGTTGAACTCCTACAACTGGTGCATGTTGCTAAAAGATATTTTTACCGGGTTGTTTCATGCTGAGAATCAGTGCAAGGTCATAACTGTTATGTGTTGCGGCACAGGCCACAGCTAAAGGGAAAGGTTTATGGTTATCTTTTCACTGTGGCCTTCCTAAGAAGAACAGGAGCATTGAGTTGTACAAAGTTGAACCTGGCCATTCGCACATATTTCCCCTCTTCCTTACTTCTTGTGACCCATTGTATTCCTGATTGAGTGGCTTCTTCCGCTGTAGGGGCTTGGCATAGGCAGGTCCTGCTTTGTAGCAAAGTATTAGAGCATTTTTGTTCTATGATCCTAAACCTTGTTGCTTATGGGCCAAGAAGTTCCAGCATTTCAAGTTTCAGGGCCAGAGAAATTTCAGAGTGGTCTGTGTGTGAGTAACAGCACTGTGAAATGTCTTCTCCTGAATATACTCAAGGCTGAATTCTCCTCACACCACCACCACCCAAAAAGCAAGGCAGTTCAGGAGCATTTGTTACACTTATGTTTTTTATACTTCATAATAAGCAGTTAGTAACTCTGGTCCAAAAGCCATCCTTTTGGCTTTCCTAGTATAAACTGTTTTGTGCCTTTAGCACACATATATGCGAGGCAATGGAATTGTCCTAGGATTTGCCCAGTTTACAGAGCCAGGGAGTTGACTTGAGAAATGCGGTCTGAAACATAGATTGCCCTCTTTGTCTTTCCTAAATGACACCCCTGTGGGCCAGTCCTTAATCCTGCTATCAGTTTTCCAGTGGGATTGATATCCTTCTTCACTAGTTTTGGATTAAAAATGTGTAAGTCTTCTTATACTGTGCTCCAGGAACCCAATCATTGAAATGAAAAACTATAAGCACAAGACAGATACAGTTGTGGGGCTGGGGCTGTGCATATAGAAGCTTCTCGACAGCCCAAATAAGCAAATGCAATGCAGACTAGTATAAAACAGCATTTTAACACACACTGAGCAGGCTACTCTCAGAATAGATGTCACATCTTTTTGAAATCTTCCAGCTCTCATTACGTGCAACAAGATGCTTTCAAGAGCTAGTAACCTGGATATGTATGGGTGCATTAAAGTGCATACGTGTCAATCTACCTCAAACGACACATCTAACCACCACTTATTTCAGTGAGATTCAGAAGAACATCATGAACCATGCTCCCAGACGCACATATCTTTAGTCATTGAATGGTTAAAAGCGTCCTTCCAGAAATATATCAGGGTGAAAATTATTTTTCTGAATATCTTCTCCTCCTGTCAGTATTAACCCTTAGCATTCAAAATCTGCTAAAGTGCTGATAAAGAGTCTTGTATTTTGTTTCTCAGCCATCCCTGACTGTATTCATTTCTCTCTCCTTAGTCCTTGTATAATCCATTGCTTTATCCCTTTCCCCCTTTATTTTCCATCCAATTTGAAATTTCTCTTTAGCTTTTGCCACCCACAGGGCATTCCGCTGCTTTGCCAGTACATATCCCAGAACATACTGTGGATGAGATGCTCAGTAGTCTGTCCAGAGGGTCAGTGAGGCTCTGAATCAGTCCCTAGAGGTGTGCAGGTTCAGTGAGCTGATGCTGTTGGCTGCAGATTGGAGCTCCCAGCTGCTGCTGCTGCTGCTGCTGCTGGCTGCATTGACTTGAACATGATGCAGACCAGGAAGGGGGGGGGGGAGAGAGATCACAAGAAACATCTTTGTAACACATTCCATTGCTTACTATGCAAGATTGCTATCATGGTGTTTCCTCTTGGTTGTGGCTTTTAAAATATTAGCTGTTAAATATGGGGTGTCAGCCCGACGCTAGGTACAGGGAAGAGATGTTATTTTTAATACAGATTTCAACACTATTTTACACCTAACTCTCAATAAATTTCAGTATTCCCCACAAACCTTTTAATTCCTCCCATTCCATATTAAGCCAGCCATTCCCTTGAAACTGCTGGCAGAAATTATATTGTATTCTAGGGTAGCAGGTATCTTCAAGGTTTCCTCCTCAGTTTTTGCAGACCACTTAACTCTTCTCTCTTACCAGAAGAGACCTCAACAGTGGAAAGTTGTTGGAGAGACTGAAAATGAACTATTGAAATAAATAAAACTATTTAGAAAGCCCACAGGATCAAAGATCATTATCCACTTGTTTCCTTTCATGAGAAGATTCCACCTAAACATTAGGAAGAAACATTACAAGAAAGAAGATTCCACCTAAACATTACGAAGAACTTCCTGACAGTAAGAGCTGTTCGACAGTGGAATTTGCTGCCATGGAGTGTGGTGGAGTCTCCTTCTTTGGAGGTCTTTAGGCAGAGGCTTGACAACCATATGTCAGGAGTGCTCTGATGGTGTTTCCTGCTTGGCAGGGGGTTGGACTCGATGGCCCTTGTGGTCTATTCCAACTCTATGATTCTATGAATTTTGAATTTTGAATGAAGTTAGAAAAATCACTGCAACTGAAACCTTCCGCAGCACACTGCAGCTGTTGAATGTAATATTCAATTCACACATTGCCTTTTGACTATTTTTTTGGTGCCACTTTTGAGTAGAATACTGTTGTAGCAAGATTCATGACGGGGTGGGTGGAAAGCAGGGTTTACCAGAAGGGGAGGGAGAAAAGGGATACAAAATCATGGAGGGAAGCTAAAGTGTAGGTATCAAAGGGGAAATAGTGTGGGGAAGTGTCCCATACAGGGAAGTAGTGAGACGGGGAATCACTCGGGGAGGTGGGAGAGAAAGAGAAAAGGAAAAAGGAATGCACTAAGGAGACCAGTCATGGGGTGGTGAAAAAAACACACAGGCACTCTGCACATGTACAGAGGAGTTTCTTTTGCACCCAGAGAGCTTTGCCAGATGTGTTGGACAGAGGATTAGCAAAAGAGGAGGAAGGAGGATGTAGCATTGGAATAGGGGTTGGAAATGAAAACCCAGATACCAAGGAGACGCAGAATAGATGGGGCTGTCTGCTTCAGAATTTGGTGGGTTTGTGGAAATGGGGCTTAGCAGTTGCAGTGTGTGTGGGGGAGATAAGATCCAGAAGACTCTGTGGGGGTGGTCTGTGTGCATGTGGGGAGGTCATGGGAAAGGAGGGGAGAGAAGGCATGGGGGAGAAGGGGATGCAAAGCAAGGCTGCAAAATGGAAGAGATCCACATCAAAATTTAGACTGGGAAGGTTCAAAGGAGGCCTACCAATTGCATGGAGTGGGGAGAAGGTCTGGCATTATCACGAGGGAGGGGGAGGTTGTGATGTGTGAAGGGAGTGGGGAGTGGGCTTACCCAGGTTAGTCAAGAGTGGGAAGTGTTAACAGTGTGAGGTTTGAGGTGGGTGGGGCTAGTGAGCCACACAGCTGCCCCAGGACAAAATGAAACAGAAGATACAGTTAAGCACCTTCCATATGATGAGCAGCATGGCTGAGTCATGCTGAAAGGGAAAGCCAGGATGATTCAAAATGTTTTAAGTAAGCATCTAAAGAAGAGCACCATAGATGCTTGCTGGGTATTTGAACGGACACAATTTCACAAAATGAGTGCAAAAATGCTTTTAGCTCTTGAAAAATGAATATGCAAAAAATGAATGTCATAAGCTTTTTATGCAAATCAGTTTGAGTCACTTCGTGAGAAAAACAACTAACAAATATTAATTAGCAGAAGCATGAAGGTCTGACAAATGCCTCAGTTGCTTCGTTGACAATGTCATTTCCCAGAAGGTGGAAGAACCAACAAGGGCATCATCTGTCTTGGACCTGATCCTTGCCAATCGGGAGGAACGGATTAATGAAGTGGAAGTGCTCTTGTTCTCCTGGGTTCCAGGATACAGAGGCAAGGGAAAACTGAGTGTAGTTGGACACACACTCTGGACTTTAAGAAGGCCAATTTGGTATTGTCCGCATTTGGGCATTCAGTATTTCTCCTTTTAGAAACTCCCATCCTTCTTGGACTCCCTGCTCATTGAGTATTTCTGACCACGGGATCACACCCCCTAGCTCCTTCAGCTTTTTGAAATTGGCCTTCTTAACGGCCACATTTGCATGTGATGCTTAGTCAAAACATGAGCAAGCATGAAAGAGCAAGTGTACTGATTCACAGTCAGAAAAGTGTGGCCACTTTGCTCCCCCCTTGCTGCGCAACCGGGATCTGAGCCATGACTTAGTGCTATGTGTGAACCCAGACTTTTAGTTTGTGTCTCCCACAAAAAAACGTGATTGGTAAGTGCAAAACAAACCTTGTTTACTACTCCTGGTTTGTTGGCTGTAAGACAAATCATGAACCTAAGTTTACACATAGCCCTAAGCCCAGTCATGACACAGTAGCATGGAAGTTGTGTGTGGGGAGGGGAGCAAATTAGAAGCTGCAGTCCTACTTTGTGCCATAGATTGGCTTAACGTTGTGAGTTAGCCAAGCCAATGCACGTCCCATTGGAGAACAGTAGTTTACTTGCAGTACAGTATCTGATCATGATGCTGTATGTCAATAAGGCTCTGACTTTTGTGTCTGCATAGGAGTGTTAAAAATGGGGGTGAATGTTTGGCATGCAAACGGCCCTCACTTCAATCCCTTGTCTTCCCAGAGTAAAAGAAAGAATCAGGGCTGGAAGCAGCCTGTGCCTGATGCCCTGGAAGTCCACAGCCTGCCTCAGAAGGTAGCACTGAACTTGATGGGCCTGTGGCCTGGTTCATTCCAAGGCAGCTTCATGTGTTCAAGAGGGGACTGGTGGCTCTGCTCGGCCTGATGGGCCACAAGCTGAAAGGCTAAAGGTTAAACGTTGAGGGCAGTCCTTCACAGACCCCGCATGACCACAGTGTGGGGCTACTTGCTCTGGCCTCTTGTGTGGAAAGAGGCTTGCCTCAGCTTAGAGGAAAGCAAAGAAGGCACAGGAACCAACCCCCTTAGAAGAACTCCATAGGTGTATTAAAGGGTGTATTGTTATTGTTCTACGGTAGAATTAAATGGAAGGATGTGGAAAACTAAGTTTTGACTGCTGCACTGAGCAATGATAACAATGAAAGTCGCAGTGTGTGTGTGTGTGTGCGTCCATGCAAGAGGGAGAGAGAAAGTACAAGGTGTCATTCTAGAAAGTGAGTTATTGCTACAAGAAGGGAGAATTTTACAGCTTATAGACTTGAGTAAGAATGTGAATAGTAATAAGCTCTGTAAAATAAAAGACCTTGAGAAGATTCAGCCTCTGCTGTTATAATTCATGTTGGATGTCAGCTTTTCAACCATTTTCATTCTTTCTTGCAGAAAGGGGTCATACCTCTGAAGGATGTGTGTAAATTTGCTGGTCTGAATGAACAGCAATTGCCAATGCTGTTGTCCTATCTGAAAGCAAATTATATTACTAAGATTAGGTCACAAATTGTCTAATATTATACTTTACATTTTCTTCATTCAGTTATTTTTTACTCAGCCAGGAAGTGGAAAGCCTTGAACTACCCCCACGAATCTATCCAAGTTTTGCATTCTGTTGACAAGTAATATTCCATAAACTTTTTTCAGTCACCTAAAGACACTTGTTTGCAGATTTGCAAAGCTCCGTTCTTCTCTTCTTGCTGCCACATAGATTTGATGAGAGATTATATGTGTGAAGGAAAGAGAACTAGCAATTGGGGGGGGGAGAGGGAACCAGTGAGGAATAAATAGAATACTGAATGAAACATTTCCTAGGCATTAAGTTTGATTAAGAGACTGTGAACAGTTTCCACTGTTAAATCAAGGAAAATAAAATTTCTTCTTTTTAAATTCCATAGAGGTACTCACATTAGTTTATTCCAGTGAAAATATCAAAGAGCCCTGTGGCACAGCTCAAAGACTAGATTTGCTACCAAAACACTGAAATTTGTAATGAATTTGAAGTTTGTCCTCAGGCAAAACATCTGAGAGGAATTTGGAAAAAAGCTAGAAAGCTTCAGCATGACAGCAAAAAATGTCTCAGTACAAAGAGCTCCACATTTCCCTGAGTTGCTGCCAGGTTTTGCCAAAAGTGTAATTCAAGGCACATTTAAAGGTTCCATCTGAGGAATACCATTTCTAAGATTTTGGGGGGAAGTGGGGGGGGGGAATGTTTGGCTGAGAGCAGTGACCTTTCTCAGAGAGGTTTCCCACACCGCATTTAAATACCAGCTCATTTATATATGGTTTTATATATGGTTTTGCCAGAAGCAAGAAATAGATTATTTTAAAATATCATTATATGGCACAAGAGTGAAGATCAAAGATAATGGTGGTGGTGGTGGTGGTGGTAATGATATAATTATATGTATCCATCTGACTGGGTTGCCCCAGAACGGCTGTGATAAAACAGAAACTTCTTATCATGAATTTCTCTTTAGATGTGAGGAGCTATCCTACCCTCCACACCTGCTGGCAAATCAAGGATAGCAAACGACCCCCCCCCACCTCACATGTTGTTCTTCTGGTTCAATGTGTGGACTCCATGGACGGGTATGGCTGGCCATGACTTCAGGCCCAGATTTATTGCTCTGATTCCAACCAGTTGATGCTCCTCTGCATCTAGTCTCTGGTTCACCTTCACTGTGCGACCTTCTGGCCCAGATGAGTCCCCTTTCCATACAGACTAGCGCCCATGGTCACCATTTACCTCTGGCTTCCTAAAAAACTGTCCCTTCCCTTAACCAAGAAGTGTGCAGTCACTGTTGCAGATCTTTTCACAGTTGGGCCAATATTGTAGTCTGCCGCTTCCCCCACAATGTGATCCTGAAAGGGAAGCAACAGCTACTGAGGGAGCCAAGAGTGAAAATGGGACATTGAGATCAGGGCAGTAAACCATCATGCTTGAAGTTCTTCAAGGGTCATGAGGTCTGCAGATTGCAGGGAAGCCAATCTGGAGGGTGTGATGGCAGCAGAGGATTCCTTTCCAGCATGGCTTCTGGGCAAAACTCACTGTTCAGATCTTGCAGAAGATTTTATTTGATTCATTATAAAATCTTTCTATGCTGCTTTTCATTCAAATGAATCCCAAAGCAGCTTACGAACAATAAATAACTAGAACATAATAGAACATCTACAAATGCATCCATTACAATTTACAAAACACTGTTAATAAGGCAACAACTAAAAAAATAAGCTAAACATCGCAATTAAAGCAAAACACACATTATATGATTATTAAATCAATACAACATTTATAATCTGTAAAACAAAATAAAAAAGCATCAAAAAATAAACTAGGCACTGTTAAGTTCATACACACATGTGAGTCATACACGTGACTCACAATCATTAACTCAGCTCATTAAAATGCACAGATGATATATTCACCCCCCCCAAAAGAAAACATTTTTAATCATGGTATCAGTCATAGTCAGTTTTGTAGTGTTGTGTGCTCAGAATCCAGAAGAGAGATATTATTACAATTAAGCCTGTTTTAACACAGAGAGACAGATGCCAGAGGTCTGTCTATAAGCACTTGCAATAGGAGCATATGCATGGCATCAGATTTACTAATACTTGCATCCCTGAGCCCTAGGCTCTTTCTGAAGCTGAGGGGAGGGAATGTTTTTATGTTCTAACATTTTCCCTGGGTAGCAGCAAATTGGCTGGCGTGCATTTGTCTTGAGCTGAACTGCACAGAGTCACTTGAGAGAGAGAGAGAGAGGGAGGGAGAGAGAGAGGGAGAGAGAGAGAGAGAAGACTGGCGGCTGCAGTGGGAGGGTGGGTAGAAAGAGAAATAATTTTTAAACTGCAGCTGTGTAGCTAAATTACATGTCTGAAAGTTAAGAGATGAAAAATATGAAGCTGATGCATATGGACACTATTAGGCAGGCTGAAAAAGAAACTTTGGATGCAAGAGTTCTGCTTCTGTCAGGAGCAGTGTTTTATTTCTACAATGCAACACAGGTTGTGTCCTAGGGCAGGATTAATGAAACAGGCTCAAAATAAGTCTTTTTGATAGCTACAACTATATCTGCAGCTTCATGGACCTCAGAGTTAGGAGCAATTAATGTGGAAGCAGCAACCCTGTGATGGCCCTTAAGTTACAAGAGCAATAGTCTTGCTGCTGAGGCCATGGCTGTATCCCCTGCTACTTCAACAACATCTGGATACAGAGGGGAGGGCCGAGTCCCATAGAGCTGATGGGGGAACAGCATTGCCTCCCATGCCAGCATTGGCCCCAGCAGTCCCAGAATGGTGTGGGATGGAGTCATGCAAAATGGTAGCTATGGCCCTGCAGAAACTGTCCCACCAGTTCAGGGGTGTGTGTGAGGGACAGGGAGAAGTGCTGCCAGCTTTCCTTTAAGGGTTACAAAGGATAAGGTTACCAGATTTTTTTCAATGCATACGAGGACACTTTAAACAAACAAACAAATGTTTGGGATGTTGATGCTGCAGCGATGATGGTGGCAGGGGGGTGACCACCGCCTTGACCTCAACTGCCACGTTTCCCCTTCCTCTGAGGCTTCTACAGTGGTACCTTGGGTTACATACGCTTCAGGGTACATACACTTCAGGTTACAGACTCCGCTAACCCAGAAATAGTTAAGAACTTTGCTTCAGGATGAGAACAGAAATTGTGCTCCGGTGGCGCAGCGGCAGTGGGAGGACCCATTAGCTAAAGTGGTGCTTCAGGTTAAGAACAGTTTCAGGTTAAGAACGGACCTCCGGAACAAATTAAGTATTTAACCCGAGGTACCACTGTAGAAGCCTCAGAGGAAGGGGAAATGTGGCAGTTGAGGTCAAGGCGGTGGTCACCCCCCTGCCACCCCCCTGCCACCCCCTCTCCTTTCTCCATGAGCCTGGGCAGCCCCTGAGTTGTTGGTTCTTTTCTGGTGGTGGTGGGGAAGCTGTGCGCCATGGGTCAGGCATGGAAGGCAGAGAAGGAGGGTCGAAAGCAGCAGTGGCTGCGAGGCTCGGGCAGCACAATGCCTCCCTTCCTCTCGAAGCAGCCCCAATCCCATTCCTACTTGCGTGCAAGAGGGGGGGGGATCTCTTAGCTGGTAAGGGAGGCTTCACACTAGCACAGCCCCATCCCAACTCCTACTTGCATGCAAGCAGGAGGGAGCAGGGATCTTCATATCAGAGCAGCCCCAATCCCATTCCTACTTGTGTGCAAGCAGGAGGGGGCGGGAATCCCTCACCTGGGAAGGGAGGCTTCCCATTGCCTAACTGAGAGATCCCTGCCCCCTCCTGCTTGCATGCAAGCTCTGATAGGCAGCGTGAAGCCTCCCTTCACAGCTGAGAGATCCCTGCCCCGCTCCTGCTTGCACGAAAGTAGGAGTTGGGAGGTTGCTCCGATAGGCAGCATGAAGCCTCCCTTCACACCTTAGTTGCTGGGGTCAGGGAAGGTGGAGGCAGCCTGGAAGTTGCACCTTTGAGCCCCTGCTCCACCATCATGTGGGGACTTCCAAGCAGCTCCTGAAGCCAGCCAGAGCCAACTGCTCCGGGCTGCTGAGACTGCCGCTGCTGCGTTTCCCAGGGACATTAGATGAAATCTGGGGATATTCCGGGGATGGAATTTGTCCGGGGACTTATTCGCAAATCCTGGTACTGTCCCCGAGAAATGGGGACGTCTGGTAACCCTAACAAAGGAGCAAGTTATGGAGACCCTTACTGTCTTCCTTATTCCCCCCTCCCACACACTTGGGTTTTCCACTTGGGGCATAGCATATGTGTGCTTTCCCCCCACCCCACACCTTCTTCCAGGGCAAACTCCATTCAGAAGTGGGGATTACTGCTGGCTGAGCCTGGCAGAGTGAAAATAACCCTTTAAAATAGAGCTTGACTTACACCATCCTTTTTGCCAGTGAAACTTCTGCTAGGTGTCTTGATCATGCGACTGAGCTGAAAGGATTTTGGGGCAGGGCTAAGTCTGCCCCTGTTCTATCCTGCCCCTTTTGGAGGGCTTACTCTGGCCTTGGCCCAGACAGCTTATTTCCACTTTTCTCCATCTGAGCCAGGATGAAAGACTTCGGATGGAGAGCTGCCTATTTCAAACTCTGCTAATTCCAGCAAACCGTGGGTTTGGATTGCTCTCTATGTCTCTTTCTACTTACCCTGTATCATCCTGATAATGGAGACTACCGTGGCAGCTATTATCTGTAGGCACTGTGCTGACCAACTGTGAGAGAGGAGAATTACCTCTGTGCCTGCTAACAGATCAGTGCTGAACCCTGGGGTGAAGGAGAGGGCATCCCAGTTTGGTCCAGAAGCTCAAGGAGAACAAAACTACTAAGAACTGAACAACACAGACACTTCATGTTATGTTTCAAAGTGCACGGAAATTAGAAGCTGTAGTTGGCAATCCTAGATACCAATAACACACATGAAAATGCAGTGATCATCTGACTAGTTTAAAATAGAAAAAGCAGCTTGTTCATTTATTAAGCTAGACTACAGAAAACACTTGTAAAATGCCAGTAGTTGTGTGATTGCTTTGCATGTGGTTATCTAGGACTGAGTTACTGTGAGGCACCTTCATACTTCATTTAGGACCTTACTGATTTTTTTCTTACGGATGCATGACTGGGTTTCCGAGGGGTGGGGGGTGGGGAGTATTTCAATTGCCTTGCAAGCAGAGGGTTTTTATTATGGCCCTAAAATCTTTCCAGACAAAGAGAGCACCAAGTTCCTGGCTATGGAGTGATCTGCTAACCTAGAAACAAAGAGAGGCAGAAAGCCAGGGCAGACTTGTAGCATTTCAGCTTTTGGACAAAACATGGATTTTCCCATAACCCAGACAGAAGCCATCTAACCTCATCCAGGAAATCTCTCACCTGGGTGTAATAATGCTTTCAATGAAGCATAATTCAGTGGATCTGGAAAGTCATAGTTTGTGATGCCATCTGGTCAAGCACTAATGAACCTGCTGGGAATGTTGGTCTAATACATCATTATCACTATGGAGGGCAAGCGATTCACAAACTTTTTGGATGAAAGAAATTCTGCCAGTTTCCAGTCTTTCCTGTGGTGCACAGAAATCACTTTCAACTACAGTGAAAACAAACTTAAAGCCCTTGCCCTGCACTGAAGAATGCAGAGTTCACCACTGGCTTTTGACTATCATAACTTGCTCAAGAAGCACGGCTTCTAATAGTGAACTCAGGTAGTGATGGCAGCTACAACCGAAACTGCAGAAAAACAGCAGCATGCTCATGGTGGAGCTCTGAGGTCCGCAGAAATGCAAAAACAAATAAAATAAAATGTTGCATTTTATAAATAAATAAAAAAAGTCAATTGAGGACTTGGCCTGCTCAGGAGGCCTACAAGGGTGAGGCTACTCTTCAGCCTGAGGGCCACATTCCATTCTGGGTGACTTTCCAAGGGCCACATGGCAAAAGTGGGTGGAGCAAGGAATGGAAATGGCATGCTAGTTTCTGCTCACGCTCACACACCCCTCTCCATCCTGCATCCAGACAAGCAGGAGGCATGACATCTGAGCAAGACATCTGCATGCCAAGCAGGGCTAGTGAGGGGGCGTGGCCTGTGGAGAGGAGGTGTGGCCTAGGGAGAATTCTGAGGGACAAATAAAGAGGTTTAGAAGTCCCTGCCCCTCCCACTTTTGTCACAGGAATGCAGAGCAGAGGTGGGGAAGCCTGTTTCAGCCCAATGACCACATTCCCTCATGGGCAACTTTCCATGGTCTGGGCACCAGTGGTGAGCCGAGCCCAGGGCAAAACATGGGTGGATGAACAGATGTGTCCACTTGTATATAGTTTGGGTTGCCTGGTAAGAGACTGATTTGTTTTCAAACAGAATTATAAGTTTTTATTTTGTGTTTCTGATAATCAAGAGTAGAATTGGCAGGTGACGACTCTTCCTACACCTCCTAACCTTCCTATAGGTCATTCAGTGTGGATTTTGTCTTGTCTACCAGATCCATCTAACGGTAAAAAAAAGGTGGGGGGAGAGCAGGCTTATGGTGACCTTTAGTGAAATGGTCATCGCAATAAATCCCACTGCTTGCATTACAGGAGTATTGATGTTTATGTCTCTGGTACACCATCTGCCTTCCTGGAACCCAACGTATTTATAGTCTCTCATCTTGCTTTTACAGCGCAAACATAGTTTTGTTGCAGCAGACATTTGTAGACGTGTGGACATAATGAAAGAGGCATATGGGTCAAGGTTTGGCTGGAAAAACTGGCCATATTTCGGATAGGGAGCCTAGATGCCATTTATCATTTATCTGAAGTGCCATGGTTGCATCCATCTCCAGAGCTCCATCCATTCCGCATCTGGTAATGACTTTGTCTTCTGTTGGCATAGTCGGGGGGATCATGCAGTTGCTGCATAAAGCTGTTGTGCATGTTCTCCTTGTATAAGTACTTCACTTCAGCCAGGGCTATTTTCCTGTGGTGCAAAGCCACAATTCTGGGGAGGGCGCTCACCATTCCAGTGACACATCTTGCTGTTGATACTGGCAGATATTTCTGTGCTTAATATGAATGGCAGAAACTGCCACAAACAAACACCATTACTATTGCTGCAAGTACACCAAATGTTTTATGTGATCCAAGTGTCTTTTGCATAGCTGCCCAAATCAATGGCCTGTTTCACATCTGAAACCCTGAAGAGCCACAGCACTAGGCTAGGAGAACCAAAGGACTAGTTTAAAGCAGTACAGAGATGTTCCTGATATGCTGCAGAAGTGCATTCCATTTATCTGTCATTATTAAACTATCCTTGGGCCATGCGGATAAACAAATCCCTACCACAAGTAGTTATGTCAGTTCTATTTTTAATCCCAAAATACATCTTCTAATTGAAGGAGACATCCTGATAAAAATCCTCTAGCTAAAATAAGTGGTTTGGTTTGTATTTTGAGGAAGAGGGCAAAGGACAATTCAAAGGCTTGTGCTTGCATATATCAAAGATTTAAATTGCCCTTTTTAAACAGCAGTCATTGTGGTTACTTGTTTTACCAATGTTATTAACTCATTTCAGACTTTTTTGAAACCTGAATTCATGTCTGTGACATGCATCTACCGTACCATAAAGACATTATGTGGAGCCAGTGAAGGACCATAGATATCGGTCCTAAATATCATATGTGCTCTGAAATATAGGGACATTCCCTAAATGCCAGCCAGATCTGTGTAGGGATTGCAGGGGGGTGCAGCATCCGGAGGTGCCACTATGGTTTGGCTACTGGATGGTGTCTGTACACAGGCTGGCACAGGGCACAAAACCACAGCTCGCCCCTATACACGAAGCCAAGCCAGAGCACAACTAAGTGCAGTACAGCCATCTTCTCAAAAAAAACTCTCCACAAGCTCAAGAGGTCAAGACACGAAAGCTTTAGCAACTAATCCACACCTAATGACCCTCCTAAGTGGTACTCAGAATATCACTCAAGAAATCACTCAAGATATCCCTCAAGTAATTAATGAACAAAAGAAGAAAAGACACACTAACCTGGGAACTTCCTCTCTGCCCAGAACGTTGGAGGCTATACACCACACCCCCTCAACAGTATTTATAGGAACTCAAACACTGAGATCCTGCTCTGTTCCAGTAACAAGAAGCCGAAAGCACCAGCCTGAAGATGACGAGTGAGACCTCGTCGAAACGTCGCCTAGACACCCCAACTCTTACACGGGAAGACACCCGAAGACACCAAAACCTGCATTCCTGTACCCGTGAAAATCTACGAAAGCATATATATATATATATATATATATATATATATATATATATATATATATATATATATATTACAGGATTTATCTTCTAGCACACCCTGACTGTGCCCTTGCTAAAGTTTAAGTGATGCCTTAATTAATTCAATGGGAGGCACTTAGCCTCCAGTCACTCAGCTTCTTAACTTGCTTGTTACCTTGACACTTGATCGCCGGTTCTAAGGTGCTGCCCTCTTCCTTGGGATGCCAGTTCAAAACTCCATATTTTTATGGTACTCCCTTTGTGAAGGAACTCTTTTGTTTGCAGCTCAGCCAACACACACAACAATTTATTTATTTATTCAGTCCATTTACCTGCTTTACAGGGGATTTTGAATGCAGACCAAGATGTTAAATACCCCACTTTTTCCAGAT
The DNA here is from genome assembly GCF_964188305.1 of Podarcis bocagei. Lineage (NCBI taxonomy): Eukaryota > Metazoa > Chordata > Lepidosauria > Squamata > Lacertidae > Podarcis > Podarcis bocagei. Next base: position 2,798,332 of record NC_138130.1, read on the forward strand.
ATTTCCCCCTTCCATGTAATGGATCCACTCTCAAGTCTTAATAAGCATTTGTAAATCCACTGAGTAAGTCCTACTTGTTTTGACCAACACATTGAAGAATAGTTATATATGAATGTGTCCTTAAAAGAAACACAGTAGTTACAGACCCTCCAAGTTTCCCTGTTTTCCAGGGACAGTCCCAAATTTAAAGAAGCCATCCTGGTTTCTGATGTGATCCTGCATTGTCCCGCTTTTCCTTTGGACCGCCCTATTTTTATCAGAGAAATGTGGGAGGGTATGGAGTTATGTGACTCTCAAACCAAGGGAATAAGTACAGTCATGGGAAAAAGAAAGTGCACCCTCTTTGAATTCTGTAGTTTTACATATGAAGACTTAAAATTAGGGAAATACCACCTCAGATGAGCAACAACACATGACATACTACACTGTGTCATGATTTATTTAACAGAAATAAAGCCAAAATGGAAAAGCCATGTATGAAAAACTAGGTACACCTTATGATTCAATAGCTTGTAGAGTACATTTAGCAGCAATAACATGACGTAATATGAAGTATTTGTTTTCTGTAGGACCCAGGGCCATCTTTAGCAGATGTGACACCGGGGTGCAAATATCCGCCCAGCGACCCCAAATTACCACAGATAGTGTTGGGGTGGCCGTAGCTGCGCACTGCCAGCCATTGTGGGGGGCAACTCTCCCCCACGACACTGAGGGCGACCGATCCCCACAGAGGCTTGGGAGTGAAGTTGCACGCGTCCCAAGCCTCCACAGGAGGAGAGCGCAGCTTCCCTCCCAAGCCTCCTCGGGAGGAGAGTGATCCCCACAGAAGCTTGGGAGGGAAGCTGTGCGCCCACCAGCCATATGGTTAGCGGGGCGCAGCTTCCTTCCTAAGCCTCTGTGGGGATCGCTCTCCTCCCGAGGAGGCTTGGGAGGGAAGCTGCAAGCCCACCAGCCATATGGTTGGTGGGGCGCAGCTGGTAGGCATGCAGGGAAAGGTGAGACCGCCAGCAAAGCCGCGCCTGAGAGGCCGGCGCCCTGGCACGATGCACCACCTAGCCCTATGGGAAAGATGGCTGTGGTAGGACCTTATCCAACTCTCCCATCATTGTGGAGGATTTTGGGCCCATTTGTCTTTACAGCATTGCTTCAGTTCATTGAGGTTTGCTGGCATTTGTTTATGCACAGCTCTCTTAAGGTCCCACACAGCACCTCAGTTGGGTTGAGGTCTGAATTTTGACTGGGCCATTGCAACCCCTTGGCTCTGTGCTTTTTCAGCCATTCTGTTGTAGATTTTCTGGTGTGCTTGGGATCCTTGTCCTTCAGCTGCTGGGCAGATCACCACACATTTGACTGTAGAATACTTTGGTATATAGAGGAGTTCATGGTTGACTCAATGACTGCCAGGTTCCCAGGTTGTATGGCTGCAAAACAAGCCCAAATCAGCCCTCCACCAGCGTACTTGAAATAATAATAATAATAATAATAATAATAATAATAATAATAATAATAATAATAATTTATACCCCACCCATCTGGCTGGGTTTCCCCAGTCACTCTGGGTGGCTTCCAACAAAATATTAAAAATATAATAAAACATCAAACATTAAAAACTTCCCTAAACAGGGCTGCCTTCAGATGTCTTTTAAAAGTAAGATAGTTGTTTATTTCCTTGACATCTGATGGGAGGGCGTTCCACAGGGCGGGTGCCACTACCAAGAAGGCCCTCTGCCTGGTTCCCTGTAACTTGGCTTCTCACAGTGAGGGAACCTCCAGAAGGCCCTCGGCGCTGGATCTCAGTTTCCGGGCTGGACGATGGGGGTGGAGCCACTCCTTCAGATGGTATGAGGTGCTTTTGCTGATATGCTGTGTTTGGTTTTTGATAAATGTGGCACTGTACATTATGGCCAAACAGCTCCTCTTTGGTCTCATCTGTCCAAAGGACATTGTTCCAGAAATCTTGTGGTTTGTTCAGATGCAACTTTGCAAACCTAAGCTGTGCTGCCATGTTCTTTTTAGAGAGACGAGGCTTTCTCCGGAAAACCCTTCCAAACAAACCATACTTGTTTCATCTTTTTCTAATTGTACTGTCATGAACCTTAACATTTAACATGCTAACTTAGGTCTGACCTTGGGGTGAATTTGCTGGGGCGTCCACCCCTGAGAATGCCTTGAATGTTTCCCACTTTTGAATAATCTTTCTCACTGTAGTATGATGGACATAAAATTGGTTGGAGATGGCCTTAGAACTCTTCCCAATTTCATGGGCAGCATTCCCTGCTTCTCTAAGAACCTTGTGTCATCTTTCCTCCTTAGGATTCTGTTAAAGCACACCTATATGCTCCAGACCAGCAAACTGCCAAAACTTTGGCTCTTATAGAGGTGGGCACACTTGCTGATGATCAGTTAAGCAAGGACATTTGATTAGCAGCCCCTACATAGCCTCTTAATTCCTATGGAAGCAGTAAAGGTGTACTTAGTTTTTCAGACATGATTTCTCCATTTTGGCTTTATTTCTGTTAACTAAATCATGACACGGCATAATATGTCATGTGTGGTTGTTCATCTGAGGTTGTATTTATCTAATTTTAAGACCTGCTAAGGAACAAGTGATTGCTATTACATCCTGATATGTAAAACCACAGAATTCAAAGAGGGTGCACTTACTTTCCCCCCATGACTATAATTATACAACCTTTAGAAGACACCTGAAGGTGTTTTATTATGTTTAATGTTTTATTATATATGTTGGAAGCTGCCCTGAGTGGCTGGGGCAACCCAGTCAGATGGGGGATGGGGTAAGAAATAGTAAAATTATGGTGGTAATGATGATGATTGGTGAAATAGGGTGCCCCTGTTTTCACCAGAGAAATGTTGGAGGGTATGTTGTTAGTATTTTCACTATTCTGTGCTTGACAGATTTATGGCTTTCGTGGTTTTTGCATCTCTTACCTGTGCAGGGGGCAGGGTAACCAGGCTGTGGGGCCAAGAGAACAAGGATGCGCATGTCTGTCTTTCAGAGGGTCCAGGTTTGAACCTGCTTTGGGCACAGATTTCAGCTGTGAACATTTAAAATTTAGCAAGCATAATGCGGGTGGTTGGGGAGTATGGCATGAAGGGTGTTTTCTGCTTTATAACTCACAGCTCCAATTTTCCTCCAGAACAGCAAGGGAGAGGCCAAAGACCCATTGTTGGGCTCTGTGGACCGGCCCGCTGTAAGGAAGGAAAATTTTCAGGTAACAACCATTGTTTTATTTTTCTTGCATGAATATATTAACTCTAACTTTAATGTCAGAATTGCAGACTATGTCCATGTTCCTACCAGAGGCCTAAAAATGGCTTCAGTGTGGAGAGAAGCCTCTGGGTGACAACAGAAGGAATTCTGACTGCTGCTACACCCACCCACAGAGCGCTGCTGCCAGCTCGCTCCAAGTGTGGATCATTTGCTTGCTCATCGTCCGTCAGAGCTCAGTTTTTTGTTTTATTTATTGCAACAGCAGAGAGGAACCAAGAGACATTCTTGTTTCTCTCTCTTGCTTCTTGTTTCTCTCTCTTGCTTCAAGCAGCCTGACACTGCAGGAGGGTAAGTGAGCAGGAGCGGCAGGGGAGTGGCTGTGCTGCACAGGGCTAGGAGCGGCTATCGCTGTGTCCAGACCCAAGAGCTCTCACCCAGAGGCGTCTGACCACAGGGAGTCTCATTCACAGGGTTGTGTTTGAACTGGCACTCAGATTTCTCAGAAGCAGTTTATGTACAAGGGTTTTTTTATGTGATGGGGAGTAAAGAGCAGCTCTGACCCTTTTAAATAACCTTCTTGTTTATGCAGTTCATCCCAGCTGTGATGGACCAGAATTAGGTCCACTACTAGTCCATCAGCTCTTCACTGCCTTTGAAATAATGCATGTTGAGTTCATGTTGAAATATCTTCCCTTAACCCTTTCCAGGCCTAATTAAACATCACATAGATACACATTTAATTTCCCCCCAATTGTGGGAGGCGGGCGGGTGGCTGTTACAGCCATAGCACTGGGGGAGTCATTGAATGGGAGAGAGCAAAGCAACACTGAGCATCTTTGTATTATTATCCCTTTCCATGTCAGCTGCTTTCCCTCCCTCATTTGTTACCATTACAGATGCTTACTTGTACTTGCAAAAGTGTATTTGGAACTTAACGGGGGGGGGCACAGATTATTGGAGGGGGGAGATAAAGCAGAAAAATACTGACCATTGAAAGAGTTAAGCATCCTCTCTCCCATTTCCTTGCCACTTATTCAACTATCCCAAAGCAACTTTTATGTAATAAAAATGGTTTTTGGGATTTCTGAAAATGTAACATTGAGCATAAAATCCATTTTTTCCATGTTCAACTTGTCTCTTGTCCAAATAGGAGAGCTAAGCACATGTATCAGCAATTAAAAATCTGACAGTTCCATGACCACACATTGTCGGCATCCTGTTTGTTTTCCCCCTCAAGCTTGTCTCAGCGCACACCCTTCTGTTTTGATCAGACTGGGAATGCACTACTCACTCAACATCCAAACACATGTTCTGGATTGTTTAACTCCACCCCCCCAAAAAAAATCCTCCCAGGAAATGTGCAAAATGGAATTTCCTGGGGCATGAATGCAGACATGCACAGAAGCTACTTCTGTTTAATCTGAAATTGCCATTTTAATTACTGAAATGGAGTATGTAGAGTTTTTGCTGCTAGTTCAGGTTAATCTCAACTTGATTCTAAATCGATAAAAAATGGCAACTTTCTCCCCGCAGAAACAGTGCAAAAATGATTTAAATTTTTTTTCATGGATCAGTTTATGCACAAAACAATATGCTGGAATATACTGTAAAACTTTGGGGCCAATAGTGAGCCTTAAAAAAACAACTGCAACAACCCAAAAGTAGCTTTTAACCAACCATTCAAATGTGGTAAAGCACCCCTTCCTCCTCCATTAGCATCCATTTCAAACATTTCATTGACTGTCTAGCTAAAGGAAGGGACAAAACTCTGATCATCCAACAAGACCCCACCCACCTCCAAACCTCTGCCTCTCACATAGCAAAAAGTGAGGTTGAGGAAGTATTTTTAAAAAAATATTCATTGTTTCTGGTTCTGCAAAGAAATGTTAAACTGTGAAGTAGTAAATGTATGACATGCAAAATACAGTTTCCAGCTGAGCGCAGAAAAAGGGGGATGAACGAAACACCTGCCGCCTCCCACAGATCACCTGCCAAAGAAACACCACACAAGTGTGCAAGAAAAAGACGACATAAGGTGCCTGGAAGCTCCGGTAGAATAAGCTCTGGCAAGAAGAAAGAAATAACTGAGACAACATCCAGAAATAAACGGGGCCCCAGATGGAAACAGAAATGGAAGGGGAAGCATGGGAGAAAGGGGAAGGAGAGGCAAAGACCCACCTGCCATTGGCAGTGGTTTGATCTGAACTTTCTCCTCCTCTACAGATTATTGCTGGGTAGGGATAATCTGGATTAAGGAAGGGGAAAGTGTGGGGCAACAGTGATTCCCAGGAAACATAATATGGATGTCACACATTATAAATGGTAGAAGCGCAAGAAGTTTATGGGCCACATTAAAGGAAGATATGGCTATACATCTTCCTTTAAGGAGCAATGGTAGCAATCCTTGGCTAGTTGGAGCTATCTAGAGACAACCCTCTCAGTAAGGAAGGGAAGGCAGAATATGGTGGTCATTCAGAGCTGGAATGTGGAGGACAGACTTGGTGCATGATGGAGGAGCACGATCTATTCTTATGCCATTTGTGGAGCAGACTTCCCCAAGATTAATTAGGGTAAGTGGGATCTGGTGCCTCAGGCACCAAAATATATAGGACTTGCATATATAGGGCTAGCCCTAGCAGAGACAGAATGTTTTGTACAGAAAAGAGACTTCAAGGCCCCTGGAGGGGGCAGGAATTGTTCTGTATTTATTGCCAATCAGTTTTCTAATCTAACCCTCCTAATTGCTTTCCCTAGCTGAAAACACCATCTAGACCAATATAAATATGTAGATTCCAGAGAGCTCTGTTTAATAACGTGGAGCTTGAACATAAAACTCTATTTGTTTGTCTCTGCTTATTTATGTCAAGATCAATTGTAATTAAAGATGAATTCAGCATCAAAAGAAGCATTTTAGCTGATCCTTCTCATCAGGAGAATCCCTTCCTCTTCTGCCCCCCTCCCCCCATAGATACCTGGACAGACGCAGGTGGCGCTGCGGTCTAAACCACTAAGCCTCTTGGATTTGCTGATCAGATGGTCAGTGGTTCGAATCCACGCTCGGGACGGGATGAGCCCCCGTTGCTTTGTCCCAGCTTCTGGCAACCTAGTAGTTTGAAAACACACCAGTGCAAGTAGATAAATAGGTATCTCTGTGGTGGGAAGGTAAATGACATTTCTGTGTCCTCTGGTTTCCATCACAGTGTCCCGTTGCACCAGAAGTGGTTTAGTCTTTCTGGCCACATGACCCGGAAAGCTGTCTGTGAACAAACACCAGCTCCCTCGGCCTGAAAGTGGAGATAAGCACTTCACCCCAAAATCGCCTTTGGCTGGACTTAAACATCCGAGGGTCCTTTAACTTTACCTTGTGATAACAGCTCCTTTTCCAGCAGGCATTTGCTCCCCTCCAAAAGAGAGAGAGAGAGAGAGAGAGAGAGAGAGAGAGAGAGATTTTGATATGAATTATAGAAGGTTTTGTGACACTATTGTGGCAGCAACAAAAGCTGTCAAAAATGAGAATTATTAACCATAATATAATCTGGATGGACAGTGCTGCTCATTCTCCAGGGAACTGTTCCCATATGGTTTATTTTAAACATGTTATGTAAACTGTGGGAATGGGCAACAAATTACTAAAAGGCAAGGAATAAGGAAAAGTGCTTGTCTAATTCCTGAAGAGGCATATTTCATTTCATGATTTTCTTAAATCCACTTTCACAGATTAAGAAAGACCACTTTCAAAATACTCAGAGCAGTTCCACATGCCTCAGATAGATATTATTTGGTGCATATGTATCTGAAGACACCCTGGTGTAGGGGGCACTCCAGAAAAAAAACACTTAAAAGGGTTTTTTCTTTCAAAAATCCCAACCATTATAAACTGTGCCCCAGGCCTGATTTTTAAAAAGCTCTTTTGCAAGAGACTAAATTGTCTGATGAGCAGCTTCTTGACATGACTGTCATCAAGGTAGACAGTTACGGCCAGTTCAGAGAGGGAAGCTGCTCTCCAGGACTCCAGGACTGTGTGTTTGTATCTCAGCCCAGTGTTTCACTTCTCCCAAGAAAAGACCGTCCTGATCTGGGACAGAGAACATCCTTGTCCCCTCCCACATGATCTAAAGTGGCTGGAGCTACATCAGAAGCCATCATAAAAAGCTGTTGGCAACCCTGCTCCAAATTAGTGACATCTATCCATTTTTCTAGGTAGTAGAAATGGAGATAATTTTAGCTTTATATCCATGCATATTTGTTGATTTATTTTAACAGTTGTCATTTGCTTTGAAGCCAGAGGAAACGGTGGGGGGGGGGCTATAAATAAATTTTAGTGCCAAAGATACGTAAAATGGTCACAAAGCACATTCATCATATGGACAAAGCACTTCTGTTCCATTGGATTCAGTTACACCTTATAAACAATACATTAAGCTGAATTCCTATTGATCCAGAAGGTAATAGAAGCTGCAACATGCACACTGAAAACATTTCAAAAATAAAAATAATTTGCATTATACCAAGCCTCTCTTGTTTGCCATTTTACTCCCCATGATTCTGCTTAAACATTATCCTCTTGGTAGCTAGTTTGTCCATTTTGGTGGCACATGCACTTCAGTTTTCAACAGCTGTAATTTCAGTTTGTTCTTACCCTGTAACCCCTTTTTTAAATGTTCAGTATGCTTGGAGAGCCCTTCCTATTTGTATACAATTAGCACAACCACACATTCTCTGGGCTGCATCCTGGGGTTTTGCGACTCTAAATTCTATTGCAGCTGCCTTGTTTCTCTGCTTTCCTGTTTGCTATGACTTGCCAGCCATAGTTAATTCCAGGTAACTTGTTTCCTTTTCTTTCTATGGCTGCTAATTTCTCTGGTCTATTTTCGGATTTGCTCTCCCTAATGTACACAAAGCGCTTCTGATTGTTTACCCCGGTGCCTCCAGAGACTGACAAAGCCTCCGGGCTGCTGCTGTTTATTGTACCCCCTTGGACTGTTAAAGGTTTGTTTTCAACCAGAGAAGCAGGTCGGCCTGAGTTGTGATAAAGACCAATGGCGCAGATCACCTTACCAACCTCTTCTGCTGCACAGTGTGAGATGAGGGCCCATTTTATATATTTATTTTTACCTTTCAAATTGATTTCACTTTCTCATAAATACTCATTTAGCTGTGGGTGGTAACAGTTCACTCTGAGTTTATAGGTGCTTTTTTGTTTTTTTTTTTTTTTGCTGTTGGTACAAGAGTACCTCTTCGATTTACTTCTCTCCTGTCTGCTAGCTGCAGCAAGTCAAAATTGCAGGCTACTGGTGAGGTGAGCAGCTTATAATATATGATAATCAATACTTCAAACCTGCTTTGTGTGATGTGACATAAAAAAGGAAAGCAAGGAAGGTGAATAAAAGAGACAGAAAGCTGCTGATGTCCCCCCCCCCTCCCTTCTTTCCCCCCAACCCAGTGGGACAAAAGCTCAGAGAGAAGGGGTAGGTTTTCCCTTCAAGGTCAATGCGTGCTTATTTCCTCTTAAAACCACTCTCCCCTCTTCATATTTAATTCAGTTGGTGCTAGGAATCCCTGGTAGCTCAAGTGGACGTTTAGTCAATACTGCAAGCATAAATACAAACCAGGATCGTTAGTTCACACGTTCAGAGGAAAGTAGTGGAGTCAGCCGTAGTGACGTAGGTCGGTTCCAGCAGATGAGACCAGGCGAGCTGAGATGGTTGCCTTGGGAAATTGTGGGCCACCATTCAGGGGGGCAGAGTGGGAGGCAGGCACCTCTGACCTGGGTGGCAGAAAGGGATACGGAGAGCTGCTCTAATGGCAATGGAAGCCCTTTCCTGCACAGGCCCCCTGCGCCAGGGTTTGGGGAGGCAGGGAACAAGGAATATGCCTTCTCATGAGCAGCTCTTGCTCATCTTGATGGGGTTTGCCCATTTGAGGTTTCCAGTAGAGCATGCAACGTGTCTTTAGGAGTGTGTGCTTGGAGAAATGCCATCTGGATTTCCCTTGTCCCCTGACACCCAAATGTCTTGGACTGGCCTTGTCACTTAGGTAAGGTTTTGAAGTGGGAGGATGGACCACCTGCACAGAGAACAAGGGGGCTCTTTCTGGAGGGAGTGGTGAAAACAAAAAAGACTCTTTCAGCCAGTTTCTTTCTAAAAACGTTTTCTGCCTCTTCCACCTTCAGCCTGTTGTCTGGTTTGTGTGGCTGCCTCCTTTCCCTGGTGTATTTTAAAGGGAGATCATCTTCATTATTGCTCAGGAAGTTGCTCAGAAAATCCTAATAGCAGTGGACTAACTGGCAAAACTTGTATAATTGGATATGGTTTGGATGTTCCTGATGTGGTTTGTGACGTGGCATTGTGACGTGGGTGGGAGCAGGACTGCCATTCAAAAACAAAAATGCCAGTGATTCTACTGGGTTTGTCATAGTCCACCAGATGTGGCTTAGGTAGTTTGGAAACTGTTTTGTGAGCTGCTGTGGAAGCCGTCAGGCCAAAAAGCAACACAGAAACATCAAGATACAGAAAATAAAGTAATTCTGTGAATCCCTGCCACGTCCTCAGAAGGATATATTAATCACTGCCATCCATAGACTGGCTTGGTACACATCTATGCATTGAAAGTTTCTAGTAGTAATGTTCTGATTTTTGTGTTTTTTACACAGTTGTAGAGTGGCCAGAGCAATCTATATGGGATATTTTCATTTTTATGTATTTTGTTTTACAATTCTTAAATAATATATGGAAGGATGATAGTTCTTTTAGGAGATAATATGCAAAGTATTAAAGCCCTACACATGCAATCAGCTTATTTATACTCTGGACATCATCCAGCCAAGGTTAAGCACATAAGTCCCACTGACTTCAACCAAAGACAGTTAAATGTATGTGTGTTTAAAAGCCCCCATTGAAATGAACAGGGATTAGATGTAATTTAACTAGGACTATATTGTGTTCAGTGTTCATTTTTTGTTCATTGATTGACAGGGCTTTACAGAATACTCGGGAAACACAGACTGTTGTTGTTAAGGAAATTCACTTTCTTATTTTCTATTTTACTCCTTTACTTCTTTCATATTTATTCCTTTGAAAACCAGTTTCTAGGTTCTGTCACACATTGGTGTGACCAGCATACCGAACCAGGCTGGGGTGTGTGTCATGATATGGAGATGAAAGTGGGTATCTGCAGATGGGGGGGGGGGTGATGTCCCAGGGCTCAGTGGCTGACACTCAGCCCAGTGGTACAAAGTGAATAGCTACAATCAGTTGAGATACAGTAAAACCTGCCCCTTCTTCCTTCCACTGGGATCGCCATGGACAGGATTAGCTCCTATGTTAGCTGTACCCCTTAGTCCACCCTGTTACTTTTTCTCATGCTACTGAATCCCTGCAATTCAGCCTTACCAAGAAATCCAAAGCACTGCACTTGGGGGATAAAGCTTGCCCCTTACTCCTGTCACTGGGTGGTCAGCCAGCAGGAATCTCATGGAAGGTTCATTGTGTCCAGGACACATTTTTCACATGTGCACACCACCCGCCCTTCCTCTAAATGCACTCACACATACACACTGCCCATTGTAACTCCAGGCATTTTGATAATTCTCATGAGAATATCATGGCAGAGAAAAGAAAATCCACTTTGTTAACGATTCTTGAGAAAAGAGAAGAAAGCAATCTGACTGGAAAATATTATCAGCTGTAAGAAAACGTAAATGTATGACACTTCCTAATAGTAAGTGCTGCAGAAATCAAATTTTCCAACAGATTCTTACCAAAACAAAAGCAAAAAAGATAAAAGCCAATTACACGATCCATACTCATGTCTAATAAAACAGCTGCAATAGCTCTTTTGACAAGCTTGTACTCAATGCGCAGAAGCGGAAAAATTCCATTCCTGTGTTTTTTGCTAGAAAAGGAAGCTTTTTGAGAAACACTTTTTATTACACGACTGCCATGCAACAAAACATTTACAAACAACAGAGATGTCAAAGATGAAAGCTCAGCTTGCTTAATTTTTATGAAGTGTTTGTGTTTATGTAGAGTCAGCCATTGTTCGGTTATTGGTTCTTGTGTTAAAAAGTAATACTGATAATTCCTCTTGAGTTAGTTCACTACCATTTGCTCTTCTCTCAAACGATTTAAGCAGTAGCGAGACAAACAGATTTCTACCACAGATTAGTTTACAGATGAAGCTCAGTTCCATAGAGAGCAGCTCCCTCAAGGCCCCTTTCTGCTTCCTTTGGGCTACAGAGCCACTGATGTACCTTGAGAATAGTTCTAAATAAATCGATGGTCTCAACTTGTTGGTTTATGCAATGCTCCTGAAATGTTTTAATTATGATTCCTTTTGTAATGAGGATGGCCAGTGATCAAATAAGCAAGCTGTGATCTGATTGAGGCAGCTGATTAATGACTTTAAAAGCATTGTATTCCCCCCCCCTTGTTTGTTTTTGCAGAACAAGAGGAGTGTGTTAATTGCACAGATGAATGCCGAGTGCTTGGTCATTCTGACAGATGTTGGATGCCCCAGTTCCCTGCTGCCAACCAGGCTGAAAATGCAGATTATCGAACAAATCTCTTTGTCCCCACAGTGGAAGCTAATGTTGAGACTGAGACTTACGAAACTGTGAACCCCACGGGGAAAAAGACTTTTTGTACATTTGGGAAAGACAAGAGAGAGCACACTATTCTCATTGCCAATGTGAAACCTTATCTCAAAGCCAAACGTGCCCTGAGCCCTCTCCTCCAAGAGGTTCCCTCAGCATCAAGCAGCCCAACCAAGACCTGTATTGAGCCTTGCACCTCAACAAAAGGACCGCTGGATAGTTGCGAAGTCAAAACAGGAGCCTTGGCTGACCCCAGCAGCCAGTACATGACAGCCAGTGACAGCCAGTACCTATCTCCTAGTAAACAGTCCAGAGACGCTGCCTTCATTGCGTCCGATCAGATGGCCAGGGTCTTTGCTGAGGTGCATTCCCGGGTGAGCCGAGACTCCGCTGAGATGGACTCTGTGTTGGAGCAGATAGACCGTTCAAACAGGGAACTAGGGAGAGAGTCAGTGGATGCAGAGGAAGTAGTGCGGGAGATTGACAAGCTTTTGCAGGACTGTCGGGGAAATGACCCTGTAGCTGTGAGGAAATGAAACAAAAACCACAAAAGACAGCCTGGCATTTGTTTGCTTCTTCTGCTGAATTAAAAAAAAAAAAAAATCTCCCCTGGTTCTAAAATTTATACAGGGATGAACGAAGACCAATGCTGCTTTAAGGCTTTTAGTGAACATCTGAAGTGCCCACAAGTATGTTCTTTTCACTGCTCTATCTTTTTCCACAGATAACACTGGTTTCGTTTTTACCAAACTTTCATTAGAACGGCGTGATGTATGTTAACAAGAAGGAAGGAGGAGGGAGAAAAATGATGCCACTTTGACAATCTAATAGAAAGATATAAAGGGAAAATAGGCAAATGGAACCTGATATTTTAGGATTGATAGTTGTTCACTGTTTATGTGTAGACTCCATAAAAAGCAGGGTGGAATAGTTCTCTGATAGATTTCCAGCGGTCATTATAGGCTTCTACTGAAAATCCCAAAATCAGAAACCAAGAAACAAAAAGTCTTGTAGTCAACCAGGCCCCACCAAGAATTAACACTCATTTGTGACAACCATTTCTGTATAAAGTTATCTGCCACCAAAAAAAAAAAAAAGGGAAAAAAAGAGAAAGAAACCCAAGAATCCATTCCATAACATTGTTCAGCAAAAATATTCTGGTCATTAGTAACCCAGCTCATGCCATATTAAAGTTAAATGTGAAATGATAGAGTCCTTGTTTGTCCTGCACCTGCATCAACTAACTCACGTGGAAAGGAGAGGGGGGGAATGCTTTAGTGTCCAGCAAAACTTCTAGGCTAGCAGTATGTTTTAAACCTGAGGCATAATATGAGATCACAAATAATAATTACCTTTTCATAGGTAATATTAGAGGAGACAAATTAACATTATTAACACCTTTTGTAATTCATTTGTGGACACTAAAATAGCTCAAGTGAGTGCAAACATTTCAGACATCAACACAAATCCACACAAAACCATTTAAATGTGCAAATGTAAGAAGATTCAATGTGTTTACATCAAATGACATATTTTTATTGATTTATTGCAGATTCAGTGCATTTGAGCCAAATTGTTGAGTGTATAAGAGCTATATTGTGTATTTTATTAAATTAATATATAGTTGTGTTGCAAAAAAAATATATTTGGGCTTATGATGTAAATGGCAAGTGTTGCCTCAGTAGCTGTCAAACTCTATGAGTTTTGTTCTCTCCTTTTCTTTCTTTCCTTCCCCCTGTTGGAGTGTGGAAAGCAGAGCCTCAGAGCAGTCTCTTGTTTAATGTATGGTCTACCAAGTACCACAGTACATAATCTGTTCAAAATGTGTCTTGAGTGAGTTGATGGAGCTAACTGAACGGCCGACAAATACATCCATCAGTCATGGTTATGTGCAAGTCCTTGTAGAAGCTTCTGTCGCAACCCATGTTTAATAACAAAAATTACACTTGAACCAACACCTGGAACCTTGTTCTTTACTGAGCTTCGTCACTCACTCACATGAACACAGGCCGTCTGTTTAGATATCACAGTCATGGTTGAATTCTCAAATTACTCTAATATTTCAAAGTTTCATACTAGACTTCGGTTCATGGAGCATGAAAATGCTTTGGTGCCCATGTGGTACAAACAATCTTTTGTCTGGTTTCCTGGAAATTACTGTTACATTGACTGAGGTTTCAGCTTGAGCTCACAGCCCTCCTTCTCTCTCTCCTATCATCCTCTATTATTAGAATTTTTGGTAATTTTATTCGCTCTCTGTCCATTGCACACACTTTTCTATGTGCTGTTCCGCATTTGATTCTTACGAAAGCTACGTTTTAAAATTAATGTTTTCTTTGAATTAAATTTGTAAGTACAACTGAGCACCATAAAACATTCATATATCTCCTTAGTTCCCCATATCTGTGTTTTGGGTAAACTGTGCAACATAGCAGCAATATTAAATATGAACCCATCATTTTCTTACTTTTTTTTTCAGTGTGAAAAGCAAACTTACTTCAGGCTGGCAAATTTCAGGCTCCACAGCCATTCTTTTACTTCAAATTCCACATTTTTCACTCCACTAAAGAAGTGAGAGAGTAGTATCAGAGGTGATGTTATGTTAGTTGTGCAATGGTTATCACATCCTTAAAAGCAAAATAGGACTAAAAATAATTCCCTGTCCTTGTATCTGAAAACAGCTCACTTTGAACTTGGTTTCCATCACACAGAGTTGGGCTCTGTTATTTAGGAGCAGGAGCTGCCTTGTTTCCTGACATTTAAGATTGCTTCGGGGTGACCCTCCTTGCATCTCCTTGCAGCTGACAGGGGGGGGCGCTCACCTGACCTCTGCTCAGTCACATCACTGCTGCTTTCTGGGAGATGGAGACGAAGGTGGGAGGTGGTGGTGAGGTTAGCATGGTGCAAACACAGGCAGGAGTGCCAGGTTGGCTCTCGGGGTGCATTGCACTGCACTGACCTTGCCACCACCTCCCATTTCCCAACATCACAAGGTGAGATGGGCACCGCTGCCTCACCATGGCATCTGTTCCTGCCTCGAAGTGATGGTAGCAGGAAATGACAATTCCTTTGATATAGTTTTCAAATCACCTACAAATTGTGGAGTCTGGATGTCTCCTAAGTGACATTCTGAGGTCTGCATGTGCTCCTGCCCATGTTGAACGCCATATGCCCCAGACAACTTTGAATTGTTACCCGAGAGCCCATTATTGAATTAACAAAATGGCCATGTTTGATATTTGAAGCTCCTCTTCATAATTAATTGATACAAATCAATTTATGTATCTAAAATGTGTTGTTCTGAGTGCTATAAAGTATTATTTTACCAGGAAATATTTTCTAAGCTAGTGTAGCTTTGACATCTGAAATATCCTTCTTAGAAAGGAGCACCAGGCGTGTAGTTACTGCCAGCAACATAATTCTTCCGTAGAAGCTTAGTTTCTGTGTATAAGCAATGTTAAGTGATGGAGGTAAAATGTATTTTCTAAAAGGTTGCAGCATTAAGTAACCAGTTACTGTTACATGTCTGAAGACATAAACACACACACACATGCAGAGCTTTCCCAGAAAGGCCTTTGCCAATGTAAAAAAACAATTTACCTTAAGGCGCTCTGTCACTGGGATTTACTAGCTCTAGCTCTTTAACACATTATCTGTATTTAGTTGTGATTATTTATTTACCAGGCTTAGGTAATGCAATGCTCATGACTCACAGCTGTAATGCTCAGTTTAGGAAATCTTGCTTTTATTTAATTTAGCTGTCAATTACTAGGCCCCATAGAACTCTGGGATGCTGTTTGTGTCTGAAGCATTGTTTTGCTTCCTGGCCTGACAAATGTGAAACAGAAAAGGGGTGAAGCAGCAAGGCTGTGCTTGTTGGGTCTGTTCACACAATCACCCAAGCCCTGCTCAGGCATTTCTTTCTTGTATCCATGGAGAGGTCACAAGGCAGGCTGGGAAGACTTCAGGCTTACAGGACCTGCCTTGCTTTGTTAGTAGAACCTCAAGGTTCACCAGTTGAAACCAGGCGCAAAACAGTGGTTCAGGAGAGTAGATTATGAAACAGCCATTTGTTTTCAGGATCATAATTGAGCTCTTAGTTCTTCACACATAAAAATCAGCTCCCAATTCCCCCCAGCTCACAGCTCTCTTAATTTCAGCAGCCTAATTGAGAAGAGTGAAAGGCCTTTTTTTTGCTTCTGTTAAACAATTGGGGAGACAGAAACACTTGCAGATCTTCAGCAGATCACCCAGAATTTTACCAGTTGATGCTGATCTGTCTTCTGAAAACTGCTCAGGGGCTGAAACTGTGGCCATTCAAGTCCTATTTAGAAACACAGGAAGCTGCCTTATAGCAGGCCAGACCATTGATCCATATAGCTCAGCATGGTACCCACTGACTGGCTCTCCAGGTTTCAGGCAGGCATCTCTTACAGCCCAGCCTGAACCCTGAAATGCAAAGCAGATGCCCTGCTTCTGAGCAATGGACCTTCCCCCTGGTGCTCATGAATGTGCTCTACATGCTGCCTCCTCCCACTCCCCAGCTGACATTCCGGCATTGAGCAGGAAGGTCTGGAGGAGGATTACAAGCCTAGGTGACCAAACACAGTTACAGTCCTTCCTGCAAACAGGAAGCTTGACCAGACAAGAAGGGCCTGAACAGAGCTGCCATGGCCACAGTATCAGGTCATGATGTGCAAATCAGCCCCACCACAGTTGGATGCCACAGCTGGAATGCTCCTGTCATGCCAATGGCATGAGCTGCGATGCTGCTCCCACACTGAGAGGCAAAACACACAACCGGGGGGGGGGGGGGCTTCTGATAGATCTGTTGCCCTGGATCACACCAGTCAGAAGTACAGCTCAGGAGCAGATGGTATGGACATCCAAACTTTTAAATTCCCTCTAGGAAAAATGCCCCTTAACAGGCTGTGAGCATTTTGCAGTGGAAGTGTGTTGTGCTCCGTATTTGTTTAGTTATTTCATAATTTATAAACCGCTCTACATTCAAAGAATATTAAAACGGTGTGCAGAAACGGAATGTAAAACATAATGCAGAACAGAAACAGTATTAAGACATAGAAACCAGCAAGAATGAAAAAACTGCAAAAATGATTTGGAGGGAGTAGCTAGCACTGCTGCCAGATATATACAAGCAGGCAGTGGCCACTATAAGCCTCTTATTTTGAAGCCAAGTTCTCCGCATGACTTTTGGCTCAGCTCTAAGTCTACCTTCCACCTGCATCCTAAAGCAGTAAAGACTAGCAACAGATATATCCCATGGGGCCACACATCATGATACCCCTCGAGTGCAAAGGATCAAGTGAGTAGTCAAGTGAAGAAACACACACTGGGTTTCTTTGTACATATGCCAGGTTAAATCATTGACACACACACACAAGCACACACTGCCCATTCTGTAGCTCTCCAGAGTCTCCAGTTGAATTTTCCACAGAACCTGTTATCCTGTAACTGGTTATCTAGCAATTGAAGCTGGGACCTCTACCCCTGAGCCTATGACTCGACCCCAGAGAATGATAGTTCCAGCACTGGCCAAGCATGGAGGTGGAGAGGAGCAGTCACAGACTCCGTCACCTTGTCTCTCTGAATGGGAAATGGCCTTTGAATTGCAATATGGCTGCTGGCCAACACCCGACCATTGTCCGATGGCATGGCAGAGCCCCAGACATATGGGTGATCAAACACAAGGTTGATAGGATTAAGAGCAAAATTCAAATATAGTTAGGGATGTGATGTACAGATAGGCTGTAATCTTTAACACAGTTAACAGGGAGTGAGGTCCCATTGAACTTTATCAGTATGATTACAAATCATATAATGTAATCATAGATGTGCAATGCCCTAGGTTCAGTCCTTGGCATCTTCAGGGAAAACAGTGCCAGGTAGCAAGGCAAGGAAGTGCCATCTTATTTGGTTTAGGAAACGTGGATTATTTTCTGCAGTTGCAACTCTGAGCACACTTACAAGTCAGTCCCATTTAGGCGTTCTGCTATTGCAGGTCGCTTTTCTGAACAGGTGGGAGGTTTGAAAATTATTGTTCCCAGATCCATGTTTGTTATTACAAACTGTGAAGGGTTTGCAAGTGGACCATTGCACTTTGGATTTGAATGAGTCAAGGGTAGTTCCCCCAAAGTTCAAATAAAAATGTGGGCTTGACCTTCATTCTGTCTGCAAGTCAAACTCATGAAGTGGAGGAAAAGGAGATCATGGAGGAGGAGCTAGTAGTGAGCTATGGACATAAAGCAGGAATAGGGAAACTCGGTCCTCCATGTGTTTTGGGACTACAACTCCCATCATCCCTGACCACTGGTCCTGTTAGCTATGGATGATGGGAGTTGTAGTCCCAAAACATCTGGAGGTCCGAGTTTGCCTATGCCTGACATAAAGCATTGCAGACTGTTGCACTTCTCCAAGGCTGAGAAATCATGGATATTATCTATCCTGGCTGCTATTTTAGAGGTGTCTTGTGGCTACTGTTGGCAATAGGCAAATTGATATAAACAAGAATATATTAGAAATGTCAAGAACAGGAAATGCTACACATGAAGGAAATGTAATTGCCTCCACCCAGCAAAGGAATCCCACAGTTAAAAACAGGCTGCTGTGCAGAAGCAGCAGGAGGAAGATATGAATTGGAATTGTTGTGTGTTCTATGCCCAAGCGTTGGAAGTGACTGCCTGATCATGACTAGTACTGAATCTGAGCCCAAATGTGTAACTCTCAACCCATTGCATTTGATAAATGTACTAAATCATTTTTAAAACAATCTTCTCTTCAACCACTGACAACGGACCGGGCAGAGTGAGTGTATTCCCCACTCAGTTTGCAGTGGCAGCCAAATGGCCCTTTAATACAAATTATATATGATGCCCCAAGAAATCATCAAGAGAGGAAGCATGAATTACTTCTGTGTCCTTTCTCCATTATTCTGGGTTTCATCCAAGTATGCATTTAGATGTCACCCAGAAGTTTGAAGGGAGGAAACATGATTCTTTTTTGTAAGATGTTCTGTTGCAGCAGTTGATACCAGGCAGGGTACTCACCGGTAAGTTTTACGAAGCTCAGGGTATCATTTGGCCAAGAGAGTTGCAACCCAATGGACTTAAATACTGGACAGCTAGATTTAGGCCAGGTAATAGTGATGAGGATTGTATTGTTGCATATGTGTACAGTCAGCCAGATACATATAATACACTATTATCAATGCAAGCGAAAGCTGGTTAAGTAACAGACAGCACAAGATGTGAATTAACAAATTTTCAAAAATCAAGAACTCGGCCATATAATGTCAAGGAAAGGTTGGCATTAGGTGACTGGGTGGGTTCATATTTGGTCAGGAAATCAAGAATGCTTTTGGCTGCTCCGCTAAAAGAGAACTTCTCTTTTATCAAATGTTGCTGTCAACAACAAGCAGGAGGTTATCTCCCTTGGAAAAACAGCACTTCAGACAAGCTGTTCAGTCGCTGGTAATGGAACCCAATATTTTATTCAAACCAGCTTTCAAGCTTCTTGTTGCTTAATGGAGGAAACACTGCTGAGGTCAACAAGTAGTTTGATACTTGGCAATAATATATACCCTCTTGTGGCCACCTAATTATATTCCCTGACATCAGGAGGCATTTATCGGTGCATTAATTCAAATGGTGTTTGGGCTATGAAGATCTGTTGATTTTAAGTATCATTGACTGAAACCTGATTAAGGTCTCAACTTTCTTGCCCCTCCATTTTCCAGGGCTGCAGCTCCCATCTATCAGCCCTGACTCCCATATGGTATGAAGAGTCACAACAAGTGATTAGTGAACATCACAAGTGAACAAACACAAGCGGCATTCATTGTATGGATGATTTCAATAGCTGTTATTCAGTGGATGTGTTTGATATGACCTATCTGGAAAATAGGACTGTTCGTAACAATACAAAAGAAACCCAAACCCCACAGACAGCAGTAGAGTAGTAATAAAGCAGTTCCTATAGTGGTGTTGTCTGTTCTTGCCTTCATTAATATGGAAGACGCGTTAAAGACATACCACCGGGACCACAAAGGTAATTAGAAAAAGCAACTGTGACATTGCAGTGCCTGCATCTAGGTACTGGGTTGCCAAAAAAGAAGGGGGGGGGATGTTGACAGTTCCTGCTTCCTTTATTAAGAATGTGTGACTGTTTTCTCTCGACAGGAAAGCAGCAGAGGTTTTTCCAGCCTGCTGGGTTGGTTTGTATTTTAAGTTGCTGCTGCGGTAAACATCCTGCCATTTGCTCTGTGCCTTGCAAGAATACAGCATCACACTAAAACACGCACACACACACACACACGTTTGGTTTTGCATGTGGGTGGCGAGCAAGCTCTCCAAAATCTTATTTTAAATGATATTTAATTGCAAAGGCTGACAGTCTGTTTGAAGTCAATGCAAGTGAAAAATAATCTAGAAGTGGAATTTTATTGGGTGTGGGGAGACCAGCCATCAAGCTCTTAGTGTCTTATTAGCGGGAAACTGATCTCCTCTTACACTCTTTTGATGTTGTAGTTTACCTACTAGAAGTTAATGGGTCTATTTCTCCCTGAGTACATCATTTGAGGAATGCAACAGCCTATCCATACAAGATTGATTGACATAATAGCGCCTCCTCCAAAGCTGATGGCAGCAATGTTTTCTCATCACTTGCTATATCTGGCTGCTTGTTTTGATAGCCAGATATTCCCCCCCCCCTCCCTTTGCAAGGTGGTGAGAAAGCAGTTGACCAGGTTGGGAAAAGCCTGGCTGGGTTGCTCTTCAAAATGTAGGTGATGAGTGACACCTGCAAATGACTAATGTGCTTCCATAATACCCAGAAATGAATTTGGAAACACACAGTTTTATCAACTAACTAGAAATAACAATGGGGCACTTTATCGCTAAGATCTGAAGTAAGGGACACAAAAATCTCCCTCCCACTGGCAACCAGCAAAGTGCACCTGGTCATGTATATATCCCTGCATAGGGGGTTGGTGAATTTACCGTCTATATTTGAGGGGCACATTAGGAGTCTATGCCTTCTCAGTGGTGGCACCCTACCTGTGGAACACCCTCCCACCAGATGTCAAAGAGAACAACTACCAGACTTTTAGAAGACATCTGAAGGCAGCCCAGTTTAGGGAAGCTTTTAATGTTTGATGCATTACGGTATTTTAATATTTTGTTGGAAGCCGCCCAGAGCAGCCGGGGAAGCGCAGCCAGATGGGCCAGGTATAAATAATATATTATTATTATTATTATTATTATTATTATTATTATTATTATTATTATTATTATTATTCAGCAACAGCCACCAACGTGCCAGTGTAACAAGGTGCCCATGCAACACACAAGCTTGAATTACTAGCAAAAGAAGATAATTATCATTAAATATAAACTTAATTAGAAACTTAAACATTCAACAAAACAAACAATGATTTCCAGAAATCAAGTCTAAAATGAACTTTGTGCCTTTTCTTTTTTTAAAGGGAGAGAGAGGAAGAAATGGACAGATACCAACTTTCTTGGAAAGTTGATTCCATTGCTTCTCGTTCAGTTGCATCACCTGTACTACAAGCCATGGTATTTTGAATTATCTGCGGAGGGGAGACAAGGGAAAAGGGATGGGAGGTGGGGTGGAGATTCCTGTAGTCTAGACCCCTGGCCTTCAGTGGGTGGATTGGGGCGCCAACTGCATCAGAGAGAGCTCCCAAAAGAGCTGGAGAGGAGAGGAGAGGTGGAATTGTTCCATCCAGTGAGCAATGGTGAATCACACCCACTGAAATACTTGAAACATTGGAAGGCACTAAGAATCACTATGTGATTTGATGGAGTGCAGTGACTCAAAGCAATTGATTCTAATAAATTTAAATCTCAGTTTAAAGCCTCACTTAGAAGGCAAGGCTGGAAACTTTTGGCCAATGTGCTGAAGTGCCTCCTGTCTAATTATTACTTTAACTCAAGTCTTTTGTTGGCTTTTGCTGTTTTTCTTGAGACTGAGCTTTGCCAAGCTACAGGTAGGAAGTTCATTCACCCGGCTGGACATTCTCTTTTTGCTGCAGCCCCGTGCACTAACAAAACTACTTCCCATTCTCAGACCTGGCGGTGGGGCAGCTATTGTTTCCCTCCTTTGCTTTCAGCTTCGTATGCCTACCCTTCCGCAGGCTGCATTCGAAACTCCAGCAAGTGGCTGTCTGTGAGGAGTCCTGCCAGAATATGCCTTGTGAGACACAATGAGGTTTCGGTGCCTTGCTGCCATCAACTCCATCTAAAGAATTCAGAGCTGGGCTGTGTTCATGCTGCTGTGTGAAGAACAAAGGAAGTGCCAAACAGGCCTTGCAACGCATGCCAACCCATCCCCCAAGACAGAGTTGATTTCCTCTTTGCAAAGGAGCAGCAAAAGTTATCTGATATCCACGGAGGTTGACCACAGAGAATGGTGTGTGTGTGTGTTCGTTCATTCATGGGACAAAGATCCTCTTGCCATTCCCCTTCTGGGTCTGAGAGACAAAAGCAGCTGAAAGTGTATTTCTTCCGCTGGTTATGTGTCCCTACAGGCTGCCTCTCACTGACAGTAATGGGGAGATGCCCATCTGTAATCTGAGCTGTAAAAGGTCAGTGTGGGAGCAGCAGCAGCGTGTACAGAAATGGATCGGGAGCTTAATGAGGCATCTCCAAGCCTTTGGAGACATATTTTCCATGATGCCTGCAATTGCAGGGGGCAAAAATAACACAGCCCTTCCCACCTCGTTTCGTGCATATGCTAACAAAGGCAGCTTGCTAGCATCTTTCACTGAAGTTCAAGACAAAACGCTTCCCTTTGTGGTCATTCCAGTCTTTCCATGCTTATTTGAAAGCTGTACCAAAAGACTGCTGATGAATTTTATAGTTTAGTTCCAGCTACAAAATAAGCTCTTTATGGGTTTGTTGTAGTGACATTGTTCCCACCTTAAGGATGTAACTAGCTTGTTGCTTTTTAAAGAGAAGACCAGTATGTTACCCCAAGGTCTGGATCCAGCCCCCAATTAAAACCATCCGATCCTCAGGTGGCACTATCAAATTTTACAACAATTTTACAGATCTAACAGACTAAAGAACAGAAGAAAGGTTATAAAATAAGCCAAACCTCAGATCTAAAATATAATGAAAGGCAATAATCTTTCTGTGTCCTCTTTTTTTCAGGACACATCCTCTTTTTCAGGGATAAAATTTGAGACAATTTGCATTTATTTGCTTTGAATGGCCGTCATAGCATCCTCTTTTTTACTCTTTAAAATATGGCAACCCTATCTTAAACCATGTTCTTAACATCTGCCATTGAAAGTTATAATCTGTTTTTAGGTCACAATCCATCAGAGCACTAAGTATGCTGAATACCACTGGTTTCATGGGCTTAGCTTTGTGTTAGGGGCACATACATAACTGTGTGATATGGTGCCTGTGTGCAAAATGCTATAGTATATATTTTGTGTTACACCTCAGTACAGCCCAGCGGTCATTCTAACTGGATTGCCAGTTGTCCATGATGATATTATGCAAAGTATTCCAGCCCATGCCTCCCAGCCAAGGTTCTGCTCACAGGGCTTCATTGGCTTTCAAATGAAGTCCTTAGAAGACAGCCCAAATTTATGAAAGCTGCACACATGCCCTTTATAAGTTGCAGCACTAGACTTCAGAAAGAGTTTCAAAAATCATATCAGCTCTACACACAGCAATGCCCTCTGCTTTCCTGCTCTTGGGCAGAAATCACATGCTACAAAATATTTCCAGACAGGTTTCTGGGTGCTCTTGGGCTCACCAATTTCCTCCTGTCTTGGCCTCACCAATTGTTACATATTAAGTGGACAGGGTGGCGCTGTGGTCTAAACCATAGAGCCTAGGGCTTGCCGATCAGAAGGTCAGTAGTTCGAATCCCCGTGACTGGGTGAGCTCCTGTTGCTCGGTCCCAGCTCCTGGCCACGTAGCAGTTCAAAAGCACGTCAAAGTGCAAGTAGATAAATAGGTACCACTCTGGCAGGAATGTAAATGGTGTTTCTGTGCGCTGATCTGTTTCGCCAGAAGTGGCTTAGTCCTGCTGGCCACATGACCCGGAAGCTGTATGCCGGCTCCCTCAGCCAATAAAGCGAGATTAACGTGCAACCCCAGAGTCATTCGCAACTGGACCTAATGGTCAGGGGTCCCTTTACCTAAGTGCATATTAAGCTCATAATCACCAACTGTACAGTGGTGCCTCGCAAGAGAAAATTAATTTGTTCTGCGAGTTTTTTCGTCTTGCGAATTTTTCGTCTTGCGAAGCACGGTTTCCCATAGGAATGCATTGAAAATCAATTAATGCATTCCTATGGTCAAAAAAAGTCCAAACAAAGCCAAATTTGGTACAAAAAGAGTTTATTAAGTGCTCTTTAAAGTCACACATACTGTAAAGAGCATTTAAAAAATTGAAGGAACAATAATTTAAGTTTCTAAACATGACAGAAAAGCATTTAAAAATCACCAAAGTGTACTGTACATACATTTTTTAAGACTCTGGGGGACAACTCAAAGAAGGTTCCTCTTCCACTCTTTGCTTCTTGCTGAAGAACCTGTCCATGGTCTGCTGCTTCATCCGCCTTTTCAGCACCTCCCTGAAAGACGACATGACCCTCGTATCAAAAGTGTTCTCAAGGTCACGTGTCAGGTTCTTGTCAGGGTGGTGCCGCTGTGCAAAAGCCTACACATCTTTCCACTTCTGGCAAATGTCCCTCAGTTCTTTGGAGGACAGCCGTTCCTCAGTTGCTTCCTCCTCTTCCAGCGAGCCCTGCTCCTGCGCAGCCTCTGCCTGCAGTTCGACCAGCTCCTGGGTGGTCAGCTCGTGGTCATGCTCCTCCACCAGCTCGCTGACGTCCTCCTCTGTGACCTCCAGGCCCATGGTCCTCCCCAAGGAAACAATGTCCTGCACCACTGTTGACTCTGGTGCATCAGAGTCACTTGGTGCCACACAGTCCGGCCACAGGCTGCGCCAAGCGCAATTCAAATTTCTCTGGCTGATCCCGTCCCAGGCCATGGTGATCATCTTCAAGCAGGTGACGATGTCGAAGTGGTCCTTCCAGAATTCCCGCAGGGTGATGATGGTGCAGTCAGTCACCTCGAAGCATCGCCTGAAAAGCTCCTTGGTGTAGAGTTTTTTGAAATTGGCAATGAGCTGCTGATCCATCGGCAGGAGCAGTGGCGTGGTGTTAGGAGGCAGGAACATGATGTTGATGAAGCTGAACTCCTCCAACAAGTCCACCTCAAGGCCTTTAGAATGGGCAGGAGCATTGTCCATCAGAAGCAAAGCCTTCAGCGGCAGGTTGTTGTCCAGCAGGTACTGTTTGACAGCAGGGCCAAAAGAAAGATTGACCCAGACCACAAACAGCACACGTGTGACCCAAGCCTTACTGTTGGATCGCCACATGACACTCAGCTGCTCCTTGTTGACCTTGTGTTTCTTGACGGCCGTGGGTTCTCCGAGTGGTACACCAGCAAGGGCTTGATCTTCAGGTCGCCGCTTGCGTTGGCACAGAAGAGCAGGGTCAGACGGTCCTTCATGGGCTTGTGGCCAGGCAACTTGGCCTCCTCCTGAGTGATGAAAGTCCTTTTGGGCATCCTCTTCCAGAACAGCCCGGTCTCGTCGCAGTTGAAGACCTGCTGTGGAACGTAGCCCTCCGTCGTCACAACCTCCAGGAACTCCACTGCAAAGTCTTCAGCCGCAGGAACATCAGAACTGGCAGCCTCTCCATGCCTGACCACGCTGTGGATTCCAGATCTCGTCTTGAACCGGTCAAACCAGCCTCTGCTTGCCTTGAAGACTTCTGGCTCGCCTGAGGTTCCTGGCTGTTGCCGGACAAGGTCTGCATGCAAGGCCTTGGCCTTCTCACAAATGATGGCCTCAGTCACTGTGTCCCCTGCACGCTGCTTCTCTTCTAACCAGATGAGCAGCAACTCCTCCACCTCCTCCAGAACAGCTGGGCGGTTCTTCACGATCCTGGTGACTCCCTTGGCTACATCAGTCGCAAGGATTTTCTCCCTCATCTTCAGGATGGTCCCGATGGTCGATGGATTCCTCCCGTACTCCCTGGCGAGGTCTGTCACACGCATTCCACCGTCGTGCTTCCGGATGATCTCCTTCTTCATTTCCAGCGTAACCTTCTCCTTCTTCCTCTCGACGGCCTCTGCAGCAGCAGTCTTCTTGGGCCCCATGGCAGCACAGCTCCTACCTTCGCACCCCCCCCCAAAAAAAAATCAGTGCTCCGCATCCAAAAAAATCAAAAGCACCAAACCTCCCAGAAAACACACAAGCTTCCAGATTCTTGCAAACCCCTTCTCAACAATTCCCTGACCCCCCCCCAGCCACCCACCACACAGAAATCCAAACCCAGAAATCTTTTTTTTTAACAACAGCAGAGTGCCCCAATGGTCACAAAAAATCATAAAAATGCAGAAAAAAACACACAAGCTTCCAGATTCTTGCAAACACCCCCCCAACACCAAGTCCTTGAATTCCAAACACCCCAACCCAAAATCCAAAAAACCCCAGAAAAGTTTTAAAAGTTTAACTTACCAAATGGCTGCAAAAGAAGTTTTGGAAAAGCTTCAAAACTCACCAAAGTCTTCAAAAACCTCAAAAAAGGCTACCACACCGCGTGCTATGAGTTGCTCCTCGAAGTCAAGTCGCAACTACACCTCTTCAAGCAATGCACCCTGGGTATTAATGGTTTTAAGAAAAAGGAAACAAACTTGCAAGATGCTTTCGTCTTGCAAAGCAAGCCCATAGGGAAATTCGTCTTGTGAAGCAACTCAAAAAACGAAAAACTCTTTCGTCTTGCGAGTTTTTCATCTTGCGAGGCACCACTGTATTTTTTTTATCTCACTGGTGTTCAACTCACACCTTTTAATTTTCTTCTTTATATACTTGCAAATTGTGAGTCTGCACACCTGACACAATGACCTTGAAGCCATATAAACTTCTGCCATAACATTATTTTTGTTTTAAATCTTTAATGTGCTACTGTTGATTTTACCTAGAACTAAAAATGCTGGAGCCAGGAATTTATTTTGAGTACTGGGACTGAATGGAGTTCATAGTCCTTCTCAGCAGCATTGTTTGCTGGTGCCCAGAGCGGGCTGGCGTGTGCCGAGGGGCAGGGTGCGGCAGTGAATAGAGCCCAGCCCTCACTACGGATGCTGCTGGAGCAACGCCAGCCCTGAGCCGCATTGCCAGACTCACAAAGTGGCGCTTGGCTGGCAGGGCAGCGTAAGCAGTGCCCCCCCCCAAAAAAATACACCCAGGGCCATCACCCTGGCAGCCCCCCCCCATGCTCCTGGTCTGCAAGAATCCACTCCAGTTCAAAGTGGTTGAGCGTGAGCTGTGCAGCTGGCTGCTCCTGGGCTGGGCCAGTGCCCCCGCCCCAACCCTCAGCCCTGTTCCCAGCTGGAGAGAGTTAGGCTGGAGCTAGACACATCAAAGAACTGATTCAGTTAAACATATTGTAAACTCATGCAGGGAAATCCGGTAGGGAAAGACGGGACTCCACAGAGCCATCTGGTGTCACAGTGTTATGTCGCATATACAGTGCATATAAAACGCTTTTTCCTTACCAATCTAGCTGAGTCCTTACTTTAAGCCAGGGCAAGCTGATTGTGGTCAGCTGGAACTGGAGCAGCTCAGCTGCACAGAAGTCTGCCCAGAAGACTGGATCTCTGCTGGAACTAGAAGCCACCAGCGATGGAAACAGGAAGAAACAGAGCCTCCAGCACCCTTTGCACTGAGTTATTCTGACTGTGGACAGGGTCCAGAGTCAGTAGTTTAATCCAAAGTCTTTGGAGGTTGATGTCAAAGTTAGGTTGCTAGAGAAGGTGGAGAGAGCAGCAGCAATGAAGAACTCTGCCGATGGAGTGAGAAAACACACAGCAGCCAGAACGTCTCTTGTTGCCTCAGGAGAAGTGTTGCAGAATTGTCAACCGAAAGGCTGAGGAATTCAACCCTTGTGTACCCTTTCACCAGGGGCTGGGCAAAAACTTGAACTCGGTGAAACTATGTGGCCATAACCAGTATTATGCCAACTATACCAGCTTGCAGTGAGTTTCCAGGCCGAGTTGTTATGATTGATTGATTGATTGATTGATTATACCAAGCTTTCTTTCCTGACAGGAGCTCAAGTGGCATACAGAAAAATTAAGAACAGGTAAAAACAGGGGGGGGGGGACATCAAAAACCATTTGAGCTTTAATAGAAATAAAACTGAGATGATCTATGAAAAACATACAGATAATTACAGTAAAAACAGCACCACCACTTTCCTTAAAGCTGCCAGTTTCCCAAAACCTGTTGGAACAGTAAGATCTTTGCCTGCCAGCAGAAGGAGAACAAGGAGGGAGCCAGTCTAGCTTCTCTAGGGTGACATTAAGTGGCTGGTTTTAAGCTTCAAATCCCTATATCGTTTGGGCCAGAGTTATCCAATGGGCCACCTACACCCATGCCATTCTGCCTGCTCACTGGGATCTCAGTTGCGTGAGGTGGGAGATCTTGGCGTGAGGTGGGAGACCGCAATGAATGGGTTCTTTACTGGGGTGGCCCCACACCTTTGGAATTCTCTCCCGGGGAGGTGCAGCAGGGGGCTAGGCTTTTGGGAAGGCCTTGAGGACTCACTTGTTTTGGCTGGTCTTCCCTGGGTAATTTTTTGTCCTGCTGACCAGATTAAGGCTCACATATTGTTTACAGTGCTGAAGTTCTGAG
Organism: Podarcis bocagei; assembly: GCF_964188305.1. Lineage (NCBI taxonomy): Eukaryota > Metazoa > Chordata > Lepidosauria > Squamata > Lacertidae > Podarcis > Podarcis bocagei. The sequence goes on from NC_138130.1 coordinate 2,826,921, forward strand.
TTGTTTGCTTTTTTGTGACCCTGCTTGATTCTTGGAGACAAAAAGGGGGAGAGAGATGTTTTTATTATTTGGATAGGCATTGTCCAGAAAAGTAGCATTTCAGTATTTTAAAACAAAAAGAAATATGACGACTTCAAAGCAGAATGATTTTCCAGGGATGGAGTTGGATTCCCTGTGGGTCATGGCAACCCCCTTCCTTGGTCCAATGACTTATGCTGGTCCTGGTGGGCATGGCTGGGTCAAAACAAATCCACCCAGTTCACCTGCCCCTAAGTCAGGGCAGCACCGCTGTCCATGAATACTGCACTGACCTGGGATTCAGCAGCAGCATAGCCAAGGCCACGGTGGTAGAGAACTAGAGGAAGGGCCTTTTAGAAATACTGCACAGAGATGCACAGGGCTGGACTCTGGTAATGTGGTGCCCTCAGTGAGGACAAAATGTGGCAGCCCCCCCCCCCCAATTTCTTTCTTTTCACCATGATTCCTTCTGGATCAGTTGCTTTTTTAATGGATCTTCTCAGTAGGTACTCGTATAAATACAGGGTTTTAAAATTATTATTATTATTATTATTATTATTATTATTATTATTATTATTCACCCCCTTGGCTCAGTGCCCTGTGCAGAGGAACTGCTTGCACCACCCTGAATGCGTCTCTGGCTCCCATGTCTTCAGAGCCTTGCCACCCCATTCCCAACTCACCTGCCCTTCCCAATAACCCCTGGTATCAGTGCACTACCCCTAAATGCCCCACACATAGAACAGCAGACACACCTTAGAGATGTTTTCTGTACTTGCCTGAAGTCGTGTCATGCTCACCGTGCTAATAAACATTGAGACTTATTCATTTCTATGGTAGAGTAGCCCAGTGGTTACTTGAACCTCCAAGACCACACGCAAACAATGACAACAATGTTGCATAAAACCATTACATAGAAAAGACATAGACAAATCTCTCCCGTTAAGTAGATTACATTGTTCAATGGTACTGAAATGCCTTTGTAAAGATGAAATGCCTAGCAGCGGACAATTATAGCCGATAACTTTTTCTTGGGGCTTTGACCTGGTGAAAAAAATGCATTTTAGAGAAAAGGATTTAATAACATGCATTTCACAAGTTTTTCAATGGGTATTTAGCAGTAGATTACTAACTATTAATAAGCCTTTATCTTTGGCACCAAGATAAGCTTCTTAGGCTCACTGAAGCTGTGATTTGCCCCCGACTTCTGCACCAGCCGCCAGAAAGCAGCTCACAGCCTTAAATGCATTGAAGTTGCCTCTGCCCGTGGAAACTGGCAATTTCTTCTCATACATCCGCACGCAGGCCAGCAGGCATTAGGCAAACCCATAATATCAGTCCCAGCATGCGTTGTAATGCTACTTTGCCACCGTCTGTCTGGCGACTTCATTTCATTTCTTTCTTTCTCTTGAACCTCATTTCTAAATCTTCCTCAAAGTAGCACACTTCTCCAAAACAGAGGAATATAAACTGAAGAAACCATTAGATCACAGACATTTGTGAACATTTCACCAACCGCATCATGTGGAGAAACATCCATCCATGACACTAATGATTCATGGCTAAAGAGCCACAGTATTGCACTAATGGACTTACACAGCAATTCTAAGTGAACTAGCTTTTTCCCCGCAAAAAAATTACTGCCCTATTCTTGCCCATTAAGCTTATAAGAGCAATTGTCACCAAATTGGTAAGTCTTAATAGCTCTAAAAGCCCATTATAGTCCTCATTTTGGGTTTACATCGAGCTGAAGAGAATGGGGTCAGAGATGGCACACGCCGGTTGGAAAATGGAACTTTGTGTTCACTATACCTTTTGCAGACACAGTGAAATGCTAGGAACATGTTAGGTCAGTATAAACTGAGAAAGGATAGAGAAATTGTGAGCGGGGAGGACAGCAGACTAGACAGAGGTGGGTGAAGAACATCTGAGATAAACTTTCATCATGTCTGAAGAGCTTTTCTGGATGCATGCCAGCTTGAATGTGGGATCAAGGATGTAAAGCGGAGACAGCTTTGCTGATAAGAGGAGATTATTTTAGTCTGAGGTGCTGCTCACGTCACCCTCAGGCTTGGATGTCATCCAAATCTTGGCCAGCAAAGCAAACATGAATCAGGGAGAAACCACCAGAGACAGAAGATGAAGGATGATGTTCCATGCAAAGTGTCCTACAACTTTCTGCGGATGGTATTGTGACTCCCACCCTTCATCCTAAGGTCCCAGGGAGAGTTCCAGCAATAAAACACAATATTGAAAATAATTTTTTAAAATTCACAATTATCAAAAACAAACTGGGTCCTAAAATATTGTTCCATTTAACCTACCCTATTTATCTAAAATAGAGGGTCAAATCTTGTATGCAGGACAAAAATCTGTAGACAGTATTCATTAATGTTCAGATCCCTGGGCTCTCACTTGTGGGGTGCCTCAGGGTTCTATCCTCTCCCCCATGCCTTTTAACATCTACATGAAGCCGCTGGGAGAGATCATCAGAGGGTTTGGGCTGGGTGTCCATCAATATGCAGATACCCAGCTCTACCTCTCTTTTAAATCAGAACCGGTGAGGGCAGTGAAGCTTCTGTGTGAGTGCCTGGAGGCAGTTTGAGGATGGATGGTGGCTAACAGATTGAGGTTGAATCCTGACAAGACAGAAATACTGTTCTTGGGGGACAGGGGGTGGGCTGGTGTGGAGGACTCCTGAATGGGGTAACTGTGCCCCTGAGGGACCAGGTGCACAGCCTGGGAGTCATTTTAGACTCACACCTGTCCATGGAGGCGCAGATTAATTCTGTGACCAGGGCAGCTGTCTACCAGCTCCATCTGGCTCATAGCTGTCAACGTTTCCCTTTTTTAAAGGGAAATTCCCTTATTCCAAATAGGATTCCTTGCAAGAAAAGGGAAAAGTTGACAGCTATGATCTGGCGCACAGGCTAAGACCTGCCCGCAGACTGCCTCATCAGAGTACTGCATGCTCTGGTAATCTCCCGCTTGGACTACTGCAATGTGCTCTACATGAGGCTACCTTTGAAGGTGACCTGGAAACTGCAATTAATCCAGAATGTGGCAGCTAGACTGGTGACTGGGAGCAGCCACCGAGACCATATAACACTGGTCCAGAAAGATCTGCATTGGCTCCCAGTACATTTCCGAGCACAATTCAAAGTGTAAGTGCTGATCTTTAAAGCCCTAAACGGCCTCGGTCCTGTATACCTGAAGGAGCGTCTCCACCCCCATCGTTCTACCCGGACACTGAGGTCCAGCACCGAGGGCCTTCTGGCAGTTCCCTCACTGCAAGAAGCGAAGTTACAGGGAACCAGGCAGAGGGCCTTCTCGGTAGTGGCACCCGCCCTGTGGAACGCCCTCCCAGCAGATGTCAAGGCAATAAGTAACTATTTTACTTTTTAAAGACAACTGAAGGTGGCCCTGTTTAGGGAAGTTTTTAATGTCTGATGCTGTATTGTCTTTAATATTTGGTTGGAAGCCACCCAGAGTGGCTGGGGTAAAATAATAAATTATTATTATTATTATTATTATTATTATTATTATTATTATTATTATTATCATTTTAACTTAAAAAAATACTTGAAAGACAAATTACCAAGAAATTAGAACCTTTTCTAACAAAATTTGAACAATCAACTCCTATTCCTATCCTTTTGCAATGGAGTTCATATAGAGGACAATACACAAAAAATGGTATAGATGTTTGTTATAATTAGAAAACACACACACAAGACCAGATACCAGTATCACTATCCACAGTACTTGGTCCAAGTGAAATGCCAGACTGTGATCCTGGTCTCTTAGGAGGGAAGCCCTATCCAAAATTGGTTGCACACCTCCATCCAGATCAAGAACTTTCCCTACCCATAGTACCTCTGGGTTATCTGGACTATGTTTCATCTATCCCCAAAACTGCCTGTGGACAACAGTTTCCACAGCTTCCCTCAGACTTTAACCCCAACCTCTGGATAACTCCTCCCATCATGTAGATGTTAAACAGCATGGAAGACAAATGACAACCTGAGGTACTGCTAATGTCATTGTCCATGTGGCAGAACTGTAGTTCCTTAGCACAACCTTCTGGTCCATCCTGTCAGAAAGGACTGTCACCACCACCACACCTCCAAGTCTTAATGAAACCAATTGGACTAGAAGAACACCACAGGTGATGGCATTGAAAACTGCTGAGAAGTTCCGGAGAATGAAGAGGGTTGCACTCCCCCTGCCCATTTCCCAGTGGAAAAGTCATCAACCAGGGCAAACAAACTTGCTTCAAACCATTCCCTAGATCATCTCAATAACACAACATCAGCCCTATAAAATAGATTGGCATTATTATGCACATTTTGCAGATGGGGATTGACTGTGAGTTGGAGGTTTGTGTGGAAAGATGATGATGATGATGATGATGATGATGATGATAATAATAAATTTGATTTATATCCCACCCTCCCCAGCCGAAGCCGGGCTCAGGGCGGCTAACAACAATAAAATAGTACAACATTCTAAAATCATTCATTATAAAATTAATTCAAATCAAATTGATGGCAACCATTGGGCTAGAGTTCTGTGCAGATTGCCAAAGGAGGGAGTCAGACTGTGCCCTGGCCAAAGGCTTGGCGGAACAGCTCTGTCTTGCAGGCCCTGCGGAAAGATGTCAAGTCCCACAGGGCCCTAGTCTCTTGTGACAGAGTGTTCCACCAGATCGGAGCCAGATGGGGAAAGAAAATGGCGGAGGAGACTGGGAGCCACAGTTGCCCACTCCCATCTCATCCAAAAGGGGAGAATGATGGGATGGGAATAGCTACCACTGCATCCTCCTTATCCCTCACTCACATGTGGAAACCACGTGTGGGCCAGAAAGGGGGGGGCACCAAGGTGTTGACAGTTGATTGGGAAGGAGGACGAAGAAGGTGAGAGACTGAGATGGGCAGATTTGCCCAAAAGGTACAGGGGTTGGGGGCGGGGAGAACCCTTAAAATGACAGAACTGAAGAGTATTTTGAGAGGCAGAATTCTGAGCAGGAAGCTCAGCCCAGTAGCAAGCAGTGTGTGTGTGTGTGTGTGTGTGTGTGTGTGTGTGTGTGTGTGTGTGTGTAAAAATCTACTGAACCCGAGGAGCCTGAAAAATCAACCTGCTCCTTTGAGATCTGGAGTTCAATCAGATGCATCCAAATAAAAGAGAACATGTTTTGGTGTTCAGAGGCCTTCTTGGAGTGAACTTACAACATTTTGCCAGAGGCAAAGTCATGAGGTTTCCCCCCATCAAATCAGCATCCTGCCAAGGCTCTGGTTTTAATTCCCTCCTCACACATCTGCAGTGCTCATCCACCACATATCCCATAACAGCAGGACTAGTGTTTAGAACAAGGAGGGTCATATTTAAATTTAATAAATAATAATCATTATTCTTTGGTTCAAGAAGCTGATCCTAATACAGGGATTGGTAGTAGACCCTGTGCTGGGGTGAGACTAGGCTTTATTTCACTCAGGTGAAAGACCCAATTTTGCACCCCAACCCCCTGTGTGCATTTGTGTACACACACACACACACACACACACACACACACACATTGGGGAGCCTCAATGGTGCCCCTCTGGAAATGTCACCTGGGGCAAAAAAGCCCAGCTAAGCCCCCCCCCCCGCCCCCGTAGCTATGGCACTGCCCTGTGTGGTGGTGTTTTTAAACTTAGTTGTTCTTTAATATGGTCCAAAGGTGCTATGGGTAATCCAGAAGGACTGGGAGCTATTTGGCAGGAAAAGGTAAACCATGGACATTTTAACCACAATATAAATATTAATCCTAATCACCAGCCCATGCTGGGGATATCCTTTGGCATAATGTGCTCAAATATGCAATAATTATGTGAAAATGGAAGCTATTATAAACAGTAATTAATACCAGCCATCTCGAGGCAGTTTGCTCAGCATCCCCTCTTTTGAAGACAACTTCAAAAACAGCAGCAAAATGTGCGCCAGATCCAGCAAAGCACATCAGCAGCCCTAGGGTACCTCTTCCAGTGGCGAGTTGTATTACCACCCCCAACATGTGTTGCAAACATCTCAGGTTTTACTTCTGTTGGAATCTCACTAGCTTTTTTTTTAAGCCAACAACAATATAATTGCTGATTTACCACCGCTGTTCAATCTAATTTACTTCTTAATGGTCCATTTGCATAGTGGAATTTGCATTTTATTTCACAGAGGATGTTACAGCTCCACCTGCCCTATTTCACACTAGACACCAGCAACTGGAGACAAAAATGATGATGGGGGGGGGAGGAGGGAGAGAAAATGGGGAGGGGGAACACCCCCAGGAGAGTTCCTCTTGCCAAAACTGCCTGACTCTGAGTCGGTGGAGAAATTGCAAGCCAGTAACCAAAAAGAATATTTCATAACTTCTTTTGGGGGTAGCACAGCTCAAGAGAATTAATTTTCAGGTGTGATGCTATCACTTGCCTCTCTCCCGGTAAAACCTCATTCATTCTATGCAATGTGACAGGAAACTGCAATGATATAAGCTGACACTCTGCACCTTATCAAAAAGTAGCATCGCTCTGGCATTCCTATCTTCTTATTGACTTGGGCCTAGCCCAAATGCTAGTGATCGCAGATAATGTTACAAGATATTATTCTCTACCTTGAGGAAAGCGATCAAAATAGCACAAAATTAGAAGCTGACTTTGGGGTCTAGGGTTTGTGTCGGGAGGGTTTACGCTCTTCCTACATGGTACATAATTTATTATATATTTTAGCTCAGCTTCAAGGCTTTGTTCCTGGGGTGACAGCTGTCATTTTAAAGGTGACTCATTACAGTCATTTTCAGAGCCCCCAGCAGATGGATGGGTCTTTATTTCCCAGGGAAAACTGACAGTTTATGGTTTTCAGCAGCTTTTAATCATTTGAATCAAACTTTTACACATCTGTCAATTACTTTGTTTTGTAATATTAATAATACTGCAATTGGAAGATGACAAAGAACATTTCCCCCTTGCTATAAAGTAAAAAACAAAACAAAAAATAAGTAAAGATCCACCTAAGTAATGAATGAAGGTACCAGTATTTTTAATAATAGTGGTAATACCCTAGTTCAATATTATCTTGTGATGGCATTTGTGGTCTCTGCCAAGCAACAATTAAAATTTACAATGGTTAAAACATGGCAAAAAAGAAAGAAACCCCAACCCCACATTAAAACAGAAGTCAAAAAGCAACCTTTGTCCAGGCAAAGAAAAATGACACCGCGTAAGTGGGATTTCAGTATGGTTTATATGGAACTCATGCGTCAAAAGACAAGAATGGGTATAAATGCTGCTTTTAAACTAGGAAATGCAGAGGTGATTCTCAATAACCTAAGCTGTATAACACGCTCCGGGTGTTGAACCCATCCCTACTAATCCTGTGTCCCATCAAGCTTAATGCATTCACCCAGTTGTGCATTGGGATGCACAAGGTGGTGACTGACCCCTAGTTTTGCATACACCCATCAGGAAAACAGGTCAGGAATTTGAGCCTGTATTCCTAAATACAACTCCTAGGGAGTAAGCCCCATGCAACAGGCTGTGACTTCTGAGCAAACATTTATAGGCTTGTACTGTGAGCCCCTGGTGACTTGTGTTTCAGCTTGGTAAGTCCGGGTTGGGTAGCTCTGACATGTATATTATTTAAACTAATCTTCACAGCTATTCTTATGGTCAGCCATTGTTGCTACAGCTGTATCAGACCAAGTCGTCTTAATTCACCTTCATTAGGACTGTATTCTCTTACTGGCAGCAGCTTGCCAAGATCTCAGGCCAGAGCCTCGCCCTGCAATCTGAGACCCTCCAACCATCCCCAGCAATTGAAATCAGGGCCACCTGCATGCTCTGACACCAAGCGACAGACACTTCCATCTTCCCCTATTCCATCTCTCCTATTGCAGGTATCTTTCTGGCTAAGGGAGTGGCAGAGATCTTAAATGAGTCTGCGATTCTTGTGTTTCCCTTTTTAAAGAAAATTTCACCAAACTATTTGTAAAGAGAAATAGTTATGTCTAGCTTATTAGAGTAGTTTTGGTTGTAGTTAGGACATGCCTGCCTTTCAAAAACTGGGCAGCATGTTTTCCAAGCTGCCTGAAATTTGGCAGATCTGATTTATTTATTTTAAGGCTGCTATAGCAGAATGCCATTTGGAAGGAAAAGAAAAAAAAGTTGCAGCAGAAGAGCACCTATGGGTGCAATGGAAAATAACAATGAAAAAGCGCAAGGAAGCAATTGAAATGCTTGCGAATGAATGAAATGGATGTGATTTAATGACCAACACATGTTTCTGTTGTAGGCCCCAACCCCCACAATGATACACACGATGCACAAAATGTTTTGTATGCCAAAGGGAAAAGAGCTGCTGTTGTGTGGTGTGCATGTGTATGTGTGGTTTGGACTAGAGAAGGGGAATGTAGGGAAAGAGTTAAGCACCCCTCCTTCCCACCATTTCTCTACTCACCTCCTGTAAAATGGCACTGCGGCTTCATTATATCCAAGAAGTGCTTAGCAGTGGAGTGTCTCCGTCAGCAGAGCAGAGCCCAGCACTTTTGCCTCATCCAGCACAGCAAATCTGGGATTGGGTTGCTCTGTACCTATTAGGGGCGTTTTGAGACTGAGCCTTGCAGGCAGAGGGCAGCACTGGAAAGAGATGTTGTGGGTATGGCAGGAACGAAGGGTGGTGATCTAGGACATGCCTTCCGCACCTGCATCAAGGAGGCCGTGCTCACTGGTTGGCTAGGACCATTGCGAGGTGCTGTGGCAGCAAGCAATTGCCAATGAGAACAAAACACCACTTTATCCAGGAAAGGGTCTGTTCCCAGGGTTTCCCTAGGGAGAGCAGAACAGAGCTTTTCACCAGGCAATGGAGGATCAGCCATGTACCACACAACTGGGCATGTCCTGGTACTGAACAGCAGTTTCAGTATTCCTTCCTCTCTTGTATGCCAGAGATGAGAGAATTTTCAGCATGTGATTGGTGAAAGGGGATACATTATACTGTACATAGGGAATTTTGTGCCATTACAAGTTTGTATCCTCTGAAATAATGAGCATTACAGGTTTCCGGGGTGACAAAACTTGTGAATGCCCTGGTGACTTATCTTGGTTCCATACTTGATGCCATTAAATTAAACACACATCAATGGAGTCACAATAATCACTGATAATTAGCAGAGCAGCTCAATATTTATGCACTTGCAGTACTGTGTCCAAGCCTGCAGCCTCTCTGGAGAGAGTGATTTGATTTACTTATTGAGTATTTGTTTTTATATCCTGCCTTTCCTCCAATCAGGAGCGCCAAGCACATAACTACTTAAATAAAATATAACCTAGCATCCCATAATAGTTTTCCCCCCAAAAATATCATAACATTCATTAATCTGAGATGGTTCCTGGTCCAAATCCTGGCCTATCATTTTGCTTTAGCTAAATTACTGGTTTCTATGCTGCCTTTCCCGTGTGACATATAGGAATGCCGAATATAGGAACGTCTATCTGAACTGACTGCTCTATGACCCTGGGAGGTAGAACTGGCTCTCCTTCTCAAGGCCGTGGGCCAACACATCTGAGCCCATGCCAGCCATCTGCTAAGGTTTCCTCACATAGCTCTGACACTGGAGCCTCTTCCAGTCAGATAGACCATACTGGGCAAGAGGGAGCAATGCCTTGAGTCAGTAGAAAAGTAGTCTTCTCCTCAGTTTCTTTCCTGAAACCTAGAAATCCCTCAACGTGTCTTTATATAAGCTGTGGTCAAATATAATTCTGTACAGAAAAAACCAAGAAGCAGCTGGCACCATACAGTTAAGTTATAATGAAAACATGAGGTGGCTGCCATTACAGAGTCCTGCACTAATGAGAACAGTGGGAGTCTAGCATTACAATAGTCTAATGAAAACAGGAAATGGCTGGCATTACATTGGTATAATGAAAACAGGAGGAGGCTGGCAATATTCTGAGACAATGGGGGGGGGGGGAGAGAGAGGAAGATTTCTGGCCCTAGTAGATTTAATCTATGTTATATATGACCCCAATGTGCCTGTGATGGAGACCGAAAGCTGGGTCAAAGCATGCTGCTATTTTAATTTTACTCAAACCGTATGTTTTGGTCAGTGAAATGGAAATGTGCTGTTTGAAATAGACGACTTACGATTTGATTTGATTTGATTTGATTGTATTGTACCATTTCTGATTAACCTCAAGAAGACCAAAGGTAGAGAGATGCTCAGGAAAAATGAAATTCAGTAAATACATAGGCTTCCCCATTGTGGTAAATCTCTTAGTTGACTACACACACACACACACACACACACACACACACACACACACACTTTAAAAGAGATAATAACATATAAACCAGTGTCAAATGATAGACAATAATGACTGTTACATTTCTTGGTTTTTTATCTCTGTGAGATATAAGAATCCAATGGCTTCTGAGGACTCACAACTGTTGTGTATGGCTGTATCCAGACGGTACTTTATCCCTGATATTTGCATTTTATGTGACATATATGCTAGTTCTGGAAACCTAACAGAGGAAGTTTAGTGCTCATTTCCATGTTAATTGCTCCCAGGAAAAAAAAACATGAATCCAACCTTGTTAACCCAGAAAGTCATGGGATGAAATTTGGGTGGTATCCCAGCACCTGCCACTTTCAGGGGGAACAGAAGCCCACGAGGAGCTAAGGTGGAAGGTAGCGGCATGTCTGATGGCATCTGCTGTTGTGTCACAGCAGTATTTCAATGAAAAAGCCATACAGTGGTACTTCTGGTTATGAACTTAATTCGTTCCGGAGGTCCATTCTTAACCTGAAACCGTTCTTAACCTGAGGTACCACTTTAGCTAAAGGGGCCTTCTGCTGCCGCCACTGCACAGTTTCTGTTTTCATCCTGAGGTAAAGTTCTTAACCCGAGGTACTACTTCCAGGTTAGCAGAGTCTGTGACCCAAAGTGTTTGTAACCCAAAGTGTTTGTAACCTGAGGTGTTTGTATAATGCCACAGTTAATGCTTTGTAAAGGGACTGTTAGAGATCAGGACAGAAGCACTAGCATAACCAGGAAAACCAATGGAATCAACCCCACATCAGAATGCACCTTTAACTGTGTCACATTTGGGATGTCATTCCCTGGTCACTTTCAGTCTCTACCTCTGACAAGCTAAAGTTCCATTTTTCTAAGGAACAGGGAGATTATTCCAGGGATGTTATTTTCTTTTTTTATTGCTTTGTTTTTTGTATTATGTTTGAAGAATACCAAATGACCATTGTAGAAATTATTATGAACAAAGAAACTAAATAAAACCAAATGTAAGGATATGTGCACATACAGGTTTTGTTAGGGAATGGCTATTATACTGTAAAAGTTAAAACCATGGGCATTCTGTCTAATTCTCCACTCTGCCGCACATCCCTTCATAACTTTCAACGCATTTGAGGTGTCCATTTCACTTGATCCTCTCTACATGCATACAGAATAAAATGATACCACACTACAAAAAATGAGTCTGAATCTGCACATCCCTGAATTCGACCAGTCTGTTTTTCTGCTAAACCAGTTGTCCAGTTGAAATGCCCTCAAATGTACACGAGCATCTTGCTATGTCTAGTTATGCTGCAACCCAGAGCAATAACAGAAATTCATAGCAAATCTTAATTTTGAAGAACTGCCTGCCTGCCAGATTATTAAGCGTGGGGAGCTCAAGAAGAGGGGGGTCGATGAAAGCAGCATGGCAGGGATGGGGTCTCTGGACCCCTAGCAGTTGCTCATAGACAGAGCATCCTCCCTCCTGGCTGAAGAAGTTGTAGAACGCATAGAAGAGAAAACTAGGGGGAAATAAATGTTTAGGGAGGGGGGATGAAGTCTTTGAAAAATTAATCATTCAAGTAATGATCCTTCTTCTTACAACAAAAAAGTCAGGGTTTTCTTTTTGTTTCCGTTTCCTGCTTTTCAGGCTGACCTCTGTAGTTAGGTAATGTTTTTTTTAAAAAATTATTGCCACAGGAGAGGGTCTTCTTTGCAGCTCCCAGACAGTAAATATACAGCTGTCTTCTGTTTTATTGTCACTTTTAAAGACATCAGAATCTGATTGATTGTGATCTCCCTCATCTCACCGGATGAAATGTGCATCGTTCAAGGCTACAGTAAATTAAGAGGTTGCATCAATCCATGTGCATGAAAACTTTTTTAGTTCCTTGGCATCCCATCCTTCCACCTTTTCTCATCCTTAAGATCAACTTCATCTTTGTGGAGATCTTCCAAAGCAACCCATCAAGAAAACCAGGAAGGCAATGCAACAGAGACAGGAGGGGATAATCAATCAATCAATTGATTAAACCAATAGCATGCCAGAAAGTTCCAGCATGAAAATGGAAGCAAGCTTCTTTTTTTCTCAAGCTTTTTTCTCAAGCTTCCTGCTTGAGCTGCCAAGAAAATATTCCAGTCAGGTACAACCGACTGAACCAGCACTGTGATGCAAATAAGCCAGAGATAATCAAATCACACTTTCTAATCGAGTTCTGCTAGGCCAGCACACTTTATTTCTCTCTAGCTGGCAGTTTCCACATTGTTTTACAATGCTGCAGAATTAGCTTAAATAATAAATACTTGTGAGTTTATGATTTTTTTAATGCCCAATGTATATTTGAGGAGGGGGAAAGTGAGTAGAGATCGAAAAACTATCTTGCTGTGCTATTTTTACAGCAGTGTTTAGTCTCTGACTCAAATTTTGTTCCTGCTAGGAAACATTGGCCTCCATTTGGTGGAAGGAAAAGGAATAAAATGGGAGGAAATGTCTTCATTAAGTATAAGCTTTTATAACTCCTTCCAAATGGTTAAAAGCAATTATCTTGTCAAGGAAACATTTGTTAGGGTTCACGGGATCTCCTCTACATGGCCCTGGCATCAGTAAAATCAGCGCCTGTGCCTGTGTGAGCCTCAAACATGCCCTAATTGTGATACGAGGTGCCACACGCCGTGCATCCAAGATTAGACGCTGGCCCTTCGCCACGGATGCTGGCATCCCAGGAACCAGCTTGGTCACCTGCCAAACTTCTGTTGGGATTTGGATTCACTGATTCAGGCTTTCATCTTTTCCCCTGCTCTCAACTTCCTCACTGTCCAAATTGGTATTTTGCTTTATTTTTCATTTTCAATGCTTGGGTAACATCCAGGCAGCACAAGAAAGCAAAGAGTTGAAGGAACATTCCCCCCACATTTCATATAATGCTCCACACCTCTGTCTGCCTGTCCACTTTTTTGCCTTGAACTGTTTCTTGCTGGTGATGCTGAGGATGTGAGAGAACTATAAACTGGGAAGAAGGAGAAGAGCAGAAAGTAACCGTGTACACACAGGGAATCTTCAACATTTCACCTGGGAAACCCCCAGGGGAATGTGGCTGTTTCCTCCAATGAAAAGACTGCTCTGTGTGCAGGCCAGCACCATCAGGTAGCAGCAGGAAGCAGTTGCTGCAAGCGCCATCATGAAGTGCAGGAATGACACCCACACTATGTAGCTGCATGGTGTAAGAAGACTTTTTAAAGTGCTGGCACTAGCACGGTTTATTGTATTATTATTATTATTATTATTATTATTATTATTATTATTATTATTATTAAAAATGCATGCTTGATTTGTTTTTTTTTACTTATAACCTAAGAGAACTTTGTTGTTGGGTGGCATTTTTTAAATGACATAATTAAAACAAATGACAATGGGAGGCCTTGAAGCAGTTTTGAGAGTGAATCCACTCCAGGCATTGAAAGATTTGCAACACCCAACACAGTCACAATGTGTGAACTACACTGCAGGAGAATGCAGAACCTGAGGAAGCAGAAGAACAGGCAAGGATCCAGAGGGTTGGTAAGAGATACGAAAACGGGGGAAACGGGTATAAAGATGTAAATGAAGCCTGCTGAGAATGAAGCTAAGGATGGCATCCACCCACTAATATACAGCCCATCTCTATGGGAAACTTCTCTGTACAGCAGGGCCACTTTCTAGATGAATATAAATTCTTGTTCACCAAATCTAGTGCCATTGTAGTTTCAGAGGGCACTTGGTGTTTCAGACCCATTTTCTAAAATCAGATATTTGCAACCTGCAGGACTGGGAAGAAAGCTGCCCAGGAAGAATGGACAGGTGCATTTCCCCAGTGTTATTCCATTAATCTTCAAGGGACTGGCAGTTCTCCATGTTCTCTTCCACCATTCAGATTTTCCTTGAGAATTCTACCATTAATGTCAAAATTTAGAATCATAGAATCATAGAGTTGGAAGAGACCACAAGGGCCATCGAGTCCAACCCCCTGCCAAGCAGGAAACACCATCAGAGCACTCCTGACATATGGATGTCAAGCCTCTGCTTAAAGACCTCCAAAGCAGGAGACTCCACCACACTCCTTGGCAGCAAATTCCACTGTTGAACAGCTCTTACTGTCAGGAAGTTCTTCCTAATGTTTAGGTGGAATCTTCTTTCTTGTAGTTTGGATCCATTGCTCCGTGTCCGCTTCTCTGGAGCAGCAGAAAACAACCTTTCTCCCTCCTCTATGTGACATCCTTTTATATATTTGAACATGGCTATCATATCACCCCTGAACCTCCTCTTCTCCAGGCTAAACATGCCCAGCTCCCTTAGCCGTTCCTCATAAGGCATCGTTTCCAGGCCTTTGACCATTTTGGTTGCCCTCCTCTGGACACGTTCCAGTTTGTCAGTGTCCTTCTTGAATTGTGGTGCCCAGAACTGGACACAGTACTCCAGGTGAGGTCTGACCAGAGCAGAATACAGTGGCACTATTACTTCCCTTGATCTAGATGCTATACTTGTTCTTGTGCTGTTTCTTCTATTTGCATGAGTAATCATGTGTATTAAAACACATCTTGTTTAGTTAATGGAAAGCACAGGAGTTACATTTGAGCTTCTTTATCATCCTTGCAAATCCCCTGCTGAGAAATGCACAGAGGAGAGAAACAAATCGCCTGGACAGCAGGTTAATTAATGCCTGAAAAGGCCAGTCTGGTTTCATAGTTTCAGCCTGATCCAGATAAGGCGATCTGTGTCCAAGGCAGCTATAGAAAGCAGAGCACGCAACTCTAGCAAACCACACTTACAAGGCCACCTCAGTGTAATTTTCACAATTGTGAAAACAAATAGTCCCAAAGCACTTGGGTTGGAAGATACAGTGCGTGTGAAAAAGACATTTCCAAGCAGTTTTTCGTTTAATCATGGGATAATGTCTGCAGTTGCATCAACATTTCATTAGTTCTATGCTTCAGTAATCTTCAGTTAAACAAATCTGCCAATAACTCTATGTAGAAATTCAAATCAAAATAATTTGTGTGGTTAGATCACCAAAACTGCCTAGAAATAAATTCACACGACTCAAATTTTAGTTTGAGGTTTGGCATAATTTTGGCCACAACTTTATTGATTACAGGCTGTGATTGGTTTGCTTAGGCATTAGTTTAGACTATCTGAACCTGTCCCAGACTATCCAGAACAGGAACAGAACTGACAACTGCCAGTTGCAGAGGTCAGTCAAGGTAAGCACCCCGGGAGATCGATTGGGATGGGTGCAGATCCCTAAGATCACACACTGAAAGCTCCCAGGGGCTCTTGCACAGCCCTATCCCCCTTTCAGGGGTCGGACAAATGCATGGCGAACCCCTGTATTCCTTTCATGGAATACCTACACAGCAACCATTGGAGGGACAGGTCACAGCCACGCCTCGTCCCCTCCACACACATTAACCAGTGCCTAACCGCCACACGAGCACCTGCGCTCGCCGCCAAACCACCACACCTGTAACCAATCCCTTAACCCTGCTGACACCTTGGTCAGCCAAACATCATTTCCGGCCTTGGAAAGATGCACTCCATCAGATCTGTACAAGTCCGTGTCACTGAAGGGAATGCCTGCCCACTGCCCACATGCTGGTAGCTGGGCAGTGGTTTCCACGCCACACATGTCGCTGAAGCAATTGTGACCAGAAAATTTTGAGTCCAGGAAGAGCCATTGCCATCTCAACCAAGTTCTCCTGTATGCGGGCACGCATACTTCTGCCGGGGGAAGACGGCAGATCATTTTCGCCCAGCTGCACCACCATGGCTGCGGGAGCTGCCTCGCAGGACAGCCTCCACCGCACCATCGGGAGGAACTCCTCCCATCACATTCCCCATCTGGACATCCAGGACACTTAAACATTGCCAAGAAGGCCAAGTCAACGTCCAAGCCCAGACTCTTAACTTGCTGCGTGTCCTACCCAGTAGGTCAAAAGTGATCAGCTTCCTGGCCATGGACCTTGAGGGCTGAAGTTTACCCCAGCCCTCCAAAGCCTTGCACACCACAAACTTGACGCAATGATCTCTGGCAAAGGAAATGGCATTTGATTGAATCCAAAGGGTCTTATTGGCCCTGCCAAGGTGAAATAGGTGAGCCAAGTATTGCAATACTTGCTCAGGAGATGGAGGCACCCCAATTTCCACTGCTCTGGACTGAAAGCGAAAGGTTAAGGATTCAGTCCAGGCCCTTTTGCATGAACGAAAAGTGGAAGGGGAAAGTGAAGCTACTACTCCCTGTAATACTAAATGCTGCCAAGGCTCCAAAGGTGCTCCGGAAAAGAATCCGGCAATTGACGGAAGTCCGGGGCCAGAAGCCTGAAGCGCTCCATCTGAAAACGGGATAAAGCATCAGCGATTTCATTAGAGGCCCCAGGAATAAAATGGGCTGAAAACACTATGTTAAATTTCAAGCAGCGCAGCCGATACTCTACTGGAGTGCGAAGACTGTTTCGTCAATATGCTCACCACTGCCTGGTCCTCAGCATCTGAGCTAGAAGAAGATGTACCCGTGGAAGATGTGGTGTCAGCATCACAACCCCACCTGGCACGCTTCTTTGAATGCTTTTTCCGGCAATGCTGACTGGCAGTAGAGGGCCTCTTAGGGACTGGCAGGCTGTCCTCTTTGGATGAAGCCACAGCAGGGGTCTGATCTTGAGGTTCTGCACTCATCTGGAACAACCTGAGAGAGCGTGAGGTACTGGCCTGACCCTCACCCTGCCCATCTGGGAAGCAACAATCTCTGGCTCAAACCTAGACCGAGGTGAAAGCAGTGGTAGGTGGGACCCTGGCTTTTACTGATGCGTTGCAGAGAAGCATCTAAGCTACCTTGGCACCCACATGACGAGGCCGGTACCAGGATGCGAGATAACTGGGAATCGCTAAATAAGACCCCAGACCGAGGAAAAGCCTCCCCATCATCACTAGAGTCAGAAGGGCCATGGGCCTCACTGACTGTTGAAGAAGAAGGCCCTGGGTGTTCATCCGATGTGGGGCCAAAATGCTGAAGCAGGCCCTCAAATTCTGCAGAAATGCGGAACAAGGCCCAGGGGTCCTGAGTCAACTCTGACATGACTGCCTCCAAGCATCCTGCAGCTCGGGTCGGTGGCAAGGATGAAGGCTCAGTCCTAAGCAAGTGCAAAGGCCAGCAGATTATTCTTTTGGAAGGAAGGGCCATCTCCGCAGAAGCTGGGATCCTCTTAGGAGGAATAGTGACCAAGCTTAATGAGGGAGAAGGAGAGAAAATTCATAATCAGCCCTTTGCAAAATCAGCAGGCTCCTCAAGAGGCCTCAACCAGCACAAAATAAAGGAAAAAAGGCAACCCAACAGAGTTAGGTTCCTAAAATGGCCGTCACCCCCCCACACACACTCGAAGGGGATCCAAGATGGCGCTCCTGCCAAAAGCAGAGTGCATAAAATGGCATCCAAACTTCGCTTAGTCACAGGAGTGACATTCGTGCCAAAAAATACTCACAAAATGGCCGCTGTGCGCACTAAAGAAAATGGCACTCGCACCCCCTCTAATCACTACCAATGGTCTCCAGTCCTCCTGGGCCTGCCAATGGTATTCCTGCCAAGTTTGGGGGCACTTGCAACGTACGCCCCTCTTCCATAGCATTAATGCCCCACCCTGGTAAAGAGAACCTCGTTGCTGGTTTGCTCTCAGCTAACGACTGGTGTCCCCCCCCCCAAAAAAAAAAAATCTGGGCACCCAGGATGATGTGTCCACAAAAGAGGCTCAACCGAGTCACAAGCACCTTTGGGGGATTAAAATAATAGGGAATTCCCCACCAAGCAAGATATGAAACTGCACTCTCAGCCCAAACGCTTCCAGCGGACCACTACAGAGAGGCGCTTGAAGCACGGATAAAGGGGATAGATCCCACAGGAAAAAGAAAAACCTGCAAGAGAAGGGGGAAGGGGAGGGGGAGGGAGTTAAGGAAGGACTGGGAAGAGAATTAAATGCAATGGGA
Source organism: Podarcis bocagei (assembly GCF_964188305.1). Classification (NCBI taxonomy): domain Eukaryota; kingdom Metazoa; phylum Chordata; class Lepidosauria; order Squamata; family Lacertidae; genus Podarcis; species Podarcis bocagei. The sequence continues at coordinate 2,845,269 of NC_138130.1, forward strand.
AAACTCCAAGGCTATTCCTTAAATTAGAAGGAAAATAAAGGCAAACTTTCCGGCAGGTTTCCAGAGTCTTTTCCGCTGAGCTCCATCTCCAGTGTGATCCGGTGGACGAAGCGAAACAGAAGAATCTCAAAGCAACGTGCAGCGGTATATATCTATCCCTCGGAAGCAATTTCTGCAACCCCATTGGCCAGAACAGGTCCCGTGCTTCGGAGGGACCTATCGGGTAGCTGTGGCAATCCAAACTTACCCACCCAAGAGAGAGTCAGCTGTGGTGATCTCTCTGGGAGGAGAACCTGATTTCCAGAAGAAGATCCAGGTATTTTGGAACCCCCAAATATGAGACATCCAGATGGAGGGAATGCTGAAAGCATCGGTATGGATGTGGGTGTTCCTAATCTCCAATTTTCTGCACTCCATTATTCCTGCCATCTTCTTCACTTCCCATCCACTGATGGGAAGAGAAAGGCCTGCGTCTGTCAATCCCAGTGGAACTTACCTTTTGCAATGTAATACAAGCCCTGCTTTCCAAGGAATAATTGGGTGTATATTTTAAGACTCCCAATTGCTCCTTTGCTGCTGTGTCTTTGCCACACCTGACATCAGGTGAGGGCCAGGTTTGGGGGAAGCAGCTTTGTGGGCCCAATCAAGACCCCTGCAAGGCCTTAATAGGCCCTCATGGTAGAGGTGAGTGCAAAATGATAAACAGGCCCATAAAGGTCTCCCTCCAGAAAGAAGATGACAAGTTTGGAATTACTTGAGCAATTCAGAATCTGTAAGGATAAACAGTTGTGACTCACCATATGGTGTTCAGGAGGGGAAACTAGTGTTGTACCCTCCAAATGTTGTTGAACTCCAGTTCCCATCACTCCCAGCCACCATGACCAGAAAGTGTCCAGATTTTAAAACTATGGAAGGATGTTTGTAGCTGCCCTAACCTCTTCTCCAAAACCATTTGAGGGGCAAAAAAGTTTTCCAATAGCATGATTGTTGAAAAGCTGATAACTGTCAACTGATAACACTGCACTGTAACTAAACCACCACAATGAGCTCCAATGGGCAGATTTAGAGGCTGTTGGCTGATGTCCAAACAATCCTGACAGTGAATCTCCAGATTTTGATCAAAGTGAGCTGCTTATAGCCTCTCTCAGCCTTCTGTTTCAGATCCCACTGAAATCCCTGAGTGCATGTTACATGTTGAATGTATAGCACTGGTAACTTGGCAGACCGCCCCTATCTGTAAGCAATATTTTTCTTTGCCAGCTTTAGAGGTAAAATGGCCTATTCTCAGATAACAAATTTAGTCAGAGATGACATCTTTATTACATTATTAAACACATCAGTCAATAACACCTGGTGTAATTGCATCTTCCTATATGACTGGGGTAGTTATTTAAATGATAGATCCCCCCACCGAAAGTCAAACTATTGTTGCTGAAAGAATATTGTTCTAATAGGATTTTACAAAAGGCATAGTGGATCATGACGACTACTTGTCTGGATCGCAGATGAGGAAATGACCTGTGCTCAGATTACTCTCAAAATTATTTGAAATTGTGGTGTAAAGAAAGAGCTCTTGATTATACCTGATGCTTGCCTTGTGCTACATATCAAAACTAGCACCTGACAGTTATAGAAGAATGTGAATGAGTGTAACGGTGCAATTATTTTGGAGAAGATGGAGGAACTCCGTCAAGATTTTTTTTAAAAAGTATTTAATAGGCATATATCCTCCTCTCTCACTTTCAAGGTCTAGGCAAAGATGAAAAGTGATATTGTTGCAAAAGTACATTGAATGTTCTTGAGTGAGTTGAATATTAAATAGGAGCTGGGGAATCGAAGCCTGTAAGGGCAGAGGAAACTGTGGCAAGGATTGAAGAGGGAACTGCCATTCAGACAGGTGATCTTCTGATTCAGACGTCAAATATATTACTTTGAAAATAAGATACAATGCTGGGGTTTTTTGTTTTTGTTTTTTTGTTTAAATAAATCTGATGTGGAAAGGGTAAACTGATGGTTGCATCAACAGAAGACAAAAATGGTGCTTCCTCTGTGCAGCAGGAAGGGTTAATGCAATTTGGCAACAGCCTCTACTGCCCTGGTCTCATTTGGCATCTCCCCAGAAACTCATCAGTAAGCAAGTTCATATTTGCAGCAAGAAACGTGGCCAGGGAGGGAGAAGCTGCATAACCTTTAATGGTGGTTGTAGCGAGGATTGCATGGCACCAAGCTCAGAAGGAACATATTTGTATGTGTGCAATATACAGTGGGATCCGTGTGGGATGCACATTTGCAACCCACAGCATCCGCAACCAGAAGCGGGGCATCTGCGCATGTGCGGGTTGCGATTCGGTGCTTCTGCGCATGCACAAAGTGCGATTTAGCGCTTCCGCGCACGTGCGACTGCCAAAACCCGGAAGTAACCCATTCCGGTACTTCCAGGTTTCGGCGGTCTGCAACCTGAAAAAAACGCAACCTGAAGTGTCTGTAACCTGAGGTATGACTGTACAGGGTTTATCAAAACGCTGCGTAAGTGAAGAGGAGCTCATCCTCCCCCCCCCCCCCAGTCCTCTGTGTCCTCAAGAAGCTTCTCTGGGAAAGGGCTCCTCCTCAACAGTTCGCTACATGAAACTGCAGTCTAAGTGGGGTGGAAATTAGGCAGGGGGATCTTGCGCAGAGAGGAAATCCGCTGGAGTGAGATTTAGGGCTATTCCCTTCCCTCTGCACTGCAGTTCTGAGATGCAAAAGCCGCTTCCCTGCCCTCCGACATTCCTCAGAGGAAATAGGGACATTTTTATCAGAGGAATGTTGGAAGGTGTCCTTCCCCTTGGGTGCCTGTGTTTCTGCCGGCCACAGGAAGTCTCCCCACAACTGACCCTCACTGACCCCCACTTTTTGACCCCACCCCTTATTCAAAGTATTTCCTACCAGAAGAAGGGTAAGTGCCAGGTACTTCTGGGAGTGTGACCCCTTCTAACCAAAGCACACGCTTGGTCCCTCCCAGGGTGGGAACACGTGACAAACAGGTGGTTATCTGAGTCTCTGTGTCTGTCCATTTCTCTCCTGCTTGGCAGCTGCCCCAGCAGCACCTGGGTTTCTGCCCCCCCCCCCGTTCTCACCCCCCCGTGACCCTTCTCAACCCCCACCCATTTTCTGTCCACCACCCACAGAGCATTCCCTATCAGAAGAAGGCCAAGTGCCACCACCCCCACACCTATCAGACAAAGCACAAGCACCACCCACCATCCTGAGAAAACCCCTTAATCCTGGTTTTATTTTATTTTATTCTCTGGCAGATTTACAAAAATCAAACCAAACACCAATGCTGTAGGTAGGTAGGTAGGTAGGTAGGTAGGTAGGTAGGTAGGTAGATGAAGAAACTCCCTTGAGGACAGACTGGGTGACTCCAGCTGCACAGCAAGTGCTTATGGCAATCACTAGTATCCATGTGGAAAACAGGCACATGAAGACAGTATCCAATAATTAATAATAACAGGAATGAATATTGAAAAATTGAAAACCAATATTTGGCACACATACAAAGCAATAGTAATTAATAATAAAGGGTTAGGGGGATACATAATTGAAATAAAATCACTCAAGACTGATTAAAAAAGACTACAGGCAGGCACAGGCAAAGTCTGCAGAAGCGGAAGGAGAAGGGGCCTCACACATCTGAGGTGGCGGGACATCAAATAAAATTAAAACAAAACAAAGGATTTCTAATATTAATAAATTGAATGGAAATAAATTTAAATGGTGGGTAATCAAAATAGGGTGAAAAGACTTGGGTAGCTCAGTCAGTACAGCACAAGACTCTTAATCTCAGAGTGGTGGGTTCAGGCCCCACATTGGACATGGTCCCTTCTAACTCTACAATTCTATGATTCTAGGACTATCCAGATATTAAGCATTTGTGGATTGTGTTTTGAGTTGGGCTATTAAGGCTTTTAACAACAGGCATATAAAAATTATGACGCTGGAAGATGAGCTCTTCAGGTCAGAAGGCATCCAACATGCTACTGAGGAAGAGCGGAGGACAAGTACAAGTAGATTCAGAGCTGATGAAGCGGCTGGGCCAAAGCCGAAAGGACGCTCAGTTGCGGATATGCCTGGAAGCGAAAGTAAAGTCCAATGCTGTAAAGAAAAATATTGCATAGGAACCTGGAATGTAAGAACCATGAACCTCGGTAAGCTGGATGTGGTAAAAAATGAGATGGCAAGAATAAATATTGACATCCTGGGCATCAGTGAACTAAAATGGATGGGAATGGGCGAATTCAGTTCGGATGACCATCATATCTACTACTGTGGGCAAGAATCCCATAAAAGAAATGCAGTGGCCCTCATAGTCAACAAAAGAGTGGCGAATGCTGTACTGGGATGCAATCTCAAAAATGATAGAATGATCTCAATACGAATCCAAGGCAGACCTTTTAACATCACAGTAATCCAAGTTTATGCACTAACCACTGGTGCTGAAGAAACTGAAATTGACCAATTCTATGAAGACTTACAACACCTTATAGAAATGACACCAAAGAAGGATGTTCTTCTCATTATAGGGGATTGGAATGCTAAAGTAGGGAGTCAAGAGATAAAAGGAACAACTGGCAAGTTTGGCCTTGGAGTTCAAAACGAAGCAGGGCAAAGGCTAATACAGTTCTGCCAAGAGAACAAGCTGGTCATCACAAACACGCTTTTCCAACAACACAAGAGACGACTCTACACATGGACATCACCAGGTGGGCAGCATCGAAATCAGATTGATTATATTCTCTGCAGCCAAAGATGGAGAAGCTCTATACAGTCAGCAAAAACAAGACCTGGAACTGACTGTGGCTCAGATCATCAGCTTCTTATAGCAAAATTCAAGCTTAAACTGAAGAAAGTAGGAAAAACCACTGGGCTAGTAAGATACAATCTAAGTCAAATCCCTTATGAATACACAGTGGAAGTGAGGAACAGGTTTAAGGATTTAGATTTGGTGGACAGAGTGCCTGAAGAATTATGGGTGGAGGCTCGCAACATTATACAGGAGGCAGCAACTAAAACCATCCCAATGAAAAGGAAATGCAAGAAAGCAAAGTGGTTGTCCAACGAAGCCTTACAAATAGCGGGGGAGAGAAGAGAAGCAAAATGTGAGGGAGATAGTGAAAGATACAGGAAACTGAATGCAGATTTCCAAAGAATAGCAAGGAGAGACAAGAAGGCCTTCTTAAATGAGCAATGCAAAGAAATAGAGGAAAACAATAGAATGGGGAAAACCAGAGATCTGTTCAAGAAAATTGGAGACATGAAAGGAACATTTCGTACAAAGATTACCATAATAAAAGACAAAAGTGGAAAGGACCTAACAGAAGCAGAAGACATCAAGAAGAGGTGGCAAGAATACACAGAGGAATTATACCAGAAAGATATGGATGTCTTGTAGTGTGGTTGCTGACCTTGAGCCAGACATCTTGGAGAGTGAAGTCAAATGGGCCTTAGAAAGCACTTCTAATAACAAGGCCAGTGGAAGTGATGATATTTCGGCTGAACTATTTAAAATTTTAAAAGATGATGCTGTTAAGGTGCTACACTCAATATGCCAGCAAATTTGGAACACTCAGCAGTGGCCAGAGGATTGGAGAAGATGAGTCTACATCCCAATCCCAAAGAAGGGAAGTGCCAAAGAATGCTCCAACTACCACACAATTGCACTCATTTCACACGCTAGCAAGGTTATGCTTAAAATTCTACAAGGCAGGCTTAAGCAGTATGTGGACCGAGAACTCCCAGAAGTGCAAGCTGGATTTCGAAGGGGCAGAGGAACCAGAGACCAAATTGCAAACATGTGCTGGATTATGGAGAAAGCTAGAGAGTTCCAGAAAGACATCTACTTCTGCTTCATTGACTATGCAAAAGCCTTTGACTATGTCGACCACAGCAAACTATGGCAAGTTCTTAAAGAAATGGGAGTGCCTGATCACCTCATCTGTCTCCTGAGAAACCTCTATGTGGGACAAGAAGCTACAGTTAGAACTGGATATGGAGCAACAGATTGGTTCAAAATTGGGAAAGGAGTACGGCAAGGCTGTATTTTGTCTCCCTGCTTATTTAACTTATATGCAGAATTCATCATGCAAAAGGCTGGGCTGGATGAATCCCAAGCTGGAATTAAGATTGCCGGAAGAAATATCAACAACCTCAGATATGCAGATGACACAACCTTGATGGCAGAAAGTGAGGAGGAATTAAAGAACCTTTTATTGAGGGTGAAAGAGGAGAGTGCAAAATATGGTCTGAAGCTCAACATCAAAAAAACAAAAATCATGGTCACTGGTCCCATCACCTCCTGGCAAATAGAAGGGGAAGAAATGGAGGCAGTGAGAGATTTTACTTACTTGGGCTCCATGATCACTGCAGATGGTGACAGCAGCCACGAAATTAAGAGACGCCTGCTTCTTGGGAGGAAAGCAATGACAAACCTAGACAGCATCTTAAAAAGTAGAGACATCACCTTGCCAACAAAGGTCCGTATAGTAAAAGCTATGGTTTTCCCAGTAGTGATGTATGGAAGTGAGAGCTGGACCATAAAGAAGGCTGATCGCTGAATAATTGATGCTTTTGAATTATGGTGCTGGAGGAGACTCTTGAGAGTCCCATGGACTGCAAGAAGATCAAACGCATCCATTCTTAAGGAAATTAGCCCTGAGTGCTCAAAGAAAGGACAGATCGTGAAGCTGAGGCTCCAATACTTTGGCCACCTCATGAGAAGAGAAGACTCCCTGGAAAAGACCATGATGTTGGGAAAGATTGAGGGCACAAGGAGAAGGGGACGACAGAGGACGAGATGGTTGGACAGTGTTCTCAAAGCTACAAACATGAGTCTAACCAAACTGCGGGAGGCAGGTGGACAAGGTGGAGTGTTTCGGGAAGTGGCAGAGAGACATTTCTAAATTTGTCTGGCAGGACAAAAAGCCCAGAATAAAATTTAAAATATTAACCGATGCTAAGGAAAGAGGGGGGTTTGCCCTGCCAGACTTAAGGTTGTATTATGAATCAGCAGCTTTTTGCTGGCTGAAAGATTGGCTGCTTCTTGAGAACACTGATGTTTTGGATTTGGAAGGGTTTAACAATGCTTTTGGATAGCATGCATATCTGTGGTATGACAAGGTAAAAGTCCATAAGGCTTTCAAGAACCATATTGTCAGGAAAGCAATATTTAATGTCTGGATAAAATACAAAGACTTATTAGAAAACAAGACCCCAAGGTGGTTGTCACCAATGGAATCTAAGGCTCAGAAAAGACTCAATATGGAGGCCAAATGGCCGAAATATTGGGAAATATTAGTAAAAGCTGGAGATACTTGGAGATTGCAGAGTTTTGAGAAATTAAAGGATAAAGTGTGAGATTGGTTACACTATGCTCAGATCAGGGAGGTTTTTAACTTGGATAAAAAAACAGGTTTCCAGGTGGAAAAATCGAAACTAGAAACAGAACTGTTAGAACCTAAGACTAAGGTACTTTCAAAAATGTACAACTTGCTGTTAAAATGGAATACTCAAGATGAAACGGTTAAATCAGCCATGATAAAATGGGCACAGGACATCGGGTACAATATTATGTTTGCTGACTGGGAACAGTTATGGACCACCGGTGTGAAATTCACGGCATGTAATGCCTTGAAAGAAAATATTATGAAAATGATTCATAGGTGGTACATGACCCCAGTCAAGCTTGCAAAAATATATCATTTGCCTGACAATAAATGTTGGAAATGCAAGGGAACTGAAGGAACATTCTTTCACCTTTGGTGGACTTGCCCAAGGGTTAAGGCTTTCTGGGAAATTATCTATAACGAGTTGAAAAAGGTATTTAAGTATACCTTTCCCAAGAAACCAGAGGCCTTCCTTTTGGGCATTGTTGGCCAGAGGGTGTTAAAGAAGGACCGAAGCTTCTTTTTGTATGCAACAACAGCAGCAAGAATACTTATCGCAAAACATTGGAAGACCCAAGATTTGCCCACACTGGAAGAATGGCAGACGCAACTGATGGACTACATGGAATTGGCAGAAATGACTGGCAGAATTCGAGACCTGGGAGAAGAGACAGTGGAAGAGGACTGGAAAAAGTTTAAGGACTATCTACAAAAACATTATAAACTGTATGAATGTTAAGAAGATGCAGGATAGAAAACAACATGGCATCAGCAATTTAGTTGAAAGAATTATGAGAATAAGTGATTTTTAAGAAAAAGATGAAATTTGGAGTAACATTATGTTTAAATTAAGTATTTAAGTATTTGATAAAAATATCTAAAGTTGGAGACATAATATTTGAAAATCACAAAATAAGAATTGGAATAAGGTGATAAATTGCTGCTCATAATTTTATAATTGGGAACGCAGGAAAGGGAGATGTGAGGAAGTCCAAAAGGTTATGGAAATATGATTTACGGACAGTTGATCTCGTATTTTTTTTTATATTTTATTCTATGTATATCTTTTTGCTTTTTTCTGTTTTTCTTCGTTTGTTGTATCTTGGTGATGGTATTTTATATGTTTGGTGATTATATTGTTTAAAACCTTAATAAATATCTTTAAAAAAGTGAAGAAGAAAAAACTGCGGGAGGCAGTGGAAGACAGGAGTGCCTGGCGTGCTCTGGTCCATGGGGTCACGAAGAGTCAGACACGACTAAATGACTAAACAACAGCAACAAATTAAGGCTCTGGCAGATAGGGTCCAGCGGTCAAGAAAGTGGTTTCTGCATGTGCTGTAGAGGGAGGCGAGGGGCAGATGAGACTCGTCCCCTAGGAGAAGGAAAACTCTGATCCTAAACCTTCACTGATAGGGACTCAAGGCAGCTTACAGATTAAACAGGAACAGCTATAAACAGGACAGAAAAGCTATAAACAGCTATAGAGCAGCTATAAACAATCTTTAACCAGGAATTAACTATTGAATTAAAACTATATATAAATATAAAATATCCATTTTAAACATACAGGTGATTATAATAAAAACAGCATGGCACCAGCCCTTTCATTAAAGGCAGTCAGTTCCTCAAAGCCTGTTGAAATAAGTTCTTCACCTGCCAGTGAAAGAAAAGCAAGGAAGGACCAAGAATAACTGATCTAGGGAAGGAGTTTCAAAGCCTGGGAGCTGCCTCCAAAAAGGCCTTCCTAACAAGTTAGAAGACATCAAGAAGAGGTGGCAAGAATACACAGAGGAATTATACCAGAAAGATATGTATGTCTCGTACACCCCAAGGAATTAAGACTGCCGGAAGAAATATCAACAACCTCAGATAGGCAGATGACACACCTTGATGGCAGAAAGTGAGGAAGAATTAAAGAACCGTTTAATGAGGGTGAAAGAGGAGAGCGCAAAATATGGTCCAAAGCTCAGCATCAAAAAAACGAAGATCATGGCCACTGGTCCCATCACCTCCTGGCAAATAGAAGGGGAAGAAATGGAGGCAGTGAGAGATTTTACTTTCTTGGGCTCCATGATCACTGCAGATGGTGATAGCAGTCACGAAATTAGAAGACGCTTGCTTCTTGGGAGAAAAGCAATGAGAAACCTAGTCAGCATCTTAAAAAGCAGAGACATCACTTTGCCAACAAAGGTCTGTATAGTTAAAGCTATGGTTTTCCTAGTAGTGATGTTTGGAAGTGAAGAAGAAGAAGAAGAGTCTGGATTTGACATCCTGCCTTTCACTCCCTTTAAGGAGTCTCTAAGCAGCTAACATTCTCCTTTCCCTTCCTCCCCCACAACAAACACTCTGGGGCTGATTTCCTTCAGAATACAGAGGTTTGATCTTCTTGCAATCCATGGGACTCTCAAGAGTCTCCTCCAGCACCATAATTCAAAAGCATCAATTCTTCAGCGATCAACCTTCTTTATAGTCCAGCTCTACCAGTGTAGTGTAGTGGTTAAGAGCGATAGTCTCGTAATCTGGGGAACTGGGTTCGCGTCTCCGCTCCTCCACATGCAGCTGCTGGGTGACCTTGGGCTAGTCACACTTCTCTGAAGTCTCTCAGTCTCACTCACCTCACAGAGTGTTTGTGGGGGGGGGGGAGGAAGGGGAAGGAGAATGTTAGCCGCTTTGAGGCTCCTTGGGGTAGTGATAAAGTGGGATATCAAATCCACACTCCTCTTCTTCTTCTTCTTCTTCTTCTTCTTCTTCTTCTTCTTCTTCTTCTCCTCCTCCTCCCTGGGGATCTAAAAGGGCTGGACAATTGGAGTAATTGCACCAGGGCCAGTGTCAGCAGCAACCCTAGATGCTGAGCTTTCATTTGTAAGAAGTCTCTGGCCCTTCTAAGAAACATAATGTGCAGGCAACCTTCTAAGCTGGAGTCTCCAACCCAACACCAGCAGAAGGATGACATCCTTCTTCTTCTGACCCTGCAGCACAGAGCAGTTCCAACTCCATTTGGCATTTCTGGAGTGAAGGGTTTGCCTGGGAAGCTGTTGTGGGACAAAGATGGAAAGGAAATAAGATAGTTGACACCCCTTTGCGAGGATGTTGGGGAAGTGTCAAGCCTTCTCTTTGATTTGCTGCCTATTCATGAAAAAATGGAGGGAGCTCTCTTGTTCAAGCGGGGGGGGGGGAGCGGTGGTGGCAGTGGCTTTTTGAAAAGTGGGAGGAAGAGAAGTGTCATGGCTTGTTTGCCACTTCTGCCCACTGGACTGGTGGAGAAAGCAGCAGGCAGCTGCTCTGGAGTGGTGGAAGAAGAAGTGCAAGATTCATCTGTTTGCTGCTTCATTTGTTTTGTCTTGTCTCCTGGCAGCTACATGGAGCAGTAGGCAGGCAGCTACTTTGAAAAAAAGTGTATTGGAATGGCGTGGGAAATCACAGAAATTGTCTGTAACTTGTTTTGTTGCGTGCCAGTCATGTGGCAGGCAGCTGCTTTTGAAAATGGGGAGAGGGCAGTTGGAGAAAGCAACATGTGAATTGTCCCTTTGCTGCTGTGTTGGTGGGGCTGACTGCTGGCACGTGAACCAGGCAGCTACGTGAGACGGGCCTCAGTTGAACCTGAGGGTGAGGGGAGGACATGGCATCACCATCTCTTTCTTTCTGATTATTACCAAGTTGTTGGGGAGAGCAGTATGTAGGCATCATTATCATCACATCTCTCCTGGTTGCTCCCAAGTTATTGGCTTTTGGCAGGGGGAGTCATCATCACCACCATCATTTCCCCCTGAATTGTTCAAAAGTTCTTGGGATTTTTGATTTGGGGGGGGGGTGGAATCCTAGCTGCCTGTGGGTGGGAAAGTGCACAAACACCATCAAGATCATCATTATTATGCTTTTCCTTATTGTTTGCCAAGGTTTTCTTTTGAGGGGAGAGGGCAGGGGCACCCACTTAAGAGACATCACTAGCATCACCCTTCCCCCCTGCTTGCCCCACAGTAGGGATCATTCCCATATTGTTTGGGGAGGGAGGGAGAAGCACAGTATACAGACAGAAACATTATCATCTCCTCCTACACCCCTAACACTGATATCATCAGGTAAATGAATAGCCTCCACCCAAGGGCTGTGCACTGGGTTGGGAATCTGTGGCCCTGCCACTGCATGTTAGGATATAGTTTTGTTTCACCTTAAAAGGAACAGGCATGATTGTTGTGTGTCACATGCCTGTTTACTTCCAGCACAGGCTTCCTCGGAACTTCCGTTTGTATATTGCTTTTGCTACTGCTGTTTTGCTTGGACACGAAGGGAAGCAGACATGTTTTTTCCTTTGTTCCTGAACTATGCTGAATAAACGCCTTTAAATAATGCTTACACATGTCTCTGTCCGCCTCTTACATTGCAAAGAGTTCTTATCTCTGCTGGCTTGCGTGCTTAAGCTTCTGAAGGCTTCTGAGGCTTGAGTCGCAGTTTTGATGCTGTTCCGAGAACCGGCGTTTCGCCCGGCCAGTGGCTGGAGCCAGCTGCCCCCGTCTGGAGCCAGCTGCCCCCGTCTCCCCGGCAGCATCCCAACACTGCAATCAGACTGCCGTTCCTGTCATCATGGACCATAAAGCATGCTTGCTAGGGATGATAGCATCTGGAGGGCCACAGGCTATTAAGATGAGTGTCCTACCGAAGACACTCTTTATTTCAAACTATTCCAATTATAACAGGACAAGGCCAATTCAAAGAGTGGCAAAAAGTGATTTCTAGGTTTGTATGGCAGGGAAAAAAGCCTAGAATAAAATTCAAACTTTTAACGGATAAAAAGGAAAGAGGAGGCTTTTCATTACCGGACCTCAAAATATATTATGAAGCTGCATGTATAACATGGTTAAAAGAATGGTTCAATTTGGAAAATACAGACATATTATATCTGGAGGGGTTCGGAAACAGATACGGGTGTCACACATACCTTTGGTATGACAAGGTCAGAGTACATCGGGACTTTTTAAATCACATCATAAAAAGACCACTATTTGAAGTCTGGATTAGGTATAAAGAGTGGTTTGAAAGGAAGACACCATGGTGGCTGTCACCCCAAGAGGCATTTTCACTGAAAAGACTAAATATGAAAGTAATATGGTTGACCTATAGAGACATGTTATTGGAACAGAACAATGTAATTAAGATGAAATCTTATGAGGAATTAAAAGACAAATTATCAAGTTGGATGGAATACCATCAAATGAATGACATCTTCTCAAAAGATAAGAAAGCAAGAGGGTATGAACAAACAAAATCAATACTAGAAACTGCAGTACTACAAAATAACAACAACAACAAAAAAAAAACTGTCTAAGGTCTATGAGTATTTGCTAGAATGGCACACCAAAGATGAAGAAATCAAAAGTGATGTGATTAAGTGGGCAATAGATGTAGGCCACAACACTGAGTATGAAAAGTGGATAAAATTATGGAACTCCGGCCTAAAATTTACAGCTTGTACATTGTTAAAATGAAATCTGTTAAAAATGATGTACAGATGGTACCTCACGACAATTAAATTGTCAAAGATGTATAAAACAGGAAATAAGAACTGTTGGAAGTGTGGGGTGAAAGAAGGCCGTTTCTTCCACATGTGGTGGACATGTGACATAGTGAAAACGTATTGGGAAAATATATATATAACAAATTAAAGAAGATTTTTAGGTATGCATTTTTGAAAAAACCAGAGTCATTCCTGTTGGGAATGGTGGGAGAGGATATTGACAAGAATGACCAGAAACTGTTCTTATACGCAACAACAGCAGCGAGGTTATTTCTGGCTTAGGTGTAGAAACAGCAAAAATTGCCTACAATAGAAGAGTGGCAGTACAAGGTTATAGGGAAAGACCTGCCAAAAAAGTTGAAAAACATCTTCATGTATGTGACAACGGCCGCAAGAGTTCTGGTAGCACAAGGATGGAAGACTGAAGAAATCCCAACTAAAGAATCATGGCAAGAAAAATTGATGGATTATGCAGAACTGGCAAAATTGACACATAAGCTACGGGACAAGGATAACTGTGACTTTAAAGATGAATGGGAACCTTTCACAAAGTATTTGAAGACGCAACAAAGTGAACTGGACTCCTTGGCAGGTTTTGAATAAACATCCACAATTTTTTATTGATAATAATTAGCTAAACAGTTGGAGGATCTATACAACTCTGTAACGTGCAGAAAATAGCATTATTGGAGAAACCAAAGACTGGAACTGAGGGAAGTCGGGGGGTGGGGTGGGGGGGATGGGTTTTGTGGAGGGTGGGGGGAGGAAAAATGGGGGGGGGGGAATAAGGATATGTTTTTGGAAAATACGTTTTGTTACAACTTTGAATAAAAAATTTTTTTTAAAAAAAGAGTGGCAGTACAAGGTTATGGAATATGCAGAAATAGCCAAAATAACTGCAAAAAATTGACATCAGGGTGATGAAACATATGAAAAAGAATGGGGGAAATTTATGTTATATATAGAGAAGATGATGTGAAATAGGGAAACCAGTAGAATTAAAATAAACCTCATAACGGGAAAACACAAGAAATTTATTGGATAATAATATCAAAATGAATTAAAAATGTATATTAGTACTATTGTTGAACAATATTTGTAAATGAATATAGACAGACAACAAGAATTGTATATATAGAAAGATTTGTTTGTTTACAGGCATTTCATGGAAAAAAATTAAGAAGAAGAATTATATATAAAATGGACAAAGACAATGCGAAAAGTTAAAGACGACATAAAAAAGCCGGAAGGAGGAAGGAGGGAAGTCAGCTCGGGAGCGCAAGAACAAATGCGAAACATAATGTACGTATATGTATAGTATGTAACTAAAAATTCAATAAAGATCATCTGGAAAGGGGGGGGGGGGAAGAGCTTGCTTGAGCCTACATTTCATAAGCTTGATTTGAAACTTTTAAGATTAAAATCAGCACCTCCGATTGTGTCGAGAAACTGACTGGAAGCCAACTAACTGCTTTCAGAATTGGGGAGAAATGCTGTGTACAAGTCAGCATCCAATGACAACTGGATGACTGCACTCTGTACCTGATAGGATTCCTGAGCATCTCTGAAGACATGCCCACCTAGATGGCATTACAGTAGAGCACGTTACTGGAACACGGATGTCAGCAGTCAAGTCCTGCTGAATTTCAGATAAGGGAAAATTTGTTTCCAATAGGTAAGGTTGGGAATGAGCAATCTGGCCTTGGTTTTTGCCTTCAGTTTTCTAGGGAAAAGCTTGGAAAACTCTGAGTTTCTGTGGGAATTCTCCAAGAGAGCTCTGAAAACTGAACTCATTACGATGCAGACCACTTGAAAAGTCAGGAGGAGGAAATCCTTATCCTGCCACTTTGTTGTGGTTGTTTTTTTAAACAAAACCAGGAATGCTATTTCTCCTGCACTCTAGAATGAAATGGTGTGTGTGTGTGTGTGTGTGTGTGTGTGTGTGTGTGTGTGAAGAGACTGGGAATCAGCACCATCTCTGAACTTTCATGTTGGCCTCCTTTGGCATATTTCCTAACAAGAGCCTACGATGAGTTCCTGAAGAGCCTCCTTCTTACCTTGATGAGCACTTAAAATGTAATTTACTGCTGCTTTCAATTACTACAGATTCCACAAGTGTTTACTGTTTTTTGGCATACTGCAAGCTCAGAACCAAATGATGATGAATGAACCTGAAGACTTCATTCCTGGTGGTTGTTTTTTAAATTAAACCCACCACCACCAGGAATCTGGCGTTAAGGCAAAATAAGATATTTAGACTAATCTGCATGACTTCTATGTGAAACTTTAATAAACTGTCAAGAAAATGTGCTAACACTCTGGTGAAAGCAATGCGCCATGCTGACAGTTTTTTCATGGGAATAAGTTATTTCTTTCAGAAATGAAAGGGGCAGTGGCATATTTCATTTCACAAATATCTTATCTTTATTCATTATGCAGAAAGGGCTGCTTTCACTGTGAAAATAAGCTCCTATCGGGCATCCAGACTCTAGGTTCAACTACTTCAGAAAGATGTCATCCCTTCCCTCACTCACGTCTCATCACTTTTTCCTCTAGGCATAAAATAGAAAGCACTCCAGCAACACCAGCTTTCAAATGTGCTGCCAGCTCTTTTCTTCCTTTCTGTTTTGCTCTTGAAAAACAAAAAAAGGCCTTTATTTATTGAAGGACCAAGAAGTCCACAATTGCTAGGAGCGCACAGACACACCTACATGCCTGAGAGACGATCCAGTAAACATGTTTGGGGGGGGGGTATATCACTCACCTGTAAGGATGTGAGGTGGAGTTTTAAGTGTGCCTCCGTTCATTGTTTGGGTTCAGGTCTGTTGCACTCATACCTACAGCTAAAATGGAAGCACAGACTAGGGGAATAACACTATTTTGGTCTTCTCTTCTCTAATTTATTTATTTATATTAGCGGGGCACATTCTCCACGCTAGTGTACTTGTGCAGGAAGGGGGAGAAAAACCTAAGAAGACATTTGAAGGGTGAAAGTGTGTGACAAGTAAAGTGTGAGAGTACATGCAAAAATTCCATTATTATTCTGAAATTCTCTTCTTGCCAGAAGACGACCAGAGTGGAAGCCAAGGCATAATAATATGGAACTGTGGAATAATAATGAAGCAGAACTGAATAAATGGTCTCCTAACTACTGTGTTCCCTTGCATGAGGCTGCTGGACTGCATTTCAGAAATCTAGCAAGAGGATTCCACAAGCCAAAGGACTCCAAAATCACTATTAATTTTGGATTGTGCATAGCTTCACTATAGTAGTTAATGAAGCTGCCACTCTGCATGTAAATTACTATTTTTTGTTACAGGGAGTGCCTTCCCCCACATCAAATTCTGAAAACGAAGGCAAAAGTAACTTCAAGAGCCCCAAATTCTATTTCATGGACAGATTGGCTCTCGCTGTGCTAGAAATTACAGGTTTCAATTATGAATTTTGGCCATTAGATATGAAAATGGGAGGTCCAAAAGTATTGTAAGCATTTTAAAGGCAGCTTTGTGTTCATAGCTTCTAGAGAGAGACTCAAAAATGTACTCCTTTGAGACTTCTCTTGTAATTGCCCCTTGGGAATCTCAGACTGTGGTCCTCCTCTCCCTTTCTGGGGGCTCCTTGCATCTGTGAAGAGGGCCTGGTGTGAATGGTAAGGGTGGAAGGGGCCGTGTGAGGGAAGAGAGGGGCCTAGATGGCAGCCCTGCAGTGTAACTCTCCCAGAATACGGCAGGTCTCGAGGGGGGGGGTCTCAATTGCTGGAATCTTTTCCTCTCTTCCAATCCCAGCTGGGATTCTGTTCTGTACTAAGCTTGGATCCTAGAACAATAGGCAAGTAGGATCCTAGAATGCAACAACTGATTGGCCTGCAGGAAAAGACCAATCAGGTTCCAGGAGGGAAGCAGAATCAGCCAATCAGACGGGACTCATTGTGTAAATAATGTATATAAAAGCCTGAGGTTTGGGGGGCAATTCAATCACTGTTTTACAAGCTGCAATAAAGAGCATGAAATCACTACAGGACTCGGAATATATTTCAGATTCTCTCCTGGCTGGATCGAGAGGGAGATGGGGGGGCCTCAGTGCGGCCCCCTTGATCCCATGGTCCGCTGCCCACCTGCTGCTGCTGCTGCTCCTGCACTGTGCTAGTCAGTACCTTTGGGGGCCAAACTGCATGGGGGGGGGTAAATTGCATTTCTTGGACACTGAAATTTCCAAAGTAGAGCCAGTAGAAATTTCCAAAGTAGAGTTCTGGATTACCTGCTTCCCAGGCTTCTGTGTGCTTTGTATGCTGCCCATGGAGAGGTGGCCTTCTCGCTCACCTCACAGCTGAGTGTAGCAGAATTAATGGTGGAGAAAGTGACTCCCATGCCCCCCCCAGCTGTGTTTCTGGTTTCCTGAGCTGCTCACTGTTGAGTCCAGAGCAGGAGAGACTTGCTGTGTGTCCTCTTCCCTGCTTTGTGTTTGACCCCCCAGCCTCTCCTCTCTGTCTTCACCCCTCCCTGAGCAGGATCCCACCCGGGGTTTTTTTCTGCCAGCTAAAAACTCTGGAGCCATCCTGGACTAGCAGGCGGGAGGAGCTGACTTGGGGTGGGTGGGATGTGTGTCTCCCCTCGCCATTGCAAATGTTGTGTCATTGAAGGGTTCCCTTCCACTAGCACTTACACCACCAGGTTCTGCTGCTTTCCCATTGTGACACCCCCTCCCCCCCAAAGAAAAAAACCTTCTGTGCTGCCTGCCCCAAAATGTGGATTTTGGAAATTATGAAGTGTGCTGCAGAACATTATGTGCAAACCAAGAAATTTTAACCATAACTAAGGGAAACAAACAACAACTGAGAAGCTGGTGGCCAAATAGGGTTCATACTTGACCCTTGGCAGGGGGCACCCTACAGCCCAATTTCTCACTGAAACCCCCCCTCCTTTTATATTATTCTCCCAATTCCCAAAGACTGGAGCCTTGGTGACCTCCCCCCGTCCCACAGGTTGGATCAGGTTTTCTACCACTTCTCCAGACACACACCCCGACCCACATGAGGGCCACCTGCCCTTAGGCAGAAATTCCAAAGGTAATGGCAGCCCCCTCTGCACAACTTGGGGGGGGGGACGACCAAAGTTTCATCCATTGAATTTCTGCCTTCTAAGCACATACAGTTTGTGCCAAGGGAAAGGAAAATGCCAAGCCTAATGTGGAGAGCAGGAATTGCTGCTTCACTGATGCTCTTGGAACCCACTTTCCCAAAATGCATACTGTTTCCTTCATGTAAGTGGGGGATATTCTTACAGTAATTTGTGGTGCTCCCCTTTTCTAATTTGGGGACAGGGGATTGAAAGGCTTTGAACAAGGTTGGTTCATCATCACATCATGACTGTGCTGCTCCCACAACTGCCACCACACCTTTAAGTCATAGGAATACTATTCCTCTTATCCGACGTGCTTTGTGTCTTTGTGATTGCTTTGTTTTACTGGGAAAAGGGAGAAAGAAAACGCTTGTGTGTATATGAATGAGGACTGTGTCATTTCAAGATATACTAGCAGGGAACCAGACCTATTTTCAGGAGCCTGACATGTAAACATGCATTTTATGATGGTGTAAAGATATTTCAAAATCCACATTTTTAGGGGGCACTGGGTGGGAGAATTTAATGTTGGAGTGTTTGCTACCGGGAGCTATTGCAGACCAGAGATGGGGCTGAGGCTGATTTGGATTCCCAGTCAAACATTTCCTCATGGCTCTCACGTTGTAGCAAAGATCTCATGTTCCACTGGCAGACTGGGTGCACTCTTAAATGTTCAGAAACTAAAAACAATAAATTTTGTATATTGAATAAGGTCCAAGGTGGAACAGGGATTCCTTATCTGCTAGCTTTGGGGTTTTTTGCAGCATCCTCAGCAATAGACTCACTGAAACATAGTCACACCTTAAATACCCAGGAACATTTTGTTGTGGGATCCCATTTATTCCTCCTGATGCCGAACTCCAGTGCCACCTGTGGTTTAATGCAGTCACACTTGGGCAAGGTAAGGGCCTCTGCTTACGTGTGGTTCTATGGGTATGCATGCAAATGTTCAACTTAAAGAAAAGTGGGAGGGTGGGAGGAAGAGTATCAGGAGAGGAGTTGCACTCAAGCCCCTGACAGCATGTATCCAGGGGGCGATTAAGGTGAGGGGATGTTTCAGGAAGGAAGGGAGAAAAGAGGACAAAGTGTATGTTTTGTTCACTCTTCTTCATTTTGCAATCTAATGCTCCATCTGCTGATGTCTCATACTTGAGCAACACTCGTGGTGAACATGCAGCACAAAAAG
This sequence comes from Podarcis bocagei, assembly GCF_964188305.1. Classification (NCBI taxonomy): domain Eukaryota; kingdom Metazoa; phylum Chordata; class Lepidosauria; order Squamata; family Lacertidae; genus Podarcis; species Podarcis bocagei. The sequence continues at coordinate 2,864,505 of NC_138130.1, forward strand.
AACCATTGGTCTAATTTCATTTGGCAATTCCCATGGTCCTGTATTCAAATATGCAGGAATTTAGAGTAACTCCCCCCCCCTGAAGTGACTGTATTTCTGACAAAAAATCCAAATGAAATTCCATTTAGTCTCTTCATTAGTATTCCTTCACTTTATGTGCATACATAACACAAATCCTTAGGGGATTCTTTTTGCATTTAGTATGCCTTTATTTCCCCCCATGATTTGATTTAGTCGTTTGGACTATGCAAAGTTGTCCAAAGAGCAGGTGGAGTTCCTTCTCATATTTCAGGCTGCCCCCTGGTTTGTACATCATTTTAAACCACAATGAATCTTAACTGTGTTTCCCCATTGCTTTTTATTTCTGTCCTGGAGGTGTTGCTAAATATGATTAGAAATGACCAGCAGGTTAAAGGTGTACAGGTCGGAGCTAAACATTACAAGTTAAGGGCCTTTGCAGATGACTTAGTATTGACTTTACAAGAACCAGACACTAGTACAAAAAGGGTGTTGGAGATAATTCAACAATTTGGCCAGGTAGCCGGATTTAAACTGAATAAACAAAAGACTAAAGTTTTGGAAAAAAAATTAACAGTCACTGAGAAGGAGAAATTTCAAGAAGAAACAGGTTTGACAGTTGTTAAGAAGGTGAAATACCTAGGGGTTCATTTGACATCAAAAAATTTAAATTTGTATAAAGACAATTATGAAAAATGCTGGTCAGAAATTAAAAGAGATTTAGAAATATGGTCAAATTTGAAATTGTCAATGTTAGGCCGAATTGCAGTTATTAAGATGAATGTATTGCCTAGAATGTTATTTTTGTTTCAAACTTTGCAGATTCTTGACAAGATGGACTGTTTCAAGAGGTGGCAGAAAGACATTTCGAAATTTGTCTGGCAGGGCAAAAAGCCCAGAATTAAATTTAAAATACTGACAGATGCTAAAGAAAGAGGGGGATTTGCCCTGCCGGACTTAAAATTGTATTATGAAGCAGCAGCGTTTTGCTGGCTGAAAGAGTGGATGCTCCTCGAGAATACAGATACCTTGGACTTGGAAGGTTTCAATAATGCATTTGGTTGGCATGCATATTTATGGTATGATAAAATCAAAGTGCATAGGGCCTTTAAAAACCATATTGTTAGAAAAGCATTGTTTAATGTTTGGATAAGATATAAAGACCTGTTGGAAAACAAAACCCCTAGGTGGTTGTCACCTTTGGAAGCTAAGGCATTGAAAAAGCTCAATATGGAGGCCGAATGGCCAAAGTATTGGGAAATTTTGGAACAAGATGGAGATAAACTGAAACTACAGAGTCATGAGAAATTGAAACCTAAAGTACGAGATTGGCTCCATTATTATCAAATAATGGAGGTTTATAAACAAGATAGGAAAATTGGCTTCCAGGTGGAGAAATCAAAACTAGAAACTGAATTGTTAGAACCCAATACCAAGAACTTGTCAAGAATGTATAATTTGCTGCTGAAATGGAATACACAAGATGAAACAGTTAAATCGGCTATGATTAAGTGGGCACAGGACATTGGTCACAACATTATGTTTGCTGACTGGGAATGGTTGTGGAACACCGGTATAAAATTTACGGCATGTAATGCCTTAAAGCAGGGGTGTCAAACTCAAATTCATCGGGGGCCGCACCAGCAGTTTGGTCACCCTCAAAGGGCCGGTTGTATCAGCCTAAAATATTTGAGCAGGCTGAGACCCCTGAAGTTGATGGGCTTTTACCGTATTTTTCGCTCTATTGGACGCACCGGACCACAGGACGCACCTAGTTTTTACAGGGGAAAATCAAGGAAAAAAATATTATCCCTCCCCCCCAGCCCCAAAGAGCAACGGACAGGCTGCATGCAGCCTGTCTGCTTCTTCCAGAGCTTCTCGGGGCTGCGGGGGAAGCCCGGGTTCCCCCACCAGCCCCAAAGAGCAAAGAAGCCAAGACAGCGCACGGGATCCATAGCCGCGCAACCTCTCCAGCCAGGAGCTAAACCTCTCCAGCGCGGCTAAAGAAGACAAGGCAGTGAGCGCGATCCATCCCACTCACTGCCCTGGCTTCCTCTTTAGCCTTGCGCAGCATCTTTAGTCTTGCGCAACGGGATGGATTGTGCCCGCTGTCCACCGGGGCTGGACTAGATGACTCCTAGGGTTCCCTTCCAACCCTGCAATTCTATGACCTCGGAAGGTGTTTGGGGTCTCCACCACTGGAGGCTTTTAAGCAGCGGTTGGGGGACCATCTGTCTGGCGTTCTTTAGCTGTGATTCCTACATTGTGAGGGGGCTGGGCTAGATGACCCTCGGGTGGCCCTCCCAACTCTATACAGTCCTACAGTTCTGCAGCAGGAGATCCACAGCCACTTAGAATCATAGAATCATAGAGTTGGAATAGACCACAAGGGCCATCAAGTCCAACCCCCTGCCAAGTAGGAAACACCATCAGAGCACTTCACACAATGCCCACACCATCAGAGCACTTCACACAATGCCCACCATCAGACCACTTTACACAATGCCCACTCCCAATTTTCATCTGAGAGACATGTGGCTTCAGTGTCTAGGCAGGTACCCCCCTACCTGCCACACTTCCCCCACCCCACTTAAGCTAAGGGAATTCCTGCCCAGAGAAGCTCCCAGGTGAGGCAAGGGTTAAGATCTACCTCTGGTAGATCTCTTGCGGCTGGAGAGGCACGCAAGGCTAAAGAGGAAGCCAGGGCAGTGGGATGGATCGCGCTCGCTGCCCTGGCTTCCTCATTAGCCTTGCGAAGCCTCCTCCCCCCCCCCCCCGGAGAGGCGCGCAAGTCTAAAGAGGAAGCCAGAGCAGCGAACGGGATGGATCGCGTTCCCTGCCCTGGCTCCCTCTTTAGCCTTGCGAAGCCTCCCCCCCCCCCCCCGCTGGAGAGGCGCGCAAGTCTAAAGAGGAAGCCAGGGCAGCGAACGGGATGGATCGCGTTCCCTGCCCTGGCTTCCTCTTTAGCCTTGCGAAGCCTCCTCCTCCCCCCCCCAGGCGCGCAAGGCTAAAGAGGAAGCCAAGGCAGCGAACAGGATGGATCGCGCTCGCTGCCCTGGCTTCCTCTTTAGCCTTGCGAAGCCTCCCCCCCCCCCCCGGAGAGGCGCGTAAGTCTAAAGAGGAAGCCAGAGCAGCGAACGGGATGGATCGCGCTCACTGCCCTGGCTTCCTCTTTAGCCTTGCGAAGCCTCCCCCCCCCCTGCCAGAGACGCGGCAGCCCGTGGGACGAGGCGGGCGGCCTGCGGGGTCGCGCCGGTGGGGGACCTCTGGAGGCGCCTCTCTGCTCACCACCTCCTTCGTGCTGAAAGGCGACGCGGCGCACAACCAGGCGATGGTGCACTGGACGGGCGAGAACGGCGGCTACGCGGGCCACATGACGAGGTCTGGCGGGCTGGATTCGGTCCGCGGGCCTTGTGTTTGACACCCGTGCCTTAAAGGAAAATATTATGAAAATGATCTATAGGTGGTACATGACCCCAGTCATGAAAATGATCTATAGGTGGTACATGACCCCAGTCAAGCTAGCAAAAATTTACCATTTGCCTGATAATAAGTGTTGGAAGTGTAAAGAAGCTGAAGGTACTTTCTACCACCTTTGGTGGACGTGCCCGAAGATTAAGGCTTTCTGGGAAATGATATATAATGAAATGAAAAAAGTACTTAAAAGTACGTTTCCTAAGAAACCAGAAGCCTTTCTCTTGGGCATTGTCGGCCAATTGGTGTCAAAGAAAGACAGAATTTTCTTTATGTATGCGACGACAGCAGCAAGAATACTCATCGCAAAGTATTGGAAGACACAAGATCTACCCACCGTGGAAGAATGGCAGATGAAAGTGATGGACTATATTACACTGGCTGAGATGACTGGCAGAATCCGTGATCAGAGGAAAGAGACGGCGGAAGAAGACTGGAAGAAATTAAAAATTTATCTTAAGAGCTATTATAAAATTGATGAAAGTTAAAGTGCCGAGGTGGTGAGAGAAAAAGGGAAACAGTGACATAAGATTAAGCTAAAGAAAGGACTAAGAGGACACATATTTGATAAAATTGCTTAGAAGCTGCTGAAATAATCTTGGAAACAGGGATGCAGAAAGGGGAGGTATGGGGGAGTCCGAGAAACGAAGGTTACAGAAAAAAAGGTTATGAAATTATACATGTTTGTTTGTCTTTTTATTTGTTTGTATTGTTTAAAAAATGTTGTAAAACTAATAAAAATTTATATATATATAAAAAAAATGAATCTTAACTGTGTTTTAAAGATGGATGCTCAGTTTGCTGGTATGTGGGGACAAAATTGCAGTCATTTTTCTCCTTCACCTGCCTTAGCATTAAGTCCAAACTCAACAAATTCTGATTTGTAAGCCATGGTAAACTCATGGTTGTTTCAGGGTAACAAACCACAAGCCTGGGTTGAGACATCTGACGTACTTCTAAGCCAACCATGGATTAACTCCCAGCAGAATGGTGGCAGCAGAGGAGAGGAGCAAAGCATGTTAATAGTGACACCATGGTTGAAAGAGAAGTGTCCCTTATCTCTGGCCAGGTTGCCTGTCTTCTAATTGTCTGCAATATCACCCCAGCTCTTGTATATGGCCCTCATGTATTGTTCTGTTTTGCCATACTTGGTCTAAAGAAACCTGGTTGATTTTGTTTCTCATGACTGTCACCAGGTAATGGATCATGCAGTGGTTGCCACTGGCAGAGTAGTTGCTGAGAAGGCAGGGACTTGGCCTTTGGATTGGCACCACACAGCAACACTGGAGGCGGCGCAGTTCAGGGGTGCAGCTATGGACTCCCCATGTGAGTGTTGGCTGCTGATACCAGTGACTCATGCTGAGCACAGCCAGCTAAAGTTCAGCCACTTCTCTGCATGATGAGCTAGTAAGAGACAAGCCTCCCCTCAGTTGCTACGTACTTAGTGGCAGCAGTTCTGGACGGCAGCTACTTCAACAGTCATTTGTTCTTCCCCACTGAAATCTGAAATGGCAATTCTAGTGGTGGGGGCTGGGGGATAATTCAAAATGGTTCTTGATAATAGTGATAGTATTCAAGCAATCTAATTAATCAGGTGTCAATTAAAATGTTCCATGCATATAAATATAAATTTGATGACAATAGATTTGATTCTTTGCTGGATTTGAGTTATCAGCTGTTCAGGTCACAATTTCTCTTTGTACTTCAGGAACAATAATGTCAAAAATATTTAAACTTCATCCTGATTAAACAATATTTAGGGCCTTATAGAGACACCTGGATCTATATAATTGAGTCTATCTATATCTATCTATCTATCTATCTATCTATCTATCTATCTATCTATCTATCTATCTATCTATCCATCTATCTATCTCATCTCTGCAGTTACTATTAGAACATTAAGGTGTTCGGGGGCCGCTAGGGGCGCATTGGTAATTAAGAGGCTGATATGGGAGTATGCAGCCTCCCTTTTTACCCCAAGGGAATGGGGAACACTGCCTCGCAGTGGAAAATTCACACAGGATATAACAACGTTTGTTTTTAACCCGCTTGTGGACACTATCAGAGGTCACAAAGAAAGGAATATATGATAACAACAAGAAGATGAGGAAAATAATAAAGTGAAGATTGGACAGAACTGTGAATATTATTTGGACAGAATTGTGAATATTAAAGCAGCAGCAAGAGAGATGTTTGGATCCCTTTCAGAGCTCGAAGCATGGGTACCCCCAACAAAAAAATTAAAATTTTGGCTTTGTAATTTGGAATTAATGTGATTTGATTGGTTTCTTAATAAAAAATATATTTTAAAAAAGAACATTAAGGTGTTCATATGCTAAAGTGAAACAAAAAGTATTGGAAATTCATAATAGGAAAGTCTTGACTGTTTACTGCAAGGGTGAGCCAGCTTTTCTGGAATGGGCACCACATTCCCTTTGGGGCAGCATATCAGTGGTGGGCCAAAGACTGCATGGAGATGTCCCTTTTCCTCCTCTTTTTTACTGACTCCCACTCATTCACCCACTGTCCATTTGTTCTCCACTTCATCTGCTGCCAAGAGAGGATGGAAAAGGCCTCGGGAGTCAGTCTTAGATTATGGGGAGACTAAGGGCACGTCATCCGTGCTTCCGCTTGACCCAGGCCTAGAAGAGCAAGGGCCTGAGAGGTTTCCCGCTTGTCCCATGCTTTCTAGGTACAGCTGCAAGTGGCTTTTCACCTGTGTCACCACTTTCCCCAGAAAACCCAGTTTAGCACTGAATCAGAACAAACATCAATCTGCAGAAAAACGTGTTATCTGCAGAACTCCCCCCCCCCCCGGGAAAACAGTGGCTCTTCCCAGAGGGAAGCAGCAGGAAAAGCAGAAGTGAGGACAAGCCCTAAAGACATCTTCCCATGCTGCTCTGGTAATGTAATGCCTACCAAATCATTTGCAAAAGGCCAATGTGGTTGCTTCCCTTGCAAATACATCTCCCCCAAGAGCCAGCCATGGGAAGTAACTGCAATGTCAACCTTCCGTTCTCCACAGGAATTCGGGAACCTTACATGACTGAAGTAAAGAAACCCCCTGACCACTCATGCAAACAGTATTGTAGCTGTTCCATGCAACTGTCAGCATCCTGACTACCAGTCACATATTCAGGACTGTGTATGGATTGGCTTTCTGCATGTCCCTGCAAGAGCTCAAAAATGCAGTTGCATGTGGGAAGAATGGTTCTGCTTGTACAGTCATCACTCAGTCAATTTCCTCAGCCTTGTGGCACACCATGGGGGCAGTGCAACCCAGCCTGGGTTTGTCTTGGCAGCCAGCCTTTGCTCTTCCTTGGAGAACCTGCTTCCTATTCAGGAAGTGTGGAGAGAACATTGCAAGGTGAAAGCTATTCTGTGCCTAGCAATTTCAAATGCCTGGCATTCATAAACAACAGGGGGTGGGAACCTCCATCAGATCTTCTGTTAATGCCCATGATTTGCATGCAAAATTGCGGTCCTGGCTATTTACGTCAGGAGGCTGAGAGAAATAGCAGAAAATTATGTGCAGTCTAGAAACAATCCTTGTCAGAAAGCCTCATGGACCAGTCCAATCTTTTAATTATGTTTTGCTTCCATATGTGATGGCAGAATGAACAGATGAGAGAGACACCAGATTGCGCTGCTGAATAGAAAAGTCTGGGCAGATCCCTTGTCTCCAGCATATGTGCTCGCTAACACCTGAATAGAGAAATGGAAATCAGGTACCACCACATGCCCTGCCAGAACAAGGCTGATGCTGTTCTCCATACAGTTTTATACCTGTTCCCAGTTCTGAAGCTAAACCTGAAATCCTGTGCATGCTTGCCGGGGAAGAAGCCCCATTGCATTGTAAGTCATTGTTGCTGCTTCACTGCTGGTATTAATCAGGGCCAAATTATAAGATGGTGCTGGAAACAAAAGCCATTCATTTAGCAACCACTCACTCTTTGAAATATTGAATGCAATTTACCTCGTGTCATAATAATTCTGGATTTTACCACCTCTTTCCCACATCTGTGATGGTAGGAAGATTGCAAAGAGCCTTTCAGCATCACAATATCACAACCATACTTTGTGTGTGTGTGTGTGGGGGTGCTGCTGTTTTTGGCAGAGCAGCTGCATGTTTAGTGTTATATCTGGATTGATCCCCTCTTGCCTTTTCACACGAGGTTCCTCAGAGTGACAAACAGCATTTCAGAATTACATATGAATATCACAGTCTCAATAGCAATAAACCATTAGCACATAATAACCACTTAAATAACCAAGAGATAAAAGAGCTGATGTAACAGAATAGCGCGGACAGTAAAAACACCCACAAGGCACTTCCCATGTAGCTAAAAAAAGATCTTCCGCCTTCAGCATTACTCACATATCTAGGAATGTTTTGGAAGGTTTCTTTTTAAATAAAAAAACCAAGATCATTTAAACAAAAAAACCAAGATTAATACAAGGTGAGCGGGAACAAGTTCTGTAATATATGGCAAAAGTTCTGCACCAGGGATGGGGAATCTGTGGCCCTTGCAATAATGTCAGGTTACAAGTCCAATCATCCTTGACCATAGGTGCCAACTCTGTGGGGCTGAGGAAATATATTGGGATGGAGCGGACTCCCCCCAATCTTGAGGGGCCGAGACCCATCGGGCCTCACTGCAGTGGGCCATGTCAGGCCTCCCTGCAACTGTGGCAGGCCCTGTCACATGTGTGTGTCATACGGGTGATGTCACACACATGCAATTCCCCCCTCCCCCCAAAAGTTGGGTGGAACCTGGTGCCTATGTCTCTCCCTCATTACAGTCGATCAGGTATATGAAGACGAGCAGCAAAGTCAGTCCTCAGGGAATGTGCAGGCGACCTTGGAACGGACAGCTCACGGAAGAACCCCGACCAAACCCAAGAGGAGGCGTGTAGTGGTGATAGGGGATTCCCTACGGAGGGGAACAGAAGCAGTGATCTGTGGGCCTGACAAGATGTCTCGGGAAGTGTGCTGTCTCCCCGGGGCTAAGATCCAAGATGTAACTGAACGACTGCAAGGAATCATAAAACCCACTGACAAATACCCCTTCCTCTTGGTTCATGTGGGAACCAATGACACTGCAAGCAATAGCCTCCAGAAGATCAAAAGAGACTACGAGGCTCTTGGCAGGAAATTGAAGCAACTAAATGCACAAATTGTCATCTCATCTGTCCTCCCCTTTGAACGACGTGGCCCAGGGAGAGAGGGGAAAATAGTGGAAGTGAACAGCTGGCTTCGCAAATGGTGTAAACAGGAACGGTTTGGATTCTTAGATCACGGACTGCAGTTTCTTGAAGATGGACTTCTGGCAAGTGATGGGCTGCACCTCACAACGGTTGGGAGAAATGTTTTTGCCAAAAATCTCAGAAACCTCATCAGGAGGGCTTTAAACTGACTAATGTGGGGGAGGGAGATAGTGCTCCTGAAGGTAGGAGTCTATCAATTAATGAAGATGATCATCCAAATGTCATAGACCAAATGGAGCAAACAGCACGCGGACCTAGTGGTGGGAGGAAAAAATCCTTAAATAAGAGACACGGGAGAATGATTAATGGACTTCAATGTCTGTACACTAATGCGCAAAGCATGGGAAATAAACAAGATGAGCTTGAGCTCTTGGTACAGCAAACTAAATATGACATAATAGGCATCACTGAAACCTGGTGGGATAAGTCCCAAGATTGGAATGTAATAATGGGGGGATACAATCTATTTCGGAGAAACAGACCAGACAAGAAAGGAGGAGGAGTGGCATTATATGTCAGGGATGTGTATACCTGTGAAGAGATCCAAGATTTAGAACCTCAAAGCCAAAGTGAGAGCATTTGGGTCAAAATTAAGGGAGAGAAGAATAACAGAGACCTCCTTGTGGGAGTTTACTATAGATCCCCAAGCCAAACGGAGGACATAGATGATGCCTTCCTGGAACAGATGGCCAAGCATGCAAAAGGAAGGGAGATAGTAGTAATGGGGGACTTCAATTACCCGGATATTTGTTGGACGTCAAACTCAGCCAAGAGCATAAGGTCAAACAGATTCCTCACTGGCCTTGCAGACAACTTCATTGTCCAGAAAGTGGGAGAAGCAACAAGAGGAACAGCCCTTTTAGATCTGGTCCTAACCAATGTTGATGACTTGGTTAGTGGGGTAGATGTGGAAGGATCATTAGGCGCGAGTGATCATGCTCTTCTGAAGTTTACTATACAGCGGAAAGGAGCAGCCAAGCATACTAGGACTCAATTTCTTGACTTTAAGAAAGCCGACTTCATAAAACTTAGGGAAGTGCTGGGTGAGATCCCATGGACAGCAATACTAAAAGGAAAGGGAGTTCATGATGGCTGGGAGTTTGTTAAGAGGGAGATAGTAAAAGCACAACGTCAGGCAATACCATTGAGACGGAAACATGGAAGGTGCCTAAAGAAGCCAGGGTGGCTATCTAAAGAACTTTTAACTGAATTAAGATTAAAAAAGGATGTGTACAAAAAATGGAAAAGGGGGGAAACCACCAAAGAGGAATTCAAACAAATTGCCAGCACGTGTAGACACAAAGTCAGAAAAGCTAAAGCACAGAATGAACTCAGGCTTGCTAGAGAGGTTAAAAGCAACAAAAAAGGCTTTTATGGGTATGTTCGTAGCAAAAGGAAGAACAAAGAAACAGTGGGGTCACTCAGAGGAGAAGATGGTGAAATACAAACAGGGGACACAGAAAGGGCTGAACTCCTCAATGCCTTCTTTGCCTCAGTCTTCTCCGATAAAGAAAACAATGCCCGACCTGAAGAATTTGGAGCAAATGATTCAGCAAAGGAAACACAGCCCAGAATAACTAAGGAGATAGTACAAGAATATTTGGCTAGTTTAGATGTATTCAAGTCTCCAGGGCCAGATGAACTGCATCCAAGAGTATTAAAAGAACTGGCAGATGTGATCTCAGAACCACTGGCAGTCATCTTTGAGAATTCCTGGAGAACAGGCGAAGTCCCGGCAGACTGGAGGAGGGCAAATGTTGTCCCTATTTTCAAAAAGGGGAAAAGAGAGGACCCAAATAATTACCGCCCAGTCAGTCTGACATCAATAGCAGGGAAGATTCTGGAGCAGATCATTAAGCAAACAGTCTGTGAGCACCTAGAAAGGAATGCTGTGATCACCAATAGTCAGCATGGATTTCTGAAAAATAAGTCATGTCAGACTAACCTGATCTCGTTTTTTGACAGAATTACAAGCCTGGTAGATGAAGGGAACGCAGTGGATGTAGCCTACCTTGATTTCAGCAAGGCATTTGACAAGGTGCCCCATGATATTCTTGTAAAGAAGCTGGTAAAATGCGGTCTTGACTATGCTACCACTCAGTGGATTTGTAACTGGCTGACTGACCGAACCCAAAGGGTGCTCATCAATGGTTCCTCTTCATCCTGGAGAAGAGTGACTAGTGGGGTGCCACAGGGTTCTGTCTTGGGCCCGGTCTTATTCAACATCTTTATCAACGACTTGGATGATGGACTCAAGGGCATCCTGATCAAATTTGCAGATGACACCAAACTGGGAGGGGTGGCTAACACCCCAGAGGACAGGATCACACTTCAAAACGATCTTGACAGATTAGAGAACTGGGCAAAAACAAACAAGATGAATTTTAACAGGGAGAAATGTAAAGTATTACACTTGGGCAAAAAAAATGAGAGGCACAAATACAAGATGGGTGACACCTGGCTTGAGAGCAGTACATGTGAAAAGGATCTAGGAGTCTTGGTTGACCACAAACTTGACATGAGCCAACAGTGTGACGCGGCAGCTAAAAAAGCCAATGCAATTCTGGGCTGCATCAATAGGAGTATAGCATATAGATCAAGGGAAGTAATAGTGCCACTGTATTCTGCTCTGGTCAGACCACACCTGGAGTACTGTGTCCAGTTCTGGGCACCACAATTCAAGAAGGACACTGACAAACTGGAACGTGTCCAGAGGAGGGCAACCAAAATGGTCAAAGGCCTGGAAACGATGCCTTATGAGGAACGGCTAAGGGAGCTGGGCATGTTTAGCCTGGAGAAGAGGAGGTTAAGGGGTGATATGATAGCCATGTTCAAATATATAAAAGGATGTCACATAGAGGAGGGAGAAAGGTTGTTTTCTGCTGCTCCAGAGAAGCGGACACGGAGCAATGGATCCAAACTACAAGAAAGAAGATTCCACCTAAACATTAGGAAGAACTTCCTGACAGTAAGAGCTGTTCGACAGTGGAATTTGCTGCCAAGGAGTGTGGTGGAGTCTCCTACTTTGGAGGTCTTTAAGCAGAGGCTTGACAACCATATGTCAGGAGTGCTCTGATGGTGTTTCCTGCTTGGCAGGGGGTTGGACTCGATGGCCCTTGTGGTCTCTTCCAACTCTATGATTCTATGATTCTATGATTCTATTCTATGTCCTTGACCATTGGTCATAGTGAATGTGGTTGATGGGAGGTGTAGTCCAACAATATCTGTGGAGGATTTTTGCACTGACAACATTTTTGCAAAGCTGGAAGGTCACACATACTTTTAAAAAACAAACAAAAATTTGGCTAGAACTCAAAATTCTTTCTTGTATGTTCATGAAGGAATATATTTTTTTAAAACCACAGCCATTTAATTTAGGGTAGGTTTTATCTAATACTCTTCTTGGCTCCAGTCTTCTACACCAAGAACTAAAAAGCTCTTCATTCTGTAGTTCAGTAAACTCTGGAGATTTAAGACCTTGACTGTGATATTCAGAGATGGAGAAGAAATTGGATTCAGTTTACATTTAAAAGCAAATTTGCCCAGTTCACGTGTCCTGAATCAAAATGTGAACTGAATCAGTCATCCTTTGAAATGTGCACTTTTTCCAAATTTGTGATACAGTTCTCCAGAAAAGCAATGTGTACAAAATGTATATTCTGGAGGAAAGTGTCCATACAAATGTGCGCATTATTTAAAATAACATACCCAAATGCATTGCACTGGGGGAAATAACTTTGCAGAAATATGTTTGCTAGGCAAAATTGCATACAAAAATGTGTATATTAGAAGAAATTTAGATTAAAATGCAGATGAATTTTATGATGATTTCTAAATTGCCAACTGATGGGAATATGTAGAGAACTGACCTGAAATTTTTATCCCTGTGAAAAATTAATATAACGTAATTAATGTGATATGAATCTGCAGCCGTACATTTGGATGCTTTGTTTGTCTGATGGTTTAACGTTTTTAATGCATGTATTGAAGACATGACAATAGCACTCTTCAGCCTAACAACTCTTGAGGTGGATTACAATGATCCTGGATCCAGTCTTAGATACCTTCTGCTTCTCTGCTTTCTTCTTTTCCTGAACAATGGCCTTTTCTGCCAATAGGTTAAGGTCTATTGCAAGGTTCTGACATGGGCCCATTGTTGTTCAACATTTTTATAAATGACTTGGATGAAGGTATGAGACACTATTGAGTCAAACCCACAATTTTGGGTTTTGCTAGATAGACACATGAAGGGGCCGAGGCTCACAGAGCTTACTAGAGAGAAATGCTACTTCCTTCCTGTCTGGGCAGCCTCCTCTTTCTTCATGCTTCCAAGCTGACCACATGTGCATGTCTGAGCTCTGCATTTCTGAATTTACACTTTGTACTTTGGGGTCACAAAGAGTCGGACACGACTAAACAACTAAATAACAACAACAACTTAGATAGTATTTAAGGAGTGTGGTGGAGTCTCCTACTTTGGAGGTCTTTAAGCAGAGGCTTGACAACCATATGTCAGGAGTGCTCTGATGGTGTTTCCTGCTTGGCAGGGGGTTGGACTTGATGGCCCTTGTGGTCTCTTCCAACTCTATGATTCTATGATTCTATGATTCTATGATTAACCTGCCTTCATTTTGCTACTGTAATTGCTGTAGATGTGTCTACTTTTATTTCTTCACCAAACTCTCTCTCTCTCTCTCTCTCTCTCTCTCTCTCTCTCTCTCTCTCTCTGTGTGTGTGTGATTGTTGTTTTTAAGGGGGGGGGGAGGGCTAATATCACAAAAATCCGGTCTGCTTTATATCCTGGATTATTGTTTCTAGAAGGTTAAATCAACTTTGTTTTAGCTTCCAAGTTTAAAGCTGCAAAGGATGGTACTCTGCTGTCCTCACTCACGTGTGTAAGGAAGGCTAATAACTAAATAATATATCCTCTCCCAGTGCCTCAATCCATTTCTACATTGAGGGGATGCACATCACTTCTGCAGATTACACCAAACTGGGAGGGATAACCAATGTTGCTGAAGACAGAATCAGGGTTCAAAATGACATTAACAGACTGGAGAAGTGAGCCCAAACTAACAAAATGAATTTCAATAGGGACAAATGTAAGGTTCTACACTTAGACAGGAATAACCAGCTGCACAAATATTAGATGGGGTACACCTGGCTTCCCAGTAGTACATGTGAAAAGGATCTAGGGGTATTAATAGATCACAAACTGAACATTAGTCCACAGTGTGACGCGGCAGCAAAAAAGCTAATGCAATTCTATGTTGCATCAACAGAAGTCTAGCCTCCCAATCAAGGCAAGTTATAGTACCTCTTTATTCGGCCTTGGTCAGACCACATCTGGAGTCTTGTGTCCAGTTTTGGGCACTACAATTTAAGAAGGATATTGACAAGCTGGAACATGTGCAGAGGAGGATGACCAAGATGATAAAGAGTCCTAAAACCAAGCTTTATGAGGAACAGTTGAGGGAGTTGGGTATGTTTAGCCTGGTAAAGAGGCGACTGAGAAGAGAAATGATTGCTATGTTCAAATATCTAAAGGGTTGTCACATGGAGGATGGAGAAAGCTTGTTCTGTCCTGCTTTGGAGAATAGAACCCAAACCAATGAATTCAAGAAAGGAGATTCCATCTAAACATCAGGAAGAACTTTTAGATGGTAAGAGCTGGTGAGAACAGACTCCCTTGGAAGGTGGTGGACTCTCCTTCATTTGATGCTTTTAAGCAGAGGCTGGATGGCCTCTGCATTACAGAGGGTTGAACTATATGACCCTCAGGATCCCTTCTCCAATCCCTATATAGATTTGCCCCAGTTGTAAGTTCTCATTAGTTTTTCCTTTGTTCACCATCCCTGCTTTGACCTACTTCCATTAGCTTTTTATTGGTCTCCTAAGCACTTTTCTCATTTCTTCCCTTAAGTACTCTGAGGCTTCTTCATATCTGTCTAGTAAGCCTCATCTCTCCTCAGTTCCCTGCATCTGCTGTCCTTTCCATGAAGCCACATTCTCCATATACTCTTTCTTTAGGTTGTTCTGTCTCAGGCCACCACCTTTAACTTCTTTGACTCTGGGCTCCTGTTTCATATCTTCACTACAGCTAGGATAGCTCTCCAGTTTTCAGTTGACTCCATGTGAGGTAATAATAATAATAATAATAATAATAATAATAATAATAATAATAATATTTTTTGTTTATATGCCGCCCATCTGCCTGGGTTGCCTCAGCCACTCTGGGTGGCTTCCAACAAATGAAAACATGAAACATTAAAAACTTCCCTATACAGAGCTGCCTTCAGATATCTTCCTTGACATCTGATGGGAGGGCGTTCCACAGGGCAGGTGCCATTACTGGGAAGGCCCTCTGCCTGGTTCCCTGTAACTTGGCTTCTCGCAGTGAGAGAACCGCCAGAAGGCCCTTGGCGCTGGACCTCAGTGTCTGAGCTGAACAATGGGGATGGAGACACTCCTTCAGGTATACTGGGCCGAGGCCATTTAGGGCTTTAAAGGTCAGCACTTACACTTTGAATTGTGCTCAGAAACGTACTGAGAGTCAGCAAAGATCTCTTAGGACTGGTGTTATATAGTGCTGGTGGCTGCTCCCAGTCACTAGTCTGGTAGCTGCACTCTGGATTAGTAATAGTTTCTGAGTCACATTCAAAGGTAGTCCCATGTAGAGCGCATTGCAGTAGTCCAAGCAGGAAATAACCTGACAAACTGGAGATAATATTTCCCTCAAAGAACCTGCACTAGAAATTTAGTCTTTCCTGTGCAACTGAAAATTCTGAGCCAGGCAATGTCATAGGCTTCATTGCCACAAGAGCAATGCAATATAGATGCTGGAAAGCCATAAACCGTAATGACAGATTCTCATATCTAATTTAGGAGCTTTGGTATTTTCTGTCTATATTCTGTGAAGTTAAAAATGGCACGTAGGATGCTTCAAAGCATACCACATGCACACACAGTATCTGTTTCGTAGATATAGCTTCTTTAAAAAATGTTATCCTTTTCCCGTCAATACTTACATCTGTTACTTTACATACTATATATGGCACAATTGGTTTTTTAAAAATGCAAACCCATATGTGCAATCTCCAGAGAAGCTAGTAAATTTCACCAAACGGGCATCCCTAAATTACATGCCATCTGCAGCTAGTGATGAAAGGACAAAACCCACTCAGCTGTGATCCTAACACCAGCACACTTCTCGTATTGATTGGCTCCGGGGAAATCAGCCGCTTTTGGCTTTGAACTTTTCTAGCCCCAAAACAATTTATTAAGGGCTGGGTGAGTTGCACCAATGAATGCAAATCCTGCTGGGCTGGCTTTTCAGTTGCTCTTGCTGTTGAGCTTTCTGCCATTGCTGCCATCACTGCCCCTGACCCGGCTGCTTCACTCTGTCCCCACAAAATTACAAAGAAATGACAGGGAAGAAGAAATATGTGTAACCAGAGCCTGACCTTTGGGGCAATGGGCAGCCTTGGATGAATTTTTATTCAAAAGGGCGGTGTATAAAAGTTATACCTACATAAATACATACATGCATACACCTAGACAGGTATGTCTTTGGGCACCATAGCCTGTGCTCCAGTGTGCCTGGAGTCGGGCTGTGGCGCACCTTTATCGCACTCATCAAATCTTGGGCTTTCCATAAGCGCCTGGCTGGCCAGTGTGGGAACAGAACAACAAACATTTTGATCTGATGTAGCAGTAATGCTGAGGAGATAATCCTATGTGGTGGCATTGCTACTTCAACACTTACCTTGTGAGCCACACCTCAGTGTCTGCAATTCAACTGCTGCTGAGTAATTATACTTTCAAACAAGTACCCAAAGTACCCAACATTAGTAAGTCAGTGGAGGTGGCGTTCCTTTGGGAGGAAGGGTAGGATTTCTCTCTGTCTCTCTCTCTCTCTGTGCCCCCCCCTCTGTGTGTGTGTCCCTCTCTCTCTCTCTCTCTCTCTCTCTCTCTCTCTCTCACACACACACACACACACACACACAATCACCCCCCCCCCCAAACACCTTATAGCAGTCCTCACACAACAAAGGCAAGTGGCCTGCCACTAGGTGTCTATTTACTGGCAAGTGGCTACTTGTGAAACTGATTTATACTGTTACCATGTCTTTTGAATATTCAAAGATAACAGGGTCTGCGTCTTTGGAACAGATGGGGATAGTAACTTAAATAAACAATTACCTTCTATGAAATAAGATGGAAGCTGTGCTAATGGAGATCCCAATTTTCAGAGAATTGATGTTATTTCACTGCTGTCCAGCACTATTCCATTCAGGGGATTGTTCAAGTATCCTCAGAAGAAAATATTTTGCAAGAAGTGATGACTGCATAATTGTGTATTGTCTGTGAAACTACACATTACCCAACTGTTGTGAAAGTAATGGATTTCTTGTAATGCCGCAGGTTCACATCCCCAAAGCACATATTGCTGCATTATTGTGAGCAAGGCGTGTGTGGGAGAGGAAAGGAAAACCTAAGACAATATAACGCAGATGTTCAGGGAAGAAATAGATTTCCTTTGATTTCCACAGAAAGACTCCAACACACACAACTAAAACATCTACCAAATGCACATGTGTGACACTATTCCAGCCAGCAAATCTTTTCAAGCCCCGTTTGGGCATCCTTTTTGCTCACATGCATGTGAACATGGAGAGGTGATTTGGGGTGCACTGCCAAGCCCCTCTAGTGCATCAGGGTTCGCCAGTTTGCAGCCCTGCACAAGTTTGAGGGTAAAGGTCTGGAGCACAAGACCTCCTCTGCTCATGGATGTGTGATTTACTGCTCTGCACAATTGCACAGAGAGCAGTGAGGAGGCTACCCACTTCAGACCTCTGCCTTTCATACTCCCCCTCCCATGTTTACTTCCCTGCAAGCGAGAAGAGTGTCCAGACTTAAACTGGAAGATGCCAGTTCCAGAAGAGCAAAGCCACACCAAAATGGGAGCATGTTACATATTTGTTAGATTTGTCCTGGGATACAAAGATTTGGTGAATGGCTGAAAAGTGAAATGGACAGCATCATTGGATCTCCCTTAGTTCCAATGATAAGGCTGCCAGTGGCTACTAACCCTGATGGCTATGTTTGAGGCCCGCAGCTGGAGGCAGTATGCTTGCGAATACCAGGCATCTGTTTGGCAACTGCGAGAACAGGATGGGCTACTGGTCTGATCCATCAGGGCTCTTCTTATATTCAAGCAGTTTGTTGCCTTATTCGACACCCAGGAATGCTGCATTAACTTGGCAAAGTGCTGTACACAGACCCAGGAACAGTCCCACGTGAGTTCATGCTACACATATAGGTTTAGGGAGCTCATTTGAGTATGACAATGGCCAAGCAGCACTCCATAGAGATGCAAAACAAAATGGTCTCACATTTATACTAGCCTTACTGCACTGCTGTGAGGCAAAGCGCTCTGAGCCTTTGGAAATGTGCCACATGAATGCCAAGGGGGTATGTGTGTCCATCCATCCATCCATCCATGCATGCATCATGTTTTCCCTTTCTGCAATAAGCCAAGTAAAAATAAACAGCAGAACAATATTAAGGCTCAGGCTAAAACTGTGCTCCAAATCCTAGTGTGACTGCCTTTTTTGTGGGTGTAGTGCTCTTGCCACACCAATCTGAGCGCTGTGAGATTCCAGGGCATTCAGGCATTTTCCCAGGATTTGGTTTCATCAGAATGAGGGGCATCAGAGATTGTGGTGTCTTTAGGATATATCAGGGATGTCCAACCGGTAGATCTCCGGCTGATCCTGGTAGATTGTGGGATCCTTATCATGTACTAAAAGTTACAGGGAACAAGTTTTTAAAAAACTATGTGCAACCCTCCCCCCCCAAAAGCTCTACAACTCTGGGCACTGCCCTCCTAAAAAAAGCTCAGCAACTCTGGGCAATCCACACACCCCCAGACGCTCCTCCTCCCTCCAATGACAATGGGTAGATCACTACCAGTTTTTTAAAAAAACTGGGAGTAGATCACAATCTCATGGGAGTTGGACATGCCTGGGATATATGGTTTATTTGCCCATATACGCATCCGGAGCCTGCAATGGAGGGCTTCACAGCATTAACACTCCAAAGGGGTCTTGCTTCTCCCAGAGCTGCAGCCTTGGATTCAAACAAATCAGTCCTGGCTCTTCTCTCTCTCCAGCTTGCTGCTTTTACCTCTAGCTCACAGCACTGCTACTCTCTGCCCTCAGCTCTGCCTTGCCTGTTCTGAGAGGGGAGCCACCCATTTGCCATCTCACACTGAGCCCTTCAGTCCCCATCACCTTACCAGAAAGCCAGCTTGGCTGTTTCCAGGAATTAGAAAGCTTGATTAGATTTTAACACTTGCTGGATCCCGGGATCAGTGGGGTCTAGCATACTGCTTAACATCCAGACCCATGACTGTACTGTCTGCATAAGTGTTTTCATTTGTTTTTTGAAAACTGGGGAAACATACAAGGAAGTAAGTGAACTGCAGTGAACAGAAATGAGAGATGTTTCCAGGCAGCAGCAGCAGCATTGCTGTCTGTGGTTTTATGGATGGTCTGTTTTTCCCAAATCTACTTACCTTGCTAAAAATATATGAAGTGATGGCAGACTGGCCCTTTTGGCCTGTGGACTCCAGCGAGTGTCTCCTGCAAGTGCTTAAAACTGGCTTAGTAAACAAACAAAGAAGGCTTTTAGATTCTGCAAGTGGGAAATTGCTGCAAATGAAGATTCTCCCCCTCTCACACTTGCAAGTGCCAAGGAGCTGTCTTTATGACTATTCCAAACTACGTAAACCCTGCAACCCCCCCCCCCCAAAAGCATTGAAGCACTTAGGAGTTTGAAGTGTGCCAAGACTTGGATATTGATTTTTTGGGAGACACTTTTTTGTCTTGTGAGCATTCCTCTACTGTTAGGGCCCTTGCACAGTTTTACGCAACTGCTTTTATTTGTTACGGTTAGCCAGAAATGGTTTCTATGGATTACATGATTCTGATTAGCTGCTGAACTCCAATACATATTGACATTTGTGCACCACTGACAACAAAGCCCACAGATCTGTTTTCAGAGAAGAGTAATGAGGATATCTGATATCCTCCCACAGACCACAATTAGTTTTTATTTAAAAGAAGGAGAGGAACTGCAGAAACTTTTACCTCCATCCACAGCATAAATACGAACTACATGGATTAGTCACACATAATCTACAGACAGAATCATTTCTGGCAAGCGAAGAACAAAATCAACGTTCAGTGGGGAAGGTCAAAGGCATAAAATACATTTGTATGTTGTAAAATAATAAAAAGAGGGAACCAGCCAGGCTTCCTGATCATGTGGAGAATTCTAAATGCAAAGATTATTCCCCCGTTAGACCTTCTACAGCAGGCAGAGACAAGTGGGATGGATAGGTTTAGCATGCCGAGTTCAGCTTTCGTTCTCTTGCCACACATCCTGAGAATGCATGGAGATGAACACATGAACAGCTTTACCAAATTCAGCAAAGGGACCTGCAATTACTGCTAGCATCAAAGATTATATCACCACTAGTAAAAACATTATTAATGGGTCTATGGTCTTGAATGTCATGTAGTGTTACTGGCAGCTAGAGCTCTCAATGCTGCACATAAGCTTGCACAAGGACTCGGGTGGTTCTGTGGTCTAAACCACTGAGCCTCTTGGGCTTGTCAATCAGAAGGTCGGCAGTTTGAATCAGCACAATGGGGTGAGCTCCCACTGCTCTGTCCCAGCTCCTGCCAAGCTAGCAGTTCGAAAGCAAGGTACTGCTGCAGCGGGAAGGTAAACGGCGTTTCTGTGCACTCTGGTTTCTGTCATGGTGCTCCGTTACACCAGAAGCAGTTTAGTCCTGCTGGCCACATGACCTGGAAAGCTGTCTGTGGACAAACACCGGCTCCCTCGGCCTGAAGTGAGAGGAGGGCTGCAGCCCCACAGTTGCCTTTGACTGGACTTAACCGTCCAGAGGTCCTTTACCTTTACCTTGCATAAGCTTGCTTGGATTGAACCTCCTCTGCTCCTCTGCCTTATGCCTTTTCAAGTGCTGGTACAACTGTCCAACTGGGTGGCTGAGTGCAGAATCTCTGAGCTTCCATTTGATGGCACCTCTACAAATTTATGATTTAGACTACCTATTCTTCCTGCTTGTTTTGGAGGTTGTAATATGGGAACCAAATGGAATTATCTTACTGTTTATTATATGTATTTGTAGTTCACCCTTCAGCAAGTGCTCCCAGGGCAGATTCAATTTTTCTTCCAAAAAATAAAATACAAAATTGACAATTTTCATATTTTTTTTTTCATTCTAAGAGGGAGGTGTTCACGGTGAGTTCCGGCAGTTCTTTTTCTTTTTTTTAAAAAAAAGCACTGGTAAAAAGTGAATGTAAGGATGCCCTTTGCTGGATCAGTCTGCCCACAGGAGCATTCTAACTTGTAACAGGACATAATGATGACAGTGGTATAGTATAATCACAGAGTTGGAAGGTGCCCCAAGGGTCATCTAGTCCAACCTCCTGCAATGCAGGAATCTCAGCTAAACCTGAGATAACAGATCCAGCCTCTGCTTAGAAATCTCCAAGGAAAGAGAGTCCATAACCAAGGGAGACCATTCCATTGTCAAACAGCTCTTACTGTCAGAAAGTTCTTCCTGATGTTGAGTCACAATCTCCTTTCTTGTAACTTGAATCCATTGGTTCAGGTCCTACCCTTCAAAGCAGGGGAAAACAAGCTTGTTTCCTCTTCCACGTGGAAGCTCTTGAGATATTTGAAAATGGCTATCCTATCTCCTCTTGGTCTCCTCTTTTCCTAGCTAACCTTCACAGCTCCTTCAAGCGCTCCGCATAGGGCTTGGTTTCCAGAACCTTGATAATCTTGGTCACCTCCTCTGCACATGTTCCAGCTTGTCAACATCCTTTTAAAATTGTGATGTCCAGAACTGGACACAGTATTCCAGATGTTCCAGATGACCAAGGCAGAATAAAGTGGTACGATTACTTTCCTTGATCTGGAAACTAGACTTCTGTTGATGCAGCCTAGAAGAGCATGAGCTATTTTTGCTGCTGCCTCAACATGGATGTAAAAGTAAAAACAAACCCAACTAAATTCCCTTTCATTCCCCCTCACTTGCCTAACTCTCATTCTGCTCCCATAGCTCCATCAGCATGATAAAGGTAAAGGTAACGGGACCCCTGACCATTAGGTCCAGTCATGACTGACTCTGGGGTTGCGGTGCTCATCTCGCTTTACTGGCCGAGAGAGCCGGCATACAGCTTCTGGGTCATGTGGCCAGCATGACTAAGCCACTCCTGGTGAACCAGAGCAGCACATGGAAACGCTGTTTCCCTTCCCGCCGGAGCGGTACCTGTTGATCTACTTTCACTTTGACGTGCTTTCGAACTGCTAGGTGGGCAGGAGCAGGGACCGAGCAACGGGAGCTCACCCTGTCACAGGGCTTCGAACCGCCGACCTTCTGATCAGCAAGCCCTAAGCTCTGTGGTTTAACCCACAGCGCCACCTGTGTCAGCACGATATCTTTCACTATATTAATCATTTAGTTGATGTAGCTTTAAATATTGTGCGGTGTCCTTTATCAAGATTTTGTTTCTGTTCAACACCCATATGGTTGGGATGTGAATTTACCTTTGTTCCTGAATTATTGCCTAATGAAACCTCAGGTGGCTTTCTCTCACTTAAATCTTATATATACTGTACAAGCTCACACATATTTTTAAAAAGGAGATACTATGGAGACATGGTAGGTATCTCTTGATCATTACTCTCTTACAGAATGGAAAAAAGACTTTAAAAGAGAGAGAAAGAGAAATGAAGATCTTAAAGCACATTACCTCCCTTCTTCCCCCTCCCAAATACGAAGGGACAGATTGCACAAGAAAAGATAGGAAATATCAAAAGAGAAAATAAATATCAAATGCATAAGACTTTCTTCTTCTTCTTCTTTGTTTACTTGGTTAAAGCAAGAGGGCACATCAGCAGACGTCACATCTGTAAACTCTGGTGTGTACAGGCATAAAAAATGCATGCACAACCTGTAGTTGTCTCACCTCCTGTGACACACTCTGCCAGAGTTGGTCCTTGGAGAGATGCAAAAGCTGCACCGTGCCCCAAGCCAGTGTCAAAAAAGAAAGAGGGGGGAGGAAGCAAGTCATTATGCAGTGCTCTTAAACAAGTTTTCTAAAGTGTAATACTTGCTGAGGTGCGAAACCCGAGTTTGGGCTCATATAGCTGAATACAAAAATAAAATAAAAAATCCTGCACATAGAAAAATAGCATATAAGAGAGAGAAGGCTAGGCTAGATTTCCGTACAACATGCTTGTTTTCTACATGCACAAATTAAAAGTGAAATGGGGGAAAACCCATGACACAGGACTCTAGGATACTTGGAATGAAATTGGAATTGTTCTTAGTCCTCTAGCGTTCTTCTTCTTTGCCTAATGTGTTTGAAGTAAATACAGAGTTGCTGTCTGGTGTGTGAATGGTGTGGCATATCACCCAGTCAAAATTGGTTCCCAGGTTCTCTCCGTGGGGGCTTGAACTGGTGTGGGGTGTGTTGTTGTTTTAAACTTTTTGGGTTCAGAAACCTGGCTCTATTCCATTAACCAGGCATAGATTCGTGCATTCAAATATTTCCTCAGGAAATATAAAGAAATGTATTTTAAAATTTAGAACTATCCATTCAAATTAATAATTTTCTCATAGACCACACACCATATGTCCCCATTCCAGAAGTAGATAAATGCATTTTGGAACAGATTTAGAATTCTGATAATAAATGGAAAAACCTGGTGTTTGGTCTGGGATATACTAGTCTTGTAGTGGTGTTAATTATGTTTTGCTTTATATATCTTGTTGCGTAGTTCAAAGGAGATAATTAGCTCTGTACTGTTCTATAATGGGTAGCTATGATTACATACTTCCTGATTTTTCTGATCTGCCTGGATTACATTTTATTGTAAGTCATGCTTCAGTGCCTCTTCTGCAATAGGGACACTTTATCTGACCTGAGCTGCAAGCTCCTGGAGGCAGTAGCCATATGGGGATCCTGGCCAGGTCTCAGCATCGTGAGGTGGCGCTTCCCTCCTTTCAAGGGACCTTGCATGCCCTCCAAGTTCCCTAATTTTTCAGGGCTGCTCCTGGAATTAGACATATATCTCTGCACAAGAGAGTGGGAGATGAAGGCATTCCTTCAAAAGCACAGACACCGAGTACTCTGAGTTATAGGCGACTCACCCACCTTCTTCTATGATGCATGCAGTGCCAGAGGAACAGTTGGTGGCCATGGAGAAATGGTCCCATGATTGCTGAAACACCCATAGAATGATGGTGATTAGCAAGTGTAAGAAACTGGCAGTGGCAAAGATCAATATGCAAACTGAAACACAGTTATTCTTCAAAATTTGCACTTCTCCAAATTAACAACATGATTGTCACAAACTTCCTCTCCACTCCCTTCAGAAAAATGGGTATAACAACACTAGACTACTTTGTAGGGCTGACATAGCCCACACTCAGTCATAGTCAGTCCCCCTGCAATATGAGTATATAATTATGAAACTATTCAGACTAAATTATTCAGGTGGGTAGTTTATTTTAACCTTTGTGATGGTGAGGTGATTGATTGTTCTAAGTTGCTTGCAAGATGCTGTACGACAAATTAGCTTAATCAGCCATTATATCTACAGTTGCTGAAGTAAGGAGAAAAAGGAAGGTGTCAAGAGGTTTGCTAAGTCCAAATATGCATGGCCAGCATGTAGGCCAAGGGTTGCTTTTCCAAAAAGAAAAAAAGGAAGTACAAGGCTCACATGGGACAATTTATTTTCAAGTCAGAAAAGCAGTGAAGGCTGTTCTGGTGGAGCTGCTAGGGCACAACCATCCAATGAGAACAGCAAGCAATTCTTTTAAAGCCCCCAGCCACCCAAAAGTAATCAAACCCACACAATCTTTTCTGTCCCATACATATTTTATGCTCCTTACAGAAGCTTGTGGAGGCATTTCTGCAGATCACCTGCTCTCTGGCCAATCAAGTCTCTGCACCCCTTAACCACCCCTAACCCAAAAGGATAGCTATTGCAAAGAGATCCCTCCTGTGGGTGTCTGGGCACCTGTGGAATAAGAGTGTTAGGACAGCTTTTCAGCCCCTGTTGTGAAGGTCCTCCCTCCCTCTTGTTATGGCTCCTCCAGTATGAACAATTATCACCTACTGTTAAGTACTTCTGTTTTGGACAAGATGTGTAGCATTTCTAGGGATTTCTGGATGAAACTGATTATCTAGATCCTTTTCAGTCTGACTTCCTAACTGGTTTTGGGAAATAAAACTGGTTGACCATTCTACTGATTTGTGATGGGAGATGGATGGACCAGAGAGTGTGACCCTGTTGGTTTTCCTGGACCTCTCAGCGACCATGGTATCCTTCTGGACCACCTTGTAGAGACAAGCTCTGCGTACACTCTGTTCTTTCCTTCATTCCTGGGAGGTTGGACCCAGATGGTGGTGCTGAGAGGCTGCTGCCCTTCCCTTGGGGCTCCTTGGGGTTCCATCTTGTCCCCCACACTGTTCAACACCTGCATGAAACTGCTTGGTGGAGTCATCTGGATATCTGTGCTGCACAGTCACCCATGGGCTCTCTCGCTCATTTACATCTGACTCTAGGACAGCAGTGGAAGTCGTCAGCTGGGACTCAGGGGCTGGAGATTTAACCTGTTTGGAATTGGGGTGCACTCTCCCCAACCAGGCATTTTTGTTGAGGTGCCCAGGTGGCACCAGTGGCGTGGGGTGCTTTTCTCCAGCTTCAGGTGATACACCAACCATGACCCTTCCTGATGAGAGAGGACCTTGTCAAGGCTGTTTATTAACTTATAAAACAAATATCAGCCTTATACCAGTGGGCTACAATAGTAAATATAAAACTATCAACGTTTTCACCAGGAAGAATCCCTCTAAAACAAGCAGAAGGTGAGCCCTAAGCTGTGTTCACTCTTCGCTTCAACATCCCAGTAAACCAGAAAGCTATATAGTCTGTACCAGAAACCATATAGACAACAGAACAGACTCCCACAAGAGGTGGTGGACTCTCCTTCCTTGGAGGTTTTAAGGCAGAGGTTGGGTGACCATCTGCCAGGTATGGTCTGGTTGAGAATCTTGCATTGCAGGGGGTTGGACTAGATGACCTTTGGGACCACTTCAGACTCTACCATTCTAGCATACTAGGATCATATCAATCAACCAACCGGCTCATCTCCACATTCCAGAGACTCACTGAGGCACTGGCAGAATTCTAAAGGCAGACTACTGAAATGTTGGAACAGGCCCACATTTTTGTTTCAGGCTTTCGTTAAAAAACCTGCCACCAGTTTGCAAACTTTTGTTAAAGGGGACCCAGCCCCCATAATTTATCTTACAGCAAGGCTGGTTCTCAATCTCAACCCTATGTGTTGCTGCAACCACAGAGCCTAGGGCTAGCCGATAGGAAGGTCAACGGTTTGAATCCCCGTGACGGGGTGAGCGCCCATTGTTCGGTCCCAGCTCCTGCCAACCTAGCAGTTCGAAAGCACATCAAGTGTGAGTAGATAAATAGGTACCGCTCTGGCAGGAAGGTAAACGGTGTTTCCATGTGCTGCTCTGGTTTGCCAGAAGCGGCTTAGTCATGCTGGCCACATGACCCGGAAGCTGTACGCCAGCTCCCTCAGCCAATAAAGCGAGATGAGCGCCGCAACCCCAGAGTCGCCCGCGACTGGACCTAACGATCAGGGGTACCTTTACCTTTGCCTTTATTTATACCTGCAAAGCTTTGTCAACCTGTGAGAATGACCAGGCCCACCGTCTGGGAATAGTTCCTCAGCTTGGTCCCCTCTGCATTCCTCAAAGGGTTCCAAATCTTTCTGGAATTGTTTTCCCTGCCATTTGTAGCCTTTTCTTTGTGAATTCCTGAGAGGATCCACATATTCCCCCCGCCCAGCTCTGAAGCTCTGCTAGTTTTCAGATGTTCTAATTTTTTGATCACCTGTTCTAGCATGAATCTATCTGCCTTGGATATTTTTTACTGGCTCTCCTGGGAAATTTATGTCTGTTGCTGACATCTGTCCCCCAGTCTTCTGTGTGAACACAGAGAAAAAGAATTCATTTGATTGCATTTTAGCAATGTCTGCCTCTTCGGTTAGTAAATTATCCAGGCTATCTCTTTGAAATCCCACTGTCTCCTTCAATGACCTCTCATTTCTTGTGTACTTGAAAATATGGTTTATTATTTATCTTAACCTCTGCTGCAATTTTCATTTCATTTCACATTTACTGTTTTAACTGATTGCTACACTTGGCACTGCATTCTGTAATCTTTCTAAGCTTTCTTGGTTTCCCCCCTACTGAAACACATACTGTATGTCTATACTTTGACTTTCAGTCTGAGTGCTCTGCTTTCCTATGAAGTTATTACTGGTTATTACAGATGATGCATGGATTATCCAATAATGTAACACTTTCATCTCCTCTGTTGCCTTGTTTTTATACAATCATTAACCTGCATTATACTAGACTCCAAGAACCTGTGAACCATTTCCCCAGAATTGCTTCTTTTTGGAAAGAAGATTCTCAAACTTTGGTTCCCAAACTTTTTGAACTTGTTTCGCTTTCTAAACTCCATGCCAACAATAGGACTATCTCAAAGAGACATCAGTCCAACACACCGAACAGGGCAGACGTTTGCTGATGTCTTTTCTCACAAGTGATGTGAGGGGTGTTTTGAAGGTGGGCATTGGAATTGGAGTGCACCATATTGTCATGGTCTGCCCACCATTTGGTGACGTTGGGATTGTTTGCGATAATACCCACCCCCATCCCCTGGCAAGGCAGCTGGATTATTTGGATGGGTCTGCCACCAGAGACTAATGAAATCTGACAGATTCTGGATTGCTCTGGGGAAATTTCCAGTGGAGAAAGTCAACAATGCTGTTGAAGCCCCAGTCAGTGAGATGAGGTGAGTGGTTGACAATATCACTCCAAATATGCTCATGAACTTATGGGCTATGAAGCAAGCCATACAGACTAGAGCAAAAGCACAAGTCTCACTCTGAAGCAGACAAAACACAGGTTGGTGCATAGGACTGTGTCTACTGTGTGGCAGTGCAGGCAATGAAGACAGTGAACTTCATAGCTTGCATTTCATTCTCAAGCAACTGCCTGATGGAGCTTTTTCTGGTGGGTCCAGAGGTTGCTGATCCAACAGAGGAGAAATAATCTCTGGAGCCCTCAAAGACCTGCTTTGACCAACCAGCTGCACATTTCAAGGATAAAGTCATTCAACATTGAAGAGACCTCGATTCCATATTTGTTGCACTCCCTACCAAAATGTGTTGGTGGACCACTCAGTTTATGCAGCCTGATGATGTGGACAAGGGTCCTGTGGTTCTATGTCCAACCAAGCACACTCTTTACCCCTGTCCCTCTTGGCTTATTAAATCTAGCAGAGGGGGTTTGATTGGCCTGGTTAATGCTTCCTTATGAAACAGGGGAGAGTCTCTACTGCCTTGAAAGAGGCAAGGGTTTGCTCATTCCTAAAGAAGATGGTGCTGGAGTTATTGGTCTAGACTAACTGCTGACTAGTTGCAAACACCTCCCCCTTTAGGATAGATGTGTGTGGCAGATGTAGGCATTCTTGGACAATATAGAATCATAGAATCATAGAGTTGGAAGAGACCACAAGGGCCATTGAGTCCAACCACCTGCCAAGCAGGAAACACCATCAGAGCACTCCTGACATATGGTTGTCAAGCCTCTGCTTAAAGACCTCCAAAAAAGGAGACTCCACCACACTCCTTGGCAGCAAATTCCACTGTCGAATATGGATTATCAAGACTGGAACCTTGGTCTTACACATGTAGCAGGTCCTAGCTGCTATGTTGATCACACACACAAGTTTTACTCACTCTTGCTACTGCTTCCTGGTACTAGGACACTGCAAGGTTTCCTCATACATTGAGTACCCATCCCAACCCATGGGATGCCACAGTGTGACCTTCTCCATGGATGAGCATGCATCCGAATGGCTAGTGTACTTCTCTTTGGAAACATGCTTCAGAGGTGAAACAAGAAGGTAGCCAGAGGTTTGCTGACAGGGGTTGTGTGGTGGCAGGGGTGGGTGGGGAGCCCATGAGATCCCACAACCCAAGACAGCGGCTTCCGTCTGCCTCACGGGTGGGCCATCTCTGGAGACAGCAAACCTTTGCTTCCCAGATGCTGGGGACAAGCCACAAAGAGTGACCACCAACTTCCTGCTTTACTAGTCTGGCCAGCTACTGCTGGGGGCAGAGCTGAATAGGGCCTAATGTTGCCCTGGCATTACTATTGGGGCCCTCTATTCATTTCCAGGTCCTGTCTTGATACTTTGTTTATGTAAGGAGCTGCCAGGTACCAGTAACTATCATGTGTTTGTTGCGACACTCTAGCTTTCAATAGCAGAAGCATCTCTGAAACAGGTAATCAGTTTTTCCTTTCAGTGCTAATGAAGATATGCATGTACTTCAGTTATATGAGGAACAATGGGAACATTTCTAGTGACACCAAGAGATTTATACTGTACAGCTGTGGAGAAAAACAAAAGTAGAGGTTACCTTTGGAAGATAGACAGATTTCTTTTCCTGCCCAGGTGTGAAAAAGTAATTTCTGTGTGTCATTTCCTCATACCCCATGAAATTCTCACATGTCGTTGCCTTATACAGTGTGAGAACATAGGCAGTAGTTGTGTGAAACAATTCTGCAAATTCTTACTAATTACCTTACATTTGTTAAATAAATATTTGTCAGTTAATGCTGTGATCTTTGAGCAATGCAATTCTAAAGCATTTTGAATATTTTCTTAAAAAATCCATTGGCAGCTCTACAGTAGGCAGCTTTGGGCATTTTATACCTTCCTCTAGAATTCTCACTAGTTCCTTAGCCCAATTATTGCACCTTGGTTGAGATGCTGACCTTTCCTAACAGAAGTTTGGATGGCATTTCAAATCCAGCCTCATTTTGAGGTGCAGTTCTCACCACATTCACAGGTGCTTTGCAAAGAAATTTTGCTTTGAGAGTATTTTGGACATGGCATTGGGGAAGCCTTGGGCTTCCTGTTTGCCAGCATGCCATCTAACTAGGGGAAGCT
The DNA here is from genome assembly GCF_964188305.1 of Podarcis bocagei. Classification (NCBI taxonomy): domain Eukaryota; kingdom Metazoa; phylum Chordata; class Lepidosauria; order Squamata; family Lacertidae; genus Podarcis; species Podarcis bocagei. Next base: position 2,894,430 of record NC_138130.1, read on the forward strand.
GGTCCATGGCTGGTACGGGGTACAGTTCTGCCAATGAGAATCTCAAGTGTTCTTGTTAAATCCCTTCCCACATTCTCAAAGCCACAAACTCTTTCCTGTCCCGTTCAAATTTTACACATGAACAAGTGTGAAGGTTTGAGTAAAGCAGGGGTGGAATATACTGAGAAGGAAATGGTAGTTTTAAACAACAGCAGAGGTTGAGTAAAGTTGGGATAGAGGCACACTGAGTTTATTTAATACAATCAAACCAGTTTTAACAAGGAGAAATAGCAGAGATGGGTGCAGCACAGAGGCAAACACAAAAAGATAAGGTAGAGCCTTTCGAAACTCCCTCCTCAGTGTCATCACCTGCTCATTCTGCTCAAACTTCTGCCATGCTTTGAAATCACCATTTTTCTCTCCTTCTGTTTTTAGGTTGGTCTTTTTTCATGATTCCTAACCTGACCCTCTCCCTATTCAAAACTAGAGACTGGTTGGCTGGAGTAGATGTTGTATTATTATCATCCTTTATTTATTATTATTGAGTTTGTATCCTCCAAGGAGCTCAAGGTGGAAATCCTTGGTCTTCTTTCCCCCATGCCATCATCACAACAACCCTGTGAGGGAGCTGACACGGAGAGGCATTGAGCAACTCAAGCTCACGCAGTGAATTTCATGGCTGGGTGGTGATCTTAACCCTCATCTCTCTGGCCCTAGTCCATTTATATCCTTCTACCTTATTCCACATTCTGGAAATAAGACATAGACGTGCATACATTTAGGGGAGGGAAATAGTCTTTTCCTACCAACCTGGAAATTTATGGGGACCCTTGTTAACAGTCCTGTGTGAGACCTTAAAGACTAACCCATTCAGGCTACAATCCTGGACATAGATATAAGGGAACAATTTGCATGGAGTTCAGTGAGGCTTGCGTCTGCATAATGTATGGTTTCTCGGTATGAACTTTTAAAAGGAAAAAACCCAAATTGTTGAGCTTTTTCCATCGCATTGCCATACATCCTGGTTTTCCCCGACATTTTGCCAATTTGACATAATTCCCCCGACACCATTTTTACACCCGAAAACCAGGACATGTCAGGAATTTTCCTGACGTATGCCAAGCATGCTTAGGTGTGAAGTATTAGTAAAACAGCAATTATTTAAGTGTCCGCTGTTTCATTGCAAAGGAAGAGGGTAGGGAGAGAATAGGAACAGGTGGCCACTCTGTTTTTCTTCCAGTAGAGGAGCAACTCTCACAGCAGGGATCCCTTCGGAACCACCTTCAGAAGAGTGGCCTAAGAATTGCAATTGTCTGGCTCAGCATCAATGGAAAGGTTGCAGTTATGGTGGAGCCCAGGGAGACAACATTGTCTACCACCTCTAGCATGTGTTCAGCACTGCTGATGCGAGGAGTGCTGGCAATGCTCTTTAACTTTCACTAAAGCACAACATTTATTAATATATGAAGCCTGCTCCCAACATTGGCACACCCTTCTGGGCAGGCACCTCCCCCACTGATTCTGGCCCACGTAATTGCAACCCGTTTAAGTGACAGGCCTCCTTGTAACTTCACGCAGCATTTAGAATTTGTTTGAAAAGAGCTCATCTTCTCAAGGGAGGAGTGAAGCTTCTGAGTGAGCTGGAGAAGAAACGGGCCAGTCCCAGTACATTGAAGGCGGGGAATGATGAATACATTTTTATTAAAACCTGACCTAGTGTCTATGATGCCTTTGGGATATAATTAATATTTACTGGGCAGCTGAAACGACAGGATAAAAAGGGCACCGGCAGGTGACAGGCTTCAGAAACAGGCAGCTGGTGAGGACACCTGGAAAGCACTATTAGCCTGACATGAATATAATCAGAAATCCTGCACCATTGGGGTTCCCAACTGTGTGAAAGCTCCCGTGTGTATTCCACTTTGTGTACTCAGGGTGCTCTTTCATGCATACAACTGAATGTGCAGATGTTGGGAAGCCCAGCCAGAGAGCAGCACACCACTGGGAACATAGTGCATGTGTTCTCTAAACATGTGATGGCTTGGCAGGGAAGGGCTTAAGCAGCTCCCTTAAAGGCCCTGGGGACCATAGCCCATTATTGGTTGTTTGCAATGTTTAATGTTATTCTTTATTTTTAAAAAGTCATTAAAAAATAACCTCTTTTACAAGCCTTCTTGGGCTTGGTGGTTGTGGGTGATGGTGTACCTCCACTTTGTACTTCCAGTCCAGACCGCATTCCTCTTAGCCACACTTTGGGCAGCTCTACTGGCACAAGGGAATTCTGTTCTGTGTGTGGAGTGGCACTGCCTCTTCTGTCTCCTCCAGGCCTCTGTGTGCCTTCAAAATCAGCTCCAGGGTGAGGGGAGCTAAATTTGGGTGGGTTACGGGGGAAGAAGAGGAAACTGAAGCCCTGTTGCACCAGCAGAACACTACCCTTAGGAAAGGAACCTATGCCCAAGAAGCCCACACAAAGGAGGACAGTGTAAGGTGAGCTGGCATAAAGCTGCAGCACATCCAAACTCCATTCAGCAGTGGGGCTACTGCTGCCTCAGCTGGCCTAAGCCTTTAAAGTAGTGTTTGAGCTATGCCACCCTTTTTGCCAGTTTCATTTTGGCCAGGTGGCTTAATATATAACCTAAGCCATCCTGCCCCGCCCTTCCCCTGCCATGCCTCTGCCACACCATTTTCTTTCAGGACTTACACCAGCTTGGCTCAGCCCATTGAGCCAGGGGAGATATACTGAGCCAACAAGGAGGGAGTTAACCTCCAGCTCAGCCAGAGATCTGCTGGATCCTGATCTATGGAGCCTGCTGCTAAAGTCTCTCATTTTGGAGTCTCTGCTCACCTCTGCCTCTCTCACCCGTGTTTATTTTGCATAGGTATGCACATCCATACCACAAAACGTCAAGAGGCACAAATGATGGGATATTTGTTTCAAGTGTATGTAAGGGGAAGTCAGATTGGATATTTCATTCTGCTGTGACGCTCAGAATAATTTGGATCAGATTGTGCCTCTGGGTGTCCTTGTTCTGTTATATTTTTTCCCTTTCTTTTTGTTTCTCTTCAGCTGTCTTCCTCTTGTACCTTTGCATGTCGTTTTCCTCCAGGTGCCTTTCTGTTTGGTCTTGAAGTTCCTTAAATCATAGGACACACATCTTTTTTTCTTCTTGGAAGATATTTGCTACATTTCCTGTCCTTTTGTGTCATCAGGAAACGAACACTTCCCTCCTTTAAAGCAGCAGCAGCAGCAGCATCAATCCCACTGTTTCAGACATCAACAAGCAAGATATTCCAAACTGGCAAAGATGCATTACTATGACAGTGGTACCTCGGGATGCGAACGGGATCCGTTCCGGAGCCCCGTTCGCATCCTGAACAGAATGTAAGACGTAACAGCGCATCTGCGGGTCATGTTTCACTGCTTCTGCGCATGCATGTGACATCATTTTGAGTGTCTGCGCACGCGCAAGCGGTGAAACCCAAAAGTAACGCACTCCTTTAGTTCCGGGTCGCCGCGGAGCGCAAGCCGAAAGCGCTCAACCTGAAGCGTATTTATTCCAAGGTACGGCTGTATTGGATGTGTTGCTTACACCATGTGAGGCAGGAACTTGTAGTCCTCCACATACTGTTGACTTTCAACACCTCTCAGAACTGGCAAGCATGAGCCATGTGCCAGGACAATGGCTGTTTTAGTCCAACAACAGCTAGAGCCACGGTGTTTCATGTCCAGGCAAAGGGCCCCATAACCCAGAGTAGCTGGCCCCCAGAAACACTCTCAGCGGTGCCTAAGGGTGCTCACCTGCTATTTAATCTCACCTTAAGGTTAGCTATAACCTTAAGGAGATCATAGAATCATAGAACTGTAGAGTGGGAGGCAACCCCAAAGCTCATCTAGTCCAACCCCCTGCAATGCAGGAATCACAACTCAAGCAGCCATGACAGGTGGCCACCCAACCTCTGCTTTACAAACTCCAATGAAGGAGAGTCTAGATTTTACTGTCAGAAAGTTCCTCCTAATGTTTAGTCAGAATCTGCCTTCTTATAATTTGAATCCATCGGTTTGAGTCCTACCCTCTGGAGAAGTAGAAAAGAAGCTTGCTCCACTTCTATGTGACAGCCCTTAAGATATTTGAAGATGGCTATAATCATCTCTCCTCTCAGTCTCCTCTTTTTGAGGCTAAACATACCCAACTCCTTCAAGTATTCCTCATAAGGCTGGGTTTCCAGACCCTGGATCATATTGGTCACCCTCCTCTGCACACCTTCCAGCCTAAATTGTGGCACCCAAAACTGGGTGCAGTATTCCAGATGTGGTCTGACCAAGGCAGAATAGAGTGGGACTATTACTTCTCTTGATCGGGACCCTATACTTCTGTTGAAGCAGCCTAGAATTGCATTAGCCTTTTTACTGCTGCATTACACATGATGATGATGATGACGACTCTGTACTGGCTCTCCAAGGTTTCAAACTGAAGTCCTTGCCTATGCCCACATAGATGGACCAGTCCAGTGGGAAGTAGCTTCAACACCCCCTCTTTTTAGCCCTCACTGATATTGTCAGGGGAAATGATGATTCCCAAGATCATATTTATCTTCCATTGTTCCCCACTTGCCTTAATGTCAGCAAGATTGGGTTGTTAAGTGATGTGCAAGATTTATGACTTGAGATAAGAGGGGCCAAAAGAAAATTAATAGTACAATATGAAGTTAGTCTGAATGTAAAGACATTAAAAAAACCAGCAAGTAATTCTGCAATATTTAAAATATTTAAATACTAATATCACATATTTAAAAGAGACACATTTGTTGCAACAAGACAAAAAAGTGTTAATGAAGGATTGGGTAGGAAAGGTATATACAGTGGTACCTCAGGTTACATATGCTTCAGGTTACATACGCTTCAGGTTACAGGCTCCACTAACCCAGAAATAGTGCTTCAGGTTAAGAACAGAAATCGTGCTCCAGTGGTGCAGCAGCAGTTTCAGGTTAAGAATGGACCTCCGGAACGAATTAAGTACTTAACCCGAGGTACCACTATACTACAAATTATACCACTAATGCTAGAGGTCTTGATATGAAAAGGATTGAAGATGGATATACAACAAGTTATTAGTGATGAAAATGGATGCTATTTTATTTTGAGCGTGACAATTGCCAAAATGGTAATAATGTTGAATAATATATATGGGCCAAATGTAGATTCCCCAGATACGTTCTATCAGTGTTTTAGTCATCTGAGTCAAAGTACATATGATAAACTTATAATGGGAGGTGATTTCAATGAAATAATTGATCCTAACCTTGATAGAAACACACCACCACGAAAAAAAAGATTCATTAGTTAGAGAAACTCTCAAAAAGTACATGCAAGAGGTCAATCTGGTTAACCCTTGGTGCTTAAGACATCCTACCAAAAGTTTTTGTTCTATAATCAAGTGCATAAAAATTGTTTTAGGTTGGATTTTTTTCTTAATAACAGCATCCTTGTACCATCAAATTCAAACTGTGATATTGATGTATGTTATGTTTCTGATCACAGTGCGATTTTTTTGAATTGGAAGTATTATAACACAGGTAAGCTATCAAGAAACTATCAACAGACCTGTACAGAATAATCTTACATTTATGTTGCAAAATATCCTTTTGAATTATATACCCAGCACATGGAACTTTACAAAAGGAATGGACTCTCCAAGCCCTTACCAAGGCAAAAAGACTTGGTCTGATGAATTGGAAAAATAAAAATGTGGCAGCTCCCTTCTATGATTGGATTGAAGACCTATACAGACTCACATATGAACAACTTGCATATAAACACAGACTTGCCATGGACAAATTCAATGGTATTTGGAATCCATTCTTACAAATATTGTAATAGGTTAGGATCTGGTGAATTACAATAACAACTTTGTAAAGTATGCAATTTTGGTTTTCTTCACCTCCCCCCTTTACTTTGTCTTCTACATGGGTGCTGTTTCTCTTTTTCTTTTTCTCTTTTATTTACATCTCACCATGTTTAGTGCACATTGTTGTTCTTGTTTAGTTGTTTAGTCGTGTCCGACTCTTCGTGACCCCATGGACCAGAGCACGCCAGGCACTCCTGTCTTCCACTGCCTCCCGCAGCTTCGTCAAACTCATGCTGGTAGCTTCAAGAACACTATCCAACCATCTCGTCCTCTGTCGTCCCCTTCTCCTTGTGCCCTCCATCTTTCCCAACATCAGGCTCTTTTCCAGGGAGTCTTCTCTTCTCATGAGGTGGCCAAAGTATTGGAGCCTCAGCTTCATGATCTGTCCTTCCAGTGAGCACTCAGGGCTGATTTCCTTCAGAATGGATATAATTATGTATTTTTGCGCACTTCCGGGTTAGCACCACCGGCAATGGCGGATTTCCTCTGATCTGGAGGAATCCGTGAAAATCAGGGTCTGGACCGCCACGGCGAGGCGGAGACCCATCAAAAACCACAGGTGGGAGAAGCCTGTGGACCTGGGATTCGGCTGGCACCTTTTGCGCCTCCCCTACTCGTGGGGAAACCCGGCTACGGGGATCTGGAGCGACGTGGGGTGAGTGGCGCAGTGCTTCGAATCAATTGCTCTTTTCACGGAGTGAAGCCGCATTGCTGTTGTCAGAGAGCGCTGACTTTTTTCCTGTGGACAATTGGACTCTAAACAAGTACCCGTGAGTAGAACAGAAAATTGGATTATTAAACTTCGTAATTTGGCACCGGAGTGGGAAGGTCTAAACAGGAAGTCCGCCTTCCGCTTTTGTAAATAGCTTGAAGCAAAGACATCGCAAGCTAAAGTCTGGAAAGTTATCTGTAAAGGACTAAATTTCCATCGGTTAAAACTACAAAACCCCCCTTGGAAGCAGGAGAAGAGGGGGGGAAATCTTAAATTGTTCAAGCCTGCAGGAGAGGGAGTAAAGAAAGATAAATTTCTATCATCTTGAACCTGGGAACGGGCTGTCAAAGATAGACGTTTTGGGAAAGTTCATTGACTGTGAATAATAACGTATGTTGACAGATAGTCAAATAAGAGAAACATATTGACTCCAATGTTTCCTTTTGCACTAAAAAGGAACAAATATTTGAAAAACGAAAGCAATTTTGTTGCTGGATCTGCTTGTAAAAGGATGGATACAAATAGAAATTGTTTCCTCTAGAGGGAGCTTTTGAACTGTTGTTGGAGTGGACCTGGGGAACTCTACAGCTGTAGAGATTAAGGATCGTGAGAAACAGACATTGACCTTGGACAAGAATGTTGACACAGGAAGCCTTAGTGTCTGCTTTGTGCAGGACAAGTGCTTTCTTGGAGCAGCTTCATTTGAAGATGGATTTGATGACTACTGCAATTGATAATTTCGGTCAAACAGTGAACACTGATATAGAACCTGCTCAAGAATTGACCCAGGAATCTGCCCTGACAGGGCAAGCCGCGGAGAAGACAAAGGAGGAGGTGGTTGTTGAACCTCAAGTAATACAAGTTGAGAGAGATGTGGCCTTGCAAGAACATAAGCTGTCGTTTCTGATGACTGAATCTGGAGTGAGTCAGACTTGGAGAGACGGAGTCCTGTCGGGAATGGAGATGGCAAGTTGGTCATATCCTCCTATGCAGGGATGTCCTGACTTTTGGGATTTGGTTTTGGGCCAGGAGGAGATTGGAGTGGTCGAGGCCCTCAACTTTGGAGGGACATTGAAGTATGCTTTGGAATATTTTTTGGATTTTAGTGCTAACCATGGAGAACGGGCTGACCGGCCGAGAAGGGATAAAGACATTCTTAGGGTGTTCCCCCGAGATCTACTCCTCAGAGACAAAGGAAGGAAATTAAGTACAAGACCAGCAGAAGACAAAGTAAAGTGCAGGTACAATTATGAAGAAGATCTGCAGAAGGGACATGGAAAAGATTTAAGAGTCTCAGACATAAGATCACCAGGTTGATGGACTAGATGGAACAGACAAAAAGGACTGACAGAACCCAAGACCAGGAAGAAGAGATGGTGGATGAAGATTGGCAGAAAGTTTAAAAATTCATTTAGAGAAATATTGCAAAATTAATGACTGTTAGGAAAATCTTGGAATGAAACTATTAGGCTTTAGTAGAAATGTTATAAGGAGTTATGTATAAATAAATTTTTAAGTTCTAAGGTTTTTTTATGGTAAGATAAGGCTAAAATAAATTAGGACAACTAAAGGACAGAATACAGTGAAAGATGGAAAGGATTTGCTGAGATAATTAATAATTAGAATACAAAAAAGGGAGGTGTGAGGAGGTCGATGAAACAAGTTAATGAAGATAAGGATATGGGAATATTGGATTTGTTTTAAAATTTATTCTTTTGTTCTTGTTTTTGATTTTAGTGTATTGTATGTTTTATACTTTTTATTCTCTTTTTACTGATTTGTATTGTTTAATCTCTTTGTTCTTGCTTTTTTTTATGTAACTTTAAATTCCCAATAAATATAAATTATGTATTTTTGCATCCTTCAATTAAAAAAAAAAGGCGATGTGCAAGATTTTAAACTGTGAAGCCAGTCACTTACCCAGTTAAGCCTGTGTAAAGCAGCCTGGTCCGAGAGTGGGGGAAACTGCAAACCCTTCCTTGTATTGGAAGGACAGAATCAATCTGCTCCACTTGTAAATCTTGTGCATATTTCTTATACCTGAAGGAGCGTCTCCACCCCCATCGTTCTGCCCGGACACTGAGGTCCAGCGCCGAGGGCCTTCTGGCGGTTCCCTCATTGTGAGAAGCGAAGCTACAGGGAACCAGGCAGAGGGCCTTTTCGGTGGTGGCGCCCGCCCTGTGGAATGCCCTCCCATCGGATGTCAAGGTGATGGTCAACTACCTGACATTCAGAAGACATCTTAAGGCGGCCCTATTCAGGGAAGCTTTTAATGTATGATATTTTAGTGTTTTTTGGTTTCTGTGGAAGCCGCCCAGAGTGGCTGGGGAAACCCAGCCAGATGGGCGGGGTACAAATAATAAATTATTATTATTATTATTATTATTACACCCAGCATTTTTATCTTTTATGTTTTAGAGAGGGGAAGCATGCTGAAAATATTTTTTTAGAAGAAGTTTTAACTTTGGGGAATAGCAGACTCTCTCTGTTCCATTTCCAACATTGATGCTTTTAGGAATACATTTGCACTAGCTTTAAGAACTATTTGTTGATGCGTCTTGTAAATGAGTCTATTATTGTCGCATCGGTGCTGACTGTTTGATGTGCAACATATTTCTTGCTCAGGCACTGAGCTAGAAATCATACAGTATTAATATTTTCTACACACAATAGTCATTATAAATGGGATACCAGATTCTCAGATGTCAACAACACTGTGCAGACCATAAGGGGAGATGGTTTTGTGGCAGAAGGGATTTCTGTGCATGTTATCAGCTCAGAGGTCTGGGAATAATTTTTTGTCCTAGGTAATACCATCAGTGATTCCAATGATGCTCAGACTTGAGGGGGCTGTAATGATAAACCAAGTTCACTGCAAGTGAAGCATAATCTTCAATAGGGCTGGTTTCCTTCTGCTTCACTCTCAGATTTTGATTGAATTTTGGAGGGCATTTCAGCTGAATTCACCTGAAACAATTTGGGGTTATCCAGAGAGAGGGGCTTACAATTCTGGTAAGTGAAGGTTTCTTACTTTTCCGTACATGGATTTTTTAGCTAAGGATCCAACCCAATGCCCCCGAGCCCCCCCCCCCCCATTTTGCTGTGTCACCACCAAACCACTCAGATACACAACCACTCCTTCGGCCCTTGGCCAGATCCTGCAACCAGAGTTTGTTGCCAGTGACCGACAGGTGCACCCCATCAGTCAGTCCACTGATCCATATTTCCTTGGGCACCACACCTGAAACAGACAATTAAGAGGTCAGTACTCGGTTGCTGCTAGAGCAGATGTAATGCTTGTAAGCCGAGAAGTGCTGGAGGCCCAGTGTTTTTATCTGTGTCGTAGGAAGGCCCTGTTCAAAGGCAGCGGCGGCTTCCCCAATGCAAAAGGAGTGAGTGGTGCAGCCCTTAGGGTCATGGCCACATGTGAGCAAGGCCTGATGAAGCTCCTGTTTGCATGAAGTTGCAAGGGGCCCTGGGACACTGTACTTTTGCTTTGCCGTGCCACAAATATGTGTGCCATCCGAATCTGGTATTGAAGCCTTCTAGATCTAACGAATCAGTATTTTTTAAGACAATCCATTCTTTAATCCAACAGAGGCATGAGGCCTCATAGTACAATTTTAAATTCGGTAAGAGGTAAATTGATGCATATAGAACCCTAAGTGAGACAGTAGAAAGAAAGTTATGGAAGGCACAGAGTGTATCTAGTGTTATCAGTGTATTTTGAAATTTCTAAATTTAATAATTTATATCATAAGATTATTGCTTAGTGGTTAAGACAGCATCAGATAAGACTTTAGGAAGCCAGATCCATGGGTGGTTTGATTTAGAATGTAGGATAGCTAAGAGGAAATTGCACAAATACATGAGACTTTCACAATGATTAAAAGCAACAAGAACCCTTGAGGAATTGATTAAACACACACACACACACCTTTAAAGAAAACAAGAAAGCAATTTAAAACAACAAAATTTGCTGGCACCTTAAAGACTAACACGTTCATCATGGCATAAGCATTTGCAGACCACACACTACTTCATCAAAGGCAAATATATGGACATGGTTTGCCAGAGAGAGGGAATGGTAAACAGTGAGCTCAAAGGGAAATTATCTGTGGAAATAATTAAAAAAACATGTTTTGGGAAGATCTAAGCTTATCAGTAAAAAAGAGGAGATACATTTTGGGAGGGTTATTATTCTATGGAAGGTAGGAGAGAATTCTGAAAGATGTGCAAATATCTGCAGAAACCTGGATGGAACGTTTCACTGAGGTTTGTAGAGAGAAATGGAAATGTATTAAAAGAACTTGAAGCTTCACTGGAATGACAACTGGCATCAACCCAAGAAAGAGAGACTCTGATTCCTAAGCTAAGAACAAAAAAAGTCCCAGGTGAGGACTTGAACCACCAGGTATGGGCCATCATCTGAGTTCAACTGTTTAGAGTAATTATCAACATAGGTTTAATACTGAAAGGGCAAAATCTGAGTATCATTTGTCCTATTTTTCAAAAGTTGAAATTCTTTGGCTCCACAGTTTGGCTCTGGTGTAACTTAATTGCAGCTTAATTTACACTGGCTTACATTATTATTATTATTATTATTATTATTATTATTATTATTATTATTATTATTATTATTATTATTTCGGCCATCTTACTGGATTGCTCCAGTCACTTTGGGTGACTTCCAGCAAATTAAAGCATCGAACACAGTAAAACATCAAACATTAAAAACTTCCCCATAGAGGGTAGAAGTCTTCTAAAGGTTGTGTAATTCTTTATTTCCTTGACATCTGATGGGAGGGCATTCCACAGGGCAGGTGCCACTACCGAGAAGGCCCTCTGCCTGGTTCCCTGTATCCTCACTTCTCGCAACGAGGGAACCGCCAGAAGACCCTCGGAAGAGGACCTCAGTGTCTGGGCTGAGCAATGGAGGTGGAGACGCTCCTATATGCCAGCTTCTTGTGTATACAATTCCTCCCTTGATATTCATCTTCTTGTTATGTACTTTTCTTGTACACAGATTATGTCTTCTGTACTAAAATGCCCCTTATATGCTGGGCCAAGGCGACAACATGCGAACCTGTTCTGATCAATAAACCATCTGATTTCTATTAGAATATTTTCATCCTTTCATGAGCTATGGAACACTACTGCTTGCTTTAATATTTCAAACAAAGGAAATGGAAAGGATTGTAATTTGTGTACAGGAAATTTTGTACTGAAATTCCACCTGAAAATTCCCATGACCAACAGCTAGTATGTTGTTGCTGCTGCTGCGGCTGCTGCAGGGCTACTGAAGGGTCAGTTGAGAAAGTCTAATGTTTCCAAATTGCTTAGCAGAGGCTGTGAGCAGAACTGCAGAGCACAACCTTTTGTAAAAATAATCTCTGCTTTCTATGCATTCACCACCAACTCCCAGCTGCCACTGACAGATGAGAAATGAGGGTCTGCAGGTGGGCTTCTTACCCTTTCTTCCTATCACTCTGTCTCTGATGGGAAACAGACAGGCAAGAGCTGCCACCTTGGATCTCATCAGGTTTTTGGATGACCTACAAAAAGGTGTTTTAAAAAAATGTAAATTAGGTTAGAGATTTTGGCTTTTGTCACCGTATGGTATGTTGATAAATTATTAGGAAAGAAGGATCATGCTGCAATCTGTTAGAATTCCTTTCTGGAAACAGATCAAAACATCACAGCCCTGTTGGTCTCTTGGAATAAAATGTGCAGGGTCAATAAAATAATGCTCTTACTGTGACTAACCAACATTCACAGGGTAATTTGTAAACTTTTTGAACTGCACAAAGCTCTATATCAGGATGGAGGATGGGTTTTCTGTTTGTGTTTTTAAAGACAGGAAGGATATTTATTTACTCAGGACATTTATATTTTCCCTGAGTAGCTTGCATGAGTCTTCCAGGCAATTTCCTATCCAGCCACTTTGAGTATATTTACAACAGGGATAGCCAACGGGTAGCCAAGGAATCATATATATGGAAACTGCTGTGTTTGTCTACATCCTTGCTATTCATTTTGCCTTTAAACGGGGAGCGCAAGGTGAAGTATTTGTTATTACCTGGGAAGCTGGTGAGGCAGAGGCTACTTTTAACTGATGGGTGTCACTGCCATTGAGGAATGAGGAGGCACCCCAGAGTCCACTGTGATGCCCGACAGTTATTTTAGCCAAACCAGTCCAGATTCACGAGCCTTTGATGAGACGACTGCAGATTTTTCTAGAAGCAGTGCAAGAGAGAGTTGTGAGGTGCTTGCTACTGAGCGAGTGCTCTCTTCACTCTGGAAAGGAACATCTGTGGTGATCTCTCAGTTCCCTTTTTTAAACAATTTTTTTTATTTTGTTGTTGCAAAATTGTACACATATAAATCATAAGACATGACATAACTAACAAAAATGCATCACTAGGGGGGTAAACTACTAAACATATTATTTTACAGTACATGATAATGAGGTGATTATAGTAAAACAGTAAAATGAAATGTTCAATAAATCAACTTGGTAAACATAGAATAATAGAAGTGAAGCAAAGAGTATTGCCTGCTTATCTACACGCCATGTTGCAATATATGTTGTAAATGTTTCTTGTCCACATGTTTCATTTGTATATCTCATAAAATTATACCATACAGTGTAAAATTTATCTTGTTTTTTCTCTCCTTGCCACCTTCAATTTTTACGACAGCTTTTCCATTATGGCTGTTTGCCAGCCTATATTATGCAAGTGATCAATATTCATTAGTTGCAAGATTTTCCATGTTCTGGCTATTACCATACTAGCTGCTGTTAATAAATGTGTTATTAATTCCTTACTCCTTAATTGGTCGATAGTTGAAGTATATAAATTAAGTAAGTGTCCTCTCATTTTCAAATGAGAAGGGTTCCTGCAAAGTGAGAAGTGTGTAGTTATTTGCCAACTTCTTACCATAGTGGCAGTGGTGGAGCATATGCCTGCGCTGCCCAGGGCGGGCGCACTCCCGAGGGGTGCAGAGGGTGCCCTCTCGGGTGCGCGATAGCTACACACGCGCGCATCCACTGATCCCGCTCCTTCCTCTCCCCTACCCACTCACCTGCCTCCTTCCCGTCCTCTCCCCTGCCGGCCTGCCTGCCAGCCTCCTCCAGCCAGGAGCACAGGGCAATGGCGCACCGCCCGCCTGTGACTCCCGCGCCTACAGCCAGCTGTCACGGGAAGGGGGGAGCTGCTGCGCCGCGCTCCCGGCTGGAGGAGGCAGGCAGGCAGGCAGGCAGGGGAGAGGATGGGAAGGAGGCAGGCGAGTGGGAAGGAGAGAGGAAGGAACCGGCAAAGCAGCGTAGCAGCTTCCCCCTTCCCTCGACGGCTCGCGGCAGGCAGGCGGAGCACCGAATGTTACCCCCGCTTAGGGATGACACCCGGAGCGGTGCACCCCCAGCACCCTCCTTCCTCCGCCAGTGCATAGCGGTATCCCTTGTCTGTGTCGTTGTTTTCGCTGGCGATTGTGAACCTTCATGTGAAGTAGTATCTCGGCTCCCTCCGTCTCATGTGGGCTGAATGTATGAATGGGAGAGATTTCTGGCTCCTGGGCACATCACTTTTGGTGGTTAGGGCAACACCAGATTTAGAGCAGTGCAGGTGGCTCCCTCACACAGGGCGCCAAGCCGTGGGAGCTCAAAATAAAACAACAACAACAAATATTTATATGGGTACACACTCATAACTAGGCCCAGTCAGATGGGCGACTGAGTTGCTGTAACTATGATCATAGAATCATAGAATCATAGAGTTGGAAGAGACCACAAGGGCCATCGAGTCCAACCCCCTGCCAAGCAGGAAACACCATCAGAGCACTCCTGACATATGGTTGTCAAGCCTCTGCTTAAAGACCCCCAAAGAAGGAGACTCCACCACACTCCTTGGCAGCAAATTCCACTGTCAAACAGCTCTTACTGTCAGGAAGTTCTTCCTAATGTTTAGGTGGAATCTTCTTTCTTGTAGTTTGGATCCATTGCTCCGTGTCCGCTTCTCTGGAGCAGCAGAAAACAACCTTTCTCCCTCCTCTATATGACATCCTCTTATATATCCGAACATGGCTATCATATCACCCCTTAACCTCCTCTTCTCCAGGCTAAACATGCCCAGCTCCCTTAGCCGTTCCTCATAAGGCATCGTTTCCAGGCCTTTGACCATTTTGGTTGCCCTCCTCTGGACACGTTCCAGTTTGTCAGTGTCCTTCTTGAACTGTGGTGCCCAGAACTGGACACAGTACTCCAGGTGAGGTCTGACCAGAGCAGAATACAGTGGCACTATTACTTCCCTTGATCTAGATGCTATACTATTGATGCAGCCCAGAATTGCAATGGCTTTTTTAGCTGCCGCGTCACACTGCTGACTCATGTCAAGTTTGTGGTCAACCAAGACTCCTAGATCCTTTTCACATGTACTGCTCTCAAGCCAGGTGTCCCCCATCTTGTATTTGTGCCTCTCATTTTTTTTTTTTTTTTTTGCCCAAGTGCAATACTTTACATTTCTCCCTGTTAAAATTCATCTTGTTTGTTTTTGCCCAGTTCTCTAATCTGTCAAGGTCGTTTTGAAGTGTGATCCTGTCCTCTGGGGTGTTAGCCACCCCTCCCAGTTTGGTGTCATCTGCAAATTTGATCAGGATGCCCTTGAGTCCATCATCCAAGTCGTTGATAAAGATGTTGAATAAGACCGGGCCCAAGACAGAACCCTGTGGCACCCCACTAGTCACTCTTCTCCAGGATGAAGAGGAACCATTGATGAGCACTCTTTGGGTTCGGTCAGTCAGCCAGTTACAAATCCACTGAGTGGTAGCATAGTCAAGACCGCATTTTACCAGCTTCTTTACAAGAATATCATGGGGCACCTTGTCAAATGCCTTGCTGAAATCAAGGTAGGCTACATCCACTGTGTTCCCTTCATCTACCAGGCTTGTAATTCTGTCAAAAAACAAGATCAGGCTAGTCTGACATGACTTATTTTTCAGAAATCCATGCTGACTATTGGTAATCACAGCATTCCTTTCTAGGTGCTCATAGACTGTTTGCTTAATGATCTGCTCCAAAATCTTCCCTGGTTTTGATGTCAGACTGACTGGGCGATAATTATTTGGGTCCTCTCTTTTCCCCTTTTTGAAAATAGGGATAACATTTGCCCTCCTCCAGTCTGCCGGGACTTCGCCTGTTCTCCAGGAATTCTCAAAGATGACTGCCAGTGGTTCTGAGATCACATCTGCCAGTTCTTTTAATACTCTTGGATGCAGTTCATCTGGCCCTGGAGACTTGAATACATCTAAACTAGCCAAGTATTCTTGTACTATCTCCTTAGTTATTCTGGGCTGTGTTTCCTCTGCTGAATCATTTGCTCCAAATTCTTCAGGTCGGGCATTGTTTTCTTTATCGGAGAAGACTGAGGCAAAGAAGGCATTGAGGAGTTCAGCCCTTTCTGTGTCCCCTGTTTGCATTTCACCATCTTCTCCTCTGAGGGACCCCACTGTTTCTTTGTTCTTCCTTTTGCTACGAACATACCCATAAAAGCCTTTTTTGTTGCTTTTAACCTCTCTAGCAAGCCTGAGTTCATTCTGTGCTTTAGCTTTTCTGACTTTGTGTCTACATGTGCTGGCTATTTGTTTGAATTCCTCTTTGGTGGTTTCCCCCCCTTTTCCATTTTTTGTACACATCCTTTTTTAATCTTAACTCAGTTAAAAGTTCTTTACATAGCCACCCTGGCTTCTTTAAGCATCTTCCATGTTTCCGTCTCATTGGTATTGCCTGACGTTGTGCTTTTACTATCTCCCTCTTAACAAACTTAACAAACTCCCAGCCATGGGAGTGTACTTGAGAGACTTTTGAGAAGATCAACTAAAATAGCAACTACATTCATACCTCGAGATAAATACACTTCAGAATAAGTATTTTCGGGTTGTGCTCCAGAAGCATGCACAGAAGTGGCAAAACGTGACCCGCGCACGCACACAGTCACGTCTTACGTTCTGTTCAGGATGCGAACGGGGCTCTGGAACAGGTACAGGTACCACTGTATACCAAAAGGTATTATTGTGGAAATAGGAAATATTGGGTGGGCGAGTGCCATTTTCCTTCCCTAGCTCAGGGTGCCATATTACCAAAGTCTGTCATATAGAATCATAGAATTCTAGAGTTGGGAGGGATCCTGAGAGTCATCTAGCCCAAGCTCTGTAATGCAGGAGCCCTGCCCACAGCCGCCCACAAACCACCAACCTTCTGGTTAGGTAAAGGTAAAGGTGGTTGGTTAAGTCGGTTGGTTAAGTCCAGACAAAGGCGACTGTGGGGTGCTCATCTTGCTTTTCAGGTTGAGGGAGCTGCTGTTTGTCCACAGGCAGCTTGTGGCCAGAAGGACTAAACTGCTTCTGACGCAACTGAATACCATGACGGAAACCAAAGCACATGGAAACATCGTTTACCTTCCCACCACAGTGGTACCTATTTATCTACTTGCAGTGGTGTGCTTTTGAACTGCTAGGTTGGCGGGAGCTGGGACAGAGCAATGGGAGCTCACACCTATCGTGCAGATTTGAACCACCAACTTTCTGATCAGCAAGCCCAAGAGGCTCAGTGGTTTAGACAACAGTGCCACCCGCACCCCTCTTCTGGTTGAGAGCCAGAGCACTGACCTGTGCCACTGGGGACATAGGATGCCTCCTCTTTCCTAAATCAGTTTACGTCTGTAGCAAGCTTTGCTTTAGAAATGAAATATCATGTTTCCTCACACCATTACATTGTGTGAGGGCAGAGTTTTAAGTTAGCACTGAAATTACATGTATTACAGTGCTGCTTAATTATGCCATATCACAGGATGTTTGTGCAAGTTGTCCAAAACAGCTGGTGGAGGAGGAGGGGGAGAGGACGGGGGGGGGGGGAGAGCTGTGAGTGGAGGGGACCCTTTCCCCATCGTCTGGAGCCCCTGGGAAACCCAACCAACACGCTGGAACTGGGTATGGAGAGGGCAGCTGAATGAGATGCAGCTGTGGGCAGCCTGAGGAAGGACCAGCCATCTTGCGCCTCCCCATGAAAAGCAGATTAAGAGACTGTTTCCAGGTACTCTTCTCACTGTGAGACTTTTGCGGGCGAGCTGAGAGTTTGTTTGGACCCTTGGGTAAGAACCCGGAGGCTGAGAGGGAGGGTGTGTCAAAAGAAAACAAATTGATACCAGTAATACATAAAAATGGGTAACTTTGTATTAATGTAACATTTCTATATGTAACTGTATTTTTGTAACAGTTTAAGTTGTCAGTTGTTGCCTCTGTTTTCTGTACACCACTTAATATATGTTTAATATCTGTTTAATATATTAAGTGGTATAAAAATAAATAATCAATCAATCAATGTCTATTTTATTGTGTTTTAAATATATTGTTAGCTGCCTGAAGAACTTCCTTGGTAGCCATGGTAGAAATGCTCCTAAATAAATAACGATGCATCAGGGAGGAAGAAATTCTGCACACAGAGGTGACTGGGGCATGGAAAACAGAATGTGAAATCCAGCCCAAAGTCACATTTCTAGATTGTAGGTATTCCAGTAATATCCTCAGAACTCCAAGCTTTCTGACTAGTCAACATTATTCAGGGAGTATTAATGCTTTTATAACATTAGTTTATAATTAGTAGAAAAACTTATAGTGCAGCTCCCTTTTCTCTGTATTAATTAAAATCATAGAATTACACTTCAGTCTGAATGTTTCCTGTGAGTTGATTCAGTCTGAATAAATATATTCTATCAGCTGTTTCCACATTTTCTTCTACAAGCATGATTTCAATGCAGATTTTTGGAAAAGACTCCCACGTTTTCTTTAAAGCCTTTACATTTCTTTAAATTATGTACATCTTTCTTGCAGGTGTATGAGGCTGGGAATGATAATTTACCATGCTGTGGCACAGCCACCAACTCCTGCACAGGAAAACAAGAAGAAGGATGTGATTTTTGACATTCAGTTCAAAAATAAGATATAATCTACGTATGCCATTGAGGTAATTTTCACAGAATAGTCTTATGCTAAATATTCTGAAGGCCAAAACCATTACAGCGGCAGTCTTAATTATCTTGTCCATCCACAGTGCAAATTTCAGAAAGAGTGTTTCTTTCTATGGCTCTATCATAAGCAATTTACTTTTCAAGGAATGAATCATATTTCATCTTCTTTTCCCCCCCTGAATGGACCATCTTGCAGTTCCTGTGTATTTGCTCATCAGATGCTTTTAATGGCCATATGGGTGCTGTCAATTGCCTCTGTAATGTTAGGAAATCAAGCAGTCCAAACAGATCATTTTCATTTGATGCAGGTGCTGCCCATTTAAAGAGAAAGACGTCCTGGGATGTTTCCTTAATTAAAGCTTCAAATCCTTTGAATAGTAAGAGCCAAATGAGAAGCTCAGCTGGTTTGCATTCTGAAGGGTCAATGTCTTGTACATTCAAAGTTGCCGGAATCTGGTGCTCTGGGGAACTTTGGCTGCACTGTGTTGTAAATCGAAGCCAGAGAGCCTCCTCTGCCACACGGAGGAACATCCTCTTTATGTAATCCCTTTCTCTCCCCCCGCCCACTTAATCTTCTTTCTTTTTTTGTTGAGTCTGTCTTGCTATGTGTATTAGGAGCTATTCCGACAGACTGAAATGACCTCAGTGAAAATAAGCTTAAATTGGATAAACACTGCTGCAGCATGCAGCATGCTCCAAATCTGTGTCCACCTCCTGCAAATTGAAGTATGCCTTATCACACCAATGTGCTTCCATATTAATGCTGTGACTGGTAATTTTGTCACTGAAAACAAGCAGATGGACAATGTGTTCATCATTCAGATTTGGTTACATATAATCCTCCCAAATGCAATTTGTATACCCCCTGCGTGTGTCTTATTCACTGCACTGTATGTACTATATAATGCCATGCACGTTACAGAATATAAGCCTCTAGCAGATGAACAGACAAGTCTATTAGGGAGCAATCTTTATATGCATGCTGCTCTGTGAAGCGTCCTTAGGGCTGCTTTGCATATCCCTTGTGTATTTTAACATGTGAACGACCCTGAGACCTGTGGGCATAGGCCAATATAGTAAACAAACAAACAAACAACAAACAAACATCCAACTGGGAGCATTACAAGATAGGTGATGTGAGTATACATGTTCATTCCTGTACATGAAATTCTTGAGATCCATTTCAGAAACGGGATGAAATGGCATTATGAATACCAAGGCCTGACCTGGAAGATGCATCAGTGCACATGTATTTATTGGTGGCATTTATACTCCACCTTTCATCCATGATGGAACTCAAAGTAGTGTCCATGAAGTCCTCAAGTTATCCACCAGCCAGGCACTGACCAGATCTGCTTAGCTTCAGCCTGATTGCCTGTGCAACTATTAACCACGTTAAAAACAGCTGTTCAATTTGTTTTAATTAGGAATGGGAGCTTTGAGCAGCTGCTGAGGATTCTTTACAAGGCGTCCCATCCAGACTGGCTCTCATCTGTCACTGAACTAAAGTTCCCATGATTGCTTGAATGCAAACTATCAGACATTCAACTCTGAGCGTAGACTTGTTTGCAAAGTGAATGTAATAATCAGGGATTAGTTGGGCCCCAATCCTCTCTGACATAGATTCCGGGGGGGGGGGGGCAGGGTGCACCCACAATGTAGGACTCTGAACGTGACTTTTGGTAGAAACCGAAGTTGCAAGGCCTCAGAAGTGACACCCGAGGCCCTGCCAGGCCTCTGAACACAACTTCTGGTAGAAACCGGAAGTCACGTTGGAGGTCTTGCAGGGCCTTGGACGTGAGGCCCTTGAAGACCCTGTGAGGCATTGTAAGCGCTGCTGTGCCACCAATGCAACATGACTCCATGACGCCATGATGTCACGTTATGTCATAGGTGCCCTTGGGGACCCATAACCTGGGGCCCAAGTCAGTGTCCCTGCTTCTCTGCCATATCACTTCACAGGCATATAGGGTAGAGCAGGCATAAACTCCCTTCTGCATTAAGGCAATCTTGAAAAGGCCAAGCTCTGCTTTGACCTTGAATAAGTGTCAACTAAGGGATTGGCTCTTCTGGATAGAATCTAGAAGGGACCTGTAACTCATTAAAAACACCAGATTTCCCCAGTGATGCCCACTGCATGGCTGCCCCATACACAGACAGACTTTATATTTGTGATGCACCTCAAGTGGATGACATCATTCATCATCTGTTAGCCTGCCCCTTTTAGAGAGACCCAAGAAATCACTTTCTGAAACATTTATATACCCCAGCAGAAATCCAGTTTCTTCTGAGTGACAATAATTCTTTCATAACACAGAAAGTGGCACTGGCTGCCAAAAAAGTCTGGAAAAAGAGTTCAGTTAAAATCACTATTAATTGTTGTGGTGATTCAGAGGCTTAATTTGAAATTAAGCTGGATTTGAATTTGTTGATGTCTCTGATAAGTGCTTTTTTCTGGGGGACGCAGGGGTATGCATACCCTTAAACATTTTGTGAATCTAACAGGAGAAGAAACTAAAAAAAATAAAATTTCTAGTTTCTTCTCTAGCATGGTGACTCGTTAGTTCTGTTGCTCCCCCCCCTGGCGGCCTCATTTTCTGTCACGGTGTTTCCTGAGTCTCAAATGGAATGAGAATACCCCTAAATGTTTTTGTTTGTTTGTTTTGTTTTTAAAAGCACTGTCTCTGATAACTTTTCTCTTACATCATGGATGCTGGCTCATATTATGGATCTGTATTGTTTTATTGCTGCAGCTTTGTCATGGCCTTTGGCTGGAACAATAATCTTGAAAAGAAGAGTGGATTTGAGTGCAGAGGGTATATTTCATTTGAGCCCAAGGCAAGCCTGCATGATCCTTTATTAAGAAGTCTGGACTAAGCCTGCAGGGCGAGAAGGCTTCGCATCTTGCTTACCGGACATCACTTGAGATTTGAGGAGCAAGAGCGAAGAGCTGCCACTGTCAGCCTTGAGCCTAGAACAAATGACCACAGTAGCAGTCTGGCCAAGAGGCCAGTTAACTGGATTCAGTACCCCAAGTATTTCTCAAGAAAGCACACCACATTTGGAGAGGTAGAGTTATTAAAACTAATTTAAAAATTAGTAGACTCAAAATAGGACCCATATACTAATAACATACCCTCCAAGTGTCCTGATTTAAGCAGGGCACATCACAGATTGACAGAAGTCACTCCGTCTTCTGATTCCAATCCCAGTTGTCCTGTTTTGACTCCTATGCTCTGGCTGCCCCACAGTGCAGGACCAAAAGACAGACTTTTTTGTTCGGTGCTGTGGCGCAAGTCAGCTGGCTCACACCAGAGCATGGGACCCCCCAAAATGGAAGGAAAACCCCGTGCATTGCCAATCTTCCTCCTCCCTCCATCACGGCACTTCTGCAGCGCTGGAGGAGGTGGAGGCCGTGCAGGTTGGCATGGCATCTCTCAGTGCTGTGCAGGCCAGTGTGACCTCACACTTGCAGGAGAAGGGAGGGAGCGAGCAATGGGTTCAATAGGGTGGGGTGCCCTGAATTGCCCTCCCAAAATACCGGGGGGGGGTATGCAAAAAGAAGTAGGATTAGAACATGCTGATAAAGTGTAGAAAAATACTTTGGGGAATTATAAAACAAGACAATTATAAAATAAAACAGTGAAGTGAACTTGGCCTAGCGTGGAAAAGTTACCAGCAGTTATCAGAAGTAACGGGAGAAGAGTGGAAGAGCAGTGGGGAGAGAGGAAGGCAAAGCCAAGGAGGAATGTTAGGGAAAGGGGGAGAAGAGGAGGAAGGGAGATGAGATCTTGATTAGGTGAGGAGCAGAACACAGTTGGTGGACTAGAGGGAAGGGCAAAGGACTTCATTATGGTGCAAGGTTTATTTTCTGCATCCCGCCCCTCAAAAACGAATCACTGTCTTTTTTATCACTGTCTAATTACTGTTCCTACAGATTTTTGTGTAAAGTAACGAAAGGTTGTGACAGCAATTTTCTGTGGCAAGTACTTCCTATAGAGTCCTAATGTGAGTGCTAAGATCTAAGCAGCCTGCTAATGGAAATAGTCAATGTTAAAATGGAAAAAATAAATATTTTGCACTTTCCTCACCTTTCACAGAAAACTGGTTTGACCATTCTCAAGAATTCTAGGGTTTATGGCACTGTCCTCTTTTCCTGTGAAAATAAGGAGAAGGGTGGTGTTATGCCTCATTAGTAGAAAAATATAAAACTCCCATTAAAAAAACTGCTAGTCCTATGAAAATGTTTGTTTAATTGCTTTCCGCACAGGAGCTTCTGAAACATTTTGCTTCCAGGGATCAGATAGAAATGCTCAAAAAAAAATTTGTTTAGTCACATTTTAAAGTGAACCGACCTGATTTACAATTCATGGACTAATCACAGATCGGACAGCTGCTATCCTCCTGTTTCTCCAAATTGTGTGCTACACAAGTCCAATAACAGGCTAAAACAACAGAGGGGGACACTTGATGGAAATGAAAAATTGCAACAGGAGTTTAGAACAGTATATTCTAACAGCTATAACCGTGTGCTGTGGATTCTAACAAATGAAGCCACCCAGGTTGTGGGATGAAACACATTTGTACAGCAAACTCTGCTAGATACTTGGAATGACCTCTAAGAAGATATTTTAAATCCCAACATTTGAGAAGCTGCCAGGAGCACCTAAATATCACTTTTGCATATGCTGAAGCAACTCTGTAAGGTGGGCAAATAGAATCCTCCCACTATTGATAGGCCCACATCAAATTTGCAACAGCCCACTTAAAGTAAATAAAAGCACGACTTGCTTTTCTACTGTCACTAAATTTAGAACTGTTCAATGGATAAAATTACTCTCATTAGTTTTACTGGAAAGACTTCACAACAAATGCAGATGGGACTGTTTGAACTTTTAAGAATTCACAAGCATGTGGATACTTTTTTGTAATATTTTCTGTTTCTCCCTCAATCTCTCTTCCATTCAGATGGTAGTTATTAAGCTATTAACAAGCACTGTGCCAGTACATACACCACTGGCAGAGAAAGGGGGGTCCAGGGGGTGCGACACGCCCTGGGTGTAATCCCTGAGGGGGGTGACATTGCCACACGTGCCCCCCCGATGCTTGCCATGGTTGGCGCAACCCCAGGACGCTTGCTGCTTTCTCTGCCTCTGACACACACACACACACACACTTTTTCTTATTTCCTCTTGGATACTCCCTAAATATTTTTTGAAATTATGCTCCTATCTTTGTTTCTGTCTTACTGTTCCTCTCTCTGTGTGTTTGGGAAGCACAAAGAAATTAGACAGCAGGAAAATCCTGGTGGGATGATATTCATCCACCTCACCCTTAATGTAGGACCACAACCACAACTTTGTAATCAGCCAATAAATGAATAATCAAAGCTTAAGGGCCAAATAAAATAATACATGAACATCAAGCCACTTCCACTCCATGGTACACATTAGCAGCTTGAAACACAGTGAAGCTGTATGAGTGCACTGTGCTTCAAATTGCATGTTTACATTGCTGTACACACCAGTGAATGGGTGGGCATGACTTCACCTGATGCACATTACCAGCTTGGTTTCCCTGCATCCGTAGCCTCCTATCTCCTGAACTCAAGGAAGTCATCACCTGTGCATGCGCTAGATTTGCAAATCTATAGCATGGTTGCACTGGGAATACTGTGTGCAATTCTGGTTGCCTGACCTCAAAAAGGATGTTGTCAAGTTGGAAAAGGTTCAGTAAAGGGCAACCAAAATGATCAAGGGGATGGAGTGACTCAAGATCAAAACACTTGGTACTTTTTAGCTTAGAGAAAAGGTGAGGAAGAGGTGACACAAGCCATGATGGCGATGCTCTGGCTTCACCATCAGAGGCAGTAATGCTTCTGAATAAAAGTTGCTGAAAAGTGAAGGAGGGGAGTGTGCTGTTCTTGCTAGACACCACTGTGGGAGCAGGGCTGGGGCGGGAGAGTGCTAGAGCCCTGTCTGATCAAGTTGCATGGAATCAGTTTCAATCCATTACCCCCGAGGATGTGGACAGGCTGCTTGGACGCGTGAAACCAACCACCTGTCTCCTTGATCCTTGCCCATCCTGGCTAATAAAGGCAAGCCGGGAAGGGCTGGGCAATGGGCTCTGTGGGGTGGTGAATGCTTTCCTCTGTGAGGGAACATTCTCAGATCCACGGAAAGAGGCGGTCATTAAATCGCTTCTTAAAAAAACATCTTTAGACCCGGCTAGTATGGCCAACTATCGCCCAGTCTCAAATCTACCATTCTTGGGCAAGGTGACTGAGCGGGTGGTTGCTGAACAACTCCAGGCATGCCTGGAGGATGCGGACCATTTGGATCCCTTCCAGACGGGATTCAGGCCTCATCATGGGACTGAAACTGCTTTGGTCGCGCTGGTTGGTGATCTCCAGCGAGCTAGGGACAAAGGTGAGAGCTGTTTCCTAGTTCTGCTGGATTTCTCAGCGGCCTTTGATACAATCGACCATAACATCCTTCTGGACCGTCTAGAGGGGCTGGGAGCTGGGGGCACTGTCATACGGTGGTTCCGCTCCTTCCTCCTGGGCCGTCTTCAGAAAGTGGTGGTGGGGGATGAGTGTTCAGACCCTTGGGCCCTCACTTGTGGGGTGCCTCAGGGTTCCGTCCTCTCCCCCATGCTTTTTAACATCTATATGAAGCCGCTGGGAGAGATCATCAGGGGGTTTGGACTAGGTGTCCATCAATATGCAGATGATACCCAGCTCTACCTCTTTTTCAAATCAGAACCAGTGAAGGCGTTGAAGACCTGTGTGAGTGCCTGGAGGCGGTTGGAGGATGGATGGCGGCTAACAGATTGAGATTGAATCCTGACAAGACAGAAGTACTGTTTTTGGGGGACAGGAGGTGGGCAGGTATGGAGGACTCCCTGGTCCTGAATGGGGTAACTGTGCCCCTGAAGGACCAGGTGCGCAGCCTGGGAGTCATTTTGGACTCACAGCTGTCCATGGAGGCGCAGGTCAATTCTGTATCCAGGGCAGCTGTCTACCAGCTCCACCTAGGACACAGGCTGAGACCCTACCTGCCCGCGGACTGTCTCGCCAGAATGGTGCATGCTTTAGTTATCTCCCACTTGGACTACTGCAATGCGCTCTACGTGGGGCTACCTTTGAAGGTGACCCGGAAACTACAACTAATCCAGAATGTGGCAGCTAGACTGGTGACTGGGGGCAGCCGCCGAGACCACATAACACTGAAAGACCTACATTGGCTCCCAGTACGTTTCCGAGCACAATTCAAAGTGTTGGTGTTGACCTTTAAAGCCCTAAACGGCCTCGGCCCAGTATACCTGAAGGAGCATCTCCACCCCCATCGTTCTGCCCGGACACTGAGGTCCAGCGCCGAGGGCCTTCTGGCGGTTCCCTCATTGCGAGAAGTGAGGTTACAGGAAACCAGGCAGAGGGCCTTCTCGGTAGTGGCGCCCGCCCTGTGGAACGCCCTCCCATCAGATGTCAAAGCGATAAGCAACTACCTGACATTCAGAAGGCATCTTAAGGCAGCCCTGTTCAGGGAAGTTTTTAATGTGTGACATTCTAGTGTATTTTTGGTGTCTGTGGAAGCCGTCCAGAGTGGCTGGGGAAACCCAGCCAGATGGGCGGGGTATAAATAAATTATTATTATTATTATTATTATTATTATTATTATTATTATTATTACGCTCAAATCCTGCTTGTGGGGTTTCCCACAGACCACTGTCTAGGATGCTGGACTAGACGGGCCATTGGCCTGATCCAGCATTTGTCCATGCGCAGAGGTTGTCTGAAGTGTGCACAACTCAGCTGAACCATGGCTTGTGTTTCCAATCGGATGGAAGCTGGTTCAATACAGGACTAGTTCTCAAAAATCTACGGGCTACATTTAGATTGTGACTGACATCAAGTGTCCTCAGGTTCATGTGCCAGCAGTGGGAGTGCAGTGGAGCCAGACTAGGTGGCAGTGGCTACAAAGTTCGTGCGTCTTTCTCCCTTCTTCCCAGTAATGTGAAGTGATGTGACATACATTAATTTCATTGATGCTTATGTATATATAGCAAAATGGGAAGTGAGAAGAGAAAGAAAATATGAAGATGGATCACCATCTCCCCCACCTACCCACCCTCAACATTTCTGAAACTTTTTTCCAGAATTCCACAGGCATTTTAAACATTGTTCAAGTAAATTTGACTGACAAGTTAATTAGTTTCGGAGAGAAAATATGTCTTGTTATAATGAGTCAGTCCTTTGTTTTAAAAGGAATGCATGTTACCCCAATCTATTCTACAAGGCTTTTTTCCATTTCTATAACAATTATTGTAATTATTATGGTAATTATTTGCTGCAGTTAATCTCAACCAAAGTTGATATACTATATGGTAATTCACAGCAGTGGGTGGTGAGTGGGCAGCTGCTTCTCCCCACTTATTTAGCATTGGGTGAAGAATTGCATCCACTTTTCTACTAGAAAGTTCTTATAGAATGTTTATGAAAATTCACGAGTACATAACATTATTTTTAGCTATTTTTCAGCTCCATAATTCTAACCACTATAATGATAACTAATAATGATAACTAATCTACACTCCTAAGCAATGCTGATTCTCTGCCAGAGCCTGGCAGGGGGAAACAAGCCTTTAAAGGCCTGCTCTGTTGCTGGGCTGCTGAATGGGCTCAGAATCCAGCCTAAGTCCCCTCTCAGGTCCCACTACTGCCATGGCCCTAGGACACTCCTGTTGAAGGACTTACTGTTGGTGGGGAGGAAAAAATATACACAAAAAAAGAATTCCCTGGATGCTGAAGGTTTGGAGCAAGTGCTCTTTAGTGAGAGAAACCCAGCAGAGTTTTAAAATTACAAATTATGCAGCAAAGTAAAGCGTGGAAATTTAAGCTGTTAGACCTTTGAAATATGCCCTTCTAATTTCCTTCCAAAGTTCTCCTCTGCTGCCCCTAGCAGAGAAAATGCACACATTTTGTAAGTTAAAAAAAGTACGGTTTAAAAATACGGTTTCCTTACAAATTCCTCAAAGGTCAGATTCAAGTGCTTCGGAATAGGTTGCACAGGCAGCAAAATTTAGCTGTTACAAAGTGGTGAAAGTTCCTCAATTATTGGTAAAGGAACTCAAGAGTGGCAACATGCAGGCTTACCTGCATAAACTGTGAAAGTGTATTTAGCAGTGGTGGAGCTTCAGTCCCCAGAAGGACAATTGACCTCGCTCTCAAGCCCCCATTTGTAAAACTGATGTGATATTTCCCATTTTAATATATTATTGTTGTTGTGCTAAACAGGGCAGGAAGTGAATTCCATGAACATTTTTGCCTTCTTGAAAAGCATACAATGTTTGGTTATTTGGAGTGATCATTCAAAATGCACAAAAATTTTAATGTATGTGTGTTTAAAAATACAGCCATTTATGCCCATCAGTGCACAACAACAGGGCTTGAAAAGTCCTTCAGTGCACATTAGTACATAACAACAATTTTTTATGAAGAGGCTTTTTTCAATCAATCAAGCAAGCAAACAAACAAACAAACATTATTAACATCACTACACAGTCACATTCCTCCCGCATATATATACATACTATCAAAGGGCAGCATACATTTTATTTCAAGTAATTTTTAAAATGCATGATTTATTCTTTATGTTTAGGTTGGGCAGTTTTGAAAGCGTTAAACTCTCTTCAGTATAGGCCAAGTTAGAATAAATGTTGTGTAATTTCATATTAATTTATATAATGTGACTTGCTGTAATACTTTTATGAATTTACTTGGCCCAAAATCTGAGTTTTCTTGGTGTATAATTCTATTTTTTGGCACACCATGCTGACCACCCTTCAGCTGTCAAGTGATGAGCATCTCATTTGAGAAGCTGGACTCCACTAATCGGTAATGCTTTTATATGATAAGAAAAGTTTATCCATGACAGTTATCATTTAAGAGCTATTTCAGAGAACCAAACTGCTTCAGAATAGTTGCAATTATTACGTATGTGGTAAAGCATGAATCAACTGCAACCCTAGAATCATGGCCACCTTCTGTGGCTGGGTTTTTGCCAGCAGAAAGTGACTTTAGTGTGCATTTTTTAAAAATATATAAATTAGCACAGTTTTAGTTAACCACTGGGAAGGCTGCAGCTTGGAAACTAATTAAATAAATATCTAGATATATTCCAATGTTCCCTATAGCATATTTGAATTTTGGCAGCATCTAGTATATGTGAAATGGGGGTTTTGACCTAAGAGATGCTTACCTCCATTTAAATGACACGTTATATTTTGCAAAATTAGGGAGCAAAGACCAAAAAGTTTTGCAATACTCCAAGGAAGAGAAGGACAAATCAATAACACCTCTTGTTCCATTGTGCCCCAAGGAATATAAACATGAACATGTCAAATCCCCATGAACCTTCTTTTCAGTCCCAGCTACTGGTATTATTTCAGTTAATACCTCTGAACTTTCTTATCTACACACATTAACGGCCATTTGAATATAGAGATATAGTAATCAGGGTTAGACTGAAAAGTCTCTTTTGAGTAGAACTATTTAAAATCAGGTCACTGCTTTATTGATGGAAGTTTACCCTTAAAACCGGTCCATTTTGGTCTCTTACTGAATCAAGCTCACCCATTTTCCCCTCCAAAGCCTCTTGCCATTCACCAATAAGAAGCAGGATAGGATCAGCTATAGTAAGATGGGACTTTTCCAGTAGGTCGTTCTGATAACAGTCTTGCTTGGAGGGGGTATATCCTGTAAGGGTACGTCTGCATGCCTCCCAGAATCCCATTCATTGCTGAGGGCAATGTCAGCTAGGGTTTCAAGGTCACTTGAATTGCAATCAAGATCTTGGTTCGATGTATTAGGTCATGCCGGGTGGGGGTGGTGCAGCGACTGTTGATAAAATTCCCAACTCAATTAAACCCATAAAGACTTGGATATTAGCCTTGATGCCAGATAATTCCTTCTTTAGACCATCCTGGCTCTGGAAGATTTTCCCACTGGTTTGTGCATTAAGGAGGTACTGGTCTCGGCAGCATCTAGTAGCAAACTTCAGTGTACACATTCAAAAATCCCATTTGGATACCACCGTAATATTGACATAACAATTGTTGCTTTGCAACACCGTTTTTGTGCCCTTGCCCTGTTTGACTAAGAGTAGAAAAATATTAATGCAGAGTTAGAAATAATTCATTCAGCAACAAAACAAACAAACAAACAAACAAACAAACAAACAAGTAGGATGAGAACTGAAGATTGCAACAAGGAAGGAACACATAGGAAGAAGGAGCATGTTCTAGTTTAGCCCTTGGCTTAGTGAGAGTGTAAGGCCACATTCTGAACTGACCAAGGGATAGAAGGCAGAAGCATTGCCTCTCCCACTCGCCCCACTCCCGTCTTCTCTTCCTGAGAGCTCGGCCTCTCCCTCACCACACTCCTGAATATGAACAGCTACTGAGGCTTGGAAGAGATTGCATCCAATTTGCCCCTCAGCTGCTTGCTCCCATTTGCCTGATACCAATGAATCTGAGGGGAGGAGGAGGACAGCTTCTGTTGCTGTTTGCACTGAGGAAGAGTGGCTTGAAAGATGAGTTGTAGTGGTGGACTCTGGGCTTCCAAATTTCAGCGGTGTGACACCCCAATTTGTCATCCTGCTCTCGCCTTCCATTCTACACCATTGCTGTGGCGTCTCCTGCAGCTCCCTCTCAGCTCAGCCCCCGGTGTGGGTGAACAGGTTGCACTCCCCTCAACCTTCCTCGGAGGAGTTGTCAGGACCCTCCTTTTTAGAGGTCAGAAAAAGCTGAGGGGAATAAAATGGATCACAAAGAGTCTTAAGTGATCTTCAGGGGTACTTCACTACCTGTGGTGAGCCAGGTGATAAATGGAGGGTGGGCCTTCTTGGTTGTGACGCCCCACTTAGGTAACATTATTCTAGGTAAGCAAACCTGGCTCTGACTTGGATGTCTTTTGGCACCAGGTAAATGCCCCCTCCTTCAGCTTTTACTTTTAAATTTTAATCTGTGGCGCAACTGTTTTTGACCTGGTTTTGTCTGTCATCTTATTGACTGAATCATATAATCATAGGGTTGGAAGGGACCCGAGGTTCATCTAGTCCACCCCCCTGCCAAGCAGGAATCTCAGCTCAAGCCTCCCTGACAGATGCCATCCAACCTCTGCTGAAGAACCCCCAGGAAAGGAGAGTCCACCACCTTCTGAGGGACTGTCGTTGCTTACTTTTAATCTCTTTCTACCATTGCTTTTTTTAGTTTGATTTTAGTGAAGTATTTTTAAATAGATTTAGGGAGGGGTGCAAATTCATTACAGTCATACCTCATGGTATGTCTGCTTCATGATACGTTTTTTTCAGGTTGCGTCCCACGGCGACCCGGAAGTACCGGAAAGGGTTACTTCCGGGTTTTGCCGCTCGCGCATGCGCAGAAGCGCTAAATTGTGCTTTGTGCATTCGCACAAGAGCCAAATCGCACTGCGCACCTGTGCAGATATGGCACTTTGGGTTGTGGGCTTTTCATGTTGCAAACGGGCCTCCAGAATGGATCCCGTTCGCAACCAGAGGTACCACTGTATTATGAAAGCAAATAAATAAATACATAAATGCACAAAATCCTCATGTCTGTAGAAGTTGACTCCCCTCTGTGAGAATCATACCTGGAAAGGGCAACACCTCATGAAAGCACCTTTCCAATGCCCAGGTCATGTGTAATGGAGCCCCTTGCATGACCTTCCAGCACCTCAGTGGAGACACTGTGAGGAACCCAAAGAGGCTCTCTACATGTGTAAGGTGCCAGTCAATGAAGCACAGGCTCTCTGAAGCATCAACGTAGGAGGGAGATGGTTTGTATCAGATGGTCAGAAGGCCCAGAAGGGTTCCACCAGGTCCTTTGCAGCTAGAGATTCTGAAGCTGCCTGCTCATGCATACCTCTTTGGCAGGCTGCCTGCTTCCTGTTTCTTCTCCAAAACACCAACCCAGAACAACATGCCTGCATTGCGCAATTGTGGTGGCCCTCATTCAGTGCAAGAATGACAGCTTCAGCAAGTCTGCTCTTCTGTATCACTGCCTTGGTAGAGGACTACCAAAATGGGTGAAAAGTTTTATCAGATTATGCCCCTCCAATAAATACCAAGGAATTGAAATGTTGCTTCAAACACATAGAAAAATGCATCATGCCTGCATGTATTATTTCTCTCCTGGGACCTTTGCCACAGTGTATTTGCATTTTCTCTCCCCCTCTGCTTACAACGTTTCTTCTTATGCTCTTCTTAAAGCTATTACACTTGGTGTTGCAAAGAAAGGAGGCGATCTGAATTCCCAATATTCCCGGACAGAATAAAGAAGCAAACACATTGGCACAAAGCTTCTTTGAGCTGCTTAATTTACTTTTCAACAAAAGGGGAAGATGACATTGAGCACTTCGCAAAGAACACACTCACACACAAAATCGGGTGATAATTCAATCATTATGAGGGGAAAAAGTCCAGTAAAGGTAGACTTATTCATAACAGACTCTGAAACTAGAATTCACTGTGTAAGTAACTTTTAAAAACAAAGCTGGACTTTTTTTAAAAAAAACCACAACAGGCACCCTTTATTCCCATTATCTTGCATTCTGCTTCTCAACTTCTTCAGCAGCCCAGAGTGCAAATGTTATGGAATCTTTCAGGGGTGGAGGGACCTTATAAGGGATCTTAGCCTGGAAAAGAGGAGACTGAGAGGAGATATAATAGCCATCTTCAAATATCTCAAGGGCTAAACCATGGAAGACAGAGCAAGCTTGTTTTCTCCTGCTCTGGAGGGTAGCATTCAAACCAGTGGCTTCAAGTTACAAGAAAGGAGATTCCAATGAAACATCTGGAAGAACTTTCTGACACAGATAGGTAGCCGTGTTGGTCTGCCATAGTCAAAATAAAAAAAATCCTTCCAGTAGCACCTTAAAGAACTAACTATACCAAGAACTAACTTAGTTGGTCTTTAAGGTGCTACTGGAAGGATTTTTTTTATTTTAACTTTCTGACAGTAAGAGCCTTTCGACAGGGGAACAGTCTCCCTCAGGAGATTGTGGACTCTCCTTGCTTGGAGGCTTTTAAGCAGAGGTTGGGTGGCCATCTGTCTTGGATGCTTTAGCTGAGATTCCTGCTTTGCAAAGGGTTGGGCTAGGTGGGGGTCCTTTCCAACTCTACCGTTCTATGATTCATTCAAGCCTGTACACCTTGGGATGCACCAAGCTGGTTGCAGTCCAGCAGTTGTTTATGCAGGGGTGGCTCATGAACTGCAGGGGTATGGGACCAGTTTCAGCCAGTGGGCCAGATCTGATTTTGACCAGCCCCTCTATACCCCATGACGTCGTAGGACATCTGGTTAATCCAAGCCCAGGTGAAGAATCATGATTTGCATTCTGTGCCAAATTTAAGCAGAGCCAAGCAGCTTGCGTTTCTCACTGTTGAAATTTGGCACCAAATGCAAGCTGCAGTGCTGGGGCAGATCAGTTCAGGAATGCTGCACTCAGTAAAGGCTCCTGATTGCTCTGTTTACAAGCCCACCTTGCTTTTGTTGCTGAATGCTAGTCACACTGCTTTAGGCAGATTTGGATTGACCCAGGAGCTCCATTCGGCTGATCCTGAATGGACCTTACTTCAGCAGTGTGTCTTCCATTTGATGCTAAATTTGTGTTGTTGTTGTTTAGTCGTTTAGTCGTGTCTGACTCTTCATGACCCCATGGACCAGAGCACGCTAGGCACTCTTGTCTTCCACTGCCTCCCACAGTTTGGTCAAAGCTTCACCAAATGCATTCTATAGCCTTTGATTTTACAGCTCTGCAGTCAGATTCTCAGAGGCCTTATATTCTTGGGAATTGTCAGTGTTATTACAGATTTCAGAATCCAGTTAGCTACTTGTATGTCAGCAGGATTGGAAGGTAGGATATGTGGGGAACAGGACGCCTGAGTGACTCACATGTCCTTTCTCACTTTTCATTCTCTCCTATCTTCTGGTGATTAATTGTTAAAGTACCTAAAGGGCTATGCACATTGCAGAATTAAATGCTCAAGATGAAACCTGCCCACAGATCTCCATTTGAAGATAGATGTACAAGGAGGGCAGGCAGGGCTGGCAGATTGGCTCCTTCAACTCTCTCTGAAGCCCACTTTACACACAGCAGATAAGGTCATCACACTGTCCCTGGACTAGACCACAAGAGGAAGGAGATGAATCACTGAATGCTCCATCATATGTAAAAACCTCTTCCTGTACACAGAAAATCAGGTGAAAGAAAGAAGCCACCTTAGTCATCTCCATTATATGCCAGTTTTGTATGTGCAGCTATTACCACTGCCAAAATCACGGGGACACATTCCACCAAACAATCCCCAAATAGCACCTTTCCTGGAATGGACAGCAAAGGTTATC
Source organism: Podarcis bocagei (assembly GCF_964188305.1). NCBI lineage: Eukaryota > Metazoa > Chordata > Lepidosauria > Squamata > Lacertidae > Podarcis > Podarcis bocagei. The sequence continues at coordinate 2,928,473 of NC_138130.1, forward strand.
AATTTAAACCCCATCAGACTGAGGAACTGTAATACTCTGGCCTACCTTAAAGAAGCAAAACACTACACAATTGCTGTTTCAAAGCCTGCCAAATGAATGGTCCATTTTCACACAATAAGAATGCTTCATGTGCTTTGAGGATGTTCCATTGCTCTTAAAATTGATTTTAAGGAAATGTGCTAGGATATCTACATTAAAGCAGACAGCTTTGATTCATTGTGCAAACTCAGCATCTCCTCCTCTGACATAACAGAGGTTACTGGATTTAAATAAATGTCATCCTGACAAGCTTATTGCTGGCTAACGCTGACCCAGAAAGCATGAAATAAGTGTTTGATATAATTTCCCTATTGAAAATCAATAATTTGTTCACTTATTGTGGGCACAGTATGCAACATGAAAAAAATGGCATAAAATTTGCATTACATTTTCTTCAAGGACTCTTTAAGGAGCCACAAACAGCGTCTGCCAACCATTTCCTCTCCTAGATCTTTCATGAAAGTCTTGAAAGGCTTAAGCCTTTTAAAACCATCTGCATAACATTTTGCATTTGTCATTAGTGTGACTGTGGAGGGGAAGGCAGCATTAAGGACAATGATACTGGGTGAGAAAGTAAGCAAATAGGAGTTCTGTAGCTGAAGAGATTAAACTGTAATTGCAACGTTTATCTTTTCATTCTTGAATACAGTGTTTGGATCCTTTCTAATATTCTACAAAGGGGTTATATAGGATTATTGTCAGCTTTTGAAAGGTCCATTTAAGTCCTGAAATTAAGAAGAAGCTGGGAGGCCACCAGCAAAAGCCCCCATTTTCTTTTTGTGTTTGAATTGTGGGATTAGGGTTAACCTTTCTGCATGCTGGCTGATATTTTTAATGGCAACACTATAAATTTTATACCGTCTAATCTCATTTGGAAGGATTTAATTGAAAAGTTCATATTCCAGCCTGCCTAGAAAGCTTTTCACTAAAACAAAACTGTATATGTGATGCTGCTGCCCAATTTTGAGTCAGGTTATCAGTCTGTCTAGCTGTGTACCATCTACTCAGGCTGTGTGTGTTCTAATTTATTCTTCACCAGTGAGCTCCAGCTGCTGGTTTCGAAAGTGGTGTGCATATGACATTAACCACAACTCACATCTACCCTGCCATTTCTTATGTAATATTGCATTTTGAGGTGTTTTCCCTCAAAACCAGCTTCGGTCTGAATCAAGAAAAAGAACGACCTGGCTGTGTTCTCAGCCAGCAATGTGTGTACTATCTGTACAAAGGACTTTGAGCATGCACAGGTATGTTGTCTTTCTGCATGAAAGAAGGTTCTGAATATTTAAAAGAAGTAGCTTAGCCTTCTCCTGTGCTAGTTTTGCTGCTCTACAGATTTATGTGATGGAAATTCCCTTGGTAAAATAAGAACATGCAGTGTTTCCCCCTCCCCCCATGAGGAATAATTTAAACATCCAGTATCTCACTTACAGTCCAAAGTGGGGTAATCCCAGGAAGGCTGTACTACACATTTCTGAATATATAGAGATGAGACTGCTGTGATTATGCTTCTTCAGGAGAGATGCACAAACCCCTAATGCGTTGAATTTTTATGAGCACTCAATTTAGGGACTGAAAAAAAGCTTGAGCCTTGTGCAAGTACCTGCTTTTAATGTTCACTAAAAGCTTAATGGCACCCATAGAGCACCTGCCTCCATCACTCCTGCTGCCATGTGCCCTGCACTCCCAGGGGCCCAGGAACTTACTTGCAGTAGCTGGAAAAGTGCTGGGGACAACTGAAGGTGTCTTCTCCCTCTAAATGTCCATATTTGACTCCTTTAAAAGGTAAAGGGACTCCTGACCATTAGCTCCAGTCGTGGCCGACTCTGGGGTTGCGGCGCTCATCTCACTTTACTGGCCGAGGAAGCCAGCATACAGCTTCCGGGTCATGTGGCCAGTATGACTTAGCCGCTTCTGGCGAAGCAGAGCAGCACACGGAAACGCCGTTTACCTTCCCGCTGGAGCGGTACTTATTTATCTACTTGCACTTTGATGTGTTTTCAAACTGCTAGGTGGGCAGGAGCAGGGACTGAGCAACGGGAGCTCACCCCGTTGCGGGGATTCAAACCGCTAACCTTCTGATCGGCAAGCCCTAGGCTCTGTGGTTTAACCCACAGCACCACCCGCGCCCCATTTGACTCCTTACAATATCCCTAATGCCCACCATATTCTCCATTATCAAGCTCCCCAATGATTTTAAAGCATCAAATTATTAGAAATGGATTTCAAAGCCCCACAAATCTTATTCTTCCATCAGTTTCCAGGGCATTGTGTAACACATTGCATTACTCTCTCTGTGCTGAGAAGGCAACAGTTCTGACCCTATGCACTGCAGTTTCTTGATTTTAGAGTAAGTGTTGGCCTATTACTTGTGGTGACCGGCTTCATCCTTGAAAGCATTTCTTTTAATTTTGCTTAATGATTGATTTATTTTTTTGAAGATCTATATTAGAACTCCTCTGGGACGTAGGTGGCACTGTGGGTTAAACCACAGAGCCTAGGACTTGCCGATCAGAAGTTCAGTGGTTCAAATCCCCTCGACGGGGTGAGCTCCCATTGCTCGGTCCCTGCTCCTGCCAACCTAGCAATTCGAAAGCACGTCAAAGTGCAAGTAGATAAATAGGTCCCGCTCCGGCAGGAAGGTAAACGGCGTTTCTGTGGGCTGCTCTGGTTCGCCAGAAGCAGCTTAGTCATGCTGGCCACATGACCCAGAAGCTGTACACCGGCTCCCTCGACCGATAAAGCGAGATGAGCACCGCAACCCTAGAGTCGTCCCCAACTGGACCTAATGGTCAGGGGTCCCTTTACCTTTTTATTAGAACTCCTCTACATACACAGCAGAATCATATGGCATAGTCGTTCCTGGACTCTGCCACTTCATTTTGTTTAAGTGAAGATCACTTTTTAAAGTGGTGGGGGCAGATTTAAAATGTTCAGTTACCCATTGTGATTGGCCAGGGTGGGACTGGAAGCACTGGCGGAGGAAGGGGGTGCAGTGGGCGTGCTCTGCCCAGGGTGCCATCCCTGAGGGGGGGTGACATCGTCGCGCTGCCCCCCTGGGACGCTCGCCCCCTGCCTCCGGGTGCACAGCATGTGCGCTGCTCCAGGTACCAGAGCAGCTAGCTCTGTCTCTGCCTGGAAAGGGCAAGGAAAAGTTCATATATGGGCAAGTGCTGGTTAGCAGAGAGGGAGTTTTGTGCGTGTGGATTCTGTCAGAGGAAGACTACAGCAATGAAAGCAGCAGAAGAAGAGTGGGATTAGTTGAGCCTCTCTCTGCTCAAGGTTGCAGCTCTGGCAAGGAAACATCTTCAGGCTCACCTGAAACTTATTTGTATTAGCAGGCTGGAGATCAATATGGGGCAACTATGAAGAAGACATACATTTGTACATAGACAGTATTATTGTGGAGAAAAGCAGGCGTAGCATAGACAATATGATGCATTTTGACAGTGAATAAGCAGTATGACCCACTTGCTATCTGCAAAGAACAGAATAAACAAAAAATGAATGTGAAGGTAAATATCCTATGAAAATTCAGAAGAAAGAACTGCCCAAAGACTAAAAGGTGGGGAAAGAACAGCAATGTACACTTCCTCGTGGCTACATTATCCTTTTCGTTAGTAAAAATATCCCTGCATTATAAAAGCAGCATAACTGGGAGATGGTTTAACCTACATTCAGGAAGGCCTTTGGAAACAAGGTACATATCCATTTTCTGGAATAGTCCAAAATCTTACCAGCTCAGTATCCCACTCTAATCTCCTCCAGGTGTAGACTGGATCTTAAAAGAATATTCTAGAAGTGCAGCCACCTATTTATAACTCCATTCATCCTGGCAAATCTTGCATTTGGACTCACTTTTGCAATGGGGTGAGCTCCTGTTGCTTGGTCCCTGCTCCTGCCAACCTAGCAGTTCGAAAGCACGTCAAAGTGCAAGTAGATAAATAGGTACCGCTCCGGCGGGAAGGTAAACGGCATTTCCGTGCGCTGCTCTGGTTCGCATGACGCGGCTTAGTCATGCTGGCCACATGACCTGGAAGCTGTACGCCGGCTCCCTTGGCCAATAAAGCAAGATGAGCGCCGCAAGCCCAGAGTTGTCTGCGACTGGACCTAATGTGCAGGGGTCCCTTTACCTTTACCTTTTGCTTGTGGACTACCTTTTCTTGGTCATTCTGCATCCAAAGTGGTTTGGGGATGTAATTCGCTGCTTCAGACATTTCACAGGAGGCTTGAACAGATATACTTATGCTTTTATGTGTCTGGTAATGCCTGAAGTGTGGGTAGCCTAACTTTAGATATCATAAAATTAAAGGCATCAATTTCAAGCATCCATTAAGCACCTCTAAAGAAAAAAGAAAAAAGACATGGTTATGCATGGGCTAGCCTTCCCAGAAGCAAGAGTGCAGTCCCTAAATGTGTGGAACAGTTAGGGATAGAACAAGAAGTCTTAACTCTGTCATTCCTGGCTTTTGATGGATTATTTTACACAGCTTTTGTGTTTAAGTAGGATTATAGCACATATGGTCAATAAGATCACCGAAGTCTTTTCAGGCCTCCGTAATACCTACAGGTGCCATGAAATGAGTTCAGGAATGGAGAGGAAAGCTGCAGACCTGTGTTTTGTGGCTTTTGTGAGGGTAAATCAAAACCTGCTCCATTTCTTAACAATGTTCTTCCCATTATGTTTGACACTGACAGAAGAAAGTAAAGGGTAAAAACAGAGAGAGAGACTCATGAAAATATCAAAGGTTTTCTTGACAGGGACCTGACTTGATCTTGTTTGAATAGCAGACGTCTTTCCATTTGCCATGATGGCCATGAGCCACAACACACAGCCATTAAGAACTTTGTCACAGCACACAGATATGGGAGAGATTTGTGAAACTTTTCCTGTTATTCATGATGAGACCTTGTTCATTCACTCAGAAAAGCAGATAGCCATTTTTTTGCAAGGCAGAATGTTCTCATCTGTTTCTTTGTAGATCCTTGCAGTAATATACTTTGTTTTCTTAAGATGAGAGATCTTTTACATTTTCATTTGTTTTTAAACAGAAGCATATTTTTACATCCCACTGAAAACATTTGTTAAAGATTGTTCTTGATGGGGTGGGGAAAAGTGGCTTAATTGCCACTGGTTCTCTGTGAATGTTTCTACCTACTTGCTATTGCCTGTCTGGTCCCCATTATAAATCCAGCTGACTTATTAGTGCACATCTAGTTCTTGACTCAAAGCAAACTGTTCAGAAACCCACAGCTTGGTCAATTCTACAATCGTAGAATCCTAGATCTGGAAGGGACCCCAAGGGTCATCTAGTCCAACCCCCTGCAATACAGAAATCTCCACTAACGCATCCATGGCAGATGGCAATCTGTCAAGGCAGCTGCAAATCTGTAATATTCACCCATAAATAAAAGACAGACATAACAGCATCCTTAATTAGGATATCTGCCATTTAATTTCATGGAGCCATTTCATCAAAGCCATTAGAATATAAGGACTAGCTTAATGAGGAGTAATGTTGGTGGATGGCCCCCCTTTAAAACATGGTGACTTCCACCATGGACTTGGCCTGGGCGCTTAGCTTGAGTGAAGAGACTAGCTGCATAGTCTTGAACCCTTTCTATACATGTTATTATAATAAATAGAGATGGGTTGATTCTTCATCCTGCCAGCCACTACTCAGAGGCCCTGTGTAAGTCTACTTCTGAGATTATTTGCAAACCACCTATCCACTTTTTTCAGATCACACCAAAGGCCCATCTAGAGAAATACCATTACTTCTACAAGAAAGGGAGAATGTTCTGTGTACATTGCCATTCCCATATCACATACTGAAAGTTATGAAGAAAAACAGAATTTGAGATTTGGTGGAAATCATATCTTCTGTGTCCTATATACCTGAAGGAGCGTCTCCACCCCTATCGTTCAGCCTGGCGGTTCCCTCATTGCGAGAAGTGAGGCTCCAGGGAACCAGGCAGAGGGCCTTCTCGGTAGTGGCGCCCTCCCTGTGGAACACCCTCCCTTTAGATGTCAAAGAGATAAACAACTACCTGACATTCAGAAGACATCTTAAGGCAGCCCTGTTCAGGGAAGTTTTTAATATGTAACGCTGTATTGTTTTTAACACTTGATTGGGAGCCGCCCAGAGTGGCTGGGGAAACTCAGCCAGATGGGCAGGGTATAAATAATAAATTATATTATTATTATTATTATTATTATTATTATTATTATTATTATTATTATGGCATGAAGTCAAAGTTGTAAAATCTAGGCAGCAAAATAACAGTTTTGGCATCTTTAGTTAATCCAATATATCCTTGACCAAACTCGAGGTTAACAGGAAAGAAGGTACCAGAGAGTAGATGGTGTCTCACAATTCAGAGAGCAGTGGAGCCATTCTGCACTTGTATGTCTCCATCGTTGCTATTTCCAATGTCTGACTCAGGTCAGTGCCTGTGAGTCTTTTGAGAACATAGGTGTGCCTAAAGAAAAATCTGAAGCAAGGTTGGGGCTTCTTTTTTGATGAGCTCTTGAGCCACATTCCTAGTGGATTCCCTGATGAACTGTTTAGATATGTGTTTAGTTGAGAAATGATTTTCAGGCTGCAATCTTGTGCCCCCACCACCTGGAAGGCACCCCAGGGGGCCAAAGGGTGTGTCTTGCTCTGGAAAGAGAAAGAGAGAGTCAGTCTTGGAGCCCCTACCATCTGCCATGGAAACTTCTCTGGCCATTTTGCCTTACTGCCACCAGAGCTCTAGCTTTGATAGAATCATGCCAGGGCAGATTAGGAGAAACCAGATGATTCACAGCATTCCCATTCCCCTGAAACATCCCCAAAATGCGCGCCAGCACTGAAGACTTGGAAGCAGTGGAAGGGAAACTGTTTTTGCTTTGATTTTATGCAAGTCCCTCCTTCCTACCTTGCTGCCTTGGCAGGAGCTGGGCGGTTCATTTACCATACATACTCGAGTATAAGCTGACTTTTTCAGCACATTTTTTAATGCTGGAAAAGCCCCCCTCGTCTTATACTCGAGTGAGGCGGGCGGCGGTGGTGGAGGGACGAGCGGCCCAAAAGCAGCCCTTTTGGGCTACTCCTTCTGCCTTCGCTGCCGCCACCACCAGGTCTGTGGTGTGGTGAACCAGCTTATACTCTAGTCAATAAGTTTTCCCAGTTTTTTGTGCTAAAATTAGGTGCCTCGGCTTATATTCGGGTTGGCTTATACTCAAGTATATACGGTACTTTCTCCCCATTTTAGGGGGCATGTTTCCTGCTTGGCAGGGGGTTGGACTCGATGGCCCTTGTGGTCTCTTCCAACTCTATGATTCTATGATTCTATGATTCTATGATTCTCTGCCCACATTATCAACAGCATTGCCAGCTCTCAAGTTTCAAGGCGGTCATTGTGCATTGGAGTTTGGCGTAAAGGCAGCCTGTTGTATCACTGCAGTGCTAAAGGCCAATGTCAAGTTTTAATTCTGAACTCAATTCTGAAACGCTGCACATTTATCAATGGCAGAGAAGCCATTTTCAGAGGAAGAGTTGGCAGTATTAAATAAAAGTTAAATTCCTGCTTCAGCTGTAGGTGATTTCTTGTGTCTGGACTCCAGTGAAAGTCTGTAGAAAAAGAACTAATTTGTCACAGAGCTGAATGGAAGTTGCATTCACCTCACCCTGTCAAGCAAGCTGATTTTTGAATAGGTTGCCATATAATGAGTTCCACATATCAGATGTTAGAACTTGCCTCTGGAGTGAAATCACATTGTGTTTTGTTTTTTATAATTTTCATTTTGCCCAGAAAGAATTTCTAGAGTGCAAGGCTTTATTTATTGTAGCATCTCACAAAAAGCCAACTTTTTATGCCTTCTGTTCTATTGTGATTAATAGTTTACTTCTTGCATTTTCCTTAGATGCTCCAAGCCATAGTCATGGCAACCCCTTTAACAATTCCCTCACACATTCCCCGGCGTTGCATGCATATTTGTGTTTGATCAGTTTCCCTGATGGGGAGGCAGTGGGTACAGTGTGTAGCTGTACCTTCTCTTTAGATTGCACTGTCATTTCTCGATTCACTCCTTTTGGGGGCGTGAAAACTCCTGCCTGCCTGGCAGACTGATTTGGACTCGAGAGAAAGGAAAATCGTTCAGACTGCAAACTTGGGAATTCACTCAAATGAAAAGAATATAAAAGAATATAAAATATAGGAGTTCTCCTTCTTTGGGCTTTTTATTAATACTTGTTCTGCCACCTGAGTATTATGGCTGATCTAATTGGCCAAACCACTGCTCTGGTTTCTTTCTTCAGTTCATGGCTTTATCTTGACACTGGAAGCAAATCAATATAGATGACCCTCAGAGCTGGGACTCCTAGAAGGAAAGGCAGAAATCTGGAGGAGAAAGTTAATTATTGAAAGAGGAGGAAGATTCTTTCTATCAAGAACCTACCGTAGCCGCTCAACTTACAAGCAATTTCTCTTTTCTGAAGCAGACAGGAGAATCCTTCCAAGGATCCACTGTGGCATAATAATAGCAATGAAGGCACAGAACGATAACGCTGGCAATTCGGAATGGAAGAAGTGTTGAAATAATTTAAATCTTTTCTCATATTTTAAGTGGTGATCGTTAAATATCAAAGCACATGTGCATGTACTTTTAAAATGTGTCATAGTTTGGACAGAAAAGGAGGTAACGCTCTGTATAAATTTCAGGCACAGTAGCCTTCATTTATTTTCAAACAGGCAGCTGCTGAACACTGATATAAAAATGCCTTGATTTAAGTGAAAGTGAGCCTTGTTTAAATGAGTGGGGACTATAATGTGTTTAGGACTGGAAGGTCCCCCCCCTTTAAAATGGATGAGTATAACTCACAATGATCAGCTTCCTTCTGTACCCTATTCTGACTATCTTGAATTCAAACTACTTCTACCTACTTCTATGGACTGGTTGTTTTGAACATTGTGAGCACAGAAGGAGGAGACAATGACAACCCTGTCTGATGTTGTTATATGGAACAGATTTTGCAGATATTAATATTGTACAGCTTGAAGCAATAGGGTGCATAAAAACTGTCTCCTCTTGCAATAACAATTGTCCAGACCCATAAACCGTGAATCAAAATCTTTACTTACAAAACTTGCTTAAAAACAGAAGATAAAACAAATAATGTTACTTCCAAACGTCATGCGTATGTCAAGCACAGGTTCCATCATCTTAGAAAATTGAAATAACTTCAAACAGACCTAAAACCAGATATGTGTGTCTCTCTGCACAGTCTTCATTAGCTTCTCTTCAGGATAGACCTCATGGGCACATCCTTTGTTCTTTGTGGCTTCCAGAGAAAAACCCAAAGACCAACGCCCTAAAATGGCAATTTGCAGTTGAATATCTCTCACGGGTGGCGCTGTGGGTTAAACCACAGAGCTTAGGGCTTGCCGATCAGAAGGTCGCGGTTCGAATCCCCATGACGGGGTGAGCTCCCATTGTTCAGTCCCTGCTCCTGCCAACCTAGCAGTTCGAAAGCACATCAAAGTGCAAGTAGATAAATAGGTACCACTCCGGCGGGAAGGTAAACGGCGTTTCCATGTGCTGCTCTGGTTCGCCAGAAGTGGCTTAGTCATGCTGACTACATGACCCGGAAGCTGTACGCCAGCTCCCTCGGCCAGTAAAGCAAGATGAGCGCCGCAACCCCAGAGTTGGCCTCGACTTGACCTAATGGTCAGGGGTCCCTTTACCTTTACCTCTCACACATACATGAGAGTCAGCAGAGAATATCAACAGTTAATTAACACCCCATCTAGCTGCTCAGAGAGCTCTTCTTAGCCTCTGTATAGCTCAATGGAATTTTCCAGTTAAGCTTCAGCAAAAGACAGGCATTTTCCATTTCAGTTGTCCAATAGATCATTATGCTTGACAGCAGATGCAGTGGCTGTCCCACCTACATCTCTCCAGTAATGTTGAAGACAGTTGTGTAGTGTTTTTCCAGTTTCTAAAGGGAAAGAGGCTGCTCCCACATAACCTGGGGTTCAGTTGTTACTGGAGCAGGACAGAAAGCACACACTGTTGTGACTTTCAGGCCACTAGGGTGCATCAGAAGAAGCTCTAGAGCTGGCAGAATATTAGCAGTCTAAGCAGGATATTGATGTTTCCTCAAGCAGCCAATTTTGGAACCTGAAATGTCAATAACCTCCACCCATACATAACGCACCAGGTTTCACTCTGGCTCCAGCACTCTGGCTTGAACCCTCATACTAGTATGTTCTCTAACTTACCTGATTCTCCTCTCCGCTCTATTCCTCTACTTCATCAGATTTTGAAATCTAATGCTCGTACCCCTAGGAGAGTCACCTATTCTCAACTCTAGTTGGAAAAATGGGCACTAATACTCCCCCCACCCCGGTAAAGTTTGTATCACTTATGTCACTTCCATAGATTATATGGGTGAGCTCCAATTAAGCAATGTGCTCCCCCCCCAAAAAAAAAGAAAAAGGAAAAAAGAAAAAAGGGAAAAAGAAAATGCCAATTGGGGTGAACTGACTGATTTAATTACACAATAAAACAGGGTGTATTTTAAAAGCAGATTTAAATAAGGTTTGAATTGCAGCCGCTTCCTATACATTAGGACCGAAGGGACAAAACTCAGTGTGCATACCTTGCATTCCAAGGTGTTCGAAACAACAAATGATGTATGTTATTTAATGAAGAGATGAGGGCAATACTTTTGTTAACTCTTTTCAAATGCAAATTACCTGGATTTACCCACTATAGCATGATTCAAGAGCAAGAAACAAAACCATGAAGGAGTATTATTTTCCTAGCATGCATTTTATATTCCGTCTTTCATGTTATCATAATATTGGTAAAGATAATAATACTATGGAAGTATTTTATGTAAATGGCAAAAATTAATCCTTACTTGTCATAAATTAAGTTATTTATTTAAGACATTTACATACCATTTAATTATGCACATTTCTAAGTGGTGTACATAACCCCCCCCCCAGAAAATGGGGTAATGTAACAATAACAATTTACCGTAAAACCAAACACCACTTTAAAATGCCTGCAGGAACAAGATGGTCTTAATCATGTGCCTGAAGTTTAGCAAGGAAGGGGCCTGAATGTGGAGCTCCTATTAGTTATGTGGGATCAGTCAGTCCTAAAGATAGCCTGTTCCTTAAGACTACGGTTCTCCTTTCCACCCTTCATTCAAGGACCCCTCCTTTTTATTCACAATGATTACTTGTAGCCTCTGTCAACCTAATCTTGGCTTGTTGTTGGTTTTTGAAGAATTGTATAAAGTACCTGAGACTTTACCACAGAGCCAGTGTGGTATAGTGGTTAAGAATGGTAGACTCGTAATCTGGTGAACCGGGTTCGGGTCTCCGCTCCTCCACATGCAGCTGCTGGGTGACCTTGGGCCAGTCACACTTCTCTGAAGTCTCTCAGCCCCACTCACCTCACAGAGTGTTTGTTGTGGGGGAGGAAGGGAAAGGAGAATGTCAGCCGCTTTGAGACTCCTTAGGGTAGTGATAAAGCGGGATATCAAATCCAAACTCCTCTTCATCAAACCAGAATCTGCTTACTACGGGCATGAATTACATTTATGGAATTGCCTCATAGCAATTTCTCTTTGGATTTGGATTTTGTTTTATTTTAGGAAAGAAAACACATCCATTTTTTTGTTGATTTTAAAGGACAATGAATTAATGCTCTGCTTGATCATCCCTCTAAGTCAGCTTTCTTCTGCAGCTTCTCAACACCTCTGGGAGTTCAGAAGCAGAAGACTAGGACAACAGACCTCCCTGTTGCCAGTCACCAGTGCTAAATCTGAAGAATTCTGTCTCTGAAAAAGGGAGAGGTTGCATTTAGTTGTCATGACTAGAAGCTGTAGATGGACCATACCTCCATGGATGTGTACATTAAAAACAAAACAAAAAACAAATAAGCTGCTAGACGTGTTCCACTAGTGCCATGAGTTAAATACACATTGTCAGCCGCGCTCTGAAAAGTGTTATTTTTTAAAATTCCCACTGAGCTGTGCAACCTCCCTAGTGAACTCTAAGGAGACATGCCCGAGGCTTTGAGAAGAAAAGTTCCACAAGCCAATCCTGAGAGGACAGACCTCAGAAAAGAGCTGTGTATTCCCATAGCTAACAGGGCAGCTTCTTGAAGCATATTACTTTTGAATTAGCACAAAGACTGCATAAATCCTTTCCCTAAGGTTTTCCTTTAGTTCTGATCCTAAGGCCTTGAGGTGTGCCGCTTGGGAATGGGAGGATTCTGCCAGGCAGTTTCTCCACACAACACAACAGCAAATCTAGCAAGATTTCCCATCAAAACTGCCTAGATAAACCTTCTTTCTTTCCTTCAATTTTTCTTTTTTCTTTTTCATAACTTGCCTATGGGTTCCATCTTGCTGAGAAGAGAGGTTTGGGTAAGAAAGCTTGAGAGCCACAAAAAAATCAGTACAGACCTAGCTGTTCAAGTATTTGCCAGTGCAATTATATATGTGTGACAAAGGAGGGCTTTGGGGAACATGGGGAGATAATGGGATGGCTGTGAAGCAGGCTGCTCAGGCTTTCACAACAGCAAGGTGGGATCTTGTTAGTGCTCAGAACAATATTTTAATCCACAGTGGTCGGAGCAGCTGCCCCGAGCTCTGTGTGGAAAGAGGATTTAGGGCAGGGGGTCGCCATGATTCGCTTTATTCTGATCCAGATCCGTGCTGGCAAAGCACGTCTGGCCAAGTGGTACATGCAGTTTGACGATGACAAGAAGCAGAAGCTCATTGAGGAGGTCCATGCCGTTGTGACTGTGCAGGACGCAAAGCACACCAACTTTGTCGAATTCCACAACTTCAAGATTATCTACAGGTGTTACGCAGGGCTTTATTTCTGCATTTGTGTGGATGTGAACGACGACAACCTCGCCTACCTAGAAGCCATTCACAACTTTGTGGAAGTGCTGAATGAATATTTCCACAACGTCTGTGAGCTCGACCTCGTCTTCAACTTCTACAAGGTTTACACCTGGTAGACGAGATGTTCCTAGCTGGCGAGATCCGAGAGACCAGCCAGACGAAGGTTCTGAAGCAGCTCCTCATGTTGCAATCCTTGGAATGAGGAGCAGAGCAGTAGATCACCTCAGATCTTCCCCCCGGCAAGATCCTGCCACTTCCCCCCTTCCAAGGCTCATCTCTCTTCACCTCTGAATCAGTGACTTGCTCGGAGCAAATTTTTGCCACTTAACCTGTAGCTGGGGGTTTGTGGGAAGCGAGGGGGGAATCTTGAATTGGCATTCCTAGTTCGGATTCCTAGCCGTGCTTCCTCCTGCACAGGCCGAATATGTGAATGGGGCGGAGAGGCCGCTGGTTGGGGCTGGGTTGCTTTTCTGGAAAAGGGTGGGAGTGGGGAAGTGGAGATAGCTGCCGTCACCCCACCCTCCCAGTGCTACCGTCCCAACACAACCTGCTTGGTTGTGTTTTGTTTCCTGCTTGGCAGGGGGTTGGACTCGATGGCCCTTGTGGTCTCTTCCAACTCTATGATTCTATGATTCTATGATTCTATGAACCTTCTGTCTCTGCCCTCCATGTCACTAGCCTGCTGCCCACCCCTCCCCGTCCATTCACATAAGAAAAAAAAGTGTTGTGCCGCATCTGCCGTAGAAGAGGGACCATAAGTGTGTGTGAGTGTGCATGATGAGTGTACTGCCAGTAAAGTGATGTACTGATTAAATAAAGCATCTATGGGGGGGGGAATTAAAATATATTAATCCACAGTTTCTGAAAAGGAGGGCTACTCATTCTGCAAAGGAGGGCTACTCTTCTACTCATTACATGGCTAGAACGCAAGGGAGAAATGTGCTAAGAGGAAGGAGTGCTTGGCAAATCCACACCGTGATCAACTCCCACCCGGGAACCAATGTCCCCACTGTGGAAGGACATGTGGGTCCAGAATTGGCCTCCACAGTCACTTATGGACTCATTGTTAAAACCGTATTTATGGAAGACAATTGTACTTGGGTACAAGGGATCGCCAAAGAAGAAGAAGACATGGATAAGTCCTCTGTGGTGTTTTAATAGAAAGGATGGTGGGTTTAATGTCCCTGACATCTCACGGGGCTTGAGGAAGGGAGAACCTAAGAAATGTTTGGATACCAGCACCATGGTTTCTATCTTTTGACACTATCAGTTAGTCTAACTTTTGTCACTAGGCCAAGTCCAGCTGCTTGCCTCCACTATTGCTCTTTCTGCAGAATGGTAGCGCAATATGGCATTCTTCCTTGAATTAAGGTGATAAGTTCATTTTAATTTCTTTTTGCTTTTAACTTGTTTTTAACTGTATATGGTTTTATTGTTTGGTTTCGTGTTTTTATGCAGTTGTAAAACTGCTGATATATATATTTATGATAGAGTTGTATACACTTTTTTAAATAAAAACATATTTTTTTAAAAAATCATGCAAATCAGGGAAGGGCAGGCAAGTTCTCCCATTTTGCACATTTGCCTAGAACTTTCCCTAGCAGGCAAGGAAATATGTGCCCATTCACCAGGCATGCCATTCATGGTGTCCTCAGGACAATAGCACTCTCTGAGTGAATGATTGTTTCACAAGAAGGAGCTTGTGCATTTCAAACTGCTCGGCACCTGGGCTTGAAATCAGTCCATGCGCCTGTTGGTTTAATGTTGTTGCTTTGTGACCCTGGCAATGAAGCTGCCAGCTTGAAGAGTGATTCTCAGAACCAGACAGCACGTAAAACCTGAAAACACACATTCTCCCCCTCCACAGAGGGTGGATTGGCTACAGCTTCCTCTGGCTCTGAAGCTTATCACTTTTTATTTTCAAAAGGAGAGAAGGCTGCATGGCTTCTTTGGGATGCAAAACTCATTTACTACCTGAGAACAAACTGTTAATGTTATGGGTCTGCAATACACATATTATATTCACAGAGCAGTTTCAAATTTGGAATGATCTTGAAATAAGGTGATGAAATATTACTTTAAAAAAAAAAAGACAGCAGAATGTGTCACACACCATCTTATACAGACATACAGATAGTTAAGCCTATTAATTGGCCAGATTAATATTTAGCCTTTTATAGGAAGAGTGTATAAGTTTTGTCTCCTGTTTTCATGCTTCAGCTATAATGTGTGATGGACAAAGCTTACACATGGTAGTTTTCCATATCTGGAGCTCTCACATCTCCCCAAGTGGGAGGTAAGCCAATTCACACTTGCAAGCATAAAAGTGGATGCACATATTATTCCTACTTCTTCTCTTTCTTGTAAAATTTGTCTACATTTCGGCATGAATTCCCCTAAGAAACATGCAATTTTGCCTCCAAGGGGCTTCTGGTGGTTTCCTCACTGCAAGAAGTGAAGTTGCAGGGAACCAGGCAGAGGACCTTCTTGGTGGTGGCACCCGTCCTGTGGAACGTCAGGTGTCAAGTAGATAAACAGATATATGACATTCAGAAGACATTTGAAAGCAGCCCTGTATAAGAAGGTTTTTAATGTTTGATGTTTCATTATGTTTTTATATCTGTAGGAAGCTGGAACAACCCCCGTCAGATGGTTAGGGTACTAATAAAATAGTAATAGTAGTAGTAGTAGTAGTAATACACATTTTTGCAATGCATTCTCTCTTGATCTGGATCTGGCCCTGACCTTCCACTTCATCTTGACTCTACCGTTCCTATTACCAGAAGTTCCAGCTGTCCTAAGCTGTCAATTTCTGCTTTGGTTCTCCCTTTCCTGGTTCCAGGTGGTAGCAAAATCAAAAGTTGTTAAACCCAGGAAGGATTAGATCCCAGATAATTTGCATACTTTGCAGCTGAAGTATCCACCTAATTCAGGCAAATGGTGAAACAAGTTTTTCCACATAAGCAGTCATGAAAGAGGCTGACCCTGAGCAGATAATTCAGGAATATTTTCTCTTCATATTTATTCTTTATTCTATTTAGGCATGTATATGAAGTAAAATAATCTCAAGATTACACCAATGTCCTGATTTAGAGTAATAACGTTGGCCTTTGCAACTTGCTTTGAAAACCAATGTAATTAAAGACATACTACATTATTGCATTATGGGCAAATGAGATCACAGCACAAGATACCTTACTGCAATGTCTAAATAAGTTATATATTATTCAATTGTGTTCATATAATACTGTTTTTCAGTTGATATATTTTATCAGTATGTCCACTAGGAAGATCTGGACCATTTATCCAAAGGATCTATATTTACTTTATGTATTGTTAACATTTTATGTATTGTTAAGAAGAATACCTGACCATCTGCAGATCCATATATAGATCATAGACAATAGTGCTGCTTTGCAGGAAAGGATGGAGTTTTAATTACACTAGTCTGGGGGGAAATCCTACCAGTTCCTTTTTGACTCCAGATGCATCATTCCATTGTTCTTATGAAAGGTCAGCTCCAGGACATTCTACATCCTCAAGGAAGAACAAGAGTAGGAAGGTGGGAACACAGAGGATGTTTTCCTTGCATATCCAAAAGGGGCAATTAAAATTGCTCATGTTCTACAGACCAAACAGCAGAGTCTTGTTGAACCTTGAAGGCTATTGTGAACGATACTACAACAGTATTTACTAATATTTTTTTAAAATCTGTGTTTATTGAAGCCATGTTAGATATGGTCCTTCAAAGGCTAGTAATTTGTACCTGGTGCAGGGATAATGGAGTGTTGCGAAGATGGGATATTTATTGGGAAAGATTGACCGCCCCCGAAACATTAAAGGCTGCTTCACATAGCTATAGTGGCATGGTGAGGCAGAGGTGATTGCTTGACATTGCTGGTGTTTACTGGGAGGTGAAGGGAGCAGTGGCAAGGTTGGTGTGGTGTGGGCACGCTGGAGGGAGCATCAGATTGGCAGCAGTGATGTGACTGACCACAGGCAAGTGCTGCTCCTCCCCACCCTCCACTACTGCATAAGCACGTGTTGAACATCCACATCAATTTCTCGACACTTGATTAGTTTAGATTTAATGACTTGCTGCCGAATGTGTGCTGACTCACACTAGAGGACTTTGTTTGAGGTCACATGAGGGGATTTGAAAGTTTCGGCTGCTGTGTGTAGATGACTGTTTCATGCACGCAAATCAATGCTGATTTGCAGCCATCAGGTGGTGAATATGCATGTGTGAACCAGCCACAGGAGTTTAACTGATGTGGACGGCATTTGCTCTTTTTGTTGTCAGAAGAGCTGAAATCTTAAATGAGGCACAGACAAAGGTAAAAATGAGAAAACTTTGTGTTTCAGAACCAGCATTCTTTTCTTTTCTGTACTTTTCTTTTCTTGCAAGTCTCCTTCATGATATCAAAACGTTTATGAGGCCAAGAGTAAGTCATTTTGACTTTCCCATAATGAACATGGGAATATTTTGCTTGTAAATCACAGTGAAGGCTTTCTTAAAGCTTAGTGGCCACTTCTTTTTTTACCCCAAAGTATGACAGATAAGCATTGCAAGTCCTGGAGCTCGCATGTAAATTCCATCACCATGGATGTATTGCTCTTCCAGGTGACACAGCCTGTCAAGGAGAAAGCTGTTTACAATAGACTTGTCATACTCCAACCTTGCATGGTCAGAATAGAGAGCAGATATAAAAATAAATTCTTTACTCATTTATGAGAGCATTTGGTAAGCTGATGTGCCCTTTCCCTTTCCCTTTTCCAAAGAGTCACAGGCAGATTTGACAAAAGACAAAATATGATGCCACACAATTGCTTGCAAGCTCAAACAGATCCTAAATTTAATAAGCAGTTTTCCATTCCAATGCTTTTACATTTGTTTCATCCTACATTCTGTTGTAACTGTTTGCAAACAAAAAATGCAACCCTTGACCTCAGGAAACTCACTGAAATTGTGCCTTATAGGTGCTTCTTTTTGCTCCTATTTTTAATTGCCTGTGGGTGTTCTTTGGCTGTTGTTGTTTAAAGCTTGCACTGTTTTGTGTATTTGCGTGTGTACCGTATTTTTCGCTCGATAACACGCACCCGACCATAACACGCATGTAGATTTTAGAGGAGGAAAACAAGAAAAAAAATATTCTAAACGAAACAGTGGATGTATGATTTTTGTGGTTCATGCTGTGGCCACAGACATGTGATCTGACAGTGAGTTTGGGGTAGCCCAATGCAAAAATCCTGAGGATCCATGTGGATCCATGTTTGTAACCATGTTTTTGCACCACTGCAGCCCCAGGTAACAGTGGGTGCGTGATTTTTTTGGTGCAAACTGTAGCCATGGTCATGCTATGTGATCTGACTTTAAAGCAAGGAGGTTCTGCTTCTCTCCCTCCTTAGCGAGCTGAAAAACTTTGCTGGAGGGACAGAGAGCCTGCTTGCTTTAAAGGAGCCGACCGGACAGGAGCCGCTTACACTCGTGTAAGCGGCTCCCCTCCCCTCTCGCTTTGCTCCTTTAAAGCAAGCAGGCTCTCTGTCCCTCCAGCAAAGTTTTTCAGCTCGCTAAGGAGGGAGAGAAGCAGAACGTGCTTGCGTTAAAGGAGCCTACCGGTTGTTCTCTGTCCCTCCAGCTCTGCTTCTCTCCCTCCCCCCGCAAAGCGGGATAAGAGCCGCTGAGTGGGGAGGAGGGAGAGAAGCAAAACCTTCTTGCTTTAAAGGAGCCAACCGGACAGGAGCCGCTTACACTCGTGTAAGCGGTTCCCCTCCCCTCTCGCTTTGCTCCTTTAAAGCAAGCAGGCTCTCTGTCCCTCCAGCAAAGTTTTTCAGCTCGCTAAGGAGGGAGAGAAGCAGAACGTGCTTGCGTTAAAGGAGCCTACCGGTTGTTCTCTGTCCCTCCAGCTCTGCTTCTCTCCCTCCCCCCGCAAAGCGGGATAAGAGCCGCTGAGTGGGGAGGAGGGAGAGAAGCAAAACCTTCTTGCTTTAAAGGAGCCAACCGGACAGGAGCCGCTTACACTCGTGTAAGCGGCTCCTCTCCCCTCTCGCTTTGCTCCTTTAAAGAAGCAGGCACTCTGTCCCTCTCTCCTCCCCATTCAGCGGCTCTTCTCCCGCTGGAAACCACGGAGGAGGGAAGCATTCGCTCCGTAACACGCACAGACATTTCCCCTTACTTTCTAGGAGGAAAAAAATGCGTGTTATGGAGCGAAAACTACGGTAGGTCCCCAGGCCACCCCTCAAATAACTTCACACATAACACGTAATTTAGTTTTGGTTTTGGGGCACTATTTTGGCCACAACTTTATTAAAATACAAAATCAGTGAGTGGTTGTTTAGACATTGGTTATGACTATCTGTCCCCCGGCCTGGGACAGAACTGACATTGGTAGCCAGTAGAAGGGAAAGTCAAACTTGGGGTCATTTGAGCTAAGCGTCGGACCCACGCCGCTCACCCCAGCAGCTCCCCGAAAGCTTGCCAGCCCTGGTCCTATGACAAGGATTCCCATGACAGGGATTGGGCGGCCCTGGTCCCATGACAGGGATTGGACGAAATCGTGGCAAGCCCCAGGATTCCTTTAACGGAATTCCCTTCAGTGCAATAGGAGGGGCAGGCACAGCCTATCCTGACCCCTCCACCACCAGCATATTATAACCAATGCCTAACCGCCACACGAGCGCTAACGCTCGCCACCAACCACTCACAAACCCAACCATGAACCCAATTTAGTAGCCACCGCATCCAGCCAAACATCATTCCCCAAATCGGAGAGGTGCACTCCATCTGCCCGGTAAAGGGCATCAGCCTTAAAATTAATGTCTGGGTGTGAAATCACCAAACCACCCAGCTCCAATACCTTCCCGCAAACAGCAGAGTTAATGCGCTTCCTGGCCCTTTCAGCGGCCTCCGGGCGGGAAACACCGCGCCAGGTTTGCCTCTGCAACAGGTGAGACCAAATTATTCTCACTGAAGGTAATAAGGCTGCCAATGCCTCCAAATCCCTTTTTGGATTGAGGTGCGCAAAGCAAGGCAGTCAATAGTTGCCACATCATTTTCCCCCAGCTGCACCACTATGGCCATAGGGTGGGGAGGTCCGAGAGCAGCCGGCGACCAATCAGCGGCATAAACTCTCCCCATGACATTCCGCGTCTGGAAAAGCATGACACTTGCATGTGCTGTGGGAGGCCGAGACACGCTCCCCTTGCAGACTGCCTCGCTCTGCTGCAAGCCCAATGAACGATGCTGTGTCCCACTATCCAGATGCGGACCAGCGTGGGATCTACAAGGGTTGAAACAAACAAGCATTAGTACCAAACTCAGCATTTGTTTCACACATAACCCTTGAAAGCATCCGATTTCCATGTCCCAAATCCTTGATCCTGGCAGCTGAGAAGCCCCAATGGGCCGCCATAGTCGCTGTACCTATGCGAAAGGAATGAGGGGCAAAACCAGAGTCCGAGATCCCACAAGCAGAGATGGCCTTACGCATGACTTTTGTGAACTAGTGTCGCGCCAAAGGGTGACCATTTTCCTGCATGAGTAGGGGGCCGTCCCCAGGAGGTCTCAAGGCCAAGTACTTCCTTACATCCTTGACCGGGCACGGGCCCACCTCCCCAGTCGCTGGGAGGCGGACAACCTCCCCCCAACCCAGCTGGTCAGTTTTGGAGTTGCGCACTACAAGTCTCAACTCCAAAAGGGAAACACATATATCCTGAAGGAGCAACCCATGAGAACCAGCAACTTCTAGGATCGAGCCAGACCCCAGTGGAACGAAAAGCCAAATATTTCTGGTATCCAATAACAGGGCAAGGACCCACCTTACCTGTGACTGGAAGCCTGATGTTGGCAACCCAGCCCACTAGGTCTGACTTAGAGCTCCAGACACTTATGACAAGCTCCAAAGCAGATAAGGAAAAATCCTGAGGCAATAAGCCTCCAAACTCTCAGCCCCGTGCTGGCTCCAACACAATTTCCCCAACCCTCAGTACACCAAAATTACAATGGAATACTGAAAGAAGTCTCGTCTAGATCTAGAACCAGGAGGCAAGTCTTAACTTGTTGCGGATACTGCATAGGTCAAAGATTGACCGGCTTCCTGCCTGCAGTCCTGTGAAGGCTGGAGTCTTTTCCAACCTTCCGAGACCCTGCGCACAACACATTTTTAGAAGGGTCTCTGAAAAATTAAAGCTTTACTCTAGCAGACATTGCAGCAGACTGAATTCTGATACATTTAACAGTGCATCCGATCTGCAGCAGGTAGTCCAATTACTGCAGGTCCTGCTCAGAGGATGGAGGCAAGTTCCTCTGAATGGCCAAGGACTGCCAGCTAAATGCTAATAAATCAGTCCAGGCCTGAAAGCAGAAGGGGAAATGTAAGCTACTACTCCTCTTAATTATCAATTGTTGCCAAAGCGCCACAGGAGCTCCAGAAAATCTGGCTATAGCTGGGCGTCCAGAGGCCAGGATCTGAAGCTCTCCAACTGAAAACGGGATAGAGTGACAGCGAAAACATTAGATGATCCCGTAATAAAGCGAGCAGAAACGCAATATTAAACCTTAAGCAGTGCAGCTGGAAAGCACATAAAAGGGGGGCGGAGACTCTGCCAAAGGATGAGGACCATTTTGCCAGGACCCTCACACTGCCTGGTTATCAGACCAAGACAGACCCGACGGTCCCTAAACTCCTCAGTCCAGATGTGCGCTGACACTACAATGGGGAGAACTCAAGAAAAGTTAGGTCACATGAGATAGCCTTGCCCTGCCAGGCTCAAGGCCACTGTACAGGATGATGAAGGGACCCCGGGCCATGAGACCACCTGGCCGAGCAGGAATGGAAGGGGCAGCCTGGAGCAACCACCCTGCATGCAAAATTTTAACTGACTTAGCAATGATAGAATCTGATAAAGCAACATTTGCTATCAGAGGAAGTATTACAAGAATAACGCCCTTCACGGCAAACAGCTTTTCCACAGGCAAGCAGAGGTAGGAGCAACGATATCCAGCTAGCCCCCAAATACGTTAAAAGGGGCAGTAGGAGCCACTGTCCTATCCACTGCCAACGGAACACCCAGCTCCTCAGGGAATAAAAGGGGCGTCCAGTAAGCCTAAGCAGGGGCTGGTGTCACATGAACCAGCCAGTGAGATAATCCAAATAATGGTACCCCCAGTTAAACGAGTCTTGACTCGCAATGTTCAATCCAGAAAGACGCTAAAGGACTTGAGTGCTGCACAGCCTATAGCACAACCCATTGGCACCGCCTTATCAATATAAGGACCATCCAATTAAAGCCCAACTACTTATAATCTTGAGGGTGAACCGGCAGCAGCCTAACAGCCGATTCAATATCGCATAATGCCAACAAGGCACCTCCTCCAATTTGTTGGTAAGCTCAACTGTCTGATCCAAAGATGCATATTTCACGGAACAATTCCAGAGAGTCATTCACTGAGGTGCCTTTGGGATGCGATAAATATGGATTATACGGGGCTTTCTTAGGGACGATCCCCAATGGGGATAAATGAAAATCGGGACTAGAAGGAGAATCAAGGGGGTCCCACCATACGTCCCAAGGCAAGCTGCTTCCCAACCTTCTTTCAGGCTGCCACAGGTAGCTCTCTAGCTGGCTTTTGAGTTGCTGTATCCTGAGCCACTGGCTGAAAAGCCAGAGGAATCCCGAAACCTTGGGAAAACCCTTCCCACAAGCACAAAGCTACTGACCCATCTAGATAACCTTTTAGCCAGGCTTTCAAGGGAGATATTTTTATGGAATTATGGGCAAGAGGTATTGAGTTATTGCTTGCTAGCCCCCAGCCCCCACTTGGGCAGAATGCCCTGCCTTGAGTTGCCACCATGATGTGTAAATTTACAGGGCCAACGCTGGCCAGAAACCCTAAAAAGTCCCAACAAAGCTGCTGCCGGGCCAGCTTCCTGCATACCTGCTTCAGGTTCTATTGCTCAGGGAATTTCCATTTGAAATGTGGAGCTGCGCAAGTGGTCCACATGTCCCCGTCCCTGCGATCCTAGCAAGCTGAGGGGATGATGGCAGCCCTGCATCTAACATACCCATAGTGAATTGCAACTTAAAGAATAGTGGGGTAGAAGGGACCCTGAGGATCATCTAGTCCACTCTCCCACAATATAATCATCATTATCACCATCTATTTGTACCCCGCCCATCTGGCTAGACTTCCCCAGTCACTCTGGGCAGCTTCCAACAAAAGATTAAATACAGAAATGCAGCAAACATTAAAGGCTTCCCTAAACAGGGCTGCCTTAGATGTCTTCTAAAAGTTTGGTAGTAGACATCTGGTGGGAGGGCGTACCACAGGGCGGGTGCAACTACCGAGAAGGTCCACCACATGGTGCCCTGTAACTTGGCCTCTCACAGTGAGGGAACCACCAGAAAGGCCCTCGGCGCTGGACCTCAGTGTCCGGGTAAAGTGATAAGGGAGCATGCAGCTGTCCCATACAGGGACCAATCCTGCAACCTAGGGATTACCGCACCATACGCTGACCAGCTGAACTATCCAGGATGATCCCTAAAGACCCAGGTTTGACGTACCTGCAAGGAGGTGTAAGCATCATCCCTGCTCCCCTTTTCCCTGCTCCTGGATCGCCACCTCTGAAGACGCTTCCTTCTGGAAGAAGGCACCTGGGGCATCAGCAAGTCAACCTCTGCAGGAGAGGCAAGCTCTGGAGGCATCTGCAAAGGCCCTGTCATAATCTGCAAAAAACTAAATGTGAGGAACTGGTGAAAACAATGCTTTGTGCACCACATGGGGAAGCTATTCAGGCCAGAAACGCTGCCAGAGGCCATCAAATGTTTCCAATGAGATAACAAACTCGAGGCAGCCCCACCGCCTGACCAGGTACCCCTGTTTGCCCTTTAGAGGGAAGCACGCCCTCAAGAAACCCAAAGTTCTTTTTGGGAGCAAAATCACAAGTGGGCCGAACTACCCAGCAACAGAATAGTCCAAAAGGAGCAGCTTGTTTTGATTTGTGATAACAATGGCTAAGTGGGGGATATGAACCCTGTCTCCCAGGTCCTAGTCCTGCGCTCTAGCCACTAAGCCACAATGGCTCGTCTCTAAAATGGCAGTCAACAGCACTGCATGCACCCAAAATAAAGCCAACCTTGGGGGATACTATAAAGGAAAGTGATTCCAGGTAAGCTGGGAACAGCCCTGGCTAGCCCCACAATTAAACAGGCAAAAATGGGGGAAACCTTTTTGCTAGAGAAAGCCCCTAACGGGGGCTCTCTCCCTATTGGGAAAGGCAAGCCACAGATACAGGGAGAATCTTCCCACAGGGCAGGGTAAGGGGTGGGGTGGGAAATCAAACAGGAAAAAAGGGAAATTAGATTAATTAAGGGACTAAAGAGGATTAAAAAGAAGGGGGAAAATAAAGAAATGTAACCAGACATGAGAAGATTGCTCCTGATCCGATGCACTCTGCAAAGAAAAAGAGAAACCAGAGTGCACCAATATTTAAAGACTATGGTCCCACCCACCCAATTTGGAACATACAATTTGCCCCAGCAACCCGGTTATCCAATCACAATGCCAGGCAACAACTATTAACCTGCCTGGCAACAAGAGGCCTGGCCCGGTGGCCCACACCGCAACACGTGCTCTCATTTATTGGAGAACACGCTTAATAAGAAAGACTGTGGTTCCTCTCCTTACCTCTTCCATACTTTAGACATGAAAAGCCAGGTGTTTGTGTATGTAAGATTCCTGTTGTCATTGGAAATATATATATATATAAGACTTCTGTGGCTGTCGGCAAAAACTGTAACTGTACACTTTTCAGTAGCAATATTTCCTGTTTGAGGGAAAAAACCCGATTGCAGTGACACACCTTCCTGCATATAATGTGGTTGAGATTATGCACCTTGATGTAAAGCTTTGTGCTTAATATGTCAACCTTTATTTCAGAAACAGCTACAGCAAAAACTGTCACATTAGATCCTTCACAGAAGAAACAACTTCTCTCGCGGTGCTCTGAATACCCATGATTTGCCTCTCCTGAAGCAAAAAACTATGGTGGTGTGGTTTTTTTTGCAAATAAGTGTACCAAACAGACAACAAGAAGTTTGCAAATATTATCACATCTGAGAAAGAAAAGCAGTGGCAGAGTGGCACATACAGTTTCAAAGTTCAAGTCTTGTGTGGCATTGACTCAGATCTGGACTGATGGTCCCTGCTGCCCGAACTGGAAATCCTCTTGTGACTCTTTGGACTAATTGCAATTGCTCTCGACCAGGATGATGTGGAATGTAGATATGGAATTATATCACTTTAGCATATTGATTATTGTAGAAAATGCCTGTTGTGGCCTCAGGTGATTCCATGGAATTTGTTGCTATAGAAGGATCATTATAACAGCTGCTCATGAAGTTACATATATTTGTTAAAAGCACGCATGCACATAGCTATTTATATAGATCAAGTAATGATTATTGCCCAGGGCATAAAATATTCAACTTCAAATTATACAGGTAGGCTAAAATGGAGAGGAAGATTTTGTGAAAATCTTCCCAGGAATTTAAATTAGTTGTTGTAGTAGTTTGTTTAAAAATCTGATTATTAGTCCATTGGATCTGGTTTGGAAGTACTGCCTTCACTCAAAACACCCTTCATTGTTTCATATTGTCAAGATTTAGAAAGCATTTAACACTTTTAAAAATACTGTGCATTTATATCAAAAGTCTCACAGGAACAGGCACAATCCAAAGGGGAAAGCAAGGGCAGAGAAAGGAAGGCAGGCACTGGAGCAGCTGCACTTTCTCTGTTCAATGGATGCAGCCAACGTAGAGCTTATCCACACTTCTTGTCCTGCAGCTCCCCCCCTGGGGAAACCGCTCTCTAGTTCTCAGCTGGAACAAACAGCAATTCGGGTTTTACCAGATTGCCATTTGTTCTGATCTATCTCTAAAGATCTGGGTGGAATCTACACACATATACTTCCCTGCAGTTACTCCTTCTCTGGCTGATTGCCAGGGCTGGTTTGTTCTCTTCCTTGCCATGATGTTCTTCCTGGGAGGAAGGGGGCACAGACTGCTGGTGGCTGTTGGTGCCCAATTTGCTGGGAGAGGCCAGAGTGTTCCTTCTTTAATCTCTGCACTGCCAGGGAAACTGGCAGTTAGAGCAGAGTGTTCTTTCTTGAAGGGAGGGGAGGAAAGCAAACTCCTCACAGTTTCTTCTTTGGCCGAGGGATTGAGCCAGGTTGGGCTTCCCATTTCCTTCTCAAGTGGCAGGAAGTGCAGTCTAGTGAAGAGGGCAGAGTGTGTTTCTTTTTAGGTCTGCGATCCTAGGGCAACGGTATTCACAAACAAAAATAAAATTACCACACAGCATTGCAACACCACTGTTCACAATTTGTATAATACATATTTGACACACAGCAGACTGCTGACATTGTACCATGCAATCAACTGTGGTTTACTGTTTGTGTTTGGTTGTTGCTTATTCATTGTTATTCTTGCTAATTAATTGGTTTTGTTCAATGTGTCTAACCTATAAATAAACATTGTTCATATTCATTAGACTCTGGAGGGTGGTTGCCGCTCTGCACCTCTACATCCAGAGTAGTGAACTGGGAAAGGTTGCCTCATGAATATAGGCTTCATTTTAATATCAGGAAATAGAAAAACCTGGCTTGTGGTATCACCATGCCTAGTATGTGATCCCTGATTTGTTAGGATCACTTCAGGATGAATGAAACAGCTGGGGACGGGGTGATGCATAGCAGCAACAAGTGAGTTTCTGGACTGGGCCCAGAGCGGCTGCCTGAGATTAGTAAGGAGCTGAGAACCAGTCAGGACCAAATGCAATCCAGAGCAGAAGGCAAACCAAGAGGCAGGACCAGAAACACAGGACACCTTATAGCTTGGGTAGATCTCTTCTTTTTTTTAATGCTTTTTATTAAGTTTTCTATAACATAAACAAACAAAATAAATACTTTGCAGTTCAACAATTGTATGTCTACTTATTACCACATGTACTATTACGCCCGGACTTCCCTCCCTCCCTTCATCCAGCTTTCACATTAAATTTCCACTCTCACAGATTCTTAATTACTATCCACATCACAAGATTCATTTCATCCCTGCTACAGTCTTTAAGCTTCTACAGTTGTTACCTATGCAGTCAACAAATTTACTCCATTCTTTTTTGAACTTTGTTTCCCCATGGTTCCGGATCCTGTGGGTCAGTTTCGCCAATTCTACATATTCGACCCTTTTTGTCTGCCACTCCATTAATGTTGGCATTTCCTGGGTTTTCAATTTTTGGACTACTAAAATCCTGGTGGCAGTCGTGGCGTACATAAACAATTTATGGTCTGCTTTTTTTAGTTCATCACCTATCATCCCCAGCAAAACTGCCTCTGGTTTTTTTGGGAAAGTATATTTAAATTTTTTTAAAAATTCATTATAAATCATATCCCATTTTTTTTCCTTTTTTCCACATGTCCACCACATGTGGAAAAATTCACCGTCTTTTGTTTTGCATTTCCAACATGCTTTGTTACTCATATTGTACATTTTTGCTAGTTCGACAGGGGTGCTATATCAGCGGTACATCATTTTCATTTTCTTTTCTTTTAGGGTGGTACACGCCATGAATTTCAGACATAGCTCGGGTAGATCTCATTGGCCAGGCAATGTTTCATTGTGATAGGAAACCATCTCATTGTTCTTCCTTCCCAGTAGGAGCCAATGGCCACCCTGGGCCACATCAATCCAGAAAGTTCTTCTCTGAGAAGCTGTAGAGACACTGCTTGCCACATGTGATCAGCATTATCTATCACTGTACCAAGAAGTTGCAGCGGTGCAACTTACCCTGTAGGATGGTAATCAGCAGCTCCTCACAGAGAGGACAGTAGTGGCTCAAAACAGTAGCAAGCAATTAACGTAAAAGCTGCCAGCTCCCTTGTAAAATCAGCAGCATGGGTGTGAATAGGAAACCTGTAGAACATCAGACTCAGCCCTACAATATTTCTCTGTGGAAATTGCACTATCTGGTTCTTCAGCACCATGTACTTAGGGTTCCAGAATAATTTCTTCCTGAAATGTTTGCCTTTGTTTCTGAACTCCTTGCTTCTAAAGCTCGCATCCAAGGAGCTTGAGTCAAGAGCCAGAAAGGAAGGATAGTCAATCCCATAATTCTGACATGAGTCTCATAAACTTCTCTGGTTCTACAGTCTCTGACTACGAGCTGTTGTAATTGTTCCCATGGCAGAGGTCCATGTTCCTAATGACTCGGCTTTTATATCTCATTGAGTAAAAATTATGATGGCAAAGTTTTTATAATTCTTGACTGAATATTAACAAATCAGAAATGAATGTGAAAGTGTAATGAAGTCAACAGATACATTAATCCTCTGCCTTTATTTTTGTATTGAGATCTTCTGAGGTTTGAGTACACCAGAGATCTATTTGGCCGGAATACAAATAAGACGCATTGAGATTGTCTTGATTGTAGAAAATGTACAATGGAGTAATATATTACATATTAATGAAGTCACATCTTTTAAAGGTTCCCTCCAAAGACATCCTCTTTTTATAATATTTATGTACAGTTTCGTGGACATCTGAATTGCAAATGCATTAAGATCTCTTGAGGGGGCAAAACATACATAAATTGTTTCATAGAAAGTTTTAAACTCTGCAGAAGAACAATGGCTTAAAACTGATAGGCTTAAAATAAAACTTAGGATGCAGACAGGCAGACACTCTGAAGTGTGGCTTGAAGATACAGTGGTGCCTCGGGTTACAGATGCTTCAGGTTACAAACTCCGCTAACCTGGAAGTAGTACCTTGGGTTAAGAACTTTACCTCAGGATGAGAACAGAAATTGTGGCGCGGCAGCAGTGGGAGGCCCCATTAGCTAAAGTGGTACCTCAGGTTAAGAACAGTTTCAGGTTAAGAACGGACCTCTGGAATGAATTAAGTTCTTAACCTGATGTACCACCGTACATTCATTGTCCTGAGAACAAAGGCAATAAATTTGTGTTCAAAAGTAGTTTCACTTTCACTGTCCAAGTTAGATCCTGAAAACAATTGCTTTGTCTACTAGGAAATTCTCCTGCACAAGCCATACTGCTCAGACCCAATCTCAAGAACTAGCCTTGAAGCAGGTTCTCCAGTGGGTTCTTAGGGGGTGTTACAATCATCACACAATCTCAGCAGGGGAACTGTGGGAACAGACTGTATTTTTTTAATGAACAAATTTCATTAATAACAGCTTACAGAAACATGTAGAAGAAATAAGCACCATCCTACAGAACATCACAGGAAAATGGCAATTTTCAGCTGTTGCCTCTGCATTGTGGAATATTCCTTGGCCTGCCACGAAGCATCATCCATCACTTGGTTCAGATATCTTATACAGTGGTGCCCCGCAAGACGAATGCCTCGCAAGACGGAAAACCCGCTAGACGAAAGGGTTTTCCGTTTTTGAGCTGCTTCGCAAGACGAACTAAATGCACAAATTGTCATCTCATCTCTCCTCCCAGTTGAACGACGTGGCCCAGGGAGAGAGGGGAAAATAGTGGAAGTGAACAGCTGGCTTCGCAGATGGTGTAAACAGGAACGGTTTGGATTCTTAGATCACGGACTGCAGTTTCTTGAAGATGGACTTCTGGCAAGCGATGGGCTGCACCTCACAACAGTTGGGAGAAATGTTTTTGCCAAAAATCTCAGAAACCTCATCAGGAGGGCTTTAAACTGACTAATGTGGGGGAGGGAGACAGTGCTCCTGAAGGTAGGAGCCTATCAATTAATGAAGATGATCATCCAAATGTCATAGACCAAATGGAGCAAACAGCACGCAGACCTAGTGGTGGGAGGAAAAAATCCTTAAATAAGAGACACGGGGGAATGATTAATGGACTTCAATGTCTGTACACTAATGCGCAAAGCATGGGAAATAAACAAGATGAGCTTGAGCTCTTGGTACAGCAAACTAAATATGACATAATAGGCATCACTGAAACCTGGTGGGATAAGTCCCACGATTGGAATGTAATAATGGGGGGATACAATCTATTTCAGAGAAACAGACCAGACAAGAAAGGAGGAGGAGTTGCGTTATATGTCAGGGATGTGTATACCTGTGAAGAGATCCAAGATTTAGAACATCAAAGCCAAAGTGAGAGCATTTGGGTCAAAATTAAGGGAGAGAAGAATAACAGGGACCTCATTGTGGGAGTTTACTATAGATCCCCAAGCCAAACGGAGGACATAGATGATGCCTTCCTGGAACAGATGGCCAAGCATGCAAAAGGAAGGGAGATAGTAGTAATGGGGGACTTCAATTACCCGGATATTTGTTGGATGTCAAACTCAGCCAAGAGCATAAGGTCAAACAGATTCCTCACTGGCCTTGCAGACAACTTCATTGTCCAGAAAGTGGGAGAAGCAACAAGAGGAACAGCCATTTTAGATCTGGTCCTAACCAATGTTGATGACCTGGTTAGTGGGGTAGAAGTGGAAGGATCATTAGGCGCGAGTGATCATGCTCTTCTGAAGTTTACAATACAGCGGAAGGGAGCAGCCAAGCATACTAGGACTCAATTTCTTGACTTTAAGAAAGCCGACTTCATAAAACGTAGGGAAGTGCTGGGAGAGATCCCATGGACAGTAATACTAAAAGGAAAGGGAGTTCATGATGGCTGGGAGTTTGTTAAGAGGGAGATACTAAAAGCACAACGTCAGGCAATACCAATGAGAGGGAAACATGGAAGGTGCCTAAAGAAGCCAGGGTGGCTATCTAAAGAACTTTTAACTGAGTTAAGATTAAAAAAGGATGTGTACAAAAAATGGAAAAGGGGGGAAACCACCAAAGAGGAATTCAAACAAATAGCCAGCACGTGTAGACACAAAGTCAGAAAAGCTAAAGCACAGAATGAACTCAGGCTTGCTAGAGAGGTTAAAAGCAACAAAAAAGGCTTCTATGGGTATGTTCGTAGCAAAAGGAAGAGCAAAGAAACAGTGGGGTCACTCAGAGGAGAAGATGGTGAAATGCAAACAGGGGACACAGAAAGGGCTGAACTCCTCAATGCCTTCTTTGCCTCAGTCTTCTCCGATAAGGAAAACAATGCCCGACCTGAAGAATTTGGAGCAAATGATTCAGCAAAGGAAACACAGCCCAGAATAACTAAGGAGATAGTACAAGAATACTTGGCCAGTTTAGATGTATTCAAGTCTCCAGGGCCAGATGAACTGCATCCAAGAGTATTAAAAGAACTGGCAGATGTGATCTCAGAACCACTGGCAGTCATCTTTGAGAATTCCTGGAGAACAGGCGAAGTCCCGGCAGACTGGAGGAGGGCAAATGTTGTCCCTATTTTCAAAAAGGGGAAAAGAGAGGACCCAAATAATTACCGCCCAGTCAGTCTGACATCAATACCAGGGAAGATTCTGGAGCAGATCATTAAGAAAACAGTCTGTGCGCACCTAGAAAGGAATGCTGTGATCACCAATAGTCAGCATGGATTTCTGAAAAATAAGTCATGTCAGACTAACCTGATCTCGTTTTTTGACAGAATTACAAGCCTGGTAGATGAAGGGAACGCAGTGGATGTAGCCTACCTTGATTTCAGCAAGGCATTTGAGAAGGTGCCCCATGATATTCTTGTAAAGAAGCTGGTAAATTGTGGTCTTGACTATGCTACCACTCAGTGGATTTGTAACTGGCTGACTGACCGAACGCAAAGAGTGCTCATCAATGGTTCCTCTTCATCCTGGAGAAGAGTGACTAGAGGGGTGCCACAGGGTTCTGTCTTGGGCCCGGTCTTATTCAACATCTTTATCAACGACTTGGATGATGGACTAAGGGCATCCTGATCAAATTTGCAGATGACACCAAACTGGGAGGGGTGGCTAACACCCCAGAGGACAGGATCACACTTCAAAACGACCTTGACAGATTAGAGAACTGGGCAAAAACAAACAAGATGAATTTTAACAGGGAGAAATGTAAAGTATTGCACTTGGGCAAAAAAAATGAGAGGCACAAATACAAGATGGGTGACACCTGGCTTGAGAGCAGTACATGTGAAAAGGATCTAGGAGTCTTGGTTGACCACAAACTTGACATGAGCCAACAGTGTGACGCAGCAGCTAAAAAAGCCAATGCAATTCTGGGCTGCATCAATAGGAGTATAGCATCTAGATCAAGGGAAGTAATAGTGCCACTGTATTCTGCTCTGGTCAGACCTCACCTGGAGTACTGTGTCCAGTTCTGGGCACCACAGTTCAAGAAGGACACTGACAAACTGGAACGTGTCCAGAGGAGGGCAACCAAAATGGTCAAAGGCCTGGAAACGATGCCTTATGAGGAACGGCTAAGGGAGCTGGGCATGTTTAGCCTGGAGAAGAGGAGGTTAAGGGGTGTTATGATAGCCATGTTCAAATATATAAAAGGATGTCACATAGAGGAGGGAGAAAGGTTGTTTTCTGCTGCTCCAGAGAAGCGGACACGGAGCAATGGATCCAAACTACAAGAAAGAAGATTCCACCTAAACATGAGGAAGAACTTCCTGACAGTAAGAGCTGTTTGACAGTGGAATTTGCTGCCAAGGAGTGTGGTGGAGTCTCCTACTTTGGAGGTCTTTAAGCAGAGGCTTGACAACCATATGTCAGGAGTGCTCTGATGGTATTTCCTGCTTGGCAGGGGGTTGGACTCGATGGCCCTTGTGGTCTCTTCCAACTCTAGGATTCTATGATTCTACGATTTTCCCTATGGGCTTGCTTTGCAAGACGAAAACGTCTTGCGAGTGTTCCGATTTCCCCCCGCTCCCCCCCTTTTTCTAAGCCGCTAAGCTGCTAAGCCTTTAACAGCCGCTAAGCCTTTAATAGTGCTAATCCGCTAAGCCGCTAATAGGGTTGCTTCGCAAGACGAAAAACCGCTAGATGAAGAAACTCGCGGAACGGATTAATTTCGTCTTGCGAGGCACCACTGTAAAGACATATCTTTTTGCCTAGACTTTCCTTGGCCTTTTGGACTGTTAATACTGAATTCTTCTTTCTATGCTGCATTATTGTAGAACAATTTGAGATTTCTGAATGTTAAACAGTCTCGAAATGTATTTCAATGCAGATTGGTTTCCCTTCTTTGAATTTACTAACAAGGAGGGAGTTTCCCATATCCCTCAAGTTTCTCATTCTTCCTTATGGCTGGGGTATTTAAAAACCATCTGATATTCAGTGAAGTATGCTTGTAATTTGGTATACAGGTCTTCTGTTTTTATTTCATTCCAGAGCTCTGTATTGCTTTTCTCCCTGTTGTTGTTGCTTTTTAGGGAGGTGCCTACATGTTTCTGTACACAAAACAAGACAGCAAGATGTAGAAAATAAATGTATTTAAATAAATAATAAATGGGTTAAAGGTTGTGTGACCTTTAACTGGTCATGCCGCTGAGTTTCAGCACTGTGGGGGTTTGGAAGAACACCCAAGAACCTCCCCCCCCCCTCGGTAGAAAATAACAAGCTTTTTACAATCCATACTGAAATTCTTTTAAATTTCTTATTGGCTTTTAAATGAATTCAGTCCCCATCAGGACTGAATGTGTGTTTGTGTATGTGTGGGTGTGGGTGTGCACACATGTAAAGAGGACGGCTGCTTCTTGAACCAGTGAGTGAATCCTGGGGAATTTCCAAGGCTTCTGGCTTTGTAAGAACCCAGAAGCTATGGCAGAGTAATTTTCCAAATATCTCTTATTACCAAAACCGAATGCAAACCATGGAGAAATGGAAAACTGGGGGGGGGGGGTGAGGGGAGGGAGAGAGAGAGAGAGAGAGAGAGAGAGAGAGAGAGAGAGAGAGAGAAGTTTGTTCTGATTGACTTCCACATGCAGAAGTCTAGTATTACCACACCAGGTATATATTGTTCAAAGCAACTTCAGGCAGGAAAGGAAGAAATGAAAGGCAGGGAAATTGGCAGAAGGCTTGGAAGAAGAGACTGTATTCTTACATAATCAATTTCCTACACCACTGATTAGACAACAGGTGATTTGTGTGAAACAAAGGCCTGCCACGTTTGACAAGAATATCACTTGCCTTTGTGACTCAAAGGGTGTAATCAACATCAATTGGTTGCTGATGAAAAGAACTATTGCGACTGTCTCATCTACATGGTCTCAATGGATGATTGCACAAAGAACAGAGCTTCTCCTCTCTATCTCCAAATACTTTGGTTCTGGTCCAATAATCCTTGGCAACTGTCCCTGTTATCTAATGTGTATTTTATGAAGCTGAATGCACAGCTGTACAAAAGTGATTTGTGCCAGTTGTAAACCATATTTCAAAAGGGCATGTTAAGCTGTGGCATGGCAATGGCTGTGAGTTACAGGGACCTGCGTTACGCTTCAGAGATTATGTCAGGTAGCCACAAAATCCAGTATCATTTACTGCAGTGCTAACCTTTCACTAAGCAAGGAGGCGTGTGGGGGAGGTATCTTCTGTTCTATAAATGATGCTTTCCACACTTCTCAGTTCAATATTTATTTAAAGCACTCCTCCACCCAGTCTTGATTTGGAATGGGCTGCTTTTTTGTAAACAAATTCTTCCTCCGCCGAAGGCTCTACTTCCTGACAGTTCCCCCAAATTTTGAAAACATCTGCACCCCACCAATTCTTCCCAAGCCACCCTCTACTGCTTTCAGCCTTCCCTTCAGCCAGTTTCCTCCCCACAAACAACCTTCTAGCAGTAGTTAGGGAACAGGGAGGTGTAATAGTTCCCCGAGTTACAGATTTGTTTATTCATGCAGTGAATTCAAAAGGTTCATTCAAAAGGTTAATTCACTTACAACTCTGCATATATGTGATGGAGATGCTCGTTATTACTTAAAGCACTCATTTTAGCCAGACCATGAATTTCTTTGGTTACAAAGCACACTATCTCATCCCATTAAATTATCACCAATAACTGCTGGCTGGCTCCTTCATTCGAGTTTGCTAATGTCCACAGCCATTGGGTCTGATTTGGGCTTTCTAATAGCACCTAACTACAGAAAAGGACTGTAGACAATATTATTTTATTGGTGCGTTTTAATGGTTTAGCTTCAAAGAGTTTAGACAACAGATCTGCTGTTCCCTTTAAATACCACCCATGCAATTCAGGGGTTCAAATGGTCTCTCTTCTTTACTGAAGTTTTTATCAGGGAATGCATAATGTACCCTTTTATGAGACATGTTTCCTGGATGATTTTAGAAACCCCCTTTTCAGGAGGAGGCTAATAATAATAATAATAATAATAATAATAATAATAATAATAATTTATTTATACCCCGTCCATCTGGCTGGGTTTCCCCAGCCACTCTGGGCGGCTTCCAAAAGAATATTAAAATACTGTGATACATCAGATACTGTAATACATGTATTATTGTGCAGGTAACAAAATATCTAAATGTTCATCTCTTACACCTTTTAGGATTGCAAGTTCATAGCTTGTCATTTAAAAATAATTTGTTCTGTGGAGGATGAGATTTTGTACATTTTTGTAGTATATGTGTTGGTTGGTTAATACATACTTGACTGGTGGATTGTTGACATTAGACAACTTTTAACTTCATTTTGCTTAGATCTCAATTGTATATTTTAAGCATCCATATACATGTTACAGAAGCTTTAAAGGCATTTGTTATTAAATTGTCAAAGTAAAGTATAAAAAGTAAAAGATGATTAGTTTTACCCTTTTGTATAATTATTTTAATACCATTGTTGCCTACCTCCCCAGTCTCTGAGCAGGGAGAGACTCCAGGGCTTCCAAGTGTCAACTGTTCTAATAAGTTCCCTGACACATCTTTGGTTTTATGAACTTTGTTCTGTAAAATAAATCTTTCTTATTTGTTCAGCTTCTGCCTGAGTCTCCAAGGATCAAAGTTTTACCTCACACAAAAACCGTAGGATAACTCGTGGTGGAGATCTTTAGAGTACTGTATATGTAGAGAGCGTTCGCCAGAATTGGTGGTAGTGCTGTGATACAAAAGAAAACCCACAGGCAGAAGAAAGTTTTCTATTTTGTGAGGGGAAATTTCCTGTGAGGAAACGGCACACACACACACACACACACACACCCGATAGTCAGGCGGAGGGAACAACTTCTGAGGGGAGGCTCAGTCAGGAGGCAGAATTGCTGGAAGTGGAGAGAGCAGAAGAGGAGACAGAGAGAACAGGCCTTTTAACAAAACAGATTCAGTCAACCAGAAGACAAGCGGAAAAAGGAAAAGAGGCTCGAATGGAGCATGAGAAAGAAATGTTTAGCCTTGAAAAGCAGGAGGCGTGGGGAAGCTCCCTCAGGGGAACAAAAGGAACTTCCCAGATTCCCCCAAGGTATAGAAGCCTTTCTGTTTAGTATTGGAAGAAGATGTGGAGATGAGGCCAAGGGGTTCCGTCTACACCCACAGATGTGGAGGCCCCAGTGAGGTTGACTCAGAGATGGGGCTCCAAAGCTGAAAACAGCAGGGGAATGTGGGAGGTCCATCATCCCCAGCTGCCTTCCAGAAGAGCCTAATAGGAAAATAATCTTCATAATAACAGTCCTCTCTCCCCCACTTTTGCAGACCATTGATTATTTAATAGCCATAGGTCTGGGCATAGAAGAATGATTTTGGCTGGCACCTAAAGACATATAATGATAGCACCAGGCAAGCCTCCCTGGGGAGAGCATTCCGCAAATGGGGAGCCACCACAGAAAAGGCCCCATTCTCTTGTTGCCACCCTCCCAACCTCTCTAGGAGGTGGGACACAGAGAAGGGCCTCAGAGGACAAGCGCAAGGTCTGGGTCACTTTGTATAAGATGTTTTATTCACATTTAGATTTAGATTTAGAATGAATAAGCTGCCTTGAGTCCCCGTCCAGGGGAAAAGCCAGGATGTAGATATAAATATAATAATAATTATATTATTAATAATACAATAATATTTCTGTTTGTACACCTTTGGGACCTCATCGCCCCCTTCCCACTCCAACTTGTCCAGGGCAATTTCAAGTGGACATAGCAGGACAGCTATTTGTGTTTGGTCACTCTAAAATCATGCAGATCAGCATCTGCAGACAATTGGGCTCACCCACCCCTGAAACTGAAAGGGTTTTCAGAGGGAAAACGTATTGTTTAAGACAGTGTTTCCCAAACGTTTTTGGGCAACGGCACACCTGTGTACTAAAAAAAAATCTCGCGGCACACCACCATTAAAGCCCCGCCCCGTGACGTCAGCGCGCAGCGTCACGCCGGGAGGGACGCACAAAAGTGAACGTTTTTTCCCTCGGCAGCTCCTCTCAGCTGCGCTCAATCCGCCTCCGCGCAGGCTGAGGGAGGGAGGGAGGTGCGCGTGTGACCCGTCTCTGCTGGGAGACCAAACCCAGCGAGGCAGAGTCGCGCGGAGGCGCCCAGGCAGCGCTGCCGGCTGCGAGGAGGAGCGCCAGGCAGCAGCAGGAGGCGCGGCCTCTCCTCGCCGCCCCCGCCCCGCCTCTCGCCGCCCGACTCGCCCGCCTCCCTCCAGGCATCTCGCGGCACACCAGCCGATGTCTCACGGCACACTCGTGTGCCGGGGAACACCGGTTGGGAAACACTGGTTTAAGAAACCTGTACATGACATTTATAGCGTAATGAAAGTTTCAGATTCAACTTCACCTTCGGATCCAATATTGAGATAGAAAATAACAGTGATAAATTTAATTTCCATTTTAGCAGTCTAATTTAAGCAGGCTATCAGCCTTGGAAAGTTGAGACTCAAAGCCTGGGCAATTATTCTCCCCTAGGCTTCCCAGGAACAAAAGCTGGAGGAATAGGAACCCAGCCACTTAACTTGCACCAGCCCTGAGGCACAATAGTAAGTCATTTCAGCCTCCGCCAGCAAGCTCGCATTCAGTTTTCCCTGGGGATTGTTATAGTGTCTTTCAAACAGGGCTGCAAGAAGCCAACCACAATTTTCTCTTTCATGCTTGTGGCAGCTGCAGAGTCAATATTCTCTGTGAAGAAACTAGGCCTAAATTAAATTAAGTGGTCTATAAAGCAAGTACATGCAATGAAAAGAAGCACCCATGGATAATATTAGTAATGCTGATGCATATATACCATAAGTATGTGTTCAAATAATATATCTTTTAAAAAATCTAATCTCATACCAGTGATATTGTCAAATTATATGTGGGCTTTTTTGTGCTTCAAGTCCAACAATTAAGGGCTTGAAGAAAGTGTCACATCCTGGAGGAAAATGTGTGTTACTCCCAATAAATCAGTAAATCAAAGCTACCTGTCCTGGACTCTGCATGCTCAATATTTCACCCATCTCAATAGAGCAAACTGGAGAGATAACAGTGAGGTTAAGAGAAAGACCCCCTGATATATCCACTTATAATGGAAGGGCAATGAGGTCAAGTTTCCAGATTCCTCAAAGAATCAAGGCTCCCAGGGGAACTACTGAAACCCCCATGTTAAGGTACTCCATTACCTGCACACTTTAGGCTGTCTTTGTATGCACAGCTAGTTTGGGCAATTGGTCAAGTTTGCAAATATATTGGTTCTGAATGTGACAAGAAGCTGGGCCCTCAACTAGAGTACATCTGGACTCATGCACTAGTAACTTCTGCAAGCGTCATCCAGTAAGATGCACCAAAAAGGATAGCAGGGGAGGCTTGCATTTAGCACTCACCAAGCAGCCGTGTGTGGGAAGGAATTGTATGCAGGGAAGTGCCTAGTACAGAAACCAGGTGGGCTGCTGGAGAAGGAATGCCTTTTTTTATGCAGTGAGCATAGAAATATATTGGAGGAGGGGCAAAGCACCCACTACCTCCTTTGCCAACCCCTAGCAGGCTGGTATTTGGGCTAGTAACTTTTGTGGGATTATTTACAAGACTGTCTTAATGCTCATATAGTGCTTTTCACAACTCTTTAAAGCACATCACATACACTTAGAGCATACACTATAACCCTGAGGCAGGTAGGGGTGGCTAAGGCTGAGCAGGAATGGCTCTCCTAATGCTATTGTCCTCCCCCCCCCCCCCCGGTATATTGACCTGTGTCCGCCCGCACTGCCAGCTAGTAGCACAGTGCAGAACGCATCCTGTGTGTTCATGCGGAAGATGCTGCCTTGGAACGAAGCGGCTGGATGGCAGCCATCTTGCCACTTCCAGGGTTTTGAGATGGCAAATGCAGAGCTTGAGGCAGGCTCACTGGGACTTAGCCCTGAGCAGAATCTTCTCCCCCCAGTGCCATGCCATGGCCAAGTTCTAGAATCATGAAGGAGCTGCTTGCAAGAGCCTCTCTAATCATTTGTCAGTTGCCTTTCTGTACTGCTGCTGATTAACTGCAAGCGGCCCTTCTTATCTCCAATAAAGGAGCTGGGATTTGAAATGAGACAGTGAGATTTCCAGGCAGATTTTGAGCCATGGCATCTTGCCTTTGATGTCTGGAGCTACAGTATGCAAATAGTGGGAGAAAACTGTAAAACTGCAGCTGCCTGGCTATCCTACAGTATCACAAACTCACCATTTACAAATGGAAGGTGATGCAAAAGAAACAAAATTATACCTTTAAGACTAACATGCCTGATTCAAGGTGGATAAAAAATAATAAGATATGGTTTTTCAAAATATTGTTTTGAAGAACAAGAATATAGGTTCTTGATTTTGTGGTTGTGGGCCACCATTTTCTAGATCCATTTCAATCATAGTTTAGGCCCCGTTTTGGCATGGAAATTGCCTTGGTCATGGTGTATGATGAGCTTTGAGAGACAGAGAGTGTGTGTCTCTATTAATGTTCCCTGATCTCAGCAGCTTTCTATACCATCAGCCATGCTATACAGTGGTGCCTCGCAAGACGAAATTAATCCATTCCGCGAGTCTCTTCGTCTTGCGTTTCTTTTGTCTTGCGAAGCATGGCTATTAGCGGCTTAGCGGCTATTAGTGGCTTAGCAGCTATTAACGGCTTAGCGGCTATTAACGGCTTAGCGGCTTTAAGAAAAAGGAAACAAACTCGCAAGAATTCGCAAGACGTTTCGTCTTGTGAAGCAAGCCCATAGGGAAATTTGTCTTGCGGAACGACTCTTAAGATGGAAAACTCTTTCGTCTAGCGAGTTTTTCGTCTTGCGGGGCACCACTGTACTTCTAGGGTGGCTGTCCAGGTTGGGGATTGGCACAGCTCTGAAGTGCCTCTGATTCTGTTGGGATGAATGTCTCCAGAGGGTGGTGCTTGAAAAGTGTCATTTGTCCCTGCAGAGCCAGTATTCCGTGCTGGGGGGTTCAATTTTATCCCCCATGCTATTTAACATCTACATGAAACTACTGAGTTAGGTCATCCAGGGTTTTGGAGTGCATTGTCAGAAATACTGGACGTTCCTGATACACAGCTCTGTTTCTTCTTTATATCTGCAGGTGTGGCAAGTGGATATTCTAGAGTAATGTAATTTTATATGCTCCTCATATGTACATGTTATCTGTTATCAACAGTTCAGTACTGTACAGCATATGCTAAAACATGGGGGAAAACATTTTCCTTTGGAAGCATTAGTAGATAGGTAGCCGTGTTGGTCTGCCATAGTCAAAATAAAAAAATTCCTTCCAGTAGCACCTTAAAGACCAACTAAGTTAGTTCTTGGTATGAGCTTTCGTGTGCATGCACACTTCTTCAGATACACACGATGCATGCACACGAATGCATGCACACGAAAGATGCATGCACACGAAAGATGCATGCACACGAAAGCTCATACCAAGAACTAACTTAGTTGGTCTTTAAGGTGCTACTGGAAGGAATTTTTTTACTTTGGAAGCATGTGTGCTTAAATTCCTAAAAATGTGTTGCATATATTTGACTTTCCCTGAAGGGTTTGGTTCACTTCGTCTGCTTATTTCATCTGAAGCAATCTGCTAATATTATTAGTTTCAACTGATTCTGGGTTGGCTTATGTTGATCTTTAGGGGCCTAATTTGCTGAAGCAGAAGGGGAAAAAGAGACAGATATAATTTGGGTTTAAATGGGCCTTTGCCATGTACTCCACTGACCAAAGGTTGTCACAGTTAAAACAACCAATCTGCCAAATAAGTCCAATTAAATGTTCACCAGGGAACACACAAGGGAAGGCAACAAATGCATTATTATTATTTTTAAAAAAATAATCCTTCATGGCCCCCATAAAGATTCCAGAGACTTTGGATTTACTTGGGAACATTTCCTGAGTCCTCCTATATATTTGTGTGCTGCATTCACACTGTATTTTTTATTTTTAAAAAATAATTCATGGCATGGTCCCTCCTAAGTACTCCCAGTAAAGGTAGCAGAACAACTCTTGAGTTTAAGCACTTAAACACTGGAGTGTGCAGGAAATTTCCTGTCTTCCACTATACTGTTTCTTCTCTGTCTGGTTTATTGCTTTCCTCTCACAAGTGCTTCCTTTCTAAAAAACAAAAAAAAAGCAAAAACAAGGAATGAGGCTCACTCAGATAAAGGCATGTTAGCACCACGGTTAGGCTGTGCTGTTTAATTTTTTTATATATATAATATTTTATTAGGTTTTATCAATAGAAAAGTTTAGAAAAATACAAAAACAAAAAAGATACAAAATTACAAAATACAAAAATACAGACATTGAACACAAAGAAAGAAAAAGAAAAAACACATATAAAAGAAAACAAAAATTCCCTCTTTCTTAATTTCTCATCTTTAGTTAACTTATTTTCCTGACTTCCTCACGTCTCCCATTTTTGTATCCCTTAGGCTGTGCTGTTTAAGTACCTGTTTGTATTCATTAATATCTCTCAACTGATTCTTTGCCATGGAGCATGTTACAGTATTAGTTTTGTATTGGCAGAGTAAATGTTCTCAACTACTGAAGCTGCTACCAGTCAGTTTGGAGAAAGAGATTCACCTTTCGCTTTCTTTTTGGCATTACTGGCATTCTTCCTTCCCCTCTGTCCAGTAAATTGCAACATCACCTTCTTTTATTTCTTTCCTCGTTTTCTCTCAATTCTTGGTTTCCAATTCATTGTTTCATGTACTTTCTCCTCATGGTAGCACCTCAGAGATATGAGGAACCCTAAAGTTATGAGCAGGTCAGTCAAGCAAACATTACCTTGAGTAGCCTTGTTACTCAAGGGAGGCAACTATAACACGTGAAGGGCTGACATGCAATCTTCCTTTCTGTTCTCAACATATACCCTAGGGTAGTAGATGCTTGCTCCCAGAATGAAACTTATAGGCTGAAGTAACTCACTGGTAGAGTTTTCTTAGGCTGAAGTAACTCACTGGTAGAGTTTTCTTAGGCTGAAGTAACTCACTGGTAGAGTTTTCTTAGTTTGAAAGAGTTAGCCCTTAAGTGACTCAGTTCCACTGATTTCAGGTAGAAACTGAAGCACATGCTTAAACTTTTTTTGTTGAAATAAAAGGGATTTAAAAGTGTTTAACTTTGGCTGAATCACACTCTAAATTGATTTTGTTTTGAGAAGGAAAACCATTTATGTTG
Source organism: Podarcis bocagei (assembly GCF_964188305.1). NCBI lineage: Eukaryota > Metazoa > Chordata > Lepidosauria > Squamata > Lacertidae > Podarcis > Podarcis bocagei. The sequence goes on from NC_138130.1 coordinate 2,970,898, forward strand.
CTTGTGAACATGTTCTGCTTCAGAAGGCAGTTCAGCACAGGCTGAAATGGGTAAATGAGGTTATTCAGCAATGTGCAATGATGAAAGGTACTTTTGTGAAAGAAGAAATGCGGCAAGTATCTCAGTTTTTGCTTAGGAAATACCAGAGTACATATATAACTAGAATGTTCACTTTAAGCCAAACCAAAAAGCAGTGGCTTTTTGCTAAGCAAACGATCAGCGAACAGCTTTGCCTATAACTTTAATAGCAGGGAAGAGGTGACATCTGCCATAGGCAATGGGATGCAGGGAAAGAGAGAGGTGGGAAGAGTGTCAGACCTTCATGTGGCCAACTGTTTCAGCTGTCTCCCCCTGCATAACAAAGCTATGATGTACTGTTTGCCTGACCAATGTACCTCTGTGGTGCTACCATTAGAAGAAAGTCTACCAAACAAAAACACTTGAAACAAGTAACAAAGTGAAAACAAATTAAAAAATAAAGAACATGAGCTGCATTTAACAAGGGACCTAGCACATAAACCTTCCACTTAGACAAAGAACAGACTCCATTTGAGGATCTCTCCCTCATTACAGTCAAAAGGAAGAACAAAGAAACAGTGGGGTCACTCAGAGGAGAAGATGGTGAAATGCAAACAGGGGACACAGAAAGGGCTGAACTCCTCAATGCCTTCTTTGCCTCAGTCTTCTCCGATAAAGAAAACAATGCCCGACCTGAAGAATTTGGAGCAAATGATTCAGCAGAGGAAACACAGCCCAGAATAACTAAGGAGATAGTACAAGAATACTTGGCTAGTTTAGATGTATTCAAGTCTCCAGGGCCAGATGAACTGCATCCAAGAGTATTAAAAGAACTGCCAGATGTGATCTCAGAACCACTGGCAGTCATCTCTGAGAATTCCTGGAGAACAGGCGAAGTCCCGGCAGACTGGAGGAGGGCAAATGTTGTCCCTATTTTCAAAAAGGGGAAAAGAGAGGACCCAAATAATTACTGCCCAGTCAGTCTGACATCAATACCAGGGAAGATTCTGGAGCAGATCATTAAGCAAACAGTCTGTGAGCACCTAGAAAGGAATGCTGTGATCACCAATAGTCAGCATGGATTTCTGAAAAATAAGTCATGTCAGACTAACCTGATCTTGTTTTTTGACAGAATTACAAGCCTGGTAGATGAAGGGAACGCAGTGGATGTAGCCTACCTTGATTTCAGCAAGGCATTTGACAAGGTGCCCCATGATATTCTTGTAAAGAAGCTAGTAAAATGCGGTCTTGACTATGCTACCACTCAGTGGATTTGTAACTGGCTGACTGACCGAACCCAAAGAGTGCTCATCAATGGTTCCTCTTCATCCTGGAGAAGAGTGACTAGTGGGGTGCCAAAGGGTTCTGTCTTGGGCCCGGTCTTATTCAACACTGACAAACTGGAATGTTTCCAGAGGAGGGCAACCAAAATGGTCAAAGACCTGGAAACGATGCCTTATGAGGAACGGCTAAGGGTGCTGGGCATGTTTAGCCTGGAGAAGAGTGACTAGTGGGGTGCCACAGGGTTTTGTCTTGGGTGATATGATAGTCATGTTCAAATATATAAAAGGATGTCATATAGAGGAGGGAGAAAGGTTGTTTTCTGCTGCTCCAGAAAAGCGGACACGGAGCAATGGATCCAAACTACAAGAAAGAAGATTCCACCTAAACATTAGGAAGAACTTCCTGACAGTAAGAGCTGTTCGACAGTGGAATTTGCTGCCAAGGAGTGTGATGGAGTCTCCTTCTTTGGAGGTCTTTAAACAGAGGCTTGACAACCATATGTCAGGAGTGCTCTGATGGTGTTTCCTGCTTGGCAGGGAGTTGGACTCGATGGCCCTTGTGGTCTATTCCAACTCTATGATTCTATGTCAAAGGGAAACAAAAGGCAAATTTCTTGTTTTGCTCTGAACCAACTAGTGGACCAACTGACATAGCCATGTCAATTTACTTTGCCAAAGTGACATTTAATATCATCCATTGTGTCCCACAGCAAAGAAGCAGTTGATAAATGTCTGGCCAGGGGTCTGCCACATGAGCTTCCGTCTCTTTTCTGCTGCCTCGCTCTCCTTGCAGGAGAAAGTAGTGAGCATCAGAAATGGGATGTTCCATGTTCTGGATGGGACTGCTTCTGACAAAATTCCAACTTTTCCCTGATCAGGTAGAAAGCTCCTGCTGTTCAACAGTGAGTCGGCTCAGAAACTGATACTCACAAAACCTACTGACTCTCCAACAAGTAGTAATAAGTCAGAGTCAAATCTTGCCAGTTCCTCATTGCTTGCCAGCAGTATTAGTGGCTATTAAATGTTTCTTTCTATGTTAGTCTGCAGAAACAGTGGAAATTAGATATTTGCCTGGCCTGCTGAAGTGTGATTTTTATCATCTAACACCTTTTAGGAATGGCTAAATAATGTAAATATTATTTTATTCCATTTATACCCTCCTTTTCAGCCAGGGTTTTCTCCCAAAGTGGCTTATAACAGTTACAATCTGTGGCAAAGAACAACATAGGGTGCTTGTGTGTTTGTGTGCACACACACACATTTGTGTGCCTCATTAAGAAGCAGAGATGCGGGGCCATCTGCAGGGCCCAGTTCTACCTTCCTATGTGCAAGTGCACATGCATGTGTGTGCATGGCTATTCTGTTCCTTCTGCAAATGATGTAAAAGCAGGGTGCAAAGAGATGTAAACACCTTGTTTATTCCAGCCTGAAAAAAAACATTGCTTAGTTTAGATGGTGGGATGGAGCAAGATTAGATGCTCAAAATGGGCAGAGGAGAAGCTTTCAAAATAAATAAGGCTGTGGGAAGGAAGTAGGAAGAGAAGAAAAGAAAGAAAGAAAAAGGAGTCGGGTTTTTTTTCGCTAGCAGGAGCAAACAAACTCAGAAATCATAATTCTCACCACGTATTGGAGAATCGTGAGTCCCTAAGATTAATATTTTAAGGCAAGAAATCACAACACATGGTGACATTGCTGGCCTGAAGTGGAGCAGGCCAGGAAAAGTGAAACAGCATGGTTGATTGTATAAATTGTCCCTGAGTCTTTTGCAAAAGTGCTTTCCACTTCCTGTGCCACACACATCCAATATAAATGGTGCTGCCTCCTCTGTGTGCCTGTTGACACACTGCTGGGATTTTCTGAAAATAATAAAACAGGTAAATGAGCTCATGTACCACCCAGACTCATACCATATACACACACGTCATCATATTCATTTGCCATTTTCGGTGTGGCTTGTCCTTTCTGCATTTTATTATTCATTTATGATAGCTATTATAGGCCTTTCAGAGTCTCTCTGGCTCTCCTGAGGAATATTTACGGCTATTACAGGGCTCTTATGAAGAGACCCAACAATGGTTATTGCAGAAATCCCGTGAAATGCTACATTAGTGCAGAGATAGGCTGTGTAGTAAAATACCTGAACTTCTTTCAATGTCCCCCCTGATGAAGATTAAAAGACTGGAGCCTTCTGGTGCAGTTCCCAGCTTCACCACAGACAGCAAGAATTCTGACTGGGAACTTCTTGTATATCTACTATATATTTTGGAAGGTGGTTTGTAAACCAGCAGGATCATGAATCTGTCCCAATTACCCAACCCCAGGGTCAAACACACTAGAACCCCACTCAAGGGGACAAAAAGTCTGGAGAGAGAGGTTGAATTTCTGTAGATTACTGAAGTTCCCCCTCCCCAACTGTCAAGTCTGCCCTGATGCTAAGTAACATGTTGGGCATGACTGTGTGAGAAGAACTCTGTCCTGCCCACCCACTTAGATAATATACAGACCAGGTCAGCTTCCTCCTTCACAATCAAATCAGGGATAAGGGAGACCTTATTCAAAGCTAACCTAGAATGGAACACCAGCAGATACAGGCCTGCTGGCTGAAAGGACTGGCCAAAAAGATAGCCACAATTCCTTAGGATGAGAAGGGGCCAGTGTTGATGGAGAGATAAGTCTGGAAAAGAGATTTCTTACTCTCTCATAGCAGAGTTAAGCACAGTGGTGATGGGACTAAGCACATTAAAACTTGGTCATCCATACCCATTCACCTTTAAACAAATGTTCACATAAAAATACTTAGGCTAGAATAAATCACAGACACTTAGCTATACAAATATGTGACTGTTTCCCAGAAGTTACAGCAAATGACATAAAGAAAAGTACTTGGTTTCTTTACAAAAAGAATAATGCAATCCTTGGGTTATCAAAGATGCAGGTTAAAATCTTCTTTTGGAGAGATTCAGTTCACTTGCAGGGAGCCATGGGCTGCATGGCTTATTGCTTGTTCCTTGTTCCAGGAGGCGCAAAGAGAAGGGGGGGAAAGGGAATAGAAGCAGAGGGTGCTGAGATATGGGGCTATCTGTTTAGCCCATTTTAGTGTTGGCTAAGTTCTAAAATCTTCCTGGAGCTCTTAACTGTGTATTGACAAATGTACTTTTTTTCTGACTGACGGTGGAATAAAAGGTTGATGATGATGAGGGTGCTGAGAGACTGCTAAGCCACACCCACTTGCAAATAGAGCTGTGAGCTCAGGTTAACTCTTTCATGGACACAAGTGTGCATCAGTAACTGTATATTACAACAAGCGAAGGGTGTAGCCTATAACCACCTGTGTCATTTGCCCTTATCTGGCCTTCCGACTTAGAATAATAGAATTGTAGAGTTAGAAGGGACCCAAAGGGACATCTAGGCCAACCCCTTGCAATTCAGAAATCTCAGCTAAGCCACCCATGGCAGATGGTCATCCAAATCCTGCTTAAAAACCTTCCAAGGAAGGAAAGTCCACAACCTTTGAAGGGAGACCGTTCCCCTAATTCATTTAAAGTAGTTAGATGTTCCATTACCATCTCCTTTCCTATCTTGGGCTGCAGCTCCCTCCTTACATCATTTATTTTGTTATTACCATGTTGGTCATTGCTTTCCTTTTGGGTGAAGACAAAGGCAAAGTAGGTGTTGAACAGTTCTGCTTTCTCTCTGTCACCCAGTAGCCGTCTGTCCCACGCAGAGGACCTACCATTTGCTTGTTCTTCCTCTTACTTCGGTCATAGCTGAAGAAACCTTTTTTCACCATTCTTAACCTCTTGCAAGTCTTCTGAGCTCTTTCTGAGCTTTATCCCACTGGACCTTCACCCTGGCACTGTGGGCTACTTGTGCATACTCTACCTTTGTAATTTCCCCTTTCTTCCATTTATTATACATGCCCTTCTTAAATCTCAGCTCATGTGTAAGTTCTTTATGCAGCCACACTGGTTTCCTTAGATGCCTCCCAAAATAGGGAGGCAGAAAAAGGTCCTCCTTTTCTTACACTCTGCAGTTTTAATCTGAAATCTTAAGTGAAGTACTGCGCCCAGAGAGCAGAAACTGCTGGCACTAATGAAATTCCCTGGAGTGAAATGCACACAAATGGGCATTTCAGACACTGCTCCAGACTGCAATTCCCTTTGTCCAATATTGTCTCCATAGAAGGTTGCAAGTAGGTTATCAGCATACCCATTCAGGATCAGTAGCCTTGGATTTGAAGGGGTTAGGTTAAAAAATGACTCCTCCAAGTCCATCCTCTCCTGTCTCTTTCTCCTCTGAGGGGTGGCAGGAATCATTCTGAGCACAGTACCTTTCACAGGCACCTCGGTGTATTCTGAGGTCGGCAACTGCTGTCCCAGCTCCTCCGGCCCAGAATCGGTGTCTGAGGTGAGAGAGTACCTCCGTTTACCAAGAACCACTGTGATTGGCCACATTCCTTCTCTCCCCAGATGATCCCATCCCAGGCACATTTCCCCATCCCTCCTGAAAGCCAAACACTATAAAACAACCTGGCTGCATATTTGTAATTCAGTAAAGACCATGCCCACAAGAGAAGAAGAGAAAACAAAACAAACAAAATTAAGGAATAGTATCAATAAAGTAGTCGTTTTGCTGATGTTTGCCACTTGACAGCCAACTACTAAATCTAAACACTGGGATTTATAACAAAAATAATACCAGAAGTTTTTCCTCACTCACCCCCACATGCTGTTGCTCCTAATTTGTTTTTGTTTTCTGTATTTCCTGTCTTTTGCATTGTAGCCAGTAGCAATTAACAGACAGCAGGAATCCTTTCAGGCACACCTTGATTTTTTGCAGAGAAAAGAGAGCAAAAAGCCAATCCTTAACCTACTATTTATTACAACCCATGCAGCCCCTATAGGAGAAGAAGGTAGCAGGGAAATGTGCTCTCCCTCATTTTAAGTGTTTCAAATAATGATTTAATTTAGAATTAGTAAAGCCAATCCTGAGGTTAATTAAGTGCCACTTTATGATTAGAAATGTATTATTTATTCAGATCAACAATTTGTTAGAATGTGCTGTTGCAACTTCTCCTGCTGTGTCAGAGGATTCTTTCAAGGTATTTCTCACTTGTAAAGGTTGCACTGCGATTTCCCACCTGCCTACAATGAAAACATTTATTTTTGCAGACTTTTTTTATGAAGGTTAAGTGATGCATTATGCTTGTAAGGGGTGTAATAGAGAAAGGCTGTGTGAAGAAAAGCACATACAAGTAAATATGATTCACAAATACTTGATTTATTTCATATGTTTAGTTTTTTAGGAATCAAATCTGCCTGTAAGCCATATACTTTCCCATCAAAATTCCTTCCTCTAATTTTGGGGTCAACTCTTTACTCACTCAAAATTGTGCATGATGAAAGCAACTCATGCCTTTAGGCCATTTCACGCATCCAAAGGTTGAAAAATAGCACCAAAACCAGATTCCAGGTCTAAGTCCTGGCCCAACTCTAGCCTTGCAATGAGGTCCCTTTATACTACTGTGCCTACAAATGTAAAACCAGTTTTAAACTTGGTTCGTTCCCAACTAAACAATTGATGAATGCTCAGCATCTCCTCATAAAACTGCAGCTCCACGGGTTCTTGAAATGATGTAATGGCAGTTATATTGGATTTAAACTAGGGATGTTGATGTAGATCATAGTGAATTCTATTATGAATTGACATGATTATCTCTTCACCTGGGTAGGTGGCTGTTGCCACATGGCGTGGCCGCCGTGGGTCTGGGGAGTCTGCCATCTTCCGACGCGGCTGGGAGGTGATGGTCACCTGGCGCTGCCCACCTCCAGCTGCGTCTGGCTCCCAGATAAGGGTGGGCAGTGCCTGCTTACCCAGTCAGAGGCAGGTGCTAGGGGGTTGTGACCAGCCCAGCCCTAGCCTGTTTAAGGGGGTGGCCAGGCGCATGCCGCCTTCTTGGCAGATCATCGTGGGATTTTCCACCCAGTCTCTGGGGCCCACCCGGGGGGAAGTGGGCAAGTTGCCTCCAGACCTTCTATGGTTTATTCGGTCGCTGTATTCGGGGCTAGAGAGGAATTTTCTCATGCGAGCAAATTGGCCGACATGTAGGTTTTCGCCAACCTCATAGCAACCATCACAACTCTGATAAGGCATTGGGCTGGATCCTGAGTCACAATAAGAAAGGGAAGATTCAATAAAAAGACAATTAAATATCATACAGAATCTAGCACAGAGCATTATAATTGCCACAACAGGCAGAAAGGTGATTAAGTGATCCACCAGGAACCTCAGTAATTTACACTTGGTCCAGGGGAAAAATGGTTTCGGAAACACTGCCCAATATAAACCTATTCTGTAGTGTCAGTTTACTTTTCCCTCAGCTGAATCTAGTGTTGTTTTAAAATCGTTGCCTATTTAAAAACATGCATAGCTTGAGCATGTAAAACTAACTATAAATTATCAGAATGTATTTGAAAAAATGGATGCTGGTGTTTGCAAAATAATTACCTACTGACACAATACAAATATTTTTATTACCCTTATTTGTACTTTGCCTTACAACAATTCTACAAAACTCAAGCTGACTATTAATGACTCCCCAGTTTGCTGTTTCTAAAAAAAAATGCAGAAATATTGAATCATCTAATTACCAGGGATGGATAATTCTGTCAGTTTTGGTTTCTCAGTTTCTCATTTTTTTCAACCTTAAGTTCAATTTAGCACATTTCCACATCAGATAGTGTTTGAAAATCCACCTGCACTTTAGTCAGCCCTTTCTCCCAATACACACATTTTTTTGCAACTAATTTTTCCTAATGTAATGCATTTTTGTAAGTTCTTTTCACTTATATATGCACTTTCTCGTAATATGTGTGTTTTTATATATGTTGTAAGAACTGCCTTCCTTGCAAAAGTCAGAGACCTGCCAGTTTGGAAGGATATCTGTGTTTCAGTTTGTTCATTGTTTCATGAAGTGCAAATTCAGTAGGTTCACATTAAAATGCAAACTCAATCAAATCCCCCTCCCCTCCCTCCCCATTACTGATCAAAGCCAGCAGAACTGTGATTCAGTTAACATCATCTTCTTTGAAACCTTTGTTCTCCCACTAACCAGTTGAAATGCAAGCAGCCTGGCTATGTAAGAGTTCTGTCCATGTTCCTGATAAAGAGAATGGATTATCTTAATTTTCAATGCAGCACCAAAGGTTGGGAAAATGTGCCCTCGTACTACCAAGTAGACTTTCCTCTATAGGCAGGTGCGGGTTTAATGCTGCCTCTGTGTAGTGCAAAGCTGAAGAAGTTTTTAAACAGTTGTGAATCGGAGGGCACAATTTCACACACTCATTCCAATTAAATAGCATTAGGGAGGGAATCCAATTAGAGCTGAGTCCCCTTTGATCTGTACTTGTAAGGCATGTGATATGCTAGAAACTGATTTTTAAAATTTTTTTTAGAGTAATAGCCTAACACACGTAACAAATCTGATTTACAGTATACCTTGGGACATGTGCAATTTGACAAAGACTAGCAATACTACATGTGCATGTTAATGACAGAGGGGTTGGAGGAGGTTAAGTTTGAATCCAAGAGCACAGTTCTTGTTCCTGTAGGACTAGGCATCATGGTTTTAAACACCAGTTGCTGGGGACCATCGGCGTGTATGGGTGGGGGGGGGGGTGTGCGCTCTTGCGTTCGGGTCTTGCTTGTGGGTTCCCCACAGGCATCAGGTTGACCCCTGTGAGAAGAGGCTTCTGGACTGGATGAGCATATGCTCCCTTCTTGGGTATCCATACGGACGTAAATCTGAGAAGAGAAAAGTCGTCACTGCATCCTTTTCTCCTAGTGCTACTTTAGAAAACAAGGATCAAGTGTGAAATCTGCCTGTTTCCCAGCCTGTGGACAAAACAGCTTTATAAAAGTTAAGCTTTCACCCCCTGCCCCTCTTTTTATTGTAAGCCAATTCAGTACCAGCAGTGATGCAAATTTTACTTTTTGTTTTGTTTTGTTTCTTTTCTCCCTAGTTGGAAAATCCAGTTGGCAAATTAGGTTGGCCACATATAGGCACCAAGAGGCCACACAGACGCCTGGCCTGTTTTGTCTTGTTAAAGAGATAGAGATTGTTGCTACCAGTTCAAATGTAGTTTGCAGGTCCATATGCTGTTAAGAAAAATGAACTACACTCTTCCTAGCTTTAAGTCCAACATTTTATGACAATCAACACAGCTGTTTAAAAAGTCTGCTAGCATTTTGTTTTCTTGCTGCTGAGTTATAAAATGTGGAAGCTAGAGCAAAATATTTCATAATATTGTTGTTCATAGAAAGAGCAGGCATTTAACATACTTTCCTAAAGACACCTTTCACCCTTCATGAGGGGAAAAATCTAGGTAGAAAGACCCGATTCCTTAAAATCAATGGAAAGTTGGCCAATATGCTTACTTGCTCTGTTCAGTGCTTTAATTGTTGCTTTATCTTTGCAGAACAGATGGAAGCTGATTTTGCACTATTTGAATTTCATAAATTGGAGCTGCCAGGAACTGCTTTGCAAGTGTTACCGAAATTTTGCTGGATAAAATTACTTAATTCCATGGAATAATTAGGATTCCCTGTAAGTTTGAACAGTACAAATAGAGTGGATAGCCAATCAGTCACTGAACAGTCTGGACAGGTTTTGAAAACATCAACAACAGTGAACAACCTTTGATCTCAAGCTGTGGCATTTTTACTCGTTACTGAGTACTTGTATTTTTCCTCCATAGGCTAAAGGGATGCAAGTTGTTTGCTCAAACAAAATATAGCATAAAAGGAAGAATCTTTTTATTAATGTCATAGGCCCTGCTTATGTTTCCTGGGAACATCTCCCTTTGGTAAGCACATGTTCCAAACATCTGTTTTATGTTTGCGTTTGATTATCAGAAGCAATGGCTGTGACATTTAAATTTTTCACTCCTGTTCAGAATATCATGGGACCACTTACAAAAGAAGAGAATAAAATGGCACACATGCACCAAAAAAGAATTTGGCCACATAAACAGATTGAGATAATTTTCTTAATTGTTTCATCAGAGTTCCTTTAGGAAATCTAAATTAAATCCCCATCACAAACACTTTGTGACCTTGGTCAGTTCATTCAAGTGCATTGGTTCTACTGGACCTGTATATTACTCTTACCTTTATAGCAGTGATAGTAATCCAGAGTAAATGTGTATAGTGGCTATCATACAGGTTTAACTGTCATGCCATATGTCGATGGAACCCTTGGAACAATCGTTGCATGAAATTATCCTGTGTGTGAATTTATCTCGTGAACTGCCCCTGAGATCTTTGGATGAAGGGTGGTATAAAAATTAATTAATTAATTAATTAATTAATTAATTAATTAGATTAATTATACTCTATCTGAGAAATCCCAATTGTAGCGTTCTCTGGTGAGTTCTTATTTTCACACTGCAGTTCCCAGGATTCTTTGGGAACCATGCTTGGCACCATTTTTGTTGTTCTTGTTTTTCTATCCTACCTTTCAGCCAATGACCTACAAAACTGCAGCAGCAGTTCAAATAAGAACAATAAATTCAATCACCATATTAAAAACATCAACCCCTGAAACAGTCAAAATGTCTTAAAGCCAATAAAAGTTTAGAGGGAAGATAGAATTAAATGCAAAGCCTCTACCTACACAGAGGATTCCTGTGGTCCCACAGAGTCTTTTCCTCCTCTTCCCCCAACTCCACATGCACATGGGCAGAGACACTGAAAGGGTCTCAGCTGAAGGGGAGGTCTGTGTCTGCCTTTTGCATCTCAAATGACTCTTCCATCTCTGCTCAGTGCAAGTCACCTTTGCTCTGGAGGATGAGTAATTTGTATGAAGATTATCAGATGAGGATACAGGAGGCACACGCGGGCACAGACTTCATCCTAATAGAAAACACGGCTCTCTTGATCTAAGAATGCTTGAGGAATTTGGGAGGGGAATCCATCTTCTGGAACAAATTCACCTACCCCACAACTGTCGAATTGATGCCCAGATTGGAACATAGTCTGCTCTCAAATCTACACTCCTGCCTAGTCCTGCCTTTTTGCAGGGAGGAGAATGACAACACTTTAAAACAGCTTCTAGCTACCTGAAGCAAAGCATGGCTCCTGCCATAAATGCACCCAAAAAAGTCCCCTGGGAGCAGGATGTGATGGTGTGTCATCCCTGACACACGCACATTATATGGGAAGAGATAGCAGCAGCCCCATTTACTGATAGAGACAGCCTTCTTTATTTTCCTGTCCAATGGCCTAGTAGCCTCCCAGGAACATTAAATGGCCCAGGACTGCAGTACCTCAAGGACTGCCTCTCCCCATATGAACTGACCCAGACCCTGCGATCATCATCTGAGGCCCTTCTTTCTGTGTCTCCTCCATGTGAGGTCAGAGGGTGGCAACATGAGACGGCTGAGACAGCTCCTCACTTGTGGGACGCTCACCTGACACCTTTGTTACATATCTTTAGGCACCTGGGAAAAATGTTCCTCTATAACCAGGCATTTGGATGATTAATATTCTAGAGCCTTTTAAATGTCTCTGTGGGAAGAGGGCAGTTATTGGGATTTTGTGTATTTTGTGTTCTCATTTTGTATTTTTATGTTGTCAACTGCACTGTGATCTTTGATTGAAGGGTTACTCCACAGGTGACAAGAAACGGTAAAAGAAAGCAGGAGGGCTTAAAAGGCAGCCCTCAAATCACCTCATAAATTTGTAAGTACTTTTTACAAAGAAGTATTTTGTGTGGATTTTCCATGTTTTCCATTTAATCTCACCAGCGTAAGGAAGTAAAAAGCCACACATGTTCTTGAAAATGGCACTGAATGACTTTGTGTCAGTCAAGTGAGAAATTGACATAGATCATATCAAGACTGACCCTTCTTTAATTGATCTAAAGCAATTCTTCATAAACAAGCAATGTGCTTGTGAGGAATCTGGTCATCTCCAAATATTCCACCCCTTCCTTTTAGGCTTATTTCTAATTTGTTACAGCATGAATCACACTTGGTATTATTCAATCTCTACCACTAAGGAGTTCTGGGCTGTGCTTTCACCTGAATGAGTGACACCTGCCATGAATGCCTTTCTAAAATCCCTTGTATGTCATTCTGAGCTTTGTAGAGGAAGAGTGAGATAGACTGTAACAAAATATAACAGATAAAGAATAATATGAAAAGAGACTAATTTTAGATATGACAAGACCATGTGTTTCAGACCATTCTTGGCCCTCTTGAAAATGTGTGTAACGTTTGAGATGCTTTTCAAACTTGAAGCATAGAATTTACTGAACAGAATTTACTGAAACATAGAACTCCTGAACACATTTTGTTTCAGCTTCCCAATGTTCAGGGGAAATATCATGTTACAAACAAACACACAAACAAATGGAATGTGATAACTATACCAAATTAAATCAAATTAAACCTCACTTTGCATGGATTCTCAGTTCCTCTGAAGTTCAAGATGATCTAATAGTTCAGTGCTACAAGTCAATACAAGTTGACCTGGACTTCAGTGACAGAACTTAGGGAAGTTTCTTATACTTAATTTCCACTCCCTGCTAGTGCTGTAATTTCCAGAAATGTCTCCCTCACTGTTCCTGCTATGGTTTAGCTGAAGTAGTGCACATCAAAGGGTCAGCAGATACAATGCATTGCAGCAAAATGGAAGAATGAGTGACAAACTAAAATGTTCAGAAATGAAACATCAGGGTTCTGTTGCAGACCTATGCTAAGGAGACAAGAGATCAAAAAGATGATGTGACGATCTCATACACCAGTAAGAAAAACCTTAAGGCTGATGCAAGCTGATGAGCCAAGATTAGTATAATATGGCCAATCTATTTTGTACTGATTACAATCAGCACAGCTGCAATTTTGCACCCGCTATCACTCGCACGTTCAGGGAGGCATGCTGCTGAAGTAATTGTGGAAAAGGGAAAGATGCTCAGAGCCCCATTTTAATCTCAGCAGAGTGAGGAAATAAAGCCCAGGGTTTGGATATGTTTCAGATGTAAGAATGAAGATTTGACATCTGTGGATGAACCAAGTTAGCAAAAGCATCCAGAGAAACTGGCTACTAGTAAAGTATACTGTTTTGCTATTGATCTGCAGAGAAAAGGTGTAGGAAAGGTGTGGTCTGACCTAAACAGGTATAAGGGCTCTAATGCAGAGGGGGCAGGTGAAGCATATAATTGGGACCAGGTAAAGTTTCTCTGCCCCAGCAGATTTTGGGGCTCCACTTATTGCTGCTGAACTACAATGGACAAACTATTATTCCACATGGCTGTTTGACTTCAGTACAAGGAAGCCTTTGAGCTGTGCTAGCTCTGACAGTGAACATTCAGCCAATTTGATATTTTTCCTGGAATCATTATTAAACCCGAAACTGCTAGTAAAAAGAACATAAATTGTTATTATTAATTACCTGCCCCCTTCACCTGAAGGTCCCAGGGTGCATCACAGCAATGTCAAATACAACATTAAAAATAGTTTAAAACAAATTACAATTGCACATAAAGTGGGTCCTGAAGATACACATCTTAAGTGTCAAGGCCACGGCAAAGAGGTCTTACACCATCAGCCTACAATGGAAGCCGTATAGTGAAGGTATACGGCTCTGTGAGGAGGGAATCCCACAACTTAGGGGCTGCCACAGAAAATGTCCTCCCCTGGACCACTACCCTGAGGTTCTGAGGGTGGAGGAACTACCCAGAGGGTGCCCTCTGCTAATCTTAACACCTGAGAGATCTACAGGGAAAGAGGGATAAAGGAGCCTGCTGGATCAGGCCAAAGGCCCAACTAGTTAGCATCTTGTCGTTGCAGAGTCTAACCCCAAGCAGGGACCTAAGTGCAGCAGCACTCTCTCCACTTGTGAGTCCCAGCACCTGTTTATAGAGAAATACTGCCTCTGACAGTGAGCACAGCCATCGTGGCTAGTAGCCACTGACAGAGAGTTTCATTGAGGATAAGGCTACGCCTCTTTTAAAGCCATCCAATTTGATGGCCATCACTACAGTTTACGGAAGTAGATAGGTAGCCGTGTTGGTCTGCCATAGTCAAAATAAAAAAAATCCTTCCAGTAGCACCTTAAAGACCAACTAAGTTAGTTCTTGGTATGAGCTTTCGTGTGCATGCACATGAAAGCTCATACCAAGAACTAACTTAGTTGGTCTTTAAGGTGCTACTGGAAGGAATTTTTTTATTAAGATTATTATATTTATGTATCTAACATTCAAAGAGTGCAAAGTCTTTGAAAACTTTTCTGTGATCTGCTTACCTTGGTTCCAGTAGTAGATAGGTAGCCGTGTTGGTCTGCCATAGTCAAAATAAAATAATTCCTTCCAGTAGCACCTTAAAGACCAACTAAGTTAGTTCTTGGTATGAGCTTTCGTGTGCATGCACACTTCTTCAGATACACTGAAACAGAAGTTGCCAGATCCTTCTATATAGTGAGAAGGTGGGGAGGGGTGTTACTCAGAATATAGAAGGATCTGGCAACTTCTGTTTCAGTGTATCTGAAGAAGTGTGCATGCACACGAAAGCTCATACCAAGAACTAACTTAGTTGGTCTTTAAGGTGCTACTGGAAGGAATTTTTTTAGTTTACGGAAGGGGATTCAATAATTTAATAATGTGTTGCTTGAAGTAATGTTTTTTTCTGTTCCAAATCTTCTAGCAATCAGAATCACTGGATGGTATCTGTTATGTTTTCAGTGGTCTGTGTTTGCCTGAGCTTGAGTCTGGACTAAGGATTCTGAGCTCCTGTGTTCTGATTCGATACATGATATCCAATCACAGAACATTTCAGGATCTGGGCCTCTGCTATTGGCCCTTAAACTCTGAGTCATGATTTGCAGCTTGGAAGTTTAGACAGCAAATCACATTGGGAGTGGGAGTGGCCCAGGCCTTCAGAAATGTATATAAGCAGTTGCTTTGTCCCGGTTGTCCAGTTCTGTTAGTTCAATAAAGGTTCTTGCTGTTATTGCTGTGTCTTGCCTCGTGGGAACCCACCTACACTTCACTGGCGATGAAGATGGGATGCTGGCTAGGGCTAGGTATGCAGCCCTGACTAGCTTCACAAGCTGAAATCACTGCTGGGGAACTGTCGCCTCAGCTGAGCTGAAATCACTGACTGCAACCACAGGAGCTCAGAATCCTTAGTCCAGACTCAAGCTCAGGTAAACACAGACCACTGAATACCTAACAGTATCTGTTCTAGCATTAAGAGGAAGCACAACCAACATTTTTCCACCACTTTCTCCACCTCATGCATAGTTATTATGCATGTTCTCTCTTGATTGCCTTTTCTCTAAACTAAAAAGCCCCAAATATAACTGTTTCTCATAGGGGTGTTCCCCTATCCCCTCCATTGTTTTGGTTGCCTTTTTCAGCTGATCGGTGCTGACAGTGAGTGCCACTTGCAAAGGAAAACTCCACCTGAAGCCCATCCCCAATTGTTGAGAGTTGCCTCTGCAGCAGGAGATTCAAGCCACTGATTAATTATGGTGCTTTGTGTAGTTACAAAAGCACAAAACGAAATAGATCCCAGCCCCAAAGAGTTTCCTTTGTCCCAGGATGAGAAGCACTCTGCTGCACTTAGATGGGAGGATCAGGCGTGAGGAATGGATAAGGGCTTCAGGGACTTTCTTGACTTCAGAAGCAGTAATCGTGTTTAATAAGTAGCACCAGTGGACATCATTTATATGACAGCAAGCCCAATTCTGATTGCATTACCAATAAGCAATAAAATAGTTAATACACAATAACAGCATCACGGGTCATTTTAAAACACAGTGATTTGATTTGATTACAATCAACAGGCCTTTAGAAGATGGTATTCTTCCCAGTAGCCTTTAGTTGAGAATCCAAAGGCTGCTGCCCCACAGAAAAGAGGAATTTCTGCTCATCTTAAATTCACTTGGCTATGAATGAAATTACTTCCAAAACCAAAAATAACCTGGTCCATTTCCCAAGCCAGTTTCACCCCTAAACCCACTCTCAGTTGCAATTAAGAATTACCAGTCTATTATTGATAAAAGAAATAATAGCAGAAAACAAAAATAGAAACATCCCTTGGCCCCCAGGCCTTGTTTCTAGGGCGTGGTCTACGAAGGCCCTGGCGCACGGGGAGAGGAGAGGCACTCTGCTGCTGCTCCCACTAAGGTAGGCTTCTAAGCGGAAGAGGAGGTTGGGAGCTGGCAGGTGGGAAGCTCTTCTCTGGTTCAGATTAAAATCTGAAGCCGTGAAGTATTCAGGGGGTTGTAAAACTCACTTCTCATTTGATGCAGACTTTTATGAGCCCCCGAAGTTTGTTTCTGAGCCTGAGATCTTTGCCAGCATCCTTACTTATAATTCAGTCTAATGGCATCATTTTGTTCAATTCTTCATCCTGTAGCAGTAAAAGATTGACAGAAAGTACATAAAAGAGCTTTAAAGTTTATTTATGTAGTTGAAGTGCTACCAAGGCCCATTTCCAAGGACAGTCTATATCAGCCATGTGTACACCCTGCAACCTGGCTAATTAAAACTTTGGTTTTTCACACATTATGCTGTACACATGTGAAATAAATCTGTTCACATATACAGACGTTTGTGTGAATGACTATACACATGGCAAATTAAAAACACATGAATTAAACTCCTCAGCAACTGTGCATCAAAAACTGAGTGTGTAGCAGCACACATCTTGAGTGTATCTGTGTATGATTGTGCGAACTGTACTCTACCAAACCTCTTAAGCATGGGGACTTAAATATAGAGATGGCATTTATGCTGTTCTTCTAGTCTCTCAGTGTCTGGTAGCTTAGCACACACTTTGTAGGGGGAGAAGGAGCAGACTTCCGTGCCCTTCTGATGCGAAGCAGTGAGAGAAGTGAAAGCAGAGAACAAAACACTTCCTTGAATGCACCGAGAAAGCCTGGCTGGGAAACTCTGGGTTCTTAGTGAACTTCAGGAGACAAAGCTTACAAGTGAGGAAGAGAACAGAAGCCAGGAAAGAGGGGTGGGAAATTCTGGTATGGTTTTCAACTTGGTGAGCCTCAGATTAGAAGAAGAAGGAGCTACTGCTGCTGTAGACTTCCCTTTTCCTTCTCCAAGCCTTTCACCTCATTCCAATGGCCGGATGACTTGCAGTGAGATCAGGGTGATGGCCTGGGCTGGCAGCGCAGAGATCAGCAGCCGTGGATCTTATCATAGAATCATAGAGTTGGAAGAGACCACAAGGGCCATCGAGTCCAACCCCCTGCCAAGCAGGAAACACCATCAGAGCACTCCTGACATATGGTTGTCAAGCCTCTTAAAGACCTCCAAAGAAGGAGACTCCACCACACTCCTTGGCAGCAAATTCCACTGTCAAACAGCTCTTACTGTCAGGAAGTTCTTCCTAATGTTTAGGTGGAATCTTCTTTCTTGTAGTTTGGATCCATTGCTCCGTGTTCGCTTCTCTGGAGCAGCAGAAAACAACCTTTCTCCCTCCTCTATGTGACATCCTTTTATATATTTGAACATGGCTATCATAACACCCCTTAACCTCCTCTTCTCCAGGCTAAACATGCCCATCTCCCTTAGCCGTTCCTCATAAGGCATCGTTTCCAGACCTTTGACCATTTTGGTTGCCCTCCTCTGGACACGTTCCAGTTTGTCAGTGTCCTTCTTGAACTGTGGTGCCCAGAACTGGACACGGTACTCCAGGTGAGGTCTGACCAGAGCAGAATACTGTGGCACTATTACTTCCCTTGATTTAGATGCTATACTCCTATTGATGCAGCCGAGAATTGCATTGGCTTTTTTAGCTGCCGCGTCACACTGTTGGCTCATGTCAAGTTTGTGGTCAACCAAGACTCCTGGATCCTTTTCACATGTACTGCTCTCAAGCCAGTGTCACCCATCTTGTATTTGTGCCTCTCATTTTTTTTTTTTTGCCCAAGTGCAATACTTTACATTTCTCCCTGTTAAAGTTCATCTTGTTTGTTTTGGCCCAGTTCTCGAATCTGTCAAGGTCGTTTTGAAGTGTGATCCTGTCCTCTGGGGTGTTAGCCACCCCTCCCAGTTTGGTGTCATCTGCAAATTTGATCAGGATGCCCTTGAGTCCATCATCCAAGTCGTTGATAAAGATGTTGAATAAGACCGGGCCCAAGACAGAACCCTGTGGCACTCCACTAGTCACTCTTCTCCAGGATGAAGAGGAACCATTGATGAGCACCCTTTGGGTTCGGTCAGTCAGCCAGTTACAAATCCACTGAGTGGTAGCATAGTCAAGACCGCATTTTACCAGCTTCTTTACAAGAATATCATGGGGCACCTTCTCAAATGCCTTGCTGAAATCAAGGTAGGCTACATCCACTGCGTTCCCTTCATCTACCAGGCTTGTAATTCTGTCAAAAAACAAGATCAGGTTAGTCTGACATGACTTATTTTTCAGAAATCCATGCTGACTATTGGTGAACACAGCATTCCTTTCTAGGTGCTCACAGACTGTTTGCTTAATGATCTGCTCCAGAATTGATGGAGCAGTATTGATGTCAGACTGACTGGGCAGTAATTATTTGGGTCCTCTCTTTTCCCCTTTTTGAAAATAGGGACAACATTTGCCCTCCTCCAGTCTGCCGGGACTTCGCCTGTTCTCCAGGAATTCTCAAAGATGACTGCCAGTGGTTCTGAGATCACATCTGGCAGTTCTTTTAATACTCTTGGATGCAGTTCATCTGGCCCTGGAGACTTGAATACATCTAAACTAGCCAAGTATTCTTGTACTATCTCCTTAGTTATTCTGGGCTGTGTTTCCTCTGCTGAATCATTTGCTCCAAATTCTTCAGGTCGGGCATTGTTTTCTTTATCGGAGAAGACTGAGGCAAAGAAGGCATTGAGGAGTTCAGCCCTTTCTGTGTCCCCTGTTTGCATTTCACCATCTTCTCCTCTGAGTGACCCCACTGTTTCTTTGTTCTTCCTTTTGCTACGAACATACCTATAAAAGCCTTTTTTGTTGCTTTTAACCTCTCTAGCAAGCCTAAGTTCATTCTGTGCTTTAGCTTTTCTGACTTTGTGTCTACACGTGCTGGCTATTTGTTTGAATTCCTCTTTGGTGGTTTCCCCCCTTTTCCATTTTTTTGTACACATCCTTTTTTAATCTTAACTCAGTTAAAAGTTCTTTAGATAGCCACCCTGGCTTCTTTAGGCACCTTCCATGTCTCATTGGTATTGCCTGACGTTGTGCTTTTACTATCTCCCTCTTAAACTCCCAGCCATCATGAACTCCCTTTCCTTTTAGTATTACTGTCCATGGGATCTCACCCAGCACTTCCCTACATTTTATGAAGTCGGCTTTCTTAAAGTCAAGAAACTGAGTCCTAGTATGCTTGGCTGCTCCTTTCCGCTGTATAGTAAACTTCAGAAGAGCATGATCACTCGCGCCTAATGATCCTTAGATCCCAACACTTGCCTGGCTCCTCACCACCACGTTCATCCCTTGCTCAGACAGGAATTTCTCTCCAGGACCACCCACAGCTGGGATCTGAGAAAATAGAAAAAGTGACATAATAATAATAATAATAATAATAATAATAATAATAATAATAATAATACTTTAAATGCATTTTGTATTTGCTTTAAATGTATGGTGTGGATCAGTCAAGTGTTAGGATGGGAGGAGAAGTCTGACAGTGTCTCCAATTTCTCCCTCTATTTTAATGTTTTGATGCTTCAATGAGCGGTGTGCCAGGGCTTAGCTCTGCCACTGCAAAAGGTTCAGGGTCATGGATATCAGCTACGATGGCTGAATGGAACTCTTAGTGTGTCTCTGAATATCTGATTCTGAGGACAAACTATGGAAGGCAAATGCTGTCTTCTTGGTCTGCTTGTAGGATTTATCTAGACATCTATCTGTCTGCTGTTGAAAACAGCATGCTGAACCATAGACACATTGGCAGACTGGATGGATCCAGCAGGGCAGTGCTTATTGTCTTGTGTTCTTAATTAGATGATGTTACTAATTGGTAAAATTGAGTTGTATGAGGTCATTGCAGCCCAGTGCAAAAAGATAACTGAGTACTTTAAAATGATGTTTTATAGCCACTTTGGGTCTATGGGAAGAGAGAAAGAAAGAGAGAGAGAGAAAGAGAGAGAGAGAGAGATGCTTGCATTAGGATGCAAACCAATACCCATTTACGTGGAAGTAAAGCAATGTGAAATCAATGTGATTTACTTATGAATAGACAGGTGTAAGATTGTGCTGTTTGTAGGGATGAGTGAATCTGGTTTCTCTCAGTTTCTCATTTTTCCAGGTTTAAGTTTGGTTTTCTACATTTCTACATCAGTTTGTGATTTATTTTTTCTTTTAAAAAGTCATCATAGACTCATAGAGTTGGAAGGGACCCCAAGGGTCATATAGTCCAACCCCCTACAATGCAGGAATCACAACTAAGTTATCCATGGCAGATGGCCATCCAAGCCCTGCTTAAAAACCTGCAAGGAGAGAGAGTCCAGTGCCTCCCAAGAGAGTCTGTTCCACTGTCAAACAGCACTTACAGCTCTTAATCTTGGTACAAAACTGTATCATGAAGAATAAAAGAGCCATCATGCTTTGTTGCCAGTAAAAAGGGGTTGTTTCAATGGTCCTTTTAACGAGACATGAAGGCCATTTCCTTTTGTTGGTGGCAAGCCTGTGTAGACTACCTAGATATTGTACTCCGATTGAGTGTTAAGGGTGAGTAACTGTACTAGTGCACAGTGAACTATTTGTGTACACAGGCCCAAAAATTGTTGATCAGACATCCTTTTGTTTCCCACAAAATACATTGGATTTACACAAGCATTAATCCTGACATTTAGACTTTGGCAAAATTCAGTAGCAACTCTTCCCAAATTATTTTACACTGCCATTTCTTGATCAGCAGCAGCAGGGTAGGATAAACAGATTGATCCATCTAACCCTACCAAGCCAATCTATTTCCACCCTGTGTGGGTTTCATCTGTTTATGAAACTGGCTTTGTTTCATCCCATTTGTGGGTGGATATATGAAAAATCCTTTAAAAATCTGCCCAGTTTTCCAAAAATAAAAAACTGTACTTGCCACATGGTCAGAGGGCTGCCTCTGTCTTTATTGAATATTTTACAGCTGCTTAGATCAGCTAATGGCTCCTTCATGGCCAAGCGTAATAATAATAATTTTTTTATTTATTATTTGTACCCCGCCCATCTGGCTGGGTTTCCCCAGCCACTCTGGGCGGCTTCCACAGAAACCAAAAAACACTAAAATATCATACATTAAAAGCTTCCCTGAATAGGGCCGCCTTAAGATGTCTTCTGAATGTCAGGTAGTTGTCCATCACCTTGACATCCGATGGGAGGGCATTCCACAGGGCGGGCGCCACCACCGAAAAGGCCCTCTGCCTGGTTCCCTGTAGCTTCGCTTCTCGCGATGAGGGAACCGCCAGAAGGCCCTCGGCGCTGGACCTCAGTGTCCGGGCAGAACGATGGGGGTGGAGACGCTCCTTCAGGTATACTGGGCCGAAGCCGTTTAGGGCTTTAAAGGTCAACACCAGCACTTTGAATTGTGCTCGGAAACGTACTGGGAGCCAATGTAGGTCTTTCAAGACCGGTGTTATGTGGTCTTGGCGGCCGCCCCCAGTCACCAGTCTAGCTGCCGCATTCTGGATTAGCTGTAGTTTCCGAGTCACCTTCAAAGGTAGCCCCACGTAGAGCGCATTGCAGTAGTCCAAGCGGGAGATAACTAGAGCATACACCACTCTGGCCAGACAGTCCGCGGGCAGGTAGGGTCTCAGCCTGTGTACCAGGTGGAGTTGGTAGACAGCTGCCCTGGATACAGAATTGACCTGCGCCTCCATGGACAGCTGTGAGTCCAAAATGACTCCCAGGCTACGCACCTGGTCCTTCAGGGGCACAGTTACCCTATTCAGGACCAGGGAGTCCTCCACACCAGCCCGCCCCCTGTCCCCCAAAAACAGTACTTCTGTCTTGTCAGGATTCAACTTCAATCCATTAGCCGCCATCCATCCTCCAACCGCCTCCAGGCACTCACACAGGACCTTCACCGCCTTCACTGGTTCTGATTTGAAAGAAAGATAGAGCTGGGTATCATCTGCATATTGATGGACACCCAGTCCAAACCCCCTGATGATCTCTCCCAGCGGCTTCATATAGATGTTAAAAAGCATGGGGGAGAGGACGGAACCCTGAGGCACCCCACAAGTGAGGGCCCAAGGGTCTGAACACTCATCCCCCACCACCACTTTCTGAACACGGCCCAGGAGGAAGGAGCAAAACCTCTGTATAACAGTGCCCCCAGCTCCCAACCCCTCTAGACGGTCCAGAAGGATGTTATGATCGATTGTATCAAAGGCCGCTGAGAGATCCAGCAGAACCAGGAAACAACTCTCACCTTTGTCCCTAGCTCGCCGGAGATCATCAACCAGTGCGACCAAGGCAGTTTCAGTCCCATGATGAGGCCTGAACCCTGATTGGAAGGGATCCAAATGGTCCGCATCCTCCAGGCGTGCCTGGAGTTGTTCAGCAACCACACGCTCAATCACCTTGCCCAAGAATGGAAGATTTGAGACTGGGCGATAGTTGGCCATACTGGCCGGGTCTAAAGATGGTTTTTTAAGAAGCGGCTTAATGACCGCCTCTTTCAGCGGATCTGGGAATGTTCCCTCACAGAGGGAAGCATTCACCACCCCGCAGAGCCCATCACCCAGCCCTTCCCGGCTTGCTTTTATTAGCCAGGATGGGCAAGGATCAAGGAGACAGGTGGTTGGTTTCACGCGTCCAAGCAGCCTGTCCACATCCTCGGCGGTAACGGATTGAAATTGATTCCATGCAACTTGACCAGACAGGGCTCTAGCACTCTCCCGCCCCAGCCCTGCTCCCACGGTGGTGTCTAGCTCCTTCCGAATATGAGTGATTTTATCTGCAAAAAACTTTGCAAAATCGTTGCAGGAGATCTTGGGGTCTTTACAAGGCCCCGGTGGTAAAGGTGGTTCCGTTAAATTGCGGACCACCTGAAAGAGTCTCCTGCTACTATTTTCTGCAGATGCAATAGAGGCGGTGAAGAAAGTCTTCTTCGCCGTCGCTATCGCCACTTGGTAGGCTTGACGTTGAGCTCTAACCTGTGTCCGGTCAGATTCGGAGTGAGTTTTCTGCCACCGACGCTCTAGCCGTCTCAGCGATTGTTTCATCACCCTCAGCTCCGAAGAAAACCACGGGGCTGTCCGGGCTCCATGCAATCGGAGAGGGCGCTTCGGAGCCAGACAGTGGATAGCCCTGGTTAACTCCGCATTCCAGCGGGCCACCAGGGAATCAGCTGAAAGGCCATCAACATGGGATAAAGCATCCCCTACCACTCTCTGGAAACCATTTGGATCCATTAAGTGGCGGGGGCGGACCATCCGAATTGGTCCCACCTCCCTGCAGAGGGGAAGGGTCGCGGAGAAGTCCAGTTGCACCAGGAAGTGATCTGACCATGGCACTTCTTTGGTTTCACTTTTACTTAGTGTCAGATCACCCATGTCACTAGAGGTGAATACCAGGTCTAAGGCATGTCCATGACTATGAGTTGGGCCCAACTTATTCAGGGACAGCCCCATGGAGGCCATGCTTTCCACGAAGTCCCGAGCGGCCCCTTGTAAGGTCGTGTCGGCGTGGATGTTAAAATCCCCTAGGACAACCAAACTAGGTGTCTCCAGGAGAACATCCGCCACGACCTGAAGCAGCTCGGACAGGGAATCCTTGGTGCAGCGGGGAGGTCGGTACACCAGTAGGAATCCTGTACTTCCCCTATTGCCCAACTTCCAGAACATGCACTCAGAAAACTGGGTCTTCCCAGTAGGACGCCTGATGCAAACTAATGACTTCCTAAAAATCACTGCAACCCCCCCTCCCCGCCCACATGTCCTGGGTTGCTGTGCGTAAGAGAAACCTGGTGGGCAAGCGGCAGCAAGGACAGGCCCATTTGCCTCATTCAACCAGGTCTCTGTCACACATGCCAGGTCAAATCCTCCATCCACAATCAGGTCGTGGATGGCAGTGGTTTTATTCATCATTGACCTGGCATTACACAGCAACACCTTCAGGTTATGTGGGTTTCCCCTGTTGATTCCAGTATCCATCTGGTCAAGGCCAGACCCGGAGGCAGGGATAGTCTTCAAACAACGACTAAACCTGCCTCCTCGGTAATGACATGGTCTGGTCTTAGCGTAACTCCGCCTCCTGCCCATGATCACCGAGATCGGATGTCCCAGTGCTTCCCCCCCTGTGGAACTTGTCCCAGCCATCGTGTTGGC
Organism: Podarcis bocagei; assembly: GCF_964188305.1. NCBI lineage: Eukaryota > Metazoa > Chordata > Lepidosauria > Squamata > Lacertidae > Podarcis > Podarcis bocagei. Next base: position 2,995,522 of record NC_138130.1, read on the forward strand.
TGGGGCCTCACTCCCAGGCAGCCCTGATCCCGCCCCTTAAAAACAAAACACAAACTATACAGAACCAATAAAACAAAAACAGAACAATTATACTAAAATTAATCCCCAACCAAATATCCATTACACCCACCCATCCCCAACAAGAGAAAAAAGGGGGGGGGGAGAAATACAAATTTAAATTGCCACCGACTGCTTGAGGACATTTTAAAACACATTGGAACAGGGAAGCAATTGCAAAACACTTCCCAGCTTCCCCAAAAGTTTGTTCCAAATAAGGGCCTGGGCCACGCCCCCTGGGCCAGTTGGAGAAGGCCCTGGAAGGGAGCAGGCCCTGCAGTCCTCACCCAGCCGATGGTCCGAGGCTTCCCTGCAGCAGGAGTCCCTTTATAGCTGGGAGAAAGGGCCTGGGCCACGCCCCCTGGGCCAGTTGGAAAAGGCCCTGGAAGGGAGCAGGCCCTGCAGTCCTCACCCAGCCGATGGTCCGAGGCTTCCCTGCAGCAGGAGTCCCTTTATAGCTGGGAGAAAGGGCCTGGGCCACGCCCCCTGGGCCAGTTGGAAAAGGCCCTGGAAGGGAGCAGGCCCTGCAGTCCTCACCCAGCCGATGGTCCGAGGCCTCACCGCAGCAGGAGTCCCTTTATAGCTGGGAGAAAGGGCCTGGGCCACGCCCCCTGGGCCAGTTGGAGAAGGCCCTGGAAGGGGCAGGCCCTGCAGTCCTCACCCAGCTGATGGTCCGAGGCTTCCCTGCAGCAGGAGTCCCTTTATAGCTGGGAGAAAGGGCCTGGGCCACGCCCCCTGGGCCAGTTGGAGAAGGCCCTGGAAGGGAGCAGGCCCTGCAGTCCTCACCCAGCCGATGGTCCGAGGCCTCACCGCAGCAGGAGTCCCTTTATAGCTGGGAGAAAAGGGCCTGGGCCACGCCCCCTGGGCCAGTTGGAAAAGGCCCTGGAAGGGAGCAGGCCCTGCAGTCCTCACCCAGCCGATGGTCCGAGGCCTCACCGCAGCAGGAGTCCCTTTATAGCTGGGAGAAAGGGCCTGGGCCACGCCCCCTGGGCCAGTTGGAAAAGGCCCTGGAAGGGAGCAGGCCCTGCAGTCCTCACCCAGCCGATGGTCCGAGGCCTCACCGCAGCAGGAGTCCCTTTATAGCTGGGAGAAAAGGGCCTGGGCCACGCCCCCTGGGCCAGTTGGAAAAGGCCCTGGAAGGGAGCAGGCCCTGCAGTCCTCACCCAGCCGATGGTCCGAGGCCTCACCGCAGCAGGAGTCCCTTTATAGCTGGGAGAAAGGGCCTGGGCCACGCCCCCTGGGCCAGTTGGAGAAGGCCCTGGAAGGGGCAGGCCCTGCAGTCCTCACCCAGCCGATGGTCCGAGGCCTCATCGCAGCAGGAGTCCCTTTATAGCTGGGAGAAAGGGCCTGGGCCACGCCCCCTGGGCCAGTTGGAAAAGGCCCTGGAAGGGAGCAGGCCCTGCAGTCCTCACCCAGCCGATGGTCCGAGGCTTCCCTGCAGCAGGAGTCCCTTTATAGCTGGGAGAAAGGGCCTGGGCCACGCCCCCTGGGCCAGTTGGAGAAGGCCCTGGAAGGGGCAGGCCCTGCAGTCCTCACCCAGCCGATGGTCCGAGGCCTCACCGCAGCAGGAGTCCCTTTATAGCTGGGAGAAAGGGCCTGGGCAACGCCCCCTGGGCCAGTTGGAAAAGGCCCTGGAAGGGAGCAGGCCCTGCAGTCCTCACCCAGCCGATGGTCCGAGGCCTCACCGCAGCAGGAGTCCCTTTATAGCTGGGAGAAAGGGCCTGGGCCACGCCCCCTGGGCCAGTTGGAAAAGGCCCTGGAAGGGAGCAGGCCCTGCAGTCCTCACCCAGCCGATGGTCCGAGGCTTCCCTGCAGCAGGAGTCCCTTTATAGCTGGGAGAAAGGGCCTGGGCCACGCCCCCTGGGCCAGTTGGAAAAGGCCCTGGAAGGGAGCAGGCCCTGCAGTCCTCACCCAGCCGATGGTCCGAGGCCTCACCGCAGCAGGAGTCCCTTTATAGCTGGGAGAAAGGGCCTGGGCCACGCCCCCTGGGCCAGTTGGAGAAGGCCCTAGAAGGGAGCAAGCCCTGCAGTCCTCACCCAGCCGATGGTCCGAGGCCTCACCGCAGCAGGAGTCCCTTTATAGCTGGGAGAGAGGGCCTGGGCCACGCCCCCTGGGCCAGTTGGAAAAGGCCCTGGAAGGGAGCAGGCCCTGCAGTCCTCACCCAGCCGATGGTCCGAGGCTTCCCTGCAGCAGGAGTCCCTTTATAGCTGGGAGAAAGGGCCTGGGCCACGCCCCCTGGGCCAGTTGGAAAAGGCCCTGGAAGGGAGCAGGCCCTGCAGTCCTCACCCAGCCGATGGTCCGAGGCTTCCCTGCAGCAGGAGTCCCTTTATAGCCGGGAGAAAGGGCCTGGGCCACGCCCCCTGGGCCAGTTGGAGAAGGCCCTGGAAGGGAGCAGGCCCTGCAGTCCTCACCCAGCCGATGGTCCGAGGCTTCCCTGCAGCAGGAGTCCCTTTATAGCTGGGAGAAAGGGCCTGGGCCACGCCCCCTGGGCCAGTTGGAGAAGGCCCTGGAAGGGGCAGGCCCTGCAGTCCTCACCCAGCCGATGGTCCGAGGCCTCACCGCAGCAGGAGTCCCTTTATGGCTGGGAGAAAGGGCCTGGGCAACGCCCCCTGGGCCAGTTGGAAAAGGCCCTGGAAGGGAGCAGGCCCTGCAGTCCTCACCCAGCCGATGGTCCGAGGCCTCACCGCAGCAGGAGTCCCTTTATAGCTGGGAGAGAGGGCCTGGGCCACGCCCCCTGGGCCAGTTGGAAAAGGCCCTGGAAGGGAGCAGGCCCTGCAGTCCTCACCCAGCCGAAAGGGTCCTTGTGAGAGAAGCCATCTTTTTATCCATACAAGTCTTCAGGAAGGAATAGACATTCACTCTTGGGGACCATTTTTGGTTTTTTTTGGTTTGTTTGTTTTTTACTGCATGGCCAAGGAGGTGATACTAGCTTCTCTAAGTAATTGTAAAGGGTAGAATTGATTGATTGATTGATTGATTGATTGATTAATACATTAATGTAGCCCTCATACTTGTTTTTAAAAGTCCCTATAAAATTGTAGAATTGGGACTCCTAGGGTACAGTTTAGTATAAACTGTATAGCATAGAACCTTTTAAAAATAAAAGATTTGCAGATCTGGATTACTTGTAAACCTTTATTAAGAACTTATGAAATGTCCACCCTATGGTCAGCATGGGTATGAAAATATGGCCATTATGGTGAGCTGCATGGGAGCGGCATGCCAGTACTTCCAAATACTTCAGGCTTGACTTTTGCACACCTTTCTTGCAACTTAGCATGCAAGGAAGTTGTTGCTGCTACCTATTGAGCTATATCTGACAGAATTTCTATTTGCTCGAGGTAATATTTGAGTATACCCTATGAACATGCAATGTGTCTCTAACTAAACATGATGGAGGGGAGTCAAAAAGCTGTTGAACGTTGTCTCCCTGTTAAATTGACTAGTGTTTTTGTTAATTCCATAGCATAATTTCTTCATATAATTGTAAGCTGTGATCAGGTGCTTTCGATGAAGAAAGCAAATAAAGTTCCTGAGTCATTAGCTGGCTAAATGCAGCATAACAATTCAGCTAAATGTGGAAATATGCTGTGAAACAAACGAAGCATAAAATAATTTGGTCTGCATCAAGCAGGCTATCTACCTGACAAACTACTCTGGCTAGAACTGCAACGGACTGTTGATAGCTTATTCAGCCTCTGCTGAATAAGTCCCTTTGCACTCACTCAGGGAAACTGGACATGCTCACTGCTTGTTCAGCCCAGCATGAAAAGTGCTTGGGAAATGGCAGCACACATTCATCATGGGCAACTGGCAGACGGGGGGGGGGGTCAGCCCAGCCCATTTCTGGCCACCAGAATGGCCCCTGACTGCCCAGCACCCTCAACATTATTTTGTCCCGGGTATACGCAGTGGGAAGCCGGCACAGCACAGTGATGGTGGAGGCCATCCCTCCACTTCCTTAAGAGCTCAGCGAAACTTCCTTCTGAATAAACATGCATAGGAGTGGCCTGTAAAAAGATGGAGATTGCTTCCAGATCACCTGTTTGTTTGCTGAGAGATTAGATGACTGTCACTACTTAATGAACATTAATCCATATTTGTTTGTGGGAAGATTAGAAGAAATTGCATAAAAGTCACACTAATCAGAATTTTGAACTGCAATTTTCCAACCAAACAATGTTTCTAAAAAATGTGTATAGTAGAGATAGTGTGCATAAAAATTAATATATTAGTGGAAATAACATCCAAACACTGCATTCACTACGGAAAATTGCTTGTAAAAATGTGTACACTAGTCAAAAATACATACAAAAATGTGCTCATTAGAATAAATTCACACTAAAAATCTGCAGAGGTTCTCATGAGTGTTGTTTAAAAGCAAATTGCTGGAGAAATATGTAGAACAGAATTTAATAAGTTTGCATCTGAGAGAACCAAAACTGAGATTTTCTTCCATTCGTAGAACAGCAACAGAGGCCATGTTGAAGGGGCAAGTAAGGACTGTTAGGGGCAACTCTTCCTAATCTTCTGCAGCTGTTCATATGGGAGGGAGAGATTAGTTTAGCAGTATTTGGCTCCTCCCAGAGCATCTCAATAAAGAGGGTCTGTGTTCAGTCGCTGCATCCCTTCAGAATAAGCCCCCTGTTAAAAAATAGTTTCCACATCTTGACACCAAAATTAAGGTTCAAACTATACATTATGAGGAAATCCACCTGCACCTTCTTTTGAAGCCAAATTCAGCTTCTGCAAGCCATGCCAAGGCAGAGGCAAAATGGGTGGAAAGTGCTGCTTCTTAACTTTCCTTGTGTGGTCACCCACCCAAGCTGTGTCATCGTGCCAGAAGTGGTTTAGTCCTGCTGGCCACATGACCCGGAAAGCTGTCTGTCCCTCAGCCTGAAAGCGAGATGAGAGTCACAACCCCATAGTTGCCTTTGACTGGACCCAACCACCCAGGGGTCCTTTACCTTTTTTTGTTTCACCTGGATGGAAAGGTATCAATAGTTAAAATGGACTCAAATCATTCTTCCCATCCTGTGGATGGAAAATCAGCTTGGAGCAGGTGATTTTGAGCTGGAGAATGACTACAAGTGACAGGGTTAATCAGTCTCTCCTCAATTTCCCTATAGCCTATGGAGAAGAAACTATGGGATGCAGGATAGCATGTTATTTGAACCGGAGGCTGCCATCCTAAACACATTTACAACAAGCTAAATCTCACAGAACTCAGGTAGAATCCCTGACGGAGATACTCTGTTGGTGTTTAGAATTGTTCATAGTAACTCAACTATGAGGAAGAATTTAGATCAGGACTGACACACTGGGGTATTAGCCCTTTCTGCCCATGCTCCCCCCCCCCGCCTGTATTTTATCCAGAGGGCACACCCTACAGATACCCATATGATATTTATATGCTTTGCCTCATGGACTAAGTTGCAGCTTTAGAGAAGGGGTAGTTTTAACTGAGAAAATGGCATGATGTAAAGAATGAACACCCACTCTGCCTCTCCAGCTCATAATCCTGTCAAACGCTTCCTGCAGGATATAATACGATATCCTGCATCATCTCTAGTTTGGACCTTCATCTGAGTTTTAAATGATTAGGAGCAGGCTGCATGGTTGTACAACAACAGCACAGCAAACCAAAGCCAGGAAAACAAGGCTTCCAGTCTCAAGATTTGGATCTTTAAACAGGTGGTAATTTTTGTTTTTTTGCATGCTCTCTGTCCTTTTCTCCAAATGTTTCAAGCATTCTAAATCAGCAAGAAGGCAATTTGAAGCCAAAGAGTACGGAAGAGGAAAAAACCAGATCAAATACAAAAGATGTTCAACAGATTTCACGGGAAAACAAGCAGAAAGCACAGAAGGAGTGTGCTGAAAAGAACATGTAAAACGTTGCTGAAATCAAAATTATTGTGCCAAGGAAAAAAATGAGGTCAGCCTAACCCAAAGCAAAATAATTATGATCTTCTGATATTTCTGAAATGAAGAACTGATGGTGATTCATACACTTGGATCAGAAGATTTTCTCATTATTAATTCTTTTTAAAGCTTCATTAGAATGCTGGAGTCAAGAAGAATGAGGGTGGACTGACAATGGATGTATCTTCTGTTTCGCTGAAAAAGATGGCTAATTGCATCCTAGGCTTTGAACATCAGACCTTTCCATTAGCTCTCTGACCTTTCACACTGCTTATTGTCAGCAGTTAAAGCTACCCCACCCAGAGAAGAAATGAGACATTTGCACCATGAAGACGTTGCAGAAGGTATCTGAATATCCCTTTGTTTCTATTGCAGCTTCTGGAAGTCCTAGTCTCTGCTAGCATCTTTCAGGTTGCAATGCTAGGAACAGGATGTTATGGGTCCTCTTTTGTTGTATCTGTTGTATCCTGCAGGCTTTCTGCACCACAGGAATACAAAAGAGGACTGCACCTCGTTCAAATCAGAATATAACTGCTGCAACCCAGCACTCTCTTGGGTTGCTTTCACACTAGATTGGTTTAGCACTGCTATGTCATTGCTGCACTTTATTAGAACAAAAGATCCACATGAAGAAGGCCCAAGTGGTGATCTCAGGGTCTGGGTAGGTCATATGGGTGAGAAGCAGTCCTAGTCATTTAAGGCTTTATCGGTCAAAACCGGCACTTTGAATTGGGCCCAGAAACTAATTGGCAGCCAGTTCACTTGGACCAGGATCAGGGTAATATGCTCAAACCATCTTCCCCAGTGAGCAGCCTCGCTGCCGAATTCTGTACCAGCTGAACTTTCCAAACTACTTTTAGAAGCAGCCCTGCATCTAACACATTGCAGTAATCTAACCAAGAGGTTACCAGAGCCTAGAGAACAGAAGCTAGGCTCTCCTTTTCCAGATACAGGTGCAGCTGGGCAACCAGCTGAAGTGGGTGGAAGGCACTCTGCACCCTCAAGGCCACCTGAGCCTCAGGAGACAGCAAAGGATCCACAAGTATCCCTAAGCTACCTGCCTGCTCCTTCAGATGAAGAAGAAGAAGAAAAAGAAGAGGAAGAAGTTTTATTTATACCCCGCCCTCCCCAGCCAAGGCGGGCTCAGGGTGGCTAACAAGCAATAATAAAAACAACTTGAATGAATACAACTTAAAAACAAAATTAAAATACAACATTAAAATGTTGAAACATTAAAATATTAAAATGTAGCCTCATCGCAGGAGAAAGGAAAAGAAATAAGAAAGAGAGGGGGGGAATCAAATTGGCTCCAAGCCAAAGGCCAGGTGGAACAACTCTGTCTTACAGGCCCTGCGGAAAGAGATCAGATCCTGCAGGGCCCTGGTCTCATGAGGCAGAGCGTTCCACCAGGCTGGGGCCAGTGTTGAAAAGGCCCTGGCTCTGGTTGAGGCTAATCTAACTTCCTTAGGGCCCGGGACCACTAGGGTGTTGCTATTTATGGACCTTGAGGCTCTCCGTGGGGCATATTGGGAGAGGCGGTCCCATAGGTACGAGAGTGTGATGAAGTGTATGTCTACTTTGTAATTGCTGCTATGGGATAAGTGATGGATTCTTTATAAATAAAGACTTACTCACTCAGTTTCACAGTAGCAGTCTTGAGGCAGGCTTAAAAGTAGTCACAGACATATTTGGTAGTCTGATGGCCTACATCCCTGGTCATGGATGAGGCATTGAAGAGATGAGATGAGATAGCAGGAAGCAGAGAAAGAGAAGCAGGCTGGGGGGTGACGAGGATATATAGTAGGCTACACCCCCTTTACCTGGCTCTCTCAGAGAGGATTTCCTGTAGACCCTGTGAGATCCAACTTCCTCTGTGTTTGCCTTTCTAGCAAACACATATAGTTGTTTAGACGGCATGGTAAATTAATATTAGTAATAATACTTTGGGAGTGCTACTAGGGGACAAATAAAATGGTTCTGGAGGCTAGATCCCACTTGTTAGCTGCCAGTCCTCTTATCCAGTAGATCATGATGATGATGATGACGATGATGATGATGAAGAAGGAAAAAAATGTTGTGTTAATAATTCACAAAAACATGCAATGCCTTACCTTCCTCAGAAAATATTTTTGGAAATTTTAACTCATCATTTCTTTCAAGCAATTATCTTGCTCATTGCATCAAAGCCTGAGTTCATTTTTTTTTAAACGGAGAGCATGTATGAATATTTGCTCACTGAAATCTACCCAAGCAAAGCATTTAAGCAGTATCTAGCACATTCGTAAGTTTTATTTGAAGTTTTGTGACCTGGGCAAATATTCTAAGCTTATGGCTTTGAGAATTGAAATTGAAATTTTCCTCTAAAAGCATGTTTCCCAGAGTCAGCAAGATTCACTTCAGTGTGTGGCTTAGCTTGAAGACCCCACTTTCTAGAATCTAATCTTGTAACATGCTAGACCAGTTCTTTATTATTGGCACCCTGCAAAGAAGTATACCATTCTAAGTGATACTAGGACACACCAGTAAGACACATACATGCCATTAATGCTATTTTGCAGCAGGGGGGCCTTCACAGCCTACTACTATATCACAATGAGTTGATATGGATTAGAGTGGACTCCTCCTCCTCCTCCTCCTCCTCCTCCTCCTCCTCCTCCTCCTTCTTCTCCTTCTTCTTCTTCTTCTTCTTCTTCTTCTTCTTCTTCTTCTTCTTCTTCTTCTTTGTTGGAAGGGACCCCAATGGCTCCTCCAACCCCTGCAATTCAGGAATCATAGGTAAAAAATCCCTGAAGACGGGGGCTCAAAGATTATAGATAGAGGTTCTGAGATTCAACTGGGACTCAGTTCTGATTGGGCCTGAATCAGATAGGTCCACATAGGACTGGATCTCAGGACAGCTGCTCAGTCCCTGAGTAGCGAAGCAACCTGCTTCAGTACCCGGAGTGGTGCTTGTCCCAGGAGGCATGTCGCGTGTCCCAGGGGATGGGATGCGTGTCCCAGGGGGCAGGGCGGATGTCCTAGAGGCGTGGCGCCACTGCGGGGGGGGGTACCCCCAATCGGGAGTTGGCATTTTGTAACCCTCCCCCTTTGGAATGGTACCCGGGGCGGACCGCCCCCTGCCCTCGCCCCTCAGAACACTACTGCTTTGCTTCCTACATGGCCTTGCCCAGAGACAGAGGGAGGCTGGAGGGTTTGCAGACTTTGGAGAGATCTCACGGGATGCTAAAACTTCTTGTGCTATGACCAGTGCTTCTGGGAACCATGGGAATAGGAATTACCTGAGCCCATTACAAGCCGAGCCAACACATCGGAGAGATTGGGGCTCAGCTTATTGCAGGCTCAGAAGTTTTCAAACTTGGCAAGTTCATTTTCTCAAGCCTCCAGTTCAGCAGACCTCTTTTCACAATTTGAGGCCCTTCAATGGTTCCAAAGTGTAGCACTCCAATCCCTTTAAATTCCTTACCACTTTAAATGATGGGGCCATAGTTGGGTAGAATATGTCATTTTCTTGAGATGGCTGCTTACTGACATTTATCCACAAGTAGAAATTTGCAGCTTTTTCTGATGGAATGGGAGATCATTAATAGCTGCAGCATTCCTGAAGCTGTTGCACTGCAAAGGCTTAGCAGGTCTTGGACTTGCCAGTGCCTGGATGAGAAACTACCTGGGAGCCCCACTTAAGCAGCTCTAGGTTCACCTGGGATTAAAATGGGATATGAATTAGATAAATGCATTGCTGCATGGGAAATCTAATGCATGCTCCTGTTTCAAAACTGGAGCTGTCCTGTGCAGCAGCTGCACACCTCCCTGTAAATTGAAAGAGAGGAATAGACAACAACTAAAAAGTGATTGCTGGAAGAAATATCAACAACCTCAGATATGCAGATGACACAACCTTGATGGCAGAAAGTGAGGAGGAATTAAAGAACCTTTTAATGAGAGTGAAAAAGGAGAACGCAAAATATGGTCTAAAGCTCAACATCAAAAAAACAAAGATCATGGCCACTCGTCCCATCACCTCCTGGCAAATAGAAGGAGAAGAAATGGAGGCAGTGAGAGATTTTACTTTCTTGGGCTCCATGATCACTGCAGATGGTGACAGCAGTCACAAAATTAAAAAAAAACGCCTGCTTCTTGGGAGAAAAGTAATGACAAACCTAGACAGCATCTTAAAAAGCAGAGACATCACCTTGCTGACAGGTCCGTATAGTTAAAGCTATGGTTTTCCCAGTAGTGATGTATGGAAGTGAGAGCTGGACCATAAAGAAGGCTGATCGCTGAGAATTGATGCTTTTGAATTGTGCTGTAGGAGACTCTTGAGAGTCCCATGGACTGCAAGAAGATCAAACCTCTCCATTCTGAAGGAAATCAGCCCTGAGTGCTCACTGGAAGGACAGATCCTGAAGCTGAGGCTCTAGTACTTTGGCCACCTCATGAGAAGAGAAGACTCCCTGGAAAAGACCCTGATGTTGGGAAAGATGGAGGGCGCAAGGAGAAGGGGACGACAGAGAATGAGATGGTTGGACAGTGTTCTTGAAGTTACAAACATGAGTTTGACCAAACTGCGGGAGACAGTGGAAGACAGGAGTGCCTGGCGTGCTCTGGTCCAGGGGGTCACGAAGAGGCGGACACGACCAAACGGCTAAACAACAACAAAAAGTTATGTTTTCCAATCCAAAAAATACATTTGAAACCAAGGCATTTTAATGGCAGATTTGAAAGTACTGATTCCAGCACTTGGGCAGTTAGCAGGAACTTGGCAAACCTTTGATAGATGTTATTGATACGAGGGGTTAAAGGATCCTTGCCTGGAAGCTTAGGGGTTTTTGTTAGCTTTTGATAAGAGCTAAATCTAGCTCCCAGGGAGGGATTACTGGAAGAAGGGATAGCAAATGCTTAAAAGGGTAACACGTTTTGTTTCTTTCCGCATACTGGCTTAATCCTGCACAGCACAGCTGCAGCGTGTTGCATGTGTGAGTGAGAGGCAAAATGTGATAATCAGACTCTAAACTAATTAGAAGGAGGGCTTGCCAAATTGCTTTTGCTCACGACTGAACACTGTGCAAATTACAGCAGTTGCAGAATACTTAGCTAAGCATCAGAGTAACATGTGGAGGAAAGTAATTAATGCCCTGCCCTGCCAGGCACATCTTTTCTGTTTCCAGACCTCAGCACCTATCAAGCATATTAATGAGCAAGGGAGGAAGTGCACAAGGATCTCTGGACATGCCCTTCCACCCAGGACAGAGGCTGCACCTGGCGCTTAGGTCTCGCACTGCCCATAGGCAGCCCAGGTTGCTTTGTGTTCTTGGCAGTTCGATTGTCTGCTGCTCATGGTTCAGTGGAGGCACGTATGCAGAAGGCTCTAAGTTCAAGTATTAGTATGTTTGGGTTTCAAAAGTATATTGGGTTGCATGTGGGGAGAAACCTCCACCTGAGATTCTGGGAAGCTGCTTTCAGTCAGAGAAAACAATTGTAAGCTACGTGGATCAATGTTCTGACTCATCTACCTGAATTTTAGGATTCTTCCTTGGATGACACACCTGAGGAATTTCAAGTGAACCCCCAAAAGTCTGAATCCAAAAGGAGTGGCTGGGGAAACCCAGCCAGATGGGCGGGGTATGAATAATAAAATGTGTATCATTATCATTTATAATTACTATTATTTAGCCTAGCACTTTTTTCCAGTGGAGTTTGTGCACATCTCTCCTCACCGCTGGCTTTTCTTTCCACGCTCACATTGAAGCAACCTGAACTGCCCCTGGTCATGTGCAGGCCCTCCATTCCCAGGGAGCCGTCAGTGTGAACCAGGCTGTGCACATCAGCTGCCGGTAGCAGCTCCCACCATTGTGCTTGCATTTCCCCCCAGCCATTGTGATCACCAGACTCACTTCTGAACATAGCCAAAAAGGCAAGGATCATCACCCTGCCATTTGAGGACACAGAATAAACAGAAATTTATTGTGTTGTGCACAATGGTACAAAAAGTATAAGGCTTCCAATAATTTGACATAGCAATTATTGTTTTGTATCCATAATCAAGTTCATTTTGTGAGAGAGCTGATAATCACAATTCCTTTTTCAAAAATCAGTTAAGGATAAGACATTCAGTGTTTGTCCACAATAATTCATTCTCCATAGGGTCCAGTGATGGATTTTCTACATGCTGGAAGGAATTAGGAGCTTATTGATCTCCAGTGAGATTTTATTTTCCCCCTTTTCGTCATCACTAAAGGTCCTTATAGAGTGTTTCTCTTCTCCTTCCATATAGTTAATATGCTATAATATCTAAGACAGTGTTTCCCAACCTTTTTTGGGCAAAGGCACACTTGTTTCATGGAAAAAATCTCGAGGCACACCACCATGCCAGATGGGGAAAGGTCACTTTTTACTTATGTAAAAAAAAAATAAAAAAATAGTAACAGCATAGAAGGTAGAGAAGGTAGGACTCGAACCAGTGGATTCACGTTACAATAAAGATTTTGACTAAACATGGGAAAGAACTTTCTGCTGGTAAGGGCTGTTCAACAGGGGAATGGTCTCCCTCGGGAGGTTTTTCCCTTCTTGGAAGTTTTTAAGCAGAGGTGGGATGTCTGTCTGCCATGGATGCTATGGCTGAGATTCCTGCACTGCAGGGGTTGTACAGTACTGGATAGCCCTGGGGATCCCTTCCAACTCTACGATTCTATTAGGATCCCTTTTATAAAAGAGAGAACTTTAATGGCACGGCCATTATTTATTTCGGCTTCTCCCAACGGGGCCACGAAGGATCAGAAAAGCTGAAGAAGAGACCCTTCCTCAGAGGAGGCGGGAGACCACCGGACCCGCCGAGGAGGGGAATCCGGCCGCCTTTCCCTCCAGAGCTTCGCCTTTTGCCCCGGCCAAGTTGCGCCGAGGGCGCCTTGCGGGCTCTGCGTGGCTTCAGGCGGAGCCTAGGAGCCACTTCCCAGCCTGGAGGGCAGGCTGTGCGCGGACCCCGCCACTCTCGGGGCGCGATCCAGACCCGGCTGCCTTCCACGGCCAGCAGAGGTAGGCCGCCGGCTTCTAACCCGGCGGAACTGGGGCGTCCCGGGCGCAGCACCGCGCTCCCCGCTCCTCCCGCCCCGCCCCCTTCTCCCGGGTGCCCCCTCCCTCCTTTGTTCTCCGGAGCCCCGCCTCCCCCTCTGCCCCAGCTCGCCTATTGGCTCACGCAGCCGCCACTCAGGTGGGGGCCCGCTTTGGCCCCGCTCCCCGGCCGCCGAGAGAGAGTGGGAGCGTGCGGGGCTGGGCTGGGCGGCCGGGCGTCTCCTTCCCTGCGCTGCTTCGGCCGCGTCTGCAGCCGCCGCGGGACCAGGCGGGAGGCCAGTCATGCCCAGACACTGCCAGCCGCTCGGAAGGAGCCGTCGCTCTGCCGGGCAGCGCCTGCCTGCGCGCCCCTCGCTCCCTGCGCCGAGGATGGCGGGGGCGCCGGGCGCAAGGCAGCGCCGGGGCTGCTGGGCAAGCGGCAGATGCTGATGCAGTTTGGGGAATTCCTGTCACAGGGAGCAAGGCAGAAGCGGATGACGGGGCACGTTCCCCGGGGGAGCAGGGCCGGAGGATTAGCCCGACTCGCCCGCCTCCCTCCCACGGCACACTAGGCAACGTCCGGCGGCACACTAGTGTGCCGCGGAACACCGGTTGGGAAACACTGATCTAAGAAACCTTCTAAAAGAGAATACATGTTTAAAGACATCTTTTTACTCTAAAACAAGGCTCCCACTCCTTTATTGAACTTCCCTGGGGGAAATTGCTTGCCAAATGCTCCCTAAGGCCTTGTTCACACATGCATGTATACCACATCTCTTTGTTTAATTATTGTGCCCTGGGTAATTGGCAATAGAATGTGCAGCAACTTTACTGAAAAGGATTGTGCTTGAGGTGATTTGAACCTAAATAGGAGCTCCGTCTGAAGTGTTCTCTTTGTGACTGCCCAGTCACACAAGCAAATCATGGCTGATGCTCAACCCCACAGTAGAGCCATTGCTGCAGAGCTGCTCCTTCTGCTCCAGTTCTGCTAATGGTTCTTACTTGCAAAATGCTTGCTGTTCAAGCCCTTCTACTTCTGTCCCCAGGCCCACATATCCATTCCTTTCCAATCTGCTTTGCACTTAATTTTTATGTTTTTTGTGCCAGTAGAGCAGAGCAGAAGCCTGAGGTTGGTTTCTGCACCCCTTCATTGTAACTCCCTCATCCCCTTTCTGAAATTTTGGATGCCACTTTCTAGGGGTAACTCTATGATGTATGCCATCCTCATAATAAAATTGTTGCTCACAAATCCGCAGGGAAGAGAAGCAAATCGCCTTTAATAAGTCTACACCCCCAATCAACTTTAAAGAGTGCCTTGCAAAAACCAATTCAGCCTATTTATCCATAAGTTAACAACTGTTGTTGTTGTTGTCGTTGTTGTTGCTGCTGCTGCTGTTGTTTTTACCTCAGGCTTCCTCTCACATGGATACTATTTTCATACAAATTGCCCATAAGGCAATAAGGGAGATTACCGGGTAAGTGAATCCTTTTAAACCACCCTAAAACTGTAAAGGCTGAATTATTTAAAAATGATAAGAAAAAAGGATTTGCTCATGAAATCTCAAAATTCCAAAGAGAAATAATAAAATGTGATATTAAAGTACTATCAAGAATGTACAACTTGTTGTTGGAATGGGAAACTAAAGATGAAGAGGTCAAATGTGTAATATTAAAGTGGGCTAAAGAAGTGGGACATAATATCCAAATGTCAGATTGGGAAAAATTATGGAGAAATAATTTTAAATTTACGGCCTATACACTGATAAAATAAAATTACATGAAAATGATGTATAGGTGGTACTTAACACCAGTCAAGTTATCACAAATGTATAAGGTAAGAAATGTTGGAAATGTAATGAAGTAGAAGGTACATTTTATCATATGTGGTGGCAATGTAAAGGTATAAAAATATTTTGGGAAATAATATATAATGAACTGAAGAAAATGTTTAAAATAACCTTCCTTAATAAACCAGAAGCCTTCCTATTAGGAATTATAGGAAGGGAAATACCAAAAAATATATAAAAATCTTTTCATGTATGCGACTACAGCCACATGAATATTGATAGACCAATGCAGGAAAGAGGAAAAAATTCCCACAAAAAAAGACTGGCAAATTAAGTTAATGGAATATGTAGAGATGGCCAAACTAACTGGTAGACTTAGAAATCAGGATAACAAATTTAAAAATGAATGGGAAACTTTTATTGCATATATGACAAAGCATTGTATACAAGTAAATACATCAGCAAGATTCTAAAAAAACACTTGCAATACTACAGCCACATGAATATTGATAGACCAATGCAGGAAAGAGGAAAAAATTCCCACAAAAAAAGACTGGCAAATTAAGTTAATGGAATATGTAGAGATGGCCAAACTAACTGGTAGACTTAGAAATCAGGATAACAAATTTAAAAATGAATGGGAAACTTTTATTGCATATATGACAAAGCATTGTATACAAGTAAATACATCAGCAAGATTCTAAAAAAACACTTGCAATACTATCATACAGTAATAGATAAAAATAGAAATGAATGAATAGAAATATGATTTGGACATGCACAATTTAACAATGAAATAATGGAACCACGGAGGGGGTAGAGGGAAGTCGGGAGATTGGAGAAATCCCATATATTGGTACTGTATTGAATGTACAAACATTATGCAAAATGATACAGTTGTTCACATTTTTATTTTTTATTTCTTAATGTTTATTGTTAGATGTTTGTTGTAATGAAAACCTGTAAATTTCATCCATTTCTGTAAAAAGAAGCAGTAGCTATGGCCAATTTAAATTGTCCCCAGAAGAGTGAGTGAGGCTAGAAGCTTTGTGTTTTCTAAGTCTGGTTTTGGACTCAAAGCCAAATTGGTGTGCTTCTGAAACACTTTCGACCAGTTCACACTTGCTTCCAAAACTCTGACTTTGGGTTTGAGTCAAATACTCTGGTAACTCCAGAGTCCTTCCGATGCCAGAATCAATGCCAATGAAAAGTATATGGATCGAGTGGAGTTAAATCTGTATCATTTCACTCCAGCTGGCAAGGGTGTAAGCTGAACATGTATCCCTTTAGAGGTCTATTACTCATAGCTCTCCAGTTTCTCATTGTGCCTTGCAGAAGTTATGCTTATCCCTTTGGTGGTTCATTGTAGTGCAATGTTGTTAGATTCAATGTCAAAAAGAGCTCACAGCAGCCCACCAGTCGTTAGTAATGCCAGTTGGAAGTGTAAGATCCCATGGAGAGGGCGACTACGAGATCTCTCAGTGTAGCAGGCTTAATCTGCCGGGCTCCATGTGTGAAGCTTTTCCATGCATTGCACCACTGGGACCTACTTCATCATTGCAAACTACTTTGGAGGAGTTGTGTTAGGTACATGAATGGTGCAGTTAAGTGTCCACATTTTCTCCTATTAAGTTTGTGAAAACTATGAATTATGCTTGGCAGTCTAGGGAAAAAATATTTTCACATGGATTCTGACTAGTGCCTGCGAACAGTTTTTTTGTGCTGTTTCAAAGTAATTTAACTCAGGGGAGGGAACAGAGGCAATGATCATCCGTCTAGGATCAGAATTAATAGGACTAGTATTGATCAGCCACAGCTCTTTACACTGAGTTCTGGCCAGAGTCAAATATAACATTTCTTCACATCTGCCTTTGATTTTCTCCAGAGACTTTCATCTCAAAGACGAGCTGGCTTCAGAATGTTGGCTATTTGATTCTGCCCATCAGGAACAGACAGGGAGGGGGGAATTGCCCTAAACCCTGTAAGATAATTGGAAGCAGTGTGTGCAAAAAAGACAATTACTTGCTAAATTTTACATAGGAAAAATATACAGGCATCTGAAAACGGAAGAGCTATATTGCTGTTTCCATATTGCTCAATTCCTTTGGGCAGGGATGCCATTTTGGATTTCAGCAATGAGGGCCAAGATTTCAGTGGGTGAAGGCAAACTTTCACAGTGGCATTCAAAAATGTATAATCAAGGCCTCGTCCACCAGTCAAACTTGGCCCATGAGAGGGTGGGGGAGGTAGTGTATTATCAGCCCCCACCAGCCAGAGTCAGTTATTTATCCCTGGTTAACAACAACAACAACAGGTGTTATTATTATTATTATTCATTTCCCTGGCAGGGACTCAAGGTGACTTACAGATAAAAACAGGAATAGCTAAAAGCATAGGGGGGGAGGAACCATTGAAAAACAATTAAACATTGATAGAGTTAAAACAATGTCTGTGTGCAAATCTAATAAAAGCTTGTAGATAATTACAATAAAAACAGCATGGTACCAGCGCTTTCATTAAAAACAGTCAGTTCCCAAAAGTTTGTTGGAACAAGAAAGTCTTCACCTGCTGGGGGAAGGACAGCAAGGAGGGAGCCAGTCTGGCTTCTCTTGGGAGGGAGTTCCAAAGTTGTCTGGGAGCAGCCACCGAGAAGGCCCTCTCCTGTGTCCCCACCAAGCAGGCATGTGAGGGTTGCAGGACTGAAAGGAAGGCCTCCCCCGAAGATCTCAAAACCTGAACAAGTTCACATGAGGAAAACTGATCTTTCAGATAGCTTGGACTAAATAGGACTTTATAGGTGATAACCAGCACTTTGAATTATGCCCAGAAACATACCTGTGGTCAGGGGAGCTGTTCTAGCAAGTCATCTGCTCCCTATAACCAGCCTCAGTCTGGCTACAGCTCTTTGAGCCAGCTGGAGTTTTGGAGCACTTTTCAAAGGCAGTCCCTTGTAGAGCACGTTGCAGTAGTCCAGCTAGAAATAATGCAACCTTATTTGATGGACAGATGCTGTCTCCTTTCATACTCCCTTCTGGATTTGCCCTATTTTCTATGTGAAAATACTTCAGTCTTTTTTCAGGGCTGCTGAAAAGATTCATGGGCTGCTGAGAAAACATGAGTCATCTACTCATTCATTAATTCATTCATTTCTGTCCCACCAACATGACTCCAGGGAGCCCCCAGGGCAGGTTATAATAAAACATTTTTCAAACAAATAAAATCCATTTCCTGGTTTCCTACACACCTCTAAAAACAATTAAAGTCAAATAGCTGCCATATAATAAAGCTGCCCCCTTGTCCACTGACTTCAAGCTGCCACCCCTTGTCCCTCATATATTCATTTATTAATTTAGCAGATATGTAAACCAATTGATCAAAATGTTATCCAAGTGATGTACAAGTAAAATGCTAGATAAAACATCTAAAATCCACAAACCAATTAAAAAGCAAGTATACATAAAACCAACATCATTAAGCCAAAGGTAAAGCAATAAAAAATAAGATAGATATAGGCAACTAAATTACATACCTGTGTATACTTGCCCAAGCGGCAAGGTTTTCAGCAAGCACCTAAGAGAGTAGAGGGAGGGCGCCTGTCTAGCCACAACGGGCAGGGAGTGCCAGAGAGAAGGTGCTGCCACACTGAAGGATCGACTCCTCGCAAGTGCGGAATGAACATGATCGCCTTGCCCCCCAAGTACACACCTGCCCTCTTCAGTTGGAGGAACTGGCACTACTGCAGGTTCCACATTTGTAAGTGTGGCAGCTTTTGCACTTTGGAACTCCCTGCCTATTGAGATCAAGCAGGTGTCTCCACTGTACTTTTCTTGGTGCCTTCGGTCCAAAGGTGGACACTCCATACCAGCAGCCCTCAAATTGTTTGAGGGCAAATTGATTACACAACTGTTATACGATGCCCAGTTAGGCCCCTTCGCCAACTGCACTCCATTAGAATTGGTGCAATCTAAATTCTTAAGATCTGTCCTACAAGTATCCAAATATGTCTCCAACACTACCATACGCCTCAAAACTGGATTCATAAGAATCGAGGCCAGAGTGTGACTCGCCACTCTTAATTACTGGCTGAGACTAGCCTTCCGAGCAGCCTTGCTTCCCTGACAATTAAAGACAAATTTCAATTGACATGGAAATGAGCAGTGGAAATAACAACAACTAGGAAATAACAACTCTAAGATTCAGTCCACAGATCCTACTCAACATGGGGCACGAACAAGCAAAAAACAACATTAAACAATTTGTGGTAGATACAGAACGACAGGTAAAGCTAGCCAGGTCCCCCCAATTTTTAATTAGTGAAACTAGAAGATACTGTACTTGACTTCGCAAATGCCACACATAACTAACCTCGAAATACCAAAACAACGAAGGGCTTTCACTTTGGCCCGTTGCCAGGCCCTCCTTTCAGCAATTCAGGAAGGCCGATACAGGAAGATACCTCACGAGGAGAGGAAATGCTCACGTAGCTCTGGGCAGCAGGAAACCACGGAGCGTGCCCTTCTTCACTGCCAGTATTATATAGACATTTGAACTAGGTTTATCCAACCCATCTTATATAAGCTCCTGGACGTTCAGAACAACAGAACATCTCCCTGTTACTACAGGACGAAAGCCCAGAAGTCACATATGCAGTCGCCAGATTTTGCGTTGTCATGATAGATATTCGTCGAAGGATGGTCTATGCTACAGTTCAGTTCCAAATTGAAGGCTCATATTGTTAGATCCGCACTTCTGAAGCCCCACCCCATAGAGCTGTTTTAACTGGTCCTTTTAAATTTTCTTATCAGTTTTCATTCATCCTTTATTTATGCTTACTTAAGTATTCTATGTATATGCTTTAAGCTATGTTTGGTTCTTGCTCCCATTTATTTAATAATTATTTGCTTAGACTCATACTGTTATGCTATTTATTTAGATGCTTTGCTTATGCTGGTCTGTGACTGTAATAAAGTAAATTCATTCATTCTTGGTGCCATTCCTCTTCAGACAAGCCTACCAAGATGCTTAGAAAGTTCAGGTAATTTTAAACTGTTTTGGTATTTTAAATTTTGCATGCTTTAAAGTATTGTGAATTTCCCTCGATTTTACTGTTCTATTGTTTGTAAACTGCTTTGAAGTTGTTGCTGGTATTTACAATGAAGTAGGTATAAATTTTATGAAAGAAATTAAAAAATCACGTAATAAATAAAGTGTAAATTCTGCAGATCAAGGTGATCGAATAGGCATATATGGGGTATTTATTTTCGTGAATATGTGCAATTTTGCACATATTATTTGCTTGGAGAACTTTGTCACAAAATCTGAAGGACAGTTGTGCTTCAGTTTGCCTGTTGTTCTGGAAAGTGCACTTTCCAGGTTCACTCACAACCGCCACTGGTCCTCCCTCCCTGCTCTTCCCCCACTTGAGCGATCAGTTTTATGGGAGCCATTCTGCCAACAACACAAAGAATGTAGTATCTTTCCTCCAACCTCCAGACTCAGAGAACACAAGGCGGGGGTACTGGCAGATAATAGAAGCTGGGGGTTGTGATCTGCAAGAGGCGTTTTACAAGCCGTTTTTGACTTTTTCTCTCCAAGGCTGATTGAATTGTGTCAGGAACCAAAATACATCTATCAGTAAATATAATAAGCTGCCGAGTGTGGAGTGATCTCATATTAGTAAAACTAACTGCGGCTGGCCATGTCACATACTGTCAAGTGAGAGATGAATAAAACAAATCATTATTTTTGAACCAGAACAGACAAGCCTCCTCTGTAGCTGAAGGGAGAGGAAAAAAACAATTAATGTCTCTTTAGCACAGAGATGCTGCTGGTGGTGTCTGCGATTGTCAAGGGACTTGGGCATTAATTCATGTATTTAAATAAAGGCATCGTTATCAAGTATGTCTTCCATTTATACACAGTGCTGGATGCCCACTGACGTGAAGCTTACGCTATTTGAGAATTGGGAGAGGGGGAGAGAGAGAGAGAGACAGACCTCTTGGCAAGTTAAGTGATTTTAAAATGAAACGTTTCTGAGAAGGGAAAAGCTTGAAACTTTTTAGTCTGTGGGGGCTATGGCTGAGCCAAAAGGGGGGAGCTTGTTCATTGAAAATCTTCCATCAGAAGGAATCAAAAGTGGCCTTCCTTGTTTCAATGATTATTTTCATGCACCAGTTCAAAGGAGCTGTAGGAGGGTTTGCTTTGTGATCTCTGGTGGTTTGTCATCCTTGATTGGCTGAGATTACCTATGTGACTAGAAGGGGAATATGGGCTCTAAATGGCCTTAATTGGTCCATCATGTCTGCATGAGCAGGTGGCATGGCTGCCTGGAAGGAGGCAAGAGCTTGGTCATTCCTGGGAAAAGAACTCCTTGGACCTAACGGCATTTAGCAACTACTGCCCTGTTGCAAATACCCCCATTTTGAGCAAGGTACTTGTGAGGATCATGAGAACACAGCTGCAGGCATTCCTAGAAGATGCTGATGCTCTGGGACCCATTCCAGTCTGTTTTCAGACCCAGGTTTGGGAGTGGATCTGCCTTGATCATGTTGCTCTTACAAGATCACTTTTATTACCCTTGACCATGGTACCCTCCTGGACTGCCTATGGGAGAGGGGTTTTGGAGGCAGTCTTATCTCCAGGATTGGTTCCAGAAGGTAGCATTGAATGAGTGCTTCTCAGCCTCCTGGTTCCTGAACTATGAGGTCCTGCAAGGAACTGTATCGTCTCATGCTATTTAACATGTATGTGAAGTCTTTGGGAGTGGTCAAGAGGTGTTCTGGAGCAACATGCTTCATTTGAACTGGGAGTGGCTGATGAAGTCTGGATGCAGTGGTGGGCTGCATGAGGACTAATAAACTTAGTCTGAAGGAGTGGTTCATGGGTTCCCTGCCCTGGATGGAGTTTCACTATCTCTGAAGGAGCAAGTGCATCATTTGGGGATGCTCCTTGTCCATCTCTGTCAGTAGAGGTGCAGGTATCCTTAGGGACTTGGAGTGCCTTCTACCAATGTTGGTTGGTAAAACAGCTACAGGGTTCCTGGGCTGAGATAGTTTGACCACAGTCGTCCATGCATTGGTAACTTCACACATGGATTTCTTGGGGTTGCACTGAAGGCTGCAGCTTGTGCAGAAATCAACAGCACATGACACTTTGCTTTCTTGATTTGCTTTCTTGGTCAGGTGTCAATCTGCTACCCGGCAGGGTTGCCATATGTCAACCCATGTCAGTAGTCTAGATTTTTTCCTTTAAAAAAGCTTGGGCAAAACTAAGAAAAGCTCAGCAACGTTTGCATGGCAACCCTACTACCAGGCCAAGTTCAAGGTACTAACATGTAAAGCCCTATACATCCCAGGACCAGGTTACCTGAGAGACTGCTCCAGAGGAAGTATGATCTGGGTATAAAAACTGGAAGTTCTCTCAGAATATAGTTGCCAATATTGGGTAAGATGGGCAAGTCATCTGAGCTAGCACAAGGCCCATATAACTGGGACTTTTCTGCAGAATGAGCCCCCAACTTCCCATGGTTCCTGGGGAAGGTGCCACCTCCCCCAGCCCCTGAAGGACACTTCCAAGCAGCATTGTGAGGAAGAAGACATTTCCTGGAAAGGAACACATGCATTAAGGATTACAATCCCATAAAGCGCTCTGTACAATCGGTGATTTCTCCCCTGAGTGTTCTCTGATGACAACTCTGTTCTGAACCAAGCCAAGGAGAGGGCACCTCTTCAGCAGAGCCTATCCCAGCATGCTAGTGAAAAAAGGAGAGAGGAAGCAGCACAAGAAGTAACTTTTTATTCACTAAGTTGTGATTCATTGTACATTTCCTTCATCCATGTCTCATAAACATACCTTGATTTTCATAATATGAAAATATATTTACAGTTAGTTACATCTAATGAATCAGGTGAGGCAGGAGTGCCATGACCAGGGCATTGTGTGTTCAGAGAAGAAAGCAGAGCAGCTGGAAAAGCAGCAGTTGGAGAAGTAGGGTGGAGGAAATAGGGGGTGGTTGGCGGGAGAAAGTGGAGTAGACAGGGCAGTGGGGTGGGGGAGACTGGGGTGGGGTTGCCAGAGTAGTGTGTGGACAGCCCTGGATGATAGCTTGCCTGGGGGCCCTTCAACGCTGGGAGTGAGATTCTGCCGTGACTGGCGAGCATTCATGGTGGCTGGGTGCAGTGCTTCCCTCCCCCCTTAAAAATGTTTAGGGGTACTCTCATATTCCTACTCATATTGAAATACTGCCCCTCAATGAGGCCAAACCAGTGGCGTAGCGTGGGTTCTCAGCACCCGGGGCAAGGCAAGAAATTTGCGCCCCCTAACCCGTGGTTTTTAGCACTCGAGTCTCTTCCGCCCCCCCCCCAGATGTTGCGCCAGGTGCAACCCCCACACTACGCCACTGCTCCCACCACAAGTCTTCAGGACAGCCATCCGAAGGCTGGCGCGGGGAGAAGGTCTCTCCGCCCCACCGCCAGGCTTCGGAGCAGCCTTCCGAAGGCTGGCGGCGGGAGGAGGTCTCCCCGCCCCACCGCCAGGCTTCGGAGGAGGTCCGAGGACAGTGGGGAAGACGCGCTGCGCTTCCCCGCTGTCCTGGAGATTTCCCTATGGGCTTTCGTCTTGCGAAGGGCCGGCCAAACGCGCCTCCCCCCATGTTGCGCCCGGTGCGGCCGGCACCCCTGGCACCCCCCACGCTACGCCACTGGGCCAAACTTAGATTCACAAAATGTTTAGGGGTATGCGTCCCCCCAGAAAAAAGCTCTCTCTCTCTCTCTCTCTCTCTCTCTCTCTCTCTCTCTCTCTCTCTCTCTGTCTCTCTGTCTCTCTCTCTCTCTGTGTGTGTGTGTGTCACAGTCTATCAAAAGAAGCAGTAGCTGGGCAAGGGTAGCAGCTAGTAGAATAAGAACGGCACTTCAAGAAGCAGGAAGGCAAAATGGGGCTGAACAGCCTTGAAACAAAGTGAATGTGCAGTGAGGTAATTAGATTGTGTTGGTAATTAGATAGTTTCAAATATGCTAACAGAAGAAGCAAATGTCTGAATCAGAGAATATTTGGTATAGTCCCACTCAAAATCTTAAACCTCTTAAATAAATAATCAATGTACTTATTTGCAAAATCTTTATCCTTTATAATCGTTAAGCATGCCTTATGCAGATTGGATTTCTTTGCATGGTTTCAGCTTGGAACAGAAGATGAGTTTAGATGATGTTGTATGCTTATTCTTTCTCTAATGCTTTCATGTCCTTAGCCTTAAAGGTGTTCCTGGGAGGTGTCATTTTGAGCTGTATTAGTCACTTAGTGTGGCACCATGTACTTACAAAAAGTAATTTGATGGAACACATGAGCACAAGCCATTTCCTCTGCAAAGGGGTCAGGCCACCAAGAACCTTTTAAACAGTAATTGGAGAAAACAACATGTAACAAGAGAACTTTCATCTGAATCTTGTTCTTATTTTGCTCTTTGTGTTTTGTAGCTGTTGGTTATCAACAGGCCCTATTTTAGCAACCAAGTGATCCAGCCAAAGATAAGCACTTTTAAGGCTGGAGCTCCAACAATCTAAAGAAACAGAAAATAATGTCACACACCACCCCAATCTCTGAGCAGGGGTTCCTGGCGCACCTACCTGGGGTTCGTGTTTCCTTTTGGAAATGAGGCACAGTGGGGTTTTATGATGTATGGTTTATTTACAAAAGATATAAACAACCTTGATTAAATTTTAATCTCTACTGTGCCCAGTAATTTAAGGGGTTCTAGCACCTGCAAACTCATAACAATAAAATGGAATGGTGAAGGCTTGGATTCTGAGGAGTGCTTGATGGAAGTGGGTTGATGTAAGGTTACATTGCTGTTCCTTCCTCATTGCTTGTAGCAGCCGAGCCCACTGCAAAGACCCACTCCTGTGGGGCAGGGTATCCTCCTGAAGTGGGGTGGGCTCTGTTATGGAGGTCTAAGGGCAAGGGAAGGATTATGAAAAAATTGAGTGGAGACACTTTTTTATTTATATAATTTATATGCCACCCTATACCTGCAGGTCTCATAAAATGTGTATTTGCATATTCTTCATACAATTAAAGGGACGTGGGTGGTGCTGTGGTGTAAACCACAGAGCCTAGGGCTTGCCGATCAGAAGGTCGGCAGTTTGAATCCCTGCGATGGGGTGAGCTCCCATTGCTCAGTCCCTGCTCCTGTCAACCTAGCAGTTTGAAAGCACGCAGTGCAAGTAGATAAATTGGTACCACTCCGGAGGGAAGGTAAATAGCGTTTCTGTGTGCTGCTCTGGTTTGCAAGAAGCAGCTTAGTCATGCTGGCCACATGACCTGGAAGGTGTACACCGGCTCCCTTGGCCAATAAAGCGAGATGAGCACAGCAACCCCAGAGTCGTCCGCGACTGGATCTAACGGACAGGGGTCCCTTTACCTTTACATACAATTAAACTGCTGTTACTCCCGCGTCACAACATTTGGAGAAAAGCAAAATGCATTGGATGCACATTAATCTGAGATGTGCAGATCAGGTAATTTTGCATTAGAATTTGCTATTTCCTCAAACATCTCCACATTCACCTGCTTCTGTAACAGCAACCACAAAAGCTTATTGTTTCATTTTTATCTTACTTTTCAGCCAAGGAGCTCTGGGCAGTGTCCTTCACCATCATCCATTTTTGTCCTCATATCAACTTTGTGCTAAGAGCTGGGACTGAGGGAGAAGGAGTGGCCAACAAGCCCCAGTGAGCCAGGATTTGAACCTTCCCAGATTATGTCCAACATGTTGCCCCTGGCATTGCAGCAACTTCTACAAGGGCAGTTTAAGCCCTGTCACTTGAAAACAGAGGTTAGGGCCAAATCCAGCACAAAGTAAACCTCCTGGTCCTTTGTAAATTACACACTGACAGTTTTTTAAAGGTTTTTGAATGCAGCTTCTGTGTACCTCAGCAGAAGATATTTCTCACTGTCCTGTTGCTTTTCCCTTGACTGGAGCTTTCTGCATTACTGTAACACATTTTTTATTCCCTCATCCATACAGTAAAATGAGGAATCATGGAGATTAAAAGCTATTGCTTTCAGGTCTTGCTCTCCTGTTCATTTCCTGTTAGCCAACTGATATAACCCACCCAGAGGCATTTTTCATTAGGGGCTGCAGCAAACCCAGTTTCTTACCTCTTGATTTGAATTTTGCACAGACAACACTCAATTGGTGCCCTCCAAGCAGTAGATAATATTTGCAGGCAATCCTGAAGGGAAGACACAATGTGTTTTCATCTTAGCAGGTGTTTGGTGATACACATCACTCTGCTGTGTTTCAATCTTTCTCGTGTTAGTCATCTCGAGACCACAGAAGAGATTAAGATTTGAAGCAAAACACTTTTTAATCTATTTCATATCCAGACCTCCACAATATGCCTTCAAGGCATTTCTCTAAGAATGTTTTTGCTGCCATTGAGGACTTTTTAAAAAATCAGTATATAGAATAAAGCCATTTTTTTCTCAAAGCCCATTGAGTAAATTTAGAGAAAATGTGGTGGGTGTATTTCAATTAGCAGACCAGATTTTCCAGTCAGTGCCTCAGAGAATGTTGAAAATCTATTAAGGGAAACCTGAAATGCTTTAGGTTCTTGAAGTTTCAAGAGCCACTTTGGATCATGGAATTCAATAGCCTGTTTGAATGCAGTGTTCCTTGTAGCTAACATCCCTGAAAGATGTCAATTCTTGCCTTGAGTTTCTCCATAGACAGAGATGTATAGACCAGCTTCTTACACCAGCCCTCTCTAGGCATTCCAAAGAATGCACAAGGGCAAAAAGTGTGTAGGGGCAGTGGACATATGTGCGTTCCCACACACACGGCCCTGCCCCCAATATCCCTGTGTATGCTGGATGCAGCCACTCTACCCCCAACCTGCACTGAGTGGGAAAGTTGGAAGAGGTGTCTAGGTGCATTCGGCCCTTTCCACTCAATATGGAAAGATCAGGGGTGGATTGAGTCGGGGTGGGGATCGTAGGAGCTGGGATGGTGCACCTTTTCCCACTTTCCCTGTGTACTTTATGCCCTCACACATTTTTGAATGCAAGGATAGGGCAATTGTATGTTCCCCATTTACTCTTTGATGGCAACATCAAGTGACAATTGGCATGTGTGAATGTTCCATCACAGCATCACCTAATAGCAGCTCCAACACTGTGGGCTGAATGTTGTTGTAGTTAATTAAATTTGTATAATGCCCTATACCCATAGGTCTCAGGGCCATTCACACTGCAGCGTTCAGGACCTATACTGATAAGAGTTCAAGCGATATTTGTAAATCCATGTGTGAATCAACTCACAGACTGTATGTTGAGCTGCTCATGCAGTTTGAAATGTTCCTCTTTGAATCTTTAATTCAAAGACACTTTCATGTAGTTTAAAAGTCCTTGTTGTGGAGACACTGAGAACAATTGGAACTTTGCTGTGTGTGTTTCCTGAAACACCCTGAGTCTGATTTCTGAGATCCAGGGGCATCAGCTCCCAAGACCCCTCCCTAGAGCTTCCTTGGTTTGGTCACTTGAGGAAAAGGATGTAGCTGACAGAGCTCATGGCTTCTGGGCTCCACTTTTGGCAATTCCAGGTAGGACTGGGGAGCCACTACAAGTCGCTGGAGTCAGTACTGAGCTAGAGGGACCAAGGGTCTGAACAGCAGCTTCCTAGGTTCTCAGGAAAGCAGGGAGCACTGGCTGCTCCGAGAACCAACTGCATGCAGAAGCAGATTCATAGTGTATCAACCTGGACTTCCTGGGGGAAACATATCAAAAATTGATGAGGGCTTGAGTTCCAGAATCAAATGACCATATCTTTAGGCACCAGGCAAAAACTTTCCTCTATAACCAGGCCTGTGGCCTTTAACTATTTGTTGCATTTTAGAGGTGGGGTCAGGATGTTTTTAATTTATTCCCTCCACCTTGGTTTTAATGTATCTAGCGGTGGGTGGGACTGGGTGGCATTGTTTTGTTGGTTGTAAGTTGCTTTGTGTTGCCTTGGGCAAGATAAAGCAACTAGTAAATTTAATAGATGTAATAAAATTAAAATATATACCTTTTTAGGTCCCTTCCCAGCTTATAACCACACACTGTTTGTTATGCAGTTGTTTTATATTATATACAAATGTTCTCTATTTTTCTAGGTCTTCTGGTCTCCCAGGTTCTTCTCCCCGCTGCTCTCCTCTTTCAGGGAAGGGCCCACAGCTCAGCTTCAAAGCAGATGCCTTGCATGTGGATGTTGCAGAGTCCATCCCCAGCGCTTCCATTTGAAAGACTGCTTGCTGCAGGCTTTGGAAAGAGATCCTAGCATACTGCATTGTGTCAGGGGACAAGCTGGGCTAGGTGGGCCTGTGCTCTGACCCAGCAACGTGGTTTGTACTTTTTAGCATGGGGACTGGGGAAAGAAAACAAAATATATCAAGTGTGGTGTATCCATTGCCATTCCAAACCTTTCTCCCAAATATCAGTAAACTAAAAGCAACACACTGCCGTAAGCTCCTTTCATTCTTTCTTTAGCCAAAAGGATTAGATTTGTCTCTTAGACAGGTCTGACATAAAGTATAGATTTCCAATGGGTTGAGTTTAGCCAGTCATATCTGTGATTTTGTGAGTGGTGGAACATCAGTCTGAAGACAAAGCCTGTCCCCTACTGGGGAAGAAGATATTTAAAAGATAAAAAAGGCAAGAGGGCAACATTTATTGGGCCACTTGTTGTTGGTGGAAGAGGAAAGGAATGTTTCAATTATTCAACACCAAGAAATATTTCCCACAGTTGTTAATGGATTTATACAGCAAAATCAGCATGTGTTGCATTTTAAAAAGAGGTACATGCAAGAAACAGAAGAACTGATGCTTGTGTGACTCCTGAACCAAGGAGATAAGTAACTATGCAACCTAGAAGACATCTGAAGGCAGCCCTGTTTGCGGGCACTTCAGGATTTGAACCAGAGCCCTTAAAGTCTCTACAGTATGCACCATCATACCAGTTAGCTAGGAAACCAAACTTCAGTCCTCCTAAGCCACCAGGGAGAAACCCCTGTGTAGAGTATTTCTGGTCAGGGAGTCAGCAGCACAGGAACAACCAATCTCTTCTCATTTCTTCTTAGTGTTGCTGCTCTTCAGAAATGAAAATGAAGAGCAGGTTGCAGAATGAAGGGACTTATACTGATGTAGGGTAAACAGCAAGCAGCCTTTCTTGGGTATCTTTTCTACAGGACATATCTCCCCCACTTTTTCAGAGCTATGGTCTTACTGAGAAGAAGGAGATGTAGTAAACCTGTGCCTCAGGACTTGTTCCATCCCTAGTAAGCCCAGATCTGAGCAGTTTTGGGTTTGCCCCACCACTTTCCCCAGAAAAACCCATGCAGATCAAATGTCAATCTGTGGAAACCTCTATTGACATCTGCTCTGATTCAGCAGTGAAGATCATGTTTTCTTGGGGGAAAGAGGCAGGAAATTGTTTTTGTTGTTTTTGTCTGTGTATGCATGGGAACATTCGGTTATTTGAGCTTCACTTGCCATCTACAACAGTATAGTCCTGATTATATGCTCCATTATAGGCCTGTTCCATCCCATCTTTTGCAGATTAAAATACTAATTCACAAATAAATTCACATGTAAATTTATGGATTTTGTACACATCTTATATACATTTTATGCCCATTCCCCCAAATACACATTTTGAGATGTTTTGCAATGGATTGCCCCTGAAATGTGCATTTTGGTACACTTTTTTGAACCAAAACTGCCTTGTAAAATCCAGAGGTGTGCATAATCTGGTAGCTGGATTCTGATCTGTCAGGGACTTTATTCATTATTCCAGTAAGTGTCTCTATCCTTTCACTGCCTTGACCTCTGACCTGCTAGCCTTTCACTATAGAGGTGTAAAAAATACTGAATTTTTGTCCACCTAATCAGATAAAACATCTAATAAAATCTTGCTTAGAAGATGAAAACAAGAAAAGGACTGGAGACTAAAAATTCTCAAGTCAAGACTGAGACTCTGATAATATTGAGAGAAGCTAAGATCTCATGTACAAATGCAACATTAAGTAGTATAAAAATATACAGTGGTGCCTCGCAAGACGAAATTAATTCGTTCCGCAAGCTTCTTCTTCTTGCGAGTTTTTCGTCTTGCGATGCACGGTTTCCCATAGGAATGCATTGAAAATCAATTAATGCGTTCCTAGGGAAACCGACTTCAGACCAGGTCCGGGGACAGTCTGTCCCCCGACCTCTTCTGAAGCCGGGGGGGGGGGGACACAAGGGCTTTTCTTCCCACCCCCAGCATTTTAAAAAACCCCGGGACAGCGGAGGGCTTCTCCGCTGTCTGGGGCGATCTTAAAATGCTGGCGGGCGGCATTTTAAAATCGCCCCGGGACAGCGGAGGACTTCTCCACTGTCCGGGGCGATTTAAAAGCCCCTGGGAAGGCAGGCAGGGGGGACAAAGACTTTTGCCCCCCGCCAGCCTTCAGAAGAGGTCCTGGACCTCTTCTGAAGGCTGGCGGGGGCGAAAGTCTTTGCTCCCCCCGCCTGCCTTCAAAAGCTGTCCGGCCAAGGCTTCGCGGACCTCTGCCGGCATGCCGAAGCCTGCGCACGCTGACATCAGCGCGCCCAGGCTTCGCGGACCGCTCCGCCAGCAGCGGCAACGCTGCCGCTGCTGGCGGAGACTTGCCGGCATGCCGAAGCCTGCGCGCGCTGACATCAGTGCGCCCAGGCTTCGCGGACCGCTCTGCCAGCAGCGGCAGCGCTGCTGCTGCTGGCGGAGACTTGCCGGCATGCCGAAGCCTGCGCGCGCTGACATCAGCGCGCCCAGGCTTCGCGGACCGCTCTGCCAGCAGCGGCAGCGCTGCCGCTGCTGGCGGAGACTTGCCGGCATGCCGAAGCCTGCGCGCGCTGACATCAGCGTGCCCAGGCTTCACGGACCGCTCCGCCAGCAGCGGCAGCGCTGCCGCTGCTGGCGGAGACTTGCCGGCATGCCGAAACCTGCGCGCGCTGACATCAGCGCGCCCAGGCTTCGCGGACCTCTCCTGCCTTCAAAAGCCGTCCGGGATAGCGGGAAGCGCTTCCCTGCTATCCCGGACTGCTTTTAAAATGCTGGCGCTGGGGAGCAAAGCCTTTCGGCCCCCGCCAGCCTTCCTGGACCTCTTCTGAAGGCCGGGGGGGGGGAAGGCTTTGCTCCCCACCGCTAGCATTTAAAAGAGGTCCCCGGAGATTTCCCTATGGGCTTTCGTCTTGCGAAGCAAGCCCATAGGGAAATTCGTTTTGCGAAGCGCCTCCAAAACGGAAAACCCTTTCGTCTAGCGGGTTTTCCGTCTTGCGAGGCGTTCGTCTTGCGGGGTACCACTGTATAGAGAGAGATTGTGTTACAGAACTTCTTCACTCTTTGATAACAGCATTGGTAAGTATCAAGATGTATCCTAATTGTTCTTCTAAATATCTTTCTGTGTGTTTTGTTCTGACTGTCTCTTTAGGAAAGTGTTAGGTTATCTGATTACTGTATATAATTGCATCCTATGCTTCTCATGTAAACTGTACTCCTCTGGAAGTAAAAGTAGTGTTTAAAAATATTTTCTTTCTAGAGACAACTCATTCAATGTTTATAATGCTAGCATAGTCCTTGGAGCCCACAGAAAACAGGATCACTTTTCTTACCACAACCTGGTAAACACACGAAACCTATGGTTTGCTTAAGCGTTAGGATATGAAAACTTACCTTACAGTTGGAAAAGCTTCAGAATAGGGCAACCAAAATGGTCAAGGAGATGGAACAACTTTCCTATCAGGACTTAGTTTAGAGAACAAGGGTGTAAGAGGCAGCACGATAAAAGTTTACAGAATTATCCCTGGCATAGAAAAAGTGGATAGAGAAAAGTCCCAACCCCCCTCATAACACCAGAACGCAGTGACATCCAGTGAAGCTGACTTGTGAAAGCTTCAGGACTGATAAAAGAAAGTACTTTTTACACAGCATACCCTCCAACATTTTCCCAATGAAAATAGGTACCGTATTTTTCACCCTATAAGACACACTTTTTCCCCTCCAAAAATGAAGGGGAAATGTGTGTGCGTCTTATGGGGCTAATGCAGGCTTTCGCTGAAGCTGGGAGAGCGAGGGGGGTCGGTGCGCACCGACCCCTCTCGCTCTCCAGGCTTCAGGAAGCTATCCGCTAGCTGTGGGAGACCCAGCTCTCCCAGGGCTAGCGGAGAGCTTGCCTGCACCCAGAAGCTTGGGGTGCGCTGAGCTCCGCACGCCCCAAGCTTCGGGATTAGTGCAGCGCTCCGCTAGCCATGGGAGAGCCGCGCGGATCTCCCACGGCTAGCGGACTGCTTGCGCGCACCCAGAAGCTTGGGGCGCGCTGAGCTCCGCACGCCCCAAGCTTCTGGTGTAGCGCAGCGATCCGCTAGCCCTGGGAGAGCCCCACGGCTCTCCCAGGGCTAGCGGACTGCTTGCCGGCACCCAGAAGCTTGGGGCTCACTGACCTCAGCACGCCCCAAGCTTCTGTATTAGCGCAGCGGTCCGCTAGCCCTGGGAGAGGCGCCCGGCTCTCCCACGGCTAGCGGAGACCTTGCCGGCACCCAGAAGCTTGGGGCGTGCTGAGCTCCGCACGCCCCAAGCTTCGGGATTAGCGCAGCGCACCTGGGGGGGAAAATAAATTTTCCCCCTTTATTTCCCCCCAAAAAACTAGGTGCGTCTTATGGGCCGGTGCGTCTTATGGTGCAAAAAATATGGTATGTCCTAATGAAAAGCAGGATGCTCTGGCATCAGATCAGAAACTGGGGGGCTTCTGTAAATCTGGCATCATCCCTGAAAAACAGAGACGCTTGGAGGGTGACACAGCACCTAGTTAAACTATGGAACTCACTCCCACTGGAGGTAGTGATGGTCACCAACTTAGATGACTTTAAAAGAGGAGCAGACAAATGAATGGAGAAGGTGTCAAGAAAGGCATGAGGCTCTGCCTCCATGGTTGAAGGCAGTAGAGCTGCTGAACACTAGTTGCTGGAAATTCTTCTTATGTTCCTATGTTCAGTGCCCAAAGTGAGGAGGAATGGTGCCATCCCACTTCTTTGCTGGCGGTTCTATAAATATCCAACTTCTTTTCAGAAGGCCAGAACTGATTCTGGCCCAAGTCTCCCATCCCTGCCCCCCAGTTAGATATGGGAGGTGCCCTTTATAGTCAATTTTCTCCTTACAGGCCTCTTTTACACCTGTGCTTTGGAAGGACTTAGATTGCAAGAGATGTATTCTAGAAAGATTGAGTTGTTTACCTATGTGAAAGTTTGTATTGGCCTTTTTTGGAGGGGAAGGGAACTTTTTGCTGTATGTAAAACCAATTCCAGTCATTTTAACAAGTCTGGAGGGGAATAACATGAAGAGGAATTTAAAGCAGAAAATGTACAAACCCAGTACATACCTCTTCCTTAAGCTCCCTTGGAAGAATTGTTGCGTGTGGTTGCAGAGGAAAGAAATGTCTTTCCTCCAACTAGTGTAACTGTTCTGGGAGAATTCAAAACCCTTTTCTGTGCTAAGAAATGAACAATGGTGATGCCATCACCAAAGATGATGTCCTAATCCAACAAAACTGAAAAGAAATGCACCAGGAATACCAAGGATCAAGATGAAGAAACGAGGGTGTATTTCAAATCCTGTGGGCTTGGAGCAGAGGCTGAGTTTGGCAAAGAGGAGGTCGGCTCCTGGAGAACTCTTAAAAGGAGTTGTCAGAGGAATGGACCGAATCAATAAATCCCCTCAAGAGGGAAACAAAAGAAACATCTATTAAACTGGGTAACGTTAACAAAACAGTGGATACAGCTCTAAAATGGGGGACGAGACACTGTGTCGGGATCAAGGTCTGCAGGAAAATTACACTAGAGCTCCAGTTCTGCATGTTAGACTAGGAGGATAGAAACTGTCTCTGAATTATGAGGATCCCAAGGTGTGTGTGTTCCTGAATCTTCAGGGAGCCAGGATTTACCCTGCCTTCCTGGTGAAGTGGCTTAAGGATATGTTCCTGGAAGAGACACATTGAGCACTTGCACCAGACCCTACACAAGGCCAACGTCACAGGGGAAAATATTATGAAATTCTCTAGATAGCCTCTAAAAGAAGCAGCTATGCAGAGAGCATCACTGAATGAGGGAAAGTCTATTCCCGTTTTTCAGCACCACACTTACAGCAACCACACACCCAGAAGCATGCAAGCCCTTGACAAGCCTGGATTCGCAACTGGTAGGGAGAATACAGCTACAGATGAATCCAGCATCAATAGAAGGAGAAATCAACCTGATGACCTGTGTGATTAGAGACAGTCTCTCCATCTTCAGCACGGGGAGAACTCAGTTGAAAAGCACTGTGAAATGTTCAGCACTTGAATATAATGGCTCTGCAACATTATGGGTTGAAATTACATATATCCAGGGTAAGACAACTACTGTTCATGCTAGCTCTGTCTTGAGTCTAGGCTGCGAGTGGAGTGTCCTCTGCATACAGTAAAAAAAATGGTGGTAAGGAAAGCAAGAAGTTACATGTTATAGGGGAGCAGGCATGCCAGATTCTGCCCCACATCGTGGGTGCCTGAAATACTCAGGTACTTTATAGCCCTTGGTTCATCTTGTCATGCATTCTGCTCAATATTGAACCAGAGCAGACTCCAATGTATAGTTAGTAGAGTAAAAACATAAACACATTGCAGGATTTCCCAAAAAATAGATCAAGAGGCAATTAGATTCATCTAGCAGAGCTTTAGTACTACTGAAGGCAAATGAGCATATCGGTCACAACTCCGATACATTTCCAGGATTGGCACAGTCCATAAGAAATCCAGTTGCAGCAGGCTTAACTTAAACTTACAGTAGGACTAAAACCTTAACACTTAAACATACTATGTACAGAACACCACACCAGATGAAGAGAGAGACAGAAAGTGAAACTCAAGCTCCTTCTGGCCTATTATTATAGTCAGCATTACCTTGACAGAAACAGATAACAGAACCTGTTGAACCACCTGTTCAGCTTCTCTGAAAGAATAACTCAAACACCAGGAACCTTCTGCTTGTTTCCAGGCAGAACAGAAGCTTGCTTGTTAGCTAGAAACTTCTAGCTTGTATCACACAGAGAGAAGCTTCCAGAACACTCTTGAATCAAATAGAATAGGAAAGATCTCTACACTTTAGATCAGGAGTCCTCAAACTACAGCCCATGGGCCAGATCCGGTCTGCCAGGGTCCTGAACCCAGCCCGCCCGGCAATTGCAGAACCCGCTGCTGTCTAAGGCGAAAGGAAGTATGGCGTTGCATGCGCAAGTGTGACCTTAAGCCTTATTGCAAGCGATATCAGCAACGTGGGAGCAGTTGCGAAGCATGAAGCAGCGGAGGTGGTGGGAGAGTGCAGGACTGTTAATTGTGCGCCTCACCGGGCTGTGCAAAGGTGGCCCTGGGGGTCTCCGATGACCCGGCTCCAATTGCAGGTATGGTGAAGGCGCAGGAGCCAAAGCAAGCAGCCCATGCGATGGCAACGACCTGCCCCAGCCTGGGGCTGCACCCACTTGTGTTCAGCTGCCCGTGGGAATCCGCCACCACTGCCGCCCCTGCCGTGGGCAACTCCAGGAGCGAAGAGCGCCACCCCGCCCTGCGGGTGAGGGGGCGGGAGTTTGTGGTGGCGGCAGCAGATTCCCTCCCAGCACCTATCTGTGGCAGCTGCCCCCCCCACCTAAATCAAGTAAATCAGTCAAAATATTTAACTGAGGTCCTGTCCCCCCAACATGAAGCCTGCCCTCCCTTCCAGAAATCCTGGCTATGCCCCTGTAGCTATCCCTCCCTTGAAAACACCATTTCCTCCTGTTCAGTCCATCCCTACAGCAATGATGTTTGTGATATAAAATATCATATGTGCAGTATGCATAGGAATTCGTTCATATTTTTTTCAAACTATAGTCCGGCCATCAACAGTGTCTGAGGGACAGTGAACTGGCCCCCTGTTTAAAAAAATCTGAGGACCCCTGCTTTAGATCAATAACTTCTGTACCAAAAAATGCAACTGACACATCTAAGGTGATAGGAGGCAGATAGTTCATTAAAGGAATAATTTGGGATATCAGAATCACAAATGGTTCCTTGCATAGCTGAAACAAAGATGATTTCTTTCTTTTTCTTTTTTTTTAATATGCAGTCCAGAGTCTGAAGGGTTTTGATGGGAGGATATGAACTGGGTCAGAGGCCCAAAGTTGAAGGACACATGACTGTGAAGGGTTAGGTTTGAGAGATATGCTACTAAAAGGAGAATTGGTTGATGCTTGGAAGGAAGCTAATCCAAAGGTGGGCTTTACATTTTTCTCCAGGATAACATGTACCAACTATGTGCCATGTTCTAATGTCTGGCTTCTAAATACTCGTCCCTCATATATTGGTCTATTAAGGGTTCCATACCATGTCCCCGTCAATACAATACTAAAATTAAAAAAGGCCTGATAAATTAATTACATGGAGATTAAACCCTATACTGTTACAAAGAACGTCCACAGTGGATAAAATTAAAGAGGAATCCCTAATTACTATTCCCGTCATGACTCAGATGAGCACTCCAAAGCCCTGACATGGGACACAGAGATGGCAGCAGTAAGGAGGGAGCTGGCAAAGTGTTATATGACGAGAAAGATAATGGTGGTTTGTCAGTACCAAATGTTAAAGTATATTGCTAGTTGTGTTAATTCTTTAACAGAAAAGATAGTAAAATATAATATGAAACAGATTACATAAGAAACCATTACATAAAGTTCTTTGGTGGACCACAACTAATCAAACTAAGAATAATCAAGTTAGAATAATTTTCTGGCATCTAATTGTTTACAAAAATAGGATTCTTATAAACTGTTAGTAAGTCCAGAAGCCTCTCATCGTCATCTAGCCATAGATGAAATCCAGCAGGACTGTGGTTTAAATATTGGGGGTGGGGGAGAGATTTATTCAGTTACAGAACTGATTAAAAATGGAACAATTATTCAATTTTCAGTGGTCAAAGAAGAATTGAGGAATGCTAAGATACATTGGTATGACTATTTACAAGTCCAAAATATAGTATTAAAATTTATAAGGGAGAATGTGGTACTGATAGAACTAACAGAATTTGAAAACATACTCATGAAGAAAGATAAACACCAATTATTTCTGATCTATCACCTGTTGTTAAAGTATGATTGTGAACAGGAACAGTTGAAAGATTATATGATAAGGTGGACTTGGGAAGAACATAAGCATGGAGGTGTGGGAGAAACTATGGAGAGAAGATCATAAATTTTCTCTGAATAAAAATGTAATAGAGAATTCTCTCAAGGTTATCTCTGAGAGGCTACTGAGGTTAGCAGAATTAGAAATGTTGTTGTTGTTTAGTCGTTTAGTCGTGTCCGACTCTTCGTGACCCCATGGACCAGAGCACGCCAGGCACTTCTGTCCTCCACTGCCTCCCGCAGTTTGATCAAACTCATGCTGGTAGCTTCAAGAACACCATCCAACCATCTCATTCTCTGTCGTCCCCTTCTCCTTGTGCCCTCCATCTTTCCCAACATCAGGGTCTTTTCCAGGGAGTCTTCTCTTCTCATGACGTGGCCAAAGTACTAGAGCCTCAGCTTCAGGATCTGTCCTTCCAGTGAGCGCTCAGGGCTGATTTCCTTCAGAATGGAGAGGTTTGATCTTCTTGCAGTCCATGGGACTCTCAAGAGTCTCCTCCAGCACCATAATTCAAAAGCATCAATTCTTCGGCGATCAGCCTTCTTTATGGTCCAGCTCTCACTTCCATACATCACTACTGGGAAAACCATGGCTTTTACTATACAGACCTTTGTTGGCAAGGTGATGTCTCTGCTTTTTAAGATGTTGTCTAGGTTTGCCATCGCCTTTCTCCCAAGGAGCAGGCGTCTTTTAATTTCGTGACTGCTGTCACCACCTGCAGTGATCATGGAGCCCAAGAAAGTAAAATCTCTCACTGCCTCCATTTCTTCCCCTTCTATTTGCCAGGAGGTGATGGGCCCAGTGGCCATGATCTTCGTTTTTTTTGATGTTGAGCTTCAGACCATATTTTGCGCTCTCCTCTTTCACCCTCATTAAAAGGTTCTTTAATTCCTCTTCACTTTCTGCCATCAAGGTTGTGTCATCTGCATATCTGAGGTTGTTGATATTTCTTCCGGCAATCTTAATTCCGGCTTGGGATTCATCCAGCCCAGCCTTTCGCATGATGAATTCTGCATATAAGTTAAATAAGCAGGGAGACAATATACAGCCTTGCCGTACTCCTTTCCCAATTTGGAACCAATCAGTTGTTCCATAGCCAGTTCTAACTGTAGCTTCTTGTCCCACATAGAGATTTCTCAGGAGACAGATGAGGTGATCAGGCACTCCCATTTCTTTAAGAGCTTGCCATAGTTTGCTGTGGTCAACACAGTCAAAGGCTTTTGCATAGTCAATGAAGCAGAAGTAGATGTCTTTCTGGAACTCTCTAGCTTTCTCCATTATCCAGCGCATGTTTGCAATTTGGTCTCTGGTTCCTCTGCCTCTTCTAAATCCAGCTTGCACTTCTGGGAGTTCTCGGTCCACATACTGCTTGAGCCTTCCTTGTAGAATTTTAAGCATAACCTTGCTAGCGTGTGAAATGAGTGCAATTGTGCGGTAGTTGGAGCATTCTTTGGCACTGCCTTTCTTTGGGATTGGGATGTAGACTGATCTTCTCCAATCCTCTGGCCACTGCTGAGTTTTCCAAACTTGCTGGCATATTGAGTGTAGCACCTTAACAGCATCATCTTTTAAAATTTTAAACAGTTCAGCTGGAATACCATCACTTCCACTGGCCTTGTTATTTGCAGTGCTTTCTAAGCACTGCATTTGACTTCACTCTCCAGGAAGTCAAGTCTCCCATTTGACTTCACTCTCCAGGATGTCTGGCTCAAGGTCAGCAACCACACTACCTGGGGTGTATGAGACATCCATATCTTTCTGGTATAATTCCTCTGTGTATTCTTGCCACCTCTTCTTGATGTCTTCTGCTTCAGTTAGGTCTTTACCACTTTTGTCCTTTATTATGGTAATCTTTGTACGAAATGTTCCTTTCATATTTCCGATTTTCTTGAACAGATCTCTGGTTCTTCCCATTCTGTTGCTTTCCTCTATTTCTTTGCATTGCTCGTTTAAGAAGGCCTTCTTGTCTCTCCTTGCTATTCTTTGGAAATCTGCATTCAATTTCTTGTATCTTTCATTATCTCCCTCGCATTTTGCTTGCCTTCTCTCCCCCGCTATTTGTAAGGCCTCGTTGGACAGCCACTTTGCTTTCTTGCATTTCTTTTTCATTGGGATGGTTTTAGTTGCTGCCTCCTGTATAATGTTGCGAGCCTCCACCCATAGTTCTTCAGGCACTCTGTCCAGCAAATCTAAATCCTTAAACCTGTTCCTCACTTCCACTGTGTATTCATAAGGGATTTGGTTTAGATTGTATATTACCTGTCCAGTGGTTTTTCCTACTTTCTTCAGTTTAAGCTTGAATTTTGCTATAAGAAGCTGATGATCTGAGCCACAGTCAGCTCCAGGTCTTGTTTTTGCTGACTGTATAGAGCTTCTCCATCTTTGGCTGCAGAGAATATAATCAATCTGATTTCGATGTTGCCCATCTGGGGATGTCCATGTGTAGAGTCGTCTCTTGTGTTGTTGGAAAAGCGTGTTTGTGATGACCAGCTTGTTCTCTTGGCAGAACTCTATTAGCCTTTGCCCTGCTTCGTTTTGATCTCCAAGGCCAAACTTGCCAGTTGTTCCTTTTATCAGAAATGCTTTGCATAAGAACACCCCATAACCTACAAGTCAACTAAAGCAAGGGCTAGGCTTCAAAATCTGCCCCAACTTCTTAAAACATCTGGGAGTTATGGAACATGAAAACTTTAAACTTTAAAAACTACATTTTGGATGTCTACTTAAATCTCAAATAGGACCTACGAAACTGGACCAGATCTATTTGGCATGGCTTGGCACGATAGCAGCAGTAAAAACGTTGATTACTTCCAAATTCTCATTTTTATTTCAGGTGATAACTATGTAATTAAAGATTAAGTTAAAGATTAAAATCCTACAGAAATTGCAAAAAAAACCCCAAACAAACACCTTTTAAACAGCTATATCCACCGAGCAAACATCAAGGCTTAGAGCAGCCATCAAGAAGTGGTTCAAGGAGGGCTGGACCCACCTAACCTCAAGAGGTGATGCTCTCTGCTTGAAAAGCACATTGTTATTGATGCAGAATTCATCTCAAGGCCCCTGAGTATGGAATGTGATCCTTTTGAGAGAAACAAGACGCAAATCCTCTTTGACCCATCAAACCAACCCATGTGCTCAAGCAAACCTGAGGGTAGGGGAATGGCTCCCTGCTCCTGCTCCCTGCTGTTCGTGTTTCTGCACCACTCTTTTATTTTTATTTTTTTAAAGGACACATTGGATTTTGTAGTCTGGGAGCAGAAAGGCTTTTTTGTTTGTTTGTTTGTTTGTTTAGAGACTTGCATATAGGGATTAAACCTATGATGGGGGTTCAGATAAACTGGGGGCTGTTCTTCTTAATTAGCTACAACTTCATCAAGTAATAAACTTCACTTCAAATATGACAGGGAAGGGCCAGGCTGTCAGACCTCCCTGGTCCTAAGCATCACATATGCCTAAACAAACCAAAAACACAATCCTCTCAACGGTTTATAATCCTTTATACAAAGAAATGGTGGGTAATTTGGAAGCACTGGGAAACTAATATTGGTTGTAAAATTAACCAGGAAGCATGGAAAGAGGTATGGATCAATTTGGGCTAAGATAAGGGAAAATAAAGATGCTTCATAGATGGTCTCTCGCACCCCACATATGCCATAAAATTAATCTGCAAATAAGGTCCTAATGCTGGAGTAGGTTTGACCCAGGTGGTGCATTTCATCATATGTGGTGCGGTTCAGTGGTGTCCAAACTTTTTTCAAAGAGGTCCAGATTTGATGAAGTGAAGGGCCGTGAGGGCCGACCAAAGTTGACCTTTTTTTAGGATTTTACCCCAAAGTTGTTGAGCTTTCTTTAAAATTGAGGTTGTGGTTGTTGAACTTTGTTTAGGATTAAACTTCCACAGGGGGGCTGGATTAAACCAACCAGAGGACCCCAAAAGAGACTTGTGACATGCCTGGGTTAGAAGGTTTTGCATTTTTAGCATTCAATTGGGGGGGGGGATGGGATAATCACAGAACAAACTGTTCCGTATAACCCTCAGCTGGCATTACAATATTTTCTAATTACTGAGTCCTTCCCCTTCAGTTAATGTTTTATTCAATAAATAAGGAACATAAATGGAATCCTCCAAAAACTCATAAAAATCTGGGGGGGCGGGGAGATCCCTTGGGATAAGACGAGGACAGGGCAATCACTTTGAGTAGTGGGGATTTTATTCCTCTTTCTGTTTTGCTGGTACATTGAAGTTTACTTTGTACCCTCTGTTCCTTGTTTTCAAAGCTTAAATAAAACTGTTGTTGTTGTTGTTGTTGTTGTTGTTGTTGTTGTTGTTGTTGTTGTTGTTGTTGTTGTTGTTGTCAGCCTTTCCAGAAGTAAATCAATGGCAAATTGTTTACATTAATGCAATTTGGGTAGATTTACATTTCAGTAACCTGCAAACCAATTCAGAATTGCTTAAGCAAACAGCACTCTGCTGTTTCACTGTGTTTGAGCTTTTTCCATTTAATAAATATCACTTAGGAGAAAAATGCCATTCATGGATTATCATGTGAGTGACAAAGACATTAAACTGACAAGATCTGCTTGGGAGGCCCACAGTGAAATTGCATAACTCTTTTTCTTGTTGTTAGCTTTCTCACTCATAATTTTATGAAGCTTAGAGTAATTAACACAGTTCATGGGGTTTAGTTTGTTGTTTCTCTGTACGAATGCAAATCTGAGACTGATATGTATCTCTACAGAAGACAGCACCAACTGTTCACTGAGTCTTAACTTGCACATTGCCTCCCTATTCTACAAAGAGGTGACAGACAAAGGGAATCTCTGATTTTATTAGGAGCTAAGCATATGCTTTGTAGCCATTTCATACAGTAAAACCTGATTTATAATTAAATTAACAAAAAGTAAAAAATAAATTATAGAGCATACCAAACCCTAATCTGTACTGCTAAGAGTGTGTGTGTGTGTGTGTGTGTGTGTGTGTGTGCATTTGGATGTGGTGGAGAACATATTGATGGTAGAAAAAAGTAAGTTGGTGAAGCCCCACTTCTCTCATTGAAGCTTTGGATATGAACAGTTCACAGAATCATAGAATTGTAGAGTTGAAAGGGTCTCAGAGGGTCATCTAGTCCAACCCCCTGCAATGCAGGAATCTCAACCAGATCTTCCATGACAGGCGGCCATCCAAGCTCTGCTTAAAAACCTCCAAGGAAGGAGAGTCCACCACCTTCCAAGGAAGTCTGTTCCACTGTTGAACAGCTCTTCCTGACAAAAAGTTCTTCCTGATGTTTAGTTAGAATCTCATCTCTTGTAACTTGAAGCCATTGGTTCAGGCCCTACCCTCCAGAGCAGGAGAAAACAAGTTTGCTCCAACTTCCATGTGACAGTCCTTTAGATATTTGAAACTGGCTATCATAACTCCTCTAAGTCTCCCATTATCCAGGCTAAACATGCCCAACTCCCTCAACTGTTCCTCATAAGGCTTGTTTCCCAGACCCTTGACATCTTGGTCACCCTCATCTGCACACTTTCCAGCTT
The DNA here is from genome assembly GCF_964188305.1 of Podarcis bocagei. Lineage (NCBI taxonomy): Eukaryota > Metazoa > Chordata > Lepidosauria > Squamata > Lacertidae > Podarcis > Podarcis bocagei. The sequence goes on from NC_138130.1 coordinate 3,038,099, forward strand.
GTCAAAATCCTTCATAACTTGTGCATACAGTGATACACTGAATATAAACTGATTTTCAGGGAGTGAACCTGAACCTGCTGTCGATTGACTAACCTGTTGTGATGTCACTGAAACTCAGAGGAGATGTGCAGGACTGGAACAAAGCTGTTGGGCAGATGACCTTTGTGATGCCTTCCAACTCTACAATTCTATTATTCTGTGATTCTGTGAAAGGAAACTGTGGGGCTGAATGTCATTTTATGCTAGGGACCTGAGGGAAAATGGATAGAGAAGTTAGGGTTCAAAGATGGTTGGAGCATTCAGGGTCTTTAGCGTAAAGGGGCCTGGGGGCTAACAGGGTAAAAATCGTCATCGTCCCCCCTCAACACTGGGGCCCTGTTTCATACTATAGTTGTGTATAAAATTAATGTGGAGGAAAGGAATAGGATTGTGTCAGCAAATGTCTCCTTTAAACTCCATATGTTCATTTGAAGGTATGCAAGGATTGAGCCTATGGTTGTGCATGCGAAGGAGAATCTCTGTGCCACAGTCCATGGGAGTTCGAGCTCTGCTTTTTTAACCCAGTGTTATCTGAACAACCATTATGGTGTCATACAACGTGTCTGTGGGAAATTAAGAGCAGGGCCCGGACCCAGGAGAAGATGTGAGCTCTTGGGGAGTCAGTTGTGAAATACTAAGGAGGGCTGGATTTTATATGAATATTCTACATTCATTCATTCATTGGGCAGGCGAATGAAGCAGAATTAATTTGGGAAAGGTTGACATGAAGATTCCCAGAAGGAACATCTGTCTTCCTCCCTTTTCCCACTTTCCCACAAATTTTAAGAAAATTCTCTCCCATCACACTTTATATAACAATTGATTTTTCCTCTTTCCCTGACCTTTGTTTGCTGTTTACTTTTGCTAAACTCTTAATCATTAATATTTAACTTTCAACTTTGATGGTAGATATTACTTCTGTCTTTTGTTTTATTTTGTTTTAGTTTTATTTTACTGTTTTTCTTATGTATTTTCATTCTCTTGTAAAACACTCTGAGGGTCTTGGGCTGGAGAGCAGCATAAACAGCAACAGTAACATAAGAGGAAGAACGTAACAGCCCAATGCTAGGGGTGATTAACTTATAAAGTGCCTGCAGGTTTTCTTTTTTTACAGATGTGCAGATGTGAAATTATAATTTGCATCCTAGTCGAAAACACACCACAAAGCAGCATACAGATTACAAAATGAAATAACCACCAAAAGAAATTCAAAACACAATAAAAATCTTTTAAAATACCCAAACCTAAAAAAGAAAAACAAAAGGCCAGCATAAGGACATCTTGCAGTTTACATTCTAGATGAGCTTCTATTGTTGTGGTTTTGAATAATTCCCAAGCATTCTGGAGAGATCTGACCCTCTTGACTTTGCCTTTCAACCTCCTTTTTACCAGTCCCCTCATTATTGTGAAGCTGCCTCTTTCGAAGTCAAATGTGACTATGTTGGCAATTCTTGGCAATTGCCCACTTACATATTTATGTTGAATTTGATACCACTATAATCAATGTAAGTGTTGTTCAACTGTTTGGGAACATCTCACAGCAGGCCCAGATGGCATCCATAGGAGAACTCAAATGGGAAATTGCTGATCTGCTCAGATTTCACACCTGAGAACTGGAAAGTGGCAACTGTAACACTAATAATATAATATAATATAATATAATATAATATAATATAATATAATATAATATAATATAATATAATATAATATAATATAATATAATATAATATAATATAATATAATATAATATAATTTAATTTAATTTCCATGGAACATCCAGGAAATTACACAGCAGTTACCTTAATGTCTGTTCCTGGGAAACTGGTGGAAACCAAAGATGGGATTATCAAACATATGGAAGAACAAGACCTGCTGAAATAGAGCCAGCATGGCTTTGGCTCATTATCCTTTTACAGTTTCAACAAGCTTATAGGTGATCTAGTTAAAGCTATGTACTTGGATTTTCAAAAAGCATTTGGTAAAGTCCCATACCAAAGATTCCTGAATCAGTGTAATCATGGATAAGAGTGGGTAAGTGTAGATCCATAACTGTTTGGGTTAGAGGATCTGCTTTGTTTATCTTTCTGCTGGCAGGCTAAGACTTTCCTACTGAGGCAGGATTTGAAACCAGGTACAGTTTATGTTGGCAACGGGGCTGCCCTCAGGGTATTTGGTATTTTAATGCTGACTCTACATTTATTGTATTTAAACTATTGTATTTAATTGGTTTTGTCAGGGAACTGCCATCAGCTCAGAAGTGTTATAGGGAACCTCCGGAAATCTTGCGAAGCAGTTCCTCCTCCGGTGAGGAGGAAAGCCACACCTCCAGTGGAGAGGAGGTGCAGGGACCAGGGGATGCTAGGGAGAGCCTTAACACTGCTCCTGAGCAAGCCGGAGAGGAGGGAACCAGTGCCCATTCTGCGCAGTAGGTTTCGGCGCAGGGAGGGGAGGAGAAGGTTGGGGGTCACACAACTGTTATGCTGGCGGAGGTACAAAGACCGACCACTCCCAGATTCTGCTAGCGATTGAACCAGACATGAACTTACGACGCTCTTCACTGTAAATAGTTTGCACTAAGAAGAAAGCCTGGAAAAGACATGTCGGAGTCTTGCCTGTTTGCTCTCAAGCAACCACACCAGCACCTGACAGGTTTGGTTTTATTACTTTGTGTTTTATAATGATGTTCTCAAGATGCTGCAAGCTGCCTAGAATCCAAACTTGGGAGAAAGACGGGGTATTTATGCATTTAATAATAATAATAATAATAATAATAATAATAATAATAATAATAATATTGGTGGTAGTAGCAGTGGTTGTACTATATCTCAGGTTTTGCACATTTGCTGAGTCACTGCTGAAGGTGTAAGCTTCTCCTGTCGAAGTTGCATTTAAGGGGATTCTTCCATGATGTTCCATTCACACATGCAAGCACTAGTTAACAGGTGATTGACATGCATCTTTGAAGGAAGCTCTAATTCTTAATGTGCAATGCAAACATTGTGTTGCTTCTTGTGTATTGACCCCATGTATACCAAACTGGATAAAGCCATCCACTGAACTATGAGGATGATAATTCCTTGGAACTGCACTTTCATTTAGAATTATTTGTTCTGTCAATATCTGCAATTAAAAGATATCTCAGGTCTTCCTGGCCTTCCAAAATCTGCTCCTGAAGTGGCAGGCTGATAAATTTTCGTTTGCTCCATGCTTTCTGCTGCCTGTTGCCCCACCGAAAGGATGCTGCAAGTAAGCAGCATCTTAGATTTCTGAACCCTTTTAACTTGATGTCCTACTTCATCAGAACAAAAGTGTGTCTTCCTTTCTGGTTATATAAAGGAAGAATGCCAAAGCAGGTGCCTGGGTGGCTTGGGGGGGGGGGCTGCACAAAAAAATATTTGAGTGGTAGCCTTTTCCCACCAGATCTTTCCCACACAGTCTGCATTTCCTTTGTTTCAAAGGTTGTTTGTTGAAATGTATTGCATTTGTTTTATTAAAGTGATGTTTGCACTGAGCAAATAATCTTTCTGATAAACATAGCTGTGGCTCAGTTATACTTATGGGTAGCAATAGCATATCTCCTAATAAGAGTTGAGAGATTACATTGTCTCAGAAAATGCTGCCATTGATTATGGTTATCATTTATTACTACAATTGTGACTACTATTGTCCACAACACACTTTATTATGGTTGTAGACCAGCATAAGGAGGGAGGGGTACAATCTTTTAAAATCATTTAAAATCTAAAAACAACAACACTAAAAGGAGTTAAAACAGAATATATATATATATATATATATGCTTTCGTAGATTTTCACGGGTACAGGAATGTAGGTTTTGGTGTCTTCGGGTGTCTTCCCGTGTAAGAGTTGTACGTCGCCTAGACACCCCAACTCTTACACGGGAAGACACCCGAAGACACCAAAACCTACATATATATATATATATATATATGCAGGTTTTGGTGTCTTCGGGTGTCTTCCCGTGTAAGAGTTGGGGTGTCTAGGCGACGTTTCGACGAGGTCTCACTCGTCATCTTCAGGCTGGTGCTTTCGGCTTCTTGTTACTGGAACAGAGCAGGATCTCAGTGTTTGAGTTCCTATAAATACTGTTGAGGGGGTGTGGTGTATAGCCTCCAACGTTCTGGGCAGAGGGGAAGTTCCCAGGTTAGTGTGTCTTTTCTTCTTTTGTTCATTAATTACTTGAGGGATATCTTGAGTGATTTCTTGAGTGATATTCTGAGTACCACTTAGGAGGGTCATTAGGTGTGGATTAGTTGCTAAAGCTTTCGTGTCTTGACCTCTTGACCTTGTGAAGAGTTTTTTCTGAGAAGATGGCTGTACTGCACTTAGTTGTGCTCTGGCTTGGCTTCGTGTATAGGGGCGAGCTGTGGTTTTGTGCCCTGTGCCAGCCAGATCTGTGTAGGGATTGCAGGGGGGTGCAGCATCCGGAGGTGCCACTATGGTTTGGCTACTGGATGGTGTCTGTAATTTATCTGTGGAGAGGGTCTGGGTTTGGGTCTGGTGTGGTTGATTGGAGATGGCGTTCTGTGTGCCTCTGGTTCTGGTGTCGGTTTTTGTGGGGAGGGCTATTTTCCAGATGTCTGGCAGGCGGGACGTATCGTCACGCTTGTTCATGTTGTGAGGGTGTTTCTCTATCTCGATGGCTTCCATGATTATTCTCTTGTGGTGGTGTTCCATGTTAAAGAGCAATTTGGAATCTGAAAAATTAATTTCGTGTCCTGTTTCTTTCATGTGTTGGTAAAGAGAGGAAGTTTTTTCTTCTTTTTTGACGGCATTCTTGTGTTCTGCGATACGTGCATTTATTCGTCTGTTTGTTTGTCCAATGTACGTGGCTGGGCAGACTTTGCAGGGTATTTCATAGACCCCTTGGTTTTCTAACTGGATTTTATCTTTGGGGTTTCTGAGGATATTGGCTATTTTTTGGTTGGTGCAAAAGGCTGTTTTGATATTGTGTTTATGGAGGATTTTGCTAATTTTATCTGTAGTGCCCTTGATATAAGGAAGGAGGGCCATGCCATTGTTTTCTTCTGTGTCTTGCTTTTTGGGGGGTGTTTCTTTTTGGATTAGCTTCGTAACCCTGTTTTGCTGGTATCCGTTGGCGATTAACACATTTGAAAGATTCTGTAACTCAGTTGTCAAGTGGTCTTTGTCAGCCAGGCGTTTGGTTCTGGAGATGAGAGTCTTGGCTACGGAGTTTATTTGTGCAGGGTGGTGGTGTGATTGTGCATGTAAGTAGCGGTTGGTGTGTGTTTTTTTCCGGTAGATAGTGTGTCCTAGGGAGCCATCAGGTTTTTTGTAGATTAGGACGTCAAGGAAGGGAAGTTGGTTGTTGGCTTCTATTTCCATAGTGAATTGTATTTTGGGGTGTAGGCTGTTGAGATGTGTGAGGAAGCTATCTAGTTTTTTCTTCCCGTGTGGCCAAATTACAAAGGTGTCGTCAACATACCTGAGCCAAAGTTTGGGTTTGTGTTCTGACTTGTCTAAAGCATTGGTTTCAAAGTGTTCCATGTACAGATTTGCGATGACCGGTGAGAGGGGTGATCCCATAGGTGCTCCTTCTATCTGTTTGTATCTTTGTCCATTGTGGATGAAGTACGTGTTGGTTAGGCAGTGGTTGGTCAGGTCCAGGATGTATTCGGGGGGATTGTATTTGTTTTGAATGGCTGTCAAGGCTTCATTAATGGGCACTTGTGTGAAGAGAGATACAACATCGAAGCTCACAAGTAGGTCGTCGGGATGTAGGTTTTGCTTCTTTATTGTTTCTATGAACTGGAAGGAGTTTGTAACGTGTGAAGCGATAGATTCTGCATAGGGCTGAAGTTGCTTAGCGAGAAATTTAGCGAGATTTTGTAGAGGTGAGCCTATGGAGCTGACTATTGGTCTGAGTGGTGTTCCTTCTTTGTGTATCTTGGGGAGACCGTAGAGTTTGGGGCATCTGGATGATTTTTCTCTGGGGATGATTCTTAGCTGGATTTCTTCACTGATAGGAGAGGCTTTTATTTTGGATTTGGTGGTTTTTTCCAGATAGGTGGTGGGATCTGTTTTTATAGGTTGGTAGGTAGGGTCTTGGAGTAGATTTGATAGTTTTGCTTGGTAGTCCGATGTGTTCATCACCACTTGACAACTGAGTTACAGAATCTTTCAAATGTGTTAATCGCCAACGGATACCAGCAAAACAGGGTTACGAAGCTAATCCAAAAAGAAACACCCCCCAAAAAGCAAGACACAGAAGAAAACAATGGCATGGCCCTCCTTCCTTATATCAAGGGCACTACAGATAAAATTAGCAAAATCCTCCATAAACACAATATCAAAACAGCCTTTTGCACCAACCAAAAAATAGCCAATATCCTCAGAAACCCCAAAGATAAAATCCAGTTAGAAAACCAAGGGGTCTATGAAATACCCTGCAAAGTCTGCCCAGCCACGTACATTGGACAAACAAACAGACGAATAAATGCACGTATCGCAGAACACAAGAATGCCGTCAAAAAAGAAGAAAAAACTTCCTCTCTTTACCAACACATGAAAGAAACAGGACACGAAATTAATTTTTCAGATTCCAAATTGCTCTTTAACATGGAACACCACCACAAGAGAATAATCATGGAAGCCATCGAGATAGAGAAACACCCTCACAACATGAACAAGCGTGACGATACGTCCCGCCTGCCAGACATCTGGAAAATAGCCCTCCCCACAAAAACCGACACCAGAACCAGAGGCACACAGAACGCCATCTCCAATCAACCACACCAGACCCAAACCCAGACCCTCTCCACAGATAAATTACAGACACCATCCAGTAGCCAAACCATAGTGGCACCTCCGGATGCTGCACCCCCCTGCAATCCCTACACAGATCTGGCTGGCACAGGGCACAAAACCACAGCTCGCCCCTATACACGAAGCCAAGCCAGAGCACAACTAAGTGCAGTACAGCCATCTTCTCAGAAAAAACTCTTCACAAGGTCAAGAGGTCAAGACACGAAAGCTTTAGCAACTAATCCACACCTAATGACCCTCCTAAGTGGTACTCAGAATATCACTCAAGAAATCACTCAAGATATCCCTCAAGTAATTAATGAACAAAAGAAGAAAAGACACACTAACCTGGGAACTTCCCCTCTGCCCAGAACGTTGGAGGCTATACACCACACCCCCTCAACAGTATTTATAGGAACTCAAACACTGAGATCCTGCTCTGTTCCAGTAACAAGAAGCCGAAAGCACCAGCCTGAAGATGACGAGTGAGACCTCGTCGAAACGTCGCCTAGACACCCCAACTCTTACACGGGAAGACACCCGAAGACACCAAAACCTGCATTCCTGTACCCGTGAAAATCTACGAAAGCATATATATATATATATATATATATATATATATATATATATATATATATATATATATATATTTGAGCCAACAGTGTGATGCGGCAGCTAAAAAAGCCAATGCAATTCTAGGCTGCATCAATAGGAGTATAGCATCTAGATCAAGGGAAGTAATAGTGCCGCTGTATTCTGCTCTGGTCAGACCACACCTGGAGTACTGTGTCCAGTTCTGGGCACCACAATTCAAGAAGGACACTGACCAACTGGAACGTGTCCAGAGGAGGGCAACCAAAATGGTCAAAGGCCTGGAAATGATGCCTTATGAGGAACAGCTAAGGGAGCTGGGCATGTTTAGCCTGGAGAAGAGGAGGTTAAGGGGTGATATGATAGCCATGTTCAAATATATAAAAGGATGTCACATAGAGGAGGGAGAAAGGTTGTTTTCTGCTGCTCCAGAGAAGCGGACACGGAGCAATGGATCCAAACTACAAGAAAGAAGATTCCACCTAAACATTAGGAAGAACTTGCTGACAGTAAGAGCTGTTTGACAGTGGAATTTGCTGCCAAGGAGTGTGGTGGAGTCTCCTTCTTTGGAGGTCTTTAAGCAGAGGCTTGACAACCATATGTCAGGAGTGCTCTGATGGTGTTTCCTGCTTGGCAGGGGGTTGGACTCGATGGCCCTTGTGGTCTCTTCCAACTCTATGATTCTATGATTCTATATATATATATATATAATCTCCATAAGAATCCAAAAGAAGCTAATAAAGCCTAAAAGAAGGGTTAGGAACATCAGACAAGAGTGAAAGCCTACTGTTATCCATTAACCTAAATAATTCTGGTTAGGTGAAATATAATATAGAGCTGTGTGTTAAAGACGGCTGATCCACTTTTGATAGTGGGGCAAAAACTGAGAAGTTCAGTGGATAGAAATTGTTCCCAAATAAAGGCTTAGACTGTGCGAAGCTGCTATTTCTGTCCCCGCTCCCTCCTAGCCCCTGCTCTTGCTTTTTCCTGGGTTAGTTAGTGGATGGGATGTTGCTGCAACACTTCCTAGCCAAATGAGGCTCTGTGGTCTTATTGCTGAAAGTAATTAGGGCAATGCAAATGAATGTGAACATTTCCATAAGGAATGCTAAGTCTGTCTGAAAATGGGAAGCATTTTTCTGCCTATTGAAAATATCCTGAAACAATCTAAATAGCTTCAGCTTAGCTATTCTCTAGGTTAATATGTAAAAATGACAGCATCACAAAAAAGTATATTGTGTACATGTAACTTTACTGATGTTTACTATGTGGGGAGGGCTAAGATACACTGTGCGCGCATCGTATTCTTGTAAGCAGCATGCGCCCTTAATAAAGTATATTATGGTCTGTTGCCCGTGAATGTAGCAGGAGGATTTCAAAGCGGGCTCTTGGGCTGGGAAGCAATGCAGCCTTGTCTTTTTGTATGATCTGGAGTATGATGCCAGCATGAGATGTCCACACACAAATAAGATTCTTATTCTTCTTTGACAGTCTTTGGTTATCGTGTGCCAAAACTGAGACAATCCTGCTCAAAATGCTTGCCAATCTGTCGGATAACAGGAGCAGGGGAGTCTTTCCTCTGATGGCTAATTAAAAATGGAAGTCAGGGAAGAGCCAGCTGGGCCAGGAGTTGATCAATGTCTCTTTACCAGACACAGCAGCCTTGGGGCGCCCAGAAGAGGATGTGGTGAGATCACTTCTGAAGAAATCCTCTTTGGACCCAAAACAACATTCATTCAGTCATTCATTTATCTTGCCATGAGGTATCCCAATGCAATCTGCAAAGTGAAATAAAGAAACACATAAAAAACAATTGCTTATATAAAAACAAAGTTAAAAAAAGTCAAAACAGTCTAAAACAAGAACATCCAAGTGCAGTGGTACCTCGGGTTAAGTACTTAATTCCTTCCAGAGGTCCGTACTTAACCTGAAACTGTTCTTAATCTGAAGCACCACTTTAGCTAATGGGGCCTCCTGCTGCTGCCGCGCCGCCGGAGCACGATTTCTGTTCTCATCCTGAAGCAAAGTTCTTAACCTGAAGCACTATTTCTGGGTTAGCGGAGTCTGTAACCTGAAGCGTCTGTAACCTGAGGTACCACTGTACATAAAATCAATTCAAATCCATGGCAGATACCAACTGGGATATTTTTTTAAGAAGGCTTTTAGAAAGAGAAACATTTTTCACCTACACCAGAAAGACAGTCAAGAAGGTGCCTGTCTGGTATGCAATGGCAGCCAGTGCCAAAAGGTGAGGTGCCACCACGCTAAAGGCCCAATTCTGACATTGTGTGCGACAGAGCTCCTGATAACACAGTATCTGCAGGGTGCCCTCTCCTACAGAGCACAGTGATCAGCTGGGGATGTAGAGGATGAGACAGCCTGTGAAATTCTTTCAGCAGCAGCTTAATATTATGGCAACATTGCACCCCAGTGAGCAGTTGAGCTGCCACATTTTGCACGAGTTGCAGCTTCTGACTCGGCTCAGAGGTGGTTCTATGGTAGTACGACTGGTGGGGTTGCACTAGATGCCGCCCTGCAGGGAACACGAAAGCAATGTTGTAGAATGGAGCACAGGAGGTGGGGGCGAGGGAACCAAACGTTAGTGTTGCACAGGGTGCTGCTGAAATTTGAGAGCCCAAAGTCAGTCTCAAGGGCAGCTCCATGTAGACCACATTGCATTAATCCAATCTGGAGCTTACAAGTAGGTGAATGACAGTGGTCAACCTTTTCTACTCTAGAAATAGCTGTAGCTATTTTACCATCCAATGCACGTAAAAGGCACTCCTAGCCACTGAGATCACCTAGACCTCCAGCAACAGAGTTTCTTTGTTTCTTTGTTTGTTTTCTACACTGCCATTCACAGGGATCACAGGGCAGTTTACAAGATAAAAGCACATATACAATATAACATAGTAACAAACGAAAACAATACCTCCAGTTAAAAATGTGATAGAGTGTTTAAGGCCAGAAGTCTTCAAACTATTGCTGTAAGTTCACAGCACAGCTCTTCAGCAATAATATCTTTGTTTCCGTTGCACATCAGTGGTTTCTCCAAATTCTTTCAGGCCTTAAGTACATTTTCAACAGATTTTATGTTAATATTGTATATATCACACAGGAAGCCAAATAGGAAATTATATTGTAGCTGCTGGAATGTCTCTCTTCAGCAGATTGTATGGTCCTGTCTAAGACAGTATAGTTTGAATACTTTAATTTCTGCTTTGGATCTTGTGGTGTTTTTTCTTGGGCCTCATACTCAAACTGCCATTTCTTTCTCCCTTTTCTAACTTGTTATGTCTCAAAGTTTGGTAGTATTTCTAGCTCCTTTACAACCCCAGTAGCATCTATCAAAACTTGTTGAAAACACTCATCACACCTTCAACCCACAAAGTAATTCTTGGCCACTTGCAATTGACTTGTAGCTAAATTTAAATCAGCTTCCTTGTTTTGTAATAGCTTGCTTGTAAGCTTGACTTCCAAAAGGATGTTGTGCCATGTAACAAAAGATACCACAAACTAACATCAGCAATTCGGGAAGTATTTCCATATAAACCTTTTAGACTTGTGTCATTAAAGAACTCTGTTAAAGCATCATATCTGCTACCAAGATGATATCTCAGTGGTTTCAAAAGTGCTCCTCTCTGAAGTCAGTATTGCACCTCTTTGAAGACTGCACCCTAAGTAGCTGCCTCGTTGGCCTAATGATAGCCCCAGCACTGCTGACAAGCCAAATAAATGTCTCCGCCATACCTTATCCTTTATTTCTCCTAAAGAGGCAATGGTATATGGCTTAGAATATTTGTAGCAAGAGCTATTGATCAGGGAGCTATTACACAGGATTTCATATGTGTGCTGTCAATATGGCACATGCCACCTCTACGTTATGTGCTTAACATAGTTGTTAATGCAGGGATGTTTTATTTTGAGTATTATGTGCTTTTCAAAGCATGGCTTTTATTATATCAAGAAAAGTCCTGGTTTAACTACAGTGGTGGTGACATCACGCTTACACAGTTTCCCAGATGTTTTAATTGCTGAAAGCATAAAGGCTCATTCAGTCATGCATGTTAATTGCTCATTATCTGTGACAACTTGCACATGTGTGAATCAGCCATCCAAGATTAATTATCATGCATAGAACATTTATGCCATCAAAACTCACTCTAACATGCTGTTTTTCAATTCTGATAGTTCACAATTTTGTCTGAAAGTTACCAAATACTGAGTAACCAAGTGATGAAAGATTAGTGAGTGATGAATGATGGGAAATTGGCATGTGTGGATCAGTCCTAAATTAGGTGTGCATCAAGGTTGTGCTGCTGCTGCTGCTGCTGAAAAGGGCAAAATAATATATTTGTATATTCTCATTTACTATATAATTGCATTTTGAATAATATTCTCTTTGTACCGTCAGGATTGAGTTCATTTGTTCTTCTCAATAACATAATTGTGGTCCTGTTTACTACATATTTTAATCTAGTGCAGAATATACCCCATTAACATGCCTTGCCACAGCACAGAGTTTTAATCTAATGTGAATGCATGATGAATTGTGTCAAATTGGCTATAGGTATTTCAGTCTTGCTGACAATTTTCTTTGTATTAAACTTACATTTACTTTCTAATTAAAACTGCACTTGCAACGCCTGCAGCGACGGCAGCTTTAACGTAGGTTTCATCAGGCAGGCAAACTAAGGTAAGTAATCGTTTCTCCAAGCATTTCTGTTTAACTCTAGTTGAAACTTGGCTAGCCTAGCTCATCATCCTGAAAAGGAGTGGTAATTGCCTGATTACCAATGCCAGGTTTGTCATCACTGACTCTCGGTCCGCTTCTGCAAGGATGTTTCACACAAACAGAGCAAGGTTGTTTCACACGTGGCTTCACATTGATTGCTGTGTCATCTGGTCACTGTTTCCCAGAAGAGCTCATCTCATGCTGTGATACAGGCAAGGACAGATGATTTAACAATTATTATTTGTGTAGCACACACATATCTATACACACATCCCTACAGGAATGTGGATGCTAGGATTGGAATCCATATACCAAGAGAATTTAAAACCTTAAAGGAGGTGAGATCTAGTATGGCCTATCTAGCCTGAGCCAGGCAATTGTTCCAGCGTGAACTTTCCACATGAAGCCAAACATGCATTATTATTGCAGGCTGTGCAGCTAAAGGGGCAGTGGAGGTACAGTTTTCTCACTGCCCCCAATATCATGCAGGCCCTTTGGCTCTGCCCATGGAATTTGTTGCCAAGGAGTGTGGTGGAGTCTCCTTCTTTGGAGGTCTTTAAGCAGAGGCTTGACAGCCATATGTCAGGAGTGCTCTGATGGTGTTTCCTGCTTGGCAGGGGGTTGGACTCGATGGCCCTTGTGGTCTCTTCCAACTCTAGGATTCTATGATTCTATGATTCTATGTCCTCATGTTAGATAGCGGAGCCAAGGAAGTTTACTTGCATGAAATGCTATATGCCTTGGCTTCTACAGATTGGAGCAGATTGGGGAGCGGGGAATAAATATCAATCCAGATTTATTTCATTGTTCATCACTTGCTTTTTTTGCAGTGGAGATCCTTGGATTGCAATCATACAACAGTACTTCAGGAAGTATCCTATCACTAGAAGCAAAGACCTTGAGGTCTATATACACATTGTATATAAACATTGGCAAAACACAAAGTATGTGGGGATGGCTGTTACAATGCAGGGAAGAAGATCATCCAGAGAAGATGGCTAACTGACCCCTTATCTCTACCCCGAATCCCCCATGACTCATAGCTAGTATACAGTATGTAGGCTAGCCTTAAACTGCTTGGCATGTCTGCTTGCTAGTGGCAAGAGGGGAGAGAATTTACATTTGGTTTGTTATTTTTAGCCAAGTCTTCTGTCTGGATGAGGGCAGGAGGAGCAGATGACCTGCAGTTCATTTGTTCTCAAATGATTCCACCTTGGGGGCAGAGGCAGGTGGTTGAGAATCCCCCCCCCCCCAAAAAAAAAGCAACTGTGTTCAGCAAATGCAACCTCCCAGGAGTGCTGATGAAAATTTATGGCTTATGGCTGGGTTAGGCTATCTCTGGTTCTGCCTTATTTCTAGCAAGGGAATAAAAATAACTGAAGCCTTGCCACAGGGTTCAATTCTTTTCTGATCTATCCAGAACTCCTTCCCTTCTTGCACCCATGAATAAAGCATGTTGGTTCCTACCATCATGAAACCACTTTGCTACTGCTGAAAGACCACCAAACTCCAAGAACAACCAATGTTGAGTTGAGTGTGCTCATGAGAAAGCTGGCCAGCCTACAATGTAGTCTGGCAGCAGTGAGAGAAAACAAGCATCAATTTTTGCAAGTTTCTACTCTATAGAAAAATGGGGGGGGGGTTAGCAGATTCTAACAAAACTATTGAGGATGTTTCATAACCCTGCACTTTCTTTGATCCATGTGGATATGTATGGTTTGAGATTTTTTGTTTTTTTTTTAAATAAATGTTTTATTACATGGCATCGGTCCCGTCCCCCCCTCATCTAAGGCTACAGCAGGCGAGCAGGAGTCAGGAGATTGCAAAAGGATGCACAGGCTACACATATATAATGAAAAATTCCTGCTTTGAGAATATGGGCATTGTGATGCAGTGCACTACAATCAAATATAGTTAGGAAAACCCACTGCTACTTCACCACAGCACACCTGATGCACACTGGCATGTCTCCTAATTAGCTCAAAATGTGTCTAAGAAGGACATCTTGCAAAAAGAAGAAGAACTATTTTCTAAGGTAGTTATAGCCACAAAAAGATGACAGTGCCACCTTTCTCTTGCTGAGTAAAATATCCATCATTTAAGTCACCTAAGATATTGAAATGTTTCTTTTGTGTGTGGTTGATTGGGGGGTATTTTAAAGTGAAGGGTCTCTTTCTATTAGTCTCTCTTTGTTTCATTTAGTTTTCCCCAAAAGATCAAGTGAAACACATATGGAACACAAATAAAAACAGAGGAATGTGCATACTCTAGCCATTTTTTTCTTCCATTGATTTCCGTAAAGGAAGACTTGTCCATATGGAAGTATGTGTACAACATATAGCTGCCAGGCGCTGTACAGGAAGAACAGCCCTAGTTCAGTGGCAGAATATAGGACTTGCACATGAGATTCTAGTCAGGTTTCTTCCATCCCTAGCTTCTTTCCAGCCAAAGACTTCCAAGCAGCAGATCAGAGAAGATTAAGTGATCTGATCCCACATAAAACAAGTTTCATATCTTTAGGAAAGATCCATCTGCCATTTAACTCTGCGTCATTATGCTTTCATTGGGAACTCATTGAATTTCTCCATTGATGCACATCCCATCTCATTCACTGCTCATAACTAGAACCATCAAATATTCCTCTTCCTCATAAATAGACAGTCTTGAAGGGAAGTAGAAGTTGAGTTAGGAATGATCAATGAATTCCCTCTCACCAATTATTTTTCAACTTGTGTGATGCAAAGTGTTTTGATTGTTTCCAGTAATGGGTAAAGTGGGTAATGCCAGCCTCTTTCAAGTGTTCTAATGAAAGTTCCTGGAAGGGAAGTGAGCGCACAATCGTGGTGGAAGATTTTGCCCCAGCCTCTATGCAGTCATGGGAACAGCCTTCACGAATCAGGTCCCCGGGTGGCCAGATCTAGCCAGGATGGCCAATGGTCAAGGATGATGGAAGCTGTGCAGTTCAAAACATCTGGAGGTCACTAGGGTGGGAAAGCCTGTAGAGAGGCAGCATGGATACTGTTGCTTCCACTGTTGCTTTGGAACTCCAGAACGATAGGGATTCCGATGAGAGGGAGCGAGAAAGCCTTTCCTACACGCAGGGGGATCTAGTGAAGCCCTTCTGTTAGCACAAGCATTTTCACCTGAACAATGGGGCTTCCTCTCCCTCTCCTCATGTGCCCCCAGTCTGTTTTGGGGTCTCCCTCAACCCCCTAGAGCAGATTTGTGGGTGCATTGGAGACATGTAGGAGAGTGAAAGGAGTACCATTGCCCAAGAAGATGTCCTTGAGCAAACAGGACAGCTCTGTTGGGTATAACCCAAAGAATGGGAAGAATTTTTGTATTATTGAAATTGTTCTCTCCCCACACCACAAGATACCTTGGTGAAAGTGTACGGATGGGATGGTCAGTAATAGAGACAAAACCACCATTCCCTAATATTTATATATCTGCCAGCATTCCACTTTTGCCATTGAAATTATGAATGCAAAATTCTGATTTTCTTAAGTGTCACTGCATATGAACAATCAGAAACTGTCAAAATACTGAATACCATTGTACCGTTATGTCCTCTATTATACACTTTCATTTGCTAAATACAATTGCATTTCAATTTTTGATTACTTTCAGATATCATGCCAGGTACCAATAGCAAATAGTCAAAAATCAAAATTCACAGAAGAGGATTGAGAAGAGCGAAGTCCGTATTTCACTCTGATTAGCTTATAAAAAAATGCAGAGTGTCTTTGCTGAATTTTGTTAGATGAATCTATTGCACACAGTGAGTGGTATTCAACTAATTTTTACTCAGAATGGACTCATTGAAATGAATGAGCGCTCCATTAATGAATAAGAATGTATGAGCCTGACTAAGAAAGGTCCATTAATTTCAGCAGACATGTTCAGAGCAAAACTTTGTTGACTACCACCCAATAGTCATAACAGTTTATTCTGTTCCAAAAGAAAGAAAGTGATAATTCTGGATGCAGTCACCTGGAAAACAAACATTGGGAGTGTGTACCTTGCTGCCCACCAAGCTGGAGGCAATCAATCCGCAATGTGGGCAAGGAAGTACACCAAAGGTTCAGTAAACTTCATGGTTTTGCTGTCGGCCTAACACTATAAAACAACTGTGTGGTTGTGCATGCGGGGTGGAGCTGCAAACACTTCCATGAGCTGCATTTGGTTTAGTGGTGCACAGACTATGGAGGCTTGCCTATTCCACTGCAACAACCAACGTCTTAATCAGAGGGGTGGGGATGAAATTCCACACTAGGGGGGAAATCATGTTCCCTTCCTTCTTCCAACTGAATGCTGAACCATTAAGAATTGATATTTTGTCCTTTTTGAGTTCAAATTTATTTCGCCTGCTGGGTATGCATCTTAGAGCTGTTGCGGCTAATCATCACTTCTTCGTTTTCCTCTGAGAATGTCATGCTGAACTGCATCAAATACTTTATTAAAATCAAGACATTGTATGTCCACTGCATATCCTTTATACGCTAAGCTTGTTATCTGATCAGAACAAGAAATTAAGTTCGTTCAGCTTGATTTGTTTTTGATGAACTCATGTCGCTTACTTATTTACTGCTAGGCACTAGCCAATGTCTGCTTTATTAATTACTGTAGCCATATATCAAGTACTGAAGTGAAACATAGTCTTTGTCAAACAATGGAAAGGCAAATATGATTATTATTTTAATGCTAACTAAAAAAAATTACAACCAGAACCAAATGAATTATCTTTTTATCTAAACTGCAGCTGCTGATAATGTTAAACTTCTGTAATAATAAATTCATTAAGAAAACACACAGAGAGAAACAGCAAAACAGCCTGTTTCCTGCAATACTACTATAAATTATTATGTGTAATTATGTCCTAGTGAAATTGATTTACAACATATAGTAGTGGATCATCCAAATATTGTGCCTACATATAAAATGTTGAGGTACTAAAAAGCCCTGCTGGAAACAATAGCCAATCTATGGGTTGTATCTTCTCTGGGGGGTCCTCCAATCCCCCAGAACTGATTTTGAGGACATGTGGGGGGCTGGAGAGAAGAGGGAGCTCCATGGCTCACACAGAAGTTTGTTGTGCCATCAAAGCTGCAACACTGGATAAGGCCCCATATCTTCAAGAGAGAGAGGAGGCATAGATGTTCTGCTACACTGAAACTCCAAAGGGTTGCTCTTTCTAAGCACTACAGCCTTAGTGGGTGGGGGGTCACACCTCCCTGCTAGAGCTCATGCTTGGCATGTAGAAATTCCTAGGTTCTAGTCATATGATCTCTGGGAAGAGGGCTGGGAAGATCCTCTGCTGCTTGAGATTCAGGAGAGCTGCTACCACCAAAGAACATGTGTACCTATCTATCTGTCAGAAGAGCATGCCAACTTTCTACAAATATGAAAAAAGGTCTGGAAACCAAGCTTTATGAGGTTGAGGGAGTTAGAATCATAGAACTGTAGAGTTGGAAGGGCCCTGAGGGTCATTTAGACCAACCCCCTGCAATGCAGGAATATCAGCTAAAGCAACCATGACAGGTAGCCACACAATTCCTGCTTAAAAACCTCTAAGGAAGAAAAGTCCACAACCTCTCATGGGAGTCTGTTTCACTGTTGAACAGAAAATTCTTGCTGATGTTTAGCCGGACGCCCCTTTTCTATAACTTGACTCCATTGGCTCACGTCATACCCTTTAGAGTAGGAGAAAATTTGGAGTAGGAGAAAACAAGCTTGCTCCATCTTCCAGGTGACAGCCCTTGAGATATTTGAAGATAGCTATCATTACTCCTCTCAGTCTCCTCTTATCCAGGCTAAACGTATCTAACTCCCTCAACCATTCAGCATAAGGCTTGGTTTCCAGACCCTTGATCATCTTGGTTTCCTCCTCTGCACACTTTCCAGCTTGTTAATCTCCTTCTTAAATTGTGGTGCCCAGAACTGGAGACAGGACTCCAGGTGTGGTCTGATCAAGGCAGAAGAGAGCAGGGCTAGCACTTCACTTGACTGGGACACGAGTGTTGCTGCGGCCTAGAGCAGCATTGCCATTAAAATATGCTAATATACTAGGAACTTTTAGAATTATTTCACAACTAGATGGGCTGGAGGGAGATGGGAATTACGTTATTCACTTTGATTGATTGCTTTGTCAATGCCTGATGCTTGTTAATCCATATGCAAATCATATTCAATTGCTAATCATTTAATCATTTTTTACCTATTTTGTATCAATTCCCATATATTCAATTTTCTGTTTTCCCTTTTTCTACATGCATTCTCATTTTATTTCATATCATCAACATTTTTCATTCCTATTAAGCTTTGTATATCAATGAACTGAGTAATTCATTTCAGTTACGTTCAGCAGTCTTTGGGGTTTTTTCTCGATGTGTGTGAGATTCACTCCCTGTTCCACTAGGTTGCTACTGGGCAAAACAGAACCTCAGCTGGGATCCGGTGAGTGTTATTGCATGCACCAGGATTTGGCATGGTATATGCTGATGTTGTCTAGATCACCAGATTAACAAGCATGACATGTTGCTGCAGACACCCACAACTTCTGAGTTCTTTCTAGCTCTGCTCGTCTTTTGATACAAGAAGAAGTGCATAGTGGAAGGTACTCAGATGGCTGCGGGGACAGAAAGTCCCACTTGTGCATTTTTTGTGGCTTGCCTAACAGCTGTCACAGATAGATCCATTGAGAAGAGGACCTGAACTCTGGCTAAAAGAGGGAGTGACCCCACATGCTCCTCTGAAGCAAGGAGTGAGCTACTAAGGGTTCCTCAGAGAAATGGAAGTGGAAGAGAAATAGAAGTGATTTCCACTAGCTGCGATACCCTCTTTTAAAAAATTAAAATTAGAGGCAGTCTTATATCCAGAGCAGTTTATTTTTAGTTTTCTTCCCAGGAAGGAGCCCTGTGTCACATTCTGGGCATGCCTCCTAATCAAAACAAGGCAGAGCAGTGACTCATTTAGAAACAACAAATGTCTCATCCCAGGGCAGGCCATTTAGCTGCATCTCTGCATGGGAGTGCTTAATTTGCCCCCAGTTGAGGCTGATTGGCAGGAGACAGAGCCAGAGCAGCAAATCATGCAGAGATGCATAGAGCAGTCTCGGTTGGATGTGTACTTTTGGCTCATGGGAGCCCTTACATTATTTAATTAATGTATTTCTTGTGGCACACTGGCCATTCTCTCATGTTAAACTGACATGCTCTGGCAGCGAATATGCTCTAGTTCGTCAAGGTATTTTGTGGTTCCCTATGACGTTTGGCAATGTTAATCTGGTATCTGTTCTTTCATCCTCATGTGATTCCAAGACATTATGGCTCCAGATGTGCAGTTACAAAGTATAATAATTGGTGTCTACTGAACTATTGTTGCTGCAAAGCCACAATTATTCGAGAACACTGAAAGCTCCCACCTACTACCAGAGCTGGCAGATGTTACATGGACCCCTGAGGGGGTCTTTCACGTGTTATGCTGTGGAGTTCAAAGTAGGGTTGGGGGGGGGGGTTGTACACCGGTAAACTTGGGAATTTGTTGTTGTTGTTCATCAAAAGGGCTGAACTGTGTCCCCACAGCTCAGATGATTCTGTTTTTCAGCCAAATTTCAGCACAGTGAAACTTGCACATTGTGAATGTAATTCAAAATCAGCATTCTCCAAAGGTTCTCTGAATGGATAAAAATCTATGAAAATTAATCGTAAACATGTCTGACTTGCATATTGTGGAGAAACAGAGGTGCATCTCAGCATACTGGTGTCACTTTGTCTTAAAATTCCTTTGATCCCAATGTTAGGATCCTAAGTTACTTAGAGTTTCTACATGTTGGGGATCTTAGAAATTCTGCTTCACAACTAGGTGGACTGGAGGAAGTTAGAAGGCTATATTGATTGCTTCAGTTATTATGACAATTTCAAGCTATGTTATGCTATATATTTTTTATATTTTTTTCTATATTTTCCTTATATTTTGGTTTGATTTCTTCAAAATTCATGTCCTCATTTTCTCCTGTATTATAATACATGTCTTAAATGAAACATTGCTCACCAACTGATTTGTTTCAGTCATAATCTTGAGTTTGTGGTCTTCTATCACTGGTCATACTTTATTCCCTGTCCCACTGGCTTGCTAATGAGCAAATCTGAATCCTGATTACAAGACCCAAATGATTCTTAATCACGGGGACCATATCTTAAGGCATCAACCTTAGTTTTCAATTTCCTGATTTTATAGTTCTTGAACCAACACAAGCCTTTACTCTGATCAGGCAGGGTTTTTTTTATCATTGAATTCCCCTGATTTTTTTAAAGGGGGGAATATCAGGTTCAATTAAACCTGAAGGTAGCTGTTTTGTGACTATTAATTTTTGAATATAATTGGTATTCTCAATTATATGTGCACTTCTGCTCACACTTCAAAATCTACACTGCATGCAATCTGTTGCAAAGGTTGTATGCCACAGACTGAAATGCCGTTAAACTAGTAACTTATGGGCATCTCCTTTTTGATAGATAGAAAGAAAGAAGACTTTAAATTCCATTACTTTCACTTGGCAAGCACAGATAAATCTGGTTGAGCTCTTGGAGCCACCTCAGAAAGCTAGGAACCCAGGTCAGTCAAAGTAGGGCTTACTTCTGAGTAACTTGAATATGATTATAGTTTAAAGCAGCTGCAGTTCCACATCATGTCTTCTTACAGTGACACTTTCACTGCTACCTCTACTCACATAGTAAAACCTCCCTGGCTAACTTTAGGTTGGGCAAGGATGGAGAGTGTGTGTGGATGGGTGCCTATCACAAAAAACACTGTCCATGTCCTTGAGCTGCATCAGCTGAAACTGATTCCATAAAACTTGCCTCGATGGGGTTTTGGATACCACATCAGGATTCTCTGTAATAGTATCAAGATAATAGAGCAGCTAAGTTGTTTTACCCTCAAAGCTCCTTGCAAACAAATCACGACTGGCAACTGATGGATCTAGTTGCTCCATTAACTGAGGCTCATAGACCTCACTGAGTGGAACTTTGTAAAGGTTGTCCAGTGTGTTTTGACATCTGCCTCAGTTGAGGATGGCAGTGAAAATATACATTCTTAGCTATCCATGCAGACATGCAGTAGGCACAAGTAGAGCATCAACAGGATCACCAGCTCTGTCTGGTAGAAAATGCCCCACAGCATTTAGAATTCCATTGGATTCCATTTATTTTCCTAGACAGACCATTTAGATTGGTCTCCCAGTTCTGCAGGGAGGTCTAGGAGCTGTAATTCTAAACTCAGATGGAAGTGGTTGGACCATGAAAACAGGCAAATATTTCCCCTGCCCCAATATCCAGACCTTCCTCCTCTGTACATGGGACAATGCCCTGCTTTAAACTGCCCCATGAAGACCATGAGGTCCTAAGCTGACCTATCACAGTAGACTCAGCATGAATGTTGAAAACACCCAGGACTACAGTCTTCTGCTCTTCTAACACTGCAGCTGAGAACACCTTAGTTGGGTGGTTAGTGGGCAGGACACCAAAGGCAACCTCAGTCTCTCTCTGTCCCAGCACCAGAAGCAGCCTCTGAGGAGTCATCCCAAATCAAGAGGCTTCCTCGTGAGACAGGTGCTCTGCCTCAGTTAATCCAGCACAAGACCTGTTTTTTTAAATTCCAAATCGGACATGGGGGATGGTCCAGCAATCACTAGTAATTAGCAACAGAAAGATTTGCCTGCGAATATGACCTTGTCATAGTACGCATTTATAGTAACAAAATAATAAAAATGTAGAACTTAACAATGCAGAAAAGCATGTTCGCCCCCAAAGAATGCATCATAAACACTTTTAATGAACACATGTCACGCTTACCATATTGATGCTGCATATGTTTCCTAAGCCTCCCTTGTCACCTTGAATAGGGAAAAATCGCTTGGGGTGGAGATTTCTTTTCTGCTTAATGCAGCCAGAGAAAAAAGATGCTGCTTTTGCTCTAAGATGTTGTGGCAGAGACAGATGCTATTTCAGAGAGAAAATAACTCCATGAGTCGTTATTCAAAATAAATCCCCGTTGGCTTCCGTGGAACCTTGTACAAATGATAGACTGTGGGTCTTGATCCACAGAGAGGGGAAGGCATCCATCGGTATGTAATCGGAAGCTATAAAGGTACCAAGAACAGCAAAGTGAATATGAGAGTGAAAACCTTAAGTGGCCTTTGAAGTTACTCCCAAGACATTTCTTTGTGTGATTACTTTATCAATAAAGAATAAAACTTGTATCTATGAGTGTTTATATTACATGATTACCTCTCTGGCTTCCATTGGACAGTTGCTTCTTTTTTTTTCCACCAAAGGGAAATGCTTTATTACAATTTGATGAAAATTCTGCTGCCAAAAATAGTCATTTCAAAAACTGCAACCCACAAGTAGGCATGTTGGATGCCCTGCTCAGAAAGAGGGAAGTCCCTGTAGTCATTTTGCAACATTATGGCAGTATTTTTCACTGCAAAATGCCCATTTGAGTATTTGTTAATGCTCTAATAAGCATTCCCCACTGGAAGTGGAGCTCTTAAAGCTTACTAAAACATTAATGGAAGGTTCTTATACAGAGGCCCAGAGTTCTGACTTCAGCTCAAGGGACTGTATGACTTATTTTTGATTTACACTAAATTCAATAAACAGGGAGCCTAAAATGAAATGTTTTTGCTCACATGGGGTTGCTACCAAAACAGCAGCCCAAGTATGTTTTACTCAAAAGTAAGTCCTATTAAGTTCAATGAGGCTCACTGCTCTGGCCTTCTGCATGAGCAAGGAAGTAAAAAGAATGCCTCTAACACATTCTCTAATATTTACAACAGTGCAGACCCTTTTCTGCCCCCCTCCCATTACCAGCTCAGCGATTTTATCTTTGCTGAATTAGAAATATTTTATATTAGTTTGAATGTTGAAAATCTTCTTCACTTACTAATTCAATATGCTTCACTTTTAGGAAGCAGTTTTTTAAAAAGGAGAAGTCAATGACAATTAAATGCTTATTTCCGTTTAGCATTTTTACAGATATTATGTGTTTTGTATTTCTAAATAATATGCAAAAGTAGGCAGATTATTCTGATTCTGCCATTATTTTCTTTTCCAATACAGCATGGTAAACTAAGAATTTTGTTAGGTCAAAATTAAATCTGGTTGAAAAGTCTGATATGCCATTTGCCTCTGTTTAGACTCCTGCTTGTCCTCCAAATATCGTATTTGCTTAGAATACCAACTTTACTTTATAAATGCTAATTTTATTTTATTGTTAAATGAAATACCTGAAGAACTCAGGGAAATACAGCTTTTAACAGATTAAGTTCCAGGGGAGGTGGGGGTAGGCTTTTTAGGTAATCCTATCAAAGAAGAAAAGGCTAAATTGAAGAAGAATGAATGTTCTTTGTTTAGATATCTATGCCCTGAAGGCAAAGGAAGGATCTTGTGGGGAGGTTCTTGGTTTGAGGTGAAACAGACTGTTGGGTGAGGGATGTAAATGATACTGTAGAATATCAAATTGTGGGGAGGGGGAATGGCAAAGCAATACTACTTATTTTGTGGAGGGGGCATCAACAGACATAAAGGGGCTACACAGATTCAGTCTACAATATAGAAAGAAGTTTTTTTTTTAAACCAATCATTGTTTCATTCTTTGTCTCTTAGAGGCAGATGATTTGCATCTGAGTTGACATCAGTCATGGCATTTGTGAGCCATCTGTGATAGCAGAGGCAAGTTCACTCTTGATTCATCCACAAGTCTGTACTGCTAAAGTGGACTAAGTATTGGTGTAAACCAAGCCAGTATGATTGGAACCACAAGCACAGGCAAGCAGTGAGTTCCTTCCCTCATGTTTACTCACAAGTAAGTCCCACTTGTTGTGTTTAGTGGAGCTCCCAGGTAGGTCTATATAGGGCTGCAGCACGAAAGAATTCCTCCTAATTCATGCAGATGGAAGGGTGAATCTGTCTGCCATTGTATATGCCTGAATCATATTGTTTCACTATGTAAGTCACATTGCTTTCTCCTGCTCTGGAGGGTAGGACTCGAACCTATGGCTTCAAGTTACAAGAAAGGAGATTCCAATGAAACACCAGGAAAAGCTTTCCAACAGTAAGAGCTGTTCAACAGTGGGACTCCCTCAGGAGGTGGTGAACTCTCCTTCCTTGGAGATCTTTAAGACAAAGATTGGATGGCCATCTGTCATGGATGCTTTGGTGATATTCCTGCATTGCAGGGGGTTGGACTAGATGACCCTTGGAGTCCCTTCCAAAAACATAGAGAAAGTCTATCTATGTTTAATTTTTTTGCCAGAATCAGAGACAAATTGTAGGCATGGTCTGCCTTTCTGAGGGGATGATGCCTGCTGAATTTCAGAATGATAGCTGAGATGGTTCTGCCAAGAAGGAAGACTTTACCATTTTGGGTGGGTGCAATAGGAACCAGAGGGCGTATGAGGGAGAGACAGTGCATTCCCAATGAAGACTGGAATGGGTAGCAAGAGCTACCGTACACACTCCAAGATAGGGGGCCAACAGCTAGTGAACCACCCTTATGAATTCAAATAACTCATTATATTAAGAAGTACTTTGGATTCATTCCTTGTCCTCTGAAATTCACTATTTTTGCATTTTTACTAAAAAGATAGCCTGGATAGAAGCCAGGGGGGTTGAGTTAACTGCCTTTCTTCTCTCTGGTAGTGCACATAACTTCATACCACTGGATACCAGAAAAGCATTTCTGGCAAGAGCAGATTTAGCACCCAACTTGCCCAGCTTGGTTTCATTACACGGGAGGTGAGGTTCAGCTACACCAATCCTCTCATTAGGTGAAGTGGCTCTTTTTTAACTCTTCCCATTATGTATGTAGTACTTGCAAATATATGAAATTCATTATGAAGAGTGTGCCAAGCCCTTAGAGACAAAGCGATAGGTTCCTGACCCCCACCATTTATCCCAAAGGAGTCCGAGGTGGCCACACAACATCTGAATTTAAAACAATATAAAACAAATTTCACAACAGTCCCCAAAAGAACATTTTCAAAGCTGATAAAAACCATTATATTTCGGTCACCAAATGCCTGGGTGAACAGAAACTTTTTTCTGATTTTTTCTGAATGATAGAAATGAGAGAGACGAATGTACAGCACTAGGAAGGAAGTCCTATAATCAGGAGACCACCACTGATAAAGCCTTGCCTTGGGTCACTGCCCCTTACAGAGTAGCACCAGTGGCAGCAGGACTTCATCCAGACTTCATGATTAATACCAACTTCCTAAATTGGGCCCATTAGCTCACTGGTAGCAGGTGCAGTGCATCTAGGACCAGCGATACATAGTCCCATTGCCATGCTCTGTGCATGAGGCAGCTCCTGAACCATCTTCAAGAGCATTGCAATAGTTCAGACAGCAGGCCACTAGAGCACGGACTACAGATGCCAGGCTATCTCAATCCAGGAACAGCTGCAGCTGGTGAGCTAGCTGGAGTTGAGCATAAGCACTGCTTGCTACAGAGGTTTGGCCTGCAGTAATAGTTGGAATCAAGGTGCACTCCCAGAAAGTGCAGCTGCTCCATCAGGGAAAGTGCAACATCTGCACTGAATTCCAGACCACCCATCCAAAGCTCCTCCATCTTATTAGCCTCAGTTTCTTGGGTCTCATAGTGAAATTATCCCCTGCAGCGATGGCAACCAGTTACAGTCACCCATCCTTGGAGACTGATAGAATCTGAGGGATTTTCTAGCGGATAGAGCAGGTGATCCTGTCAAAGTTCTAGTCTTGGTATGGAATGTGCTATTGACACAGTTGCTGCTGAGGGCCCCCTCCAGAGCTGTGGAGCCCATTTTGCTCCTTGGTACACCAAGGTTGATGACATGGGTTGAGCAAGGAGCATAAGCCACATAAGTGGCATAATTCTTTTGGAGACAACACAAAAACCTACTTTGCTGCCTCCATCAGTTAGTGGTAGCATGTTCAGGTATGTGTTGGCAGGAAGTTGGGCAAAGGTTTCCTGCATTGCAGAGGGTTGGAGTAGATGACCCTAGGGGTCCCTTCCAACTCTACAATTCTATTATATGATCACATCCTCAAACAGTCTCCCATTGCTTCTTCAAAGAGTAATTCTGTGTGGTCCAGGGGTTGGTCAATGACTATGTGGTAGACCTCTGGAGCACACACTGTCTAGCTGCAATCAGTTTGCAAGACACATTGAAGATACAGTTGTTCATTTTTGCAGTGTATTTTAGCAGTGCCAGCTGATCAGACCCAGTGTTATGGGATCCATTTTAGTTAATGTAGCATGATGATGTGGACAGGAAACTTGCAGTGATGTGTCCAGACAAGCGTTTGTTATATCATTGTCCATCCTGGCTTACTAATACTAGCCAGAGTGGGTAACTGGATGGGTCTACTAAATAAAATATCATGCAATGAAGTGTTACCAGCTGTCCTTAGTGTGGTACATCCACCTTGATCAGAGGCAGTTGAAGGGTGGCCCAACCGGGGCACCATACTGCAGGAGGCACTCCAACAATGCTGTAGTGCAAGAGGTAAGGGGGGCCAAATTTTAGGGGTGCTGCTGAAATTTGATATCCCAAATTTATTTTATAAATAAATCCCATCTTTATTGAGAGAGAGATGGGAGAAGCACAATCTCAGCCATGTTTGATACCCCACACCTGCCTGCCCCCTGTCCCCCAGAAACAGCACTTCTGTCTTGTCAGGACTCAACCTCAAGCTGTTGACCTCAACCCAGGATGTTTACTGTGGGGAATATATAGGATAGAATTGCTAGCCTCTTCCAGTAGTTGCATCTGCCCAAGCTTTTCAGCTTGCCAGACAGAGAGAACCCTGCTCCTCCTCCCCTGGGTGCTCTTCTGAGGGTTCTTCTGACCTCCTCAAGCCCATTTTGGGATGTGCACATGCGGAGGGAGAGGAAAGGGAGGAAGCCCTCTTATGAAAGTGGAAATCCTTACACGGGGCTGCCATGGACAGGGCTCCTTCAGTGAATTCTGCCCATAAGGTTTAATTCTGATTCACTTGCCACCTAGATCATTGTTTTGCAGATGGGACTTTTCTTTCAATGGTTTCTGAAGCCGTATTTATGGATCCCCCCCCCCCATATGTGCAGGAAAGAGCTGACAGCACCACACGTTTTTTACAGCATAAGACTACAGAAATGCATTTCCCTGAAGAGAAACACCTCTCTAAACATAATTAAGATCACAGTCATAAATAGAGCAGATTTATTAAGAAACAAAAAACAAACAATTTCTTCCCATCCGAGTATGACAGGAACTGGAACAGACGGAGTTGTGATGATGCAGGGGTTTTTGTCCAATCTCAAAGATATGTTACAGAAGAAAGCAAAGATATAAAATGTCTTAAGAGAGCCAGCTAAAGATTGTATTTCAGACCTCATTCAAAGCAAAATAGCTGCCAGACAAGCCCAGATAAACCTAGGAATTTGGGTTTAAACTGATGTAGACTTCTTGACTTCAGGCAGCAAAATGTCTTGGGCTAGCACTGGGAGAGAGAAAGTCCAATAACCTGGTCTTCACATGCAGCAGAATAAGATGGTTGGGTTTAAGTGGGTTGCATCGTTCTAGACGTCAGGTGATGGTGTCTTTCAAACGTTTTCCCATATTAAGACAACTGAAAGAAAATATATACACAAGTGATTCAGGCCCAGCAACTCCTCCACACCAGCAGTCTGAAATGATATCTACTCTACCAACTCAGGACCATTCTCCATAATTTCCTACTTCAGTTTGTTTTTAGATCCAGCCTGAGCTGACATTATTTGGTTGGAATGGAATGTCTCTTGCCCTGGCTCAGTATGTAGTCACATCGCATAGCTAAGCATCTAGCCATTAAAAAGAACAGCATTGCATAACGATGGATCAAAGAACTCACTCTTTAGTGGTATTAACTAAAGAGTCTAAGATTATGGAAGAAATAAAAATAGTTAAAAGGAAGAAGAAGAAGAAATAAAATACGTTTCATCAATAGCCTTTTCATTAGAAAAAAATCACGCAAGCTCTGGGATTTAAAGAGCATAGCTACAAACAGAAATTGCTTAGCACATTAAAGATAATTTGAAAAGCTATACACCACAAGATATTTTCTACATGCCACTGCTTATTACCAATTTTGTCTTTTTATATTACATTTACTGTTGCTTCCCCCCCTTCCCACAGCTATCGAGCTGACGTGTCACACACAAAATAATGATCTTTTCAGATTCTCCCCTCTTTCTCCCTCCTTTTCTTGCTAGTGATTTCCAATTTGATTCTTACCCCACCCCCGTTTTCTGCCTCTTCGTTAGTGTCCTTGGTGACACACCATCAATTAGGTTTAATTTTTTCCTCCTTAAACAAGCAATACATTGATTACTCAATCCTTTAGGAAAATTATACTCATAATATAGAACAAAGTATCTCTATTGAACAGATTTCTGTGGAGGAATCACTTAAGACAAATGAGTTTGGCTACACATCCTAATAATAGATAATCTTTTCCCTCACAGAACAATAGAGATATTGAAGTGCATGTAGAAATGGTCCTCTTTGAAACTGCAATGTCTATTTAAAGGAGGATAGCAACTCTACAACACCATAAGCCTATTGTGCACCCTGTCTTCCAGAGTGATTCTTATGCTCCCTTCCATCTATGGAAGAATATAACATAGAATCAATCATAGAATGATAGAGTTGGAAGAGACCACGAGGGCCATCGAGTCCAACCCCCTGCCAAGCAGGAAACACCATCAGAGCACTCCTGACATATGGTTGTCAAGCCTCTGCTTAAAGACCTCCAAAGAAGGAGACTCCACCACACTCCTTGGCAGCAAATTCCACTGTCGAACAGCTCTTACTGTCAGGAAGTTCTTCCTAATGTTTAGGTGGAATCTTCTTTCTTGTAGTTTGGAGCCATTGCTCCGTGTCCGCTTCTCCTTTCATTGGTAGCATTTTCTCTTCCTGATGTTTGTGGAAATTGAATCAGGCTCAGGGTGGGAGGGGGTGGGAGCAACTCATTTACATATATCTACTTTAAGGGGAGGGACTGCAACTGAATAAGAGTAAGTGGTGGTAGCAATGATTAACATTAGAATGCACGTAGTGAATTCCATGCATTTAAACTGCCTTGCACATATCATTTCAGTCATCCATACATGCCTCCACTGTATTGTTGACCTGGAACCTGGCTTGGTAGTGGAGGGGCAGCCAGTGCAGCTGTTTCAACAATGGGGTCACATGTTTTGACCAGATGAACTTGGGCCTCTCAATGACAAAGATGTGTCCAGGAGAACCCCCAAGCTACGCACTTGCTCCTTGCACGAGATGCGCCCTGCAACCCTGCACCTTCCATGCTCATAATCCCCTCCTCCTCTTGAGGCCAGAACAATTCTCCCCCTCCTCTGTGCTCCCTCTCACCGCTGAGCCCCAGAGACAGAGGTTAATGGGGAGAGGGAGGGCAGAAGTGCAGACTCCCCCCCCCCCGAGAGTCTAGGCAATAACTTCAACTCCTGCCAGGCTGAAGCTTGCAAGTTGCATAGAATCATAGAATCATAGAGTTGGAAGAGACCACAAGGGCCATCGAGTCCAACCCCCTGCCAAGCAGGAAACACCATCAGATGAACTGTCATCTTATTTTTTTAATAAAAAAATTAAGGTGTTCCAGCCCACCTTAAAAAATTAAGGTGTTCCAGGAGAATTAAAGTCCTCCACCTGTCATTCGGATGGGACAGGCAAACCTGGGGACTCCATGTCAGCCTTGGAGGTCTGGCAACCTTATACCTAAACAAACAAGGGTTGCTTATGCATAGTCAAGGTGAGTCAACTGCTGGTTCTTCCATGTGTTCACATCACTTGATTGCTCTATGTTTGTACATTTGGGACTGGTTTTCCATATTCATGTCCAGTGTTGGCATTACAGGTCAACATTATAGGGTACCCATTGAGGTCCACACTCCTCCCTGCTGACTCCCAGTATTCCATAAATATGTTGTTCTTGCCTACTCACTTTCTGTCTCCAAGCCTGCAAATAGTGACAAGATCAGGTAGCTTCTATTTGCCCTTTCCTTTGGTTAGCAGTATGGCATTAGGCTTAGACAATGAGATGAACTGCAAATCAGTGGTGGACTTTGTACTCTCAAATTTCAGTGGCACCCTGTGCAACACTAACATTTGGCAACACTAACATCTCTTGGACTTAGTTCTACAGCTTTTTGTGGTGCCTCCTGCAGTGTGGTGCCCACTGTGTCCAAACCTGTTGCACTACCCTAAAACT
This sequence comes from Podarcis bocagei, assembly GCF_964188305.1. Classification (NCBI taxonomy): domain Eukaryota; kingdom Metazoa; phylum Chordata; class Lepidosauria; order Squamata; family Lacertidae; genus Podarcis; species Podarcis bocagei. The sequence goes on from NC_138130.1 coordinate 3,068,542, forward strand.
GCTTCTGTTGAGAAAAAATTCTAGAGACTAAACCAATCTTGACAAATGGAAAATTTTGGCTAAAAGCCATTAAATGGCAATGGAAAGAACAAGTGCAGCAAACATTTCATTTAAGTAAGGAAACAATCACCACCAGATATGAACAAGTATATTATAAGATTGACTAGCATGATGGGTTTAGGGGGTGTAGTAGATGAGTAACTTGATATATGTCAAGGTGACATCATTACACAAATGCATCTTTTGCCTGGATCCATAGAGGCTAATGGATCTAAACATCAGGGAATAATTAACACTGCAATCCAGCCCCTAGGAACTCATGCCCATCATATCACTTGCTGTTCTCATTACTTTCCATTTCCCTATCAGGAAAGAAAAGTTGCAGAGGAATCTTCCATATATATGTGAACATAACTACCCAAAGCACAGACATACTGTATATTTAAACATTCTAAATCAACAATACCATTGCAAATTTAATTATGCAAGAAACCCATACAACCCCTAGCCATCATGCTCTAAAAAAAATTCTCTACCATTCCCTAGTTCATATTTCAGGTTGGTCCAAAAAACTCTTTGAAATACAGACTTTTTGTGATTGTTGTGGCCTCATCTTTAAGTGGTATGCAGAATAAGGGAGCAATTCAACACCCAAGAAGCTATCATAAAGCTCTAAGTTAACATGGTGTAAAGGGACCCCAGATCCTAACAACATTTAGCAGCAGGGCTACTGCTGGTCCCATCCCCACTGCACCCCTTTTTCAGGGCTCACACCTGCTTAAGACCCACCAGGCTTAGCTCAGCCAGCTGGTTTTTGGCTGGGCTGGTGGAGATAAACCGGCATATTACCTGCTGAACTGGGAATGAGGGAGTTAAGCCAGGGCAGCCTGGTTGTACTGGGTACCTCCCAGCTCAGCTGGAGATCCCTAGACCCTAACCCACTCATCACAGCAGATCTTGCTTATAGGATTGCTCCCATAGTGTTACATATAGTGTAGAGATTTATTGTTATACACAGGAATTGGCTCTCAAGTAGAAAAATAATTCCGAAAAATATAATTCAAAAATAAATGCATGTTTCAAGAAAAATTTAATGAAAACAAAGCAGTTCTGAAAACAAATTGCAGCTCTAATGAACAGCAAGTTCAATGCTACAGTTTATATTGTGTTACTCAAACATGAAGTTTGAATGGACTTGTATTGATTGTCAGTTATCCAGTCATTCCTAGTAATGCACATACTTCAGTAGGAGAAAAAAAGTAAAGAACATCTGTGACATTTACTGCAAGTGGCATGGATGCATTCTTTTGGCAAAAGGGAATGTCAGTGATAGACTTCTGAGAGGTCAAAGAATGCTTTCCTTGTTTAGTGGAGAAAGCCTTTCAGCAGTCTCCCCCCCCCCCCACCAGCAAGTCAGCACCCATGCTACACTAACTGTGTCATTTCTAAAAGAACGCTTGGTGCTCACCACTTTTTTATTTTCTTTTTGGATAAAAATCTGCCTAAATGTATGCCTTCAAAACAGAGTTTGATATTTTTGGTTGTGTAGTTGTGAGCATGGGAAAATGTATGTGGGTGAAATAAATTGTTAATGCAGCCAAGTGGAGTTGGACCTCTGCTATAACAAAAGCAAGTGTCATCCATAAGTCTTCACATTTTGGAGATAAATGGGACAACAGATTGAAAGAAGAGTGAACACTCAGCACATTATATTGTGCACAAACCCCTCCGATGATGCCAATAGAATTAAAAAACAAATAAACCAAGAAACAACACCCCCCCACAGCTTTATGAGTCTTAAGAAAGATGTTTCAAGCTTTTAAATGGTTCCATATGGTAACAGAGATGGGGAATAATATGCAGCAACTCAGAGGTAAATCAGATTTTGTGCATGACATATACAGCTTTAATGCAAAGTGGGCAATTCACTCTTGTCACATAACTTAATTCAACCAATGGAGGCCACGATGCTGCTACTAAAGAGTGTCTCTCGGATCAATGCAAACAGAATACAGCTCTGACTTTAGCTGAGTGGGGACACAATGGCCTCACCTGCTCTGGTTCTTCCAGAGCCTCAGGCAAGGTCTTCTTTCCCTGCTCTGCTGCTTGAGAGCCTTTCACAGCCTAGAAATGGCAGAGACTGAACCTGGGACTTTTCAACACTTGAACAATGGACAGCCAAATGCCCCTTGGAGATCAGGCACACTCACAGGTACTGTGTGCAGGGCTGAGAATTGCCTAAAGAGCCCTATAGACGTCTATAGCCATGATTGCCACCAACAATTCATGAGCAAGGAAGTAATGATCTAATTGTTTCATTACACACACACACACACACACACACACACACACACATATCCCACCCTTTCCCCCAACGGCACTCTATGGGGTCACATTTTCATGCTTACAGAGGGGGTGGAGGTAGGGAATAGCAGGGTGAGGAGCAGACTCTTTCAGTAATATCACATTTTCCTTTGGCTGCTCATTGCCTGTGTCATTATTCATCTCTTTTTAAGGACACGGCTGATTCTGTATGAGTGAATAGTTTATATGGCCTACAAGAGAGTCACTGAGGCCAAATTGATTTTTCTTTACTGAATATATATCATGTGCCCTTGGGCAGTTACAGAGGTTAGAGATGTAATGCAAGTGATTATGAAAATAGCATGCTTAAAATGCAGGTCTGCATAATACATGCTAAAAATAAGAATTTAAAAGTATATTATGATGAGACCAGGCAAAATTCCCTTACCCATAATATTCAAATGAATGCACAACAGAGTTATGCACAATATATTGATAATTATACACCTGTTTACTGAACCACAGTTGTAGGCCCCTTGCAATTCATAGCAATATGAATTGTAAGATTTTCTATTACCTGGTTGTAATCCTAAGAGAAAGTAAATAGTCATTTCAGATAAATGAGTGGGGTAGGAAGTATCTTGTTTCTGATATTAAATTGGGATTTGATAAATGATGGAAGCAACTGAGGAAGCAGTCTTCTGCTGCGTGTGAGCTCCAAAAGCACAACCGCCAGATTGTGAGAAGGTAGCTAATCCAAGAATTCCACATATCCTTCCTTCTCCTCCACTTTAAATAACTACTGCTTGAAGGGATTAGCAAGCAAGAGATTGAACTATCAAGTGCTGGAACCAATTTCAATTGAAACAATCAAATATTATGCTTGAAAATAAATCCCAATTTGACCTTTTCTTGCCCCATCAGTGGCGGGGGGGGGGGGGAATCAAGTGTCAAATCCCCAAAGACAAAAGAATCATAGCAGGCTCAATTATTGCTGGGACATGTAGACTTCAGCTAATTTTCTGAATGTGTTTGGTGCAGTGTGAGTGACTTTCAGGGTTGCATGTGTACAGGGCCAATCCTACAGCAAGATCTGCTGCAACAAGCAGGTTTAGGTTCCAGCTACACCAGTTTAACTCCCTCATCCCTGGCTTAGCCAGAGATACAAAGGTGTGTCTTCCCATCCTGACCTACCTGGGATCCAGCTAGCTGAGCAGAGCCCAGCAGATCACAAGCTATCCTAAAGCCTGAAAAGGGGGTGTTTGGGGGGTATGGTGGGGACAGGACCAGTGGAAGTATTTGGGATGGATCCTGAGCCCATTCAGCTCAGTCATGTGAACTGGCAACCTGGAGTAAGTTAAATGGGCAAAAAGGGTGCTGTACCCCGAAAGCTCTTTTGAAGGCTTGCTTTTCCTCTGCCGGCTCAGCCAGCAGGAGCTCCACTGCTGAATGGAGTTTGAATCTGGTGAAACTTGACACCAACTCAGTTTACACCCGTGGGCTTTAGGCCAGCTTCCTGTCTATTGGACTGATCCCAATATGTGATTGTGCAATATTATTTATTTGATACTAAAATGCTAATGAAGTTTTGCATCCTGGTATCCTGTGTGTGTAGGGGGGGTGTCCAATTAGGGCTGGGAGAGAAATCAATTATGTTTTCAAAATTTGTGCTTTTCTAAATTTTCTGATTAACTTCTCCAACCAATAATATGCACAGAAATTCATATATTTGGGGAAAGTGTGCATAAAATGAATATATTTGTGAAACTAACATACAAAATGCATCATATTAGTGAAAATTGTTTTAAAGATGTGTACATTGGCCAAAACTGCAAAAAAACAGAGGGCTTATTAGAATAAATTTACACTGAAATGCTGATGAAATTTTATGAGTTTTCTTCACACTTAAATTGCTACAGATATGTGGAGAACTTGTTTTAAGGCTGGAAAATGAGAAACTAGGGGAAATGAAATTGACTGATTCATCCACTTCTACTTCCAGTGCTCCAAGACTATGTCCCCCCCCCCCTCTTCCTGTAAGAAGGTAACATGCCTTCAATTTTAATCAGAAAACAAATGTGCCTCAGGTATTAGAAGTTTGGGAAGTAATAATTTAATCAATGATTTAATAAGCAGCAATAAAGTAAGACAAACAATAAACATAATTAAGAGGCTGATGCTATGCATGCTTAATCCAAAATAAGTTTTCTGAGTTCAGTGGGACTCTGATACATACTCTTTCTTTGGAGCAGACTCACGTAAACATGCCTAAGCATGGCTTACAGCACTGTTATGCTATGTACACTGACTTGTAAGTCCCATTAATACCTGAGGTCTGCCAGTTATGTGCCCGCACTGCTACAGGATCAGTCCACTTCTAGAACACGTGTGTGTGTGTAATTTGATTCATTTTTATTCCACTTTTCACAATATGATAACAGTAAAAGGGATATTAAAATACCAGGAGCCCAGGAAGGTCTGGGCAAACAAATCTTTTGTAATTAGCAAAATGAAACACAATTGTTACCTTCCGGATCTCTGACAGCAGACCATTGCACAAAATGGCACCACCATTATTATATCCAAATATCCCTCCCCACCATTTAGTGAGCCTGTTGCTAGGTGAACAAACCTGAACCTGAAGAAGCTGCAGCCTCTCGGGCAATGAAGCAATTGAGCCTCAAGGATGTGAGTGATGCATTTTTATACTTTAAGCCAAAAATTACCTCAGAACATTTGGAATGTGCAAAAGCCAGTAGATGATTGAAGGGATGTTCATGGTAGTGGCTTTAAGCACAGCAAGGCCAGTCACACTTCTCTGAAGTCTCTCAGCCTCACTCACCTCACAGAGTGTTTGTTGTGGGGGAGGAAGGGAAAGGAGTATGTTAGCCGCTTTGAGATTCCTTAAGGGGAGTGAAAAGGGATGCGGGTGGCACTGTGGTCTAAACCACTGAGCCTAGGGCTTGCCGATCAAAAAAAGGTCAGCGGTTCGAATCCCCGCGACAGGGTGAGCTCCCGTTGTTCGGTCCCTGCTCCTGCCAACCTAACAGTTTGAAAGCACGCCAAAAGTGCAAGTAGACTAATAGGTACCACTCTGGTGGGAAGGTAAACGGCATTTCCGTGTGCTGCTCTGGTGTCGGTGTTCCATTGCACCAGAAGTGGCTTAGTCATGCTGGCCACATGACCCGGAAAAATTGTCTGTGGAGTGGACAAATGTGGGTTCCCTCAGCCTGTAAAGCAAGATGAGCACCCCAACCCCAGAGTCATTTGCGACTGGACTTAACTGTCAGGGATCCCTTTACCTTTACCTCTAAGGGGAGTGAAAGGCGGGATACCAAGTCCAAACTCTTCTTCTTCTTCTTCATCCACTGCTAAATTTAAGCTGCATGTTCACAGTGTTGTTCATATCAGATAGGGGTGTAGAGATGTCTTCACCTGACACACATGACATTGTGGGTTTCTTTCCTCTGCAATGCCTCAACACCCAAAGTCCTGTTTATTAAGCTGTGATTTGTGCAAGAGTGCTCATCTGTGCATCCACAATGGCTATTAAGGTATATTCGCATTGCCATTTACTCCACATCTAGTTTTTTAGTTGGATTGAAGCTGGTTTGGGGTGGGGGAGGGAAGCATCAGCAGTATGACCCTACATGACTGACATGGAATTGCAGCTAACCTTGTGTGAATGCAGATTCAAAAACTAGCAGTGGGCAACTTTGGATGCAGAGTAAGTGGCAATGTGAGCACACCCTAAGAGTGTGTTTTGCACATTTGCCTGGAAGACTTGGCTTGTTTCTGTCAGAGACATCAAATAATGCATTCTCAAGTATCCTTAAAGGTAAAGGGACCCCTGACCATTAGGTCCAGTCACGGACGACTCTGGGGTTGCGGCGCTCATCTCTCTTTACTGGCCGAGGGAGCCGGTGTACACCTTCCGGGTCATGTGGCCAGCATGACTAAGCCACTTCTGGTGAACCAGAGCAGCCCACGGAAATGCCGTTTACCTTCCCGCCGGAGTGGTACCTATTTACCTACTTGCACTTGAGGTGCTTTCAAACTGCTAGGTGGGCAGGAGCAGGGACCAAGCAACAGGAGCTCACCCAGATTCAAACCACCGACCTTCTGATCGGCAAGCCCTACGCTCTGTGGTTTAACCCACAGCACCACCCATGTCCTCAAGTGTCCTTAAATGAGCTCTATCATGGCATGAAATTTGGGTCTTCTGTTTGGGTCTTCTTTCCTGTTTTTAAAGAGCTTTCATTCACTGTCGATGGTAGCAGTTGTGTTTTTAGCTCCAAGCTTTAAAGCATTTTGATTGATTTTTATGTTTTTTAATTGCTCTGTAATTTTTATTATATGATCATTAGGTAATTTGGAATCTTTGCAATGAGACAACGGACAAATTCATATATGAGAAGGAGCAGAAAAAATGTAAAAGACAGTTACTAACAGATTCTGAAGTATTTTCCTTCAGCACTACTGACTTTTCTAGCTATGTTATTCCCTTTTAATATCCTGGGGGGGGGGGACAGAACATTCTGTTGTTGTTGTATTATGAGTGAACAGCAGCCATTTTGGTTGCCGTGATCTCAAGCAATTTCATAGCGCAGTTCCCTCCCCTCCCCAATTTTTTTCCCAGGGCTGTGATCTCATGTGGTGTCCCAAAGTGTGAATTTTTAGGTGCTGTGCCCAAAAAGACCACGGGGGTTGGGGGCATGGCTCAGCAACCAAAATGGCTCTTGTGAATAAAAATGGGAATTTGGCATTCAGGACGATGCAGTCCCAGATTTTGGCTTCAAAGTGTGGGAGGGTATGGGTGGCGGGAAGCACTCAGTTTAAAATAATAGGGTGGTACACTAGATCCCAGAGCAAATTGGGCTGATTTGGGTCAACCCAAATTTAGCAACCCCCAATCGTCCCAGGTCTGATCAGGTCCGTTTCAATGTAATTGGGATTTAAGCCATAATTAAATGCCGTGCAAGGTACTGAATTGATTTGGGCCCTGGACCTAGGTTAGAATGGCAGCCATGTTGTATTGAGGCACGGAGGGTGAACAGAGCCTGTTGGACCAGCCTAGCAACCAGATACTGTGTAAATTAGGCTTCAGTCTTACCAAAAGAATTTCTTAGCATAAAATCCCAGGGAAGGTGGTTTGCCATAGACTCTTAAGGACCTGTAGACACCAGCAACCCACAATTCTTAGATGCAGTTGCTCTGAAAAGATTTGGTTGTAGGGCTTCCACGCCTAATGAAAGTCCAATAAGAAGCCCTCAAATGTGTGTGGGGGGGGTGTATATATATATTATAAGGCCATTGGAAGGAAGGCTGGGAATAATGGAAGGAAAGCAGTGAAGCATTTGCGAATGAGTCTGGCAAGAACAGACAACCATTCTCCAAAAAAGCTTGGACTGAGGGGATTGGTGTTTGTCCACCCCTGATTTGAAACTGGGACAATAGCAATTGTACCAATATATTAGGAGATGTCTACTCCCTAACAATCTATTCCAGCACCTGATTTTCTCTTACAAGAGGACTGGAATAGGGTGGGGAACCCAGAATATGAATATATATGTATGTGTATGTGTATGTGTATGTGTATATGTATATGTATATGTATATGTATATGTATATGTATATGTATTGATAAAGTGAATGAAATTCATTCTTTTAGGTCAATCAGGCTTCTTTAACTGCAGCCCAAATTTAGACACTTTTCTTTTGGTCTCATATTCATTAATACAGTTTCCTGTCTAAGGAGAGTTAGTCCATCACAGGTTCATTGCTTCCACTCACCATCACAGAGAAGATGAGCTTACACTTTGCTGCATGAGTGAGAGATGCACTCAATTTTGCCTCCAGTGCACCTCCATCAATTTTAAAAATAGCAACATCGAAAACAACCTATTTTGCAAAACAGGCCAATGTTTCAAGGTATTTTTTTTTTAAAAAAAGAGATAGGTCTTTGAAATTCAGCATCTCTGTTCAACTTGATGAAGAAGTCTGTTTACTCATCTGGGAGGACGTCTTTAAAAGACAATTCTGTGCTAAGCCTGAGGTCCTAGAATGACTCATTTGGGACTAGCTGGTAGTGCAAGATAAAGATTTATGTGTGTTGAAAATTCAAGATTACTTAGGGTGATATGTGTGAAGTTACGAAAGGGTAGGAGCTTAAGTCAGTATTAAGTGTAGGTGAGGTAACATAAGGGAGAGAGAAAATAGCAAGGTGGACTGTGCTGGGAGAAAGGGAGTGAGTGTGCCACGGATTCAGGTCCCCGTCCTTCCCAAACAGGTGACGTCCAGCACCAATTGCCCAGCCAGGCAGATAATGTGCAGCAGCAGTAAGCAGGCAACTTGCTGGAGCTGAATGTTTTAATTTGGACCCATTTTAAACATGTGAATATATAATTATAAATATATACATTGTCCTGATGCTATAGCAGTGTTTCTCAGATGTATTGCAGGGAAACTTCTGTCTTGAAGCTAAAATATTTACATTTGATGTGTGAAATAATTAGAATGACACTCTCATGAAAGCCTTCCACTCTCCTTGGTTTTTATGTATAAATCATAGATCCAATCTTTCCTCCTGGTTGCATGAAGGAAAGTCCAGAGCAGTGGTTCACGTGGGGAAGAACAGATAGCTTCCTCTGAAATTGGGCAATTTTGCCATGTCTCCATATGAGGAGTGACTGAAGGATCCACTCACACCAAAATGCAGAGAGATGACGCAGAGTTATCAACCCCCATGATGACTGTTTGGAAAGGTCATGAAGCCTGTATCATCATGCAGAGATACAGTGGGATACCTCTTCTATGGGAGGAAATGTGGGATTAATTTCCTATTCAGTCACGAGTTTATTGAGTATGTTTGGGCTGGTCTTTATTTCTCAGTCTAATGTACCACCAAGATAGTTGTGAGGATAAAACGGAGCAGGGAGCAGAGAACGACATATACAGCCCTTAGAATAATGTGGAAGGGGGAATACACAAACAAAATATATATTCTGTTGCTACAAAGAAGGATCAGAAAAGTAAAATTAAAATAATATGTAGATAGGTTAAAAATCCTTTGCTAATCAATAATCCATTTTTAAAAATGTATCTGGAGGATGATACTATTATCTGTTTCTGTGTATTAATGTCTCATGAGCGTACAAATGAAGAAAATTCATGCAATCTTGGAAGCAGCAACACCTTCATACCAGAAGCCAAATAGAGATATCATGAAATATCAATCTATCCTGTGCTTAGCAACTTGATTGTGAAAATCTTTTTTTTTAACTGTACATCAGTGAAGCTTTAAAGGGCAATAGCTAAAATAATGTGGGGAAGTTTTACAACGGTGCATTGGCTGCTAGTCTTTCGAAGTAATTTTGTCACCTAATCCTCTGCGCCATATTGATATAGAATCATGAGCTTGCCTTTGGCTAGGATTTGCGGGTGAACACACAGACATCACTGCCACCACCAAAGGTGATAAGGTGTAAGAGTTACATATGCTAGACTAATGGCAAATGAGCTTTGCAAGATTTAAACTATTACTATCTGTTTACAGTGGTACCTCGGGATAAGTACTTAATTCGTTCCAGAGGTCCGTTCTTAACCTGAAACTGTTCTTAACCTGAAGGACCACTTTAGCTAATGGGGCCTCCTGCTGCCGCTGCACGATTTCTGTTCTCATCCTGAAGCAAAGTTCTTAACCCGAGGTAATATTTCTGGGTTAACGGAGTCTGTAACCTGAAGCGTCTGTAACCTGAAGCATATGTAATCCGAGGTACCACTGCATTTATTTCCTGGTATCATAGGTTAGGCTGACCTTTCTGGACTGTCATCTAAATGAGACTTTAGCATTGCTTGATACCTGTTAGAGAAGGCAAGGCAGAACTCAGCGGCCAGGTTGCTCACCGGAACAAGACGGTTTGAGCATCTTTCAACGATCCTGGTCCAACTGCACTGGCTACCAATTAGTTTCCAGGCCCAATTCAAAGTGCTGGTTTTGACCTATAAAGCCTTTAACAGCTCGGGACTGCAATAGCTTAAGGACCGCCATTCCCATATGAACCTCCCCGGACCCTGAGATCATCTTCTGAGGCCCTTCTTCGTGTGCCTCCTCCTTGAGAGGTCCAGAGGATGGCAACATGAGAACAGGGCCTTCTCTGCAGTGGCTCCCCATCTGTGGAATGCTCTCCCCAGGGACGTTCGCCTGGCGCCTTCATTATACACCTTTAGGCGCCAGGCAAAAACATTCCTCTTCAACCAGGCCTTTGCCTGACCTGACTTCCTATACCCTTTTTAAAATGCTGGCTCTTTTCGGGGCGGGGGGGGGGGTCTGGTTTTTGTTTTGCTTTTATGTAAGTGATTTTTAATGTGAACCAGCCTGAGACCTTAGGGTATAGGGTGGTATAGAAATACAACAGCAACAACAATTTACGTATTAGATAAGAAAGAAAAAACACATTTTATTACAAGTTAATCCTCCCTGCCAATGCAAGCAAGCATGAGTTCCAATTTATAATATGTCACAATTTATAATAAGTCCTGTGATGCACATACCACTCCTGTGTGCTTGAGATTCCAGTGCCCAGAGCTAGTGCCCACCTTGAAGAAAGAAGATTGGCATAGAACTCCCCCACCCGCTGTGCCTGTTCTGGCTGTGATTTGAAATCTCTCAGCTATGAACTTGCCATACTTTTGTCTTGGCATGGTGATGTGCCAGGTTAAACAGACCCCCATCACTCCTTGAGTGGAAGGAAACACCGTCTTCAGCTGAGCTGAAGGCATAGGAGAACACCAAGCCGAAAAATGTGCAGTTGGGGTGAGAACACAGCCCTGCTTCACACCGCTCTCTATAGGGATTGCGTCCAAGGATGAACCATGTGCATGTTCTTGTGGAAGGGCACAGTCATCTTGTGGCACTTAGGTGGGCACCCTATCTTGTTGAGCAGTGTGAAGAGTCCTTTTCGGCTGATGAGGTCAAAGGCCTTCATTAGGTCTATGAAGGCAACAGACAAGGGGTGTCTCTGCTCTCAGCATTTGTTCTGCAGCTGGTGCAATGAGAAAACCATGTCAACTGTTGAACTCTGAGCTCTAAAACTGCACTGTGACCCTGGATAGACCCTGTCAGTGTGTGACTGTAATCTGTTGAGAACTACATGGGCAAAGGCTTTCCCCGCAGGACTCAGCAGAGAGATTGCTTGATGGTTGTTGCAATCATGGCGGTCCTGATGCCTTCCTCTGCCCCACCTGCAGTAAGAGAGGCCTCTCCCTTATCTGTCTCTACAGCCACAGCAGGTGCTGTAACTCTCCAACAGTTTGACTTAACTCCCACAAGGGTAATGGAGTATGCTCCTGCAGGGGCAGAAAGAGCCAGCACTTGTGGGACTAGTAATAAGGAAGGTTATTGTTAGGCTTGCATTTGATGTGAGGTAGAGTAAAATGAAAGAGTCTGTGGTATATTATAACTGCATATTCTGTCTGTCTGAATGTATGTATCTGTCATTGTTGATCCATACTGGAAAAAAATTCAGATAAATTTATGTTTTACTGTCCTAAGCTGACCAACTCACAGTATGGGTTCTCTCTCTAGAAGAACAAACTCATACAGACTTCCAGAGCCACTGAGTTTTAGTTAGAGGGTTATATAGTGGAATAATACAACATACACTTTTCCTTGTTTCTAACACGTTTACAGTTCTATTTTGATTTGGATTACGTTTATCAGGTTTTAGCTTGTATATTTTAATTACAAACACAAGCTTGTAAGAAACAACAGTCATCTCGAAAAACAATGCTCAGCAAATACTCTGGTTTATACAGATACATTACCTTTAATTTTAAATTTTTAAATTAGGACTTCCGGGAGAGGCGACATGGCTGACTAACTGCTTTCTGCCAGCATGCTGTTGACAGAAATAATTATGTGGTGATTAATTATAGCTAGGCTATAAATCCTAGCTATTGAATTATCTCTGAGGGACAGAGAGAACAGGGATTAACTTTCAATATTCTGAAAGCACTGATCCCATGTTGCGGGATCAAGAAATCTGCGGAGGACCCGGATGGACAGGCTGAGTGGTGAGAAGGATTGTAACTGTGCTCAACACTGCATAATAACCCGAGACATAAGTCCTTAGGGCAAAGGTCAGATTAACCTCCCTTTCTTCAATTATCTTTGAAACCCTTATAAATCACGATCAAAACCATCTCTCTGACAGTTAAAATGTTTCCATGAAATATGTCCCAACTGCTGTCTTAAGAAAAGATGCTATTCAGGGGCTGAAATAAAAATAAACAAAAAGCGTGCAACAAAAAAGATTTAAAACAGAGATTTTCCATTGCTGATAAGTTTTTAATTTGCTTTGTTCTGCTTTTAATCCTCTGCTTCATTGATGAATCTGCGGATTGTAATGAGAAACTACATGGCTGTGTGCTGTGAGAGTAAATAAAGATTGTGTGGAACCAAGCAATAGGAATCAGCACAGTTGAAATTATGGGAAACATCTCACTGATTTTTGGGGGAATGTGGCGGCTCTTGGACTTAGAGCAGAACTGCATGGAATGCACAAGAATGGACTGGATAAAGCTGAGTCTGAAGAAGTTAAAGAGTATTTGGAAGGACTCTTGGGGGGGGGGGGATACTGATGGAGTATTCCCAGAACAGAACAATGAGAGAACTTTCACAAGAGTGCTGGGAGGAGTGGAACTAGAGGAAGTGAAACAGTCAGTGGAATTATGGTATGGGAAACCATGGTTAACAAGAAATGAGACTAGAAAATTTGAATAAGTGTGTGAACTAATGAATAAATACTGTATTTTTTGCACCATAACACTCACTTTTTTCCTCCTAAAATGTAAGGGGAAATGTCTGTGCGTGTTATGGAAGGAATGCCTACGGCTTGCATGTCTACGTATTTTCCTCCTCTAAAAACTACGTGTGTGTTATGCTCGAGTGCGTGTTATAGAGCGAAAAATACGGTAATAATCAATGATTGTGGATTATGGTCTCAATATAGGATCACAGTGAAGAGACTGTATAGGATCACAGTGAATATAGGATCACAGTGAAGAGATTTTTTTAAAATCAATTTTTAAATTAAACCACTGTTCAGAAGTTGAGAAGCCTTTTTCCTAATGGAGCAACTTCTTTGTTAGTTTTGCCCCTCCCCCCAAAACGTCTCAGTTTATCAGCATGTATTCTCTCCACTTATAGCACCTTTTTAAATAACAGCTAGAGTATTCTGTCTTTGGTAGAAATAAGGCCTTGCGTGTCAAGGTCCCCAGAGCCACCCCAATAACTCACACATCACGCAGAATTTTTTGTTTAAGGTTTTTGGCATAATTTCGGCCACAACTTTATTAAAATACAAAAATGCGAGTGGTTGCTTAGGCATTGGTTGCGACTATCTGCCCCCACCGTGGGGGACAGACTGACATTCCGCACGATTTGAAAGTCAGAATAGGGGAATACATTTTGGGGGTAGCGACGGAGCAGGGAACCTGCCTTCAGCCCTCCCCAAATGCAACCAGGAGCTCATTGCTATGGCCTGAGCCCCCTTGACAGAGTGGACAAGCAATAGTTAGCCCCTGATCCCTTTAACGGAATCCCTTGCAGCAGCAGCATTAGAGGGGCAGGCACAGCCAATCCATGCCCCTCAACCAACCAAACGATAAACCAATGCCTAACCGCAACCTTACAAGTTGTGACGATTTGCTACGCAGTAGGCAAAAACCAAATGGCCCCAGCCAATCAGCCAGATGAACAAAATTCCTACTGGGCTCCCGCCCCAAGAGCAGACAACCCCATGACAGGCATAGCAAGGTCAAAGCGAACAACCCTAATTCTAGGGAGGAGGGGACGGGCAATCCGATGCACGGGTGAAAAGAGGAAGCCCTAGCCTCGTGCAAGGAGTTTTAGCATTTCTGGCTGTCAATCAACAAATGGCAACATTAACTTCTTCCCAACAACAAGGGAAGCCCCAATCGCATCAGTGGCCAACGATCAATTAGCCCGCCCCCAACTTTGGAGTGTCCTGGCGGCCCCCACCGGAAACATGTGCTCCAACTTTGGAGTGTCCTGGCGGCCCCCACCGGAAACATGTGCTCTCCATGAAGGAGAACATGCTTTATCTACTTGATGCAACCTGCAGCTTGAAGCACCACTTTGTTTATAGCAATATGTACGCTTGCAAAAAAACCAAAACCTGTCACCTCCTTATAAGGCTATGGCCTTGTGGATTTTGGTCAGGATGAAGTTAGGAGGCAACAGGTTTAGTTGAGATTCCTGCATTGCATGTGGTCGGACTTGATGGCCCTCAGGGCCCCTTCCAACTTTACAATTCTATGATTCTATGAATTGTTCAATATCAAATAAAATATTGATATGTGTCAAAGAGGTATAAATTCAGATCTGCACTCTGCAGTAAACACATGCAATGAATCCTCAAATGCTGCAGGAACCAAGAGATGAATATGCATGTGCGACCCAGTCCTTAATAACAGAGGTTGTTAAAAATGAAATCACTGTTCCTGTAAATTTGCACAGGCGATTCTGGGATGTTAACTGGGTTATGGGTTCCAGCAAATATTCATCACACCTCTGTTGTTGCCATGAAAATGACAGAAGGACAGCAGAAAATGTGAGTGTCATCCATTTAATGGTACTGGCTTCCAACACATGATGGGGGGAAGATGTCTGGATAACTGACATTGATATGACCATGATGCTCCATTGCAATGTCTGTTAATCTGGTATTTGATGGCACTTTGAAGATTTAAAAATAATAATGAGGCAGTCTCCATGCTCACATTGACTGAAAATTAAATACACCCCGCCTATTCTATGGAAATGGTCTTAATTTCACAACATCACTTAATTTATTCATTATAAGAGAAGCAGGGAAGGTCATTTTATTGAAATAAATGTTGGGCCAGTTTACATTGGATATAACCATGAGCCGGGGGGTGGGCACACAACACAAAGATATTATGAAGCACATTTTCATCTACTACATGTTACAACAACAGCACCAAGATTATTGCCATAGAATCATAGAGTTGGAATAGACCACATGGGCCATCGAGTCCAACGCCCTGCCAAGCAGGAAACACCATCAGAGCACTCCTGACATATGGTTGTCAAGCCTCTGGTTAAAGACCTCCAAAGAAGGAGACTCCACCACACTCCTTGGCAGCAAATTCCACTGTCAAACAGCTCTTACTGCCAGGAAGTTCTTCCTAATGTTTAGGTGGAATCTTCTTTCTTGTAGTTTGGATCCATTGCTCTGTGTCCGCTTCTCTGGAGCAGCAGAAAACAACCTTTCTCCCTCCTCTATATGACATCCTTTTATATATTTGAACACGGCTATCATATCACCCCTTACCCTCCTCTTCTCCAGGCTAAACATGCCCAGCTCCCTTAGCCGTTCCTCATAAGGCATCGTTTCCAGGCCTTTGACCATTTTGGTTGCCCTCCTCTGGACACGTTCCAGTTTGTCAGTGTCCTTCTTGAATTGTGGTGCCCAGAACTGGACACAGTACTCCAGGTGAGGTCTGACCAGAGCAGAATACAGTGGCACTATTACTTCCCTTGATCTAGATGCTATACTCCTATTGATGCAGCCCAGAATTGCATTGGCTTTTTTAGCTGCCGCGCCACACTGTTGGCTCATGTCAAGTTTGTTGTCAACCAAGACTCCTAGATCCTTTTCACATGTGTCACCCATCTTGTATTTGTGCCTCTCATTTTTTTTTGCCCAAGTGCAATACTTTACATTTCTCCCTGTTAAAGTTCATCTTGTTTGTTTTGGCCCAGTTCTCTAATCTGTCAACGTTGTTTTGAAGTGTGATCCTGTCCTCTGGGGTGTTAGCCACCCCTCCCAGTTTGGTGTCAACTGCAAATTTGATCAGGATGCCCTTGAGTCCATCATCCAAGTCGTTGATAAAGATGTTGAATAAGACCGGGCCCAAGACAGAACCCTGTGGCACCCCACTAGTCACTCTTCTCCAGGATGAAGAGGAACCATTGATGAGCACCCTTTGGGTTTGGTCCGTCAGCCAGTTACAAATCCACTGAGTGGTAGCATAGTCAAGTCCGCATTTTACCAGCTTCTTTACAAGAATATCATGGGACACCTTGTCGAATGCCTTGCTGAAATCAAGGTAGGCTATATCCACTGCGTTCCCTTCATCTACCAGGCTTGTAATTCTGTCAAAAAACGAGATCAGGTTAGTCTGACATGACTTATTTTTCAGAAATCCATGCTGACTATTGGTGATCACAGCATTCCTTTCTAGGTGCGCACAGACTGTTTGCTTAATGATCTGCTCCAGAATCTTCCCTGGTATTGATGTCAGACTGACTGGGCGGTAATTATTTGGGTCCTCTCTTTTCCCCTTTTTGAAAATAGGGACAACATTTGCCCTCCTCCAGTCTGCCGGGACTTCGCCTGTTCTCCAGGAATTCTCAAAGATGACTGCCAGTGGTTCTGAGATCACATCTGCCAGTTCTTTTAATACTCTTGGATGCAGTTCATCTGGCCCTGGAGACTTGAATACATCTAAACTAGCCAAGTATTCTTGTACTATCTCCTTAGTTATTCTGGGCTGTGTTTCCTCTGCTGAATCATTTGCTCCAAATTCTTCAGGTCAGGCATTGTTTTCTTTATCGGAGAAGACTGAGGCAAAGAAGGCATTGAGGAGTTCAGCCCTTTCTGTGTCCCCTGTTTGCATTTCACCATCTTCTCCTCTGAGTGACCCCACTGTTTCTTTGTTCTTCCTTTTGCTACGAACGTACCCATAAAAGCCTTTTTTGTTGCTTTTAACCTCTCTAGCAAGCCTGAGTTCATTTTGTGCTTTAGCTTTTCTGACTTTGTGTCTACATGTGCTGGCTATTTGTTTGAATTCCTCTTTGGTGGTTTCCCCCCTTAAAAGTGTTCTGCTGCGGGCCAAATCTACTTTTGCCTTCAGCAGAACACTGCATCTAATTTTATGAGGTTGTTTTTACTGCAACAGTTGCCATTTCAGGAACATAAACATTTTCAGAGAAAACCTTGCCTTCCACTATTTCATTCCTGTTCAAAACCAATGACACCCCCCCATCTACTGCTGAGGCACCAGAGTCAACAGTCCCCATATTTTGTGGGGTATGTTGACTGCTAGGCATGAGAAAAGGTTTTGAGATAAGCACGAGGATTGCTGTAAAGCCTGATGACGACCCAAAGGCAATAGCCACATTCAGGTGTTCACAGAATGCAGAAGGGAAATGAGCAATGCACGAACCATGTGCACTAGGCGTGCCCCACCCCCCCTGACCTTGCTGCTTCCACCCCAGACTTACATCTGAGAGGGAATTATTCATGTGTTTAGAACATGCTTGGAATCTTCCCCAGCTAGGAAGCTTGCAAACCCACAAACAATTCCCTTTCAGACTTTCCTGCTCATGTATGGGAAGCTCAGGAGTGGCCTTTGGAGGTGGTGCGCAAGCATCCATGTCTACCCAGCTACTTAGAAATTTGAGGTATTTTTAATCTGTTATAGTATTTTAACTTTTGTATGTTTTAAGGTAGGGTTGTGTTTTCCCCCCTTGATGTTACTGTTTTATCTTTTGCAAACCGCTTTGAGAGGTTGTTTTTTTTACAATTAGGTTCTAGAAGGAAGAGCCATTTGGGGACTCCTCTGCAGGTTAACTGTTCAGGTTCTTAAAAGAACAGTGGCCCCTCTTTCACAGCTTTCAGGTGATAGCCTTTCTGCTGATACCATGCGCGTGGTTCAGGTGCAAAAGGCCAACAACCTGGTGCATGGCACATTAGAACTGGTGCAACAACTCTTTGAGAGTATTACATGTGAATGGGTCCCCAACATTTAAAGTTTTGGGCCAGCATGTGCCAGCCCATGGATCTGTAGATACAAATATGACCAGAAATTTGCATAATCTTAATCATCCTTGAAATTCCTTTTATCTAAATCTTTTTATCCTATGAATCAGAAATTCTACATGAATATAGTTTCTGCATTTTTAGTATACACATTATTATGCAAACTTTGTACTAAGTAGGATAAATATTTACATGTAAAGGGTTGCTCAGTGACTTGTGGTAGCTTTGACTATATTATATAAACTGCAGATCGCATGAGATTGTGAGAAAGAGGAAGAAAAGAAGGGGCGTGGTGCCACTGAACCTTAAGGCAAATCAGGCTGAGCAATCAAGTTCTCATAGTACAAAATTGTATTATTATTATTATTATTATTATTTTAAAAAATTCAGCCATTTAATATTTTTAGAAGTCTTTAAGGTAGCTTATGAAGACCAAACAATACAATATGAAATATATTAAAACAAAAAAGTATATGTAAACAGAAGTACACCAGAATTTGCAGCTTTGGCAAATGAAAGAGACTTGAGAAGCTGTAATAATATAGCCCGGATATTACCAGTCTCTGGAACAGTCACCGCTTTTCAGGAGGAGGCAAAGCTGGGGGTATCCACTAAATGCTATAGATGCCATTTCTGTGACCAACAGCAAAACTTAAGGAAGTACAAGCCCATCCAATACAGGCCAACTACTATTCTCATGGGTGTTGACTCATCTAACCACCAGACTCGTCTCCTGTCTGGACAGGGTTAAGCATTCGTTTATTATCCTTTATGTAGATCACTGCAGACTACAAATCCCTATTCTGGACATGCATAGCTACTTTTGGATAAGATTAAAAATAGATTTAGTGTTTGGTGTTGTCCGCGTATTGACGGTACTTCCCCTTAGTAGATGGCCTCTCCTAGTGGTTTCATGTAGCGTGGTTGAATAAAACCAGATGGAATCCCATAAGATAAATGCCACAGAGTCAATGGATAGTCATCCAGCTCTACCTGCTGGAATCTGCCTGTCAAGTCAGGTGAAGCCACTGCAACATAGTGTTTCCTATTTGCATTCCAAATAGGCAAAGCAGGAGGATACCATGACTGATGGAATGGCGTAAAAGCTGCTGAGAACAACAAGTTAATCAAGTATCTCATCCTAGTGCAGACTGCCCACAAAGGTTTCAGTTCCCAAAACTGCCAGAAATGGGTTCAGAAATGCTATCCAGAAATGTCTGGTGTTACCTGCCATCACACAAAGAGCTTCCCCAATAGGGGGAGTTTTGCTACCATTGATGTTTCTGCAAGAGCAGTCTCACTTACCACCTCTTGGATCCAACTGGACACATCTTTGCTGCTAGTGATCAACCATGATGAGGAAAGGTCAGGCATAGGGATGGTTGACTGTACTCCTCCAAGTGTCTTATGCACATCTATTGGCTGCTGTAGTGGAAACTCATACAAGAAACTGAGGCGAAGGAAACACCACACATCAGTTACTTGTCCCACTATTAGGGGAAGAAATATTTTCCTAAGAGAAAATCATGCAAGCAGAAAGTTAGTGTGATGACCCCACTGTCCATGAATGGGTTACCCAAAATAATTGATAGTTTTGGTACAGCCAACCCATATTTAAAATTCTTATATAAGAAAACAACAAAATAATAATCTGTTTGATAAAATCAACCTGAAATGCAATATTACTAACATTAGTTTCCATTTTAAGTTGAAAAAACAATGTCTATCACAATGGCAAACACATATAAAAAGAGATGAAGGCCCCAATCCAGGATGGGGCACCTGCATTAACAGCTTCTGGGTGCAAAGCTAATACCAGACATGTGTATCCAGCATTCAAATGGCTGGGTGCATCTTTTCATGCAGGGTGGGATGCCCTTGTTTTTGTCCACAGCAAATTATTTCCCATGACCAGACCTGGATTGGGGCCTGGATCTGCTGGTTTCGAGATTGATAGCCACTTGTTAATTTCACACAAACACTTGCAACTTTTTCAAATATCTGTTTGATCTTTGTTATCAAGGTGAAGGACAACCCAAAGACATCTAGCCAAAATCACAGCATGAGAGCAGCATTTCCTATAACTATTCCTGACAGCTGTTTATCCCATCTATTTTTAAAACTTCCAGTGAAAGAGATTCTGCAGCTTCCCTTGTGAATTCTTGTCATTGCTCACCTTTTCTGAAAGTTTTTTTCTAATTAGAATAAATTTAAGCCAGCAACTAAAATGGACTGGTCCCTATCCATAGAAAGTTACAACTTACTGAGCCCTATTAATTTCAGAGGACTTATTCATGATGAACTATGTCATGAGCAAGACTATAGAGCTGAAACGAAAATGTTCCATATGTATGGGCTTCTCATTCTTTTCTATAAGGTACCACTGATGATGTTTCAGGGAGTGCTCAAGTGTAATAGTGCAGTTAGTACTGCAGCATCAGGACCAGTGTGTTGTAATAAATCTACATGAAGCCTGTAATTGCTAAGTAATACTTAATTTTGTCTCTTACCTCTGAAGAGCCTAGACCTGCTTAGATATAGTTCCTAAAAGGAACTCAGTCAATGAGTCGCCAGGGGGAGCAAGGTCCCGCAAGGCTTGGCGGAATTTATCAGGGCCCATCAGCCTCCATGAATGAGCCCAAATTGGCTCGCAATCTAAGCAGGGTGGGGGTGGAAAGTCAATCCTGGCTTTCAGAGCGTAGTGATCAGACCATGGCACCTTCATCGAGGGGGACATGATCACATCTATGCCTGCACCAAAGATCAAATCCAGCATGTGGCCTGCTTGGTGTGTGGGGCCCGAAACAAACTGGGAGAGCCCTAGTGTCACCATGGAAGACACCAGGTCCAGAGCCTGTGAGGAGGGAGTGGCATCAGCATGGATGTTGAAGTCCCCCAATACCAATAGGTTAGGGAACTCCAAAGTCCAGCCGACCACTACCTCCAGTAGGCCTGACAGGGTGGCTGCTGGTGCACTAGGTGGCCGGTACACCAGCCAGACAGCCAAGCTCTCCTCGGAGCCCCACACTAGGCCGACACATTCAATGCCAAGGATTGATGGTGATGGCAGAGCCCTGAAAGAACAATCTTCCCGGATTAACAATGCCACCCCTCCCCTCCCGGCCCTTGCAACTGGTGGAGGACGGAGAAACCCAGGGGTGCCATCTCTCGTAAGGTAACTGTTTTCCCTTCGTGCACCCATGTCTCCGTCACACAAGCCAGGTCAACCCCCTGCGAGGTAAAGAAATCTCGCAGGGTGGCGGTTTTGTTGCCTATAGACATGGCGTTGGACAGTACCAGTGACAGAGGTGAATAATCCTTGCTCACCCTACCCTCGTCCCTCGGGATGGGGCGCAGATTGGAAGGGGTACGAGCATATCTGTATCTCGATCCCCTTCGCCTATAACATCTGCCCCCACCTCCATACCTCCCTCGCCCCTCCACGGTAGCAATCCCAAGCCTCATACTTGCCTCCATTGATGGCACTGATGTTATTCTTTCCCAGCCCAGTTATTCTGCTTATAATATCAACAACTTGATATACTCTAATTAGTCGAGTAGGACAAACCAGCTAACCATCAGCTACCTATCTGATTATATGAAAACTATGATATTATTTGTCAACCTACTATTATAATATTAAACTAACTAATTAATTAAATTAGAAAATAAACCACAAAACATTCCACAGCTAAACAAAGCTACCATATAACATACATTCAGGGAAGGAAAACCACCTAACTAGCAGGAAAACAACAATCAAGTATCTAACAATAGACAAGCAAAACTTAAATATAATCATGAAATAATGGACTATAAAGAACTAAAACAGCTGGCAAAGGAAGGGGGGAAGGGAAAAAAGTTCCTCCCACCCTTAATATTGGACCCAGAATTCCGCATAAGATGCTATTAATGGACAACAAGGGAGCTGATATATCATGTTTTCCTCTAAAATGAAGAGCTAAACAAGGAATGGCTAATGCCAAACCTGATCGATTCTTCCCCCTGTGCTAATTCTGGGGCCCAGAGGTTTTTGTAGCATTATGTGCCAGCTTGAGTCTACTCAAATGATCTCCGAATCTGCCAACCTGGACAAGCAAGCAACATCGGGGGACAGGCAAAGGAAGTAGGGGCAGCTCGGTAAATTCCCTGTTTGGTGTTGATGCTGTGCCCAATGGTCTCAGGGCCCCCCCCTTGCTGTTGCCCTGGCACTTGTAGCAGCAGAGAAAGTGTTCCTCTTAGCATCAGGGGTCCTCTGGTTTCCCCCGCAGCTGGTGTTCTCAGGGGCCACGGGGTGATACCTTGGGGGGGGAGCCTCTGTTACCTCACCGTTCTCCATGACAGGGTGGGAGCCGCCAGTGTTGCTGCCTCCAGGACCGACCGTCCCCCCAGCTGCCACCTGGGTAGGTTCAATCTCAGGTGGCTTGAGACCTGGGAGGTTCAGGATTGGCCTCGTCCTAAACTCCAGCTGCATCTGAAGAAAGGATTTCAACTCACCCCCATGTGGAAGGCCCTCATCACAAAGGCCCCTGAGAGCCTTGACCTCTCATAAGTTGTGTTGGTTACCCCCTCTGCTATGGCCAGCTGCCAGCCCTGTGGCTTAAGAATCTCTGGCGTCTTGAGAGCGGAACCGTCTGACAATCACTGACAATCATTCTCAAAGAAGCAAGAAGCAGGAACCAAGAAGCTGCAGAAGGGGCTTCCAGTTCCACTCTGCCTTAATGGAGGCAGTGCCCATGACAGCGGGAGATCATTGGCGAAGGAAAAACAAGGATGAATCATCCTTGCAAATTCTCCCCAGGGATGGGGGGAACGGGCTTCACTCGCAGTTCATCTCAATACCTGGCTCTTGCTCTGGCATAGAATGTGGGGGGCAGGGAGGCGCTGAGTGGAAAAGCCCTTCACCTGGTGTAAACTCTCCAACACTGCCATTAAGAAGCAGAGGTTCTGTTAATTAGAGCTTAATTGGACTAAAGTACAGGCCCGTGCTAGAAGAGATGAGATCACAAACTGCAGAACAAACCAACTGCAAGGACTTCAAGGTTTGAATTTGAGATAAGACTTCGTTCAGTGCAAAAGACTGGGGAGCTTACGGTTTCTTTATTTAAAGTTTTCTTCTCTACATTTATGATTCAGCAACTCTCCTCTGAATGTTAGTTCAAATTATATTTCTACAAGAGAGGATGGAAGAAATTGGATTATAATATCAAACGAACTGTGTGTGTAAAAAAAAAAGGAAAAAGGGAGTAAAGCTCTATATTGCAAAAGGTTTATGATGGAAACTTAGAACTTGCTGTTCCCCATCCTTTATTATCTATGAAGTGAACTGAATAACACTAAGAGGGCTTGGAATTTAATTTAATTGGAAGGATAATTTGCCATATATCTTCAGCTGGAAGGAAGGATGAAAGGAGTCTGTGAGCTGCCAAGGAACTGATAAGGTTCCTTATTGAGTCATCTGCAGTTCAACAGATCACTCTTCTTCCCAGGTTGAGAAGAAAAATGGTGATAACAGTTTATTTACTGGGACAGAGCAACTTTTGCAGCTGTTGTTAAAGTTCTCGGTGCAAAACAATGAAGCATGGGACGAAGCAATGGAGAAATTTCTGGAACAACTATGGGATATCAGCTCCGCCCAAGGCATGATGGATAACAGCAACAATCGGGGGGAAAGAAAGACATAACCTCTTACAAGGACGGGAAGAAACACCACAGACAGAATAACTGCCACACACAGAAAGGATATAGTTTGAGTTCCACACTTGTAGTTTTATAAATCATTTAATGTGTCAACACGAATAGAAGTTAGTTGTAAAAGGGATTATTATTATGACTGAAATGTAATTGAAACTAACTGTCACAGCTTAAAATTAGCCCCTGTTTCTTTAATAAAAAGGGAACTGAGACACCATGAGTCAGCGGCCTACAATGAATTGGCAAAGCCTGCATGACTCATGCAACTTTTCACCTGCATATGCCTGCATACATAGAGCGGTCATTGATTTCGTGTGGTGTTGGTTGGTTGGATGGTAGAAAGCTGGTTGTGTTTGATATGTATGAAGCTCTCGGTTTTCGTTGAATAAGAAGACTTTTAAGAATAAAAGCAGCATTCTGCAAAGTATTCTTTCTCAAGGACTCTTTGTGCTGACTAGGGTCTGAGGACCAGGCAAAGTAGGCCAGAACCTTTTCCTTTTCAAATACTGACAGGTTATGGGCCCAGTGTTTCTGAGCGTGTGCAGAGTGCAAAACAACTGACAACATCTCAGCGGGAAGCTGGTGAGTCCTGGTGGTGTATGGAGCCAGTGGCTGTGTGTTGAAGCAGTTGGTGGCAAGCTGTAACAGTCTGCAGCGACACTGGAGCAGTTAGAATCTAGAAGATTTTAGAACACAGAAATAAAGAAAATCATCAAATCTAGCATGTGGGGGGCCACTTTAACAAATTATATAATTCGCTATTTGAATGATTGGTATTAATAATTGTGTTATAAATTGGTATTGTTATGAATCAGAAAGGTTTCAGAAAGAGACAGATCTAAAAGTGGTAAAGAAGGTGAAATACCTAGGGGTAAATTTGACTGCTAAAAACCTGAACTTATTTAAGGACAACTATGAAAAATGTTGGTTAGAAATTAAAAAGGATCTAGAAACTTGGTCAAGATTGAAACTTTCCTTGTTGGGTCGAATTGCAGCTATAAAGATGAATGTATTGCCAAAGATGTTGTTTTTGTTTCAAACCCTACAGATTGTGGACAGAGTGGAATGTTTTGGAAAGTGGCAGAAAGATATTTCTAAGTTTGTCTGGCAGGGCAAAAAGCCCAGAATAAAGTTTAAGATTTTAAAGGATGCAAAGGAAAGAGGGGGATTTGCCCTGCCGGACTTAAGGTTATATTATGAAGCTGCAGCCTTCTGCTGGATGAAGGACTGGCTATTGTTAGAGAACACTGATGTCCTAGATCTGGAAGGGTTTAATAATGCTTTTGGATGGCATGCATATTTGTGGTACGACAAGGTTAAGGTTCATAAAGGGTTCAAAAACCATATTGTCAGAAAAGCAATATTCATTGTCTGGACAAAATACAAAGACTTATTAGAAAACAAGACCCCGAGGTGGTTATCACCAATGGAGGCTAAGGCCAGAAAAAGACTCAATATGGAGGCCGGCTGGCCGAAGTATTGGGAAATAATAGAAAAAATTGGAGACAATTGGAGGTTGCAGAGCTTAGAAAAATTAAAGAATAAGGTGCGAGACTGGTTACATTACGCTCAAATTCAAGAGGTTTTTAAATTGGATAAAAAGATAGGATTCCAGGTGGAAAAATCGAAATTAGAGACAGAATTGTTAGAACCAAAGACTAAGGTACTTTCGAGAATGTATAACTTGCTGCTCAAATGGAACACTCAGGATGAGACAGTTAAATCAGCCATGATAAAATGGGCTCAGGATATTGGGTACAACATTATGTTTGAGGACTGGGAAAGGTTATGGACCACCGGATTGAAATTCACAGCATGTAATGCCTTGAAGGAAAATATTATGAAAATGATATATAGGTGGTACATGACCCCAGTCAAGCTTACAAAAATATATCACCTGTCTGATAATAAATGCTGGAAATGTAAGGAGGCTGAAGGGACATTTTTTCACCTCTGGTGGACCTGTCCAAAAGTGAAGGCCTTCTGGGAAATGATCTATAATGAGTTAAAAAAGGTATTTAAATATACCTTTGTTAAGAAACCAGAAGCCTTCCTCTTGGGCATTGTCGGCCAGAAAGTGTTAAAAAAGGACAGAAATTTTTTTATGTACGCGACCACAGCAGCAAGAATACTTATTGCAAAACATTGGAAGACACAAGATTTGCCCACACTGGAAGAGTGGCAGACGCAATTGATGGACTATATGGAACTGGCTGAAATGACTGGCAGAATCCGAGATTTGGGAGAAGAAACAATGGAAGAGGACTGGAAAAAATTTAAGGACTATTTACAAAAACAATATAAGTTGTATGAATGTTAAGAAGTTGCACGATTCAGAAAAATACGGCTCCAGCAATTTAATTTTGAGATACAGAAAATTAAGTTATAAGTAAGAAAAGGTTGAAATTTAAAGTAATTTTATGTTTAATTTAAGGTACAAATAATTGACAAAAACTATTTTAAATTTAGAAATATTACATTTGAAAAGTACAAAATAAGGTATGAAACAAGGTAATAATTTGCTGGTATTTTCTTTATTGCAAAGAACGCAGGGTAAGGGAGATGTGAGGAAGTCCAGTTGGTTATATAAAAAATGTTTTTGAAAAGTTGGGGTTTTTTTTCTACTTTTTCTTTTCTATATTGTTTGTTGGTGTATTTGTATTTGTGTTTCTGTTTGTTATCTTTTTGGTGAAGGGATTTTGTGTGTTTACTTTTCATTTTGTATTTGAAAACTTAATAAAATATTTTATTAAAAAAAATTAAAAAATTGGTATTGTTATAATGAGGCTATTACTGAACTGTAATTGAAAACTAATAAACATTTATTACCAAGAAAAGAGAAGAAGCTGCAGAAGGGAAGATTTGCAGGAGGGTGCTGCTGCTGTGTGGCGGGTTGGGGATCAGGAGTGGGCATGGCTAATGAAAGGTGAACCTCTGGGAATTCAAGAAAGGCATTGATTGAAGCAGTGCCTTCTTACTCAGCCCCCAGAAGCACACGAAGCAGCAAAATGGAGGGGAATAATTGGGAGCATGATTGACAGATGGGTCCTGGTGGGCTGGACATTGCCAACCAGTGGGAAACCACATTTGTGCATCCAAATCATGTGTCAAATGATAATTTGATCTATAGTGTCAATCTGAATATCAGTTTTGGGTAGAAAGGAAACTGGTAGTTTTTGGTGGGGGTAGGAACAATGCATTTTGGCCTCTGAGGCCAAACAAAATGCACCCACACACACACTAATGGGGAAGTGAAGATCTTCATTAGGAACAAGAGGGTGTGGGATATGCTTTCCCTGTAGATCTTGCCGCCAGAGGCAGTTGCCTCAGCTTCCCTGAAGGGTGGGCCGGCCTTTTGTAGAAATCTGGCTGCAGCTGCTTCAGTGCCTCCCCATCCGGCTGCTGACTCTTCTGTTTGGATTAGCCACATGGACAATCTCACTCAGTCAGGGATCGCACATGAAATGAAATTTCATTCCTCTTAGGTAAAGGTAAAGGTACCCCTGACTGTTAAGTCCAGTCACAGACGACTCTGGGGTTGCGCCGCTCATCTCGCTTTACTGGCTGAGGGAGCCAGAGTACAGCTTCCAGGTCATGTGGCCAGCATGACTAAGCCGCTTCTGGTGAACCAGAGCAGCGCACGGAAACACTGTTTGCCTTCCTGCTGGAGCGGTACCTATTTATCTACTTGCACTTTGATGTGCTTTTGAACTGCTAGGTTGGCAGGAGCAGGGACAGAGCAACGGGAGCTCACCCCATTGCAGGGATTTGAACTGCTGACCTTTTGATTGGCAAGCCCAAGGCTCAGTGGTTTAGACCACAGCACCACCACATCCCTCTCATCCCTCTTAATTAGGCTTTAGTTGGGGGTGGGCAGTGTACAGGAAGTGTTATGTGTAGTATGCATACACCTTTGTGTGACAGATTGTGTGTGTTTGTGTGTGTATTCTCAGTGTGGCGCACAGTTCTCAGCCAATAAACTATTTTGTCAAAAACTTAGCAAAAAATGGTGTTATATTCACTTAGGCATAGGGGGAAAAACACTTGAATAGTGTTTGCAAATACCATCTATAAACAGACTATTGAATTGATGTGTGAATTGCTCCTTAGATCTGTCTTTCAACAAATTCCTCTTAATATTTAATGCACTCTCTGTAACAATGCTGTCTTTTTTGTTTACATAACATTATGATATCGCCATTAGAATGACAACTGGGAAACAGAAAGGAAATCAAGCATTATGGCAGCGAAGTTCATACTGAGTTCATTGTGAGATACAGTGTATATTTGAGGACTGGAACCAGAAAGTGCTTGTAGTTTGTATCCTGCTCTTCCTCCATAAAGCCCAGGATTCAAATTTATCACAGCAACCCTCTGAGGAAGGTCAGGTTAAGACTCAGCAAATGGCCCCAAGTCCCCAAGGAGGTTTCATGGCCAAAGGGGCTTTTGAACTTGCATCTTCCAGTGCACTAGCGCCTCACTTAGATCCGTAGCAGTTCTGGACTCCTGTGAAAAATGCTAAGAATTTTACATTTTCCTGCTTTACTACAAGCTGCCCCTAGTCCTGCTTCTTGTGGATCTTATCCACCAGATTACCAAAAGATTACACTTTAACCTATATTTCTTCTAAACTAAACAGGTCTCTGTTGTGAAAAACAGCGTTGCGAAATTCAATTCCTTTGCTTTCAAGAGAAGGGCGGAGGTGAAATGGGGAGGGGGACTATTATGTGTTGCCCAAGCAATGCCAGCTTGTTTCCATTGGGGTTAACATTGGCAGAGTGAATTTGTAACTTATCCCTTCGCAGAAAGGAGACTATGCTTTATACAATTTTTCTCCACAGACATCCATAATAGTACGTGTGTGAGGTGAGACAAAAGGTACAGAGGGATAAATCACAGTAGGAGGACATGTTCCTTTTATGAAGCATTTCAGACTTGGAAAATTTAAAATCTGCCTGTATGCTTCATGTGTGTGTGTGTGTGTGTAAAATGCAATTTGTCATTCTATCTTTTTCAATTAATGTTCTTTTTATTGGCCTTCTTTTAGGCCAGTAACTTTACAATCCCTTTTAAACTCATCTTTAATAAGCATTCACAGTTGACTAGACTTGGCTGATATCCTGTTTATTACTTTCAGACTTCATCAGGGTTTAGGCAGTTTTAGCCTCGTTTCCTTATGTGCTATATTATGATGAAGTGGCAAATAAAAGACTTTACCATGACAGGGTTTTTTCTCCCAATTATGTGCATGAGTCACTTCACTTGTGTACATGACAAATGCCATCTTTAATTTGACTAGAATATCATTTAGGAATTACTTGAAGTAACATGTTGTTTATTAAAAGCTGTGGGGGGTTGCCTAGCTATAGGTATTATGCAGGGGAGACCACTGCCAATGTTAACACAAAGCATTAAAATTTCAGTATCTTCCTATTTTAATATCTACGCATTTTAAATACCTTGGAGTATTTTTAATACCTCAATTGCTGGATGTTTTTTTAATAGACAGCCATGCAATGTTACAACTTTAGCTAAGCATATTTTCAGCCATTCCTAGTTAAAAAACAATAAGAAATAGTCACTTTAAGACATTTGCTAAAGTAAAAATATAAGCATTAATTTCTAATATAAATTCTCAGGTTTCTAAATAAATTCCAGGAACTTTAGCCAAATAATGGGTTGTTTATTGCAAGTAGTTAACCTGGAATAGCAAAACTGAAAGGGAAAAAATGAGTTTCTAGATAACTGAAGATGTACATATATAATAAGTGAAGTGATACCTTTTAAAAAGTACCATAAGCACTTTTTAAAAGGTATCACTTCACTTATTATATATGTACATCTTCAGTTATCTAGAAACTCATTTTTTCTGTCACCAATGGAAGCGAAGGCTCAGAAAAAGCTCAATATGGAGGTCAAAGGGCCGAAATATTGGGAAATTCTGGAACAAGAGGGAGATAGACTGAAATTGCAGAGTTTTGAGAAATTAAAAAACAAAGTGCGAGACTGGCTTCATTATTATCAGATAATGGAGGCATACAATTTGGACAAGAAAATTGGCTTTCAGGTGGAAAAATCAAAATTAGAAACAGAACTGTTAGAACCCAAAACTAAGATTTTGTCAAAAATGTATAACTTGCTGTTGAAATGGAATACTCAGGATGAAACGGTGAAATCTGCTATGATTAAATGGGCACAAGATGTTGGACATAACATAATGATGGCTGACTGGGAACAGTTATGGACTACAGGTATGAAGTTTACGGCATGCAATGCCTTAAGAGAGAATATTATGAAAATGATATACAGGTGGTACATGACACCAGTCAAGCTTGCAAAAATCTATCATTTGCCCGATAATAAATGTTGGAAATGTAAGGAAACTGAAGGTACATTCTTTTACCTTTGGTGGACGTGCCCAAGGATTAAGGCTTTCTGGGAGATGATTTATAATGAACTGAAAAGGGTATTTAAATATACCTTTCTGAAGAAACCAGAGGCCTTTCTCCTGGGCATAGTTGGCCAATTGGTGTCAAAGAAGGATAGAACTTTCTTCATGTATGCCACAACAGCAGCAAGAATACTTATTGCAAAGTATTGGAAGACGCAAGACCTACCCACCCTGGAAGAATGGCAGATGAAGGTGATGGTCTACATGGAACTGGCGGAAATGACTGGCAGAATCTGAGACCAGGGAGAAGAGTCGGTGGAAGAAGATTGGAAGAAATTTAAAGACTATTTACAGAAATATTGTAAAATTAATGAATGTTAGAATGATGTCAGAATGAAGTTAAGTGGTTTAAGCAGTAATGTTTTAAAGGTGTATGAAAAATGGATTATTAACAGGTGAGAACTTAAAGTTATATTATATTAAGTTAAAGGATTAAGATAAAAACAAAGAGGGAAAGAAATTGCTGAATTAACTAAATAAATTGGAATACAAAAAAGGGAGGTGTGAGGAGGTCAGGGAAGCAAGGATATGAATATATGACATGGAAAGATTGATGTGTTTTCTTTTTAAATGTTTTTTATCTTTTTTCTGTATTTTTATTTTTTTATTTTTTTAGTCTTTTTTCTATTCTTTTTACTTATGTAATTTCTTTTTCTTTGAAAACTTAATAAATATCATATAAAAAATAATAATAAAAAGTACCATAAGCAACCTTTCAAAAACTGTGCATAGCTATATATGAAGAAGAAAAAAAGTGAAATGGGGACCCCAGTGTTCCTCAGTCATCTTTTTTCCTTCTCTTGTGTTTACTGCAAATAAAGTGAATATAATACCTTATGTTCCACCTCGATTGCTGGGGGTCTTCTGAGTGCTCTGATGGTGTTTCCTGCTTGGCAGGGGGTTGGACTCGATGACCCTTGTGGTCTCTTCCAACTCTATGATTCTATGATTCTATGAGGAAGTTTGGGTGATCCCACAAGGCCACACACCTCTGGAAAGAGCATTCCCCAGCTGGAGTGCCACCACCAAAATGGCCTGCTCCCTAACTGTCACCCACCTAACTTCACTAGATGGGCTACCTAGAGAAAGACCCCTGAAGATGTTGTCAAAAACTGTGCAAGCATTTATGACAGAAAACCATATTTCAGGTTACAAGTTGCAAAGAGCTTTAAAGGTCAAAACCAGCACTTGGAACTGGGGCCAGAAACAGATTGAAAGCTGCTGCAGATGATGAAGAACTGACAAAATATGTTCAAACTGTCCAGTTCCAGTTGGCAGTCAGTCAGGTGTTTATTGTTTTAGCCAATTACCATTACAATGCAATTAACCATCATGCAGCCCTGTTTTGGACTAACTGAAGTTTTCAGCATAATTTTTTTAAGGCAGTCCCATGTACAGCTCATTTAAATAATCCAAACATGAAATATGGGTAACTGAAGCCAGGTTATCTCTCTTCAGGTATGGCTGCAGCTGATATTTCAGCCAAAGCTAAAAAGTGGCTGCTTGTGGCACTAGTGACAATTAATGAGCACTACCAAACTACTGCACATGACGTCCTTTAGGGGATTGCAACCCCTTCCAGAACAGGGTGAACAACACTCACCTGGGCAGGCAATGGAGCACCAGCAGTACCCCCATCTTGTCTGGATGACGCCCATGTTTATTGACCCTCATTCAGTGCAGCACCATTGCGGCACTAATTTAACATCCACACTGTCTCATTTGGATTAAGATGAAAAATAGAGAGAGAGCGCTGGCTGTCATCTGCATACTGGTGGCACTTCAGTCCAGCTGTCCAGGTGTGCTCACTCAGATGTTTCATGTAGACGTTGAACATCATAGGTGATAGAATGGAGTCCAGGGCTGGAGGGTGGGGCAAGAAAGGTGGAAGAAGGCCTTGCCTGATGAAGTCTCCATATTGTTTGGTGAACTGTGAGTTAGAACGTTTCATATGATAATGAAAACTGAACAGAATTTCTCTCCTCTCCCTATGCATTCAACACACAATTTGGAGAATCCTTCAGGAAGGATATCATGGTTTGATATCAGATGGCCCTGAGAGATCCAAGGAAATAAAGAGGATCACAGTCTATCTTTCTTTTTTTCTTGGCCAACAATGCTTGCTGCCTTGGACTGAAGCCACCTTCATCAGCTCAGGCAGAGACTTCAGCATCCTTCAGCAATAAATAAAAACTACACTAAAAGTATGTAATAAAAAATACAACAGCAAATAAATGCATCATGGAACCAATTCTGGAAAGAATAAAATTAATTAAGAACCTCGGGAACACTTACCAGAAAGAGCATTTCATAGCTATGGTATCAATGTTAGGAAGACTCTCTTTCACATGGCCACTTCCATTAGTTCAGGTGTCAGTTGAACATGGATGGAGATCTTTGACAAAGATATCACTATATAGTTTGGCTGATATGGAGGCAGGCAGTCTTTTAGCTACCTATAGCCCATGACATGCAGGACTTTGAAGATAAGCAGCAACACACTGAACAATGCCAGAAAAAGACAGTGAAGCAATGCATCTGTTCCAGCTGTGGCAAAATGTGATCCCAAAACCCAGTTCCAGTAGCTGTATTCTAAACTTACAACATTTTCTGTACAGTCTCCAAAGATAGCTCCATGAACACTGCCTTGCTGTAATCTATCCTGGAGATTAGCAACACGTGAGTTACTATGGACAGGCTGTCTGCGGTTTAAGATGGTGTGCTAGTCTCTGTATGCCATGTAAGACACTTGTGCATTCAGTGAAAGAGCTGTAGCAGCCTGCAGTCCTGTCCATTCAGGTGGAAGATCCCAGGTGGAATTAGCTTGTGCACCTAATGTCTCTATCTGGCCTTGACTGAGCTTCAGCTTGTTGGCCGTTATGTAGCCTATGACCAAGTCCAGGCAGGGGTTCAGTTCTTCAACCGTAAAAGAGAGATAGAACTGGGTGTTGCCACCATACTGATGGCACCAAGCTCTAAGGCCGCTGTTTTGATGTAGGCTTTGAAAAAACAATTGGGGGTGGTTGGGAAGAGACATCCTTGTAGGGCTCCATAGCTTAAATGCCAAGAAACCTGAGAGTAGTCCTTCTGCAACAAGTCATCCAAATAGAAACATAAATGTCATCATTCAGTTTCACTGAAATTTATTTTAGACCACCTAACCAGGAAGACACTTGTAGTTAAGGTTCTGAGAGGTGCTAAGATGTTGAAGAGAATCAACAGGAAATTCCAAGTTACTCAGAAATGAAACAGCTGATCCAATGGGAAAACACCTCTCTGCATCTGGCTCATCCGCCTTCCCTTCCTGCCTACTAGTTTGCCTGCTCCACCTCTGCCATTCCAGCACATTCAGCAGAGGCAGACCATCCAAAATTACTAATGTGCATGGCATCCATGATCAGTTACTGACTGATCTGACTGCATTATATTGGGTGACAAAGGCTGTAAAAGCTTCACCTGCTAATCCTTAGCTGCTTTTAAGGAGCAGCTACAGAGGCTAACTGACAAGATGGTAAAACCTAGCTGCAGAAAAGAGGTAATTTTTTATTTTATTTTGTATTTTACATAGAAACCAAAAGTCAATAAAACACATGGGCTGGTCGTAAATTTGTTGATGTTATGAGTACCACAAAAATGAATTCAAGATCCTGTCAGGGTAGGCCTGATCTGCTTTCCAAAAGGGGCCACTGCTGATAAATTAATGGAGCAGTAAAGGTAGTATTAACATGTAAAGTGGGACAACTCCTTACTGTAGTGACAAAGCAACTCCCAATGCTTGTTAAGTGAGTTCCACAGGATCAAGTTTGTTAATGAATTCCAACTAGGTATTTTTATTCTGGTGTCTCCATTTTCATGGAAGAATGGTAATTTTAAGGTGAGGGACAATGTCCTTGGAGATTTGCAATGCTCTCAATCTGGTTTCTGAAGGTTGCTATTTAAAAATCTGCTATGTGGAGTTAGCACACTTTCAGCACCACTTTAGGGATGCAGGAGGATCCCATGTAGTGACACCCAGGGTTCATTCTGTGAAGTGCATTGCACTAATGACCACTCTGTTGTGTGGCTTAATATGGCAGATTGAGAAGCAATTTCATCCATTGACAAGTAGGTTATGTATAAGTGATGGACATCCTGCTTGTAGCAAACAATGTGCTTGATGTGCCTAATTTCTGATTGCTAAAGAGGGAAGGTGTTTTTTTCTTTTGTAAAATTACACACATAATGTACTTCTGTTTGCCTGTTGTAATCTAAATTTACAGTTTCTTTCCTCTGCTTTCCTTTGTACTGGTTCTTTTACTTGACTGGAGGCAGCTGATTTGGGGCTGTATTTCTTGAGAGTATATAAAACTAACATTGTTATGTGGTTCTCCTGACAGAAAGAGCACTCATGCAAAGCAAGATGAATGGGGTGTCAGTTTTCCCTATCATGGGATCTCCATTTAGTGACCCAGATGAGACTTGAGAGAACTTGTCACACAGGTGAGGAGACAAGACCAGAGATGTCTTTAAATGGGACTCCAAATCTCACCGAGTTTCGAAGTTACTGCCAGAAAAACAAAATTTGTCATAACAGACTTGTCAGTGCAGAGTTCATTACGGTAAAGGATGATAGTGTTTTATCTGGACACTGGTGTGCGCTCCAAAGGTAGGCCTCAGCTCTAGCTGCTTGCTGTGGAAAAACAACAACAACCGAATGTGCTTTTGCAATGTATTCTTGCAGCTCTGCTTTGTTTTTAAATCTCTGCGGAGCAGCTCATTCTAGCACATAGAAACATTTTTTCTCTTTATTTGTCCTCTTTTTGCCTTCTTTGTTAAACTTGGAGGTGTGTTTGTGAAGTCGACTCAAAGCCATTGGAGACTTGAGGTGAGGTGTTAAACCTCACAAGGCTGAATTGGAACACTTAAGGTGAGAGACAGGGCTTTAATCACCTGCTCTGTGGCTGCCATGCTACAAACTTTCTGACCTTGCTTGAGTTTTCTTTTACTCAAAGGCCAGAATCAATAAAGGTATTCATGACGGGAGGACTGACTCCTGCTTAACTCTAACCCAAATGCCAGGCAAGAGCCAAAGGGGTTTATTTCTCAGGTACACAGAGGTTGCCAGCTCAGACTTTGCCCTTCAGAAGCATACCGCTTCCACATTTGTAAATAATTCACAACTGTTGTGTCATTCTAGGTAGCACATTTAATCCCCAAACATCAAATACACATTTCCTGCTCCATCCAAGATTTTTATCACATTTTACACTATGCATTTTTCAACAGAAAAGAAGTAGGGATGGAAGCAAGATCTACTGCCCTGGCCAAGTCGGAGGTTAGGCTCTGGGTGCAGAGGGAGGCTGGATGAGGTACCTGCTGCATTCTGCTGGGCAAAGCGAGCCTACATAGCTAACTTTTTCTCACATGATACCACTGACCTTTCACTGCAATCCAGATTCTGCTGTCTGGAGTTTTGGTGAGGCAGAATCAGACCATTCCAGGTTCTCTTTAGAATGGATTCCTGATTCCTGAGATGCTGCCCATTGTGATGATGGTATTTCAGCACCCCACAGCTCAAATGGATTATTTACAGTCTCTGGAATAAATAATGCTCCTGCTTTTTTGATGGCACTAATATAGAAGACTGATTTATAATGCATGCTTAAGTATTGAAAATTCCATTACTGCCATTACGTTCTGGGATGCCATCGTCTTAAAAACTGAACCCTGGCCCTTGCCATGTTCATACGGCCCTAAACATTATAATTCTATAACAGATGCCAGCATTCCATCAAATCTATTTTTAAAATAGCAATGTTGGCTAAAAATAAATGCAGCATTAATGAAAGCTTTTTAATGGAGATGGCCTCTGTCCATATATTGGGAATATGTATGTTGAGTATTAAAACAGCATCCCATTAGAGTTGAGTAAATGTCTGATTAAAGCCTTGTGAAACACATTAAGTCTGTGTTTATATAGCAGATTTATGAGGCATTGGCACCTTTCCTATTTTCCACTCTTTGCCCTGATCTTCCACCCACTATAGTTTTATGCAGATTATATGTGGCCTATGGCTGATATATTTAAGCCAGAATTGTAATAGACTCCCATTTGATCAGATAGACTTAATCCCACCCTTACAATTTAAATTCATTTATCACTTGCAGTGTTCCCAGATGAATTCCTTGTGACATCTTCCTGTCATTTTATTTGCTAGCTGATCCCCCCCCCCCTTGCACATGTATAGCACTCATCACAGGAACAGGAAGCAGGAAAAGTAGGTACAGAGGGAATGAATTGCAAACGTCCTTGTGACTCACCAAGCAGAACACAATCCTTCATAGTGCTCAGTAGTCTGTCTTGAGTTTTTGTCTGCACATGCAGTTGCTGCTTGCTTATGACTGAATAAGTGGTAGGTGTGAATGCATGTGAAGAATTGGGCAGGCAGCCAAGCTGTATTTGTCTTGCTGGGTCACAAGCTATTTAGCCTAATACCACTATATTCAACAGATGAACATCCCTAGTATTCAGAACTGGCTGCACACACCCCCCCCCCCCCAATAGGCAGCAAATTATAGCATTGGGTTAGCCTGTTTTCAGGTGTAATTCCAGGTGTTGTTGCACATGGCATGCCAGACTGGCATCACACTTCAGACATCCTCAGCACACTCCAGCCAGTGCTGCCTCCACCTGTGGATGGACCCCCTGCTCTTCCTCTTAGCTGCAGCAGCACCATTGCCTTCTTCTTCCTTCTCCGCTGCTCACCTTCCCTTCCCTTCCCTTCCCTTCCCTTCCCTTCCCTTCCCTTCCCAGGCCCCTCTCTTACATTTTGCTTAAAGACATTTTTTGCTTCAGCAATAGTTGCAGCAGCACTGGCAGCATCTCTACCACCTCTGAGAAAAGAACAAATGAGTCATTTTTCAGAACCAGGTATTATGGCTGAGGAGGTCAGGACAGTATGTCTGCTGTGGATGCAGCCTGCTGAAGCTGCTTGGAAGACTTTTAAACTAGGATTTCAGATGTTGGAGGACAGAGTTGTGTGTGCTATGTGTCCCCAAACTAGCTACTTGGTGGGTCTTCAAGTTCTCAGGCAGATTCATTTACTGATGGTCAGTGTGCCTGCAGTGTGAACTGGTGGAGATCTACTGTTATCGTTGGTATTATTAGCAGAAGTTAGCTCCCTGTAGAGCACATCTTTGGGGATCCCGACATCTTCCATTCTGTTGACATGACCAAGCCAGAGCAGACGTCACTGAGACAGGAGCACAAACATGCTGGGAATGTGGGTTTGGGGCAGTACACCTTTGTTTGCCCTGTCATGTGATGCCCCCAATCTTCCTGATGCAACACATGTGGAAGGTGTTGAGATGTGGGGAGCTGGCTTCAGGCACCAGGTGCATTGCCAGACCATCTCTGTGTTACAAAGATGTCTGCAAACAAGACATGAAGGCTGGCAACATCAACCCTGCTGTGTAGAAATCCCTTGCAGACGTCTGCAGTGCCTGGAGAGAGACAGTCAGGTCATGCACCCACAGCAGTGACCAGAGGCGGAATGACTGCTGGGAGGAGCCCAAACACCTGCATACAACCAGATGCCTTCCTCTGCCCCAGCTGCAACAAAACGTGTATCTTATATTAGTCTCTCCCCAGCCACAGCAGGCGCTGTAACTCTCCAAGGGCTTGACTGCACCCCTGAAGACACACTCCTCCATTGTTTCCCGAGATGCCAACCAGGGTGGCATATCAGTATTTTTGTTTTAATTTATTTTTCTCTTTTTCAACTTTTCCCCTTTAACCCTTTCCTTGTTTAATTTGCAAATTTAACAAAAACAAATTTGAAAAAAACAAATTAAAGCTGGGATATAGTGCAACCAGGTACCCAACTACTGAGATCTTGCCCTACATCCGTATATTGCCCTAAATCAGGGAGGACAACTCAGATATTGCTGAGGGCCAAATCCCCTCATCCTTAACTATTGGTCATGTTGCCTGGGATTGATGGGATGTGAAGGCCAACAACAGATTCACCATCCCTTTCCTTAATGGTATGAAAATGTGAATGCCCGGTGTTTATATTCGCTGTCAGCTTGTTTCCAGCGTTTCCAACAGCAGCTCTCCCCAGCTCTGCTGCCATAAGATCCTTTAGCAGGCTACGCATCTCACTCTATGTTCACCTGACACCAAATCTGATGGTTTTTAGGCACCAGGTGCAAACAGTTTTCTGGGCTTTTGTTGCTGTTTTTAACAGTTCCCATGAATAACCTATTCCTTTGAATTGAGATGTTGGTGAGATTATTCTACAATTCCCTGGACAGAGGTCAAAGCTGATGTAAATATTTTTAAAAAGAAAATAGAAATGCGAAGAAGTGAGTCAGGACCTTCACCCTTGTAGGCTTCCATTTTGCATCATAATTAGTAATTGCATTGTTGCAGTAGACAGCACATTTAGAAACATGAGGATCTCCATAGACACTGCTGTCTATTAAAATTTCACACGTTAAACAAGCTCAAGTTTTGAAGAAACCAACATATGACTAGATATATCAAGTGGTATCATTTTTGAGGGCCAGGTTAAGCAGATTTGACAGGCTACACATCCATTATGAGAAGACAACTTCATATAAACAAAGCAATTACAGATGAAAAATCTAAAATGACAACTTGTAAGACAAGCTGTAAGACAAGATAAGAAACAGCAGCTGAGAATAAAATAATGATGTGGTTATGACAGAAGTCCAGTTAAGGTGTTTTGTGCTAGAGGGATTATTCTTATTTTTAAAAAAGCTGGGCTGTGCCTGTACTTTTTAAAGGCCAATTTTTATAACACTTTTCGTATGATAAGATATGTGAATACTGGGTATATGCTGAGCAGTGAAATTACTTTGAAAAATTTATCTGATGGTTTTATCAACATTATGTATCAACATTATGATTCTCCATATCATAGCACAATATTCTACATTTGGTCAAGAAGTGGATTGACACTGCTTGGACATGCATTTTGTGTGTGTGTGTGTGTGCCTGCATGACCATACATTTTTGAGCTTCAGCAGAGTTGCAAAATAATTTGGTACCTCCTATTCAGAGATGAAAAGCCTAAAAGCCTACTATCTTAGTTGAATGCCTTTGTTTGTGAAAATGTAAAGTAACACTTTAGATTCAACCCTAGTTTTCCAAGTTCGGAAGTCTGACCAATCATTAAATGCCAATTTATATGTACAGTTGCTGCCAAGCTGTTTCAAATCCTATCAAAACCATGTAAAACATATACAAAGAAAGGGAATGATCCATCCCCATTGATTTCAATAGGAAATCACTTCAAAGGTGCATGCTTACTTTCCCCTGTTGAAATCAATGCATCTTTGAAGTGCTTAACTTGGGCTAGATTGTTTTCACCCAAGCAAGTCCTGCTAAATCAGAAACTCACCAATGGTCTATCAAGCAGGAAAACATTTTTGCTTTCTTTTTCATAGTTCCATTGATCCTGCAGTGTGAACAATTGTGTTAAAGTGGCTGATATGGCTGGAAGACACAAAAACAACCAAGGCCTTGAGTGAGAAAAGTGTGGCTTAGGCACAGTTCTGATTAGGACAAAGCCTCCAGGGTAACCCTGCAGATTGTCCCCCTCACTTGCCAAATTGCCATTTAAGGAATTCATCAGAGAGCGTCCTAAGATGTCACGTTCAAAATTTTAATTGCTTTCAAGTGAAGAGGGAATGAATGAGCTGGTGAAATAAGAATATTGTTTCATGATATGAGTTTCTTCAACCTTGCTTCAACTACCTTATCATATTTAATGTGCACATGAAGTATTTTTTATTCTTCTTACAAGAATCCCATTTCCAGGGAGAGTCGCCCAGAACATGGTTAGGCAAACTAAAGCCCGGAGGCCAAATCCGGCCCATTCACCTTCTAAATCCAGCGCGTGGACAGTCCAGGAATCAGTGTGTTTTTACATGAGTAGAATGTGTCCTTTTATTTAAAATGCATCTCTGGGTTATTTGTGGGACATAGGAATTCATTCTCCCCCATATGAAGTCCGGCCCCCCACAAGGACCAGTGGACTGGCCCGCTGCTGAAAACGTTTACTGACCACTGGCTAGAGCTTTTGCAACTTTCAGCCAGAATTTGATCAGAACAACCTTGTGATATTTTGGCACTCCTTAAATTCAGCTGGAATGATGACACAACAGCACAGTTGCTAATTAGCTGCAGATGCCATGTTTTGTGGTAGATAAGTCTGAAGGCATTCTATTTTTTATTTCTGTAATTCTTAAAACAGAGAAGATGAAAAGGAAACAAAGATTAGTCTCATTCATCATATCTACACTGGATAAACATTTCTCCTGGTTAGGAAAGCATATTATATGTTTATAGCAGTAAAAATGAATGACAAGGAGGGACATTGCCATCAATTTTTACATCCCAGAAATTTACAACCAAAGCCCATCTTTCTATGAATTTATTTTTTGAGAGTTGCTTATAGCTCCTGTTTGGTATGTCTGTTCAGCTGACAATGCTATTTTGTCCTATCCGTTCAGTTATGGGAGAAGGGTTATTTATTTTTCCAGTATTGGCCAGTACATGACCTTGCACCTGTTCAGAGACCTGTAAGAAGCTGAGCCTTTCTTACAGTCATACAAGTAGATTTGATAGGTGTATGGTATCCAACACCTCATTAATATTATTATTTTTTAAAGTACTTTTAAAAGGACCATAACATATTTATACAATCTGCTTTAATTTTTCTACATCTCCAACTGCTTATATTGACTATAGGGATTTTGCTTAGTCTGCAATGAGTAAGGTGCCGCTGGTATATGGATTTAAGAAACTTCCCTTAAATCATTGCTTATCTTTAGAAACAGTATTGTTTTTAACAGCCAAGCCCATTCTTAATCTGTGTAGAGATTGCTAATTGTCAAGCATTTTCTCTATTTTCTTTTAAATGTTGGCTATAGATGGTTTAATCTCTAATAATATTAGAATTAATAATATTAGATTTGGTTTGGTAATTTGACTTCATCTAGAAACTCTCAAAGTATATGTACCTGATGTTCAGCTGTTCATTGATGTGTCTTGATCTAAAGTATTGAAATACTGGAAATTGCTTAGAATTTAATAATGATACAGCTTGTCCATATATTAATTGCCAAATAATAAACCAGCTGGAATATTTTTCTGAGACAAGACTGAAAAATTCATAGTTTTGTACAGATCTTCCTAGGGATTCGTTTGTTTATAGGAGATATATCTGGAGCCAATTATCAATGGTGTTTAAACCACAGTTTCAGAATATTGGTTGATGGGAGGCATTTGGGCTCAAGACCGTATATATTTTGTTTAAACCAGTGTTTCCCAACCTTTTTTGGGCAAAGGCACACTTGTTTGATGAAAAAAATCTCGAGGCACACCACCATTACAGCCCCGTGACGTCAGCGCGCAGCGTCACTTGAGCTCCTTCTCCTGCTCGTTCAGGGCCGCAGTGGCGTAGCGTGGGTTGTCAGCACCCGAGGCAATGCAAGTAATTTGCGCCCCCTAACCCGTGGATTTGCGCCCCCTAACACTAACCCCCAGATGTTGCGCCCGGTGTGGCCGGCCCCCCCTGCACCCCCCACGCTAGGCCACTGATCCATAGCTAAAAGCAGAAGTCGACAAATGTGTCCTGTTTTTTGCTCTTCAAAATATGGCAACCCGAAGACCCCCAGGGACCGTCCAACCAGCCTAGGAAGTGTGCTCTGGTCGCGGGGGAGGAGACACGAGGCATTGCCATCCACACCTGGAATTGAGGAGGAGCTGGAAAGGTCCTTTGGTTTCACACCCAGGACCCATTTTCTCTCTCTTCTTTTGAGAAAGGGGTGGGAAACGGGATTTGGAGGGCGCATGTGTGCGCGTAGCTGAGCTCCAGTTGCTCTGGGCATTTCTGGACAGCGCCGGTAGCGTCTCTCCTAACCCCTCCCCACCCCGGTCTCCAGCCCCCCCCCCCCGCCCAAAGGCTTCCCCCTACCTGGCCAAAGTTCCACCCGAAGCTGGAGATGCGGTTCGCGCTGCCCACGAAGAGGACGCCGAACTCGGAGAGGACGTATTCCTTGCGCTCAGCGCAGCGGCGCAGCTAGCCGCTCAGGGGCCCGGGGCGGCGCGCGCGTCCTGCAACCAGGGGCGAGTGCCATGGGGGCGAGCCATGGCAGGGCGCGCTGCGTGGAGCCTCGCTGCAGCCTCCCCCTCAGCTGTAGGGAGGCTGAGGCGGTGGGCAGAGGCCAGAGCGGAGCTTGCGGGCAGTTCGCCCGCAGACGCATGGCTCAGGCACGCTGCAGGCGCCGAGGTGTGGCGCCCAGTGCCCCCCGCCTCGCCTAGCTACCAGTGGCATAGGAAGGGGTCTGCGGTGGGTGCGGGGCTGAAAGGACAGACAAGGCTCCAGCAACCACCCCCACCGCCAAGTCCGCCGGTCCTGCAATCCCTTGCACGCTGACTTGGAAGTACAGTGGTACCTCGGGTTACATACGCTTCAGGTTACAGACTCCGCTAACCCGGGGCGCTGCTGCTGCTGCTGCTGCTGCCGCCGCCGCTCCCGGCAGGCATGGGCCCAGCTGAGGCGGCGGCGGCTGTTTTGGTGGTGGCGGCGATAGCGGGCGGAGGAGGGGGCGGCGGCGGGTGGAGCAGGAGGGCGGCCGAGGCCGGTGAGGGAGTAGGGTTGCCCGGGGCTTGAGGAGCCGTCGCCGGGAGTTGCTGCTGCTGTTGCTGCTGCTGCTGCCCGGACATGCCGGCCTCCTCCTCGTCCGCTGTCTCGCACTCCTCCCTTTTGCGCGCGCTGCCCCGCCGCCACCCCATTGGCCAGGTCCTGTCAGCTGATCCTGTGTTATTTCCTGTGTGTGTGTGTGAGGGGAGAATGGAGAGAGAAACCTCGGCACCACCACTGCGGAGCCGCCCCCGGCTCGACGCGGATCCTCGCCGCCGCCGCCCCGCCTCTCGCCGCCCGACTCGCCCGCCTCCCTCCCACGGCACACCAGGCAATCTCTCGCGGCACACTAGTGTGCCGCGGAACACCGGTTGGGAAACACTGGTTTAAACCACAGTAGTTTCTGTAATTGTTAATTATGAAATTCCTGCTCTGTTGTGATTAATTTAATTTATTACAAGCAGCTAGCTACCGATGCTATGTTGATAATAACTTGTGAGATTAGATTAGATCTATGTCTCCTTTGTTCAGGTTTTCATTAGTTGTTATGTGAGGTTTTATATTCTTTTATCAACTGCAGATATAGCCACATTCCTATATATTCAGACATAAAATCCACCTGGGTTTCCTAGAAGACTTGTTAAATTGTTTTGGTAATCAATCTCACCATAAACAGGTGTAACTGGTCATAAAAACAAAAAAGATTTTTTAAAAACTGCAAGAAGACTCAGTGCTGAAAGTATCACACAAGGTTGATTTATTCTTGGTTAATTTGAATGAACTAGTTTAGTTGATGAACGAACGCTGTAAAATTCTGAACTACACATGAAAATAGTTCCCGTAATTGCTAGGTGAAATAAAAGTGAATTAGGTTCATTTTGCGGTAGATCTTTGAACATTTTTTAGTCCATCTTCATGTTCATCCCACACACCTTATATAAGGTCTGGAGTCTTAAATTTAATTTTTAAAAAATAAGTCAGGCATATCTATAAAGAAAAAGTTATAAAGCAAAATGTGCAGGCAATGTCCTCAGGCTTCTTATGTAGATATGGAGGTGGTGCTGTTGCTAAGGATGTTTAGCTACTTAATCACTGTTGCTAGGCAATCAGAAGGAAAGGATGGAGGCATTTCCTTATATTCCCTGCTGAAGAGATCTGCACTCTTCCAACAAGACCAGTTTTGCAGTAAAATGTACAGGAATAAGAAAAGGGGAATAATGCCTTGTGCCTTTAACAGCTATGTGATTGGCACACCATCAAACCAGATAAGCCTTTTCTAGTATGGAAATGCAATTATAGGGAAAGCTTCACCAGTTGACAGTCTGATTTACTCTTGGAGCCTATATTTCAGCACATAACATAAAGAACGTTGGTTTTTGCATGTGGCAAGGATGATGTTTTTTGAACTAAAAAGTTCATCTGGATTAAGAAGAACTCATCTTGTTCATTTTTTAAATGAACTTCCCAAGCACTGATTAATATTGATTGGATCATTTGCTTGCCACAGCTATCCTTTGCCACGGAGTATCTCATGGTCCACTCATATTTTGCCCTGCTGATCTCAGACGCTCCTTTTAATTTTAAAGTTGTATGATTTCCTAGCAAATTCAAGCCACTAAAAAGTCTGACGAAGGCTGAGCAAAATTGATACTATGGCTACTGCTAATTATGGTCAATAAAAATATGTATTATTATACTTCA
Organism: Podarcis bocagei; assembly: GCF_964188305.1. Taxonomy (NCBI): domain Eukaryota; kingdom Metazoa; phylum Chordata; class Lepidosauria; order Squamata; family Lacertidae; genus Podarcis; species Podarcis bocagei. Next base: position 3,113,220 of record NC_138130.1, read on the forward strand.
TAGTTTTTATGAGTGATAGTCTGCAGTAAATATTAATTATTTACCATTGGAATAAGCATTATTGCCTAAACTTTTTCTTTCAGTCTGTGGCTCCACTCACAGTCAAGATAGTCAGAATATTTAATACAGCTTGTGCCTTCCAAACCTCATCTTAGAGAATGGTGAAAAAAGGTAGGAACTCAAATAAAAACTCTACTTTTAAAAAATCACTTTACCCTTCTGAAATCGGAGGGTTTCAGGGATGGAGCTGGTATGTCACAATTTTAGGTCAAATGCATCAAAATCACAAAAGCATCGTAATGCTCTTTCTATGTTTTTCAGAAACCCATATCCATCACATGTGACACTTTATGTCATCCCATACTGGCATGAAGGCAAGCTGAAGTCAAACTTAGAGGAAATGCTCAATCACCCAAGAAACTTTGGGCTTGGCTTTCCGATAAATCTGGACACACAGTATAGCTAAAATAGCATGAAAAATAATTTTCTTGCATCATTTCTGTGTTCTTTACTTTTCATGCGTGATATGATTTGGATTTTTTCCAAACCATTTACCCAGACCTAGTTCTTTCGAACTGTGTACTTTTTAATAACTTTGAAATGAAGGATTCTCCCTTCCCCACACATATAAGTTATTCTTGTAGTTTTGTGGAGTGGTGGGAAGTGAAGTGGGGGAGAATAGACAATGAACTTGTCAAATGAGCCTGTGACACGCAGATCAACAAGATGTTAAATCTCATGTCATTAAAACACAGTGAAAACAATTTGTAATCAAGCATGTCAAGGATGATATTAACATTTAGGAATAAGATTACAAGAGTACTTTAACAGTTCAAGCTATAGCCCAATTAATCCAGTTTAGCCAAACTTGAATCAATGTAGCCCACTGAAGCCAACCACCCTCCATTGACATATCAAGTGTGAACAGCCTATTTGTCACTGAGGTAGGCAATCTATGTCCAATTTGCACCACTTCAGACTAGAGCTGCAACCTGGAAAGGCCCATGCCACCTCATTCAGTTCTAGTGCCACCCTAAATACCAACATGTTGGCATCAGCATCAATGGCAGCACACAAACCATGAATCAGGTGCTTAGGTAAGGGTTGGTCAATCTGAAAGTGCTTGGGGTCTTTTGAGTAAGTCCAACACTAAAAAAAAGAAAGCCCAATGGACCACCTTCTGTTGCCTCTACTGTTATCTCCTCCTCCTTCCCAAAGGGAAGAAATACCTTACACTGAGGGAGGAGGCAGTGGGTATTCTTATTGACACACTGTTTTGTTTTTTCCTTGCTGGGGACCTACAGCTTGGCTACAACTCTCAGAATCCCTGGTGGGAACTGATGCTTTGATTTCTTGATTTGCTCCTATTGAAGATGCCCTGTAGAGAACTCACATTACCAACTGGAAGCATGAGACTTCTAATCAAGTCCTATGTGCCCATCAGGAAAACAGAGTGCTTTGTGGGTCAGGGAGAGTGGCCTCCTCATCCTTCCCCCAAGAAGAAGCTTTTTGTCATTGGGGAAAGAGAGCAAGGACTGATTTGGAGATGCATGAGAACTGTGGTTATGCTCTGCTAAATGAAAAGTCATGCTTGCCGATTCAAGCATTCTGACTTTCACTGCTTGGCCCTTCCCTACCCTGTGTTGGGCAATCACCACAGACAGGACAAGTACTTGGATTTGAGGAGGCTCAACATGTTATAAAAACCCACTCAAAATAAAGTTGCAAGTAATTTCAGGCCAGTTCCAGACCCATGTTTGACTAAGTCCTTGAAGTGGGTTAAAGATGTTAAACATGTGAAGCTACATGTGCCTTATACTGAATCAAGCAACCAGCCCAGTACTGTGGCTGTCAGAGACAATTTAGTCTCCAGCAGAGGTCTTCTGGCTCTCTGAGGATGCTTTAACTGGAGATGCCCGGATTTTATCTTAATGTTTGCCCTCAGACCTTATGCATGCATAACATGTGTCATACCATTGGGTCCTGAACTCCTACTTAGGTTTCAAATACAAATAGTTATTCTCAGAGAGCTCAGTGACACAGGGCACAAATAGTTGTTTGTTTGTTTGTGCTTTCTTTTCCTTTGAACAACTGACAGCATGGCCATATGTCAATTTTAAAGAAAAAGACCCCTCAGTTTCAGAAGTGCTTTGTTGTATGTGTAAGAGAGAATGAGGGAGAATCCAGTCAAGGAAATATAAGTCACATATTAGGTTTGGGATCTTGGCCACCACCTCAGCTGTTTTGCAAATCCTAGCCTGGCTTCCGAGCCTGAATACAATGGCAAAGAGATCTGTCCTGCTGATCTAATTGGGACAGTTTTCAGTGTTAAGACATTTAGCATTAAGATGTGAATCTAGCACTCTAGGTGCATCAAGTTTAAAGGTCAGTGATTGTCAGGTTCCTGCTGAAAAATAGTTGTAGCATTTAGCCAGGATTGTCATGTTAAAGGTATGTGCCAGGTTTCTCAGGGCCCCTGCCTGTCCCACCCAGGGACAGGCGGGGTCACTTGTTTGCAGCTGTGGGGCTACTGTAACAGTAAATGTGACTATACTTTAAGGGCACCACTCCTTGCTGGGTTTAGGGCCAGTGAAATGGCAGGGCTCCAGAGTAGGTGGAAAGTTCCAGGAGATGAGACCTTACGAATTCTGACCAGGTCCTCCTTTAAGACTGAGGGTATCAGGTGAAGCAGTAGCAGCAGCAGCAGCAACAAACCACCCTGGCCTAGCCAGCAAACACTGCTGTTGACTCCTCCTGCCACTTTGATCCCCCCACTGTACCTCTGGGGTCCTGACATAGCATCATTCTAGAAAAATAGGTGCCAGAGCTCACCATGAACTACTCCCTTATTTTGTTAGAATGGCGAAAAAGCCCTGTGCCAAACCAATGCTAAAGACTCTGTAAAGTAAGCCAGCCACCGCCACCAAGGCTCCAGTAAATAGGACAACTGGGCCTGGGTGACTGTAGCCAGCTTTGGGGGTAAATCCCATTATCTCACAAGGATAATTGGACTATAAGCAACTGCCAACACCAGGCTTGATCATTTAAACACCAAAACAATCTGAAGCATCTGTGTGTGCTCTATGCAGAGTGAGACACATAGCAAACATGCCCATCCCTGTGCAATCCCTATCTGCGAGGGGTGGGTCTCTCAGTGTGCAGGGTGCATGAAAGATCTTGTCCTTGTGCCATTCTCCTTATGATATTATTAACTCATATGGGACAAAGTAAGGGATGTACCACAGGGATAATACTGGAGGTTAAACCTGCATCCTCTAACCATCACTACCACTCAGAATCAACTCATCTTCTATCTGCATAGCTGCTGCTGTTGGATTCTGCTTCCTGGTCACACTAGAGCTGGACAAGAGCTGACTTTTATAGATACTCTCAGTGACAGACAAAGCTGATGTAACAGGGGAACTTTCAAATGATACAAAGCAGGTATGGGAATGGCAAACACTGTAATTCAAGCTATTTTGTTGTGGGAGGTTGCTTTTTGTATACACTGCATGACAGTGATTGGATAACAAGTAGTTCATCGCTCACCTATCTCCCAGTAGTTTGATTGCTGTGTGTTTACCCAACAAAAAAAATCACAAAATTAAGTTCAGACAACTCATGTTGCTTTCATAATTTTGTGATGTGTGGAAGTGCCATTGCTTGCTGTCTTATTCTCACTGAAATACTATTCTTGCCTTAGAAGACTGGTGGCATAAATCAAAGTGTGTGTATACAGAAATGATTTTTCATTTGTGAAATATCTGCTTTACTCTCTTCATCCATTTTTCTTACCTGACTTCTGCCACATTCTGGCTAAGGCTTTGGAAAAACCACCCTAGAGATGCCAGTGAAACATGGGGCTCTAACAGGAGTATTTTAACTCTCACCTCAAAGTAGTATTAAGAGCCTCATATTCTTCTCCAGTGTAGATTAAAACTCAAAACAGAGAAGGACTTCTCCCTCCCCCACAGCCCACCAGTCCCCATCAGTCTAGTGGTCATTGCACTGGACTCAGACCAAGGAAACGTGGGTTCAAATTCCCACTCAGCCACAAATCTTTCTACAGTTCTGTGTTGCTGCTATTGATTAAGCTGAAAATAAATTAAAACAAACGAAAATACAGGAACTAGAACCGTGTCCTAGAAGAATGGCTTTTGGTTTCTGACACTGAGAATCATGCTCCAGGGGATGTCCTCAGAAGCTAGGGTCCCAGTCCCAGGAGATAATGAGCCTCTCACCAGAAGGGCAGAACTGCAGGTGGTGCTAGCAATCTAAGATCGAAGGCAGAAAATCAATCTAGATCCAATCATAACCAAGAAGCAAGATCAGGAAGCAGCCCAAGATCAGCACTTCAGCAAAGAGAAAGCACCAGAAGCCCAAAGCACAAGGCCCAAAGCTCCACAGAGCAAGGAGCCCCCAACCTGTGCTGTGTCCAACCATTGGAAACACAGGGTACTCTAGCCTCCTTGACCATACCCTAACCACAGCTGCTGGGGTGGAGGTGACCTTCAGTTCTCTGGCTTGAGCAGCAGCACATGGAGAAATCATGTCCTCCCTAAAAGAGGGCATGTGTTGTGGTGAGACCTGGAGACTGACCTCCTGTGTTGTGGGTGGGTAAATTGGACAGCCACGACACCCGATTGGTAGGTCCCTCGATGTTGGGTTTAATCTGGCCAATGGGTCACAGTCCAAACGGATCGAGAGACCTATATATGCACGTGACCCAGAGCTTCCTCTTTTGGCTCGTGCATTCAGAACAGCTAACAGCGTGTCCTCTGTGCAGCCGAGAGACTTACCTTTGATGGATCACCTTTGGTGATATTTTTCCGTTATTCCCTTCTTGATTTGTCAATTGCAGCACCTTGAACTCAACCCCGATACTAATAGACAGACAGTGAAGCATAACACTCAGGGTCAGTGTTATGTGGGCCCTGCTGGCTGCCATGTTCTGCACTAAATGAAGTTCCTAGACCCTGTTTAAGGGCAACCCTACAGACAACTCATTACAGCAATCCAAACAAGAGATTACTGTAACTAGACTCTCTCTCTATCCAAGAACAGATTTGTCTGGTGAAACTCCTGGGAAAAGCCAAGATTAGTTTAAAATTACCTAAGATTAGTTTAAAGCTAATCTCCAGGCTACACAGCTGCTCTTTCAGGGAGGGGAGGTACAACCTCATTCAGAACATGCTGCCTACTCAGTTCCCAAATCTGAAAACCACCCATCCACAGTCCTTCCATCTTGCCAGGATTCAGCTTTCCTCATCCAGCTCATTACTGCCTCCAAGAAGGGTCCAACACCTAAACCACCTCATCCGAATCAAATGGCAACAAGGAATAGATTTGAGTGTCCACAGTTCACTTCTGGTATTTTGTTCAAGATATCTACATATATTTTGGTCCTGAAGGGGCAAAAGAAAGCTACAAAGCAGTTGAATGTGACAAAAATACATAATCCCAAACAAAGGATAATATGGGGTTTGTTGGACCAATCAAAAAGTTCTGCTTTGATATCCTCCAATTCAATCCGAGACTTCTGAAATTGAGGAAGGAACGAAGGAAGGAAGGATGGGAAACAAAGAGAGAGAGAGAGAGAGAGAGAGAGAGAGAGAGAGAGAGAGAGAGAGAGAGAGAGAGAGAAAGGTGCAGCACAGCAGCCTGACCTTTTTTCTTCTTTTTTATTTTTGCTGCTGTTTTCTCATTTCTCTTGCTGGCAAGTTTCAGTGCTAGATTTATTAAGAACTATTCCAGCCATTGTGCACCTCAGAGAGAATTCTCCAAGCTCTGTGCACCTTGACGAAACCAGACAATATTTCATCACACCAAAGAACATGCAACTGGATGTCAGAGCTCATTCTCTCAGTTGAGTGAATATGCAGCTATGCCCCGTTCATAGTGTGATTGGAAGGAAGGAAGAAGGAAAGGTAGGAAGGAAGGAAGGAAGGAAGGAAGGAAGGAAGGAAGGAAGGAAGGAAGGAAGGAATTGTAGATTACTTGCATTGTGTGGCTCAGAGCAATTTTAAGACAGCAGAGAGCACAAAGCGTGTTTTTCATGCGAGTCACACCTTGACAGAGGTGGTAAAGAAATATTTACAAAAACGGGGGAAATGAAGTAGAGATAGTTCCGAGGTTTGCATACACGGGAAGGAAATGCTTCTTCTTCTCCTGCTTCTTCGTTTCCTTTGTCTGATGTTACAGGCGAAGGGGATCGAGATATGGATACGCTCGCACCCTTTCCAATCTGCGCCCCATCCCGAGGGACGAGGGTAGGGTGAGCAAGGATTACTCACCTCCGTCACTGGTGCTGTGCAATGCCAGGTCTATAGGCAATAAAACCGCCACCTTGCGAGATTTCTTTATCTCGCAGGGGGTCGACCTGGCTTGTGTGACGGAGACCTGGGTGCGCGAAGGGGCAACAGTTACCTTACGAGAGATGGCGCCCCCGGGTTTCTCTGTCCTCCACCAGTCGCGGACTGTGGGCCGGGGGGGAGGGGTGGCATTATTAATCCGGGAAGATTGTCCTTTCAGGGCTCTACCATCGCCATCGATCCCCGGCATCGAATGTGTTGGCCTAGTGTGGGGCTCCGAGGAGAGCTTGGCTGTCTGGCTGGTGTACCGGCCACCTAGCGCACCAGCAGCCACCCTGTCAGGCCTATTGGAGGCGGTGGCCGGCTGGGCCTTGGAGTTCCCTAACCTATTGGTATTGGGGGACTTCAACATCCATGCTGATGCCACTCCCTCCTCACAGGCTCTGGACCTGGTGTCTTCCATGGCGACACTAGGGCTCTCCCAGTTTGTTTCGGGCCCCACACATCAAGCAGGCCACACGCTGGATTTGATCTTTGGCGTCGGTATAGATGTGATCATGTCTCCTTCGACGAAGGTGCCATGGTCTGATCACTACGCTCTGAAAGCCAGGATTGACTTTCCACCCCCACCCTGCTTAGGTGGCGAGCCAATTTGGGCTCGCCCGCAGAGGCTGATGGACCCTGAGAGATTCCACCAAGCCTTGCGGGACCTTGCTCCCCCTGGCAACTCATTGACTGAGCTTGTTGAGGGCTGGAATGCCCAGCTCCTGGCAGCCATCGATGAGATCGCACCTAAGCGCCCTCTGCGACCCCGCAGAAACCGGGCTCCCTGGTTTACCGAGGAGCTCCGGAAAATGAAGCGGGACCTCAGACGGCTAGAGCGAGTATGGCGGGGTGCCCGTGACGGAGCCTCAAGAACATCTTATAGGGCTTTTATGAAAACCTACGAGATGGCGGTGAAGGCTGCTAAAAAGTCATACTTCTCGGCCTCCATTGCCTCCGCTAGCTCTCGCCCAGCGCAATTATTTAGTATAATCAGGTCTTTAACGTCCCTTGAGGGACAGCCAAATTTAAATAACAAATTGACACACGGCTGTGAGGCATTTGCGAGCTTTTTTGCGGAGAAGGTCTTGTCGCTCCGCCATGACCTCCCTGCCAATTTGGATACAATAAAGGAACTGGAGGCCCCTCGACTGTCCTCGGGTCCAGTATTGGACCACTTCGACCAGATATCCCCAGCCGATGTGGACAGACTCCTCCGAGCTGGAAAGCCCACCACCTGTCCTCTCGACCCGTGCCCGTCTTGGCTGATTAGAGCGTGTCCAGACGAGGTGCGGGCCCTCCTGGGGGATATCATCAATTTGTCCCTTGGCACGGGGACATTCCCAGGGGAACTGAAGGAGGCAGTGGTGCGCCCGCTCTTAAAGAAAACATCATTAGATCCTTTAGATCTATCCAATTACCGCCCGGTTTCGAATCTTCCGTTCCTGGGTAAGGTGATTGAGAGAGCGGTTGCTGAACAGCTTGGTGGGTTTCTGGATGAAACATCGGCTCTGGATCCATTCCAGTCCGGCTTCCGCCCTGGTCATGGGACCGAGACGGCTCTGGTCGCCCTAACAGATGACCTTCGTAGACAGCTGGATCGAGGCGGGTCGGGGCTGCTGATTCTTCTAGATCTATCAGCAGCTTTCGACATGGTCGATCACGAACTTCTGGACCACCGCCTTGCCGACGTGGGGATCCAGGGCACAGTCCTTCAATGGCTGCGCTCGTTTCTCTCTAGTCGGGGACAGAGGGTGGCGCTTGGGGGGGAATTGTCATCGCGCCACTCCTTGGTGTGTGGAGTACCTCAGGGTGCGATACTCTCCCCGATGCTTTTCAACATCTTTATGCGCCCCCTCGCCCAGCTTGTTCGGAGTTTTGGGCTGGGTTGTCATCAGTATGCCGATGACACCCAACTCTATCTGTTGATGGATGGCCATCCTGACTCGGCCCCAGACACACTGACCAGATGTTTGGAAGCTGTGGCTGGATGGTTACGTGGGAGCCGGTTGAAGCTAAATCCTTCGAAGACAGAGGTCCTGTGGCTGGGACGGGGCGATATGGGATTGGGGGGGCAACTCCCATCTCTTGCGGGGGCGCAATTAGTGCCAGCACCGTCCGTTAAGAGTTTGGGTGTAATCTTCGACACCTCCCTTTCCATGGAGGCGCAGATTGCAGCTATAACAAAGGCGGCATTTTTCCATCTCCGCCAAGCTAAGCAGTTGGCTCCTTACCTCTCTCGCCCAGACCTAGCCACTGTGATCCATGCGACGGTCACCTCCAGACTGGATTATTGTAACTCGCTCTACGTGGGGCTGCCCTTGAGACTGACCCAGAAACTCCAGCGGGTGCAGAATGCTGCAGCGAGACTCCTTACGAGGTCTTCGCTGCGAGATCACATTCACCCGGTGCTATACCAGCTGCACTGGCTCCCGGTGGAGTACAGGATCAGGTTTAAGGTGCTGGTCTTAACCTTTAAAGCCCTATATGGCCTAGGACCCTCGTACCTACGGGACCGCCTCTCCTGGTATGCCCCACAGAGAAATCTACGGTCTTCAAATAAAAACATCTTGAAGGTCCCAGGCCACAGAGAAGTTAGGCTGGCCTCAACTAGAGCCAGAGCTTTTTCGGCTGTGGCTCCGATCTGGTGGAACACTCTGTCACAAGAGACCAGGGCCCTGCGGGACTTGACATCTTTCCGCAGGGCCTGCAAGACAGAGCTGTTCCACCAGGCCTTTGGCCAGGGCACAGCCTGACTCCCTCCCTCGGCAATCTTCGCAGAGCTCTGGCCCAATGGTTGCTAGTGGCTTGAATTAATTAATTTTTATAATGAATGATTTTAGAATGTTGTTTATGTTGTACTTTTGTACTGTTTTATTGTTGTTAGCCGCCCTGAGCCCGGCTTCGGCCGGGGAGGGCGGGATATAAATAAAATTAATTATTATTATTATTATTCTCCACTGTGTTTTGATTTCATTTTTTGGAAGCCAAAAAATAAAATAGCCAGAAAGATTAGGCATCATAAATCCTGAGATTAAACAATAACCATTGGAAATAGTAGCAATGCTTGACAAGGACAACAAACCGACAGATTATTTGGTCAGATGAGATAAGTAAACCTCTCACAAAATACACATACTACAAAAGAATGAGTTGGTTTAGTTATATAATGCACTTTATCTTGCCAGTACAGTGGTACCTCAGGTTAAGTACTTATTCGTTCCGGAGGTCCGTTCTTAACCTTAAACTGTTCTTAACCTAGAATCATAGAATCATAGAATCCTAGAGTTGGAAGAGACCACAAGGGCCATCGAGTCCAACCCCCTGCCAAGCAGGAAACACCATCAGAGCACTCCTGACATATGGTTGTCAAGCCTCTGCTTAAAGACCTCCAAAGAAGGAGACTCCACCACACTCCTTGGCAGCAAATTCCACTGTCGAACAGCTCTTACTGTCAGGAAGTTCTTCCTAATGTTTAGGTGGAAGCAAATTCCACTGTCGAACAGCTCTTACTGTCAGGAAGTTCTTCCTAATGTTTAGGTGGAACCTGAAGCACCATTTTAGCTAATGGGGCTCCGTGCTGCTGCTGCGCCGCCGGAGCCCGATTTTTGTTCTTATCCTGAAGCAAAGTTCTTAACCTGAAGCACTATTTCTGGGTTAGTAGAGTGTGTAACCTGAAGCGTATGTAATCTGAAGCATATGTAACCCCAGGTAGGTCATTGTTGGACTAGATGACCCTTTGGGTCTCTTCCAACTCTGCAACTCTTAAGGGTGCTGGCATCAATCTCATTTATCATTTCTGTAACACTTTTAATGCACATTTTGTTGGTTTTGGTGTACATGTAATGAATGCACAGATGAAGCTCCATGTGGCATCTGGGAGAAGAACATAAGAAAAGCTCCACTGCTGGTCAGACTTTGGTCTTATCTAGTCCAGTATGCTGTCTCCCAGAGGGGCCACATGCCTGTCAGAAGCCCTCAGGCAGGAATGCCACGGTCCTCTTGTTGGGTGATAATGCCAAGGCCTGGTGACTCCCCCCCCCCCAATGCAGCGTCGCCCGGGATTCTTCACTCTGGTCTCCCGTCACGCTGATGGGGGCCATATCCAGGGACATGAGCACACGATGAGCAGAGTTCCAAACAGAAGCTCAGCCTTGAGGAGTAACATCTAAGCCTAATTTATTGCAAATTAAATCAAACGTAACAGAGCAAAGAAAAACATGGCCTCTCTCTCTGTCTTTCTTTCTCTGAGAGAGAGCTGCAAAATCAAAAGCTATACAGAACGGAACAGTGCATCTCAATTTCCGCTCACAAGACTCCAAGAATCAGGGCTGGAATGTAAACAGACATGTGACATGTACCAATCCCACACATCTGCAGCTCAGGAGGAACGGAATTCTCAACCCCTCTCTCATCGTTCCCCAGTGACTGGTATTCAGGGACATGCTGCCTCTGATCTTGGAGTTGCATACAGTCCACATGACAAGCATCCTCCATACAAGCTGTGTACGTTGGTGGCAATCATTACATCGCATGGTAGTTTAACTATCAGCTATTACTTCTTCTGGTCTGACTTGATTTTTCTACCGTTTAGCTTCATTAGATGACGTGCAATTCTTGTATTATTATGAGAGGGAAAGAAAAACTTCTCTTTGTCCACCATCTCTACAGCATGCAGAATTTTATAAACCTCTTTCATGCCTTTTTTTTCTAAACAAAAAAGTCCCATGGGAAGTTGCTCCAGCTTCATAAATTTGGTTCCCCTTTTCTGAACCTGGCTTTTGGAGATACAGCAAAGAGAATTGTATGCAGCATTCCCAGCGTAGTCACATCATAGATTTTTGTAAAGACACAAATAGCTGTGCTTTTATACTATTGATGCAAAAATCACATGCTCGCTTTTGAAGACAGAGGAAGGTTCTGATGCTTTCAGTGTTCTTTTTATGAAAAAGGTGATGCATGACCACAGCTATAACCAGTGGCATACCTAGGGGTTGGGTAGGTTGGCTCCTGCCAAGGGGGGGGGGGGCACAAAAACCACAGCTCTCCAATCTGGCTGAGAGTGGCTAGGGGCTTGCCTCTCCCTCCCCATGCTCTCCTTACCAAGGGTACAAGGGATGGAAGAGCCCCAGTGCAACTCCTGGTCTGCCAGTGTGCCTGGTGCCTGTAGAATATGTCCTTGGGGATCATGCCGTCTTTCATTTTGTGTGCTTGATCAACCCAGCATAGACATCACTGAGACAGAAGTGCAAAAATGCTAGGAATGTGGGCTTGGGAGAGCACATCTTTGTTTGAGACTCTGTTCTGCCGTGTGATACCCCAAATCTTCTTGACACAGCACACATGGAAGGCATTGAGGTGTCGCTTCTAGTGGGTGTATGCTTTCACAAGTCACTTCCATACAACAGTGTGCTCAACATGCAGACCTGGTGGATTTTCATCTTGGTTTTGATCAGTAGCATCACATCCTCCCATGCCCTTTTGGAGAGATGAGCCATTGCCATAGCTGCCTTGCCAATGTGCTTGTCTAGCTCAGCACATTGCAGTTATGGTGGAGCCCAGGGAGACAAAACTGCTGATCACCTCAAGAGTGATGTGTGGGGTGCTGGTGGCATCCTGCCCCAGGATGTTGGTCTTCATCAGGCTGATGGTGAGGCTGAACTCCATGCAGGCTTGGGCAATACGGTTGATTAGCGGGTTTTGCATATCCATATTATTAGGGCATCTCTAATGCATATAAGGGGCAAAGCATAAGACCATGAAACTTCCCCAACACTAAAGAGTGGTGCAGCCCTACTTGTGAGCAGCTGTGTAAGTGGATTGGAGTCGACTGAGTAGAACTTTTAACACATATAGGGTTTATGTACATTTTCTTATACATCATGGTATTAAGCAGTATATAAATTGTTGAACTAAATGCATAATAAATATCATTTTGCAACAACTCTGTGGATTGGTTGTAAATATCATCATTTTATTAATAGTAGATTGAGCCTGAGAAGTTGAGGCTCACTCAGAGACACACAATTATTGAACAATTGAGCCGGGATTTGAATTTCTTTGGTGCAAGTCCATAATTTTATTCACTGGACAATGCCAGCTTTCATTCTGGCTACATTATGCCATTGACATATGGACAAACCTCCCATTTGTAAGTAAACAGAAATTAAACATTGCTAAATGGGCATAATTATCCATTTCTGAATCCTTTCAGACTGTGAAAATCGTGTCTTCCTTTTGAGCAGATGAAATTAATAACAACAGCTGGTTTGGATCTCACCCTATGCTGATATTTGTATGATGCCCCATTACTGTGAACGGAAGCTGGTGTTTTGCCAGATTTTGACATGATCACTGCTTGCTCCAAGGAAGAGCCAATAGAGAGCCCAAGTCAATCACAATATGCTTAATCCATAAATACTGTGGTGTTTTAATGATGTGATGTTAGCAGCAACAGAGGGATGAGGCACAGCGTATCAGTTAAAGGCTGTGTCATAACCCTTTAGTGTTTGCTCACCAAGACTGCGATGATATAGCAGATGTTTAAAGGAGGGCAATTTTCTACTGACTAATATGTTGAGCAGGTACTTCAGCACTCCCCTACTGCTTATGGCAATATGAACAGCTGGGATTACTTAAACTGTGAAAAAATAAAACATCATGCAGCATAGCATGAGACTGGTGAATTGATCATAGAGAAAGGTTCTTCTCCAGACTTTGCAATGCTCGCTGAAGGCTAATTGTCACATTGCTGCTCATGCCTCTTTTTCACTCTCTCTCTCTCCTTAGGTCCAGAGCACTGGGAGGCAGGCTGGAGCCTTCAGCCACCCATGGATCTTAGACCATCTTGCCAAAGCACAGTTATCACTAGGTGACAAAGATGGTTGTCCCCAGACAACATGCTTGTTCTTGCATAAGACCTACATTCCCATCCAGAACTGACCTATCTCCTGGGCATGAGAATAACTCTTCCATAGGGCCTCCGTCTTGCCAGGTTTTCAACTCAGTTTATTGGACCTCATCCAGCCCACCACCCTGCTCAAGCCCAGAGCCTGCACAGCCACTCCTGATTCACATGTTGCAGAAATTTGCTCCAAATCCGCTAGACTGCCCCCAGTGACTTCATATAAGTGTTAAATACCAATGGGGACAAAACAGTCTTATTCAGAGATAATTGTGTCCCCCCTGGTTCTCTCCATAACACATCCTGTATGTCTGCTGTATGTCTGCTGCCTTTAAGACCAAGCACTCCAGTTTGCCCATCTGGGCTGAGAGGCTTTGCCTGACTAGCTGGCCTTTTATGTGGAACTGGTAGCATTTCAGAGAAAGCTACCCTGAAAGTCCTGGCCTTCAACTTCCTATCTAGTAACCTAAAATTCATTTTCAGGATCACACAATTTCATTTTTCTATGTTGTTGGTGCCATCATGAACCATGACCAAGAGAGAGATTCCAGTTGCAGATAGGTAGCCGTGTTGGTCTGCCATAGTCAAAATAAGAGTGTATCTGAAGAAGTGTGCATGCACACGAAAGCTCATACCAAGAACTAACTTAGTTGGTCTTTAAGGTGCTACTGGAAGGAATTTTCTTATTTTGACAAGAGAGAGATTGTGAGACAAAAAGAGCAATTCCACAAACAAACAAAAAGGAAAAGAGCAACAAACTGGGTTGAAAATTAGATTTGTGATTTTTATAGAAGATAGCCTAATTGTGTGAAATGAATGGCAAAATCAAACAAATGTGCAATTTTGCAAAGCTATGAAAACTCACACCAAGAGCAACTCTTTAGTGCAAAGCAGAATGAACAAGAGTTAGCAAAGGGAAAGAAAAGGCCTTGCTCCCCATGGGACACCCGAATGCCACATTAGCAGAGTTTCTATTCTGCTTTCATTATTATTCTGTCTTTCTTCTAAAACCCCTTTTCATAATAATATTTTTAAATTCTACTTTTTGTAAATGAAAATAAGAGTATAATGATTGCCATTTATAGAGTGCTTCACAGAATATGAAGTGTTTTCCATACAATATCTTGGCTCGCAACAACCCAGTAAGGTATTGCAAGCTTCATGTTGCCGATGGAGGTTGAGGCAATTGATGGCCATCTAATGACTGAGAAACTATTTTGAGCCAAACCTTCAAGTTGTAGCTCTGTTTCTTATCCACGGCATGTCAGCAGTCATTGAAATACTTTAAATAAATAAATAAAAATTTAAAATATCATTACTGTTTAATATGAGCCATCAAAAGGTTTGATGAAATGGCCTCAAACTTATCTGGCCACTTGTGGGCAATCCACTTATTTGTGAAATTGCCAGTTTTGACAAAATTTTAAATTTAAAAAAGTAATCTTGAAACTAATTCTTACAGCACAAGCAAGTCTCCTGAGGACAGTTCAGGTCAGTAGCATTGCATACTCCTTTGCAGCTGTGAAGCTGTTAAAGATGCAGGTGGGTTGCAACTTGGTAAGCCTACACTTTGGACCTGTTCACACATTCCCTCCTCCTGTCATGGGAAGATGAAGCAGCAGCGCCCCAGCACTGCTTTGCCCACCCAACCTCCCAATGCCTTTGCATGCAAGGAAGGAGAAGCTTGCATTCATTCAGCTGAATGTGTGTAAGTTCTGCCTTCAGATCTGTCACCAAAGCATAGAAGATGGCAAGGCAGTCAGTCAGAACTGTGATGTCGGGGTGTAAGACCAGCTGACGTGGCCCCACTCTCTGCCTCTAGGGGTGCATGAAGACATGAAGGGAATTCCAAATAGGCCTGGTGTCCATGAGTTATCATGTGCCCAAGGTACTACTAAGTACGGACAATAAGTTTACTGTGAAGTATTTGATGCTGCTGATAATCTGGAAACAAGACTAAGTGGCCTAATTGATCCAGGCCCAGTTCACACATACATGTGCATCATTTGATTTTTTTTTTGGTGATGGATTACTACAGTCTTGATGACTGACAAATGAGTGATGAGCTGACTAGGGGTGCATGAACATCCCTGTGCTCATGTCAAAGGGGGATTGGTGGTGTGCGTGTGCTGCTTCCAACCATGAAATATGGATGTTTTGCATGCCATCTGTCCCAGCGCACAGAACATGTTCATGTGTGCTTGAAGCACCTGCCACTTGCCAGCTCTCCCTTCCAAGGGTCTGCAGATAATTTGCACTTAGTGAACTAAGTGTTACTGTTTTAAAATGAGTGTTTATGAAATAATCAGCATCATTCCAGATGGAATCTCCTGCAGAACTTCATGTGTCTCCATTTATTTTCCTATCACAGTGACTAAGTGAGGATTTAGGTGGAGAAAAGATCTTCTAAAGTCCTCTGAGTTGTCCAACATATTAATAAGAATAGACAATTTATTTTTTGAAAAAAGTAGACAATAGAGGGGGTAAGCTTTGAAGATTGGGGAAAGCTTTGAAATTGGATATGCTCTGGAGTAAAGACTTTGAAGATCATTGCGCTTCAGGGGGAAAGCTTTGAAGGGTCTGGGCAGGGCAGTGTGGAGAGAACTTGCTTTTTTCTGATTCCTTGTGTTGCTGGTGACATCTTTTCTTCTTTTTAATGCACTTTCCAAAAGGTAAAACATTAAATTTAGGAAAACCATCAAACATCAGCCAGTTCAGATGTGACAGTTCAGGCCTGATAAATCATTGTTTATTGAATTGGAAATGTGCCATATGCAAAAACCAGTCTAATGAGGATTCCCACCTGACCCTTCGGGTTGCTCATCCAGAGGCAAAGATGGAGGGGAATGGCAGTTGTGGCAGTGGGGTACAGGGCAAGCCCACACAGTTACCCAAGCAATGATTCTTCCCATCAAGGATTCTGTAGCCCAAGTGAAAGCCTATACACCCAGAGACTGGGTTGTACGCTTCCTTTCCCCTGTGAAATTATGTGTGTGGAGGGGAAAAGAGTTTCCCAAACTGAGACTCTAAGTATGTGGGCTTTATGTGAATCATTCCTAAATGTTTTTCCTACCTTTTCAAAGCATCCTTGCTGCCTGTGTTATACCTGAATGGAACAGACACATGAACAAGGGTGGTTGCCTTGTCCTATCCAGCTTGGCCCTCAGCAGTAACCCAGGATTCCTATATAAGTCTTCCCCCCCCCCCAGCTGCTGTGCAAAGTTGTGGAGTAAGAGGACTCTTGCAGTGAAAAGGTGGCCAGCAGGACTGGGTGTAGAATGCCAAACCGCCCCTGCCCACTGCTTTTCTTCTGCCATTCCTACTTGTCCCCTCTTATCTGAGAAACACACCTCAGCAAGGAGGAGGAAGTGGAAGTTTCCAAGTGGAGGAAAGTGGTGGTTGTGGGGAGTGGTTGCAGAGGAAAAGCAAGAAGTGGTGAAATAAGCCCTGTCCCACACACATCCCTATCCACTCCAGGCTGGTTCCAGTGGGGGAGGGGGAGTTGGTGGGGAGAGCCTGGGTAAGGTGCTGTCAGTCGGAACACCACCCTGAGGTGAATCCATCTCCTCTTCCTCTCTTGTGCTGCTGCCACTGCCCATTTGCTCGCCTCTCCCTCTGGGCCCAGTCAGCACTCCTTCTCCTTCTCCTTCTCCTTCTCCTTCTCCTTCTCCTTCTCCTTCTCCTTCTCCTTCTCCTTCTCCTTCTCCTTCTCCTTCTCCTTCTCCTTCTCCTTCTCCTTCTCCTCCTTCTCCTTCTCCTTCTCCTTCTCCTCCTCCTTCTCCTTCTCCTTCTCCTTCTCCTCTCAATGTTTACTCACCCTGGACACCTTTGATGAAAGAGCAGGGGGGCCAGAAGATTGATAGATTGGTAGCAGACCCCTGACTTGGGTGGGGTCCTTGGAAGGTGTCTGTCAATGCTGACCCCTGCTTTTGGCTTTGTGCGTTGACAGCAGACCCAGAAAAAGAAATCTTGCGTCTGCTGCCATGCACGCCATTCCTTCTGGTGCTACAGGGGGCTTCTCCTGCTTCTGTTCTTCCTTGACCCGGCACCTCTGTCTAGCTATTTGGCATGCACCCTTCTCAATGCAGGGACAGTGCAAGGTGTCGTTTTCTTTTGCTTACTTCACTGAAAGCCATGCAGTGACTGAGTTATGTAAATTGCTGCAGAGGAAATCAATGGAGTCCTAAAAAAGGATGTCATGTGGAAGGGGGAAGCTGTTGTGTCTTAGTGTAACCTAGTAAGCTGCCCACGTCTTAGCATTCTAAGTCTTTGGAGAATACTAGTGCACATGCGAGGAAATCAACAAATCTATAAATGCATATCAAGGTTCTTTTATGCTTTTCATTCTGTTTTTGTCACTACGGATTGTGCAGTTAAAATCACAGGCAGTTTGATTTTGACTTAAAAAAATGACAACCCCAAAACCTCTATCAGGTTTTCCAGTCGTCACTGAATTGCGGCAGCAAGAGTATGGAAACAAAGGCAGCACAGAATTTTGGGCATTTTCATTTAGGTAGGTATCAGTTTATATTTTTCAGAGAAGTTTAGTGTTTTATCAACAAGCTGATAGTCTCTGTTTTGTGAAGCACCTATTCCAACAATGCCTGGGGTTGTAAAGAATCATACTTGCATTCCCATTTAAAACCTCTGGCGATGTTGTGGGAATGTGAACTAAGATGACAATCCTAAACTTAAGCACAGTTGTTAGGCTCTACTGAACACAGTGAGACTTACTTCTGAGTAAACATGTAGAGGATTTGGCTGTGAGGCACTGGTCTCACACTGCAGGTCCCTGAGATTTGGTGTGATTTATTGCTTTCTGTCACAACATAGCTTTATTTCTAAATAATTCACCCTGTTCTTCTAACAAAGGGTCACAGGGTTGTTTATGAAATGCAAAATACATAGTAAATGCAATATACAGTAGCACCTCAGGTTACAGACGCTTCAGGTTACAGACTCTGCTAAACCAGAAATAGTACCTCGGGTTAAGAACTTTGCTCCAGGATGAGAACAGAAATTGCGCGGCGGCGGCACAGCAGCAGTGAGAGGCCCCATTTGCTAAAGTGGTACCTCAGGTTAAGAAAAGTTTCAGGTTAAGAACGGACCTCCGGAACGAATTAAGTTCTTAACCCGAGGTACCACTGTAGTATAAACAACAATATCACTATTATTAAAAGAGAAGCAATGCAGCAAAAAAGGGGGGGATGTAGGTGGCGCTGTGGTCTAAACCACTGAGCCTAGGGCTTGCCAATCAGAAGGTCAGCAGTTCGAATCCCCGCGAGGGGTGAGCTCCCGTTGTTCGGTCCCTGCTCCTGCCAACCTAGCAGTTCAAAAGCACATCAAGTGCAAGTAGATAAATAGATACAGCTATGGCGGGAAGGTAAACGGCGTTTCCGTGCACTGCTCTGGTTCACCAGAAGCGGCTTAGTTCTGCTGGCCACGTGACCCGGAAGCTGTACGCTGGCTCCCTCGGCCAATAAAGTGAGATGAGCGCCGCAACCCCAGAGTGGTCCACAACTAGACCTAACGGTCAGGGGTACCTTTCCCTTTCCCTTTAATGCAGCAAAGCCAGATGTGTTATTGTACCTTCATTTTAAAGTTACAGCATTTCTAGCACACTATAAACTGTTTTCTTCCATATTGTTAATTTATCCAGTTGAGCATTATCCAGCATTATCTTTTTTTGTGGGCATGGGGAGGGGCAGGGAATTCCGTGGCAAGATCCACTAGGATGCAGCAGGACTGTGGCTCAGCCGGCATTAACTCTCCAGCCCCGGCTCAACTGAGGTAAAGGTAAAGGTACCCCTGCCCTTTCGGGCCAGTCGCCTCCGACTCTAGTGCGCCCATCTCACGTAAGAGGCCGGGAGCCAGCGCTGTCTGAAGACACTTCCGGGTCACGTGGCCAGCATGACGAAGCTGCTCTGGTGAGCCAGCACCAGCGCAGCACACGGAAACGCCGTTTACCTTCCCGCTATAAAGCGGTACCTATTTATCTACTTGCACTTAGGGGTGCTTTTGAACTGCTAGGTGGGCAGGAGCTGGGACCAAAAGACGGGAGCTCACCCCGCCACGGGGATTCGAACCGCCGACCATGAAGGAATTACTGCATAAAATATCGACTCAGGTGGCAAGTAAGGGAGGCTCCCTGCTTCACAGTGTCTCTCTCTAGAAGTTGGAAGGTTACTGTGTGAATGCTTGAAGAGGGTTCCAATGCCAGCTTTTTGCTACCTACTTTGATGGTGATAGGGACATTTTAAGGATGGATAGACTCCTCCTCAGAGTCAACACATCTATCTTTATGTTTCTTTATGTTTGTTCCTTCTAAAATCACACGAGAAGGGAGTTTTCCATTCTCAGAATACCGTCACTTTGGCTCTCTACCCCACAGGAACTGCTTTTACAATTTGCTCTGCTACTGTCAAGTGCATCAAGTAATTCTCCAAGTGCTGGTGCCATATTTTATTTAAATTAAATAAATCACTTTAGAAAGAATGATATATAAATGACATTGCATGAAATAGGTGGCATTGTATTTAAATTCCATGCCTGGCATTATGTCTAAGCCTATTTCACAGCTGCTAACAGGTGTGAATTGGTTCTTTTCGGGAGGGGGGGGCCCTACTGTTTGGCCCTTTGTTCAATCCAAGCTGCTACAGTGCATTAGCATACTGCAAAAACAATTGATTTTTGTCACAATACAATTTAAAAATACAGGTTTTAATTTGATTGACAAAACTTTTATTTGCTCAATGAAATTGAAAGGAGTCTCTACCCTAATCTCCAATGTTATTAGCATCTTGTCTTTCTTTCTTCAGCTGTTATGCATTAAAGTTAAGGACTTTTCTTTTGCAAGAGTCTAAATTGTCTGTACCTGAACTTTAAAACTTAAAAAGTACAGCTTTCAACCAAAACATAAACCTGAAACAAAGAGGTTGGTTTTTTTTACTGCACATAATAGAGACAGCCTACCAGCTTAAAACTGAAGGCTTCATCCTAAACAGAGTAAAATGAATTAAATGATTTATTTTAGATAAACAACCATCTTTCACTGCTTATTACTTGAACATTTTGTCACTATGGTCAGCTCGTCAGGGAAAGGGGTGCTAGCATTCCACTTTTAAATCAATATGTTCTGTTTCACAATCCTAGCTGAAATATATGGAAATAGAGCATTTGAAGGCTACAAGGATTCAGTTGGTGACATTTAGAATCATGAGGGCATGCACCAGGGCTACATAAATCAAGCATGTTGGACAACACAATTGGTGCAGCTGGACTGGTGAAGACAAGTTATGCAGACCTGGTCTGCGTAGCTTCTGATCCATGTTTCTTCTTGTGGTTGCAAACTGGGTGTGTGTGAGCTCACTTTTCCACAAAAGGTACGGTATATCTTGACATGCCTTCTAGAAGACTGGGGTTACCAAGTGGTGACTTATATATGTGAATGAACTACCACAAATCAAATATATCACAGAGAGAATTTAACTTTCCCAATGCTTTTCAGAGGAGTCCAGATGCAAAATCAAGTTCTGTTCAAGTTGTCACATATTCAGTAATCAAGTGATGGGCGATAAGGTGAAGCACATTATTCTGTGAGGCAGCAGCCCTGACTTCATCTGCAGGTTTCGGCATTACAATTGCAGCCCAACTGGGATCCACTGGTTTGTGATGCAGGACTAGCTGATTATGTTATGCTAGTAAGGTAACTGCTTGCACATGATTTCTTTTGCTACATAGAGACTTTGGAAGTCAGGGGAAACATTGGAGCGCAACATTGGGGATACCTGTGCCAGAATGAGTTCAACAATTATGGTGATAACTGATAAATATATCTTTAATAATAATGTTATAGGATGGGGGGGCTGGTTTGAATTATATCTTTTTTGTCCATTCCATGCCCATGGTTTTAAATCTGTAAGATTGAAGTCTGTGGTCAGACCACTCTGTTAAATTAGTAGGCCTTCCCTGGTTTAGGCTTAGAGTTGGGAGAGCATACAATAACAGCATAATCTGAATCACACCATAGGCTAGTGTAGTGTAGTGTAGTGTAATGGTTAGAGTCTTGGACTAGAACCTAAGAGACCAGGGTTCAAATCCTAACTCAGCCAGGAAGCCAGGATGCTGGGGTAATAGTTATAATTTTATAATTTTATTTTGGTGAATGATTTATGCTGCCTGTAATCCTCTGCCCACTTACCTGAGAGTAAGTTCCATTGAGCACCTTTGTTAACTGAACAGGGAAACAAGCCCCAGAGTATTTCTTCCAACCACTGGGTAGTTGGTGGTTTTCCTTTTTATTATTTTACAGGCTTGAGAGAGCACTGCTGAACAAAAATCTAAGTTTGTGCATGCCACTCAGCAAGTATGACCTAGGTGTGGCTGCTAATACAGTCCTATGGGCAATATTCAAATATCTGCAATAATACCTTATTTCTTATCAGCCGATGTGGTCCTGAAGGGTGAGGTAGGTGGTCTGCTAATGCTCCACACCAGGCTTGGGGACAGGGCATAATGGAGAATGATCTTCTCCCTGGTCTGGAATGGTCTTCCCCATGAGGTACAAACGTTGCTCTCAATGCTTGTCTTTAGGTGCCAACTGAAGACTTTCTTTTGGAGCCAGGCTTGTATAGTTTCATTCTTCTCGGCAGCAATATTAGTGTTGTAATAAGTTCTTAATGATGCATTGCTATACTTTTCCGTTACTGTTTTTTATGTCTGTGTTATGCTCCTTAACACTTGTGTATTGCCTTGAGCTCCTCTGCAGGAAGGACAATTAATAAATAGCTTAAGAAAACAAACAAGCTCTTCTGGATGTATGAAAGATAGTGCTCCCCCCCAAGCTCTCAAGAACATGGGGCTCTTTGCATGCCACTGAAATAAATTTCAATAGCTTATTGTGGGATTTGTTGAGCTCCAGTTCCTATATGCGAGGCAGCTGCTGATGTGCTCCACAGGACTGTATGGAGAAACCTCACACTGAGTGGTCTTGGGGCCGAGGGCCCAGGGTCCTGACACACCTCTGGGGAAGAGCAGCAGCAGCAACAACCAATCTCATGTCCTGCACTTCCACTTAGGGTGATATTTCATCCTTCATTCTTTATGTGACCCAGCCAGCCCATATACTGCCCTTTGTCACTGCCACTCACCCAAATGCTGCAGCTTGCAGGGGGAAGGGAGTAGGAAGTGAAGCTAGGACTTCCCTGCAGCCCTTGCAGCTCTTTTACCGTGGGGGGGGGGTGCAGACAGGCATTTGGTGATGGCAGAAGCGGCCACCCTAGAGAAGGGAGAGGATGGGACAGTTGTTGCCTCCTCTTGCTCTTCCAGGTAGTGGCTCCTGCTAGCTTCCCTCACTGATCATAAAAGCTGCTCAGTTGCTCACCAAGATGCATTGGGGCAAATATACACTTCAAACCTTTTTTTAATAATAAAAAAATCAACACCAGATCAATCTACAGGTCTGACAGTACAAATGTTTCTGAGCCATTCTTTTCTATGTTTCCAAGGATGAAATTTGGCAGCAGGCAAGGAGCTCCCCAAGTGTGGTACCCGATTAGAAAAGGTCCTGTTCTGAATCACCATCAGCCTCACGTTTGAAGGAGGAGGCACATGGACAAATGCCTCATTAGAGGCCTTCACTGGCTTCCTGTTCACTGCTCATGAACAAAAAGTATCTATAATTTTAAGAGTTCAGTGCAGGAAAAGGTAGATGGATACCTTGTTAATTGCAGCAAGCTGGCAGCTGACACAAAAGGAACAATATGTGAAAAACGCCAAGGTTATTTTCTGTAACTTTTTTTGTCTGAGAATTAAAACTGTCTCTTGCATGTGTGAGGACTATCAAGAGAACACCAAGTTGGCCTCTGGCTATTATTCTCATCTTCTAGAGGAATCTAATTAACTCAATAATTAAATAGGGACTTTAGTGACATAGTTGTTTTTGTCCATGGTACAGAATTGCAAAGCCATTTTATGGACGGCATTTCTTATTTTCAGTGGGACATGTAGTAACTTAAATAACTTCGTTGCTATGACAAATACACTTAATTGCTGTCACGAATTATATTTGTTTATCACTTCAGGGAATTGAGCAGAAGCAAAATTAAAGGATTTCTGAACAGTATAGAGTATATGATGCTGCTAACTTACACTGTCAATATTTACCAACACTTACTCAAGCTGAATGAAATGTTTTTCATCTATCCTCTTCTTTTGACTCCATGAAACCAAGAGCTTCCTACACACGTTTTCGCTAATAAGGCAGCAAAGGCTTCCAACTCTCATCCAAACAAGGCAAATAGAAGGATAGCAGAAACTGAATGATGCAGCTTGCAGGGAAGAAACCTTGGAGGGCAAATTGCATTTGAATCTCTTATAAAGACAATGAGATGTATTGGATTTTGGCATATAACACAAGGGTGGTCATCTGGAAGTTCACAAGCAGATGCCGTGATCAGAGCAATGTTATCTGGCCTTCTGTGGTGCTCCTTATGACATTTTACTAAGGATGTGTTTTGTTTTGGTTTTTAAAAAGCTTCTAGTTTGGCTTGCTCCTTCCAAAAGGATGAGTAGCAATCCTGCCACTTTCAGGAGACCTTTTAGCGCCATCCTCCAGATGATGATTTCATTTCACTGAAGTGTAGGTGGTCCATATATGTGCTGATGTGGCGAGTGTTGTTTGGTTTGCATCTTGCAAATCCAGCTAATTAACACTTTCTACTCTGCGCTTCCTATTTCTTAGTTAGTCATTCACAAGATCATCTCTTATCCCATGACCGCTAGGCATGCTCATGAGACTTGAGTGAGACACTTTGTCAAAAGCTTTCAGAATGCAATGCATTTACTCTGAGTAAAACTAGACCTTTACATTGATTAAAAATATTATGTTGGGAAAGAAGCCCTAAGAGCGAAGCACTTTCATTCAATGAAATTTAGTGGGAGAGATTTAAGGGAATGTTTACATTTTCTAAACCAAAATCTATGGGACTTAAACATACTGAACTTTAGCTGGATCACATCCAGAGACTGGCAGAAAATTGTAAAGAAAAAATACATTTATTCTGTCTGCAAAACCTAATTAAATACAGACGTGAAAGTGATTGATGTATTGAGTTTAACTAAAACATTTGTAATTTTCCCGAACAAGACAATAATTGAGTTCATATAAAACTGAAGATCACAAGTGCCTAAGTGCAATGGGAGATATATTACAAAGGCAACTTAAAAGGTGAGAGCATTCTTGAAGACACTCCCATCTGCATATAATAGACCATAAATGGGATTTTTCTGGGTTAACCTTTCACTTGTGGGTTTCAGAAGAACTGCAACTGCTGTTTGAGAAGATGTACAAAAAGGAAAGAGGCAGTGGCATTGCTCAAATTGCTTTAGAAGATGTGTCATGCATTTAAAGCAATATTGTGGCATTCTAAACCCAATGTGTTGAACACAACGGCTAAACACAAAGGGTAGAAAGTCTTTTTTCCCCTGAAGCTTTCATCACCTTCAATAAGAAAGCCTTCCTGATGAGATTTTTAAAGCATTGGCCCACTCCACCACCACTGAATTGATGATGTTGTCATGTGGCCAAATATAACACCATCATGTGAATAATGTGATTCCTATTAATTTGTATCACATTCTCAGGAAGAAGTTGTTCCCAAAGCAGATGCCAGTCTGGTAGAGAAAAGCCCTTGAATTTGTTGCAAAAAAGGTGATCAGGGAAGAGTTTCTCAAACACTCCATAACACATAATTATTGTGAGCAAACAATTGTCATAGTCCTAAATAATAATGAGAAGAACACCACCCTTCAAATACAGGTAAGATGACTGGCTTTTTTCCCCCTCCCCCCCTTTTTTGCTTTTTCTAAAGAAAACTGGTACTTGGAGACTTGGGGATGTTAAACATGAAAAAGTTTTTGTTTTACAGAACAAAGTTGGTAAAACAAAAGAGGTGTCAGGAGATGGAATTATTTCAAGAAACAGTTAGCTACTGTATTTTTTGCTCTATAAGACTCACTTTTTCCCTCCTAAAAAATAAGGGAAAATGTGTGTGCGTCTTATGGAGCGAATGCAGGCTGTGCAGCTATCCCAGAAGCCAGAACAGCAAGAGGGATCGCTGCTTTTGCTGTGCAGCGATCCCTCTTGCTGTTCTGGCTTCTGAGATTCAGAATGTTTTTCTTGTTTTCCTCCTCCAAAAACTAGGTGCATCTTGTGGTCTGGTGCGTCTTATAGAGTTAAAAATACGATATATATATATCAGGGGTGGCCAACTCCCAAGAGACTGCGATCTACTCACTGAATTAAAAACTGGCAGTGATCTACCCCCTTTTGGGGTGTTCAGGTCAAAGTTGTTGAGTTTTTTCAGGGAGGAGGTAAAATGTTGAGCTTTATTTAGGGGAGCCACACTTGTTCAGCTTCTTTGGGGGAGCCAATGATCAACCAGATGATATACCACAACGTCCAGTGATCTACCAGTAGATCACGATCTACCTGTTGGACATGCCTGCTATATATGTATCAAATTTGGTGGATGTTACAAACTTCTAAACAAGGTGGTAAACACACAGGTTCGTTTTACTTCAGTTGCATAAGCTAATTATATGGATGTGACAGCTTAGGCCTTAATACATGGATTCTTAAATATGGTGGTCCTTTCTGTCAGTTTCCCAACCTTCTATCAATTACACTCCTGAGGCTCCTCTAGTAGTGTAACGGACCCAGGAGATCACCACACTCCTCTTAACTGGATTTGGATTCTTCTCTTTCCAGAAGATCATTCCCCTTCTGACTGAATTGAGACCCAATAGTGTGTTCCCTCACACCTTTACTTTTCCTGTCCCCAGTTCAGCTTCCCAGATTTTGTCTTGCCTAAAAGTCACTTATCGCTGTCCTTGAGGCTAAACTCAGAGACTTCCTTCTCTGGCTACAGATATTTTCCTCAGAGTGGATTTTACACCCACAGCTCAGGAGCTACCAGCCAAGAACCCTTCACTGCTTTTTTCTTTTCCTTCCAGCCTGCTCTGGCTAGCTGTACCCACAGCCCCTGGTGAGCTGCTCCACTGGGCCGGCGTTTGTCCACTGAGGTAGACTCTGGTCTTTCTGAGCTTTCTGTCACAACAGGAGAGGAAAGTTAAGGGAATGGAAAGGGTCTACACTTGAAATTGCCCAAATGAAATGTGCCAGTTTTTTGAAACTGAAAATCCAGTCCCTCTTCTGGGGATTATAGTTCCTTGGCATTATGGCAATCATGACTGAAGTCAATGCTAATAAATTCAGCTCATTGTTGTTTCTGCAGCCTAGATGAGGAAAATAAACTATTTCAGAAATATTGCTACATTAGTACTAAGAAAAGCATAAAGGGACTCCTGAACATGAAGCCTAATTGTTGCAAAGCAAGCAGCATCAGACCCAGCAGTATCCGTGGGTCTCAGATCCTATAGCAAACATCCCAAGGTGCCTTGGTCTTTACTGCAGTACATCTGAGATGGGTCATAATAGTCAACTTGCAGCATCAGTGCTCAAGGTAATATTATTTAATAATAATAATAATAATAATAATAATAATAATAATAATAATAATAATAATTTATTTATACTCCGCCCAATCAGGGGGGCCCAGGATATTCCAAGGGGGGGCCCAGGTGAAAATCATGCAAATGGAGAGCCACAGCACGAGGCCGAGGGGCACAGTTGGAAGTGAAGGGGGGGGGAATCCTGATTGGCTATCTGCTTAGCCAATCACAAGCGGGTAAGGGGGTGGCCCACCAGGGCCTAATGCTCCTTTTTGCCACATGTGTTTTGTTGGAGCAGTTCTGGTTTCTTTCCAGAGGGAGAGGGTGATTGCCGAGCCTCCCATTTTGACCAGTAGAGCCCATGACCCAGAACCCCCAGGCCAGGTAATTGCGGGGGTAGGGTGGCAATGGGTGAGCCAGAGCTGCTTGTTGCTGCTGCCAGTGCTGGGCCCGGTGGCAACCTGGGCCTGACTCTGCAAGGTGCCTAGTGGATCAGCGCCTTTGTATGTTGCCCAGGGGCACAGCATTGGCCTGGCTCTGCAAGGTGCAGAGTGAAACCCACCTCAGCACTGAGCTGAGCAGGATCATTTGGTGCTGCTAACTTGCATCTAGTAAATAACTAAGTGTCTACTCAAAAGAAAGCCACACTGAGTTCAGTGCGCCCTACTCCCAGGTAAGGGTATGTGGGGCTATAGCGTTTTATCTAGGCAGCCAGGGCTCCTCCGGATGACAAGATCTTTTTGCACCAAGTCAGTGAGGACCACTTGCTTCTTAAAATTATCCCATATATACAGAACTCCCTATGCGCCTTTTAGACTGCATCTGTAGGTTTCCTCCTCCGTGTCGTCAAATAAGTGTTGTTTACTTTTTATAATACATGGAAAATGGATCTCCCTCGGGAGGTTCTGGACTCTCCTTCCTCGGAGGTTTCTAAGCAGAGCTTGGATGGTCATCTGTCCTAGATGCTTTAGCTGAGTTTCCTGCGTTGCAGGGGGTTGCACCTGAAAGATGACCTTCAAAAGGGGGTTGCACCTGAAAGATGACCTTCAAAAGGGGGTTGCACCTGAAAGATGACCTTCAAAAGGGGGTTGCACCTGAAAGATGACCTTCAAAAGGGGGGTGCACCTGAAAGATGGCCTTCAAAAGGGGGTTGCACCTGAAAGATGACCTTCAAAAGGGGGTTGCACCTGAAAGATGACCTTCAAAAGGGGGTTGCACCTGAAAGATGACCTTCAGCGTCTTCCAGCTCTATAATTGCATGATTCCCAGGGAGAAGAGTCGGTGGAAGAAGATTGGAAGAAATTTAAAGACTATTTACAGAAATACTGCAAAATTAATGAATGTTAGAATGATGTCAGAATGAAGTTAAGTGGTTTTAGCAGCAATGTTATAAAGGTGTATGTAAAAATGGTTTGTTAACAGGTGAGAATCTAAAGTTACAATATATTAAGTTAAAGGATTAGGATAAAAACAAAGAGGGAAAGGATTTGCTGAATTAATTAACTGAACTGGAATACAAAAAAGGGAGGTGTGAGGAGGTCAGGGAAACAAGTAAATGAAAGATAAGACATGGAAAGATTGATCTGTTTTTAAGTGTTTTTATTTTTCTGTATTTTGTATTTTTGCCTTTTTTTCTTTTTCTTTCTTTTTCTTATTTTTGTAACCTTTTTTGAAACTTTAATAAATACCATTTTAAAAAATATATAATTGCATGATTCTATGTTTTTCTGCTTCAACAATATTTCATTATGTTCCTATCATTTTATGTAATTGTATTTTTATACATTATAAATAAATAATAAATAAAACATGTTCTATTTGCATACAAAACATTTAAATAGCTACTTTTCTACTGGTAGGACGGGGGGCATGGGCATAGTCAGGATTTTTGTTAGGGGGACAGGCTTTTGTTGGGGGGGATAAAACCTCTGATTTGTATTGATTTTTACTTATTTGGGGGGGGGGGTGTCAGCTGCCCCTCTGCCCCACTGGCTATGCTTGGGGGGACCACATGAAGGAAACAAGGTCAGAAGGGGGCCACGGTTGGGAAAAGGTTGGGAAGCACAGGTCTCCATCCCTACTGGATAGAGCAGGAGTGCCTGTGGTTCTGATTATGGAATATTCTCAGGACCTCAGTCCTGCCTTCCTCTCCAATATTATTTGATGCTATTCTGTTCCTCAATAGACTAGAGTAACCATACTGTTCAGGAAGTTGGAAGGAGGCAGTGGATTTGTTGGAAGCCTTGACAAGAATTTCATCATAATGAACTGGAGAAAAGCCATATTGGATATTCAATGAGACCAACAAATGAAGAGCTATATTTGGGCTTTCTGATTGGAAAAGGGTGAAGCTGAGAGGCCTAGAAGGCAAGGCTGAGAAATACCATCTTACAGAACAGGAAAACACTGGATATCAATACAGCTAGAAGTTATTCTGGAATGCATAATTTGAATGCGTTGAATAATTGTTATTCACATAATTGGCAGACTGAGAAACGGAAGACTTTTCTTTCCTTTTTATGTTATCTTTTCTTTTTAAAAATTCAATCCCTGTCAGCCTTATCTATATGTATGTTTTATGTTCTGAAGCCTCATATCTTGGATATAGGACAATACACACAGAAAGGTGATGGCCAGAAGGTGAAGGCCCTGTGTGAGAGACAGAGTGGAGAGGGTCCCTCAGGGTGGGAGACTGAGGGGAAGAGACAAGGCTCCCAGGTGAGAGATGAGCAAGTTCACTCTTCTGCGTGTGGAATAAAGATCAAAAGAGCTTGGTATTATTATTCTCTCTCTCTCTCTCTCTCTCTCTCTCTCTCTCTCCAACCCCCCCCCCCCCCGGTTACTTTCCTATCTTCCTCTTTTTAGATTAGTTTGGCTTTTATTGTCTTTTAAGTGGAAAACTTTCAATAAAAATGATTTAAAAATGATTTAAAAGGAAGGAGGCAGTGGTGAGGGTGATGGCTCATTGCTGTGTCTGCCCACACAAAATAAACTTGTGAAGATCTAGACTAAAACTTCAGAGAGACTGACTTTGACCTCATATGGGATAAAGGTAAAGGTAAAGGTAAAGACGGGCCAGTCTTGCCAGACTCTAGGGTTGTGCGCTCATCTCACTCTAGCGGCCGGGAGCCAGCGCTGTCCGCAGACACTTCCGGGTCACATGGCCAGCGTGACAAGCTGCAACTGGTGAGCCAGCGCAGCACACGGAACGCTGTTTACCTTCCCGCTAGTAAGCGGTCCCTTTTTATCTACTTGCACCCGGAGGTGGTGCTTTCGAACTGCTAGGTTGGCAGGCGCTGGGACCGAAAGACGGGAGCGCACCCTGCCGCGGGGATTCGAACCGCCGACCATGCGATCGGCAAGTCCTAGGCGCTGAGGTTTTACCCACAGCATCACCTGCGTCCTCATATGGGATGGTGAGATGAAATTCAAAATACCGGCACTTATATATCAGCCACCCCAAACTGAACTCTGGAATCATCATCACTAACTCTCAAGCAATTATTGGCCATGCCCTCAGCATATCTAAATTGGTTATTGAAGCATAGAGCATTTAGAACAATGATCTGATATCTTAAACCTCTTAGTGGTTTGATTAATGAATCAAATATGTTAATAGTGAGTCTTTAATTTTTCTCAAACTTTAAAGAGCCAGACTTCAATTGGAGGGTGTTCTTTGTAAAGCTGATAGATGGATATCAGACATTCTGCTGATAACTGAATCTACTCTTTCCCTAAGCCATTAACTTGTGGCTTTCGACAAAACAAGGAGGAATTTTAAAGATTTAGCTCTGAGGTGTACAAAAATGAGTTTGTTTAGTTGTACTCCAAAAAATGCAACATGAAAATATGTATTATGAGCAAGCACCAAAGAACCAAGACAAGGAAGCACCTTATGTGCTGTGGCCATGGTTTCCATATGTAAAACGGTTCTGGTCTTTGGGTGTTTGACTTCAGTGGGGAACTGATAGAATTTTAAGTAGGTTTTACATGAATTGTGGCTGTTTCTCCATATGTATGAGAGATCAAGCTTTCTTGTCATGAATACTAATGGAAATTGATGTTAATCTTAGAAACACTGTACACAGAACATGAATTTGAATTTCTATATTCATATCATAATATTTAGAATATGTGCTGTTGGTGTTACTTCTGTTTTTCATAAAGGAAGGGGGAGGGAATCAAGATTTTTTTTGCATGTATCTGAACAGCACAAATATGACTGTTCAGAATGTTGTTGTTAGTAAACAGTCTGTCGACAGAAATTAGTCACCAGAGGAATTTCCTAATTATTTTTATATAATTAATACATTGAGAGATTCACAATCTGTTTGTTCACAGACAAGTCAGAAAGGAAAGGAAAGACAATTTGCCCATCTGATTCCTTGGGAAATTTATTATTTCTTTTTAAATATAGTCTCTTATTCTTTCTGAAAACACATATAACAAACAATCCCCATATACACCCCCTTCCTCCAAGTAACATTTCATGTGAAAACAATAGAAATACTACATTCAAATATTAGGCAGCTTTGTAAATAGTTTAGAGTTGATTGTGTTGCAGATATTAATGTTGCACAGTTTAAAGTGACTGGAAGCGTAAGAACTGGCTTCTTTTGGAAATGAAGCATTGTCCAGACCCTTGAAAATATTAATCAAATTTTACTGGCAGAACTTTCTTCATAATAGAATTAAAACATCACATATACACCCAACACATCCATACAAGGTCTTGTGCTGTCCAGCATAGGCCAGCATCTTAGAAATAAGGCCAGCATCTTAGAAATAAGAGTTAACTTAAAAAAAATCCAAACTGTGTCTCTCCGCCCCACCGCCCCCAATTTCAGCTGGCTGTAGCCCCAGGCTGTTGCAACCTCTTGTTGGAGAGCCATTTACTTGCATTGTTCTCCCTGTATCATTCAGAGAGACTGAAACAGGCAACTCCCTTCAAAATGGAGATTTGCAACTTAATACCTTCATCATATGATCTAACACTCACATGTTAGCTGCCAGAGAACAACAATCACAACAATCATTTACTCAGCAAAGAGCTCAGAGTCCTTAGAAAAACAACTGTGGAAAACCCCCAGCTGTTAGCAATACACATTTAACCATTTTCCATTTCTGTGTCCATTAAACTTAACAGCTTGCCTTCTACTCTCTGTCTTAACAGATTGTCCCAGAGTGAACTGTGAGAAGCTGGTGGTGAGGGGACAACATTGGTAATATTTTTATTCTTGACAATTAGGACATTAAAAATGTAGTGAAATGGCTACATACGAATTCAATATAACAGATAATACAGCTCAAAGTAGTGCATTGTGTAACAATAGCAATTCCAAAGCAGCTCCAATTAGGACATTTTTTTAAAAAAAGAATTATAGCAGCATTAGTGTATGTAAAGTCACTATGTGGGTGCAACTGAATCAGTAAACAAAAAACAAAAAACCCCAAGCCACAGCTGGTTCTTCATGAAGATAATTGTTGATGCTTAATAAAGTATAGGCACAATAAATTACTGGATGCAACATTTGCAGAATTCTTAGCTGCTGGTTCAGGCTGCAATTCAAAATGCACTTACTAGGGAATAACCCCCACAGAACACAGTGGGCCTTAATTCTCAGTAAATATGTATAGGACTGCACTGTCAGAAAATTGTGAACAAGAGGTTCCTCTGAGCCATATTCTACTGACTGCCTTTCTGAGTTTGACATTGGCTGATGGATCCTGGAAAGTGTTCTGCATATGCCACCTTCCTAATTATCTATTTGGCATGCAGCAAATCTGTTCGTTATTCTGGAATGGCATTTTGCAGAAAAGGAAGGAGCAAAAAGGAATACAATAAACAGGGATGAACAGCCAGTAAACTAGATTCTGGATTTGCTTTTTCAGTCGATGGATTGAATACAAAGAGCTATTCTAGGCACAGCCAACGCATTTGCAAGAGGTGTGATTTCTGACTTTTCTCTGAATAGCAATTCTTGCCCAATTCCATATCACAATCTGCTTTTGAAACTCCCCACAGTTTCAAAAGAGATTTGCCATGTGGAACGGGGAACTGCTATTTCATAAGTACAAATACAAAGCTCTCTTGAAGCTGCTTGTGTGCTTCTTTAGATCTAAACTGTATATTATACTCATTCTATACATAACACAAAGGCTGTCAGGAAATGGGCAGGCTTTCCTCAGCTGTTGCCTAGTGTTGACTATCAAAATAGCAATCTGCCCCTCACAGGCAATACAAGCCATACAAAATGCTGTAACCAAGTGCACATGATAATTGCTGTCTTTTGTACAGTGACATCACAGAGCAGGGCGGTGAAGGAGATCCAGGTAGCACAACTTAAAGTAACGTTTCATTTTATCCGCATACTAGCTCATGGAAGCCGAAGGCTAAGAGGCAGTGCATTTATATTATCTACCTATGACAGTTCTATATAAGCCATTTCTTATGGCTTCCTCCTCCATAATCTTTGGAATGGTAGTTGCTGGGGGTGGTGGGATGCTGAGAAGTCCAGCAGAGATTCTTCCTGGAGCAACATTTCTGAGAATTCCCAATGAAGGGAAAACTATTGTTAAATAATTTTGGGGGTGCAGCAAAAGAAGTGGGTCAAACCGCTACCTCTCTCCTGAAGTTTGGGGGGGGGGAAGGTGAATTTCAAGGGTGCAAAACTCATTGCGTGTCGAGGTCCCCAAGCCACCCCCCAAATAACTCACAACGCACACTTAATTTTTGTTTAAGGTTTTTGGCATGATTTTGGCCACAACTTTATTTAAATACAAAACCGTGAGTGGTTGTTTAGGCATTGGTTAAGACTATCTGTCCCCCCGCCTGGGGACAGAACTGACTTGCGGGCACCACCGAAAGACAGTGCGGGGGAAAGCAAGTCGGGGAGAAATGGAGCTGAGTCACAGACCCTCAATTCTCACCCGCCTGCTCCCCGAAGGCTTGCTGGCCCTAGTCCCATTCCAGGGATTGGACGAAAAGATGACAAGCCCCAGGATTCCTTTAACGGAATTCCCTTTCCGCAGCAACCATGGAGGGGCAGGCCCAGCCTATCCTAACCCCTCCTCCACCCATTTATAACCAATGCCTAACCACAACCTTACAAGTTGTGACGATTTGCTACGCAGTAGGCAAAAACCAAATGACTCCATACTGGCTGTCAATGAAAAATAGTTGAAAATTGGTTTGTGGCACAATGTTTGGCCAGCTTGCCATCTATTTTCTCCTTGTTAGAAATGGCCAAGCACAGAATACACACATACAACAATAGTTATGCATGTGTTTACCAAATGAGCACTGACTCCTAGCTGGGACCTGGCAATCCCAGCTGTAGCCTCATTCATTTAGCTATAACCCACTGGGAGTAACTTTAAGGTCTCATGAATTCATATTCACCTGTTGCAGCATTAGCTTACCTCTAATTAAATAATAATAACACAACTCCTGTCTCCTTTGAAGTCTATCAAGTGGTGGTTTGTGGTGATTGTGAGGCAGTGGTATGCTCTTGGTGTCAATTACCTGGCTCTTGTGAAGATGGGATGGCGTTGGGGGGGCAAGGCTGGGGGAGTGGAGGCCAAGCAAGAGCTCCTCTGACCTCACTAATGCCATAAATACCCCATTGTCTCTGCTGCCACCCAACAAGCCATGGCTGAGTATCCTAGCCTTGCACTCGTTTTCCTTAGAAGCTGGCCTATTCATGCTGCAAGCCCCCTAAACAGATAATTTAGCCTTAAAAGTCCATTCATATGAGACTTGGTTTATCTCTGTCACTCCTGCTAGGAGACTAGCATAGCTTCCAGGAGATTTGCACTCTCCTCAACCCCTGTCAGAAATGGAACAATTAATTTGAGGTGCCTCTTCCTTGAATCATGTCATGAGAATCATGAAAAGAGCATTAACTGGTTCTCTTTCTGTTTGCTATGGGAAAGTTTTGTCCAATTTAATACCTTCACGTTCCCAAAAACCAATTTTAGAGGACTGGTGAAAGAAGGGATCAGAATGATACTGCTGCAATGTACATTCACACGTCAGATCTACAATGATGTTTGGGATGAAATTTTGCACCCCTAAAATACCTGATTCCTTGCTCATTAATTTGTTGGCATTGATGAACAGTAAGCATAGGCTGCACACACATGCATTCCTTTTCCTCCTGTGTTTCCCCACTGCAGGCCGTTTCATTGGGGCAGGAGTTTCAAAGCCCATTGTGGCCATTTAAATTATTTTTAAAATCCCCCCCCCCCTACACACAGACTTTTCATTCTGACTTTTTCACAATAATATTAAAACTGAAAACTTACACTCATGAAATGCAGCAGCAACAACATAAAAGAAGCCATGTAAAGAAAAACTTACACAGAATGTTTCCCATAGCTGCCTCCACACAGTGAATGCTGAACATATGCATGTTTTATAGCACACATTTTCACAGCACCAGGAGAAATGTTAAACTCTGCTAGAAAAAACTGATGGTAAACCAGATACAGAAGAAAGCTTCTCATGTCTGCAATGGATAGGATAGATGTACATATTTATTCAGCATGAAAATAAAGGGGGAAATAGAGCTGATTCTATCAAGAGAGCACTTTGAAAAACACAGGGTGTGCTTGAAATTATTCCTACCTTATGCCTACATTTTTATTTTAGGCCCCAAAGTCTTTTTTATTTTAATTTCAGTGTGCTTTTCGATAAAAATTGTAAGTTAATTTTTACTTATTACTGCCTTGTGTATTCAACTGGTTTTTTTAGAGATTGTGTTAAGACTGCCTGCCTGAAAGGTTTTACACCACTACCTTGTGCTGTTATTTTTTTATTATTGATGCATTTTATAATGTTTTTATAATGAGTCTATGCACCCTTGGGGGAAAAAGGCTGATAGCTCTCTTTAAAATAATAATAATAATAATAATAATAATAATAATAATAATAATAATAATAATAATAATAATAATAACAACAACAACAACAATAATAATTTATTATTTGTACCCCGCCCATTCGGCTGGGTTTCCCCAACTACTCGGGACGGCTGCCAATAAAGATTAAAAATACATTAAAATGTCACACATTAAAAACTTCCCTAAACAAGGCTGCCTTCAGATGTCTTCTAAATGCCAGGTAGTTGTTTATCTCTTTGACATCTGACGGGAATTGACCTGTGCCATGGACAGCTGGAGTCCAAAATGACTCCCAGGCTGTGCACCTGATCCTTCAGGGGCACAGTTGCCCCATTCAGGACCAGGGAGTCTTCCACACCCTCCCGCCCCCTGTCCCCCATAGACCATTGGCCCATATAAGATAGCATTGCCTGCAGTGACTGGCAGCAGCTCTCTGCGTCTCAGGCAGGAGTGCTTTCAAGCCATGCCTTGAGATGCCAGGACCTAGCATGTGACACAGGCTTCCCATTCCCTGAGAACCTTCATCTTTCGTAAAACAAATCCAGTGACAGCTCAGATATTTCCACTGCATTTTGACAGTCAAAGGTGGAGAAGCAAATGGAGACTCCTGCTGAATCCATAATTAGGAATGCATGTTGCTGTCAAATGTTATTTTCACTAATACAGTATATGCATATTTGTGCACAGTTTCCACTTTTTTCAAAAAAAGAGTTTTGTGTACACATTTTTTTGGCTGGAAAACCAGAAATCAGGTTTGCAAATTTCAAAGGACAGCTGTTTTGGTTTGCATATTGATTTGGAGAGTGCAAAATGCGAACGGAACCAATTTCTCCCGGACCCCTGCTCAAGGTAAATAGGACCCAAGGGCTCTCCCCCCCCCCCTGCTTGGCAGTAAAAATACAATAATAATGAATTACGTAATGGAAAATATGGTGCTCTTTCATAAAACTAACTAACTTTGCAGCCAGTTGTGTTTCCATCTCCTTTGTGGGAAAATCACACATTTCCGCCCATTGCTGGAAAACCCCTTTGCCTCAGGAAATGATACCACTCTTTTAATTTGATCTCAGGTCTCACCTTAATAATAATAATAATAAATTTTATTTATATCCCGCCCTCCCCAGCCAAAGCCGGGCTCAGGGCAGCTAACAACAATAAAACAGTACAACAGTACAGCACAACACAACACTCTAAAATCATTCATTATAAAATTAATTCAAATCAAACCAATGGCCACCATTGGGCCAGAGCTCCGCGAAGATTGCCGAAGGAGGGAGTCAGGCTGTGCCCTGGTCAAAGGCCTGGTGGAACAACTCTGTCTTGCAGGCCCTGCGGAAAGATGTCAAGTCCCGCAGGGCCCTAGTCTCTTGTGACAGAGTGTTCCACCAGACCGGAGCCACAGCCGAAAAAGCCCTGGCTCTAGTTGAGGCCAGCCTAACCTCTCTGTGGCCTGGGACCTTCAAGATGTTTTTATTTGAAGACCGTAAGTTTCTCTGTGGGACATACCAGGAGAGGCGGTCCCGTAGGTACAAGGGTCCTAGGCCATATAGGGCTTTAAAGGTTAAAACCAGCACCTTAAACCTGATCCTGTATTCCACCGGGAGCCAGTGCAGCTGGTATAGCACCGGATGAATGTGATCTTGCAGCGAAGACCCCATAAGGAGTCTTGCCGCGGCATTCTGCACCCGCTGGAGTTTCTGGGTCAGTCTCAAGGGCAGCCCCACATAGAGCGAGTTACAATAATCCAGTCTGGAGGTGACCTTCGCGTGGATCACAGTGGCTAATTCAGGGCGAGAGAGGTAAGGAGCCAACTGCTTAGCTTGGCGGAGATGGAAAAATGCCGCCTTTGTTATAGCTGCAATCTGCGCCTCCATGGAAAGGGAGGTGTCGAAGATTACACCCAAACTCTTAACGGACGGTGCTGGCACTAATTGCGCCCCTGCAAAAGATGGGAGCTGCCCCCCCAATCCCATATCGTCCCGTCCCAGCCACAGGACCTCTGTCTTCGAAGGATTTAGCTTCAACCGGCTCCCACGTAACCATCCAGCCACAGCTTCCAAACATCTGGTCAGTGTGTCTGGGGCCGAGTCAGGATGGCCATCCATCAACAGATAGAGTTGGGTGTCATCGGCATACTAATGGCAACCCAGCCCAAAACTCCGGACAAGCTGGGCGAGGAGGCGCATAAAGATGTTGAAAAGCATCGGAGAGAGTATCGCACCCTGAGGTACTCCACACACCAAGGAGTGGTGCGATGACAATTCCCCCCCAAGCGCCACCCTCTGTTCCCGACCAGAGAGAAACGAGCGCAGCCATTGAAGGACTGTGCCCTGGATCCCCACGTCAGCAAGGCGGTGGTCCAGAAGTTCGTGATCGACCATGTCGAAAGCTGCTGACAGATCTAGAAGAATCAGCAGCCCCAACCCACCTCGATCCAGCTGTCTGCAGAGATCATCTGTTAGGGCAACCAGAGCCGTCTCGGTCCCATGACCAGCGCGGAAGCCGGACTGGAATGGATCCAGAGCTGATGTTTCATCCAGAAACCCACCAAGCTGTTCAGCAACCGCTCTCTCAATCACCTTACCCAGGAACGGAAGATTTGAAACCGGGCAGTAATTGGTTAGGTCTAAGGGATCTAATGATGTTTTCTTTAAGAGCGGGCGCACCACTGCCTCCTTCAGTTCCCCTGGGAATGTCCCCGTGCCAAGGAACAAATTGATGATATCCCCCAGGGGGGCCCGCACCTCGTCTGGACATGCTCTAATCCGCCAAGATAGGCACGGGTCGAGAGGACAGGTGGTGGGCTTTCCAGCTCAGAGGAGTCTGTCCACATCGGCTGGGGATATCCGGTCGAAGTGGTCCAATACTGGTCCCGAGGACAGTCGAGGGGCCTCCAGTTCCTTTATTGTATCCAAATTGGCAGGGAGGTCATGGCGAAGCAACAGGACCTTCTCCACCAAAAAGCTCGCAAATGCCTCACAGCTGTGTGTCAAATTGTTATTTAAATTTGGCTGTCCCTCAAGGGACGTTAAAGACCTAATTATACTAAATAATTGCGCCGGGCGAGAGCTAGCGGATGCAATGAAGGCCGAGAAGTGAGACTTCTTAGCAGCCTTCACCGCCATCTCGTAGGTTTTCATAAAAGCCCTATAAGATGTTCTTGAGGCTCCGTCACGGGCACCCCGCCATACTCGCTCTAGCCGTCTGAGGTCCCGCTTCATTTCCCGGAGCTCCTCGGTAAACCAGGGAGCCCGGTTTCTGCGGGGTCGCAGAGGGCGCTTAGGTGCGATCTCATCGATGGCTGCCAGGAGCTGGGTATTCCAGCCCTCAACAAGCTCAGTCAATGAGTCGCCAGGGGGAGCAAGGTCCCGCAAGGCTTGACGGAATCTATCAGGGTCCATCAGCCTCTGCGGGCGAGCCCAAATTGGCTCGCCACCTAAGCAGGGTGGGGGTGGAAAGTCAATCCTGGCTTTCAGAGCATAGTGATCAGACCATGGCACCTTCATCGAAGGAGACACGATCACATCTATACCTACGCCAAAGATCAAATCCAGTGTGGGGCCTGCTTGATGTGTGGGGCCCGAAACAAACTGGGAGAGCCCTAGTGTCGCCATGGAAGACACCAGGTCCAGAGCCTGTGAGGAGGGAGTGGCATCAGCATGGATGTTGAAGTCCCCCAATACCAATAGGTTAGGGAACTCCAAGGCCCAGCCGGCCACCGCCTCCAGTAGGCCTGACAGGGTGGCTGCTGGTGCGCTAGGTGGCCGGTACACCAGCCAGACAGCCAAGCTCTCCTCGGAGCCCCACACTAGGCCAACACATTCAATGCCGGGGATCGATGGCGATGGTAGAGCCCTGAAAGAACAATCTTCCCGGATTAATCATGCCACCCCTCCCCCCCGGCCCACAGTCCGTGACTGGTGAAGGACGGAGAAACCCGGTGGTGCCATCTCTCGTAAGGTAACAGTTTCCCCTTCGCGCACCCAGGTCTCCGTCACACAAGCCAGGTCGACCCCCTGCGAGGTAAAGAAATATTGCAGGGTGGCGGTTTTGTTGCCTATAGACCTGGCATTGCACAACACCAGTGAAGGAGGTGAGTAATCCTTGCTCACCCTACCCTCGTCCCTCGGGATGGGGCACAGATTGGAAGGGGTACGAGCATATCCATATCTCGATCCCCTTCGCCTATAACATCTGCCCCCACCTCCATACCTCCCTCGCCCCTCTACGCTAGCAATCCCAAGCCTCATATTAGCCTCCATTGATGGCAATTAACGTTATTCTTTCCCAGCCTAAAACAATAAAACCTTAAAACAATAAAAACAAAACAAAAAACACACCCAGAAAACAAAAAAACAATACAAATAAAAAACTGCAAAAATTACAAATCCATCAAAATCAAACAAAGTCCCAAGCCAAACCAAACATCCATCCCACCCCCATATATAAAAAATCTAAAGGGAAAGGGAAATTTTAAAACATGTTAAAAAGAACTCTGCACCCCTCTGGGTCCTCCTGGGCAGCAGCAGCATCAGTGGTAACAACCGTTCTTGTGAGGCCCCACCCTGGGCCAGATGGTAAGTGGCAGGAGCAGTCCTTATGAGGCTTCAGGCCCC
This sequence comes from Podarcis bocagei, assembly GCF_964188305.1. Lineage (NCBI taxonomy): Eukaryota > Metazoa > Chordata > Lepidosauria > Squamata > Lacertidae > Podarcis > Podarcis bocagei. The sequence goes on from NC_138130.1 coordinate 3,153,509, forward strand.
GCCCTGGGCCAGGTGGTGAGTGGCAGGAGCAGGGCCCTCAGGCACTCACCACAGGGGAGTCTTCCTGGGCAGCACAGCACAGCAGTCCTTGTGAGGCTTCAGGCCCCGCCCTGGGCCAGGTGGTGAGTGGCAGGAAGGAGCAGGGCCCTCAGGCACTCACTCAGGGGAGCCCTCATGAGGTGAGGGTAGGAGAGAAGAGACTCTCTCCAGCATGCCAGACTCAGGCCATGAAGCAGGGGCAGACTTCGGTAATCTTTAATAAGATGGCCTGTGTGAGGCCAAAATTTGGCACCCCAAAACGGATCTTCTCAATTATGGATCTTCTCAATTTTGTGCCTTCTTGGCTCGCCACACTGTGAGATGGGGCTGGAGCTGGAAAAACCTTTATGTGCATGTGGAGATGGCATATTAGCTCAGGTGCTTCTGACTTTTACTCTTTATAAAGATTTAAGGGGTGAGGTTATTACTCCTCTACTACTACCCATAACAGGTCGTGCAACCATTGCAACTGTGTCCTTTCTTCGAGCAGATCAAAATAATCAGGAACAATTAGCAGGGGCAATTAGAATAATATCCATTATTTGATTGTTGATGTAAACCTCCATAATGTATTTTGTATAGTTAATTTTTTACCTCTATCTTTGGTTCATTTTATTTTATTTTATTGCTATGCAAATAAAGATTCTTCTGATTCTGATTCACCATCCTAAATCTGGTGGTGCCATTAACTTTTCTTTGGCTCAGAAACTAACTTGTATCTAATCTATTACACTGATCCTATTGAAACATGCACAAAATATGATTTTTACCTGAAGGGTACTTACAAACTTCCACTTCCCCTTAGCAACTGCTTTCACCTTCATACGAAAGGCGTACTTTACCTGCTGTGAGCCATGTAATCGATAGCGTTACCTAGGTGTGTTTGAAATAGCTGATGATCAAAGAGAATTGGTAGGAGAGGAAGATTTTTGATTTGTGCTAAGCTGAAGTATGAAACACAATTGGCTGCAGTCAAGAAGCATTTGAAGATTCCAAAAATAAAGTAACATAAATGCCTATCTGGCCATGTTGCTCTATTAGCAGAGGAGATCTTAGGGCAGGAAGCCTGCTCTTGGAAATGACACAGTCTTAACATTCCACTGATAAGAGTGAGAACATAATATAAGACACTGAGCTAAACCAAATTGGAAGACGAGACCAGTAATTTAAAGCAATAGACTTTAAAGGGAATGCAACAGAGTGATAAGAGGCTAAACCAGATTATTGATAACACAAGTAAATAAGGCTGCAGCCGAGATATAAAAATGATTGGTTACAATGAATAAGAGTGCTAAAGTGTGATTTGTGAAGTAGGGATTATGGCTCCATTTGTATGTGCCCTTTATCATTTAATCAGGTGCATCCCGACTCTCAAGAAATTGGGTTCGCATCTTTACCCTACCATTATGGTTAATCAGTGAGAGGATATTTCAGCCTTGCTGGGCTTGAATGAAATTTGTTTTTCTGTATCGAGCTCCCATGCAGGTGAGTTGCTTTTGAGCAGATGACATTACTCTCACTGCACACAGGCAAGGCAAGAAAGGGAATTAGAGGCTGGAAGGGTGGGCATTGGGCCATGCAGCCCTCCTGAAAAAGTGTGATATCGTGGGTGCTGGCAAGAAAGAACATCCTCCCACATACCAGTAAGGATTAAGAGTGTCACGGCATTGCTCCTGCGTGCTGCAGGCTTGCCCTAGGTGAGATACAACTGCAATTAATACAATGAATTTTTAAATATTTTCAATAATGCCAATGCTGTGTTAAGATTAGGGTTGAGTTTACTGATAACATTTCTGTAAAATAATTACTTTTTTGCACTCAGAAATGTGGCAGTGTCTGTCTGTTCATTTACTTTACCCTCACTTGCTCTCACTTACAATTGCTTTCACTTGTTAGAGAGATGTCTTCATGCAGCCAAATCTGATTAGCTACATAACAATGTGAAGTCTTCCCATCCATTAAGTAATTCCTGGTTGCCCCAGACTACCCATGTCACTAATCTTTTCCTGAGTGGAAAAAGGTGCAGTCCTAGAATGTCATTTTTGGTTCTTCTCACAGAAGCCAAAGATTGGTGTTTAATTTATTTACAAATTGTCTATGGAGCTTCTGATGGAAGACTTACAGAGCAATCCTAAGTGATTTGGTGGGGGGAGTGAAGGGGCAGATCACCCACCTTCTTCAGACCCTTGCCAGCTCATCCTGACCATGTCAGGAGGTGGGAGTGACCTTCTTTTCTCATGTTTGTCAACTGCACAGTTAAGAATCCCAGTCCTGGGGACTTTGGAGGAACAAAGCAACTTTGGCTCCATTGTCCAAGGCCACTTCTGGCCCACCTCTGCTCTGCCTTGGAATACCTGCTTTTGGCCCAATGCTGCCATTGTAGTGGAGTGGGGGCTTCTGCAATGCATGCGCCCTTCCACTGGGAACCCTGTTCTCTTCCTCCTGCAGAGAGGAATCTCCCTTCCATCCTAATCCCCTCTAGCCAACAGATCTGGTGGATAGGATTGCTCTGCCTCTTTTGTTTGAGTTTACATTTTATGTAAGCTTCCCACTGGATTTTTATTATTATTAAAGGTTTGCTTAAAAAATGTGTGTGTGTGTGTGTGTGTGTACACACACACACACACACACACACACACACACTGTAATGTTTTATAGAGTGAAATTCCTATACTGCACTGAATATTGGTGGATTCCTTTGAGAATATGTCAAAAAATAAAAATAAAATACTTTTCATTGTGGAAAGCTGTTTTTTAAAACTTAGCTCTAACTCAACTCATAGTGGAACCATGGAAGGAATATTATCAGAGAGGACCTGAAGGCACTTATTCACCCTCCATTTTATGTCCCTCTATTTGCATCATCTGGTCAGCTCACTGCGGGGGAAGAAATTATTGAGCAAGCAATCAGTCTCTCTTAAGAATGAACAGAGCAATCCTATGGGGGCAGCAGGAAAAAAATGGGAGGCGAAATTGGCTTCAGTGTGCATTTAAATGTGAATTAACCTGTTTCACACTTCCTGAAACCATATGCAAACTGAAACATAGCTATGCATCAAAATTCACACTTGTCTGAATTTCGTGCTGCAGTTCTCTAATTAAAAATTTGCACAAAAATGTGTGTATCAGGGGACGGGGAAGTATGGTTAAAATACATGTTGTTGTCCAGTTGTTTAGTCATGTCCGACTCTTCGTGACCCCCTGGACCAGAGCACGCCAGGCACTCCTGTCTTCCACTGTCTCTCGCAGCCTGGTCAAACTTATGCTGGTAGCTTCGAGAACACTATCCAGCCATCTCGTCCTCTGTCGTCCCTTCTCCTTGTGCCCTCCATCTTTCCCAACATCAGGGAGTCTTCTCTTCTCATGAGGTGGCCAAAGGATTGGAGCCTCAGCTTCAGGATCTGTCCATCCAGTGAGCGCTCAGGGCTGATTTCCTTCAGAATGGAGAGGTTTTATTTTCTTGCAGTCCATGGGACTCTGAAGAGTCTCCTCCAGCACCATACATAAAATACATATATTAGTGAAAAGCACATACAAAACTGCATTGTATTAGGGAAACTGCTTGCAAAATGTATATAGGAGAAATGCACATAAAAATGCTGGCAGGTTTTCACCGGGACTTCACAAACTGATGAGGAAATCCAGTGGGAAACTGAGAGAAACTCAAATTGACAAGAGTAGCTGATTTCTAGCAGAGGAGGGAGAATCTGTGCTGGAGACAGGGCTATTTTTCTAGAAAAAGAAGTGCTAGAGCTTACCATGATACCTCCTTTGTTTTCTTGGAATGGCAGTGGCACCCACCAGAGAGGTGCCAGAACTGGGTTCCTGTGAGTTCCCCCTGGGAAAAAAGCCCTGGCTGGAGGGAATGTAAAATCCTAGGGCCAGCTGGTCTCACAGACATGTAAGGTTTGAAGGCAGTGCTGGAGAGAAAATAAGTATACCAGCTGCATGTTACTTTTCTTGCCAGGGCGTGTGAACCCAAAGCCTTTCTCAATCCATCCTGACACACTCATTTCTGCCTCCTATCATTGTTCTGCCAGTTGGAGAGATAGCTGCAGAGGTATCTCTGATTGCAACGAGGAGAGCACTGAGATGTACCTCCATCTCCATGCTTGTGGAGTTCCCTCTCTGCCCGTGGAGAAGGAAATCCACAATACCGTATAGCACTTGGAATGCTGTCCTGGGGACTGTAGCACTGCACCCTAGGTCATTGAATTAATTACACCACCGCCACTCCACTCCAGAAACTGTATTGAGGAACAGATTAATATTCTGGGATAATTTTTTGCTTCCTGAAATTTGTTGAACTCCATATTTGCCCCCTAGTTTCTTGTACCCAGTAATGAGATCATATTTGCATGGAGGCTGAGACGCTTTTGTGCCTTTATGAATGGCACCCACCGTGCTGTCCCCTACCCCTTGCATTATTTACTAACAGAAGCAAGCAGCATAGTGTGTTGGTTTGTGGCTTAAAGACCTGGAAATTTCCATACATGGCTTTTAAATCCATGGCAGGTGCAATTCCTATAACCCCATGCATACTGCTCTGCATGTACTATGCAGGGACCTCTACTCTGCTCACTGAGAAATATGAACGTATGACTTTCCATTTTCTTTCCTTGGTATACCACCTTACATTTGTTGTAGCTGATTGTATAAATCAGAGGAGATGCTATAGGCATTCCTGAACCTTAGTTGCATTACAGCAAAAGCATAGAAGATACTTTGTGTGCCCATCAACCAACTATGGATGCACTGAAAGCTGTCTTAACTGAGCCTTGCTCCACCATTTTGTTCATCTCCTTGCATCTCATTGGGTGCTAATTATCTGCCACTGTTCCCGGTAATGTTGCTTTCCAAGATCGTGTCCACCTGCATACCTAACATGCCCACAATAAGAAGGTTTACACTTACTGATTTCTGAAAGCAGTGTGCTCCACTCCAATCAATAATTTCTCTAAATGCAAGCATTCATCTTTGCTGTCCAAGCTTCTGTGCAAGAGTGTTTTAGTTTTTGTCAACACCAGATATCAAAGCCAGCATGTTTTTAAGCTTTAGATGCAACATCTTCACAATTTCCTACAGTCGGAGATTTTATGTTATTAATTTGATGGGGAAGAGACAGAGACAAAAGGGCTGTGTGTAAATATCACATATTGAGTTGGACTAACCAGACAGGTTTTCAGCTATTTCTTATAGAAGAGGATAGTTTTCATCCCTCCCACCCCCACACCACAGGTGTGAAGGCACTATCACAAAAAATACCCTTTGATGCCCGCCCTTGCTTGGCTATGCCTATGGTGGGAAGCAGTACTGCAATATGCAGCAGTTGACTCTGAGCTTCCAACCATGGTAACTGCCCATAATTCCCTGGCGGAGTGTTGTTCTCATGTCCTGTTACCAAATTAATATGGCAGTTTCCCCATCCACCTGTTGCAACTGCTCAACATAGTTGGGCCTCAGAGAACAAAAGTGCTAAGAGGTCCATAACAGGTTTCTGGACTGGCTCCTGGAAGGTGCTGGGCCTACCTGTTGTAGTTGCTTTATGAATCCAGCTCTGAGACATGTTCCGTCTCTTTCTCTCTTCACCAGCCCTATTCAATTTAATATGTGATCACTTAAGAGAGCTGGGGGTGGGGAACATTCTCAATGACAAGTACAAAAAGACAGCCCTAGCTAGCACACATGCAGTACAATGGCCATGGCAATGTCAGTTTCAGAACATCCTCTACTCTGATCAGGAGGAAAAGCCAATTAGACAAGTTATCCCAAAGCAATGTCAAAAGCTTACAAATTACAGATGCTATAAAACCCAATCCCAACAGATTTCCACAAATATGTAAATGAATGCTGTTTGAAAATGCTATGTAATCAGGTCTCATTTATCATTATAATATCAGCTGAGACACAATAGCAGCCTAAGTGTGTCACAGACAGTTTCCATGAAAAAGGCTAATAGCCAGCACACAACCAATTAGGCTTCCTGAACAAAGTCAGCTATTTAAATGATCCCCCAAAGGAGCCAACAGTGACCGGGACTTGCATTTTTTTTATTTAAATGAAAACAGGTTTCTTGCCAAATGTATTGTTCAGGTGTTCCAGGAAAGGTCTCATCACCTTGCAATATTGGACTATTGCTGCTGGCAGTTTGAATATGTGGCAGTGTGTGATAAGTTAATACTTTAACTCTCTTACAGACAAATTACCCTTAAATAATTCTAAGATAGTTTCCCACTATTTTTTTGCCAGAACTACTGTTTGGCTAATATCTGAAATGTAGCCTGTGTCCCCCCCTCACTCGTTAGCCTTCATTGTTCTTCCCTTAGAATAGTTACCGTATTTTTCGCTCTATAACACGCTCCAGACCACAACACGCACGTAGTTTTTAGAGGAGGAAAACAAGGGAAAAAATATTCTAAACGAAATAGTGGATATATGATTTTTGTGGTTCATGCTGTGGCCACAGACATGTGATCTGACAGTGAGTTTGGAGTAGCCCAATGCAAAAATCCTGAGGATCCATGTGGATCCATGCTTTGTAACCACGGAGGAGGGAAGGAAGGGGAACCATGGATCCTCTGCTCACGACTGCAGCAGATCCCTCCCGCCACCCGCAGGCATTCGCACCATAACACGCACAGACATTTCCCCTTACTTTCTAGGAGGAAAAAAGTGAGTGTTATGGTGCAAAAAATACGGTAGTTCACATGGTACAATGAAAAAGACAGAAAAGTGTAGCAAGTCCAATAAGGAAGAGGAGAATGTCAAATGCTTCCATGGAGCCAGGGCTCTTTTTCAGCTGGAACTTGCCAGAACTCAGTTCTGGCACTTCTCAGGTGGGCACCATTGCCATTCTAAGAAAACTAAGGAGGCCTTCATGGTGAGTTCTGGCACCTCTTTTTCTAGAAAAATAGCACTGCACGGGCACACGTTTTGCAAGTTCTCTCTCTGGCATCTCCACATGGTAGAGAAAGTCTGAAAATGTGGAGTGCCATTGTCTGTCAGTGAAGACCACGCTGAGCTAGATGCAGTGCTTTTTTTACTGGGGGGACGCATACCCTTAAACATTTTGCAAATCTTTGTAGTTTTGTCCATTTACTGTATTTATTTCTGCTGATTTAAACTATAAAATTGTGATTTTCTTGAGTCAAAATGAGAGTACCCCTAAACATTTTTAAAGAAAAAAGCGCTGGCTAGATGGACCGGTGGTCTAACTGTATCAGGTGACTTTTTATGGTCCATTTCTCCCAGTAAAGAAGCACATGTTTGTTGAGGCCCAGTCAGCAGCCTTTGTAGTCTGTGCCATCTTTGTGGCAAAAATAAACAGCCGTGGAACCTCTTCTCCGTCAGGCCCTTTACTCTTTCTCTGTCGAGGGCTGTCAGATGTATGCTTGAATGGCAGCTTTTGACTAACGTCCTTTTGCAGCTGTTTACTCTGGATTTTGTCAGCGATGTCCTGCATTTAATTAAGATTTCCCCACTAAGGTAGAATCTACACACGTATAAAAAAAAAAGCTGTGAAAATGTTTTTTAAAAAATGTTTTGAAAAATACATTGAATTTAGCATAGCTCACTGTCCCCATCTAGTGTCACATTTGTATATTGCACTTTAAAATGTTTTATTTGTCACTGTATAGCTGAGTCCCAACTTTCAGTTATCTGTATCAGTCCCATAAAGGTAAAGGGGACTTCTGACCATTAGGTCCAGTCGTGACTGACTCTGGGGTTGCAGCGCTCATCTCGCTTTATTGGCCAAGGGAGCCAGCGTTTGTCCGCAGACAGCTTCTGGGTCATGTGGCCAGCATGACTAAGCTGCTTCTGGCGAACCAGAGCAGCACACGGAAACACTGTTTGCCTTCCCGCTGGAGTGGTACCTATTTATCTACTTGCACTTTTGACGTGCTTTTGAACTGCTAGGTTGGCAGGAGCAGGGACCGAGCAACGGGAGCTCACCCTGTCGAGGGGATTTGAACTGCCGTCCTTCTGATCGGCAAGTCCTAGGCTCTGTGGTTTAACCCACAGTGCCACCCGCATCCATAATAATATTCAATTACATACTAAATCAGTGTGATGTCCATGGGAAATGGTGTGGCCACCAGTAGCTCCTATGGTGCATGTGAAAAGTAAATATTCCCACAATGTACAAGAGACTGCTCACTTCCTATATGCCATGGCTTAACTCTCCAACATTGAATATGCTCAGATTTCATGGATGCTGGGAAAGAACCAAGGGCAGCTGCCTCCTACCGAGTTGGACCATTGGTCCATCTAGCTCAGCACTGTCTACTCTGACTGGCAGCAGCTCTTCAGGGTTTCGCTGGCTCTTCACTGGCTACCCACCTGGAGATGTTGGGGATTCAACCTGTGTGCAGGACAGATGCTCCAAGACTGAGCTACAGTCCTTCCCTATGGGACTGGACACCCATCCTCCTATCTCTTCTGAACAGAGGGGAGGTGAAAAGCCCTTGTCTTGGAGAGCAAGTGCAGCAAGGGTCAAGGCAGCTTCCTCTCTATTTTCTCCATTGCCGAAGGTGTGGCGGCCCTTTTGTGTTATGCCATGACACACATATGCTCTTTTGTGACTGGTGCCCATGATACTTTCTCAAAATTCTAAATCTGCTACTGGTCCAAAAGAGGTGGTGAGAGGAACAAGATTGTTTTCAGTATTATGGAAAATGTACCTTAAAGATAGTATAGCATCAGTGGAGAACCCATCCCAGCAACTGCAAAGACCGTTCTTCATTACTCTTGTCACTTTTCTGTGGCCAGAAAAAAATAAATAGCTCTATATTTCCCGCCTCTGAAAGCTCCAACTTGCTCTCCTTAACAGTCCTTAATAGTCTGACAGGACACTGTGGCCTGATGGGTCACAGCATTGATGTTTTTAAAAGTTATGAAAAGGAATGATAACTGAAGAGAATAATCCAGAAACGTATCTGAAGTGGCCACAGGAGGCGGCGCGAAACGGTAATGGCGGTCCCCTTTGCGCTGTGAAGGGGAAGCTCTGCAGAAACGGGTCGTCCGCTACGGCGAAGCGGAGACCCATTCCGAAAAACCACAGGTAGAGTGAGCCTGTGGCCGTGGGACTCGGCGGGCACCAGAAGCGCCCCCCGAAACGAAGAAGGAACCCCGTAAGGGGCTCCGGAACGTGGAAGGGCTGGCGCGGTGCTGTGAGTTGATCGCTCTTTCTGCGGAAGTGAAGCCGCGCGGCTGCTGCCGATGAGCGCCGACCTTTTTTCCTGGAACATTTGATCTGAAACTACTAACCCGTGAGTAAGAGGGACTGAAGAATTTGGGGACCAAATTGATTTAAAATTCGGCGAAAGCGGGAGATGCAACCAGGAAGTCCGTCTCCCGGCTATGCTTAAAGACTCAAAGCAAAAGACTTTGACAAGCTGGAAACCTATGAAATGACATTAGAAGCTTTTTATTTGTGCAACATTTGAGCTGCTTTAAAGAGACTAAGAGAGGTAAATATGTTTTTCTTTTCGCTTTTGGACTTGGCTTTACCTCTTCCTTGTGGATTTACAAATGTTTGAGAAGCCCAAATACTCGGGCTGCCAGGTTAAATAGGAGGAGCACAGGAGCAATGTCATTATCCTGTCAACCAATAAGGAGAATTTTGGCTTCTCTCCTCAGAATTGCAGTTTTCAGCTGACTCTAAAGTGGGTTTTATGGAAACTGCATCAGCTACGGTGATTATTCTTTCTTCTATAACTATTGATGGAGCTACTACTGACAACATACAGGCAGTGACCATGTTGTTTGAGGGGTCTGTTCCTGGTCCCCAAGCACATCAGTGGAGCATCTATATGTGCGCCCCACACCACTCCCCTCCCACACGTCGCTAATTGCAAGTCAACTGGACATACCTAAAATTGTCACAACCTGTACTGGATTCTGAAATTTGGGGGGAAACCACATTGTACCTTTCTGGTTTCTAAAGCCACTTTAAAAAGTAGGAAAGTGATGAAAATATGTCAGCGAATAAAGAAATGTAGGTCTTAAAAATGTAGAACTTTGATGGGCTAACAAAGGGATAGTTGAGGTGGAGCTGGTATTGGGCTCCAGCTACCATTAGCCCCAGCTAGCATGGCTGATGAGCTAGGATGAGGGAAGCTGTGGGGCTAACCCCTGGCTAATTGCTCTGTATCTTATTGGCTCTTTCTGAAGAACCCCTGTCTTTTCGCTTCCACAATGAGAGCAACATCCCAAAGACTGTGGACATACGGTCTTGATAGACAAAGTTCATAGTTTGCATGCAGGAGGTCGCAAGCACCATTCCTGGCTTCTCTGAGTAGAGCCGAGATTCCTAACTCAAAGGCTGGAGTGCCACTGTCAGCACAGGGAATGGTGAGCTAGATGGCCCCATGTTCTGACAGAATATCAGGCAGATGAGAAGAGGACAGCACTGATTGACAGACAATGCACAGGCACACAATCCACCTTGTATCTCTCTACGTGTTTTTTAAAAAATCCGTCTGTTTCTTTGTCACTCTCCCCACTTCAATCTGTGCTATAAATTTTAAGCTTTTTTTAATAAAATGAAGCCGTGTTTTGCCTTCACTGTAATGGGGGACCTACAGATGACTATACCCCACCCCCTTTTGGCCTAAGTGGATGACGTTTGCAGGCACAGGAGTGTCCCCAGAGAGGACTTGGTCTTCTGAATGGCCGACAAATAGACCCAAGGGCTTCTGTGTGTGAAGTAAAAGGAATTCACTTTTCTCCATAAGGTCTTACGAGGAAGCAGAGAGCGGTGGTTGTTCTCTGGATCTTTCCCATCTGAAAATACTTCAGAGATGGCTGAGTGGAGTGCATTTTTGCTTGTATATTTTTATTAAATTTACAGTTTCACACCAGTCTTAGTTTCCAGTATTTGTTTGAGTCCTCTGATTTGCCTTACTACACAAGGCGGCTGTCAAGCTCTGGCTTTGGTTTGGCTTTTTAAAAAGGAAAGCAACATATGATTCTTTTAAAAATAATACTAATGAAGCCTTTGACTTCTTTTGGATAGTAATATATCCCTGTTGTTGTACTTCAGTGAAGCAAAATAAAAAATTCAGAGCTCTTCCATGCTCTATAGGCAACATTTTGAACAGTCTCACTTTTTGCAAAGCATTGAGAAACCTAGATATATAGGAGAACATAGAGCTGTACAAAACATAAAAGGACAGAAGCCTGGAGGGGCACATGGCTTTGTGAGAGCCTTGACCTGACTCTGTAGTATCTTAACTGTGGGATATTGCAGTTAAACATCACTATGCCGGAATGCTAGCTAGTGAATGGAGGGGTAAACATCATAGAGCTGTGTTCCTAGACTCAGGCCATGCCCCTTTTTTCTAATGAGAGAGGAAGTGAAGCCTTCTCTTCCTGTGTCATGTGATTGACCAAGACAGACATGCCTAAGTTAGCGCCAAGCTTAGAGCATGGGGTTGATGTGACCTACTTTCTATCCAAGCGTATTCTGCCTGATTCTCCTTGCTGCTGCTAAGATAAATGCATGAATCTGACCTTTTGAACATTTTGCAAGTAGAACATCTTAAACTTAGTTACCTCTGTGCATTCTGTTCATTGCAAGAGAGGCAGAAAGAGAGGAGTGCCGAATACAACTAAACAGGATGCGAAAAGCGTTTAACAGCTTATATTCCCATGTTATACTGCTGCTTGAATTCAGCAAATTTAAACTCTGTTCCCAGGAGCCATCTCCTGCAGGAGAGTTTAGCCCTGCCTTCTGAATCCGGGCACCCAGCCAATTCTTTGGTTATTTATCCCAAACATGTGAGTCCCAGGGATTCTATTTTTCCTCCCACATTAACATCAAAAACCAGTTTGAAAAGGATAAAAATGGATTATTTATTTACAGTGTTTATATACCACTTTTCAAGTGGACCTCACATAAGATTAGTGCAACAAGAAGCATCAATGAAGGGGGTGGAAGAAGGATTTACCGTCAGAGCAAGATGGGCACCCAGAAGTCCCTTTGGTGGCAGTTGAGGGAGTTGGATGTGACCATTCCTCAAACATCTTTCTTCTCCTCTGAAGGAGGTCCTTCAACACAATTAAGACATTAAGGGGGAAAATACTGTGCCCTAAAAATCCAAAAGTGGTGGTGAAATCGTAGTAGAAGTAGTGTAATAATGATAACGACGTCGTTGCTAAGAAAAAGAAGCTTTATATTCCATAGCTAATGTCTCAGTTGAAAAAGTGATGAAGGAATAGATAATAAAAGATCACCAAGAGAAGCAGAAGAAAGGACATTTAAAAAGAGGAAATGATTGTTGGATCATGACAAAGAGTTGCAAAAAGACATGAGAAATTGGCAGACAAATTGAGTTTGTTTTGCAAAGAAATGCAGTGCGCAAAACACTGAAGAGGGGAATGGAGAAGAAGGAGAAAGAAGGTTACAGAAAAAGTTACAGTGAGAACAGTAAGCACAAGAGGATTATGAAAAAATTAAATGAGAAAAAATCTGATATCTTTAGCCAGAGAGCAGAAGCAGTGCTATTTTTCTAGAAAAATAGGTGCTGGAACTCTTATGATAGCAATGGGGCCCATCTGAGAGATGCCATAACTGAGTTCCTCCTGAAAAAAGAGCCCTGGGCAGAAGTAAAACAAAATTAAAGTACTGGCACCTTTTTTTCTGGGAGAAAAGCACTGCCTCTTCAGCTGGAACTCTGGGAATTGTATTGTAGCTCGGTGAGGGGAATAGAGTCCTCCTAAAAGCTCTCAGCACCCTTAGTTCCCACTATTCTTAGGAAGAAGTCGTGGCTCTTTAAAGTGATATGATGCTGCTTAAAATGTATAGTGCAGATGCGGCCATAGTTTGTAAACGTTTGGGTTTATTGAGACGGAACCTGTTGCTGCCCCCTGCCCCCCCCCCCCGTTGCCCCAGCGTGCATTCAGTGTCAGTGTCTGTGGCTGCATATGGAAGGATCTCTCTCAAGTCTCATTCTGCACTGGGTGACTCTATGTGGGAGCATGGCAACTGAGCAAATTGCCTTTGCATCCTCTTTCTGAGCACTCTTTCATTTTTCCTTGGAAGCCGTTTGGGTTGACTTGACATGGAATTTAGAGTGTGTTGGCACAGAATGGGCATGGAACAGGTCCTGGGTGCCTTTGTGCTTGGCATACAAATGCCTTTATAAACCCGTTACCTGTTCTTGCCATTCACAAAGAATTTACAAACTAATTTCAACCTACTCAAAACACTGATTTTTTTTAAAAAAAACTTTAATTGCCCTATCCACATTCATTATAATTGTATAAAACTGTAAAATTCTATAGGAGTGAAATTGTTGTTTTCTTTCTAATACAAAATGATACTAGATTTTAATTGCAACCTTTCTATTCCAGTCATATAATTTCACTCTGGATTTTGCTTTGTTAGAAAACAAAGGTCATAGAAACTTTGACAGCACCTGCTTAATAAGACTGCCTATTATTTTTGTACAATTTTTAAAAAGAACTTTGCATAAGTATTTTGTCATATGACTTCTTGGTAAGGTTAAATCTTTTGTTCAAGTGCAAATAAATGGTGTGAAAAATAGGTGGTCATCAATATGCATGGGAATGTATTGCATCTCATGTCAGGACTAACAACTTTCACTCATTCAAAAGAATCTTCATTACTATTTAGCTAAAAACAATAATTTTCACATAATTAACAACTTTTCTGTCACTCACCAGTTATTGGAAAACTACAAAAGGGCAAGAGCACTGAACTCAGTTTTGCAAGACAGATGGAAAAGGAAAACTCTCTTTCCATAAATATTTGGTGTTTTAATTTTCTTCACCAACTGATAGCATATCATCCCAATCACAATTCCCCTGGGTTTAACAGTGAGTCCATAAGTGACAGTAGAGGCCAATTCAGGATCCAAACATCCTTCCACAGTGGGGGACATAGGTTTTCAGGCAGGGGTTGATCACAGTGAGGGATTGCCAAGAATGCCTGCCTCTTAGCGTGTTTCTCCCTTTTGTCCTGAGTTCGAGCATCTTCAAAACCCATGACAACTTTGGTAAAGGCTGTTCTCTACTTACAACCATAATCCGTTCCGGAGGTCTGGTCATAACTAGAAATGTACTATAGAAAGTAATGGAAAAGTAAATTGATCCGTCCTAGACGTTGAAAAACACCCCCTAAAACAGCAATTTAATATGGATTTTATTGTCTTAACGAGACCATAGATCCATAAAATGAAGGCAACAAACAATGTACTGTTACTATAAAATAAATAAGACAGTATTGTAGATGCATTGAGGGTGGGTGGGTTTACTTGGCTACAAGCTGGGGGTGGGGCAATAAAGAGCTGATTCACTTCGGCCAGGGTCACTTTTTTTTCTTGCCAGGCCAGGTTCTTCTCTGGACTTCCTCAGGCTGGTTCCTCGGTGGGGTTCGGGGCTGCAGTGCGCCCTGCTGTGCCTCTTGCAGGTGGCACCTCTTCCACAGCTTTGGGGGTGGGATGGGGGTCCTCTCCTCGGCAGCAGAGGCCTCAGCGCTGCTCTGCAGCCAGTGGGGTGAGCTCCAGCAAACCGGAGGCTTCTCCCTGGTGGTGGAGGCCCCAGCACTGCCCCACAGCCAGCCGGGCAAGCTCCGGGCTGCTGGCAAGGCCTCTGTTCATATCTAAAGGAAAGTTCATAAGTCAAAGCACCTACTGCAGGTTGTAACTGGAATCGTACGTAAGTAGAGCCGTACGTAAGTCGAGGTTCCACTGTATAATAGCTTTGTAAACAAGCATTTTGGTTTCCCTATGAATGTGCCGGTCCTCAGACACTCTGCACCTCAATCGGGAGAAAGCTGCACTCACAGAGCCCAAGAGATGCTGGATTTTGGCATCAATGTTGGCCCTTGTGGAAAGATAACTGCCCAGGTAGGAGAAGTGATTGACATTTTCCAACATTACACCATTGAGTTGGATTTGTGGCATTGCAGAGGGGTTGTTTTCTGCTTGTTGGTGCAGCACTTTGGTTTTTTCGATGTTGAGTGATAGGCCAAGCTTTTCATAAGCTTCTGCAAAGATATTTAGGATGCTTTGGAGGGCATCCTCTGAGCGTGCGCACACTATGTTGTCATCAGCATACTGAAGCTCTATGGCGGAAGTTACGGTAACCTTACTCTTTGCTTTCAGCCTGCTCAGATTGAACAGCTTTCCATCTGTTCGATATATGATTTCTACTCCAGTGGGGAGTTTCCCTTCGACAAAGTGTAGGATCATGGCAATGAAAATAATAAATAGAGTTGGGGCAATACCACAACCCTGTTTAACACCTGATCCCACTGTGAATGGTTCATTTTGAGAGCCATTGTTATCTGTGATTGTTGCTGTCATATTATCATGGAGCAGCCAAATGATGTTCACTAATTTATCTGGGCAGCCAATTTTTAGAAGGGCCGTCCACAGGGCATTACGATTTACAGTGTCGAAGGCCTTAGTCAGGTCAATAAATGCCATATACAGGGATTAGTTTTGCCCTCTGCATTTTTATACCTTTGCCCATGCTATCTTCCAATAAAATAATAGCAATAACAATAATAAATAAATAAATTGTTTGTACCCTGCCCATCTGACTGGCTTGCCCCAGCCACTCTGGGCGGCTTCCAACATATATATGTAAAAACATAATAAAGCATTAAACATTTAAAAATCTTCCATAAACAGGGCTGCCTTCAGATATCTTCTTTTTTAAAATAAAAAATAGTTTTTATTGATTTTTACATTTTTATCTTTATCACAATATCATCATCTCAGATATAAACCCAAACCCAAATACCCCCTCCCCACTACAACTTCCCTCAAATTCTTCTTCTGGTTTGTTGCTTAATACTTTCCCTACTTTTGGTTGCCTTCAGATATCTTCTAAAAGTCAGATAGTCGTTTATCTCCTAGTCATCTGATGGGAGGGCTTTCCACAGGGTTAAGGTGCCACTACCGAAAAGGCCCTTTGCCTGGTTCCCTGTAACTTGGCTTCTCGCAGTGAGGGAACCGCCAGAAGGCCCTCGGCGCTGGATCTCAGTGTCTGGGCTGAATGGTGGGAGTGGAGATGCTCCTTCAGGTATACAGGACTGAAGCCATTTAGGGCATGGGTAGGCAACCTAAGACCCAGGGGCCAGATGCGGTCCAATTGCCTTCTCAGTCTGGCCCACGGACGGTCTGGGAATCAGCATGCCTTTACAAGAGTAGAATGTGTGCTTTTATTTAAAATTCATCTCTGGGTTATTTGTGGGGCACAGAAATTTGTTCATTTTCCTCCCTTCAAAATATAGTCCAGCCCCCCATAAGGTCTGAGGGACAGTGGACTGCCCCCTGCTGAAATGTTTGCTGACCCCTGGTTTAGGGCTTTAAAGTCAGCCCCAGGACTTTGAATTGTGCTCAGAAATGTACTGTTTGTAGCAAACACAGAGATTTTTATGTGCTACATTGCTCCTCTATACCCAGATCCTTAATGTTAAATTAATGAAATGTTAATGCTAGTAATGGTTATATTAAACTTTACCTTTGCTGTAATATAAACATCCATCCACACTTACCTTTTGCCTTGCACTTTTGAGGAACAGGTCCACGCTTTCCTGGTCCATGTCTGAGTGCTGATTATTTATTTATTGCTCCTCTGCTTTCCCCAAGAAAACCTAATCTTTACTGCTGAATCAGAGCAAACAGTCATTGTGGTTTTCCACAGTATTTCCCAAATATGATGCTGCCTGCAGTGTCTGTGAGCCAGGCCTTTGCGCAGCTTGCCAGAATATGCCTTTCCAGACATGTTGAATGGGCCACTTTCAGGTGATGGGGGGGGGGGTTCCCCCCCTTATTGGGCAATAAAATTTTAATCAATTGTTTTCTCAATACATCCTCCATTCCAGTAACCCGTTGTATAATTAATTTTAACACAATTGATTATTTGTCACCCTCATTGCACATTTGATTAGCACCCCGATTAATTCATTACACATTTGATTGGCACCCCCTATTACTTCATCACACAATCCATTTTGATATCGTTTCATAAACACCCCTCTCCCGATTAATTCATTAGCTGTGGGAGTTTTAATTTTAACTCATTTGTTGAATTATAGCCCTATCAATCAACTGCTGATTGATAGGTTGCTATGATTAATTTGCAATTCATGATGAATTCATTGGCCATTGGCAATCAGTTATTGATTTCTATATTTTGATAATCAGTGGGCAATTGATAATTAATTGGCAATTCATTAATTATCAATTGATTGGCAGTAGCCACTTGATTATTGCTGGTTCCTTAGCAGTTCCAATGACCGCATGAACGCAGGAGAGGGCCTTCTTGGTGGCTGCTTCTAGTCTGGAGCTCCCTCCTTAGAGAAGTCAGTCTGGCTCCCCCTTGTCCTTCTGCTGGCAGGTAAATACTTTTTTGTTCCAACAGGCTTTTGGGAACTGACTTTTAAATGTTGTGCTGTTTTTATTGTAATTATTTATATTATTTAATAGACTGGAGGGAGAAAATAGTTGTACCTATTTTAACTGTAAACTGCCCCGAGTCCTTTCAGGGGAAAGGGTGGGGTATAAATAGATATAACATAACCACAATAGCAACAACTTGTATGCTGGGATGAAGGGGGAAGAGGGAGTTTGGGGTGGGAGGGTGCTGCAGCCTTTTGCCCTAATGACAAGTCTCCGCTGGCTCCTTCTAAGGTTCTTCATAATGAGCAGCACTTACTGTATTTCCAGCTCTGGCTTCCCATGTCTTCCATCTCCATACTCTCTGTGCCTGGATTCAGGCATAGCGGCAAACAACAGCCCCAGCCAAGTCCCAATAGTGGATCTGCACACAAGAGCCTTTATTGCCCAGGAATCCTTGGCACATGCACGCTTCCTCTTTAGGGAAAGGTGTTGCACACTAAGTGTTTGTTGTAGAAAACAGTAGCTTATCGCAAGTGTGACGGTTGCAAGCATGATGGTGCAAAGTGTCCCACAAACAAAATTAATTCAAGTGTCGGTTCACAAAATCCGGTGCCAGCCATCAATCAAGTACAGGAAAAAGGTGCTGAGAGATCAAGCAAGGTAAACCATGTAGAAATGAGGCCAAAGTGTGGGATATCAAGTGTGTGAACATAAATGCATGTCAGGAATGTATTTGGGGCAGGGACCAGTGTGCATTGGCCATCTGAGCACCTCTAATTTTCTTTTTCTTTTCTTTTTATCACTAAGTTTTTTCTATGTTCCCTCAAGCAATCTTAGCAAAATGTTGGATTTTCATGGAACATAAAGAGTCAAAATTAGTGAGACACCCAAACTTTTTCAGATTTATATGATATGACTTTTATCTAACTTTTCTTTATATAAAAGTAGTAGTAATAATAATGACATTAATATCCCACATTTTCTGCCCAGAGCTCAAAGTGATGTACATGGTTGTCCCTCTCCCTAGTTATTCCCCACAACAACCCTGTGAGGTAGGGAAGGCTGAGAGGCACTGACTGTCCCAAGGTCACCCAGTGACTCCTGGGCTCCTTTGGGAGGAAGGGCTCAGTGAAGTTAAGTCTTTATTCAAAGACATCAAAACAGCTCTGATCCTTCTTCCCTTGAGGGCTCCCCAGCAGGTGCCTCCCACCACTCCTCTGTATCCAGCCAGTCCATGACACAGAGTCTAAATTAGTAAAGGAACATTAATAGCACCACCTTTTGGATATGGACTTGCAGGTTGCAATGGAGGCACCATTATCTGTGGCCTCCATCTGAGCAGTTCCAGAAGGACACCATGGTCAGCTTACTTCACTAACCAGAGCTTCTCTGGAAACCAAGGAGCCTCCTGGGTAGAATCTACACTGGTCAGTTATAACATTAAAAATGCATTATAAAAATGTGACACCAGAGGGTGGTGTAGAGCAGTGTTTTTCAACCTTTTGGGGGCAAAGGCACACTTGTTTCATGAAAAAAATCACGAGGCACACCACCACTGTGTGCGGAGAGGGAGATGTCAGAGCCCCGCTGCTCTCTATGGGGAATCGGATGAGAGCGGACCGCCTGTCCCCTCTCATCCGATCCCATCCGATCTGATCCCCACCCAGGACGGATGGGAAATAGGGTGGACACAGTCCGGCGCCCGCCTAGTGGGCGAAAATTTGACTTTTTTTTTTTAAAAAAAAAATCTTTCGAACTTTTCAATTTTTCCCACGGCACACCAGGCAACATCTCGTGGCACACTAGTGTGCCGCGGAACAGTGGTTGAAAAACACTGGTGTAGAGCAGCAATCCATCGGCAATGAGAAATTGCATTGAGAGCTATATTACATATTTTTTACAGCATTTTTATAGATTAGTGTAGATCCAGCCCTGGACTCCCCATGGCCAGAGAGTGAGTGTAGGAGCGATCACGTCTAGGCAATCATTTTAGGTGAATGCTATAAGATTTTCTTGTTTAGCTATCTCTCTGTGGCCCAGGGGAGCACAAAGTGGAAGTCTGTGGCATTTCACATCACAGTGAATATTTTCTTCTCTTATATAACATTGGCCTGGTTTTTTGAAGTATTGTGTCTATTCCAGTCCCTCAAATTCAGATGAGATTAAAATCTAAATGAATTAAGTAAAGCCACATAATGTAAAGTGATGCATATTTTTCATGGATAGAGAACGAAAGTGGTTGTAAGTTCAGTGAGATCAGATGGCAAATCCTGTTTGAAGGCATTCTGTAGGGAAAGATATCAATTGTGCTTAAATATTTTATAACATTTGGCTGAGAGAAAATTCATGTGATCCTGATGCCCGCTTGAAGCTCAAGGATGGGATTTCTTCCCCTTTCTGATAACAAGCTGTCTGAACCTAGATGCTATAGATAGAGCTAACAGAGGGGAGGAATCCAGTGTCTAAAGGTACCATGTATCTAAAACTCTGCTTTGTTTCCTCAAATTCTAATCTGGAATGTAGAGATCTAACACAGAGCAGCCATATTCAGAGTCATACCCTGATCTGCATATGGTAGAGAAAGAAAGAACAGGCATTTTAAAGGGAGTATTCCACCTTGTGAAATCTGTTTTCTAATTAGTGTATCATTTATATGCTAAATGAAGTGCAATATATCATTTAAGTGCTACAAATAAGTAAAGCTCAATACCAGATACTTACTAATAGTAGCATGTGCCAAGAATTAGTGGCTTGTAAATGAAAGAAAAGATGGATGAAATGCCAGCAAGCAGCAGAAGAAGCCACTTTGCTATACATTAGCCACTGCTTTTGAGAAGATGAATGAACTGTATGGACACAAAAATCCACGGTTATTTATATATCTGTTGTTTTCCAGTGCCTGCTTAAACACACACATATATACATTCAGGCATATACAAGTAGTAAATTTAGAAACATTCCGTAGTGGAACATCACAAACTTGAAAACTATTTAATTTTTTTAACTATTTGTTGAAAACTTCTACCTCTCACATGCACAAATATATAATATGTCCCTTTAGAACAGTTACCTTCCTTAAGTTTTATCATTATATTATTTTTTAATTCTTCTTTCTTTTTTCTATTAAGAGTTTGGTTTGGTGATTTTGTTGTTGTTGTTTTTAGCACTTTGGTTAAGGTTGAAAACATTTCCATAGGAAAATAATCATTGTACCAGGAGGTGGGGGGGGGGGACACAGCAGAGGTATACTTGCATTTCTTCCAAAGATCCTCCTTGCCTTTCGGTATTTGAAGCAAGAGAGTGTCTATTTCAGACTGATGCATCATATTCACACCGTGGATATCCTGTATGTTTCCAGTAGCATATCAAGAGACTTCACCCCATTACTCCTTCATCCTTTTTGCCTTCTTTCCCAAACATTTCTATCATCATTATTATTTCTGCACATATCCTCATGTGTTTTTTTCTCCTGCTCCCAACACCATAATTGGTTGCTTTGTTCATGCTCAAAAATGCAGATATCCACAATGCCCCTTTCAAATGCATGTTTTATCTATTCTCTTTTTTTCAAACAAACAAAGAGAAAACGATCCAGGTTATGATCCAATGACAGCCTCACTTGTGATTGGGCCATGGAACAGTTGTTTTGCTTATTATCTTACCCCCCCCCCCCGCGCTACCAGTTATGTTCCTTCACCTTGTGCTTAGAAATAAAAATGTGGTGGCTTTTGCAGGTGGGGGACAAAGAACCCAGCCAATAATATTTTTGCAATTTACAACTTGTTGTCTCCTCTGACAGCAGAGTGTGGCTTCTGTCCTTTTCCCGAACTCATTTCGGTAGCAGCAAACCCATAGATGGAATTCCCACTATCGTAATCGGAGACCAATTGCTGGTACAATCTTACTTGTTTGTCTACCATGTTTTGACAGATCATGTCAGGTATGGTTCAGTCCAGAACATATCAGATGAGCCATTCACAAGTGAAGGTGATGTTTTGTTGTTGGAGGGAGGAGGGTATTCAAGAGTGCATTCCTGAGGTGGTAGGACAACTTCAAGGCAAATAAACAGCACTGAAAATCATGTATGATAAGCTCAGTTTTAAAAACACATATTATAGGTTGTTGGGCTATTGCTGGTAAGTTTTGGGCAGCTTCTGGTTTCCATTTTAAAAGCAAAAAAACATTGGGTTGGACCTAATTGGGTTGGGTTGGTACCCCCTGGACCAGAGCGCGCCAGGCACTTCTGTCTTCCACTGCCTCCCGCAGTTTGGTCAAACTCATGTTGGTAGCTTCGAGAACACTATCCAACCATCTCGTCCTCTGTCGTCCCCTTCTCCTTGTGCCCTCCATCTTTCCCAACATCAGGGTCTTTTCCAGGGAGTCTTCTCTTCTCAGGAGGTGGCTAAAGTATTGGAACCTCAGCTTCAGGATCTGTCCTTCCAGTGAGCACTCAGGGCTGATTTCCTTCAGAATGGAAAGAAAAATATACCCGGGAGTAAATTATCCCAGTGTAACCTAATTAAAACTTTATTCAGGAACATCAAGAAGCATGGGTACCCCCCACAAAAAAATTACAATTGGGAAATAATTGGATTATATGGTGTGTATTGTTATAATTTGGATTAATTGGTTTGATATGTTTAATTTGGTAAAAGG
Source organism: Podarcis bocagei (assembly GCF_964188305.1). Lineage (NCBI taxonomy): Eukaryota > Metazoa > Chordata > Lepidosauria > Squamata > Lacertidae > Podarcis > Podarcis bocagei. Next base: position 3,175,582 of record NC_138130.1, read on the forward strand.
AAACTTAATTAAAAAAAAAATTAAACTTTATTCAGGAACAGGGCTGCTGCCAGCCAAGCCAACTGGAACCAGACAGAGGAGAAACAAAATGGAATTTGATGTGTACTACCCTCCCAGTGCAACTTTTGCAGGGCTGCTAGGTTGCAAGCTGAGCTGAGTTGGGAATAGGCCTAAGTCTCCCCGTGCCCTGTCCCATCCCCATAGCCCAGGAATGAGGGACTGCAGGGGAAATCCATACCAGAAGATTTTTTTATTCATTTGTACAATTATTCCTCCTGGCTCATTGGCACATCCTAAAAGGTTAAACCCTTTGGGACTTTCCAGGGTTTTTGGTTTGCTTTATGGTTTTGACTCACTGTCCTCAAATGATCAGTATTGACGGGATATGGGAGGAACCACTTGTGCACTCGCTGAAGGCTGGGGGCCTGCCAGAAGGGGCGCAGCTGCACCAATAATGAATGGGGCTGCCCCTGTCCACTGCCCTGACAGGTGACCTAGCATTTCCCACACCATGCAGACAGTGACTTCTGAAACAGGTGTGCGGAATTTAGATATTAGGTCAGGCATCATGTAGCCACCAAGGGCTTAAAGGGTTTAAAGTATTTAAATCTCCTAGATGGGGTTGGAGCTTTGAGCTGCAGGTCAACATGGAGAAATCTACAGCAAGACTGGCCCCAGTAACGCAACTGCCAGAACTGTTGATCTGTGCCTCCCACTTCCCACTAAGTCTGCTCCCAGCCAGCTCTTTTCCAAACAATCTTAAACTCCATTGGGGAAGCCGCCCCCCGCCCCCACCCCCACCCCCGTTCTCTGTGCTCTTTGCTGTGCTACATGCAAAGCTCTCCAAGATTTGGAGACAAGGCAGCGGGGGGGGGGTGGGGGTGGGGGGGGGGCGGGACCAGAAGGCTCCTGTGAATCTGTTGCGGCCTCAGCCCCCACCTCCCCATTTAAAATGTAATTCTTAATAAAGAATTTTACTTGGTATGTGTATTCTTTAGCTCTTACTCATCCACTCTTGTTACAGCAACTACAAGTTGCTCTACTTTTGTACTTCAGGACTCTTAGCAGCTCCAAAATAATTCCCTGATTCTGTGCCAGCTGATCCCATAGAGATGGAATTTGGATCTTGTTCTTGCAACCATGACCACTAATCAGCATAGGAAACATCATCTGAGAATAGAATCCAGAGACTGCTGAGATCTTGGCACACTGCTATGAAGCACCACTATACCAGGCATCCCAGAAGGTAAAGGGGAGTCCTTTCTCTTTCCCTTGTCATGGCTTGACATTGGAGAGGGGCAGTGGAACACAAACACCTCTCCTTCCCTGTCCTTCTGATCCACCAGAAGCCTGGTAAAAGGCATGGGAGGATGGTGGCAGCTGGTGCCCCTTGGGACTGGTAGAGGAGCTGTCAGGGGGGCCAACTCCTTCTCTTCCCTGTGGAGTGCCCAAAGGGCAGCACTGGGACAGAGGAGGAGGAAGCCAACCGTCACACATGCCCCCCCCCCTGGACTCACTGTAAGAAAGAAGGCAGGCAGGTGGGGTGGCTGGTGAGATTTGTGGGGCAGTGCCCCATTCACCCTAATGGACCAGCCCCCACTGTGTGGAAGCTGAGAAAAGGAGTGGCTTGTGGGTACATAGGGGCTGGGAAGGAGGGAATAAGTTGATCTATTTCCTCATTTTTTGTTGTTGGGGAGAAGGAAGAAGCTCAACTTATTTCTCAGTGGGGCCCATGTCAGTTGGGGAAAATTTGCCCATATGTAGAAAAAACAGGTTGACTCAGGCCACATGGTGTGATAATGGCTTCTTAAATCACATGGCTCACACCGGATTGACAGAAGTTTACTACAGTCACTAGTTGGTATCAGGAATTCAACGGCTTCCCCTCAAGCTTAGGAGTTACGAGCATCCTCACACACACCCCCAAAGTGCCTTGGGGTTTGCTTTCAAGGCTTTTCCACAGGCCTGCTGCTGCTGCTACTTTGGTGGCACTCACAAGAACACAGAAGAAGAGCCTTCTCTTTTTGGAGCTGCTGCTAGAACAAGTTGCACTGCGGCCAGAACTGCTTCTGCATAGCAAAGAACAGGCTCAGGCTTTTAAAGCAGCATAGAGTTCATTGTCCTTTAGGATCGGATATGGTATACAGGATAGCCACTAGTAAGCAGAATTCTGTAAACTCTGTTCTTTCCTTTGTGTGTGTGATTTGTTAGAAAGTTTGCTTTAACCAAGCTACTAGGACTTTCATGAGATCGTTCCATCCCTCAACCTAAACTGTTGATTTTTCAAGGGAATTGTAATAAAAATGTGCATTCTTAACTAAATGATAGTCTGTACTATGCAAATAATAATGAGTCTGCCTTGCAAGTAATTCTTGCCTCTGTTCAAAAATTACCCAGGGAATAAAATTTAAAGAGAGAGAAAAGGGCTAAATGAGAAAAGCATTTTTGTTAGAAGCAAATGAAACTGATATTGAAAAAGTTTTCCATTCCTCCCCAGAACTGACAGACTAGCACAGTTCTCCCAGAAGGATCCAGCAGTGTGGCCTAAGCCTGTAGAAGAACATGGATTTGTCTAGCAGGGACACCACTGAGTGGATTTGGCAGTGGGGTGTGATACTTCCAGGAATCCTCTGTATCCTCCTCCCCATCACAGGCAGATGCCATCTTGAGCAGGGAGCAAAGTTGCTCCTCCACATGCACAATGTGAACACATCAGGCCGTCCTGGATGCTCCCACTGGCCTGGACCGTCTCTCTGTTGTCACAATCACTTCTGCAGTGGGATCATTTTTGAGAATTCTAAGGAAAAACCATCTTCCGCAGAAACTGCTGCTTGCCTTCTATCACTGTGCCATTGAGAGCGTGCTCACTTATGGCTTATGTGTGTGGTACGGATGCTGTACTACCCGGGACAGGTTGGGGTTGTGCAGAGTTGTTAAGGCAGCAGAGAGCATTGTTGGCTGCCCACTCTCCACCTTAGAGCAGATTTATGCCACAAGGTGCCATAGGAAGGCACTGGACATAGTAAAAGATCCATCGCATCCTGGTCACTGTCTCTTCGAGCTCCTGCCGTCGGGACGGAGATACAGGACGATGAAGACAAGAACGAGTCATCTTAAAAACAGCTTCTTCCCCAGAGCGATCTCGGCCCTGAATGGGAAGCCTGGACTTTGAAAGTCATCTAATCTTCCTTGCTGTTTTATACTGTATTGTTTTAATTAGTGTTTTTATAGTTGATTTGATTTTGTGTGGAGTGCCCTACCTGGGTGGATGGAGCAGCCAAGTAATTTCGATGTCCCCGAGAGGGGGCAATGACAATAAAGATATTATTATTATTATTATTATTATTATTATTATTATTATTATTATTATTATTATTATTATTATACCCTACCCCATTTCTTATGTATGTTTCCTTTTAAAAAATCAAGATGGCTCTTTCTCTAGCTAGCACCTGTTCAGGGTGGTTTATACGCAAATTGCACTGCCAGAGTTCAATTTAAGACTTTTGCAGCAAAACCAGGGACTTCCGGGTTAGCGCCTCCGGCAATGGCGGATTTCCTCTGATCGGGAGGAATCCGCTTCGTGGAAATTAGGGTATGGACCGCCACGGCGAGGCGGAGACCCATCAAAAACCACAGGCGGGAGAAGCCTGTGGCCGTGGGATTCGGCAGGCACCTTTTGTGCCTCCCCTACTCTCGGGGAAACCCAGTTTCGGGGATCCGGAGCGATGTGGGGTGAGCGGCGCGGTACTTCAAATCGACTGCTCTTTTCACGGAGTGAAGCCACATTGCTGTTGCCGGAGAGCGCTGACTTTTTCCTGTGGACAATTGGACTTTAAACAACTACCCGTGAGTAGAACGGAAAATTAGACTGTGAAACATCTTAATTTGGCACCGAAGCGGGAAGGTTCTAAACAGGAAGTCCGCCTTCCACTTTTGTAAATAGATTGAAGCAAAGACATTGCAAGCTAAAGTCTGGAAAGTCTTCTGTAAAGGACTAAATCTCCATCGGCTAAAACTACTAAACCCCCCTTGGAAGCAGGAGAAGAGGGGGGAAATCTTAGATTGTTCAAGCCTGCAGGAGAGAGAGTAAAAAAAGATAAATTTCCACCGCCTTGAACCTGGGAATGGGTTGCTAGGAAGACAGACATTTTGGGAAAGTTCATTGACTGTGAATAAAACGTTTGTTGACAGATAGTTAAAAAAGAGAAACATATTGGTTCCAATGTTTCCTTTTGCATTTAAAAGGAACAAAATATTTGAAAAACGAAAGTAATTTTGTTGCTGGATCTGCTTTTAAAAGGACAGATACAAATAGAAATTGTTTCCCCTAGAGGGAGCTTTTGAAACTGTTGTTGGAGTCGATCTGGGGAATTCTCCAGCTGTAGAGATTAAAGATCGTGAGAACCAGACATTGACCTTGAACAAGAATGTGCCCAGAAGAAGCCTTAGTGATTGCTTTTTGCAAGACAAGCGCTTTATTGGAACAGCTACATGAGAAGATGGATTTGATGACTGTTGCAGTTAATAATTTTGGACAAACAGTGAATATCTATATAGAAACCACTCAGGAACCGACCCAGGAATCTGCTTTGACAGGGCAAGTTGTGCAGAAGACAAAGGAGGAGGTTGCTGTTGAACCTCAAGTAATACAAGTGGAGAGAGCCGAGGCCTTGCAGGAACATAAGCTGTTGTTTTTGATGACCGAACCTGGAGAAAGTCAGATTTGGAGAGATGGAGTCTCGTTTGGATTGGAGATGGGAAAATGGATAGATCCTCCTATGCAGGGCTGTTCTGGCTTCTGGGATCTGGTTCTGCGCCAGGGGGAGTCTGGAGTTGTGGGGGCCTTTAACTTTGGAGGGACTTTGAAACATGCCTTGAAATACCTTTTGGATTTTAGTGCAGACTATGGAGAATGGGCTGACCTGTCTAGAAGGGATAAAGACATTGCTAGGTTGGAGTCTCCCCGAGATCTACTCCTCAGCGATAAAGGAAGGAAATTAAGAACAAGATCAGCAGAAGACAAAGTAAAGTGCAGGTATAAATATGAAGAAGATCTGCAGAAGGGACATGGAAAAGAGTTAAGAGCCTTGGATAGAAGAAGAAGAAGAAGAAGAGTTTGGATTTGATATCCCGCCTTTCACTCCCTTAAGGAGTCTCAAAGCGGCTAACATTCTCCTTTCCCTTCCTCTCCCACAACAAACACTCTGTGAGGTGAGTGGGGCTGAGAGACTTCAGAGAAGTGTGACTGGCCCAAGGTCACCCAGCAGCTGCAGGTGGAGGAGCGGAGACGCGAACCCGGTTCCCCAGATTACGAGTCTACCGCTCTTAACCACTACACCACATCACCAGCTTGATGGACTAAATGGAATGGATAGAAAGGACTGACAGAACCCGAGACCAGGAAGAAAAGACGGTGGATGAAGATTGGAAGAAAGTTTAAAAATTCATTTAGAGAAATATTGTAAAATTAATGAGTGTTAGAAAAAATGTTGGAATGAAACTATTTGGCTTTAGTAGAAATGCTATAAGGAGTTATGTACAAATAAGTTTTAAGTTTTAGGGCTTTTATGGTAAGATAAGGTTAAAATAAATTAAGACAATTTAATGACAGAACATAGTGAAAGATGGAAAGGATTTGCTGAGATAATTAATAACTAGAATACAAAAAGGGAGGTGTGAGGAGGTCGATGAAACAAGATAACGAAAGATTTGGGAATATTGGATTTGTTTTTAATTTTTTGTTTGCTTTTGTTTTGGGTTTTGATGTATTGTGTGTTTTGTTCTTTTCTTTCTTTTATTGACTTGTATTGTTTAATTTCTTTTTTTCTTTCTTTTCTTTTTCTTTTTTCCTCTGTAATTTTAAATTCTCAATAAATATCATTTTTTTAAAAAAAAAACTTTTGCAGGAAAACCAACAAAGAGTCTTGTGGCACCTTTAAAGAGAAAGTTGATGGAGTAGCTAATGGCCCATCAAAGAGCTCTCTATGGCTGTATTTCTAAGCCTGCCTAGTCAGAAGTAAGTCCCATTGAATTCAATGGGGTTTGTTCCCAGGTAACTGAGATTAGGATTGCAGCCTACCTTGCTAGCCTTATTTCACAATTCAAAATAAACTTGTCATCTTGTCTCCTTTCCAGCACTCAGGCACTAGGGACTGTTTAGCAAGCCTGTTAGTATTTTGCTCTTTGTGTCCTTGATTGTATGAATTACTCCTTCACACAGCTGTAGTGCTATTTAACCACATATTTGGTTTTTTTTATTGCAACGTTTTATTTTGTAAATGCATATTTTATTTAGAAAATGTGTATGTACAGAAATATATCACTCAAACTAATTTATATTCCAAATATTGGAATTTGGCTGAGAAGTGGGATGAGATTTTAAATGGACACAAATTCAGATGGGTCCCCCCCCCCGCCCCACTTTGACAAAGTGGCTCAGACTTTTAACTTTTAACTGAGCAGCACACAGATCAAGTCTACAGGTAACAAAAGAGATCACCTGTTTCATGTGAAAAGAGCAGTAGTGAATGCTGAATCCCACTGGCTTTTAAAATTCACAGTAGGAAGTAGATTAAGGATGCGATCCTAGCTCAATTTACCTGGCAGTAAGCCCTGCTGAATTCAGTGAGAATTGTGTCTTGAGTAGGCATGGTTAGGATTGTAGTCTTGGTGCATACAGGCTGGCTCTGTTGAAGAAACAATTTATACAAAGTCAACAAACAACACTTCAGAAAAACAGAAAGCAATAAGGAACCAGTTAGGACAGTGGCAATAAATAGGTACTGTAAATAAAGTAGATTACAAAGCGAGATACATATCTATTTTCACATAATGTGCATTTAAAAAACCCAATAGAAACCTTTATTTGTAATCAAAAAGTATTCATAGCAAGTGATGGGGATCAAGTGGGTGGACAGAAGGAAATCCACTTACAGTTCATTATCAATAGATTCCTCTGACATCCCTTGGTGGCAGCTATTTTTGGCAAAGGGCATACCAATCTCCCTCTGCCCCAACTCAGGATGTTGTCATGATCTAGGTCTGTTTGTGTGCTTATGAAAGGGAACAAAGAATAGAGAATGGAGTTAGAGACTTGGTGAGAGGAAAGCAGAGACAGTGCCTTCTGAAGCTCCAATGTAGGCCGGTGTGGTTGACGGTTGGAGCATTTCAGCTGGCTGCCTCCGCATACATGCAGCCTGCATATTTGTGAATTAACTCCACTATTATAAAAGGTCATCATGGGCTTTCACTGACCTTCTTCCCAACCAAACCTTGTAAGTCCTCTGTCCTTGGAACTCCACTGCTTGGTGAAGGTCCTGAAATAAATTCTTCATACATACACACCCATTTCCACTGCTATACTTCTGTGGTAAAACTTCAGGGAAACTAATTGCCTTTGCCTCTGGGTAGTTTCCAGAAAACAATGCTCTGACTGTAGAGTCAAGAAAGTCAGCTCCTTCCTCTGTAGCAGATTAAGTTTTTCTGGAGAAAGAACATATTGGGTAGAATGACAGCATGTTGTCACTTCTGCTTGCCAAAGGTCTCAATCATTCTGGGATCTTTTTCAAGTAGAAGAGAAATATGTAGCTGCAGGAAGTGGCTAGCTTCTTTATAACGTGGAAAGGTTTCACCACAATCAAATTGTTAGTAGCATCATTAGCAAAGGCCTTTCCCAATCATAGCTCAGTGTAGTCGGTTTCCAAACTAGTGTAGGAAATACAAGGATGGAAACAAGAAAACCGTGATACATAACCTAATGACCCAAAGGGGAAGCATTCTTCCATTAAAAATAAACAACACAGAGAACTGCAGGTGAGGATTAAGTTACTTGTGAGATGCAGTAAAAGTAACTCAATAATGAGGAAAATGAAATTCATTATTCTGTCATGAGGCGTAAAAGAGTCTCAGGGTTAGACGAGGGCAGCTCTACTCAAATCTAGACTTTGAAGATGTGTTCTCCAGTTCAGATTAAAGCAGTTCCTGCTATGTACTTCAGGAAGTACCACACTGCTGACCAGGTGAGGACCAAAGTACTTATTCCTAGGATATGTATCAGGCCTGGTCAATAACAAGACTTTAAAGTACCTGCCAGTTGCATAGACTAATGTTGCAGCTCCTCAATCCCTTCACCGTCTGAGAAAAGTAATTTTGAAAGATTAGGACACAGATTCTGAAATTCCTAGTTTGGTCCTAAAGTCTCTGATGCATGTGTCAGCACACACATAAAACTTAGTAGTAGTATTTTTCCCGAAGACTTGAGAAAGAAATCCACCAGATTTTATTTTCCCTGCTGATAGGGGAAGCATTTTAAGCATGTTAAGGCAAAATTGTAGGCAGGGTGTTGAAGAAGAAGAAGAAGAAGAAGAAGAAGAAGAAGAAGAAGAAGAAGAAGAAGAAGAAGGAAGAAAAGTTTGGACTTGATATCCTGCATTTCACTCCCGTTAAGGAGTCTCAAAGTGGCTAACAATCTCCTTTCCCTTCCTCCCCCACAACAAACACTCTGTGAGGTGAGTGAGGCTGAGAGACTTCAGAGAAGTGTGACTGGCCCAAGGTCACCCAGCAGCTGCATGTGGAGGAGCGGAGACGCGAACCCGGTTCACCAGATTACGAGTCCAGCAGTCTTAACCACTACACCACACTGGCTCTCTTAGTAGGGTATGCTGTGACTTAGAATGAATCCGGAATCTAAGGTGAAGCAGAGTGCCTTGGAGTCTTTCTGGATGGACTTTCCCAACGCAAAGTGGGACCCTTTTATGAGGTACCCCATGGAGAAGCAGAGACCGCTGAAGTGACTTGTGATGCTTACTTAACTCAAAATGTCCAATAAAGTGATGGAGAGCTGATGAGATTTTGTGTCTGAAAAAGCAAAACTAAGCTTACCATATGTGGGGAGAGTGGGGAAAGGTTAGTGCTGGAATGGCTTCACCAGGGTTCTCCAATCCCAGTGATTTAGGGGAGAATGTAGAAGATGGATAAATTTGTGTCACATTGCCTTTGCTCTTTGCAAGTTATATGTGTCTGCAAATATAATATTTAGGCTCCACACCAGGTAAGACATATTCAGAGGGCCTTGGATGAGATTGCTACCTATCAGGCTGGGCTGGCCCAGAGTGGTCTGTGGGGGTCAGGAGTTAGGGCTTCTGGAAGGCGGGGTGGGGAAACCATTCAAAAAGACTGAGACCTACCTGACTGGCAGCTAAGTCTTCCGGATAGAAGGTAGGTCCAATGCTGTGGCTCTCCTTCTTGCCCCACAAGATCAATGTGTCTGCTCCTCGACAGCTGTTAAGCGGAGGCATCAATCCTGGGGGTGCAGGTGCTGCTTCATGAGCTGCTTTCCTGCAGGAAAGCTGTGTTGTGACCACCACACAGGAACACACCCTCATCCTTACTGGCTGGAAATCAGAAGAACTTGACTGTGCACAGTGCAGTCTCTGTTCCTTTGCAAGCAGCACATGCCAGGGCATAGCATGGAGGTGCCAGGGGGGCCGTGGCCCCAAGCATACAATTTTGAGGGGGTGCAAACCAGGTATCCCCAGGGCAGCCTGGCCTGGTGCTCATCTCTGTGATCACAGCGGGGATTCGCTCACCAAGGGCCATGTCAGCCAGCCAGGCTCTCACCTGCATGGGTGGGCAGGCAGCGTCACACAGCACAGCTTGGCTCCAGTGAGGGAGATCACTCTGGCAGCGTTGGCCAATCAGATGCCCATCAGAGGAAACCCGCAAGCAGCCCTCTCCCATTCTGTGGCTTCCAGCAACTGGTATTCAGAAGCACTGCTGTCTCCAATCCTGAGGGCAGAGCTGAGCCACCATCGCCAGTAGCTATTGACAGCCAGCTGGTAAGCAGGCTTGGTAAACCTTGTTATAACTGTTTATTAAAATAAGGTTCAACCTCTGTTGTTTTGGAGATGGCTCCAGACCAGGGAGGGTGACTTTCAGAGTGGCCCACGAGGAATGGGCCTGATGCAAGGGCCACCAGTCAGAGCCACAGGGTGGACTGGGGAGGGTGAGGGGACGGTATGCACAGCCCTCATAATAATTTACCAGAGACGCCCACCAGAAAATATGGACTGCCTCTGGTAATCATTAGTAGGGATCGTTGTATCCATGTTTAAGAAGGAAAATCAGGAATATATGTGAAAGGTTTGTGCACGCACTAGGATTGCCAGCTCACTAGAAATTACCGTAAGTGGATAAGCTCCCTTGTGTAGTTTTAAGATCAACAAAATCAGCTGGTGAAGGTTTTCAAGAGCTGGAGAAAAGCATGGTCCCCTGCCAAGGTCCGCAAAAGTCGCTGCTTTGTCTCCCCCCTCCCCCCTGCTCACAGTTAACCCACACTTGCCTCTCCTGAACTGCCTTTTTAGTTGCGGGGACTTCCGGGTTGGCGCGATCTGGAAATGGCGGATTCCCTCCGAGCTGCGGAGGGAATCTGCTCAGCTGAGGACGGGTCTTGCCGCGCCGGCGACGCGGGGACCCTTAAAAACCGCAGGCGCTGAAGCCTGTGGACTGAAGACTCGGTGGGCGCCTTAAGCGCCCCCCCGACTCACGAAGAGCCTTTTTAAAGGCTGCGGAGAGGGTACGGAGGGTGGCGTGGCGCTGAGAGTCGATCGCTACCTCGGTTGAGCGAAGCCGCAAGCCATGACTGGAGAGCGCTGACTTTCTTCCTTGAAATTCGGACTGAAAAGAATAACCCGTGAGTAAGACGGAATTGGATTTTAAGAATTTTATCCCGTGAATTTGAGACGACCGGGGGGTGTGCTAAAAGGAAGTCCGCACCCCCCCCTTTTGCAGACGATCTAAAGCAACGATTTAAGAACTAAGCTGGAGAGCCTACCCTTTGTGGGGTGAGTTAAAAAAAGATCTTAACTTCCAAGATTTGGCAAAAAGAAATTTTGAGCTGGAGAGTGGAGTTTTGGAAGCTTTCTTTCTGTTGTAAACAACCCCCCCCTCCCGGGCCTGGGAGCGTCCTGTTTTTGAGCTTGTGGAAGAGGTGCGGACTTTGACAGCTGTCAAAGCTGTCAAACGGACAGTTTAGAGTGGAAAAATTTGTTATTTAAGATCCCTCTGGACTAAAATGAGTTACAACTGATCTAAAATTGTTGGAAACAAAGTAATAACAATAAGTAAGAGGATTGTTGGAGAAAGATTACCAAGTAACCAGATTCCCTCTAGGGGGAACTCTGTGAAACTACAATGGCTGTGGATGGAAAGTTACTAGTGGAAATCGAAAGAATGTTTCATTTTGTGGGAATCTTACAAGAGCAGAGTCTAGCTATGAATAAACAACTTATGGCCTTGACTTCTGGAACAAGCAGCTCTGCTGAATGTATTGAGGACCTGAATGAGAAAGAATCCACAGCTGAATTGGAAATGATATCAAAAGAAGTGGAAGAGACTAAACAAGAAAAAGAGGAAACAAAGTTGGAAAGCACCAACCAGAAGCTGACATCTGTGGAATATAAGCAAGGAGACTTTTGGATCATATCTACCACAAATCTGCGAAAGATGCAAAAGAAGAAGGAGGAGGCCCCGGGAGTTTATGGAATACAGGAACTTAAAATAAAGAAATATGATTGGGGCCTCCACTTTGACTCTGACTCTGAAGATGCAGGCCTTGTGGAAATTTTCCAGCAGCTGTTTTTAAATGCCCTTGTGGGAAGAGAATATGGTTGGATGGTGATAGAACTCTTTCGAGATCCGACGACCGACATAAAGGACTACCAACAAGACCGGCGGAGAGGGACTGAAAGAGACTTGAAAGCCTCGGACGTGAGGAACCCAGGCTAAAAATTGTTATTTTGGACATGTATTGGGGAAGGGACGGAAACCGGGGATGGGAGGGAGGGAAGAATAGAATTTTAAAAAACACTCAAGATCTTTGGGTTTAGTTAATATGACTTTTATTTAAGACAAAATGGGAAATCGATGGAAGGGAATTTGAGTCCAACTTAGGAAAATTTATTTTTCTTTATGAAAGAGGTAATATTAAGATGGTTAAGAGGAGAAATACCAATTTGCTGACATAATTCTGGGAATTCGGATGCATGAAGGGGGGTGGGGGGAAGTCAGGGAACAAGGTTAGGAAAGTAGGATTTTCTGAAATTATACATGTTTTTGTCTTTTGTCTTTTTTGTGTGTAATTTGTCTTTATAAAAGGTGAAAAACCAATAAAAATTTGTTTAAAAAAAATGAACTGCCTTTTTAGTTGCTGCCTTATTTGAGGTTCCTGCGAAGCTTCCTGGGGATAATCTAATGTGTGTGCAATCCTTTGCATAGTCCATCTCAATTCTGAAATACTTATTACTATGACAGGCTCAACCGGCTTTGTTAAAATAGAGAGGGAGACAGAGACAGAAATCTTAGGCACCTGTCAGCATTAAATGCGAAACATCAAGCTGCTGCTTAGACTAGGGCTTCACGTTCCTGTTTGCGATTTAACCCCTGCTATTATCGCCAACTTCTGACAGCCAAAGAATCAGCATACCTGTCTACAGATAATAGGGAAAGGAGCTACAGTCCCCCTCCTGGTTTAAGCATCACATACTTTTGGCACATAATTTTCACCAGGCAAAGGCAAGGGGCTGTCTCATTTTCTCCTTCTAATCTTCTGAAATGCTTGTGTGATTCCGCCCCCCTCCAACTTTGTCCAAGCATTTTCTGAAAGTGTCTAATTTTGTCTTGATGGAAATGTAATTTCTTCGTTCACTAATACAACCCATTCCTTTTTATCCACTCCTCGTCTAATTTTTAAAGATGATGTCTTCTCTCGAGCTCATTATTATTACACTTGTCACTCAAAATGAAAGGAGGAGGGAAAGAATCGGAATGATGGCTCCCTGATGAATACCCACCATGCTTATGGAAATTGTGTGTGTGAGTGTTCATTCTGAAGTGTCGTTGTGGGGGTGGGGAGATAAATGTAAATTCAAAAGCAACAAACTGCATTAAATAATGAGAAAACTGCAGCTTGAAGGGCTAACTTTCTCTTATTCTTGAACTTTGTTCCTAATAAGCCCATTTTCATTCATCCAGACCCTAGGGGCTATCCATCTTCAAAACTGCAATGTGCTGTAAATATTACAGCTCCTTCCTAAAACAAAGGCAGGTCTCTTTATTTTCTACTGTTCTTGCACATAGAGGTGTGCAGAACTTGATATCTGCCATAGTTTCAGAACCCAACTCTTACAACAAACAAATTGTCCTCAGATTAATGCAGATGCATTAAAAACCATTCCATCGATGGCAAAGCTTTATTTTTCAGAAAGTCTGCATTCTTCATGGCTCCCTCTCAGTACCAGTGTGAGAAAGATACTGGTTCAAATCTTGCTTCTGCCATGAATTAAGGATGGGTGTGGACATAGGCTGAAATGAGAAATTACTTTAAATGGATGTTTGGCACGGAAACCAACAGCTACCAGGTCCAACTCTCCACATTCTTGCTTGAGAAATTTGTAGTGTGGCATTATCATGTTGTACATCAGGCAATAATGTGGCATGGGCTGGAGAAGCACATCATGGTTCCCTAGCTGGACATTACCAGGCTACTGGATATGCACCTGGAAATGTAGGCAGCACACATGCACTTTTAAATGCAGCATTCTACCAGACTGCAGCAGAAGGAGAAATGGGAAAGGGCTCACCTGGTAGTAAGGACAAAGCAGTCCTTCTGCTTGCTTCAGCCAGCTTCTCCTTCAGGGACTCTCAGCTTGAAAGGTCTAGATTTCATACGACCACCCAAAATCCCAGCCTTGCCCTGCCACTGCTTTTCCATGTGCGCAAATTCAAGTAGTTCTCATCACTTGGGTGTGTTAATTAAATATATGCAAGTATTATGACATGCATAGGAGGTTCCTTACCAATGACGATAGATAAGCAACCTTCTCTCATTTCTCTTTTCTAATACATGTTTTGGGTCAACTAAATCCAAGCAGCAGCTGTCTGCAGCTCCCAGTGTGGCAATGCAAATGTCTTCTGAGTAGGCAGGCTCTAAGCTCCTTACTAGAATTGTGAAAACTTGCCATCTGTGCAAAAGTCAGGTCTTAGGGGGAACATGGTGGTTTGGAGGGGGAGGGGACGTAAAGACAGATTCATGCCCTTCTTGATCACAAGTTACAAGTAAGTTGAAACATAAGCAGTTTGGGAAGAATAGACAAAGGTTTTGAAAAGAAATTCAAAGTTCCTGATAACAATAATATTGTAATCAGGAAAGTTTCATTCTGGTTTCTTTAAGTACTGCCTCAGTCATGAAGGATGGAAATAGACTAAAGGTAAAGGGACCCCTGACCATTAGATCCAGTTGTGGCCGACTCTGGGGTTGTGGCGCTCATCTCGCTTTATTGGTCGAGGGAGCCAGCATACAGCTTCCGGGTCATGTGTCCAGCATGACTAAGCCACTTCTGGTGAACCAGAGCAGCGCACAGAAACACCGTTTACCTTCCCGCCAGAGTCTATTTATCTACTCACACTTGATGTGCTTTCGAACTGCTAGGTTGGCAGGAGCTGGGATCGTGCAACAGGAGCTCACCCCGTCACAGGGATTCAAACCGCCGACCTTCTGATCGGCAAGTCCTAGGCTCTGTAGTTTAACCCACTGCGCCACCCGCGTCCTTGGAAATAGACTAGTCTGTAGCAATTTTGTTTTCCACCACTTTTGTTGTAACTGCTGAGGATGCTATCAGGCCACTGCACAGTGACATCAATCTTTTGTTTTAGAATAGTGTTCTTTTTTTATTTTGCTTATTTTAAGACCTGTGTCCAACCCAAAATATGTAGCAGATTTCAACAATTTTAATGTAACAATTGAAAATGCTGTTGTGATACAACAGAATGCATTTAAACCACCACAAAATGTAAGATAGCAGCAGATCACATTAGCTGACACCAGCAGCCTATCAAGCAAGGCCAGTGAAAGCCCTGTTCTGCAACACCACCTGTCTCTCACCTCCAGTGGAAAACCTCTAAAGCTCAGGGGGCCACAGATGGCCCTGCTGTCAATGTATTCATTGTTACATAGGTAACCATGAGGAGGTTATGTCAAAATTTGTGGCTGAATGGGCTTGATATTCATAAATATTGGACCCTTGCTGTGCTTACTGGATCACCAGAAGTTGACATGCAAATAGTCAGTAGGCCTGGTGACGCATACTGATGATGCCCAAGCAGGTTCTCTGTTGGTCCCTGTCTCCAGAACGTCTGAAGATCATTTCTTGCATATGCCCAAGCTGTTTGCAGGGGCTCCTCCAGTTTCACCCAGTGGTCTTTCAGTCAACTATGGGTTTCATAGAAATGCTATATATATAGTATGGGGAAAATACAAAAGATATTTGGAACAGAAAACCCCAAGATGGAACTCTCCACTAGTAGCAATCGCTGTTAAAAAAAATATAACATCAAAGAGACCTGGATAACGTATAACACAATATTAAGGGAGGAGGGTCAACTATTATTGATAAGTTATGAGAAAATAAAAGATCACTTTTCTAGTTGGCAAGATGAATTCCAGGTGAATGAAGTGTTCAGACAGGACAAGCAGATAGGTTTTGAAAAGGAGCCTTCAAGATTTGAAAGAGAACCACTGAATAGTAAAACCAAAATAATTGCAAAAATGTATAGACATCTTTTAGACTATGAAGTAATGGATGAGGAGGTTAAGGCTTCAATGATAAAGTGGGCCCAAGATGTGGGCCGTCCAATTATGCTAAAAGATTGGGAAAACTTATGGAACGCAATTTGAAATTTACAGCCAGCTAGACGCGGGTGGTGCTGTGGGTTAAACCACTGAGCCTAGGGCTTGCCGATCAGAAGGTTGGTGGTTCGAATCCCCGCAACGGGGTGAGCTCCCGTTGCTCAGTCCCTGCTCCTGCCAACCTAGCAGTTCGAAAGCACGTCAAAGTGCAAGTAGATAAATAGGTACCGCTCCGACAGGAAGGTAAACAGCGTTTCCGTGCGCTGCTCTGGTTCGCCAGAAGCGGCTTAGTCATGCTGGCCACATGACCTGGAAGCTGTACGCTGGCTCCCTCGGCCAATAAAGCAAGATGAGCGCCACAACCTCAGAGTCGGCCACGACTGGACCTAATGGTCAGGGGTCCCTTTACCTTTACCTATAACATAAGTGAGAACATGATGAAAATGGCCCATAGGTGGTACCTCACTCCTTCCAGATTATCAAGAATGTATAAAAATTTGGTGAATGCTTGCTGGAAATGTGCAGGAAATAATGGTGACATGATCCACATGTGGTGGATGTGTGAAAAGCTTAAGATTTTTTCAGGAAAAATATACGATGAATGAAAAAAGATTATGGGGATAACCTTCATTAAAAAACCGGAGGCATTCCTATTAAGTATTTTAGAGAAAGAGATCCCAAAAATTCAAGAGAGTTATTCTTGTATGCAGCTGCAGCGGCTCGAATACTCGTGGCCAAGGGATGGAAAGATCAGGAGGCTCCTAAAATAACAGATTAGCAAATTAAACTACAGGAATTTGTGGAGATAGCTCAATTGACTAGCAAACTCAGAGGAAACTCAAAGCAAAAATTTGCGGAAAAATGGAATGGTTATAGAAAATATGTTCAAAAATGCAATAATAGTTTTGACTCTGTGCTAGCATTCGAGTGACAAAGGAAGTAAAAGGAGGTGGATAACAATTAAGGATTGGTAAATTTATATAGAAAGGTTTATTGTTTTGTGTACATTCAGTTGTAAGATAAAACATGTGAAGGGACTTGACAGGAAGTCAAAATTGAAGAAAATATTTTGTAAGATAAAAGGGGGAAATTATTATTATTATTATTATTATTATTATTATTATTATTATTATTATGTTTAAGAAAAAAACCCTATGGGTTTCACCTGGTGGTGTAACAGAGGACTCTGCACAAGGATATGTTGGGGAGCTGCTTTTGTTTTATCTCCATTATGCTTCAGATTCTGGGGGGCAGAGAGAGAAGCATCAACAATATTCCCACGCTTGGCAGGTGCACATTCAGCTACAATCCAAGCCAATCTAGCTTTAGTGAGGTTTTCTTACTCAAAGCATTTCCAAAGCTAAACATTATCTCAATACTATTTAATGGACTTATTTGATATAGTCTGCATTTCTTTCTCCGATCTCCCTTGTCCTTTTAATTGGTTTTAAATTATAGCTGTTGGCAACACTTTTCTATACTGCTTACTCATAGCTGAGTCATTTTCCAACTTTTTTTCTTTCCATTGAAAAGTCTAAATTGGGATTTGATAATGCTTGATTTAGATTGTTGTCTTGTTTTAAGTGAATAGTAAATGTAAAGGAGGGCACAGCTGCAGGAATCATGACTCAAGTTCTTCATTTTCAAAAGTATATAGAACCTCCCTAAAAGTGCTACAAATAAACATTTTTAAAGTTTTGAGAGTGTTTGTTTTTGCATAGCTCTTTCAGCATCTTTTTTTTAAATGGACATCTTGCATTCAGGTCTCTGTGAGGTTAGGAGGTTGCAACCTAGAGATCCTTTAACAGATCTGCAGTAGCTACAATGACAAAGGGTCTTACCTAAGAGTAAGGAAGAGATTTTTATTGAAGCAGAGAAGACATACAGGCACAGCAGCAGGAAATGAGTCTCAGCACCCACTACACACAGGCTACATGGCAGTGGAAAAGCAAAGATATCTGAGCTGGGAGCAGCAGCCCAGGTTTAAGGGGTCTGGGATCAACACATGGAGTTCAGAATCACAGCGTAGCAGCAGAACTGTTCCAACAGGTTCACACACCTACTCACCAATCACTTTAAGACAAGACAAGGCATGCTTACCTATGAGACGCTTGTGCCTTCCAAGAGTGCCAGGCGTGAATCAGGGTTGAGGCCTCTGTTTGCAGCAACAGGGAACTGCCAGGTCCTGGGAGATGGAGCCCTTCCCTCCTGAAGCTAATTTATCCAGTTTATCCAGCATCATTGGGAAGTGGGAAGTGGGCAGATTCCCTTCCCAGATTCCATTCCCCCAGAGGGAAGGGGAGAGGCAGGAGTTCTGCAATCTCATCTGAGTCAGCTGCATCCTGGGAGGAGGCAACACCCACCTTCTCCAGCCTCTCTTCCCTTGTCTCAGGACCCTGTTTCCCCTTCTTGTCTGCCTCAGACTGCCGCTGCACTCCCCAGTGGAGATTTAACTAAAGATGGTATTTTAATTGAAAAAATGTGTAGAGACAGAGGCACAGTGGACTCTCCATTGAAGACAGCTTTATAAACAGTCTCCAAAAACTTCAGAAAGTTATTAGGTGAAGAGATTCACATGTCAGTATCAAAACAGTGTGCAGTCTTGTCCTGACAGTCTGTCTTTGTCCTCCTTTCTTTCTCCCCCGCTTTCCTTATTTCCAAAAAGAATCTTTTGGAGCCTGCTAGTTACCCAAAGGCGGGTCTTGAAGTGGAGTTGCTCCCTCATTTGGCATTCACCAAGAGGGAGTTTGGGGTATCAGCTATCAAGGGCAGAAGGGAATGAAGGTTGAAAACCTTTGATCTATACCCCTGCTATATGTAGGCTAAAGAAGCTGTGATATATTGCTGAGGGGGGGCAGGAGAAGAGAAGAGGAAAATAAGTCTTAAACCTCAGTTATGTCTATGTCTCATCCAGAAAGTATAGCCAGAGACATTTTGGCAAGTTAAAAACTCCACATGGACAGAAATTTTACCCCTGAAAAAGAGGACATGTGCTGGGAAAAGAGGACACATGGCAACCCTAAACAGCATAGGATGCATAGTGTGTTTGCATAGAATTGTCTGGGGCACACTTGCTGCTTTCTGGGATGAGCGTAATCCAGAATGCTCTCCTGGAAACCTCTGGATCAATTTTGCATTTATAAATGACCTGACTATCTCCCCGCTCCCCCCACAAGAGGCTTCTTTGCCACAGTGTAGCATTGAGGATGTCGCAGATAACAATTAAAGCAAACTTTGCTCTGGGTATGTCTTAATTACTAAAACACTGGCTCATTTACTTTTAAAGTGCTCTTGCTCCCGCATCCAGCTTTTAATTAGTAAAAGAGGCAATGTTAGAGCAGTCATCTCTTGAAACCTCTTGAAGGAATCTCACCCTGGCAGTTCCCTTCATACTTCTCACCTGCTATTCCAAACAAACTAACCATGAGAGGATGAGACTGGAAAACTGTGTGATTATGTTCTAGAGCAAGGGGGCACCCTGTGGTCCTCCAGATGTTCCTGGACTCCAGTGTTCATTAGCCCCTGTCAGGAATTAGCCAATGGTCAGGAGGAATGGGAGATGTCATCCAGGAACATCTTTGGAGGGCCAGTCATGAGCCACTCTTGGTCTGGAGAAAACAGTCCGAAATAAACTCTCTGGCTGAAAAATTCCTAGGAAATAAATGGGAGCAAAAAGAACAAAATAAAATAACTAGTAGTTAAATTTGTGGTGAGAACCCGGAAAGCTAGCAAAATGAATTTCATTAGGGACAAATATGAAGAACAAGTTGCACAAATATAAGGTGGGAGACACCTGGCTTATGAGTAGCACATGTGAAAAGGATCTAGGGTTCTTGGTGGGCCACAAACACAACATGAATCAACAGTGTGATGCAGCAGCAAAAAAGGCTAATGCTATTGTAAGCTGCATCAACAGAAGTATAGAATCCAGATCACACAAAGTGATAGGACCACTCTATTCTGCTTTGGACAGACCACACCTGGAGTAGTGTGTCCAGTTCTGGGCATCACAATTTAAGAAAGATATTGACAAGCTGGAATGTGTGCAGAGGAGGGCAAGAAAGATGATCAAGGATCTGGAAACTAAGCCTTATGAGGAACAGTTGAAGGAGCAGGGTATGATTAGCTTGGAAAAGAGGAGACTGAGAGGGAATATGATAGCCATCGTCAAATATCTCAAGGGCTGTCACATGGAAGTGGGAACAAGCTTGCTTTCTCTTGCTCTGGAGGCTAGTACCAAAACCAGTGGATTCAAATTACAAGAAAGGAGATTCCAACAAACATTTGACTGTTTGACAGTGGAACGGTCTCCCTCAGGAGGTGGTGGACTCTCCTTCCTTGGAGGTTTTTAAGCAGAGCTTGGATGGCCACCTGTCAGGGATGCTTTAGCTGAGATTCCTGCATTGCAGGGAGTTGGACTAGATGACCCCTGGGGTCCCTTCCAACTCTAAGATTCTACCATTCTAAGTTAGGTTGGACTTTAAGACCTTTAAGAACAGATGTGTCGAGAGGTGTGTACCTGTGTGTGCATGTAAATGCATGTGGAGTGCGTGTGCCAAGCTGGGTCTGACCTGGGTGAAAGAGAACCTAGTTTATCCCTTGGCAGAGCAATTCTAACGCTCTCGTGTGCTGGAGGGGGGGGTTAATGGGGCAGAGTTTTCCTCTTCCCCACCCTGTCTAGTTCCACTGGGGGTCTTCTACTGTTGGCAGGGAAGGCCTGCACCTGCCAGGCGAGCAGAAGCTGTGGGCAGTCACATCCACTTTGGCAGCAGCCAGTGAAAACTCCAGCAATGGGGAGCTTCAGGAGCAAGGCAAGCACGGGCTGGCAAGAAATCTGCTGGCTCTTGCGCTGATCCTGCAGTCATCACAGCCTTGCTCTCCTCACTGTGCCAGTCTGGGAGCTGGCACACTGGCCAGCATGAATGATGGGTTGTGGAAACAGCGGCGGCTCTGCTGCTTCCCCAAGCCCTGCAATTCCAGCCAGGAGTTTGGAGTGCCCTGTAACCTACCATACTTAGGACTTCATCCTCAAAGGCTAGGTTAATTTTACTCTGAGTTCTGGCCAGCACCAACATTAACAATGTTTTGGCACCTAGTAACAACAGACTTGTGCGCTCGCTTTCCTTTGTTTGTGTTTAATTCCAGTAGGTAGTTATGTTTTGTTTTTGTTCTTAACTCGGCTACAGCTTTTCTTCTTTTCTGTTCAGATTCTAATGGGGATGTGATATTTCAGTATTTTTTGTATACTGCCTTGAGATGGCTGAGGTAGGTGGTATAGAAATGTTTCAGTAAACAAAGAAACAGTTTTAGTTTTGATGGAGTGTTGGGAATAGCTTTTTTAAAAAAGAGAGATATCCTCAGGTTCCTCTCCCCTCACAAATCTACAGTTCCCTGAAGAAAGGGAATAAGCATTAAGCTAGTTTAGGTTTGTGGCATAGACAGAGGTCCAAAGACTTCAATCTGTTCATCTTATCACATAGACCAAGTGTTTACTTGCTTACAACCGACAACCTGATTCACTAGGAAATGCTGCAGAATGCTGCAGGAGGAGATATTCATAACTGCACAGAAAACACAACATAATAGCTGGGAGTCAAAGCTGCATACATTACAAATAGAAGCACATTTCTAAAACAATTGAGAGGGAATCTATGACTGCAGTAGCTTGACAAGTGTGCTAGGGAAAACCTCCCCTGCTTGGATTCTGTAAATAAAATTTGCTGCAAGCTGCATCATTTCAGAAGTTGATTCTGAAAGCTTGCCATCTGAGGTTTCCTTTTCTTTAAGAAATACATAGCCTATCTTGAATTTAATTGTATCTTGAGACAGGGTGCAGTGGTGCTCAAAAGTCACTTCTGAAAGCAACGTGAGAGATACAAACATATATTACAGCCAATCGGAAGCATTTCTGGGCAAAAATGTTCCAGTCATTTCATTACTGGGGGGCCTGGTGCAAAAACCTGAAAATATAAAGAAGAATAGCCAGTCTTAAGAGGCTTCTCTTCTGGCAGCTCTCCATTCTAGAAGACAGCCAGGAGATCTACCCACACACCAGAAGTTAATTGGGCAGTTTACTGATTGCAAGGTCTGCTGCTGCTGCTCTTTGTGGATGCAAACTGCAGCAGTGAGGAGTTGGGGGGTCAACAAAGAAGGAAGTGTTGGTCCTGCTTAGTGCTCACACACACACAAGGGGAAATCATGTCTACGGCAGGTCTGGGGAACCTTTTTGCCCTGCAGATATTGTTGAACTCCCCAAAGCCCTAGCAAGCATAGTCAGTGGCTAGAGATGATGGGAGTTGTAGTTTAGCAGCATCTGGTGGGCCATAGGTTCCTCACACTGCTTTAGGGGCAGGCAGTACATGACTGCACTCTCAGACACACATGTTTTCTGCTAAGCCCCTCACACACATTCACCCTTTAAATACGTATACACACCCTAGACAGAAGGGTGCATTGCAATGGCATCCATCTGTCTCAAGAGACATTGGAGTGCGCCTCCGGAGGTGAAGTCATATTAGCAGCATTAGCAGCATTAGCAGCATCAAAGTAACCTCCCTGGGGCGCAAGCCTGGGCAGTGTGCATGGAGGTCCTGGGCTACTCAGAGGACAAGACCCCACTCTCAGCTTCACTGATGTGGTCCAAAGGAAAGCAGAGCAAGACATTTAGCACCAGCTTGGCTGCAGGAGTTGCCAAAAGATGGCATACAAGGCACCATCCAACCATCTTAGGGACTCCACTCTGGATTTGTGTAGGATTTACTCCTTAGCTGTTTCTTTTCCCAAAGATGTCCCACAAGGTTTAGGACCAGAGTTTTCCTTCTCCTAGATGGGCTACCTTCCCAGGTGGACGAACCTCATCTGCCCCTCACTTCCCTCTACAATATGTGCAGAAACCACCTTCTTGACTATTGGACCCACTATTGGTCTTGTTTACTCAATCTGCCAGAGCCCGTTTTTGCATGCAGGTGAAGTCCCTAACTCACCAAGGGTTTGAGACCCATTGGCTCCCCTCATCTGGTTTAGCTAGCCAGACAAAGCTGTTCCCAGGGGGTAGACAGTGTCGTCTGCTGACAACTTCTAGGAGCCACAGGTGGGAGCTGAGTGTGGGTGGGGGGTGGGGGGAACCAAAGGTGAACAAACTATCCCAGAAGGAGCATGACATACCCCCCACCAGAGGTACAACCCATACACCTCACACAGAAGTTACAGTAATATATATTGGATGGACTAATTTCCTTCATGGAATGTTTACATCTCTAGGCTTAAACATGGCTAATTCCAGGCACTATTTTGTTATTACTTAGGCTCTTCTTTGCGAGAGCATCAGTAGAAAAGAAGAAAGCCAGGGGAAAAGAAAGACCAAAAGAGGAAGTGAAATGAATCCCCTGCATTGTGCTTCTAGACTTTGATGTATTCCTGTTGTCAGCTCACTATAATTAGTAAAGATCAATGGTTTTAGTTAAAATCTAGACCAGGGCACCCCACCTTCTAATTCATCTATTCAGCAGCTGCCCCACTTTTTTCTAAGCTATAAAGTTCAAGGTTACTGTGAGGCTTTGTGTGTTGAAGCTCCAGCTCCAGAATTCAGAGGTTTTTTCTGGTCATGTACTATATTTATTCACATATATTAAAAAACATATTACTTTTCTTAAACTAAATCACAGTGGTGGTATTATCATCATCATCTAGCCAAAGGTAAGCTCTTTTAAGTCCACTGATTTTAGGTATTTCACTGTCTAATTAAGGGAGCTTCCTGGGTGGCCTGTGAGGTCCCAGGAAGAGTCACAAGTGCAGTTCTGTCTGTGAAGAGGGAGAAGCATTTATGGGACAACACTTGTGCCACTGAAGGACCCTCAGATAAAATCCTCAACAGCTGTGTGTATGGGGGGGAAGTGGGTACACAAGGGGCATGTCAAGGGCATGTGTTGGGAAAGGCACAGATCCAAGATATCCAAAGCTTCCCCTTTCCTCCAGCGTGGCCACAAGCTTTGCCTAATGCTGGGGCTGCTGTGGTTAATTCAGACACAGTAATGGCAGCTGGAGGGAGGAAAAGGCTGAGGTCTCCTCAGTGCATGATGGAATTTCCCCCTCCCCCAGAAATGAAGAGTCTGCCTTTATCCCCCTTCAAAGTCCATGGAGAATGAAATGCATTTAACTGGATGGTACTGGTGACAATAGCAATGGTGCACCACCTCACCAGCCCCCCCCCCCCGGCGGCAGAACATATGCCCCCACTGCCCAGGGCGGGTGCACTCCCGAGGGTGGTGGGGCGTGGAGGGTGCCCTCCCACATGCCACAGTTCAGGGTAGGAGAGGGGTGGGGAAGCTGCTGCTCACTCTCTTCCTGCTCTCCGCATCCGGGTCAGACATGTCCCGGCAACGGGGCTGCTGCGGCCAGGTGTGCCTCGCCATGGCGGAGGAAGGCTGCTCTCTGCCTCCGGGTCAGAAGAGCTGCTGCCACTGGGCGCAAAGTGTGCCACCCATTTGCTTGCCATTTTGTCACCTCCCTCAGTCATGACACCCGGGGCAGACCACACCCACCGCACCCCCCTTCCTATGCCTCTGCCCCGCCTGCCTGCCTTCTTGTGTATGTCTAGTCCAAAGGGTGGCCCTGGCTCCGAGGTTCTTCCTCTCTAGTCCCAGGGCTCTTCCTGCAGGACTTGGCCGGGGGGGGGGGGGAGGGCGGTATGTGAAACCAGCCTGAGTCGGCTCTGCCTTATCAGTCGCGATGGGCACCAACTGCATCTGCATGACAATGGCTTCAAGAGTCACTTAATCACAAAGTACATTCAAAAACAAGAACTAAATCCCCACACTAAGGCAAAGAGACTAAAAAGAGCTTGTAGCCCTGTAGAAGGAAGCAGGCTGTGTATAGGGAGGTCAAGAGTTCCTGTTTGGGGCTCCTTGGCTTTATCTTAATTTAAACATGTTTGTTCAATTTCTCCGGCTTACTCTTCTTGTCTTTCCCTGGATCTACATCCTTACAAGTCTGTTTCCCTTTCCACTTCCTGTTTGCCCTGGGATTTCCTGGCTCTGCCTAAACTTACAAATTTAGCCTTTGGATCCCGTTCGACTGCCTGCGCTCACATCCTGACTTTCCCTCTGCTATCTCTCCATCACAGACGGCAGACCCTCAAATAGCTACATTTTGTGATCCAAGGTATCCAAAATCTGCTGGTTGAAAAGGAGTGTGTATTTCACGATGGAAATAAAATCAGGCCACCAACCTAGGGACTACTCACTGTTGCAAAATAACACAGAGAGTTTTCTTTTTAAAGTATATTTGAACACAAGCGCTCTGTGTAATCCTCAGAAACCATGGGCCATTTTACTTCCACATGCAACATATCCTTGTCCAAATCCCATTTAATGCATTTGTTTCATTCAAAATCACTCCAAGTGATTATCTAATTGTCTATGATGCTGTGCTTGGGTTTCTACCATAAAAGACATTAGTACATACAGTTTTCTCTTTTAAAATACTTTTACAGATCACTCATTCCAAAGAAATTCTCCCGCACTTCATGTACATGACTAAATGGTCCCAAGTCCAATATGAATCTATATGCTAGGTATTTTAAAACTGCATTGCTATTCTTTGCTGTTTTATGTACATAACCTTTCCTAGTGAAGATGAGCCTCATTTACTTGCATTCAGTCATAATAGGCCCTCTCCTGGGTTGCTGGTTTCTTTTCCCCTGGCAGCTGCCAGAGGGTGAGTTTTCATGGAAGGAGAGAGTTCTAGAGGGTTTATGGTGCTTATTTACAAATATGCATCAATAGGAACTGCAAGGCTTTACAACAGAACCAGTTCTGTCAAAAGTAAACATTACATCCATATAGCTTCCCAACCAGCTTGCATAAAAAACTCAGATGCCTGTTTCCTTCCAAACTTGAACTGTTTCTTTCTCATCTCTTCCTGTAACAAGGGATTGTGCCATAGGAGCCAACAGTCAACCAAAGTCATTGGCAAGCATCTTTAAACCATTGGTGTCAATTAAAGAAAATGGCCAAGGCTCGGCCCACCTTAGTTTCCAGGTCTGTAATAATTTATCTTTCCAGTCCATGCCATTTCAGCATGTATTTACACACATCCAATCTGACCAATTTTTGTATTAATATGTGACTATTATTATTTTAAACAATTTTTGTAGCATTCAACTAATGTCTGTTCAGAGTAGGCCCATTGAAGTAAATGGACTTAACTATCTAATTTTAACTAGTTTCAGTGGGTCTATCTGAGTAAATACTCGGCTTGTTTCTGTGTAATGTATGAAATTGCTCATAATGTTTATAGGCTCTTCATATGTTGAAGCACTGTGGAAAGCCCATTATAGACAGAGTGTTTCTGGGGAGGCATATTTTTGGGTCTCAAAGAAAGTCCATTCAGCCAGCAATTTCCAGAACTGGATTTTGAGATGTTTTCTGAAGCCAGTAAATGTGTCTGCTTCTTTGTAGGGTGTGTGCAACGCAAGAGTTCATTGTTTGCAGAAATATAAGGAATGGTGTTACTTTGTCATAGCCAAGTCTGAAAAATGGAGATGGTATAATATAGTAATATTATAAGCTATACTATTACTACCCAGCATTTATATAATGCCTTTTGAGTACTCAAAATGCCCTATCTCAGCAGTTCTTACAACACCCCTGGTTGTGTCTGTTGCCCTTTTCCCCAACCTCCATTCATTCATCAGCTTTGTTTCACAACTTTTACAACACAGAGGTTGCTCTGTTCATGTGGCAAGAGCCCATGCGCACACATTGGTGTTTGCCCACCTTTTTGGACCCATGAGCACATTTGCAAACTGGAAAAACTGTTGTGGGCACCACCTAGAGCACCACCTAAGCACACACCACAACTTATTCTACCAGGTAGCAGAGAATGCTTCCCCACATACAAGACTTTACAAAGCTTTTGGCTGTGGCAAAGTTTGAATGTGTGACTTCCTAGTTTACATGCTTAGCATCTGTCATGGATGCTTTAGTTGAGATTCCTGCATTGTAGGGGGTTAAACTAGATTACCCTTGGAGTCCTTTCCAACAAATCTATGATTCTATGATTCTACAATACATCAGCTCTGTTATGACCATAGCTGTCAACTTTTCCCTTTTCTTGCGAGGAATCCTATTTGGAATAAGGGAATTTCCCTTAAAAAAAGGAAAACGTTGACAGCTATGGTTATGACCTCAGGACATTTGAAGCCAGTTTTCCAAACTTGTCTTAATAACAAATCACTTAAACAAGATGGCTATACACCATGGTTAAATTTGGTCAGAATTGTCTCATTATTTTCACATTGCCCCATTGACATGATTAATGCCTGGACTGTAGCATGTCTTCATACATTTGAAATGGATTGAAATGAATACAGAGAAAGAAATGTCACTATGAGCTCCATGGTAAATAAAAAGTTTTTTAAAAAGGGCACAATTTGCTCCTCTGCATATGAAGAAATGCTGGGTGGAGGTGAGGCAGAACCTTCCAGGCCCTTGCCAAGTCACCTTGAAGTGGGCATAGCACTTCTGTCCAACTTCCATGGGGAAATTTCCCACACCCAGCTTTATGCTGAAGAAGTGAGAGGATTGTGCACTAAATATCCATCTTTATTTTTGATGTTGCCATCCCATCCATTTTTTCAAGCATGCAGCAGAATACATAAATTCCATGAAATTCCATGTAGTCCAAAAATGCTTATGCTATAATAAATTTGTCAGCCTTTTCAGGTGCAACAAGTCTCTTCCTTGTGTTTCCTGCCAAAGATGCAGCTACCTCTCTGGAATTTGTTTCAGACTTTTATATCTGATGCAAAAATTTCACCCCCTAGGATGCAATTCATCATTATACTTTTCTCTAACAGTCTCATGTGTCCAAAAATGCAGTTTGAAAAATCTGGTAATCCTAAATAGCAAAGGCCATGTACCAGTGTCCCTATTTTCCAGGGACAGTCCTGAATTTACAGAAGCCACTCGGTTTCTTATTTGATCCCAGAATGTCCCACTTTTCCTTAGGATGTCCCTATTTTCATAGGAGAAATGGAGGGTATGGAGTTATCTGACTCCTGAGCCATTTGAAGGCAGCCCTGTATAGGGAAGTTTTTAAACATGTTTAATGTTTTATTGTGTTTTATATATGTTGGAAGCCGCCCAGAGTGTCTGGGGCAGCCCAGTCAGATGGGTGGGGTATAAATATTAAAATTATTATTATAGAAAAGGATGTTCCTGTTTCCATTGGTGAAATGTTGGCGGGTACGCATGTATTCCAGAAGTGAAATCAGAGGGTAAGAACAGAAGAGGCCCCTCGCTGGGTCCATGGACTGAGGTCCATGTAGTTCAGCATCCTGTTTCTAAGCACAACCAGTTAGACGCCACTGGAAACTCACAAGCTTAGCAGGAAATGAAGGTCATGGCCTCCCTCCGTGGTCTTGCCCCAGCATCTTGTATTCAGAAGCAGACTGTCTTGTAAGGCAAGGTCGGTCTGTGAAGGAAGTACATTTGCAGCCTTATCCTATCCATGTTTAATTGAAAGGATGTTCCACCTGTTTCAGTGAGGCTTCCTTCTAAGCAAACATGCTTCAGGTTGCAGACTTAGAAAACATAACAGTACTCATCAGAGTGATCAGTGCTGAGATAGAAAGTGGGGTTGCCCTCTGGCAGCTATACAATCAGAACACATGAGAACAGGTCCTTCCTAAACCCTAACTTGCGCACATGGAACTCCTCTGTGTGTGGAGGCATCCTCAGCCAATCAGGATTCCCTGCCTGCCACAGAGGATCTCTGTGCATGTGTGTCAGGACAGGCACATTATGTGCAGTCCCTTCTCAGACCATTGGACAGAACAGTGGCAGGTGGCACAGCTCCCCCTCCCTGCCCATGATGGGGAAGAAATTCAATTTTGTTTGCATTTTAAGGGGGCCTGATTTGCACTTCTTGAACAAATACACAAACCAAAATGCAGAGGTCCTTCAAAATTTTCACTTCTCTGAACTTTATTAAGTAATTCTCCAGCCAAACAATGGGTACCAAAATGCATTTATACAGAAGAGTTTGCATGAAAATGCATTATATTGGAGGGGAGACACTTGCAAAAAAGGTGTATATTAGTCAAAACTGCATACAAAAATGTGTTAGGAGAAATTCATATTAAAATGCTGCCAAATTTTCATGAAGTTTTTAGTTGTTTGTTTTTTTGGTAATGCAAACTCCACAGAAATGTGGAGAACTGAATTTAAGTCTGGAAAAGTAAGAAACTGGGAGAAAGTGAAACTGACAGATTCATCCACCCCACCCATGACCTTCTCACACGCTTGTTTTTCACACATGAAGGGGATTCATCTAATTCCAACCCCATATGTCATCGAAAATTCTACTCAATATTGATCCAGAGCAGATTCCAAAGTATAGGTAGCAAAGTAAAAACTTAGACATGTTGCAGGATTCCCCAAAAAATAGACCAGAGGCAAATGTACTTCATCCAGCAGAGCTTTACTGCTGCTGAAGGCAAATGAGCATAATGGTCACAAATCCAATACATTCAGGATTGGCACAGTCCATAAGAAATCCAGCTGCAGAAGACTTAGCTTGAAGTTACAATAACTAAATAAGAAGACTAAAACCTTAACACTATATACAGAACATCACACCAGAAGGAAAAGCGATAGAAAGTGAAAGTGAAACAGAACCACTTTAAGGCAGCTGCACTCAGCTTCTCTGAAGGAATAACCCAAACATCATGAACCTTCTGCTTGTTTCTTTCACACAGAGAAGCTTCCAGAACCCTCTTGAATTAAGTAGAATAGGAAAAATCTCTACACATCAGATCAATACTTTCTGCGCTAATAAATGCAAACTGACACTATCGGTGTAAATGGTGCTTTCCAGAGATTCATAAGCAAACTGAAAAAAGAAAAGAAGAAATATCTGCCCGCAGAGAACTTACAATCAAAAATAGGCAAATATCAAGATAACAGCTTGGAGGGTTGGGGGAGAAGCTTTATTGGGGCATTCAGGCTCACGTGACTATAATTGCCAGGGTCACACTGGGCAACCCGTTATCCTAAGCTAGCCTCTCTCAATGCTATTCATGCCTCAGCGTTCCAGTTCACAGGAACAGCTGGTGACATTCTGCAGGCGACACAACCACAAGGCAGGGGGAGCCAACACAGTGTGCAGGGGCAGAGGTTGGGTGAACGTACGCAGCCCAGCTCTCTTCCCTCATGCATTCACAGTCATGAGAGCCGAAAGCCCAAATAGGACTACAGAGGGAAGTCAGGAAGAGACATTTGTGGCAAGGGATGAGCTTTACAGTTGGAATGGAGGGCTAAGCAGTTAATGAGATTTCTGGCTATATACACACAGAGACACATAGGGGCCGGAAGTCTGTGTATCTGTACAGTATTTCTATATTTTTAGATGTCTTGTTTATTTGTGTTAAGATAAATTGGCTTCATTGAAAAGACAATCTGGGTATGCCAGAGGTGAACTGGAGTCTTGACTTCACTTGTTTGAAAAAGATCTAAACATGAAATCATTCCTTTCCTTGTTTGAGTCCTTTTTTTCCAGACATCAAGTAAACAGAGAAGTTTCTGGTTGTTTTAGTATGAGGGGGAGAGAGAGAAAGAAAGCACAATCTTCCCATAGTTCCCCCCCCCCCTTAGCACTTAAACCATCCATGCTTCAGCTGCTAATTATGCCAGTAGATTTCTTAAAAATGAATGCAGAGCATGGCAATTTCATTCAGATAACATAATGAAAGCAGCATGTTTTGCATCCAAAAATTGCTTATTGAAAAATCTGGTACTACTAGGCAGTACAGACACATTCTCATGTACTTAGCTTTTAATTTCACTTCTTGTATTAAATCATCAAAAGTAGAATACATGAGAATGACCAGACAGTTTTCTCCAGCATTCTCTTTCTGACAGTGGTCAGCCAGATCATAGAATCATAGAATCATAGAGTTGGAAGAGACCACAAGGGCCATCGAGTCCAACCCCCTGCCAAGCAGGAAACACCATCAGAGCACTCCTGACATATGGTTGTCAAGCCTCTGCTTAAAGACCTCCAAAGAAGGAGACTCCACCACACTCCTTGGCAGCAAATTCCACTGTCAAACAGCTCTTACTGTCAGCACTGGGATCTCACAAACAGGATATCAGGTAAAAGGCTAATACTTGCCATTTTGTTTGAGACTTTAAGTTAAAATAAATTGTTCCACCACAGGCACATTTGAGGAGCCTGCCACAGTCCTAAGAACGTTTCTTACTGAATCAGAACTAGAGTCCTGTTCAGGTGTTGTTTGCTTCCATCTTGTTCAACACGGGAGCAAAGAATGGAACTAAGCACCCTGTCCCAGTTTCTTTTAGCTCCTCGCCTGACATCTGCATGTCAATTAAGACAGTAAAAAACAACAATTAATGCATCAAAAGGTCTCAGAATTAAAGCTCAGGGGAAAGATTCACAAAACAGCAGGCCACTAATTAACAGCTAGCTTGAATAAAAAGGCCTTTGCCCATCCAAAGGATGGTTCCTAGCAAATTTCCATTGCAAGGGAGTTGGGCAACTGTGGCATCCAGCCTGGAGCAAGAGCCTTGTAGTGGGAGGGTTTCATGAGAAGAGTGGGTGGGGAAAAGATACCTGAGGTCTTCCACTGCTGTACTAAAAAGTAGCAGGTGATAGGAAACATCTGTTTGGGACCCAGAAGAGCTACTGTCAGGCAGAGTGGACCATACTGGGCTGCATGGTCAAAAAGTCGGACCTGGTCCAATGCATCAGAAGAGTTTGAGGCCTCTAGCCCCTGATTCTGAGTATTTCATAGCTGTATAGTGCAGGGGCAGAAAGAGTGGGGAAGGGATGTCCATCTCTCCATTAGTGGGTAGAAAGCCACATAGGAAGTGGGTACTCTATGTGGAGGCCTGATTGGAGCAATTAATTTATTTCACACACACATACACACACACTGCACAAAGAGGATGATGTGTGATAAGATATCCAACTAGAGCACCTGTGTCCTACATGTTGTTAATGATGGGATGGAGAGAAGATGGGCAGCCATTTCTTCACCATGGAAAGACTGCCACTGGCTGGGTAAGTTTCTGAACCAGTCCTAGTTCAAAGAAGTCAAGCTGCGCACACAAATGTGCAGACCAGTCAAGGCTCATCTCCACTCAACGTACAACTTGATTCTTAAGGTTTTACTGTCTGAATATGGTTTACAGAGGGCAAAAGAGAAAACAGGAGAAGTGAATGCTATGGGATGACTATCAAAACAAAGAGCACATAAAGTAATAAACTGACTAATGTGGGGGAGGGAGACAGTGCTCCTGAAGGTAGGAGTCTATGAATTGATGAAGATGATCATCCAAATGTCATAGACCAAATGGAGCAAACAGCACGCAGACCTAGTGGTGGGAGGAAAAAATCCTTAAATAAGAGACACGGGGGAATGATTAATGGACTTCAATGTCTGTACACTAATGCGCAAAGCATGTGAAATAAACAAGATGAGCTTGAGCTCTTGGTACAGCAAACTAAATATGACATAATAGGCATCACTGAAACCTGGTGGGAAAAGTCCCACGACTGGAATGTAATAATGGAGGGATACAATCTATTTCAGAGAAACAGACCAGACAAGAAAGGAGGAGGGGTGGCGTTATATGTCAGGGATGTGTATACCTGTGAAGAGATCCAAGATTTAGAACCCCAAAGCCAAAGTGAGAGCATTTGGGTCAAAATTAAGGGAGAGAAGAATAACAGAGACCTCATTGTGGGAGTTTACTATAGATCCCCAAGCCAAACGGAGGACATAGATGATGCCTTCCTGGAACAGATGGCCAAGCATGCAAAAGGAAGGGAGATAGTAGTAATGGGGGACTTCAATTACCCGGATATTTGTTGGATGTCAAACTCAGCCAAGAGCATAAGGTCAAACAGATTCCTCACTGGCCTTGCAGACAACTTCATTGTCCAAAAAGTGGGAGAAGCAACAAGAGGAACAGCCCTTTTAGATCTGGTCCTAACCAATGTTGATGACCTGGTTAGTGGGGTAGAAGTGGAAGGATCATTAGGCGTGAGTGATCATGCTCTTCTGAAGTTTACTATACAGGGGAAAGGAGCAGCCAAGCATACTAGGACACAATTTCTTGACTTTAAGAAAGCCAACTTCATAAAACTTAGGGAAGTGCTGGGTGAGATCCCATGGACAGTAATACTAAAAGGAAAGGGAGTTCATGATGGCTGGGAGTTTGTTAAGAGGGAGATAGTAAAAGCACAACTTCAGGCAATACCAATGAGACGTAAACATGGAAGGTGCCTAAAGAAGCCAGGGTGGCTATCTAAAGAACTTTTTACTGAGTTAAGATTAAAAAAGGATGTGTACAAAAAATGGAAAAGGGGGGGAAACCACCAAAGAGGAATTCAAACAAATAGCCAGCACGTGTAGACACAAAGTCAGAAAAGCTAAAGCACAGAATGAACTCAGGCTTGCTAGAGAGGTTAAAAGCAACAAAAAAGTATTTTATGGGTATGTTCGTAGCAAAAGGAAGAACAAAGAAACAGTGGGGTCACTCAGAGGAGAAGATGGTGAAATGCAAACAGGGGACACAGAAAGGGCTGAACTCCTCAATGCCTTCTTTGCCTCAGTCTTCTCCGATAAAGAAAACAATGCCCGACCTGAAGAATTTGGAGCAAATGATTCAGCAGAGGAAACACAGCCCAGAATAACTAAGGAGATAGTACAAGAATACT
Source organism: Podarcis bocagei (assembly GCF_964188305.1). Taxonomy (NCBI): domain Eukaryota; kingdom Metazoa; phylum Chordata; class Lepidosauria; order Squamata; family Lacertidae; genus Podarcis; species Podarcis bocagei. The sequence goes on from NC_138130.1 coordinate 3,209,012, forward strand.
TGGCTAGTTTAGATGTATTCAAGTCTCCAGGGCCAGATGAACTGCATCCAAGAGTATTAAAAGAACTGGCAGATGTGATCTCAGAACCACTGGCAGTCATCTTTGAGAATTCCTGGAGAACAGGTGAAGTCCCGGCAGACTGGAGGAGGGCAAATGTTGTCCCTATTTTCAAAAGGGGGGGAAAGAGAGGACCCAAATAATTACTGCCCAGTCAGTCTGACATCAATACCAGGGAAGATTCTGGAGCAGATCATTAAGCAAACAGTCTGTGAGCACCTAGAAAGGAATGCTGTGATCACCAAGAGTCAGCATGGATTTCTGAAAAATAAGTCATGTCAGACTAACCTGATCTCGTTTTTTTGACAGAATTACAAGCCTGGTAGATGAAGGGAACGCAGTGGATGTAGCCTACCTTGATTTCAGCAAGGCATTCGACTAGGTGCCCCATGATATTCTTGTAAAGAAGCTGGTAAAATGCGGTCTTGACTATGCTACCACTCAGTGGATTTGTAACTGGCTGACTGACCGAACCCAAAGGGTGCTCATCAATGGTTCCTCTTCATCCTGGAGAAGAGTGACTAGTGGGGTGCCACAGGGTTCTGTCTTGGGTCCGGTCTTATTCAACATCTTTATCAACGACTTGGATGATGGACTCAAGGGCATCCTGATCAAATTTGCAGATGACACGAAACTGGGAGGGGTGGCTAACACCCCAGAGGACAGGATCTCACTTCAAAACGACCTTGACAGATTAGAGAACTGGGCCAAAACAAACAAGATGAACTTTAACAGGGAGAAATGTAAAGTATTGCACTTGGGCAAAAAAAATGAGAGGCACAAATACCAGATGGGTGACACCTGGCTTGAGAGCAGTACATGTGAAAAGGATCTAGGAGTCTTGGTTGACCACAAACTTGACATGAGCCAACAGTGTGACGCGGCAGCTAAAAAAGCCAATGCAATTCTGGGCTGCATCAATAGGAGTATAGCATCTAGATCAAGGGAAGTAATAGTGCCACTGTATTCTGCTCTGGTCAGACCTCACCTGGAGTACTGTGTCCAGTTCTGGGCACCACAGTTCAAGAAGGACACTGACAAACTGGAACGTGTCCAGAGGAGGGCAACCAAAATGGTCAAAGGCCTGGAAACGATGCCTTATGAGGAACGGCTAAGGGAGCTGGACATGTTTAGCCTGGAGAAGAGGAGGTTAAGGGATGATATGATAGCCATGTTCAAATATATAAAAGGATGTCATATAGAGGAGGGAGAAAGGTTGTTTTCTGCTGCTCCAGAGAAGCGGACACGGAGCAATGGATCCAAACTACAAGAAAGAAGATTCCACCTAAACATTAGGAAGAACTTCCTGACAGTAAGAGCTGTTCGACAGTGGAATTTGCTGCCAAGGAGTGTGGTGGAGTCTCCTACTTTGGAGGTCTTTAAGCAGAGGCTTGACAACCATATGTCAGGAGTGCTCTGATGGTGTTTCCTGCTTGGCAGGGGGTTGGACTCGATGGCCCTTGTGATCTATTCCAACTCTATGATTCTATGATTCTATGATATTGTGGAATGAAAGAAAAGGAGCTGGATCACAAAATAATACAATTAAAATGAAAGGGGGAAATGAGGGACTATTAAAGAAAACAACACTGAGAGATGAAAAGAAAATTTGGAGCATATGGATGGAGAAACATGAAAGACAGATCTTTGTCTATTTCAGATGATCAAAGGAGTAGTTCCTCTCTCTATGTTACTTTCTGGCAATACTGTGTAATGGTAATATTTGAATTAGCATTAATTTGAGTGAATTAGCCAATGCAAAATAATAATGGATTTTTCTATTCCATGAGGGGCAGAGAGCCTGCCTTTAGTAATTGCCATGAAAGTAGCAAATATCCTAGCCAAGGTTTGGATGTCAAAGTATGTGTGTGGTCTTATGCTCCTCCCCCTCCCCCAATTCTCTGGGACTGAATGAAGGTGAATTGCTAAGAGAGAAGAACTTTCCCCATGTTTAGCCTGTGCTCAGTTGCTGCAAACGAAAAAATGTTCCTCAAATCCCCACCTGCTTTGAATCTTGACCCCCTGATATATCATGTCGCCTCCCCAACATGAAACAGCACTGAGCCCTTGACACATTCACATTCCATAACTGGTCATACAAACTACTAGACAGGGGGAAATGGAACTCTGCATGGCAAGCTCTCTGCAGGGATGTGCGCAGGAGGGGGTATGCCTGTCCTGTGGCCACGTGATGTTCCAGGCTGGCCTTCGGGGTCTGTTAGGCAGTGGCATGGGGCAAGCACTTGTTGGGGCATCCCCCCACTTACAGACCTGCTCCCTACCTGGAATCAGGTTGTTAACCGCTGGTGTTTAGACATCACCTTAAACCATGTTTAGTTCTCCAGTCTTTTGGTGGCTAGTTGCACATTTGAGCACTGATCATTTTACTGCCTGCTGCTGTGTTTTGAGGGTTGTCATTTTAACCAGGGCTTTCCACCCCCTCCCCCAGCCGGAACTCAGCTCTGGCACCTCTCAAGTGGGCACCATTGCCATTCTAAGAGAAAGAGGGAGGTGTTCATGGAGAGTTCCAGCACCTCTTTTTAAAAAAAAAAAGAAAAAGAAAAATACCACTGTCTTTAACTGTTGTTGTATGGTATTTGCATTGTGTTTTAAGACTGTTGTTAGCTGCCCTGGGCTATGGCAGGAGGAAGGATGGGATATAAGAGCAATAAATCAATGACAGATGAAAACCACTGAACACATAGGCTGATATGCAAATGCAACGTCCAATGCATGACGTTAGGCAGGAACAGGGCAGGGAAACAATCCCACTTCCTTGCTATCTCTACCATCCGCCTAACATCTGCTTTGTGCTTGGGTTTTATGGAAAAGGGTTAATATTCTATACTATTGTTCAGTGGCTAATAAATCAACAGCTAGGGTGTTGATTCTGCCTCCCCTTTGCTCCCTTCTGCTGAGCCACGAAAAATGACATTGTGGAACAATGACCCAGTTGCCAAGGGAAGTAAAATCAGGCTGTAAAATACCTGCACATTAGCTTGATTTTATCTAACTGCAAGGATCAGGAAGCCATGGGCACTGTCACTGCTCCACAACCGGGTTAGAATACACTCCCATTTTACACAAAGCACAAGACCCTGAAGGTTTTAACTCTATTAGCAAATTTCAAAGTCAAATGGCAGGGCTTCAGAGGTTTCCAGAACTAAATTCACTCATCTTTAATTAGCATGCCGTGAGCCAAATAGAGATGTCTCATATAAGGAGATATTGGAGTAAATGCAGGTGCTCTATAATGAAAATGCATTTCTTTGATGCTTGGCTATGGTGTGTGAGTAAGCACCACTTTCCCCCAGACTTAAATATCCGTCAGGCAGAATAGGCAGGAGGACACATTATCATATACCAGTATCATGGTCTTCCATGTAACAATCCTAATCCATTATCCAAGACAGAATTTCCTCACAATCATTTACTTATGGGGATGGTGAGAGGTCTGTGTAAAAATGAAGTTGTGTTGCTCTTATTAATTCAGCTGATTAGCACTGAATTATAATTAACCTCATATTTTAGCATGAATATAATGCAGCTTCAGAGCTTGGGAAGAATGACGTTTGATTATTTCTTATCTCAACAATGCCACCACGCAAAACTGTGTTAAGTATTAAATACAAATTTTAAAAATAGGTCTAGACAGTCCAGATCTAGCCGTACATAATTAGCCAAGCACAACAATTGGTTAGATCCCAGACGGTGGGGTGAATCCTCACCTGCAACAAGTGATGCAACCAGACCATTCCGCAGGGCCAAGAACATCACAGTGTAGGTACAGATACCAATTCCAATGTGCATCTCTATAACAGTTGTTTAAAAGGTGAGGTGTTCCATTTCTGTGATTCAGAATATCCAGAATTCTGGGCCATGACATTTCCCAAGGGCCACCATGACCTATGCAGCGTATCAGTATCAGATGCCAGACAAAGAGGAAGGGGGAAGAGGAATTCCCTTCTTGTTGCTGCTGATAATGGCCATTGCCAAGTCTGATGCATCCAGTAAATGTAGTTGGAGGACAGATAAACTGATACTTTGGCTCAGAATTTAATCTGAACATATGAATTTAGGAGCCTCATAATGCTCACCTCTTTTTTGAGGAAGACATTGTGAAACTCTGGTGGTCATATACAGAGGAGATTCACATTATCTCTAGACACGTAGCAGTGACTTTGACGCATCACCTCTTCCAAGGGCAGGTAAGTCCACTGGCATTTCTATGTTATGAATGATGGAATTATCTGATCACACCAACATATAGAAGCATTATCCCACTGCAGGGTTTGAGGGGGTTTTGCCTGGAGATGCCATGGACTGATCAAGGGCCAATGTGGCATTGTAGCTAGAGGGCTGGTCTATGACCTGGGAGACTAGGGTTTGAATCCTCACCTTGCCGCAAAGCTTACTAGGTGACCTTGGGCTGGTCACCATCTCTAACCTACCTCACAGGGCTGATGTGGATAAATTGGAAAGGAAGTGAAGCAGGCTCACCACCTTCAGCTCCTTGGTGGAAATGTAGTAAATAAAAACATTCAACTTGTTTTTATTATTGCTTGTTAGCTGCCCTGAGCCCGGTCTTGGCTGGGGAGGGCAGGGTATAACAACAACAACAGCAACAACAACAACAATAATAAAATAAATAAAATAAGCTGGAACCTCCTACATACAAAATGTGCTTTGAGCTATGTCCCTAGGAAGGAGGCAAAACGCCAGGGCAGTAAATCTTGCTGAGACACAGTGGGCAACCTCTTTTGTGGAAAATAAAGAATACATTTCTTGTAACATCTATAGCAGTTCTCTTGCAGCACATGAATTTGCTCCAGTAAACTGTCTAGAAGTGTCATTCTGAGCCTATTTGACCTTAAAACAAACAATTGCTTGGATAATGTGGGAATATGAGAAAACAGCCATAAACCACTGGTTTGCGGTATTATATGCTGGATTTTTTTCAGCTGTTTGCTCATCTTTCCCTTTCAGCAAACCTTACATATTAGATTACTGATTTTTAATATAATATCTCCTTGGTAGGATAACATACTGAAGCGACTGCATTTCCTTAAAAGGTGCTTAGGCACCGATTTCCCATAGCCTGCAATCAGGGCTTTGAAACTGTAACATTTGTGACAGAATAAACTCCATTAACTTGTTTTATTAGTACTGTGTGCAGCGAGGAGGATCAGTTCTGTTGAACATGATGAAATGACTAACAGGTTCCATCAGAGTATGACAGAGTGTTTTCATCTCACAGAGAATATATAATTACTGTTCACATAATCAGGTACAAATTCTTTAAAAAAAGAAGAAGAAGAAAGAAATCCTCCCTCCTTAGGCAGCACAGAAAACTTAAGCTTTTTTATTCATGGGAGAAGTAAAATAAAATAAAGTGTGCTCCCCACTCCTGCGTGCTCAAGTGTACACACACACACACACACACACACACACACACACACACACACACACATTTCTGTCTTGTTTTTTTCTCCTGTCTGTTCTGCCTTTCATCCGCATAACAGAAAATGAGCCAGCAACTGAAGCAGGATTCTATAGTGACCAGGCACCCTGACAAGCACAAAGGAGCTCCATTCGACTCATAAGGGCCCATCACATTGTTTTAAGAGCAATACCCAGAACGGAGCATTAAAGAAGGCCTTTTGAGTAGGCTAAATGTCTGTGAAACATGCCCAGAACAATATATATATATATTATTAATGCTGCACTGACTCTCTATGCTCACTTCAAACCTGACACATCTGAGCCAACGCTGGGCAGGGCGAAGGCTCCTCTCACGGAGTTGCATCACATTGTTTCCCAGCTCTGCCTCGTCCTCTGCTGCTGCTTGCCACCACGTCTCTTCTTCTTGGCCGGCAGTCTTTTGCCCTCATGGCCACTGAATCTGATTGGTGGGGTTGACCCACATGATTTTGTTTATGCATGTGACATCACATCAGGCAGAGCATGGTAGCATCATCTCAGGGTTGGCCCAAGACATTTTTGCACCTGAGGCAAACCACAAAATGGTGCCCCTCCTCCCCACCAGGAACAAAGGGGTGACTGAAGATCTACATCAGGAACAAAGATTGACATTGGGATCTGCTACAGACCCTTTAAGTGTCCCTATTTTCCAGGGACAGTTGTGGATTTACAGAAGCCATCCTGGTTTCTGATTTGATCTGGGACTGTCCCGCTTTTCCTTACTTTCATTGAAGAGGTGTCGGAGGGTATGCTGCTGCCTCTGCAGATCCTGCCGCTTGAGGTGGTTGCCTCACCATGCCTTGTGGGTGAGCCGGCTTTGCATCATCTGATTAAGCAACAATGAGGCTGAGGACAGTGAGAAGAGGACAAAACATGAGATGCAGAAGAGCATTAACACAATCTGGATGTGTCTGCAGAGAATGCTGAACATAACTGAAGATTGGGTTCTCCCTTTTCTTTTCAACATGCCAGAAAAAGAGCGTGGTATGTAGATTCTATAGATTCTATAGATTTTAAATGTTCTAATAGGGCTGCATTGGGAATTTCTGGAAGGCATCAGTTTGTCCTGGATCTCAAGTAAACTGAGAAATCGCGTCTTTTTGGCATTTTCCTAAATAAAGCTCAACAACTTTGGGGGTTTTACTTCTTGAAATATGGCAACCCATAAATAAGCAAATGGTTGAAAGTTATTCCAGCATTAGAAAACCAAGCCTGACTGTATTTTTCCAAAGCAGGTATCTCATACTGCAGATGGCACAGCTGCAAACATTTATCTGAAGAGGAGAGAGAGATTCTCTTTCTTCTGCAACAACTCCGACAACATTAGCCACTTGAGAAATATAAATGACTTTATCTTTTCCCCTCTACCTCCATTTCTGCCACCCTTTTTTCTTCCCTCATTGAAGATGAAACCCAGCCTCCAAGCCAGCAGCTACACAAAACTTCCCATATAAATCATAGAATCATAGAGTTGGAATATACCACAAGGGCCATCAAGTCCAACCCCCTGCCAAGCAGGAAACACCATCAGAGCACTCCTGACATATGGTTGTCAAGCCTCTGCTTAAAGACCTCCAAAGTAGGAGACTCCACCACACTCCTTGGCAGCAAATTCCACTGTCGAACAGCTCTTACTGTCAGGAAGTTCTTCCTAATGTTTAGGTGGAATCTTCTTTCTTGTAGTTTGGATCCATTGCTCCGTGTCCGCTTCTCTGGAGCAGCAGAAAACAACCTTTCTCCCTCCTCTATATGACATCCTTTTATAAATGTAGCAGAATACATGTTAGTCTGGAATACACGCACACACACATTCACAAAGGGAATTGATTGGGGGGGGGAATTCCGTTCAGATATTGAAAGGTGACAAACCGGGGGGGTGGGGTCCTAGCCCATTCTTTTTTTTCTTTGTGAGAATGTGTTTTGGAGCTGCACCTCAGTATAACTAAAAATGACTTTTAAAAATAGCACTGATTTATAGATTTATAGATTCACATATCAACTGGAGAAAGGTTCATTTTATGTTACAGCTCTGTCTGTTGCTCCTCGTATAGTTAAGGGGCTTGTCAGCACTGCAATTAGAGAACCTCCCGACATTCTGAGGACTGTAATTTGGACATAAAAATTTCAATGCAGAATGAACTTTGAAATAAGATTTCATTTGGGAGGGTTCTTTTCTAATACTGTCAGAAAAAAATACTTCACTTTTAAATGGATATGGCTGTAAAACAGGACCAGAGACTGCAGTAGGTCTGGACTGCACTGTGGTACTATTCTAGAGAGGAAATTAATTTGCTCTCCACAATTATCTTGAAAATTCCCCTATGTATATTATCTCCAGCTATCTTCTTCATGCATATACACACACAGTTATGCAAATATTTACCAGAAAAGTGAAAAGAAGTTGCTATGGGTTCTGGGTTCTGGCACAATCTCACAAGAGCCCCATGAAATGGTGAGGAGCAAACTCCTAGGAGCCGAGGTACCTTTGCCCCCAATAAATATTTGAGTGGGGCAGAGGGCCCCAAAGCTGAAGGGCATTGTCTTTTGTTTAATATAATTTTTAATTAATTTTTCAACATATCATTTTCAACAGTAATTAAACATACTTTCATTTCTTACACCATTTTTTTTACTTCCATCAATCACATCTGAAAATTTTCCAATCTATTCACTTAATATACATTTCTTACTTCCAGTATTACATTTAACTCTCAAAACTAATATCACTATTCTTTCTCTACTTGGCAATATTTCATATATTTCTTCTTCAAAACTTCTTGTAGTCCTACTAGCGTAATTTGTTGATTACAGTTGCTCTTCAAATAGTACATCTATTTCTTCCAATCTTCTGTAAATCTCTGGTCCCGTAGGTTTCAAATCCTTCCTGTCATTTTATCTAATTCTGTGTAGTCCATTAATTTTGTCTGCCATTCTTCTTTCGTCGGAATTTCTTCTTGCTTCCATTTCTGGGCCAGCAATACTCTTGCCGCTGTTGTAGCTGATGGGCATTGTCATCCAGATGACATGCATGGCCCTGTTATGCGATCAATTATGCAGGCTGGGCCCTACCTCCCCCCCTCCAATATTTTATTCAGGTTGGCACCCCTGACTCAGAGAAGTTTCCCATCATCACTACCAGATCTTTATAATCCTTGGTTTTGCTCACTGCAGCCCTTGACGCATGGCTGGTGCAATGCATTTTGGCATTTGAGACAAACCACGAAATGGTGCCTCCCCACTGGCTAGGGAACAAGGGCAGGGGAGTGAAGATCTACATAGGGGGGGGGAGGTGTGTGAGAGGGAATTAAATCAACCTTTCCCAATGGGTGAAGTAGGTGTGTGTATGGGGGGTGCTCTGAATTGTGCTGGAGCTGGCACTCAGGGGACCCCAGAGGGCTGCGGCCACCATTTTCTCTCTATGGGCAGGAGGAGCCCACCAATGCCCCAAATTCTCCATGAGTCCTCTGTAAATGTGGCAAAGGGGGGTGGGGCTGCCAAGGAAGCAGTAGATCCAACCTCCAAGGTGTGTGTTGCAGCTGTTCCTGTCACCACAGCAGAAGCGGTTGCTGCATTTTGTGGAGGTCAGATCTGCTGCCCCTGTAGATCCTGCTGTCCGAGGCAGTTGCCTTACCTTGCCTCATGGTTTGGCCTGCCCTGCCCCGACACCCCTTAGTGGATTAGTGCTGCCACTGCAGAACCCATTCCTGCCTCTTATCCCTCTTCCTCCTTGACTGTTCCACAAGTCTTGCCAATCACAGATCCTTCCCTTCTGATGCAGCAATCGACAGCAAAATCCTTCTGCAGGGGTTGGCCTTCCTCATGCTCTGTCACTTGCTCCAAGGCAAGCCAATGCACAGGAGCACCTCAGTAGGAGCAGCAACAGCCCAAGCACCACTCTCTGCCATCTTTGTTTCCTCACTGCATAAGAGCTGCCAATGTGAGAGAAAATGGGCATGTATCCCCATTCACAGTGACATTTGACCCCACCTGGACTTGACTTTGGTCACCCTCTGCCAACTTTTGCCTTTCCCACTGATAGAGCACCTGGCAATTACCCCCCTTGACACCAGAAAGATTCTATTCCCCCCTTTTTAACTGGAGATGCCAGGGGTTAAATTTTGGGCCTTTTTAAAGCAAAGCAAAAGCTCTCTGATTAGAAGAAGAAGAGTTTGGATTTGATATCCCGCTTTATCACTACCCTAAGGAGTCTCAAAGCGGCTCACAATCTCCTTTCCCTTCCTCCCCCACAACAAACACTCTGTGAGGTGAGTGGGGCTGAGAGACTTCAGAGAAGTGTGACTGGCCCAAGGTCACCCAGCAGCTGCATGTGGAGGAGCAGGGAAGCGAACCCGGTTCACCAAATTACGAGTCCACCGCTCTTAACCACAACACCACACTGGCTCCCTTCCTACCAGGAAGGTGTGCGCTCCACAATACATTGGAGCCAACCTTTTCACAACAGGGCATGCAAGTTTTATGAGGCTGATATATATACTACATTTTGGATGCAGAAGTGTGGTTTTTGGCACATACAGTGGTGCCTCGCAAGACGAAATTAATTCGTTCCGCAATTCTCTTCGTCTTGCGGTTTTTTCGTCTTGCGATGCACGGTTTCCCATAGGAATGCATTGAAAATCAATTAATGCGTTCCTAGGGAAACCGCCTTCAGACCAGGTCCGGGGCCAGTCTGTCCCCAGACCTCTTCTGAAGGCTGGGGGGGCAAGGGCTTTTCTTCCCACCCCCAGCATTTTAAAAACCCCGGGACAGCGGAGGACTTCTCCGCTGTCCGGGGCGATCTTAAAATGCTGGCGGGCGGCATTTTAAAATCGCCCCGGACAGCGGAGGACTTCTCCGCTGTCCGGGGCGATTTAAAAGCCCCTGGGAAGGCAGGCAGGGGGGACAAAGACTTTTGCCCCCCGCCAGCCTTCCTCTTCTGAAGGCTGGCGGGGGCGAAAGTCTTTGCTCCCCCCCCGCCTGCCTTCAAAAGCTGTCCGGCCAAGGCTTCGCGGACCTCTCCGCCAGCAGCGGCAGCGCTGCCGCTGCTGGCGGAGGGTTGCCGGCATGCCGAAGCCTGCGCGCGCTGGCATCAGCGCTCCCAGGCTTCGCGGACCTCTCCGCCAGCAGCGGCAGTGCTGCCGCTGCTGGCGGAGGGTTGCCGCCATGCCGAAGCCTGCGCGCCCTGACATCAGCGCTCCCAGGCTTCGCGGACCTCTCCGCCAGCAGCGGCAGCGCTGCCGCTGCTGGCGGAGGGTTGCCGCCATGCCGAAGCCTGCGCGCCCTGACATCAGCGCTCCCAGGCTTCGCGGACCTCTCCGCCAGCAGCGGCAGCGCTGCCGCTGCTGGCGGAGGGTTGCCGCCATGCCGAAGCCTGCGCGCCCTGACATCAGCGCTCCCAGGCTTCGCGGACCTCTCCGCCAGCAGCGGCAGCGCTGCCGCTGCTGGCGGAGGGTTGCCGGCATGCCGAAGCCTGCGCGTGCTGACATCAGCGCCGCGAAGCCTGGGAGCGCTGATGTCAGCGCGCGCAGGCTTCGGCATGCCGGCAACCCTGCAAAAGACGTCCGGGGGAAGCGGCTTCTTCCCCGATTCCCCCGGACGTCTTTTGCAGCAAGGGGCTGCAGGGAGATAGCGATCTCCCTGCAGCCCCTTGCTGCAAAAGACGTCGGGGGGCAGCAGGGAAGAAGCGCTTAGCTTCCCGCTGCCCCTGGACCTCTTTTGAAGCAAGGGGCTGCGGGGAGATAGCGATCTCCCTGCAGCCCCTTGCTTCAAAAGAGAAGACCCGCTGTCCCCGGGGCAAGCTTCATCTTGCGAAGCAAGCCCATAGGGAAATTCGTCTTGCGAGGCAACTCGAAAACGAAAAAACCTTTCGTTTTGCGAGTTTTTCGTCTCGCGAGGCGTTCGTCTTGCGGGGTACCACTGTAATAAGAAACACAATTTTGTTATTCCTCAGACTTAATACCTGGCTTTTAAAAGCCTTTCCCCCCACCCCCACCCCACCCCTGACCTCAACACACTTAGAAACATACACCTATTTTGCTTCCCAACATCAGCAAGCAAGGAAGTGCCATGTTATCATGCATTTACAAAATTATACCCTGCTTTAGAACTAGAGTTCATTATTGCCTTGGAAATGTAATATATACTGTTATGGACAGTTTTCTCAAGAGGAAAGAAATAAAAACAGAGACTTTTTTCAAGTTAGATTGGTCTGCTTCCACTGTTGAACATTTTAAATAAAAACTCTCTTTGGACTTAGCTGTGGTTACCAGATTAGATATGGCCAACAGCTGTAGCCAGTCATTCCTCCGATTGTGTCAAGGTTATGAGGGAACCGTAAGGCTCATTCTTCTGTACTTCTGTGAACTGGAAGGGCATCCATAGACTCCTAATGCTATTCAGCAGCTGGAAATCTCACCCAGACACATTCTTAAATAAATATTTAGCATCAGTTGTGTTCTGTACTCTGTTCCAAAGTACATGAAAGAGAACTCCAGTAGAGAGTAGACTACAATAGCCTGCTGCGTTCTTGGCTTTTGGCACCATATAAAATGTTAGTGAAACAGTTATGGATGGAAGAAATGAGAGTGGTTTGACTGTTATATGTGGTCCTAGAGCTTCAAACCTCCTGACGTTTATGAACTACATCTCCCATCATCCCTGGCCATTGACTATGCTTGCTGAGGCTGCTGGGAGTTAGAATCATAGAATCATAGAATCATAGAGTTGGAATAGACCACAAGGGCCATCGAGTCCAACCCCTTGCCAAGCAGGAAACACCCTCAGAGCACTCCTGACATATGGTTGTCAAGCCTCTGCTTAAAGACCTCCAAAGTAGGAGACTCCACCACACTCCTTGGCAGCAAATTCCACTGTCGAACAGCTCTTACTGTCAGGAAGTTCTTCCTAATGTTTAGGTGGAATCTTCTTTCTTGTAGTTTGGATCCATTGCTCCGTGTCCGCTTCTCTGGAGCAGCAGAAAACAACCTGGACCTCCAAAGATTCCCCACACCAAGGGTGCCGACTTGGGCCCCAGGTTATGGCTGCCCAGTGTGCATGTGATGAGGCGTAATGACGTGGATGCGCCATTTGGGGAGCTTCTTGTGCCTGAAGCAGCAGCTTCACCCGGTCTAATAGCTGGGCTAGCTCTGCCAAGGACGCCATTTTGGTTGCACCACCTCTGTTCCTGCAAGAAGACCAGCAAAGAAATATCGTTCTGGACCCAAATGGATGTTAATGAATTTACTCACTTCTTTGTTCTGGCATTGCAAATCAGATTTCCCCTCCACACCCCTGCCCTTTTATGTCTATTAATGTGATGTATATGCAATGCCCGTGTAACAGCATTATTAGTACTGAATTTGTGTTGCTGTGATTCACTTTGAATGCTAGTTTTTGGCTCAAAAGTGGGACAAAATATATCAGTGGACAACATCTTTTCCCAAGGGGCTTGTGAGGTATGGTGGAAGCAAACTGTTGGATTTACAAAACAAACATTGAAAGCTGTAATCTTATGAACATATCTTTCTTATGAGCAAGTATTTCACAATTCCGTTGGGGCTGTCTTCTAACTAAACATGAATCGGATCAGGTTGCAATTATATATGATTTTCCACAGTGACATATGTTGAATTATTCTGTGCATCTCAGCTGTGAAGATGTTGATTTCACGTGCTTCTAGTACCATTATTAAATTAAACAAAAAAATTAATGCAATGGGAAACTAAATATATGAGTTAAGCAATAAAAGGAATACTGACCTATTGAAAAATTGGTCTGATCTTTAAAAATATTCCAGAATAGCAATGATGAGACTATTAACAACAGCAGAATGATGACAGATATTCATTAGTGTTTGCATATGAATGAGAAGGCACTTAATTACAAATTATACTTGGCAAATTATTTAGTAGCTGTAAATCAAACGCTAGAAAGATGAAAGATTTTGAGTGCAAGATACTGAAAGATTTTTTTTAACACAGGCAGTCTAGAGCAAATTGGAGGAGCTGCACATTCTTTCAAAGCACAGTATTTTAAAAAGCAATTATAATTCAGAAATCCTTGGGCACAATCCACCAGGAAGGAATATGGTGCAAGCTTTATTAAAATGAATGAACTCTTGTGTCATTCCCCTTATTTCACTGGGGGAAAACTTCCTGTTGGGTTGTGTCTCCACTATTTAGTTTGTACATAATAGTTCTTAGACTGCAGTTCACCCAATGATAACAGACTGGATAATTCATGTCTTAAAACCATTGCTAATTGTTAACCAAACTAAAAGATCTGAAATAACAAAATAAAGTTGTGAGAATTGTTACAAAGAAAGAAAGAAAGAAAGAAAGAAAGAAAGAAAGAAAGAAAGAAAGAAAGCTGCAATTCTAGGCACTTACTTCAGAGTAAATTGTATGTAATTCAACAAAACTTAATTCCAAGTAAATTTTCTTGGACATGTTCACTTCCAACTGCAGAATTGCAGGTATGTCCAGGAAATTCCAGACGTATGGCAGTCCTGCCTCTTTCTGTTTTACTTTTTGTTGTGATTTCTTTATCCGAGAGAAAATAATTCCTATCAGAGCAGTGTGATGTAAATATTGGATTTAGACTATGAAAGGGAATCTTTGAGTCAGCCACTATCTCTGCCTCTCCGAGTTCTTGAGAGCATAAAATGGGGAAGGGGAGACCTTAGCTCCTGAAAGAACACTAGAGTAATAATGCAAAGAATTACAAAACAGTTCTCCATTGCTTCCTTGTGCATGCGTCATTGAACTTAGACTTGATCGCTGTCACTTGAGTTTCTGGTCAACATTTTATTATATTTATTTATATAGTGAACCTCCCTTGGGAGAGCATTCTGCAAATGGGAAACCACTGCAGAAAAGGCGCTTCTCATCCAAAGGTCCAAAAGCCTCCTCAGACAATCTCTTGCACCTGATGTATTTAAAGATTATTGGTTTTATATTTTTTTTAGCAATGTGCTCCTCCAGTTCTATTTTAGCATCCCTTCATGTTTCCCTGCATTTATTTTGCCAAAGTTTTGGTTCTTTCTGTTCTCATCACTTGACAAGACTTTTACTTTGTAAAGTAAGCCTTCTTGCCTTTAATAGTTTCTTTGATTCTACTCATTAAACACATTGGCAGTCTTGACCTGGGTGGCATGCTTCTTGAACTGCAGTTTACATGCTAGCTAAGCTTCCAATATTGTGGTTTTAAACAACTCCCAAGTATTCGTGAGAGAGCTGACCTATTTGACTTTCCCTTTCCACTTCCTCTAAACAATCTCTTCATTTTTAGGAAGTTTCTTCACTGAAAGTCAAACGAAATTGTTTTGGATTTTCTTGGCAATTGTCCATTTAATATAATGTGCTTCCACACTCCCAGTGTGGGGGTCTACACTTCCTTCATTTGAGCAATCATAAAGAATTTAATCCTCTGTCCTGAGGAATGTTTTGTTCTGAACTGGATGCATCTTAGCTCCTGTCAGACCTTCTCCCCCAAAAAACAGTTTAAAAGCTGGTCTGCAATCTTTTTATTATTTAAGTACCAACAGTCTGGTTCCAGACCTATTCAAGTAGAGCTCTGCCTGCTTATCCCAACATGTTATCAAGCACTTAACTAATCCAGACTCTTCTTCCAAACATCACCATCTCATCCATAAATCAGCATTGCATGGCTGTTCCAGTGCGTGTAAGAGCTAGCCTTGCAAAAAAAAAAAAAAAAAAAAAAAAAGCTACCTGGAAGGTCCTGACTTTCCACTTCCTACCTAGCAACTTAAATTTCACTTCAAGGACTGGACCACTACATTTCCATACATGATGGGTGCCAACATGCACCCCAGCCACTTTGCCCTGCCCAGCACTGTCTAGCAACCTATCTAGGCAACATCTGACATCCATAACCTTCATACCAGGCAGGCAAGTCATAATACAGACAGAACACTTGTCACAAACCCAGCTAGTATATTAACATCACCCACTATCACCATCCAGTTTCCGCCTGGAAGAGTATCCTCAGCACAGGAGAATTCCTGCTCATCCTTGAAGGAATGACAATTCTTGGCAATTGTGCATTAACATACGCATTTAATTTAATAATTTAATAGCAATGGTCAGAGTTCCCAATTGCTCCTTCTAAGAGATCACTTCCCCCCTGCCTTAGAGTGATGCCCTCCTGCCCTGAGAGTCTCATCCTCCATGGGAGCAAGGGAGCTGCCACATCCATGGAGGGCTTTCCCACAAATCTTTTTCAGCTTCCCCAGGTCAGACCTATTGGCCTCAAGGAAATGCATTTATTGCACAAGAGCACATACCTATGGCTTCTGTCTAGCTGGCAGATAGTCATATATGTGACATTCTTTGTGATAAACTGGATATCCCAAACTGCTTCTGGCTATCTCCTTGCATATTTGTTTTGACAGTTTATTGAGTAAGGGATGTTACCTGAAAAACTTCACCAGTTTTCTAAACTTGTTTGGGCTCCCTCAAGATTCCTCAGAAAGTTTTCACCTGCAGAGAAATTCTCCAAATGACTTTGAATTTTGCTTTAGGCAAAGTGCTCAGAGTCAATAATATGCTCGAGGAAGTCTATTCATACAGATTCGATGCTTATAGTTTTGAATTGGTATTTTGATTTTATTCCTTAGAATTGTTTATGTGCACTTACAGAAAGGTCAGATTCTGGTCTGATAATCAGCTCACCCATATTGGCAAGCATTCTTTTTTTAGAGAGAGAGAGAGAGAGAGAGAGAGAGAGACTACAAAATTTTCAAAAGAGCAAATTTACTAGCTGTGGTGGGTCATCTAATCATAATTAACCCACATGTTGCACAGATATTTCTTTATCTAGTTGAATTTGTGCTTTGACAAAGCTCAGAGAACAACTGGGGGGAGGGGGCACAGAGTCACTGCTTTGGTGGGAATAAATTCTTGTTCAGAATATCTGCCATGAAGCATAGCTGTAAACATCATGCACGATCCATAGTTCACTGCAACAAATAGCTCCTTGGTGGGAAAGACAAAATCTCAGCAAAGCAGAGAAAAGATAAAGGACTGGCACATTTCCTGGCTTTGCACATCCTCAGATAAAATACCCTGACTACAAGGAACTTACAGGCTGCAGAGCCTAATAAAGCAATTAGGCTTCCTTTCACAGAAAGAAAGAGCAGCACTCACCTTCATTTTTTCTTCAAGAGACAAAGGCGCAGTTCATTGTCATTTTTTATTAAAGCAGATAAGGATGGAACTCCAGGTTGGGACCCTTCTAGTCAATGAGACCTCTAAAAACCACTCAGCTGCAGAGACAGCATTCAAGAACCCCCTTGAGGCAACATGAACTCAATAGCTTCAGAACCAATGAACTGGTAGGATCATGAAGTGATTTCTCTCCCTGCCCCCTTCCATTTCTTCCGGATTGTTTTGTCCCAGATGATCAGGCCTGAAAATGTTTGATGCAAAGCCCAGACTGTTCTCACTGAATCAGTTTGTGCAACTTTTCACCACATGGAAATGAATCTTTTTCTTTGTGTTTGCATGAATTCTGAGGTACAGCAGGTGTGTGGACACAATCAATCCACATTCTCAACCATCACCATGAAGAAAAGGCTTCCAGGGCTGACAGGTGTGTTGTCCTGTGTTGCTGGAGAGGAAAGCAGAGAAAAAGCTATAACACTGGGTGGAGCCAGCACCTGGGGAGGGGAAATAAAAGGAGCCATTTCTGAGAGAGGGTTCGGATAGTTGAGAGATAGTTTGT
Source organism: Podarcis bocagei (assembly GCF_964188305.1). Taxonomy (NCBI): domain Eukaryota; kingdom Metazoa; phylum Chordata; class Lepidosauria; order Squamata; family Lacertidae; genus Podarcis; species Podarcis bocagei. The sequence goes on from NC_138130.1 coordinate 3,226,289, forward strand.
GAGGGAAACTTAGAGAGTTGGTCTTGGTTTCTCTCTGTGTGTGACATCCGCTCTGAGGGAAAGGAGTCTCCTGAGCTTAGGCTGGAAGACAGAGTGTCTTGGGAAAGTATTCAGACAGGAATGAACTGGAGGGCTGAGTTTGAGCAGGAGAATTAGAAGTTGTGAGGATCCAGTCGGGAGGAGAGAGATCTTCTAGGTAGAGAAGACTCCCAAGCCTGTTAAGAGGGGTGAGGTGATTCCCTGGGTCTGTTGCACGGCCAGAAGTACCTTTGGAGTGTCATTGACAGAAGGTTGGGGATCTGACAGAAAGTTCCACCTTGCTTAAGGACCAAAGTATTAAGCTGTAACACCTATGCAAAAACTAAGCTAAGGAGCTGAAGTGAAATAACTGGAAATAAACTGAGCATTGACCATCTAGGCTAGAAATCTGTAACATGTAACTGAAGCATCCTAACCGAATTAAGCAACAGAAATTTAAAAGAAGGTGCATCTAAAAGCCTTGTGTAGAAGCCTGTAGATATAGTGTGATATTAATAAGTTAACTGTTTCCTGAAAGAACATTATCTCCTGACACACCCTTTGTTCTATAAAATATCCACTCACCTGGGATTCCAGGTGGGTGGCTGTTGCCGCATGGCGCGCCTGTGGTGGGTCCATGGAGGCTACCACCTTTCATCAGGCCCTCAGGTAAGGGTAGGCAGTGCCCGCTTGGGCCAATTGGAGACTGGGACTTGGGGGCTGCAAGCAGCCCACCCCAGACTATTTAAGGGGGCAGCCAAGTGCAGGCTGCCCTCTTGGCCAATCACTGTGGGGTTTTCTACCCACCCAGTCTTTGGGGCTCGCCCAGGGAGCAAAGCGGGCACATTGCCTCTGGACCTTGCTATGGTTAATTCAGGTGTCGTGTTGGGGGTCAGGGAGGAATTTCCTCCTGCAAACAAATTGGCTGGCTACCTCATAGCAACCGTCACAATTTCGGTGGATAAGGCATTGGGCTGGATTCTTAGTCACAGGGGTACCCTGTTAGAGGGGGTGAGTCGTGTGGCAGTGGTGCGGCGGCAGCGGGAGGCCCCATTAGCTAAAGTGGTACCTCAGGTTAAGAACAGTTTCAGGTTACGAAAGAACCTCCAGAACGAATTGAGTTCTTAACCCAAGGTACCACTGTACACCTCTCCCAATAGCGGCCTGTGTGGGGTCTTGGCATCCAGTCTATGTTTGAGTTGATTCCCCAGCACAAGTTTGACACCACCAGGTTCCTATCAGGTAGCTGGCAGGCTGCCTGATGCAGGATACATGCCCAATGCCTTAGCCAAACCTACTCTTTCCTGTAATCAATAAAGTTGTGGCCCAATTCAATCCAACAGCAGTCTCCTGTGGCGTTCCTGTGGCCCTCCCTTCACCTGCCGCAGCCATTATGCAACTGTGCCGGCCAGAAATCCTTCTTATTTGTTGAACTTCTGCCTGAGTCTTCAAGTATCAAAGCTTTACCTCATGGAATAAAGAAACCTTCGATAATGCATGGGGGTTACATAGGCTAAATGTAGGTAGGGGACCTGTCACCACTGGCTTACAGAGAGGTGGGATCTGCTACAAAACGGCAAGATAACCCTTGGAGGTTACAGTGCCCTATGGAGGGGGTTCCACTTGAATGAGCAGTGGGGCCTCAGCAGCTGCTTGAAGATATCTGGTCTGACTATGGTGCACCACTGTCTGCAGCTCCCTGGTTATAACTTGCTTTGGGGGCTGGGTGGAGGGGTGCATCCTGCATATGCCTCATTGCCAGGACCTAGGCTTGTGAGTTATGGACTGTCATCCTGGGCAGGTGGACTGATAGTTTAGAGGCATGCTCACAGCAAGCAATGGCTGGTGTTCTGTGGTGTACACACACTTTCGAGGGAGAGACAGAGAGTGTAGGAAGGTGAGGGTGAGCATTGTGGGGGTGCAAAGAAGGATGAGGAAAAATGTGTCAAGGAGAACCACACTGAAATATGTCACTGTTCACAACAATTGCCAAACATAGCCAAGAAAAGGTGTTTACCTCTGCTCACAAAAAACAACAATACACACACACAAGATAAAGTTGTATTGGCTGAGCCCAACTTTCTGAAACTACCATCTGAATGGAATCTGTAATTGAAAGTTCACTGTAGTCAAATGGCATTGGCAGGAGGGGACTTATTTATTTATTTTCAAGAGATCAATCTTGGGTTGTTGTTTTTAAATAGCTGTACCATTTTTCAGGTGTCACAGCTCAGAGTTGGCACTGATTTTTTTCTAAATCCACATCACCACATTAAATGGCGTCTCCCTCTGTGGCCAGAAGTGACTTTTGATCTAAAGAAGATGCTCTTGCCATATTGCAATCTTCCAGACTGTGGATGCTGCACAAATTGCACTACTGTTTTAAACAACAAGCACAAAAACAAGAATAATAATGATTTAAACTGTTACCTTGATCTGTAATTGCAACATTTATTGTCATTCTGCTAGAATAATGCTTATCACTTTGAAACACCTGCTGTTACACACAGCTGTAAATCTTTGGAAACTGACATAGCCTAAGCGCTGGGTTCTTAAGTATTAATAAAGAACACACAAGCACATGCACACACACACACACACACACACACATCAGTGTACATGTTTCTTTACAGCAGTGCTATTTGATGTAGCGGACTGACAGCTGCACACCTCTCAGTGTGCTGGGACCAGTACTCTATTGGATACTGAAGCATTCCACCCAACCTGGGCAGTGGTGGAATTGCCACAGACCAGCAGCCAATGCCTCATGAACTGGCACTGGAAGGTGGACCTCTGCTTTGAGCAGCACTGCTTTACAGGGTATTTCCACATTATTGGGGGTGCTGTGATTTTCCTCTGGATACATCCCACTTCGTTCCATCTGCACTAGTGGGTGTGGCATAGTTGCTGTGGGCCATTGGAAGGTTAAGTCATGTTCACTATAATCTTTGTGGTAGGTGCCATTTTATGAATCCCATTTTTTATACCATTGAACATTTAACTGTAACTAAAACACTTTCTTATTAGCGAGGCGGGTGGCGCTGTGCTCTAAACCACTGAGCCTCTTGGGCTGCCGATCATAAGACTTCCTTCAATGCAAAATACAGTATGTGATGGGGGGAGCCTTTACCCTTCATGTTTGCTACATATATGATTTGGCAAACACCCCCTTGAATGTTAACAAACTGATTATATTTATGGATTACAACGAAAAATAGAACTGTGTGAGAAAATTGAAATGGATTCCTAAGACCTTTCCAGACCTTTGATCATCCTGGTTGCGCTCCTCTGCACATGTTCCAGCTTGTCTACATGCTTCTTAAATTGTGGTGCTCAGAATTGGACACAGGATTCCAGGTGTGATCTGACTAAGGCAGAATAGAGTGGTAGTATTACTTCCCTTGATTTGGATGTTATACTTCTGTTGATGCAGCCTATAGGGAGATGCTTTATATTACAGGTCCTAGCATCGGTCCATCTAGCTTAGGACTCTGACTGGGAGTGTCTCTTCAGGGCTTTAGGCAAGAGCCTAGGACATTCTACTTACAAAATAGATACTCTACGACTGAGCTGCAAAAGTTGTTTCTTTCCAGTGGGATGGCTTCTGCTTCTTAAAAGCCGTTTTTCTTTAGCCATGAACTGATATTTCTATCAGGAACTGTCTTGACTTCCTGTTTCACTCGTAGATTATACAATCTTAAAGTGAGAGAAATCCAGCAGACTGCATCTGCATTACTCTGGTTCCCATGTTGACCCAGATGTTAGATCAGATTGTTCTGTGTTTTCGTAAGACATCCAGAAGCATGGATCATCATGAAAGGGAGGAAATCCTGTTTATAGCTTCTTCTGATCTAAAAATAGTGGACATTTAAATATATATTCAAAGGAAATGTTATGCAAAAATGTTTAAGCCAGTTTCTCCAGCACACTTGTCTCTCACACTATTAATGATGCTCCTCTACAGTGTGGAGATAGAAATAATCAGCAACACTTATATCCCTACACATTGTCATTTTTACATATTTTAGAAGGGATGACATCTTCAGCATACAAAAAATTGTAAAGGAACCTCTTCAGAGTTTTGCTGTCATGTTAGGAAGAAGAATTGAAGATCTTCTGCACCAAGATCAAACATAGCCTATGTTTTTAGAAAAGGACAGCTACTGAAAACTCAAAAGCATTTCTTTGATGTAATTTAATTGGATAAAAGCAATTGAATTCATGCAGTAAATTCATCAGACATGATTTTGTCTTTAGAGATCTAATGAAATTTGGATTTTGTACATAACATCCATGATTTAATTTGAGATGTTATTCTGTATAAGAGAAAAATGCAATTAACTGATGTATACACCAACCAGACCCAGACCATGTCTGCTTAAATGTATTGGTACTGATTGCAAGTAGACTTGCCCTGTGATTTTCTGCCTACAGCCAAGTCCTTAGGTGATCTGCATCTGGGAAGGTTATTCCTTGCAGTATCTGAGCTTAGATTTGTTTCTTTGTATCTATTCATCGGACATATAAGGATTAACAAAAGGAACTGATATCCATATGAGAGTACTGTAATATAAGAACATAAATAAAAATGACACAGACCAAAGTATATACATAAAATTTTTAATACAGCCACTATTTTAACAAGACACAGCATCCTCCCTTTAAAATAATCTATCATTAATTGCTGCCTATATAAAATGTGCAAAGTTTGCAGTTACGGAGATATATTGTCCTCACAAAGCAGATAGAGTGCAGTCTCATGGACAGATCTTTGCTTGTAACTCCCTAAAAAATGTCCAATTAATCACCAACCTCTGCACATTATGCAATGATAATGCATTCAAGGTTCAACCAAATTTAAACTATAAGGACAGATAGAATCACAATAAGATTTGTCAGTAACATGATCATTCTGTAAGTGTTCTTGGTCAGTCATGGAACCTGTGGCAGTTTTAAGGGGGGGGGGAGGCATGCTTAAGAGGGCATCACCTACTGCAAATGGGAATAAATGAATATGTCAGTTTTGATATCTCTCAGTTAGTCATTTTTCTTGTCCTGAAATCCATTTCCTCACTTCTGCACAAATTAGCAAATCCATGTGCTTTGTTTGTTGCATTAATATATTTTTATTGAATATTCAGTTAAAAACACTTTAAAAGGTTCATGAAAATGTGTATGCATTTTTGTGCATATGTCTCCTGATATGCACAATTCCATACGCAATTTTGCAGTGCCCCCTAATATAATGGTGGATTTTATACCTTGCTTTCACTAGCACATACATTTTTGCACAAAGTTTTTGGTTGGAGAATGGCAATAAGAAAATTTGAAGATGTGTTCAGTTGTGGTCAGCAGGGTGGTGCAGGAAGGTCTTTGCAGCAAAAATTACATCCCAGCCCATACTAAATGCAAAAGTTGTGACAAATGAATAAATCATCCAATTGTGAACAACAAATCAGCCACACTAACTCTATGTCATGCCCCAAGAACAAGAGCAGTTGGAAATAGGAAAAGATGCCCCACAAGCCAACCAAGGACACCCAAAATATCTCCACTCAGCCCCTGAAAAGGCGAGTAACGGCCTCCTACCTTTCAGAGGATGTGTGGGCAGGATGCTACAAAGGGCAAGAGGAAGTTTGTGGGGTGATGTTGCCCTATGGAAAGCCAAGCACCTGCACTCCTCCTCTGATTGGCCTCATATGGCCGTAATTTTGCTCCCTCCGACAAGGCTTTCTGCTAAATGGAGGTGGGGCAAATTTTCCCCTTTCAGAAGGATGCTGGGGCAGCATTTCCCCCAGCCAAGGATAAAGGTACCCCTGCCCGCACGGGCCAGTCGTGTCCGACTCTAGGGTTGTGCGCTCATCTCACTTAATTATTATTTTTTTGTAAAAAAAAATATTAAGTTTTAACAATGCACAATATAAAAAAAATACAAAGACAAGAACAAGAGAAATATAAAAACACAGAATACATACTACAAAATACAACAATACAAACATTAAACACAAAAATACAAAAATGCATACATTAAAAAACTAATAATAAAAAAGAAAAAGCACATATAAAAAAACACAAAAATTCCCTCTTTCTTAATTTTATATCTTAAATTCACATATTTTCCTGACTTCCTCACATCCCCCGTTCTTGTATCCCTTTTAAAAGTTGGTTCAGCAAATTCATAGCCCTTTAGTTTATCTATTGTTGGTTTAATCTTAAATTTTATCTTGTTGCTAGAACCCCCACAGTTCATTTCAATGTCATCAACATTCAAAAATTTTACAATGTTTCTGCAAATAAATTTTAAATTTCCCCCAATCTTCTTCCATTTGCTCTTCTCCCTGGTCTCGAATTCTGCCAGTCATCTCCGGTGCGCTCATCTCACTTAAGAGGCCGGGAGCCAGCGCTGTCCGGAGACACTTCCGGGTCACGTGGCCAGCGTGACGAAGCTGCTCTGGCAAGCCAGCACCAGTGCAGCACACGGAAACGCCGTTTACCTTCCCGCTAGAAAGCGGTACCTATTTATCTACTTGCACTTAGGGGTGCTTTCAAACTGCTAGGTGGGCAGGAGCTGGGACCGAAAGACGGGAGCTCACCCCGCCGCGAGGATTCGAACCGCCGACCATACGATCGGCAAGCCCTAGGCACTGAGGTTTTACCCACAGCGCCACCCGTGTCCCTAAGGATACTTCACTACAAAACAGTGCAAGAGTTAGGTGCCATCAGAAGTGACCCCCCTCCCAAAGCATCACATAACAGATTTACAGCTGCTATATTTCACAAAGACAATTTGGTGGACAAGAGCTCAGAAGCAAAAGGGATTCATTTTTTATTTTTTTAAAGATATTTATTAAGATTTTCAAAAAAAGTTACCAAATATAAAAGAAAAAAGAAAAAATACAGAAAAAATACAAAATAAAAATAGTTAAAAACAATTCAGTCTTTCCATCACATATTTTCATTTGCTTCTTTCCCGGACCTCCTCACGCCTCCCTTTTCTGTATTCCAGTTCAAATTTTTAATTCAGCAAATCCCTCCCCTCGTCAATCATCTTAATCTTCAATTTTAAAGCATTATAACATTAAGTTTTTACCTGTTAATAACCATTTTCTCGTATTTTCTTATAACATTACCACTAAAGACCACTTAGTTTCTATCCAGCATCCAGAAGCAAAAGGGATTCAGTGAAATCATCTAAGGTCTGAAGTCAATGCCCAGATTTGCACAAGGAAAATTATACAGACGTTAGGAAGCAGACTCTCCCTTTTCACTGCAATGTTGCCTGGCTAGAATGAGATCTTCAGAGAGATTTATGCAGAACCATATCTGCAGGAAGATGAAAAGAGAAAGCTGTCTTCAGAATCAAAGCCAAGGGGTGGGGGCGAGAAAGAACGGAGAGAGGACAAAACCTCCATCACTCATACAACCACAATATTCCCGAAACCTGGAGGGATTTCAGGCTCTTTTGGGGAGATCAGTTAACATTCTCAGGGAAGAGACCAAGACTTTTTATATCTTATTGAAATCAAACCTTACTTTTTATGCCTTAAAAAAACCTTTAATAGCAGTAAAATATTCTCTTAGAATTCCATTTTATTTTATTTACCTTAACGCTCGACTCCAAGAATGCTGGGTTTTCACCGGAAACTACTATTTATTCAGTGAAAGTTGTCATTTTGCTGCAAAGTATTTTGAAGGCAAGATAACTTTAAAATCTCTCCAAAGCTTATCAGCATCCCTGAAAAAGGAACATCCTTCATGGGGTAAGACTTTGATTTCTCCCTCGAAAAGAAGAAGAAAGGAAGGGTGGCCAGGTAAAAGGGAACCCCAGGCCATACTTCATAATGTACCAGTGTCATTATTACAGACATCAACTTTTATTTTGTTCTATTTATCTTTTGCTTTGCTTTTCTGTTTGTTTCTTGAACTAAAGCAGCATCTGTGTCTACCTCTGGTAAACATCAACAGCTGTCAGAATTTCTTTGCAGCTATTTTGCAGAAAGCTGTCTCAGTTCAGAAGCACACAAGATAGTGCCACAGTTTTGTGGTAACTGTGATATTGAAGATTTTCCTTGTTTTAATCTCTACAGGTGAACTACATCACTAGAAATGCCTCATGGTGACAGTTGTAGTTCATCTGGGAAAAGTGGCTTATGATGCAGTGTGTCTGTCATGTGACCTTTTAACGGAGGGCATGTTCACCTTTGCCTTATGTTCAGTCCCATTGTGATCCCACTGCAAGTACTCATGACATTAGCCACAACTCATAAGTAACACAGACATTTTGGGGTTTAATGATGTTCTGACTTTTTGGAAGGTGTATGAAGAAACGCTGGGGCCTGGCTGTTCCCTGATGTGGCCTCCAAGAGTTAACATTCCAAAGTGGTCTATGTGAAGCTGCTCTAATCCATGGTTTTAATTTGAGTGGACAGTCAGTGCTCTGCAGATCTACCTGCCTGCTTGGATATTAGGGTCCTGAGACTTTGGCTAGGGAAGTTAATTATATTTGTGCCGACTATTGACTTTTTGATCCATCCTGTTTTATTAACATATAAATTATACATTTTTTCATAATAAAAGTTTAAAATAAGAAGATGGTCCTTGTATTTAATTGTGTGTCCATGGCTTAGCTGACTTGAGGCACTTCAACCCTCTAAGGCCCAGGTGAGGCCAGGCTCCGCTGCGGATTCTCCTTTGGAAAACTGCCGTCATTACGGTGGATCTTGGCTTTGGATTGGGCCCAAAATCCCATACTGAAAAACAAACCATTGCATGCAGATGCCATTATTTGAGTAACCACATTCAAATTTCTGTTCTACTTAAATACCTTTGAAAGTTCTTTTTTAAATAAAAATAAATAACAACTTTTTAATGTAAGAAGTGGAAGGAGAATGAGGAGAGAAGAGTCCCTTGGTATAAGTGTATGCAGAGCTTCTTTTCTGGGGCTACTCAAGGGTTTGCAGTACTGGAACTCCCCCCTCCCCCCAAAAAAAGTTGTTGTTTTTTAAAGTGTGGCACTTACTGTAACAAGTTCATGGTGAATACCAGTACATATACATACATACATATATATATATCTATATATATCTATATCTATATCTATATCTATATATATATATATATATATATATATATATATATATATATATATCTATATATCTATATCTATATATATATTGCTGAGCATATAATCGGCAGTAAGATTTAAGGCAATAGGGAATGCAAGCTCTAACCCCTTAGCCAGCCTGTGCATTAGCAAACATGCCTAGTTGTGATACCAAGAGAGTTCCAGCAACCAACACTCATTCCCCTGGGCTTCAAATCTGTGCAACACACATTTATTTAAAATATTTATGCAGTATTCCAAGCTCAAAGCAGTTTACATAAAAGTGTAATATAATATAGCTCTCAAGTTCAAACAACCCTACACAATGAAAGTGCTCCAACCAAACAATATAGTCAGCAAATTCAGAAACCAAAACATAGTATTTCAGAGGAGCCCTGCTCCCCAAAGTCTGGAAGGCTTACGGGAGGTGCCAATCCTGACCTCTAGGAGGGAGATTGGGCCTGGGCATTGGATCAGCTGGAATAAAGCCCTTCTCCAGCAGGTGATGGCTTTACTGTACATACTGGGTTGGATCCAAGCAATGTTACCCAAAAACCTTTTCTAATTTCAGTGGAACTGAGCAGCAGTCTATGGATCCAGACCCCTGGGAGAGTGTCTGATCAGAAGCTATGCACTGACATGAGGGTTCATATGGTAGGGCTGCCATATATCCAGAATTTCCCAGACATAGCCGGGATTCGCCTGTTGAAAATGGTGTCTGGGCAGAATTTGTGCAAATTGGTTAAAATGTCTGGGAAAACTCAGGCACATGGCAGCCCATATTGAAAGCATTGATTGTTTGGCAAATTTCCTAAAAAATTGGTTAAAAACTTCCTCTTTTTTTCCTTTGAGATTTTGCCAAAGAAACCTCAGGCAAACTTTGGCCAAACACAACTTTCCCCAAGAAAGCTCAACTACCGGTACCTTTGTGTCCGGATTTTCACTTTTTGAAATACGACAACCCTGTCATATGGAGAAAGACAAATGTTAAGGCAAGTGGCTCTCAGTGGGTGGGACCTACCAGTGGGACTTGGGCTACCTTCAATGCCGCAGCTTGGCCAATTCCTCCTGCCTTGCCAAACACTGCCTCCATCTGCCACCATTTTGTGGCAGGAAGGCCTTAGTAATTTTTAGCTGCCTCAAGTGGGCTCTGGGGGGTAGAAAGTTTGAGAGCCCCTGCTCTAAAGTATGTTGGTCGCAGGTTGTGCACCAGAATCCCAAAGTATTATATATACGAGAATGTACACCCTGTACACAGTGCACCTTAAATGAATATTTCCTGACTTACGGAGTTGTCTCTGAAACATGACATGAAATTTATTGTCTAACCTTTGTAGCCATGCAAGCTATTGGCTGTCGTAAAATTATTATGATAGGTACTTTTTAAAATTCAAGCACAGTAATTGGTTCAGTGGCCTAAGGCAGTTAATGTCACAGGTTCACTTTACTTGTATCAAGACTAATTTCCCTTTAGCACTTCTAATTAATTGGTATTAATTGTCAAAATAAAGTTGCTCCAGCCTAGTCAATTTTTAATTTCAGTTCAAAGGCATAGCAAGATCACTTGTGTTGCATCATTAGACAGATCACAATTCAGCAGCAGTCTTTGGGTGAATGTACTTTTCTAAATGATAAAAGTGTACCACACACACTTTTTCTCAGCCACCATGACCACAGGAAATGATGCTAATGATGTGTGAACTCCCCTTTGTTTGAATCATAATTGAATCACAATATGTGATAACCTTGTCAAACACTTGGGGGGAATTACTGCTTCATTTCAAGAGTTCTAAATTGGCTTACAACGTGTTTTCTCACAAAGCACCCTGGGATTTGTAGTGTGTGGGTGAAGAAGAGCAGGACATTTCCTAGACTGAAGCCTCAAGGCATGGGTGATCTAAGGCTTTTTCACCTCCTGCCCTCTGCTCCCCACAGAGAGACCTGCTCACAAGGTCTTATGCAAGACCAAGAGGCAGCAGAGATTCTCAGCTCTGGCCTGCCAAACACACGATGGGGCATGACTTCCTCAAGTCAGTTTCTTGCTCGGGAGTCAAACCCTTTAGCTCTGAATTCTGAGTGTACGTCATGCTACAAATACATTTTAGTACAGTTGATCCATTGAAATGTTTGAAAGCAACCGAGGGCTTTGACATGTAAGCCGCTGCTTCGCCACTCCATGCTGTAGGTGAAATGGCATGTTCAGCTTAACGCATAGCATGCAGGTATAGATCCTTCTTTTTTCTTAATTTAATTACAGGCATGGGGACCATTTGATTGTTATCTGTACCTCAGATTTATCTTTTCCCTCCCCTGAAATTCCCCGCCCTCAAAAAATAGATATGAGATTTTTTTTGGGGGGGTGCACCCATGTAATTAGGTAAATAAAAAATGGTGACATAACTGCATTACATTACATATAATGTAATATAAAAATAATTTAACCCCAATACAGTTTCCATCATGACCACAGCACTGGGATGTGAGATGGGGCAAAGTCTGTGTTCCCATGTTCTAGATAATCCTTGGGTCACTCAGAAGTTGGTCAAAATGAGAAGGTATGTGCTGGCAGAATATTTCCTGCTGCATCCAGTCTTCCCTTGTGTGCTGCTAAAATTTGCTGTCCTCTGCCTCTTGTGCTCTGTTCATTATCATTGTTGCAGTGCCCCCTGTGGTGCTCTTGGCATTGCAGCCAAACCAGAAGACTACCCTAAAACTGCCTCTGCTTCGCTAGCTATGAGCAGCCAAGCTATGGGCAGCTATTTTATGTGTTCCCAAATGTGCCCTCAGCTCTCCTCAGTGACCGCCAACAAATATGGCTGCTTTCTAAACCACATCCCAGTGTCCTATTAAAGTGCTTTCTTGTTAGACAGTTTCATGTGGAAGGGGTTCCCTGGTCATGAGAAGTTTCAAAACCACTAACTATAGCCTGTGAATAACCTGAGCTGCCATAGAATCATGTACAGGACTGAGGTGAGCAGTGGAAAAATAACTTTCAGCCTGGCTCTTATTGGAAAGCGGGCCTCAGTCTATTGCCTATTGTCTGCTGCCCTTTTAAGAAAGAAGTCTCACCCCATGCTAAAATATATATTTGCTATTCTCCTTGGCTATTTCCTGTAAAGTTAGTGTGCAAAACATTTCCAGAAACTGGCATGATTTTGAGTATGACAGTGACCCCTTTTATTAATTCATTCTGGTTTAATGTATTTGTTTTATTGATTTCTAACATTGATGCCCTCTTTTATGACATAAAATAAAAGAGGCGTAAAATGGGATAGGAGTTAGTCTGCCACACAGACGCTGAATGGAGGGAGAGGGCGGGCAGCTCCCCTGAAAGAGAATAGGAAAGGGAAAGTTGGTTTAGGCAGCGTTCCAGCTCAACAGGACCAGAGGAGGGAGCCCAGGGCGGCAGGCCTGTATTCAGCCATATTAGGAAGAAGTCCAGCTAATCAGAATACTTAATAATACATGGCACTTAAATAATTAGCAACCGTGTCATCTATCTAGAGCTGAGCTCAATTTTCCAGACAATGTTTTTCTCAGGAAATTGCTGCCCTAGAAAAAGGCTACTTTGCAAAACATTCTCCACCATTTTGTGTTAGCAGATGCCTTTACACACACCACACACACACACACACACACACACACACACACACACACACACACTGCTCTGAAGCAATGATAGTTCTGAGCCACTGTGAGGGGTGGAAAATGGGGCTTGGGCTGCTAACCAGTAGTGACAACAGAAAGAAAATTCAGGGGGGCGCACAGAAGGGTCAAGGTATATTTCTAGGTGGGCAAGCAATGTCCCACATGTTAAGATTTCTGGCGGAAAATAACAGTATATTTCAGACTAAAACTGCCATTCTAAACTTTTTCCCCCTGAAATCAGCCATATGTTGTTGGCATCTCGAAGGGAATGTCAGTAGCTGCAAGATGCATAGCCCTTGTTGCCTCAAGAGCTGCAACTGAAATGTCAAAGCTACAGAAATGATAATTTATGAATGCAGCTGCTTATGTTAACAACAAGAGTCTAGCAACACAGGGGGTGGGGGGGCAAGCTCCTTGTTTGAGGGATGCTTGCCTCCTCCCTCCTCCCGACCCCACTGGTGCTGCCTATGCTGGTAACAGATTTGTTGTTGCTGCTGCTGCCACATCCAGCTGCAACAAAAAATAGCAAAACAACAACAACCAAGCAACACACACTCATGCACTTGACGCAATCTTCCCTTAGCAGAAGCAGCCATCAGGCTTTTGTTATATGTTAGCTTGAAACACATACTGTCGTTCAGGTCTGAGGGCAGATTATTCACTCACAGATCCATTTAAGCTTACAGTGGCACTGGCTATATCCAACATTTTTACCTGTTTGGTTTTTTAAAATGAGCCTTTTGCTTTTTCAGGGATACATATGGGGCTTAGGTACGGCAGCAAACTGTATCTTTTAGCCAATTTGCTATTCACAGGATCTTTGATCATAGATGCCAGACATTTATAGTAGGAAAGAAAAAGAAATGGGGGAAAACTAGTGCGGCATCTGCTAATTTATTTATTGTTTTAAATAGAAGCATTTTAGAACTGAAAAATTATGCAGAACCTTTTTTTCCCTTGCTACTGCATGAATGGATCGCCAGTGAGTTTACTGTAATGCACTAGGGAATTGTACATAAATGGGTAGCAATTTGGTGGTAGTGTAAATTTTGGAGCTAGCATAGTTTAGTGGTAGCCCTGGGCACTTAATAAAAATGAAACGGGGAGAGTTATAATAAAGTAATAAGACTTTGGTGATAGATCACAGTATTAATTTCTCCCCTGTAGAAGCAAATCACCAATTCAATTCCTGCAGTATCACTTTGGAGAGCCTAGTTGCAAGAGCCCTGAGTAAATAATTCCACATCCTAGCCTTTGTACCTACAAATCCCAGGTGTAGTAAACAGCCACAGAGAAACTGGAAATCACAATGGCATTGCAAAGCTCTGGATTTTACATTGGAAAGGAAATAAGTTTGCAGGGGGGTTTTCTCCCCCTGTTAAAGAGCAGAGCTTCTGCATGATCAATGTGGTACTTTATTCTGACACTTATGCCAGCCTGCTTTACAACAGACTTTTATTTGATATGTTTACTGTGCGTTAGGCTCAGTTCAGTGAGATGCAGCATCATGCAGAAAGACAAATGGCCTGGATGACTGAGAGCTTAAGTGCTTCCTCGGAATTCAGGTGATGTGGCTGATTTTGCCAAAGTCCTATGGACAACATAACACAAAGGAATGGCTGCCTTGCACAGCTTTGCCTTCGGGAGGTAAGGATGCACTCACATCTCTGACGCCTGTAAAAGACAGCCTGGTGGCATAATTAGTTGTTGTGTATTGGAAAGGAACCTGGCAGTCTTCTCCTCTGTGTGCACAGGGTACCTTGGGAAACGCCTCTTCTCTGTCATACATGCAGTTTCAGTGTATACCTTCAGTCTTAGTTGCATCTTCTCCATTACTTGTGGGTAGGAAAATCTGCTGTTACTGTTTTTATTTTTTATGAGTTTCTGTTAAAACTAAAGTTAAAACTGAATAGGGGGCACATATAACTTGTGACCCTCCAACGCAAATACAGTGGACGCTCGGGTTGTGAATGTGATCCGTGCGGGATGCACGTTCGCAACCTGCAGCGTCCGCAACCCGCAGTGGCGCATCTGCACACGCACAGGTTGCGATTTGGCACTTCTGTGCATGCACAAAGTGCGATTTAGCGCTTCTGCGCATGTGCGACCGCTGAAACCCGGAAATAACCCGTTTCAGTACTTCCAGGTTTCCGCGGTCCGCAACCTGAAAAAACGCAACCTGAAGCGTCTGTAACCCGAGGTATGACTGTACAGCTCACCCACTGCCATTATGATGGTCCTCCAGTGATCCAATAAACCTCTAGGTTTCATTGCTTGGCTGAAAATGAAGAAAAGGAGATCATAAGGTTTTTTAACCCCTTTTATGGTACTGTGCATGGCTCCCCGGCTACATAAAGGCAACATCTCCAGACTGACCCTACCATTCAACACAGTGATGCAGCCATGTTGCTGTGTTGGGGGACAGGGAGGGATGAGAAGATGTTGGAAGATAGCCTGACTGGGCCTCCTAAGCAAGGCTACCCAGGAAGGGGCAAACCACACTCTTTCTCACTGTCCTTGGGACCATTGACGCTGAGGACTACTTTCACACATGCTGCTGTGGCACTTTTCTGGGCACTCACTCCAGACCCCACCAAGGAAGAGTACACCAGGCAGCATACTATTTATATACAAAAGCCAGGTCCTAAAGTTCTATCTGTGGGAGGCAGTGGAAGACAGGAGTGCCTGGCGTGCTCTGGTCCAGGGGGTCACGAAGAGTCAGACACGATTAAACGACTAAACAAAAACAACAAAAGTTCTATCACACTTTAATCGACTGACACCCCCCCCCCCGGAAGCCAGGATTGAGCTGTGCAGGGCTCTCTCACCTGAGGCAGAGGAAGGTTTTGTGCCCTTCTCCATAAAGGCTGTCGCTGAAGAGGGATCCTGCAGGGTGGGTGCACCATAGTTAGCTGTGTGCAGGGCTACTTTGCTAGTTATTTTATATAATACAGCAATATTGCAGTACAATGATGGTGTCTGTTGAATATTTCTTACAGGCTGGGAAACATCAGGGTCGACACAGGGAGATAATACAGCACAGTTCGACAGGCAGTCATACAAAGGACTGGAGCTTTCTTTCCTGGGAGAAATGGCCTTTATAGATCCCAAAGGACTGCTACTTCTGGAACAAAAATAAAAATAAAAATCAATTGTTCTACCCAAAGAGTGGCAAAGTATACACAGCTACTCCATAGAGGTTGCTTGAGCTTAGCTGCATGTCATGCAATTTCAAAAGTATGCTTAAGGAAAGAACTGCAAAAGACTTCAGCAAGATTTGTGCCAGCTGTGAGTTGTCAAGAGGCCAGGCAGATGGGATCATTTATAGTTACTGTAATACCAGCCAGACCCCAGAAAATTGGGCAGAAGCTGACAACTGGATGACAGGGCCCTGGTTGCAGTTCACTATTCCTAGATACATGTTTATGTAACTGGTTGAATCAGAGTGTTATATATTACCTGAACAATATATTTGCTTGCATGGGGGGGAAATCCTGCTGGATGTGTCATAGACAGTAGGCAAAGGTTTGTCACAATAGACTACATGTTCTTTATAGGGAGGTATAACTCCCAACAGTTTTCTACTTGCTGCCATTTACACTCATGTGCAAGGTGAGGAGCACAGGACATAACCCCCCAAGTTTCTGGAAGCAAAACAGCCCATTTCCTGATTGCCACAGGGAACAACCCAACAAAAACAGGGCAATTGACATTTTGCACAAATTGACAAGTTACATTTTATCACAGGACTCAAAAACTGCATTCCTATTAATTCAGGGGGTGTCCCTGGGAAGCTGATGGGGTTCCTCTGCAGTAATGGTGAAGCTTTGTCCACTGTTGTGAATATCCTGCACAGCCAGAAAAGTCACGGGTTTCTGCAAGACAGAAAAAATAAACAAGGCACAATTCAGCACAAAGTAAAGTGAAGTTGCTGAGGTGTATAATACACCAATGAAGTAAGTCTGAGATTTTCAAGATGCCAAGTATTGGGCACAGTAAGTTAGTGCATTTTAGGCATATCCTCAAAGTGAGACTTACTCCTAACCAGCCTGGCCAGGGGCATGAAGCAGGGTCCGTCTGGATCATGTCCTCAGAGCATCTGCAGCACTCACAGGTGCAACAGCAGCTGCAGAAGGGGTTACTCAGCAGACAAACACAAGTGCAAGGGTTTCGGGGGGGGTGAGTATTCAGACCCCTCGCTGCTCACTTGTGGGGTGCCTCAGGGCTCTGTCCTCTCCCCTATTATTTTAAACATCTATATGAAATCACTGGGAGAGATCATCTGGGGGTTTGGGCTGAGTGTTCACCAGTATGCAGATGGTACCCAGCTCTACCTCAGTAAGATCTACTTCTGAGTAGACATGTGTAGGAAATTTTGCAAAGTCAATAGCTAGCCAGAAAGGCATATGCCCTGATGAGGTGGATAAGGATGAGGAATGCCCTCTACAACCTCTGAAAATAATACCTCTGTTTGTTACACAAATCAATAAATACTTAAGCTGGTCCGTATTGCAATACCAGACTATTTCACACCACTTAAGTATGGGAAAGTGGCAATAGCATTTGCAATCCTGATGAGGGTTGCTGTTCTCTACTGCTTTCCCTCACACATTGCCTCTGCACAAAACCCAGCCTTGATTTATGATTCAGTTGCAGAAATGGTATCTGTAATATATTTTATTGAAAACTTTTTCTTCTTTAGAAGGGTAACATGATTATATCATTGTCTCATTGAAACTGAATCTCTTCTGTGGGAAAGGAAATTAACATCCTAATTATATACTTGTCTTTGTCTGATAGAAGAGCGCAAGTCTACATTTGGATTTATCTACTGTAGATAGGGAAAACTATACTGTGTGTATTTTTAAAAGCTTGTGAGAATGAGCCACCCCAGCAATCAAGGGGGCATGGTCAAGGTCTGGAGGTCAGGATGGTTGGGAATGGGTGGGTGCAGGGCCAGGGGAGAGGAATGGATTTGGAGTCTTATTAGGATAGTGCATAAAAGCAAGTGACTTACGTTTTGTCTCTGGATAGGGTGGAAGCATGCTTTCTCCAGCATCCAGACTTCATTTACACAGAGGAGAAAAAGAAAGTGAGAAACAGCTGTTTAAATCAGTTCATCCAGAACCGCTTGGTCATCTGCCTTATTCATCTAATGGTGCGGGGTAAGAAAATTAGAAACAAATGGAGGAAACTCTAGATCTTGGGGCCATTCACTTTACCATGATGTGCTTTCTCTTGTTAGCAAAGCAAGTGCTTATTTGGATATCCAGGAGATTATCAGAAAAGTTTGCCCTGTTTTAATGATACCAGACAGGTAATAGCATGAGCAAAAAAAAGAGGCATTCTTGACAGTTGGCCCTCTCTATTCATGCAAGTCTCAACCAGTGTAAGTTTGTGCATCTTTTGAAAGCACTGTATGCCCTCAACTGTTGACCTGTTCTTTGTGGAGTCCCGAGGCGCACTGGGAAAGAGTGGTGAATTTCCAAGTGGTTGTGGTTGGCATCCTCCTGGGAGGAGGAGACAATGGAGGTCTATGCTTTTGTGGAGAGTTATAGCTCCTGCTGTGGCTGTAGAGCAGGCACCCCCAAACTCGGCCCTCCAGATGTTTTGGAACTACAACTCCCACCATCCCTAGCTAACAGGACCAGTGGTCAGGGATGATGGGAATTGTAGTCCCAAAACATCTGGAGGGCCAAGTTTGGGGGTGCCTGCTGTAGAGACTGATATGGGAGAGGCCTCATTTATTGCAGGTGGAGCAGCTGAAGGCGTCCAGTTGTGCTGCTGCCGATGCCTCATGGCGTACTTCTCTCTCTGCTCCTCACAGTGGTCATGCCCTCTACCTATCGTTCCATGGGAACTGTCGCTCTGCATGGGTGACTAGAATTTTTTAGTTAAAGTCATAAAATTATGGCAAGGATGGAGAACTGCCCCAGGCAGCATGTCCAATGGTTTGGGATGATAGAAGTTGTAGTCTAACAAGACCTGAAAGTCACAGGTTCTGCATCTCTGATTTATAAGTTGTATTCAATATAGCTTTCTGTGGCAACCTCATGCTACAGCTTCCTCCACAGATAATTCTCACAGTGGAGAAACAAATATGTCACCTATGAAGTATCCTTAAATAATGAGCTGCTTTCATAAATGATATTACTACTCAGATGTCAGACGTGAGAATTCCACAGCTATTTAGCTAATGCAAATCTTCCATGAAAAACCAATTACAAATATGGAAGTGATATTAAGTTCAGTCCAGCTTCAGGAAATTACTTTGGTGGATTTCACTTCTCTGCAAACATTCATGTTTACGACATGACAAAGACTCAGGAAATGTAGCCGTTTATAGTGTGCATATATCTAATTCATATAAATAATTAAAAAGTAATGATCAATTAGCATATTTTTAAGTACCTGTTATAAAGGCTTCATAATTAGTGGTTTCCCCAGGAGACCTAAACATCTTCTACTCTAGCCCATCACAAAACAGTGTACCTTTGCTTATGAAATTATCTAATTACCCCCGAGACTAACATGATTTCCTGGTTATATTACTATTCTACAGTAGACTATAAAGATAAAAAATGCTTTAAAAATATTTATATCATCCTAGTGATTAGATTGCATATATGATCAGGGCTTGCACATGTGCAAATCCATGGTGTATCCTGCTGGGAAAAAGAGATGGGGGGTGGATTTAGACATAAATCGGTATGCTCCTATGCTCACTTTCCTGTAAAGGGACCCCTGACCATTAGGTCCAGTCGTGGCCGACTCTGGGGTTGCGGTGCTCATCTCGTTTTATTGGCCGAGGGAGCTGGCGTACAGCTTCCGGGTCATGTGGCCAGCACGACTAAGCCACTTCTGGCAAAGAGCACCACACGGAAACGCCGTTTACCTTCCCGCCAGAGCTGTACCTATTTATCTACTTGCACTTTTGACGTGCTTTTGAACTGCTAGGTTGGCAGGAGGAGGGACAGAGCACTTCATACTGGAGAATCAGGAAACTATAGCTCAGCAGGCAGAACACATTGTTCTGTTAGCCTGGCAAAGAGAGAGGGCCAGACTTCTCCCAGTGCTGATTCCAGGATTGGCCAATCCAGAGCCTTCATACTGCTCACTAGTTGCATAGACTTGACTTGGAAGAGTCACTCTGTTCTATAGCGGTTTCCTAGGCTAAGCCCCAGCTTCCAACTCTGAAAGTTCCTGGCTTGGCCTCTGGAATCCTCTGCAAGGAAAGGTGAATTACTATTTGCCTCTTCCCTAATCTGTGAATAGGCATCCATACTTCAATTTGTATGGAAAGTTTACATCTCCTTTTCCATAACAGGTTGCCCTATAGCTATAGTCAGGTACATGTATTTCTAGATGTAGCTGTAGGAAGGCCAGCACCCAACAACAATGCAAAGGAGGGGAGGATAAAACTCCAAGAGTGATACAAAAATTGGAATTACGCTGGCAGCTCCCAGCAAGGGAAGATTTGCCTCCATCAATGGCTGAGCAATTTTCTGCTTCTCAGTGCCTCTAGCTTGCTTAGTGGTCACCAGCAGGAAGGCAGTGCCTGAAGGGTGACATTAAAGGATGCTGATCAGGGAAGGTCCAAGGAAATCACAGGAACCTCTGCCTCAAACATTTTGTCACCATGAAGAAGAAGCAATTTTAATTTCTGTTCCACATATAGGTCTTTAATGTGATGTGATGTCATTAGAAGAAACTTCTGTAAGCTATGTTGAGAACCACTTGAGGGTAAAAATGAAATATGAATATTTAAATACAATTATTATTATTATTATTATTATTATTATTATTATTATTATTATTATTATTACAAATCCAGAGGTACATATTTTTAGCTTGTATACTAGTCTTTTCTATCCTGGTTCCCTGGCTCCCATCATCCCTGACCAATGGCTTTGTGAGCAGGGATGATGGGAGGGCATCCAACTGGGAAGGGTAGTTATATTATCAGGGAAAATATATATATTGCCAAGTGTGTCTGACTTCATCCTATTCCATTTCTGGTCTTTTGGCTATGCAGTGAAGCACTCTAGCTAAGCCACCAAGGTACGTCCAAAGAGACCTTGGAGCCAGAGTGCTGAAACACAGAGGACTTGTCCAGCAATATTGGCAGGAGGAACAGAGTCCTGAGCCCTGAATAGCAGGAGCAGTATCTAAGCAACACTAGGGTTAGAATATGCTTTCAGTTGCCCTAGTTGTCCCATCCGTCCAGGTTTACTAGTAGGGCCCAAATCCTGGCCCTAGTTAAGGCAAGGATTCTTCTTCCTGAGCATGATTCTGAAACAGTTTACCTTCTGATCCAGATTTTGGCTGGGGCTCATTACCTACTGCTGACACCTGTCACGAGACCCTCCTCCATCAAGGAGGTGTCACGAGATTCTGGTTCTGGATGTGGGCAGCCCTGACAAAGTAGGAGTTGGATATTTGTATTTGTATTTCTGGTGATGTGTAACTACATTTTCAACTTGGGGCACTCTGATGCTGTTACTTGTGCAGATTTGCAAGTGCAAATGTACTTCATGTATGCAATCAGGACCATGCATGAGCCGATACACAGATCCAATCCATACATTTTCAGAGCCAGCTTTCATGAGCCACCTATTCATGTGCCAGATGAGATGCTCATAAAAACTCATAACTATATGCAGGGATTTCTATTTTCCAACATATCCTGCCATGCTCACACCCAAGTTTTTTCCACACATTACATGTGACTTCAAGAAGATTAAAAGTATGTAGTGTGACAAGAGGGGTCATGCTTTTAGTCTCACCCTCGACATTGCATCTTTCCCCCCCATGTTGTGTGTGTTGTTGTGTGAAAGGAAAGCCCAGTGTTTTAGTTCCTGCTTGTGAGTAAGGTCCCTCTGTCATCAGGATACCTGGTTAAGCCCACATGGTTATCACATAGATCCTTGGAGGCAGGAACCAAAGAGTGATGGAGGGCACTGCCATGGAAGACTGAGAACAGGGCAATGACCCAGGCATTATAGGGAAACAATGTTTGTTTCTCTTGCTAATACCAGCTTTTTTTTAATGCTGCGATAGTGATTTTAATGCAGGGAAGGATTCTAAGATATTTCTGTTGAAGCTAGATACATTTCTAACAGGCAAACAAATCCTTTAAGTGTACTTGGTCAGTTGTGTTAGCAGAGATAGCTGTCACCACGCCGCTAAAGGGGGCCCTTCACTCTTTCACGGCTACTGGTTTTGAATGACCCAGATCCCGTGAGCAGAGAACTCAGAAGAATCTATGAGCCAGCTCTATGCTGATCCAACAGACTGGAATCTATTAGAGCCTCAACTATATATAAGGCATCAGTCAGAGACCACAGCCTTAAAAGAAAACTCCCATGGAAGTGAATTGTATTTGAAGGAGAAAAGGATCACAGTGGCCATCCCCGCCCTCAACTCATATGCATTCATTTGAAGCTTAGAACAAAGGCCGACTCTTGGAGCTCTTGCTGTGTAAATGAAATCATGCTTTTTCCGTGTTCCCAGTCACATAGAGAAGGCCATACACAGAGAGACTTTATTATTACCTTCAAACAAACATACATAACTTGGGCACAGAGGCAGCTGATACTATCTAGCTCCCCACCACCACCGCATTATCACACCCCTAAACTTCCCAATGTTTTGCACTACAACTCCCATCATTCCTGTCCATTGGCCATGCTGCCTGGGGCTGGTGGGAGTTGTAGTCCAAACACCTGGAAGGCAACAGGCTGGGTAAGGCTACCCTTGCTAAGGGTCAGAGAAGTGCATCCTTACTACCAAGCCACTGACATGCTGCCTGCTTCAGATTTCTGTCCCACACACTGGAAGGCTTGGTCACTGTTTTTCATGCTTCAGGTGTACATGGGGATGTGGATGTTTTAAGTCACACCGTCGGAAACATTACAGCAGTATTTTGATTTGGAGAAGAGGCCATAGGCCAGCAAGGCAACATGTATCTTGTATACAGTAGGTCCCGTTGGCCTGGAGATATTCAGTTCCTACCAACTCAGTCAATAGAGCATGGAACTCTTAATTTAAGGGTTGTGGGTTCAAGTCCCACATGGGGCAAAATATTCCTGCATTGCAGGGGGCTGGACTAGATGACCCTTGTGGTCCCTTCCAACTCTACAATTCTACGATTCTGTTACTCAAGTAACAGGGTTAGGATTTATCTCTCCCGGAGATTCTGGAGTGTCACTGCCCATCAGAAGAGATTGCTCTAGCCTAGACGGACTAATGGCCGAAATCAGTGGAAGTCAGTTTCCTGCATTCAATCTCCCACAATACAAATATTTCTAAAAATGACAAATTGTAGTTGGGGATACCAGAAAATTGATGGCCACTTAAAGAAACGTGCTAGAATTAATAGCTTTCCCCTTCAGTCTATTCCCAATGGTTTGGGTGTCAAGTCTGTCATTTCCCGAGTTTCAAAGAAGGTTCAGTTTCCTTCCTTGAAATCAAAGCTTCCCTGAATTTCATATGCTTTTGCCTCAGCAAAGCATCTGCATATGCCAAAGACAAATAATCATAAGGGTTTGAAGAAATCTGTGTTTGGAAGACAAAATGCAGATTGTTACTGTTCCTAATGTTTTCCACAGCTTATGAGACAAGCCCCTCGGGACACAGTGTTTTGGATTCTAAACTCTCTCGTTACCATATTAATTGCTTTTGTCATGACAGTTTTGGCATCCATAAATGGCTGCAGCCATGCTGTGCTCCTCGAGAGACCAATCAGGGCAGGCAAAATTGGTTTACTGGCTCCCAAAGCAGCTTGTGCGAAAGGTGCTGCGTTTCAAGCACATCGTTTAATTCCTCAAGCCTGAATGGGGAGCCAGTTATACTCCAGGCTAAAGAGAGCAAGAAAGCTTTCCTTTGGAATGAAGCTGCACACAAAATAATCATCTTTTTTGGCCAGGGCAACCTCAGAGAAAAGATCTCTCTGTGTGGGCATATGACGTGTATACCCAGATATTTAAGAAATACGAACGAAGAGGGCTCTGTTTTGAGGGGGGGGGGTTGTGGCAGGGAAGGAGAGGAGTTCACAGAATGGTTCTAGAGTCTAGTCCTCCGGTACGAAATTACAAAAACAAAGTATTTCAACAGCACTTGTGGTGGTTCTCTATTTATCCTGCAGCAAATATATGTATCAGATTTCCCTGAAGAAAAAATCACATGTGGTCTGGACAGCGAGGAACATAGGAAGAGGCCTTTCACTGAGCCAGACCAGCCTCTCGGGGGTTTCAGGGCAGACTTTCTCCCAGTCCTACCAGAGATACTGGGAATTGAGCAGTGGCTCCTTCTCCGTGGCTCCCCCCTGCACCCTGAACTGTGGTGGAATCCCCCCTATTGTTTGGGGGATTCCATGGGGTTACCCCGGTAACAGTGACAGGAGTGGACAGCAGGAGTGCTCTGACCAGCACCAGATGGGAGCTGCTGTTTAGTTTCTCCTCTGATGCAGCATTGCTCTAGAACACTGTGGAAAATTAAAATGGTGGCCTACTGGTCTGGCCTACTGGTCCAGATGCTGCAATTGGGCTTGCCCAAAGAGCTCACACATGTGAAGAACTGAGTCCTTCTTGAGATAACTTCAGCTCCTTTCTAGTCCTAGTCCTATTCAAGTCCCTTCTAATCCTAGTAACTGTTGCTTACAAGGAGTGGGTAGGGAGGTTTGCACGGTGGCAGAGTGCCAAGTTCCACATGACATTGGGGGTTCATTGTGTGCACATGACATCACACATGAGACACACATCTGTGACATCATGTGCACCAGGAGGAGCCTGTGAGGCCTGAGGAGGCCCTCTGCCACCGCAAGGAAACCCAGCAGGGTCCTCTGCCACTGTGGGGAGGCCTGGTGGAGCTCTCCACTGCCACGAGGAGGCCCAGCAGGGGCCAGCCCCTCAAAATGGGAGGGGCTGAGCTGGAAACTCACCATGGGCAACAGAGGTTCACTTGCAGGAGCCAGTGTAGTGACTTTGCCCCACTTGGCCAACCATTTCAGGTCAGGTCTAATTCTGACAATGACCCTAGTGGAGAAGCTGGTTGACTCTGGTTGAAACCAAGAGCGTTCACCAGTGGGCCCTTGTCAATGCGGTGACAAATGGGGTTCATTCTGTCCTGCAACCATGGTTGTTCAACATCTTTAGAACTTACTTGGATGAAAGAATAGAGGGGATGCTCATCAAATTTGCAGATGACACCAAACTGGGAGGGGTAGCTAATACCTCAGAAGAAAGAATCAGGATTCAAGATGACCTAAGAATTTTGGAAACTTGGCCAGAACCAACAAAATGAATTTTAACAGGGACAAACAAGGACACTTCGGTAGGAATAACCAGATTCACAAAATTTAGAAAGTAGGGACCTATTGTTTGACACCACTACATGTGAAAAGGAGCTAGGGATCTTAGTAGACTACATACTTAACGTGAGTCAACAATGTGGTGTTACAGCAAGGGAAGCTGATGCAATTCTAGGCTGAATCAACCAAAGCATAGTGTCCAGACCAAAGGAAGTACTATGACCACTGTATTGTACCTTAGTCAGACCCCACTTGGAGTCCTGTGTCCAGTTCTGGGCATCACAATTTAAGATGGATCTTGACAAGCTAGCAGGTGTGCAGAGGAGGGTGAGCAAGGGATTAAACAGTCCAGAAGAAAAGTCTTATGAGGAATGGTTGAAGGAGTTGAGTATGCCTGGCTTGGAGAAGAGAAGACAGATAGGAGATATGATAGCCACCTTCAAATATCTGAGGAGCTGTCACATGGAATTGGAGCAAGCTTGTTTTCTGCTACTCCAGAGGGTGGGGCCTGAACCAATGGATTCAAATTACAAGAAAGGCCATTCTGACTAACCATTTGGAAGAATCTTCTGACTGTAACAGCTGTTCAACAGTGAACACACTACCTCAGAAGGTGGTGGACTCTCCTTCACAGGAAGCTTTTAAGCAGAGGTAGGATGGTCATCTGTCATGGATGCGTTAGTTGAGATTTCTACATTACAGGGGGTTGGACTAGATGACCCTAGGGGACCCTTCCAACTCTAAAATTCTATTATTCTAAGTGGACACAGGTCACTCCTCTCCACCATGCACATCAATTAAGATGGGATATGGATGATCCATGCAGAGCCTATATACAAGGACCCCTCACTGAAATCAGACATGTGGGCCAGTTCAAAATGTTCACATCACAAGTAGCATTATTTTGGGATATAAATGGAATAGATAATCAGTACCGGCATCCCCCCACCCCACCCCCATGTCAAAAGTGTGGCACTTACTGTAACAGCTTCATGGGGAGTACCAACACATGTTTTTCTTTTTTAAAAAATCACTGACAATAAGTAATATTAATATATGGTAGATGGAAAGAGTGTGTACTCTCTACCAAGTGAGCATTGACACCATTCTGATAAGTCCTGATAAGTCATAAGATGATGAGTCCTGCAGATATATTATCTTTATATTCCTGGATGTAGTCAATATTGGCATTAATCTTAACAGTAGGAGCCAAACTACATCATCTGTAGTTCCAAGCGTCTTTTCTTTCCTTACAATGGCTTTTCTTTTCCATGCAAAGCAGCTGCAGGTGGCCTCAGGTTGAGCAGAAAAAGGGAGATATTTGACTATTTAACTTTTTTCTTACCAGCCATTTGCCTGCTCCAAACCTGTGGTTTTTCACCAGTGGGGAAAAGGATATGAGGACACTGTCTCTTTTACCCCTCGGGGAGAAAAGAGCCCATCTTGGTGACCTGCCTCACCCTTTCAAAATAATGGCACTGGGTTAATGAAGGATTTCAATTTTAATACGGCATTAACAGCTCTCAATAGCTTTATCCTTAGGAACCAATGAAAGGTGAAGGAAAGAGCCATTATGAAATGTACTCTGCAATTATCTTTCCCTGTTAAACTTTGTACATTTGTGACATTCAGTGGAAATGTGGTGCAGCGAAAGTAGAAGGATCAATGTGGGGAAACTGAAGTGAGCACATGAGTAGACACCGGGGGCAGTCAATAAACAGCAGAACATCCATTATTCATTTCCAATTCCCATCCAAATCAAGAATCAGAAGTGGAATCATTTGACAGACAGGACAGGTAGGGAAATTGTCCATCCAATTACATAATGTGGAGCTGATGAAATGCTGGAAAATGCAACACAATGCCAAAACTTTGCCAGATATGTACTGTTAAACAACTTTTTTCTATGACAGTATGAATTTTAGAGTCCTTTTCTATTTGCGGAGTTGAAGAGGTACTTTAAGTTATGAAAATAAAATTTGGTGGTGCTATTACACTACAATGAGCAACACATTTCCCCATTTTATTCAGCTTTCATTAATTTTATCAGAGGGTTGTGGGGTTTTTTTGTTTTCTGTTTTTTTGCTTCTCTTAAAAGTTCTCAGATGATTTGAACAAGCAAGAAGCCCCAAGCTTCCTCTATGACCTTATCAGATGCTGCTTCTGGAATGTTCAGCCAGCAGTCTGCACACGACCTGCAACTACTTGACATCTTTAGCTTTGTTCGACAAGTGAATGCAGGGTGAGTGCAGGATTCTTCAGAAATACAACCGAGGCTTAAGCTGGTTGCACAGTATGTGTGGCATTTAGAGCAGCACAGGTTATGGATCCTACCAAGACATAATTATGTACCTGCACCATTTGGCATATCTAAATCATGACCCACCCACAGTGGCAGAAGAGCTGGAGGCGGCTGCTCTGCTTTTGAGGAGAGGAGATATGCTGGACCAGCGCTGGAGGACTCATACACCACTGATGGACAGCAGCTGGCCTGGACACCAGACTTCAGGCTGGAGTGGGGAGAATCCTTTTTTAAAAAAACACCACTGGGTTGATGGGCATGGTTTTGGGGGCTAGGGTGGATGTCAATGTTGCGCTTTTATTCATTTATTAATCTGTTAGTGGGTGGGAGTATTGTTTCGTTTACTGTTTGTTTGATGTTTTTTAATCACAGTTAATTTTTGTTTTCCCAGCATTGTTGTATGGAATATTAATGTGTTATGTGATCCCAGTTTTTTCTATGGCATAATATATTTATGAATATTTCCCCCCAATGTAAGTTCCTTGAGTGAGAAGCAGTTTTAAAAGTTAAATAAATAAAGCATATGCCTCTCCTCGGTTACTAATTAGCCTAGGCTAACTGGAACATTGGGACGCGGCGGTTGGCGCGGTGGGTAAAACCTCAGCGCCTAGGACTTGCCGATCGTCAGGTCGGTGGTTCGAATCCCCGCAGCGGGGTGAGCTCCCGTTGCTCAGTCCCAGCGCCTGCCCACCTAGCAGTTCGAAAGCACCTCCGGGTCCAAGTAGATAAATAGGGGCCGCTTACTAGCGGGAAGGTAAACAGCGTTTCCGTGTGCTGTGCTGGCTCGCCAGAGCAGCGATGTCACACTGGCCACGTGACCCAGAAGTGTCTCCGGACAGCGCTGGTCCCCGGCCTCTTAAGTGAGATGGGCGCACAACCCTAGAGTCGGACACGACTGGCCCATATGGGCAGGGGTACCTTTACCTTTAACTGGAACATAATCATCCTTCCACCTAATGCTGCCTGCAGGTAATTTAGTCAACACGCCGTTCCCAAGTGGGAGGTCCAGGCATCTCCTTCCCTGGAGGTTTTTAAGCAAAGGTTGGAAGGTCACCTGTCATGGGTGCTTTAGCTGAGTTCCCTGCATTGCAGGGGGTTGGACTAGATGACCCTTGGAGTCCCTTCCAACTCTACAATTCTATTACCTTGTTTTGATTAGCTGAGGATACCTCTATACAGCTTGATCAGTCTGAGATGGGATAGCTATTTTTGCGCCTGCTGTGACTCACTATCTGGGCCTGTTGCCACAGAGTGTCTGCTGCACCCGGCCTTGCATTCAATAGCATCCCCCTTGGTCTCAGGAAGCCCCGTGTTTAACCATATGTCCCTGAGGTGTAATTTTGTTCCCTCTTCTTCCCAGCTTGTACTTTTCTTTGGGAACCATCCTCCTTAGCCTTGCCTCCTCCGCCCACTGAAGTTTGCATGGCTGAACAGCTGCTGGAGCCTAAATTTCCACCAAAACTTCTGCCTTCATTTCCTGGGCTTTGGCTATTTCATACGCAGGTTTAGGATGTTTACAGGGAATGTCCCCATAAGGTAAATTTAAAATGTTTATAGAACATTCCAAAACCCAAAGCAATGCAATACTGATGGCAGAAGTGGGACATGGCATGCCTCTGGTGAAACCGAATTCAATCTGTCAAACCCCACAAGTTTCCTCTCAAAAGAAAATTAAGTGGAAAAGTGTGTGTGTGTATAGGAAAATCACTCATTTAAAGTAGCTTATAAAACTGATCTTATAGACTAACCAGGTTCATTAACAATGCAAATATTTTAGTCGCTTCAGGTAGGTAATGTCTTACCAACAAGCCTTGAGCACATCAAAGAGGTTTTCTTGCACTTTAGATTGTGAAATTCCCTTCTGAATGTGAGCTGATAGAGCGTTCCGTTTCTAAAGCTCTAATCCTCAAAACACATAACCCCCAGTAGTTCCTCTGGGTCCAATGGGGCTCCTCCAGAGCATGTAGTTTAAGTATTGCACCTGAGTATGCAATGGGGGAGGGAAAATGACTCTATTTATCTAAGAGAGCAGTGACTTTGCCCAATCGTCTCATTCGGGTTTAAGGCTGACAGCATTACTGCCTCTGCAATTTGATTGCTTGTCACTTTGATATAAGCACCCAATAATAAGCTTTATCCAGGCCATTAGATGGTTGGATGCATTTGAAAGGTTAGTCTATAATACTATTCTCAGCATTTGTAGAAAGCCTTCAGAGGTGTGTGTGTGTGTGTGTGTGTGTGTGTATGTGTGCATGCGCAAGAAATGGACTGTGGGCCAATCAAAATTTAGGCACTCACTTGAGTGAAAGGTGGGATGCTGTTGTACAGGTAAGATTTCCGCATGTGCCCCCCAAGGTCTTCTCTGGTTGCATAATATCATAGAATTTAAGAGCTGGAAAGAACCCCAAGGGTCATCTAGTCCAGCCCCTGTGATGCAGGAATCCTGCCCACAACCACCCCTGGGTGGACTTGAACCACCAACCTTCTGGTTAACAGCCAGATGCACCAACCCATTGTGCCACCAGATTTTGAACTCATACTGCAAAGGTGGGGGGACGATCCTTTTCTATGATGGTTCATAGCATGATTTTGCACGCCTTGTGAAGAAGTTAGCTTATTTAATCGCCCTTGCTCAGCACTATCGTTCTATAGTCCTATCGGGTCAACTGTGCAGCAGCATCCTGATTACTCAGTACATGGGAATGATCTCCATCACCAGCACACACACACACACTTAAAGAAGAGAGGGTTAAGGTGAAGGCGAGGCTTCAAAGATGTTTTACTATGTTGGAAGATGTTTGGCTCTTGCTCCTTAGCACCCACCCACCCCGCTGCTGCTGCTGCCGCTGCCTCTCACCCCTATCTGTAATAAGAATATTTGATTCTCTTGCAGGTTGTTGCTAACGATTATTGAGAAAATACACCTTTAGCCTTTGTTAGACGTGAAAAGGAAAAAAATAAAATATATCTTTAAAAAGGCTCCTGTAAGTGGGAGGCATTTAAGGGGGGGATGTGCATATGAATTAAACTTCCTCAAAAAACAGAATATTTTTAACATTGTCACAGAACATAGGGCAGAAGAAAAGGGCAATTGCACAATTTAGTAAAATTGCACAGAGGTTTTCAGCGTCCAGCTGGGGTTCTTTGATGCAATGAACACCTGCAGTTTTTGAATCCCTAAAAGGCTGTAGTTAGAAATGTGGATTTTTGAGTTTTAGTTTTCCAGAACAAGTCCCCTTGCCTGCCATACATTACCTACCCTCTTCCACATAAGTCTCCTTGTAATTCCATGCTATGGAATTCCAATAAGCTCTTTACAAGGGTGCCAATTAGAGATATACATAACCCCCTGAAGAAATGCTTTTGAACCTCTTTCAGCATATCTCAAAATCCTTCAAATGCTGTGCCTGATGAACACGCACACCCAATTCACTTTGAATTCCACTTTTTAGACAAAATCTCAACTCTAGTGTTGACATGGATGCCAGCATTTTTCTTTGGAGTACTTTCTCCTGCTTAGGTATATGTCAACCCCAAGATTAGCTGTGAAATGTGCAGATGGTGTCAGTCTCTACATTCCTTGAAGGACTATAATAAAGGGTATTGGATGGGCAAAAACAATTATTTGATTAGCTTTCTCTGTCCCAAATCCTGTGCTCCACTGCCTTTCAGATTTCCAAGCTGCCAAAAACTCAAGTTGGAAGAGTACACTTTAGACCCACCATGCATGGGTAGCAAAGATTTCACATGGTGAAAGAAAGTGGATAATTGCGGTAACTGTTGGAAAATTACTACGAGGTCACCGCGATAAGCATGGCAAATGTTTTCTGTCATGTCAGCCCTCTTTCCTTGCCTATGGTGCAGAGCGGGGAACTGTTTTACCCTGAATATTTGGTCCTAAAATGACTGATGTGGCTGATGGTTCACTGTATGTGGAGGACAGCATGCTAGACAGAAAGAATTGCCCCCCTTGGTTAAAACACAGCAAGAAATCAGAGAAATATATTTTAGCCAAGGAGATGAGGCAGAGAAGATGAATGGCTTGCAAGAGACAAAACTCTCCTCCTCCCTCACCTCAGGACATGAGGTAGGCACATAGCAGAAGCACTGCTGCCCAATGACTTGCTGTTTTCTTTTCACTGTGGAAATGGAGGCTGAAAGTCACTGATCTCTCAGTCTATGAACAAATAAACAGCAGTCATGTGACACTGGAGCTTTGGGTGAACGTCCCCAAATTCTCCTGCTCCTTCACAATGGGAAACTATGCTGTGAGAACAACTCTGAGCATTAGAAATAGATTAGAATATTTCCTTCATATCACTCTGTCCAGCAAGCACAATGCAGCAAAAGAAGCACTGACATCAGGCTGGTCCAAACACCCAGGTGTATATTGAGGCGTCTTCTCATCATTAGATAAGCTGCATGTGTGAATGGACTCCAAAGTGGGGAAAACTGAAGTGATGTGAAATAATAGGGACATCATCATCATTTGTATATTCTGCCTTTCTGCCAAGGAGATGGTGAGAAAGGCTGAGTGGTGATTACAGGCAGAGCCTCCCCAGTCTAAACCAAGACTCTAACCACTATGGCAGGCTGTTTCCCAGTGTCAGCGTAGGTGTTGATGAGTGACTCAGGCCTGATGTAGTAGAGTGATTTTCTTAAACTGTTTTGTGGTCTTAAGTAGGAGTAGCCGGGTTGCTGTATTTTTACTCTGATTGATTGATTGACTATATTTCTATGCCACTTTTCATTCAAATGAATCCCAAAGTGGGTTAAAAATAACATGATAGAACATAATAGAACATCACAAATACAGCATAAAACCATATAGAATAATTAACAAATCATCAGTGTAACAATTACAATCTATAAAACACTGCTAACAAAGCAACAACTAAAAAATAAGCTAAACATCACTATTAAAACAAAAGGCATATTATATGATTAACAAATCAATACGGCATTTATAATCTATAAAACAACATTAACAAAATAGCAACCAAAAAATAAACTAAGCAGTTATGCTCCAAGTCGAGAAAACCCTCATCCACAGTTCCAGCCTTGCCCGAAACACACCCCCATTCAGCAGTCCATCATTCCATCAGTCTCCACCTCCCCATCTTCAATACAAAGGTGAGAATCTTGACCTATCCTACAGATGCAGATTGCTGAGAGAAGTGCATGAACTGCTTTGAATACATGAATGTTTCAGGCATTTGAATCACATGTAAAAGTCTCATTATTGCTCAGCACCCTTCAAAACACACAAATGCAATGTGCCATCAGTGTACATGATGCTTTATGTAGTAACAGAAAAGCCGCATCATTTTCCTTGTGCCGTGTGCATATGTACAAAGGTAAGATTTTGCATTCAGTTTTGAAAAGGGCCATCTGTTGTTGAAGTGATGAAAATATGTTATCTGTTTAGCAAGGAACTCAGAGCTACCAACACCTTCCTATTTCATAGCAAAAAAACCCCTCCTGTTTTCTGTGAATGTGTATTGCATTCTCTAACTGTTCTGCTTTTAAAATATACTACTTGTTTCCTTTATCACAGACTTGGATCTGCCCTGTGGGAGTGGGGTGGGGGTTCGTCTATCTCTCATTTGCTTTGTTCTCTCCCTGCTCATTTGTTTTCTTGGCTGTGGATACAGCCAGCTCATTTATCTAAGTAAAATTGTCCTTGAGTGGTTGTTCTCTCTCTTTGTTCTTTCTTTTTTTGCTGGTCACTTTGTAACGTGGAATCCCTGTAATATTCTATCGGGCTTATTAACACACTACATTTATGGCTGTAAAGAAAGAGGAACAGACAATCATTTCAGCAGAGCTGCTTTCAAAGTTAATGTCACAGATTTTTAAGAAATCACACTGATTATTCTAGTCTTAGGGAACAATTATGAATTCATAAATATTAAGATAAAACAGGTATAACAGTACATACCTAACTCTGAAACACAAGGTTCACTTGGCATTGGCAATGAGTGAATCTGTCAATTTCTCAATTTCTCATTTTTTTCACCCTTTAGTTCTCCGCATTTCCACATCAGTTTGCAATTTTTTAAAACACACACTCAAATTGTCACAAAAATTCAGCAATATTTTAGTGTCAATTTTGCCCAATAAGCACAAAGTTATGCAATTTTGGCTAATGTACACATTTTTGGGGAATGAGGGATTACATTTGGAATTACAATTTTCACTTACAGAAATTGCATTTTGCAAGTATTTTTTCACAAATATGTGCATTTTATTACAGATAAGTAGCCGTGTTGGCTGGTCCATGGGGTCATGAAGAGTCGGACACGACTAAACGACTAAACAACAGCCGTGTTGGTCTGCCATAGTCAAAATAAAAAAATTCCTTCCAGTAGCACCTTAAAGACCAACTAAGTTAGTTCTTGGTATGAGCTTTCATGTGCATGCACACTTCTTCGTGTGCATTTTATGTGCTCTTTACCCTAAAGAGGTGGTGGGAGGGGGAATTACTAGGCATTGCAAAACATCAGGGGAAATCCAGCCAATAAGGAGACAGGACAGATGCCCTTATTGGGACATGCTGCCTACCACTCCAGACTATTTAGACCAGCATGGTAAGGAGGAACATCTGCACCATGAAGCCTTCTTGGGCAGGTTCAAGCTGAGTCCTGTAAGAGGTAAATAGTGTTTGGTCTGGAAGCAAGCACTTCCATCACAGTGGCAGAAAAGAATAGCCCACTCTCTCAGGGGTTGAATACTTTATGAACGGAGGGGTGATGATTAATGCTGGCTAGGTACTTGGCATCCTCCCTATTCCAACACTGAGAAGTTCACCTGTAGGCACAGTACCAAAGAATTCAGATTGATACACAATAAATTAGACTCCAGAGGCTCACCCACCAATGACTACTTACAAAGGGAACTTAGTTTGATGCAGTGTACATATTTTAACAAGGTGATGTGCATGGTCAAATCAGGTGGAAGGGTAGCCTTGATGGGCAAATGTGAGCTCAAGTCAGGTTTTCAGATGTTTCCCATCTACCTTCATGGTTTTTCCTGCTAAGGTTTGGGTTTGAGGGGAAATATGGGTACAAGGCTTGAACTTGGCTTTCTCTACATTTAGCATCATGCTGGACTCAGCTCTGATCGATAGGTCCAGACATGAAATGGGACTCATTACCAGGGTGAGTCTTTGTTTCCCCAGGCATACAGACTAATTGCACAAGTTTTATGTACCACTTTACAGGGTTAAATGGATTTTAAAGGGTATCTCTGACAGAGGGTATAATGGAAGGGCCTCTTTCATGTTCAACCCTTTTGAGTACTGAACTGGATATAGTTCAACAGACTAGCCATCTGCCTGAGGAAAAGGCAGGGCAGTCTGGAAGAGATTCAACTTTTGCTACAGGGCAAAGAAAACGGCCTTTCTTTAGCTTCAAGAGCTGCTAGGCCAGGCCACCTCACCTTTGCCTGTGAAGTGATTGCTTCAGGCTGAGACTTCCTTTCAAGGCTATGTGATGCAACAAAAAGGATGGTATCTTGTCACTGTCGCTTATGGGTTTCGGGACAAATGTGTGTCAACATTTCTATGTAGAAGGAACTTCTGGTGCATCATAATGTGGTATCCTTTGCATTGGATCAGAACCTTTGTTTCACATTGCTCTTGTTTCACAGAGAGTTTGGAACTTTAGTTAAATGATAGAAAATGCCAAAAAATGTTTTTAAGTTTGACTTTTTCCTGTACCCCAAGGCCCCAGTTCCTTCCTTCCTTCCTTCCTTCCTTCCTTCCTTCCTTCCTTCCTTCCGGTATAACCAAGGTTGATCTTTGTGACCTTTGTTTCAACCAGCATCCCAATGGAGTGTAGAACACTACACTGTGTCATTTTCACAGGCAAAGATCTGTAAATGCTGTAAATGACAAGTCCTGTGCTCAGGGTCTTCAGGTAGAGTTGGAAGAAGCTCCATGAAGCCCTTGCTGTTCACCAGCCAAGAGGGCAGGAAGAGAGACTGCTTGTTCCAGGGCAGCATATAAGAGAAGCTACCTGCCTATGATAGTAGTCAAGGCAAATTCAGAATAGAGTTCCCTTTTGGTGGAAGAATGTGATCTGCATTAAGGCCTGTTCAGTGTAATTGTTACCTGGTTGTGGAGATAAGACAAGCTTGAGCAGCTCAGCATCTTGAGGCACCTGGACATTGAAGGACTGTTTACCCAACATACTTCTCATTGCTAGGCAGCTCACTGGGATGTTGGAAGAGAACAATCCTAGAGTCCATTATAGCCCATTGTATATCAGCCAGGAGAAGCAGGGACTAGCAAGCTGCACACCAAGGCTCAATTTATGATGGGAAGACAATGAAAGGCACAGATCAGCAACAGGTTTGACATGGTGCATTTCTCCAGGATGAGGCAACAGGAAATCTTGCAGTAGTCGCCTTAGATTTCGAAAAGCTTGCATTTGATTTATATAGATCTGGTTATGTTTGTTGAAGATCCTTGTTGTTAACAAAGCTGTCTGCTAAGCCAAGCAACTGTCTTGCGTCTTCATCCCAGTGCAGTTGGCACAAATGAAACAGCAGGAGGAATGTGTAATTTTGCATCAAAATGCTCAAATGTGGATAGTTTTCAATTTGAGTAAAGCATTCAGTTCTCAAGAGAGACAAATTTAGAGACAAATGCATGTCATTTTAAATAAATGCTCTACTGATCTTACGGTGTTATCGATAGAGACCTCAAAGATGGAGGCTGGGAGATTAAGGACAGAACTACCATGTATGAGAGCTGAGCTGAAGGCCACTGTGGTTTCAATTGCAAGAGTGTATACCAAAAAGACTGAGATATTAAATAATGAACTGGAAATGCTGTTGGGGGAATTCAGAGAGCAAAAGTTTCAAAGATATTTAGATGACTATGAATAGACCAGAATAAATAATTGGCACTGAAAAGGTTCTGATAGAAAAAGAAAACAACCAATTACTTTTGGTCTCACTCCAGAAACAAGTCATGATGATCAGGACAGAGAAAAATCTAGTAAGGCCAGCCTACGTTTCATGGGTAGCAGTAGAGATTGGGGTGTACTTTTGGGGGGAAACAGAGAGGGGAAGGTACAAACTCTA
This sequence comes from Podarcis bocagei, assembly GCF_964188305.1. Lineage (NCBI taxonomy): Eukaryota > Metazoa > Chordata > Lepidosauria > Squamata > Lacertidae > Podarcis > Podarcis bocagei. The sequence goes on from NC_138130.1 coordinate 3,262,760, forward strand.
GCTCCTGCAATGGCAATACATCTTTTTTCAGATGTATCCTGAAAAAAAGGGTATGCCAATGGTTCCCAAAACGTTTCCCCCCATGGACCTGTTGAAAATTACTGCAGGTCTTGGTGGACTGCTTAATTATCTCCATTATTATTTATTTTTTTAAAAAATTATATACCGCTTGATTTTTTAAAAGTAATTTAGGGGGAGATATAATAGCCAACTTCAAATATCTCAAGGGCTGTCCCATGGAAGATGGAGCAAGCTTGCCTTCTCCTGCTCTGGAGGGGAGGACTCAAACCCATGACTTCAGGTTACAAGAAGGAGATTCTGACTAAATCTCAGGAAGAACTTTCTGGTGGTAAGAGCTATTTGACAGTGGAAGGTTCTCCCTCTGAAGGTGGTGGACTTGGCTTCCTTGAAGGTTTTTAAACAGAGGTTGGATGGCCATCTGTCATTTATGATCTAATTGAGAGTCCTGTATGGCAAGAGGTTGAACTAGATGACCATTGGGGTTCCTTCCAACTCTACTATTCTATTATTCTTTGATTTTATAATTCTAAGTGCAGGTGCTGGCACACTACAAGATCAATTTCTTATAATAGTACTTCTGCAAAATGAAGCAGTCATGTGGGAATATCTGGGTATAGGGTAAAATGATGTTTCAGGGAAACTGGTCCCAAGCTATAGAGAGCTTTATATACTTTATATATACTATATATACTTTATATATATAGGAACACCTTTGACTTGGTCCAGGAGCAAATTGGCAACCAGTGCAGATCTTTGAGTAAAGGCATTATATTCTGATAGGGTCTCATTCATGCTGCAGTACTAACAGCAGCTTCCGGATCTGGCACAAGGGAAGCCCCACAAAGCGCACACGGCAGTAATCTAATTGTGAAGCAACCAGTGCATGAACTATTGTGGCCAAGGTTTCCCACCCAGGAACGCTTGTACTAGCCGCAGCCGGTGAGAGGCGCTTCTAGCCACGGAGCATACCTGAGTCCCCAAACCTGGGTCCAGCAGCACCCATAATTCCATTTAATTCAACTCATTTTTCTGAAGGGGTTTGGCCAGTGCTACCTGTCTGAAGATTAAGAGGCTTTCATTTTGAAAGGGAAATATTTTATTACAGCATATCTTAAATGTGGTGAGCCCCAGTGTCCATCAATTTTAGAAGATTTTCTGAGTATAAGTTATAAGGTATAAGTTATATGCATAAAGATATATAACAGATCTTCTGGATTGATGCTCAAGCTGGTGTTCAGAATGTACTGTCTGGCTACTGGCTGCTGAATATATCAGGTTCGTGTATTTTTTTTACATGCGACTCACCCTAATTTATTAATGCATTTACATATACCTAGTTTGCTATTGTGATGTGGCTATGGCATTTATTGGGCATTTTGACTATGGTATTTATTTTATAAAGGTGTTATTTTAAGTTACATTTCCAGGTTGGATTTTAAATTGTATATTTTATGTATGGAATAGATTTGTATTAAATCCATAGAGAACTTTGAATCATTTGCATGTGTGAGTGTCTGGAGGCAGTTGGAGGATGGATGGCAGCTAACAGATTGAGGCTGAACCCTGACAAGACAGAAGTACTGTTTTGGGGGGGACAGGGGCCGGCAGGTGCGGGGGGCTCCCTGGTCCTGAATGGGGTAACTGTGCCCCCGAAGGACCAGGTGTGCAGCCTGGGAGTCATTTTGTGTTTTTTTTATAATCATATTTATTAGCATTTCCAATAATAACAGAATAAGAAAAATAGAGAAGATAAAGAAAAGAAAGACAAATTTACATTCTTGCTTTCATAACCTTCTTTCCAGGACTCCCTCCTTCCCCTCCCGACCGTATTCCCCTTTCCCTAGGTTGGTTCCACAAGCTCTCATTCCCAATTAAAACCTAATATGTTTAACCCTTTAGCCAATTTAAATTTATACAATCTTACCATCACTCCTCATCTTTAACAGAAATAGAAAAAAGATTTCCCCCCCAAGATCTGCCCCAATTTCCTTCCACGAATTCCCCCTTTTTTTAAAGAAAACATGTTAAATCAAGATACCAAAGTTATATAAAGAAATAGAAGATAAAAGATATAAGAAGATTCAAAAAGTTGGTTACATAGCCTTCGGGTTCCAAGATTCCCCCTCCCTTCCCCGGTTTGAATTCCCCATGTCCATCAGTCTCTGTGTTATCGGCCTGGAGGTCTCAAGGCCTCCGCCAAATTTTTCTCATTCCACCTTGCCGGTTTTCTTTAAATTTATTTGTTTTATTGATGTTTAACTTCAAAAATCCAGTCTAATAGAGGCCTTTAGTTTCCTTGGTCTTTGTTGCTCCTCCCATTGTTCTTTCCGTGTCGTAGTTGGTCCTTTGTTCTTTTTATTCCTTACTTTCTCAGGTTTCTTGTCTTGTTCAGCTGCTAAAACGTTCTTATTCCAAAATCTAGTATCTCTACAGAGGTTTGTTATTCAGGAACAAAAACTTACGTCCAGTCCCTTCCTTTCTTCAATAGAAAATTCTATTGTCTCCTTTTAATATAAACACCTCTGTAGACAAAATAGTATTTCAGTTTTGCAGCTTTCCCAGAAGATAAGACCTGTGCACATCCCAGAGTAGTTTCCCACATACGACCGCTTGTAATGTCCCGAAACCCCTCTAGGGGGATTGCAGTAACTTTGTATCCTCTAATCCAAAAGTCAAATTGTTGTTTCTTTTTTCCCCCCAACAGTTTGTATCCATATAATATCAAATTGTAACAGAATTAACCAGCAAAATACTTGTAACAAAGTCCTCTTTATATTCTCAAGATTTGACAGCTACTTTGACAGCTGTCAAATTCTCCGTCTCTCTTCGCCAGGTTCTACGAATCGCCCCGGTTCCCAGGGGGGGTTGCCTTTTCCTCTCACCCTCCACTTTTCTCCTCCAGCACAATTCTTGTAATTTCGCATCGTGGAATTAATAATTTTTATCAGCAATAAACTTCTGGATCGATCTTGGTTGCCCAGTCCTTGTTTTAGCATGTTTACAATCAGGGGGGACTGACTTCCTTTTTAGATCGCCCCCGCTTGTGCCGAATCCGAAAAAAAATTCTTTTTTTCTCCTTTTATACCCGGTTACCCAATTACTCACGGGTTGTTGTTAAAAATCCAAATTTCCAATGGAAGAAGCCAGCGCTCTCCGTCGAATGGCATGCGGCTGCGCTCGGCAGGGGAAGCGGAGGACTCACAGCACCACGCCGCTCCCCGGCACCCGATCCAAAGCCTTTAAAAAGGCTCCTTCACGAGTCGGGAGGGCGCTATCGGTGCCAGCCGAGTCACCATGTCCACGGGCTCCGTGCCCGTGGTTTTTAAGGGTCCCCGCGTCGCCGGCGCGGTAGGACCCAGCCCCTGCCGAGCAGACTCCCTCCGGAGCTCGGAGGGAGTCCGCCATTCGGCGATGGCGCCAACCCGGAAGTCCAGCCTGGGAGTCATTTTGGACTCACAGCTGTCCATGGAGGCGCAGGAAAATGCTGTGTCCAGGGCAGCTGTTTACCAGCTCCATCTGGTACGCTGGCTGAGACCCTCCCTGCCCATGGACTGTCTCACCAGAGTGGTGCATGCTCTAGTTATCTCCCGTTTGGACTACTGCAATGCGCTCTACGTGGGGCTACAAATGGCTATTATGGATTAATATCTTGAAAATCACACAGATTCCTTAAGCAGAGTCCTAGATATACACAGTTTCCCTGGCAAAATAACAAATCCTTCCATGAAGCAAGTGTGTGTCTCTTCCAGCGGAGTCACCTCCTGCATCTAAAGTAAATTTGACCTTCCCTCTTTATTTTTGTTTTTTTGTATTTCAGAAAACTATATGAAAACATCTCTGAACAGAACTTTAAAGAATATTGAATCAAAAATAGTTAACCAGAAGTCATTGAAAATGCCTGCCACACTTCATTGAGCTGCATTTGGGCTTCATTTGACATGCTCTCTATAGATCTAGATGTATAGGTATAAGTTGAACACTCAAGATACCTTGCTGAGTCTCATCTTCACACTTTACATTTAAATTTACTCTTAAAAAATGTAAAGTGTGAATACTTGCATATAGGAATATGGCACAAGGTTCTCTTTTGAAAGAATGAGGATTAGTTTCCATTCCCTGTTGAGAACACACCTGATATCAAATCACTTTTGCTACATACTACAAAATGGCTACAATATCACTATCCACAACATAAATTGTCTTGGGGCTATGCAAGAAGCATGCTGAGCCTAAGACATTTAGCTGTCATCTATGGCTCTCACCTAAAATGTCCTCCTCAGGGGCCAGGATGAGCTGCCACCATGCTTATTTATTGTAGACTCGCTACTGCTCGTATGTCAGGTGCTGTTGTGGTTGCTCAAGAGTAACCAGGCAGGACTCCGGCCTGTGCTTTACAGGCTTTATTTTGGTGCAAAACTATTTACAGTGAAGAGTCCCAAAGCTCATGTCTGGCTCAGTCGCTAGCAGAATCCGGGAGTGGTCTTTTATTGTACCTCCCCCAACATAATAGTTTCGTTACCCCCAACTGTTTCCGCCCCTCTCTGCGCCTCAGACTACTGCGCAGGATGGGCGGTGGCAGGGGCATGCTTCCCTCCTCTCCGGCTTGCTCAGGAGCAGTGTTAAGGCTCTCCCTAGCATCCTCTGGTCCTTGCACCTCTTCTCCACTGGAGGTGGGGTTCTCCTCCTCCATGGAAGAGGAACTGCTTCGCAAGATTTTCGGAGGCTCCCTGTAACCCGGCTGCCCTTCTATTTCTCGCCTCTGAGCCGATGGCAGTTCCCTGACATCGTGCATGCAAGTTTTCAACAGTATCCAAATTATATTGTTGTCATCATATTATCCCCCCCCCCCCAATTTAATCCAGATTTATTCTTTTGATTGAAAGCCTAATAGTGGAAACAAGAAATCTGGATTAAAGGGGCTGGGATGGCATATTGATGAAGATGACATCATGCAGATGTCACAGACCCCAGAGAGCGAGTCTGGGCATGAGAGGAGCCATTGATGTACACCACTAACTCTTTGCAGTACAAAGGTATTCCACATTTCCATTACACGACATTGTAGTAATTCATTTCAGCATGGATTGATTATGTTTAATTGGCAGTGCAGAATGAGTTTCTGATTGTCTGATCTTATAAAGCTTTTATCTCATGGTTCAAAATGAATACATTCCACATTTTCACAAACTATGTCAGGCTTTCCTAGATGCCAAATCAAGTCAGCTGACTTGCAGGAGAAAATAATCAGGGTCCCCTCTACTTTCTGAAGTGTTATCTTATTTTACTCATGCCCCTGATCCACGTCAGACTCTGTCATATAATCTATTCACAGCAGGCACTAACACAATGATTTGATTGTTCTTACATCTCTTGTCCTTGCTTCCCTGTAGACCTGCCAAACAGGTGGCCGTTCTGTGGGTGAACTATTGCCTTGCCCCTGACCTCTTTGTTACAACTGATCATTACAATATAAAAAACTGTCCATTTATCCAAATCAAGACTTGCAAAGTATGAAGCAAGCATTCGCAAGGAAACCCGGGTGGTTGCTAGGGGAACAATACTGCACCACCAGCCTTGCCTATCTGAGATCCCTGCCACTGGGTGTTGCTTACATGGTCACTTATCTTAAAATGAAACAGAGATTAGTCAAGAACTTGGTCTTCGGATTTTGCTTCTTATACAACTGAATACATGCAATGAATAATAAATTGCTATACTAGGAATACTGAATTTCTAAATTAGAAGTAGAAAAATTCAGCCATCCAAGCCCTTCCACTGGAATTTCAAGGTTCTGCCCGGCTACAGCTACTCTCACCAGTCCTGCTCTGAAACTGTCCAGAGTGGTTCAGTTCCGATAAATCTTTTGCACACCCCTATAATGTAGGCACTTTAATGCACACTTTCCTCTAATATAATCATTTTTACACTTTTTTCAGTTGGAGAACTATATCACAAAAATCAGAGGGCTACAAATTTTGCAGGACCACTGCATTGCAGTCTGCATGTTGTTTCGGAAAGTACAAATTATGCAAATTTTCATCAAAATGCAAATGGAATCAACCCCCCCACCTCCTTATGCTTGGGTACAACCTTGTACTCATGAAGAGGGAGGCAGTTACAAAAGAGGGAGATCAATTACAGAAAACAAGGAACCACCATTCTCTACCATAAAAATAATATTTTTTTCCTTTGTTTGTTTGTTTTTTAAAAAACACAGCCATGAGAACTGAAGCAAGTTCAGCTCAGATGGGCTTAAATGTTCCAAATAAACCCATATATTTGTAGTAGATGTTGCTACTTTTCAAACTCAAGCAGAAATCTGAAACACCAAAGAAGCAAAGCAGAAATTAATGCATTGGTGATAAGCTTTCATTAGAAGAAGCTTAAATTAACTTCTATAATAATTAATTATTATTTATTCCTTGTAATATTTAATCAGTGAAAGCAGCTGCAGGATGCAATCCTATACCCACTAACCTGGATATTACTTCTGAGTAGACATGTATAAGATTGGACCGCTAGTCATTTGTACAAGTGCAAATTGAATTACTATTTTGTTAATGTGACTCTCAATTAATTATTTGGGGTTTTTTGCTGATGTGGCACCCACTAAACTGCTAACCCTAATTGTAAGAAGAACATTATACTGGCTGGTCATTTGCTTATCATTCCGGCCCTTTCTATTTTCTGTTCAGATTGGCCACTGATGTATTTCAGCAGCTACACACTTTAAATTACTTCAGTAGTAGCAGTTGACATACCTTACGTTTAATCAATATTTACACAGTACAAACTATGCTTAGTCCACCAACTAGATGTTGGAGCATAAATAATAGTGCAGCCAACACTATCGCTCTGTGTATCTTGGAACATATATTAAGGATTGTGGGATAGTGTTGTAGTATAAAATGATCTCAGACTGAAGCCTTGAAACCTATAACAGTGCCTTATAATAGCACTGTCCAACAATATGAATGGGGTAAAATAAAACGCAGCAGCAGAGAAAACAGATGAAGCTGTGTATGTTTAAAATAAATTACAATGAAGTAAGAGAAGGATCGACTAGGATATATGGATTCACACAATGCAAATTACTGGGGGGGGGGGCATTTGGGTTTTACAGTATAATCTTAGACATAGTTTCTTTAAGGGCTTATTCCCTAATCAGAGTGTTTTATGCTTGTAGCCCTGCACCCATTTACCTGGAAGTAAGATCCATTAAACTCAATGGGACTTACCTCTCAGCTGACACTTACAGGATTACACTGTTAGAACAGCTTTGAATGTCATGATGCTGTGAGTGGAGCAAGAAGCCCCAGAGCCCCTTCTTCCCTGTTCCTCCATGACAATGTCACGTCCGAAGCTCTTGCTCTGAGCCGTTTCCATGGATTAAAGAAAGGCCTGAACTCTTACAAATTCCTGTGACCAAGGGCGTGGGGTTGCTTCTGATTGCTTCTCTGATTACACAGCTGAGAGATACACAATAAACTGCAGAATGTGAATTGCAACTATTGTAGAACTTTCTGACCTTTTGGCATTAATCCCTAGGTAGGAGAAGAAAAGACAGCATTTTTTGGTTTAGAGAACCAAGTTCCATCCATGAACTGTATGAGGTTGCCTGCTCAGTTACATTAAACTCACAACATTTTTAACGTAGCGGATATCCCAATAAAATATTCCGTCTGACCAGTTCTATGTTCAACTTCAGTGAGACCAACATGACTATCAATGATAAGGCAGCCAGATAACACTGCAGCAGAACTTTTGATTGTCCCCATCCTCTTGAGATTATAATAGGAACTGGATGAAGGACCTCCAGTACCAGCACAGGAACCCATCCTTGACTAGCATCGGCTAAGTCAATCAATTTACTAACAGTTCAATCATCTACTCATCTAGTCAGCCCAATTGAACACACTCTTTGCTTAAGGGCATAAAGGATTTCAGTCTCAATGTACTTGATTGTTGTTTGCAAGGCAGTTCTATCCTGTTGTGTAGTAGACAGTGATGTTGATTCCTCAGGTCAAATCTCATCCTTTGTGGCTGTATTGGCTTTGAGTGCTGCTCTTTTTTCAAGTCCTTCCTCCTCCATCTATCAGAGTACATGTAGATATTCTTTTGCTGACTGTTTCATTGGGAGTAATATATCCATAGGCAGGACATGGAGGGATTCTTTCATAATCCACAAAGAACACACATAGAGACCGCATCGTCTCTTCTACAGCCAGCTTGTTTGTTTTACATTTTCAGCTGCTGCATTTGTTAGATGCTGCAAGTGCAATGTTTAATGACTAATATATGCATGCGGGTTTTTTCAAAAAAATCGTTTTATTGTTTATGCCAGAAACAAGGTTTTCAGTTGCATTGTCAGAAAAACAAAGCCTGGCATAGTGAACAAACTATGTGGAGAATGAAAGGCTACAGCAGCTTAAGACAGGTATGTCGGTAACAATATCATCAACATTTTGCAATTCACCGCGAGCAACAAAGTCTATTGTCACATTGTATGCTGCGGAGTTGATTATTTCCACAATGAATCTACAAAATAATATATTCTCACCGGATATACAAAGCAGGATTCATAGCTTAAGGGCATTTCACACGATCACATGCCAAGAAACTGCAATAGGCATAATAAGAGAGAAGGACAGGTAGCAAGGAAATAAACGAAAAGCCAGCCTTACCATGCAGCAAACAACTGCCTCTGACAGCATATTTGGGGCACCATTAAAGGTGGCAGAGGGGCAACCAACATCTCTCTGTAGGCACAACCCATGGGAATGTTCTCCTACCCAAGCCACATGGAAATGAAGATAAGATGTACCAGAGCAGACAAAACTGTTTTATAATAGTTTGGTCTCTTCTGACAGGCATCAGCTCTCCCTTGTCTCGGCTCTGTGCTGCCTGTGATGTGCTTTAATTGGAGTTGCAAGCTACTAGACCTGGGATCTCCTGCTTGCAAAGCATGAGATTTCCAGTAATCTATAGTGCACCTGATTGCAATCCCAACGTAGCTCCAATGCTGTTGATGCTGCCTTGCAGTGATTTCCCAGCCCTGCTTCCTGAGATCTAACAGAAGATAGAGCGCATGACCTCATGCATATGCTCTGGAGCGGCTGTCCAAGTTGGGGTTGGGTGGCACCACTTTGTGGTGGTTCCAGTCCCATTGGATGGTGGTTTCCAGAGGGTGATGCTTGAGGGGTGCTCTTTGGCCCCATGGAGCCTTCAATGTGGGCTTAAATTTATCCCCCACACTGCTTAACATCTACCTGATAACACCCAGCTCTAATTCTCCTTTACATCTACATCTGTGGCAGTGGATGTGCTGGACCATTGTCTTGCCTCAGTAATGGACTGGATGAGAGCCAACAAACTGAAGTTCAATCCAGATCACACTCAGACACTGTTAGTGGGCTGTATGGGTGCGAGGTTGCCTGCTCTTGCATACCCTCCACATTTCCTTAGAAAACAGGGACAGTCTTGATGGGGTCACACTCCCTCTGAAGCAGTGGGGATGCTTCCGGATCCATTGCTGTTGCTTGAAACTCAGGTCTCCTCGATGGTGTGAAGTGCCTTCCATCCGCTTTGGCTGGTGGTCCAGTTGTGCCCCTATCTGGACAGGGATAGCCTACATTCTGTTGTCTGTGCTCTAGAAGGCTCTATGTTAGATTACTGCAATATGTTACATGTGGGGCTGCCTCTGAAACCTCAACTGGTGCAGCATTTGGCAGCCGGGCTGCTCTCCAGAGCAAGACAATTTGGGCATCTTACACCAATCCTGGCCCAACTGCACAGGCTGCCAATTAGTTCCTGGGCTTCTTTGAGGTCTTGGCTTTGACCTGGAATACCTTAAATGACTCAGGGCTGCAATACCTCAAGGACTGCCTCTCTCTGTTGGGAGCGAGCCAGCATTCATGTTGGAGTTAACTCTTTATTAGAAAGAACATGATTGGCACAGACTCGGCAGAGCGTCAGCCCTAATTAGCACAGCAGCTTATCCGTGGTAGGTCTTGTGCCATGAATCAGTCGCCAAGACTGAAAGTCCCTCCCTCCCCACAGCCATCTAAGTTCTCTCCTCTTTGGGGCTTTTTCTAAGCAATTGGAGACACCACCCATGCAAAGGCAGCCTCTCCTTCATGCCTCTTCTGGTTCTGGGAGACCAGAGTGGGAGGGGGGTGGGTCTTGTAATACACGGAAAGGAGACACCTGTGGTTCTGCACCAGCCTGACTCATCTCTGCCTCTGGGCCTCCCTACTCCCACTGACTTGCTTCTTCAGCCTCTGCCTCTGATTCTGGACTTCTCTCTGCCACAGACTCTCCCAGCTCACCAAGCCCTGTTACCTCTTCAGTTTCTGACACCTCCTCCTCCCAGACTTCTCCCTTTTCTCCTGCATCCTCAACCCACCCCACCCCCAGGCTCTGAGCTTTCTTCCCTGGGAGGGTTTACCAGCTGGTTCCTCCCACCATTCCTCTGTGTCAAACTAGTCTGTGACACTCCCCATATGAACTAAGCTGAACCCAGATCATCATCTCAGGCCCTTCTCCATGTGCCTTGTCCATGAGAAGCCCGCAGGGAGGCAACATGGGAACAGGCCTTGCCTGTGGCAGCTCCCCATTTGTGGAATACTTTCCCATTTCCAACCCTGACATCTCCAGCCAGGAACAGAGAAATTATGAAAATCTGGGAAGTCACTCTGGTTAGTATAGATAACATGGAGCTAGATGGCTGGGAGGCTGAATGGGGTTTGGATCTGGTGTAACTTTACACCAGCTTAACTCACACTGGCCTGCTCGACACCAGCTCCTTGTACATAGTTGTTCTAATTTGTCCTCAGTGACATCAGCATGTAGTGAAATCTTTTTAGTGGCGTAAAGTTTTGATGCCTGCATTACACTTGCCGTAGCCCATTGGGTGTGTTTGGTAAGCATGGATACCGAATGCACGAGGGGAGCAGGGGAAGGACCTTCACTAGCCTGCAGGCCAGTGTGCACACCAGCCTCATAGCCTGGTGGTTGCATGTTCAGTGTGAAGGGAGCCTCTATGAATGCATAGGTATGTGCGGAGGGCTCCCTGCATGAAGGGGAATCCTGGGAAGAGCTCCTACACCTGTACATTTGCATGCACAGTCATCCCAGGTACATAGGTGCCAGAGGTGTGGTTAAATGAGTATAAAACTGCTACAGTCCATCATGCATTTGGCATCATGCACACTACACATGTAAACAGGACTTTTTCATCCTTACTCATCAGGGCCCCATGTGTGTAATGCAGGCGGGGGGGGGGGACCAGGTGCCAACACAGCAGCAGCTGGAAAAAGCACCCAAAGAAGCCTGGAAAAAAAGATTAATAGTTAGGAAAGAAAGATTAATATCCTTGCCTTATTGGAGGAAAATTTCTACACCTCCATTGAAACAGCTAATTTGCGTCTTCAATTAAAAATGAGGTGATATTAATCAGAAACCAACAATATAATATACATGAACTAGCAATTAATAAAAGCCATATTTAACATTTTCTTCCCCTCCACTAATACAGCAAAGCCAAACTGTCTTTAAAAGAAGGTGTGCCCTTAGCTCTCACGCCTGCCAGCCAAAACTTCCCCAGTAAGAATTGCTCCCACTAAATTAATCAACTAAAGCTTTAGTTGATTAGTCAGTGGAGACCAATTTCAAACCAATTAAAGCTTGGAGCACTACAAAATAGCCTTTTAAACTATTGTAGAAGGCAGTTTCGACAGCTAGAGGGAATACGGTATCATGAGATCCGTCACTTGTTCAAACCTTCAGTGTTAAGGGTCCCATTGGGCTTCCTTGGTTGTGCTCTGTTAGCTATCAAGTGCAGCACTCAAGGCAATAAAGTTCTCTTCATCTTATTGGAAAAGTGTCCTTACAGGTTTGTCTGGGAGGGAAAAGGCAAGTATGAAATTACTTTGCGTGTAAATAGGTAGGTAGAGATATAGGCATATCTATCACAAAGTGTTATGATTTAACAGATGAAAAAAATGAGCCACAAAGAAAGGAATGGAAGGGTGCGCTACTAGACACAGGTCTCTCTAGGCTTGGGCATTTTAGCCTAATATATGCGTTTCTATGCAATTTTGCCCAATATAAACATATTTGCATAGTGATTTTCCAAACTACTGTTCAATTGTCTATGCTATTTTCACTAATACTTATATGTTTATACATACTTGACTGAAGTACAGAGTAAAGCAGTGCTTTTTTTCTTAAAAAAATGTTTAGGGGTACTCTCATTTTGACTCAAGAAAACCACCACTTTATACTTCAAATAGGGGGAAAAATACAGTAAATGGACAAAAGTACAAAGATTCACAAAATGTTTAGGGGGTTATGCACCCCCCTGTGTCTCCCCAGAAAAAAACACACTGAAGTAAAGTATAAAAACTGCACCGAAAAAAATGGAAAAGTGTAGGTTTCAAAGAAAACAGTGCTTTAGTTTGCTTGTGGTATTGAATAGTGAGAATTAGCTACTTTTGCCTTTACATGAGAACTGAATCAAATCTCTCTCCCCACCCTCATCCCTGCCAGGAATAGCAAGCTGACCCAGAGAGTTACTGGAGAGATGCCTTCTCTCAGCCTCATTGTAGTGCTCAGCATGAGGTGGAGAAACTCAAGCGGGAACAGAACACCCAAGGAACCTTGTTGTGGCCCAGGCAGTCCAGCTGGCCAAGAAGTGTCATATGGGAAGGGTGCCTGTATTTGGGGCTCTTTATTGTTATGGAAATTTCTAAGTAGGTTACCTTACCTTGAAATGCAAGTTGAACTGAATTTCTCTGCCATCCCTATTTGGGAATATGATGTGTGGTGGGTGGGGAGCTTTGTACATTGCCCTGAGCTCTTTGGAGGAAGAGTGGCCTAAAAATGTGAGGAATTAAATAGAATTGATACAGAATGGCATCCTCCCCCCTTTTCCTCCCTGTGTGTGTATAAACACACCACCACCACCACAACATAATAATAATAATTTATTTATAACCCGCCCATTCTTGATTTTGAATGATTATCAAATTGTGGGGTAAAGTCTAAAAACAGCACAGAAAGTTTCTCTTTCTGCCATATATATTTCATTGTCTTATACTCTGACTTTGAAAAAGCGGGGGGAGAAATTAAGCCCTATTTCCTCCGGGATGCATGTTATCAGTATTGACTTGTTCCGAAAGCAGCAGCAGCTGAAGGCAGAGATACACAAGGTGTTCCTGAGTAAGCTGCAAGGACTTTTTGTAATGATCAAGGAAGAAGAACTCTGACTTTCATGTTGTCTTTTCAGTATGGGTCAAGTAATTGATGGAACAATACCTATTCTGTTTCATACACTTTAGATCAGTAGGGTATCAATTGTTACCATCCTGTGATTCTCAAAGTGGGGTAGGATATGTTCCGAAGTCTCCTCCTTTCCTTTAGTAAATTGATTTTGCTAAATTGATTGTACTGATAGCCTTTAGAGACTGTTGTTCTGTGGCAACGTGGCCAAAAGAGAGAGGGAGGGAAGGAGGCATTTGGTTGACTTGCATGGAAGAGCATCTGTTTCCTTCTCTCCCATGTTTCTTTGCCCAGAAGGAAACTCTTCATGCAGTCATTATTATTGCTACCATATATAATGCCACTCCTTTAAAGGTTATCACCAGATTTTTGTATGTTTCCGCTCTTTTAAGTAGGATCCTACATGAAGCAAACAAAGAAGGCAGCAGCCACAAGTAGGTGTTTCTGAGCCAAGTCTAGACATGAAAAGGGTAACATTTCATTCTTATTTTTCATTAGCCAACCACCTTAAAGACTATCTGTATTTTATATATATTTTAATGGTGACCTATGTTTTAACATTGGACACCACCCTGATATTCTATTATATGGCAATATATAAATACTTTTAACAAACAAACAAACATCTGACCAACAAAAGTCAAGCCAGAGGTTGTATATCTTATATTCTTAACTAAAGGAGTTTGTTATCCTGTGTATGTTTACTCAAAGGGGAGTCTTGTCTACTATCATGGAGCTTGCTCTCACATAAATGTGCTTTGAACTGCAGCCGTAATAGCTGCACAAAACAAGCTTCCAGAGGAGAGCACATAATGCTGTCCTAGCTAGCCAGCATCACTAGCAATAAGTCATTTGCACCATTGTTGCAGACCAGATTACAAGAAGACATTTTTCAGAAAGCTCAGGTTTCCTGCAGTTCATTTCTAAAGACACCTGAATTTCCAAGTCTAGATTTTATAAGTGTTCCATTGAGTTTTTCACCCTTAAATTCTTGCATGCATGTGTTCAGATTTGTATTCCTGCAGTCCTTGACATTTTTTTACTACTTATTTGAATCAATACAGGAGAAAAATCATAGCTTTAACGGTGCGATATTGTCATTTCCAGCAGAGAACAAGATCAGGGCTTTCAGTTTGTTTCAAAAGCATCGAGTAAAGCAAAGGAGAGCTCATTTAATGGCTTTCTCCTGCTGATATTAATTCAGTGGCAAACCTCCCTTTCATTTCAGTGCATAAAAGATTGTGGAAGTATTTATGAACCCAAAACTTATTCAGAAGTCTAAGGGGGGGGCATCTATTCCCACACAGCAGAAGAGCTGTGAAAATAACTGCCATGTATATGACCTTATAAAAGTAAGGAGTTTCTTTCCAACGGAAGAAGAGCTGAAACTGACCAGAATGGCCATGCATTTGCTTTCAGGGATAAGTAAATTGCCCAGAGGCCGGGGTGGTTTTTCCGACTTCTGTGCACCTGCCACATGAAATGCCACATCCTAGCAAGGTTCAGGCGTCTCACCCACAAGTTTTGCTTGACAACACCTGTAAACTGAGGTCAGAATTATTTACGTCTGTCTTCACAGGAGAAGATATTATAGGGCATATCACAGTGTATGAACTCACTTTTGAAGGAAGCGAGTCTGAGGAGTCAAAACAGAAAGCTGTGAGAAGAGATGCAGTTCAAGGCCGGCCTAATAGACAAAACAAAAACTGTCAAATTGCTGGATCAGCATAGCACCCACCCAAGAGAACAGAAGTGTGAAATTGCTGGTCTTCTAACAAAAAATATGTAGCTTAGCACTCAGAACATCCCTCAGATCCAATGACTGCAAAGTGGCTAATGTAACACTGATTTTAAAAAAGGGATTCAAGGAAGATTCTGGAAATTACAGTCCAGTTAGCTTAACATCTGTGCTGGGAAAACTGGTAGAAAGTATTGTTAAAGATAAAATAAGCATACAGAAAAACAATCCTTGCTAAAGCGAGAGTGCAGTGTGGTGTAGTGGCTAGAGTGTGGGACTAAACTCTGCTAAAGCAAGGGTTTGAATTCCCACTCAGCTGTGAAGCTCACAGGATGACCTTCGGCCAGTCACAGTCTCTCAGCTTAACCTACCTCATGGGGTTGTTCTGAAGATAAAATGGATCTCTCCAGGCGGAGTGAATGGGCAGTGAATTGACAAAGGCAATTCAATGTAAAAAAAAGTGTTTGCATGTCAGGGCAACAAAAAATTATTTCTCCCACACATTCGTGGGGTCTGAACTGGTGGTACCTGATCAGGAACAAGACATTGGAGTCATAGTGAACAGCTTGATGAATATGCCAATGCCGTGTGTGGCATCTGTGAAAAAGGAACATAGGTAGTGAGGCATCTGATCAAGGCCTGTATTTTAAAATGAGCTTAAAGATATATTTGCAAATGTTTGTATGTTTCATGCCAGGCAGAAACCAGCTGGCTAAGTACTCTGGCAGTTGTTTATCTTCCTGCTCTCCCGAACAAGGGCCCCCCGATTTATAGCAGTAGCAGGAGACAAGTTTCTCAAAGTTGTAAAAGGAAATTACAGGCTGGGAGCAAATGTTACACTGACCCTACATATTACAGAATACAATCAAGCTGCAAAAACACTAATTAAGAGTTGGTAAATAGTAAGATTTATTGTTTAACAGAAAATAATACCATGAGCCATTTGTTTTAGCCATTTGTTTTGGAATGCAGGGGCAACAGGGGCCAAAGGTGATCTGGTAATTAAGGTGCCTTGTCGAGGCAAATGTAAGATATATGGCTACTTGTCTGCCATTTATGGATAGAAGGAAATATAGCTCTTTGTCTCCCATAAAAGGTAATAGGAAATGGGTGTATCTTTTATGATTGGTTCTAGCAAACAGCCAATAGGAATTTCAACCAGGCTGATTGGACAGAGGCAGCCAAAGGAGGAGCAAGGGGGCTGGGCTGAGGAAATATAAGTGCTGGCCATCAGGGCTAGAGTGGGCAGAGCTTTGGTACCCATATACCACTGTGTCTCTCATTTATTTGTCTGACAAATAAATTATTATTTTAATTTCTCTATTGCTGCATTGAATATTTCATTCCAGCTAAGCGTTAACCACAAGCAGGGTGCTACAGTAGCATGCTCGGGATCATCAGGAAAGCAACTGAAAATACAACTGCCACTACCATAATGGCGTTATACAAAACTATGGGGCAACTGTACTTGGAATGCTGTATACATTCCTGATCACCTCAGCTCCAAAGGGCTGTTGTAGAGTTGGAAAGGGTTCAGAAAAGGGCCGCCAAACTGCTAAATGGGATGGAGAGGCCCTTCTGTGAGGAAAGGTTACAGCATGAGCAGCATTTTAGTTTAGAGAAAAGGTGAGGAAGACGTCAAAAGGATTTTGTTTAATACTTGAAGTATATGGGGGTGTATATTCAGCAGAATTATTGCAAAGCTGTTGTATAAAAACTATTCAGTCAAGTGTGCTGTAAAGCTACAGAAATCATTGCTTTACTCCCCCTCCACAGTGTTTCTGTATTATTTTGAGATATGTCTTTATAGAGGGCATACTAATCACAGGAAGAGGAGTAAGTAGCATGAAGGATAGCATTGTGTTTGTTGTATTCATCTAATTCCCATTCCATCACTGAGAATGACTTGTGCTACCACTATTAAATCAATTAATCTCTGTGAGCCTCTATTCTTAAAATTGAATATTTACTATAATTTTGAGACCTTTCTTATATAGTGACATAATTTGCATATCATTTGCTGAATTTGCTAGGTGCCCTATCAAGGGTTCTCATGTAACCATTCCAGGTTCTTGAATGGCTACCCATCAACTTCTTCTCCTCCACCCTAAACTCTGGTATACAAGAAGCCAGACTGATGTGGTATACAGGAAGCCAAACAAGAGTGAACTGTTGAATTTCTAAGCAAACTACCAGCCTTTGAAACAAATCACCACAGAATAAGCCCAAGAAAGAAAACTCTTACTCATCTAATATATTTAGATAGATGCAAAGCATTACATACATTTGGGTAAATACAGAAGAGGTTTTATGCCACCTTTGAGGGCAGGCGAGCTCTTCTGATAGAATTTTTTAATGTGAGTTTGTCTTGCAATCGTGACTTGTATCAAATATGTCTGCAAAACACCACATTATTAATGCACCACAGTTTGTGAAGCAAATTTGTCAATTATGTAGTGCTAATGAATATTTGAAGATTCCAGTGTATCTTTGTCTGTACATATATTTGCAAGCATGCAATCATTTGCAGTCAGTCATTGCACAAAAGAAGCAGCATCGCACAAGGCATCTTTCAGGACCTTCACTGTATAATTCATGGCAATTACTGTGAAGCGACATGAGCTTTGTAACCACATTTTCAAAAATGTGCCATAATATTTGTTTTGTGTATGTGTGAAATACCCAGTCATCAAATATGTTAAACATTGGCTGATGCCTTTTATAGGAACCCCACCCAAACTAAAAATAAAAATAGATATATCCAGACACCCATTCCAAACATTGTTAACATAGAGTTTGGTTCATCTACATTGTGCTAGGTAGCACACAATCCTTTAGTTTCTATTATTTTCATTTAAATGCATTAAAGAGAGTAGAGTTTTCTTTTTCCCCCACTAGCAACAAGTTTCCTTATTTCCTCCTGATAAACTGCTTTGCATTGTACTTTCTAACTTCATAGTTTTATTTTAAAATTTCATTTTGCCATTTGTTTCTCTGAAGTCAGAGCAATCGTGACTTGCAGGAGACTACCTTGGTAATGAGATAGGACTGTTTCTATTGACCACTTGTGCTCTGCAGTTGGACTGTTGCTACACGCAAATATTTCTTGCCTCCAGGTTCCCCTACCATTCTCCATTACTAAGGCTCTCTTTTTCCTCAGTGATTCTTATGGTTCCTCTTGCTTTTCCTGTGAGAAAGTCCAGCATGATTCTCTCACTTTGCAAATTCCAATGCTTGAAAAGGCAGGCCATTGTCTGCTTTGAATATGTTTGAGATTGCAAAAGTATTTTTCCCCATCTGAATTTTGAGACACAGTTGATTAGTCTCAGTGGGCTTCTAATCTTGCATTCACTTCTTGGTGCATTTGCTGTTTGAACAGCTCATTATATTCATTGGATCTGTTAAGACCCTGTTTTTAGAAAGCATATATCCATACAATTCTAAAAAAATCATATTTATCAATTCACATTTTCTCTCATTGAATGATGCTTTTCTTTTTTTCATATCACTGAAGTTCTGCTGTTGAGCAATTTCTTCTTGAGAACTACATAAAATTCAATCGCCTCATTTCCATGTCATGGTAAACCAAACTATGGCTTGCCAGAACCCCACAGGTGCATGAGATCCAGGAGAGGAGCTTGCAACTGCTTTGCTCCTTCCTGGTCCTTTTTATTTCTACACATGGATATCTCTTTGGAGAGAGACAAAGTCTATTTACAGTCTTTATGTATCAATTATTATTATTATTATTATTATTATTATTATTATTATTATTATTATTAAACAACTTTCTATACCACCCTTCAGCCAAAGATCACAGGGCAGCTTACAATATGCAGTTGAAACCCATGCACCATTACATGGTGCTGAAGGAAAGCAATAAGGACAGTGGTGGGCTGTTTCTGTTGGTGATTTTCTGCATTATATGGGATTATACATTTCAGAACTATGTAACACCCTATATCCAGCTTTTCCTGGTAGCCACCGCAGTATTTTCAGATGGGATGTTGTCATGCCCTGCCTGTACCAGAGGCACACATATTGGGTTCTACTTGAGCAATCAAATGAAGTAGTATCTCCAGTAGGTGTCTGTAGCTCACTTCTGCTTTTTAAAGTAGTTGAGGTTATCCATAACTAAGGAAACAGCTCTGCTTCTATGCTCTTTCTCTCTCAAGACATTATGTAGGAAATTTTTTGCCTTTCTTTCAACTTTCAACCAATCACAACAGTAGAATTCATGGGGCAATCCTATGGCATGGTCCACGGAGATGAGAAGCTTAGAAGGATGCAATGGATCTTTTCTTCTTCTTCCTGAATTGCATCCCACCTCCTTGTTTTGTTTTTAAGGAAAAGATTCTCAAAATGTGTTCAGCTCAATGCTAGATTTTATTTTATTTTATTATTTCACTTTATTCTATTTTATTTTTACAGTAGACGCAAACATTTTGGCTGCTCAGTTTTGGGCTTATTTGGTTAACTCGGCACTTAGACTTATTTTCCCCACCACACTCTGCAGCCTTTGTTTCAGCCTGCATACTTTAGCAAGATGATTTTTCATTAAACTGTAGTTTTTGCCTTTTGCAGGATGTGACTTTTTATGGCAATTGTAGCTGCCATGACAGAAGAAGCTGGAGCTTTGTTTGAGGACTGACTCAGCCTCAGTCTTATCCAGGTTCTACATTTTCTTATCTTATGCCCTATTTGAGTCTGTTGCATATTGATCTTTTTTCTCTGAAGGATTGATCAGACTTTTCAATGTGAGCCACTTGCCTTTCAACCATTTTCACAGAGCATGAAAAATCTAATAGTTCTCTTAGTATAATATCGCAATCAATGAGCCTTCAGTAAATCCATTGGGCTGAACTGCAAGGCTGTATGATCTGTGGTTTTATCTCTTTATCAGTGCTTCCAAACTCATAGTGTTAATTGCTAATTGGCTTAACATGTTGTGGCTTTCATCTCATACTTTGCTTGCCTCAATGTACACATTTTTAACTCTGTTTAACTCATTCTTAACTCTGTTGCATTCTTATGAATTAATTAGTCTATATATCTTCAAATATTTGTATGGCAATCTATCCAGGTGCAAAAACTTGTTACAGAATAAATATGTAATATATATTGTGCATTATGAACTGACTTTATTAACTAATCAGTTTATATTGCTTCAAATATTTGTAGGACTATCTGTCATGGTAAGTAAGCTTCATCATGAGAACATATAAAATAAATATTGTGCATCTTAAACAGACATTTCAACCTAGCTGGTATGGAAACCATGACACACTCACACACACAATGCATGTTTGCGAGCAAGATAAAGATTTGGACATTCAGAATGACTAGTGTACACCATTGGTATATGATAAAGTCATTCTGTATTCTGACTACCCATAATGACTGCGGTGCCCTTCCACTCGTGCAGCTAAGAACAGAATGAAGCAATACATACTTTTAGGCAACATTCAAACAGAATAAATTTTGATCTTTTCCCAGCTGAACCTTTTGCTTTATTAAGTTATATCAAATTGCTTACCTTGACAGAGATTGAAGATTGCTAATTAAGACTAGCACAAACTAATAAAAATGAAGAGATGAAATCAGCATCAATATTAAACACAGTGATTGCTGGCATGAATAGTCCCAGGAAGCATATTGTGGAAATATGCTTTGGAGTGGCAGTGGCAACACTATCTTGACTGAGTAGGAAATCTCAGCAGATGAGTAGTGAAACTTAAGGTGACCTTGTAAGTAGCCTATATAAAACATTTTATAAAGCAGTGGTTTCTCAACATTCTTCTTTTTTCAGTATTTGATGTCCGGTTACATCTAGCTGAAATGAAACGATAAGAGCTATCCTTCAGGTATTAAGTTGCATCAGTTTTTTTGCTGCCTCCCAGGGCATGAAAAAAGCAACCCCATCTGCTGTTCGTAAAGTTGCTTGATGGGTTTGCAACAACTGATATGGACTTTCCAGGATACACGTCATCATGTTTGTTCTCCTTCATCCTGAATATGCTAGCATAAAAAACTCAGATATTTATGAAATTCAAGATGCTTCTGTTTAAGGTTGTGCCAAAACCTATCCACCAATTTTCCAAAATTTTATTTGCCTGTCAAAGAAGCTTCCAAATTTCTCCCTCATTTGCAAAGTGCTCTTGTATTTCTTCACAAATTCAGTGGGTGTGGGGTCGAGCTCACCTTAAGACTGCAAGGAGCCCAAGTTGGCAGCTGCTTGATGCTTTCCTCTCAACATTCCATCAGCCTCCCTGGCTGCAGACATTCGACAATCTTTTACGAAGGAGTTGCCTCCTGATATCTTCTGGGCTTTAACAGAAGGATGGGAAGCAAGGAGCCCAGCTATTAAGTGCTTGAGACTTTTATCTTTAAAAAATATTTCTGCACATATACCTTCAAAAGTAAAAGGGGGGGGGGATTCATGAAAAAAAATCTATGAGTCACACAGGAAAGCCCGCTGATGACAGAATGGAAACTCATTTCAACCCCAAAATGCAACAGGATGGTGATTTGTATAATAAAAGGACACTCAAAAAGCCACCTCAAAAGTAAGGTAAGTGCAACCAAAACCCCACATCTCTGTGAATGATTTTCTCCACCTCTGTGAATGATTTTCCATGCATTTTCTTTCATCCTTCATTAATGGAGAATGGTAATAATAAAAGAATAAAATGGAAGAAAGGTAGGGCATATATATATATATATATATATATATATATATATATATATATATATATGGCTATTTTAATTTTATGATATAGATATTGATATATATAACCAATTTAACACAATACAGCTAAGAGGAGAAACAGAATGTCTTTCCAGCTTCCACAACTTATGTATTTCATGTATTTTTTTGGGGGGGGATATTATTTTTAATTTAGTGTCAATTGATTAACTAAAAAGACCCATTATGTCTGACAAGGTGGGAGAGGGAGACTTGCACTTCATTCCACCTGTCAGGAATCTAGGGTGAGCCAAGCACTAGGAGCCAAGGACAAGCCATAAACCAGAACTGACGGACTAAGAAAACAAAAGGAGTCAGGAACAGAGAGGAGGTTAGGATCAAAGGACAAACCGGGACAGAAGACAACAAGCAAGCCAGAAATCTGGACCAAAGATTAACTGATGACTTGGGAACAAGCCAGGGCTCCGGAAGACCTTGTTTGATGCTCAGGTAAGGCTCAGTGATGCTCCGCCTGGATGGGTGGAGTCAGTGCAAAGTTTCTATTGGGGTTGGTAAGAATCCTAGGTGACATTTGTTTTTTGCCTCATAGTCTTAGGCTCCCAGTGTTGTAGGATGGTCTTTCCGGCTACATTTCCAAGGAATTATTATGTCTGATAATTGTTGAGAGAAAGGGAGTATTTTTCTTTATGAGCATATGTGTCATTGAAGTGTGGCTGAATGTGCATACGTGTAGATTGACTGAGGTGTGGGTGTGTTAGTGAAGTGATATTTGTGCAAGGGAGCAAACTTATAAATAATAATAATTTATTATTTATACCCCGCCCATCTGGCTGAGTTTCCCCAGCCCCTCTGGGCAGCTTCCAATCTAGTGTTAAAAACAACAGAGCATTAAATATTAAAAACGTCCCAATACAGGGCTGCCTTCAGATGTCTTTTAAAGATAGGATAGCTGCTTATTTCCTTCACATCTGAAGGGAGGGTGTTCCACAACACCACTACCGAGAAGGCCCTCTGCCTGGTTCCCTGTAACTTGGCTTCTCGCAGTGAGGGAACCGCCAGAAGGCCCTCGGCGCTGGACCTCAGTGTCCGGGCTGAATGATGGGGGTGGAGACGCTCCTTCAGGTATACAGGACCGAGGCCATTTAGGCCTTTAAAGGTCAGCACCAACGCTTTGAATTGTGCTCGGAAACGTACTGGGAGCCAATGCAGATCTGTCAGAACCGGTGTTATGTGGTCCCAGCGGCCAGTCACCAGTCTAGCTGCCGCATTCTGGATTAATTGCAGTTTCTGGGTCACCTTAAAAGGTAGCCCCACATAGAGCGCATTGCAGTAGTCCAAGCGGGGGATAACTAGAGCATGCACCACTCTGGCGAGGCAGTCTGTGGGCAGGTAGGGTCTCATTCTACGTACCAGGTGGAGCTGGTAGACAGCCGCCCTGGATACAGAATTGACCTGCGCCTCCATGGACAGCTGTGAGTCCAAAATGACTCCCAGGCTGCGCACCTGGTCCTTCAGGGCACAGTTACCCCATTCAGGACCAGGGAGTCCCCCACACCCGCCCGCCCCCTGTCCCCCAAAAACAGTACTTCTGTCTTGTCAGGATTCAACCTCAATCTGTTAGCCACCATCCATCCTCCAACTGCCTCCAGGCACTCACATAAGAAGCTGGGATAAGGTAAGCTGGTGTAAAGTACAGCAGAACAAAACTCCTTTCAGGAGTGGGGCTGAACCGATGGAAATAGTGTTTGATTAATACCAGCCTTTTTCCAGAGCTGAACAGGCTTAGGATCCAGCCCTAAATCCCCTCTCCCTTGCCACACCCCTGAAGCACCCCATTTTGAGAGCTTATGCCAGTTGAAGATCGGCTCTGCTCAGCTGTGGTGAGGAAGACACGTTGGTGCATTCCTTTTTTTTTTTTTATAAAGTTTTTATTAGTTTTACAAAATTTTAAAAGACAAACAAACACTTAAAAAGACAAACATACACGTATAATTTCATAACATATTTTCATAAACCTCTTTTCTGGGACTTCCCCATACCCCCCCTTTCTGCATCCCAATGTCTATAATTTTATAGCAACTCCCAGTTGTTACTTTCCAACCTCTGTCATCTTAGTCATCTCTGTATTCTGACCTTATATCACTGTATCCCTTTGTTCCTGAAAACCACAACACTCTAACATTCATTAAGTTTATAATAGTCCTTAAGATAACCTTTGAATTTTCTCCATTCTTCTTCCGCCGTCTCTTTTCCTTGGTCACGGATTCTGCCTGTCATCTCGGCCAATGTCATATAGTCCATCACTTTCATCTGCCATTCTTCCAGAGTGGGTAGATCTTGTGTCTTCCAATACTTTGCGATGAGTATTCTTGCTGCTGTTGTAGTGTACATAAAAAAAGTTCTATCCCTCTTTGACACCAATTGGCCGACAATGCCCAAGAGAAAGGCCTCTGGTTTTTTAGGAAAAGTACATTTAAGTACCTTTTTCATTTCATTATAGATCATTTCCCAGAAAGCCTTAATCTTCGGGCATGTCCACCAAAGGTGGTAGAAGGTACCTTCAGTCTCTTTACATTTCCAACACTTGTTATCGGGCATATGATAAATTTTTGCCAGCTTGACTGGGGTCATGTACCACCTATAGACCATTTTCATAATGTTTTCCTTTAAGGCATTACATGCCGTAAATTTAATACCGGTGTTCCATAACCATTGGTGCATTCCTGGCTGCTCCAACAATGAAGGAATTAAGCTGATTTAGCTTGGCTATGCCAGGATCCTCCTGGCTTAGCCAGAGATCTGCTGGATCCTAACCCTACACTTCCTGACAGATTTTGCTACAGATTGCACCTTTAGTGGAATCTTATTTTAAGGATGTTGTCTGTCAGTCAGTACATTTTCTAAAAAACTAACAAACCCCAGCACAAATAATAGTATACAAAAGATAGAATTTATCCAGTTTAGCTAATACAGACTTTAAGGGTGTATATGTTTTATTGTTTTATATACTATAGTTGCACACCACCCCAATCCCTGAGCAGAACAAGATTGCAGGGCTTCCAGGTGCTTCCATAGAGCTCAGTTTCCTTGGAATGAGGAATAGCGGAGACTGAGGTGTCCTTAGGATCAGGGACGTAGCTAGTGGGTGGTAAGGTGGGCCCCCGCCAGGGGCGCAGGCGTCGGGGGTGGCACAAAATCAACTAAAATATGTCCATAAATATAACTATGTATTATTGGCTCATAAGAAATGGTTTTTAATAGAGAGTGAATTGAATGGGTGGAAGGGGGAGGGGTTGGAGGAGAGGCGGAAAGAAGAGCTAATTTGTCCGTGGTTGGGGGTGCAATCTGGATGGTTCTGCCAGAGGCAGAAGATCACCTAGCTACAGCTCTGATTAGGATATGTGGTTTATTTACGCATGCATGCAACCTGAGTCTACAATGGAGGAGTTCACAGTATTAGCACCCAAGAGAACCTTGCTTCTCCACAGACTTGGATTCAAGCATCTCCATCTCTCTCTCTCTCTCTCCCTCTCTCTCTCTCTCTCTCTCTCTCTGGCTCCCATCTGCTTCTAGCAGGTCCAACAACCATCTTCTAGATTCAGCTCAGTTCTGCCCTTTGTCTTTTCTAACTAAGTACCAGCAAGTTAAGGGCGGTGGGGCCCACCCATCTGCAACCTGGCACAGAGCCAAGCCACTTTCTTTGTTCTCTTAATGGGCCAGTACCTAGGCCATCACCTCTCCAGGAAACTAGCCTGGCTGTTCCAGGAACTGGAAACCTTACTTAAATTTTAACACTTGCTGGATCCAGTAGTTAAAAGGGTCCTGGCATCCAGCCTACTCCCCACTCCCCACTCTATTATTAGCTTGTAATGTTCAATATCCTCTGTAAAATTGCTCTGTGATCTTTTTTGATCAAAAGCAGTATATAAATGCCTGGGAACAAATAATTTGGAACAACAGAGTTGTGAGTAAAATAGTGCAAACACTGTTGCTTGCTTTCCTTCCTTTTATTCACCCTTCTTTTGTCAAGAAAGAACATTTCCCTATTTTGGAAAGAAATGCTATTGGCAAGAAATGATCTGTAGCTTGGCTAATAACACCTCTTGCAGACATTGTCTTACTAACTGTGTACAAATCTGGTTGCTGTAGCTTGCAGGGATTTTTGTTATATATATACCCAACCCAGAGGAATTACTGATGTTGCCACGAAGCAAATATTTCATGAAACAGGGAGAGGAAGAATCCCTCTTTTTTCTGAAGAAACTTGTGTTTTTCAGTTAACAATCCCTCTAGACCTGGGATTGTTCCAGCAACCAGTTTGTGTGTTATCTATCAGAAGAAGTGGGAAGCCCCACAAAAGTTAAGGTATTCCATTTTAATGCCTTCCAGCAGGACCTTGGAATACTTGAGTCCATCCAATAAGAAGAGTCTTCCAGTCACAGAAGCAGGAAGCAATGGGTGCGCTGGATATTGGGTTAAGACTAACTTCCCTGCACAAATAATTCCCCCTGAGATTGTCCAACTCCCCAGAGCTGATCTGGGGGACATGAGGGGCCTGCAGAGAAAAGAGAGGGGGAAAGCCCCATTGCACTAGCAGGGCTCATTGTGTCTGCTCATGCTAGCATAACTGTTTTGTTGAATCTAGCCTATATACTCCAGACCCTTGAGTGTGTGCTGTGTAAAGAAGAGGCGGATTTAGGGGAGCACAACTGGTTTGGTTGCACTGGGCACCACACCTCAGGGGTGTTGCAGAGGGTGCAGCAACTATGATTTTGAACGGAACATGAGAAGCCAGGGGACGCTGAATTTTGGGGTCACACAGGTTGCTGCTGAAATTTGAGACCCCAAGGTCTGTCACTGGTGTTAATAATAGATCTGTAGGCAGATCTGCTAGGCACCCTTTCACACAGCTTCTGGATGGAAGAGAAAAAATGACGCACACATGAGTTATGCTGGATGAGGCCAAGGATCCATCTGAGCATCCTGCATCCCACAGTGGCTGCCCAAATGCCTCCGGGGGGATGAGAAGCCAAAAAGAAGGCAACAATCGCCCCATCTTGTTGTTTTCCTGTAACAGGTATTGAGACACAGAGAACTTCTGAACATGGAGGGTCCTTGTAGACAGAAGAGCCACTAAGAATTCTGCCTTCAATACATTTGTCAAATGCCCTTGTAAAGCCACTGAAGGCAGATGCTGTCACCATGTCTTATGGTGGTGAATGGCAACATTTTATTATCAGTTGTGTGAAGTGCATTCTCTTGTGTGTCCTAGATATACTGTTAATCATGTTCATAGGATGACCCAAGGGGGAACTTATTCTAACATAGCCAGAGTGTGCATAATTTTAGAAACCTCCCCTTTGTTATATTTCCCCCTTTAAACAACAAAGCCTCAAAGGTTTTACCCTTCTTTATTGATAACGTGGTCCAACCCACTGATTGTTTTGATATCCCTTCTGTTCCATTTCCACGATGTCCTTTTGAGGCAGAGCAACAGGAATGTTGCACAGTATTCCAAATGTGGTCACACTGTAGACTTTGGGGTGCTGCCAAAACTCACAATTAGTTGGTCCATAATTCTCTAATTTATTATGAGCCCTGACTTTGAATTCAACAATTGTTTGATACTATTGTAATTTAAATGGGGATTGAGGATGAATTAATTTAATTTCCTGCACCTGCACCTGCATAGTCTGCGTGGCTGGCAAGACTGAGGAGCCAAACTCTGTCATCCTTGAACATGTTGTGTTGTTCAATGTTGTAACTTTTCACTTCTGAAGTAAATTAAAACATCCCTTTGGCAATGCACATATGTGGAATGGTTTTCCTTCAACTCCTCCTTGCATCAGCCTGCCAAGACGTGAAGTAGCTGCTCTTGTTGCTGGTCCCTAGTCTGCTTCTGCAGCTACTAACTCCCAGTCCATGTTGATCTACTGCTGTAAGCAGTGTGACAACAGTCCATCAGTGAAGAATGTGCAATGATACACGGAGTGGAAAAGAACACCATATTACACTTGTCACAGTTCTAGGTTGCCATTTGGTGAAGCACGCATACAAAATTTTGAAAACTTTAGTATCTGTAAATTACAGAGCACTTTTGTCCAAAGAACTGCTGTCTTTAAACAAGCAGTACTGCATTCACATTTTAAATCTCTTTCCTAATTTTTCTTACTATAGGGAATTCATCTTTCTTACCCCTACCGCACCCTGACTTCATTTTCACCAAACTCTCCAACGCAACAGCAGGATCATTTATTGGCTAGTTACAAGTTCAGACATCATCAATATACATGTGAAGGAGAGATTTATTTATTTCCATCCCAATGTACATCATTTTACACTTACCTACATTGAATCTTATTTTCTATTATATTCACCAAGCTTGGGGAGCTCATTTTGGAGCCCTTGACAGAGCAGTCCCAGTCCCAGCCAACGCCTGAGCATCCAGTAAGAGCTCACAGCGTAGAACATTCCCAAGGGGTGCTGTGGGTGCGGTCTGACCCGGGTGTCACCACTGAGGGGGATGACAAAATGCCAGGCGGCACTCACCACAGGGCCTGCAGCATGCCCAAGCCATGGGAGAGATGTGGTGGCTTGGGCACGTGCAGGCTCCGTGCTGCCCAAACAGTCCACCCACTGCCTCCCCCCCTCCAGCTGTAGGGCGGCTGAGTGGAAGGAGGCAGGCAGACTCTGGAGGCCCTGTGGTGTGCCTCGCCCCAGGCACCCAAGTGGCTTCCTCTGCCACTGCTGCTAAATTGCTCCTTAGTTGAATGGGGCCCCAATTCAGGAGATGTGTCTTCGTCTCCATGGACAATGACCATGCATTAGAAACAACTCTGTTTTGTCTGGGTTGGTTTTCACCTTTTCCAGCTCATTGCTGATTTCAAGAAATCATTTAACAATAGTAAAACTGCACCTGGCACAGGTGGAATGGAGACACAGAGCTGTGTGTATTTTGTGTATTGATGATGTGTTGCTCCATACCTCCATACACTATCTTCCAGTGGTTTATTGTATATTTTTAAAAGCACAAATTGGATGGGGGGTTGGGGGAGGCGTTGAATGAAAGCCCTGACAGTGTTTTAGGGTTGAATGAAAATGGCCTCCAACAATTTGTCCATGTCTCAGAAAAGTTTGTTTTGACTCAGTTAATACTGGGTGAAATTAAGTTGTTACTTGATGACAGTGCATGAATGGCTAAGAAAGGACTAAATTGTTCCCTTCAACAATATCAAAATAATAATAAAGTGATGGCAACAAGCACAGTATCTGATGGAAATAAATATTTAACACACAGTGTTTTTTCTCCTTGTGTCCTAGAATTAGGCACAATTTTCCTTGTTTAGCACACTGTGCTAGAGATCACCAACAACAAATTCATACACCATCCCATTTTATATTGTGATTCATCATCTGCCCTGTGCTTTTTCTTTCTTGTTTATGTTACAAAATATGAGAACTAGCCTTCAGTGCTTTAGTTACTTGGTAAGTGCAGCTGAATGGAAAAAATAGGGGCCTTTCCACATGTCCCACAGGTTAACCCTTCTTCTTAATGTATCTTTGTATGAGATTTGCTTATACAGTGGTACCTCAGTTTACGAACTTAATCTGTTCCGGAAGTCCGTTCTTAAACCAAGGCTGTTCTTAAACCAAGGTGTGCTTTCCCTAATGAGACCTCCCACTGCCAGTGCCCTTCCACCGTTCAGATTCCGTTTGTAGACCAAGGTAAAGTTTGCAAACCAGAACACTACCTCCGGTTTTGTGGAGTTTGCAAACCAAATCGTTCGTAAACAGAACTGTTCTTAAACCAAGGTACCACTGTACATGTTTTCATTCTCAAGTGTATTCTTGAAAGGCTAACGCAGATGCCCACAGACACACACACACACACACTGCAAGTAACAATCCTGCAACTCTGCATCTCATGAGGGTGTTTTAGTGAGGCTGATGTTACCACGACCTCCTGCAGTAACCTTTGTTCCTTTCCAATAGTTTTTATAGCTCTTTTGTTTCATGCTGCTTTTCACCAAATCAGATTGTTAATGAATTTGTTTAAAATCTATCATGATTATATTGACTTAGCTATCGATCTGTAAAGAAAAAATGTACTAACAGCAACTGTATTTCTTTCGTTTTGCAAGCTGAAATTGAGCAAAAGCAGCCCTTATATAAAACTGAAATGCATTTCAGTGGATGCAATGACACTTCACCATCTGTCCAACTTCTCAGATTTACTCTCCCAGATAACTCCATATTTCACCCCGCAGTCCCTATAGAAACATCACTTTAAACAGAGCCACATGGAAAAATGTGCTCCAATAACAGCTGAAGGTCTTGCAGTTAGCTGCAAGGGCCTCTAATCTAAATGAGCGATGTTCCTACCAAGTGAACTCCATTTGGAGTTAAGGAAAACAGGGTGGAGCACATGCAAGAGAAGAAATGCCTGCCTTTTTATTATTTGTCACTTGAAAAAAGAAATCCATGGCAATGGCAGGGTTCTTTTTTAATTTAAAAAAGACACAGGGATTTACCAGTAAAGTGAGGAGATGCTAGAAGCCATCTATCCAGCTGACTTGATGAAAAAGGTATTGGAAATTAACTCGGGAGTCATATGAATTACATTCAATCCATGCTCTAGGCTAAGCACTTGTCAATTTCAGCCACTATTGCAACCTATTACTTACAGACTACATGGCTGGCAAGCTAATCATGCTGGAGCGTGTTAAAAAATAGGTGAAGGAACACAATGCTGCCAGGGACCTCAGTGACTGTGCATATTTGCCAATAGCCCCACGGTGAACAATCAGACCTTCAGCTCTGCCTGCACAACTTGTGACTCAACAAGTCAAATGCAGCACACCAGACGGACACCACTTTGTGTGTAGATCTAGGCAAGCAGCAAAAAACTGTAAGATCTGTATAGACCTGTAAGATCACTTGGATCATCTGGGGAAATTCTACTCAAGACGCCAAGCCCTGCAGAATGTTATAGAGTGTGCTGACCTGAAAAAAGGCATTTTCTGTGGGATGCCCTTCCATCTGTCAGACATGAAGCAGCTGCCATCAGTTGCTTCAGATGTCTTGTGAAGACTGATCTTTTTGCCCAGGTGTCCTCTGACTCATAAGACCCTGTTTTCTGTGCATGTCCCCCTGATTCTCTGTTTTATTTGCCTTTGTATACTGCTTTATTGGTCTGAGGTTGTACTTTAGTTTTAATGGATATTGCTTTTATGTTGTACATTGCATACACTGCTTAGAGATTTTTGAAATATTTAGACATTTGGAAATGTTTTAAAACAAACAAACAAACAAAAAAAAACTGCAGGTTTACTGAATACACTTTGAAGCTCGATAGATGGTGGGTGCACTGTGTTCTGCCTCATGGGTCATGCATAGTAGAGGCCTGGCCTGAATGAATGGTTGCTTGCCAATCACATACAATGGTAAATAGAATTCCACCAGTGAATCAATGACTGCACATAGTCTAGGAGCTCCTCATCATGGAGAGGCTCTCTTATCGATCAATGAAATGATGGGCCACACTAATCCTACAGAATTCCTTCTAAAGTACATGCTACTTCTGATTTGTACAGAAGCTAATAAGACACTTACTAACCACTTAGGTACTTCCAAGGTTGCCAGAAAACCTTGAAACTTTACTTCAGTTTGCTTATTGGACACTTCCGTTCCAGTCTAAAATAAATATGGTTATCACATGATTTAAATTGTACTGACTGGAGACCCGGCACTGGAAGACTAAAGGTGAAATACTATGCAAGTTTAGGTGGGAGTCAGTGTGCAGATGGACATGAGTTGGCATGCATAGAATTGTACTGTAAGTATATTCATAAAGTGTAATAAAATACACTGCTTTAACATTCAGCCTATTAATTTAATAAATGCTGTAACTTTAAATTGGTTGCAAAAAAATATTTTTTAATTTGTATCCTGCCCTTTGTCCCCAAGAAGCCATGCATTATTAAAATACTGCTCTAAAATGACTTTAGAAAGTCTCACTTCACATTCCTGAAGGATAGCCATGTTATTTTCTAGTAACAAAAAGCCAACAACACCAAAGAGTTCTGTGGCACCTTAAACACTTATGTATTTACTTTTGTAGCATAAGCTTTTGTAGGTCAACTCCTCCTTCATCCGATGAATGAACTTTTTTCCTCCATTGAGAAATGTCTTGAGCTAGACGGATACAGAGTGAGGCCAGGATGCCATGAAATGCAAAGGGTATCATTGGCTGCCACATTTCTAAGTAGAGCATAGAGTGACCCATTAAGAATGATAGTCACTGGTTGCAATACTACTTCGAATGCCTCATACAACATCCAGAGTGGGCATTATATGATGAAATAGGCTTCCAAGTTTGATTATGTCATAATTGAATAGAATCAAATTTGCTGGAAATTTTAAGTTCAGCAATTTCACTCTGGAGCCTCTCTGATGCCTTTCATTGAAGAATGGTGAACTCAGCAACCTGTGAAATATTTGCCTACTACTGTGATTGTTGCCATTTTCTGCGACAGGTATATTATTTTGTAGAATGTCCTGCTGATGATACATCATGACAGCATTTTTTAAAACTTCTGATAGCTGGGGTACACTTTCTTTTGAAATAAAATTGAAGGTAGGCTTCATTCTTACACAAAGAAGTCATACGCAGAGGAGTAAATCATGCATTGAGACACCGTGGACAACCTTCCTGTGAGGGTGAGTAAAGAAAGGAATGAGCTTCAGAAAAAAATGCAATGATACTGTTGTACAGGAATGGGGAACATCAGGCCCAGAGGCTGAATGTGGCCCTCCAGGCTGTTGAAGGAACTGGACATGGAGAAAGGGCTTCATTTCCGTTATGGGCATATATTACCCCAGGGATGAGATAAGCCAACAGGTGCGTGGTCAGCCACTGAACTATTTTGGACCTTAAGCTGACTCTGTGTGGTGACTGGAACTGTAGGCAATGCCTGCTTCGTGGGTACATCACTTACCATTCCCATTGCAGGCCTCCCTCTCTGACTCTTGGGACTACCCAAGTCACACACCCTTCCCCCAAGCTGCAGTCCTGGCTGGTCCTGAGCTGCGTCTTCCTACACTGCCTGGATTGTGGCTATGAACTCTCATAATCCCAGTCCCTAGATGGAGGCTCGAGAGTGGTATTCATCAGGCCACACCCATTTTGTCATGCTTGCAGCTGGAAGAATGCCCACTAGGCAATGTGGCCTCTGTACAAGCCGCTGCTGAAATTTGAGGCCCCAAGGTCTGCTACTGCCAGAACTGCATGAGAAGAGGCTTTTTAGTGAAGTAATAAGGCAAAGCGATACAGAGTAGGCAAGAAGGGAAGGCCCCATGGCCAATCAGAGACCTACCAAAAAAATTCCTACTCATTTCCCCAACCAGGTTCCCCCCGCATCCCAAGAGAGCAAAGCAAAAGCTGTGTGCCCCATCCCAGTCAAAACAGGAGGGAAGGGCAAACCCATGCACAGTGCCAGGCTCAGGGAGTGACACTGAAAAATAAATCAAAAGTTTTGCGTTGAAGCATTAGTAATTTGTGTTAGGAAAGGCTCTGTGTCATGGATAGAATATAACTTCTATTCAGCTGATAAATTTATCTAGCAATGAGGTATTTTAATAAGCAAGTACGCTGAGGGTAAATGTCAGCCGGCGTGATCCCTCTGACTAGCAGATGCTGTTCAATGGGACGGCGGGGGGCAGGCAGGAGGCGAGTTAAAGAAGTGCCAAATACTATGAAGGCCAAATTAGAACAAATGTTTGTCAAGCAAAAAGGGCAACTTGTCGTCTGATGGAAGGAATTTAATTAGAAAAGTCACAGAGAGGCTGCCTCAAAAGTACTAGTCCCATTTTCTTTAGATAAGCTAATGAAGCTCATTGAACTCTGCAAAGAATTGCTGAACCAGTAATATAGAGAAAAGGAATCCAGGGGAAGAAAATGCTGAAACAAACCCTTAGAAATGAGAAAGATCTATTGTTTACACCACTCTAGCTCATAACACAAAGTTATAATTGCATATTTACCTACTGATTCCTCTTCTCTTTAAACAAACCAGAAGCAAATGAATGATCACAGGAGAAATACTATAAGTTTCTCTTTGCAATACATTCAAAATTTAAATTGTATGTAATACATGCTAAGTCATCCACATGGTACATTATTTACCCAGTTTGTATTCTAATTCCTTCAAAGATCCCTGACTCCAACAGCAGCCATAACAGAAACCTATTAAAGAACATCATGCTTTGAATTAGCCAGGGACAAACAAAATAAGTGGGAAAATGGCAATGTAAAACATGCTCAGACAGGCATAAACCTAACGTACTACCACAACATGCTTTTTCCATTGGGCTGTCCTTCTTAACACTTTGGAGCTTCAACTAAATCAGAGCACTGCAGCCCGCTTCATGCCAGGGGTGTGGGAGAATTTCAGTGTTTGGACCAGCTGCCCCTAGCATTATGCATTGCATTGAAGTTGCTGGTGGTGACCTATGAAGCCCTAAAGAGTGTGGGTAAATGAAAGTTTGCCACTGTGCTCCACTATGGAAAACACCCACCCACACTGCCACCAGGAATGCTCTCTGAAGCATAGCTATTGTTGCAAGAAGCTTTGCAGGATCAACAAGGCTATGAACAGCTCAGTAGCTGTATAAGGTCAGACAGGACCTTTTTAGCTTCCCTCATCCCATTTAACTCAAAGCTACAGCCCACCTCTGGCCACAGAGTTCAGACCAAGGACTTCCATGGTTTGCAACCATCTCCTGGCTGAAGAGCTAGCAACGTTTGGGTATAGTACCAGATGCTCTCTGGCCATGAATACAGCGTCCCCTAAAATTCCTTGGAGGATATGTTATAATGATAGATTTACTCTGGTCTCTGGTATGCTTGGTTTTGCTTGTTTGTTTTTACATCTGACGAAGCATCTTGGCAAGCTTAAAAGGTAAAGGTAAAGGACCCCTGACAGTTAGGTCCAGTCGCGAACAACTCTGGGGTTGTGGTGCTCATCTCGCTTTGCTGGCCGTGGGAGCAGACGTTTTGTCTACAGACATTTTTTCCAGGTGATGTGGCCAGCATGACTAAGCTGCTTCTAGCAAACTAGAGCAGCACACGGAAACGCCGTTTACCCTCCCACCGGAGCGGTACCTATTTATCTACTTGCACTTTGACGTGCTTTCGAACTGTTAGGGTGGCAGGAGCAGGGACTGAACAATGGGAGCTCACCCCGTTGCAAGGACTCAAACCACTGACCTTCTGATTGGCAAGTCCTAGGCTCTGTGGTTTAGACCACAGCGCCACCCGCGTCCAAGCTTACTTTGTGCCACTGAATGCAGTGGGACTAGCTTCTGGGTCAGTAGGTGTAAATTACTCAAGTCCCATCTGCACAACACATTTCAAGCAGCACCACTTTAAACAGTCCTAAGAATGCCAGAAGAGCCTGCTTGGTCAGGCCAATGACCCATCTAGTCCAGCGTCCTATTCCCACAGTGTGATGCCTGCAGTGGCGTAGCGTGGGGGGTGCCAGGGGTGCCGGCCGCACCGGGCGCAACATTTGGGGGGGCGCGTTTGGCCGGCCCTCCTCGAGGAAGCAGGAACCCCACTCTCCTCGGACCTCCTCCGAAGGCTGTCAGTGGGGCGGAGAGACCTTCTCCCCGCACCAGCCTTCGGAAGGCTGTCCTGAAGACTTGTGGTGGGAGCAGTGGCGTAGCGTGGGGGGTGCAGGGGGGCCTGCTGCACCTGGCGCAACATCTGGGGGGCGCGGGTTAGGGGGCGCAAATTACTTGCCTTGCCCCGGGTTAGGGGGCGCAAATTACTTGCCTTGCCCCGGGTGCTGAGAACCCACGCTACGCCACTGGATGCCTATGAGAAGCTTCAAACAGGATTCAAGCCCTGAGCCCTGTCTCGTCCTGTGGTATTCAGAAGCACTGCTGTTTCTAACCATTATTACTTCCCCCAAAGAATCCTGGGAAATATAGTTTTGGAAGGGTGCAGAGAGTTGTTAGGAGGCCCACATTCTCCCTGGGAGCTACAATTCCAAGAGAGGCTTAATGATCAAACCCTTTCCCCCAGGAACCCTGGGAATTGTAGTTCTCTGATCAGAACGGGGTCTCCTAACATCTCTCAGTAAGCTGCACAAACAGCAGTTCCAGGATTCTTCCTGGGGGGCCATGACTGTTTAAAAGGGTGCAGTGCTGCTCCAAATGCATGGTGCCAATGGCGTCTGTCTGAACTAACTAGCACAAATGAGCATTAAACCACTTTAAATCCACCTTAGAGTGGCATAGCAACTCGAGAAGAAATCAGTTGATATTTCCAGTATATCTAATCTGAGGGCATTATTTATTGATTAATTTATTAGGAGAATTCCATGCAGACCTTTTTGTTATCAGTGCACAAAGCTGCTCACATAAATGTTAAAAACAAGTTAAAGGAATCCAATACAGCAAACATTATAGCATAAGTAAAACAATCCAATTAAAAGACAGGGTTAGGCTTAGAAAAAATCAACTCAACAAAAATCCACCAGCTAACCAAATTAATAAGTCAAGGCAAGCTTGAGTCATGTATTCCAATAAACATAAGCACTTCAATAAACAAACTTATTTACTACAGTGTACTACTTATTTACTAGTAGTAGCAGTAGCAGTAGTAGTAGTACCCTGCCTTTTACCTGACTCAAGGCTGCTGACAGATAAAATAAGAACAGCTAAAACATTATGGGGTAGGAAACAATAATTTTAGAAAAGGGTTTACTGCTTCCATTTTGCCCCATAAAATTTATAGAACTAACATTTAAGGCCTGCCTAGGTGGGAGGGCTGTGTGGGTGTTGTGAAATCAGTATCTGGGAGGGAGCTGGCAGTTTTACTTGGGACCCCAACATCCACATGAAGAGGGACCGTTTAAGCCTTTCCTTCCCATTTGCACTAAAGAGGACATGGTTTTCTTTGGGTTGCATTGTGTGAGACAAGGGCTATTTATTTATGATATTAAACCACGTGTCTCACCCTTCTAATGTAAAATTGTGAGGGGGTTTTTTCTTCTTCACACAGATATGTTTAAAACCCTGAGCACAATAAAAATACTCTGTATACGTAAATTTAACCTTTGGGCGTGTCAGAGGTGGGGCCAGAAAGGGGGAACTTAAGGTGGACCTTAAGTCCCCCCCCCCTTGGTCACATGACCTGACAACATGGGGGTGTAATTCAAACACTCTCTGAAACGCTTGCTTGCCTCTTCCAAAGTGTCTCAGGGCTAGACAGACAAAAGGAGGCCAGTGGCAGCCACAGGGGGCCCTGGCATTCGCCCCACTTGGCAGGCCACATGTCTGGCACTTTGGGCTCCTGCCCTTGATGTGGGGTTGGGTCTGACTCTGAAAGCTTTTATTATCTTTCAAAACATGCAAACTTTATTTTTCTGTGTATTTTTTTGTGCATCCTAAATCTTCCTCTTCACAGCAACTAGAAATTTTTGTTTTACCAATTTCACCCTGTAACGTGTTATGAACTCCCATCAGGATCAATGGCAATGTTGCTCATCGCTTCACCCTTTGCTCAGCCATCCCAAAGGCACCAAAATCACACTTATTCTCTTAAACTCGTCAGAGGAGGAAAAATAAAACGACTTGGTTTAACCTGCTTGTCATGTATACTATCTAGCCCATATACCAAGCTTATTACTCACCACAAGAAATAATTATTGTGTAGTAGCTGATCTTGGCCTTCCTTATTGCTGCATCCTCTCACCAAAGGGACATGCCCACCCAGCAGCGCCACACCAGGAACTGCCCGCAATCATCCCTTATAGTTGGTGCCTCAGCATTCAAAACATCCCGTTTAACAAACAAAGTCTAGGAATACCTATTCCCAGGTTGCCTCTCTGCTGCAGCAGAAATTGAGGACATGACTCACTGAGCAGCAAGAGGTGCGTCCCCTCCTACTGCCGTCGTCCATGCCACGTGGAGCATGCAGACATCTTGTACAGGTTGCTGTGCTGTAAAATGTGTGCTAAGAAGATCCATCCAATTAACCAACCGCAGTAACTCTGCTTACTAGGTCACCTGTTCACTGCACTAGAAATGGAGGATGTGGGTGCAAGATGCTCCATGAGAGGCTGTAGAGGTTTCTTCCCCAGAGGTGTGGCTCACCTGCTGCTGCCTTTGCCTGTCTCTATGGAAATCATTTGATGTCTTTCTGGTGCCTTTGAAATTGCAGCTGAAAACCCCTTTCTTGTCAATGGAGCTTCCACAGGGAAGCATCTTAGCCAATGGTGCCCTATAGCTTTAACTTCTGCTCTGTGCCATAAAAGTTAGCTTCTCTGTGGCTGGAGTTAGAATTTTATTGTGTACATTTCTTATCACAACTTTGCAATAATTGCTTTGCATTTTAATATGGGCGAAGATAAGGTACCTGTGGCTACTTGCAATTAACTTAATTGATATCTTGCATTTTCAATTATTTACAATACCGATTGTCTGCAGTTACTTAAATCCACTGCCTCCTCCTCTTTTTTCATTTCATGTGTGGGGTGAGAGTTTGCAATGAGCCTTCAGGAGTTCTTTATGCTTCAATGAAATATACCTATAATTTTCCTTTTTTAAAACTTTTAGATATATATAAAAAATGAAAGTCAAACTAGACGAATGTAGCATGTGATAAATTGCTATACTTTTCATTACTAAGGAATGTGTGCTATTTTCTCCACTATATATTTAGCTGGTTTTGGCTTTGAACTTTTGCACTTCAATCAAAGTGTAATTTTGAAGAGAATTGTTTCTTATCTTTTAAAGGTAGCTCAGCTAAGATTCTTTTCCACTAGAACTAAATACATAAAATTGTATGTCAGGGCCTTGCTGGGCTGCCCTCTCTGAAAAGCCCCTATCACTCAATAGCCTAACCTAGAGGGAATGGCATCTCCTGCAGTGGGGGAAGGAAGTCAGACGAACAGAGGTAACCCACCCTTATATCACACTGGCAGCTGCTGAAATATCCGTTAAGAAGAACTAAGCCTATTCAAGGCAAGAGAAGAAAATTTCAAGGGCATCAGACTAGGCAGGATAGCACCACTGCAACTTCCCTCAAGTCTGGCAGAGCAGTCCAGAACCTTTTGAGCGATGGGTGCAAATGTGCATTCAGCCCTACTGGGTTCATTTCACTTCCCACTTGCCACCACCTGCAGAGTGACACCAGCATTGCCCACTACCAGAACTCCCCCTTCTGGCTGCAAACAGGCAGGCGAGGAAAAGTGACACTGGTGGGATCACCAGAGACACCAACCACAGGAAAGCCCCCAAATGGCCAGTGTTTTATGACCCAAGTCTTACCATCAGTGCCAGCGGTGCCAACTTGAATAAAATTCATGCAAGCCTTGCCCCGCAGAATTGATCACAAGACAGAGTGCATGCACATTATTTGAATGGCAATGCTCATCAACTCTTTTTTTTTTGGGGGGGGCTCTCAAAAAGGAGTTGGATCCTACCAAAACATGAACACAAAATGGCAGAAAGTAGCTAGCCTTCACAGACACCAGCACAGAAAGCACTCCATATCATCTCAAATACAGCTGCTAGTTGTCAGTTACAGAGCACTGAGTTGATGGCCTGAGAAGTGTTCTGGAGCTATTATGCTGCTGCCGCTCTACCACTCTCACCCTGATTTAAGTGAGTGGTAGCCTGCCTAGCCAGGTGGAAATGGCAGCAGGTGGTTTGAAGGCCGAGAAAAGCCCTTTCTCCAACCCCACGTTCATCCTATCAGTTCCCTGCAGTCATCATGTTTGAGATGACAGCTCAGCTGAGCCCAGGGTGAGAGAGAGGTTGTCCCCCCCTGCACCCCTGCCCTACCCCCCCCAACAGCAACTGGACTCTATCTGGAGCACAATCAGTCTTCCTAGATACATCACCTCACCAGGATAGATTATTCAAATCAGTACCAAGGGAGTAGATGTAGAGAACATGCTGTGTCATGAATAAAGTTATTACATATTCTGGTGGTGGTGGTTGTTCATAATTTTAATTTATTACCCATCCTTCACCCTCAGGTTCCAATTCAAAATACAACATGAAAAACCATTAAAAAAACAGACAATTATTTAAAAATGCTATCACAAAAAACAGAATGGATCCTGAAAAGATATAGAAAACTGGTTGCTGCCACAGATATCTTCCTTCTTCTGCCCCATCCAGGTAGTGTAACCACTGTTCCTTTAACTTTGAACTTGCAAACTATGCTTCCAACAGTGTCTCTCAGAACATTCAGTGCCCTCACTATTTTTTTGTATCCTGCTCCTTGTTTGTGAAGGGCAATGATCTCTTCTCTTACCTTCTCGGACCATTCTTTTGACTTAACCATATTTCTAACATTTCTAATTTTGACACTCAGCAAACCCCTGGCCAGTTCAGGTATTTCATTGTTGCAGCTCAAGCGCAACTATTGAAGCCCTTGATTAGTTGCACCAGGTATGCTTGAGACAACACTTGTGGAATCTGTGCTGTTGTGAGGAATTCTATTCAGCGGGCTGAATAACAGTGAGACTAGGGAAGCCAGTATAAGTTGCATTTTCAGCTGAATTTGGGGAAACCACTTGAAGCATCCATTATGTTGAGCTATTTCAATTGTTTTTGTTTTGTTTGCTCATTGCAAACAGCTGACAGTCTGTAAATTTTGATAATAAGCCTGATTTGCTATAGGGGTTTAATAATTTCGATTGCAACTGTCTATCCCAGGTCTCAAAGGCCATGATAAGGAAGTGTGTCTTCAGCATTTGCCGAAAACTGTAAAAGAAAGACTCCAGGCACAGTTCTGTGGGGCAGAAGTTCTGTGGGGCACAAGTGAGAGCCCAGGGGTCTGAACACTCATCCCCCACCACCACTTTCTGGACACGGCCCAGAAGGAAGGAGCGGAACCACTGTATGACAGTGCCCCCAGCTCCCAGCCCCTCAAGACGGTCCAGAAGGATGTTTTGGTCGATGGTGTCAAAGGCCGCTGAGAGATCCAGCAGAACTAGGAAACAGCTCTCACCTTTGTCCCTAGCCCGCCGGAGATCATCAACCAGCACGACCAAGGCAGTTTCAGTCCCATGGTGAGGCCTGAATCCCGATTGGAAGGGATCCAAATGGTCCGTTTGTTATTTATTTCGGTCCTGGAGGTGCTCCTAAATATGATTAGAGGGGACCGGTTGGTTGAAGGGATTCAGGTCAGAGCCAAACAGTACAAACTTAAAGCTTTCGCAGATGATTTGATTTTGACATTGCAGGAGCCAGAATCTAGTACGAAAAGAGTCTTAGAATTGATTCATGAGTTTGGTCGGGTGGCGGGTTTTAAATTAAACAAGCAAAAGACAAAGGTTTTGGAAAAAAATCTGACAACTGAGGAATCAGAAAGGTTTCAGAAAGAGACAGACCTAAAAGTTGTTAAGAAGGTGAAATACCTAGGGGTTAACATGACTGCCAAAAATTTGAATTTATTTAAGGACAATTATGAAAAGTGTTGGACAGAAATTAAAAAAGATTTAGAAAGTTGGTCAAGATTAAAACTTTCCTTGTTGGGCCGAATTGCTGCGATAAAGATGAATGTATTGCCAAGAATGTTGTTTCTGTTTCAGACCCTACAGATTGTGGACAGAGTGGAATGTTTTACAAAGTGGCAGAGAGATATTTCTAAATTTGTCTGGCAGGGCAAAAAGCCCCGAATAAAATTTAAAATACTAACTGATGCTAAGGAGAGAGGGGGTTTGCCCTGCCAGATTTGAGGTTGTATTATGAATCTGCAGCTTTCTGCTGGCTGAAAGATTGGTTTCTCCTTGAGAACACTGATGTCCTAGATCTGGAAGGGTTTAACAATGCTTTTGGATGGCATGCATACTTGTGGTACGACAAGGTAAAAATCCATAGGGCTTTCAAGAACCATATTGTCAGGAAGGCGGTGTTTAATGTCTGGACAAAATACAAAGACTTATTAGAAAACAAGACCCCAATGTGGCTGTCACCAATGGAGGCTAAGGCTCAGAAAAGACTCAATATGGAGGCCAATTGGCCGAAATATTGGGAACTACTAGAGAAAGAAGGAGATACTTGGAGATTGCAGAGTCTTGAGAAATTAAAGGATAAAGTGCGAGATTGGTTACATTATGCTCAGATTAAGGAGGTTTTTAAGGCAGATAAAAAAACAGGATTCCAGCTGGAAAAATCGAAATTAGAAACAGAACTGTTAGAACCTAAGGTCAAGGTACTTTCGAAAATGTATAACTTGCTGTTGAAATGGAATACGCAAGATGAAACTGTCAAATCAGCTATGATAAAATGGGCACAGGATATTGGGCACAACATTATGTTTGCTGACTGGGAAAAGTTATGGACCACCGGAGTTAGGTTCACGGCATGCAATGCCTTGAAAGAAAATATTATGAAAATGATATATAGGTGGTACATGACCCCAGTCAAGCTAGCAAAAATATATCACTTGCCTGATAACAAATGCTGGAAATGTAAGGAAACTGAAGGAACATTCTTTCACCTCTGGTGGACGTGCCCAAAGGTTAAGGCTTTCTGGGAAATGATCTACAATGAGTTAAAAAAGGTATTTAAGTATACATTCCTTAAGAAACCAGAGGCCTTCCTTCTGGGCATTGTCGGCCAAGGGGTGTTAAAGAAAGATAAAACCTTTTTTATGTATGCAACAACAGCAGCAAGAATACTCATCGCAAAGTATTGGAAGACCCAAGACCTACCCACACTGGAAGAATGGCAGACGCAACTGATAGAATATATGGAGTTGGCTGAAATGACTGGCAGAGTTCGGGACCTGGGAGAAGAGACGGTGGAAGAGGATTGGAAAAAATCCAAAGACTATTTACAAAAACACTATAAACTGTATGAATGTTAGGAGAATGCACGATGGAAAGGAACATGGCAGCAGTAATTTTATTGTAAGACGTATGAGAATAAGTGATGTTTAAGGAAATGATGAAATTTGAAGTAATATTATGTTCAAGCCAAGTAGTTTAACTTATGATAAAACCATTTAAAAGTTGGAACATAATATTTGAGAATTATATAATAAGAATGGAAGTAAGGTAACAAATTGCTGCATATAATTACATGATTGAGAACGCAGGGAAGGGGGATTTGAGGAAGTCCAAAGATTATAAAAGTATGATCTGTGAAAAACCTTTATTTTATCTGTATCTTCTTCTTTTTATTCTTTCTTTATTCTATAACTTTACTTTATTTCTTTGTTTGTAATATGGTGATGGTATTTTGTATGTTTGGTGTTTTAAAAAAATTGTAATAAATATATTTTTTTAAAAAACAACATATATAAAAACATAATAAAACAGAAGTTCTATAATTTAGGAGCTGCCACAGAGGTCACCATCCCCTGAGCTTTGGAGGATGGGGGAACTACCAAGAGAGCCCCCTCTGCTAATCCTAACACCTGAGAGGATCTGTAGGAATGTCTTTCAAATAGCTGGGGACTGAGTCATTTTAAGGATTTAAACACCCATGTGAGTACAGTGGTACCTCAGGTTAAGTACTTAATTCATTCTGGAGGTCCATTCTTAACCTGAAACTGTTCTTAACCTGAAGCACCATTTTAGCTAATGGGGCCTCCTGCTGCTGCCCCACCGCCGAAGCCCAATTTCTGTACTCATCCTGAAGCAAAGTTCTTAACCTGAAGCACTATTTCTGGGTTAGCGTAGTGTGTAACCTGAAGCATATGTAACCTGAAGCGTATGTAACCCGAGGTACCACTGTACCTTGAATTGAGCTCAGAAACAAACCAACGCAGCTGTTTTAAAACAGGGATTATATGGGGTCCAAATTGTTGTGGGAAGTTTGGCATCAAAATGAACCACAGCTAGTAATCTGGCCACTGCCTTTTGGATCAATTGAAGTTTCCATGTCATCTTTCAAACTCTTCCAGTTATTAAAGGTTTAAAACAATGTAAAGAATGGCAGAGAACCCTGATGAAATTCATCTGGCAGGGGAAAAGACCAAGGATTAAAATGAAAATATTAACTGATAAAAAGGAAAGAGGAGGTTTTGCTCTCCCAGATTTGAGCCTATATTATGAAGCAGCGTGCCTACTTTGGCTAAGATTGGAT
The DNA here is from genome assembly GCF_964188305.1 of Podarcis bocagei. Classification (NCBI taxonomy): domain Eukaryota; kingdom Metazoa; phylum Chordata; class Lepidosauria; order Squamata; family Lacertidae; genus Podarcis; species Podarcis bocagei. The sequence goes on from NC_138130.1 coordinate 3,306,622, forward strand.
AAAACTGGAGAACAGAGACCTATTGGATTTAGAAGGTTTCAATAATTGGTACGGGTGGCACGCATATCTCTGGTATGAGAAGGTGAAAGTCCACAGGGCTTTCTTAAATCATATTTTCAGGGGACCAATATATCAGGTCTGGGAAAGAAATAAGAACCTTCTTGAAAGAAAAACACCATGGTGGATCTCACCGGTAGAGGTCTTAACAATAAAAAAAACCAACATGGAAGGGAAGTTAGCCACTTACGAAGATTTGGTAAGAAAATCAGAACAAGGGCTTAAACTTAAACCGTATGAGGAAATAAAGGATCAATTCACAATATCATCAGGTGAATGATATGTTAAAGCAAGATAAAAGAAAAATGGGCTTTGAGGACAAGAAATCAAAATTCAATATAGAAATAATAGAAGGTAAAAACAAAACATTGTCTAAATTATATGACATATTACTGGAATGGCATACAAAAGACGAGGAAGTCAAAGAGGCAATGATTAAATGGGCAATTGACTTCGGCTATAACATCGAGTTTGAAAAGTGGTTGAAATTGTGGAATAGAGATATTAAATTTACGGCCTGTACGAGTTTGAGAGAAAATGTTTAGAAAATGCTCTATAGATGGTATCTTACGCCGGCAAAATTGGCTAAAATCTATAGATCAGAAAATAAGACATGCTGGAAATGTGGTGAAGTGGAGGGAGACCTCTACCATATGTGGTGGCAATGCAACAAGGTGAAGGTTTTTTGGGAAGCAATTTATAATGAACTTAAAAAAGTTTTTAAATATACTTTCCCCAAAAGACCTGAGGCCTTTTTGCTGGGAATTATGGGTAAGGAAATAAAAAATGAAGATAAAAAAATATTTCTCTATGCCACCACAGCCGCAAGAATTATGCTGGCACAAAACTGGAAAACAGAAACTATACCTAACGTAAGTGACTGGCAGGTCAAAATGATTAACTATGCCGAGCTAGATAGATTAACAGGCAGAATACGAGACCAAGACGACCAGAAATTTCAAAAAAATTGGAGTAAATTTTGGAAATATATTGGAACGGATATATAGGAGGAACTGGCGGTATTAGAAAAACTTTATCAGCTAATAATTATAAACTTTAATAAACTAATTACGCAACCCGGGATTTATTTGATACTTACCAAAAGGGTGAAGGGAAGTCAAAGGCTAAGTAGAGCCTAATGTTTATATTATTTTTTTGTATGATTGTACACTTACTTTTTGTATAGCATGAAATTAGGATGAATAATTTATGTTAAAATGTTTATTTTTGTATTTGTTTGTCCTTTTTTCTTTTTTCTTTTACAAATTCTGAATAAAAATTTACTTGCAAAAAATGAAGTTTCCATGTCATCTTCAAGTGTAGCCCCATGCAGAGCACATAACAATAATGCAGTCTGGAAGGTACCAGAGCACGGAGTGCAGTAGCCAAGTCATTTCTGTCCAACAAGGGGCCTTAGCTGGAAAAGGCACTCGAGCTACCATGGGCACCTGAGCCTTCATTGGCAGTGTTGAAGCCAGGAGCACCTTCAAGCTGCACCCATGCTCCTTCCAGGGAAGCACAACCCTGTCTAGGACAGGCCATCTCCCAGATGTGAGAGTGCAGGATATACAAGACCTTTGTTATGTCTAATCCCACCTATTGATGTCTGTTCTCTTCATTTTCTCACTGCTACCTAGGACCACCCAGCCCAAAAGATCTTACTTACACTGTGAAGTTTCAGGCATATTGCTTTCAGTTTTGCAAGATCTGAGGTTTGGTTTGAAGGTCTCCTAAGACTGTGGGAGAAAGGCATGGCCCACACTTATATTTAGCTCCAGGCAGGGCAATCAGGCAGGCAAATCTACCCCCACACTTGAATGAAGGAGCAGACTGGCTGTTGGCTCTTTCAGTGAGTCAGGAAGGTACTTTGGTGTCATCCCTGACTGGCCATATGGCTGGCATGTTTTTCACATCCTGTGAGATGTTCCGTCTTTTGGGTTGGCCTTTAACTGTGATTCGTCAACTGACTGACTGTGGCCATTTTGCTCATGTCTTGCTTCCTTCTTGTGCCGTGTCTTTTTGCCAGAAGGTAGACAGCGGGAAATACCAGTAGCAGCATAAGTATGGGAAGGTGCCCAGAAACATCACCTTGGCTGACAAAGGTGCTAGCAGGACACTCGCAAGTCTGGAAGAACTGGAACAAGACTGAAGGTGGCCCAACGTGATAAAATCTACCTAACAAGAAGTTATGTCTTCCTGCTATGTGAACCTGTAACTTACAATTGCAGTTTCTAGAGGGAGCCAAGTCATGCCAGCAGGCCATCTCAGTTAGTTGTCCAGGCCAGCTGTGGGACTAATCCATGAAGAGCTAGCATCCCACGCAGTCTCTCATCATATCTGCCTTGAAGTTTAAAAAATTGTAGTCCTCATTCAACCCACTTACTTGTGTCTTGCCTCTTTATTTCTGGCTCTGGGTGCTGTGCACTTTTTACCAGCTAGCCTGAAGACAGCAGTCTATTTATTTCAGAACACTGCAGATGTACTCCAAGAGATAAGCCATCTGTCAGCTATGACAGGCCACATGAAAATGTATTAAGAATAAAATGGGCTTTAATTTTTTTTTCCTTGACTAAATATTGACATCTATCATTACTAAATGCACTTTTAATAGCCCAGGACTTTTCTTGCCATCCAGTAATCTCATTGATTTTTGCTATGCGCCTTAAACCAAATTAGAAAGCAGAAGTCCAGGAACTTGTTAAAGAAGGCAGGAAATATTTCTTCTGGCTGAAGGTGCACTGAATATTCTCTAGGTTTGGCATTCACTTTCAAATTAGCATATTTGAAGCAGTTAAATTACAGGCGGCGGGGGGCGGGGGGATTATTCACCTTGTTTTTATGTTTTTCAGCACCCTTTAGATTTTCTGTTTCTGCTTCATGGCATCACTTTCCTTCCTTTTCTTTGCTTTCATTGCTCTTGGCCTCATTGCCCAGAGAGCTGTTTAATCCTATTGTCTGTGAAGTCGCTTGGGATTTTGTCCATGAGTGTCTATTACAGCATCAACCAGATGTAGCATCTGTCATGACAGATATATCTACATGATGTCATCAACCTAGTCACATGGGTGACCTCAGCCCATTGGATCAAATGGCATCACAGCAAGTCAGTTCTGAGCATCAGCAACTGCCCATGGCTGACTCTGAGACAATCTGTCAAGGTGGAGAGAAGACACTTAACTGACATAATCAACTCTAAACTATTATATAAACCTGCTTAATTTTACACTGTATCATTTACATTGTACATGCATGGAATGCTTCTTAGGGTGGAGATATATGGGAATTGTTTCTTATAAGTACTTTCAGACACTGAAAAATTAAGTTTTTAAAAAATAGCAAAGAAGAAACAGAAAAAGTGGTGCAGAGAAGTCTAACGAATGCATGCTTACATGCTGAAAGGGGGGAAATAGCTTTTTTGATTATACACAAAAAGAAAACTGGCATGAGGTAAGATTTCACTCAGCCTTATCTGTGATCAAAGGAGGGGAAATCTACCAAAATTTAAGTTATGGCAAAGCATATGAAAGCACAGAGAGATTGTATAGGCTGTGAAATCCTCCTTTTGCTTCCTAATTACTGGTGTTACACTTGTAATAGCAGCATCTGTGCACACTCAACACTCCTTCTGGATTAATGAATTTTAATTGATGGCATTTTGCATGGCTCTTGGTGGAACATCCCGCCCCCACTTGTAGAGGTGGCTGTGACCTTCTGCTCCCGTTTCCTAAGCGAGTGGCTTGTCTTCTGGGGATCTCATAAGGTCAGGTGGTCAACAAGAGGTGAAGAATGCTTGGACCTGCTGACCACCAATATTTTTTCAGCTGAGATAAAGCCAGATTGCTAAACAGCTTAGTGTTTCCCTCCTCCTCCTTTCCACCCAAATGTTTTATGCTCTGGGTTTAATGATGGCCTTTCTTTTGAGAAATGTTTCCTTAGACCTGAAAGGAAGGCATCATCAGACAAGGCATTTCTTTTGAGGCTTTCTGATTGGTCATTTTGAATCTAGCCTCTTCCTGAGGTTTTTCAAATTATTTTTCTTTAAATGTGATGTGTAATTATTTCAGGTCCTCTCAGGAGCCCCTTTATAACAGTGAAAAAATGGCACCTGAGTACAAAAGAGCTAAGGAACATGATTGCGTATACAAGGGAGTGAAAGAAAATTGGTGTGTCTGGATGAAATTCTTTTTAGCTCTATAAATGTGTTAGATTTTTATTCAGAAAAAGGAAAGGGGGCAGGGAGAACAATATTTTTTCTATGCCCACTCACTTCTGTAGATGTGATGACGAGACAGTGCGATGAGAAAAAGTACATAGCTTTATAGAGAAGCTTGCATTGATGATACTCTCTGCCCTTTTACTAGGGATTTAATAGGAAGAAAATAATTTGCAAATGCAACAGCAGTAGTGCTTTAGATTACTGGAAGAAAGTCCCCAGTCTGGAAAACCATAGCTCTTAAAACATCCAATACATCAGAGGCAGCACACTTCATAGAAATGATGCTGCACTCAGTGTCTGGTTTATAGGCAGACAGGAAATTGGCCACCCCCTGCCGGCTAATTAACAAAGCAGCTTTGTCATTAGTTTTAAAGACAGCCACTTGCCTGCTTCCCTGCCTGTCTGCCCACCCAAAGGGAGCAATCACCAAGTTCTAATGAGAATGTGTTAATTGTGAGTGATGTCTCATACTTGTAATAGTCTGCGGTCTTGTATCATTAAAACACACACACACACACACACACACACACACACACACAAAGTCTACCTTGCCTCAAAGCAGCAGCAACCCAGCAAGCTTTTTAAAGGAAGACTAAAGGAATGGTTTCAACAGAATCAAGGCATATCCTTGCTTGCTAGTCAACTCATTTGCAATATGTGTAGCTCCTATGCATTGTTCTTGATATATTAGTAGCAGTGGTAGTTATCGTAGTTGTCATTCAATTTCTACCCCAAACACTATAAAACAGCTTCTACTCCACAACCACAGCAGGCGCTGTAACTCTCCAACAGGTTGACTTCACCCCCAAAGGCATATGCCTTAATTGATTCCCAAGACAGACAGGTGTCAGCAATACCCTTCCAATACTCTTCCATGTGGCCAACATGTTTTCACCTATTTTTCCCCCTGGGGATGCCAACTCTGTCTTTGTCTCCATCAAAGGTGAGTGAGGGATCTTCTCTACCTGCTATATCTTCACTCTGCCAGGAAAAAAATGCCCTGTCTGACATGGTGATTTCGTGGTAATTCAAAAACAAAATCACATGGTTGCCACAGCTAGACAAGTTAAGGGACAGTGAGGGCAAAAGAGGTTGGGAAAAGGTGAAGGCAAAGAAGCAGCAATTTGGCAATTTGACAAAATGAGCCTTTTTGAAGTTAGCTCAGAAGGGCATAGTATGCTAATTGCTAGGAGAATGTTGAATTAAGTGAATATTTTGTGCAGCTGTTTTGGCTGATGGGCATTTGTGTACTTTGCAATGCTTTTCATTTCAAAAAATTTAAAGCATTGCTTTTTGTCCTGGACCAGAAGGCCTTTTCTTTTTGGTCCAAGAGTCTGACTTGAAATGTCAGAGATTTAGCATTCTTTTAAAGGTCTCTAGAAGAAAGGCTAAAAGATCAATGTGTGGGAACAAAACCAAGGGGCAGGCTACCTTTTGTGCCACATGAATGCTTTCGCAATTACGTCCATCCACAGACATCGTGGCCGCAGACCAGAAATTGTCATCTGCAGAATCCTATAATGGGAGACCTGAGTGGGAGATGTATTCATGCCCTGGCTCTCAGCATGTGGATCTGTCGACGCCAGAGTCTGCGTCTCACTCCTGAACCCTCTGCCACCAAACTCCAAACAGGATCTGAAAACCTTCCCCCAAAGAATCTCCCACAGCCTGAAACCCAGTGGCTGCCTAAAAAACCCAGTGGCTGCATTAAAAGGTACCAGTACTCCATTGGCAGGGCAGACTGCAGCTTCCTTGGGCTCTTGCCCCTTCCCTTTCTTCCTCAAACCACACCCCTCCTCCCTCAGGGCCCCACACCTATAAAGGGATAGAAATCTTGACTAAAATGGCAACCCCTTTTTGCCAGAGGAAAATATATATACATTTGAATTTGTTAGGGGTAAATCTACTTATTTTGTATGCCTCACCTCAGCTCCAAAGGATTCATTATAGTATACTAATGCTATTTATAGGCAGATTATGTTAATAGACTGAATTTTTTATAGATTGCACAAACTATTGAGAAACTATTCTCAGTTTTGCCTGTTTCTGTTTACTCAGTTCTCCACTTCAGTGCTTTCACGGTCAAAAAATGTGTATGTTAGGTGATAGAATCCATCCTTTACTGTCATCTCCAAATATCTTTGGGTGGGGGAGGTACTTTGAATAAACATAACTTACTTCAGTTCTCCACAAGGATTTTCAGCTTCACCTGCTGTGCTGAGATATTAGAAGGTAATCTAGGACTGGCCTAACAATACCTTATTATCATGTTGAGCCAAATAGAAAAAGCACTAATGTAAGCCAAAGACAGAATAACAAATGAAAGGCTGCCCTATTAAAGTAAATACTGTTTTAAAAAAAATTAATTCAATTTCTCAAAAAAAGCCTTTCATAATCATTTAACTGTAGTTCATCTCTACATTAAGCAAGTGTGCATATCGTGTACAAAAATGGCACAGGAAGGTCCACATTGTAGAGCTTATAAGGTAATAAGGTTGTCACATACATGACCCATATAAATAGACACAGCATAATCAATCAGAAAAAAATCAAAGAAGAGGAATCATCTTTGATATGGCATGCATATTCAACACAGTACACGTGGAGATGTAATGCTGTGAGCACTGTTAAAAAGGAGCTTTGAATGAAAAGTTGAAAGCATGCAGTCCTGCCATAAGGCATTGCAGCCTGCCCTGCCCCACAGTGCTCTTGTGGTTACAAAATGAGGAGGGGGAGGACCATTCATGCCACAGGGAGTACCTTGGAGGTATACAGAAAATGCACATATCAAAAGTACAACCGTCAGAATCAACGTTACTCCCTCTCCTGTCATTGGAAACTTAGTCTAGAAATGTGTTGCCCCCTCCATTGTTTCAACGTATCCAGAAAAAGTTCATTTCTTCTCTTAATTTCTTCGCCTCAAAGTGAATTCCTGTCAGAGGTGGAACTTCACCTGCAGTCTTATAAACTTTCTCATTTAACTCAATGAGGCTTAATTCTGAGTAGGTGTTTGTAGGATTGCACTCCTGCACAATATATTTCAGAGGTGGCATTCCTGTCCATCAATGTTACACTAACAACTAACAAACAAATTTTGTGTAACATAGCCTAATATGGGCAGGAGTGGGTTTATGCCACAATGTTCATTGCCATATATGTCTACTCTGACATAAGCCCCACTGAATTCCACAGGGCTTATTCCCTGACCCTGGTTAGTATGTACAGGATTGCAGCCTAAATTGGCTGCTCTTAAGGTGCCAAGGAGTATTTTTAAGGGGGGAAGAATATCTTCACCCCACCCTACCCTTCTTTTCAACAGTGTGGAGCAAGGGTATTAAGTGGGCTGGGATCTGGGAGAGAAGCTTACTGAGTGACCTTGGGCTGGTCACTGTCTCTGAGCGTAACCTGCCTCACAGGGTTACTGCTAATAGAAATTGGGGATGGGAAGAAACCTGGGCTCCTTGGAGGAAAGCTGAGAGCTAGCAAACAGAAGCCCCACCCAGATTGAGGCTACACTCCTACCTATGTTACCCAGGAGTAAGCCTCATTGATTACAATGCGGCCTACTTCTGAGTAAGCACGCACAGGATTGGACAACAATGGGGAAGTTTCCAGTTGGGTGATTGTTTTTGAGGATGGGGAATAAATATAGCAAACAAGAAATAAAAAAAGACTCATTCCTGCCTGCAGCATAAGCAAGTGCCCCCCTATATACCCCACAATCCCTCCCTCACCCACCCTATCCCACTTCCATCCTGCTCCATTTTTCTTAGCTGCTGCTTCTCCCCAATCCCAACTATGTGAGGTAAAGGGTGAGGGAGGAGGGAAGAAGCATAAAAGATCCCAGCTGACCTGCCAGCTCCTCAACACCACAGAGAGAAGAGAGTCTGTCTTGCATAGCTATTGCCTTATCTTGCTGATATGTATCACAATGGATCAGGGCATCTGGATCTGCCCCCCTGATCCACCACATGCCATCCTTCACTGAGCTCTATCTTGTCCAATCAGAATCCCTCTTTCAGCTTCTAGCCTCTGTCCCTTAAGTCTCAGAACCTTGACAAGCTGAGGTGCGGTGGAGCATTAAGCATCAACAATCAACAAAATAAACTGTTTTATTATTCCTTTCCCCCATTTTATAAGCCACGTGTCTGGATCACATTTTTATTGTCACAGGAGTCTCCAGAAGTGAATAGCTGACCCCATTCAGCTGCCTAGAGTTCACCACCCCTATCTAAATACATACTCTGTAACTACACTGCAATGTAACTGCTCACCTATTTGCACAACTAGCTCTTTGGAGAGAAAATATGTGGTCATTAGGAATGAGAATAGATGGACACACCATGGATCCATCCATTGCCAATTCATATTTGTACCTGAAATTTCCCCTTTCCTATTAGACCATTGTGTGCTCAACTTCACGTTCTGCCTCAGACTGCTTGTCTGTGAAAGAGGGTTGCATGAAGAGCAATTGATGAAGCACTGAACAAAAATGAAGAAAGAGAGCTCTTGAAATCACTCATTGATTTTTAACTATTCATTTCCTTTGGTTTCAAGGCTACAAAAATGTGTGGCATTGTAAAAGCCACAACTGCTTTACATTTTGAATTGCAAAAATTCACTTAGAGGCTGAAAAGGTTTGATTTCTTAATTTCACATATTCAAAAACTGAATAGAAATACCCTGGCGCACACTCTCAAGAAATTGTGGCTGCTGGGTCGAGAAAAGAAAGGATAAAAAGACAGTTACAAATACATTTAGAATGTATTATGTATTCATTTGTACATCAGTACCACAAAGTTATCAATCTCAATTGTAAATCTCTTTAGGGCAGGAAAATAATTACTCAAGTCACTAGCGTCAAAAGTGATTTGCTCAAGTAACAACAGTGCAAACAAAACTAAATCAATAGCAGTTTGTGGTACATTTGCTTAATGAGAATTAAATAATAGTCCATACTGAATCTGGGGTGCAGGATGAGAGTCTGCTTTAGTCACCTCTACTATGTCTCATATTTTGTTTTGGGGGGCGGGGACGACTATTAACTCTAAGGCTGTTGTGGAGGGTTCCAAATTTGATCAGAGCAGTAAAACCACTCCCCCTTTTTCATTGCCACAAATGGTGAGAGACCCAGCTATGGCTCCCACACACAACTACCCTTTTCTCCTTGGTCATGTTTGAATGTGTGTGTATGTGTTTGTGGGTGTGTCTTCAAAGACCTTTTATCCATTATAAGTAGTAATATCATTCATTAGGTACCTATAAATGTTTTATGTGCTGCACAGATCTAAGAACATCTCATGTTCTTGTTTCTAGATTGCCTTATAAAATATTATTTCCTAAAAAGCTCAAGTCCATGAGAGTTTGGCTGAGCAAACATATTGATTTCTTCCTGCAAGGAAGTACTTTAGTATGCCATTAAACCATGTTTATATGGTGCAATAAATAAATAAATTAATTAATAAAAAAGTTGGGATTGTTTGTTTTTAACAGAGAGTAATAGATCACTATGCTGTCCATGGCAGAGAAGAATAACTAGCTTGGAGCACTCCTAAAGCAACATTAATACTGGCCTCCAGATGACAACCCAATGATCACAGAATCAAAGAATTGTAGAATTGAAAGGGCCTCTTAGTCCAACCCCTGAAATGTAGGAATCTCAACAAAGCATCTACGACAGATGGTCATCCAACCTCTGCTTTAAAACATCCAGTGAAAGAGAGTCCACCACCTTCCAAGGGAGTCCATTCCACTGTCAAACAGCTCTTGCCATCAGAAAGTTCTTCCTGATGTTTAATTGGATTCTCCTTCCTTGTAACTTTAAGCCTGGTTCGGGTCCTCTCCCCAGAGCAAGAAAAAACAAGCTTGCTCCTTCTTCCATGCAATAACCCTTTAGTGAATTGAAGATGGCTGTCATATCTCCTCTCAATGTCCTCTTTTGCTGGCTAAACATACCCAGCTCCCTCAACCATTCCTCATAAGATCCTTGATCATCTTGGTTGCTTTCCTCTGCACATATTCCAGCTTGTCAATATCCTTCTTAAATTGTGGTGCCTAGAACAGGAAACAAGACTCCAAGGCAGAATAAAGTGGTACTATGACTTCCATTGACTGGGACACTATACTTCTGTTAATGCAGTCTAGAATAGCATTCACTTTTTCTTGCTGCTGCTGCATCACACTATGGACTCACATTAAGCTTGTAGTCTACTAAGACCCATAGATCCTTTCCACATGTACTACTGGCAAGCCAGGAGTCTCCTGCCTTATATTTGTAAGGCTGGTTCTTCCTGCCTAAGTGTAGAACCTGAAATTTGTCCCTATTGAATTTTATTTTGTTAGTTTGGGCTCAATACTACAATCTGTTAAGGTAATCTTGAAACCCAGTTTGGTGTCATCTGCATCCATTCCATCATCCAAGTTGTTTATAAAGATATTGAACAATGAGTCCAGGAAAGAATGTCACTTGTCACTTGTTTTCCAGGATGATGAGGAACCATTAGTGAGCACTCTCTGGAATCGGTCAGTCAAGCAGCCACAAATCCACCTAGCAGTTACCTCATTCAGCCCATGTTTTTCCAATTCCTCCGCAAGGAATTTCATAGAATCATAGAATCATAGAGTTGGAAGAGACCACAAGGGCCATCGAGTCCAACCCCCTGCCAAGCAGGAAACACCATCAGAGCACTCCTGACATATGGTTGTCAAGCCTCTGCTTAAAGACCTCCAAAGTAGGAGACTCCACCACACTCCTTGGCAGCAAATTCCACTGTCGAACAGCTCTTACTGTCAGGAAGTTCTTCCTAATGTTTAGGTGGAATCTTCTTTCTTGTAGTTTGGATCCATTGCTCCGTGTCCGCTTCTCTGGAGCAGCAGAAAACAACCTTTCTCCCTCCTCTATGTGACATCCTTTTATATATTTGAACATGGCTATCATATCACCCCTTAACCTCCTCTTCTCCAGGCTAAACATGCCCAGCTCCCTTAGCCGTTCCTCATAAGGCATCGTTTCCAGGCCTTTGACCATTTTGGTTGCCCTCCTCTGGACACGTTCCAGTTTGTCAGTGTCCTTCTTGAATTGTGGTGCCCAGAACTGGACACAGTACTCCAGGTGAGGTCTGACCAGAGCAGAATACAGTGGCACTATTACTTCCCTTGATCTAGATGCTATACTCCTATTGATGCAGCCCAGAATTGCATTGGCTTTTTTAGCTTCCGCGTCACACTGTTGGCTCATGTCAAGTTTGTGGTCAACCAAGACTCCTAGATCCTTTTCACATGTACTGTTCTCAAGCCAGGTGTCCCCCATCTTGTATTTGTGCCTCTCATTTTTTTTTGCCCAAGTGCAATACTTTACATTGCTCCCTGTTAAAGTTCATCTTGTTTGTTTTGGCCCAGTTCTCTAATCTGTCAAGGTCGTTTTGAAGTGTGATCCTGTCCTCTGGGGTGTTAGCCACCCCTCCCAGTTTGGTGTCATCTGCAAATTTGATCAGGATGCCCTTGAGTCCATCATCCAAGTCGTTGATAAAGATGTTGAATAAGACCGGGCCCAAGACAGAACCCTGTGGCACCCCACTAGTCACTCTTCTCCAGGATGAAGAGGAACCATTGATGAGCACCCTTTGGGTTCGGTCAGTCAGCCAGTTACAATCCACTGAGTGGTAGCATAGTCAAGACCGCATTTTACCAGCTTCTTTACAAGAATATCATGGGGCACCTTGTCAAATGCCTTGCTGAAATAAAGGTAGGCTACATCCACTGCGTTCCCTTCATCTACCAGGCTTGTAATTCTGTCAAAAAACGAGATCAGGTTAGTCTGACATGACTTATTTTTCAGAAATCCATGCTGACTATTGGTGATCACAGCATTCCTTTCTAGGTGCTCACAGACTGTTTGCTTAATGATCTGCTCCAGAATCTTCCCTGGTATTGATGTCAGACTGACTGGGCGGTAATTATTTGGGTCCTCTCTTTTCCCCTTTTTGAAAACAGGGACAACATTTGCCCTCCTCCAGTTTGCCGGGACTTCGCCTGTTCTCCAGGAATTCTCAAAGGTGACTGCCAGTGGTTCTGAGATCACATCTGGCAGTTCTTTTAATACTCTTGGATGCAGTTCATCTGGCCCTGGAGACTTGAATACATCTAAACTAGCCAAGTATTCTTGTACTATCTCCTTAGTTATTCTGGGCTGTGTTTCCTTTGCTGAATCATTTGCTCCAAATTCTTCAGGTCGGGCATTGTTTTCTTTATTGGAGAAGACTGAGGCAAAGAAGGCATTGAGGAGTTCAGCCCTTTCTGTGTCCCCTGTTTGCATTTCACCATCTTCTCCTCTGACTCCTCTCCTCCTCTCCCAAGGATTTCATGGGGAACAATGACAAAACCCTTACTGAAATCAATAAACACCACATCTACAGCATTCCCCTGATCCACCAAGCTCATTTCAAAAGAAATGAGATTCATCTGTCATGCCTTGTTTTTGAGACACACATGCTTGGTCTTGGTAATCACAACATAATTTTCTAAGTGCTTAGAGACTGACCATTTAATTATCTGTACTAGGACCTTTCCTAGTATTGACGTCAAACTGGGTGGTTGGCAGTTAATGTGGTTTTCTCCCTGCCACATTTTTTAACATTTGCCTGCCTCCAATCTACAGGGACCTCAGCTGTTCTCCAAAAATTCTCAAAGATTACAGACAGAGGTTTCTGAGATTTCTGGGATTTTTGAGGAATTCAGTATTTGAGAATCCCTATACAAAATGTCCTGCTTCTTATTCCTTGGGCAGATTGGAACTTGCCAGAGTTCACTCTTTTCTGACCCAGTACTTGGCAGTTTAAAAGTAGTGAAACAAGTATTTAAATACTGTTTAGAGATAGAAGACATAATTAAATATTATTTTGAGAGGGCATTTTTTAAAATTTGCAGATTAATACAGAAACAGAACACAATCATGGATAAAAACATGAAAAGAGTTAAAAGCAAGCACATTCTCTGCTCAGCCACAATCTAATGTCAATGTAATGTAAGAGAGAAAAAACCGAGGCAACTGATCTTGCTCTCCTGCAAATTTCTTAAGAAATTTATGCCTCTCACACCCAAATTTCATTAGGATTTCTACTCTCACACACAAACACACTCCACACACCATTAATGGTTGAATGGTTAAATGAAAGTCAAAATATTGGCCCAACACTCAGCAAAACTAAACGAGAAAGAAATAAAATATTCAGATTAAGTTATACTAACATTATGCTGGTGCACACTGGTCACTGTCTTGGTAGTACAATAAAATGGCCTGGTTATGTCAGGATTGATGTGATCTGTATCAGAGTAGTGACATAATCTGGGTTGTTATTGTCAGCTTGATCACAAACAAAGTAGATAATACATTTCATTGGATTGACTTTTATTAATGTAGATGCATGTAAACCTATTGTTTGTCAGATAAAAGTATGTGCAATTCATGTTGTCTGTGTAATTATCATTCACATCTCTCTTTATTCAGACTACAGAATGTTCTTCCCTAATATTCTTCAGTGGCTCCCCAGCCCTTTCTGCATTCAGAAACTCCTCATTCTCAATGCTTTTACACTCACCAAAATGTTGCTCCAGCCCTATTTCTCTGCACTGACTTTCCATGATACTCATGCATGACCTTCACTCTCTCAACTCTGCCAAACTCACCTATCCAAAAAGTTCTTGCTTCATTAATTGACTCTGCCCATTTGCTCCTGCTCGCCCTTATGCCTGGACTCTTTTCCAGAATGCCTGTTGACAATTTTCTGTCTTGAGAGACAATGGAGTACGCTTCTGGCAGTGAAGTCAAGCTGTGAGAGAATCACAGTACTTCTTGTGGCTGCAGAAACTGGTATCTTGTAACTGCTGCCTCCCATGTTTTTGGTGTGTTAGCAGCACCAAAATGGCCATCCCAGGGCACAAGTCTGGGCAGTGTGTCTGGAGGTCCTGGGCTGCATAGGCGACAGGACCTCCCTCCCAGCCTTGCTGATGCGGTCCAAAGGAAAGCAGAGCAATACGTTTGGCAGCAGCTTGGTTGCAGCAGTTCCCAGAAAGAGGCGTAAAAGGTGCTACTCAACCGTCTTAGGGACTCCACTCTGGATTTGTGTAGGGTTTTCTTCTTAGCCCTTTCTTCTCCGAAATATGTCCCATAAGATAGGCAACATGGAATTTTCCTCAAGGTTTACTCCCAAAGCCTTTCTCACAAATGAGTATAGCCACAAGACAGCAGAGGTTTGAGATCAGAGTTTCCCTTCTGCTAGATGGGCTTCCTTCCCAGGTGGACTTCCCTCAACAGCATGTGCAGAAACTGCCTTCTTGACCGTTTGACCCACTATTGGTCTGGTCCATTCTATCCTTTCTCAAAATAATAATAATAATAATAATAATAATAATAATAATAATAATAATAATGATCTGTGAAGGCTTTGCAATGAAGCCAAATAACATACTAAACACATTCATGAATATTCCTTCCAACTTCATGAAGCAATTACCTTCTTCTGACTTATTTTATCCTGTAAGGTGTCATATACATTGATGGTGCTAAGTAAAACAAACTTGCAAGCAATCATACCAGAGTCTTTGTTCTAACTTGCAGAAATCTTTCATTCTTCCTGACCAACCTCCACCCCTCTGCCCAGCCAAAACCTTAACTTTCTTTTTAAAAAAGGCAGAAATACACAATCAATCCTAGACAAATAAGAATATACTGAACCCCTAGCCAAACAATCAAGAGAAACTGTCAATGAGATCAGTGTGATGAAATGTTGTTTCTCTCTTTCTTTCTGGCAGCTGTAGCTAAGGCAAATTTTGAAGCCCAGGTTCCCAAAATGTTTAAGCAGAGTCCCTTAGCAGAGAAATAAGTAGCTGATATCCACACAAACACCTCATCTTTGAAGTTAGGCAAGCAATGTCCTTTTGACAATCAATGCTATAAAAAGCCTTAAAAAAGGACAGTGAAGATAGAACGTGGCAAGATGCAGCCATTAAGAAGTCTGCAGCGTCTCATGCTTTCACAATTACAAGGCAGTGTCACTGTGAATGAGTTAAAAATCAATAAAAAGAAGGCAAGGGAACTAACATGAACTACATTTACTCCTGTCCTTATTGATGTTGCATTTCATGAATCTGCGACGTAGCTGTGCTGTCTGCTCAGCCACCTGTCACTGAATTACATTTTTTTTAAAAAAAAAAGAAGGAAAGCAGTGTGAATGCATTTAATTCATTTTGCCAAAGCAACTTTATTTAGAAAGCTGTTTACCTTTCCGCAAAGCCTCATTACCCATAAAAACAAAGAATGAAGTTGATTAATGTGCTCTAAGTGTGATGTTCAAATTGTAATTTTCATATACGCAAATGGATGCTTCGGCAGAATTTTGTTTGATAATTTACAGAGTTAGCACCGTCCAAACCACTAATCAGTTTCTTTTTATGATGACAGCTGTGGGAGATCCTTTTTGAATGCTAATTTTCATTAGCGCCTTCTCTCAGAGAGCACTGGGGACTTTCTCTTGGAGAACTCCAGGGCAATGAGAAGTTGTTTTGTGGCCTGGGCAGTTGCTTCTCTAAAAGATGGAAACTTGGCAAAAAAAAGTTGGCAAAAGGAGACAAGTGGACACAGAACTAGCATACTGGTCAACATCAGCCACTGGGCAGCTTCTAGATCCCATCTTGGTGCCATTTCCCCCTCCCCAAATAAGCTGAGAAGTGTGAGACATCATTCCTTGTAACCTCTCCTTTTTCAGTAATGGAGGCACCTGCTAGATTCTTTGGTCTGGGGTGACCCACTTGTGTGGGGAAAGGATGGCTTCCAGAGTGAAGTTGGCTTCAGTCAGTGTCCTGTAAACAAAGGAAGAGAAATGAATTATCACAAACTTTCCTGTATTATTCTTTTTGCAGGATAATGTTAAAAATACAGATTAATAGTGCACAATTTGCACAGGATTTCTACCAGCCCCTTCTACTTTTCAATTAATGACAAAGCGCCAAATGTAACAATGCAGCCTGTGATAAGAAATGGAAAAGACAACTGGATTAATGTTTTAGCCTATCACATATGAAGGCTGTCAGGAGGAATGCTGCCGTGCTATAAGCATGCTTTGGCTTTGGGTTGCTTTGGCTTCTCAGATCAATTTTCTGCAGCAGGATGAATATGGTGTTTCTTTCTGTTAATTTGCAATCTTCATGCATGGACACCAGTATTAATGTTTTATGCCAGTGTAAATGCTAAGTAACCAATCCAAGGTTCTAAATATATGAGTGTTCTGCTGCTCTGCATCGGTATGAGGAAATTAGACTGATGCTGTGCTGTGCAAAAATGTACTTTTGGTGATCAGGAAGGGCATGCTTTCATTAAGCAGGGGCTTCTTCATTCTGCTTTCCTTTATGGTATTATTCAATACAGAAATTAAAGATATAAAGTCAAAAGTTGTTTTTAAAAATCCCCAACAACCCAGAACATCCAAGAGTCGAATAAGAAGAAATGTTTGCATGTTTATCTTGCAAACAAAAGAACTGTAATTCAGCAAATTCATTCTACAGGTTCCTTTGTGGTCATCCTGGAGCAAAGAAACGTCAAAGGAACTTGATGCTGCAGTGTGAACTGCTGAATTAAAATATATCAAGAGTGTGAATCCTGTTGCTTGTGAATTGAACAGAGGCAAGGGAATTCTTTAGCATTCTGTATGAGTTCATTGGCTTGCCAATGCCAGGATATCTGCATTAACAGTGCTAATTCACAAATCAGTTGTTGCTAATTGCTTAATTATAACCACCTGTAGTTTTGTTGTTGTTATTATTTATTAAATTTGTATACCACCCCCATCCATAGACCTCAGGGTGGGTCACAGCATAAAAATACAAGATGCAGACATAAAATAAATAATAAAAACAGGAATAAAACAAACCAATAACCCCTTCCCCCACCATGTCCCTGTAACTCAGGATTGCAGCCAATGCATCTGATAAAAGTGTCCTGTAGTCCAAGAAAGCTTATGCTTTAATAAATGCTGAAAGAGTCTCACCTTCTGGGAATTATTTTAAAATGCAGGAGCAGCTGGAAGGAAGGAGTGGTACGATGGACCTAGCATTCCGGTGGCAGTATCGCTACCATGTCTTTGGGTGGACAAGGTTGCAGCAAGGTTGCAGTGGTGCAGGTGGGTGGGCAGAGCCAATCCAGTATGCTGGAATCACGGCAACTGCACTGCTGCTCTGCCTCACCTCCACACCATCCCAATAAGTGGCAGTCCACACTGCTTCCCCTTCCCACTGGGTGTGCCTGTCACAATATATCCCACAGTATGTCAAAAGCTCAGTGCAACAAACATGTTTAAATGCAGAGATAAAATCTGTATCTATATACTGAAATAGATGAATCCTTGGTTTAGAACCTTTAATTCTCTTTTATAGCATATGGAGGCCTCCATATAGAACAATTCACTTCACTGGCTATGCAGAGGTTGTATCTGTAGGTATTCACAGGTAGCTGAAGAAAAATGACCCTGACTCAGACCAATGTAGGGCTACCCAAGGTCTTACTTTATCCCACATCTATTTAATCAATAGATGCAAGATGGTATCTGGGGCATGGATGCTGAATCCTGTTTACCCAGGGCACAATCTAGCAAATGTTTGCCATGCCTTAGTTTATGCATTTGTAAGAATTCATCTTTGCCCGGAAGGTGCCACTTCTGGCTGCCGTTGAGGGATCACAAATTTACCTTCTTCAGTCAGGAAGATTCAGACTAGCCTTCTCCATGCCATTTTTAATGTGTAGAGTGCATCCCCCACCCAGCTCATGAGAAAGCATTTTTCAACATGAAATTCCCACCTGTAGTGTTGAATGTGGTACATTGCTGACTTGAGAGCTAGGGAATCACTATTGCCTTTTTAGAGAGGAAAACATAGGAAACCAACATGGCATTGGAATATTTGGTCCTCTCTTTCCAGCCTGTCCATGGCCATCTTCTGCTGGGATTCCATCTCTACCTGCTGAGAGTGTACCTGTTTTCAGTATTTCTGTTCTTCCCAGGTTGCTATACAGAGCAGAACCCCTGCTGCCTGTAGGGTATGTCATCTTGTTATCTTGCTACACAGTTTTAGGGTCAGTGCTTTGGCCTATCAACTGCCTTAGATTGCCTGTTCTGCAGACACAGCATACAGTTTTCATCTTAGTCATCAAACCAAATGAAAATCTTATAATTCTGATGGTTGTGTGCTACATTTATTGCAATGTGTTTGCTCCTGCATCATTTCATCTCAAAATGGCCATGCCAAGAATTTTATTCTACATCTTCTCAGGGATTTTAAATTTCCTTTGTGGTCCTCAGAGAGTCGCATTCACATTAAACCAAGAGTGCAGCAATGACACCAAGAAAACAGGATCCTACAACAAGGCAAGACCATTTCATTACAAGCCAATCCTTACAAGGAAATGCTAACCATGCATAGCTCAATCAAATATAATAGACAGGAACCAGTGCTACTCATTCTGCAAACCAGGTTCAGACAAATTTGGGGTGGTTCGTCACTCACAGGTTCATCAGCAGGATCCATTTCCAGGCCAGGGTTATTTCTGTGGCTACAGATTCATCAGCAGAGCAGCAAATAGAACACCTGAGGCCTCCTCAGGTGCTTCTTATGTTTGTTACTTGGAAGCGAGCACTGCAAAAGACGGCAGCAGCAGCACCCCAGCTGGGGAAGCCCTGCCTTGTGAGGCACTAACAACTGGAGCTGCTTTGGTAATCATTTCTAGGCTGCGCTTTGAAACCTACTATGGCCCACAGAATCAGATGCAGAACTGGGGCAGATGGGGAGGGGAAGGAGGGCTTTTATACAGCTTTCTCCTCCCCACGTACTCTTGTATCTACCACCAGAAACCAGGAGCCCCACGCAGCTAGGGACTCATTTTTCTTGATTTAAAAAGTATTATAGCACAACAGTCATGACCCTATATCAAGGGTGAATCAGCTAAACCACATCCTGCCATTATAACAAGAAATCAGTACATTCTACTGCTCAGAAACTGGTTCAACAAATTGATCCGAAATGGGACAGCATAGGAGAGGAAGGCTTGAAAATGGCCCATGCCAAATATGGGCTAGAGAACATTTATGAGTGACATTTTGGCAGGCATTTTGGGTTTTTTCATCATAGGCTTTGATAGGATGGAGCTTAGGAGGAAATTGCCCGCTTTGTACGATATCTTTTGGGATAGGGTTTGTTATGTTAGCTCATCGGAAACGTCTGCTGTGTACTACTTCCACCCAGTAGTACAGCACTGTAGTATAGTACTGTCGTAATTTTTGTAGTTTCTGGCCAATTTCGCAGCATATGGAATCAATAAAGAAATTCCCACTTGGGCTCAAAGATTGCCTGGCAACTACTTGAGATGGAACCACAACAGAATGGAAAGTTGGAAGGGACCTTGAAGCTTATCTTGTCCAGCCAGTGCAAGGTGCTTTTGAGGTGAATCACTCCTCCTGTACACTGCTTCCCGTCCACTCAGGACATGATGATTTTGTATTTTGAAAAAAAAGTTTGAAATTAAGCCCTCTAAATATGTGAGTACATATAAAAAGGAAAAATTCAGGGGGTGGGATCATTTCACTAAATTTCTTTCAGTAAAAGAAATTATTCAACACTTTCTTAGAGGTGGGGCTCAGCTTCTTTCCTTTCCCATACATAGATTTGGCAACTGCAACTGTGTTCGCAGCCCTGGCTCCACTGTGCATCGTCTACAATGCCTCATACGTAGCATCATTCTGGGGCAGTGAATGTGGGCGCTCTCGCTCTCTGCCCTCCATGTGTGTGGAATGGTGTCATCACCAAAAAAGGGGGGAATGTTCTGAGAAAATTTGGTTAAGTGGTCCTTCTTTTGAGAAATTTCAATCCAGCTCTATTCACAATAGTACAATGGACTTAGTGTCCACTACTTTGACTTTCCCCCTTTACTTAGTGTCCACTACTTTGACTATTCTCCCTTTACCATACATGTTTTTTTTTTGCTTTAAAAGATATTTATTGCAATTTTTTAAACAACAAACAAACCACCAAACATATAAAATACCATCACCATAGACACAGAAAAAATCAAGACAAAATTAAGAAATAGACAAGAAATAAAAGAAAAGTACATATAAAATGCAGTTGTTCATCAGTCGTATTTTCATAATCTTTGGACTTCCTCGCATCACCCTTCCCTGCGTTCTCAGTCACATTAGTTATAGACAGCAATTTATTACCTTGTTTCAGTTCTTATCTTATGAATCTCAGATATTATGTCCCAAGTTTTAAATGACTTTATCATAAACTAAACTGCTTGGTTTGAACATAGTATTGCTTCATATTTCATCATTTATTTAGGCCTCACTTATTCTCATATATCTTACAACCAAATTACTGCTGCCCTGTTACTTTCAATCGTGCATTCTCCTAACATTCATACAATTTATAGTATTTTTGTAGATAGCCTTTACCATACATGTAAAGACATTTTCATATCTTGCTAGAAAATAAAATCTACCAAAAAGAAAGAAATGCTCCTTTTCCAGGCTCTTGTTTAAGCCAAAGGTTGTCAGCTTGGCTTTCACACCTCAAAGACAAAGGAAAACGTGGATGTACTCCCAATCAATTGCCTTCCAGATCATGCCCTGCAGTTACTTAAATCGGTGGACACATTTCCCCCAAGACTTTCATTTCTTCAGGGATAATGTTTTAGCTCAATTCAAAGAAAAGAATTTCATGACAAGGGCAGCCAGATTTGGAAAGTTCACCATCAGCAAACAAAATTATGTATCATACATACATCATTACATACATTTTTATTCATTAAAATTCACTAAAGGTGAATAACATCGCAACTATTGTTTTTCATCCACAGAACTATTAAACAACTAGAATTCCACAGATTCACACCCACACACCCCGACACTTTCAACTACAACTCTCATCAGCCCAAGTCACCAAACAAATGGTCGGGGATAATGGGAGTTCTAGTCCAAAAGACTGGGCAGGTGCCCTCTTGGAAGGCTGGTGCAGACTAAATAAGATTGTTTAAATATATTTTGATTCCTGCACCAAAATGTGTAACTTTAGTGGACAATGGAGCTATAGGTCTGATATGAAGGAAGTTCTCTGATGTTCCCTGCTATAACAACTGGAAATACTATCCATGTGACACAGGTGCAGCCTGCACATTATGATTCTTCCTTTCTACCAGTAGAGCCAATGGCATGGGATGGCAGCAGAGAAAGGCATAGTTTGATCATCCAGCATCATGTCACGAGGACTTCTTGGATGGCTGCTGTTCATAATGTGAAGATGGTGCATCACACTTCTTCTAGGCATGGGGCAAACTCGGGATAAATTGGCACAGTGATGCCGTATCACGTGAAATCTTCCTGGCAGGCATAATATGTACCTTGACTCTTTCATTTCACAAGTCCAGGACCAATTTCACCAACCCATAATCCTGTGACTGTGGGGGTGGAAATGGCATGCACCTTCCACTGTGTGTAAGTTGGATGCTGGTGGCACAGGCTCACAAATCAATATTAAATTTGGAGAAATATAGAACATAAGAAGCTGTCTTATACAGTGTGCCCTGACTGGCACCAGCTCTAATAATTTTTAGGCAGGTTTCATTCCCAGCCATATCTGGAGATGTCAGGGAATTAAACTGGGACCTGTTGCATGCAAAATATCTACTCTACTGCTAAGTTACAGTCTCCAAAGTGCCACGGTCTTCATATCCATGCAGTTGGTTAACACCCATGTACAATACTTTTATACTTAGAATCATAGAATCATAGAGTTGGAAGAGACCACAAGGGCCATCGAGTCCAACCCCCTGCCAAGCAGGAAACACCATCAGAGCACTCCTGACATATGGTTGTCAAGCCTCTGCTTAAAGACATCCAAAGAAGGAGACTCCACCACACTCCTTGGCAGCAAATTCCACTGTCGAACAGCTCTTACTGTCAGGAAGTTCTTCCTAATGTTTAGGTGGAATCTTCTTTCTTGTAGTTTGGATCCATTGCTCCGTGTCCGCTTCTCTGGAGCAGCAGAAAACAACCTTTCTCCCTCCTCTATATGACATCCTTTTATATATTTGAACATGGCTATCATATCACCCCTACTTGGTCTTCTTGACTTTCATTGTTGATTTAAATTTTATTTCTATCTTTCCAATATTCAAATTTATTGAGATCATTGTGAATTCAGATCTGAGGGTAAGATACTATTCAGTACGAAGCACAAAATTCATTATTCACTGTCCTAAACTATTGGTCCACTGCACCCTAATGGATTTCTTTAAGAAGTCTTCAGCTGCCTGGAAACATTGCAAATATTGCTTCAGGGATCATGGGCCTCTTCACACAACACATTTTAAGATATACTTTTAGAACCTTTAAAAAGGTAAAGTGTGAATGTAAGAAGGGAACAGAGAAAGGAACACAGCTTTCCCAGGTGGAAGTCCAATGCTATCTATTGGGCACCAGCATCTCAGGCAAACACTGAATGCAAAGATTGCTAACAATGCTACATATCATCTGAATACTCTGTATTTTGGAAGAGACAGCACAATTGTGCTTTGCAATCACCATTTATGGTTGTTAGATTGTGCAGCACACATCTTCCATCTTTCTTTGCTGCACAAAGACTGAAACACTTCTAACTTTCTGGGAATCCATCTATAGTAACTGGGCAATTACACGGCATGCTCTGAACATAACAAAGTCAATCTTGTTACCATCTCAGTGCTCAGAAATTACCAAGCTTCATTTTAATGACCTCCAGATGCATTACACCCTACTGTGCTTCTCATTTTAGGAAAATAGAAGTGAAATAACAATGCACCAGGGAGCAAGTATGAGGTTCATTCTATTCTTCAAGACCACCACTTTATGTCTACCATTAGCAGTTAGGGATTAGTTAAGAATGTCTGCACAAGGGCCAGAGACCGTGTTCACCATCCTGAACCAGGCCTATAACCAATTTCTAAGGTGTTAGCTGGAGTCTAGCAGCTAATAAAGCCATACCGCCCAGCAGTCCACAGATCAAAATTGGGACAATCGTTTTTGGTCCCGAACTCTTACAGCACTCTGGCGAGAGCCCTAAAAATCAGCATCTTTTGGTCTGGCACTCTGGTGCAAGCCAGCAGATTCACATCAGAACACAAGACCAAAAAATGAGCATCTTTTGGTCCAGCTCTCTGGCATGAGCCAGCTGATTTGTGCAAGACTGCAAGACAAAAAACAGAAACAAAACACAAGTGTCTACCCTGTCCAAACACTTGCTGCTTGAAGTGACAAGGGTTGCTGCAGACTGGCACCAGCCCAGTCATTTCTCCAACAGCATGCAGAAGGCGAGACCATTGCAGAAGACCACCATATTGTGTCAATGGTTAGTTGAAGTATTAAGGACATCCAATGAGCTTCATGGCTGGGTCTCCAACAGTATCAGCATGGTAACAATGACATTCAAATAGAGAGATGCTATGAATTTCACCAGCAACAGAATTTCAAGCTGAATTTAGGGACTTATGCTTGGAGGGGGAAAGGTAAAGAATGTATAAAGAATAAGACTAGCAACATTTCTCAAAAAGGGGTTCCAAAGTTGCAACCTAAATTCAAGTTCTTGCCACGTTGGAGGTTCTGGCTTAGGCAAAGTATCTAAGGAATTTTGAAGAAAAGTGTAAAGGAAGCAATAGCAGAACCAAAAATTTCCAGGGGTGCAGAGTGGAGGAGGTTTGCATATCCTGGACAAAATGTAAACCCTTTTTACACTGTAAATTAGCCTGACAAGCAGAACAAAGATTCCAGACAAATGGCTAGATGGTAACAGTTTTAGTAGGGTTACAGTAAACCACAAACAGAAGGGTTGCAAAAGGAGAGTGCTATTTTTTTTTTAAATGTTATATCCACACCACATGATCAAAAGATTGCATGTTGATTACTTTTAAAATTTATTCTAGCTCTACATGAATTCCCTCTCTCAAATTATTGCCTTATCACAAATTATCTGACTGCGGCTACATATGTGTACTCTTGGCTGCTCAGTTTGGCTAGAGACCATGCATGCAACATGCATGTTGTACGCACCATTCCCCATCCAGTTAGGGAAACACATGCAGAAACTTAGAAGTGCGGAAGGGAAGCCTCCAGCCCCACACGGACGAAAACGGCTGACCAAACCACGTCAGAAAGGAGAACTATGAGGCTGCTAAACAAACGTGCAGCACCAACCACCTCAGGAGCAGCCCTGCCCTTCTGGCCCTTCCTGCCTCGCTTACCCACCAGCTCAAGGGGGCATCCTCAGGCTTGAGAGGCCTAATAACTCTGCTCTCCACCATAAGCATAAACTCTAGGGGGCTGAGGCATCTTTACCCCCTTCAAAATTTGTTGGAAGGGGGCTGAGTGTCATATGATGCATGCATGAAGTCACACATGCACAACGCAAAATGGGGCCCCTCAATCTTGCAGGCAAACTGGCACCTCTGCTCCCCCCCAAATGGAAATAACTTGTGTGGGATGTAAAACTGCAGTCAAGTACAACATTCCTACAGTGGACATGTTAGTGGGTGTTTTGAACCACTCAGGCTTCCCCTTTCCTCCTGAGCTGGGACAGACTTGAAGAGGGTGTGGTCTGTTGTGCTAGCATGGAGGAGCACACAGCCTCCATGTTCGGATCAGTGTGTCTTCTCCATTTTGTATGTTGCTGTGTGTTTGGAGAAGTGACTGCTTAGTCACAGTCCCTTGGGACTGACTTCTTTATGGAATAGTTCTAGTCGTTATGTAACCCAAATCTGCCTTCAGGGATAGGTCTGTGAACCTGAATGAATCTGTGAGTAAACTACTTTTATATTAACATTAATCAGATTCTTGTGTTTATTCTTTTTAAGAAGGATTAAAAGGGATTTTACCAGGAAGGAATCTTTAATAGTAAAACTCAGATGAGTCAGCAACAAGCTGGTTGCTGCGTAATTTAAAAAGGGGGATGTTTGAACTCTGCAAGAATATGGAACTCGCTAGCACAAGTTAGGAAGGATATCATTAAATAATATATCCTCTCCTGCCTCCCTAATCATCCCCACAACTTGCACTCAGCCAGAAGGGAGGGCTGGAAGCATGCATATATCTCAGTCTCTGAAACGGTTCATTTTACTGCGTGTGTATGCTCTGAGGGAAGGTGGAAGTGGCTGTTATGGTGATTCCTCTGAAAATGGGCATGTGCTATTACAGATTATGCCCTGAGAAACAAACCAACCTATGTCTTCCAAATGCCAGTCCAGACAGAAGGGTGGGGTTTTTTCTAAAAAAAATATAATTTTTATTTTACACTTGAAACAGTAACAATCTTTCAAATAAAAGAAATACACAATTAATATTGACTCCCCCCCCCCTTCCATGGTACATTTTACTACAGTCATACCTTGGAAGCAGAACAGAACCCGTTCAACTTCCAAAACACTCGGAAACCAAAATGTGACTTCTATTTGGCTGCCAATCAGAAGCCGTGGAAGCCCCGTTGGATGTTCCAAAAATAGTTCGCAAACTGGAACAGTCACTTCCGGGAGGTTTTCGGCGTTGAGGAGTCAAAACATTCGAAAACTAAGCCATTTGAAAACCAAGGTACAACTGTATTTTCTTATTCATGACATATTTTAATTTCTCCCCATATCTTATTTTCCTCATCCTCATATCTCAGTATTTTTTTCTGCTAAATTTAATCTTAACATAATAAATAATAATAAATAATAATAATAAATAATAATAATAATAATAATAATAATAATAATAATAATAATAATAATAAATTTATACCTTGGCCATCTGGCTGGCTTTCCCCAGCCACTCTTGGCAGCTTCCAACAGAAGTTTAAAAATACATTAAAACATCAGTCATTAAAAACTTCCCTAAACAGGGTTCACTTCAGATGTCTTCTACAAGTCAGATAGTTGTTTATTTCCTTGACATCTGATGGGAGGGTTTTCCACATGGTGGGTGCCACTACCGAGAAGGCCCTCTGCCTGGTTCCCTGTAACCTCACTTCTTGCAGCGAGGGAACCGCCAGAAGACCCTCGGCGCTGGACCTCAATGTCTGGGCTCAATGATGGGGGTGGAGACGCTCCTTCAGTTATACTGGGCCGGGGCCCTTTATATAAAGGTTTTTCCTAATCACATGATTCATAAAACTCTTATGTACTTTATCTTACCATAAATATGCATGCCAACCAAACCTGGTTGGTAGATTCGGCAGAGAGAAGGGTTTTAGCAGTTCAGAGAAAGGGCTTATTCACACTTACTTTTCCTCTGTTTTTTCCATGCACAGATCTGCGCAGGTTGCAGCTACAACAAAGGTGGCATTTTTCCATCTCCACCATGCTAGGCAGTTGATCCCTTACCTCTCTCACCCTGACCACACCACAGTGATCCATGTGACGGTCACCTCCAGGCTTGATTACTGTAAGTCACTCTATGTGGGGCTGCCCTTGAAGCTGACCCAGAAACTTCAGCGGGTACAGAATGCCGCGGCAAGACTCCTTACGGGGTCCTCACCATAGGATCACAGTCATCCGGTGCTATACCAGCTGCACTGGCTCCCAGTGAAGTACAGGATCAGGTTCAAGGTGCTGGTTTTAACCTTTCAAGCCCTATACAGCCTAGGACCCTTGTACCTATGGGACCGCCACTCCTGGTATGTCCCACGGAGGACCTTACGGTCTGCAGATAACAACAGCCTGGAGATCCTGGTCCCCAGGGAGATTAGGCTGGCCTTGGCCCCGGTCTGGTGGAACGCTCTGCCACAAGAGACCAGGGCCCTGTGGGATTTGACATCTTTCCGCAGGGCCTGCAAGACAGAGCTGTTCCACCTGGCCTTTGGTCAGGGCTCAGCCTGACTCCCCTTCCCTTTTTGTATAAGAACTAGTATGAAAGAGGCCTCCCATCATTCTCACAGGCCCGTATAAGATCAGTGTACACAGTTGGGCCTGATGAGCGTTTACTTTTCCCAACCCAAATCTTGCGGAAAGCCGTCTAATTCAGATTTTAATTTTATCCTGACTTGTTTTTAAGAGGTGATGCAATTATTGTTTGATTTTATATCAATGTTTATATTTGATATTAGCCACCCTGACTTGGCCAGGGAGGATGGTATACAAATAAAAGTTTTATTATTATTATTATTAGCCCATGAAAACCCACTCTTTAGCACTCAACTGGAGTAAATGTCAGTTCTGGTTTTCTTCAGATTGCCATTTGCTCCGAATGAGTTTTAAAGAGCAGGTTTTCCGGAGGGGGAAAAGGGGCACTCAGAGAAAGAAGCTCTAAATCTTGGACTGTGCCTTGAAAGAGCAGAGGAAAGGTAAGTGTGGATAAGCCCACATGCTGGATTTCGTGAATAATGAGACTCTTCATGTCCATATGTGTGTGTACATATATATGGAAGAATGGGATTAACAAAAGCTTTAATTAAAATGAACTGGGTTAATGTAATCTGAATTAGATAGGATTAAGAAGATCCAAATTACTTGAATTAAGATAAAATGTACAATTTAAACACTCTTATCTTCCATTTTACTGAAGGAACCAGAAAGTCTGAATATACTACATGCTCTGGGATTATCCCTTGCTCTGGTGTCTATGTTTCACACTAAGCAGCTGCTGATTTTATTTTGATAAATGTAAAGCAATTTTAAAGGAAATAATTAAATAAAATAATAGCGGCTAGGGAAAACTGTTGAAGAGGAGAAAATATGTTGGCAGCAAATGTGATTCTGTAACATGGATTTATAAACTGATAATAATAATAATAATAATAATAATAATAATAATAATAATAATAATAATAAATTTTATTTATATCCCGCCCTCCCCAGCCAAGCCGGGCTCAGGGCGGCTAACAACAATCAAATAAACAATCAAATAATAACACATTCTAAAAATATTTCATTATAAAAATTAGTTAAAATCAAATTGATGGCAACCGATTAAACAAAATTCTGTGCAGGTTGCCAGAGGAGGGAGTCAGGCTGCGCCCTGACCAAAGGCCTGGCGGAACAACTCTGTCTTGCAGGCCCTGCGGAAAGATGTCAGGTCCCGCAGGGCCCTGGTCTCTTGTGACAGAGCGTTCCACCAGGTTGGAGCCGCAGCCGAGAAGGCCCTGGCTCTAGTTGAGGCCAGCCTAACCTCTCTGAGGCCTGGGACATTGAGGGTGTTATTATTTGCAGACCGTAGGTTTCTCTGTGGGGCATACCAGGAGAGGCGGTCCCGTAGGTACGAGGGTCCTAGGCCGTATAGGGCTTTAAAGGTTAAAACCAGCACCTTAAACCTGATCCTGTACTCCACCGGGAGCCAGTGCAGCTGGTATAGTACCGGATGAATGTGATCTCACAGCGAAGACCCCATAAGGAGTCTTGCCGCGGCATTCTGCACCCGCTGGAGTTTCTGGGTCAGTCTCAAGGGCAGCCCCACGTAGAGCGAGTTACAATAATCCAGTCTAGAGGTGACCGTCGCATGGATCACAGTGGCTAGGTGAGGGCGAGAGAGATAAGGGGCCAACTGCTTAGCTTGGCGGAGATGGAAAAATGCCGCCTTTGTTATAGCTGTAATCTGCGCCTCCATAGAGAGGGAGGTATCGAAGATTACACCCAAACTCTTAACGGACGGTGCTGGCACTAATTGCACCCTCGCAAGAGATGGGAGTTGCCCCCTCGATCCCATATCGTCCCGCCCCAGCCAGAGGACCTCTGTCTTCGAAGGATTTAACTTCAACCGGCTCCCACGTAACCATCCAGCCACAGCTTCCAGACATCTGGTCAGTGTGTCTGGGGCCGAGTTAGGATGGCCATCCATCAACAGATAGAGTTGGGTGTCATCAGCATACTGATGGCAACCCAGCCCAAAACTCCGGACAAGCTGGGCGAGGGGGCGCATAAAGATGTTAAAAAGCATCGGGGAGAGAATCGCACCCTGAGGCACTCCACACACCAAGGAGTGACGCGATGACAATTCCCCCCCAAGCGCCACCCTCTGTCCCCGATCAGAGAGAAACGAGCGCAGCCATTGAAGGACTGTGCCCTGGATCCCCACGTCGGCAAGGCGGTGGTCCAGGAGTTCATGATCGACCATGTCAAAGGCTGCTGACAGATCTAGAAGAATCAGCAGCCCCGACCCGCCTCGATCCAGCTGTCTGCGGAGATCATCTGTTAGGGCGACCAGAGCCGTCTCGGTCCCATGGCCAGCACGGAAGCCGGACTGGAATGGATCCAAAGCAGATGTTTCATCCAGGAACCTACCAAGCTGTTCAGCAACCGCTCTCTCAATCACCTTACCCAGGAATGGAAGATTCGAGACCGGGCGGTAATTGGATAGATCTAAGGGATCTAATGATGTTTTCTTTAAGAGCGGACGCACCACCGCCTCCTTCAGTTCCCCTGGGAATATCCCGGTGCCAAGGGACAAATTGATGATATCCCCCAGGGGGGCCCGCACCTCGTCTGGACACGCTCTAATCAGCCATGACGGGCACGGGTCAAGAGAACAGGTGGTGGGCTTTCCAGCTTGGAGGAATCTGTCCACATCGGCTGGAGATATCCGGTCAAAGTGGTCCAATACTGGACCCGAGGACAGTCGAGGGGCCTCCAGTTCCTTTATTGTATCCAAATTGGCAGGGAGGTCATGGCGGAGCAACAGGACCTTCTCCACAAAAAAGCTCGCAAATGCCTCACAGCTGTGTGTCAGATTGTTATTTAAATTTGGCTGTCCTTCAAGGGACGTTAAAGACCGAATTATACTAAATAATTGCGCCGGGCGAGAGCTAGCGGATGCAATGGAGGCCGAGAAGTAAGACTTCTTAGCGGCCTTCACTGCCATCTCATAGGTTTTCATAAAAACCCTATAAGATGTTCTTGAGGCTCCGTCACGGGCACCCCGCCATACTCGCTCTAGCCGTCTGAGGTCCCGCTTCATTTTCCGAAGCTCCTCGGTAAACCAGGGGGCCTGGTTTCTGCGGGGTCGCAGAGGGCGCTTAGGTGCGATCTCATCGATGGCTGCCAGGAGCTGGGTATTCCAGCCCTCAACAAGCTCAGTCAATGAGTCGCCAGGGGGAGCAAGGTCCCGCAAGGCCTGACGGAATCTATCAGGGTCCATCAGCCTCCGCGGGCGAGCCCAAATTGGCTTGCCACCTAAGCGGGGTGGGGGTGGAAAATCAATCCTGGCTTTCAGTGCGTAGTGATCAGACCATGGCACCTTCATCGAAGGAGACATGATCACATCTATACCGGCGCCAAAGATCAAATCCAGCGTGTGGCCTGCTTGATGTGTGGGGCCCGAAACAAACTGGGAGAGCCCTAGTGTCGCCATGGAAGACACCAGGTCCAGAGCCTGTGAGGAGGGAGTGGCATCAGCATGGATGTTGAAGTCCCCCAGTACCAATAGGTTGGGGAACTCCAAGGCCCAGCCGGCCACCGCCTCCAGCAGGCCTGACAGGGTGGCTGCTGGTGCGCTAGGTGGCCGGTACACCAGCCAGACAGCCAAGCTCTCCTCGGAGCCCCACACTAGGCCAACACATTCAATGCCGGGGATCGATGGCGATGGCAGAGCCCTGAAAGAACAGTCTTCTCGGATTAATAATGCCACCCCTCCCCCCCGGCCCACAGTCCGCGACTGGTGAAGGACGGAGAAACCTGGGGGCGCCATCTCTCGTAAGGTAACAGTTTCCCCTTCGCGTACCCAGGTCTCCGTCACACAAGCCAGGTCGACCCCCTGCGAGGTGAAGAAGTCTCGCAGGGTGGCGGTTTTTTTGCCTATAGACCTGGCATTGCACAACACCAGTGACGGAGGTGAGTAATCCTTGCTCACCCTACCTTCGTCCCTCGGGATGGGGCGCAGATTGGAAGGGGTACGAGCATATCCATATCTCGATCCCCTTCGCCTATGACATCTGCCCCCACCGCCATACCTCCCTCGCCCCACTACGGTAGCAATCCCAAGCCTCAAACCAACCTCCATTTACAGAACAGAAACAAGTCAATCAAAAACAATTGTACCAACACAACAAATCCCCACCCCACTCAATAGCCAACCCCAAACCAAACTAAAACAGAACAAAATAGAAATACATCAATAAAAACCACCGTTCACGGTGGGACAACAAAGTAAAAATAAAAACCCCTATAAAACATTTTAAAATATATAAAAACATATTAAGCATTTGCCGCGGCAACATCAGTGTCCTTAAAACAGTAGCGGTGGCGAGTGTGGGCCCCGCCCCCTAGGCCTGGAAGAGTGTGCCTACAGGAGGGAGCGGCCTTCCCAACTCACAGTGCAGCAGCAGCAGTGGTGTTCCGGTGCCTCGTGCGGCCTCTTAAGCTGTGGCAGTGGTGAGTCAGTCTAGGCCCCGCCCCCTGGGCCTGGTGGAATCAGCCTGAGGAGGGAGCGGCCTTCCCAACTCACAGTGCAGCAGCAGCAGTGGTGTTCCGGTGCCTCGTGCGGCCTCTTAAGCTGTGGCAGTGGTGAGTCAGTCTAGGCCCCGCCCCCTGGGCCTGGTGGGATCAGTCTGAGGAGGGAGCGGCCTTCCCAACTCACAGTGCAGCAGCAGCAGTGGTGTTCCGGTGCCTCATGAGGCCTCTTAAGCTGTGGCAGTGGTGAGTCAGTCTAGGCCCCGCCCCCTGGGCCTGGTGGGATCAGTCTGAGGAGGGAGCGGCCTTCCCAACTCACAGTGCAGCAGCAGCAGTGGTGTTCCGGTGCCTCGTGTGGCCTCTTAAGCTGTGGCAGTGGTGAGTCAGTCTAGGCCCCGCCCCCTGGGCCTGCTGGAATCAGCCTGAGGAGGG
The DNA here is from genome assembly GCF_964188305.1 of Podarcis bocagei. Taxonomy (NCBI): domain Eukaryota; kingdom Metazoa; phylum Chordata; class Lepidosauria; order Squamata; family Lacertidae; genus Podarcis; species Podarcis bocagei. Next base: position 3,338,745 of record NC_138130.1, read on the forward strand.
AGCGGCCTTCCCAACTCACAGTGCAGCAGCAGCAGTGGTGTTCCGGTGCCTCGTGCGGCCTCTTAAGCTGTGGCAGTAGTGAGTCAGTCTAGGCCCCGCCCCCTGGGCCTGGTGGGATCAGCCTGAGGAGGGAGCGGCCTTCCCAACTCACAGTGCAGCAGCAGCAGATAGATTCTAAAGTTCAAAAAATGATTGTGGCACATTGGTCTTTTCCCTTTACAAAATGTTAAAAGTCACATAAACAGGGTGTGAGCAGGACTCCATATTTGAGAATGCTAATGTTAAGATGTGAATGACACCTGGGCAAAAAAAGTATAATGCCCTTCATTGTGATGAGTAATGCATATGTGAAGCCCATGCAATTTAAAGATCCTGGAAATGTGCATCTCAGCTTGTTTTCCCCATCAGTAGAAGATAGGATTCCCATTGTCAGAGGTTTGTATATCCCTGTTTGAGGACTATTCTATGTATCCTCTATGTATAAAATGGGAAGTGGGATTGCCCAGTCTCAGTTCCCATGCATTCAGCCAAATCTCTAGCCACAGCCTGCACACATGCAAATTGCACCCACAGAGATTCTATATCATTACAGATTCCCAGTCATGGCTCAGAGAATCATAGAACTGTAGAGTTGGAAGAGACCCCAAGGGCCACCTAGACCAGCCCCCTGCAATTCAGGAATCTCAACTCAAGCATCCACGACAGAGGGTCATCCAACCTTTGCTTAAAAACCTCCAAGGAAAGGAGTCAACCACCTTCTGAGTCCATTCCACTATCAAACAGCTCTTGCCCTCAGAAAGTTCTTCCTGATGTTTAGTTGGAATCTCCCTTCTTGTAACTTGAAGCCATTGGTTCAGGTCCTGCTCTCCAGAGCAAGAGGAAACAAGCTTGCTCCCTCTTTTGAAGATGGCTATCATATCTTGGTCTCCTCTTTCCCAGGCTAAACATACTCAACTCCTTCAACCGTTCCTCATATGGCTTGGTTTCCAGATCCTTGATCACCTTGCTTGTCATCCTCTGCACACATTTCAGCTTGTCAATATTGTTCCTAAATTGTCATGCCCAGAACTGGACACAGGACTCCACGTGTGGTCTGACCAAAGGAGAATAAAGCGGTACTATTGCTTCCCTTGATCTGGACACTATACTTCTTTGTCACACTGCTGACTCATGAGAGCTTATGAGGACGCAGGTTGTAAATACGTAAATTGTACAGTTCACAAGGTCTACACACCTCAGAAGTTCCACAAGGTGTACACACCTCAGAGGTTCAGCTTCATGTATAAAGAATTGGGGCAGAATCAATGGGTGAATCATTCTTCATGCATTCAGTATGCATGGAATAATGATCTAACAGGGTTAACTATATACAGACACAGGAAAAAAGAGAGAAATACAAAAATACATAGCAATTGAACTAGATGAAATACGGTACTCTTATTATATTATGCAGAAATAATTTGCGCAAAGAGGAAAGTGAGTACCTGTTGTTGCCCTCAGTTTGACAGACTGTTACCACAGGAGAAGAGAGTTAAATTTAATATCTAAAAAGTACCCTGGATTTGAAGCTGCCCTCATTTAAAAACAGAAAGTATTTCAGTGTATGTCTCTGCTTCAGTTATCCAAATTATCTACTGTTCCCCCATGATATTCAGATAAAAGTTGTAGTACGGTTATTATAAGTTACCACTTCTAAGGAAAGAGATATACTTAAGTATATGAAAGCGATGGAAGGAGACTACAACTTGAGGGTGCATTGGAATTTGAGGTACAGCCTTTGCCTCTCAGTGAAATTAAAATGTCACACACTTAAGCCTAGCATATGCAGCTACAGTGCTACCTCAGGTTAAGAACTTAATTCTTTCTGGAGGTCTGTTCTTAACCTGAAACTGCTCTTAATCTGAAGCACCACTTTAGCTAATGGGGCCTCCAGCTGCTGCCGCACCACCGCTGCACGATTTCTGTTCTCATCCTGAAGCAAAGTTCTTAACCTGAGGTACTATTTCTGGATTAGCGGAGTCTGTAACCTGCAGCGTATGTAACCTGAAGTGTATGCAACCTGAGGTACCACTGTATTTTAAAAAATGTCATTATGTAACCCTTTACGTTAAGGCACAGTAAAGACTCTGTGTGTGCCATGTCAAACCCGAGCACTACGAAACATCTTTCAGGTCCACAGATTTCTTTACCTTGGACTGTATTTGGCAGCATCATTCTGAAATTTCATGCACAGCCTCCAGATACATACCTATAAAGCAGGGGTGGGGATCTTTCTCTTCAGCCTGAGATTCACATTCTTCTCTGGGCAGTCTTCTGAGGCCCACAAGGCTGGGGCCAGAGGCAGTAATGGGAGGGGCAAGGAACGCCAATATTACCTTTGTGCAGGAGGCGAGTTTCTACACACCTTGCTCTCTCTCTCCTCAATCTAGACTAAGGATACCAGACGTCCCCATTTCCTGGGGAAAGGCCCCAGATTTACAAATCAGTCCCTGGACTCATTGAAAAGAATCTGGTAACCTTAATCTAGACAAGCAAGAGGTATTATTAGAGCAAATTCCACTCAATGCAAATTCCAACCAGACAAAAACACTGGGAATGTGAAGAAAGGCCAAGGAGGGGTGCAGCCTACGGTGAGTTTTAAGGGCCAGATAGAGAGGCCTGGAGGCTGTGGCATAACAAGCCGCTGTGGTGGGGGCACTGGCTGCTGGAACTGTGTCCCTCCCAGCAGCTGAGGGGGTGGTGGCAGGTGGAGCAGCACAGGGCCAGCGCCAGGGGATCCACATCACTCCCAGGCGCCCTCCTGCTTGAAACGTTTTGTGACACCAACGATGAGTATTATAGACAGAGACAGGTTGAATGGTACCTGCTGAAAATGGCTGGGAGTGATTCTGTTTGAGCAATAGGTCCTCTTTCATGTGACAGGAGCATTTGATCATAAGAAGGTAGAATGCCTTAGAAAAATCTGGTTCAAAAATGTGCTATTTCTTTACTCGCCCCCCCCCCAATATCTTAGCACCCAAATCAGTCTCTACCATATGGTACCCACAAATGTCCTCAACAGGAATTTGCTACAACGTGAAAGATGTGTCAGATTTATCAATGTTTCAATTAGCCTTAATTAAATCAATCTCATCTCTTCGCAAATTTATTTTTGCCAAGCTAGCCAGCCAAGTCTTCATCTACTGGCTGGCTGCTAGTGTTAAGTTTTTCTTCTTTTTAAAAATATACAAAGCACTTTGTAGGCCCAGAACAAGAGGCTGATTATTGATGAACAGGCTAACATGCAACAAAACTGGAAAATGAAAGTAACCACAAGGGTACGCAATAGTGGTACATCTTTTTTGTTGTTAAAAAGTGTGGCACTTAAGGTAACAACTTATTGGTGAGTAGCTGCACTTATTTTCTAGAAAGAAAGCAGTAGCTCTGACTCAAAACTAACTGGTGACAATATTTAACTCTGTGATTAGCAAGTACTACAGCTAGCATCTTTCTCACAAAATCCATAAGGCACAATATACTTTGCTAAGGCACAGGGGAAATTACTGCCAGACCCAAAGGCTACCAACATGTACCAAGAGAAGCCCTCAGAGATTTTATTTTGAACCCTCACTTCTGCTGCTCTAATAAATTTCTTTGTTGTAGAGAGTTCAGTGTCTTGCATCCACAAGGCATTCTGGAAGGCCTGTTTTAATCAATAAAAACACCAACTTCTAATCTGTATAATTTTCATGTAGCTGCACATGTGAGTGCTTTAAAAAAACAACAACCCTGTAAACTCAACAGGATGCAGAATGGAAAGAAAGGAATCTTCTGTTGTTTAGAGAGTAAATACTATAAGTCATTTTAGATTCTGGTCCTAATCACAAATACGTTAGCACTTCAAACAATGTACAGCACAATGCATTAGCCAGCAGGAGGTTACAGATGCTCATAATGACCCAAGAAGCCAAAATAATTAGAAGATTCTCCCTGCTGGTTAATTCAGTGATATTGAATGTTGTTTGATGTGCTCTTTATTAGATCAGCTTTTGCTAATGTAAGCAGAAAGACAGAAAGCTATGAAGCTGAGAGAGAACTGAGCTCCGTTTCCATTCTGCTCAGGAAAGACTTGTGCAGAGTGGCAAAGATTGCCTATCCCAACCCCACCTCTTTCTCTCAGATGCAAACACCATTTCATAACACATACTACACACAAAAGTAAGCTTGACCTGCCTGATGTCCTATTAAATATCACAAAATCCCATTTGGGAGGCAGTATGGCCTGCCAGTCTCCAAAACTGTCACAATCCAGATTGATAACAAAGTACCACACCTCATTCTTCTCCTTCCTCCATCTTATGCAGTTTCTTAGTCATTTATGGTTGGTTCTGAGTGCATGACTTCTACCAACTCCGTCTTTGAATCAATATGAAAGAGAAGTGCTAGTTAATTTATGGCACACAAAAGAGGGGGGAAAACCCAGTATTTTCAGTCTTTGCTTTGTTAAAGTGGAAGTTACATAAGTTATGTGAAGAGGACATCTCGTGAGTGTGTGTTGGGGGAGCACGTTTCATGATCACCTACCAGTATTCATATCAAATTACTGCTGGCAAGATAAGGACCTTTGTCCTAACTAAATGAGGACAAACTGATTTTCATTAACAGAAGTAGGTCCAGCTTTTTCCATTTTAAAATATACTACTCCCACACTGGTGGGACGCGGGTGGCGCTGTAGGTAAAACCTCAGTGCCTAGGAGTTGCCGATCGCATGGTCGGCGGTTCGAATCCCCGCGGCGGGGTGCGCTCCCGTCGTTCGGTCCCAGCGCCTGCCAACCTAGCAGTTCGAAAGCACCCCCGGGTGCAAGTAGATAAATAGGGACCGCTTACCAGCGGGAAGGTAAATGGCGTTCCGTGTGCTGCGCTGGCTTGCCAGATGCAGCTTGTCACACAGGCCACGTGACCCGGTGTAGCACCCTGCTTGTGGTTAACGCTTAGCTGGAATGAAATATTCAACGCAGCAATAGAGAAATTAAAATAATAATTTATTTGTCAGACAAATAAATGAGAGACACAGTGGTATATGGATACCAAAGCTCTGCCCACTCCAGCCCTGATGGCCAGCACTTATATTCCCTCAGCCCAGCCCCCTTGCTCCTCCTTTGGCTGCCTCTGTCCAATCAGCCTGGTTGAAATTCCTATTGGCTGTTTGCTAGAACCAAGCATAAAAGATACACCCATTTCCTATTACCTTTTATGGGAGACAAAGAGCTATATTTCCTTCTATCCATAAATGGCAGACAAGTAGCCATATATCTTACATTTGCCTCGACAAGGCACCTTAATTACCAGATAACCTTTGGCCCCTGCTGCCCTATTACCCTATTCACTCCAAAACAGATGGCTAATGGTTCTAATTTTATTTTAAACAGAGATCTTGGGTTCACTTTCTCACACACCATAAATGAAATAAGAATCTAACATAAGAATCTAACATTTCTTACTTTCTAAATCCTTTGCTTAATTACATTTAAGCCAATATATTTCATACATAACATAGATAGATTTTTAGAAGGAAAGGTCTTTTCAAAGTAAAATGGACTCAGTAAAACATCTTCGAAAGCAGCCTCTTTAGTTTACAACTCCTTTTCCTAGCCAGCTGCTGTTTCTATTAGCTTTTGCCCTTTAACCTTAGGAAGATGTGGCTCAAGTTTAATGGGAGGCACAGGGTATTTCTGTTAAACAATAAATCTCACTATTTACCAACTCTTAATTGTGTCTTTGCAGCTTGATTGTATTCTGTAATTTGTATGGTCAGTGTGACCTTTTGCTCCTAGCCTGTAATTTCATTTTACAACCCTGAGGCACTCGTCTCCTGCTAATGCTAATACAAATCAGAGGGGCCCTGTTTAGGAAGATAAACATCTGCCAAAGCACCCAGCTGGTTTCTGCCTGGCATGAGAGATACAAACATTTACAAATATATTTTTTAAGCTCATTTTAAAATGCAGGTCTTCATCAGATGCCTCACCAGAAGTGTCTGCGGACAGCGCTGGCTCCCGGCCTATAGAGTGAGATGAGCGCACAACCCTAGAGTCTGTCAAGACTGGCCCATACGGGCAGGGGTACCTTTACCTTTACTCCCACACTATACACACAGAGGATTGGAGCAAGATGGGGCAGCATCAGGCAAGAGAGAGTGTAATCTGTAGCAGAATCTGGCATCAGTAGGCCCTGATAATAAAGAGCAAAAGATCTGTTGGGTTAGCTGTGATGTTTACTGGTTTGTCTGATCTAAATACTGCCATTGTTGGTAAGAATAAGAAATACTGGTTAAACTGGCAATCATATTCTACATAGAAGGCCCAAGAAAGAGTCATAGGATGATGGCCAATGTTAGCCATACTTAGAGTAGACCAACTGAAATAACCAATTTAAGAAACTTTATTAATTTCTGTTGGCTGGATTCAGCGACACAGTTGTGCTAGTGGGAATAAAAGAAAAGATAATACAGTGGTACCTCAGGTTACAGATGCTTCAGGTTACAGACTCCGCTAACCCAGAAATAGTACCTCAGGTTAAGAACTTTGCTTCAGGATGAGAACAGAAATCGTGCTCCGGCGGTGCGGCGGCCACTGGAGGCCCCATTAGCTAAAGTGGTGCTTCAGGTTAAGAATAGTTTCAGTTTAAGAACAGACCTCCAGAACGAATTAAGTTCTTAACCCGAGGTACCACTGTAATGAGAGAAGGCAGTTCTCTACCTCAAGCAGTTTACAATCCACTTTGTCCCTTTATACAATTGTAGGCATGTACAATTCCCAATGTGCTTTTGTGCAAGCTCCCTAGCTGCTTTCATTTCAGCTACTGTGACTCTTCTCCTCTGGCTGCTGCAGCAGGCTCTGTTTTCCAGACAAGAGTTCCACAGCCTTAAACTGCATTATGCCTTTGCATGAAGGGAGAGAAAAAAATCCTCCAGAATTCACACAAAACACAATGACCCAGTGAGAAAGTGGTAGGAAAGCCGTCGACATTAACTGGGTCTGTGAAATCACTTGAACATCAATTAAACATTGCATTTATATTAAACTATGGAGATATTATAGAAGAATGCAATCACAATTGCAAGCAGTTTCCATAAAGGAAGCTTTTTTAAATAGAGGAGACATCTACCCTATTGATTTATAGAACTAATCAATTTTTAATTGACTTGACTTGGGTAACTTACTTGTAAACGCCGCTCTGAACACTTAGGGCAGTTCTGCACTACAACGTATATTAACTTTATATCAGTTTAATTGCCATGGCTTCCTCCAAAGCATGTTGGGAATTCAAGCTTGGTAATAGTGCTGAGACTTCTCTGGAACAGATTTCGAGCTCCCGTTGCTGAATTACTGTTCCCAGAATGAGATCGTGATTCTTACATCAATTTAAATTTATAACTATCAAGTGGCCCTCCAGATGTTACAGAACTCCTCCTCCCATCAGCCCCAGGGAGCCTGGTCAATTATCAGGAATGATGGGAGTTGTAGTCTAACAACATTCAGAGGCCTGTAGGTTAGCCACCCCGATCTACAGCACAGAGCAGTCTTTCTTAACTTTGGATCCCCCAACTCCCATTATCCCTAGTTAGCAGGACCAGCAGTCAGGGGTGATGGGAGTTATAGTCCAACAACATCTGGGGACCCAGGCTGGAGACAGGCTGGCATAGGCAGTATGCTCAAATTAGTCGCTTTCAGAAGAATTGTTCACACATGGGGCTATGTTCACACATGGATGTAGCCTACCTTGATTTCAGCAAGGCATTTGACAAGGTGCCCCATGATATTCTTGTAAAGAAGCTGGTAAAATGCGGTCTTGACTATGCTACCACTCAGTGGATTTGTAACTGGCTGACTGACCGAACCCAAAGGGTGCTCATCAATGGTTCCTCTTCATCCTGGAGAAGAGTGACTAGTGGGGTGCCACAGGGTTCTGTCTTGGGCCCGGTCTTATTTAACATCTTTATCAACGACTTGGATGATGGACTCAAGGGCATCCTGATCAAATTTGCAGATGACACCAAACTGGGAGGGGTGGCTAACACCCCAGAGGACAGGATCACACTTCAAAACGACCTTGACAGATTAGAGAACTGGGCCAAAACAAACAAGATGAACTTTAACAGGGAGAAATGTAAAGTATTGCACTTGGGCAAAAAAAATGAGAGGCACAAATACCAGATGGGTGACACCTGGCTTGAGAGCAGTACATGTGAAAAGGATCTAGGAGTCTTGGTTAACCACAAACTTGACATGAGCCAACAGTGTGACGCGGCAGCTAAAAAAGCCAATGCAATTCTGGGCTGCATCAATAGGAGTATAGCATCTAGATCAAGGGAAGTAATAGTGCCACTGTATTCTGCTCTGGTCAGACCTCACCTGGAGTACTGTGTCCAGTTCTGGGCACCACAGTTCAAGAAGGACACTGACAAACTGGAACGTGTCCAGAGGAGGGCAACCAAAATGGTCAAAGGCCTGGAAACGATGCCTTATGAGGAACGGCTAAGGGAGCTGGGCATGTTTAGCCTGGAGAAGAGGAGGTTAAGGGGTGATATGACAGCCATGTTCAAATATATAAAAGGATGTCACATAGAGGAGGGAGAAAAGTTGTTTTCTGCTGCTCCAGAGAAGCGGACACGGAGCAATGGATCCAAACTACAAGAAAGAAGATTCCACCTAAACATTAGGAAGAACTTCCTGACAGTAAGAGCTGTTCGACAGTGGAATTTGCTGCCAAGGAGTGTGGTGGAGTCTCCTGCTTTGGAGGTCTTTAAGCAGAGGCTTGACAACCATATGTCAGGAGTGCTCTGATGGTCTTTCCTGCTTGGCAGGGGGTTGGACTCGATGGCCCTTGTGGTCTATTCCAACTCTATGATTCTATGATTCTATGCACCAACGGCACCCGTCCCGATGGCATGTGCTCTGAGGACTCCCAGCTCCTGACGTCTGTGTGGGCAGCATAAAGGTCTGCAGGGAAGGAGTGTGTGTGTGTGTGTGTGTGTGTGTGTGTGTATGCAGAGAGAGAGAGAGAGAGAGAGAGAGAGAGAGAGAGAGAGAGAGAGAGAAGCTGCTTTGGTATCTGTGACTCTGTGTGAGCCGGGTTCCCGATCACATGGAAGTCTCTTAGTACTTCTTCCCTGCAAACATTTGTAATGTTGGGGGTGGGGGCTACATAGAATGTACAACTTCAGAGGCAGGTCTAGTCAATGAGGCTCTGCTCCCCATTCATTATCCATCAGTGGGGAGAATGTGTGAGCTGTTATTCTGAGGAAGACTCTTGTGATTTGATGTTCCTCATTCCCCTGCTCCAGCATCAAGGCCTCCTGCACTAATCAGCATGTGACGGTGCCTCCCCAGGTGAACTCACCTGAACCCTGCAATCATCCTCTGAGGCCCTTCTTCATGTGCCTCTTCCACAAGAGGTCCTGAGGGTGGCAACACAAGAACGGGCCTTTTCTGAGGTGGCTCCCCATGTGTGAAATGCTCTCCCCATGGAGTTTTCCTCTTCTCCCAGCGCTCTGGCTAATTAAACAAACTATGGCCCTTTAAACCGTGTGTGTGTGTGTGTGTGTGTGTGTGTGTGTGTTTTACAATTCTATATATTTTTGTGTTTTTACATTGTAAACCTCCCTGTGATCCTCAAATCAAGGGCACTATTAAAATTTAATCAAATAATAATAATAATAATAATATAATAATAATAATAATAATAATAATAATAATAATAATAATAATAATAATAATAATAATAATAATTTATTATTTATACCCCGCCCATCTGGCTGAGTTTCCCCAGCCACTCTGGGTGGCTCCCAATCAGTGTTTAAAACAGTACAGCGTTACATATTAAAAACTTCCCTGAACAGGGCTCCCTTAAGATGTCTTCTAAATGTCAGGTAATTATTTATCTCTTTGACATCTGATGGGAGGGTGTTCCACAGGGCGGGCGCCACTACCAAGAAGGCCCTCTGCCTGGTTCCCTGTAGCTTTGCTTCTCGCAGTGAGGGAACCGCCAGAAGGCCCTCGGCACTGGATCTCAGTGTCCGGGCTGAACGATGGGGGTGGAGACGCTCCTTCAGGTATACAGGACCAAGGCCATTTAGGGCTTTAAAGGTCAGCACCAACACTTTGAATTGTGCTCAGAAACGTACTGGGAGCCAATGCAGATCTCTCAGAACCGGTGTTATGTGGTCCCGGCGGCCACTCCCAGTCACCAGTCTAGCTGCCACATTCTGGATTAATTGCAGTTTCCAGGTCACCTTCAAAGGTAGCCCCACGTAGAGCGCATTGCAGTAGTCCAAGCGTGAGATAACTAGAGCATGCACCACTCTAGCGAGGCAGTCCGCGGGCAGGTAGGGTCTTAGCCTGCATACCAGGTGGAGCTGGTAGACAGCTGCCCTGGACACAGAGTTAACCTGCGCCTCCATGGACAGCTGTGAGTCCAAAATGACTCCCAGGCTGCGCACCTGGTCCTTCAGGGGCACAGTTACCCCATTCAAGACCAGGGAATCCCCCACACCAACCCGCTCCCTGTCCCCCCAAAACAGTACTTCTGTCTTGTCAGGATTCAACCTCAATCTGTTAGCTGCCATCCATCCTCCAACCGCCTCCAGACACTCACACAGGACCTTCACCGCCTTCACTGGTTCTGATTTAAAAGAGAGGTAGAGCTGGGTATCATCTGCATACTGATGAACACCCAGCCCAAACCCCCTGATGATCTCTCCCAGCGGCTTCATATAGATATTAAAAAGCATGGGGGAGAGGACAGAACCCTGAGGCACCCCACAAGTGAGGGCCCAGGGGTCTGAACACTCATCCCCCACCACCACTTTCTGAACACGGCCCAGGAGGAAGGAGCGGAACCACTATATAACAGTGCCCCCAGCTCCCAGCCCCTCTAGACGGTCCAGAAGGATGTTTTGGTCGATGGCGTCAAAGGCCGCTGAGAGATCCAGCAGAACTAGGAAACAGCTCTCACCTTTGTCCCTAGCCCACCGGAGATCATCAACCAGCGCGACCAAGGCAGTTTCAGTCCCATGATGAGGCCTGAATCCCGACTGGAAGGGATCCAAATGGTCCGTTTCCTCCAGGCGTGCTTGGAGTTGTTCAGCAACCACCCACTCAATCACCTTGCCCAAGAATGGAAGATTTGAGACTGGGCGATAGTTGGCCAAATTGGCCGGGTCTAAAGATGTTTTTTTAAGAAGCGGTTTAATGACCGCCTCTTTCAGCGGGTCTGGGAAGGCTCCCTCACGAAGGGAAGCATTCACCACCCCGCAGAGCCCATCGCCCAGCCCTTCCCGGCTTGCTTTTATCAGCCAGGATGGGCAAGGATCAAGGAGACAGGTGGTCGGTTTCACTTGTCCAAGCAGCCTGTCCACATCCTCGGAGGCAACAGATTGGAATTGATCCCATGTAACAGGACCAGACAGAACTCTAGCACTCTCCCGCCCTGGCCCTGCTCCCACGGTGGAGTCTACCTCCTTCTGAATCTGAGCGATTTTATCTGCAAAAAACTTTGCAAAAGCATTGCAGGAGATCTTGGGGTCCCTACCAGGCCCCAGTGGTACAGGTGGTTCCGATAGATTGCGAACCACCTGAAAAAGTCTCCTGCTGCTGTTTTCTGCAGATGCAATGGAGGCAGCGAAGAAGGCCCTCTTCGCCGTCGCCATTGCCACTTGGTAGGCTCGATGTTGAGCTGTAGCCCGTGTCCGGTCTGATTCAGAATGAGTTTTCTGCCACCGGCGCTCTAGCCGTCTCAACGATTGTTTCATTGCCCTCAGATCCGTGGAAAACCACAGGGCTGACCGGGCTCCATGCAATCGGAGAGGGCGCTTCGGAGCCAGACAGTCAATAGCCCTGGTTAACTCCGCATTCCAGCGTGCCACCAGGGAATCAGCTGAAAGGCCATCAACTTGGGATAAAGCATCCCCTACCACTCTCTGGAAACCATTTGGATCCATTAAGTGGCGGGGGCGGACCATCCGAATCGGTCCCACCTCCCTGCAGAGGGGAAGGGTTGCGGAGAAGTCCAGTTGCACCAGGAAGTGATCTGACCGTGGCACTTCTTTTGTTTCACTTTTAGTTAGTGTCAGATCACCAACATCCATAGAGGTGAACACCAAGTCTAAGGCATGTCCACGGCTATGAGTTGGGCCAAACTTATTCAGGGACAGCCCCATGGAGGCCATGCTTTCCACGAAGTCCCGAGCGGCCCCTTGTAAGGTCGTGTCGGCATGGATGTTAAAATCCCCCAGGACAACCAAGCTAGGTGTCTCCAGGAGCATATCCGCCACGACCTGAAGCAGCTCGGGCAGGGAATCCTTGGTGCAGCGGGGAGGTCGGTACACCAGTAGGAATCCTGTACAGCCCCTATTGCCCAACTTCCAGAACATGCACTCAGAAAACTGGGTCTTCCCAATAGGACGCCTGGTGCAGACTAATGACTTGCTAAAAATCACTGCAACCCCTCCCTCCCCGCCCACAAGGCCTGGGTTGCTGTGCGTAAGAGAAACTTGGTGGGCAAGCAGCGGCAAGGACAGGCCCATCTGCTTCATCCAACCAGGTCTCTGTCACACATGCCAGGTCAAATCCTCCATCCACAATCAGGTTGTGGATGGCAGTGGTTTTATTCATCGTTGACCTGGCATTGCACAGCAACACTTTCAGGTCATGTGGGTTTCCCTTGCTGATTACTGTATCCTTCCGGTCAGGACCAGACCTGGAGGCAGGGATAGTCCTCAAACAACGACTAAACCTGCCTCCTTGGTAATGACATGGTCTGGTCTTAGCATAACTCCTCCTCCTGCCCGTGATCACTGAGATAATTTAATAAATAATAATTGCCTGCAGCTATGATCTTTATATATGCTTGTTTTGATTTCAGTCCATCAGTGTCACCAACAGACCCTCCTAACCTTCATAAACTTGGCCTAAGTTTCCTAAGCTGAATTCCACTGCATGTTTATTCTCAAGCTGTTTGGCTCCTTCAAATATGCAAAATAACCGAAGTCCTCTTTGACTTCAGAATCTGATGAAGAGATCATGTCTGCATGCTCACTCCCACCAACAACTCCCTACAATTTGAAAGCCAGCACACCTTGCCCAGATTTCTCCTGGCATGCTACCTTTCCATATGGAGAAATTATATGGTAGGAGGAAGCATTCACATTTCTGGTCTTTATTTCCATTCAAATGTCTTTAAAAACAAAAACAAAACAGAACTCTCAGATGAGCAGTGCATATCCTGGTTTATTATACCTATCCATGCCTCGCCTGTAAATATTTTCACTACGACCCCCAGGCTCGCAAATTCAGCTACATCACAAAGATATATGTGCTTTATGTAGCTTAAAAACAATGAAATGCTAAAAAACACAAATAATTAAATACAGTACATCTGTAAATCAACACTTCTCTCCAGGCTTTTCCAGAAGCCTAGATGTGAGAATACTGCTACTCTTATTTATCCAATAACTCTCAGGCTGATCTTAAATGTTGTGAAAGCAGCAATTCAAAGCCCAAACTATGTAAGGCTCTGTAGATTTAATCCAATACCTGGAAATGCTCATGGGATGAAGCCAAAAGCCAAAACAACTGCAGAGTGAAGGTGTAATGAGCTCCCTGTAGTTAATGTTCTGCAGTTGCCAAGTGACTGCATTCTTCCCCCAAATCAACGTGGTGAATGGTTTCAGCTATATATTATTGCTGCTATCTTTTCAGCAACACTTCCTGGTCTGAAAAAAGAAAAGATTAATTAGTAACATCTGTTTTCAGTGATGCTCAAGAACTATCAACCTATTGTTAGTGCCTGCTGCAAAACTTCAGTAAGTCCTAATGTGATCTGCTTAAAAAAGAACAGGGAGGAGAGTGCTTAACTAGTAAAAAGCAGGAGTGGAATCCAATGCTGTGACGAATTACTGGAATGAGTCTTAATCTCGTGCACTACAGCTCCCCCTTCCCCCTCTTCTGGTGCAGCCACAAGATCAGAAACCCCAAACCATGGATTTCAGATTGTCACTGGAGTCTCAAGTGCCCATTGTGGCTCAGAGTCCTTCTGCCTTCCTTAGGCTGGTTTGCCACCTACAGACATTCCTGGACTGGGATAGTCTGGTCTCAGGTGTCCTTGCTCTGGTGACCTCCCAGCTGAACTGTTATAATGGAGCTGTTATTGAAGATAGACCACAGGCTGCAGCTAGTGCAGGACGTGAATGCTATGTTAGTAGATAGGGCAGCCAGATGGAACCATGTACCACACGGGCCCTGCACTGGCTGCCCGTGAGCTACTGGGCCCAACTCAAGGGGTTACTACTAGTGTACAAAGCCCTAAAGGGGACCCAAGAACCTGGAATTCCAACCAATATCTATCAATATCCCCCAAATCAATCATCTCAGGCACTACGATCTACTGGGGAGGTTCTGTTGGTGCTGCTCCTTTTACCACTGGGTGTTGCTCAGTTGGCAGTGACCTATCAAAGGGACTTAATTTATAGTAACACAACTGGATAGGTTTACTAATTAAATGCTTTGAACCTTTATCATGGGTGAAAGACCCTTTATCCGGGGGGCGGGGTGTGTGCAAGTCAGGGTTGTTGCTAATTTTATGGTGTGCATTTGTAAGGCTGCAATCATGCATACACTTTAGTCCCATTGAACCCAGGGAGACTTATTTCCAGATAAACAGACATAAAATCATTCTGTAATTGTGTCACAAATTGCTAATAATGCTCCAGCTGTGAATATGCTCATTTTAAGAAACAATGCATCTGCTCGACAAATGATTTATTTATTTATTTATTCAACTTTTAAACTACCCTTCATCAAAACTAGACCCCACAGCTATTTGCAAAGCATTGCATAAAGCAAAACACAATCCCACAACTACTAACAGCTGTGAAACTATAAAACCAGCAGCAACAACATAAATTTCTCAAAAATATAATTTCAGTAGATGTGGCAGCAGTTCACCATTATAAAAGCAACACAACGATGAAGAAAATCATCCCTTTTGATTGAAAACTTGAGTGGACAGATACATCTTCATCTGACACCAGAAGTCCCAAAGTATTAGGGTCATTTGCACCTTCAAATAGATGTACACAATCAGGGAGCCACTACACAGAAGGCCCTACCGTGTGTCATTGTGCAGCAATCTGTTCTTGCCAGTGGAACAGCGAGAAGGGTCCTCCTCCCTGCCAATCTCTGGGCCTGCGTTCACTGATGTCAGAGGACCCTTTTCCTCAATACTTGGTGTGGTATTCAATTTGTCTTTACTTAGAGGAGACCTATTGAAATTCATGCACCTAATTTAGACATGTTCACTAATTTCAATGGGTCTACCATGAGTAAAACTTAGTTGAAGACCACTTTTGGTCCCAAAGCACTCGGGGCTTTGTAGATCAAAGCTAATACCTTGAATTAGGTCCCTTGGCATATAAACAGTCAGTGTTGATTCAGCAAAATGGGTGTTTTGTTCAGGATTATGCAGGCCCATCAGCCTGGTGGCCATGTTCTGCACCAGCTTTAACTTCTTGGCCATCATCTAAGGTAGCCCTAGATAGAGCACATTATTAGAGCACAGTAGTACCTCTGGTTGCGAACGGGATCTGTTCCGGAGGCCCGTTCGCAACGTGAAAAGCCCACAACCTGAAGCGCCGTATCTGTGCAGGTGTGTGGCACAATTTGGCACTTGTGCGCATGCGCAAAGCACGATTTAGCGCTACTGTGCATTCATGAGTGGTAAAACCCGGAAGTAACCCTTTCTGGTACTTCCAGGTCGCCGTGGGACGCAACCTGAAAAAGCGTAACATGAAGCAAACATAACATGAGGTATGACTGTAGTCAAAATGCAAGACTTTGGACTCAGCTACATTGGTAAAGAAGAAGCACTTTATATGTGTTATAAATTGCGCTGTGGAGTTCTGACTTTCGCCAACGGGATTTCCCTTTATTACTTTTACAACACATTTCACTGAATCACTTTTTTGATATGTCTAGATTCAGCCTTTGACAGCCTGGACCAAGGCTATCCTGGTACTTTTGATATGTAAAGATTTGGGGATGGGGGGAGCAAACTATTACAAACATCATTTTATGAAATCTGTTGAAATCTTCCTTCTAATTATTTCTCCAGTACTTAATTTCTGAGGACTCTTTCTAGCTTTAGCCCACGAATTCCAGTGCTCCACATTCCATAGCCACTTAAACCAGCTGAGTAACGTTAAGCATTCATTTTAGAAAGTGGAATCTCACCCTAAAATGAGACATCTTGTCAATATTTCTGCTATGTGTCATAATCAGTGTTATTCATCAAGTGAGGTGTGCATTTCTAAAAAGCAAAATAAACACAGGAAAATTACATAGATTTATCACTTGGTGGTGAGATTCCTTTTTTTCTATATTTTTGTAAAAGCAATGGTTAAATTTTGGACTTAATGTGATTTAACCCCAAATCTCAGCTCAAAAAAATTTCTAGTGTGGATCCTCTATCTAATGTGTGGAGAAAAGAAAACTTGTTTCTGACCTACCGTAGGATCTCAATTATATTAATGTGGTACAGGAAAGAATTTCCATTTTTCCATGTGTTCACAAACAAATCAGATTAGGAGACACCAAGACTAATCTGATCTAATCTTCTGATTATGGCTGAAGCCCAACTGCTACAGCAGGCTAGAATCACTGCATGGCATCTCAAGAACAAAGGCCAGGTTGAAATAGTGTAGCTCAGTGCTGTAGTATCTTTCTCTTCCTCACACTGTTACGTTTGCGTTCCTTCATGCTGTTTTCTTCTGCATTCTGAGCCCCCTCTGTGATTGGCTCTGAAACTGGCTTGGCGCTGGAAACAGGGAGGTTAGCTCAGGTAATGGCAGAACAACTGTTCTGATTCTTGAACTGGCACAGAAAGCCACTGAGCAAGACAGCTTGGCCTGGCATGAGAACATCCTCTCTTAATGTCATCCAATAGATGCTTTGATACTCCAGTTTTTATACTCTCCAGTTTTGTACAGATCACAGTGTCATGAAAATTCTTTGAAAACTTTTCTCTTCCAAATCACTTTTTGAAAATCATACTTTTTAGCTTTTTAATTTCCCTTCTGATTTAAATTCTTGTGAGTTCCAATTTAGAAGAACACTCTTTACCACCACCCCCTCCACAGACTCAAACCAGAAATGGAGCACTTCAAACTGGAAAACTCCAGGTTCTCCGCTCCCTAGTGAGAATCTCGGAAAAATATAAATTAAAATTAGTTTCAGCACATTGAATTAATTATTCCATTTATTGCTTATTATCTTGCTTTGTGGTTTTACGTGCCTCTGAACTGTAGATGGGATTAGAAAGAAAAGGGAGAGTATCAACTAATTAAACTCAGGCCGCCAAAAGAGACAAAAAAGCTTGAAAGCCATGGGGAAAAGGGGAGGATATTCATTAAACTTCATTACATTTAAAAAATTAAGTCATGGAACATATATCTATAGACAGCATGAATACATTTTGGTTTATTTACTGTAGCTACTCAGCCAAAAAAGGAAAATAATCAGTATATTGGCAGGAAATCTCACATTTCAAAAAACCTCAAGAGATTACAAAAGAATGTTCATTTAGATGCGAGCTGTATCTCGTTAAATAATTCCCCCGGACTATTTCAGTAGCATTGAAAGAGCCCATAGGTTTATAGCATATGATGAAGTTGCATCCCTTGTAAGCCACTTGAGGAGAAAATCATCAGCCAATGATAGGAATTGTTCAGTTCCAGGGAGAGGGAAGATGGTGGGCCCCTATCCCTATCCTGCATCCGCTGCTGAAAGGAAGGAGGCCACAGTGGAGGTACTGAGAGTCAGAATAATTTTATTCCAAGCTCATCAGTGGAGTCAGCACTGGCGACTCATCAATCATCAATCAAAATATAGCAAAGTTACTGGGCAGCTATGCAGGAAAAGACAGGGATGAAGAAACACTCAATTATTCGTGTCTTTGTCAAGCTAGAATAAAAAAAAATGCACAGCTGCCTATGCTGCTATCAGACTTTTTACTGGAATTCTTGATGTCCATTTTTTTATTTTTTGTTTGCTTTTTAAAATTTATTAAATAAAGACTATGTGAGGTTTAAAAGTATAAGGATTCAACAGTGCAAACAATGGGTGGCATTTGACACTCATCTGGGAATTTGAAATCTCTGTGACATTTGGGCTTTCGAAAATACGTGCTGTGTCCCTGCAGTATTCCGCCTGTGACAAAACCTTCAAACTTCATTTTTCTCTTAGAAAAACTTCTATACTCTCTTTGACTGCTCTGAGTACGGAGCAGGTCTTACGTTTCGAGAGCAGTTCTCTTGAGGTGCCATCCCATGCTCATATTAGAATGTGGAAAGCAGCACAGAAAGCGCCACTGAAGGGATGTTTTTCCACCCTGAATGCAACCAGGGCATCGTGGCCTGTGAAGTCACCTTGCCCCCATTCAGTGATTGCCAGAGTGGCGCAGGATAGAGCCCTGGAGAGCACCAGCATCCTGCTCCAGCACTGGAAGAAGCAGCCCCCAGTAATTGGAGCTGCTGCAGACCTAGCTCTCAGTTACAACTTAAGAGCTCCACACAAAAGCTTGGTCTCTGTTTTTCAGTGCATTTAACCTTGGCACTCCATCTAAACCACACCAATAAAAATCCTCCCCATGATATTCTGAATAAATGAAAAAAGCGAGATTAGGCTATTTGATTTTTATTACTAATCTGTATTCACATTAGGACAAATCTCAATGCACATTAATGGAATCATTGAAAAGTGATCATAGCAAGTGAACAATTTTAATTTAATTCTATTAGAAGGCCAGGGTGTGCAAAAAAATCTTCTATTTGCTAACCTGCCTCACGTATTATAGTGATACAAAAGTCATTGCCTAGATGGATTCAAGAAATGGGGTGATGGACAAAACTGGTGGTACGTTTGGAGAGGAAAATCAGGGTGCCATTTCCAAGGGCCCTTGTTCTCTGCTCCAATCAGGAGCCACTCAAATATAATTCCATGAATTATGGCATTCTTATTTTCCTAACCTTATGCTTTAACTTAGTAGTTAATAAATGGGAATTTACTTTGTTTATTTCATAAAATTATATTATCACATTTCATAGAAATGTCAAATAACTTAATGAAATGTTGTCTCAGTAGTTTCAGTGGTGCTAGTCAAGAAGACACGTTATTGCTGGCATTTGAGAGGCAAACTTGGTCATATGACTGATCAAGTATTATCAGAGGAAGTAATTGTAGCATCAGCACTTGAAGGACTCAGGGCATAGGCCTGTGCCCAAATTAACGATGCCAGGTATTTGAGGTCTCGCCAGCACTGCACTTGGTAATATATCTAGAGGTGCCCTCTAAGCAAAGTGTGGCAGGTTAAGGTTAAAGGGGGCATAGCTCAGCTGGTGGAGCATGAGACTCTTAATCTTAGGGTTGTGAGTTAGAGCCCCACTTTGGGTGAAAGGTTTCTGCACTGCAGGGGGTTGGACTAGACGATCCTTGTGATCCCTTCTGACTCTACGATTCTGTGATTCTGCAAAGGTTCAAAAAGATCTGTGGTCTGGAACAAAAGACCAAAGACTCAAGCTACCCCATTGCAACACTAGCATTAAAAATAATTAAATCAGTAACAAACAACGGGAGAGAATTGTGCTAGGTATCAAAACTCCAGCCTTCTAGAGGTCTCCTGAATTCAGTGTTTCTCAGTTAGCTTTATGCAGAACCATGCAGTGAAGTGAAGGCTCCAGCCTTCAGAAGAGCAAGCACTGAATGTGCTTTAAACACAGCATGGTATCAGCACTTACAGAATGAGCATACAATACCCTGATAATAAATTGTTTGCAGGAAAGAAAGAACTTGGACTTCCAGAATGAATAATGTGACATTTTTATAAGGGAAAGGTAAGATCCACGGACTTAAGGAAGCAGAACTTTTAGTGCAGGTTGTAACTCTCTGTTGAACTCTTCTAAAGTGTAATAATATTCAATTAGCAGCACACAAATCTACCCTACTAGCAGGAATTTATTTTCGTAATGGACACTACTGTAGCATGAAATTGGAGTCGGATTTTCTTACAGCCCAAATGGATTACAATACGCTTTCAAATGAAAAATAGTTTCAAGCTGTTGGCTGGAACTTGGCTCCCATTGCTGCTGGTGAGCAAAATCAGCTTGTGTGGCATTTAGGAGCCTATGCACTGATTCACACATGCATGTACATCACTTGTTTAATTCTGCGCTTGATGACTCACAGCTGAATGTGAGCAGGCTCAGCTGAAAAGCATTGTGTGAGAGATGATGATAAGTGATACAGCAGTTCTCTGCTCCCAGCTCTTTATAGCTGGCTGCTGCTCTTCTTATGGATTCCAGTGAATCCAAGGTACCCATTGATGGGACAGAGCTCCCGTTACATTTGGCAGAAAAGGTTCCTTCAGTATTTTTTAAAAAGTGAATTTGGAGTCGACAAATGATTGAGCAAAGACAAAAGGAAAATGATTCCCCACAAGCAAGATTATCTAAAATCAATAATCAACTCAGGAGAGAAAGCTTCAAGTAAAATTAAAACTCCATGGAACATTACTAAATGAGTTCCCCAAAGATCAAGACAAACAGAAGTTGGCTATTTTGCCTCCTGGGCCTAAGGATATTTAAAAACAAACAAAAACCTTAGACATTACCTTTATATCTCATAAATCATCACTAAAGGGCAAAAACATTTTGTCATCTTTCCCCCCTTTCATTTTCACCTCTCCATTTCATTGCTGAGCTGCCTCTATTCCATACGGCCATTAATTGACAGAAAAATGCTTTCTATAGCTACTATTAAAGCTGAAATAATGGCCTTAAAACAAACAAAAATGTCAAATTTTGAAACTAATCATCTGGGGGAAAGGGCCAACAGTGCAGCCAGAATGGAACAATTTGTCAGAGGACAGATACCATTGCTCACAGGAGTCAAGAACACCCTAGAGAAGGCAGATAGCTAGCAGTCTTAAATAATTAGAGACAAACATCAGCCCAAAATGGCACAGTGAAATTTCAACGTATTCTGACTAATGAGGCAGTGGGTGCAATCCAGCAAGCGTGTAAGCATATCTTGATCTGAGGCAGAGGGGGCAAGTCCTGCCCACAGGACAAGTAGCTCACACTCGAACACTACTCTCAAATTGTTTTTTCCCAAATAAGAAATCTAATATGTCAGGCATGTGTTTATGCTTGCTTCTTAACATGCTTTCCCTGCTCTGTTCCCACAATATATTTTTCAGGTGCCACCACTTCAGTTAAGGACATCATTCTTGTTAGGATGAGAATGCTTAATGGCAATGGTTGTGGCTAATGACAAAGGCCAAGGCCAAATTTAACTATATAAAGAAGTCTGCCTGTTTATGGCCGTGGTCATAGTAATGAAGTAAAACCCCTGCATATGATGCTGAAAGAAGATCACTCCATACAACAACGCAAATGAACTGAGAAACAAACAAAAGCTCTCTAAATATACAAGTGCCTGCTGGATGCTACAATGCACAGAATCCAGAAATGCAAGCTTTGGGCATGTATATCAGGGAGCCCAAGTGGATGAGTGAGGGAGAAGGATTGCTGCACGTGTTTCCATGCAGTGTACTGCCTGCACAATTCCTGCACACTGCAAACGGTTGATTCATAGGCTCTGCTCAGGGAAAGCAATGGATCCAAACTACAAGAAAGAAGATTCCACCTAAACATTAGGAAGAGCTTCCTGACAGTAAGAGCTGTTCGACAGTGGAATTTGCTGCCAAGGAGTGTGGTGGAGTCTCCTTCTTTGGAGGTCTTTAAGCAGAGGCTTGACAACCATATGTCAGGAGTGCTCTGATGGTGTTTCCTGCTTGGCAGGGGGTTGGACTCGATGGCCCTTGTGGTCTCTTCCAACTCTATGATTCTATGACTCTATGATTCTAAAGCTTGCAAAAAGTGAACCGATTGTGCATTAGTCAGGGCCCTGGACGCCCATGTACATTCAGTGAACACAGGCAGAGGGTGGATGTTACAATTAAATCCCATTTGCTCCCAGTTAAAGTACATGCCCTGATAAACCTTTGAGCACCTTAGCATCATGCTTAACAATTGCTGTATTTGGATGATCAGTATGTTTTCTCTCAATGCGGGGCATACATGTGGCTTAAATATTCCTGGTATCATTGCTATTTATTATATTTGTACTTATAATACAAATACGATATAATAATATAATTTGTATTATATCATATTTGTATATATTATATCATATTTGTATTTGTACCATATTTGTATTATTTATTGCTTTCATCTTTGTGTGCTCATATATTGTATTGTATATTTAGAGTGGTTTTTGATTGATTGATTGATTGATTGGTTGGTTGGTTGGTTGGGTGGTTGGTTGGTTGGTTGGTTGGTTCTCAGCTGGTTCACTTTTTTTGCACAAGGTAGACCCCTGTCTATATTTGTTCTTGCAATGGTGTGCTCCTTCACCCTTGTTTGAGCTGCTGTACGTCAGGGATGGGGAATCTGTGGCCCTCTAGACATTGCCGGACTGCAACTTCCATCATCCTTGACTACTGGTCATGCTGGCTAGGGCTGATAGGAGTTGGAGTCCAGCAACATCTCAGCAGGTGCTGGGAGGCATAGGTTTCCCATTCTTACTGAACATGATTCTTCTAATGCTATGACGTAGGATTAGAGTTTGCACTCCGTAAGGCTATTTTGATTCTGTTTGTTACTCAGTTGAAGCTATGGATTGTTAAACCATTTGAATGGGCAAATCTCACATATACAGCTTGTTCCATTCTCCTTCCAATTCAAAACTCTGTCAGATGCTGGGATGGGAATTGCACACTTCCCCAAATCTTGTCCCACCTAGACTTTGACTTGCTGAGTTTGAGTTGCTGCTGATACAATGCAGACTTGACTACATGTTTTGAGGAAAGAGAATGGATAAATAAGGTCCTATTAATGGCTCAGGACCACAAGGACCACCTCTCCCCATATAAATTGACCCAGACTCTGCAATCATCATCTGAGGCCCTTCTTTCTGTGCCTCCTCCATGAGAGGTCCGGAGGGTGGCAAAATGAGACAGGGCCTTTTCTGTGGTGGCTCCCTGCTTTTGGAATGCTCTCCCTAGGGAGGCTTGCCAGGCACCTTCATTATATATCTTTAGGCACCAGGCAAAAACATTCTTCTTTTCCTTGGCCTCCAGGCTTTTGAGGACGGTATTGTTTTTGTTTGTTATTATGGTATGTATTTTGTGCTCTGTGATCTTCAGAAATTTATAGAAATTTAAATAATGATAATAGTAATAATAATAATAATAATTTTCCAATTTCTTGTAATGAAGATGTGCACCAAATTTCAGCTTTTGTTCCACTGTGAATGCACAATTATTTTTACATTCCCTGTCAATAAATCATTATCTAAGAGAGGGAGATTCCATTCTTCCTTGATTTGGTTTCAATCAAGTTTTTTAAAAAGGAAAAGGACATGATAGCCACATGGCAGTACAGTGTGCCATTAGTCAGATCACGACCCATCTACTGAAGCCCAATGATCCTTGCTGAAATCAAAAGTGCACACTGCTCTCTAGAGAGTTAAATAAATCAAACAGGAGAAAAATAGAGGAAGACTGAGGTTAAGTCAAAGAAGTATCTTCATCATACAGTATCAAATTGTTGTAACCCACCCTGGGACCTTAGGGTGAAGGACAGGTAATAAACAACAACAACAACAGAAGTATGGGTGGTTTTTTTGCTACCAGCTCCCTGCACCCTGGGCTGGAGGCTAGAGAGACTCAGTTTGGAACCAAAATGCAGCCAACAAAGAAGTCTGAATATTGCAGCTAGATAGAAGCACAAGTTCCAGAGGTATATAATGTTTAGGGGAAATTGCTTTAATGACCAGCACTACCTGTGTTTCTGCCCACTGCTCAAGCTCTGTATTTGAAACATATAACAAGCATACCATAAATCCCCAGTACTTCTCCTCTAGAGAACAGATACTTTATCAACTGCCCCAGGACTTCTTGCCACTTGGCTGGGACTCCACATGCACACATACCAGGGGTCTGGGGGAGCAACTGCAGTGTGCATACCAAGTCTGTGTAGACACATATGGAAGCCCATCCCACTCTCTTCAGTTGTTGCTGTTGTTGTTGTTTATTAGATTTGTATACCGCCCTCTACCCACAGGTCTCAGGGCGCTTCCGCAGGTCTCCCACGTTCTACCGATGCCCCATTCAGCAGGTGGACATTGGGGGGGGGGGTGTTCCAAGTCAGGAGCAGGGCGGGTGGGCCAGGCCTTGCTTTCTCTCTATGCTTTGAGTGCATGTACGATATGTGTGTGTGTGGAAGGGGGAGGAGATCAGACATACTGAGCTTTTTCTCTCCTCATTTTGAAAAGCTATAAGCCTTTTTGTTTCCGTTTGCATTTGGCTGATTTTGACAAAGCCAGGCTGACGGCTGTTTTCTTCAGTCAAGCTTTCTCTTGGTTTGATTCTGCTTCTGCTTTTAATTATATTTTCAGATATGTGAACCACTGTGAGTGTTTTGAAAAAAGAGCAGAGAAAAATTGTAAAGAAATAAATGAATACATCTGAAGGCAAAAGCAGCGGCAAAAAGCATCCTTTCTTTTAGTCTTTTTCTTTAATTTCTAGCTTCATGTTGTTTGGAAAACTAAGAAATTTGAGTGTGTGGGGTCTCAGTGCATATTTTCTTCAGAGGTGTGCAGTTTATTTCCCGGCTGAAATCACTTATGCATTTTCAAGTGGAAAAAGATGGTTAAAGCCCTGCTATTCCACAGACCTATCATTTATTTATGCGCCTCTCTCTTTATTTATTTATTTATGGGCATTTCAGTGGCACTCATCGGTGTAGTATTTGAACGCTAACAAACAAAAGGTCATTCCTCAGAGCAAATTCCAGAAAAAGAGGAAAAAACTCTCCACCTTGTTTTTCTCCATAAGTCTTTTGGCATTGGGGGATCACACAGTGGAGGGAAACAGAACTCCGGGACTCCAGAGCAACCCCTTTTGGCATCCAAGGAAGTCAGTGACATGAAAACAGATTTTCTTCTTTTCAAGTCATCCAAAGCCTTTCCTCTTATTCTATCATTAACACTGCTGAAGGGAATCATCTCCAGCCCTGCAGATCTTCATCCTCTTTTCTCTTTCTTTCTTTTTAAAAAACACCCCTTTTTTTGCATTCCCGCAGCATACTGTAGGTCTAAAAAACAGGAGGGGCTGATGGAAATCAATGTTTTTTATTATTTTAAAGGACCTGGAGATTTTTTTTGCAACAGTGGAAACTATTGGGTCCTTCAGACTCCAGCTGGGTGCTTTAAGCCTGAATCAATAGCTAGGCATCATAAATATATCACTTAAAACAGCATTCAAGTTGCCCACAAACAGTGACCTCAGGCTTGCTCCCCTTCAACGAGCTTGAATTGTCTGTAGGCCTAAGGTAGATAGCATAGTTTTTTAAAAAGATCAAAAACAAATGCTAAATCATAAAGTCTGAATTGATATACCATAAATATAGTCTAGCCAACATGTAGTGGACTGAAGAAAATCACCAGTCTACCTCTTTTTCCAGCCTCACCCCATTCACTAAAATTCAGTGCCTTAAAGTTTTTTGGATATCCAAAAGACTCTTACAAAATAGATTTTTAGTTCACCTTTCAAGATGCCATTCTCTATCCTCACAAGGCAACTCAGTGTTAAAATCAACAGCCAGCCACAGATAAAACAATCATGACAACAGCACCAAGGACAATGAAGTTTTGGGGACTCTCCTAAAGGCCAACAAAGAGGGAGGCATATGTATTTCCCTCGGGAGGGTATTCAAAAAATGTGAAGCCACCATACAGAAGACCCTGCCCATGGTATTCACCAAGCTAACCACTTTCCCTGGTAGCCCAGAGAGCATGTGCCCTGCCTGCTAACAGTCCTTCCCCAAAGTCCTGAGATTCCGCAGATCTTGTGGAGCCCTCTGTGGTTTCCAGATCCCGAACCCCTTGATGGCTCACCAAAATCTGATGCTTTCTTCAACATCCCAAGCCCACTTCAGGCATTCAAACCTCACATGACTAGGGAGAAAGGAGGGACAGCCCCACTGGGGCCCACTCTATCACATCCCTGTCACTGGCTTCATCACCTTCCACATGTCGAGAAGGCAACTTCTGCTTTAGTGAGCCTTTGCTACTTGGTGTAGGATCCCTGCATGATGTAGGATATGGAGAATCAGGGGAGGCAGCCTGCTATATTAGTTCTTTTCTCAACATGGGGCAACCAATACAGCCAATGGGAGCATTGTGATGCAAGGAACTTGACCAAAAGACTCACCTCTGCTCTCCTCTACCCCCCTACTCCACCCCAGGATGATAATCATGTGGGGGAAAGATTGACTGGTTTGGGAGTAGTTAAGGACAATCCTTTTCCAACCAGTCTTTCCCCAGTACTTACCGGTACTTTAGTGCCAGAGCAAAGCAAAAGGTTTAATAAGCTCGAGAACTAAGTGCCATCCACAGTCGACCAACACCTTCCCCCTCAAACTGATGCCAGGGGTTCTCAGAAGCACCTACGACATGTCAAAGGCCTACAGTTTCTTTCTAGGCAAAATAATTTATTATGCCAAATTGGTACTTTACAAGAGAAAGGAAGGAAGGAAGGAAGGAAGGAAGAGCCCCAATTTGTTAAAAACAAACAAACAACCCACTCATTGAGCAATTCCCGTATGAACGAAAGACAGCAGTTTTGAAGTTCAGGTAAGACTTAACTTTATAAAACTTAGAGCCAAAACAGAAGTAGTTAATAGCTTGTCTTCAGAGATTTTAATGAACATGCAATTAATTATTAAGCTGAGAGAAACATGGCTGGAGCTAGGTTTAAACTTCTCCGTTTTCAAAGCAATCCCTCTGTCAGGACAAAAGGGCATTTACATTTTACCTTCTAAACAAAACATCCTGCATGTCTGCACCCACACTTTGGAGCAATTAAAGCTACATAACAAAACAACCTGAGAGCTGACCCAATTCAGGGACTTCATTAGTGCAGGGAGAGGCTGCCCCATTGTTTCTGAGCTGGGAAGGGCAAGGTTTTTATGCTTAGTAAGTTTCAAAGGTGTCAGTTCCACGCAAGAGTTGCTGGAAAGGCAGACAGTCCTTAATTATTTTGCAGAAGATGTCTAGATGTCTGACCCTTTCATCTGAAAACCCTCAACATAGAAAGATGTCTTATGCCAAGTCTGATTCATATAGTTCAGTCACATTGTAAGAAGGCCAGATGGGGCTGGTTGCAGGCAGGGAGGGGGGAGGGAGGGGGGCACCTATGACACCACCTACATCCCCCGTACTTGAACAGGATTATGGCTGTCCACAGAAGCAGCATGCAGCATGTAGGAGAGATTACATTCTCCCTTATTGCTCCTGTTTTGCACTATTTTTGGGAGCTTTTGCCTGGCAGGAATAGGTGCTCTGTCTGTGGTTGAAGCAAGAGAAACAAAGAACATGATGAGGCATTAACTGAGTTCCTTCCCACGCTTGGGAAGCAGAGAAAAAAGAAGGAATGGACAGTTGGAGCGGAGGACAATGGCAAGTTGGTGGGACTCCCGTATGAGAAACAGTGAGAGGGACAGCAAACTCAGTGACCGCCCCAGGCGGCAAAAGCCCTAGCTACGCCACTGAGCTGGACTCAGGTGTGTATAAATGTGTGTAAACAAATAGTATAGCATAAAGACTCCACTGTCTCCGCTTTGCATCATTCCAAGGAAACTGAACCCTGGGTTCCTGGAATCTTGCACCACTCTTGTGGTGATATGCAACAGTGACCTTTGGTA
Source organism: Podarcis bocagei (assembly GCF_964188305.1). Classification (NCBI taxonomy): domain Eukaryota; kingdom Metazoa; phylum Chordata; class Lepidosauria; order Squamata; family Lacertidae; genus Podarcis; species Podarcis bocagei. The sequence continues at coordinate 3,366,604 of NC_138130.1, forward strand.
AACTTGCAACATATTTGCAGATCACAACCCATCTGTTAAAGATCAGTGGCAGGCATGTGCACACCACTGCTAAAACACCATACCAAGTGCCTCACTCCTTCAGATGGTACTTAGGAGGAGCAAGTGAAGTGGTGCATCAAATAATATTCATCTGCCACCTTTGACAGCAAAGGGCAGCCTGACACAGTTGCTAGTAGGTGTTTGGTGGTCAACAGCACAAAGGCCCTAGTTGTTGACTGACCAGCAGTGCCCTATGTGAGCATGGGCTGGCACTCAACATCCATGCTCCTGACTTGTATTGAAAACCTGCTTGCTTCCTCTGGCTCTCTCATGGCGTCTCCAAGGGCACAAGGCTGGCCTCCTACCAGGATTTCCTTAGCTGCCTGTTCTACCCCAGTCACATTGCGCCACCTCTGTACGTTTCATCAATGTGCCACTGGGGAAATGGTAATGTTTGCTCAATAACTGATATGTTGCACCAGCTTTGGGCAATTTCTTTCATATGTATTACTCCTGTTTTGTTTTCCTTTATTTAAAGATACTCCTTCACTGTGTTTAACCAGAAACCCAGGGTTTTTCAATAGTTTGTTATTGCAGAGAATTAATTAACACACAAAAATATTTCTTCTCCTTTTGCTTTATATTTGTGTTAATTGCTTCTCCATTGTGCTTCTCAATAGGAAAACTGCCTCTTTGGAACGAGCAGCTGTTGAGAGAATAAGAAAAATTCTGACTTAACAGAATTGAGTTTGGACAGGAATATACTTTGGACTGATGAAGTGCTGTAATAGTGGAGAATATAGCGAGCAGCATTGCTGATATAGGCTTTGTATCGATAGAGGAAACCTTATGACTGCCACTTAATGTGAACCACTGGTGTTTCTTATTAAAATAAAACCGCCTGTACTCTGTCTATACAAACATACAGACCCCCTTTATTTTTCTTATCTGCTGGAAATGGCTAAATATAACAGTCATGTTTATTTTCTAACCTTTCAAACCTGGTAAACTTTACACTCATTATAAACTTTATACTCATTATCTGTCAAAACATTCTGCTCAACCGTGCTTTCTGAAAAAGCTGAGGTGAAGATGCAGGTTTATATTTTAGTTTAATACAATAAAGAAATGAGGAAGAAAGGAGAAGGAGAGGAAAATTAAAGCTTGCCCTTAAATATAAATTTCTTTAACAATGCTTCACTGATGTATGCAACTTCTTAATACAGTGGTATCTCGGGTTACATACGCTTCAGGTTACAGACTCCGCTAACCCAGAAATAGTGCTTCAGGTTAAGAACTTTGCTTCAGGATGAGAACAGAAATCGTGCTCTGGCGGCGTGGCAGCAGCAGGAGGCCCCATTAATTAAAGTGGTGCTTCAGGTTAAGAACAATTTCAGGTTAAGAACGGACCTGGTTTGATGTATATTCTATAATTCCTCATGTTAATCCCATCTGATCCCTACAAACTTTGCTTCAGGATGAGAACAGAAATCATGCTCTGGCAGCACGGCAGCAGCAGGAGGCCCCATTAGCTAAAGTGCTGCTTCAGGTTAAGAACAGTTTCAGGTTAAGAGCGGACCTCCGGAATGAATTAAGTACTTATCCTGAGGTACCACTGTATGATCTATTCAATACACTGGTATTTGCAGTGCTTTTTCTGGGGGTACACAGAGGTACGCATACCCCTAAACATTTTGTAAATCTTTGTACTTTAGTCCATTTACTGTATTTATTTTTCCTGATTTGAACTACAAAATGGTGATTTTCATGAGTCAAAATGAGAGTACCCCTAAACATTTTGGGGTTTTTTTTAGAAAAAAAGCACTTTGTATTTGTATGGGCATCTTGTGCCATTAATGTCTTTTATGTGACCTGTCCTGTTTTCCTACTGTCATCATCATGGGAACTTAAGACGAGTCTGCAGGATCAGGCCCATGACCCACCTAGTCCAACATTCTGTGAGCAGGACATCACCATATGGTCCAGTGTCCTTCACAGGTGTGAGATGGAAAAGGGTCACCCTGGTAAACCTATCTAGGGAAAAGTGCCTGGCTGTAGGTTTACACAGTAACAAATTTCATAGAGTTACTGGTTCTCTTAATTTTTTTTAAAAAAGTAGTCCATATTAAGCTCTGAGCATCTTTTCCTCCCAGGAAGTCTCCTCATGCTGGGAGAGCATGACACTCTTAATCTCAGGGTTATGGGTTTAAGCCCCATTGCAGGGGGTTGGACTAGATGACCCTTGTGGGTCATCGTGCAAACTAAGTTGGGGGGATATCAGGCAAATAGAATAAACTGCAGTTTACAAAAGCCCTGCTTCATGTCACTGCCTGCAGGGGCAGAGAGAGAGGCCCTCCTGTTCTCCCACCCTTTGCGCCCTCCTGCCCTTTACATTCGCAGGGGCTCCCCAGATCATGCTGGGAGTGGGAGAAGGTGACCAAGACAAGCACTTCAGCCACTGCAACTTTGATCTGAATTATCATAGGGTGCATAGGTGCCAATGCCCTGGGGCCCTTCGTGCCCAAGCACCCACAAAATTCCCAATGAAGGGGCTGGGCACCCACCAATTTAGGTGCCCGGGCACCCATGGTTGTGGGGCCAAGTTGGCACTTCTGATAGGGCATGTTGGGGGAGAGGAAGGAAAGTCTTGCACCACAGCTGCTGCACTCAGTCAGCAACATTAAGCAGATTGGGGGGGGGGGGCTTGGAAAGAAATGGGGGTTGGGGTTGGAAAGAAATAGCTCCCACTGCCAATGCTAAAGAAAGCATCCCATCCAAAACTGGTGAATTGCTTTGATCCACCCCTGCCCCACATCTCACCCCTGGGGGGTGGGGGAGTAAGCATCTGTAGCAAGTCCCATTGCTACCACCAACTGAGATGGAACCCTGCCCTTCATAGACCCTAGGTAAGCACCATTAGTGGTTATTATAGGTAGGTATGTAGGTCATGGAAGAGCATTCAGTTGCCTGAACTCCGACCTGTAATCTGATATGGCACAGCCAAGGCAGACTCTCCAGCTCTCTCTGGCTCTTATAACAGCACACTCAAAAAACACGATTGCATTTGTTTCATTCACATTCATAGCTTACGTAGTGGGTATATTTTATGAGTCGATTGCAACAGCAAATCAAAATATTATTTTAAATGTCAGTATTGTACCTGGAAAGGTAGCACGGTTGCTTTTGTGGAACAATTAAAGTAAGTTAGCTTAATTCCAAGCAGCAGGAGCAACAGATGTTGCTGTCGGCATTTATTTTCTTTTGTTGCCAGATGGGGGTTAGAGGGAATAAACAGTTAAAACCAACAGGGAAGCAAGGGAAGAAGAAGAAAATGGGCAGAATTCCCTTTAGGTTTGCAGTTTAGCAGAGGCATGTGGGAAACCCACTGGTAGAAGAGGGACCTTTATATTTCATTTCCTCATTCTGGTAGGGTTGCCATATTTCAAACAGTGACAATCCGGACAGAAAAGTTGTTAAGCTTTTTTTTTCCAGTTTTGCCCATAGTTGTTGATCTTTCTTTGGCAAGCTCACAAAAAAATCCATTTTTTAACTATTTTAAGGGGAAATCAGGCTGCCATACATCCAGATGTTCCTGTACCTTTGGCCAATTTCCGTCTGGACGCTGCTGACAAATGAAGTATAGGAGATTCTGGATGCATGGCAACCCTAATAATGGCATCTCACATTTGGAGCCAACACCTCCGCTCCTCCGCCATATGTGCACCAGACCCACTTCAGACCCCTCCACACTCAGCTGAATGCTCTTAGGACCCTCCATTCAGTCAAGTCTCTGCCCTGCATTATCTGAGTTCCCAGTCATGCTCCCCTAAATCCGCCTCTGCTTAGAATCCCACTTCAGACCTTTGTGCTGAATGTATGGCCTGACGTGACCTGAGACACGAGGGGATGCTGCTGGGGTGAGGCTGAGATGTACAAATACCCCTCCCCACCTTCAGCTCACACATGTCCACCCCAAATACCTGAATAAGGCTGCAGAAACCAAGCAAGGCTCATCTGCACTATCAATTTAAAGCAGTATCATACCACTTTAAACAGTCACTCATGGCTTCTCCCAAAGAACCCTGGGAACTGCAACTTGTTGTTTTGTTTTTTTTAAATAATATTTATTAAAAGTTTCAGAATTACAGAAAAGAAGAAAAAATAGGAAACAACACTACAATACATAAAAAAGAAGGGGGGAAAAACAAAGCATAAAAACCAATACAATAATACAGCAAAAACAAAAAACAAACAAACACAAATCCCATATTACGTATCTTTAACTTCCATTTGCTTGTTTCATTGACCTCCTCACACCTCCCTTTTTGTATTCTAGTTTAATTAGTTATTTCAGCAAATTCTTTCCATCTTTCTCAATTTTTATTGAATAATTTATCTTAACAATTTAACCTATTAATTAACTCAACACATCCTTTCCATCTTTCCCCATATTCTGTTATTCAAATTGCCTTGATTTATTTAACCTTATCTTACCATAAAATACCTTAGAGCTTGAAACTTAATACTCAATTATACACAACTCCTTCATTTCTAACTTCATTTCTAATAAAGCCATATAGTTTCATTCCAACATTTTCCCTAATATTCATTAATTTTAGGCTAATTCCCTAAATAAAAAATTTTCTTTATAAATTTTCTTCCAATCTTCATCCAACGTTTCTTCTTCCTGGTCTCGGGTCATGTCAGTCCTTACTGTCCATTCCATCTAGTCCATCAACCTGGTAATCTTATGTCCGAGGCTCTTAAGTCTCTTCCATATCCCTTCTGCAGATCTTCTTCTTGTTGTTTATACCTGCACTTTTCCTTGTCTTTTGTTGGTCTCTTTCTTAATTTCTTTCCTTTCTCATTGAGGAGAAGATCTCTGGGAGGTTCCAGCCCAAAATTATCTCCATCTCCCTTCATCAAACCAGCCCATTCCCCACAGTCTCACTCCCCACAGTCATCAATGTAATCCAAAAAATATTTAAGAGCATATTTCAAAGTCCCTCCGAAGTTAAGAACCTCCTCAGCTCCAGACTCCCCCTGGCCCACTCCAACTTCAATCTTCAAAAACAGCGGCTTATGCTCCTGCAGGGCCTCGGATCTCTCCATTTGTATTATTTGAGGTGCAACCGCAACCTCCTCCATTATCTTCTGCACTTGCCCAATCAATACAGGTTCCTGAGTTGGTCCCTGAATGGTTTCTGTATCAATATTCCCTGTTTGTCCACAGTTATTGACCACAACAGTCATCAAATCCATTTTCTCATTCATCAAATCCATCTTCTCATGCATCTGTTCCGACAAAGCACTTGTCTTGCATAAAGCAAGCACCAAAACTTCCTCCCAGCTCATTTTTATTCAAGGTCAAAAGGACTGGTCCCACGATCTTAATCTCACAGCTGTAGAGTCCTCAAGTAGACTGCAGCAACAATTTAACAAGGAGACAATTTCTATTTGTATCCATCTTTTTAAGGCAAGTCCAACAAAGGAAAATTACTTTCATTTTTCAGATATTTTGTTTCTTTAGAATGCAAAAGGCAACATTGGAATCAGTTTATTTCTCTTCTTTAGCTATCTGTCAAAGTATTCCATTCACAGTCAGTGAACCTCTCCAACAATTTCTGTCTCTGACACCCCATTCCCAGGTTTGAGACGGTGGAAACTTATCTTTCTTCACTCTCTCTCCTGCAGGCTTAAACAAAGCCCCCCCCCTTTTCTCCTGCTTCCAAGGGGGTTTTAGTGGTTATAAATGAAGAAAATGTAGACTTTTTTTAACGACTTTCCAGACTTTAGCTTACAAGGTTTTTGCTTCAGTCTATATACAAAAAGCGGAAGGCAGACTTCCTGTTTGAACCTTCCCGCTTCGGTGCCAAATTAGGATATTTCTTGATCCAATTTTCCATTTCTACTCACGGGTACTTGTTTTAAATCCAATTGTCCACAGGAAAAAGTCAGCGCTCTCCGGCAATGGCTGTGCGGCTTCACTCCGTGAAAGTAGCAATCAGTTCGCAGCACTGCGCCGCTCACCCCACTTTACTCCGGAACCCCAAAATGGGGTTCCCCGTGAGTAGGGGAGGCGCTCCTGGTGCCCTGCCGTACCCCACATTCCCAGGCTTCCTCCGCTTGGGATTTCTAGCGGGTCCCCACCTTCGCCACGGCGGGAAGACCCAGTTTCCATGGAGCCAGTTCCTCCGGTTGGAGGAACTCCGCCATTCACCGATGGCGCTAACCCGGAAGTCCGGGAACTGCAATTTGTTAAGGGTGCTGAGAGTTTTTAGGGGACCCCTAATCCCCTCACAGAGCTGCAATTCTTTGAGTTTCCTGAGAAGAGGGATTGGTGGTTAAACCCCTCGGTTGATAGTGTGAAGTCAAACAAGTAGCAATGCAAGAAAAAATAGCCCCCCCCCCTCTCCCAGGCTGCAAAAGTGCAGCTCTGAGTAGGAGAAGAAATGAAAAGTAGAACCATGCATATTAATGAAGCATTGCCAGCTAATCAAAACTCATTGTCTTGTGCCAGTTCAATCAACACATTGTTATGGAAGATAATGTTATCCTTATGAATTCTGAATGTTTATAAACAACTTCAATGGCAACAATGCGGCAACATGCTTTTGAAAGCATTCAGGTTTAATAGTTTATAAGAAGAAAAGGAGAACTTTGTAGATGATCAAATACTAATGCACAGAGAAAGATGTTAAGTCACTGCTTAAAATGATATTTATACTTGCGGCTTCTGCAAGCGATCTAAGGCTGCAATTAAGTATCCATTTACATGAGTTGAAGTCTGTTGGACTTACTGCTGAGTAGGCACGTGTAGGATGGCTGCAGAGAAACATTTCTCCCGTAGACAGGAATTCTCTTATTCATTTAGAGAGAGGTTTTCTGGGATTTTATAAGCACAATATTTAATTTAGCCATTTTTATCCCACCCACCAGCACCCAAAGGTTTTCCCCCGCCCATTGATGCTTACGTCAGTAAGATAAGCGAGACTGAGAGACAGTAGCCAGTTTCACCCAGTGAGATCCTCATAGCTGAGGAGTTGACTCCTGGTCCCTCTGGAGGGGGGTACTCTAATCACTACTCAGCACTGTCTTCCTTGAAAAGCTATGACATACGAGTGAGCCCCTAACCAGAAGGATGTTTCTATCCATTTGCCAGTTCCGCTGGCATTTGTAGCCAGGAATGCGTGGAAATGTCATGAGTACACGGGAGTTCATTGCCAGCAACATGATGATGGCACACAGCTCTGCTTTCCCTTTATATGTGCTGGAACCAGCACCCAGAGCGGGGGGTGGGTGGGGGGACAAACTGCCCAGCAGTGCATGTGCGTGCAGGATACATACGGCGCATGCGCAGCAGCACTACATACAGTGCATGCGCGTATCCTGTACGTAGTGGCGGCGCTGGGCAGTTTGTCGACGGTGCCGCTCAAGTGCCATATGGACGGCAGCAGGATCCTCATCTCACAGCTGCAGCGGTGGCAGAAGGATCCTCCGCACACGGCTACGGCGGCACGATGGCGGCGGCTCCTGCTGCCGTGCCCAGGGACGGCGGGGTGAGCCTCCCATGGGGTGCCTTCTTGTCACCCCCTCAGAGACGGCACCCAGGGCCCCCTTCCTCTGCCACTGGCTAGAACAATGTCTTGCCTCATTTATGTACTGCATGAGAGCCAATAAACTTAATCCTGCAAGGCTGAGACACGGTTAGCAGGTAGTTCCCTGAACCAGCTGAATGGGAAATGGCCTTCTCTGGATGGGGTTGCACTCCCTTAGAAGGAGCAGGAACATAGTTTGTGGGTCCTTCTGGATCCATTGCTGTCTTTTGAGGCCCAAGTGACCTTGGTGGCATGACTCTGCTGATGACTCCATCTGTGCGTATTGCACTGCATAGTGTATTTGGGCCACCAGTCTCGCACAGATATGCGAGAAAACTGGAAGACTCACACAGCTTGCCCATCCTTCTCCTGCCTCCTCCACCTCTGCTGGCAGTGATGTCCTATCGGAAGATTGCACTTGTGGAAACTGGTGGGGCTTTCAACCCCTCATTTGTAGTAAAAATTGCCAGGGGTTCATATATTCTAAAATTGTTGAGAGAACAATTAACAAAGTAGATTGATTTAATTAATGTGATTTACCTAGTTTGCTTTAAATCATCACATGATCAAAATCCAGTTTAAGTCATAGGTGTTAATCAAGTGTCCAGTATTGTAATTCATAAATTTCCTGAACAACCAAATGCACAGGAATTGATTGTTATACTGATTAAAGTGTGTTGATTTTTCAGCTAAATTCAGCATTTATATAACCTAGGTGCATAATCCCAAGCCTTTGATTATGTAGTCAATGTGCATTTGGCCTTAAGAGAGTTCATACTTGTTAAGAGACAAGGGGATGGAATCCCTGTCTCCTTTGTAATAGCAGGTAGTTTGTTTTTTCCTTACATCTCTTAGCTGTATAATGTAGGGCCCATTCATATGTTTATGAGCCAGCTGCTTAGTTTCTCCCCACAGCTCCTCTGGTGTATAGGAGCACATTAAGAAATCTCCATGTAGGCCACATTCAAGATGAATTTCTCTCACGCCAGTTGCAACCCATTCCCATGATTGTGGTAACTTTTGTTCCAGCTGGTGTGCTCAATTATAAATAGCATGAGATCCATTATAAATAGCACAGTTAACTTTGTACCCCCCTGTGTACCATTAAACCAGCCTTCCCCTACCAGTTGCCTTCCAGTTGCCCCAGCCACCATGACAAATGGTCAGGGATGATGGGAATTGTACTCCAAAATATCTGAAGCATATTAAATTGGGAAAGACTGCCTTAAACTGTGGTACTCTACTCTAAATCATAATCAGGTTGGACCCAGAGATCAGAATAGGGCACTCTCACATCCCAGAAATAGATGCTGGGGGGGGGAGCCCATTACACCAGGAATGTGGGACCTGTGGCCCTCCAGATTTTGTTGGACCACAACTCCCATCATCCCTGACCACCCTGCTGGCTGGGGCTGAAGGGAGCGGGAGTCAAACAATTTCTCAAGAACACCACCCCAGCTATCCCTGGCCTAGAACTTTACAGAAAGGGCTTCTCATTTCTGGGCATCTCTTCATGAAACCAAATATAAATAGGGTTCTTGTTTAGTTGGTAATAAATATTCAGAATCTGAGAAAGGAAACATTGCACAGCTCAGGGGTAGGGGTAACCGCATAGATCCAGTTGGCGTATGATCCTGGTGAGATACAGGATGGTGTGTCTTCAAGTGCCCAGGTGATCTCCTGTTTCCCAGGTTTAGTAGGAAACCCACACAGAACAATGCAATGTATGGTCTCTTAGGTTCTATTTCAATGAAGATTTTGCACAGGTTCAGGGCAACTCAAAATATTATCTGGAAATCACACACACACACACAAATTTTGCAGTACAGTTCTCCAGGCAAGCAATGTGTTAAAAAAAAATGCACATAGGGGGAAAGGCATACATTGGTGAAAGTAACACACAAAACGCATGACTCCTGGGGAAATTGCTTTGCAAAATGTGAATATTAGGAGAAATTAGCATTCATGCTGATGAATGTTCAGGAGGATATATATATATTATATACTGCATGAGAGCCAATAAACTTAATCCTGCAAGGCTGAGACACGGTTAGCTTTAGCAACTAATCCACACCTAATGACCCTCCTAAGTGGTACTCAGAATATCACTCAAGAAATCACTCAAGATATCCCTCAAGTAATTAATGAACAAAAGAAGAAAAGACACACTAACCTGGGAACTTCCTCTCTGCCCAGAACGTTGGAGGCTATACACCACACCCCCTCAACAGTATTTATAGGAACTCAAACACTGAGATCCTGCTCTGTTCCAGTAACAAGAAGCCGAAAGCACCAGCCTGAAGATGACGAGTGAGACCTCGTCGAAACGTCGCCTAGACACCCCAACTCTTACACGGGAAGACACCCGAAGACACCAAAACCTGCATTCCTGTACCCGTGAAAATCTACGAAAGCAAATATCTCACCTCTACGGGGAGGAAACCTTCCAGCTGACAAGAACCTACGAGAAACTAGAAATCCGAAGAGCCACCATCTTATGTGATCTCTTGTTCCTACGCAACTGCCGAGACAACAACTTAATTCCCACATGCTTCCAACTTAAATTCCACTCTAAAACCCCAGCTACCGAAAGGATCCTGAAACGAACTGAACTATCCCTAATCAGAAACGAACTACATAAGAAAAGATACCTACTAAACCAAACCAACAAAGATCTGCTCACTCTTCACCTCAAACTTTGTAACAAAATCCACCCTGCACTCTGGGACAAATGCAAACAACTAGCCGTTTGGAGAGCTGAAACGGAGTCCGCACATAAGACAGACACACACACCAACAAACTCCACAAACTAGAGAAACGCCAGAAGCCCAGCCACCCTCCACAACAACCCATGAAACAAACAGTACATAACATATCAGACAGGATCCTCACCTCAACTGAAACCAAAGTACTCTCCAAAGGTTTCAACTTTGCAGTCGCCCCGAGACGCATCCCCACGGAAAACATCATATGCGGAGTCGAAGCTAGCCTAACCAAAATCAACCCAGATGAAGCCAATAAAATCAGACTTGAAGTCACCAACATCCTCTGCTCCAGCAAACCACCCAGAAGCAATTTACACAAAGAAGAACAGAAAGCACTCACCAACCTGAGGAAAGACAACAACATAATCATTCTCCCAGCAGACAAAGGTAATGCCACTGTTGTGATGAACACATCGGACTACCAAGCAAAACTATCAAATCTACTCCAAGACCCTACCTACCAACCTATAAAAACAGATCCCACCACCTATCTGGAAAAAACCACCAAATCCAAAATAAAAGCCTCTCCTATCAGTGAAGAAATCCAGCTAAGAATCATCCCCAGAGAAAAATCATCCAGATGCCCCAAACTCTACGGTCTCCCCAAGATACACAAAGAAGGAACACCACTCAGACCAATAGTCAGCTCCATAGGCTCACCTCTACAAAATCTCGCTAAATTTCTCGCTAAGCAACTTCAGCCCTATGCAGAATCTATCGCTTCACACGTTACAAACTCCTTCCAGTTCATAGAAACAATAAAGAAGCAAAACCTACATCCCGACGACCTACTTGTGAGCTTCGATGTTGTATCTCTCTTCACACAAGTGCCCATTAATGAAGCCTTGACAGCCATTCAAAACAAATACAATCCCCCCGAATACATCCTGGACCTGACCAACCACTGCCTAACCAACACGTACTTCATCCACAATGGACAAAGATACAAACAGATAGAAGGAGCACCTATGGGATCACCCCTCTCACCGGTCATCGCAAATCTGTACATGGAACACTTTGAAACCAATGCTTTAGACAAGTCAGAACACAAACCCAAACTTTGGCTCAGGTATGTTGACGACACCTTTGTAATTTGGCCACACGGGAAGAAAAAACTAGATAGCTTCCTCACACATCTCAACAGCCTACACCCCAAAATACAATTCACTATGGAAATAGAAGCCAACAACCAACTTCCCTTCCTTGACGTCCTAATCTACAAAAAACCTGATGGCTCCCTAGGACACACTATCTACCGGAAAAAAACACACACCAACCGCTACTTACATGCACAATCACACCACCACCCTGCACAAATAAACTCCGTAGCCAAGACTCTCATCTCCAGAACCAAACGCCTGGCTGACAAAGACCACTTGACAACTGAGTTACAGAATCTTTCAAATGTGTTAATCGCCAACGGATACCAGCAAAACAGGGTTACGAAGCTAATCCAAAAAGAAACACCCCCCAAAAAGCAAGACACAGAAGAAAACAATGGCATGGCCCTCCTTCCTTATATCAAGGGCACTACAGATAAAATTAGCAAAATCCTCCATAAACACAATATCAAAACAGCCTTTTGCACCAACCAAAAAATAGCCAATATCCTCAGAAACCCCAAAGATAAAATCCAGTTAGAAAACCAAGGGGTCTATGAAATACCCTGCAAAGTCTGCCCAGCCACGTACATTGGACAAACAAACAGACGAATAAATGCACGTATCGCAGAACACAAGAATGCCGTCAAAAAAGAAGAAAAAACTTCCTCTCTTTACCAACACATGAAAGAAACAGGACACGAAATTAATTTTTCAGATTCCAAATTGCTCTTTAACATGGAACACCACCACAAGAGAATAATCATGGAAGCCATCGAGATAGAGAAACACCCTCACAACATGAACAAGCGTGACGATACGTCCCGCCTGCCAGACATCTGGAAAATAGCCCTCCCCACAAAAACCGACACCAGAACCAGAGGCACACAGAACGCCATCTCCAATCAACCACACCAGACCCAAACCCAGACCCTCTCCACAGATAAATTACAGACACCATCCAGTAGCCAAACCATAGTGGCACCTCCGGATGCTGCACCCCCCTGCAATCCCTACACAGATCTGGCTGGCACAGGGCACAAAACCACAGCTCGCCCCTATACACGAAGCCAAGCCAGAGCACAACTAAGTGCAGTACAGCCATCTTCTCAGAAAAAACTCTTCACAAGGTCAAGAGGTCAAGACACGAAAGCTTTAGCAACTAATCCACACCTAATGACCCTCCTAAGTGGTACTCAGAATATCACTCAAGAAATCACTCAAGATATCCCTCAAGTAATTAATGAACAAAAGAAGAAAAGACACACTAACCTGGGAACTTCCTCTCTGCCCAGAACGTTGGAGGCTATACACCACACCCCCTCAACAGTATTTATAGGAACTCAAACACTGAGATCCTGCTCTGTTCCAGTAACAAGAAGCCGAAAGCACCAGCCTGAAGATGACGAGTGAGACCTCGTCGAAACGTCGCCTAGACACCCCAACTCTTACACGGGAAGACACCCGAAGACACCAAAACCTGCATATTATATATATATATATATATATATATATATATATATATATATATAGTGTGTGTGTGTGTGTGTGTGTGTGTGTGTGTATAGTGTGTGTGTGTGTGTGTGTATATATATATATATATGCAGGTTTTGGTGTCTTCGGGTATCTTCCCGTGTAAGAGTTGGGGTGTCTAGGCGACGTTTCGATGAGGTCTCACTCGTCATCTTCAGGCTGGTGCTTTCGGCTTCTTGTTACTAGAACAGAGCAGGATCTCAGTGTTTGAGTTCCTATAAATACTGTTGAGGGGGTGTGGTGTATAGCCTCCAACGTTCTGGGCAGAGAGGAAGTTCCCAGGTTATTGTGCCTTTTCTTCTTTTGTTCATTAATTACTTGAGGGATATCTTGAGTGATTTCTTGAGTGATATTCTGAGTACCACTTAGGAGGGTCATTAGGTGTGGATTAGTTGCTAAAGCTTTCGTGTCTTGACCTCTTGAGCTAGTGAAGAGTTTTTCTGAGAAGATGGCTGTACTGCACTTAGTTGTGCTCTGGCTTGGCTTCGTGTATAGGGGCGAGCTGTGGTTTTGTGCCCTGTGCCAGCCAGATCTGTGTAGGGATTGCAGGGGGGTGCAGCATCCGGAGGTGCCACTATGGTTTGGCTACTGGATGGTGTCTGTAATTTATCTGTGGAGAGGGTCTGGGTTTGGGTCTGGTGTGGTTGATTGGAGATGGCGTTCTGTGTGCCTCTGGTTCTGGTGTCGGTTTTTGTGGGGAGGGCTAATTTCGCCTAGACACCCCAACGTCGCCTAGACACCCCAACTCTTACACGGGAAGATACCCGAAGACACCAAAACCTGCATTCCTGTACCCGTGAAAATCTACGAAAGCATATATATATATATATATATATATATATATATATATATATATATATAAAGTTCACAAACTGATGTGGAGAACCCGACTTAAGGTGGGAAATATTAGGAACTAAGTGAAACCAGAAAATTAACAGATTCACCCATCCCTAGCAGAATGGCTTAAAGTCACACACCTCATTAGTTCTTATCTTGAGGGGAAAGTTCTTATCTCTATTTTATTTTAAAACCACATGTGGCACAGGCAATCTAAAGTCATCATATTTTCTACTTTAATATATAACACAGCTCTTTAAAACAGAGCTTTGAATTTCATTGGAGCAGCTGCAGTTGTAGAATGTGTTTAACCCAGGGGTAGGCAAACTAAGGCCCGGGGGCCGGATGCGGCCCAATCGCCTTCTCAATATGACCCACTGACGGTCCGGGAATCAACATGTTTTTACATGAGCAGAATGTGTCCTTTTATTTAAAATGCATCTCTGGGTTATTTGTGAAGCCTGTCTGGTATTTTTACATAAAAAGAACGTGTGTGTCAGGGCTGCCACTCAGTCCCAGCTCACATAGGACCACGTTAGCCAGCGTTCAGGTTAAAAGAGTCTTTATTGGATAACAGCTTCCATTTCCAAACTGCAATATGCAGCCCTACTTCTTCTAGGTCAGACCGGCGAAGACCCGTCTGAGTCTCCGCCTCTAGCACACCAGCTTAATACCCTAGCCTTGCTCCACCTCCTGCGCCTTTCCCTCCGTCTCTGGGTCCTTCTGCCCCCCGGGGTCTCCTTTTTCCTACTCTCTTCTGACGCGGACCCCCCTGACCCTTCCGCCTCCTTGCGGCGGGCTTTGGGACCTGGTTCACTCTCTGGGCTGCTTACTGCGCCAGCTTCCGCTACATTTGAACTTGGCGCGCGCGCCCAACTCTCAACCTTCCTCTTGATCGTTTCGTCGCTCCCCGAGGTGGGCGTGACTACTCCTGACTCATGCCCTCCCTCCTTCTGAAAGCCTCCGGAACCCGATATCTGGTCCCCTTTCTCCCCGCTGTTCCCGTCTGGGTACGTGGGTCCCGATCTCCAACTGCTGCTCTCTGATTCCTCTCTGGACCCTTCTTCCTGGGGTGTCCCCCTGCTTTCCCCCCTTGCTCTGACTGCTGGCGCTCCCTTCTGGGAATCCTCGGACTCACTGGATAAGCTCGGCGATCTCGGTTCGTCATCCCCACTCATCTTTCCTTCGTATTCCTCCCCCTCGCTCTCTGTCTCCTCCCTTCTCTGCGTCTCTGCTTCTGAACCCCTGACATCCATCCCCCCCTCGAAGCCCCCCCTTCCCCCCTCCCCACTTTCAAGGGTGGTTGCAGGGTGCTCCATCATCACAGGAGTGAATGCCGGATACAGTTTGCTCCTCGTTGCTGGCCGCCAACTGAAGACCTCCGAGTCTTCCTCCTCGCGTTCGTCAACGGTGAGCTGCTCCGCCTCCATTTCAGTGCCGCCGTGCTCGAAACCGAGATCCTCCCCGCACACGTCCATGTCAGTCTCTGCGTCGGTCGCTTGACCTGGCATCTCCAGCCACCTCCGGCGCCACTGCTCCTCTGGCCGATCGTCCCACCAATACGAGGTGTCGGACGCCGAACCCTCCGGTGACCCCTCTGGGGAACGTGTGCGCTGTGCGGGCTCCCCGTCCGAGTCGAAGCCATGGAACGTGCTGGAGGAAAGTGTGGGCGTGAACAACCAGTCGTCGAAGAAGCCTGCTGGCATGGGTCTGTGTGGGAAAAGGGCATGAAACTCGTCCTTGAGCAGGGGTTCCTCCAAAGCGTAGTCTGGCACCCAGCTATTAGCACTAGCCCGGGTGCCCTCTCTGGCTAGGAGGTATTCCACTCCGTCTTCCCCCCATCTGGAGTCCAAAATCTCCGTGACTTCGTTGATGGGGTCCTGCTGTGGCAATCTTCCCGCCTCCGACCGCTCCTGAGACGGACTCGGTGCTGTTCCTGGTTCCTGGAACCTGTGAGGTGTCCTGTAGGGAGTGAGCACCGACCTGTGGAACACCGGATGCATCCTGGAACCCTCCGGGAGCACCAGCCTGAAAGCTACTGGGTTGATCTGCGCTTCGACTTGGTATGGACCGAGTTGCTTGTGCCCCAACTTCTTTTTGGCTAACGATCTGGTCGGCACTGCGTGGGCTGCCAACCAGACCCAGTCTCCCACTCGGATCTCTTCGCCAACCCGCCTGTGCTTGTCCGCTTGCACCTTGTATGCGTGCTTCGCTAGCTCCAGCTGCCGTCGGAGTTGATCGTGGACCTCCTGCAACTCAGACGCGAAAGCGTCCGCCGTCTGCGGTTCCCCTTCCCCCACTCTGTCCAGTCCCGGGAAGGTTCTGGGATTCCTCCCATTGTTGGCGAAGAACGGTGTCACCCCTGTGGACACGTGCTTCGTGTTGTTGTAGGCGAACTCGGCGAGCGGCAGGTAATCCACCCACGTCGCAGGCTGTTGATTGGCATAGCATCTCAGGTACTGCTGCATGATGGCATTGACCCTCTCCGCTTGCCCGTTGGTCTGCGGGTGTCTCGCTGATGTCAGGTTGATTTTGACGTTCAGGAAGCCCATCAGCTTCTGCCAGAAATTCGAGATGAACTGGCGACCGCGGTCGGACAGTATAGACCGCGGCAGCCCGTGCACTTTGAACACGTGATCTATGAACAGTTTGGCTGTTTGTTCTGCCGTGGCCACCTTCGCACACGGTATGAAGTGTGCCATCTTGGTGAACAAGTCCACCACCACTAGTACAGCCGTCTTGCCTCTCGAGCTGGGTAGATCCGTGACAAAGTCCAGGGCCACCCTCTCCCACGGTTCAAACGGCGTTTGCAGCGGTTCGAGCAGTCCCGCCGGTGGTTTGTGCACCGGCTTGGCCCTCTGGCAGGTGTCGCACCTCGCGACGTAGTCCGCGACTTCCCCTCTCAGTCTGGGCCACCAAAAGTCCCTTGCGACTAATTCCACCGTTTTTTCCGTGCCAAAGTGCCCGGCCGTGGGTGCGTCGTGCAACTGCTGCAGTACCTTGGCGCGAAGTTCATCTCCCGGCACGTAGATGGCCCCTTTACGTAAGAGCAAGCCGTCCCGTATCTGGAACTCGTCGCTCTTCGCCGTGCCCTTGTGCACCTCGGCCATCTTCGCCTGCGCGAATGAGTCGTCCTGCAACGCCCGCCGCACCGCATCCAGGTCTACTGTGGCTGAAGCGCACGCCCACGCTGTTGGCGCGAAGATGTGCATGGCTGCCGCTGGCGTCGCCTCTTCGAGGTATTGCGGTTTTCGGGACAGTGCATCCGCCATGATGTTGGTGTCGCCTGGGACGTACTCTATTCGGAAATCGAAGTCAGCAAAGAACTCCGCCCAACGTATCTGCCTCTGGTTCAGGAACTTCGCCGTGCACCAGTGCTCCAGATTCTTGTGGTCCGTGCAGACCTGCACCGTGTGCTTGGCGCCGATCAGGAAGTGCCTCCATGCTTTGAATGCTGCATGAATGGCAAGCAACTCCCTGTCCCAGATGGTGTAGTTCTGCTCCGACTTGCTGAGCTTTCTGGAGTAGAACGCTCCCGGTCTCCAGACCCCCTGTGGGTCCCTCTGCAGCAGGACAGCTCCCACTGCTCTATCGGACGCGTCTGTCTCTACCCGCATCGGTCTGCTGGGGTCGATATGCAGCAGTTGCTCTTCCGACGCGAAGAGATGCTTGAGTGCCTGAAAGGACTGCTCTGCCTGCTCCGTCCAGATGAATTTCTTTTTCTTGGAGCTTAGCGTGTCCGTAATAGCCGCCGTCTGCATCGCGAACCCTTTGATAAACTTGCGATAGAAGTTGGCGAAGCCGACAAACCGCTGGACCTCCTTCCGGTTGCGCGGGCTCTTCCAATCCAACACCGCTCGCACCTTGGCGCTGTCCATGGCTAGCCCCTTGTCCGACAACTTGTAACCCAAGAAATCCACCTCCGTCGTGTCGAACTGGCACTTCTCCAGTTTGGCGTACAGTCTATGCTGCTGCAACCTCTCCAGCACCTCCCGAACGTCTTGGTCATGCGCTTGCTGCGACTCGGAGAATATCAGGATGTCATCCAGAAAGCAGACGCACTTCTTGTAGAGGAGTCCCGCCAACACATGATGCATGAAAGCTTGAAAACAGTGAGAACCGTTTTGCAATCCAAACGGTATCACTCTGTACTCGTAGGTGCCCAGAGGCATGAACATGGCTGTCTTCCACTCATCGCCCTCCCTCATGCGGATGAGATTGTACGCCCCTCGCAGGTCCAACTTGGTAAACACGCGTCCCTTGCGCACCGTCGCCAGTAGGTCGTCAATCCTGGGCATGGGGAAATCAGAGGGCTTGGTCATCTTGTTCAAGAGGCGAAAATCCACCACCAGCCTCTTTTGGGGCGTGTCCTTCTTCTTCACAAAGAAAACAGGACTGCCCCCTACTGCCCTGGACTCCCGGATGAAACCGCGCTCCAAATTGTGATCTATGAACTGTTTGAGTTCCTGTAGTTCATCCTCAGACATGGAATACAGCTTCCCCTTCGGTAGCGTCGCCCCTGGTAGGAGGTCAATCTTGCAGTCATATTGCCTGTGCGGTGGTAACTTGTCTGCCTCCTTCTCGCAGAAGACCTCCAGAAAGTCTGCGTATTTGTGGGGGACTGCTTGCAACGTTCCCAACTGCAGTTGTGATTCCTCCTCCTCTCCCTCCTGTCCAGGCAGGATGCAGTGTTCTGCGCAGTAAGAGGAGCCGAAGATCAGCTGTCGCTGGTACCAAGCCAGTGTCGGACTGTGCCTGTCCAGCCAACTCATGCCCAACACAATGGGTGTGTCCGACAGTCGTGTGACGTTAAAACTGATGACTTCCCTGTGGTTGCCAAGGCGCATCACCATTGGCGGCGTTTGCTTCACCACCTGCCCCCCCAGCAACTCTCTGCCATCCACTGTGACGACTTGCAGGGGCAGAGTGGCCGGTAATAGCTGTATAGCGTGCTGCTCCACAAAATCCTGTGCTATAAAGTCTGCGTTGCTTCCAGAATCCACAGAAAGCGGGACTTCGATAGTGACGCCATCGGGCAGCTGGAGAGATGCTGTGAGTTGCACTACTGGTTTGGGTGGGAGGGGGTCTGTGGGTTGCAAGATCGCTGGGGACTGCTTCAGTGATGCGTCTGGCTGGGCCCCAGTGCCTCTGTCTCCAGCCAGACATCGTCGTTTCCCTGCTGGTGTTCGCTGTGTTGCGTGGCCGCTTTCACCGTTGCGGAGGCTGCAGTGTGCTTGGAGCTCCTCTGGGGACACTCTTTCGCCAAGTGTTGAGAGCTGTCGCATATATAACACTTCCTGGTCCCTCTAGGAGGTTTAGTCTTGACTGCCGCCGGTGCAGGGGCTCTGGTAGCTGACTGAGCCCTGGCTCCTCCCACCTCCATAGGTTCCACTCCCCCTCCTGGCGGAGGTGTAGATTGCGCACGCGTAGCGTCCCTGGGAACGAAAGAGAAACTTCTTGCTGCTTCGCGCCCTCCACGTCCTTCGTCTCTGCACCACGGACGTTCTTCCAGCCTCACCCCCACAGTCAGCGCCCTTTGGACCACCTCCTGCGTGCTCCGGGGCCTCTCCCCCCTCGCAATTTCGTCTTTAACAGCACTGCTTAATCCCTCCCAGAAGAGGTCTCTGACTGGGGGCGAATCCCGGTCCCATTCCAAGGCACTGACCAGCGCAAAAAAGCGGGCGTGATACTGGTGTACGCTCGCCCTCCCTTGTTTCAGTCCATGAATCTCCCGTCGGGCAAGATCCACATCAATGGTAGATAAAAAGCATGCATCCATCGCTTTGATAAAGGCATCTGCATTCTGAAGCGCCGGATCTTTATCCCTCCACAAATTGCGTAGCCACGCTTTAGCATCCCCATGCAAATGGGATAGTATAAACCCCACTTTCTCTTCCTCATCCCTAAAGTCTTTCGCCAGCAGTTGCAGTGCGCACATTACGTCTGCTCGAAAATTGGGGTACTGTTGTAAATTCCCATCGAAGTGAGCCACAAGCCCTCCTGCTCTCCGTGCCAACCCAACCCCCTCCGGTCTGGGTCCTGGCTGCCCATGCTTAACCAATGCTTCAAACCTGGCGTGGAGATCTCTGTAGGCGGCTGCCGCATCCTCCTCCCTTTTCTTGGATGCCTGTACCTCCGCGTTCAATTGGGTCACTGCCTGTTGCAGCGCTGAAATTTTCTCTGCTTCCGTCATCTCTGCCAACCGTTGTGAGCTCGCTCCCAAACACCAATTTCCTCCTCTCGCTGCTTCTGCCTCCGCTGCGAGGTATCAGGTGTCCGAAGCTTAAATGAGACGGGTCTTACTGTCAGGGCTGCCACTCAGTCCCAGCTCACATAGGACCACGTTAGCCAGCGTTCAGGTTAAAAGAGTCTTTATTGGATTACAGCTTCCATTTCCAAACTGCAATATGCAGCCCTACTTCTTCTAGGTCAGACCGGCGAAGACCCGTCTGAGTCTCCGCCTCTAGCACACCAGCTTAATACCCTAGCCTTGCTCCACCTCCTGCGCCTTTCCCTCCGTCTCTGGGTCCTTCTGCCCCCCGGGGTCTCCTTTTTCCTACTCTCTTCTGACGCGGACCCCCCTGACCCTTCCGCCTCCTTGCGGCGGGCTTTGGGACCTGGTTCACTCTCTGGGCTGCTTACTGCGCCAGCTTCCGCTACATTTGAACTTGGCGCGCGCGCCCAACTCTCAACCTTCCTCTTGATCGTTTCGTCGCTCCCCGAGGTGGGCGTGACTACTCCTGACTCATGCCCTCCCTCCTTCTGAAAGCCTCCGGAACCCGATATCTGGTCCCCTTTCTCCCCGCTGTTCCCGTCTGGGTACGTGGGTCCCGATCTCCAACTGCTGCTCTCTGATTCCTCTCTGGACCCTTCTTCCTGGGGTGTCCCCCTGCTTTCCCCCCTTGCTCTGACTGCTGGCGCTCCCTTCTGGGAATCCTCGGACTCACTGGATAAGCTCGGCGATCTCGGTTCGTCATCCCCACTCATCTTTCCTTCGTATTCCTCCCCCTCGCTCTCTGTCTCCTCCCTTCTCTGCGTCTCTGCTTCTGAACCCCTGACAGTGTGCTTTTATTTAAAATGCATCTCTGGGTTATTTGTGGGGCATAGGAATTCGTTCATTTTCCCCCTCCCCAAAAAAATATATAGTTTGGCCCACCACATGGTCTGAGGGATGGTGGACCGGCCCACGGCTGAAAAAACTTGCTGACCCTTGTTTAACTTGTTTAACCCTTTTCCTACTATCCTAATTGCCTCCTAAACTTGCTATTAGTTCATAGGTTCTATCTATCTATCTATCTATCTATCTATCTATCTATCTATCTATCTATCATCTATCTATCCATCCATCCATCCATCCATCCATCCATCCATAAGTGATACAGCAGAAGGGGCAAAGGTTAAATTGCCCCAGTTCTGCTGCTCCAATCAAAGTCCCAGGCCTCATTAATTCATTAATTGTTTTCTTAAAAGAATGATCTGATCACATGACAATAATTTGGCTGTCTTGGTCACAGTTTTAAACTATGGCGTTCGGTTTCTAAAATGGTTTCATGGTGCTTTGGGGGCCACAATAAAAAAAGAGCTCTATCCAGTATTGCACAAGTGGGCTTTCCCTTGCACCCAAATAGTGGTGTAGAATGGGGGGTGCCAGTGGGCGTTGTCCTGGGCATACAATTTGGGGGGACCAGGTACCCCCCCCGAGATCCCCGTCATGCCCTGCCTGGCTCTGGCGGTGAGGGCTTCTTCCCCCTCTGTGCCCTGACCCCAGGAGCACCCACCTGGCATCAGCAAGGGCTGGGCAAGCGCCTGCCTGGTCCCTGTGGGGGCACACCCACCCCAGGCCCTGGCGAACGGTGCTACACCCAAAACAGCAAAGGGTCCCCCAACCTCTAAGGCTGATTTGGAGATGCTTAAGGGTCTTTGGCAGGAGGGGAGGAAGGACAGGGCAGAAGCAGACACCCACAGATGGATATCTCCCATGAATATTTGGAATAAATAAAAATAGTTAGATCTTGGGCATCAGATGTCATTCCATGGAAAAAGATCTGTTCAGTCACGATTTTTTATCTCTCCTGTTCACTTCAATGCCCAGCCACCACCGACCCATCAGTTACTAGCCTACTGTGAAATATATCATGGAATTTAGTTAGCCTCAACCGCTGTTAAATTGGCCAGGCAGCTGAAGAAAACCTTTTTTGGGGAACACTGCAAAGTAACTTACAGCACAATTTGATTTCAACCTGTTGATTTCTCATGTAGAGGAAGGAAGTGCTGCAAGTGAAGGAAGGAGTGTTACAACTGAACGGACAACACAATAATACACAGAACAAGCAGAAGAGACACCCAAATGTTTCATTCTGGAATGCCCCTGTTCAGAGGTCCTGCCAAATTTGCTCTCTTCCAGGATATTCCATTCCACAGCCCCCTTCCTGGACCCCCAGCAATAAGCATTCTGTGATTGATCACTGAGCATGTTCAATGTTCATTGGCTTTTAATGCCTCCCTTCCCCCGCTCCCCCCCCCTTTTAAGTACTTCTTGTAAACCTTAGATTTCCTCCAGGGATACTGATAAGAAGAGCCTTCTGGGTGAGGCCAGTGGCCCTTCCAGTCCACCCTCCTGCCCTCACAGGGACCACCCAGGTGCCCGGAGGAAACTCAAGTAGAATTCAAGCAGAAGAATCCTGTCTCCTCCTTACAGCCATGGGGGTAGCCAGGATTTAGGGGGGGGGCAGGCTCTATGTTTCTGTGTCTGGGGGCGGGGAGGGAGAACCTCACTTAGTTCAGTATTTTTGTTGATGCCCCTCCGTGCCCCCCCCCCATTGGCCATGGCCATGCTCACAGCAACTGGTATTCAGAAGCATTGCTGCCTCTGATTGTGAGGGCAGAGCAGAGCAGCCCTCTCCTCCTCCATCAATCCATTTTTTAGAGCCATCCAAGTTGGCGGCCATCGCTGCTTCCTGTGGGAGGGAGCTTCATGGTTTGAGTCTGTGCTGCTTGAAGAAGGACCTTCTTTCTCTGTCCTGAATCTTCCAACATTCAACTTCTTTGGATGCTCATAAAATTCCAGTGTTATGGGGGCGGTATTCACTTTCTCCATGCCAGACACGGGTATCTCCCACTTTGCCAGTGGTCCTGTCCCGTTTTGGCTGCAGAGTCACCAGCCCTCAGCAGCAGAGGGGGAAAGATCATGCCTGCATGTGGGATGCTGTGAAAAGAGTCTATATGATTGTAATAGAAGCAGTAGTTCTCATAAGTAGTAATAAGCATTAAGTAGTAGTGTAATTCCCAAAACAGTGTGCCATAATAAATATATTAATTAAATAATTAAAGGCTCCTGTGAACCCAATGTACTCATCATCACCTGAAGAAGTTACCTGCTACTTCTCTGCATGGGTGGGTGGGTGGCTATCCCCATGTACTGGGTGACATTTCAGGAAGGAAGTGAATTCAAATTTGTTATCACATCATAGGTACCTTAATATGCACATAACAAATAAATGAATTCCTATGAACTGTGTTTGAAGTAATGGCTTTGGATTAGAGCTGCCAGTAAATTTGGCCTGAACTAAATTTGAGGCAATTTAGGAGGTTCTTGAACCAAATGGCTGAGGGATTATAAAATAGTGACCCCCCCCCCCATTTCCAAGATTATTTTGAAGATTCCTGGCCAAGTGAAGCATCTGAGGGTATTTTAAGAAAAGCCGAGAGTTTTGATTGACTAGCAAAACTCTACGGGATAGGGGGCTTGATCACCGCCTGTGTGTTGTGAGATTGTTTTACACTGCCTCCAGCAAAAGTCAAGGTGAATGTGAAGGTTCCTGCTCAGGGAAAACATCTGAGGAATTGTTTTAAAGCAATGATGCCAGTATCTAATCCTCTGTGAAGCTGTGGGAGGAATCCCTGTGAGGTAGTCAGGTCATCTTGTGCCAAATGCTAGTTCAAGCCCACCTGAACAGCTTAATATATTTATATCTATATATGTATATATCCATCTATATCAGCTGCTTGGATTTAAATCTGCATGGCTGTCTCTGTGGTGCTTTTAAAATGGAGCGTGCCTAATGTCGATTGTGTTCAGACACCATATTTGAAAGGATCCAACATCACCAAACTTCCATTGCAACAGATCCTTCTGCCCTTAATGAGGCATCTGGTGAACAGCAGCATTGTAGCAGCTGCAGGTGCTGTGAGCTCAGCCTCCTCCTCCTCCTCCCCGTCAGGCTGCCCAGCACAGCACAGGACAGAGCTTGAAGTCTCATTCGTTTCAATCGTATTTAAGCATGCCTGACTTCCTCTCAATTGTTTCCAGGGTCTCCTGGGTAAATGTAGATCTTTTGATGGCTAGTGCCCTAAGCAAATGGCTTTTGGCAATAAATCACAAAAGCATGAGCTCTGTTTCCCCTCCAGGCTATGTTATGCTATGACTCGCAAGAAGAAATCATTAGCGGCTTTGGTGAGGCATATAGCTATAGTTTGTGATAGGAGAGGCATTACTCTATGGAGAACACGTTTATTATAGTCCTGATAGAGAAAGTACACAGAAGAAAAAACTGGAGGAGGACAGGCTAAAGATATACGTTAGACTGAAGATTTTGGGGATCAAGCGGCCATGTGACTACTGGGGGGTGGGGATCATTAGGAAGATTCTTAATGATGAATGAATGAAAAGGAGTGGGAAAGTGCAGCTGCAACACCAGGGAGGCCACTTTGCTAACAGACAAGCGGATGTTGGGGGGGGGGGGAGAGACACTAAGGATGTTGCAAATCTTTGTTTATTATTTAGAGCATTTCTCTCCTGAGTTTTCAGCTTTAAAAGTTCTCAAGGATACTTATAAAACAAAGTTGCACACAGACACAAAGTCCCCTTCAACCTGTGTTGTTTTCTTCAACCAGCATCAGGGAGTGGAAGAGGCAAATGGCAACTGGTTCCACAGCATCCACTGGAGGGGCCTGGACCTTCCCTCTGTGCCACTGCAGGGAAGCTTGCTGACTTGCCTCTCCCTCGAGCAGCTGCAGGTGTTTGGGGCATGGAGGTGCTAAATGGCTCCAGTCAAGCCAATGCAGGAGGTCCTACCGCAGGGGAGCAAGTCTTGCCCCACTCTCTAACACAGTGAGACGAGCCATGATTTCCTGCTCCTAATATGAAACTGCATATTTGCTATCGTGGATGAGTAGCTTGAACAAAATGGTTGAAACAGCATTTCTAGAGCATTCGGTCATCAAGCTGAGCCTCGTTTTGGGTGGGAGGGAAGGTGAAATTAAAAAAATGCAGCAAAGCTTCTTGCATCATAACTGGAGGTGGTTCTGAGATTCTGCCCAGGGCCACTGCATTCTGCCTTTGGTTGGCTAGGTCCTTGGCCAACTTCAAGTCCAAATAAGGCCACCGGCTTTTGTTCAGTGGACCCCATAATACGTTTGTTGTTGTTCAGTCGTTTAGCCATGTCCGACTCTTCGTGACCCCCTGGACCAGAGCACGCCAGGCACTCCTGTCTTCCACTGCCTCCCGCAGTTTGGTCAGACTCATGTTTGTAGCTTTGAGAACACTGTCCAACCATCTCGTCCTCTGTCATCCCCTTCTCCTTGTGCCCTCCATCTTTCCCAGCATCAGGGTCTTTTCCAGGGAGTCTTCTCTTCTCATGAGGTGGCCAAAGTATTGGAGTCTCAGCTTCACGATCTGTCCTTCCAGTGAGCACTCAGGGCTGATTTCCTTCAGAATGGATAGGTTTGATCTTCTTGCATGGGTCTCTCAAGAGTCTCCTCCAGCACCATAATTCAAAAGCATCAATTCTTCGGCAATCAGCCTTCTTTATGGTCCAGCTCTCACTTCCATACATCACTAATAATAGGTTTTGTTTCCGTCAAATGCCTAGCAGCCTCAAGCACCAAGCATGCCGAACAGGTAGCATTTTGTATTAAACTTTCATCAGAAGAAAAGTGTCTAGAAAACATTTGCATATGAAAATGTTTATTTACTTTTAAGCATTTAAGCTTCACCATGTGGTCACAGCTTAAAATAATTAAATTATGTAAGGCCTTCCACCACTAAAGGCCTGTACAAAAAGGTCCATCTTGACTTACATTGAAATGCATACAGGGAGGAGGCCAGATGCACCTTGGATGGTGGCTTTTGACAATCTGGGGGCCAACTCAGAAAAGTCCCTCACATGGTGATAGAACAGGGCTTTCCTGCAGATCTTAACACCCAGCATGTCTATATAGCAGGAGATGCTCCTTCAGATAAATATTTGTGCCTTTAAATGGAGAACATAATGGCATGATGGTAAAGGTGATGAACATGATGGTAAAGCTGATGGCAGATAATAATAAAAAGGGATGATGCATATTATAATTCAGATTATTATTATTATTATTATTATTATTATTATTATTATTATTTACATAAAAACAAACTCACTTTTGCAGTAAGTGTCTTGAATTTGAATGACACATATGTTGATCCAACTCTAGTCCATCCCAATCAGAATCACTGCTGTGCATTTCATGTGTGATTGAAAAGTATTGGCTTCAGTACAATCAACTAAAAAGCGTCTTTAAATCAGATCTAAAAAGAGGATTTGGTACAGAAGAATCAAAATTACATAAGGTATTGCTAAAAAAGAAAATAAAAAACATTATCAAAGGTTTACAATTTACTATTAAAGTGGGACCTACAAGAAGAAAAGGTAAAAGAGGTGATAATAAAATGGGGTCAAGACATCGGCCACACAATCTATTTGGAAGAGTGGGAAAAACTCTGGAGTATAGAAATTAGGTTCACCGCTTGCTATACTATAAAAGAGAATTTTTTAAAAAAATGTTTTTTCAGGTGGTACCTAACACCATCCAAGCTTGCTAAAATCTACAAACAGAAGTCCAACCTATGCTGGAAATGTGGAAAACTGGAAGGAACAATGTTTCACATCTGGCGGAACTGCGAAAAAACCAAGGCTTATTGGGGTATGATACATGAAGAACTTTAAAAAATGTTTAAAACATCTATACAAAAGAAACCAAAGGCATACTTACTTGGCCTATTGGGAAAAGACATACGGTACCTCAGAAAATGAAAGGAATTTTCTTATATGCTACAGCAGCCGCCAGGATAATATATGCTAGCAAATGGAAGAGTGAAGTAATACCCACGAAAGAAGAATGGTTAAACAAACTAACTGAATTCATAGAAATGGCAAAGCTAACTGCATATACAAGAAGGCAGACAAACCAAAAACTTAGACCCGAATGGCAATGTTATATAAATAAACACTGTCTTATGAGGAACGGCTAAGGGAGCTGGGCATGTTTAGCCTGGAGAAGAGGAGGTTAAGGGGTGATATGATAGCCATGTTCAAATATATAAAAGGATGTCACATAGAGGAGGGAGAAAGGTTGTTTTCTGCTGCTCCAGAGAAGCAGACACGGAGCAATGGATCCAAACTACAAGAAAGAAGATTCCACCTAAACATTAGGAAGAACTTCCTGACAGTAAGAGCTGTTCGACAGTGGAATTTGCTGCCAAGGAGTGTGGTGGAGTCTCCTACTTTGGAGGTCTTTAAGCAGAGGCTTGACAACCATATGTCAGGAGTGCTCTGATGGTGTTTCCTGCTTGGCAGGGGGTTGGACTCGATGGCCCTTGTGGTCTCTTCCAACTCTATGATTCTATGAAAACAGAACATGTTGATATGCTTAGACTAAAGGAGTAAAGTGGAAAGGATAGAACTAATTAGGATGCGATAAGGAGAATAAAATTCAACAACATGAAGATTGCAATGAGAGTACTGAAATTAAAAATTAAGGGAGCCGAGGTGTGGTGGAAGGGAGTGGGGGGGTGGGGGGACTGCACGAGGGGGAGGATACAGGTTTATATATGTTTATGTCCATGGGTGTGCTTTTTCTGTTGTATTGGAAGGGTATCTTACCCTTTCTAAGTAGTTTGAAAATTTAGTAAAATATTTAAAAATTTTAAAAGATTAAAAAAGAAAAGAAAAGTATGGCTACACGCACCACAGTGTGTAACTGGGGAGGCACATCCCATTGAAAGCAATGCAGTAGTAGGGATACACAGCACTGACATTCAGAACTGCATTCTGATCCACATCTCAACATGCTTTACATTGACACAACACATACTGATATGCACATTGGTGTCCTTACTTAGATCTGAGTATCTCAGGTCTTCACTGGAGATCAGGTCAGTTTATAAAGTGGCTAAATACAAGCAAACAATGTGACAAAGATATCTTCTGTGTGTGATCTACAGTCCCTTTAATACTGTCATCCACTTTTATTCCCATCTAGAACTTTTACTGCAATGCTTTTAATTTATAGCATGAAATGTATACCGCTAGCAGTTTCATAGTTCCATATCAATATTTTAGAATTACTCGAAGAGAAAGGAATAATTCTTAGAGAATAATAGTTTTGTCAGTGTTCCTGAAAACATTTTGATGTAATAGTCTTTCTTATATGAAGCTAAAATCTTTATGCTTTTAGAAATAATTGATATGTATCAAGGGAAGAACATCCATCAGTAATTCATGGGAAGATTCCAGGGCATATTAACACAATATTGAATAGATAATCCTTTGAGAAACTTTGCTACAAAAGCAACATGGAGATCTCAGTTACCAGGCCATGGATGAAATGAGATTTGCCTGATTTCCTTTTGCTGGAGGAAGAGGGGCAATGTCCTAAACCTACTCTCCCACAAATGACCAACCAGTCTGATGGCAAAGCAATATTTGGAAAGGCTCTAGAACAGATCACGGCAAAGTCAGCCTGTGAGCATTTAGAAAAAGGTGCTGTTTCACAAAGGGGGTGTCCACATGCAAGTATTATTTATCTGTTAATTCATTCCCCACCCCTATACAGTGGTGCCCCGCAAGACGAATGCCTCGCAAGACGGAAAACCCGCTAGACGAAAGGGTTTTCCATTTTTGAGGTGCTTCGCAAGACGATTTTCCCTATGGGATTGCTTTGCAAGATGAAAACGTCTTGCGAGTGTTCCGATTTTTTTTTGCCCCCCCCTTTTCTAAGCCGCTAAGCTGCTAATAGCCTTTTAGCCGCTAATCCGCTAAGCCTTTAATAGCCGCTAAGCCTTTAATAGCCGCTAAACTGCTAATAGCGCTAAGCCGCTAAGCCGCTAATAGGGTTGCTTCGCAAGACGAAAAAACCGCTAGACGAAGAGACTCGCGGAACAGATTAATTTCGTCTTGCGAGGCACCACTGTAGTAGACTATATTTGAATTTGAATGAAGGGCGGTATGCAAATCTAACAAAAAGAATAATATAAGAGGAGCACACTTATTCACTCACGTATGCGTGCATGCTTTAGAATCCTAAACTTGTGGGGAATCTACATGACTAAAACAAACTACTCACTGCAGAATTTGCACCCAATTCTTGGAGGATAACAGGGGGTGGTGCTAGCACCCTCATTTTCACCTCTCATGTGTACATACCCTCCAAGTGTCCCTATTTTCCAGGGACAGTTCTGGAATTGCAAAAGTCATCCCGACTTCTAATTTGATCCTCAAATGTCCCTCCCCCCCCCCCCACCAGTGCTGCTGCCACGGAGCTCCGGGAGGAGGAGGAGCCAGCAATTTTCCTGAGCAGCAGTGGGAGCTGCAAGGAAGCCTCCCATTGCCTCTCCATGGCCGCCACTCCCAGCCCCCTCCCTTGGGCAGCTCTGGGCAGCTGCTGGAGAGCAAGCAAGGAGGAGGAGGAGGATGAGAGGCTGCCACTGCCGAGGCCCAGCCAGGGCCGTCCTGGGCGGGACGAAAGGGAGCAGAGTGGAGCACAAGGAGTCTGGATTTTATATATGTGTGTGTGTGTGTGTGTGTGTTTTGTGCATCTGTGTCTAATCTTTTTTATAAATCTACCAAAATATAAAATTAAATTGGGATTAAGGAGTTTCTCAGTATTTAAAGATAAAAAACAAAATATAACCAGGTAAGATTGAATAATCACTTTAACGGCATTAATATCAGTAGGTTTGGAAAGTTTTTTATACCAGAAGGTCTGTTGATTACTGGAGGAAAAACACAGAAGTGGCTTGGAAGATCCCCTTGGACAGTGAATGAATGAATGAACTTATTATTTCAGTTATAGACCAGTTCCAGCAATATCAAGGAAGTCATAAAACATGATAGGGATACATTTGAATTTGCAATTAGGTATAACAGGGACAATACAGATATAGCAACAGTTAAAAAATATATAAATTAAAACTTATTCACTAAAATATAACCTAAAATTATCATTTAAGGCCTTAATCATTATGATACCACAGCTTGTTCCCTAAGTTTTATGGCAATTGCACAGACTTTGGCTACCCTTGACATGATCTCAGGATCCTTGTCCTCTACCAGGGATTTTAGACATTGAAGTTCGGACTCATTTGGAGATTTTTTTGCATAACAGGGGTAATAAATACCGAGAGTATATCCCCATAGAAACGGCAGTGTAACTAGGCATGAAAGACAGTTTCCACCTCCATCAAGCCACAGGGCAGACTCGTTCCGCGTACGGTTTACCCTCAAATCCGCCCTGCAATAAGGCAGATGGCAGCACATTGAATCTAGCAAGTGTAAATGACCGTCTGTATTTAGGTATTTGTAATTTTGACAAATAATTGGCTCGGGTAAATCCTCTCCCATTATCTATTATTGCTGGGTGTTTCTTGGACAGTGAATTCCTGTTCACACATCTCAAACAAGTTTGCTTCCAAGAAGGAGAGAAGGAGAGAACAGCAGACGTTGCCTTCTTATTTGGTGTATGGATTAAAGCACACATGAATTAATGTTCTGCTTTATAACAGCTTTCTTATAAAAAGAGTCTATATTGTACAGCCTAGATTTTTCCACACCATTGTGGAAAGTTGCACAACTCATTTGTGCCGTTAAACAGATTTAGATCTATATCATTCATTTGGAATACTGAATTATGGTCATTATTTTTATATCCATTCATTGGTTGTGAATATTAAATATTTTGGACTAACTACTAGATAGATGGGTTTTGTTTAGTACAATGCTCCCTTCTGATTCTTCATTTTAACCACTGTTATCAAATGAAACAATGCTGTCATATCCATTTACCTGAATGCGGCTCAAGCGGACTTGACTCGCAGAGCTGGAATCCATGATCTGCATTTGTTTCTTCTGTCTTCCATCCAGATGAACAGACAATTACACAATTTTATAATTTAGTGTATTTCACAAGCTTCCAATTATAGCCATAGTAGATCATTAATCTTATTCAGAATCATTTACCAGTGATAGCTGCCTCATCTCCCAAGTCTACTCTTAATTTGCATACTGTAATTCATTTAAATATATGCACATTTTAAAAATAGCTAATTGTCTTTCCCTGAAGCTATATTAAATAAAAAAAGCTTAGGTGTAAGAATCAATTCAAGGGGAGTATAAGCTATTTCACAATTTGAGGGCATGGTGTCTGTGTGCGCGTGCACACACACACACACTTGTAATAGTAAAAAAATGCATTTTCAAAAATTCATAATTTAAAGTCAGCTTGCAGACTTGTTTATTTCTGGAGAATAAACTCTGAGTGATGTGGTCTTGGAAATCAATAAAGGCATCCGCTTGAAGTTATATATCTGATTTATGTTGGTCTCCTCATATACTGTCCAGGGGAAAGAAATTGCCATTTAAGCATATTGCCATTAAGATATAGTGTCTGAAGCATGCATGATTAGGTAATTGCTATCAATCATCCACTCCATGCTTGTGGCAAGAAGAGAAAATGGAGCCATGTCCAAATACAATAAAAAGGGATAAATCTTGGTATTGCATTTAAAGCTTGCATCGGTTCCTTTTGAGACGTCAGAACAAAATTCCTTTGTTCTGTCTCCTCCGCC
This sequence comes from Podarcis bocagei, assembly GCF_964188305.1. NCBI lineage: Eukaryota > Metazoa > Chordata > Lepidosauria > Squamata > Lacertidae > Podarcis > Podarcis bocagei. Next base: position 3,398,316 of record NC_138130.1, read on the forward strand.
ACCAGTCATTTTAGATCATTTGCACACAGCGCTTATGGCGGCACCTCATAAGTTTTTAGGAGATGCTTAAAGAAATGGCTCCTTTATGTCACTCCCTTCTCAGTGTCTATACATATAAAAGGGCATCTTGTGTGCTAGAATTTCATAGTACTTGTTGAGGAGCCGGTCCTGTGTCTCACAGCCCAAGCATAGGAATTGTTTTGCAGCATCAGATCTCAACAAGGCCACAGGAAGCACGGGGGGGGGGGTCAAAATACATCTTTGCTGGGGGTGGGAGGCTAGCTTCAGCAAGGACTGAAAGATCACTCTTGGATAAATACAAGGTTTTTTAAAACAACAACACAGAATCAAAAGCACTTGTCATTTGTTCAAATCCTCTTTATATCTGTACATTAGCAACCTATGAGCTCCGTTTTTTAACTAGTCAGATGAACATTGGTCCACTTAGTCAAGTGCAATCTCTCCAGGGCCAGAAGTCTTTCCCAGATGGGCCTTCACTCTCTTTCCTGGATAAAGAGGTAAGTTTAGTTGGCACTGAAATCCAGGCAATGTAGGTGCCAGCTGGATTTCAAGAGGGAGATTCCACAAAGGCTGCTTAGATCCATATTTGGGGGAAATACTCCTTGGTACTTGGTACTCCCAGCAGGGATTTAAAATCACAAAACATGCAGTAAAGTATGGAAATATAAGTCATTAGACTTTTAAAATCTCTCATTCTAAATTCTTTCCAAAATTTCCCACTTCCCTTAGCATAGAAAGAGACTACACATTTGGTAAGTTAAAAATGGTTTACTTACAAACTCCTCAAAGGTCAGATTCATGTGATTTTGCGTGCAGCAGGAAGAAAAGACAGGCAATACAACTTAGTTTCAAAACTGGTAAGTGTTTCTGCATTATTTGTTTAGAAACACAAAGATGGCTTGTTAAAGCCACATGATCTGGGCTTGGAGCAACCATCCCTGGCATCCTTACTGGAAAGGAAAAAAAGAAAGGAAAGTGGGGGAATAAAGAGTTTGATAGCTAGCTAAGCCTGGCAGGGCAGCTTACTCTATAGTCTTAACCCAGGCATAGGCAAACTCGGCCCTCCAGATGTTTTGGGACTACAACTCTGATCACCCCTAGTTAACAGGACCAGTGGTCAGGGATGATGGGAATTGTAGTCTCAAAACATCTGGAGGGCCGAGTTTGCCTATGCCTGTCTTAACCCCTTGAGGTTGATACATCCCAAAGAAAAACAAGTAGGACATTTCCAGAAGAACTTAGAGCCTGAGAAGGTTGATATAGGGAGAATAACTGAGCCTTGAGTAGTTCGGGATTTTAAGGGTCCATCTTAAAACCTTGGTAGCATACAGGCAGGTCTGAATGGACAGCTGTTGAAAACAGTACAGAACCAGAGTTGGGCAGGACTACATGTACTCCTGTGGAATAATAATGTGTGCTCTGAAATACTGGGAAAGTGCAACTGCTCCTCCCCAAATGGTGCCTCTTACTAAGGCACATCTGGATCCAGCACGTCTGGATTCTAATTCCTCTGCTTGTGAATTGTCCCCAACATGAGACACTTGTGTTAACCCAAGAAAGTAAAAAGTAACACAAAAATCTTAGCATCCCCCATTTTTCCAAACTCTTCCATCATTCTTCAGATACAAATGTGGTTTAGGGGACATGTGTGTCCTGACACCACCTCTATACCAATGCAAGCCAGAGAGATGCAAAACTACAATATTAAATTTCACTCATCTTAATGGCATTCTTTTCATTACCTGCAGGATTTTGACAGAAGTAGCTGAAGTGGACCTTCTACATTCACCTCAGATTTCCTGCAAGATGGAATTTTGTGACAAGTCTGTCACTAACCTGCTTGCTGTCACAATCTCTTGAATGGTTATCTATCACATCTATCAGCTGTTAAGATAGTAGGACACTCGAGCTGTGGTGCTGACGATCAGATTGGATCTGAAGCAAACCTGACCCACATATTTCTGACTTTACAGAGACATCCTTAGAATTTTGCAATTTGTAGAAAACGATCGATAAAGGCTGAAAAATGATGGAAGAATAGTGGCAACGGAGAACTCGATGGGCATGGTATGTTTAGCTTGGATAAGAGGAGACTGAGAGGAGATATGATAGCCATCTTCAAAAATCTAGAGGGCTGTCACATGGAGGTTGGAGCAAGCTTGTTTTCCTCACTCCAGAGGGTAGGATCTGAACCAATGGCTTCAAGTTGCAAGAAAGAAGAGTCTTAACTCAGGAAGAACTTTCTGATATTGACAAGCTGGAAGATGTGCCAAAGAGGGCAACCAAGATGATCAAGGGTCTGGAAAACCATCCTTATGCAGGATGGTTGAGTAAGCAGGCTATGTTTAGGCTGGAGAAGAGGAGCCTGAGAGAAGATATGATAGCCATCTCCAAATATCTGAAGGGCTGTCACATGGAAGATGGAGCAAGGTTGTTTTCGCCTGCTCTGGAGGGTAGGACACAAACCAATGGCTTCAAATTACAAGAATGGTGATTCAGACTCAACATCAGGAGGAACTTTTGGACAGTGAGAGCTGTTCAACAGTGGAACGGACTTCCTTGGAAGGTGGTGGACTCTCCTTCCTTGGAGGTTTTTAAACAGAGGTTGGATGCTTTAGTTGAGATACCTACATTGCAGGTATCTCATGGATGCTTTAGTTGAGATACCTACATTGCAGGGAGTTGGACTAGATGACCCTTGGGGTCCCTTCCAACTCTACAGTTCTATTATTCTAAGTATGGGTGCTGCCACACTGCAACTGTTGTTTTGTCTTGCCGCACACTGACTTTTTTGTCTCCAGCTCTCCACAATCACCAGCAGGGTCTTCTCTTAGTTCTTTTACCTGAGATTCCAGAGGTGCCAGGGAGTGAACCTCTTCAGAGGTGCTCGCATGTGCTGCTGAGACTCTCATTCCACTCTCTTATAACTAGTTTGAGAGAGAAAATGAAAGTGATTTCTTAAAAATATGGTCTTTCTATCATTCATTTTGAATTGGTTGATAGGCCACCCAGAAAATACAAGGCCATATTTCTTTAATAAATTGGGGGGACGAGAGTAGACTAGTCATTATTTATTCATGCAAGTATTTATATACTGCTTTTAATCACAAAACAGTTTACAAAAAAAAAATCAGGTTGAATAATGCAATATATAAGATAACAAATAAAACATTAAAATCTATAAAATGAGACAGCATAATAATACCATAAATCAGAGCAGGCTAGCCAGATTTTACCATAACTCTCATTGAATAAAAATGTCTTAAAGAAGTGTAACAAGGATGTGGGAAAGAAAGACCCATGGCTGTGGTGCTGCTATGGAAAAGGTGCCCTTTCATCTCCCCATAGTGAGCAACGTTTGCTTGGGGGCATGCGGGTGATCAGCAAGAAGGCTGCCTCCCCCAATTTCAGAGTCCAGGCAAAGGTCAGGTGCCCAGGTGTCTGTGTATTCAGGGTTTTATGCTTTACCACCAGCACCTTAACTTGTGCCCGATTATTACAATGAAGATCCTTTACGGCAATTTTATGACTGTGCACTGAAATGCCAGTCAGCACTTTTGTGGCAGCACTAGTGAAGCGGGGACACTATTGGAGCTTGCAAAACTCTGGCCAGGAACGGGCACAACTGGCAAAATGTAACTGTAAAATAAAGTTCCATGCCATAGGAATACCCCCAACCTGTCCAGAGAAGGCTGAACACCAGTTTCCCAGACGCAAGATCCGCTCACCAACAGTGCTTCTGTCCTGTTGGGATTCAGTTTACTGGCTCTCTTCCAATCCGTTACTGCCTCCAAGCACTGGTTCAGCAATGACACAGCTACATCTGACTCAGATGGTATGGAGAGGTTGAACGAGGTGTCCTCTGCCTATTGAGGACACTGAGCCCCAGACCTCTTGACGACTGTATCCAGTGGCCATGTCTTTATGGGGCTGGCAGGGAAGACTCACTAATAAATAAAAAATGTTCATGCTGTTGCCTGGCGGAAAAAAAATGGTTGTAGGTTTTGATTCCTATATCCCTGTTATTTTAAGCTGCATTTGCATCTGGTGTGCATGTTCCCCCCACAGATCCACCACAGAGAGGTCTGTACATAATGGAAGTTGCTCCTTCCTTGTTCTCTCCCACACCACAAAGAGTGAGTTCTAAGGTAAAGCAATTTTAGTGTTATCCATTCCTTTACACAGGAGGAATTGATGATCTGCTCTTTCACCTGTTTCTCTTCTTTGTGACAAATTGATCTGATAAACCAGAAAATTAAACTGTGTCTGGAGGAGCCAGACTAAATTCTGTACAAATACAAGGAGAGAGTGGATAAGTATTTCTAGTTAGCAGATGGGCTTTTTTGATGAAACTTTAAAAATTCACAGCAACTAATAGTACTGTACACACACCAGCCCCATGAGATAAAGGGGAATAAAGAAATAGTTGAGATATTATTACTGGGCTGGAAACTAAAGTACACTTCTGGAAACAGAAAGGACTCTGATCCAGCAGAGGCTATGAATGGAAGCGAGTTGATTTTTGCCCATTCTTCAATCCACCGGCATTCTCCCACAACATGTTTCCCGTTTCAGAGTGTTCTCCAAACTGCAGAGCACATTTTCCGATGATGTGGGGCATGGGTGGGAAATATGTGGCCCTCCATATGTCATTGGACTCCATCTCCAGCATGGTCATTGGTCAAGAATGATGGGAGCTATAGTCCAGCACCATCTGGAAGGCCACAAGTCCCCCACCCCTGGTGGAGGGGTCTGTGTCTCCCCCAGCATCTATTTCTGGGATCTGAGAGTGTCTTGTTTTGTGAGTAGAATGCTGCTCACAGATCTCAGTGTCCAACTTGATGGTGATGATTTAAATAATCTGGCAGCATTTCTCCATTTGATGCACACCATATATTTTGAACCACAACTCCCATCTTTCCTTCCCCATGCTGGCTGGGGCTGATGGGAGATGTAGTCCAAAACATCCAGAGGACATCAGGATGGGGAAGCCTAGTTTAAGAGTATGAAAGCAGATACCAAGTTGACAATGGCAGCTGGAACAAAAGTTATCATAACCACAATAATGGATTCCAATTGGTGTGAGCTGAATTCCCATCAAACGCAGCTTACATTGATATTTCTTAACTTATTTCTGTACACAGGAAGGGTGGTGGAAAGAAACACCTTTTACCAGATCTCTCCATAGCTGTGATTTTTTAGGTAAGACAACAATAATTGGACACATTAGTCCAGAATGCAGTAGTATTCTGTGGAGTGCTGTTCTATATTTGTATTTTCATTTCCACTATTTTTTAATTCCAGAGTTTTGTCACAAATTGTTTTCACCATTTCTACATTTGAGAGAAATGAGGTTAATGAGTTATCCAGTATATCTTAATAATGGCCACAAATTCGGAAAGCACGGAGGCTGGAACTGGTCAAATAAGCACCCAGAAAATATGTATACATTTCCCAGAACTGCTTGCTAAATGCTGAAAGAGGAGAATGCTCTCCCCAAAGCACACAGTTTTTAGAAAACAAGTTTCATGAATATGCATAAATAAATGGACTTGTACTGTGTGCAGGAGAACAAATGCTCTCAAACCTCATCTTGGAGGGGTCTGCAGTTGCTGTTGTATGGAAAACAATACATGGCTCCTTTAGTTATCCTTCCCCTATTTAACTCCACTGGTGCTATTTGTAAATGACTATCACAATGTTCTATAACAATGAAATTTGTGCTTAATTATTGTGCATTTTATACATAATCAACTATCTTCTTACCTTGATCTTGCTAGCAAATAATTGATGTAACTAAGACATATGTGACCATGGTCAGGTCCACCTTCTTGCTGCTCTTTATTTTATTTTATTATTTTGTGTTTTCATGTTTTTAAAATAAAATGTGCGCCATTTCATAGGAAGGGTGGGATATAAAGCTATCAAATATAAAGAAATAGATGCACTAGAGCACCAGTCTAAGCCACATAAAACCACTCTTGGTCACTGTGGCCATCTGCCCATGCAGGAGAAAAGCTGGGACCAGAAGCACTTCCCAACTGAGGGCAATTAGACATTACTTGAATTGTTTGGTTAGCAACCATGCCAGAGGATTTGCATGTGTGCAGGCACATGTACTGTCAGGAGCAGGTGTCAGAAGAAGGTCAGCAATAAATTACACGCCATCAGTGAAGTTAACTCTTTGGACAAGGAAACAAGGTCAACTCAGGAAACCAGGCCTAGTGAGCACAGCAACTCATCCTGGTAGATCTTGCCCGTGACGCAGTTGTGGGGAACTTCCCATAGTTGCCTGTCTCCTCCTCCGGGTCCTTCCCAATCAATCTGAGGCTCCGTTTCTTTTCTGTCTTTGCTCCACCCTCTTCATACCTCTTCTGGTTCTGTGAGACGGGGGGGGGGGAGAGAGATTTGGTTGCTGCAGGAGGGGGAGACATCCTGCCTTCTTCACCAGCAATAAGGGAAAAACACACAAATGGGCAAATTGCTGGGGGTTTGTCAGGATCATGGTTGGGGAGGTAGAGTTAAACTTTACCTCTACACACACTGCGGTCCCAGTGAAAATCACCCTGTCACAGTTACTTACTAGGCAATTAAACTAACGTCTAGTTTGGTCCTGGAAAACAACTGATTCTCTAGGTAGAGTGCAATGTTATCCAAAACAGATTAAAGCCCCCATTCCTGTGTGAACAGTTTAACTGATGACTCCTACTGATTAGGAGTACTCCTGCCAATATCCAGTCCAAGTTAAACACTCGTTATTTACCTCTTTCCATTGAGAATACTGACAGTGTCTACTCTTTTAGCCAGTTCTTAATTTTCATCAGAGGATCTGTCCTCTCATCTTCAGTTGCTAGGCTTCATCTGGAGCCTTTCTGAGGAAATTCATCAAAAGCTTGTTGGAAATCCAAATGCAAGCATGTTCTCCGGATCATCACTCTGTACATACTTACTGAATACCTCAAAGGATTCTAATAGGTTTGAGACAGGACTTTTCTTTGCAGAGTGCCTTTGTGAATAATTGGCTGTGCCGATCAGTTACCCTCTTCCAGTTTAAAATGAACAGCCATCTTCGAAAACACTTTGATCTAGAAAAGAGTCAAAATAATTTTACCACAAAGATAAAAGTGAACAAACACTCATCTGTGACATTAACATATGGAAATAAGAGAACATGGGAAACAAGACACACTGCTTAGTGCATGTTGATGATCTGGTGTATTCAAACTGCCAGGCTGTCTATCTTCTTCCTTTTAAAAAAACAACAACAAAACTTGAGAATGCTTAGCTTTAGGTAGAACTCTATGATGAAACAAGATGGAAACAAGTCCTTGTAATGCCTTGTCACAGTTCAGGACTGAGATTGTCCTCTATCAGAGAAGAGCCCTGCATGGACTGGGTTCAGGAACCATCTCGAGAGAGATCTTGCCAATAGGGGCTGCAACATAGAGGGCTCCACAGCAGTGCCTCTCACTAAGCAATGCTATATCATGACAACATCCTTCCATTGTGTTATGGAGGGGAGAGATGGGGATTTTTATGTCTCTGTTTCTCTTAGTAACGTTTAGATACTTTGCAGCAACTGCTACCCATTCTTTGTTAGACAGACATGTTGCTGGCCAGCCTGCTTGCTTTGCTCTGGCCAGGACAAGACTAACCAATTGTTGATTTTAAGGCTATTACTATCCAGTAATGCTCTTTCCTCCTTTCTGCACCTGTTTCATGGACAACCAGCCCTTCCAGCCTCCCCCCCGCCCCCCCCGCCCCCCCGCCCCCCCACTTCCCATTTCATTCTATGCTGTGTAGCAGACCCGCAAACTGGTCCAAAACTGCATATTGATGCATCAGGGACATATTCACAAATGTGCAAAGCTGAAATTCTGGGATGAGAAAATGTATATAAATATGAAATCCATGAAGATTGGTACTAGCACAATTGGAGATGAATGTGAATTGAAATATAACTGTGTTAGTTTGTACATAATCTGAGGCAAGAGGCAAAGTGTGTGGGAGTGCATAAAAGGGAATGAATGGCAGGCACCGGGATCCTGGCAAATGAAGGCCTGAATAACAGAGAGATTGAGAGGGAAGGGAATGAAATATACGAAGGTCTGAGAGCAGCCTGCCAGAACTGAGCAAGTTTAGGCACTGCCCTGATTAAAGAGTGAAAGATAATTGTGAAAAGATAATCGAGGTGCTCTGCCTTCAAGCGGCTCAGTGAGGCCCTGGTGTGGCAAGCCCTGCAGATGGGGACTCTGACTGGAAATGTGGGTGGAATCATATGCATATGAACATTTATGGATAAGAACAGAAATCTCCTGTTCTTAGCAAGATGGCATGCAACAGTCTCCTTCCCAATGACTAAATATAAATTAGTGTTTCTAGGTCACTAACACTGATGTCTCCTAATCAGAGATAGAAAAAGACAGAAACAAAGACCCAGTGCATAAAGAAGTTTTGATATGACAGGTTTAATTAACTAACACAAATATTATAATTTATTAGCACTTTTTAATAACTTGACCTTCAGTTGCTCCTTAGAGAAAATACACAGTAAAGACAAAGACATTCTTAAAACTGACAGTCATAGATAAAACAGCTCCCTTTTATTAGAAATAACAATGCTCTTTGTTCCAGGGCAAATAGTTAGTTAATTGTAATTTATTTTGTGAGGTTACTGCACTTTTCTTGCAGTCTTGCTAGCTGAAGCCTGAAACGTCACAATGAACCAGCATTGTCACTTGTATCGTATAATCAAAACATGGTTTGAAATATTCAAAGGATGGCAAAAAATATATATTTGGCATTCACATGGCACAGTCCATGCAGTTACACCAATTGGCATGAGTAACAGAAGTCCTGAGCAAGGGAGCATCAAATGCACAGCCAATAGGGAATGTGGCCAGCTGGTACATTGGAACTGGGAGCATGGCCCTGATCCTCCTTCCCTCTTCATTCATTGAATGCTGTGTGTGTGTGTGTGTGTGTGTGTGTGTGTGTGAGAGAGAGAGAGAGAGAGAGAGAGAGAGAGAGAGAGAGAGAGACGTTCATAGTCTAAAGAATGACCCTGATCGTATTTGTGAGGAGGTTCTGTCAGATGATGAAACCCCTATAGTAAAGTCCCTTGCAACAGATTACTTTGACTGCAGTTCTATGCACTTTCTTGACAGTAGGGATACAAATGCTGCAGGGTCCAAAACTGGAAAGGTTGAGATCAAAGGTCACTTCCCCATGGATCATGCACAGGGGCTGCCTTTGACCCTCACCTTCCCATTTCACCCCACCTCCCTGTGCAATTTAATGGCACAACCTAGCTCCATTACACTGGCTTCAGCCACAAACCCCTATAATCCTTAGGTCATGATATGCCAAGTCTTTGTCGGTCACCAATTCTTGTGCTGTATGGATTTCTGTCCAAGTGGGAGGAAAAAAGTGTAGACCAAAAACCCACCTGTCCTTTGAGATGCATTTTTATGATCCCCTGAAATTACTTTCTGAGTCTGGCTTTGGATAATTTTGCCACCATTCCTCCTTGAGAGTAAGACTTTGTGGGACTGAACATCTGAGCAGCAGCAGATGGCTTGATGGAGCTGTGCCACTCTTCCCTCCCTCCGACTGAGTCACTGCTGCAAACTGAGGAGAAGGGGGCAAGAGGACAGCTAGGTCAACTGTGCAAATGTGCTAATGGAGTCAACCTGATGCTCCTCTTGGCGCATTTGCATCAGGCCAGCCTTGCAGCCATCTCAGCAGTGACTCAGCCGGAGGAAGGTCAGGTGAGTTATTGCGTCCGAGAAAATAGTCATAACTGCACATGCACAGTTCTTAAATACACTTATTCAGAAGCAATAGGAAGGAAAATGTCATCCATAGTCATATTCATATCCATATCCATATCGTATTGTGTTCTAATTTGTTGGAAGCCACCCAGAGTGCCTGAGGGAATCCAGCCAGATGGGTGGCATAAAAATAATAAGTAAACAAACAAACCCCTATGTTGCAAAATATGAGTCAGCAATATCAATAGCAACACAATGGCCAGAAACAATTACAATGTGAAAAACTTTATGGAATAATTCAAAACATCAAAACTAACAAACTGAAGTCTTTTAAAATTGGCCCTGGAAACAAATTAATGACCAATGTCATTGGTTAAAAACTGCCGTAATATTGTCTAGTTGACTGGTGTAATATGTTCTGATTCTCTGCTAGTGTTCTGGAGTCTCGTTTTGTACTTAGGTTGTTTTGCAACCTCTTTTTAAAAGCAGCACCATATAGAAAGCATTCCTGGGGAGGAATTAGTGCATAGGTTTGCATATTGAGCTTTGCAGATCAATATGTTGTTTGTATGCCTTACTTCCGCCAAGTGCTTGAAAATTCCAGGGCAGGTTTTACTAGGTCAGTTTCTCTTGAGAGAGTGTGCTGGAAACTAATGACAATTCCATAAAATTAGGTTTTTTTCCTGCAAATATGTACACTGAGCAGGGAGGAGAAGGCAGGTACCTAGAGAAGTAGCAGCAATTCTTCCCTTTAAGTATCAGCAGACTTTTGCAGCTCCCAATGTGGCTTCTTGCCAGACAGGCATTACACAGTCTTCCTTTATTCTTTTTCCAGCCATAGACAAACTGCAAAATGGTTTTCTTCACCTTGATTCATGGGGCCGACAGCCCTCAAGGACAGCAAGAGCATTCAGGCATCCAGCTTTGCACATGTGGAAAGAAAATGTCTCTTTTCTTCACACATGACCATAGCCTGTCCTATTATAATATGGAAATATCAGGTCAGCTAAGTTTTACTCAGAGCAGATCCATTGAAATTAATGGATCTAACAAAGTCATACTAATTAATTCCAATGGGTCTACTCTGCATAAAACATAGCTGAATGCCACCAATCTGATACAGTTGTCACAGGGGCTGAGAGGTTGTCATAGAACCATACAGCACCAGAAGAGGCAAATGAAGCCTCATGTCTTGTCCTTTGGGTGCTCCAAAAGTTCTGCATGCAAAGTGTGAAATTCAGAGCAAACTGTGATGCTCCTCTTAGTCAAGTCATCATAGAAATTTCAAGTCAAGCCAAAAAGAGTTTCGAAAGATTTGCAGCTACACTCTTGGGGGTGGGGTCGTGCACTGCTGTCTGTGTATCAGTCTCTAATGTAATTTGGATCATTCCCCCACTCTGCCTAAGTTTGACCATTTTCTCTACTTCCACATGAATCAGCCCAAAGCAAAGCTGCTGCAGTTCAGTGCAAACAGCATAAAAGTTTGACATTTTGCAAAGAGGTAGCTCTGCAAGCTTCCTGTGTCTCCTTCTGTGATTATCAGGAAGAACTGCCTGCTTTACTTCTCTGTGCCTTTTCAGTTTAGATAAGCATCCAAAAAGTGCAGATGCTTATCTATTACTTATCCAAGCAACTTAGGTCAAGATATCAGTTGGAAAATCTCCTAAGAACAGGTGTTTTTGTGCGATTTGCAGCACTACAAGATTCATTGGGCTTAGAAATAACAATGCAACCTTGTAAAGCTATATTTTATAGATAGTTCCAATTGAGGAAAATGACAAGACTTTATAAGTCTTAATGAATCCTCACAGGTTGCCCACGAAGCAAGAAAGTCTTTTTATTAAGAGAGGGAAATGTGGTTCAGGAAAGTCAAGTTGCTCATACATAGGTTGCAGTTTTCTGTAGATTTACCTGGAAGTAAATTCTATTGACTTTTGTAGGGCTTACTTCTGAGAAAACATGCAAAGGACAAGCATACTCTGTCAGTGTACCTGGAGATACATTTTGTAGCCATCAAATTAAGCAACATTTACAGAATTTACATGTCAACCTAGCTATACATCTGCAGCCAAAGACATAGCAGTTATTTCCAACCAGAATGTGAAATTCAGATACACTCCATCCTCTCCCCCAGTGCTTCATTTACCTCCTTTGCACGCAGCTTCCAGGTCCCCTTCAGTCCCTGGGCTCAGCATGATGGCTTCCCCCTACTGTCTGGTTTCATCAGCTCCAGTTTCCCCTCTCTCTTCACCATATTCTGGATCTCTGCTTCTTAATTCTTTGTCTGATCTTTCTTCCTTCAGCCACTCTGATTCTCCCTCCTCCCACCCAGCTTCCTGCCTGTTTCCCTTTGGACATCTTCTTGCCAGCACTCCTCTCCTTTCCCAAGGCCCTGTGTAATTCCTCCACAAGCCACATTGACCTTTTCCTTCCATTACAGAAACTCTGCTATCTGCTGACACATACACATTGCAAGGTAGGAGAGAATCCTAACTTCACATATATACTGACAGGCTGTAAATTAGCCTATACTGTCCAAGAAAAGAAAGAGATCTTGGGGTTGTGATGGATAATAGCAGGTTGGAAACATCAATTCAGTAAGGTACATTGTGTGTATGGCTGAGGGGGAGCAAATTCAAGGTTAAGGTGTATAAGGAAAGGTTAGTACCAATTTGTTGTTGTTTAGTCATTTGGTCGTGTCCGCCTCTTCATGACCCCATGGACCAGAGCACGCCAGGCACTCCTGTCTTCCACTGCCTCCCGCAGTTTGGTCAAACTCATGCTGGTAGCTTTGAGAACACTGTCCCACCATCTCGTCCTCTGTCGTCCCCTTCTCCTTGTGCCCTCCATCTTTCCCAACATCAGGGTCTTTTCCAGGGAGTCTTCTCTTCTCATGAGGTGTCCAAAGTATTGGAGCCTCAGTTTCAGGATCTGTCCTTCCAGTGAACACTCAGGGCTGATTTCCTTCAGAATGGAGATGTTTGATCTTCTTTCAGTCCATGGGACTCTCAAGAGTCTCCTCCAGCACCAGAATTCAAAAGCATCAATTCTTCAACGATCAGCCTTCTTTATGGTCCAGCTCTCACTTCCATACATCACTCCTGGGAAAACCTTAGCTTTAACAATACGGACCTTTGTCGGCAAGGTGATGTCTCTGCTTTTTAAGATGCTGTCTAGGTTTCTCATTGCTTTTCTCCCAAGAAGCAGGCGTCTTTTAATTTCATGACTGTTATCACCATCTGCAGTGATCATGAAACCCAAGAATGTAAAATCTCTCACTACCTTCCCTTTCCATTTGCCAGGAGCTGATGAGACCACTGGCCATGATCTTTGTGTTTTTTTATGACGAGCTTCAGACCATATTTTGCACTCTTCTCTTTCACCCTCATTAAAAGGTTCTTTAATTCCTCCTCACTTTCTGCCATCAAGGTTGTGTCATCTGCATATCTGAGGTTGATATTTCTTCCAGCAACCTTAATTCTGGCTTGGGATTCATCCAGTCCAGCCTTTCACATGATGAATTGTGCATATAAGTTAAATCAGCAGGGAGACAATATACAGCCTTGTCATACTCCTTTCCCAATTTTGAACCAATCAGTTGTTCCATATCCAGTTCTACTGTAGCTTCTTGTCTCACATAGTGATTTCTCAAGAAACAGATGAGATGATCAGGCACTCCCATTTCTTTAAGAACTTGCCATAGTTTGCTGTGGTTGACACAGTCAAAGGCTTTTGCATAGTCAATGTAGCAGAAGTAGATGTTTTTCTGGAACTCTCTAGCTTTCTCCATAATCCAGTGCATGTTTGCAATTTGGTCTCTGGTTCTTCTGCCCCTTCGAAATCCAGCTTGCACTTCTGGGACTTTTTGGTCCACATACTGCTTGAGCCTTCCTTGTAGAATTATAAGCATAAACTTGCTAGTGTGTGAAATGAGCTCAATTGTGTGGTAGTTGGAGCATTCTTTGGCACTGCCCTTCTTTGGGATTGGGATGTAGACGGATCTTCTCCAATCCTCTGGCCACTGCTGAGTTTTCCAAACTTGCTGGCATATTGAGTGTAGCACCTTAACAGCATCATCTTTAAAAAATTTAAATAGTTCAGCTGGAATATCATCACTTCCACTGGCCTTGTTATTAGCAGTGCTTTCTAAGGCCCATGTGACTTCACTCTCCAGGCTGTCTGGCTCAAGGTCAGCAACCACACTAACTGGGATGTACGAGACATCCATATCTTTCTGGTATAATTCCTCTGTGTATTCTTGCCACCTCTTCTTGATGTCTTCTGCTTCTGTTAGGTCCTTACCACTTTTGTCCTTTATTATTCAAAAATTGTGGGGGGGAAATTGGTCAAAGGAGTATTTATGAAGGCAGTTTTGCTCCTGAAGCTAAGTAAGTCCTGTAAGCCCATAAACTGCCTGGAGACTACCTGGAAATCACATGTAATTGGCTTTCACCACTTTGGAGGAATAATAGGGAATACAAGCAGAACAACTACATTGACAGCTATAGTTCCAGTGTCTCTGCAGGTGTCCTATTTTAGTTGACAAAGCCTTCAGGACTGATTGTAGTCGCATGAAGGTAAACTGCAGGTAGTAGTCAGTGGTGACTGGAGACAAAAGATCTGGGCCAGATCTAGTGGAATTTTAACAACCAATGTAAGAGGCAAGGAAGAGAATCAGCTGGAGACAAAAGTTGTAGAACTATAGGTAGCGCCAGGCAGAAAACGTTGTTCCACCCACCTCCAGAGCAGAATGGAGATACTGTATAATGATGCAAGCAGTGAAAACGGCCTCATTCACCATCCCCTTGGCGCAGATGCATTGAAGGATTCTGTATCAATCTGAAATGTGACACTCCACCAGCATTTTGTAGTATCCTGAGAAGCTTTTGGCAACCCAAGCAAGGGAGAAGAAATGAATGCTGAGAGAGGGGGTGACCTGAATTGGGTGCAGTCTTCCAAGTGTGGGTTCAACATAGATCCCTTTATTACACAACTGCATTTTGATGCACACTATTTGATAGTACTATTGGATAGTACTCCTTCATGGATCACTGCCTTGTCATGGCAAAGGGGCTTGAATAACTCAGAGAAGCTATGGGCTATGCCGTGCAGGGCCACCCAAGATGGACAGGTCATAGTAGAGAGTTTTGACTAAAGGTGATCCACCTGAAGCAGGAACCGACAAGCCACTCCAGTATCCCTGCCAAGAAAACTCCATGGACAAAGACAACAGGCATATCAAAGTTATGACGCCTGAAGATGAGCCCCTCAGGTCAGAAGGCGTCCAACATGCTACTGAGGAAGAGCGGAGGACAAGTACAAGTAGATTCAGAGCTGATGAAGCGGCTGGGCCAAAGCCGAAAGGTCGTTCAGTTGCGGATATGCCTGGAAGCGAAAGGAAAGTCCAATGCTGTAAAGAAAAATATTGCATAGGAACCTGGAATGTAAGAACCATGAACCTTGGTAAGTTGGATGTGGTCAAAAATGAGATGGCAAGAATAGATATTGACATCCTGGGCATCAGTAAACTAAAATGGACGGGAATGGGCGAATTCAGTTCGGATGACCATCATATCTACTACTGTGGACAAGAATCCAATAAAAGAAATGGAGTGGCCCTCATAGTCAACAAAAGAGTGGTGAAAGCTGTACTGAGATGCAATATCAAAAATGATGGAATGATCTCGATACAAATCCAAGTCAGACCTTTTAACATCACAGTAATCCAAGTTTATGCACCAACTACCGGTGCTGAAGAAACTGAAATTGACCAATTCTATGAAGGGGATTGGAATGTTGAAGTAGGGAGTCAAGAGATAAAAGGAACAACTGGCAATTTTGGCCTTGGAGTTCAAAACAAAGCAGGGCAAAGGCTAATAGAGTTCTGCCAAGAGAACAAGGTGGTCATCACAAACACTCTTTTCCAACAACACAAGAGACGACTCTACACATGGACATCACCAGATGGGCAGCATTGAAATCAGATTGATTATATTCTCTGCAGCCAAAGATAGAAAAGCTCTATACAGTCAGGAAAAACAAGACCTGGAGCTGACTGTGGCTCAGATCATCAGCTTCTTATAGCAAAGTTCAAGCTTAAACTGAAGAAAGTAGGAAAAACCACAGGGCCAGTAAGATACAATCTAAGTCAAATCCCTTATGAATACACAGTGGAAGTGAGGAACAGGTTCAAGGATTTAGATTTGGTGGACAGAGTGCCTGAAGAACTATGGATGGAGGCTCGTAACATTATACAGGAGGCAGCAACTAAAATGACCCCAATGAAAAGGAAATGTAAGAAAGCAAAGTGGCTGTCCAACGAGGCCTTACAAATAGTGGGGGAGAGAAAGCAAGCAAAATGTGAGGTAGACAGTGAAAGATACAGGAAATTGAATGCAGATTTCCAAAGAATAGCAAGGAGAGACAAGAGGGTCTTCTTAAACAAGCATTGCAAAGAAATAAAGGAAAATACCAGAAGGGGAAATACCAGAGATTTGTTCAAGAAAATTGGAGATATGAAATGAACTTTTCGTACAAAGCTTACATCCGAATCCCGAAGAAGGGCAGTGCCAAAGAATGCTCCAACTACAGTGGTACCTCAGGTTAAGTACTTAATTTGTTCCAGAGGTCTGTTCTTAACCTGAAACTGTTCTTAACCGGAAGCACCACTTTAGCTAATGGGGCCTCCTGCTGCTGCCACGCCGCTGGAGCCCGACTTCTGTTCTTATCCCGAAACAAAGTTCTTAACCTGAAGCACTATTTCTGGGTGAGCGGAGTGTGTAACCTGAAGTGTATGTAACCTGAAGTGTATGTAACCTGAGGTACCACTGTACTGCACAATTTCACTCATTTCAAACGCTAGCAAGGTTATGCTTAAAATTCTACAATGAAGTTTAAGCAGTATGTGGATTGAGAACTCCCAAAAGTGCAAGCTGGATTTCAAAGGGGCAGAGGAACCAGAGTCCAAATTTCAAACATGTGCTGGATTGTGGAGAACGCTAGAGAGTTCCAGAAAAACATCTTCTTCTCCTTCATTGACTACGCAAATGCATTTGACTGTGTTGACCACAGCAAATTATTGCAAAGTTCTTAAAGAAATGGGAGTGCCTGATCGCCTCATCTGTCTCCTGAGAAATCTCTATGTGGGACAAGAAGCTACAGTTAGAACTGGATATGGAACAACTGATTGGTTCAAAATTGGGAAAGGAGTACGGCAAGGCTGTATATTTACTCCCTGCTTATTTAACTTATATGCAGAATTCATCATGCGAAAGGCTGGGCTGGATTAATCCCAAACTGGAATTAAGATCGCCGGAAAAAACATCAACAACCTCAGATATGCAGATGACACAACCTTGATGGCAGAAAGTGAGGAGGAATTAAAGAACCTTTTATTGAGGGTGAAAGAGAGCGCAAAATATGGTCTGAAGCTCAACATGAAAAAAATGAAGATCATGGCCATGGGTCCCATCACCTCCTGGCAAACAGAAGGGGAAGAAATGGAGGCAGTGAGAGATTTTACTTTCTTGGGCTCCATGATCACTGCAGATGGTGACAGCAGTCATGAAATTAAAAGATGCCTGCTTCTTGGGAGAAAAGCAATGACAAACCTAGACATCATCTTAAAAAGCAGAGACATCATGAAGGAGGTTACCATTCTGCCTGGTCATTATAGAAGTTATTTATTTATTTGATTTCCAGTTTGCCTTCTGATCCAGAATGATCCACAAGGCGGCTTATACAAAGGTATACTGTACAATTACATTTAGCCTGCTTCTGCCGCCTCTTACAAATGCCATTGCCCTGCAGTAACACACCCTTCACTGCCTCCGGGACTGAAGATCTTTCTGCCATCCAGGGGGGTGAGGAAAGGGTCCAGTTGCCTTTGCCTTGGATGAGCTGCCATAGTTGTATCTTCCATTAGCAAATAGTATGAAATAGCTGGTACTGAAGCAGAAGCAGAAGCTTTTCCTTCCTTTCCCTTTAAGGCATTATTAGGAAATATAAACTACCCTGAAGACTTGACCCAACTTTGCGTGTCACACTAAGCCAAACATGGCTGAGCCTTAAAGTGAAGCCATGAATGTGTCAGCCCTGGAGAGGGAGGAGCTTGCAACCTCTCCATTCCTCCCTGGTCTGCTTTGCTGTCCCCTTGTGCCAAGTTAAACCAAGGTTTAAAGTACTGTCTGAACCTGGGTCCAGGGTTTAGCTCTCCTCAGCTAACCACGAGCCATAAACCTAGAACAAATCTTGAGTCCTGCTCATATTTAATTTATGTCATATTTTAAAGAATCGCTGTTCTAATGTCTGTTGTTTTTGTTCACAGCTCCTGAAGAAGGTTTTTATCACTCCAAAATGTGTTGAGGTATAATGAAAATAGTTTAGCATCAGTGAGCCCTGGAGCTTGATCTCCTTTTTGTCTTGTTCACTCAGGAGCTCCCCCCACCGCCAGCCTTTACCATTATATAATTAAAACTAAATGGAATGACCTTCCAGTGCAAATTATATCTTTTTGTTACAACTCAATATCAAATGTTTCCCTTTTTCTTTACAAATGAAGTACCAATATTGCTTACAATTTGCTGGAGACCCAATGGCATTGTGTTGGGAGACCGGATCCAGTCCACGATTGGCCCATGGGCCGCCATCTCCCTTTGGATAGATATTTGTACCTGATCCCAAACTCATCCATTAAATGACAGACTTGCTTTGGAGATGGTATTATTATTTGGAGATCTATGGTATTATCAGAAATCTGAAACTGTGCATGTAGAATCACCCTCGACAATATAAGACAGCAGAGTAAACAGTGCATTGTGCATTTCATCCAGGTTTGTATTTTACTAAGATGTGTACCAAAGCTATCAGCTTTCAATTTGAATTTTGCAACCAGTGGGTGGGGGGAGGAAGTTTCAGAAACTCTTTATGACTTTTGACTTTTGAAACCAAATCTATCTTCCCTTCCTGCAAATTATATTCAAATCTGTATAGAATCTCATTTTTTTGGCCTTGCAAATATGGCAATTACATTAAGCGAAGGCTTATAAATTTCCATACGTTTTACACATTACAATGGGCCTTGACCATTAGCATAATAAAAAGAGGAGAAGGAATCCTGAGGATATTACTTAATATTTTATATCTGGGCTAGGCAAATTTGCATTCGTTTAGACTGAAGACAGTGCTGATTATGCAGGAATTTGCCATGGGTTTCCTCTGGCCTTGATAATAATACCATGTACATACCACTTTCCTAAGAGCTCTTATTAACTGGATTTACCTTGTAGCAAAAAATCTAAACACTCTGATTCCCAACTAGAGAACACCAGCCCTAAGAATGCTATGGTTTCTGGCCTGGTTGCTTGTAGTGGGATCCTGATTTCAGTGAGTTTTAGTAGGTGGGGGAGCCAGATAATTTTAAACAACTTGAAATAAAATTCCTTCCCTTTATAATCAACAAAAGCCACCTGCCTCCTATATTCCATACAAATATTGCATCAAGCCATTTCAGTCTGGCTTCGGGCCTGGTCAGGGCATCCAAACTGGCTTACTGGTCATCATTTCTTATCTTTGTCAGGAGCAGGACCTTTCTGCAGTTTTTGACGCCGTTGATCATGGAATCCTCCTGAACTGACTTTGTGATGGGTGAGTGAGGCAGTGGCACAATTTTATGCTGGTTTGGCTCCAACCTCTGGGTTTGCACATAGAGAATAGCAATGTGGAATCTGTCATGCAAACACATAGGAATTGTGATAACCATTTTGTCCCTCGTGATACTTAAATTTGCAATGAAGTCCCCATTTCTTTGTTTCATTTCAATGGCTTTTACTTTAGGATTTTGGGTGCAGTCTTCCTGAAGGAAAAAAGGTTGCATTTAAAGGTTGCATTTAATTAGTCCAATTTACCACCTGTGTGGAGTGTCTGATGCAAGATTGTGTCACGGTCAGAGTAACCGTGCAGAAATCCACTTATTAGCTGCATGTACATTTTTGGTCCTGGGGGGGAAAGGCCCTAGGCCTTGATTGGCTAAAGGAGAAATCTACCCTCCTGTATCCAAGTCTTTTTGTATAAAAACTTCTCTTTGACTGAGGACCAGTAGTCTGCATTTGGATGAAGGACTGTGTAGAATAGAATGTCCCTATTTTCATCTGAGAAATGATGGAGGGTATGCCAAGGAGAGAGTTGCCTGGCAACTATGCTGTGGTCCATTTCTTGCCACATGAAGACCTTTTTATTTCCACAGGGTTTCCACAGTTTTAAATTAAAAAATGTGTTTTTTGTCATGGTTAGTAGAACTTTGACATTATACACTCTCTGCTTCTGATTTCCTTTTAGTTTTATTCTGATGCTGCTTTAAACTTGCTGCTGGTTTTATGTCCATGTTGTAGTTTATGTCTTCCCTCCTGCACACTGCCCAGAGAACTATTTGTTAATGTGTGGAATAAAACTAATGTAAATAAAATAAATTTAAAAAGCGGTAGCAGCAAAGCCACTTTGCTGGCTTACTGCCCCCACTAAGCCTCAGTGATAGTTGATGTACGGCTTGTCAGCTTTCGTTCCAAACCTTAATTACTGAATGTTTAAAAGCAGCATGAACTCATGTGACATGACCTTAATCTTGCATAACCAACACATCTCCACTTGCAGCCATATCTCTGTTCCATCCCCTAGCTCCCCATCCTCAAACACACTGTTGTAAAAGTCAAGATTTAGGACACCATCATGTTGATGTGTCAAAAAGCACTGATGGAGGTCTACAGCTTCCTTATTCTAAATGCCCATGCAGCTGCACTCTTAATCTAATTATTTAAAACAGGAAGCTTACTTCTAATCCGTCAACATGGCACCCAGTCATAAAAATATCTTTTCAATCTCCACCTACGAATTATTCATATTCCCCCCAGGCAGTGTCCTCCATATCATGAAATAAATAACTGTTTGATTATGCCATTATCAGAGAAAGCAGTTTTCATGATGAGAGCAGAATGCCGCAGATATATTCATCCCAGTTCCTGGCTGTCCTTGTTCTAAGCATTACTGACAGTTTTGCACCCAGCTGTAGAGCAAGGCTGGTGCTGCTGGGGAGCTTCTGTCAGAACTGGAGGGTGGGGGTGGGCGTGGAGCAGAGGCAAGGCATCTCGTCATTCTTCGAGTCTTATAATTTTGCCCAAATGCAGCAAGAGAAAGTTTTTCCCAGCATGGTGATGGCTAATCAGCATTTCTATATTATTCCATTAAAATAGCAGCATTAAGATGAATGCTTAAATCCTTTTTAATCCTCTTTTAAAACCATAACTGTGATTTCCCATTAATTTTAATACATGGAAAATACAGGTTACATGAAAAATATACTTGGGCCAAAGCTCTGACAATGCAGAATCAAAGTAGCTTTTAAAAGTATGATTGAAGCAGGTCGGTGCTGGGGGCATATCCAGAGAGCTGGTGGAAATTGCTAAATGGGTGGTTCTGGGGATTTCAACCCCTATGCCAAGGCCACATGGATGTGCCTCAATTCATATCTGGTTTTATGCACCTAACAGGGCATCCCATAGTTTTAGTGCTTTCTGCTAGTCAAGAAAAGAAAACTTTCTTTGTGAGTGGGAGAGTTTGATAGAATTCTTTTGTCATGGGCAAATTGCTACCTGGTAGAGTTTAGGCAACCTTTGCAGATGGATCCAGATGGATTCCCCTGTATCTGAGGCAGAATCATGGTATGCTTTATTCTGTCGCAATTCTTACAACAGTCCTCGTAAGTAGGGAATATTATCTTTTTCCATGTTGCAGACTGAGATGTTTGTGCTGAAACTGCAGTTTTTCAAAGTCTACCTAGTGAATTACTGTCAGAGGCAAGATTTGAACAATGGACTTCCTGATTCATTGCTCAATCTCTTAAATATTATGTTACGTCAGCTTCAACATGAGCAGAATGTAGAGCCTAACATTTCTCCCCCATTTGCATGTTCAGATCCAGAGACCTCCCCCCTAAATAAAGACACATTTGACTCAAATTTTGGTTTGGGGCAGAATTTAGGCCACAGCTTTATTGATTACAGAAAGTGATTGGTTGCATAGGCTCTGGTTCGACTAGCTCCCCGCACCCTTGCAGGCAGCGCTGACCCAGGGCACCAGCATAGGTCAGCCAAGGGTGAATACCTGGATAAGCAGAAAGCCGGGAACAGGCTATCTCCGCACCCAAATGTTCCCCTGGACTCAGGCATGGGCACAACCCCCTCTCAGGGGTTGACCAAACCATCGAGTCCCTAGATTCCTTTAACGGAATACCCTTCACATAGGGATGGCAAGAGTGTTCTCCCATCCCTATCACCTGAACCAAGAGCCTATCCGCCACACGAGCACCAGCGCTCGCCGCCAACCACTCACACCTGTAACCAATCCCTTAACCCCGCTGACACGGCGGTCAGCCACAAATCATTCCCAATCACAGACAAATGAACCCCATCAAGCCTGTAAAGGACGCATCACGGAAGGTAATGGCCAGGTGACGGATCACCGTCTCACCCAAGGCCAGAAGCTTCTTGGCCACAGCGATCTGGACGCGCTTCCTGGCCCTCTTGGTGGCAGCTGGGCATTGGCTACCTTGCCCCATACGTCACTGCAACAGCTGTGACCAAAAATCTTTGAGTCCAGGAAGAGCTGCCTTCAACTCTTCCAAGTCCTCCTGCACACGGGTCTGCAAACTCAAGCTGGGAGCTTCCAGCAAATCATTCTCGCCCAGCTGCACCACCATCGCCGCAGGCACGCCTTCTGCAGACACCTTTGCCCACACCGTCGGGAGAAGCTCCTCCCAACGCATTTCTCCTCTGGATACCCAGGAGACGCACACGTGGTCGGGGAGTCCAAGCCTGCGTCCAAATCCAGACTCTGCTGCCCTCCTGCCGGCCCAGTGGACAATGCTGTGCCCGACTATCCAGACATGCAGGGCAGATGGACCTAGGAATGAATGAAATAATATTAATAGCTACACCTCAGCGCCGCTTCCGTACATAACCCCTGTATGCATCAGACTTCCAGCGGCCCAGATCCTTGATCCTGTCAATGAAAGGCCCCAGTGCACAGCAGTGGTGGCAGCACCAGTGTGGAAGGAATGAGGTGCAAACTCACTGGCCAGCAGGCCACACGCTGCAATTGCCTTACACATCACTGCAGCAAACTGATGCCTTCTTAACGGGGTCCCATCCTCATGAACCAGGAAGGGACCATCCCCAGGTGGGCAAAGTGACAAATACATCTTGGCATCTTTAACTGGACAAGGGCCATGCTTACCAGTGGCAGGCAGCCTCATCAAGGCACCTCTGCCCAACTGGTCTGTTCTGGAATTCTGGACAGTGAGAACTAGCTCCTCATCAGAGAGCTGGACATCCTGCAATAACAAGCCCGTGGAGAATCCTCTTTGTGCTGCCTCCAGCACTACTTTGCCCACACGCGGTGCACCAAAAAATGCAATAGAAGAAGCCGCCGAAAAGAGTCTTGCCTCTACGTATGTGGTGGGAGTGCAAAGAGATCGTGGGATTCAGGGAAAATACCTATAACAAACTGAAAAAAGATGTTTAGATTTTCATTTGAAGGAAAAAAACAGAATCCTTTCTCCTAGGCATCATGTCAGAGAAAATAAAAGAACGGTCAGACCAATATTTATGTATGCAGCTACAGTGGCAAGGTTATTGATTGCCAAAAATTGGAAAAGCAGCAGCATCCCAACTAAAACAGGCTGGTTATCTAAAATGATGGAATCCTTCCATATTGCTGAACTAACAGGGAGGGTAGGAGGAGATATGGTACAAAAAGTGAATAAAGAGTGAGCTATCTTTAAGGAATACATCAAAATTCATGTGGAAAAGGTAGAATTTCTAACAGATATTGAGTGAATCCAGAAAATGATTAGAGTGAAAGGAGAGTAAAGTTAAGATAGAAGAAGAGATTAAAAAAGTAATGAAATGAATTTAAGCTAGTGGGAAAAATAAAGTAGCATAACGAGAACGGCTGGAAGTCAAGTCACTTGGTGGGTGTCCGTGTGGGGTATGTTGATATGTACAGTAAAGATAGGTATTTATATAATTACTCTATTTATATAATTACCTATTACTCTATATTAGGTATGTTTATGTTATGAAAATAAGGTAGTGTGTTATGTACGTGTATTGTGTAATTGTGTAAATGTATACGTATGTGTTTTATATGTTAATAAAATTTAAATTAGAAAAAAGAAAAAAGAGTCTTGCCAGCAAAGAAGTCTTAACGTGCTGCGCATCTTAGATAAAAGGTCAAAGGTGACCAGCTTCTTACCTTGCGACTTAAGTCCACATCCCCCCCCCCCCACATAGCGCTTATATGTGCACAAGTGGAATGAGCCTAGAATGGATTCCCTGCACACTCCTACGCCTTTCAAAAGGCATGTTACCAGATCACACATGCGCAGCGCCCCTTCTCTGCATGTTGAGTCTGCTCATGCGAGAATGTTTAAGAAGGGCTCGGAAACTGGAAGATAAGAAGCCAAGGCAGAGAGAGTGACATAAAGATCACAACAGGAGAGAAGGGGATGATAGATATCAGGAGGGAAAGATTGCAGGAGTCACATTAATTTCCAGAGGCTGCAGGAACTGTATAAAAATGTCAGGTGTGAACTGGCCCATGGGGGGTTGAACTATCAGTTCTTTTTTTCTTTTCAGAGATGCCTATAAAAAAAGATGGGGATGGAGTTGTATCTATGTAGGGGGCGGGGGGGGGAGAGATACACACAAACACTTTGTGTACCATTAACCCTTTGCTTTAAAGAAGAAGGGCGACTGCATAATCTGTGTTGGTAAAAGTGCTGCAATGATTATTATGAAGTACATAAACAAAGCATATACCCAGAACAAACTTAGTTGGTCTCTAAGGTGCTACTGGACTGTATGTGTGTGTGTGTACACACACACACACACACACACACACACACACACACACACACACCCCAAGAAAATAATAATATATTGTTGTGAGTTTGGTGAGGGGATAGATTATATGCCTGGGTCCCTTCTATTTCTTGGATTCTGCAAGGATTCAATTGTCAGCTTGTTGGTAATGGCCCCCTAAGTATGGGTCATTAGTGTAACGAAGGAAGTGGCTTTGTGCCAGATGGCATATGGCTGGGGCCCCTTTCTCACCTGGTGAAAAGGACAAGGGCCAGAGGTGTGAGAGAGGAAGCTGGGGTAGAAGCTAGAAGCAGGCAGAAGCCAGAGAGGGAGAGCCATGCTTGATTTCTGCTTGAATCCAAGGCTGTGGCTATGTGAGAAGCAAGACCTTCTGGGTTGTTAATGCTGTGAGCCCCTCCACTGTAGGTTCAGGTTAAATAGACCATATTTCCTAAAGACCTCACAGTCGTGATATATCATCCCTCTAGAGGGTGAGTGTGCTAGAATTGCAGTGGCAGCCAGTGATTTTCCAGAAAATCTCTGTTGTTGCCAACATCACCACTGTTGGCAACAAAATCACAATGTTAAAGGTTAAACAAAACAAACAAAAAAATGTCCCTGCTTGCCACCAAGAGCTCACCCACACTTCCACTTGCCCCACTGCTTTCCCTGGGGAAACCTGATCTTTACCACTGAATCAGAGCAAACATCAATTGGGTTTTCTGCAGGTTGACATTTACTCCAATTTAGTACTAAATGCCAGGTTTTCCAGGGGGAAGTGTTAGGGGGAAGACAAAACTGCCCAGCCCTGTGCTTTCTAGACATGGAGCAAGCAGAAGTGTGGACGAGCCCCAAGTGCAAGAAAAGTGGAACAAAAATAATTCTGAACTTTTTATTCCACAAAGTTACGGAATTTCAGCAGGAAGTTATGGGATCTGCACTGACTGGAAATAAAGCTGTGTGTTTGCCCAAAACCTATGAAGGTACAAATAGCATTAAAAGTAGTGATTGCATCTGACTGCCCCAATAGCATCATGAGCACAAATCATCATAAATGCAGAATAAATTGGATGTCTGGAGGGGCCCTTGGGGGATAGCCCTGGTCAGTGAAATTTTCTAACTTTTCAGACCTCAGACAAACTTCATGGTTCCTGAAAACAGACCAAGGCAATTGCCATCCCCTGAAACCTCAGAGCCAAGAATTTACAAAATAAAATTAATGCTTTCTCCTGAAGTTCCAGGTGAAGCAGAAGTCACACATGGGATCTACAAAAGCAGAGTCAGTCTACAATGAGTCCCAACAGCAGCAGTTCACAGATGGCCTGGGCACCATTCTTTGACACTGTCTCCCATAAAGATGTATCTGGATATCCAAATAGCTGTTTATCTTGGCAAGAGAGGGAGAGAGAGAGAATAGGAGACACCAAGGATAACTGTAGTGCTTTGGCCAAGCACCTTTCAGAATATTGTTGAGTGTTCCTTCTCCATGGGTCAACTGTGTCCCTCGCTGGTGCAGAAGCTTCTGCCATGTGCACTTTGGGAATAAAAAAATACTATTATTTGGAAGATTGTGTTATTAATCATGCTTGTATCCTGCACACCTCACAGCACATTAGTAAGTATCCCATCCCACAAATCCTCCGTGGCTTTGCCTGAGGCTATCCCTTGGCAGAAGTAAGAAAACCACTTTGGAACTTATGACTTGCCTTTCAGGAGCATGCCTGTTACAGCTGTTAAGTCTGGGAAATGTAAGTGGTGACTGGCTTGTTCCCATTATAGAGGGCTGAGGGCTACGGGAAAGAAAGCTAGCTAGCTGATAAGCCTGTCCAGACAATATCTGTGTGCTTTTTCAACTCAATCACTGCATTCAACGTATCTCGCTTTTGAGTCACATTATAAAGTATGAAGGTGGCACTGGTGGCGAAGGAGGAGAAAAGGAATCATTATTGTTTTTCTGCATGTTCCTTAGAGCTAAGGGAAATAATGGAACAATTAATATTTTATTGTTTTGTAAACTCATCTGTGAGCTCCAGCAAAATCTAGCTACCTGCTTGTCAGACAGAGGTCCCTCCACTTGGTATCTTGGCAATCTGGCCCTGAATGTAGTCAAGAGGAGATGCTATTCCAGATGTGGAGGCTGACCCCCCCCCGAAGACTGGTTTGTCACCTCCCACAGAGATCTGAAATGTCTTCATTTCCTTGTGTCATCTTGCCTCTGAAGCCATGCCTTCATTACTGCCCCTGACAAAGACAGGTTCTTTGAATCGAGTAGCATCAGTGGTAGATGTAAGCTGTGCAGCTGCCACCATGAAGGGCAGACACCACTGACAAGTGACGAGGGTGTAATGGAACATCTGTCTTGGAAAATGACACAGACCACCAGGGGTGTGTCAACTCAAAATGTACATTAGCAAAGAATCCTGCCTGTGTGAGCAGTCTGCTGAGGCAATTACGTTACAGATATTGGCTCCATGGGACAAAAATCATCAGCATAGAAGGGACTCAAATAGAGCTCAAGAAGCATGGTGTGAAATAGCCCCAAGGAACAGGCAGTCAGCCAAGAGAACATCAAGGAGAATGGACCAAAATGAGATTTGTGTGGCTTTACACAGGAGATTTTCCTTAAAAACGGCAAAATATTTTATGGCAGATTCTGTGAAACATAATCAAAGTTAACAACTAGGTATATGCCTTTGTATTTAAAGCACTCACACATTTCAATGTTTTCCTTAAGGGGCAAAAGTGTCATCTAATTATTTTCCTTTCGGCATGGGGGGGGGATCAGTATAACAGGCCACAATTGTAACCTGCATTCCTGGCCCCGGCCACATCAGCTGACCATCAGTGTCCATTACACCTGTGCCACCAGCCATCCAGCTATATAAAAAGCCCAGAGCATAGGTCACATCTTTGTTTAACACAACAGAACAGTGTGGCTATCACATCAGCTTTCATACACCCCTCTCTGTCTGTTTACTCCTGTCCAAGCAACATGCTTCCTGAGTCATGTCTATTGAAAGAAAGAAAGAAAGAAAGAAAGAAAGAAAGAAAGAAAGAAAGAAAGAAAGAAAGAAAGAAAACACCAGAGACGCTTCCTTTCAACAACTTCTAATTAGTTGGCTGAGGTTAAGGCCTGAGCGCAGCAATCTGAAGGGAAGCTTCCTTGAACTGGCTCCACTATTTCCTGCTTCCCAAGGTTCACTGCTTTAAGAAGCTTATCAGTGAAGTTCCTGCTGGCAAGAGTCTTGCCAGTCAGTTGATGCTGCCCCTTCCATGTATCAGCGACGCAAGCTGATGCTGTGAAAATAGTAAAAATATAAGTAAAATGTAGATTGACCGTAGATTCCAGTTTTGATGCAAACATGTAAATGAGAATAATTGTTTGTTGCTCCCCAGGAAAATATTCACTTTGGATCTTCCCTAGCTTCTGATTTTGAAACTCAGGCTTTTTATAGGAAGTTGAGAGTGGGGGCTTATCCACACTTCCTCTCACTGCTTCCCCCTGAGAAAAACCACTCTCTAGTGCTCAACTAGAGCAAACAGAAATTCAAGTTTTCTCCAGATTGACATTTGCTCCAATTCAGCACTAAAGAGTAAGTTTTCCCTGGGAAAGGAGTGGAGCTATGGGGAAACTGCTTGGACCATGCTTTCTAGGCACGGGACAAGCAGAAGTGCAGATTAGCCCACACTAAGATCTGCCAGGATGATAGAGTTTGCATTCAGTAGATTTTGGGGTTTGCCAGCTCAGCCAGGGCACAGCCTTGGCAAAGCTGACATAAGTCCTGCGACTAATCCACACTGGTCAGTTAAAATGTTTAAAACATGTTATAAAAATGTGACACCAGAAGGCACTCGCTGCAGAGCAGCAATCTGTCATCAATGGAAAACAGCACTGAGAGCTATATTACTTTTCTAAAAGTGTTTTACAGATCAGTCTAGATCGAGCTCTGCACCCTGCCTCAGCCATGGCTCTGCCAGCTCAGCTAAGGCTCAGCCCGTGGAACCTAAGCCAGCAGAACATAAAGCAACATAACTCCCCACATTTTGGCAGGGGGAGGGATGGGGAAAGCAGAGACTTACACCTATGTCAAACCCTGCTCAGCTGAATCGTGTGATCTAGGGCACAATCCTCCAAAATCAGACCCATAGCTCTTACCAGCAACTCCTGAACAGAGTTTGGAATGGGGGTAAGTTACACTGGCCAAAGTAATGCTAGATACCAGGAGCTAGGATTCCCTTTTGACCTAAAGTGGTTACTTGGGGCCAAGAAATATAAGAGGTAGCAGGGCAGCAGTTGAAGAAGGAGCAAAAAGGGTTTTCTTTTGTGTGTGTGTGTGTGTGTGTGTGTGTGTGTGTGTGTTTCTTTGTGGCTGATTAGCTGTTCTCCCTGTGCAAAGGTCAGAGGGGGCAGGGTTTCTGTTGAGGAAGGTGATTAGCTGTGGGAGGAGCTTATCAGAGGTAGCAGGGCAGCAGTTGAAGAAGGAGCAAAAAAGGTTTTCTTGTGTGTGTGTGTTTCTTTGTGGCTGATTAGCTGTTCTCCCTGTGCAAAGGTCAGAGGGGACAGGGTTTCTGTTGAGGAAGGTGATTAGCTGTGGGAGGAGCTTATCAGAGGTAGCAGGGCAGCGGCGCACGCCTAGCGGCGCGCGCAGTTTGATCCATCTTTTAGATTTAGGGGCGCTAGTCTCAAACGTTTGTTGGGGGAGACCTAGGTTTTTTTTTTGTGGAGGGAGTTATTTGTCCTGTCTTCACGCTTTTTATGATGGAGGACTGCTGTAGCCACCCCAACGACGTTCTCAAGATGGAGGGGGAGGGAACAGCTGCAGTCGCCTGCGGTTCCTGCGCAATGTTTGCCATCTTGCCAAAGGTTGCAGGCAGCTTTACCTGCAGCAATTGCATGTTGATTGCCCTCTTAAAAGACAAAGTCCAGCAACTGGAGGAACGGGTAGCTACGCTCCAAAGAGATCTGGAGCTCTTCTTGGAAGCAACAGAGCACACCGTCCCCACCAAGGAGGAGACAGGGGACTCCCCTGAGAAGGAGGATAGTTCATCAACACAGGAGCCAGATATATGGAGAAACGTGACTCAAAGAAGTAGGAGGCCCAGGGTTCGTTCTGATTGTTTAGAAATACACAATCGCTTTGAGGTCCTCTCCCCTAGCATGGAAGACGAAGAGCAGACTCCATTTGAGGATCTATCCCTCATTTCAGTCGATCAGGTATATGAAGATGAGCAGCAAAGTCAGTCCTCAGGGAATGTACAGGCGACCTTGGAACGGACAGCTCATGGAAGAACCCCGACCAAACCTAAGAGGAGGCGTGTAGTGGTGATAGGGGATTCCCTACTGAGGGGAACAGAAGCAGTGATCTGTGGGCCTGACAAGATGTCTCGGGAAGTGTGCTGTCTCCCCGGGGCTAAGATCCAAGATGTAACTGAACGACTGCAAGGAATCATAAAACCCACTGACAAATACCCCTTCCTCTTGGTTCATGTGGGAACCAATGACACTGCAAGCAATAGCCTCCAGAAGATCAAAAGAGACTACGAGGCTCTGGGCAGGAAATTGAAGCAATTAAATGCACAAATTGTCATCTCATCTGTCCTCCCTGTTGAACGACGTGGCCCAGGGAGAGAGGGAAAAATAGTGGAAGTGAACAGCTGGCTTCGCAAATGGTGTAAACAGGAACGGTTTGGATTCTTAGATCACGGACTGCAGTTTCTTGAAGATGGACTTCTGGCAAGCGATGGGCTGCACCTCACAACGGTTGGGAGAAATGTTTTTGCCAAAAATCTCAGAAACCTCATCAGGAGGGCTTTAAACTGACTAATGTGGGGGAGGGAGACAGTGCTCCTGAAGGTAGGAGTCTATCAATTGATGAAGATGATCATCCAAATGTCATAGACCAAATGGAGCAAACAGCACGCAGACCTAGTGGTGGGAGGAAAAAATCCTTAAATAAGAGACATGGGGGAATGATTAATGGACTTCAATGTCTGTACACTAATGCGCAAAGCATGGGAAATAAACAAGATGAGCTTGAGCTCTTGGTACAGCAAACTAAATATGACATAATAGGCATCACTGAAACCTGGTGGGATAAGTCCCACGATTGGAATGTAATAATGGGGGGATACAATCTATTTCGGAGAAACAGACCAGACAAGAAAGGAGGAGGAGTGGCGTTATATGTCAGGGATGTGTATACCTGTGAAGAGATCCAAGATTTAGAACATCAAAGCCAAAGTGAGAGCATTTGGGTCAAAATTAAGGGAGAGAAGAATAACAGGGACCTCATTGTGGGAGTTTACTATAGATCCCCAAGCCAAACGGAGGACATAGATGATGCCTTCCTGGAACAGATGGCCAAGCATGCAAAAGGAAGGGAGATAGTAGTAATGGGGGACTTCAATTACCCGGATATTGGTTGGATGTCAAACTCAGCCAAGAGCATAAGGTCAAACAGATTCCTCACTGGCCTTGCAGACAACTTCATTGTCCAGAAAGTGGGAGAAGCAACAAGAGGAACAGCCATTTTAGATCTGGTCCTAACCAATGTTGATGAGCTGGTTAGTGGGGTAGAAGTGGAAGGATCATTAGGTGCGAGTGATCATGCTCTTCTGAAGTTTACTATACAGCGGAAAGGAGCAGCCAAGCATACTAGGACTCAATTTCTTGACTTTAAGAAAGCTGACTTCATAAAACTTAGGGAAGTGCTGGGTGAGATCCCATGGACAGTAATACTAAAAGGAAAGGGAGTTCATGATGGCTGGGAGTTTGTTAAGAGGGAGATAGTAAAAGCACAACGTCAGGCAATACCAATGAGACGGAAACATGGAAGGTGCCTAAAGAAGCCAGGGTGGCTATCTAAAGAACTTTTAACTGAGTTAAGATTAAAAAAGGATGTGTACAAAAAATGGAAAAGGGGGGAAACCACCAAAGAGGAATTCAAACAAATAGCCAGCACGTTTAGACACAAAGTCAGAAAAGCTAAAGCACAGAATGAACTCAGGCTTGCTAGAGAGGTTAAAAGCAACAAAAAAGGCTTTTATGGGTATGTTCGTAGCAAAAGGAAGAACAAAGAAACAGTGGGGTCACTCAGAGGAGAAGATGGTGAAATGCAAACAGGGGACACAGAAAGGGCTGAACTCCTCAATGCCTTCTTTGCCTCAGTCTTCTCTGATAAAGAAAACAATGCCCGACCTGAAGAATTTGGAGCAAATGAGTCAGCAAAGGAAACACAGCCCAGAATAACTAAAGAGATAGTACAAGAATACTTGGCTAGTTTAGATGTATTCAAGTCTCCAGGGCCAGATGAACTGCATCCAAGAGTATTAAAAGAACTGGCAGATGTGATCTCAGAACCACTGGCAGTCATCTTTGAGAATTCCTGGAGAACAGGCGAAGTCCCGGCAGACTGGAGGAGGGCAAATGTTGTCCCTATTTTCAAAAAGGGGGAAAGAGAGGACCCAAATAATTACTGCCCAGTCAGTCTGACATCAATACCAGGGAAGATTCTGGAGCAGATCATTAAGAAAACAGTCTGTGAGCACCTAGAAAGGAATGCTGTGATCACCAATAGTCAGCATGGATTTCTGAAAAATAAGTCATGTCAGACTAACCTGATCTCGTTTTTTGACAGAATTACAAGCCTGGTAGATGAAGGGAACTCAGTGGATATAGCCTACCTTGATTTCAGTAAGGCATTTGACAAGGTGCCCCATGATATTCTTGTAAAGAAGCTGGTAAAATGCGGACTTGACTATGCTACCACTCAGTGGATTTGTAACTGGCTGACTGACCGAACCCAAAGGGTGCTCATCAATGGTTCCTCTTCATCCTGGAGAAGAGTGACTAGTGGGGTGCCACAGGGTTCTGTCTTGGGCCCGGTCTTATTCAACATCTTTATCAACGACTTGGATGATGGACTCAAGGGCATCCTGATCAAATTTGCAGATGACACCAAACTGGGAGGGGTGGCTAACACCCCAGAGGACAGGATCACACTTCAAAACGACCTTGACAGATTAGAAAACCGGGCCAAAACAAACAAGATGAATTTTAACAGGGAGAAATGTAAAGTATTGCACTTGGGCAAAAAAAATGAGAGGCACAAATACAAGATGGGTGACACCTGGATTGAGAGCAATACATGTGAAAAGGATCTAGGAGTCTTGGTTGACCACAAACTTGACATGAGCCAACAGTGTGACGTGGCAGCTAAAAAAGCCAATGCAATTCTGGGCTGCATCAATAGGAGTATAGCATCTAGATCAAGGGAAGTAATAGTGCCACTGTATTCTGCTCTGGTCAGACCTCACCTGGAGTACTGTGTCCAGTTCTGGGTACCACAATTCAAGAAGGACACTGACAAACTGGAACGTGTCCAAAGGAGGGCAACCAAAATGGTCAAAGGCCTGGAAACGATGCCTTATGAGGAACGGCTAAGGGAGCTGGGCATGTTTAGCCTGGAGAAGAGGAGGTTAAGGGGTGATATGATAGCCATGTTCAAATATATAAAAGGATGTCACATAGAGGAGGGAGAAAGGTTGTTTTCTGCTGCTCCAGAGAAGCGGACACGGAGCAATGGATCCAAACTACAAGAAAGAAGATTCCACCTAAACATTAGGAAGAACTTCCTGACAGTAAGAGCTGTTCAACAGTGGAATTTGCTGCCAAGGAGTGTGGTGGAGTCTCCTTCTTTGGAGGTCTTTAAGCAGAGGCTTGACATCCATATGTCAGGAGTGCTCTGATGGTGTTTCCTGCTTGGCAGGGGGTTGGACTCGATGGCCCTTGTGGTCTCTTCCAACTCTATGATTCTATGATTCTATGAACTGGACCTAAGTGTGCAGTAAATAAGTGGTGTAAATGCATGCTAGCATGAAGACTATCTGAGGAAGAGATAGTTCTTCAGCTAAAGGGCCTATAGGCTATATCTATGAGTTCTCAGGGTCAAGATGAAGCAACTTTCACTTTTTCCCACTAAGTCATTTTAGGGGGTTGCCTTTTGGACTTCTGCAAGACAGCAGGAGAGTTAAAATCCACCAATACCCACCAAATCTGCCTCAGACTCAAGAAAATACATGCACCACACCAACGAACCTTGGTAATGGGAACACTTCCTATTTATGGAAACTGGATCTAAGCCAGAGAAAGGAAGGCTGAATAAATGAGCATCATATTTTGACACATGATATGCCAATAGAAAAAGACTTTCTCTTTCTTTTGTTGTGATCTAATCTTTTAGGCAGGCTCTCTCTTTCTTTACAGAGAAGACAAAGCATATGAAATTAAGTGTGTAAGAGCGATCCAGCGATAGGATGACAATGCAAAGCCACAGAGTGCTCCCAGATGCAAATTCACAATCAGCTTGAACTTATTAAAATAACGCTGTTCTCTTGAGCATTTCAGTGATTTCTTTATATAAAAAAATTCTTCTTATGGACTGATTGGATCAGTGCTCTCATAAGATTAGGCTATCTTTAAAATGAGGAATGTCATTTGAAATTCCTTGCAACTTTTTCAGTGAGACTGTTAAAAAGAATAACATTTTAATAAAGGATTCATGAGAGAACAATGCTGCAAAGTTTTGCTTTTTTGCACCTCAGTGTTAAACCATGGACAAAATATATAGATTGGCTGGCCAATGTAACTCCCTTTCCCCTTCTATTCCCCACTTTATCTCCTCATTTCAGGAACCAGCAGCATCGACGATGGTTGATCCATCTTTCGACTACATGCCCAAATATATAGAAGGGAATAAGGAGAAACAGATCGGGAACTCAGCCCTTAACAACAATCAGATATTATCATGTTTTGAACCTGAGGGCTGAGGGAGGCTCCCAGGTGGCATTAAAATGGATAGGATAGGTTAGGATAGGATTGGATTGGATCCTTTCAGCCTGTTTGTGAGTGAAAAAGGGAGGTGGATACTAAAATGCATACTTTAGGAGAAAACATACTTAGTGTCAGAGACTTGGCAGAGGAAGAATGGTGGAGACCGCCTCCCCAGCCTGACCCTTCCAGAGAAGAGGAAGACAGTTCAGAATTACAATAGGAGGAAAGTTGGAAAATAATGGGAGAGGAGGAGCAGGCAGAGCCCAAGCAGCTAGTTGACATGTTATCACTTGGAAGCATTCCAGACCCACCATCTCTCAGAACCCGGTGAGCCTTAAAAGTAGGAGAGCAAAGAGCTTGGAGACAGATGGCCCTAAGCGGCAACCATAGGGTTGGTGGTACTGTTGATGAATGAGGAAGTGGGAGAGACAGGAGGTGGAGATTTATTCAGGATAACACTATTATTCCAAGAGGCTGCATTCTCAAGCCTCTGTAAATATTGAGTAAAAAGCAGATGGTAAGGACTTTTCCTTGTCTTATCTGTTCCTGGCAACCTGCCAGGGTTGTTCCTCTGCCGCCTGATAGAATCATAGAATCATAGAGTTGGAAGAGACCACAAGGGCCATCGAGTCCAACCCCCTGCCAAGCAGGAAACACCATCAGAGCACTCCTGACATATGGATGTCAAGCCTCTGCTTAAAGACCTCCAAAGAAGGAGACTCCACCACACTCCTTGGCAGCAAATTCCACTGTCGAACAGCTCTTACTGTCAGGAAGTTCTTCCTAATGTTTAGGTGGAATCTTCTTTCTTGTAGTTTGGATCCATTGCTCTGTGTCCGCTTCTCTGGAGCAGCAGAAAACAACCTCGCTCCCTCCTCTATGTGACATCCTTTTATATATTTGAACATGGCTATCATATCACCCCTTAACCTCCTCTTCTCCAGGCTAAACATGCCCAGCTCCCTTAGCCGTTCCTCATAAGGCATCGTTTCCAGGCCTTTGACCATTTTGGTTGCCCTCCTTTGGACACGTTCCAGTTTGTCAGTGTCCTTCTTGAATTGTGGTGCCCAGAACTGGACACAGTACTCCAGGTGAGGTCTGACCAGAGCAGAATACAGTGGCACTATTACTTCCCTTGATCTAGATGCTATACTCCTATTGATGCAGCCCAGAATTGCATTGGCTTTTTTAGCTGCCGCGTCACACTGTTGGCTTATGTCAAGTTTGTGGTCAACCAAGACTCCTAGATCCTTTTCACATGTACTGCTCTCAATCCAGGTGTCCCCCATCTTGTATTTGTGCCTCTCATTTTTTTTGCCCAAGTGCAATACTTTACATTTCTCCCTGTTAAAATTCATCTTGTTTGTTTTGGCCCAGTTCTCTAATCTTTCAAGGTCGTTTTGAAGTGTGATCCTGTCCTCTGGGGTGTTAGCCACCCCTCCCAGTTTGGTGTCAACTGCAAATTTGATCAGGATGCCCTTGAGTCCATCATCCAAGTCGTTGATAAAGATGTTGAATAAGACTGGGCCCAAGACAGAACCCTGTGGCACCCCACTAGTCACTCTTCTCCAGGATGAAGAGGATCCATTGATGAGCACCCTTTGGGTTCGGTCAGTCAGCCAGTTACAAATCCACTGAGTGGTAGCATAGTCAAGACCGCATTTTACCAGCTTCTTTACAAGAATATCATGGGGCACCTTGTCAAATGCCTTGCTGAAATCAAGGTAGGCTACATCCACTGTGTTCCCTTCATCTACCAGGCTTGTAATTCTGTCAAAAAACGAGATCAGGTTAGTCTGACATGACTTATTTTTCAGAAATCCATGCTGACTATTGGTGATCACAGCATTCCTTTCTAGGTGCTCACAGACTGTTTGCTTAACGATCTGCTCCAGATCTCATTAATGCCTGACATTTACACTTTGAGAAAAAATACATTTAAATATGAATTTCCATGTAGATTTTGTTTAATGCAGTAATGGGACAAAACGGATTTAGGAATAAACACATGCAAAATTGATATGGTCCAGAATCAGACTGATACGTCCATCCTTACAAATGATTCTATAAACTTGGGGCCACTGCTGCAAGGTCCCTACTTCTAGAAGTACTGTAGATGCTGTGATCTCATACAGTGAGATCCTACAGAGAAACAGGGACTTGTTTATCAGTTGTGATAGTACAATGCAGCACTGCCTACACTGACGAGTAAGAGGACCTGTAAGGTTTGTCCCCAGCACTTGTGGCCTGGCCTGCTTAAGACAATTCTATCCCATTCCTTCCTTTACTCTAGTAGCCATACAGTTTTCTATGATGGCTTTTTCTTCTGTGTGTTTAACAGTGGTTTAATTTTTTAACAGATGAGAAGAGGGAGGGAGGAATCTGGAGGATTATAATAGAATTGCAAGTGACACTCCTCTGCTATAATTTGTGGAGTGTGTGTCATTGACACAATGGGTTGTTAAAGCTCAGAGGCATTATGGTCTGTCATGTCATATCATACTTAGGAAGCTTTTAATATGTGGATTATGGACACATTAAACTGTACTCTTTCCTGCCTATTATGTCAATGGGATTTTGCATATTTAAATAATACTACAGTGTATAATCCACGCACTGTGCCATGCATGCACAATAGGGCTCAGCAATAGACAAAATTACTGTTTGCAAAGTAGGCAGACTTTCCTAAACTTGTAAGTTTGCTGCATCCATGTTTCTACATAATAGTACATCTATCTAGAGCAGGGTGGCCCAACACACAGCCAAGGGCCGCATGCAGTCCTTGGGGCCCTTTTTGGTGCCCTTGGCAACATTTGACACACCCAGACCTCATGCCGCCTTCCCAAAGCTGGGAAAGGTCTAAGTAGGCTTTGAGAAGGAGGTGGGAGGACTCTAGGACCAAGCCAGAGCCCTCAAGTCTGCTTCCCAAAGCCCAGCATCTTGCTTACCCTGGGCGCTGGGGTGGGGCATCAAATTTTGTGCGCCCCCCCCCCCAGTGCACGATAAGGCAGTGTGCAGCCTGGGGCTCCGTGTCAAAGTACTCTTGCGGCCCACTTGATGTGAAATGTTGGACCGCCCTGCACTATAGGATGCCCTCCTGCTTGCTCCACACATCAACCCTGCTGCCATTCCACCCACATTAGTCCCCTAGAGCTTCCCCTTCCCACCCCATGCAAGTACTAAGCCCCTTTCTGAAACCCCTTCTCTCTTCTATTCTGCAGCCCTGCTTTGCTCCTGTTTTGACCTTCACCCTCATGTGCTTGCCTCCAACCTCCTCTGTTTCTTCAACCTCTCCTTGCAAACACACCACTTCCTGCAGAGCCACAGCTACAGGAAGGTTAGCCAGGTTTTTTGCCCTGGGTGAAGCCTCCAGAGGGGCACCATTGAGGCTCCCAGCCTCTCTCTCTCTCTCTCTCTCTGTGTGTGTGTGTGTACACAAATGTGCATGGTGTGTGTGTGTGTGTGTGTGTGTGTGAGAGAGAGAGAGAGAGAGAGAGAGAGAGAGAGAGTGTGAGTGTGCGTGCCAAACTGGGTAGTTGACATGGCAACTACTAAGCACTCTTTTCATGTTCCACCCAGTTATGAATCCACCATCCCTTCCTATTCTGCAGATTTTCATACCACTGCTTTCACCTTCATCCCCATCCCCATGCCTCCTACTCCCTTTTTGGCAACCTTATTTGCACCTTTCCCCCTTCCCGCTCCTCCTTACTTTTCCGAACTCTCGCACACAGATGTTTCCATGCCCTTTCCTCTCTCCTATTCTGCAGCCTCCTTATCGCACAGGCATTGCTATCACACATACAGAACAACCCCATTTTCTCTCCTGTTCTGCATTGATTGATTAGTTAATTCTATATTGCTTATCATATTAAAAACATCTCCAAGCAGTGTACAAAAAACTGAAGCAGCAACACAACTTAAACAAAATATGACACAAATGCATAGTTTCATACAAAAATGTTGCATTGATACAAAGCTACTAATATATAAATCAATATCAAATCATTTTCCTTCTGACGCACCCTCTCAGCCTCCCCCTTTGTGCACACCCTCGAGATGATGCATACCGTGTATTTAAGATGAATAGAATCTTAAGAGAAGGTTGGGTTCAGTTGATTGATGCTGTACATATATGGCTCTATGCTTCTTAATAAAGTATCTCTTCTACACTACTGCATTGAATCTAGAACTTTATGTTGAAGACAAAACATGGTAGAAGGGATGAAAAAATACGTGCAGTTACTATGGAATATTTGAGGGCTCCACAACCTTGATCTCATGAGGCAGCCAAGGAAGGGCTGGGGAGAGATGGTTTTAAACAACAGCAGAAGTTTGAGTAAAGCAGGGATGGAGAAACTCTGAGGGGTTGTTTTTTAAAACAAAAAAACTGGTTTTGCCAAGGAGAAATGGGTATAGCACAGGGATGAGTACAACACAGAAGCTAATACCAAAAAGAAAACACAATCTTTCCCAACGCCTTTCTTGGTGTACTCAAACCTTTTTGTAACTGCCACCCCACTCCCATCAGTGTCATCCCCTGCTCATTCTATGCAAACATCTGCCGTTGTTTAAAATGGTCAGTTTTTTCCTCTCAGTTTTTCACCATCCCTGCTTTATTCAAAGCTCTACTGTTGTTTAAAACTGTCATTTTCCTCTCAGTGACTCTCCACCCCTGATTTCTTCAGCTCCCGTTTTCCCTGATGCCCAAATGCTATGTCTAAACAATGATTTTCTTACATAAATACAATTTTACTTGTAAAATGGATTCGGTTTTTTTAAGGTTTTCCCAAGGCCCACCTATGCAATGTGTGAATGAATTATCAACTAAGAAGTTTACTTCTTGGGTCATGTGGGGTTTGTCTGGGGTTTCTTAATATGGGTATACACTGGCATCTTCAGCTGCCTGATTTAAACAGCCGCTATGGTGGTAGCTGAGATTTTTATGGATTTTGGTGGCCCACTATAGGCCCCAAAAGATTGGTCAGTCAGTCAAAAGAACCAATTTGTGTTCCAGTTTGCCACACTGGCTCTCTCTCTCATTATTATCTTTGCAGTCTTCCAATATACATGTGCATTTACATAGTTCTGCTAGCTATTTATTTATTTATTTATTTATTTGATTTCTTATTTTGTCCATATGATTTTTGTTGAAAAATGTTTGCTGCATTTGGTGATCATGTGGCTCAAGAAAATATTTCTGTAGATGCATTAGTGGAAAAACTAGGCAACTAGCATCTACTGTGCACAGCTTCTTTTTTAAAAAGGTTTATGTGTAAAAAGAGACATTTATGTGGCAGCTATTTAAAGCAGCAAGGAGAGAGCCATAGTAACGGATTGGGTGGGTGGAGCTACACTACTGACAGCATTGGCCAATGGCGCCCCCCGCCCCCCCCCTTCCGTTTACTGCTGTGAGTGGCTGCTTACAGCTCTCTAATGGCAAGGGCAGCACTGTGTGCAGATCTAAACTTCATTAGCTAGTCATGATGGAGTGCCCTTATAATTTTTCCTCACTCTGTTATTTGCTGTCATGGTGTCCTATCCGAGCGACTGACTTTTTGTTGTTGTTGTTGTTGTTGTTGTTGTTGTTGTTGTTGTTATTTTGGTAAGCATACTTCATTTTACAGTAGGAAATTACAGTAAGGAGTCAAATTGTTCAGGCTTCAAGAGAAAATTGCTCCTGGGAAGGAAAATAAAGAAACCATACCTTCTGCTCTGTTATAGGATTCCAGCAGTTAATGAGTATGTGAAGTATCAAATTAAAAAGTGCTAGCAGTTTATCATAGCTGAGCAGTCACTGAATGAGTAACAGGTTTCCCTTTCACTGAGCAGTAAGGACATGACCTGAGGCTGATAAACATTGGTCATCGGAGCCAACATCTGATTTAGGACTGGCATAGCCCATCAGCTAAAGCAATCTTCTCCATTTGTTGCTTTAATCAATAATGTTTTAGAGAGCATGGCCAATTGGGAGGGTCTATAGTTCTATAGTTGCAGAATACATGTTTTGCATGTATAAAAAGGCCCAGCTTCAATGTCCAATTGAGGGAAATCAGAGAGCAGGGCTGGGAAAGACCTCTGCCAGTCACTTTAGAGCAATGGACTGACAGTCAGAAGAGAAAGCACGAGCAAGACAAGCCCGTGCTCTGACTCAGAACAGGGCAACACTATATATCTGACAGAGAACAAAACTGTGGTAGTGCATTATACCACCAGGGC
The DNA here is from genome assembly GCF_964188305.1 of Podarcis bocagei. NCBI lineage: Eukaryota > Metazoa > Chordata > Lepidosauria > Squamata > Lacertidae > Podarcis > Podarcis bocagei. Next base: position 3,439,073 of record NC_138130.1, read on the forward strand.
TGCCATTTGGACGGCAGAGAGAAGCATTCCCCCCTCCCCCAAAAGGGCTATCTGTGAACATGAGCATCACTAGACCCTTGCAGGTTTTCATACATCAGCGCAAGTGAACATGGTGATGGTGCATTTTGTCTTTATACCTACTGCCACTTTGAATACCCTGAACCAAAAAGCAAACAAGCTTCTCTGCTAATAGATGTTTAGCACACAAAGCATAAAAGTTAATGCTTTGCCATTTTTCTGTCTTGCTCATTTTATATTTATAATGAGTTTTCAATGCAGGGTAGTATTAAAAAATAGTACAGAATCATAGAATTATAGAGTTGGCAGGGTCATCTAGTCCATCCGCCTGCAATGGTATATCCCTCTTGCAGTCCAAAGTGGTGCATGCAGTCCATTCTAGCACTTCAGCATCTCATTCTGCTGCATGTAGGCCAGGACTGACACAATATACCAGACTGGCTTTACAATGCTCTGCGTCTTTCTCCCCTTCTCTCACAGATACAAATATTGATGTGAGGGGTCAGGCACAATCTAGAAGGAGAGTCCACTTAGGCGTTCCAAAGAAGCTAACTCCACTTTGGCCAATGTGAATACATATTTAGTAGTAGTAGTAGCAGTAGTAGTAGTAGTAGTAGTAGTAGTAGTAGTATATCAGTGTACAAAAATCACAGCACCCACATCAATTGATTAAAGTTACAAGAAAGGAAATTCCAACTAAACATCAGGAAGAACTTTCTGACAGCTGTCAGTGAAACAGTCTCCCCTGGGAGGTGGTGGACTCTCCTTCCTTGGGGCCTTTTAAGCAGATGTTGGATGGTCATCTGTCATGGATGCTTTAGGTGAGATTCCTGCATTGCAGGAGGTTGGACTTGTTGATCCTTAGGGTCCCTTCCAGCTCTACAATTCTATTATTCTATCCTTGGCATCTCCAGTTGCAAACGATTTCAGAAAGAAGCACTAGAAAAGATCCTTCTCTGTCTTGTGACCACGGAGAACTGCTGCCAACCACAGTAGTCAAAGCTGGAGTAGATGGACCCTGGTCTGCCTCAGTATATGACAGCTTTGTATGTTCATATGTAAACAAACTGCAAAAATGAAGACATTCCAGAGGCAGCTGGGTATTCCACTGAGCCTGACTCCATCCAAGTGTCCAAGCATGAAACATGAAATGAATTGTATAGCTCATGTCGCTGACTTGGCAACAATCCTGCTGGAGATCAATGAGGCTTCAATGAGACTTCTTCAGTGTAAGTACCTTGAGAACCATAGCCTTAGGCATGATGCAGCACCTAGCTACACCATCTCTGTATTCATAGTGTACAAGTTTAATTCTATCAAAGCACTTTGGTAGTTTGTGCCCTCTGTTAAAGCTGACAGAACTTAGGCTATGACCCCCTGTCTTGTTGCATCTCAGCTGTTCCTGTAACATCTTGTAGAATTCTTAGCTCTCTTAGACCCACCAAGCCCTAAATAGTTGCAACCCTATGCTATCTTTTCTTACATTCCGTCACAGCCTTCCATGTCAAAATATAAGCATCCTCTTGAACTGTAGCATTAGTTTAGTGTGTTTTTGTAAAGAGGACACTGAGTAAATCTGCTCAGCATTTATGGAATTCTTGTCTACTGGAGATTGGGTAAGCAATATATTGTATCTTCACAAACAGGGCTACTTTGCATGTTGTTCCAATGTAATAGGTGGCCCATGATCCTCTCTGATATGGTTCTTGGCTTTGAGACTTCACTTAATTTATTTATTTTTTAAAAGCCACCAACTTAGATGGCTTTTTTCATTCTTTTTTTTTTTCATCTTCCTGTTTCTTCTTCCTACCTTTCTTTGGTTTGTTCTTGCTTCTGGAGTTGTGTTATTTTTTATTATTTTTTAAATGTCCTCTAATCTGGGTTAATGAGGGGATTGCATGCGCACGACTGGCTGGCGAAGAACCCTGTTTGAGAGACAGGGAAGGGAAGGTCTCCCAGGTGAGAGCTGGGAGGGTCGCCTTCTGTGTGAGACAAGGATTAAGATATGCCTTTAAGAAAAGACTTTGCATTTCTCTCTTTCTCTTGTTTTTTTATTGTATTGTACTATGAAAAAGCCTTAATAAAATTTTACAGTATTTAAAAAAAGAATAAAGAAATTATGCCTAGAAAGAGAAAATGTGCAAAAAATGTTGCATAGACAATCTAATTTGTAACTATATACCGGTACAAGTTGCAAGATCTCAGTCAGACATTCAACAGATGCAGCTTCTGTCAGCACAGACGTGATAGTTGGCAGCTGGATGTAGACGCTATTCAGCAGCTGTTATAGGTGCATCATATAGAATGTTTGTTTTGGGGGGAGGGAGTTCATATATGTCCCTTTCTACTGTAATTTCAGCACAGCGTTTTCCTGCTCTCATTTTTCTACCATTTTGTATCTTTTCCCATATTCAATATGAATGCCATTAATGTGGCAGATTGTTTTCATTCATCTTTAACAAGAACTCATTTATCATTTGGAGGAGTTCTACCATAGAATATCCTGATTAATTACTTTTGGGCACTTCTGGCAGGGTAGAAATTTACAAATATAGTTTATTCTATGGGCTGCTCACAAAATCCACTGAATAAACAGAGTAGTATTCAATGTTTGTTATGCTCAGGGTAGACCCATTGAAATCAAGGAGCATAAGTAACTCAAGTCTCACTATTTCAGTGAGTCTACTCTGCCATGAGACTTAAAGAGTGGCAGAATTAGTGTTTGGATGCTAATTGCTGATGTCACTGTATCCATAAAAGATGATCAGTTATGGGCACAATCCAGATACAGTTAAGCATCTGCTGGTTTTAATAGCAAGAATCAAGCTTATGTTTAAATATTTCCTATTGAAATAAATGAGATTTTAGATTGCTCAGCTTTGGCTGGATTTTGCTCTATATTTATATACATCAAAGCAACACTGCTGAGGCCTTTTTTTAGCCCTACAATAACAAAATGTGTGTTTAACAGTTACAAGTATTGTGACTTGTTAATTTAAAGTCGTCGCCCTACTTCACGACAATGTACATCTACATCAGCTACAAGCACTGGTCTCACTTGGTAGACTGCGCACTAACTTTGCATACTCCAAAACACAGTGTACAAAGAAGCTCGGCTTTCAGTTCTTGGATTCACATTCCTACTGCCGCCTCTCTGGCAATTAATTCTTCATTTAGCAGACCACACAATCCACCAAGAAAAACACTGATAAAATCCAATAATGGTATGCTTAACAAGGTATCTAGGTTGAGGTGAAACTACTAAGAAATTTGATTGTTTATGTAGCATCCTACCCTCATGCCATTCCTTTTTTTAAAAAAAAATAATAATTTTATTAAATTTTCAACAAAAATAACAAAAATAAAAAACAAACCACAACAACAACCACAATGAAAATTATACATAACAACAATATCAAAGCCATAAAATGGGATTCTCCAAATCCCATGACTCCCCCCACCCCGTCCCTTAAATTCCCTTTTCAACTGCATGTCATTTCTACTCCAAATTATTTTTTCTATCTCAGATTTCCTATATTAATTCTAAAATTACAAGTGTTCTTGTATTTTGCTGTTATTTCATCTGGTCCTGCTGAGTTCCCTATCTTTGCTTGGTTAATTGCATCCAAAACCTCAGAGAGACTTATTAGTGTATTTAATATAGCTAATTTTCCATCTGGGATTTTTGGTAATTTATTTTGTTTTATGTATTTTTCAATTTCGACCCCACCCCAAACTGGCTCAATATAGATCTGTAAAATATTTTACAAAATGTTTTTTAATGTCTCTCAGAATGTCAATTATCTTCCCTTCTACATTAAGTTTATTTACTGATATTTTTGTCTGTTTTTTATTTAGTTGCCATGCTAACAACTTTCCTGATTTATTAGCATATGCAAAATTCTTCTGTTTCATTATTTTTATTTTCCATTCCACTTCTGCATTTATTATCATCAAATATTGTGTTTGCAACATTTTTATTGCTTGCTTTCTTGTTTCTTTTCCTGGTTTGCTAACTAACTCTTTTTCCTTCTTAATCAATTCTTCCAGAAACTCCTTTTTCTTTCCTTCCCTAATCTTTTTCTGGTATGCATTTTGTTGTATGAAAACCCCTCTCATAATCACCTTACTGGCATACTATACTATTCTGAGATATGTTTTTTTGGTTCAGATTTAATTCAAAGTAACCTTTCAATATTTTTTCTGCTTTTTCCTGTATATTCTGATTATCTAACAATTCCTCGTTCAATCTCCATCTAAATGTAGTGCTTCTTTTCCCTTTTAATTCCAGGATTATTGAATTATGATCCAAGAGCATTCTTGGTAATATTTCTATTCTTTTAACTATTAATGTTAACTCTTTCAAGCCCCATATCAAGTCGATCTGTCCACTAGATTGATGGACTTCTGAATGAAATGTGTACTCCCTATCCAATGGGTGTTTGAACCTCCATAAATCTATTTAAGTTTAGATTCTCCACCATATTGAAAAAAGTTATGGGTAATTTCCCTTCCTTGGTTTCAGTTTTCCTTATTGTCCTGTCCATTTCCAGGGAGACTACCCCATTCATATTTCCCATTAAAATAATCCTCTGATCCATATATTCTAAAAAGTTATTCTATATATTTTTTATAAAATTCTGACTTTTTTCATTTGAGGCATAAATTCAATTACTATAATCTTCTCACCTTGTATCATTATTTGTATCGCTATCACCCTCCCTTGTTCATCTTTGAATAACTGTTTCAGGTCTAACTTTGGTTTGATGTATAAAACCATTCCTCATTTCTTGGTTTATAAATTCCATTCCAATTCTTTTGCTTATTAAAATTCTTCCATGTCTCTTGGGCACATGAGTTTCTTGTAAACAAACTATGTCTAAATTTTGTTTGAATATTACCGTATTTTTTGCTCCAAAAGACGCACTTTTTTCTTCCTAAAAAGTAAGGGGAAATGTTTTTGTGTCTTATGGAGTGAATGCATGGTCCCTGGAGCTGAATTGCCCAGGGGCGAAAAGCAGATCATACTTTTTTTGTGAAAGAGGGAAGTGGGTGTTGAAACAAAGCCACTGATCACAAGCGATCGGAAGCAAGATAAGGGACGCTAGCAATAAAGGAGGCTGCCTGGGAGAGGGGAGATAAAGACAGCAAAATTTGCAAGGAGAGGAGACAGGAAGACTAAATCAATGAGGATAGAAATTAGAAGAAAAGGAGGAGCAAAAAACTGTTCCAGCTTAGGAAAAGACACTTAGGTAAACAAGAGGGAAGGGAGTGTTGAAAGGAAGCAGCTGATTCGTGGGATCGGGAGAGAGATAAGGGACGCTAGCGATAAAGGAGGCTGCCTGGGAGGGGAGAGGTAAAAGCCCATGGATCCTCAGGATTTTTACATTGGGTCACCCCAAATTTACCCCAAATTCACCATCAGATCACATAGCATGTCCATGGCTACAGCCTGCACCAAAAAAATCACGCATCCACTGTTTCCTGGGGCTGCAATGGTGCAAAAACATGGTTACAAAGAACGGATCCACATGGATCCTCAGGATTTTTGCATTGGGTCACCCCAAATTCACCATCAGATGACATAGCATGTCCATGGCTACAGCCTGCACCAAAAAAATCACACACCCACTGTTGCGTGGGGCTGCAATGGTGCAAAAACATGGTTACAAAGCACGGGTCCACATGGATTCTCAGGATTTTTGGATTGGGCTACTCCAAAATCACCATCAAATCACATGTCTGTGGCCACAGCATGAACCACAAAAATCATACATCCACTGTTTTATTCAGAATTTTTTTTTCTTGTTTTCCTCCTCTAAAAACTGGGTGCGTCTTATGGTCAGGTACATCTTGTGGTCAGGTGCGTCTTATGGAACGCAAAATACAGTACATGGTCAATTTTATTCCTTTTTACTTTACTATTTAATTCATTTACATTCCAATTTAATATCTTCAAACCAGCCATTTTGATTGTCACTTATTAATGCCTTGTTTTCCCTTTTCTTTCTTTCTTTTTCTTGATTATCTATACTATTGTCAGGTATCTCATGCCATTCCTTATGTTATTGCTGTTTGGTTATGATCACCCAGAAGACTAATCCAGGAAGGAAGAAGATATAGTAGCAACAGCAGAACTAGCTAGGAAAAACATTGCTACTGAAAAGGACTAATGAAAAGCAGAAATATTCACATTACACACACACACACCTCAGCAAAATTACTACTTTTGAGACCTGACAATGCATTCATTCATTTAAACAAACTATTTCTTACCTGCTTTTCATTACCAGAGCAACACTGTAAAATCAGGAAAACTGTAAAATAGCATCATAAAAATGCTGCACACCGACAACCCCCCCCCCTTATAAAAAGACTAAACAGGTCGCCCGATTCACCTGAATGGCCTGGGTGAGTAGGAAAGCCATCAGCTGACACCACATGACACTTAAGATTTGGCACCAGCTGTATTTGGGAGCAGAGGGGATGCCACAATTGACTGAACTAAATCAACTGAAAATGGAAATGGTTTGCTTGATGCTGACTTAATGACTGCCCACCTTCACTTGAAAGAATACAAAACTTGAGCATAGAAAACAGACAATCTGCAATGGTCTGGTCAATTTGTCAGTGGATGGCAATCCTTTTCGCAGGCATTGTCATGGTTTATAGTTGTCTTCTTGCTTCAACCAGTGCTTAGTTCTTTAGGTGGCCACTCAGTGTGTTCCCCCCACACTGCACTTTTCCCCCATGCTCAACTCATTTGGACTATTCCTTTGAATAGACACCTTGTTTCCTGGCCCCCAGTATCTCAGAAGAGGAAAGGTAATTCCATCTGTGAATGACACATCTCCTCTTCCTCTTCCTCCTTCACCTTTTTCTTCTTATAATCTCACAATAGAATCTGTTTCTCTCAAAAATTGCCTTATTCCAGCAGTGCTATATTCCTGAAGTCCCTTTCAATCTCTTCCCTGTGGGCCTTTAAGGTTCAATATAGTTAACCATCACTTACATTTCAGTAGATATTGTGCTAAGCTCACCAGCCTTTGGGCCGCCACTTCCTGTGAGAAATCAACCTCTGTGCATAGTATTGCTTTGCATCTGGCATTGAGACCGTAGGTCTGTCAAAGCTTAGGATCTATTCTTCAGTTCAATGCTAATTACTCTCTCGCCAAGCATTCCTAATTGAATTTGGGTGGTTTTCCTGGAGATTAGTTTTTCTTTCCTCACCTTCCATCTTCAGTGTTTGACATAGACCAGTTCGATAGGACAAACTTTGCAAAGAGACTGATGATGCAGAAATGAGTCAACTGTTTTCAGTATGGCAAAAGTTGAGGATATCTTTGGCTTAAGTATAGCCACTGGCAAAGAGTTATAGATGTGTGCTATCATTACTGCTTCTTCACTCAGCAGGGAATGCTCTATACAACTGTCAGATACAAAACCCAAAAAATCTGCTGCACTCCAGTAGTCTGGGCAATGCATTTTCCTACTAGATCATCAGCCTGGCTGTTGCCATCCTTCCTGCTAGCATAGACGCATGTATCCAGCATTTCTCAGACCTGAGTGCCTGACATCCTCTATAGAGGAAAATAGTAATCAGGTCCCTGTATCTCAATGTTGTCTGTATCAGCTGTGGCTGGCCTGTGGCTCTCCAGATGTTGTTGGGACTCCAACTCTCCTTGGTCCTGGCCATCATGGCCAATGGTCAGTGAAGAAGGGCGGTGGAGTTCCGCCACACCTGCAGGGCCAAAGGAGAACCCCTTTTGGTCCCCACTGCCTGGCTACAGCTACCCAGGGCTTCAGTCTTGAGCCTTTCCAAGCCTTGCCAAGAGATGCCAAGGATTGTGCCTGGCACCTTCTGCATGCAGGGCACCTGCTAAGCTGTGGTCACTCTCAGCATTTGCTGATTGTCTTTTTAATGGGCTGTTCTCTGGATTCCCTTGCATTGGGAACCAAATGTGACTAGACACCTGTGGCAATGGCCAGAGCTTTTTTTCTCTGGCCAGCAGATTATGGAATGATGTCCCACAAGTGATATGCTTGTGAAATCTTCATCCTGGCCTTTAAATGGCCATGTCACATGGGCTGTCACATGGAAGATGGAGCAAGCTCATTTTCTCCTGCTCTAGAAGATTGGACCTGAACCAATGGATTCAAGTTACAAGAAAGGAGATTCTGACTAAACACCAGGGGAAACTTTCTGACTGTAAGAGCTGGGAACTGACACTTGCATCCCCCCCCCACCGCCAGAAATAAAGCACTGAATAAATATAATAATAAGTAAGCTTTGAAAGTGTTAAGGTAGTCTAAAAGAGGAAGCAAAATTGCACACTGATAAAAGCAGAACAGGGCTGTTGTTACTGCCTGTTTCTGTGGTACATACGTGTAACAATAAGAAATATATAGCAATTATTAGCATTAAGTTTAGAATTAATAGCAAAGTACTTAATCCTGGTCTGAAAACCATATTAGCCACATTACCTTTGGCCAAAAAAGCAAAAGAAAAAAATCCACTATGCTTGTTTAAGTAGTTTGCTGAACTATAGTCTAACAGAAAACTTTTAATTACCATTTATGCTCATATAGAGCTCAGCAGAATCAACACCTAACCAATAAAATCCTCTATGAAGATTACCCACTGTGTATGTGCATTACTTACATTATATTCTCACTGTTCTCTAGTTGTGATTATATACGGTACTGAAATTGGTACAATTCATAGACCTCTCCTATAATTATCTAGAAAAGGTGATTGCTTCTGGCTAATGGACTTATTCACTGGGAACTTTTTAAAAGATTCCTGAGTTTCTTGTGCAAAGTGCCTTTTCCATCTAGCTGGTGTAAATGGGTGAGCTGAGGGGGACTGCAAGCACTGCAAGAGTAGGTGGAATATTAGAAAAGAAGGTTATATATAGGAAAGAACAGGTGGGCTAATTAGTATTGATTTAAAGTTTGCTCTGTTATTCATAGGTTCTTATATACACACACTCACAAATTACCTCCAAGTGCCTCACAGGCCGGCGTCAACCCGCCCACTACCAAAAAATAGTTGCCTGCATGGTGGGAATATGCCAGCCATTCTGTAACATGGAGGCAGCCTAATAGAATAATTGGATGCAGCTGCTCCTGTTCCCATAAAATGCAAGATTATCACATTTTCTTGCAGATATCGTGACTAAAAGGATTAAGAGCAGAACCTTATATGGCAAACAAAGAAAGAAAGGGTGGCAAAAAGGAAACATAAGGTGGCACAGCAGTAGGTACATTGCAAGTGGGCTTTGCTGTACCACTATACCATTTTGAGATTTCAGGGGGAGCTTATCCACATTTTCGTTTGCCCCACCCCTTTCCCCTGGGAAAACCAGCAGTTTAGTGTTCAATCAGAGCAAATGGCAGAGGAACTGGGTTTTGGTGAGGATTGCTGTTCACTCTGATTTATCACTAAAGAGCAGGTTTTCCAGGGGAAAGCAGTGGGGCAAAGGCAAAACCGTTCAGACCTGCACCTAGAAAGCACAGGGAAACCACTAGGATTGGCACGGGGTGAGCAGAAGTGTGCACGAGCCCCGGCTTCTGAAGGACACTTGTCTCTGTCTGCCAATGGTGATATGAAGAAGGGTATATATCCTTTGCATCTGTAAGGCCACAGATACAGTCACTGATCACTCCAGTGGAAGGATATTTGGTAGCACAGCATTAACTGGGCACATTTGTGTTATGTCAAACAGCATCTGGGGAAGGGGCTTCCCTTGAAAATGCAAATACCACCTTTGGAAGATGCACGTTTTCTCAGGACTGTGGCAGGGGCATATCAAGCATTTATTGTAGCTGCAATCCTAAAAGTACTTACCCTGGAGTAAGTCCTACTGAATTCAATGGGACTTACTTCTAAGTAGAGATGTTTAGACTTGGAGCCCCAAACATCCCCTTCTAATAAATAATAATAATTTTATTATTTATACCCTGCCATTCTGGCAGGGTTGCCCCAGCCACTCTGGGCAGCTTCCAGCACATATAAAAAAATTAATAAAACATCAAGCATTAAAACGTCAAACATTAAATTCTTCCAGATACAGGGCTGTCTTCAAAAAGTTGTGTAGTTCTTTATCTCCTTGACATCTGATGGGAGGGCGTTCCACAGGGAGGGCGCCACCACCAAGAAGGCCCTCACCCATCTGGCTTTCACTGACATAAGAAAAAACATGCCAGTTAATTGCATTCACACAATGAATTTCACACTAGTTGTCTGTTTACAAAGAACAATGGAGAAGCACAATAAGGTGATACTATTGCAATTATTTTGCTTCACTGTTTTGCTTATTTCAGAATGTGAGCTTGAACCCTTGCAGGTATGGAAGGCGTTTCTACTCACGAAAAGGGAAGTGTCTCATTTCCACTAAATCCTTCCTGCCCAGTTGCAACTTCCTTGCTGTCTCTCACATGGTCTCTGAGTCCACTCACCCTCGTGAGGAAGCGGAGGGAAACGGCACGAGGGGCTGCAGCCTCACAATTTTCTTGAATCAAGCAGATGGGATTTCTCTGTAGATGGTATATGCACAATGGCTTAGGAATATTCCTCACCTACACAGACTGACAATCTACTGCTAATTTTTGACATGCAGATTTAGTAAATATCTATCCTGTGGTTCTAGAAATGCTGGGTGATTGCTTTCGGTGCTGCTTTTCGCCATCTCACACCAGTTTCCCTGAGAGAGCTGTAAATCTCTATTAAACTAGTTTCTCAGCACAGAACCTCATAAAGCAATGAGTTCACTGCATCATTCATTGCTCTGAAAACATAAAATACACGGTATACTGAGGAAATGCCTCCCTTTCCTAATGCATATTTCACAACCCACAATACACACCACCTCTAGCCCCATCCTGACCCTACACTCAATATCTTGGTGCTCATTCATATAATACAACAACAACAACAACAACAACAACAACAACAACAACAACAACAACAACAACAACAACAACAACAACAACAACAACAACAACAACAACATTTTATTATTTGTACCCCGCCCATCTGCTTGGGTTGCCCCAGTCCATCTGGGTGGCTTCCAACACATATAAAAACATAATAAAACATCAAACATTAAAAACCTCCTCATACAGGGTTCTATGAGACGGTTTCAAACATAAATCACCTTCTTGGGCAATCCAGTACAATTCAGTGCAAAGCACATGCGCTTGTGGGAATGGGAACACTTTCAGCGGAGAACTGCAGTCAGATGCCAGTCTCTTGATGTGCCACCCTGGGCTCCTTGGTCAATGCTCTTGGTTCCTTAGGGAGGAAGGGTGGCAAAGAAAGTTAATGAATAAATAAATAAAACTTCAGGGCTGGAATGCTGCTCTGATCCTTTTTGAAAGAAGGAGAGGGTCCACCTGCCATCAACAGGTATCTGCACCTCATTAGCCTGCCTTTTACAGACATGGATCATTCTACTTTTGCTGAAGGGAAGGATAATGCCATATGTTTGTTGGGCCTCAGAATACATACTACTGTTCACCCCAAAAGGTGGAGGCTGATTGGCTGAATAAAAATAACAACTCTTATTGGGCCTATAATTTATTTTATACATATATTGCTTGACTGTAGAAAAAAATTCAAAGCAGTTTGCAAGAAGATAAAACAGTCAAATTTTCACTAAAAACTTTACAACCTTAATTTAAAACAAAGAAAGTTAAAACCACAATAGAGTAGACTAAAGCCCATTAAATCTTTTATAAGCTTTCTAAACATCTGGCTAGGCTTGTCTAAATAGGAGTGTCTTCAGCAGGCACCCAAAGAGTGCTGTGAAGGCGCCTGCTTGAAATCAAAAGGCAGGGAGTTCCAAAGTGTCACACGAAATGATCGGATATTTACAAATGCAGAATGGGGCTTATGTGGCACCAGAAGTCGTTCCAATTCCCCTGATCAAAGTGGTTGAGTGGGCACATGTGCAGTAAGACAATCTCACAGGGGTTAAGGGCTTTATATACTAATAGTATCACCTTGAACTTGGCCCAGCAGGACCAGCCAGGGCCATGGGAAGCACACCTAAACCTAGGGGGGGGAGGCTGTTGTTGTTTGCTTTGGGGGGGGTCCAGAGTCCTTGACTTCATAGTATACACAAGCCTTGATGAAATCAGCAGTTTTATTTCAGAGTTCCATGTGCAGCATTCCCTCCCCCCCCCCGCACCCCCCGGTCATGATCCACAGAAGGGAACTGCAACAATAGCTGGTGCAGTCTTCACCATTTTTCCTGTAGCAGCTTCCTTTGCTAAAGAGACAGAGAGTTTTAAAAGGTTGTCACCTAGCTGACTCCTCTGTGCAGTGTGACCCCCTCCCTCCTCAAAATAAAGCAGAAATATTGAAGTAATTTTCTAGCTCCGTACTATATGCAGGGAACACAAAAGTACTGAGATGACATCCTAAATCTCTTGGGCATACCAGAAAAGAGACCCAATTGTCTTGTTACAAGCCAAGCAGCAGAAATGTCTCTTTTACCGCTGGCTATAGCAAGTGACACGAACAGAAAATTAAATGCAATATGTCTCCACATTGCTTTGTTATGAACTGGAAAGCCAAGAGAGTAGTAAGAACATCTTGACATTCAGATACAGTTTGAAACCAATGGCAGTAACCAGATACGTATAGGCAGAGCTGTGAGTATACATATTCAGTACTAGCAGAGAAAATGTCAACTTCCATTTTTAAAAAATAAAAAAAGGAAATCTGTTATCTTTTTTGATGCAACTCTTAAGATTGAAGGTGCCTTGTAATATTGCAGTGGACTGAATAAACTTCTCAATGAACAGAAATCTTATATAACTTATTGCTCCACCTTCATGAGGAATGTAATTAAGTTAATTATGCATAGTAAGCAGAAACATGAAAATTTACTTGAATGTCATGATTTATGGGGAGTCACACTTAGGACATTTAGACTCCTGCAATAATTCCATATTTGCACCTCTAAGAACCAAGAGAGGGGCTCCATCAGCAAGAACAGAGATATCAGACTACAGTAACCTGGTTGGCATTTGTTCGCTTTGAGGGACAATGGGTGTGCCTCCTGGGGTGAAGTCAAACCACTGAGTTAGCAGCACTGAAGCGATCTCCCTGGGGCACAAGCCTGGCAGTGTGTATTGAGGTCCTGAGCTGCACAGACAACAAGACCCCCCCTCTTGGCTTTGCTGATGTGATCCAACGGAAAGCAGAGCAATGTGTGTGGCACCAGCTTGGCTGCAGGAGTTGCCAGAAGGAGGTGTACAAGGCACCATGCAACTCTCTTAGGGGCTCTACTCTGGATTTGTGTAGGGTTCACTCCTTAGCCTTTTCTTCTTCCCAAAGATATCGCAAAGGCAGCAGAGGTTGGGGATCAGAGTTTTCCTCCTCCTAGGTGGGCTACCTTCCCAGGTGAACAAGCCCCATCTGCCCCTCACTTCCCTCTACAGCATGTGCAGAAACCACCTTCTTGACCATTGGACCCACTATTGGTCTTGTTTGCTCAATCTGCTAGAGCAGGCATAGGCAAACACGGCCCTCCAGATGTTTTGGGACTACAACTCCCATCATCCATGACCACTGGTCCTGTTACTAGGGATGATGGGAGTTGTAGTCCCAAAACATCTGGAGGGCTGAGTTTGCCTATGCCTTTGCTAGAGCCTGTCTTTGCGTGCAGGGGAAGTCCCTAACTCACTGAGGGTTTGAGACCCATCGGCTATCCTCACTTGGTTTAGCTGGCTAGTTGAGTGGCCGCTGTGGCATGCTGACAGCTTCTAGAAGCCACAGGTGAGAGCTGAGTGCAGGGCCAAAGGTGGACAAACTACCCCAGAAGGAGCATGACAAGTCCCCCTCCAGAGGTCCTACTTCTCCCCTAACACCTCACACACCCAATAGATTGATAAATGTATGTCATCCCAAACTGCAATTTCTTATTTGTGATGTCTGGCATTCAACTACTGTGCAAGGATTTTCACTTGTGCAACAGGACTTTCTCCCATCTCCCTGCCCCGGGTTTGGGGAACCCCTAGAACAGATAAAAGTGGCATGTGAAAGGAGAAGGGGTGAATCCTCGTGCAGATGGAACATTCCCATAGCGCTAGGTTGGATGCAACAGATGGATGGTGCCCATTATATCTCCCCTCAGTCTTATTAGGCACTTAAAAGTCTTCTATGAAATTTCACCCCCTAGCATCACAAATTTAATTAGATTTCTGCATCTTTCACATTTGTAGGTTGCTAACAGGCTACAGTGATTGATACTGAAACATCAAGGTTTCTCCACCTCCCCTTTTGTTAGTTTTTTTTCACCTCAAGAGAGATGCTGGAGCGATTTATGAAAAGCAAATATAACAAAGATGAGAAGTCATAATAAGTATCCAAAGGAGTTCAACATATGGAAGAAAACATAGTCTATTTGTCAAATTGTAGTCATGCTTTTCCTTGTTTTTGACTTGAGGAAGTTAGTTTTTACATTATGAATGCAATTAGGCATTATACTGAACACAAAGCAAGGAAGCTTATGACATGTACTATTATTAACATTTTTAGTAGCACATGGCCTTCAGTATCCAAAGTGCTGAAAACAGTGTTATGTAGCTGAAAACAGAAAGGAAAAGGCAGGTCCTTGTCCCAAGGGGCCCCCAACCTAACATTTATACTTCACTAACCTCCAGATTTGACTACTGCAACACTCTCTGTGTGGGGCTGACCTTGACAATCATTCAGAAACTTCAGATGGTCAAAAATGCTATAAGCAGAGGCTTCCTGTTTCCAGTGGTGAGAAATGGCTGACTCTCACATATGATCGGACCCCAGCCGTGCCAGTAATTCAGGGCTGATATGGGGGTAATTAGCCCTGGCAGACTCCCCGGGGTGGGGGAGGATTGTCTTGTAGACCCACAGATCGTCTGAGATTGTCAGCTTGCATCAAGGTGCAAGCGGCAGGACGCTGCTTCCCAGAGCACGACACGGCTGGCACTCTCCGAAGTCACTCTCATAAGCTGGAAATATCTGTTTGATAAAATAATTAGATTTGGACAATAAACAGACATAGTCTGGACCAAAGAAGACTGAGAAAAACCCTGTAGAACTGCACAGTCTCTGGAGTTTAAGCTCGGCCTCCAAAAGATTCTCATCATGGTGTTTGGATTACAGAGGAGATCTGTATGTCCTTTTTGCTCTTCTTAATATCTACAATTGTTTTTCTATGCCAAGCCTCATCAACAAACTTATTTTTTTTGAAAAGTACAGATGGACTTCTACTTATAATTATGTACTCAATTGCGCAGCTTTATCAAGACTTGAAAGACTTGATAAAGATAAAAGAAGAAACATGATGCAGCACGAAAAAATGAGAATCCCTCCCTTTTTCGAGGGAAGTGGGAAATACCTGCTAGCTGACTTTATAATGACTTTATAAAGACAACAATTTGGAATAACATACAGTGCATCTGTTTGCAGAATTTCATCATTATGAGCGAGAGAGAAAGCTAAACAGATGTCTAGCAACCCCCCTTCTAGGGCCCGGGGGGGGGGATTGTGTGGTGTCCGGGAAGGCTGATCGATCGCCAAATGACATATCTGTGGAATGCAGTTCATTTACATTGCAGTATTGCAAACAGTATGCTTAACAATTTAATCATGAGAAATCATTGTGTACAGCAACAATTTAACAGCGTGGAAATTTCAAACGACAGGCTTGGACAACAGACCGGACTGGAATGATTTAACAACTTGGGAGTTGCTGTGTCATTAAACTTCAAATGATAGACTTGGACAACAGTCCGGATTGGAAGATTGGAATGAAGTCAGGAAAAGCTGTGCTGGCAAATAGACAGTTGAAATACACACACACACACACACACACACACACACACACACACACAAATAAAGCTGTATTTGATGGATATATGATTTCTGACATGATTGAGAATCACACAGGCAGGGACGGAGAACTTTAAAGTGTTAAGATGTGGAATGTGGAAAATATTAGAACAACAAGAATGAAGATATTGGAGATATACTTCAGAGGTCCAGACTATGGGAAGCCCGGAAAAATTAATAATTAATAATTTGGACTGTAATTCGGTTTTTCTTTATTTTAATTTATTGTTTTTAATTGGATTGTGATTGTGGATATGTTGTTGTTGTTTAGTCATTTAGTCATGTCTGACTCTTTGTGACCCCATGGACCCAGAGGATGCCAGGCACTCCTGTCTTCCACTGCCTCCCGCAGTTTGGTCATGTTAGTAGCTTCGAGAATACTGTCCAACCAGTGGATATGTTAATTGGCTGTTTTTATTGGGAAACTAATACAAATGATTTTTTTAAAAAATGCTATAAGCAGTTTGTTGATGACTATTGGTAAATTATCTGCATTGCTGGCCAGTTCTCTTCTGAGCCAAATTCAGGATGCTGGTTCTTACACGGGTTGGGGTGCAAAATGACTTGGGGCTCAGGTATTTTAAGTAGTTATACCTTGGTTCTGTTAAACCTAAAGCCTTGAGACACCAACATTTTGGATCTCAAACACCATAAACTCGGAGCGAAGTGTTCCACTTTATGAATGTTTTTCAGAAGCCGAACGTCCGATGTGGCTTCTGCAGCTTCTGATTGAGTTTGATTGGTTTTCGAACATTTTTGGAAGTCAAATAGACTTCTGGAATGGATTCCGTTCAAGAACCAAGGTACAACTGTACTATCTTAGCTAGGCAAGAGAATTTGCCAGGTTTTAAGGCTATTTGAGGATAATTTGTTTGCTTGGTTGTTTGTTTGTTGTTGTTTACCTGCGGGATCCAAATCTGTTTGTACCTAAGTGACACAGTTTAGCTTTGTCCAAGGGCAGTAGCTGAGATGAGTGATGCCAACCCCTTGTCAGGATATACTTTGCCCTTGCAGCCAAACTTCTTAACCAGTTCTGAAGGAAAGCTAGCATTATCCCAAAGCTTTTTAGAGACCTACGTTGAGCAATTACAAAATGGCAGTCAATTAAAATTTATTTTGAGCAACATTGCAGCACATAATCTGTACAAAATACATTGTGAAACCAATTGTGAATGTTTAATGTCTCACATAGAACATTAAATGGCACAGTCATTTGCAGACGGCCCTCCCTGCAGGAGTATGGCTGGCTCCATTGTTACAATCATTACAGGGCAAGGTCTTATTTGTTCAGGCATTTGCATGTTTTGTGTCTGATCTGTTCTGCCTGCTTTTAACTGCCTCGTGTTTATGCTTTTGTTTGGTTGTTGTTGTTTTAATGATTATGTTGTTTTATCTTTGTTACTGGATTTGTTTTGGTTTCCTTTGCCTTTGTATACCACCTTGGTTTCTTTGTAGACGAAGGATGGTCTATAGGCATTTTAAATTAGTAAATAATAACTAAATAGCTTGTTGGATAAGCTTCCAAGCAATCCCAGGATTCCCCAGAACATGGGTTGAAAACCACGGCACTAAACCACCACTTGATTTGGTTTCTGAATGTCAAACCTTCCTATTGTTCCAGAGATTCCATTACTTTATCCAAATGGGATTTGAAATTAGCTTCTTTGTTCGTCTTCCCTCTCCTTCTCCTCAAAGTCAAAACAACTGATGCCTTTCAATCTTTCTTAGAGAACTAAATCAAAAGAGCTACAGATGTTCCTGACAGTTACCATGGTTATAAAATATGTGCGCCTTCATCAAGTTCAATGCACATTGTGGAACAACAATAGAGATAATGTTACTGTATCTATGAAATGCAGTTTGATAAGGGAGAGGAAAGATATTGCATAATTAATAGTTTGCATTACAGTAAGGGCAGTAAAAAAAAAGCCATTACATTCAGTGGAGTTATGACTCAGTCCAAATATTCAGCATGATACCCTGCTATAGCTCAGAGCAATATAAAAAGAAGTCATATTGCACAGAAAATTTATATTGGGGTAACACTTGAAATAATTGTTCTTTTTTATTTAACCATTTAAACATCATTATCTTTTTACGTTAAACATATTGACAAAACCAGCTAATTAAAAAATACAACCCAATGCTAAACATGTTTACTGAGAAGTAAACCTAACCAAGTTTGGTGGAATTTGCTTCCTAGAAAGCATGCCCAGGATTTTCAGAGGTTTATTTACAAAAGTGGTGGTCCCTATTTTAGCTTTCTTTCTTTTTAAGAATAGGGGGGGGGATCATGGAGGGTAGATTTATCAAGAATTGTGAAAGCTATATGGCATGCCTATGTTCAGAGAAGATCAGAAAATAGAAACATATGACAAGAGAAATAGGTCAGCTGCAGGTTCTATTTTTTAGTTTCCCAGGGTTATCTAGATCACTGCCATTGGAGACGGAGGACTGGATGGGATGACTCTTGGTCTGATCTGGCAAATCAGTTATAACATCCATTACGTTCTAGGCCCTTAGTTCCATTTGGTTCTACAGGACTTGCTTATAGAATAAAAGAATTGTAGAGTTGGAAGGGACCCAAGTAGTCATCTAGTCCAGCCCCCTTCAATGCAGGAATCTCCACTAAAGCATCCATGACAGATGACCATCCAATCTATGCTTAAAAACCTTCAAGGAAGGAGAGTCCACAACCACTCAAGGCAGACAGTTCCACTGAAACAGCTCTTACTGCCAGAAAGTTTTTCCTAACGTTTAGTCGGAATCTCCTGTTTGTAACTTGAAGCCATGGGTTTGAGTCCTCCCCTCCAGAGCAGGAGAAAACAAGCTTGTTCCCTCTTCCATGTGGCAGCCCTTGAGATATTTAAGGTGGCTCTCATATCTCCTCTCAGCCTCCTCTTTCCCAGGCTAAACATACCCAGCTCCTTCAACCATTCCTCATCAGGCTTGGTTTCCAGAACCTTGAGCATCTTGGTTGCCCCCCCCCCCTCTGCAAAAATTCCAGCTTGCCAACATCTATCTTAAATTGTGCAGTTATGCAAACACTCAATTTGGTGCGTGGCTCTTATAGTGTTTACAATCCAGTAATGTGGCTATTTTCTCATAAGCAAGTCCTACTCCCAAGTTAATGCAAACAAAGCAGTGTCAGGGCACTTCATATAATGAATGAAGATAAAAATGGAGACAGTCCAACTTTCCATGTATGCACGTCATGCGACTCAGGGTCAAATCATATGGTTCTGTTGGCTTGCAGAAGCCATGTTTTATAGTCAGTTCATGCTAAATTTAAGGTGTGTTGTTGTAGGCTGAGCTGCTGTCATGCATGCCAATATCCGTGCATTGATGTCAGCATGAAATGGCTTTTCCTTGCAAATTGTGATGGTGCTTACAGTTGGAAGTAGTGAATGAACTGTTCTGGAAAACAGTAAGTGATTGCAAGCCAGGTCCATACCTTCTTGAAGCTCAGACCTAAATGGCTCCTCTTGGTGCCAGAAATCCCCACTATCAACTAATTCTTTTGCCATTTCCCAAAACGTACCCTGTGGTGGAGCGCAGCTGAAGGTGCCTGTCACTGAATTCCCACTTAGTTCCCAGAGTACGGGAATGGGAAAACTTGTGGGAGGAATTGGTGTAAAGCTCCCCTGGGCTTAGTCTATCTGAGTTTTCTCAGAAAGAACTGAAGTACCGCCCCCCCCAAAAAAAAACTTTATTAGAAAATTTAGAAAAAATAAGACACTTACAAAGCACCACTTTCCAAGTCCCTGGTGCTAAATTGGGTCACAGCATTTTTCTTTCCTTTACAAGTACAGATAGCAGTATTCTAAAGTCAGAGTCAAAAATAATGTTTGGGGGGGAGGGGCAATCATTTAAGTATCTTTTCCATCTGATATGCTGTCAGCATCCATTTCTGATTGAGAAGCACTGTTAGTACTGTCACCAAATTTTGTCTAAAGTAAAATTAAATGCAAATTTGGAAGATGCTGCTTAGGTAAGACACCTGAGTAGCTTCCTAGTTAAGCCAAAAGAATCTTGATGATTCTAACAATATTGCTCAGGCATGGAGCCCACACAGGATTGTTGTTGTTTAGTCGTTTAGTCGTGTCCGACTCTTCGTGACCCCCTGGACCACCAGAGCACGCCAGGCACTCCTGTCTTCCACTGCCTCCCGCAGTTTGGTCAGACTCATGTTTGTCGCGCTTCAAGAACACTGTCCAACCATCTCATCCTCTGTCGTCCCCTTCTCCTTGTGCCCTCCATCTTTCCCAACATCAGGGTCTTTTCCAGGGAGTCTTCTCTTCTCATGAGGTGGCCAAAGTATTGGAGCCTCAGCTTCATGATCTGTCCTTCCAGTGAGCACTCAGGGCTAATTTCCTTAAGAATGGATGCGTTTGATCTTCTTGCAGTCCATGGGTCTCTCAAGAGTCTCCTCCAGCACCATAATTCAAAGGCATCAATTCTTCAGCGATCAGCCTTCTTTATGGTCCAGCTCTCACTTCCATACATTACTACTGGGAAAACCATGGCTTTAACTATACGGACCTTTGTTGGCAAGGCGACGTCTCTGCTTTTTAATATGCTGTCTAGGCTTGCCATCACCTTTCTCCCAAGGAGCAGGCGTCTTTTGATTTCGTGACTGCTGTCACCATCTGCAGTGATCATGGAGCCCAAGAAAGTAAAATCTCTCACTGCGTCCAGTTCTTCCCCTTCTATTTGCCAGGAGGTGATGGGACCAGTGGCCATGATCTTTGTTTTTTTGATGTTGAGCTTCAGACCATATTTTGCGCTCTCCTCTTTTACCCTCATTAAAAGGTTCTTTAATTCCTCCTCACTTTCCACCATCAAGGTTGTGTCATCTGCATATCTGAGGTTGTTGATATTTCTTCCGGCGATCTTAATTCCTGTTTGGAATTAATCCAGCCCAGCCTTTCGCATGATGAATTCTGCATATAAGTTAAATAAGCCGGGAGACAATATACAGCCTTGCCGTACTCCTTTCCCAATTTTGAACCAATCAGTTGTTCCATATCCAGTTCTAACTGTAGCTTCTTGTCCCACATAGAGATTTCTCAGGAGACAGATGAGGTGATCAGGCACTCCCATTTCTTTAAGAACTTGCCATAGTTTGCTGTGGTCGACACAGTCAAAGGCTTTTGCATAGTCAATGAAGCAGAAGTAGATGTCTTTCTGGAACTCTCTAGCTTTCTCCATAATCCAGCGCATGTTTGCAATTTGGTCTGTGGTTCCTCTGCCCCTTCGAAATCCAGCTTGCACTTCTGGGAGTTCTCGGTCCACATACTGCTTAAGCCTGCCTTGTAGAATTTTAAGCATAACCTTACTAGCGTGTGAAATGAGTGCAATTGTGCGGTAGTTGGAGCATTCTTTGGCACTGCCCTTCTTTGGGATTGGGATGTAGACTGATCTTCTCCAATCCTCTGGCCACTGCTGAGTTTTCCAAATTTGCTGGCATATTGAGTGTAGCACCTTAACAGCATCATCGTATAAAATTTTAAATAGCTCAGCTGGAATATCATCACTTCCACTGGCCTTGTTATTAGCAGTGCTTTCTAAGGCCCATTTGACTTCACTCTCCAGGATGTCTGGCTCAAGGTCAGCAACCACACTATCTGGGGTGTACGAGACATCCATATCTGGATATGGATGTCACACAGCATTAGTTGCTACCAGATTTCTGCTAACATGGAATTTGGGGTGAATGAGTCATCCTGGGCTACATACACAAAAGGGGCCTTGTTTGCTTTAGAGGAGATATTCACCAAAATGCGAAGAGGAACTGGTTAAAGGGATAGGTCTTTAAATAGAAGGCTAACAGAAGCAAAAACAGGAGGGACCAAGGCCAGAAGGGGGAGTGTATTTTAAAGATACATCACAAGTAGAGTATGGCTTCCAATAGGTATGGGAGACAAATTTGATTCAATTTGCATTGAAAGGTGCACCTAGCTAATTCATACTTTCCAAAAGAATACACAAACTGAGCCACAACTATCCTTCAAAATTCATACTTCTCTGAATTTTGCAATACAGTTCTCCAGAGAAGTAATGTGCACAAGAAAGATATATATTAGGATAATGTCTGCATAAACATGCATTATATTCAGGCACAGTGTTTTGCAAAAATGTATATATTAGGCAAAATTGAATAGTAAGATGTGTATATTAGGAGAAGTATGCACTAAAATGTTTATTAATGTTCATGAGGATTCATTAAAAATAATCTGCAAACTGATGCTGAATTGTGGGGAACTTAAGATTTGAAAAACGAGAAACTGGAAGAATCTGAAACTGACAGATTCATCCCGAGAGTCCAAGGAGAGAAGAAGAGACCAGTTGTTGTGCTCATTTAATGGCAAATAAGCTCCATGAGCATGTAGGCTGTAACTAACATTTCACAGATGTAAGCAGATGTATAAGCAGGTGAAGCTCAAGGGTGGTTCAAGTAGCAGGGCAGGGTAGACAACAGTGGTGCCAACACAATCCAGATGTAAATGTGTTAGAAGCAGAAAGCAACAACTAAAGTTCATGAGAGCAAATGAGTCCAGGTGACAAAGCAATGAAGCAAACCACAGCTCACATTGCAAGTGAACTATATGTGAGTACCATCTTGCATTAGTTTATTACATGTGTAGCCTGCTGTTGCTGCCATTGTGAGTGTTGGGGAAGGCCGCTCCCTCCTGCAGGCCAATTCCACTGGGCCTAGGGGGCGGGGCCCACACTCACCACCACAGCTCTAAGAGGCTCCAGCAAGGACTCAGGACACTGATGCTGCTTCTGCTGCAGCAAATGTCGAAAATGGTTTTACATATTTTAAAATGTTTTTAAAGTGTTTTTGCTTTGTTGCACAGTGAACGGTGGGTTTTATTTATATATTTTTATTTTTATTTAATTTTGTTTGGGTGGGATAAATGTTGAGTTGGGGTGGGGATTAGTTTTATTTTAGTATAAGTGTTTTTGGCTTTATTCTTACGTTTACTATTTTGTTAGGCTATTGTATAGTTTGTTTTTTGCTTTTTAATGGGAAAGGGTCAGAGCTGCCTGGGAGTGGGCCTCAACCAATAGATTGGGTGGGGCAGGTTCCACAGGGGGGGATGTATTGGGACACCCGATCTCAGTGATCACGGGCAGGAGGAGGAGCTACGCTAAGACCAGACCATGTCATTACTGAGGAGGCAGGTTTAGTCATTGTCTGAGGACTATCCCTGCCTCCAGGTCTGGTCCTGACCAGAAGGATACTGGAATCAGCAAGGGAAACCCACATGACCTGAAAGTGTTGCTGTGCAATGCCAGGTCAATGATGAATAAGAACACTGCCATCCACGACCTGATTGTGGATGGAGGATTTGACTTGGCATGTGTGACAGAGACCTGGTTGGATGAGACAGATGGGCCTGTCCTTGCCGCTGCTTGTCCACCAGGTTTCTCTTACGCACAGCAACCCAGGTCATGTGGGTGGGGAGGGAGGGGTTTCAGTGATTTTTAGGAAGTCACTAGTTTGCAACAGGCATCCTACTGGGAAGACCCAGTTCTCTGAGTGCATGTTCTGGAAGTTGGGCAATAGGGGCAGTACTTGATTCCTTTTGGTGTACCAACCTCCCCGCTGCACCAAGGATTCCCTGCCCGAGCTGCTTCAGGTCATGGCGGATGTTCTCCTGGAGACACCTGGTTTGCTTGTCCTGGGGAATTTTAACATCCATGTCAACACGACCTTAGAAGGGGCCGCTCGGGACTTCGTGGAAAGCATGGCCTCCATGGGGCTGTCCCTGAATAAGTTTGGCCCAACTCATAGCCGCGGACATGCCTTAGACCTGGTGTTCACCTCTATGGATGTTGGTGATCTGACATTGAGTAAAAGTAAAACAAAAGAAGTACAACTGGACTTCTCTGCAACCCTTCCCCTCTGCAGGGTGGTGGGACCGATTTGGATGGTCCACCCCCACCACTTAACGGATCCAAATGGTTTCCAGAGAGTGGTAGGGGATGTTTTATCCCATGATTCCCTGGTGACCTGTTGGATTACGGAGTTAACCAGGGCTATTGACTGTTTGGCTCCGAAGCATCCTCTCCGATTGCATGGAGCCCGGACAGCCCCGTGGTTTCCCCCTGAGCTGAGGGTGATGAAACAATCGCTGAGACGGCTAGAACGCCGGTGGCAGAAAACTCACTCTGAATCAGACCGGACATGGGTTAGAGCTCAACGTCGAGCCTACCAAGTGGTGATGGCAATGGTGAAGAGGACCTTCTTCGCCGCCTCCATTGCATCTGCAGAAAACAGCAGCAGGAGACTTTTTCAGGTGGTTCAGAATCTATCAGAACCACCTGTACCACCGGGGCCTGGTAGGGACCCCAAGATCTCCTGCAATGCTTTTGCAAAGTTTTTTGCAGATAAAGTCGCTCAGATTCGGAAGGAGGTAGACTCCACCGTGGGAGCAGGGCCGGGGTGGGAGAGTGCTAGAGTCCTGTCTAGTCATGTTATATGGGATCAATTTCAATCTGTTACCTCCGAGGATGTGGACAGGCTGCTTGGACAAGTGAAACCAACCACCTGTCTTCTTGATCCTTGCCCATCCTGGCTGATAAAAGCGAGCCGGGAAGGGCTGGGCGATGGGCTCTGCGGGGTGGTGAATGCTTCCCTCTGTGAGGGAGCCTTCCCAGACCCGCTGAAAGAGGCAGTCATTAAACCACTTCTTAAAAAAACATCTTTAGACCCGGCCAGTATGGCCAACTATCG